>NW_024609835.1:225041848-227441848 GCF_016920785.2 Ixodes scapularis
AGCACGGGCAAGGCTATGCATGCTCTTAGAATTCGCAGTTGACTCCAATGCATGCGCACGAACGCTGCACCGGAGCCTCTCAGGGCTTCGAGTTAGCGTCCGCAGCATTCTCCGTGCTCCAAGTAAGTGTAGAACAAAGCTTAGTTCCGCATTTCCCCCGCAGCACCCCTGACGATCGGATCTCAAGGCGAATAGCCAGCATTCCCATTATAGCTCCTTCGTGTGGAACAGAGCAGCATTAAAGAGGTCATAAACCGACTCAGTTACTTCTGCTAAATGCTGCTGTCGCACAATAAAGCTTGAGAACAAGCAATATTCTGCTCTTCCTCACAGCCAGGTAAAATAATCACATGATTACTGTTAGGGGTTAGCTGCTACTGTTGGCGCAGTGATTAGACACAAGCCCAAGCCCCAATAGTTACCATGGCATTGATTGTAACCAAATAGTCAGGTGCTCACTCAGTGCTTGGGTCCAGTTCATAAGCCGTCTGTATTCAAGTGTCGTCACCCCTGGTGTGAACCCTAGGCTTTCTCAACATTGTGATTTCTGACTGTAAATTAGCCTTCTATTCCTCAGAATATAACCTTGGCAGGGGAGCCTCTGGTTTGTGGTATATAGATTATATATAGATTATATTTGTGCTACAGACGTCAGTATGCTTGTATGAGGTGCAGAACATCCAAATGCATATCGTTTCTTGGCCCCTTTAACATGTGATGCTTTTTTTGTATGGCACATGATATGCTATTTGGCAGAGCCAAGGCAATTACAAGGAGAAAGCCTAGTTTTTTGTTTTGATATTTGACTGCAAAAATGATGTGATATTTATTTTGCTATCTCCCCATCTGGCAGACCACCAGTACAGCATCACAGGATGTATCGATCAAGCCCTGCGTGATCGCATCAGGCAGCTAGAGGAGCTCGCTTCTGCAAACGAGAAACTGCGCAAGGACAACGACCGTCTACAGAAAGAAAATGAAGCTCTGCGGAAGAAAGTAGCCCATCTTGAGGAGATGTATGACAAAGCAGAGGAGGTCATCGATGCTACAATCCCCTTTCAGAACTTCACGCTCACAGCCGTGCAACAGGACCCAAAGAAACTGGCCTTCTACACGGGATTCGACTCCCTGGAGAGATTTCTCGCCTTTTACAAGTTTGTTCAGGCAGGTTATGAAGCTCACAAGGAAAGTCAAGGTCCGCAGAGAAGGTCACCTTATCTATCCATGGATGATCAGCTGCTGCTCGTGTTGTCCCGCCTGAGGGTGGGACTTTTGGAGCAGGACCCTTGCATACCGGTTTCGTATCCACATCAGCACAGTCAGCCGGGTGTGGACATTCTGGATTGGTTACCTAGCGGACTACCTTGCTCAACTCAACTACTGGCCGTCGCGACAGGTTGTGAACAAGCACATGCCGGAGTGCTTCATCGAGGCGTATCCATCGACGAGAGTCATTCTGGATTGCACGGAAATCTTCATCGAGACACCTAGCGACTTCAGGGTGCAGAGTGATACCTACTCAAGCTACAAGTGCCACAACACTGCCAAGGGACTGCTGGGCATCACCCCAATGGGTTCGTGTCGTTCGTGAGCGACCTTGCCCCTGGCCGCGTCTCTGACAAAGCCCTGACCGCATGTTCCGGGCTATGCAACCTTCTTGAGCCCGGAGACTCTGTCATGGCGGACAGAGGCTTTTTGATCACTGAAGAGGTCGAAGCTGCAGGGGCTAACCTGAACATTCCACCTTTCCTTGGGGGAAGGCTACAGCTCTCCCTGGAGGACGAAGCGAAAACTAGGGCGATTGCGAAGGTCCGGATCCACGTGGAACGAGTGATTGGACAAATGAAGTGTTTTCGAATCTTGAGGGGTACTTTCCCAAACAGTATGAGCAAGAGCCTGGACTCTATCTGGAAGGTCTGTGCTTTGCTGTGCAATTTCACGAGAGAGCCACTGCTCAGTCGAAGCTAGAGCTGCAGTCTTGTGGCTTCGTAGATGGTCGTGGAGAAAAAAGAGGCCATATCTCTCTATCTAGCTCACTTCAGCTCCGGCAACTTTTTGTGCCCACACGCCCTCATGACCCATGACGACCATTAGCACCGACTACGGCCCTCGGGACTTTCCTCTACCCAACGAAATGGACTCACAACCCACCGAGGCCACGCTGGCTTCTCCCGCTGTCTGAAGCTTACCGCTCAATGCACCACCCACAGCCGGTGCAACCACTCCTGCCGTCACGTCGCTTCTTGATGCACCACTTGTTGCCGCGTGAATTCAACCTGCGGTCTTTACTCAGAATCCATTCTCCATCCTCGGCGACGATGATCCCGAAAGCAAGTTGTCGCCCCTCAACAACAGTTGCCACATCCGCACTGCCGCCAATGAAACGAAGCGTGCTCGTGGCATTTTTTTCTTCGGCGCCGCTGCGACTAAGCTTACCACCTCACCCCGGTGCATCCAACGTGACTCGAACCCTGACTCGTTCCCCCTGGAGGACGGATGGCATCCTGTCTCTCGCCGACGTAAGGCGGCCCCGCCCGCGGCGCCTCCAGCAGCATCGTTCTGCAGTGAGTTCTCCCACACTGTCATTCTACGGCGCGGCCAAACCATGCCGCATCATGGACGGGGTCTTTCTTGCCATTGACTCTGCAGTTGCTGCACAGATAGACCTCAGGTCTCCTACACCATTGCAGCCCCCTACCAAGTGAGGTACCTCGACTGCAGTAATCAACTTGCAGTTGATGCTGCTTTGTCTCAAGTGTGCGATGCATTCCTCAATGTAACATACATCCCGATCGGCACTCTGCAGGTCTCCGTGCAAGGCTACGAGGCCATTCGCCGTGGCCAGGTTCGCGGATTCATAAAAAAAGTCTGGCGACCTGGATTCTGCGTCCTAAAAAACCTTCATTGCCGGAAATCTGCTATCCTCCAGGCCGGTCCTCTCACAAACTCTGGGTCGGCACTCATTACATTCGACGGCACCAGCCTCGCGTTGCCCAGTGCCCCAACAGCACCCAAGCCAACGGCACAACACAGCGTCGTCAGTTGCCTTCATCAACATCCAAAGAGAAGCCGGCGTCACCACCAGTGACGCCTGAAACTAGCTCCTGCTCAGCAAGCTGTGCTGTTATCTGCGCCCAAAGCCCTCATCGCAGCACCGAGGTCTGCGAAGCAGAAGACTGACTCCCGCCCGGTGCTCGCCACAAAACTCCTAACGCCGGCACACAACATCACCGCCGACCTCACACAAGTCCCAACATCAGAACCGCCTCGGACCACCTTCGCAGAATCAGCGAGAGCTGTCAACAGCACTAGTGAGACGCCTGCCCTACTTCCGTCAGGGTCAGACTTTACTGGCTTGCAACAACAAATCACCCTTTTCACAAAACAAATGCTGGCAGCCACGCAGCGAATTCCGACGATGCAAAACTCGCTGTTTACTCTCGTGGATACCTGCACCCCGTGCAGTAATCGGGCGCCTCGCGATGCAGGGCATCATTCCGTTCGGCGGCCCCCCACTATCACCACGCAAACATGGTTAGCGCCCCCAGGATTGTTCAGTGGAACTGTTGCTCGCTTAAACAGAAGAAGGCAGACTTCATCGAAAAATTTTATCTTCACTCGTCATCCGACATGGCCGCTGCGTTTGCTCTACAAGAAATCAACGGCCCCCTCCCTTCTTTGCCACAGTACGATGGACTTGCTCCGAACATTGAGACTAGTGCCCCCTTGCCTTGGATTCGTTCCGCCCTGTACGTTCATCGATCAGTGTGCTTCACTCTTCTCGACACCTCACAGAGGTGCTCTGCAATGACCAGCGTTACGGGTTGCCGCCAATTCCTCAACGGCCCGTTTTTCTCTTCTCTGTCTATGTGGCTCCAGACACATCGCTAAACCGCTGGACAAGGCAGCCGCTAAACATCCCTTTTTTTAAGCACTTCGCCGTCTTTATCCAAAAGACGACGTTCCCGTTTGCGGTGATCTTAATGCCAAACACACGCATGGGGCTACGACATTGACCTTCCCCACGGCACGCGGCTTCTTGCAGACCTCACAGGGCTGAAACTTTCGTTCCTCAACATCCCAGACACCCCCACACGTATCAAACAATCCTCCCAACAGCAGGACACCTGCCCCGACTTTACCTGTGCTCGTTACCCTCGACGCTGGAGATGGCATGTCGCCGGCGACCGCCTCGGCGGTGATCACCTCCCCATTATTTTACGCTACGACTTCCTATCCGCAACCCTATCTCACTGTCGCGCCTGCTGCGACACATTCTTCACTAAGTGGGACAACTTCCGAGCAGCTCTTTCTTCTGTCATGGAACTTGCTGGCTTTTCCGACATTATACAAGCTATCCAGTCCGCCCACAAGTCTGCCACAAAGCGGCTAACCGTACCGGACGATGCCGCTTTGACGAGCATTTACTTACTGGACCGCCGCATTCACCTGTTGGCCTGTTACCGCCGTTCTCGCAGACCACGACGACTCCTCAAACCTTCACATAAACTCCAAAAGACTATCTCGTGCTACACTTCGGAACTCGCTTCCAACTGCTGGACTTCCCTGTGCAGATCCATCTCCGGCAATAGCCATCTTTCGAAAGTTTGAAGGCTCCTCCGTTCTCTCCTCGGGGACCACAAACCTAGGCAATTTGCTGCCACTGTTGCCCTTCGCAAAGGTGTCTCTCCCGAGGAGCTAGCTGAACGGGCCTCGGACGTCTTTTTTCCGCAACCAGCGCAACATGACTCTGGATGCTACACTTGTGTTCACCCTGTCACCAAGCTCTTGGGATGGATTGCCCGTTCACCCTCCACTCGCAGTGCACCTGGCCCCCAACAACGTCACAGTCGGGCAACTTCAGAACCTCCCTACGGCACTCAAGGAAACCATACTCGCCGAGATCAACCAGGTGACTCCAGACTACTGAAGCCCCAGGAGTCCCTGATCGCTGCCACTTGTCTCATTCGCCCTGGAAGCTCCCGAGAAGATTAAAAGCTTTTCCTCTTTTTATGCCCAAACAGCAGGGCAGATATGGTGGCCACTTCTTTGGTCGTTAAATAAATGTTTCAAAGCAAAGGTAGATGGTCATGATGAAAGAAATCAAGGACGTTAGGATTCCTGTCAGAAGTACTCAACGCAATAAAATGTTGTCCAAACTTGCCAGGTTTTAATTTTAGATTGGTTGCACACTACACGACAGAGTAGCGAGCATTTGATTATTCTTAATTTTTAACTAGGACTGATTAAATTAATTTCAATACTTTTGGATGTTTTATTTTAATACACACATATCCTCTAAAAAGGGCGGAAATGTAGTGGTTAATAAAGAAAAATAGACGTAATGGTGGGGCCACAGTCGACTCCTAGCAGAACTGTTTGGTGGGGCAACAGGCAGACTGAGATTAAAGCCCCTCTATCCTGGGAAAAGTGGCGCCATTCATTGTTGTGGAAATCTCGAGACACGTACCGTGTGCCACTTCTGGGAAGGACATGGCGTCTGAAATCTAGCTCAGTGCTGCGCTGTGTCGCCATGATCTTCCCAAGGGCTGCATGTTGCACGTGCCTCGTGCATCGACGCACTTTGCGCTACTTTTAAAACATGAAGGGGCTTTAACTGAGATGCCATTGCGTGTGCCACAGGCAAAAATTCAAGATGTTGAAAACAAGCTGTTGCATTGTAAATTGTGCGAATTACTAAAATTCTCCGTCAATATGCCCCAGCAAATGAAGATTAGAGGGTTTACAGATTAAACCAAAGGAAGATGTCTGTCACCCCAGAGGAAGAACATGTGGGGACCTTGACGTGCAACCAAAATTTCACCATCAATAGCGCTGAAATCAGTAACGACACTACCGTAAACCAATTTTGCTCCCAGGTGGGCCGCCGGAAGCGGCGTTGGTAGCCACAGCACATGGTCGTTGTTGGAACTTTCGCGCATAATGCAGAAGAGGATCATGCCCTCTTTAGGTGTCACACGCTCCCATACCATCTTTAGTGTTTGTGTGTATGGCGCGTGCTTTGGACGGTTTCACAACTGACGACCACGCGCATGCTAGGCTGTGAAGATTACACGCTGGGGCGTGGGTTTGTAAACAATGGAAAAGTGTATGAAATTTAGCATGCACAGTGCACAAACTCTATTTTCAGTACACAAATATTGCGACTACTATATCGGACAGAGGTACGCGCTACAGTTTGCAACAAATTCTTGTGCCGACATGAGCAGTCTGAGGCATTCCAACTACTTGTCATGACAGCCACTTTCAGTTCACAAAAGTTGGTTTATTATATGTTCTCCAAGTCTTTGGCATTAAAAATGAGGTTGATTCCTTTGTGACACTGCCGTGCCGGGCTGTGGCCGGCGGTGAAACTGCACAGCCCACCAGCGACGGCAAGCAACCAACTGAGCGTCCAGAGCTAGGAACCAAAAGGCACCTTTATCACACGAGGCAATGGCTTTTTACACAAGACGTGGGCACAGTGTTTGCAACCCGATTACCGAAAGTGTCCAAACTTGGCACTAGCACCGCCCGCAAAATCCCCCCTTTAGAATGTTCAAGGAGAGTATCGGACACCTTGGCTGTGAAAAAAAACAAAGTTTTACAGATTGAGTCTCTTGGGAGCGACCACTTGTCTTCCAGAATGGGTTGAGTAGTGTCGGCCCGTACCATCACCACGAACACGTGGTGGTGATGCTGGACGAGGCACATCACGATGACGCGAGTAGACAGGTCCACCTGAGGCCGAACCGTCGACGGAAGCTAGGGGTGACGCCGGCCTCGGAGAGACACAACAGCACCTGCCGCAGGCGTTGGTCATGTTCCTTTTTCGTTCTGCCGAAGACTAGGATGTCGTCGACCATGTTGACCAATCCGTCTAGGACTTCCAAGATCCACGCCACCTGTCGCTGGAAAAACTCAGGGGCCGACGTGATGCCAAATGGGAGTCGGCAAAAGCAATAACGCCCATACGGCGTAATGAACATCGTAAGCTCTTGAGAGTCCTTGGAAAGCTTGACCTGATGGAAGCTTGAGGTAACTTTGAGCTTCGAGAAGACTGCCGCATCGCCCAGAAGTCCCAGGACTTGATCGACGGTGGGGAGCACATGACGTTCTCTCGGGACAACTTGATTTAATTTTGTAAAGTCGATACAGACACGGTAACCTCCCGACGACTTTGGAACCATGAACAGTCCAGCGTCCCGAGGTGTGGGGTTGGTGACACGCCGAATGGCTCCGTCTTGCTCCAGTTTGGCCAGTTCTGTTTGCACCACCTCGCGCAGGGGTATCGGTATGCGGCATGGAACACTAAGTGAAAACGGAACCGCATCCGGGCGTAGCCGAATCTTGTACTCCTCCTTGAGCGTGCCGAGACCTCTGAAAAGTCCCTGCGGTGCCGGCACTTTCATGTCGTCCAAGAACTTTACCACACCCAGAGCCTGGATGGCTGGGAACCCGAGCAGGGGCATAGAGAGGGACTTGATCACGTACAGACGCTGATGACCGGTCTTGCCTCGCCACAGGAGGGTAGCCATGAAGTACCCAATGACTTTTAGCGACTGGTCTCCTGGTGCTGTCAGCAGGTCGTCGACCTTGTCCAGATGATGAGGTAAGTTCGGGAAGGCTTCCGAAACAGCAGACGCCTCCGCGCCGGAATCTACCTTGAATATCGCCGTGTAGTTGTCGACATTGACCTCAACGTACTTGGCCTTGGCCTTCTCAGTCTCGAGGATTGCGTGGAGCGGTAAGGAACGCCACCTTGCTCTGCTTTCGTTTCCGAGCGCAACAGACGTCCGCGAAGTGGCCCTTCTTCTTGCAATAATTGCACAGAGACTGCCGAGCAGGACAGTCTGAGCGTGTGTGGGGGGCCCGACTGCAGTAGCTGCAGGAACCTGGGTCGTTATCGCCAAGTGAAGACACTGCTGATGCGTCGTCTGACCGTTTTGTTGTCTTGCGTTGGTGCGTCGGACCATGACAAGACTTGGTGGCGTCAACGTTGACGGTGACCTGGACACTCTCGACTCCCGCGAGCAGTTTTTTTCTTTTTCGGCGTCTTCGATCTGCCTCACCTGCGTCCACGCGTCCTTGAGGCTGAGCTTGGCTTTCCAGCAGAGCTGGCCGGACAGGCGTTCGTCGCAAAGACCAACAACGAACCGGTCGCGAACCAGGCGTTCTTCGACTTTGGGGGACGGGTAGTTGCACCACTTGACAAGCTTGCAGAGCTCGGCGTAGTAACTGTCGACGCTCTCTCCCGGCTGCTGAACCCGCTCGTGGAACCTCGAGGACTCTTACACCTCGTTGACGGGGTACAGGAAGTGTTCCGAGAAGCGCTTGACCACCGTGTTGTAGTTGTTCAGGGAGGCGGCGTTCAAGCCGAACATGTCGAGAAGGACCCGAGCCTCGGGGCCCATGCAGTAGAGAAGTGTCCGCACCTGAATGTCCGGTGGTGCTTGGCGAAGTACGGAGGCATAAGCGTACTCCTCGAGTTGCGTAAACCGGGTAGGCCAAGAACCGGTGTTGTCGAAGTCGAAACCAGCAGGCTGACGTACGGAGCCGCCCACCCACGCGGGCAGTGTTTGCAACCCGATTACCAAAAGTGTCCAAACTTGGCACTAGAACCGCCCACAACAGACACTACAATTTTATGATCAACACTCAGTCTTTCCGATATTTAAAAAAAAAGTCTGTCAGGCGTGGCACCATAACGTTCACCCAGAGTGCCTCATCAAAGGGCACCCGTGTGACCCAGCAGTCTTTCGCCCAGTCAACAACAAGGTCACACCACTCCAGTCCTGTGAGCGCAAGTTGTCCTGTCACCTGGTAGTAGTGCTTGTGCTTTTTGTCGACACTCTTGTCCGCATGGATAAACTCCACAAACCCTCTGCTCATCACCTCCTCGAAGGTCGTCAGGTTCGCATCTATCGCCCGTGACACGGTCTTCACTTCGACTAGTCCGTACTCCTGTATATCTTCGTCCCAGACCAGCCCGTCTGGTGATGCCCCCAGCATGGGAAGGCCAGGGTTGATGCAAAGGCCAACACTGAAGACTTGGACCTTTTGCTTGGCCTTGTAGCGCTTCAGAGCAGCCGCCTCATTCTGAAGTCCCGCCCTCATGTGACGTGTCGTGCCATGTCCGCCCGAGAAAATCGTCCTGAGAAACTTTTCGTTCACGGGTGCTTGTCGTTTGACGATGTCTCCGAACTGTGATGCCGTGATCCTTTTCTCACGTTCCGTGTGCCACAGCATACTTCTGCTTTGGCCACGTGTCTGTTCCTCCAGGTGCTGAGCTTGTGTAAGAGTCAGGGTGCATGGATCGCTTGGTGGCATCTGGTGATTCCAGCACTCTTTTATGGGCAAGCTGATCCGTGCTGCAGAGGCCCCATCATCCGTGTTCGAGTGCTCCTGAACCTTCCTTGGCAAGGGTGTGAAGGCAGCTTCTTCCATCACGTCCGCAAACATTGGGAATATTCCCTTCTCAATGAAATCTGTATGCAGCCTCTTGACGGTTGCCTGCGCCACGTCCACATGCACTTCCGTGGTTTTTCTCGCACTCTTCGCCTTGTTGCTAGAGTCGTGCTTGACGAATTCTAGTTCGTTGAACGACACCGTACTTGCACCTCTCTTTGAAGATGGGCCCCACTGCCTTGCTCCCTCAGTGCAGGCCAGAGCATCCGGGATGTAGGACCTTCCCTCCCTTATCAGGTCTAGCATGTGCCAAAGCAGTGCTGCCACATGCTTGCACACACCGCCTTGTCCAGCCTTGCAGGAACAGGAAGCCTTGCTGACCTGCCCATCTTGGCAGAGCACAGCATGCACTGCGTATCGCTTCGTAAGGGTCATGGAAGCCTCCACGTTAGCCTTGACAATTGTCTCTGATGCACTTGTGGTGTGGAGGAAGATGTTCTGCACTTTGTGGGCCTTGAACATTTTGTAGCCAGAACTTGTGTGCTTCTGTGCTCCAGCTGCTTGGCCATGCCCTTGGATGTGGCTTTCCGAGAATGCGGAAGGAAAGTCCTTCAGCTGCTTGGTCCAAGGTCCTGCTGGAAGTGGTAGCTCTTGCGGCTCTGGTACATCCCGTGTCGCCATAGCCTTCCCTGAAAAAAAGGCAGCTCAGTCAGCGTTTTAAAAGGAGGACGGAAATTTGACCAACACAGTTTTTTAATGGGTTTGGTGTTGTTTTGACAGAATTAACCTAAACTTGCGAAGTAAGAGTTCATCTAGGGTAACAACCCCTCAAAAAAAGCCTGCTGTAAACTTTGTGCTAAAAAAAGAGCGTTTGCTATTAGGCAAACATGCCAGCTTTTGTAATCTACAACTTCTTGTGCACTTTCGAACATTACACAGTCGAAGGAGCATTCTGAAAGCAAGCCACGCACTGGCATTGGGGACAAGCATCTCCAGTGTCACTGAGCTGCTTGTTGCTGCTGCCCTGTCAGTGTCCATGATATAGTGCAGCTCTGAATACGAAGAACGCGTTTTGACCATAATCCGTTTCGTGCCAGCAGCATAAAGCTGCTGGCACGACCGTGAAGTGTTGTACAGGAGTGGCAAAGACACTCCAGCTTTCAATGCGTCAGTGTTCGTCCAAAAGAAGCAGTTCGCAGAGCCACTAAAAAGTGTCTAGCATTTCATATGCACGCGCTTGCGTGAAAACGGGATGATCAATAAAGATATGCACTCGCGGGACGCTGTGTTAGCGCGGTTCGCAGGGGCAATCTTGCCTCACCACAGTGAGCGCGCTAGCTGAACTGTAATTTCGATAAACAATGGAATCTCCCCCATACTATGCATAAAACGCAGTCAGAACCCCTTCTCCCGCCGCGACGAAGAACCGAACGCGAAGGATGTGATGCTGCGCGGACGGTTGTTGACGAGCGCTGCCGAGGCACGCCGACCGCTGGTACAGCTTCGCAAGCGTCCGAAGGGCAAAAAGATCGCAACGACAAAGCACCGTCCCGAATGTTGAGCACGCAAGCAGTACTCGATATCCCACGCTCACATTTCACAGGGCGAGCGCATCACGAAGCGAAGGCATGTCGGCCTTCGCTTCGTGATGACTACTTTATTTCTCTGCTTACAGCGGTGACATTTGTAGTGATGTTCGAAACTGCTCTCTCGCGACCGCACACGAGTTAAATGAACGGCCTAGGAGCGGGATAGAGCGTAACGGCAACAGTCAGTACTCACCCCGGGAGCGGCGAACGAAGCGGCGTGGTGTCCGTCGACGGCCGCGTCGAAAACGATGGAATATGCACAAAAACACGTAATATACAGAAGAAATACAAAGCGCTGAACGAAATAGATACACTTATGAACAAGAAAAATACACTGGAGTAGATAAAAAAGAGGATTATTAAGTATAAACAACGAAGATGAAAAGTATGTCTAGGGCGAGGTGATGCGATTCCAACGGAGAGCAGCCAGACGACGGGGGCCGACAGAACACCGATCCCAAGATTCCTCGCGCGCGCGCCGGGGCGCTTGGGAGAGACTGCAAATGGTCTATTCATTGGTACGGGCTGCTTTGGTAGACATGGTCGGCTTCATGCAGTGGTAGCAAAGTGGTTTTCGGTCGCACATTCGCATCACCTACGTTTTCCTTTGTGTACTTTGTTGAGCACAAACCTACACACGATGTCGGGAATGCTTCGGCGTTAGAGTGTCTCATTGAATTGGCATTGAATACTAAGAGGCAGCCGGTGGCGGTCGTCGTGCCATTGTGGCGTAAGTTGCCCTTGGTTTGTCAGATGCCGCTTCGCTCGCAGAAGTCTCGGTTGAAATACCTGTCTAACTTGTTCCGAAACAATCTCGGCAATCAAAATAAAAGCCAGGCAACTGATGGCAGGAAGTAGCTTCCTGATCTCCTCCCAGACAACGTCGTGGATGATGTCGTGGATGCCTGGGAGGCTGGCGTCGAAGTAGTAGCTGGACAACTCGAGTGTCGAGACGCCGGGAAGTTGTTCATAGTGACAGGCTCGGGCATGCAGTGCACATTCCATGTTGGAAGCCTCGGTGATATGAACACTTCGACTGTTGTTGGGGGTTGCGGACAAGGCTGCCGAAGGTGTTGGTCCTCACTTGAGGGGCATGGGATCTTTAGGTTCTTGTCTTCTGTAGCATCAAGGTCGGCGTGGGCGTGGGCGTGGGCGCTCGATCAAGCGCAAAACATCCTCCACGAGTGCAATGGCGCTCTCGTTGGGGCAGTGTCCTGGACAGAATCAAGAATGCGGCTCTCTCTCGTTGATGTTCGCTGACAAATGCGTGCTTCAGCTCGATCTTGCAAACTTCCCATGACGTTAAGGAGGATCCATGGTTCTCAGACCAGCGCCGGCAGTCTCTTCCACGAGAAGTATAGGTTCTGCAGGAGCTGGTTGTCTGTCCACCCAATGTGGCGGGCGACACTGTCATATTGTTCAATCCAGTCCTTGACGTCTTCATACACCTTGCGTGAAAAAGCGTCGGAGTGTGATTTGCGACGGGCATGCAAACAATGGTGGGAGGGGACACGGTTTGCTGCTACAGGTTTGTCATTGTTGGCTTAGTCAGCTTCAGATTTTCTGACAGGAGACCGAATTCTGGTGGTTTTTCCTGGTAGCAGCAACTGGCTCGGATTTCAGGTGCTTCGTGGTGTATTTCCGAGATTACTTTTTGTGGTATTCGGTCGTCTTGCTGTTGTTCTGCCAGGCTCGGGTCAGGACTTTGCTTACGGCTCGACGGGGGTGAAAGACGCAGGATAGTCCGCCAGCCGTGTCCCATTATCGAGTAACTCGGCTGAAGAGCCGCCGGCTTCACACAGAGTGAAGGGCTATGGGTGCCCAGCACCTCCACCAGAACATACGCTTACAGCTGAGCATGACCTGCAGTGTCCCAGAATAGTGAATATTGATAGAAGATAGAACTGGAACAAGGATCCGTGACAGTATAACAAAACTTACAGAAGAGAATCTATCCTGACCACTGAAGAAGCTGCATTGCTTTAGTGGCATTCTGTCCGAATAAATCCTCTCCTTCGGGGTTTGGCGACTGCCGTAGACGAACTGAACTGAAATGGATGTGGGACCACTTTTCTGGTAATGAGCCACTGCAGACTGTTGCCACAAAGCGGCGTGAGCTGGGTACGTAACACGCTCGATGAAATGTCCGGACAGCTTGCAATTCGCGTAACGAGTGTGGATGAAACGTTTGTGTTGACGAAACTTGCGACAGACCAGCGGGATCAATACCAACTGCAACGCCTGTGCTCCGTGAAAGTGCACGTCTACCCCGGAATAATTTCGGAAGCAGCACAGCATCACCTAAAGCATGGCACAGGAACTACCAGCTTGAAGGCAGCTCTTCGGTGCGCCGCACACCTGTGCTCCGTGAAAGTGCACTTCTACGCCGGAACAATTTGTAAGCAGCACAGCATCATTCAGCACGGCACCGGAACTACCAGCTTCAAGGCAGCCTTCCGGTGCGCCGCACAACCAAAGTAAGCCATCGGTCATTTGATCGAAGCTGCACCACGATTGCACACCGCCAAGCACTACTCACGCAATTTCCGTCGCTAAACTGTGTATCCAAATATATTGCACACGCTTCACTGCAAACCTCGAAGATTCCGATGGTCAACGAGAGCACAGAAACGTCGCCTTAAATTTTATCCTAGCGGTATCCGGATCAATCCGAGGTCCGAGCAACGTAGGTCAGATTGTCTCTTCCGTGGCAATATCCCGGTCGGTCACCAGCGAAATGCACACCGTTCCTCCGTATTTTCACGTTATACCTACGTCAGACACCACGCTGAACTCTGAACTCGCTTTCGACCGGCCTCATATGACGGCTTCCGCGTCTGAAATCAACTCGCCGAGACGAACGACAACCAACAAAGTATCCGACAAGCTCCGGCCCAGCTGGGGCCAGCCGCTGCATGGGCGCTGCCATCTTTCCTGTGACGTCACGTATTTGGTTTGGTCATGTGACGTGTGGTCAAATTTGCGTACAATGGCAGCCGCTTTATGGGGGTCACTTTCGAGTGCAGACCGGAACCCCGGTTTATCGCTCTAAGCCCCTCTACCTCGTTGGCTGAAACCAAGTATATGAAGCAACGAGTCACGGCTGCTCAACTGAGCGACACGCTCAGCTGGTCATAAAGCAAGATGCGCTGACACGGCGAAATGCGGCGCAATGCCGCAGGCGGTATCTCCAGTTTCGGAATGCGTAGCAGATGCTCGTCAGCCGCAAGCGCTATCTCCGAGGCGGTACCACGCGCCCGATTCCTAGTTAGACGCCGCGCCGCAGAAAAGCGGAAAAACACACATGCTTGCAGTCACAGTAGGACGCGCATGCGCTTTTGTGTGATCTCGAAACCAGGCGACCCGCCGGCAGATGGCAGAGCAATGCGTTTCAGTCGCAGCTCGCGCGTCCTGGGGACTTTTGTCCCCGAATGTACCTAGTGAACTTGAAAGGTCGTCGTGAAAAAAGTTGTTTTAACATTTTACGGTACAAGTGTAAGCGGGAGAGCAACCTCGCAGTGGTGCAGAATATATCTGCCTAGATGTGACCGAACCGACGTTTAAATAAAGCACTAAATCAATCCTGTCCTAATTTACTTAAGCGATTCAGATAACAAAATACCTTCCACTCTATAAACTGAATTGGAAATAACAGCAAGAAGATAAACAAGAGAGAACTGTCCTATTTTTGCCTTTTTAGATCGTAACAGCAAAGTCGAAACGAAGTATGTCGTTTTTTTTTTTGTTTTTTTTTGGCGCCGGCAAAGTTAGTTTTGAACCATTCTTGCTGAGCAGGACTTGCATTGTATAGTTTAGAATGGTTCATAGTTACAAAATAAGAACCAGCAAAACATTTTAGTGAACTGTATTATGTCGCAAAGTCATATAACGCTTCTGCTCAGTAGCTTTAACTACACTGCCACGGAACGTTGGGCCGGGTATAGTTCGTGGGATTCATTAAATTAATTCATATTGAATGCTCAATGATACTCGAATTCGTAGTATCTAATATTTGTAGTCAGAAGATTGTTTTATACTTATGTATGAGCCAGTTCGTGTGCAATAAGTTGAATGAAAGAGTACGTGTGTGGTTGATCCTCCACCATTGCAACGCGTTCTCTCATGCTGCAGAAACCATTAGATATCGCCAATCCTAAAAAAAATCAAATTTAGTGACTTCAGTTTGCACCACATTTTAGGTGTGCAGCCAAGCTATTCGTCACTCTGCCATTGTATTACCTCAAATTTTAATCTATTTATACGCCTAAAAATCATGTCCAGGAAGAAGTCTAAATAATTGTCATTGGACAGGCGCAGTTTTTTATAGAGTGAAATTTTGGGAAACAAATCTTGTAAATTCTGCGAATGTTAGAACGCGGCCTCAAGGTAATTGTAATATGTTCGATGTAGTCTTTATCACAAACATCGAACACAAAAATGAGTTAAATTACGGCTTGCGTGCGGCAGTCGTGGCTATCCACGACTGCCGCACGCAGTCGTGGATAGCATGGCATGAGTGTGTACACGTGGCGGTGAATGTTTCTAACGAACGCTTGAACACCTTTCACCTATATGTTTCACAAGGTTGGGAATGCATCAGGTAATGTTTTTTTTTTTTTTTTTCTGACCCACCTCGAGTGGTTTATTGCAAGAAAATCATCTCATGGAAGTCCTCGTTAAATTAAAAAAAGAACTATGCTAATAATGACTGACCTGCGCGGGATGTCGGTTCCGGCAATGACTATTGTACGCGAAAAACACGTGTTATCTCCGTGAAAGCCACGACTTTTTTATAGAAGGCCACTTGCTGGACGTTTTTTCTAGCTAGTGCTGCGTAGGACAGACACCGGGAGGCCGCCAGTGACGCGGTGTACTTGCCCAACTGATAACAGTGATAACTATTTTCGGTGGAAGTTCTGCAGCGTTTCGTCTCAAGACCGAACATACGCGTAGCCTTCTTATTAAGCCTGATTGAGCTCTATTCACTCGATTCAAAGTCGCAATAATGAAGTGCAAATTAGGAGAAAACCTTGTTGTCCTTTTCGTAGGGAAGGACATTATTTCCTTCCTAAAGAAAAACAGGACATATATACGGTTTTCTATTGTTGAAGAAAAAATATGGATATTTTTTTAGTAAGAGTTCCCCATTTTACTCATATGGTGGAAGACGAGCGCGACGTCTTTAAAGCTCAAATTGAACCTGTCAGCCGCACTCATACAGGAGGGAGTGAGTGCTACCCGTGGTCTAGGCATACTTCGTTTCACCTTAAGTCTGGACACAGCCGGCGCTACAAAAGTCATGATTTGGGGGGAAAAAAAGGAAGAAAGAGAAGTAAAGAAAAAGAAGAACGGTAGTGTTGGTGCGAGAGGCACTTGAAGCTGAACAAAGAGCCGCGACGGCCGGCCGCTTGAGCGGTGCGCTACCCGGCTTCGTCCCGGCTTCAGCACAGTGACCATCAGCGCAACCGGCTCCGTCCCGGGATCAAGGCACCCGTACCCGAGATAACCAACCCCCTCCCGACATCGCGGAACGCACTACTTCACCAGCGATCAAGGGGCGAACATTCAAGGGCACCAGCGACCCGAGCTAAGACCCCAGGGGTGACTAGACTGCCTACCGAACGTGCTGGAACGGTCGAATGGTTTCTTTTCTTTTGCCTTTCTAACGTTTCTTCTTTCTCAATATTTACTTCCTGACTTGAACATATCTTTTACTCATTCATTTGTCTCAACCTCCCGAACGAAACTGACAACGAGCTGATGCGACCGATCAAACAGCGTTAAAAGGCAAGATTTTGACGTTGTTTTATGGGTCAGTGATAAATATAGGCTTAGCGATCATAGAACACGTACACAAATACGACGAGCACAAGGCTGTTTCATTGGTTCCACCAGCTCGTAGCGTCGGGGGCGTCCGGACTTGGGGTGAAACCAAGTATATACCTCCCCTACAGGGAACCAAGGGAGGCGGCTTCGAATGGCTGTGGCCGGAAGATAAAGGTTATTTGTCTTGAAAATACTAGTCTGTCGAGGCCCTCAAAAAAGTTTTTTCTTGCTAATATTGCCGACAACGTTGTTTTCTTAGCAGACTCCGGCTAATAGTAAATGTGTACATGATGCTTGTTTGTTATGTTTACAACATACTGCAAGAGCACGTTAACATCAGAACGTATAAAAAGTGTTCATAACCAAAGGACCTGTCGATTGAAAGTATTGGGCGGAGGAGGGAAATGACACAGTTTAATTTCCTGTCGAAACACATGAATAATAAACAAAACATGGATTCTGTCAAATAGTAAAAACTAACGCTCACCCATTACGTTATTTTTAATAGATTTATATACTTTATCCGCCATGTCCCTTCTGAAAGTAAAACACGTATTGCACTTGCTTACATGTTGTATTATACACAGCGCGAGACTGTTTGAGCAAACACGATATTGGCGCTTTTTTGCAGTATATGTTTAAGGGTATTTCAACGTTTTATTACGTATATTAGGCCTAAGTAGTACTTCCCTTCACAGTAATAGTTCTCATGACAGCCTTCATACTCTGTTAGAGTTTTTTTTTTTTAATTTTTAAGAGCTGCTTAGAATAACCTAATTTCGTGACGCTAAAAACGGCGTCACTGGAGCACCGCGTGACCCCCGGTTGATGCTGTGCAATTAGCAACTCCCGAACCAACTGCAAGACCGCCTGAGCTATCTCTTTGTGGCGCGGGAGAGCAGTCTTACTGGTTGACCCGCCGGTGAATCATGACGCATAAGAATCAAGAATGCAAAAAAAAAAAAGAACCTGACGTAGGTAACGTCTCAATAAGAGACAAGACATTGAGTAACATTCAGATTGCCCTTACGATGTGACAAGGACGACAATATCTTCTGGACCTCTTCCATAAATTGAAGCCATCCAATTCAATATTTCCTCTGGGTTTAAGTATTTTTTTGGGGAACAGGAGGGACAGTCAACATCATGTCCAAGAAACACATAAAAAATATCGTCCAACTGGAAACAAATTCAAATAAACATTTTCAAGCCATTGGCTATACTTAGTACACAGTATGAGAGCACCTACCGCTACTTCAACAGTTGTCAGTAGAAACTGAACCGTTCGTTCCGTCGTGTCTTCGTATCGCAAGTTAACCTCCACAATTTATATAGAAAAGCAAAGTGAAAAGTTAAGCTTCTGCCAGAATGAAACAGTACGTACCTTGTGTACTCTGCCTGCCGTTAGTGTAAACAAACTAATGTCTAACAAAATTGTGCAGGAGTTCCCGAAGAACGAGAACCGTGTTTTTCGGCACGATTAAATAATCCTTTCATCGCAAAAAGCTCCAACCCCGCGAGAATGTGACTGTAGTGGTAGAACGCGAAAGTTTGAGAGCAAGACGTTACCTGGATAAAGAAAAAATGACCGCATCTCCACGTGGTGAATGATGTTGGTTGGGGCGAAGCTCTGATGGTGCTGATGATACTGATTTTACGGAACGTGGTTATATACGCATTTGAGCATTCGACCGCAACGCCCTCTAGTCTATAAACGTTGAGCCAATGCAGGCAAAGTTTAACGCGATTATATACGCATTTGACCGCAGCGCCCTCTCCTGTATAGACGTTGAACGGCTACATGCAACGTTTCATCCACGACATCCCCAGCTTTTGAGTTACTACCACATCTCAGAGCCCCCTACTCGTCCCGCAGTCATGGCTGAGTGGTTAAGGCGATGGACAAGAAATCCATTGGGGACTCCCCGCACAGGTTTGAATCCTATCGACTGCACAAACATTTTTTTTAAATTTTTTTTTTTAAGAAGACAGATGTAATGGCAATCGATGTGAGCACGGACGCCGGACAAGGTCGGACCCTAAGGAGCTTCGCCCCTAAAAGATAATTAAAAAATGAAGACTCCAGTTCATGCTGTGGAGGTGGTTAGAAGTAACTGCGCTGTGCCTTTGTTTTTGTATATGAAACACTTCGTAAGCTACCGTCGCCACGGCAGCTTATGCAGCCGCAGTCATTACCGTGACGTCGTTCCACACTCTGTACTCTGCCGTTTCCGCAGTAGCTTGTGCAATCGCAATCATTACCGACAAACGCATGCGGGGTTCGCTACGTGCTTATCACTGTTCACGCGCGTCTTATCTTCTATCATGTGTTTTTTACACTTGTGGTTTTCTTATTGAAACAAGTGTCAAAACAACTTTATAGATGATAAGGCGCACGGAATGGTTTGATGTCGACGGACACAAAAAAGCGACCTACGAGTCATGTGCAGCTTCGCTGTGAAATTCTCCAGGAACCGACGTCCACCTAAACCTAACATTGCCAATACAAAACTCGACATTGTGGATGATTGTGGAATTTATATCAGTGGAAAACACTTTTCGGAAAGAAAAGGGATGTTTTCTTTCTAAATGGCAAGTTATTTTTTAATTGAAATAGATGCTCCAGCCCCCCACAGTGAAATTTCTCGTTTTGACAATTTAAAGTTTAGATTAACGTCGACTCACAAAGAAGTTTTTTTGTTTTTTTTTCTGAATTACCATCTGATTTAGGTAAGGTAATCTTGTCAAATTTTCGCGTTCTATCGCAACCCCTAGCGTCACATTCTCACAACGTTCGAGCTTTCTGCAATGCATAGCCAAAAAAAACCATGTTATATTTTCTTGAGAATTCCCTGTACATTTTGTGCACCAACTCTTCGAAGCCAGCTTGGGCGGTCCGCAAAAATGTGTTCCTTCGGGTATTTTCATTGAGACTACGTGGTGGAAGCTTGGAGTGAAAATATAAACGGTTGAACTTAACCCATTTTCGGGGAGTCTACTGCAGCATCCGCAATGTCTTTTCTCGCCCAGCTGTACTTTAAGCTGTGCGTGCCACCGACAGATGTAAGAAGCGTCGAGCGCGCAGGTGCCGAACTTAGCAGGCCTTACGATACTTTTTTCTACGCCGGCGCGCGTCTCTCAACTATGCAATTCTGTAAACGGGATAATTTATTTGTAAACAGAAATAGAAAACCAGAAATCAAAGTGAATCATGACTTCTTATTTTTGATACAGAGATGATGGGTCAAGGCGCCGCACACTCCCGCCATCTCTCGGCGGCGCACACAACCAGGCGAGCATGGTCATGACATCGTCTGCGAATGCTCTTTACAGTTTAAGCAATACTTTTTTTTTACGAGGTAGGTTTATTTGTTATTCATTCACCACCTAGCCACATCTCTGTAATTAATCGCAACGCGATACGTCGAGAAACCGATTTTTGTGGACTCTCTCAAAAGGGGTTCGCTTTGATGGTAAAGCCTGCAATTGGTCGAAAGTTGGCTTGATTCTTCCGCAACGAATTGGAACATTACGAGCGAGAATGCATTTAGAATGCACTAAATTCAAGGTCCCGAAGTCAAGAATAAAACCAAAGAATTGAAATTTTTCTAACCGTAAGATAGAAAGTATATCTTTTGAATAATCTTTCCAATCTTTTGTATTTTTAGCATTAATAACATCTTATCACGAGACACGATATTTCTGGCGTATTGTTTGTGTTTGAAAAGTTACCAGGTTCGATATTTTTAAATATAATTTCTCTAACCCAGCTCCAAATTCCGTGTATCGAGCAAAGAACACCGAAATATGAGGATATTTGATGGCCTGTTTTGTAAATAAGACTGAAGGATATAAAGCCGCTGTAAAGCAGAATTAGGCGTAATATGGGTTTGAACCCCGGGTCTTCTTAATATTGTCACGGGTAGTGACCAAAAATAACAAATAAACAGGAAGAAATAAACGTTTAACGTGGCGAACTTGTGCCAAAAATAAGAGTACAAAAGATAATAATAGAGCGTCGCGGGCGTCGAAGTCGGCGTGGCAGCAGAGTCGAACGCTGGGGCGAGACTGAATTCTGCTTGCCAGGCGGAGCCGCTTTTGTACACGCGTTGGCTTCTGGAGCGTTCGATGTAGAAGGTTCGACGCGGAGAACATTCTAACCTCGAATCAGCTAGACGGTTCTCGAATTCACTAGAACATCACATTACAGTGTAAACAAAAATGAGTAGCCGCGGCCAGGAATCAACCCTGGCCCTTCGCGTGGGAGGTAAGCGCGATAACCGTTGTGCAACGGCCGCGGTGCCTACTTGGCGCGCGGCATTACTCCCCCCCTTAAAAAGTGCATCGCCTCGATGCAACACAAAACAAAGCACATAAAGAGAACGGCAAACTAAAGAGTCATTTGAAACACAGTCCTATCGAGCGTAGTAAGGCTTCAGGCGCACGACGTGGACGACTTCAGGTCGTGGTGGGCGGCGTGATGATGTTCTTGTTCCGTCAGGCATCACCTCGTAGTTCAGCTCGCCGAGGCGACGAAGTACCTTGTATGGTCCAAAGTACCGTTTCAGCAGTTTCTCACTGAGGCCGCAGCGACGGATGGGCGTCCACACCCACACCGTGTCTCCGGGCTGGAAGTGAACGTCCCTGCGACGAAGGTTGTAGCCGCCCGCGTCGACGCGTTGCTGGTCTTGAATCATGAGTCGGGCGAGCTGGCGGGCTTCTTCGGCGCTTTGAGCAACCGCCTGGGCGTCGTCGCTCTCATTTACGGATGGCTCATGGGGCAGCATTGCGTCCAGCATGGTCGTGACCTTCCGACCATGTACCAGCTGGAAAGGGGTGAATCCAGTGGTCTCCTGAACCGCCGTATTGTAGGCGAACGTGACGTAGGGCAACACCTCGTCCCACGTCTTGTGTTCTACGTCGACGTACATAGAGATCATATCGGCGATTGTCCTGTTGAGTCGCTCGGTCAGTCCGTTGGTCTCTGGGTGGTATGCAGTGGTTCGACGATGGCCGGTGCCACTGAGACGAAGGATCTCTTGAGTCAGCTGGGCCATGAACGAAGATCCACGGTCTGTGATGAGGACTTCAGGGGCGCCGTGCCGGAGGACAATGGACTCGATGAAAAACTTGGCGACTTCAACAGCCGTGCCTGCTGGAAGGGCTTTCGTCTCGGCGTACCGTGTGAGATAATCGGTGGCGACGATAATCCAGCGGTTTCCCGACGTTGACGATGGGAAAGGGCCAAATAAATCCATTCCGATCTGCTGGAATGGCATAGACGGGGGAGAAATCGGATGCAGAAGTCCTGACGGCTTCGTTGGCGGTTTCTTGCGTCGCTGACACTCGTGGCATGATTGAATGTATAGGTGAACGGTCTTCGGTAGCCTCGGCCAGTAGTACTTTTCTCGAATCCTGGCGAGCGTCCTGCTGTAGCCAAGGTGTCCAGCCGTTGGGTCGTCATGGCATCCTTGGAATATTTCGTCTCGAAGGCTGGCAGGAACAACCAACAGCCATGCTGTGTTGTTGTTGACGAAGTTCTTCTTGTACAGCACCCCTCGCCGCATGGAAAATGTATGCAGGATTCTTAAGAAAGCACGGGGAACCGAACTCGCTTGTCCCTCTAAGTGATCGATGAGCGCTTGCAGTTCAGGGTCGTCTCGTTGGAGTGCTGCCATGTCGCTGACGTCCAAAGCGCCGAGGAAACACTCATCGTCGTCGTCTTCGATACAGGCAGGACCGGCCTCGACAGGAGCTCTTGACAGGCAGTCGGCGTCATGATGCTTCCGGCTGGACTTGTACACAACGGTCATGTCGAACTCCTGCAGTCGTAGGCTCCACCGGGCGAGGCGTCCGGAGGGGTCTTTCAGATTCGCGAGCCAGCAGAGCGAGTGGTGGTCCGTGACCACGCGAAAAGGACTTCCATACAGATATAGGCGAAACTTCGTTATTGCCCAGACGACAGCAAGGCACTCCTTTTCAGTTGTAGAGTAGTTCCTCTCCGCCTTAGACAGCGTCCGACTCGCGTATGCGATGACTCGCTCTGCCCCGTCCTGCCTTTGAACTAGCACTGCGCCAAGTCCGGTGTTACTGGCGTCCGTGTGGATCTCTGTATCAGCGAACTGGTCGAAATGGCCAAGAATCGGGGGCGTCTGGAGTCTTCGTTTGCTCATCGAATGACTGCTGGTGTTCGTCTGTCCATTCGAACTTTACGGTGTCCTTCGTGAGGTGCGTCACCGGTGCGGACAGCTTGGCGAAGTCCCGAACAAATCGTCTGTAGTAGGCACAAAGTCCGAGGAATCTTCTCACGGCCTTCTTGTCAGACGGCGGCGTAAATGCAGCCACGGCGCGGGTCTTCTCAGGGTCAGGGAAAACACCTTTGTTGCTCACGACGTGGCCAAGGAACTTAAGTTCACCATAGGCGAATCGACACTTTGTTGGCTTGAGTGACAGGCCGGCGGTCCTGATGGCTTCAAGCACGGCTCGAAGTCGTTTCAGGTGCTCGTCGAAATCTCGTGAAAATACCACGACGTCGTCGAGGTAGACGAGGCAGCTCTGCCATTTCAGACCTGCCAGCACGGTGTCCATGACACGCTGGAAGGTGGCTGGCGCAGTACAAAGCCCGAACGGCATCACTTTGAATTCGTACAGTCCGTCGGGAGTGACGAAGGCAGTTTTCTCCCGGTCGCGTTCGTCGACTTCAATCTGCCAGTAGCCACTCTTCAGATCCATCGACGAAAAATATCGGGAGTGGCGCAGTCGGTCTAACGTATCGTCGATGCGGGGGAGCGGATAGACGTCCTTCTTCGTCAGAGCGTTCAGTCGACGATAGTCCACGCAGAACCGCAGGGTTCCGTCCTTCTTCTTTACAAGGACGACTGGGGACGCCCATGGGCTTCTTGAGGGTTGAATGATGTGGTCGTCGAGCATCTCCCGGACTTGATCTTGAATCACTTTCCTTTCCTTTAAGGAGACTCGATACGGCGACTGGTGGACAGGAAGTGCGTCGTCGTCGGTAACAATGCGATGTTTCGCCATTGGTATTTGGCGAATCTTCGATGTCGTGGCAAAACAGTCGCTGTATTCGGTAAGGAGATCAACCATTTGCCGGCGCTTCGTAGCTGGGAGCTCGGGGTCGATGTCGAGCGGCGGCGGCGTGCTGTTCTGCTGTGACGACGAGGTTTCTACGGAGATTGCGGTGACCACGACTGGCGCCTGAAGCTCCTCAATGTGGCCCACTGTGGTACCCTTCGTTAGGTGCTGCGGCTCCTCTCGGAAGTTCGTTACAAGAACAGTTGTACGTCCTTCTTGGAGATCCGTTACGCCTCGTGCAACGCCAATTCCTTTCTCAAGGAGCGGTTGGACGTTGCCTTCCAGAAGAGCTTCACCGTGCATGGCTGCGTCGGTTATGACGGGGACGAAGACACTCGACCGCGGCGGTAAGTTCATATGGTCGGCGATAACTCGGATCGCGGTTGACGTCGTGTTGGTCTCCACCGACGGTAAAACAGACTTTCGCAGCGTCAGCTGGTTTGCCCCGAGATCGATGACGGCGCCATACTCGCAGAGAAAGTCCATTCCGAGGATAACGTCTCTTGAACAGTCTTGCAGAATGACGAACTTAACAGGGCACGTCTCACCGTGGATCTCGACGCGAGCAGTGCATCTCCCGACTGGTGTGATGAGGTGCCCTCCGGCGGTTCGTATTTGTGGTCCATCCCACGGCGTGGTGACTTTTCGAAGGCGGCGGGAGAGCCTCCCACTCAAGACTGAGTAGTCTGCTCCGGTGTCCACGAGCGCTGATGCGTCGTGGCCGTCGATGACGACGTTTAGGTTATTGGACACCGTTGCAGGGGCGTCGTTTCGATTTCTGGTAGCGTTTGAGTGGGGGCCCTCTGACGTTCGTGGAGGATCTTGGCGTCGATCGTCTTCGGCAACTCCACCTCCAGGGGTTGCCGCGCCTAGTTTCCCCGGCGAGGAGCGAGGGGTGGCAGGCTTTCACGTCGGGGTCGGTGCATCGGTGAAGCTGGACGTCGAGGTGACGGCGACCGGAACTCTCGGCGTGACGCAGGCTCGGGGGACTGGGGTCGTCGCAGGTACTCGTCGATCTCCCGAGGGCGTTCACCGTACCGGGGCGCGGGTCGCTTGGGTGGAATCCGCGCAGCCCGAGTCGTCGGTATGGGCATCGGCGGTACACATGGTCAGCTTCCCCGCAGTGGTAACACAGCGGGCGTCGGTCGGCCGTCCTCCAGACGTCTGTCTTCCTCGGCGCAGGTCGCTCTGGGGGAACGTGCGCCTGATCTTCCTGCCGTCGGGGGTACTGCGGCGTTGGGGCGTCTCTTCGGGGTGGCGCCGTGGCTTGGCGGGAAGCTTGCGGCGGTCGTCGGGCCATGGCGGCGTAGCTCAACGTCGGTTCCTCTGGTGCCACCCTGGTGACGGGAACCTCTGGTTGGAGCGCGCGATGCACTTCTTCTCGGACAGCCTCGGCGATGGAAATGGTTGGCGGACGGCTGGTGGTTGGCAGCAACCTTCGCAGTTCCTCCCAGACAACATCCCGGATAATTTCGCGGATGTCCGTACCAGGCACGTTTTCACCGCTAAGAAGCGCGGTTGCAGTGACTCTTGGCTGCCGCTGGTAGTGGGAAGCGCGCGCTTGGAGGGCGCGCTCGATGTTTGTCGCCTCGCTGACGAAGGCGTCGACGGTTGCCGGCGGGTTGCGGACGAGGCATCCGAAGATGTCGTCCTTCACGCCCCGCATCAAAATGCGCAGCTTCTTTCCCTCGGTGGCCTGAGGATCGGCGCGGAAGCACAGGCGGAGCACGTCTTCCACAAAGCTCGTGACGCTTTCATTGGGGCCCTGGGTCCTGGTTCGCAGTAGGTCCTCGGCTCTCTCTCGGCGGTGGTGGTTGATGAACGTAGCCTTCAGGTAGGTCTTGAAGATGTCCCACGACGTCAACGAGGACTCATGGTTCTCGTACCAGTGCTTGGCGGTTCCCTCAAGCGAGAAGTAGACGTTGTGCAGGCGTTGCTCGTCGGTCCAGCCATTGTGGCGGGCAACGCGTTCATACTGGTCAATCCAGTCTTGGACGTCTTCGTAGAGTTCACCGTGGAAGGGGGCAGCCGTCCGCGGTGCGACGGGCATGTAGACGACGGGAGAAGCGGCGGGGGCTTGCGACTGTTTGGCCATCGTCGTCTTCTGCGGCTTGGGCTTGTATGCTAATCATGCCAATCACGGCCGCAATCCGCCATGTCTTTCGGAGGCACCGAGACAGGATGTATTCGAAACGGGGTGTTTTGGTGGCAATGGTAGGTGTTGTTCCCACGTGGAACGCGGTAGGACATTGTCGCAAACGTGTTAAACCCTCTTTGTGCTCTAAAGGTACTCTTATTGTTTGTCCCGAGTCACGTACATGCATGGTTCTTTGTATTTGTACTTCAAAAACACGGTTAATCAATCGTTCTAGATAAATGAAATAAAGGCTAGAAAACCGCCTAAAAACATTTAACATCACGCCGCATTTTTATAGCATTTTTATTGCACAGATTGAAACGCTGGCAACCTGGCTACGACAGCAATAATAAAATGTGTCCAAAACATTTTACAAAATTTAAGAGAGTGGCAAAACGCCCGCTTAAGAATTTTTGAGAATTACAAAAAAATCTTTTGATATTTCCTTCTGTGCAACATGTAGTGTTTTTAAAGGCATCGAATTGTAGCCCATTTCTCGATGTCCGACATTTGGGAGTGTTCCGTCAACAATATTGATGTGCGCGAAGTTTTCGACAAATTACGGCAACTTATATTTTTCCTTTCAATCATAACTGTATGGTTTATCCCACGAGGTAAATGGGCTTAGTAAAATAAACCGGGATCCAGGTCCGCAGACAAAAGTAGCCCCAACAGCCCCCGAACACCAAAGGGGGCCGACGCTATTTTATGAAAATGTGAGTAATCGCCACGTGACCTAACCACGTGACGTAAGAGGTAAAATGGCAGGGCCCAGGCAGTGTGGGTCCCATCTGGGTTGGAGCCTGTCGCATGCGTTGTTCGTTGTCCTTGGTCTGAGCAAGTTGATTTCAGATGCGGAAGCATTCATCTGAAGTCGGTCGAAAGTGATTTCAGAGTTCAGTGTGATCTCTCATGTAGGTATACCGCGGAAATACGGAGCGATAAAACTTTAGGGAGCCTTTCGCCGGCAAGAGGCGGGGATGCTTCCACATAAGAGTCAGACGTGACCCTCCGTTGCACGGACTTAGGATTGGTTCGGATATCGCTAGGATATATTTTAATGCGACTTTTTTTTATTCTCGTTTGACTATCTGAATGTCCAATGTCTGCAGTGAAGCACGTGCGATGTAGCTGGATACACAGTTTAGCTGTGGCAAGTGCGTAATTCGTGCTCGGCAGTGCACAGTCGTGCTCTACATTGAAGCTTATAGTTACCCTGCAGTGCTAGATGATGCTGTGATGCTATTTGAATTGTTCTGCCGTAGACTTTAACTTTTACAAAGAACAGGTGGTGCAGTTCAATGCCGGGAAGGCGGTCCCACATTTGTCTCTTCGTCCGCGGCAGTGGTAGAAATAACGAAAAAGAGGATTCGCCACTAAAGCAATTCAGCTTTTTTACTGGTCAGGATAATTTCTTTCCAGTAAGATTTTTTTTTACCACGTTATTTAACGGAACATTAAGGTCAAATATTAACCCCAATGCAGAATGTATGCTCCTCACCCTAGCTCACCTCATGCCAATTTTATCCAGAAGTTGGAACGAATTGTAAGCCAGAAAATCCTGCTAAATGGTGCATTCAGAACTATGAAATTAATATTTCGGCCAGCTTCGGGCAACAAAAAGAATAAGTGACCGACCACGTAGAAGTTCTGTAGCACCTGAAATAAAAGGTTGCAGTGCAGAGGCAAAGCGCCCATTCTTGTTGGTTTTATTTTTTGATGGGTGTTACAGAGGCACGCGTTTCTGTAATGCACATTAAAGATTCAAAATGAACACCCCATCCCCCCCCCCCCCCAAACCACCAAAAGGGACGCGATATGACGTTACAATGTCAACTGATTTCGCAAACTTGGAAACAGCGAAAAAAAAAAGAAGGGACCAGAACGAGAAGTGAACGAACACAACGCTGAATGCAACTGATGTTTCTTCCTGCGAGAAACA
Source organism: Ixodes scapularis (assembly GCF_016920785.2). NCBI lineage: Eukaryota > Metazoa > Arthropoda > Arachnida > Ixodida > Ixodidae > Ixodes > Ixodes scapularis. Next base: position 225,069,843 of record NW_024609835.1, read on the forward strand.
GAGAGGAAAACATAAAAGATGCAAGATAGATAAAATATGATCCATCCCCTTGAGGCTTGCCCGAGCACTTAAACAAATCTGCCGAATTTCTTAATGAAAGACACTTTGTCATCCGCCAAAGCCACGAACGGGGCACTAACACACGTGTCCGCTCCGTAGGTAGAAATAAAAAACGCCTCATCAATTTCTCTAGTCACTTTGTTGTGGTGACGAGCCAGCATCTTAATCTCTGTGAGAACCGGAGAACACGAACACCTATCACAGTGAACTGCAAAGTGTCCCGTCGGTAAAGATCGAAGGGAAAGCGAATGCTCCCTGGCCCTAACATTGACACACCTCCCCCTCTGACCTATGTACACCTTACCACACGACAAAGTGATCAGATACACGACACCCGTAGCGGATGTAACATACCGGGTTCGGTGACTAACCACACACCGAGGCTCAGATAACCCAACACAATTAACTGCGGCGCAAAGAGAGGAGGATTTTGAAGGAGCTGACAACACAAACAGGTACGTCAAACTTCTCATCCACCTGCTTGATTCTATGGGAAAATCTGTGTACATACGGCAGAACAACCGTCGTGGAGGACATCCTGCTCCTTTCCCTCAAACTCAAAAGACCTCTAAACACTTTGAGAAGTAATTCTGCAACACCTACGACCACAACCAGCGGGAAGCCAGCAGAATGCAACTTGCTGGTCTGAGAAGAAAAAAGCTTTTCTCGCAGCTATGGTGACAAGATTTCACCGAAGAGGAGCGTAGACAGGACACAGAAATAGCCCTTTTACAAGTTTTGAATGGGCAGATTCATACCTCAATAGCCCCTTCTTTGACCGGGGTTCATACGACCAGCAAATATGCACGGACTGATCTTAAGAGACATGTCCGAAAATTGAATGGCACCCTCAGAAGGTCTCTTTAGGTCCATGTTAGGACCGGGGAGCATTCACTTTCCCTTCGATCTTCACCGTCGGGACACTTTGCAGTTCACTGTGATAGGTGTTCGTGTTCTCCGGTTTTCACAGAGATTAAGATTCTGGCTCGTCACTACAACAAAGTGACTAGAGAAATTGATGAGGCGTTTTTTTATTTCTACCTACGGAGCGGGCACGTGTGTTAGTGCCCCGTCCGTGGCTTTGGCGGATGATGAAGTGTCTCTCATCAAGAAAATCGGCAGAGTTGTTTAAGTGCGCAGGCGTGCCTCAAGGGGGTGGATTATGTTTTATCTATCTTGCAATAAACTTCGGCTGCCAGTCAGCGCTGTCTTCGTTCACTTCTCGTTCTTGTCTCTTTTTTTTCGCGCTGTTTCCAAGTATGCGATATGAACCAACAGCCCAACTTCACGCCTTGTTGCCGAACTGATTTTCCACCGTCGAAGCATCTGTGAGCAAGCTCTGCGTATTTGGCAACTCGAATCACGTCCACGCATAGGCTGCACATCTGAAGTTTAATCATGTGACACTTCACCATATTTTCCCTTTATTGCGCGACCGAACTGGAATCTAGCCTGCATTGAGAACTTTTTGATATCTGGAAATAACACGCTACGGCTCAATTCGTGATACGAGTCGGTTGTGAATTGTTTAAGATATAATGATTCATTTTGGTAATTTCAAGTTAATATAAATGTAATACTTCTTGTTAACATAAAATATGCGTCATGTTGTGAAGCCATAAACGTAAGCACTGGCCGCCGTTGATTTGGCGCAATCGTCCGGATTCCCAGGATCAACAACAAAAGAAAGTAGCGACCACGCCTTAATCACGGGCACCAACAACGAAAACTAAGCGGAACCGGAGGTAACCACGACACATGATTCTACCCGGTGCCATCCTACTGAAAGAACCATTTGGCGCCTCTATGAAAGTAAACGGGTTTATACCGGTGACAGTTTAGCTACACCGGTCACCGGTTTGTCAAAGGGGTCGCCCGTATGGCTCAAAGGGGTAACCCGTATGAGCCATGACTGTCCCCCATTTGGGCAAACAGGTCACACTTTTTGGCAAACGGATCACTCGTCTGGGCAAATGAGCGTTTCGTTTCGGCAATGTTGTCACACGTTTGCTCAAGCCGGTGACCATGTTGCACAAACGAGTGACGGGTGACCGGAAAACTGTACCGGTTTAATCAAACAGCTCTCCGGAGCCCGTTTGATACTGAACGTACGGATCGGCGGCATGAGCACGCTTGTTTCAGCCGTTGCAGCCTATGTTTCCGGAAGCCCGGCAGCGCCGATTCTTCGATTTCAAATCGTGCGCGTAATGCAAGTAAATATATTTATAGTTCAATTCCGCTGATGTTCACTTATACTGGAACTGCAAAAAGCGAGATTTTGTTTCTTTTTTTTAACGTAACTTCGCGATGTTTGCGAGCCAATATTTTTGACAGAACTTTAAAACTTTGACGTTCTTTGTTGTCTCAATTCCCTCATTCAGCTCATATCTCTCTCGCAGAAGACGCGACCGCGTGAAAGAATATACTTCTAGACTCTGTTTCGCCTCAATTGAAGACGCAGTGAAGGCAGCGCGCGAACACATGACAGCAAGAACATCGAGCATTGCGAGAGTACGCCCGCCGTTGCAGCAGTCAATCTACGACCTCGCGCTGAGTGTTTTCTTCACTCGGGCGCAAGCCGAGCTTCTGACGGGCTCCCTTTCCAGCGGTCGAGCGTGCTGAAATGAGCGCGATTCGCCTCCTCTCCGAGTCTGCAAACACATCGTGCTGGAGTACCTGAGGAGAGAGTGCGAGGTGTCCCGGTGTCCTGCGCCTTGACAGCGCCCCCTCCCTTTTCTCTGGTCACTTCTGTCACGTGACTCGACGGGGAGAAGGGCGCCAGCCGCGCGCACCTGTTGCGCCTGCTAACACTACACGCTATTAAGCATAGCCTCCGAGATTCGGAAGCGCGCGCGCTGGCAGCCGGTTTTTTCTTTGTCTACTTGTTGTCCGCTGCAATTCGAACTTCGTTCGTCCTACCTCCTTCGACCTGCCGCCTTACTTTGCAGTCTTATTAGAATGTCTCTCCACAACGTATGGGATGTGCACCAAAGTTATCAGTGTTCGAAAAGTCCTACGCGTATATCGGCTACAAGCGATTCTTTGAAGAAGCCACGAATTCTTGCGGTTTGGCTGGGTTAGGCAAGTGACAGCTTGTGCTCCGCATCGTGTTGAAACTTCAACGAGCCCTTCCTTCTCGTTTTTGTGTTCGTGTGGATGTCCTGCTGTGACCGTGTCGACATATATCTTGGATTACATCTTTTAAGTCCGCTATATTATGATAAGTACACTGCAGCCTATATGTTGGCAACGATTGACCGTACTTCTACGCGTCCTCTTCTAGATTATCTATAGACTTATGCAGCATCTATTCTCGCGGCAGCCGGGATAATAGACGCCATATTAAACTGATTGTAAATACTTACAGGTCCCGACTTCTTGTGGTGTACAGAAGACTACGCAGTTTAAAAATAAAGTTTTTGAGGAGTTATGTAACCTAGTCCTTTTCACTTCCTCATATCAACTCCGCCCTAAAGAAAAATGGTTTGTTTCACCATCACATACATTTACTATAACCACACACTAAATTACCAATTAAGTACTTTATTAAATGAATTATTTTTAAAAGGTGTTGATATTCATGCAATGCCGCTGGCAGAGGTACGAGCATTATTTTAGGGTTGTTTTTTTTTTAGTTACCGCTAAGGCATTGAAATCACTGTAAAATTGTACTTCACTGTACTACAATGAATCTGTTAATTTCATTTTTTTTCTCTGGCTTTTGTTTGATCTGTGGTCTGCACATTTAAATTGTGTCCTTTCTCTCAATGTAGCTATTTTGTTCGTTTTTGAAATGGCTTGGGAATCGCTTCCTGTAAAGGGGGCCAGGACCTCCATCAAGCTGCCGCAGCAGCTTTTTGTCTTAGTCGACCGTTTCAGTGATGAAACAAAATAAATACTTTATTATTTTATTATTATAATTTCCCCTAGAGTCAACGATTGCAGTTTAGAATAACTTCGGTTATTGTTTGCTTTTCCATCTTTTCAAATGTATAAAAGCTTAGAGTGCCTCTTCACAACTCACAGGTCGCTTGCACGTTTGTACTTGTCTACGGAATAAGTTTTAATAAACTTCTAGGAGAATTAAAAAAACATATTTTGTGTCTGTTTCCTTCCCATTTGGAAGCACCTGAGCGAGCACATTTTTTCTACAGGTCTCCTCCATGTTATAAATTGGTTTATCAGTTTCGGGACGTCTTTAATTACCTTAAGATAACCAACCTTTAAAACAATACCCATTTAGGGCTAGCGAATAAGTCGCCTGACTATCCGAAGGGCGCGTTCAAATGTGGGGTCACGTGCCAGGTCAAACGGGCACCTGTATTAATTCGAAAGCATTAACTGTCTCATGCAGCGAGCCGACTTCATCAGCTTTGAAACCAGCAAAACGGCACCTTAGTGAAACCACGCGGAAAGCTACCAGTGGGTCCTCTTACACTTCGGTCCCATTGGCTAGCGCGCGTCGACGAGGCTATCATTGGCCGCTGCGCGTCAGTTTGTGTGGTGTCATCCTGACTGTGTTATCAGACTGTTGCGTTATCGCTGATCACAGCGTTCGCTCGCCTCTTATCGGTTGTATGACGAGCGGCAATATATACGGCGCGTTGAATAAACCAAGCGGTTCGTTCTGATGGGAACTACGTTTCCGTCTGTTCCTTCCTCCTCCGCAAGGAAGTCGACAAGTTTTAGCATCGCTTACCTGATGGCGCTGCGTGTCCGCGAGGTAGCGGCTCCACTGTTCCACGTCCAAGGTCAGCCCGTTGTACGCCGCAGAATAAAGAAGAGCGGCGTGCGTGCTTTTGCCTTCAAAACGCATAAGTGTTCAGGTATACCTCGAGACTTTTAAACAAGCACCCGTATTAAATGGGCACCGTATCAAACGGGTATTGTTTCAAATAGACGCCGTCTCAAACGGGTACCTTTTCAAACGGGTACCCGTATCCCATATTCACGTTTCATCCGAAAGAATCGACAAGTTTGCCACCCATTTGGTTCAAACGGGTCGACCAGTTTGCCACCCGTCTGGATTTCAAATAGTTTTTTTTTTTTTTTTTTTCAGTAGGGAAACAAAGCAGGTGAGCGACAATGCAAAGCCAGTCTATTTAGTGTCGTTCGTCGTCCAACTATAATAAGGAATTTTAGCAAGTCTTGTTTGGAGCGCACGGTTCCTAAATTATGAACGGTACAGTTGCTCCGTTCTGTCAAAACGTATATAAAATTTAACGCGTTTTAACGAACCGTAAAAGTCGCGCAACGCTTTAAATGACGATCATGATTGTGTCTGACCGACATCGCCATCTTTTAATAAACATCTGAAGCGGTAGTAAAGTACTACCGAATCGCCGGTGTGGCGATATGTTCTGCTAAGAACTGAAGAGCCAGGACAGTAAACGTCTTTACTTCATGATGGCGGACCCCGAACCCCGCTCGCGCGCTCGGCTCCAGAAGAGTGTGCGTTGTCGTCGTCGTCTGGTCTCAGTTCCCATCACATCTTCCCCCTTAAAAGGAAGACTGGAAGGGCTGAACCTTTTTCCTATCTCGAGTCGGGCGCCGTGGAAGTGGCACAGGAGTTGAGAGGGGCTGGTTCTGGTTTGTTGAGGGACTTTTAGATGAACTTGGGTTTGCGGGAATTGAGTCAGTGGGATTCTGGCCCGGTAATGGGTCCAGCCCTCGTTCAGCTAGAGCTCCGTCGCAGGGAACCTTGCCCTCTGATGTTGTAGGTGTGAGTGGCGCCTCTGGGTCAGTCCATTCCGGAAACCCAAGTGGGTCTTCTTTGTGCCACTGGCGAACTTGGTCAAGATGGCGACGCACCAGGTCCGAATCGGCTTGTATCGTCACCATGCGTGAGCCTTCTGCGCTCTTGACGATTCCCGGCAGCCACTTTGGGCCCTTACCGAAGTTTCGGAAGAATATCTTTCTGCCCGGTTTAAAAAATGGCGGAGGAGGCTGACTCCCGTCCTGTGCAGTCAGCTCCGACCTCTTGTCCGGAAAGCACGTGTCCAAACGTGACCGGATGGGGTAACCCAAAAGTAACTGGGATGGAGTCTTGCCCGAAGCCACAGGCGTGCGCCGATAATTGAGAAGCAGTCGGCACAACTTGACGTCCAGTATGGACCCGCTTGTCTTCTTCAAGGCATCCTTAACAGTACGTACGGCTCGTTCGGCGAAGCCGTTCGATTGTGGATGATAGGGGGCCGTGCGGTAGTGCACCACGTGGTTCCTCTTTAGGAACTGAGGGAACTCTTCACTTGTAAATGATGTACCCTTATCCGTGACGACAGTCTGTGGAATTCCAAAGCGGCTGAACAGCTCCCGAAGTTGTCGGATTGTGGATTCCGACGTTGCATGATTGGTAGCTGTAGCTTCAATCCACTTCGAGTATGCGTCGATGACAATCAGGATCATCTTTCCGTCGACGGGCCCGGCATAATCCAAGTGCAACCTCGACCAGGGTTCACCGGTCACCGGCCAATTGACAGGTTTCTGTGCTGCTGGCATAGAAGCCGCTTGAATACATGTCTCACATCTCTGGGTGAGGTCTACGATAGCCGAGTCCAATGAGGGCCACCAGAACTTTGAGCGAGCAACCGTCTTCATGGCCGACGCACCTTGGTGGGTCTCGTGGAGGAGCTTGAGGACAGCTTCGCGAGCCTTTTTTGGAACGACGACTCGGTTTCCCTAGTACAGCAAGCTGTGATGCACCGAAAGCTCGTCTTTCCTGCTCCAGAAAGGTCGAAGCCCCTCTTGCTCCATAAATACCTTCCGCGGCAATCCGCGCTGAACATAACTGATGACGCTACGCAACGTCTTGTCTTCCACGGTCATCTGTGCCATCTGTTTCGCTGACACCAAGCCGTTATCCAGCTCCTCCAAGGAAGCAATTATTTCAAGAAGATCCTCCTCTTGTAGTTCCTGCGAATCAGCTTGAAGGGGAAGTCTTCTCATGGCATCGGCATTGGCGTTGCTTGTCCCTGGCCGGTACTTGATGCGATAGCTGTATCCACCCAGGATGATGGCCCACCGTTGAATTCTAGCCGCAGCCGTCGTCGGCACGGCCTTGTTATGATGAAAGAGACCTACCAAGGGCTTGTGATCTGTAACCAGAGTGAACTCCCTACCCAACAAGTAGTTCTTAAACTTCGTGACAGCTAACACCAATGCCAAGGCTTCTCGTTCCAGTTGGGAGTAGTTCTTCTCAGCACTCGTCAGTGTCCGAGAACGAAAACCGACAGGCTTCACTTGGCTTCCACAACGGTGGGAAAGGACGGCGCCAATTCCCTGTGGTGAAGCGTCACATTCAAGAAGCAAGGGCTTCGTAGGGTCATAGTGAGCGAACATGTTGGACTCACTCAGGATCGTTTTTGCTCGTTGAAACGCCTTGTCTTCATCTTTTCCCTAATGCCATTTTACTCGCTTCTGCAACAGTGTGTACAAGGGGGACAACAATGGCCATGTTTTGCACAAACCGGTTATAATAAGTTATGAGGCCCAGGAACGAGCGAAGCTCGCTGACGTTCGTTGGTGCTCGGGCATGCTGGAGGGCCTCCAGGTTCTTGCCGGTTGGATGCAGCCCTTTTGTGTCAATCCTGTGTCCGAGGTAGATAACTTCTGCTTTCCGGAAGCAACATTTCTCCTTATTCAGTTTCGCTCCGTTATCACGGAGCACTTGCAGTACTCGACGTAGCCTTTCACCGCTGTCCCCGTTTTTTTCCGCTACCAGGACATCATCCAGGTACACTTGAACTCCAGAAATGCCTTGTAACAAGGTCTCCATTCTCCTCTGGAAGATTGAAGGGGCCGACACAACACCAAAAGGTAGCCGGTTGTAGCAATATAGGCCCTTGTGCGTGTTGATGACCGTCAACTCCTTGGACTCCTCGTCTAATGGAATTTGGTTATAGGCTTCCCGAAGGTCCAGCGTACTGAAAAGGTCACCGCCATTCAGTGATGCGAAAATGTCCTCAATCAGTGGTAACGGGTACTGCTCCATCGGACAAGCCTTGTTCAAGGTGAGTTTAAAATCCCCGCAGAGCCTGATACAGCCGTTTTTCTTTACGACCGGCACGACTGGGGTTGCCCATTCAGAATGGGTAACAGGAGAGAGGATACCGTTCTCCACCAGGCGGTGGATCTCGTCGGTAACCTTCTGTCGTAGCCCGTACGCCACAGGTCTGGCCTTCCAGAACTTTGGTGTTGCTCCTGGGCTCACGTGCAAATGTACTTCCGGTCCTTTGATGAGACCCAAACCCGGTTGAAAAAGTTCTTGGTATTCTGCCAATACCTGATTCAAGTCTCCATGTTGCTCAGTCTTCATGGACGACAGCTGAGTTGGAAAAAGGCAGAAGGCTCGAATCACGTCGCGGCCAACCAGACTTGGTCCGTTAGATCTTATTAAAACCGTTAACTCGGCTTTTACTTGACGTCCTTCATAACTGACCGTCAAGCTCAACTTCCCGATGATTGGCACCCTACCGAGGTAGCATGACAGACTTAACGTTTAAAAGTCCCTCAACAAACCAGAACCAGCCCCTCTCAACTCCTGTGCCACTTCCACGGTGCTCGACTCGAGATAGGAAAAAGGTTCAGCCGTTCCAGACTTTTTTTTAAGGGGGAAGATATGATGGGAACTGAGACCAGACGACGACGACAACGCACACTCTTCTGGAGCAGAGCGCGCGAGCGGGGTTCGGGATCCGCCATCATGAAGTAAAGACGTTTACTGCCCTGGCTCTTTAGCTCTTAGCAGAACATATCGCCACACTCGCGATTCGGTAGTACTTTACTACAGAAGCGTTCTGCAGCGTGCAGACGTGTGGCTCACGTTTCACGGTGCGCACGCGCACACTGTTGTGAACAAGACGGCCGAGGTAAAATCTACCAATCAAAATTTCAAGAAGTCTAAAATTAGATTGAGTAAAATGTGCCGGAACGACCGCAAAGGTATAGATTTCGTCTGTTCGCGGTCGCCACGGCAGCTCGTTAGTCCAGAAGACGAAAATCAAATCACACACGTAGTTTAAAATATTCACAATACCTTGCCATTATGAATAGTCTTAGAAAATATTTCGTTCAATCAGAGGTCGGCATTTGTGGTTGAACTTACTCCCACTCATAACTAGCTCAAAATAAAAACAGTAAAAAAAAACTCACTTACCCTCATGGCCGCACTCACATTCAAGTCCTCACTCACAAACTGCAGAACTCATGAACTCAACCAACTCATGAATTCACCCAACTCATGAACTCACGCCTTTCACCGAACTCACCCCTTCAACGTAGTCGCGGCGCAGGCGCTCGTGTTGCTCGCGGGTTGCGCGACCCTTACGACCACGCCACGGTCGCTGCCGCCTCCCGCCGCTCCGGCGCCAGCCATCAGGTCACCAAGTGAAGAAATGCTTTGTCATTTTATTAGTTTCGCCTCGACTCCTTCCACGCCCTTGCCAAGTGTTGAGACCGGCGCGCTTTTTTGGAGAATTAATGGCGCACTAATGCGAGCTTTCTGAAGTATTCTTTACGGTGTGCACTGTTTGTTTCAAGCATTCGCGACAACTTCGTGCAAGAATGGAGTGAGCATCTGGATCGTTCTTAATTCAGGTGTGAGCTTCTGTTACGCAAACATCCACTATTGCGGGTGTGTATTTTGTTTTTGCGTAGAATATTGCGAATTTCTCCTAAATGGTAGGAAGGTTTAATCGGCAATTCTTTGGCGAGTGGAATTATTTCGGAACGGTCGGCCTTTATTAGTGACAAGCCGAACTTTTCCCGAATCGAAGATTCGGCGACAAATCCATAGCCAAAGTTTCGCCGATTTTTCTAAAGGTTCGGCAAAAGTAAGGAAAAATACATTGTTTTTAGACTTAAAAGTAGTTATTTCTCTTATTTTTCGGGCGAAAAAAGGCTTTTTAATTGCATATTGACACAATTATTAAATAAAGCGATATTCTACAAGGTAACTGTGTCGGTGTGATGTTTGTGCGTTTACTGGCAATTTTACAGTGATGTTTTGCAGAAATGGTGTAAAAAAAGATTGGGCAGTATCGGGCACTGTCACGATACGCATGATTCGGTTTTGAGGCCTCGTCAGCGCAAGCCTCCAAAACGCATTGTTGAAATGAAGGCGGTAACGCTGTGCTCTTACTTTCTCTGCAAGCCACCACTTTGTGCTTGGAGACGAATGCAAAGGCTGCTGAGACTTCACCAGAAGAGATAGTTATAATATTGTAAATCACTTGAAGCCAGCTTTTCATGAAAGTGTGTGTCCCATATTCGCAACATATCGCTTTTAACTTTTAAAATGCCGGTTTCTAACGCTGCGACACTCGCGGAAGTTTAGGAAGATGGGAAGAGTTAGAAATGTCGCATGTGCAACGTCGAGCATGATAGTTATGTGTTTAGGTTTAGACGGATAGATAAAAATAACAAAATAACTCTAATTAAAAAATGTTTTTTTGTTTTGTTTTGTCCCTAACTATTTGTCATCCGAAAACAAGATTAGACTGCTTAAAACCATTGTTTTGGGCCCAGAGGCCAAGCCCTTTTAGGGTCAGTTGGACCTTTTCGCACCCGTAGATAAGCAGCGCGACCTGAATTATGTTCGGAAGTCGTCAACGCAAATACTCTGAAACATGTCTCCGGGAAGACACTTAGATATTTAATTAACGTTTATGCAGTAGAGGGTTACGCTAAGTGCACTTCTATGGGGTACCTCGATTTGTTTGGGCTATACATTGAAGAGGGTATTCACTATTTTCACACAAAAAGCCTGTTTCTTAAGAAATTTCTAATAAATATGACATCCAACCGCTATTTCTTAAGACTACCAGATATTTCAAAGTGCTGTGTCTCCGAGTCGGGTCGAATGCTTTTCATGTCCTAAAATAGTCAGATGAGGCGTTTTCAACCAAAACAAAAAATCTTATTTACCTCTCCAGTTAAACGAGATTATCCTACCAAAAGTAAAAGCGCTGTAAGCCACTTTGCCTGCCTTCAGTCAGGTCCCATTCCTTACGAAAATGGCATATCTAGACCTATATAAAGCACACCAGTTTATACAAGGTGTGTGGCGAGATATGCCCAACTTTTATATATCGACTTGTGGGTCTGCCAAATAGGGGCATATCTGCCTCCTATATAAGGCCAGATATGTCCTAATCAAATGAAGCAACCTTTATATATATTCTTGTTTTCTAGAAACATCTACCAAAAGTGACTTCTGGTTTGTATAAGAAAAATACAAATTGGATATTGAGCATGTACCCACTTTTAATATTTTTTGCATGAGCTGCGCTTTACGCCACTCCTGATTTCGCTCAACTTAATTCCCAGGAAAAGCAGGATTATTGACATTCGCGTAACGAATGTCGATAAAACGTTAATGTTGACAAAACGCCTTTCCATGAAACGTGTATCCACGAAAAGGTGGCCGTGGAACCTGTTATCACGACACGCAGGGAGAATAAAAATACAGTATTCTACCTGCAGTTGTGACATGATTTCAGACGGCCAAAGGCAGGTGACTGCTAGTAGAATTTCGGAGAGATTATTCTCCCGGCTGCCAGCAGATAGACAAGGCCTAATTCTAGAGGTAATCTGGAAGAGCACTTGTAGAAAAGCGATAAATTGTCGCGAAGTAGGTTGCAACGCACTACGTTGACGATACGGGACTAGAAAGGTGTAATCCGAGATATATGTTCACACGGGCATGACAACCACTCAAGCACAAATATGAGAGGGAAGGTGCCCGTGAAGATTCAACACGATGTAGCACAAGCTGTCATTCGTAAAACCGAACGCTAAACGCATCAAAAAATATTCTTGGGCTTCTTTGAAGAAATCGCTTGTTGCCGATACACGGGTAGGACTTTTCGAATTTACTGTAGAAACAAAATCCGCAGCAGCCACGCAGGGCGCAACACACGCCAAACTAGGTCCGGCAGCAGGCATTCCAAATCGCCAACGGCTGATGCGGCATACGTCACACCACGTGACCACGCTTCTGCCATTTGCCGCGCCCAGAGAGCGGAGTCGAGCGATAAACAATCTACGGCTGATTGGTTCGGCAAGGGCGCACGTTTTACCACGCTTTCAGTTTACGAGAGAGAGCAACAGACAGAAGGAAAGGCCAAAACGGGAGTGCACACACTATCAACCTTGGGTCACTTGTAAATAAGGTTGATAGTGCAGTGAATGCTATGTGTGGGCCTTGGGCTTGAGGCAGGTGCCGGGTTCTGCCCTATCACCAGCTTCTAGACTGTAGGCACGTGAACCTAACTGGAGACACGATTGGCTTAAAACACACTTAGCGTCTACCCTGCTGTCAATACTGAGTGAACAGGACAGCTCTATGAAGTCCAGCTTTTGAGCTTCCAAAGAAACTGTCCAGCCCAAAATATAATTTTAACTGAAAATCAAGCGCGACTATTTATCGTTCATGATGTCCACAAATAAACAGATATGTATATATACATATATTACCAATAAATTTAATATTATTCGTACACTGCTAGGTTCGCGTTTTTAAACTTCAAATATTTTTACGAAAAAGTCACACATAAAAGACACCACGGATAGCACATCTTCCGACTTTCAACACACGATGAATCGCCGACGCTCTCAAACGGAAGGTTGCGATTCTGCGCGAAAGGCAACACCTTAAGGCGTACAATCTTTGTAGTATTGAAAGTATGGGGAGCTGGGGGGGCTCGAGTACGCCGGGTGTTTGCCTCTGCATGAAAAAAGCTATAGCACTATTATTCGAATGCAATTAAATGCAAAGCTGCAAGCGAGCTGGACAAGAATGATGAAAATAATCCCCGGAGAAGGGGAACAAGAGGGATAAAGGACAAACACAAATCTGTGTTTGTCCTTTGTCCCTCTTGTTCCCCTTCTCCAGGGATTATTTTCATCGTTAGAGCACTATTTCGCATATTCGTCCTTGCTGGATGGCTTTGCAAAACATCGCGAACTCGACATGATGCAGTTTGGTTGCCGTATTTGCACTTGAAATATCTGAGTGGGTTCGGGATATATGCGCGAATCTCACATCTTAGGAAGCCGACCTTAATGTGTGAAGGTGAGTCAGGTGCTTTGGACGTAAGTATTACGTCTGTAGGGTGCAACGCACCCACAGATCCATTCTTCTCATGAAAATAAAAGAGATGGCTCGAGGCGCAGTACGCGCACGCGCCTCGGAGAGCGCGCGCAAGGGAATGCTCTGAAGCCGCCATCACAGGCAGACACGTCATTCGCTTGTCTCGTTCTATGTCCTCACTTTAAATAACGTGGCAGGGCCTCGCGGCCCCCCACATATTTGTTGACCCGGTCGAGGACCATGGACAACGGCGAACCCCAAAGAGCAGCGGCCGGATCCCCGGCTTCCATCTCATCGGTTGCAGTCCGACTTCCGCCGTACTATGACAAACCCGAGGGTCTGGTTCCTGCAGGCTGAATCCCAGTTTCATCTCAGCGGGGTGACAAGCCAGGAGAGCAAGTATCATCATGTCGTCTCGGCGCTGTCGCTGGCAGCAGCCGACGAAGTATACTACACCCTTGCGCAACCGTCGGCCACAGCTTCCTACGACCAGCTGAAGGCGGCTCTCCTGCAGAGAACCGAGGCATCAGATCGCTCCCGCCTTCAAGAACTTCTTTAGGCGGAAGAACTCGGCGATCGACGTCCGTCTCAGCTGCTAAGGCAAATGACTCAGCTCCTTGGAGATCGCGCCAACACGATCGGCGACGCTCTGCTGCGGGAGCTATTTATTCAGCGCCTCCCAACCAACGTCCAGAGGGTGTTGGCCACCGCTACGGCTCTCGACCTCACAGGCCTCGCAGCCCTGGCAGACGCCGTTATTGAAGTTGCCACTCCACCCGTCGCCAGCGTTACATCGACGGCAGAAGACGGAAGTGAAGCTATGCCTGCCCCGCCAGGCACTCCATCGTTTGACGGCAACCTCGAGCGGCTTTGCCAGCGGTTGGAAGAGAGTGTTACCGCGGCAACTCACCGGCGAGATCGTCCACGCACTCAACAACAACGTGGACATTCAACATCTCGTTGCAGAAATGCTGACCGTTCCCGCTCCGCAAGTTCAGCGGACGGCTGCGTATACCATCGTCGCTTTGGCTCCGACGCCCGGCACTGCCTTCGTCCCTGCTCCTGGAGCAAACAACCGATAGAGGCAACGAGTAGTCAGAACCTACCAGGAAGTCGCCTATTTTACATCGCCGACAGGACTACGGGAACCCGTTATCTCGTCGATAACGGGGCCGAGGTAAGCGCTGTTCCTACAAAACGCGCGGATCGATCACAGACGCCCATCTACTACCTTCGGGCTGTGAACAACTCGTCGATCCCCGTCTACAAGGAACGGTCCATCACCATAAATCTTGGCCTCAGACGAGTCTACCGATGGGTATTCCTGGTCGCAGACGTAGGCAACGCGATCATCGGCGCTGACTTCCTACAACACCACAGCCTCCTTGTAGACGTCAAGGAGAGACGTCTGCTCGACTCCACAACGCGACTCTCCGTGCAAGGCGTCTCAACAACTGACACCGCAGGATTTGCGTCAGTCTGCTCTAACATCGACGGGCCATTCCGACCTCCTCTCCAGGATTTTCCAAGCCTCATGCGAGCTCCTGACTGGACCAGACCGGTTTCGCACGATGTCCACCATCACATCAAAACAACGGGCGCACCGGTTCACTTCCGACCCCGTCGTCTGGCTCCAGAGAAACTCCGCATCGCTCGCGAAGAATTTGAGCACATGATCGAGCTTGGAATTATCCGACCTTCGTCAAGCAGCTGGGCGTCTCCCCTACACATGGTGTCCAAGAAGAACGGAGATTGGAGACCGTGTGGCGACTATCGCGCACTGAACAAGAGCACAGTGCCCGATAGATACCCCCTCCCAAACATTCAGGACTTTACTGTCAACCTCCAAGGCGCGACCATTTTTTCGAAGGTTGACCTTACCCGCGCGTACCACCAGATCCCCGTCGCTGACGAAGATATCCCAAAGACAGCTATTACAACTCCGTTTGGTCTGTTTGAGTTTCTCCGCATGCCCTTTGGCCTCAATAATGCGGCTCAAACATTCCAGAGATTCATCGACGCTGTCACGCGCGGGCTTCCCTTCGTATTTGCCTACGCTGACGACTTGTTGGGCGCTAGCTCGACAACGGAGGAGCACACCAACCACCTCCGTCTTCTTTTCCAAAGACTCTCAGACTACGGCATCATCATCAACGCCGCAAAAAGTGAGTTTGGGAGATCAGAACTCGAGTTTCTGGGACATCGACTGGACCGACACGGCACAAGACCTTTGCCGTCGAAAGTGCAAGTGATCAGGGACTTTCCAAGACCTAGCTCGATCACAAAGCTTCGCCAGTTCCTCGGCCTGGTAAATTTTTACCGCCGGTTCATTCCGAACTGCGCGAGGCTACTCCAGCCTCTTGATTTTTTACTAGCCAAGACTGCACGTGCCACTACCAACCTGCCTTAGAGTGAAGACGCGGAGCAAGCCTTCTGCGAAGTAAACACTGTACTTGCAGACGCTGTACTTCTGCGACATCCACAACACGATGCCAGAACCTCGATCATGACGGATGCTTCAGCTACGGCTGTTGGGGCGGTCGTACAACAACAGGTGGACGGTGAATGGCAGCCCCTAGCTTTCTTTTCCAAGAAGTTAAAGCCCGCCCAGACCCGCTACAGCGTCTTTGGAAGAGAACTCCTGGCAGCGTACTTGGCCGTCCGGCACTTTCGACACTTTGTCGAAGGTCGCCCCTTCGTCATCTGGACGGACCATAAACCACTCACCTACGCCATCCGCAACTCAAGCTCTGTCTATACCCCTCGAGAAATCCGCCAGCTGGCCTTCTTGTCGGAGTTTACGACGGACATCCGGCATATCAAAGGGAAATCAAACGTCCCCGCTGATGTAGTGACCCGAATTGACGCCGTACCTTCGCCTGCTTCGCAACTCGACATCACGTTGCTGGCTCGTCATCAGGCATCCGACGAGGAGCTACAGCAGCTCCGCACATCAAACAACTCTCTCCAGCTAGAGGATGTTGAGTTCCCAGGAGGCATCACCATCGTCTGCGACACGTCCACAGGAACGCATCGCCCATTCGTTCCGATGGCGCTACGAAGGCCGCTTTTTGATGCCATTCATTCGTTGTCGCATCCCGGCGTGAAGGCAACACAGAAGCTAGTGGCCAATCGCTACGTTTGGCCTCGGCTGAAGTCCGAAGTGCGTGACTGGGTGCGGACCTGCTTGGCATGTCAACGAGCCAAGGTTCACCGTCATTCCGTGCCTTCATCCACGAGCTTCCTGCCACCAGATGCCCGTTTCGACAAGGTCCACATCGACCTGGTCGGGCCCCTTCCGACATCTCAAGGGCAACGATACATCCTGACCTGTATCGACCGCTTCACAAGGTGGCCGGAAGCTACACCATTGCCCGACATGACTGCAGCCACCGTCGCCGAGGCATTCGTCTCGTCCTGGGTGGCGCGCTTCGGATGCCCATCTGAAATCGTCACCGACAGAGGGCGTCAATTCGAATCCACCTTGTTCACCGAGTTGTCCCGAATCCTAGGCATGACGAGATCTCGGACAACTGCATACCATCCGCAGTCTAACGGCCTGGTGGAACGTTTCCACCGACACCTCAAGTCCGCGCTCATGGCCCACGCGAACTCCAAGGAATGGGTACAACAGCTTCCACTCGTCTTACTCGGAGTTCGAACGGCGTTGAAGCAGGACCTCGGCTGTGCAACCTCTGAACTCGTCTATGGGACGACCCTCCGATTACCATCGGACTTTTTCGAGGTCGACCCGTCTCCAAACACGAGGCCAGAAGACTACGCCACAAAGCTGAAGGAGGTTTTTGCAGACCTACGACCAGTTCCTACGTGCGCTGTATCTGCCAAGACTCCTTACGTCTCTCAGGACTTGTACAGTGCAACGCATGTGTTCGTGCGCCAAACAGCCAGACGGAAACCGCTCCAACCACACTATATGGGACCGTTCCCGGTTCTGGAAAAGAAGCCAAGTGGCTTCGTTGTACAGATCAATGGACGACGAGACACCATCGCTCTCGAGCGTCTAAAGCCAGCCCATCTCGAGCACGCACCCGTGAACCTCATCACATGTGAGACGCGCGAGGAAAGTCCGAAGTCTCGCAGGAAGTCTGCTCAAGTTCATTGGACAAACTCATGGCCAGAGCTAGCGCCCTAATTGTGAGTTGTCGTTGTTCTTTTCGTTTTCTTTAATCGCTCGTTGGGGCTCCTCGCTAAGGGGGGACATATCTGTAGGGTGCAACACACCCACAGATCCATTCTTCTCATGAAAATAAAAGAGATGGCTCGAGGCGCAGTACGCGCACGCGCCTCGGAGAGCGCGTGCAAGGGAATGCTCTGAAGCCGCCATCACAGGCAGACACGTCGTTCGCTTGTCTCGTTCTATGTCCTCACTTTAAATAACGTGGCAGGGCCTCGCGGCCCCCCACACGTGCTTCAATGTAATTTGTTTGTGACTTTTCCATTTCTGAATCCCTCAAGAATTTTGTTCACTGGGACGTCTAGCACGTCGTCCACAGAGATGACCCCCTTTTGACGAGTGTAGATTGCGGTGAGGCGCAAAAGTGACTGGACTATTTCCGAGAGCTTTTGCTTCGAGGCTCGTCTTGCTTGCACTCTCAGTAGATGTTTTATAAAGAACATCAACCGAGACAATTATCTTACTGTTTGAAACAGTCGTAGTGGTGTTAATTTTAAAGCGCAGCTCTTAGGCGCCCGTTTCCGGCTTGAGCGGCGTCGTCGTCGCCGTCGCCGTCGGCGTAACCGCGCGGTGCATTATGGGTAAATTTTCCCGAAGGAACCCGAGGTCCTTCGGGACGATCTCGGAAGGACCTCGGGTTCCTTCGGGAGGGCCTCGGGAGGACCTCGGGCTCCTTCGGGAGGACCTCGGGAGGACCTCGGGTTCCTTCGGGAGGACCTAGGGGGGGGTCACGTGACGATGACGTCATCAGTGATGATGACGATGACGATGCGGATGCCGATGACGTCACCAGTGACGTCACTGATGACGTCATCAGTTACGATGACGATGGCGATGCGGATGCCGATGAAGTCATTGGCATCCGCATCGCCATCGTCATCATCACTAATAACGTCATCGTCACGTGACCCCCCCAGGACCTCGGGTTCCTTCGGGAGGACCTCGGAAGCACCTCGGGTTTCTTCGGAAGGACCTCGGAAGGACCTCGGGTTCCTTCGGGAGGACCTCGGAAGGACCTCAGGTTCCTTCGGGAGGACCTCGGGCTCCTTCGGGAGGACCTCGGGAGGACCTCGAGTTCCTTCAAGAGGACCTAGGGGGGGGGGGGTCACGTGACCTGGGGGGTCACGTGACGATGACGTCATCAGTGATGATGCCGATGACGATGCCGATGACGTCATCAGTCATGATGACGATGGCGATGCGGATGCCAATGACGTAATCGGCATCCGCATCGTCATCGTCATCATCACTGATGACGTCATCGTCACGTGACCCCCCAGGTCACGTGACCCCTCCCCTTGAGGTCACGTGATCTCCCAGGTCACGTGACCCCCGAGGTCACGTGACCCCCCCCCCTTCCGAAGTCAACTGATCCCCCCAGTACCCTTCCCTCCTCCTCCTCAAGAGCTGCGCTCAAATTCGGCGTTACAGGGAGTTGTAAACGGCTTTCATTTTTTTTTCTTTCAATAAAGGATGACGAGGCTTTACTTAGTGGGAGACCAGGATCGGTGCCTGACATCATTAAAACTTTGTCCACGTTTCTATCTTATGTTCAACTATTTCGCTTTCTGCGGTCTGAAGCCGTTTCTGTCTTCGATCAGGATTGTTTGGCGTGCGGTTCCCATTAAACGAGAGTTTAGTTCACCCCTCTACCATGAAGCCCAACAAGGGGACATCTCGAGTGTACCTAGCAAAGAGTAGGCGATAGCCGGAGAATACAATGCCAAAGACAAAAGTTGAACCAAGCACACTGCCGCCAGAAAGAAATGATGGTATCGCTGCACGAGTTTAGCCTTTTCCGCCTAGCGGCGAAGAGGAAGTAAGAGAGGAAAGGTAAATTTAGAAAAAAACGAACAAAAAAGAGGATTACCTTCCGAATACCGCCTTGCTGGGCCAGCCAGGGCCACCGTCTACGGGTAGCGTGGAGTCAAGTGGAGCATTCCCTTCCTCGAGGGCTCCCCGAGGGTCCAAATAACGTTGGAACGAGCTCAGCCGCCAGTATGACCCTTTCCCCGCATTGTCGCAATACCACGCACGGAATGTGTGGCCGAGTTCTGCCACTCATCTTTTTCCCGGCCCCTATCCGCCAGTCTGCCCGGCGTCGATGACCCTTGCCGTCATAAACTCCGAAGGAAATTTCTCACGCAAACTTCACAAACAAAACAAGGTGGCGCTCCCCGGGGGATAAGAAAGTAGCTGTGTATCATTGAAAACAACTAGACAGTCAAGTTTAGGAAGAGTGAACGCAGTGGAAGAGCAGTATTATGCTAGTTTACGTCTTGTGGGACAAGCGCAAGGCTGGCAGTGTGAAAACGCAGAATATAAGAGACAAAAAACAACCGTGCAGACATTTTAGGACCCAGTAAAACAAAGCACGCGCTCCAAGTAGTTCTAAAATTTTCTGACTTAGTGGTTTTCTATGACACTCAGCAGGATTTTTAGTAAAAACCATGTGTTGATTGTCACTAAGTAAATGCCAATTAGCGAATTATATGCCATTATCTTACTTAACCTGACAATTAGTTCGCCATATCATGTTCCTCTGGCCGAATAACTCAGCTGCACAGAATGTAAAAGCGTAGATTTCACGGCTTTTTTTTAAAGATATCGATAAGTCATAAAAACTCTTTGTATAGTAACTATATACCCATCAGAACCTTGAACTAGAAAACATTGCCCTTATCTGGAATCAGGGAAAGAGGGTGTCATACCAATACCATACAGATTCCTAAGTAGACAGCTAAATCATCATTGGTCTTGAAAGCCTTTCTGTGCTCTTGGTCAACCAAAATTTTTAGTTCCGCAAAAAAGATGCTTCCGTTGGTTTTTACTCCTGGTCCAGCTGTAAACAGACAAAACTGTAATTTTAATAACATATTGATTTACATTGAAATAAACACGATTGTCTAGCTACAAAAAGGTTTAAGACTAATTGTATATATAGTTGTCTGGTTGTAAACGATTCGCATTATACATGGCAAGTTTATGCGATTATAAGACTGAGATTGTGTATTATCAAGTAGCAGTACAGCAGGCATTCGGAAGCAGTAACAGTAACGTGATGAAATTTCACGTAATCGACAAAAAATATTATGTCTAATGCTTATACGAAAAAAAAAAAAATTTTAATGTATCTTCAAAGATGAATAGCGTATGGAACATAGTTTTGAAGAAACGATCACTTAGATTTGTAGAAAAAAAACCTGAAGAGAACTACTGAGGAACGAAGAAGAATATAATGTTTAATAAAAATCACCACCCTTCCCTGTAACATCACCACGCACTAGAGAGCACTCGAGAGTGTCTGTAGTAGTAGGTCAAAGAGCCTAGGTGGTAGACATTGAAAATATTCTAACTGGCGCAGACATGCAGCATTGGTCAGCGGAACAAGTGGTCTTGTGTTTGGATCTCTGTGGAGGATGAGTATACAGGGTTACTGGAAAATATATTTATGCAGATTTTATGACTAATATCAACACAAAAGAGGTAGAAAGGTGAGGTTTGAAGCACCACGTTAAAAAATACCTAAAGGTTTATTTAAGCTGCCTAACGTGGTGTTATCTCCTTTTGAGGATGCGGAAATTTGTTTTGTTTTTGATGCGGACATGCTGGATCGGGCCTGGGCGGAAGTGGAGTATCGATATATTCTGAGGGCTACTACAGGAGCATACATTCAACTCTGTTTTCTACAATACATCTTTGGGTGTTGCTTAATATTTTCTGCAATCCATTTTTTTTGTTTACAACATATGAGTGCCTAAATTTTGAAATATATTTTGTAGTTAGCTGCACATCAATTTAATTCTTATTGAGTGCTTGTGCACAATGTCTTATTTATGTTGCCGTAGAAACAAAAAGGTATGCGCATGGCAAGAAAATTGTATGCCCGGACATGTGAAAGGACAAATTTCTGGGGCTAGGATGTTAGTTATAAAGTGTCCGATGTTTTAATAACACATTTCGGGATCCCAACTGGATGGCTGACCGCCTGAGTGATTGCCTACGCGATGCCGTGACACAATTGAGCGGTACCACTCGCTGATTGTGCTAAAGCGTCCTGTAAGCGCTGTCAATTTGCCCGAAAGCATGTCCACGAGAACGAAGTGATAGTCCCTGACGATCTACTACTACAAAAAAACTTAAGTGACATGTAACAAAGTGCGTACTCAAACTTGGCAATTAAACAAGCCAGAAATCATGAGCTTAAAGGACACATACAAAGAAAAACAAATTAATCAGGCTGTATGGAAAAAGAATATTATAAAACGAATTTAGAACGAAGAAAAGAATTAGAGCTATATTTACGGCGCAAACCAAATTTGTAGTTGGCGTCCGCGGGAGCCGCCTATGGTCACGTGGTAGGCCTGTGCGCCGCCGCGCTGTGTCGCCGTCGCCGCAAAGTCACGCCGCCGCCGCGCGCCGAGTGCTGTGCGACGCCGCTTCAACGCGTTTCTCCACGCCGCCGTCGCCGCCCCGCAAAAGTTCGTCTGCTTCTGCGCTTCTGTCATCTGACAGGCGCACAGGTCTATCACGTCTGCTTGCGTTTTTCCAGCAGTTTACTTTGGGCTCTAAAAGTTAACTATTAATCTTTATTATTTGTTATACTTCAAACAAAGATGAACAAGTTACTCTTAGAGGCAATAGGAAACTTCCGAAAGAGCGCATGCACCACGTGACAAATATGTACCAGTCACGTGACAAATAGAGACCACTTTTCCGCGGCACCCACGGACGCTATCTGCGAATTCGTATCGCGCCGTAAATATAGCTCTAAAAATTTTTGTTTTCTTTTGTAAATTCGTTTTATGACTTCCTCTCCCAACCAGGATGTTTAATAAATTGTTTATTTCCTTTGCATGCGTCCTTTAAGGGACGCTGGCGAGAGCTACGGTATTTAGAGCGACCTTCGTCCAGATACCCGAGTTGGTCAAAGAGAGAGCGAACGACCGACAGAAGTCTCATGCAAAGTTGCTAAAACTTGTTACTATTACAGACTCAAGAGACGTTTTGGTGCCGCGCGAATAAAGCAACCGCGGCGTCAATGGCCGAATTTTGATAGTTCCGGTTCTGGTTCTACCCGCAAAGGAAAGATTACGTCCATGTGTTTTTCTTTGGTGACATACCTATAGGTCAAAGCGCTGTTTAGAAGCAAGTCTACGTTTCCCACACTTGGTGTGAGCACTGTGGGAATTCAGAATCGAGAACCGGTGAAGATGTAGCGCATGCGCCATGGCGGAGTCGCTTGTTAGTCATCATGTAATACTCGCAAGAAACAAAGACTCTGTGCGGTCCTACTTTGGCCGCCATCGGTGTATGCCTGAAGTGTGCACTGAAGCATACAGAAAAGCATTCCAAACGGCCGTTCGTGCAGGGTGCGAGGTGATGTCCTTGTAACTCATTTTGCTTTCGTGTTTCTGAGTCAACAGATGGTCACTGGACGTCTTGTAATGTTCATGCACTGGATTGACCGAGCGTTCGTGTGAACGGTTGTTCAAAGTGCACAAGCTTTGCCTGTGCACTTCTGCTCGTCCTCCGTCCGTCTTTAAGCTGTTTTAAAGCGCAGCTCTTAGCCGCACGTTCTCGTGTTTCGCGGCGTCGGCGTCGGCGTCGGCATCGCCGTCGCCGTCGGCGTAACCACCGCGCTAATTTCAGTGGGACATCGAATTGGCTTGAAAGTAAACATATTCGACAGATATCTGCCTGGTTGGGTGAGAGTTAAAGTCTGAAAATGTATCTCCAGCCAAAAAATGAAAGGCAACCCGACGTTTCAAAACCAACACGGTTTCTTCTTCAGGGGTCGCGCGTTGCCATTTTGCCCGCTAATTATAGCGAGAAATCTGAATTGGTGTTGAGGTCCCGTGACATCAATTTTCCCACTAAATTTAGCGGGTAACTTAACCCGCTCAATTAAGCGGGAAACTTGTTTCGCTAAACTTAGCGGGGCAATTTAAGACGCTAAATTCAGCGGGAAACATTCCGCGCTAATTTTAGAGAAAAATTTATCGAGGAAATTCAACGGGAGGAGAAGAGGAGGAAGAGAGATGGAGGATTAGGGGAGGAGAAGGGAGGTGGAGGATGAAGGGAGGAGGAGGGGAGGGGCATACACTCTACTCCGTACCCTCCCCTCCTCTCCTCAAGAGCTGCGTTGTAATTTCGCATTACAGAGATTTGTGAACGTCCTTCACGTTTTCGCTTCTTAATGCACAACCAACTCGGCCACATTTTAGCAGTACTAAATCCTTCAAAAACTTCGTAGTGAACAAGAGCCGGACGCGCTTGCACGGAGAGTAGAAAAACTTAACTTGAAGCTCAATGAGAAATCGAAGGAAGGGTAAAATGTAAAGAACAAGTACCCCAGGCATGTGACAAGTGCGAACATATACAAATCCTGTCACCGACAGCTGTCCCCGTTGGTGGTGATAATATGAACAGAACTAAAGATAAGTGCTGATTATAATCACGCCCTATACGCAGCGCAGCCTATCTTAAGATTGAGATTATGATACATGATTGAATTGTGTATCTACCCGCGTTGACAAAGGTAGAAGGAAGCTTATAATCGCGCCATATGAAATGCGTATTAATTTCCCATGTACGTCACAGAATTCAGCTGTCCTAGTTTTATACCAAGCTTGTGAGCTATTACGTAAAGGGCTAGCCATGTATCTAATAAAAAGTTTATTTGCAAGAAAAAACAAGAAACAATGGCGCTTGGAAGCACCGACCAGTAACTTTCACCGACATCGCTCCGGCCGATTGGTTGAAGTCGAAGGGTGAGCGAATGAAAAATATTTTTCTATTTTTCGCACGCACTTACGAAAAAAAATCCGGTTAACCCAAGGTGTCCCCATTATTGTATCGTTTTCGAAACACCAACGGGGCTGTTAATAACACAGAGAAAACAGCTTCCCCAAATCACGGTTTTCACCACGATGATTGTGTCCAGGACCGATATCTGATTCCGTGGTGCACGGTTTCAAGGTGAGTGATGTTGAAGTTTTCTGTATGTGATCTACCTTGCTAAAACCTCTATAGGGTGCTAGACGTTTGTAAGGTGTTATATCGTCTTTTTGTCCTTGCGAACCATACAATGCCAAATAAGCGCAAATAGAAATACGAAGGCACTATACACATTCGCAAAGCTCGACGTCCCGGCTTGTGCCCCATCCATGAAAAAAAGGCTCCATAAACACCTAAGCACTTCTTATGAGTTCTGAATGCGAAAGCATGCGTGCCGTTCTTCCACTCCCGTGTTTCGTTTGCGGCGTATTTGCGTCGCCCGTGGGGGCGAGCGGTCTCCCAGCTCTCCTCGCAGCTCTGATCTTCGACGCTTCTTGTTACAGGCGTGCTCGCGGCACGGACACGCAGCGCAACGGGGCGGTGGTCGTTGAAACTGACGCGGGCAGAGACCAATTTGGAGGCTCGTCAACGCGCGCCAGCCAATGGGTCCGAAGGCGAAATCCATCACCATTACTCCGCTCCTTTTGGATCGGGGAAACTAGGTGCCGTTGTCTAGGCTTTTCGCGTTTTTTCATAGCTGGGAGCTGGCTTCACTTGGAAAAAAGATTCCCAGGCAGCACAAGACATTGTGCCGACATTGGTCTCAGCATGGTTAAGGTGGCCCCATATGGGCCCAGCTTGACCAGTCTAGAGCCAGCATTCATGATGCCGGCACTAAACTGGCTACATGACGGCTACATTGGCCGTTTCTGCCAGCGTCCAACCAATATTGCGGCATCCCGGCTACATGACGGCAACATTGGCCGTTTCTGCCAGGTTACAAAAGATATTGCTGCGTCCCGGCTACATGACGGCAACATTGGCCGTTTCTGCCAGCTTCCAAAAGATATTGCTGCATCCTGGCTACATGACGGCAACATTGACCGTTTCTGCCAGCTTCCAAAAGATATTGCTGCATCCCGGCTACATGACGGCCACATGACGGCAACATTTGGCGTTTCTGCCAGCTTCCAAAATGTAGTGCTGAAAATATATGAAGTTCTATATCGGGCTCTGTTTTGCAACCACCGAATGACGGCACTGCACCAGCCAAGTCGCGGCAACATCGCCGGGATTCTTTCATATGTACTAGGAATATTTAGACACATAAGCATTTTTGCCTATAAAACCTTAACCACCAGACTTTAAAACCTGAATTGATTGATGTTTCTTTCATCTTCAAGCGCTGCTCTTAGGCGTCCGTTTCTGGCTTGAGCGGCGTTGCCGTCGGCGTAGCAGTAAAGCGTTGGCGTAACACATTTTCGTGACGCGCCACAAAAAGGCGTTACGCCGACGTGTTACGTAACGCGTCACGAAAAAGTGTTACGCGACGCCGACGCGTCACGAAAAAGCGTTACGTGGAAACGTTACGCGACGCCGAGGCGTCACGAAAAAGCGTTACGCTGACGCCGAGGCGTCGTGGAACGCATCGTCATAACGTTTTTTTGGGACGCCCCGGCCTCGGCGTCGCGTAACGCTTTTTCGTAACACCTTGGCGTCGCGTAAGGCGTCCGCATAACGCTTTTTCGTGACGCGTCGGCGTGATGCTTCTTCGTGACGCCTCGGCGTCGCGTAACACTTTTTTGTGACGCGTCGGCGTAACGCTTGTTTGTGACACCTCGGCGTCGTGTAACGCGTCGGCATAACGCTTTTTCGTGATGCGTCGGCGTAGCGCTTTTTCGTGACACGTCAGCGTCGCGTAACGCTTTTTCGTCACGCCTTTGCGTCGCGTAACGAAAAAGCGTTACGCCGACGGCGACCGTAACGGTAGCCGTAACGCGTCGGCGTGACGCGTCGCCGTTGGCGTAACCGCGCGGTGCATTATGGGAAACGTGCCATAATGCACCGCGGTGCCGCGTGTGCTGCATTATGGGACGTCTCCCGCAAAGCACCAAGCGAGAGGGAGGAGGAGGAGAAGGGGGAGGAGGGAGGAGGAGGAGGGACAAGGATGAAAAAGAGGCAGGAGGAAGAGGGCTCCCCCCTGACAGCTCCCCCCTCCTCCCCTCTACCTACGTCACTGGTGTATGAAAATCTCAAAATAACCCGCTGTTACTGAGCCCCGCAACTCGACCAAAGCTTCAGACAAAAAAAAAAAGATGGAAATACAAATAATTTTTAAGCAAAACATAAAAACTCAAAACAAATACCCACTAATTAATTAAGATATTGCATATCCTCACATATAAAAAAAAAGTCAAGTTAAATTAAGATGTCGAACACCCTGCTCCTTTTTTTTTCTTTTTTGCACATAAGTTGACGTAGATTTCAGTCAGCAAACAAAGGTTATCATGGAACGTATAGCAGGAGAGGAAGCTGGGACATTATGTCTGCTCGCCCAAAAAATTTACTTCAAACTGCGTAGAGAACAAGATAACTCTAGTAATGGCTAGGGAGGCTCAAGTGAGGGTGGGTGCAACTGCTAGATCGGCGATCACGGGAGATGGACGCCATTTAATTGCTAAATTTTGCTGGGAGTCTATGGGCCAAAGGGTCGTTTTCTTTCCTAACTCAGGTCATAAAAGCCCATTAAGGTGCTTGAATAATTTACACAAGGTATAAATGATTACTTTTCCATAGCCACCAGTTTTGTTGCGATAGGTTAAGTATTTTTTTAACGCGAAAAATGGTAAATTCCGCCATCTTGGACGTTGCTGCTTGTCTGGCAACCTTGCTTTCTCCGCTCGGCGTTTGCAATTCTCGGAGCGAGAAGGAAGCGAGAGAGGCTGCGCCAAGGCGTTCGTTGCTTGCAATGGGAGGCGAGAGGAGGAAAGGCGCATGGAGCAACAGAGTTCCAACAGAGCGGGCGCCTGCTCTCGTGCAGGCAACACTGGCGCATATCCTTTCTCAAATCCTCTCCCTCATGCGCCGCCATTAAATTGCAAACGCTCTCCATGTTTTGAGTTGCGCCCACCCTCACTAGAGCCTCCCTAGTAATGGCTGGCCACGCTAGCGACACCGGCCACCGAAATATAAACTGCAGTAGAGTTGGGTCGAAACCGAAACTATATGCCGCAGTCATATACTTGTCCGATCCAAAGCCACAGCCAATTCAAAGTCTAATCAAAAGCCACAAGCAGCTTCTGGAGTCTGGATTCTTTTCCGTCCCGTCCGTGCAGACAAAGG
Source organism: Ixodes scapularis (assembly GCF_016920785.2). Lineage (NCBI taxonomy): Eukaryota > Metazoa > Arthropoda > Arachnida > Ixodida > Ixodidae > Ixodes > Ixodes scapularis. The sequence goes on from NW_024609835.1 coordinate 225,097,310, forward strand.
CCTGTTTGAACCTTCAACGTGCGTGGGTCAAATGGTAAGTTTTCTCGACTTGATATTCATAATGCATGCCCGAAAAGTATCATCTACATGTGCTGGATGATCTTCCGAGCACCGTAGCTTACGTTGCCACCGTAATTCGGATGATATTTAACTTTTTTCGACGCTTGAGCGGTCTCCGCGATTTCGTGTCGCGTCGCAGTTCTGAGGGATGCTGGCTGCCTTCGGGAAACGATCGCTATCGCTTGTGGAGGCTGTTCGTTCAAGCCTTGCGTAAATGCAAGCCGCTATCTCGAGAATCCCGTGAATGTTCTGCGATACCGGAGCACTGCAGAGACGCTGATCAGATTGTTTCGAAAGTTCGCGTTGCTATGGGCGAGCCCTTCGGACACGCTGTAAGTGCCAGGCGCGCTAAACTGAGCTGTGCTGTCAAACGCGTGGATACGGATCTTAGAACGAACGCCTTGAATGTGTTCGGGACGGCGACACGCGTGAAGAATTGGATGGTTTTTACTTTGACGTGTCGTCTCGTCCTTTCTCACGCTTGCGACAGCGTATCTCGGTCAGCGCGCGCTGGCTTTTTGAGCTGCGTCCAGCGGGATGGCGCGGTTGGGGTGCTGGCGTTTAGCGGGTTTCAGAGGGTTGTTAGAACACGCTCCAAGCTGGGCGTCGTCGTAGCGCTCGCGTGCGGCGTGTGCCCCGCGCCGCCCTGCTCTGCGTGTCGTCGGTGTTCAGGCGCGCGGGCCTAGAGTTGCTGAAAAGTGTTGACAGGACCCTGTTAAGCTCGTCACTTCCGTTGTTTTCTCCCTTACGGGCCCTCCATATATGTCTAGCCTTGCGAGCCACCCAGAGTACTACTACTGTAGCTAATGAAGATTATTATTGTTTGCCTTAATGGCGTTTTAGTTTACCCCGGTCGTATTCGTGACTTCTAGAACCCGGGGGTGCACACATACTTTACATGGCTGAGGAAAGAGGTTATATGTAAGCAGTGATAGAGTGCAGGCGAGCTGGTAATTAATCAACATCTTGTAAACCCTGATATGTTCATTCTTTTTTTTAGCGTTCCCCATATCAGGGTTTACAAGATATAGGTTATACGATTTGATTAAAATGCTCAAGAAAGTTGCAGTGTAAAAATCGCACACCTGGCAGGTGCTCTCGCTTGTATAGTGGACAGCTCGCAATGAAAACTCGCACGTCTGTCCCTTTTCGCACTCCGAAAACGGAAGCTTTGCCATGGTCAGCACATTAACATTCTGTGGTGCTTAGCTGGTGGGGGCAGTAATGTAGGAAGGGGAAGGGGGGCGGCAAGCAAACAATTTTCAAGATGCAATTGCTTTCCCCCCCCCCCCCCCCCCCCACGCACACAGACACAGATGTTCAAAACTTCCGCTGCTGCCGCACCCAAAACAGCCATGACATCTATCGTCTACTTACAAACGTGCACATCATTCTATAAAAAAAAAATATCTACAGTAACAAATGGCTGGGGACCAGTGGCATACCAACTTGTTTTTGAGTGAGGAAGCAAACGACACCCCCCCCCCCCCCCCTCCCCCCTCGAGCCGGGGGTGCGGTGCCCTTGGTATTCCTTCGGTGCCGCCGGCCAGTGTTTGCCCTGCCCAGTGGTGACTGTTTAAGGGGGGGGGGGGGGGCTGCAAAACACATTCCTTGCCCCCCCGGTTGGTACGCCCATGCCAGGGACTTTTCAAGCATTCCCTCATCTATTAGTGTTGAAAATCTTCAGAAGACGTGTATATTCTTGTGTTGAGGTCATGGGGGCAGTGGCATAGGAAAGGGGGGTTCTTTTTTTTAATAATATTGTGTACTGGAAATGACTGATTTTCCTGCAGCCCCCCCCCCCCCTTTTCCTATGCCACTGCCCCCATCACCTAAGCACAAGACAATACACGTCAGAAATTGCACGCTGCTCTAGTTTCTTTTTTTTTTCTTTCGTCAATAAAAATATTTAACCCTACCAAAAAAATTATCGCCAGAACTTTTTTTCTTTTCTTTCCTTTTTTTTTGGGGGGGGGGGGGGGAGGTGGGGTGACGTGTTTGGGATTCCCTAAGTTTTGGAGTGGGTACAAGATACCCACCCCTTTCCCCTAACCCCTCCCTCCCCCTGCGACAAACACATACACATACATGGATTGCCTGTGTCCGATCCCCGTGGCGTCAGTACCGTTTAATCTGAAGTGCACCACCCAATGCTAATTAATTTTGTTTTAATAGAAGCAAAAACATTTGCTTGAAATTATTATAATTCTGAAACCAGAACCACCAATATTTTTATAAACTCGTCGAGGCTCAAAGCCAGTGTCATTCACAACACAAAATTGAGAACTTCTAAACCACTCTGTTCATAGCGCGACAAAATCGCACCACACGCGAAGTGCAGATAAATAAAATCCAACACACTGAACGGCTTCGTGCCAACGCCTTCGTACCCTAATCTCCTAGTACCCCCGTACAGCGTCCGCGCCTCCACACGCAATCCGCACTCCCACTAGAGTCTACTCACACACTTTGAGTGCGGATAAGAATCCAACACAATCCGCACTCGGAGTGCGGATAAGAATCCAAAATTATTCACACTCGGAGTGCGGATTAGAATCCACCACTATCCACACTCGGTGTGCGAATAGGGACAGCCACAAGCCAACTCCCACACCTGCCAGGCGCTCTCGCTTGTACAGTGGAGACACATCCAAATCAAGGAGATCCAGCTTTGAATGTGAAGGGAGTCTCTTAAAGCATTTTTGGAACCATGTCCAAAACCCAGTGCTGGGTACAATTTTAGTCTAAAAGGCTGGTCCAGACTGTTGCTACCCGCTACGACTGAGTCTGATAAAACCAGTCTTCAAGCCTCTTGTGACAGCTTATGATCGTGCTGCGCAGCAGCAATGTTATTCGTGAGCAACTTAAAACCCTGTTTTGTTCAACTTGATCATAGTCGGTTGCAACAGTGTGAACCAGCTTTAACACCTTAGGTGAATGTAATCAACAGTAGCTTCAGGATAAACTTGCGCATTGTACTACCCCAAAGTATTTTGACAACATCTCCGGTGTTGATTCTTGATTTCTATCTCAGCACTACAGAACACGTCAAAAGGCTTGTTGAATGCTGTGCATGTGCCTATCAAGCGAGCTGTGCTATTTCTAGGTGGTGTTTAATTTGTTTTGAAGTTTCCTGGATCTTTTAAGGGACCAGTAGGTATCTAAGCTCCATATGCACACTGTTCTTAATACAATTACTTCATGCAGAAGTTAATCTTTCTTATTTGTTTGAGTTTAATGGTGGTGTCGTCATGGTCTTTGCACTGTCGACGACAAGAGAAGCGTCATGTTGCACTTGTTCTTTTGTTGATCCGTGAAGCAAGTTCTGGTTTCTTTTTTGTTCCAGAATGTCAGTCTGAGTCTTATTCATGATGTTGCAGGAAGTCTGTATGATGACGAAAAAACTGCAGGTGACTAGAAGCTGCCGATGAGCTGGCAGTCCGGATGGCAGCTATCAACACGGCAAGGGCCTGCAGGCGCATCAGCCCTCCCCCCGTTCCTCTACTGCCATTGGAGACAGGATGCTTTGTAAAAGGTGAAACAGGGCCCTTGCACTGCTTCCCCAGCACCCTGCTGGATTTATCTCAGATTTTGATTTTCAAAACAAACAACATTACAAACTGTAAAATACCGAACAAACGCCCACTCTAAATTGGAGATAATCATAGAGAGCTGGGGGTTGAGCACTTGGTAGGTACGATAGTTGGTAAGTGTTCATGGTCCCTTGCTTGGTCTGTGCAGGGAATTACGAATAGCTGCATTTGCGGAGCTAGTTAATTATGCAAACACAAAAAAACAAAGCGTGACCTTTTTTTTTTTCTTTTTTTATAAAAATGCATTCTGAAAAGTGTTCGATTAGCATTGGCTGTTACTAAAGCCTTCAATTTACTCTTCCGAGTTAGAACAAAAGAGCAACCCATCTTTTCTTGTACACCACTTTCTGTGGCAATAAAAAGAAAGCTGGGGGGGGGGGGGGGCAGGGCAGGCAGGTGCAAATGGCTCTGTGTTAGCGCACCACGTAGTTCTGAACTTCTTTTGGTCTCGGTTTGAGTTCGGGTTTTGGCATGTCAACCACGCAGTTGCTAGAGTGAATCTTTTTTGTACGAGAATTGCAGTTGAGGGAGTTGAATTGGGATTGCCGAGCATGGCAGGCACATTCACATCTCTTCACTTTCGGGTTACCCTGCACTGCCCGAAGGCATTATTGCAGGGGGGGGGGGGGGAGGGGAGGGGAGGTATGTAGTCAGTCGTGAAGGTAGAAATACGCCCGTGCATATGTACAAAAAAAGAAAGAAAGAAAGAAATGCAGGCACACAGGTAAACACATTCAAAAACAAAAGCGAGCCCAGAATAAGTTAAAAGCCACATTGGTTGCTCACATTCTATAGTCGGTGACAGGTCAATAAGGAAGTGGAAGCTGCTCCCACCTTTTTCCACTATAGCAGACTGAACCCTGGAGAGGAGGCGCCCTCCTTTCGAGCGTTTGCTCTGCTAAAGGGGAAAGAGGTGGGAGGAGCTTTCACTTCACTCTTGACCTGTCACCGACTATAGGTACCTGCCAACGTTCCATGTTTTTGGACGTAAGCCAACACTTTGACCAGTAGGATGAATTGGGCTGTTGTATATTGGGTGTATCAAGGAGGGGCCAGGCTCTTTAAATCGACTGCAAAATTCGGTTTCTTAACCTATGCACTACGACTTTGTGCAGCGTTGCTCAGGGATGGTCCAATTTTTTTGTAAAATTTGCAAAGAGCGAACTTACCTGAGGAAAAAGTAAAGAAAGAAAAAAGCTTAGCTCCTATGGAAATGCGAAGAAGCCGAAGTTCTTCAAACAATATGGCGCCGTTTCACTAGAGAGACAAAAGATGGCGCAAGAGGTCACGACGCCAACTGCGCCAACGTACGAGCATACGGCGCCGAAAGCTGGTGTCTTTAGCAGACAATCTTTTCGACTCAAAAGTGGCACAAGCTTTTCTGATATCAGTTGCCAATGCATTATTTTATTATCCTTACTGATAAAACATATTGAATGGACACATAATCGATTAGAAAAGTGGTTTGTTGGGATATTTTGGCTGTTTTTTTTCGGAGTACCGATGTCATCTGCTTTGCAGTTCCTTGTTGTTACCGCGCCTGTTTTTGTTTCTGCGACTGTCGCCGCCTGCGGAATGCACTCTACTTTTGAGTTGAAAAGATTGTCTGCTAAAGACGCCAGCTTTCGGTGCCGTATGCTCGTTCGTTGGCGCAGTTGGCATTGTGGCCGCTTGCGCCATCTCTTGTCTCCGGTGCGAAATGGTGCCGTATTGTTCGAAAACCTTTGCCTTCGCCGCATTTCCATAGGAGCTAAGCCTTTTTCTTTCTTTACTTTTTCCTCAGGTAAGTTTGCTCTTTGCAAATTTTACAAAAAAGTGCACCATCTGTGGGCAGCGCTGCAGAAGTCATAGCGCGATAGGTTAAGAAACCGAATTTTCCGGTCAATTCAAGGAGCCTGGCCACTCCTTGATACACCCAGTAGTTACCAGATATGTGTGCAGGTCACTCATGCAGTTGTTAATGACCATTGGTACCCAACTCAACCTCGTGCAGGGTGTCTATGAACTGGAAAAATGGTAATGTTGAGGAAGTTGGCGATTGCAAAAGCCTGAAGGTTTCCACCCTAATCACCATCGATCAGGGATATTCAGCCTTTCTTTGTCTGAATGTCAGCAAAAGACACGTGTGGTGTGACACATAAACCTTCCTACTCAGGAACGCAGCCAGCTTGCCAATGTAAATCTCTGCTTGGAAACTATAGAGTCTTGGGAGAATCCAGAGATACAATTTAATCTCGAAATGTATGAAAAACACAAACTTCTGTACTCTAAATGAAGTGCTGCTGCTTATGACAGTGCTGCTTATGGCAGATTTGTGGAATGGTTTCATAGTGCGACACGTTGTCTCTAGAGCTACCCATTTGCTCCTGAATGGACTTTCCATGGGATTTTTTTACAGGCTGTGAACATCATGGCTATTGAGGTAGTTTCTGCTGCGGGGAAGGGAATATCCCTCAGCTTGACAGTCCACAGAAGCTTTAGCAGCCAGGATTTTGGATGTTGCGAGAGCAATGACGTTTGCCTTTAGCTCATATTTTTTGCCACAAGTTGTCAACCAACCGCCAGGGTTGTCTCATCCGACAGCAGGACATGCCGGCTACTGTGGCTTCATTTAATGCTGTCGCTTAGAGACCACCTTTAATGAGTGGGTGGTATAGAATGCTAGAACGCAGAGGTGCATTCCAGACACCATGCTGTAGCATCTGCTGCTGGGATGTTCTGATTGTTTCTCATTGCAGTCATTACAATTTTCAGATTGTTTCTTTTCTTCAGTGGGAGCTCATGAAGGTGGCACTGTGCACTGAGGGACAGAGTGGCTGACAGTGAACTGCCCAAGACAACCTGCTGGCTCTCGTGACCATCTCCGAAAGCCTTTGGATGGGCTAATTGACAGGCATGCCTGGACATTTATAAACGGTAAACACAATCAAGACTACCTTTGAATTACGCCTTGGTCTAACTGCTGTTGCCAGGATACCGTGTTCGGCTGCTAGAATTGAACTGGATATGCTAAGCGCAACATGTTGCCAAGTAGGGACACGCTGGGACGCTTGTCCACAAACTCTGCTTCCCAGTCCATGAGCCACCAAAGACCCAGCCAAAGAGATCCCAAGTCAAGTCAAAGTTTTCTGTTAATCTTGCTAGTAGCAGCGTCGTAGTCGTTAATTAAAATGTCGGCGTTGCCCCGCTCATTGCGGCACACCGAGCAAAGCAGAGCGAAAGAACGGAGATAAAGACTACCAAAAGTGACGTCATTAGCAGGGTCAAACAACCCTTGCTTGCCAATAGGCTGACTTGGGGATGCCAACGATGATGTCACAAAGCTTTGGACAGGTTACATGTGGAAGAAAGGCTCAGTGCATGCCCTGCTATAATTGCTGCACATATTCAAAATAAATGCAGTTTATAATGTATTTTGCCCAAGTTTAGTGCGATTACTGAACTAACGAGCCAAAATGCTATGTAAGTCTGCTCCTAACTCAGATTTCTTACAAAGTCCTTCAAGCTCCCTTTAATGCTAGTTTGACTTATTTGCACAAGCCTGTGCCAGTGCACAAACTAGAGCCTATACATTGCTGTACTATTTTACATTTAATGCACTGCCAAAGGAAAAGGTTCAGATACAATTAAGTCCAAGCAGCTAAACCACCAATTTGAATGTGACATACAGTAGACTCTCATTATTTCAAACTCAAGGAAGCCACGAATTTTGCATGAATTATCGAAAGCTCAAATTATCAGAAGTTCATCTAAATATGTTGCAAGATAAATTATGATTTTCTATATGGATGGCTACACATACAAAACAGATATTTCATGATTTCCTCTGCACAGGCCCATTAATCATAAATTCATAAGCTGGTATGCCATTCATGAAACATTGGTAAAATTTATGACACAAGTTTATTCAACCCTCAAAAAAGTTGTTTATCAGGGACTGTTTAGACAGCTCATGACACCTTAAAACAAAATTAAGTTTGTTCAACCAGAAAAAAGTTGTCTATTAGGGACTGTTAAGCAGGGACCCATGAGTAATGGAAACGGGCATTGTGCTGCAGTTTCTATAGCAACTTGCGTGAACACTGCGATATAAATCCATGCCGCCACATCACAGCATCCTTGCAAATTGATATGGAAACTGCCGCGCGGCGCCCGTTTTTGCCGCTCATGTGTCCTCTGCTTCAGAGACGTATATAGAGATAGTTTAACCATTCATATGGATGTATAGAAGGCAAATGAGGAGGCGCCTTTCGCTTAAGGTGGGCTGGGCATGTTCCAGAGCATTTTCACAAATTCGTATGTGGCCAACCAGCAGCCGCGCATAATATCCTGGCAGTGGTTGTGAGAAACAAAATTAATGAGCTCGTCGGAGTAACTCTCGGTGACTGGGGTGCAGTGATGTTTTGATCGTGGTCATGCAAAATCACGGTGGAAGATATAGAAAATATCAAAAACGTGCGCAACCTGCTGAACGATTGACGTATTCCGTACACCAGGCGTTGAAGCGATCAGACTCCATTTGAGCAAAACAGAAATCAAGCGGAACATTAGTTTCCTACATCTACTTGCATAACCATAATCGATACAGTGCATGCACCATACTTTCAACCATGGAGAGTTACTACATTTAACTCCAATGCACTTATCAAAACCGTTTCTCGCTACCATAGCTAGGGGATTATTTTCAGCTTTTGGTTTGCCAAGAGAGATTGTCGAACCCTCTATCTGCGTCTGATGCAGGCCTTGGCTCTGCTTGCTCCTTTCATATACCAAGATCTATCTGTACGGCTCTGCTCTGCTTTAGCCCTGTAGAGTGTGCTTTTTACTGAGCACCAGTGCACCGCAGGAAAACAAAGCCTGTGAAAGCAAGCTTCACAGGTGCTGCTTCTCCGCAGTGCACCGGTGCTCGGAAAGAAGTGAGCTCAACGGGGCCGCGAGAACAAAAAGTATGAATTACACGAAAACGTCGTTCAAATTAAGCGGCTAATGAATACATTGAAAACGTAGCGGGACAGCCCAAGTTTTGAAATTTGTTTGACTTAACCAGAGGTATTAAATCTCCGAGTTTGAATTATCGTGAGCCTACTGTATACTCTAAAGGAGATATGGCTCACTTGATTGTGCTTAATATCACTGAATGGTTATGCAAATTTTAATTTGCTAGTTTTATTTCTCAAGCACTTGTTGTGTTGGGTATTCAAATCAATGCAAATTTTTACTTTGGTTCAATTTACGGGAGTTTTGTTTTATATATCATGTGCAGTAGAAAGGTGGGGAGCTGGGCTAGGTAGTAAACACGTTGCTTGCTGATGTTAACCATGTATGTCATATACAGCTTGTTGTGATTGTGTATTGATTTTGAATCCTCTTCTGCTCTTTATTTCAGGCTGCTCTTATATGCACCATGAAGACATCGAAGAGGTCTCCAATTGAAGGACAACTATAAGCACAAGCATGGAGGGGCATCTAGATGGCGAGCGCAAGGACAACTGTAATGTAAAATTTCTCCCAACTTCAAGCAAGGCATGCCTTCTTCCAATAAAGGCATTGTGGCAAAACTTCTTAATTGGTTCGTTTGTTCAGCTGTCATCTCTACGAACAGCTGATCTCACACAAACAAAATCCTGGCAATGAGTAGTAGAGGTTGTGTGCTCTTTTTCTTGTTGAACTCTTGTTGTTTTGTGTAAGGATAAAAAATTCTACAGGTTAGTATATTGATTGACAGAGCCTATGAACTCTCCATACCAATCCATACCTCAAAAGTTTCATGTGACTTCGGCTTGCTTGAACATGGAAGCTGTTTGCACTAAATAACGGAGCACTAGACCTTTCTGTCTTCTTGAAGCCCATAGCTACGAGCCATCCGCACCAATCCTGCACCTCCGATACGTCAGGTGACACCCCTGGCAAAGGTATAGCCCTTCCAGGGGAGTCGCCTGATGTATCGGAGGTGCGGGTGGTACGGATGGCTCGTAACTTCGGCTTTATCTAAGGCCGAAAGGTATAGTGCTTCATTATTTAGTGCCGACAGCTTTCATGATACCTACGGATAGCCCTCCGTAGTGAGCTACAGACATTCCGTCATTTTACGAAATTATGTGCCTTATTTTTACAGTCTGTCCAGTTTCTAGATTACGGGAAATCTTGCCGGCACTATGGAACACGGAACTTTTACCCATAAAATTGAGTGAAATTTTTTTGCAGTGCTCCCATACCCCTTGTCCAAGTCGAAGATGGTCAAACATCTCCGATTCCCTCTAAAATGAAGCATCCGTTTCCATTGAAAATAAAGACTTTCACATTTGATGTCGTAGTACGTCATTCGCATTCTTACGTATTTCAAGAAGACATTTAAATCCCAAAATGGTTCAACGATAACGGCCACAAAACATTTTGAAAGACGGCTGTAAAACGGTTTCGAAAGACGGCCCGAAAATCGGTTGACGACATCGGTCACAAAACGATTGGCGATATCGGTCTCAAAACTTTCCCCGTTATCGGTTCAAGTTATTGGACCGATCTGGAGCCGGGGTGCAAATCATTATTGGACCGTTCTTTCCTAAAACTTTGACCGATATTTGTCCGTTATTGGTCCAATATTTTTGTGCTGCCTGGGTTAACATGCCGTTTGGCGCGCTCCAAACTGATGACGTCGGCTCGCTCCACGGGACATTTAATGCTCTCGCATTAATAAGCACTGTATCCGCTGAAAACTAATTTTGCGACCTTGCCATTGCATACGCTCTTCATCTCGAGAATATAATAGCGGCTACCAGTGGAAGTGGTGAGGTCATATTTTTCTGAGCTCACTTGGAGAGCAAGAAGCGCAAGTCTTCTTTTTCAAATAGCCAGCCTCAATTTATAGCGCAAGTTGGCGTGTATCGCTCTTTGACTTCGCGTGCGCGCTTAATGCCCAGGAGACGTTGATATGTTAACAATGATTTGTTACAGGATCGGTACAACTAAAATGTCTCCGGAAGCATACTGGGCTTGCGCACACAAGCGGTGCATCCGCTGGCGCCTCCAACAAAATATTGTGGGAGAATATCTAAAAGAAACGACGTTACCCACATGTATACATCGTCGCCTATTTTTAGTCGTTCACATTTTATTTTTTTCTAAAGACAGGTCGAGTGCGTGTATGTACAGACCCAGCAATTTTCTGGTGTATTAATCGTCCAATAATTTAGTAACAGGTGTATCCATTGTACTGAGTGACAACGTTCAATAGCAGTGAACGACAAATGACGAAAGCATGGTCTCAGCTTTGATGGGTGCTCAAGGACCACGGCCACACAAGAGCCTATGACTTCGAGTTCATTGCCTCAGAATTTTTTTCCCGACTGCGGCTCAGTCTAGATGCCGGTTTGTGTAGAAGACGAGAGGCTACTTTTTCTCTCATTTACGGTAGGTGAGAAATTGTAATTCTAAATCTTTTTGACAAAAGTCTGACGAAGGTTCGGTTCCTACGTAACCTTTGTTTCATGACTAAATATATGATGATGAATGAATGTATTTTACATCTATTTCCCAAATATACCTTGTGGCTGTCGTGGTCGAGACTATAATGGTGGAACTGGGTTGTTACCTTCTAGCATAAAATTGCAGGTGTGAGTCGTGCCGTGTCTGGTCGCGATCTGGTAGAGAAAGAGAGCAATCGCTTGTGCATATGGCGGGCGGAGTCTAGGGCCACTCGGTGGCGATGGCGATGATGATGGTGGCGGTCTAGCTGATGATGATCTCCCATCACCTTTCCCACTTTGGAGAAACAACACTCACACTTCCCCAAAACGGCCAGGTGGACAGCGCACTCGTCCAATCTTCGTGAAGTTAAATGCCAGCGCCGGTTCCAGGTGTCCTCTTGTTCGCCGTGTAGTGCCGGTCGTCGTCTGCACCACGTAGGAACGGGGTTGAGGCGCTAGCTCTATAATGTGACCGTGAGATGCTGCTCCCATCAGAATTCTGACCGCAGTTCCAGACGGATGGGTGTTGAGCTCACGTGTCCTGAGGTGCTCGTCATAGTGTTGGCGCATCTTCTCTTTGTGCTAGGCATTTCTGGAGCGGAAGTCGGTGGTGTGCCAGCGAGGTTGGAGAGATTCGAGCTTTACTGGCACGTTTGCGCACAATCTTGGTCCCATGAATAGCTCTGCTGGCGCGTAATTTTCGATTCCCGGGGTCGCACGCTGGGCTAGCAATTCCTTGTGGATGTCTGTCGATTTTCTGAGGAGTTGCTTAGCCGTTTGAACCGTCCTCTTGGCCGCCCCGTTGCTCTGGGGGTAGTACGGGCTTGACGTTAATCGGGTCACTCCCCATTCCTTCAAAACACCGTAGATTCGCATATGGCGAATGTCGGCCCATTGTCTTTTCGGAGAATTTCCGGCGCTCCATATTGTGCAAACATTGGGTTGAGGACGGCAACGATATCCGTGGTCGTCGTCCTTATGAAAGGTTGCAGCTCGAAGAATTTTGACTAGTAATTGACAGTAATCAAGTAAAAACTGCCTTCGTGGATGAAAAAGTTCATGCCGACGACTTCCTATGGTTATTTTGGCAGTGGCATCACCAAAAATGGAGGTTGACTTGGTTTCCGGTGTTCTTAACAAATCTGTCGATGTAGAGTCCAATACCTGGCCACCAGACAGATTCTCGTGCTCTGGTGCGGCATTTGGGCACACCCTGGTGACGTGTGTGAAACCTCTCAAGGATTTCAAAGCTTAGGGCTTCCGGTATGACGAGTTGATTGCCCTTGAACATCACACCATCTAGTATGGCTAGTTCGCCGGCGACTTCGTAGAACCGGCAGACTCCTTGTGGAAGCATTATTTCATTCGTCCATGTTTGGAGGGTGTACTCAATTACCCTCTTTGTTACTGAACCTGTCTGTAGCTTGTTCTTGATGCGGTCGAGCATTTCTTGGGAAGCTGGGAGTTTGAAGCGTCCGAACGGCGTCACAAATGCCGTGTATTTCTGCGATTCCTCCGCCAGATGTGCTTGCCAGTAACCAGCTCGAGCGTCGAGTTTTCTGAAGACGGTGCCACCGGAGAGCTTCGCTAGATATTCGTCTAAGGTGGGCATGATTACGCACTCTTGGGCGAGCTACCTGTTGAGGTCGGTATAGTCTACGCAAACTAGCAGTTTGGCATTTGCTTTTTCTGTGACGACCATTGGAGCGCACGAATCTGTGGCCTCGGTGACACGCTCTATAACACGGTGCTCTAGCATCTTGGAAAGCTCATTTTTCACAAGCGCTTGCACCACTACTGGCACGCGCCTTGGGTATGTAAGAGCAAACGGCCTCGCGTCTGGTCGAAGATCTACCTTGTACTCGGCGTTCATGTGACTGAGCCTTGAAGTCAGCTGAGGATACTTGCCAAGTAGTTCGGAGACGTCCTTTTTACGGTTTTTCCTACCACTGAGGTTGAGGAGCTATGGGAGAACTCCAAGAGATCGTATGGAAGGCCTTCCGAAGAGTGCTCCCTGTAGGCCTTCAACTGCGAAAAAATCCTCTTGAACTTGTTGACTGCCCCATTGCACTGAACCTTAAAAGTGTCCAGCGGCCGAAAGCCTCTGATGACCTGGACCGAGGAGTGGTGTGTCTGGCTTTCGCGGAGGGTCCATCTATTCGCGATTGTAGTCGCACGGCGCAATGGCAGTGGAATCGGCGCCCATATCGACCTTGAATGTGATCGAGATGCCGTTCACTGACAGGGTGATATGCTCCAAGCGTCATCAGCTGAAGTGTATTTAAGTTCGCCGGGGTCCACCTCTTCAACTTCCACTGTGCGGCGAGTTGTGTGAGCTGTCGTGAAAGTACCTTGTCTCTTGATGTTTCGAAGACAAGCAAACGGAAGCGTAGTGGCATAATTTTCCACCCGGCCTGAATAATTGACCTGACGCCGGACAGGTCGTCTTGGTGTGAACTGAAGCACTGCCACATCATCTGCATAGCTGGCGGATACCATCGTTGTCTTTTTTCGGACGAGGCGTTGGCTTTATTTTCTTGCTCCAATATTTCTTTCTGCTTCCGGGGCTCAGTTTGTCGACAGCGCCGTGTTGACCTTGCGTACCTCGCATTTATTTGTGCTGTTGCTTGATGGCTTTGGAGTTTCACGCGGCAGCCACCGCGGTCTCGACGGTAAGCGCGGAGTCGAGTGGCAGCTTCTCGCTGAGAGTCGTATCGAGGAGGCCTATCTCGACTCGCTCCTATATTAGCTCGTCTTTCAAGGCGCCCCATTGGCATCTGCCTGCTTCAATGGGTCGGTAACGAAACTTTCGACTGTCTCGTGACTCTGTTGCTTGCGGCGGTTAAATGTAGCGCGTTCGTATATGATGTTCCGCAGCGGAGAAGAAATGTGTTTCAAAGGCATTCGTCACGCAGTCGTAGTCCAGCTTTTGTTCGTCACTGAGCTTGAGAAACGCTAGAACGTCATCCGCCTTGCGTCCCTTGGCGCACAGGAAAGTATTTACCTGAGCAGCGCTGCCTTGCTTGCTGAGTCCTGAGATGACTCGGTAGCGATCCCATCGCGTGATCTAGGACTGCCAGTCGTCTGGACGGCGGAAGTCGAGCTTAGCGTTAGAGCCGTTGCTTCTGGTTGCTGCTGACTGGGCTATGGCTTCGATTTGGATGCGTGGGGAACTGTAGACGCTGAGTTGCTACGCTAGAACCGCTCCACCATGTCCTGGTCAAGACAAGACTGATTGAACTGTGTAGGTTTCTTCTCGCATAGCAACGCAGGTGTGAGTCGTGCCGCGTCTGGTCGCAATCCGGTGGAGAAAGGCTCTGAACGCGGAAACGGCGGGCAGAGCCACCCCGGAGTGGTGGCGATGATGATGGCCGCAGTGGAGACGATGATGATCTCGTATACTCGGCTTTTAACTTTGAACACGCGAACACTTACCTTACTCATAGACATATTTTCTAGATAATATCAAACCTTTCTTTTATATGAATCCACTAACAAATATACCTTGATTGCTAGCCAGTTTTCCTAATATACTATACCTTTATTATCATTATCCTCATCGAAACGAGACGTAACCTTGAATATTTTACGTATGAGGAATACGCCCATCTTCTGATCGGGCTGTGATACTAAGAGGTGTAATTCTCAGTTCATCATTCAGAATTCCTTTCTGAAACGAAACATTTGAACACTGAATTAATGAAAAATTAAAAAAAAATGCATATACTAAAAAGAAGACAACTTAAGGTATAAACAGGGTTTCCTAATTTCTATCACGATCGAAAAATAGGCGGTAATATCTACGAGATCTAGAAATTTTCAACAATACATGACTTACTGAGATATTTTTAGCAAAAAACTGCCAACTTATGTTCTAATCTGTAAAGAATCTGAACAACGGCAGCGATGGTAAGAGGTCAATTGATCAAACTTTTATTGTTGGAAAACTTATAAAGCTGATCATAAAAGTGTGATGAAAATAAATGGCAGATATCGCTGTATCCTTGAGTCACAAAAAACAATAGAATTATATCTAAATAAGTGATTGAACTAGTATTTCAAACAAATTAAAGTTGAGACCATCGTTTCAAATTCTTGTTTCTAGGTTAAAAAGGAGGTAACATCTTCATCACGACAAGAAAGAACATAAATATTTTAGTAAATATGCATTATTATTAGAATTTCTTATGTATTTCAATTGTCAGTTTCTAGATATAATTATTATGTAGACTTTGAGATGTCACGAAAATCATATGTAACAAAGCTCTAAAGTGTAACCAAAATAAAACTTGAAAACGGCTCTAAAATTGAAGCCATAATAAACTTCAAAATAAAAAAAAAACATTTTTTTTTAACAGAAGCATAATGAAACCAATAAAATATAAAAATAAATTGATAAACGTTTGAGTGTTATCATTATGGCTTTTTATTCTTCATCAAATTTAATTCTTAAAAGCGTTAGTTCGCAAAATGCATGACATGTTTTTTTAAACTTTTAACAACTATTTTACACTTCAAAAGAAAGTATTTTCGTAGCGAAATTAAATTACTAAGATTGATTTACTAAAGATATCAGGGGAATTCTACGATAAGCTGTATTGAAACACAGTTATTATTATATAGCACTCTAAAGTGTTCTTAAAAGAATATCGCTTATTAAACATAGAATTGGGGCCTATAAGACCTTGTTTTTAGGGAACGACACATATATTTGATGGTTTCATATACGAAATAACGTACACATCTATAAAATATTCAGTTTGCTTATGTACTTCAATGGGCATCACGAAAAGTGTAGAGCGCGTCAGGAAACTAACATCTTAGATGAAAACTTTTAATCATAAAGGAAGCAAGAGCAGCAGCTTTCAGCGTGGTCCCCGTTTCTTTAAACTAAAATAATACCAGTAAAACAACAATGGTATTGAATTACGGTTGATTCGCACAAAAACAAAATAACAGAGGAAAAGCTAATACAGGATGCATGCAATTGCAGAGATTCTGCTTAATATTTCCAAGATCGCCAAGTATTCAGGTTCCACAAATAGTTTCAGTATAATCTTAATTAAACAATTTAAAATAAAATTACTTTGAATTTAGGACAAATATAAAGGTACTGAAAAATGTTGCAAGTTTGTCGAAAACAGATTTGGGTAAACATGCGCAGAAAGATGAGAATAAATGTTTTTTTTTTTTTTTTTTTATTGTGCACTATACTATTTTGTTTTGCTATCATTTACACACATCCGAAACCTATGTACACATCAAATCTGTGACTTTAAAAATATTCTCCACGTCTTTTAAAATTTGGGATTTACGTATTTGTTTTGTTTTCCATTTTTTGGCGCAGTTGGGAATGTATCAGTAAATATTAAGGTCATCTTGAGCTCACATGTATTGATTTAAGTTTTATAATATAGCCGATTTTTACTTACTAATAAGACGTCAGTATTTTTAAGTAGTGTTTATATTAGTAATCAGCTCTATAAGCACCGGTATATTTCAATTGCATCCTCTTGTGGTTTTGCGTCCGTGACGTCCCGAACAGGATTTGCCTCGCGGTAAAACCGGCGATTGGACATGCTTTATGAATATACAAAAAACTTGGTTTGGGACAATTGCGAATTTTGACCGCAGAAGCGCTTTTGATTGCGTACGTCGCTAACAGTACTATATTTGCAAGATTCGTTCGAGGATTTGATTTCGCGTACGTTTTTGATGTTTTAGTTTCTAAATTAGCTTCTACTAAGACGTCTTTGTCTGGGGCAGAGCGCCTAATTATTACAGCGTAACCTCTAAGTTTTTCATATGAGGAACATAATGTTTCTTCTTGTTCACTTCAAGTGGCATATCTAGAGGTAAAGAAAGTGTATACCACTTCAACTGTGCCGTTTTTGTCGTCTAAGGCAACTGATGCCATTTGATTTCTGTCATGATACATGTTTGCTCCAAGCTTCTTTCCGTCCATCTGTTAAAAAATATGAAACAAATTACACCATTTGTCGAGAACCTATATCTTCTAAGTTTTTAGATCGAATGATCTTAAAATATTTGCTTTATAAAAAAACACTTGAGGTGGGGTGGAGGTGCGGCGTACCGCAGCCCATGAAGCGTACCCCCCGATACCGCGTAGCGCAAGCCTTTTTCCCGGCTCAACAAGACCGTCCGGGGAAACGACCGAGGCCCGAGGAAGTCGCCGTGTTCAAGGTTTGTTCCCGGAATTGGGTGCACTGCCGGAGGACCCACTAGTCGCCGAAGCCGACGATGAGCAACCAATCGTCTACCTGTCCGTTGCCCATCGGAGAGCTGCGTTATTTCGCGACGATATTGGCGAAGACGTTGACGACTGGATCCAGCAGTTGGAACTAGTGGCTCGCCATAATGGATAGACGCCGGCCCAGTGCCCGCAGGGCATCAATTTTTCCCTGGAGGGATGGGCGGGACATTGGTACGAAAACCCCGAAACTACGATCACCTCCTGGGAACTGCTCAAAGAGGGTCTCCAACGGACGTAACGGCTGACAGATTTGTCACCTGGGAAACCAACATTAAGCGAGTGCCTGTGGCCCGAGCCCGCCACAAGAACCGGCATAGAGAAGCCTCAACCCTCGCACTGCCACACTCCGTGCTCAGCGCTAAATGTGACAACCTTAGGGACATCATCCGAGAAGTCGTTTGAGAGGAGCTCCGAAAGCTGCTGCCTGCCGCTGGTCGTCCAGCATTTCTCTCCATCGTCGACACTGTCTGCGGAAAGGTCCATTGGGCAATTCAGCCAGAAGCCCCTGTCGACTCCGCACAGGTAGCACCGGCCCTGACATACGCCGCCGTGGCTCGTCGTCAGCAGACTCCCGTCGCTCAACACTACGAGGCGCCTCCCCGAGGCGACCCTCCATCGCTGCAGCACTGCCGACGCTCGCCCGGAGCGACCTGCACCCAGGAAGACGGACGTGTGAGAACGGTTGACCACCGCCCAATCTCCTTTCACTGTAGGGGAGTCGATCACATCTGCCGGCGATAATAATATATCTTGATGGCACGAAAATATTTACATCGTTACAAACAGGTCCGCAAAAGCACGCAAGTGCTTGTAGGCGGGACCTAACAACCAGCAGAGAAACTACTAACAATATAAAATAATGCAAAGCACAAAATAAACAGAAAAATGCAGTACACTTCACCTGCACGAAAATTTGAAAATCGCATTTACAACACCAATTTTCGCGCTCTTTTTTGATCACTCCAAACGACTCTAGGTGTAAAAGTTCGTTAGGAAACAAAAAATAAATTAATGAGGAACATAAAAAGGCTGAACTTGCTTTCCGTAATTTGTGTATACCCTAAGGAGGGCGAACCGCTCTATTTCTCAAAACCCCATTTTTTACAGGTTTCTTTAACGTACTATTATAATAATTCTTAACTAGTATTTCATAGATATATAATCTTTTGAGTTGTCAAAAGCTGTAGCGAACGCATTTTTGGCTCTGTTCTTAACTCATCCAAGTTTGTTCCATATGCTAAATGTCTACAAACCTTACGCAAAATATTATCTAATTTAATTTTTCTGCAGTTCGAACAAAAATCATAAAGTGTTATACCACACCGAAGCACCGACTCTCCAAAAGCTTGAAAAACCCTCGCTGACAAAGTCAGGTTGGTTATAATTCGCAAAGAATATAAAAACGCGGATACTGCGCGAAGTCGTTTCTCAAAATACTCAATCTGACTATTCCAAAAAAAACAATTTTCATAAAATAAAATATCCAGATATTTCATGAAAGATACATATTGAAGCGGCATAGAATTACATTTCTCGCAGTTAGGTCGATGTAGAACCAGCGGTATATTAAATGGTATCGTTTTATGTGAATTGCGGAATCACATTAGTTTCATTTTATCTATGTTAACATATACAGGACTGTTTTGAACCATGCTATTAACTCGTATATATCGGCTTGAAGGGATGATAGAGCTTCCGATTCGTTGTTTCTCGGGAATACAAGACCGGTATCATCGTCGTATTGAAGAACGTGTCAAAAAAGTTCAACTTACGTATTTCATTAACGTAAATATTAAGAGAAAGGAGCCAAAATAGATCCTTGGAGGACACCTGAAGGAATTATCAGTAAATTACTTTTAAAATCACCAACTTTTAATAATTGATTCTGTTCTGAGAGGTAGTTGGTTAAAATTTTATACATAGGACCGTAAAGTTCAGGTGCTCTAGTTTGTATGAGTAACTTCAGATGCCCCTACCCGCAACTCGGGCTGCGCGTGTTTCACACGAACAACCCCCGCCCACGTCACGGCGAGCGTCTTCGAGAATTCGAGGAGTACATTCGTCGTCAGCCGTCTCCAGCTGCCGCTTTTCAACGAGGTTCCCACTCGCCTTCATCCCGACGTTTTGCATCACCTGTCTATAGGTCTTCCCAAGAAAGCTTTCCCCCCTGTCCCGCCATAAAAACTAAGTGGAACATCTCCTGCAAGATGGGTTGACGTAGATCGACGACGTAAACAGCCTCCAAGAATGCCGGACACCTCTCATTTGACCGACGCCATACATCGGAGCGACAATTCAGCAACAATGTCCAAAAACTTCAACGTTGTTATCGACGGCCCCGACGAGTCGCCACTCGTGAACACTAATGCAGACTACTGCCTTGTGCAGGAAGCTTTTTCGCCGCATTCGGAGAGTGGTGACACCATAGGACGTAGCAAATACAAACCGCGGGATGCCACCTGATAACGCCAGTTGGAAGGTGCACTGTACGAGTCGACATTTATGCTAATACCAGCCCTGTGAAGTTCGCCGTTCCCCAAGACTGTGCGAGATGCATTATTCTCGAAATGTATTTCTTGTGCGAATAGGGCGCCGCCATCAATCTGGGAGCAAATCGGTTGACGCCACCAAAACCTGTCCTACTGCCGCAGGAACCCAACGCCACGTCATCTGCGGTCCAAGTCATCACCAACCATGTGAGCCTGGCGTCACGATCGTGTGTGTGTTTACCCGTCGGGATTGATGACGCTACTTGCGGCGAAGTTCTGCTCGAGGGAAGTGCTCAGTTGCATCGACGAAAAGAAATCGGCTACGCAACAGGTGTAACGAAGCTGCAAATCGGGCATACCACGGTACTCGTTACTAACTTCCGACATGAGCCGCACTACCTTACGAAAGGTGTTGCCGTGTGCCCATGTTGAAGAAATCCACAACTCAGCCGGCATCACCGCGCTCTCAAAAGACCCCAGCTGATTGCAGCAACTCAGAACGCCGTCCTCAGAGCATGACATCGACCCAAAGCCTTCTCCTTCTGAACGACAACATCTACTCGAGCTTATCAGCGAGCTCAGCAAAAGTGCTTCTCCACGTCCTCAAGGGTGTGACGAGCAGGGCACTGTTACCAACGACCATGCGCTTCCTTTCCACCAATCCTCTTACCGAGTCTCTTTAAAAGGGAGAGATGTCAATCAAGAGCAAGTTCGGGAAATGCTGAACGACGACATCAATCAAACTTCGAGAGCCTTCGGGCCTCTCCAGTTGGGCTTGTCACGAAGAAGGACGGAACCCTAAGGCTCTGCGTGGACTATAGTGGACTGAACGCCGTGACGAAAACAGAAGTCTATCTACCTCCCCGCATTGACGAAACATTGGACACGTTGCGCCACACCCGATATATGTCGTGGATAGGCATAAAGAGTTGCCATTGGAAGATTGAAGACGACAAACCTGACCATGAGAAAACTGCCTTGGTCACGCCTGACAGACCGCACGAGTTCAAAGTGATGCTTTTTGGACTTCGTACAGCACGAGCTACCTTCCAGCGTGTCATGGGCACCCTGCTGGCAGGTCTGAAATGGCAGAGGTGTCTCATCTAGCTGGACGACGTCGTTGTATTTTCACGCGATTTTGATGAGCACTTGAGACGCCTTCGAGCCGTGCTCCAGGCAATCAAGATAGTCGGACTCACCTTCAAGCTGACGAAATTCCGTTTCGCCTATAACGAACTGAAGTTCTTAGAACACGACGCGAACAAGGAGTGTGTTCGTCCTGACCCCGAGAAGACGCGAGCCGAACCCGCCTTTCCTCCGCCTTCGGACAGAATGGCAGTACGTACAAAGGTTCTTGGGCCTCTGCGCCTACTATGGACGCTCCATTCGAGACTTCGCCCAGTTTTCTGCGGAGCTACCTCATATCAAAATGGACGCTGTGAAGTTCCAATGAAGAGACGAACAGCAGCGGCTATTCGACGAACTCAAGCAGAGACTCCGGACATCACCGATCGTCGGCCATCTTGACCCTTCTGCAGAAAAAGAAATCCACACCGACGCGAGTAATACCGGACTGGTCCAAAGGCAGGAGGATAAAGACCGAGGGATCAGTTACGCAAGTCGGACGTCGTCTAAGGCGGACGGGAACTACTCAACGACAAAAAAGGAGTGCATTGCTGTAGTCTGACGATAACAAAGTTTCGACCGTACTTATACGAAAGTCCATTCCGCGTGGTCACAGATCGCAACCCGTTCTTCTGGCTTACCAATCTGAAGGACCCATCAGGACGCCTTGCTCGGTGGAGTTTACGCCTGCAGAAGTTCGACATGACCGTGGTGTACAAGTCCGGCCGGAAGCACAGTGACGCCGACTGTCTGTCAAAGGCCGCCGTCGAAGCTGAACCCACCTACACCAACGACGATGACTACGAATGTTTTCTCGGCGAAGTAACTGTCAGTGACATGGCAGCACTTCAGCGACCTGATCCTGTACTGCAAGCACTCATCAAGCCCCTAGAGGGACGAGACACTACAGTTCACCGAGTTTTTTTACGAGCCCTGCCAACCTTCGCCATTAGGTTTAAAAAGAACTTCGGTCGGAACGACGACAGGAACAAAGCGTGGCTGTTGGTAGTTTTTACCAAGCTTCGCGAAGAAGCCTCCCGAGGATGCCATGACGACGCGACGGCTGGGCGCTTTGGCTGTAGTAGGACACTTGCCAGGATTCGTGAGAAGTTGTAGTGGCCCAGGGTTCCTAAGACTGTACATAACTACACGAGGTCGTGCCACGTATGCGAACGACGGAAGAAACCGCCGACGAAGCCGGCAGGGCTCCTGCTCCCGATTGTGCCGCCGACCAACCCGTTCGACCAGATTGGAATGGATTTGCTCGGCTCATTCCCGCCATCAACGCAAGGCAACCGGTAGATCATTCTCGCAATCGATTACCTAACACGATACGCCGAGACGAAAGTCCTTCCATTGAGAACTGCCCTAAAAGTCGCCACGTTTTTGTTCAATGCATCGTTCTCTGACACGGCGCCCTCGAGATCCTGATTACAAACCGAGTATCATCATTCAAGGCACAGATGACGCAAGACATCCTTCGTCTGAGCCATAGCAGCCACCGTCGAACCACGGCGTACCATTTCCAGACCTATGGGCTGACGGAACAGCTAAACAAGACCATCACCGACATGGTGTCAATGTAGGTTGACGTGGAACACAAGACTTGGGACAAAATTTTCTGTCACATTCGCATATAACTCCGCGGCTCGAGACCACTGGAGCTACACTATTTGAACTGGTTCACGGTCGCAACTTAACAACGACACTGGATGCGATGCTGCCCCACGAGCCAACTGCCGGTGGGAGTGACGACGCTCAGATGGTTCCTGAAAGAGCTGAAGTCCGCTAGCTTACCCAGCTCAGGATCCAAGACAAGCAACCTGTCCGACGCTGGCGGCTACAATCTCAGTCGTCGGGACGTCCGCTTTCAGCCCGTAGGCAGAGTGTGGGTGTGAACACCGATCCCTCGTCGCTGCCTAAGTCAGAAAATGTTAAAACGGTACTTCGGACCCTACAAGATTGTCCTCCGCCTAAGGGATTTGAACTACGAAGTGGCGCCTGTCGAAACTCGGCTTTGTTCACACGGACGGCCGCGACCCGAGGTGGGTGATGTCGTTCGTCTCAATCCGTTCAACGCTCGATAGGATTGTGGATATTTCGTGTTCCAGGTTACTGTTCAGTGCACCATTACTTTTGTTTTGCTCTGTTTAGTTGTGGGTTTCATCGTCGCGAAGCTATTCTTTAAGGGGGGAGTGATGCCGCGCGCGGAACTAGCCGAGTAAGCAGAGTGCCTGTGGCCGAATAGTTATTGTGCTTGGCTCCCACACAAAGAGCCGAATTTTAACGCCTGGGCGTGGACACGCCTTTTCGTTATTTCTTTACATGTCGCTTTCTGGTGTTTTCGATAATTCTTTGATTATTCGAGGTCAGAATGTTCTACGCCGAACCTTCTATGCCGACAGTTGCACAAGCCCACGCGTGTACATAAAGAGCTCCGTGGGACGAACTGGATCGAGTCGCCCTTTCGCCTGCACTCAATCCTGCCGTTACGCCGTCATCGACGCCTGTTATTCGTCATTCATTTTTATTTTGTTTTGGCATCCAAGTTGGGGATCAATAAACGTTTCGTTTCTCCAGTTATTCGCCGCCTCATCGCTCGTCATTCGTGAAATAGTAAGTTTTAAGTACACAAATTTCAGCCGTCAGATTACTGTTTCAACTTCAGATATGCATTCGCCTCACTCTAGGCACCTGTCTTACATTAATTTAGATCGCTCCTACTTTGATAGTTAACAGAACCCAGACGTTATCTGTAACATTCTGCCAAAGGAAAATAAAAACAACCCTTGGAGCATTTTAGATGTCTACCGCAGAACAATGCCATGATTTGCAATTTCTATGAAATGTTGTAATTAATGCCTTTAATATAATTATATTGCACCATTCGTCAATAAAATAAGCCATTACTTAAGACTTAAAACAATTCAATGACAACTTTTATCCTTTAGTAGGAAGAAGGCATCAAGGGCACCCTCACCCAAATGTAACTCTTTTATAAGCTTGTATGATAAAGCCCATCCCGGGCAATAGTCAATAGAATCGCGAAATCATGTATTGTCAGGGATTATGAGTGACAAATAGTTAAGTACGGGTAACAAAACGGCTAAGGATGCGAAATTATGTTCATAAATAAAATAATGAAGGAGTGATGGGTAGAGTGGCAAGCCGACACGAGAGCTAACGTAAAAGCTGCCACAGAAAGAATTTTACATCTGAAATAAACAAAACAATCTAAGACGTACAAAAAGATTTATAAGACCTTAATTATTACGTGGTTCCAGTGATAAAAAGTACGTGAATGGTGTGATATGTTCTCAAAAGATTCATTGTTACTTCACTGCGGTCATTCTTTTATAACGTAATTTGTTTTGTTTATTCTCTTTTTGCTAACAGTACTCTATAGTGGTGAATAGTGCTTTGGTGCCCCTTTGGTTCAAAATACAAACATTTTGCTTCCGAGGACCAGCTAATTTCAATGTGTATTCTTGTGTCAAATAAAATTATTACTTTTATTATTAAAGGGAGTCTGAAAGTTGTACGGGACGGTCGTGTTTTTCAAAGCTCCCCGAGAGACGCACGACGATATGAGCATCAACGGAGCGGCTGCTTTGGATGGGACTGGCCAGCCGGGAGGGGAATACAGGATGTCCCTCCCGGCTCTCCCATCGGGCAAGCGACTTGCAACCACCGTCTTCCTGCACGGCGACCCTAGGGTCAAACCTTACAAGATAGGAGACTTTGCCAGATCTCTGGACGCCGCAATCGGGATGAAGAATGTGGCGGCTCTTGGCGCCTTTCAGCTGAATCACGTATGGGTATGCACGCTTCACGACGTGGAAACACGGGATCGTCTTACTTCTCTCGGGGAACTGACTGTGAAGGAAAGGAGATGCGTCGTCGTCGACCCTAATGTGACCGAGGCATCGCTTCGGGTGCACTGGCTGCCAACCTACGTGAACGACGAAGAGGTGAGCGCCGTTTTCCGATCCTTCGGCAGGATCAAAGACATTCGACGAGAGATGTGGCGGGCGCCGGGTGGCGAGTACGAGATTGAAACTTCTACCAGGATCGTTACTCTCTCGCTTCGCGACGGGCTGACCAGGGATGAGCTGCCGCACCAGGCGACAGTTTCCGGCTACCCGGTCCTTGTGTCAGTGGCTGGCCGGCCGCCCCTTTGCCTGCGCTGCAGGCAGGTGGGCCACATGGGACGACAATGCAGGGCTCCTTGGTGTAGGCTGTGCCGGGAAGTCGGACACACGGAGGACGACTGTGCTCCAACCTACGCATCCAGGGCAAGAAAGCAGGTGACCACCCCGGCAAACATCCAACTAATGGGCCACGATGAGACGGAAGAGACCAACGAGCAAAACCCGACGGCGGTGACGGCGGCGGTAGCGGCTGAGCCGACAGTGGCCGCAGAGGCGGTGGTGGGTCC
Organism: Ixodes scapularis; assembly: GCF_016920785.2. Classification (NCBI taxonomy): domain Eukaryota; kingdom Metazoa; phylum Arthropoda; class Arachnida; order Ixodida; family Ixodidae; genus Ixodes; species Ixodes scapularis. The sequence continues at coordinate 225,122,752 of NW_024609835.1, forward strand.
CGGGGCCGAGAAGTCGGAGCCACACGTTCGTGACGAATCGGAGGCTGGTGAACAAGGGAAACCCGACACACCAAAGCCGATGCTTCGGAGGACACAGCCACTCCGACGCAGTCAGCAGCGGAGGCGACCGCTTCGCCAGCGGGGGCAGCCGCTCCGGTGGTTAGCTCCAAGCTTGGTCCTACACCAAAAACCTGTTCCAAGGAAACGAGGGGGCCGATCAGGCAAAGTTCCAGGCAACAAAGAACCAAGGACAAATAGGCCCCCGAGCATCGGCTCCCACTCCTACTCGTCTTTCTCCGTACTGTCCTGCCGTCGATGGGGATTAGGGAAGACCGGTCCTGGTTCGCTTGGTGAGTGTCATGTCTCGGTCTCCGTTCATCAACCTGTTTTTACTGGTCTTTATTTGCTTGCTGCTTTTTTTGTTTTTCTTTTTTGGTCTGCGATGTTCCTGTTTGTCAGAGCCTACCTTTTTCACATGTCTGCCATTCACCAATCGATGTATTTTAAACCCGAATCGAGACAATGTCCTTTTACCATTATAACATGAACAAAAAAGTGTACCCACTGCCCAACGAAGTAGGGCGAAAATTCAGCGCCCTCTCTACTACTCCCCTTTCTCTGTTTCATTTAAACATTCAATCAGCACGGAACAAGTTTGATGAGTTGAATATTTTTTTAGACGATTTTGGTTTCTCTTTTGATTTGCTTATGTTAACCGAGATTGGTGCCGTTCTGATGAGACGATGGACCCTTTGGATGGATCGCGGTTTAAAGCGCGGGGGTGGTGTTTGTATTTACGCAAAAACAGCTTTCGAATGTACGGTCATTGATCAGTTGACTACTGTTACAAATGATTTTGAAATTCTGACTTTAGAAAGTTCAAAATCTATATTATCTGTTATGTATCGTCCACCAAATGGTGATATAGACTTGTTTTTGGAATTCATTGAAAAACTCTTTATGTTCATGGGTGAAAACAATGTCACCTTCTACTTGGGCGGAGATTTTAATATTGATATGATGACGTCATCTCCGCGACAATTGCGGTTTTTGTCATTGTGTAATTCCTACGGTTTCTTTTGTCCAATATCCCAACCAACTCGGGCAAATAATACGAATGCAACGCTTCTAGACTTGTTCATAACAAATATTGATGATTCACGCCTAACTGCTGGTGTCATTGGGGCCACAATCAGTGACCACCTGCCAATTTATTTGTTTGCCGATCTAAAAATTCGGTCAAAAAAGTCTTCGAACACAAATTACACTTTTCACAGAGATATAAGTTCAAGAAGACTAAACTATTTTGAAGAGGAAATACAACTTACAAACTGGAGTGCGGTTTTTTCCTGTGACTCAGCTGACCAGGCATATGATCTCTTTCTTGAAACGTTTACAAATATCTATGACCGGTGCTTTCCCTACAAGAAGTGTCGAGTGCATAAGAAATCACGCAAGCCGTGGGTTACTTCGGAGATAATTAGAATGATGAATCGAAAGAATGCGCTCTATAATAAATTTCTGCACACTAGAGATTTGGGCGTCCTCCGCGAATTTAAAATTCAAAGGAACATGGTGACTAGCGCTATTCGCAAGTCAAAGCGTACATACCATTACGATATGTTTCAGGGTGAATCTAGAACGGATGTCATGTGGAAAAAAGTGAACATGTTAGTAAAACCTCACTCTCGTAGTGACTCAATTAAAACGATTACTGTAAACGGCGAGTGCATAACTGGCGCCGCGTTGGCTGACAGGTTCAATAATCATTTTGTGGACTTAGTTGACAGCGCTCACTCTGTCAATGCTTGTGACCTAGTCGATAAGATTTTGGAGAGTGTTTTTCTTCTGCCTACTGACGACAGTGAATTGATATCAGTATATAACAATTTTAGAAACAGTAAAAGTAACGACGTGCATGGCATTCAGATCGGGCCTGTAAAGCGTGTAATTCATTCTATCGCCCCTTGTTTGACCCACATTTATAACCTCGCCCTTCAGGATGGGGTGTTTCCTAAAAGAATGCAAGTGGCCAAGGTGTCCGTCCTCCACAAGGCAGGGGATAAGAACAACGTGGGTAATTACAGGCCTGTGTCTGTATGGCCGGTATTCTCCAAAGGACTAGAAAAAATTATGCACATGAGGCTATATGCTTTCTGTGAAAAACACTCAATTATTACCCCTTGTCAACTCGGTTTCCGAAAGGGGTACTCGACAGAGTTGGCGCTACTAAAACAGAAAGAAATGATACTTACAAACATCGAAAACAAACTGCTAACATTAAGCATATTTATCGATTTTTCGAAGGCATTCGATCGCCTTAATCATAAAACTTTACTGCAGAAACTGGACCTTTGTGGCATCAGGGGTGTTGCCCTGACCCTAATCGAAAGCTATTTGCGAGACCGTTATCAGTACGTTGAAATTGACGGGGAGCGTTCAAACATGCGCCAAATAAAGACAGGTGTACCGCAAGGGAGTATTCTCGGGCCCCTTCTCTTCAATCTTTTTATAAATTACATAGTGAACTTAGATGATAGCGTCAACTACATAATATACGCAGATGATACAAGTTTGTTTTTCTCTGGAACTAACATTGACGTCATTATAAGAAAAGCAAATCAATTCTTGCAGAGTCTAAACGTTTGGACCACCGCAAATTCATTAACAATAAATGTTTCAAAAACTAAGTCAATTATTTTCCGCGCAAAAAATACAAGCTGCACCAGCAGCCTGCCGGGAGGGCTCTCTTTTGCCTCACGAGATGTGAAAATTGTAAAAAATGCTAAGGTGCTTGGCGTAACTTTTAATGAACATATGCTGTGGGATGAGACGGTGCAGGACACAACCATAAAGCTCTCGAAGGTTGTAGGCGTTTTATATAAATACAGTAATATCTTACCCCCCTCGATAATGCTGCTTTTATATCACTCCCTGTTCTGCTCATATTTCGATTATTGTTTCTTGGTTTGGGGTACCACTACGAAAACGAACGTTCAGAGACTTTTTATAATGCAAAAGAGGGCAATACGAATAATATGTAATGTAGCGTATGATCACTCCACAAAATCTTTGTTTAAAAAGCTTGACACGTTAAAAATCACCAATTACTATAGTTACAAGCTTTTGATGTAATATAAAAGATCATTAAACAACCCTATTAGCGTTTTTAATTCAGTCTCAGGTTTGGAGTCGCGAGACGCAACATACAGCACTCGTCATTCGCAAGACTGGGCCTTACTCTCCCATTCGCAAGACTGGGCTTTTACTCTCCCAAGAAGTTTAAACAACCTTGAGGCAAAGGGAATTTCCGTGGCCGACACAAGCAAAAAGGAAATTCGTGACCTATTTGAGTGATCTATTGAATAGGTGTTGTCATGTTTTGAAGGTGCAGAGGCAGTTGCGTATATATTTTTCAAAGTCAATGTGCATTGTAGTGCATGTGCTCATTACTAAACTCTTGGAGCAAGCGTGTGCTACTCTGAATTATGTTTACCTTGTTTAACTCTTTCGCACTGTATATAATTGACACTACTGTCCTGTGCAAGCGCTCGATTATCTGTTTTTATATATGTTGCATTGTTTTTTCACTCATATGTTGTGTTTCTTCTGCGGATGTAAAGGGGAGGCGGGGGCTTCGTCAAGTAGCGACATGCTGCTTTTTTCCCTGCCTTCCCCTCTCAGATGGAGAGGAAATAAATTGATTGATTGATATACGGCTGATTGTATGCGTACTCCATGATCTCAAACATTGCAGACAAGGACCAACCATAAGTTTTGAAAATCACAACCTTTTTTTTTAAAGGAAAACATCCAAATTAATAGAACTCGACAGATAGGGGTTAGACCCTGTGCCTTCACGTGACAGTAAGTGCGGTGATAATTGGGACTGGAAGGTTAAGAAAACAACAACAAACGGTAAATTAAGGAAGCATAGATGCAGTGATGAAAATCTCTTCTTTGTGTGGAAGACAAATGCGCTTTTTTTCTTCCTCTTTTTTTTAGACTCGGTCGTGCAAGTGGCAGTGCCATATCAGCTATTTATAAGTGCACCCTGTTTGCAGAAGTCCGTTTCTATGCTTGTTCTGCCTAGTTAAAAAACTTAAACCCAAAAAGGAGAAAACATTTGCTATTCCGAAAAAGCCTTCGGCAGATTTTTGTATTTACTTTCCGTTCTGCAATGTTAATGAATCTTAGACCCGAAACTATATTGCTGACTGTATGCATTGCTGCTTTACCATTCTACAATATTTATTTAAAAAATCGCACTTACGGCTGGATTGTGCTTACTTTGTATACACAAAGTAAGCACATATATTCTTCGGTATAAAATAGTAGCTCCGGGCTCCACTAAATTACGGTCACAGAAAACTTTATTTTGTGCAACAAAACCCGCTCATGTTGGATAGTGCTACTTAGGCTCTGGAATGAAAAGAAACAAATCGCTGGCACTAGAAAAGCCATCGTATACATCATCTAAAAATACTAGTTTTACGGACACCATGTTGACATGCTGTATGTACTTCTCTTGATCAAATTTTTTAGCGTTTTACTCCAGCGCTTGGTGGTGAGTAACGCAGCTATACGTATATATATGAAAATGTAGATATGACCCTGAAAAAAATACTAGATCTTAGCTTAATTTATATAGACGTAGTATATTTTATAAAAGATGAAACTCACAAATGTGTCGACTGTTGTTCCATCAATGGTTTCGCGAAATATTAAGTTGTCTGCGAGCACTGAACTTTTCTCCATCCTTAGAATTATGTTCTCTTGAATGTAGAGCAACTTTTCACCGTTCAGTCCTCTTGCCTCAAGAAGCCTTGGATACACGACGTAGTCAGGAAAAGGGGCTGCGCATATAAGAAATGAAAATTAATTGGCTCGTTATAATTTTAGTCGTAGTGGCTTCTTCATAATTCAGCTGTTGCAATTACTTTGAAAACAGGATTTGTGCACCCTGTCGATCTGCTGAAAATGGCGAGGGCCTTGATATTTTTTATGCGTTAGGGGTTTCTAGAAGTCGATTTTATTTTCATTTATTCGTACAGTTAGGACCAGGTGAAAATATAATCTAACATCTAAATTTAAACACCTTCCAAAGTATAAATACTTTCAAAATAACCTTGAATATTCACATTTTAATTTTAATTGCATCGAGGAAGACGCAGTAATAAATTAAAAGTAATGCAATATGGTTCAGTCATTTTGTTAACTACGCTAAGTAGATAAAATATAACTGGAGCGCAGTGAATACATATTGCTCTCTTATTTTCCCAAAAATTAAATAGGCACAGAATGTAGCTGCAAAGCCCAAACATTATTATTTAAACGGAATTCCACACGCACCACGGATAATTAGGCACAAACCTTAGTAGCATAAAAATACGAAAAGGGAGCCAAAGTAAGCGGAATTCATTTCTGGAGGGTGGGACGTTCGTAGTACCAGCTTCCGCCGCTAGCAGCGCTTCGTGGCACCCCATAAGATTCAGTTTGCCAACCGGCTTCGTATGCTAAGGTTATAGCGGCATGTTGCAAATTTTTCCCTAAGCGCTTTAAAATCTTTTCTCGTTTTTGAAATGTATATTTCGAAGGGCATTCCACACTCAAAGAAATGTTTGGGGAATTGATAGGCAATTCTGTTGGATACGTGGAGCGTTCTAGCATCACAAGCGCTTCGAGACAGCGGCAGCTCGTGGCGCAATGTAGACTCTCCGCAACATTTTGCGGGGAAGCTGAATTTGTGTATACGTCACGTGACGTCAATTTCCTCGCTAAATTTAGCGGGGAAACATCATTTGTGTAGGTCATGCGACGTCAGTATATCCGTTAAATCTAGCGAGGAAATTGAATTGGCGTTGAAATCACGTAATGTCAATTTTGCCGTTAAATCTAGCGGGTAAACTGCATTTATGTTTTGTTCACGTGACATCATGTCACCTGATATCAATTTATCTGCTAAAGTTAGCGGGGAAACTGAATTTGTTTATAGGTTATGTGACACGAAGTGATGTGGCATCATTTTTCCTGCTAAATTTAGCGAGGAAACTAAAGTTATGACGCCAGTTTTTCCGCTAAATTTAGCGGGAAACCAAATTTGTGTATACGTCACGTGAAACGAAGTCGTGACGTAACTTTCCCGCTCAATTTAACGGGGAAACTGCATTTATGATGTGTCACATGACGTCAATTTTCCCGTTAAATCTATCAGGGAAACTTAATCCTGCTTCACTCAAACCGGCTTCACGAGGTCAGCAACAACAAACCACGTGACATGAAGGCATATGACATCAATTTCCACACTGAATTTAACGTGGAAATCGAATTGGTTTAAACGTCACGTGATGTCAATGTTTCCGCTAAAGCTAGCGGGGAAATTGATTTTGTGTTGAGGACACGAGAAATCGTATGTCGTGACGTCAATTTCCCTACCGAATTCAGCAGGGAAACTGAACTTCTTTAGATCACGAGACGTCAATATTCCCACTAAACCTAGCGGGGACACTGAATTTGTGTATAGGTCCCTGACATTTATGTCGCATGATGTCAATTATTGCGCTGAGTTAAGAAGGACACTGAATTTGTGTGTAGGCGACGTAACACAACGTCATGTTTCATAAATTTCCAAGCTAAATTTAGCGGGGACCCTTTATTTTTGTGGTCACGTAAAGTCAATTTGCTACTAAATCTAGCGGGGAAACTAAATTTCTGCGGAGGCCACGTGACAGCCGTGACGTCAGTCGTGACATCATTTTTCTTTTACATTTAGCGGCGAAACTGAATTGGTGTTGAGGCCAGGTTACGTCAATTTTCCCGTTAAAGCTAACGGGGAAACTTTATCCGGCTTCACTTAATCTGGCTTTACGAAATCCGAACAACGAGCCAAACATCCTTTCACGTTAAAACGTTCTACTTTTCGGACGCTTTTCATATGGGCGAATAAAAAAAAAGTCACACGGGCCGAGATCCGATGCATGCGAAGGGGGGAGGGGGGGACGGTGGCATTTAATTTTTCAAAACATTGTTGAACTGACAAGGCAGTGTGTGGCGGGGCATTGTTCGTGATGGTCCCACCACTTCCTCCTCCCCCTTGAAACAGGGCATTTCTGCCTCGCCAAGTAGTGCACGTTTCGCAAACTCCCAGGTAAGACACCTGGTAACAGTTTCACCAGTAGCAACAAACTCGTAGGGAACAATTCCCGAATTTTTCGATGTTTCGATTAGTTGAGGAGGTAGAGGGTCTCACTGAACAAGCTTGGTCATTGATCAATATTCACCCGCCTTGAACCGACAAAAACCACTCGTAGACTTGCGATATCTTAATAGCACCTTTTCTGTAAGCTGTATGAAATATTACAAAAGTCTCGCCACCGTTTTCCCTAAAAAAAAAAATATTGTGGTTGCGCGCTGGTCCTTCATACCAGATATTGTTAAAAAAAAGTAATGAAACGAGAAATGGTTTTTAAGTGCTAAAGGGAACATTTTAGCAGACAAAGCCGGTCAGAAAACTGACCCTGAAGCGTTACGCTTAGCGTTGCTAGTGGCGGAAGCTGGCACTACGAACGGCCCGCCGTCCAGAAAATTATTCCGGTTACTTTTGGGTTCCCCATGTAGATACGTCCTAAAAGGCAGAGATATCCTGGTGAACTTTTTAAAAGTAATCTTGATGCCCCATCAAATACTTTCGACACGTATAATATAAAATAAGGATAGCCTATTTTACAGTAAAACTTCTGGTGCGCACAATTACTGGTAAACATAATATACAAACCATATCTACTAAACAAAACCAATTCAGTGTCACCGTTAATATTACGTCAGATGACTTCGTGTCACGTCACGGGTAAACAAATTCAGTTTCGCCGCTAGATTTAGCGGGTAAATTGACGTCACGTTACCTCAACACCAATTGAATTTTCCGCTAAGTTCAACGGGGCGGTTACGCCGACTGCGACGCCGTGAAACGCAAAAACGGGCGCCTAAGAGTTGCGCTCTAAAAGAGATAACAGATAAGCTCTACCTACGCCCTATCTGCTAACCGCGCACCCTCTGTCTGACTGGTGCAATAATCGACAGACGGCGGCAGCGGCCCCGGTGGCTTACGGCAGCTCAGTAGCCCCCCGTCACGCCTAAGCGTACGGGAGTTTCGAATGATAAGCGGTGTGCGATTTTTCGGTTCTATAATGGCCAGTGCAGAATTTCTGTTTTGTTTCTAATGGCATACAAAAAATGCACGCTGAAAAAAATGAAGCCGATGGTTGGTCGAGTAGTTTCAGCTACATGCCGGCTGCTTTTGGCACGACCGGGCGGTTACTGAGCTGCCGCGTGAGCTGCAAGGGCTGATGCTGCCATTTGTCGGTTATTGCGCCAGTCAAAGTGCGTTCTTAGCAGACAGGCGCCGTAGATAAAGAATACCAGTTGCTGTTTTTCTTTTTACTTTTCTGTCAGGTAAGCCTGTTCTCTAAAATTTTTAGATGCGGAGAATCTCTTGCTCGGGTCTATGTCCCGCGGCGTCGTAGTCCGCACTCACACTACGCATGCGCCACTCTCCTCCTTCCCTCTTTAAAACAGCTGCGCGTTACTCTCTCCGCTCTCTCTCTCTCTCTACCAGCTGCGTGCACTTCTTGTGCGTTCGCTTCTACTCACACCGCGCGCGCATGCGCAACTCTCCTCCTCTAGTCTCCTCTCCTTCAAGTGTGAATATAATAAGCGGTAGCGCGCTCCGCGCGTTCAGTTCACCGCTGTTGACTCCACTTCACTCCGTCCTTCCGATGAAGTGTGATGGAAGCAACAGTCCCGTCAGTTAGTGGGTTGGCGCAAGCAAGCGTCAGCACCAGCCCACAAACTAACAGCAGCGCTACGTCCACTGAAGACAAAGCTGCGCAGCAAAGGGCACGCGACGCTGAGCGCAAACGCTTGAAGCGAGCGGCAGACCCTGAACTACGGCAACGAGAAGCGGCGTCCATTCGTCAACGTCGAGTGGCGGATGCTGAACTACGACAACGTGAAGCAGCGGCGGTTCGAGAACGTCGAGCAGCAGAACCTGAGCTTCGGGACCGTGAAGTTCAACGTAAACGTACGAAGCGAGCGGCGGAACCCGACCTTCAAGAACGGGAAGCCGCGTGTAAACGTCAACAAATGACTAGAATATTGACACCTAGTTGTGACGCTATAGTTTTTTAAACTCTTATATTTATACTACATTTTCCCTTTTTGGGCTGCAAACAATAATTCTGCATTATCACTGACTATGACAAAGGTTGATTTCTAAGCAATCGGAGATAACTAGATTACTGATGTGCTTTTCAAAATTTTTTAATTAGTGTATTCCCTTTCCTTTATAACTAGTATCTCCTTTCTATCTTTGAGAACGTTGAGACCCTTGGGGGGCGGTTTTATTGTTGTGCCATTCTATGTTGTTGCTAAATGAAAGATGTCCTGTTCCCGTCCTCGTCCTCCCTGTTTTATACTTTCAAGTTTTGTAGGAAGATGTATCTTGTAATATGCGACGAGTTGGGATAGCAGACATTTCAGCTTGCTTTGTTCGGGAGTTCCCATTTCCACGAGAATATTTAATTGGCCTTCGTTGTAGCGCGCCAAAGATGCACACAGAACGTTGGATTCACATCGCACAGGTTTGCTAGTCATGAGCATTGAGTGTGTTGATAAAGTATAGAGAGCTTCACGAGGAAGATGCATGTGAGAAAAATTTTGAGGCAGTACAGAACACTGATGCAGCCAAGAAAAATACAAACATGCCCATGTTTCCTACTCTCGTGTCAGTCAATTTGAGACTCAATGAACCTGATAGTGGCAAGTCTTTCCAAAGCGAACGGCATCGGCGCCACCACGTCAGTTTTCTGTACATTTTGCACGACAGCGCTGCTGATTCATAGGACACTCTTGATGCTTTTGCCTCTTTTTTTACATCTAGCATATCTGGGCCTATTAGATCAATCTCACGATTCATTTGGTGCATTTATTGCGCTGCCATAGCTTTTGTTCTCAGGAGGAAGGAAGCGGTGAACAAGACATGTTGTGCTATCTCAAGCACTGCGTGCACAGGCCCACAGCAATGTTGTACGTACAGAAAGACTGAAGTTCACATAATAAAAATCGTTTTATCGGTGGCTTAGCAAAACTAGATGGTGGGGTCGGGCCTACTGTTAAACGAGGGAGACACCAATTTCTCGGTTGCATTTTTACTCAAAGCGATGCATATGACGTCGCTTATCCTGGCGTGCAACTTGTGCCAAGACATTGCAAATTATTTAGTAGTACATTGTTTCTGCCTAGTGGTTTTTATTTTTATTGCTGGGAGCCAGGAGGTTGAGGTGACACCACAGGTCAGTTAAACATATTATTATGGCGGCCAGATGGGTTCCTAAAGTATTGACATAGCAGTTGCTTTGTCTGCCCTCATTTTAGCACATGGTTACATCTATGAAGAGTGCTACGTCTAAACCACACAACCGGTAATCTGAGAATGTCAAGGTGGATGTCACAAACGCCTCAGAGACTGCACTTTGACGTGGGCATCTCAATGAAAGGCATTACGTAAGAATGCGACTTCTAAAAGGCAGGGCTGATGAACTGGAAACGCTGACGGAGATGTTGCTAAGGCATCAATGCGAAAGTTCGTTCAGGCAGACACTTGGCACCTGGCACACAACTAGTCCTAGACACTACACACCGTTGATGGTGCTGCTTCTACAACTCTGGTGTCTTAGGGATGTGCGCCTGTTTTGTGATATGTACACTCAATGTGCTGCAACCGTGAATGCCTCTGCCTCTGCATCCAAATCTTTTAGGCCCGGACTGATCTGTGACATCATCCCAAGATCCTGCCTCCCAGCAATAGAAATTGAGACCATTGGGTACAATTAATGCAGTTACAAATTATTTACTGTGTCTTGGGAAGTTCTAAGTTATATGTCATTAATTGTGATGCAGTGTGCACATTTCTTAGTAAACAAGATACGACCCATAGCGTCTATACTCCTTTAAGAAATATTTAAATCGAGGGCATGCTTATATTGTAAATGGTTAACTATTTTGATGGAAGCAATCTTTCCACTTCATTTCATGTATCTAGGATCATGTACGTCATCATCCAAGATGACCCTGGAACGTCCAGAGCTCCGTCCATAGAATCGTCGGAGTACAAGCTTCCTCCCGTGCCACTTGACATCACGCAGGCAATGCAGAAGCATACTAAAGGCCACTATGTGGCTTGCAGAAGCAGACTTATTCAGTGGATCTACCACGATCTGTGTCTGTATAATATGTAAGTAAAAGTTGGTCTAAATTTACTCCTACTTTATAACAACTCAAATCAGCAAATATGCATGTTTTGGTTTGCTTGTTACATTTACATATTCAGACAGCTGTTCAAAAAACCGAAATTAATATGCTTTCAATATTCTTGTTTATTCTTTTGAGGTGTGGAGGGACAGGGGTTTTTTCTTTGTACGCTTACATTTATTGAAGCTGTGGGGTCGTGAGTACATATTTATGGCAGTGAAAATGTAAGTCCACTTTGAGTGATGGGTCAAAGTCTGAGAACTCCTAGAAGGCTCACGATAGGTGGCTTGAACTGCTAAGCACGTTGCTGAAGCCAGTTGCCAATCTTTAACCTTTTGAGGTCATGTGGGATTTTACTTTGTTGGTCCGTCAGGTTCGACTTAGTTGATGCAAAAAAATGACCCAATCAACGAGTAAACTTGAATTTAACTACTTAGTTTAAAATGAGTGATACATTCAATGAGAAATATCTTTGCATTCTCCTGAATACGGGAGAGATGTGAAACATCCAGAAAGTTTGGAGAAATTTCGTAAAATTTAAAATCGAGGTACCATTCTTTGGAGAAGTTCCTTCACATAGGGTTCTTTGTTCAATGCTCGATGTTCAATGTTCAATGATCTATGGTGCCCCCGGTGGATTGATTCGAGCGGGAAGCCACTGCAATCACGCATGCTGCAGCTGCATGTGCTTCGCTTGTGCCATCAAATTTTTATGGCTACAAATCTTGGGAAAACTGGTTTTACCCAAAACGATGGCGGTTGGCTAGGTGATATGCAAGGATGTATATACATCTTTTACTGTAAGTCACTGCTGTGGACATAAAGAACAGTTTCCAGTTTCCCTCCCTGAATACATTTCTTGGCATGACAAGTAGGCAGAGTGGCAATGTCCAAAACATCTCTCTCGCCCAGAACAGAGTAGCGAACCGGGACTGAGTACTCGAGGTTAACTTCTCCGTCTTGTCTTCCTTTTTGTCTTATCTGTCTCTCTCCACATGTCCATATAGTGAATGGGCTGTTGTAGATCCAGTTGCTTTGAAGTAGAAGAAATCTGGAGGGAGTGATACCTAAAATCAGGGAGCAATACTCAGATGCATTTAACAACATATATTGCTTTATTTTCAAGATCGGTTTATGTAGTATGTGTTTAAACATAATATTTTTACCTCTAATGTCTATTTACATGGTCTTTTTTTACATCTAGTACATGGTCACAGATAGGTCTCCAGCTTGACACAACCTTGGGGGTTATTGTAATTGAAAATTTTGAACTCATTTCCAGTAGACGTTTGGAAGACCTTCTGGTGTCTTTGGAATCTTTTTTGAAAGGTCTTGCCATGCTCATAAGTTATATTTGTAGTAGTAGCAGAAATACAATTTTTGTCAGTTATATAAATCCCTCATAGTGAATTGTAATTAGTGCAAGTTTGCATTGAGATTTTTTTTGATTGTATGTATGTACTTTTTTATTTGGCAGGTACTCAGATAAACTGTATGAGAAGGCTGCAAAGTGCCTTGTGGATACGTTCCCAACGCTTGCAGACACCACAGAAAGTGGACATGTGAGTAACTAGCTGCAGTTTTATTCGAACGCTTGTCTCCTGTTAGGCAAATCTGTAGCCCTTTAAACAAATGGTGTGCAAAGCAGTGTTGAGGAGTTCCCACTCCTGAGTTGGAATGATGCCGGGATCATTCCGCGTTTTCGTGACCCCGGAACGGAATGGGAATGGAATTAGATGCCTTTTGCCCGGAATGGAGTGGAATGAAAATAGAATAAACCCAACTCTCCCTTTCTTTCTTTCTTTTTTTTTTTTTGTTTAGGGTTTATGGTCAGCTAAACTGAGCCAGTCAGCTGGTCAGTTTCTCAGAAATAAAATGGGCGGGAAACTGCCAGCCCGCGTGGAGTCTTAACAGACTTAGAGGCAAAAATGCAATACAAAAAACAAGCATCAAAGCAAAGAGCAGAGGGGGGGGGGGGGGGGGGGTCTTTTACAGACGCGCAGGCGACCACGAGCTTCACTGGCCACTGGCGTTACATGAGAGCGAAACAAGAAACCAAGCACCAAGGAAGAGAAACGAAAGAAACGGCAATGAAAGAAACAGCCATGCATGTCTCCTTATCGTCCTTTTTCTTTTTTGCAACGGCATGGAGAGTGCACGCGCGCAGATGTACTGAGATTTGGGAGCGGGGCTTACTTATAACTCGCAGAACTATCATAACTCGTTGACTGACGCGCCGCCGAAAGATGATCGTTTATTGTTTTCTTATAGTTTGAGGAGTGTTGTTTAGCGGGCGGCCAACCCGCTAAACAACACACCATGTTCAATTGCGCGCACTCCTTCGAAGTGCGAAAGGTGGGTTTACTTCGGCATTAAAACAAAGCTAGATTCACTTCTCTCTTCTCTTGCGCTTTGCTCCGACGCTTGTTTTTTTATACTGCTATTTTACGTGCAAGTCCGCCGTTGGTTTTTGTTCCGATGCTTGTTTTATGTTTTACATTCAAGTGGGTTAGGGTTACAAGCAAACGAGCAGATTCCCGCTCATTTCCTTTGACTTTAGTCTCTACATACTTTGTTTCACCTTGTGATGGACCGCTACGGACGCTACGAGTCACCCCAGGCAATCCTGAGCAGGACTACACGCACGGCGCGTTGCCCCAGGGTCATGGGACACTCAGAAGGCACTGGATTTATTTCGACGGCTCTCGTTCTCTGTGTTGTGGTCCATCGTAAGGTGAAGTAGACTATTGTGACCGCTCTTGGCACATGACCGAACTGACTAGACTTGCAAAAAGATAGTCCCGCGCCAGACGAGGTACAACTGTTGCTGTGATGGCCACCGAGAAGGAGAGCTGGGTGCTAGCTGTTACTTAGGTTTTGGCTTCTGCACGTCTCAGCTGTCTGGTCTGTATTCGTGCTCCTTGTCCTGGACCCTGTTTGAGGCGGTGAGAGGTCGGTTGGACGGTGGTTTTGAGGAGAGACGGAGAATGTCAATTTGAACGGTTCGCTATTACCCCGTTAATTGTATTTTGATGCGAAGTTAGCTTTGTCGACGCCGAATGCGAAGCTTACGAACCAGTGTGCAAACGACGAACATCCAGTATAGGACAAAGAAATTGCAAGGCCGCCATTTTTGCACTATTTTTATTATTTCACCACCTCCCACTTGAGCTCTCTAAAAAAAAGAGAAGTGACATAAAACATTTTGTGAAACTGCGTTCGCATGCCCAGTTTGAGGTATGTTCGATTGGAATTCGAATTTTGCAAGGCTTACCCAATGTATTGGTCCTTACGGCATCACCGGTACATACAACCTCATTTCTGTTAAAGCCAGGCACCTCGGTCACCGCAGAACACCGGCAACTGAGGGCTCGCGGAGTGCATCTTGAATGTCCTTGTAAGTAAATACTTCGGACGCGCACTCGGTAAAAAGCGTTGGCTCATGTCCGAATTATGAGCAAGATGATCAGCAAATGACAGGTTATAAACCCATTACGTCCGTATAATGAACGAACCGCATTGAACAAATGTATATTTGAGCCCAGCAGACGTTCTATTGATCGCCTGGAAAACACTTAAAGAATTGAATTGAATATGATCAGAAATATCGAGATTTGTAAAAGAAGCGTGACCTTGTGCATTTTAAAGCAGGTTTCATGACATGATCTCTACAATCCCTCGTGCTGCACCATGGAGGCTGCGCTTTGTCGGGATGCTTTCTTGCCGCTGTGCATGGAGTCACTTCCAGCAGCGTACTAGCCGTGTTGTTGCGCAGTTTTTTGAAGAATACAGTAATATAGGTTATTTATAGCACCACGCACAAACTATATTGTTATGGTCTTACCAAACAAACACGCTGGCCACGTATGTCCTAAAAACCAAATTCAGAACCAGTTTGCAAAAAAAAAAAAAAAGGAAATGAGTGGATTTATGTTTTGCTGCATGTTGCGTTCACGTGTTCCCGAGACCAATGTCTTAAACAAGCATACACATATCAAGGGGCTTTCTCAGTGTTTGCAGCACAATGAAAATAAACACTTTGTGCCACCAGCGCTCCGCTTAGTAAAATGAGTGCTTTTTTGAGGCATTTAGCTTTTTTCTTTTTTTGGGATGGAGCTTTTTTGAGTAAGGAGCGCCGTCTGGGGAGTTGTCTGCTAACTACAAATCAAGAGCAGCCTAACATGCCTCCGCCCGTCAGAACACATTGGCATCGTGCCGTTGTGTAAGTTTGGAGTACTTTTTATACCCCCTACTACCGATAACACAAAACAAAGCGTCAAAATAGACTAAATACGGGCGAAGATAGATGCTGACAATATTGCTGTCGCCATTTTCGCAGGGCACCACGTCCCGGTGTCCCGCGAAAATGGCGACTGCAGGAGTGAACGCATGCGCAGAAGGTTACTGGAAGAGGGTCCATTGTCTGTGCGTTTGATAATTTCAGCTTTAGGCTACTTATGCCGGCAACACAATGTAGCTGTCAAGTGCCAATGTTTACATTTAGGAATTAGAGGAATGGAATGGAACCATTCAGCCATTCCAGGAGTGGGAATGGGCTTATAGTGTCCCCATTCCTAGGAGTTGAAAGGAATTAAATTATTGAAACCTCTAATTCCCCGGAATGGAATTGGAATGGAATAACGGTGCCCATTCCCCAACACGGGCAAAGCATGTTAGCCGAGGGTGTGCCCCCTGTCCCAAAATGAAATCCTAGCTGCATGCCTGCTAAACTCTTTGCACTCCACAAGGAATCCATGACCAAGTTTTTCCAGAATTAGTCCCAAATCAAGTTGCACTTTATTGAGCTATTCGACGACTGCACATAAGGAGCTGCTTGAGTGTTTTTTTCTTTTCTCTGTGTTTACTTTGTCGCCACCGAGAGCATGAGTGGAATATTAAATGTATTTCCGGGGCTGTATTTGAACATATCGCCGCTCCGATGGCCAGTGGAGTAGCCAGGATTTACAAAATGGGAAAGGAAAAGGAGAAGGGGGGGGGGGGGGGGGCTGAACATTGCAGTTAAGATTTTATGCAATCATCTGAGCTACAAGGAAATATGCATGCATTCACACAAGTGGTTTCGAGCAGCACACACAAAGTACTGTATTTCCTCGATGTTAGCGCAACCACTCAACCACAGAAAAGATAAAACCTTGATTATAGCATGAGGCTGATAGAGCAATGAAATGGTACCTTTATTTTGCTAGATATCGCTTCTGACGCAATTCCTAACAACTGGGAACTCTATTACGCACAGAGCCGGTTGAGTTTCTCAGCTCTTGCGTCTCTCTCACAAGTTAAAACGGGCATTGCACTGGGCCAGCCACATTGTTATTGGCTCCCTAAAAAACGGCCAGCAGGAATGGGAGCTGCTAAAGTTTTAAAGTTTTAATTTTCCCGCTGACCAGGACAGCAATTTTTCTCGCCAAGACTAACCAAATACAGGGCAACACGCTGGCAAGGTTGGAAAGCCCCAGCTTGTATAGATGCAAAGGAAAAGAAATAATAAACTTTAGGCAGTATTGCGCAATGTACCGTATTCGCGATTTTTTTATATCAGAATACTGATCGCCATAATTCGTGATAAATACTTTGATACTACCTATCTGTAATTATTGTGTCAATAAATATTTCTAGGCCTGCAGCCTCAACAGATTTTTGGGGAGAGCTGGCTGAAAATCCCACCTTGTGTTTTCCTCAGAAAACACTCCGGACTGAACAGGTGTTTCTAAATTTTTTTCTTGGGGACAAATTTTTTTTCTCAAGGTTTTATTCTCTGCAGCATTAAGGCAACAATATATATTTTTCTACTCAAAATTAAAAATGAGCACCGGGCATATTCTGTTGTTATCTGAAAACGTCCTGCTTACTTGGAGGTAGTAGTTGTATTTAGTTTTGCTCATATACTTTTGAATCATTGTTTCTTACAATCTCTCTCGTGTGTGCACCTAGGACTCCTGGCGCTTCGCACTTCGCTTCAAAGCGAAGCGTGAACGTGTGAAGCTTCGGCAGATGACGGAAGAAGGTTACGGCGAAGATGGGGCTCCACCACGGAAGCAGCAGAAGCAGGCAAGAGTGCCAAGGGACTCGAAGCCATAGCGGGTGACAAGGCCTGGGACCGTACGACAATATCGTTCAAAAAATAATCTTTAACATTTATGGGTTTTGATATTAATTCTTTACTTTCTTGTAATGTATTGCAGAATATCGGGCTGCCAGCCGATGGAGAAGACGAGGAGAGTCTCCAGGGCCTCGTCCTTGGCATGGACAAGGAGATGCGAAAGACGAGCCCTAATGCTGCCTGCACCGCGGACTCCTTGACAAGGACATTTCCCACACGGACTTTGTGGGTGACAAGCCAAAACCCGAGTGTGGCGGAAATCGTGGAGAAATATCCTGCTTTTAAGTGCGGCACCTTTGTAAGTATTCTTGAGGTGTGAATCTGGAGCGTTGCAAAAGGAATGTTTAAATGTATGTTGACATGTTTCTTTTTTTTTGTCTTTGTTCATTCAGCTTCAACAGGAGTTCACGACAGCAACAGGCTGCACAATAGAAGACAAGCTGGTGGTGGGGCTGTCCAACAGCAGCCTATGCATCTTGGAGGCCGCCAGAAAGAAACGGCACCTTGCCGCCTTCTTCGACGACCTCGACGGTCGTGCTGCAGGAGTGGACGCTGGTCCCGAAAATGGTACGGCATAGTGCACAAATAGGTTTAGGTTCATTCTTGAGCGAAATTGGGGGGTATTTTCTAGAGCTTTCACTCATTGCCTTTGTCCTTAATCCATTTTATGCCTAGAATAGGCAGTTTGCTGTAATGCCATGATGACTTTTGTTATTTTAGATGTCTTGATCATGGCTGCATTCTATGTTTTGCCATCTCTGGTAAAGGAAAGAAGTTTGACCTTCCTCCACCCAGATGTAAGTTCTAGATTGAGACCAACCTCTTTCTCGACAGCTGGCGACGTAATTGCAACTGTTTTAATGGTTATCTATGCAATCATGCCTCATTATTATGTATTATCTATGCAATCCTGCCTCATTATTATGTATCTCATCACCATACAGTAACTAACTCATGTTTAGAAACAAACCAGTGTTTAGTGAAGCCAAAAAATGCCACACATGCGATTTGGGTGTGGGTAAGGAGCTTAGAGCCTGGGTTTTTCTGCCCCTATGAGCCATACAAAAGTTAAAAGATTCCTGTAATTATCCGCCTCATCGTGCGGGCAGACTTATTTCTATTGTCTGCCGAGCATGGAAAGCAAATAGCAAAATTAGTTGTCCTAACGCAAGCTCTCTTTTGTTAAAAATTCTGGACCGTTTAAATAAATCGATTAGCTGCAGTCGTGTCTCATTAATATGAATACACCCACAATATGAACAAAATTTTCATAGACGGCTCCCTGGGCATGCAATTCTGCCCCGACAAAAGGGTACCGTGCCAGTCTTTTTGAGCTACTGAACCTAACTATTTTTCTTTTAATATGCTGTTTTTGCCCATCTGAACGTGCTATTTAGTTTTTTTTTTCTAAATTCAGAACAGTTATTGAGAAGACAACGAAAGAAAAATGAAAAGTTCAAAATTTCCCGTGCGTTCCAGTGGCGTGAGGTCACAAGAGAGGCAGACGTGCGGCCCAAGAGGGCAGTCGCATGCCCCAAATTTGTTTGGAGCTGGCCTTTAATATAGAAACCTGCAGTTCAGATTATAGACACACCTTTTCGGGAAATTGGCATTTTAGCCTCATTATACACGAACTCAACTCCCCTACGTCACGCCGCGGTGGTGGCGCGCCGGACGCACTTCCGATCTGGGGCGGTGGGCAGAAGTCGCCCTGCCAGACATGCATTCCTGTGTTCCTTTGGAAGAAACGAGACAAAAAAAGCCTGCCTTCTCGTCAAAATGCTGCGGTGTGTGGCTGTACCAAGAGGGTCTGGAAAGGTGTGAAGATCAGTTTTCATGTGTTTTTGCTTCCTCCGTTCGTCCGAGAACGTAGATAGTAGCCGTGAAAAGGCCAAACCAGACGCTGTCGAACTACGATTGCGTGTGAGGGCAACACTTTGTGGTCGCCAGATGTATTTGCTTTGTTCCAACCTAAACGACAGAAAACCGCCAAGTTGTCCGGACCACTCACGAGTTCAGTGCGTCTTCAAATTCACACGGCCGCCTGATCGTTCGAACTTTCGTCTGCTCTTTCAAACTCGTCTGCTTTTCGTCGTCTGCTCGTTCAAACAAAAGCGGCCCGTAGACCAAGCTTTGACGCGGGGATTGCAATGAGAAGTAATTGCAGGCCTCAAAAGACTTAACTAGGCTTGGTGTAAACAGTAGATACAAGATGTTGATCATTGGTACCGGTGGCCATCACCGACTTGTTACGCTTGGTCTGTTCACGCTTGCGATCTTCAGTATCGACGTCGATCATCGCCGCTTCCTTCTACACTTTTGCAGCACGAGCGACGTCGCGACCCAAAATAGCTAGAAGAATCTCATCATGGTGTTGGCGTCAATTCTGCGGCGTTCATGCGAATGAATCACCGCACGTCAAATTATTTACCGAAAGTTTAGCGGCGTAACGAGCCTTGATAATTTCGCTCAGGCGATTAAAGTGGTAAGACATTGCGATGAGGACGTAGAATCGACAATCCCAAGGCGAAAAAGAGTATGCAGACTCACACAGACGCCGACAACGTGACATTCGAGTGGTTTCTTGACGCGGGACGTGGTGCTTCTTGCTCGCACTCCCTTGCGCATCCGTTCGAACTGTCGTCTGCTCTTTCAAACTTGGCTGCTTTTTGTCGTCAGCTCGTTCAAACGACAGCGGCCCGTAAACGAAACCTTGACCCGGTAACTGTGATAAGAACTACGTGCAGGCAGGCCTCAAAACACTTTTGAAGGTTGGTTGGGGTAAGTAGGCTAAGTGTAAACATATACAAGAAGATGGTGATCATTGTTACCAGTGGCCATCACCGACTTGTAATGCCCGATTCTACTTGCGGTTTTCAATATCGACATCCACCATCTCAGATAGGGTCCACGCTTCTGCAGTCCGAGCGACGTCGCGACTGAAAATAGCGAGCAGAATCTCATCGTGGGAGTCAGGCTTTAGCGCCCATTCTGCGGCGTCCACGTGAAATGAATCGCCGCACGTCACATCATTCACGCAAAGTCTTGCCTCGTTAGTTTTGCTCAAGCCGCTCAAGTAGTCAGACAATGTTAGGAGGACGTAGAATCAACGATTCCAACGCGAAAAAGAGCACGGGGACTCCCACCGACGCCGACAACAACGCAATTCAATGGTTTGTTTATGGGCGACGGCGAGCTTCTTGCCCACCATCCACCGCGCATGCGCGGCGCCGGTGGCGTCGACCAGGGGCGCTTCGGTTTGTTTGTAAAAATGAGTTGGTGTATAGACTCCGGTCCATAAACATGCACACAAAAGAGACTACCACAAAGGTTGTATGTGTATCCAGAATTCGCTATCGCCCAGTTCGTTGCCCGTCCCATTATTTTGGATGCGACTCTGCAACATGAAGAGAGATTAGTGGACCGCATAGGTCATACAGTGTACCGGCAGCTCACCACTGTCGCCATTGCACCTCTTGAGAAAACGTGTGCACCTAAAGTTGTAGGGTTCTTAGGACTTGCAAGCCAAAGGTCATTTGCCCCTTCCAGGTAGTAGGAAAGTATGACTCAAAGTATTAGTTCAAACCCCTGTCTTATGTTTTGGGTTACTAAACTGTTTTGTTCGCAAGGCTTGTCACTGAATGTTTGTGTTTTTAACCTTCATTCAATATTATTATGGACGACTCGCATTATGAACGATTTTTCTGGGGAATGGAGGTGTCCATATTACCAAGACATGGCTTATATGTAGGGTGTGTACTTTCCAGTGTTTATTTGTGACAAAAATCGGCGGATGTTTTTCGGTGTTTATTTATTTTAAAAACTCCGATGTATTTCGATGGAACGTCTCACGACGAGGCTAAAAACGGTGATTATCGGTGAAAAAAAAAAGCGGTTGATCACAGACAGAGAGTTCCAATTTTATTCACATAGTTCATACACTTCTTCTCTAGGAAGCAACTATTTCTCACACTTGGTTATTATAGTAGATGCAAGCATACTTTCAAGCTTGCATCTACACGCCAGGAACGTGCTGCCGTCATGGCAGCACGTTCCTTGCGGTTCGCAATCCGCAATTATGAAAACGCACGCTCCTGTACGACACGGACGTTGGCAGTGTCTTCCAGGAACCACAGCAACCTCTGAATACATGGCTTGCACCAACATCACTTGGCCAGACACAATGAGGAAAAGGCACGAGAGAGCCTGCCCTCCACTAGTGTTAATTTTTCCACAGAAGGGGGCCATGGGAGACAAAATAGGGGAAAGGCGTATGAGAGCTGAGCTTTCACTGCTTTCACTAGACGCTTTTGACCCCCAGAAAGGAGGGCGGACTGGCGCCACCTGCAAGCCATGTATAAACACTGGAAGAATGCAGGATCCACGACATAACACGTTTGACGAACCTCTACGGGGAAAGGGTTTCGCTAGGTCGGAAACTAGCAACAACCGGTGTTTTTCGGTTTTAACCAGGGCGAAAATATCCAACCACCGGTGTTTTTCGGTTTTAGCCGATTTTATAATTTCGTCAGCGACGGATGTTTATCGGTGTTTTTCGGTTAAAACCGGAGAATGCACACCCTGCTTATATGTAGGGTTCTGCATTTTCTGGTCAATCCAAAATACATTTGCCAGCAAAAATTTGGCCAATTCGGATTTTTCTGAAAAATTTAAAATTTCGGGGTCTGCCAATAATAAACACAACCGGTCTTAAATTGTCTCTGGATACTCGAAGAGGTTTCACATTTATCTTCTTTTTTCAGTCCCAACTGTTGATCACAAGCGTCAAAGAATTGTTTTTGGCCCCTTATCAGAAAAACAAGGTACAGTCATGTCTCGTTAGTATGGGCACCTCCGTTCCCCAGAAAAATTGGCCATAATAACGAATTAAGGTCACAACAAACATTAAGTAACAAGCTTAGCGGATAAACGTAGCTCCGTCCCCTTGTGCTTTATCATCCTCTTTTCCGCCTTCGAGCTGACCAGAGAAGCATCCTCCAGCATTGCCATTTATCCACAACGAATGTGATTTATCCGTCATGTTATGCCGAAGTGGATAACATACCTTCCGATTTTAAAGCCGGAAAAAACTCCACCATCTTTAGGTGCCCAGGTTTTATCTCAAGACGGGCAACGGACAATAGTGAATTCAGGGGAGACTTTGTGATTCACTAACCTTTCTTTTCTTTTAGGTTTGTAAACCCGCGTTCAAAATAAATGCACGGGCAACAAACAACAGAAATTAGTGATCTCCGTGTATGCATGATGAGACTTTGGCGGTTCCCTAACTTTTTTTTCTTTCTTTTCTGTTAAAGTAACGAACGGGCAAGGAATGGCAGAGAATGGTGAATTCTGGGTACGGACGGCGACCTCTGCAGGTCACTAGTCTTTTCTCTTTTTTATTTTTTTGTTTAATGGCCTCGTGTCCATAACGACAAGACAAAAAATGCCTGTATTTTCCCATTTCGTCCCCAAAACAGCCATCCATAGTTTGGACTGCGGGTTTCTGTAATAACGAGGCAGAATTGCGTGGTGAGAGACTGGTCGCCGAAAATTTCGTCCTGCAGCGGGGTGTCCATATTAACGGGGTAATGAGACATAACTAGCATCCGTACGACAATAGCCGTATAAGCCTCTTTTTTTAATAGGCTACTTCTCTAAATTCCGAACTACTGTCTTATATTTTTCATATGAGTTCACAAAAAACTTTGAAACTCGAATTTGTGTTAAAAAGAAACTCAGAAAAACATCCTTCAGTTTTGCAGAAAATAAACTAAGGAAATGCAGAACCCTACTTTATGGCTTGCAGTGATGTAATCTGATATGCTAAAAATATCGTGGACATCTGGTAACTGACCTTCCATGGCATTCATAAAATAAGTTAGGGTGCTAGCAGATCTGTGTGATCCACACCTAGACTGCATTGGTGCAATACTGAGCACTTCTGTATAGCGGCTAGATTAACACAAAGTGTAAGACAGCTTGTACATTTATTTTTCGAAAACTTGGCTGTAACTTATGCTTGTGGCTTATTCTCATGGTTCTTTACTACAGAGAAAAATTTAGCAATGAAGATTTTTGTTCAATCATTTCTTGAAATATATTTTTTGTATTCCTACATTTCCTTAGGACCCAGCAGAACTTCCACCATACCCGACGGTGGGTTACGAGGGAGATTTTTACCAGGTGGCGTCGTTCATCGTTTCGGTTGACGAACTGCGCGTTGAGGAAGCGAAACTGCTGGGTGCGATCAGTACAATGATGGGCATGTACTGGGTATTTAATATGGAGTTTTTACCAAAATCATCAAAGACGCTCCAGCTGCTATCGCACATGGTTGGTGTAGATTGTGCCCTTGCAGCTAGCCCACTTGTGCTGTTGGCGAAAGGAATAATTGATGGCTAGGGTAGCGCATGCTCTGAAGTTGTAGAGGACACCAGCGCAAAAGAGAGGTAGGAGAACCAGGACAGGACACACCGCTACTATCAACTGGCATTTTTTAAAGTAGAAAAAAAAAACAGCAACTGAACAAGCTTTTTTTTGTGATAGAAAAGGGAGAGGAGGTTGCTGTAAAAACAAAAACAAAAAAAAAACTAAAGGATTTTTTTATGAAAAGCTATAAAGGAAAACGACTGGGGAAATGAGACTAGGGAAAGAAAATAAGGAAAAAAACAATTAGGAACAAAAATTAGATGTTTAAAGAAAAATCTAAAGGAGAAATAAAAAATTGAAAAATTGTAGCATTTTAAGGAAACAAATTGACGTATTGAAGCTCTATCTCATTTAGGGCTACTGGCGGTGCGCTAATGCAAGCGGCCCCCCTCTGGCTCTGATGATTTGAGCCGCTTAGATCTCCATGGCTCTCGGGCTGTTGCTTGAGGATTCTGATTCTAGGAAACCCAGGGGTGCATTTGCACTCTCGGATATGTAAAGCGTGTTCACATAGTCTGATGTTAACACACCACCAGATTGGCCCACATGCACTTTCCCACAGGAGAGCGGTATCTCAGAGACTACCCCTATACGGCAGGTGACATACTTGTGCATATGTTGAATTTTGCATTGGTTTTGGAGATGTTTCTCAGAATTGATCTTGGGGCACAGCCTCTTGAGTTTGTGTTAACATCCTCTCGGGTTGTGTTAACATCAGACTACGTGAACACGCCCTACATATCTGAGACTGCAAATGCAACCCTGGGTTTCCTAAAACCAAAATCCTCAAGCAAGAACGCAACCCGAGAGTCAGGATGATCTATGAGGCTCGAATCGTTAGACCCAGAGGGGACACTTGCATTAGCGCACCGTCAGTAGCCTTATCTGACAGAGGACTCCATTACCTCAATTTGTTTTCTTAAAATGCTAGAATTTTTTCATTTTTTATTTCTCCTTTAGATTGTTCTTTAAACTTCTTTCTTTTTCTCTAATTTTTGTTCCTAGTTATTTTTTCTTTTTTTTTTCTATTCTCATTTCCCTAGTCCTGTTTTTCTTTAACTTTTAAGTAAAAAAACATGCATTTTTTTCTCTTCTTTTTGCTTTGACAGCAAGCTCCTCTTCCTTTTCCATCACAAAAAAAAAACAACTCCAGGCTTGTTTTTCTTTTTCAAATTAAAAAAGAAATGCCAGTTGATTGTAGTGCTTTGTCGTGTTCTGTACTTATAGGGGAAAGGGCCTAGTGGGCTAAAGCGCACACCCAGCTGAACGCGCGTGGAGCGATAGCTCGTGCTGCAGAAACCAGGGATCTTGGGTTCGAACCCCACCCCTGGCCGTTTCAATCTGGATAAGCATCGTACCGGCGTGCGGTCGTGTATCACTGCTGCGTGATGCATGTTAAAGACCTCAGGCTAGCAGTCGTACTGCACTGGCAAAATTGCTCATCTGCAGTGTAAACCAGTGTTACCCCATCCTGGCGGACCGACCTGACGATAAACGTCCAATTTGACTGACTTTGTTCTTCTACTTGTCCGTGTCTTTTGCGCTCTTGTCCTCTATGTTGCATTACCAACTAGCCAAGCAGTTCATTCTGATACATGCTCTGAAGCTATGGCTGGACTTGTTTCTTGAGGGACACTCAAGAAACAAGTCCAGTCTTGTTTCTTGAGGGACACATTTTTTAGTGCGTTCCCACAGGCGGTAAGCTTTTGTGGCCAGTAGTAAGTGTCAATATGTTGAAGAGTGCCTGTTGTTTTAGCTCTGCTGATGTTTGGTCCACCACATGTTTAATGTCCCACATGCTGCAAATGGAGTTAATCTAAGGACGAATTGTGTTCTACTTTTTTTTCCACTCTCTATATGTGCAATGCTTTCCATGTAGTGTTTGAGAGAATGGCTTACACCAATGCAATAGCATGCATCTTTCTGTGTTTTGCTCAATGTATGTGCAATGTTTCAAATGTAGAGGCCAAAGAAACAGCCTGGATCAATAGAATAAGTTATTTTGTTTTGTGCGGTTTTGCTCACAGTGTTGCAGTGTTATTTGTATAGAGGTCAAAAGAACAGCCTAAACCGTCAGAGCAATTAATAGGTTTGTTATTTTTGTGTTATGCTCACCGTATGTGCAATATTGTTTGTGTAGAGGTCATCAAGGGACCACTGTGACCGATAGAATAAATCATTCATGCCTTCTTATATTTTTGATTTTATACTGACGTTTTTCGTATAGACGTCAAAATGTTCTCAAGAGGGCTTTGTTACGTCTTGTGCAGAGGTTAAAGAAACTGAACCATGCAATACTGTGCTTCGTCGCACCCTGTGATATACTTGTCCTCTTCTCAAGCATCTTAGTGAAGAGCGATAGTTTCTCATGTAAAGTTACATATTTTCCACTTGTATGTGGTTTATGAGATGCTTTAAAGCATTTAAGATCGTTGGTTATTTTGTCAATGTATGCATTTCAAATACAAAAATGTCTTCTGGTTTTAGCTTTTCAGCTCAATGCTCTTTTTAGTGCTTTTGCCCAACATTTTCTTGTAGGCTTTAAATGAGTGTTCCCATCTCGCATGTCACATGCATTGGATATCGCAGAGATTGTTCAACTTTCATGAAGTAATAAAAGTGTATGACTTGAGCTCCATCTTTTCCTTTTACGATTTGATCTTTTTTCCTTACACTCTTTTCTCAGCTAAGGTGACAAGTCGATGCAAGTGACAAGCTTGCTGGATTAGTCAATCACCTGACTGCTCTCTGCGGGAAACTGATTGTTGACTGGTCTAGTCAGCAAGTATAGCATCATCCCGTCAGCTTAGCAGTGAATGGAATATAGGGGACGAATACAGGACTAAATACAAGGAATCAAATTTACTCCTATAGGACTAAATACAAAGGATAATATTTACTCCTGCGAGACTAAGTGCTAGGGATAAACATTTCCTCCCTTGGGATTATATGCTAGGGATAAACATTTCCTCCCTTGGGACTAAAAGCTAGGGATAAACATTTCCTCCCTTGAGACTAAATGCTAGGGATAAACATTTCCTCCCTTGGGACTAAATACTAGGGATAAACATTTCGTCCCTTGGGACTAAATTCTAGGGATACACATTTCCTCCCTTGGGACTAAATGGTAAGGATAAACATTTAGTCCTTTGGGACTAAATGCAGGAGATGAACCTTTAGTCCTAGGGGTCTAAGTATAGGGGTGCAACTGTTACTCTTTTGGGTTCAAATGAAGGGGTTAAACACTTAGTCCTTGAGGGAGACTAACGGGTGGGGTGCAATAGTTACTCCTGTCCCCGTTAGTCCCCAAGGGGACTAATGGTAGTGGCAGCGCATTTACTCCCCGGAGGGACAAAGTCACGCTCCCTTTTTCTGTACAGTGTACTTATTCTGTTTATATCGTTCCTTTCTTTGTGTGTAACTTGAGTCTTCAACCAGGGGGCAGTACAGTCACATTCATGAATATGTTTTGCGATTTCCGAGTTTTGTGCATTGTTCTTTACTTTTCTTTTAGGTTCGTTTAAAGTCATGCATACAGCGTGATGTCTGTCAGACATACTTAAAGCCACACTCCAACGGTATTTCATGAACAACACCAGTCTCGCAACAAACCGATTTTTCCCGATGGGCCTTTTTGCACCCACTCACGCCTGTTTGAAATGGCGTCAATTAGCCTAAAATCTGAACTCAAAACCGTGTCCACTTGTAACTGCCTTGCAGATCAGGCTCTGAGAAATCTGATGAAAATATGGGATTACAGGAAAGCGGTTCCTTGTTTCTGTTCCGTTTCTCTCCTGCCTTTGATAAACAATTATAACTGTCGTTTTGATAAAACATTCATCCCATTCTACACTAATCAACTATTCACTGCCTTTTTTTCGATTCAGTGATATGATGGACGCACGACCTTTCCAATGCGGTCTTCGTACGGCAACTCATTCTTGGCATAACAAGTTTCGAATTTCCTTTTCCGTATTCACAACAAAACCTTCCATACACGTGAATACGTAAATCCATACTGTAAAAAAAAAGGTGTATCTTTTACACCCCATGTCACATATTTGACACTCCGAAACTTCAGTTCGACATTCAGCGCACTGAGGTTGAACCGAAGGTACCAACTGTCACGAGCGGCTTGATAGCCGAGTTGTACAACTTATTAAAATATCTAATGCACGTATGACTGAATGCAGAAAAAGTTATCGGGGTTCTCTTGGCCCTACTGCGAAAACCTCAGTGATTTTCTTTTGAAGTCTTTGATAAGTACTTCATCTGTTGAATATGTTATATCCAACCGTCATCAAGCCTTTCGTAAACGTTGCTGCCGTCATTTCGATGTTATTGCTCTGTACGTCGAACTGAAGTTTTGGGGTGTCAAATTTGTGACAAGGAGTGTAAAAGCTACACCTTTTTTTAGGGTGTAGATACTGCACTACATCTTCTTCCGGTTTTTCCACTGTAAACTTCTATTCTGGCGCCGTTGATCTTATCACATCTCTGTTTTCTGATAGATCTTCCGTAAATTTACATACTAGGAGGTCATCTACATATCTTCTCACTATTGCCACACCCGGTGATAACCCGTGGGGATTATCGTGCACTACATGATCCGAATCTTTCTAAAAATGTATTGTCAAGAGCAAGACCTTTTTTTGTAGCGTGAACTACACTGGCCGAGGTTGAGCAGTTTCGCGTGGCTTTCAAAGAGCCGTGCTGCGCAAGCGTAAGGAGCAGTGACGTCACACGGTGCACAGCTGGTGCGCCGGAGCCGCCGCCACCGCGTGCTCCGCCGCCGCCGCCCGCGCCTCGCCGGTCTGCGCATGCGCGAGGAGCAGTGACGTCACACGGCGCACAGCTGGCGCGCCGGAGCCGCCACCGATGCGCGCTCTGCCGCCACCGATGCGCGCTCCGCCGCCACCGCGCATTCCAGAGTGACGTCATAGCCGCGGCAGACGCACTAGCACCGCCGCGTGCCCAGCTGTGCGCCTCCGTTGCGCAGTAGCCAACGTTATTAGATTACCTCAGTTGTGGAACTCCTACAAAGGGGGGTACACCCCTCACTAACTTCAATCCGCCAAGCGTCGTTCGAAGCGCCATCTATATTTTTGTTTCCTAACTATGCATTCCAAAGAGCCCAGCTGAAGCGCCAAATGGCGATCACAACGCCGCCATTTACCCTGCAGCGGTCACTCGAGGAACTGCACCTAACATCTAATTTGGCTTCAATGGGCCATTTCGGAGCCGAAACAGATACAGTGGAAAGGGTTACAGGGATGCCACCCCCGTCTCCCCAGTGGACGCGCCGCGAATTCACCCAGAAGTTAAGATGAGCCTAGGCCGGGACGCGCTACCTGAAATCACCGCTGAGGCATAGTTGTATGAAAAATATATTATTGTGCCGCAAAACCTTGCAAACTAAAGATCTTAGAAAACATCACGCGCCCCCCATTTTGTACTAAACTCCAATAAAAGTAACTACAAAAAGAGTTTTTTCCGTTGGTTTTTACGTTTCTAGTAACGTTGAAACGTGTTGAAACGTACGTATCGTGATTCAGTTACCAAAGCAGCCGTCCGGCGGCGCGTCGAGCGACGCTTGGCGAGTGGTGGTGAGTGAGGAAGGTACTGTTCGTGCGTGCGGCGTCTATGAGCAGTTCCGTAACTGAGGTAATCTAATAACGTTGGCAGTAGCCAAGGCTGACGCTGCACCGCAGCCGCTTGATAGCGCCTCTCGTTTTGTGCGCATAAGCTCACGCTACGTATATCCTGGCATAACCGAGCTAAGCCACCACAATTTTTCTGGAGTGCTACCTGGGGTGTTTGAAGTGTGACTTTGACTGTGATCGTCTAAAAGAACTGCAAAACACAATTTGTTGTTGTTGTTGTTTTCTTTTTTTTTTACGTGCGCTGACCCGTAAAACCGTTTCGGTGCAAATAGTTTTTTAGTAGTAGGTGGAGCGGGCGTTTTTTGAGTCAGAAGTTCAAACTCGTCTTAGAATAGAAGATATTCCATTGGTCAAGTTTGAAGGTGGTTGGACGTTGCATTATCGCGCCCACCTGTGTGGTTGTCCGCATGCTTGCATTGTGTGATGGAAACTGCGGCGCTTGAACTGTATAAATTTCGTCCCTTTGTGTTTTATTACTTTTTTTTTTATTTGGTTGGCGGAATTTTCCGCCCACGGGGCAGAGACAAATATGTGAATCCTGTTACAGTCTTTGCCCCCAAGTGTTCAATAGTCCACAGTGCAATGAATACATTCAGTAAAACATGGCATACTCGGTAAAAAATAGAAACAAAAAAGAAGGCACAGTGCAGCAGCGAGTTAAACATTCAACAGTGTGAAATGTAAATTGAAATAAAAGGGCACAATAGAAAAACTAGCAAAATCACATGTTACACAACAAGCATGATTCGTAACGTATAACAAATACGAAACGTCTTAAGACACAAAAGCCTTATATCGGTAATATGAACATAAAAAATCTTATGCGAGAAAAAGAGAGAGAGAGAGAGAGAAAGAAGAAGGACACAGCATGAAATAGGACTGATGGCCGCCATTCCGTTTAGCAATGAAGAATGATGGAACATATGTCCAGAGCCACATTTGCAGTTAAACATAAGTACTTGATAAAAATAACAATTTAAAATATATTACACAACTAAGAAGCTGATACCACTGCCCACTAGAAAGCTCCGGCACTGATTCTTGAAAGCATCAAATGTTTTTACTTTAATCTATAGTCATATCTGTTCTGTTTAGCTTCTTGGTTATCTTAAATGGCAAAGTTTGGTGGCCGTAATTAATTTAAAAGCTTAAAAAGAGCAAACTAAGGACAATGAAAGCACAAAGACGACAGGACGGGCGCCCGTCCTGTCGTCTTTGTGTCTTCTTTGTCCTTGCTTTGTTTGCGCTTTTTAATCTTTTAAATCACTATGAACCAACTCGCCCAAAAAAAAGTTTTAAGGACATAATTAGTCTTATTGAAGGCATCCTTCGCTTTGGGTCTCGTAGTTGGGACGGACTGAAACTCGCTCTTGGTCTGGGTATATTCTGTGTTTGTGAATCCATTGTAAGAGCTTAAAATTGTATGCTTGGTCTGCCTGAAGCATATTCTATTTGACGAATAGTGGTTTGTTCTTATGTTTCTGATATCTTCTTTATAATTTTCGCACATGCGAAGAATCCTCTTCTGCAAGGTGATAAGTTTGACATAGTTCGAACTGATCGTCTTCTTCCAAACTAAGATGCCGTAACTGATTTTAGAGTAGAACAAAGAGTAGTACAACGCCTGTTTTAGCCTGGTGGGCAGCAAGTTTCGTAGTTTCTATATACGCCCGGTAGCATGATGTACTTTACTTTTGAGTTTATTCGTGTGAGTGTTCCTTGAAAGGTCGTCAGTAAACCATACGCCGAGAAATTTTTGTTCCGACACTTGCTGAGGCACAATGTCTTCAAATTTTACGGTTACGGGGCCGCAATCAAGTATATATACTGGCTTAAAATATTATAGTTAGTTTTGTTTGTAATTAGTTTCCAACAATTCTTTTTGTAACCAATTGGATAGCCTCAATGGGTAGACATTTGCAGCATTTTCTAGGCATTTATTTGACACTCTAAAAAAGAACACGTCGGTATCGCCTGCATGCATTATTAGATCGGGGGAACCGGATATAGTAGTTATATGGTTAACATCTAAGAGAAAACGATTGGACCTAAAATTGACCCCTGAGGAACACCATACTGTAGGTTAGGTCCATTTGACGATTCGCAGTTTATTGGTACACATTGGTAAGGATCTGCAAGATACGTTTCAATTAATTTTATATATATTTGCGGTAACACGAGATAGTTCACTTTTGAGTTTATTGGCGTGAGTGTTCAGCGAAATTTCCTCAGTAAACCATACACCGTAAGTGTGAAGCTTTCTAACTAAAATATTGTGATGCGCAGTACCAATGGTTTATTTAAATCCAAGAAAAGACCACGATTAATAATTTGTTCTCAATATTTTTAACTATTGTGTTTTTTAATGTTAAGCAGCGCTAGCTCAGCCGATTTTTGCTTTGAATGGCCGCATTGGGACTGCGTTATTATATTACACTTCTAACAAAAGGTGTTAATCTATCAGCAATCACAGGCTCAAATATTTTAGAAAAAACTGAGTGAACTGAAATAGGTCTGCAGTTATTAAAGTTTGTCTCACACTGCCTTTATGCACTCGAGTAGCCCTGGCTATGTTTAGCTCTTCAGGAAAATCACCAGACTGAAGCATCCTCTTTACTATATTTGATAGAACTGGACTAATACGAGTCACAGTGACCTTAATAAGTAGAGTTTTTTTTTTTTTATTCCAGTGGCGACGTCACTTTTTAGGTTTTAGGCTCCTGATTATATTATGAATTTCAAAGGGTCTCGTTGGAGTAAGCATAATCGACCCAATTTAGTTTCCTGCGTTAATACAGTCATCCGTGTTAGAAGCCTTCCCAGTGTACCCACTCATGCTAATGACATGCCTATGCATTTCGTTGCCAAGTTCTTTCCCAGCGACACGTTTATAAATGTATTAGTACTTCTTTTAAGAGTACACCTTTCCTGCTTTCTGTTTGTAAGTTTGTTTATGGTGTCCCGGAATTTTTATGCCCATCGTGTATACGTAAAAGTTATTTCTGATAGTATTCGCATTTCGCTTTTTTTAGGTTGGCAGTCAGTTTGTTTCTGCATTTTTTAAACTCGAGAATCAACCGCGTATCACGATGCCGAACAAAAGCATGGTACTTGGCATTTTTTCTGCCTTACTTTTTATACAGGTCTGTAGTCACCCAAGGATTTTCTTTTTTTTTTTCTTTTTACATTTACTTTTCCAGAATAGGACACGTTCCATTATAGTACTGTCTGACTTTTATCTGAAGAATTTTATAGGTATTTATAGACTTGCATTTAAAGTAAACATCATTTCACGTTTCTTCTTTCATAAAGCAGCCGATATTTCTTAGCGTTTCCTCATTAACAGTGCAATGCCAAAGCGTCTCTATGTCTGTTGTTTTCTCTAGCACAGGAGGACTCTAGGCAGAAGACTGGAAGATGGTCACTAATATCACACATAATGGCACCTGCTGTACTATGACGAGTGCCAGTATTCGTTATGCATACGTCAAGGTACGTGGCAGTGTCTGCAGTTATTCGAGGGGGCAATGTTATCAAATTGCTGCAGGCATACTGGTTGACAATATCGCAAAAATTTTGAGCGTTAGATAGATAGATAGATAGATAGTTTATTTAGTGTCGGTCAACAGCCGTGAGGCCTACAGGACAGTACACTTTGTCATGTTTCGCACAGTGGCGTTAACAATAAAAGGGGTATTACATAGGACAGTGTGGTTGCCGAGGAGCACAATAGAAATCAGTCTGATGCGTCATCAAATCCTAGTTAGTTAAAAATAAGAGTGGTTGCCACGGGCACACTAAGATAAAGTCAAGTGAATATGTCATCTTGTAAAAACATTGAATTGTATGTATCTTGTAACCGAGTCATTGGACACTTTGAATGAATATCTGTATAAAAAGTGTGAATACATTTACACGCCTTCCCAGATGGGACACGGAAGCACAATGATGACAACAACTCGTCGCAATCAAGAGTGCCATGCACAACGTTTCTCAAAAAGTTCAAATCATGTGCAAGCCTCCGGTCGTGAAGAGACTGGAGGCCTCCCAAGCAGCACGGATTTTGGCCAAGCGATGGCCAATGTCTGGCAATGGTCTTTTGGCCAGTGGCCAGAGAGTGGCCATTCATTGGATAATGCTTGGCCGATGGCTGATGGCCAGTGGCCATTGGCCAATGGCCGGATAAAGGCCAGTCACCGGCCAGGCTCTGGCCACTGTCTGGCCACTTGGCCAAGGACCATTGCCAGCCATTGGCCGATGACTGGCCAACTCTGTGCTGCTTGGGAATTCTGCTAATACCGAGCTATAGCTGTAAAAACGCCGACGACCCATGGGCCTATCGTATACAGTACGAATAAGTTTCCCCTGTACCTCTTCGATTACATTGCTGTAGCCGAGAGAAACAGAGTTCCATATTACGGATGCGAACTCTAAAC
The DNA here is from genome assembly GCF_016920785.2 of Ixodes scapularis. Taxonomy (NCBI): domain Eukaryota; kingdom Metazoa; phylum Arthropoda; class Arachnida; order Ixodida; family Ixodidae; genus Ixodes; species Ixodes scapularis. The sequence continues at coordinate 225,156,711 of NW_024609835.1, forward strand.
GCGGCCGGACAAGTGAACAATATAAAGAAAGAACACAATGAGGGCTTCTAAATTTTCTAGTTATCCGTGACACCGCACCAAGACATCGCAGGCCTTGATTAACTATCTGTGACACATGCTGATGAAAAAACAGCCTGGAGTCCACTTGAACACCAAGATCCCGTACAAGAGATACACGCTTTATGTGCCCTCCGAAAAGGTTGTAGCTGAACACTATGCTCTCGAGTTTCCTGCTGATTGACATGACTGAAGTCTTCTTGAGATTAAGTTGTAGTCTATTTGTTATGCACCACTGCTCAATTGAACAGACGTCGTTTTGTAACAACAGACAATCCTGTACATTCTCTACCCTCCTGAACAGCTTCAAGTCATCTGCGTACAATAATGCTTTGGAGTGCAGCACCTGCGACGGCAAGTCGTTGATGAACACTAAAAATAACAACGGCCCAAGGTTAGAGCCCTGGGGCACACCAGATAATGATAAAAACGGCCCGGACAAACAATCTTAGAAACTGACTTGATTCTGGCGGTTTCCCAGGTAGCTGGAAAACCATGAACAGTGAGTAGGGCATAAGCCATATTTTTTTTTTTTAATTTTGACAAAAGTATGTTGTGCGAAACCCTGTCGAAAGCCTTTGAAATGTCAAAATAGATAGTGTCTACTTGACCACGGTTGGCTACTAAAGGGCCGGTATATCCAAGGAAGACACTCATATTAGTCTCGGTCGATCTACCTTTTAGGAAGCCATGCTGTAATGGTGATATTTTTCGTTTAAATAAAAATAGAGACGTTCATAAATAACCATTTCGAAAACTTTTGAAAAACCACTCAACAGTGACACTGGGCGAAAGTTGTTGACATCGCAGGGGTCGCCAGATTTGAATATTGGTACGACCACAGACATCTTCCATCGAGAAGGAAACTCCGCGCGCCGTAGCGACAAATTGAATACATGAGTTAAAGCGGGAACAAGGTATTCAGCGCATCCCTTGATAATAAAATTCGGAATACCATCACAACCTGTGGAAAGTTTTGACTTGAGCCTACGTACAGAAAGTAATACCTCATCTTCTGTTATACTTTCATAAGCTAAACCATCAAAACTTTCTTCGATGTCAAAAACCGGAGGCGTGCTATCCGGCTGCAGAAAAGTGGAACTGAAATGCCGAGCGAACAGCCCGGATACTTCTTGCGGTGTGCAACAAAGCTTGCCGTCCGCTTTTAGCACCGATGCGCTGACATTGTCTTTACTTGTTCGCACGTAACGCCAAAAACGATGCGGTTGTCTTTTGAAGTCATGTTGCAGACGATCCTGGTGAAGTCTTTCGTCTCGAGCAAGGAGTTTTTTAACTATTGCTCTACAGATTGAGAATCTGTAGTACTAATTCTCGCAATTTAGTTTCTTATAGAGATTATGGTAACGTCGCTTCTTGCTTATGTAATATTTCAAATCTGCAGAAAACCAATTAGGGAATTTTGACCTTTTTGGGCAACTTTTTGGTATAAATTCATTCATAGCATCCTGGACAATCGCGGTCAGCATGTCGGCGCAAGAGTCGACGTTCGTAATGCTGAAGAAGCCAGACCAGTCATGGCTGAGCAGACAACCGTATAACCCCTCATAATCACCATAAGCATATCTGAACTTCGCCACTGGTTGTGTGTTGTGCACTTGGAATGACAGGAAAAAATGAAGGGAAAACGGTGGGTGAAACTTGTCGACTGGCAAAAGCGTGTCGCATGCCTGATCGATATCGAACACAGGAGCATTTGTTATTATCAAATCTAAAATGTTTCCGGACACATTTTTTATCGTATTATGCTGAAAGAGTTGGTTGAAATTGATAAACTCAAATAGGCGTTGTGCCTTATCATGAGTGCCAGTACAGTCACTCTGGATTAAGTCAGCTGACCAATCGACCTTCGGAAGATTGAAGTCGCCATAAATATGTACTGCACCTTGTAGTTAGAAAAGTCAACCTTGCTGTCAAGATCTGTCAAGTGCTCTACAAAAACGCGAGTATCAGAATTAGGCGGGAAGTAGTGACAGCCAAGAAGGCAATTTGAGCCATCAGACGCTGGAACCTCAACCCAGACACACTCTTTATACGTTTCAAGTGTTCAAGGTCTCCCCTTCTGACCGCCCGAAATGAAGATCTACACGCTATGAGGACACCGCCTCCATTTTTAATATTGTCTGTGTAACTCCGGTCCTTCCTGAAAACGGAATACTGATTTGAGAAGTATGACTGATTGGTGCAGGAGGCATTTAACGAGGTTTCAGTCAAGCAGATCACATCATATTCGGATTCGCAAACATTAGCAAAGAACGCCTCACTTTTCGTTCTGAGGCCCCTCGTGTTTTGGTAATAAAGGTTAGTTTTCCGCGACATCATTGGTAGTGGTTAGGGTGACGTCAGACTCTTCGAAAGACCGCGAGGGCGACAGGCTACCGTAAAAGGGACGGAAGACGCAGCCGGAAAGCCACACCTCGGGTTTGTTAACAATATCAAGCAGTCCTTCGTCTAGGGAAACGTGGAATGAATTGTACGAGTGATGCCTTGTCTTCAGTCTCGTACACGTCACCGTTCTGTCCCCAACGAGCCCCGCCAGCAGTTCCTGCACGTCGGACGCCTCGGTGCTGGGAGCCAGACGAGAAATGAAAAGGCCTCTGGCCGCCAGCGATTTTGGCGCGACCTGGAGCGTGCAATGTTTAGCAGTACCGAACGTGGCTGGGGGCCTCGCTGGATTGCTCACCGGATTTGCTGAGGGGTGGGTGACCTTGCGCAGAGGACGAGCAGTAGATGGCTGGGACCGCGTCCCGTCACCCGAGAAACCCGGACCCGTCGCAGCGACGCAGGCGAAGCTTTGCGCTGGCGGTGCCAGCGCTGCCGGCTCTTTGGCGTAGCGGAGCGGCGGAAAATCCGTTTGCCCCACCACACACTCGCGCAAATCGCGTATTTCCACACAGAGGGTCACATTTTCGGCCCGTAGCTGTCGCTCTTCAAACGTCAGAGCGTCTATCTGAATTGCCATCTTCTGCATTAACGTCATGACGTTCGGAGGTACGGAGCCGCAGGCACTGCCTGCAAGCTCCGAGAAAGCCTCGGGTCCCTCGGTTGGTGTGTCCGCAGTGTCGACAGCGGAAGCAAGCTGGACTGTCGACGGGTCGGGCCGTTTCACACACTTCACACATTTGTAGCTGCTGGACCCAGACTGCATGAGGAAATTGTATTCCTCGGACCGTATGCCCAAGCATTTGCAGTGGAACCGCTGCCCACAGGACACGCACGGCAGAAATTGATGTCTGCGACGAATAGGCTCGGAGCAGCGCACACAGGCGGCCGCCTGCGCCGCCATCTTGAAGGCACTCTCTTCTTGAAGGGTCATCGGGAGTTGTGTATATATTTACGTCGCCGAGAATGAAAAATGGCACATATAACAATTCAAGGAAAGACAATGCATTCTTAGAAAAGGTCATGAATTTATATATATTGCCCGAAGGTGGCCTTGACAAAGAAAGGACAACAGTATTTGATACCTTAACCCACGAGCTTTCAATGTTTTCATCAAATTTGATGTGATACTTTTACCACCTTCACGCATATCTGTGGTAAATCGTAGCACTTTTAATGCTTCACCCAGATTCGGGACACCTCGGTGGATCAGCGCTATTAATCATTGTTTGGAATAGTGCTGACCTTGCTAATCGAGTGCTGTTTTGGGACCTTGCTAGCGATACGACGCTGATACATTGCTGCAACAATGCTAAGTAAATATCAAGTCAGCGGTGTTTTAGTGGTAATTTCATTATGTTCGCATCAGTGAACCATCCTTTGTAGACATTTTTATGGGAAATGAACAACTCTCAGATGCAACTCCAGCTTTATTTTGATCTCAGCATGCCTGCAATTCACATTATTATGATGAGAATTAAATAATAGTTTTGGCTTTTTTCACCAGTTGTTGTGTGAGGTCCAAGAAACGCATAGTTTTTCGAAGTAACTTGCTTCGAAATGTGTGTATTGATTTGTATTTGTTAAGCTTACATACGGCGATTGAAGTGCGTTGCAGCTTTCTCCATAGGCCGTTTGATTTTATCTGACTCCTCACGAAACTTGCAATAAGTTGTCACTTTTTTGAGGCACCGATATTTTGCGCATGCTTCATCACACAAACGCTTTTGTGCGACTGTCACACACTCCATAGAGTTACTGTAAGCAAGGAATGATCTGGAGTTTGATTTCTGCTAGCTGCATGCCTCGAACCAAAAGGAAACTAGAACACAAAGGTAGGAAGTTATAAACGCAATCTTTAATGTGAACTTTCTCGGCTCCCTGGTGGCTCCTCAGCCGAGTTGTGCGACTATAGGACGCAGGTGGCGGACATTCACGCATGGCGGCGGAGACGAGGCGGCCACGCGCACATGGCGCTCGCCGACTTTAGAAGGCTGATTAGAGGCCCCGCGCTGGCAGTCGATGCCTGGACGGAACAACCGACGGAGACAAGCTTGACCGACCGTTGTCAATCGTCTCGTTGTTGTGCAACCAAATGTACAGTATTTTCCGTGCTATCACTCAAGGTCTCTAGAGGTATAAAAGTTGAAAACTTGGGCTCTGCGGACTATCTACGCGTGCAGACTATACCGGAAAATATTTTTTTTTAAATCGTTCATTATGACGGGACGTGACGATTATTTTGAATGAAATGATTTATATGTATAGTACAACCTTCTTTGTGGGCTAAGAAAGCAGACATTTGTCAAGGTGTGTCGTGTATGCGAAGATTGTCGTGTCGACTAAGCATCAAGTGAGGACTATGGACGGCTTGCGGACTATGCACCGGGTGCCAACCATAGCCCGGAAAATACGATAGTTTCTTATTGTTGAAACAGTTTGCTTCGTGTTTTTCCTCCGGGTCGGGTATGCTGCAAGGAAAACCGCCTCAATTTTTTTTTTTAAATCAAAAGGTACACTGTGTTCTTTTTTCTTTGCTTTAGGCATCGTTTAGCTCTTTTTACGCGTTTACAATGTCTTTATTGGAATTTCTTTGAAAAAACTGTCGTTTCATTTTTGGAAAGAAGTCGGCCACTTCCCAAAAGGTTGATAGGGTGCATCATAGAGTCCGAAACATATGCCGTGTTGATAGTTGGCAAAGTTTTACTAAGTCTCATGCTTTTTTGGTTACAGTTTCCTGGTAGCACTACGCAGGGCGGAGAGACGGCGGTGTGGCGGGATAAGGTGCGCACTTGGGCTCTTTCGCCGTGCTTTCAATGTGTGGAACGTGAACACAAAGAGATCAACAGGAGGCCTTGAAACAGATGGCTGATTTTCTCCCCCACCTAATATTTTGACGAGACTTACAAAAAAAGCATGTTGTTTAAGCCATCCGACGGCTGTTTCTTTTTTTTTTTTTCAGCTGGCACATCAGAGTACTATCAAACTTGTAAGAGAGCTAAGTGCGAAACACGCGTTGACACTTTGTTTCATTAAGGTATTTATTAAAATAGTTTTAACGAGTTGAATAAAACATTCAATCACGAGAAATCTAGGACCGATGCCAGCAGCAAACGTTTACGGAACTCGGATAAACAGTTTTCCTATTTCTAACACCTTAAAATCAAAATAGCTGAACTTCCCAGTGACAGCTTCGGAGAAAGATAGGCTGTCATGTTTTGAAATCGCACCGCTATCAAATGGGGAGCATTTCAAAATGAATAGAAGCGACACAAAACAAAATCCAGCATGTTTTTTTTTTGTTTTTTTTTCGTCGTATTTTTATACGCACACTCTCCGGCAATATGAAAGACCCACTGGGAGCGCGTGGCAGAGGCAGTGGCTGAGGGGGGCGCTGCGCGCGCTTTGGGCAATTCCATGTCGCTCGGAGGGGAGGCCCCACTCGGTGCTCAGCTGCTTCAGCCGCGTCGAGACGTGCTTAGCAGATTTCGATTTCGGTTTGGCGGGAGAGCGCTGCTTACGCGGCACGCCTAGGAGTATTCTAAAGGAGGCTGGCATGAAGTCTCCTTATCACGGGCGCTTTTATCAATTTTTTTGTGTGCAAATTATGAAATCAAGCACTGCGAAAAAAACAAAGTTTACAGTCATGCTGATGCCCTGTACTGCACAAATAAAGTGTGTTGAAGAGTGCGTTTGTTCCTTAGTTTGTTCGAAGAATGCCGCGGGTATCGCAGTTTGACCGACCACGAACCGAAATCAAAAATTAAGCACGTCTCGACGCGGCTCGCCAGCTGGCGCGGCTGAGCACCGTGTGAGGCCTCCCCTCCGAGCGACATGGAATTGCCCAAAGCGCGAGCAGCGCCCCCCTCAGCCACCGCCTCTGCCACGCGCTCCGATTGGGTCTTTCATATCGCCGGAGAGTGTACGTACTATCGCGGACAATATGAGCTGAAACAGCGCTCCGGCCTGTGCACGGTACTACCTGCGCCGCCTGTCGCATCGCTCCCTAAACACGGCGCACCCTGAGGCCGAGATAAATTCTCACTTGCGCTCACTGCGCCGCTGCGCTCTTCCGGCCGTCTGCTAGCAAAAATATTGGCCGACGGAACCACCATCACGATGCGTGTGCCGTGTAGCCTAATGCTCACATTTTCAGCTACCATGCATTTCAGTGCATTTCAAGAAAGCGCCGAAGTGGAAAATGCGTTGTCACGCTCCTATCTCTTCGAGGAGCGCTGCCTGACGAAGCAGCCTTGGCCCCCAAAAGGAGCCGATCTTAATATCATCGTAAGCATTTGGAGGCGCATCAAGGTACCGATGTCACGGCGTCCCCCTCCGCCACGCCACTGCCCTCAAATTTCGGAAAGCATTGAGGTGAATGGGAGTGGCTTCGGGCTGAGCCAGACCAGACAGGATGGAAGCCGTGGTTGTGGGTCAGGGGATAATGACGCGGTATTAAATTATTTAGTAAGTTTTACTGCGCCTCAGGACCCCTGAGGTGCAGTAAAACTTACAAAATAATTTCGCCCATCCCTGCTAGGAGCAGGGATGGGCAAAATACATGCAAATATGTATCGAAATACAAATAAAAAATACTTCGTCAATAATGTATTTAATTACAAATCTAATTACATTTCCAAAAAAGCATTTAAGTACAAGATACAAATACAAACAAATGTATTTGGTCTCCTCCAAATACTTTTCCAAATACATTCCTCAAAGTTTGCGTCAGCGACTTCAGGGCACCTGCGACGGGTTTCTGGGCATCTCATTTTAATTTTGCATCGCACACTCGGGAGTTAGTGTGCGAGGCTCTAGTAACGTAAAAGAAATATAATAAAAAAAATGCAATCAGCTTGGACGTAATAGGTGAAAAAAGTAGAGCTTCAAGCCGATTTTTGTCGATTACATTTTGGTATAGACCAACAAAGAACCGAGACGACCAAGACGCGCAGCACTAGCTACAGAATTTTTTATTGTTGCAACTCGCACCATGCAGTTACGAAAATCTGGACGACCCGCGCATTTAGAATGTTCCAGGCAAAAATATGAATAGAAATCGGGCTGGAAAGCATCACAAGTTTCACAAGCACTTATTTAGCCAGTCTTCCTGTGAACGTCGATTTCGTCACTATTCTTGCCCTGTTCTAGCATCGTAATCACAAAGTCACTAAACGCTTGTGCTTGATTGAGCGACACTGCATGCGGTGCAGAACGTAGTTTTTGTCCTGCTCTGGACAGTGACAATATATTTGAGGGATGTATTTTCGCCCACAAAATTGTATTTAATTACAATTGTATTTGAAATACCCACGTTTTAGAATTTAAATACACAGGTCAAATACATTACCCAGTTTGTAATTAAATGCAAATGCAAAATACACAAAGCATTTGAAATACGTGTTTCAAATACTTGTATTTGAAATACTGTCCATCCCTGGCTAGGAGTAATTTGTAAACAAAAAAAAAAAAAAAAAACTGCTGTCTTGTCAGCAACTTGTTTTGTTTGAAATAAACACGTGGCGCAGTAATAAAGAAATAATACTTTTGACCATTTTCATACCAATCAAGCTTACAAAACCTTCTCAGTAACATGTATACGCTTACCATTTTTTTTTAAACATCTGTGATCAATGAAAAAGAAAGGAAAAGTAAATACCTTGGAGCCGGATTAAATCCGGCATAAAAATTTTGGCCAATATTTTTGCGATGTCCTACTTTGTGCATGCACCTATAATCAAACAAAAACAACCTGCAACTTCTTTTGATGTGACTTTCAAAAACAATGATCGCAGCTGAAATTTAAGATACTTCAATATTTTTTCTTTACCAGTCAGTGCTTTTTCTACAAGATTCTGCGCGATAGAGTAAAGTAAATCAATTCCAAACGAGAAACGACAAGTGTAATATTTTGTTCCCCCCGCCGCCCTACCCCACACATTCCCGCTGTCGCATCCGCCGTCTCGCTTGCAGACGGCCGGAAGAGCGCAGTGGCGCAACGAGCGCAAGTGAGAATTTATCTCGGACTCAGGGTGCGCCATGTGTGCGGAGCAAGGCGACAGGCGGCGCAGGTAGTACCGTGTGGCGGCCGGAGCGCTGTTTCAGCTCATATTGTCCGCGATAGTACTTCAACGACCTTTCTTAGTTCGTCCGTTATTACATAATAAAAATACGAGTACAATCTTCCAAGAAACACCAAGAAAGTACGGAGGTACATATTTATTGTGTTCGTTAAGGAGGTTTGGGGGGGGGGGGGGGGGGGGAGGGGGTCAATGAACGATAATGTCACGCGAAGCCCTTGTATATAAACATTTGATTTCTACTGTGACCCACACGGCTACTGCCCAGCGTTATATGCTTTCGTAAAATGTATTTGTCTATTTCTGTAATTTTAAGTGTATTAAAAAAAAAAACTAAAAAAAAACTGACTGTCTGTTTTGAAGGCTACGTAATAGCACACACTGGCAGAACTTCGCGGTCCCTCCTGTTGCAGCCATCTCCGTATTCACAAGATGGTGCATTGTAACCTTGATCACTCCCTTAACGCAAGTGGCTCGTCCCAAGTATGGCGACCGCACACGGATGCTTATAAAGTTCGCTCATTTTTAGAAGTTGAGATCATATTTTCGTTGCCACGAATGTTGTGCTTGATCGTGGTTGGGAAGGGCTGCGAGGCAGAAGGATGAATTAAAGGCAGTAACGCTCTTCTATCAAATTGTGCTTCGATGTGCCTGTTGCGGTCGTCGCCAGGATGAGGGGACAGGGACGACCTTCAGTTGTCCCGCCTCCAATGCGAGCATCCTATCTTCGAATGAACTTCCGCTTCTTGTGAGCTCTTAGCGTCTGCACGCACCCAAAGCACGGCGCCCTAAAGACACACACTACAGTTCTCATCATGTGAATGACCCTATTATTCGGTACTTCCCAGGAGCGGTGAACACTAAGGACTCTATCAGAAAAGCACTTCGGCCAAACCGGACGCCTACAGCGTATGAATTGGGATTTTCTCACTATCTTGATCGTGCATTTGACTTAACAGATGTCAGAGATTGTGCATTACGTATATACAGGGTACTTCTGCGCTAGTTTTCTAAAATCCCTAAAAATATGCGGTTCGAGCTAAAAATAAACTTTTTTGCGGGAACGAGTCACCAGTCTCGGTGGACGTCAATTTATTATCAATAGCATGATAATAAACTACGTTTACTAATTATTTTAATAAGTGAAAATAAACTTATGGTTTTAGTAAAAAACTTACTAGGCATCATAAAACAACTAAATCAACTTTTTTTTTTTAGACAGATATAAGCCAGGGGCTGCATTCTACGGCGTTCAGAAAAAGAATGCTCAGTTTGGACGCGTTTCTAAGTTTCGGTTCCTTATCGGGACACGTCTTCGCGCCCGCGGTTCTGCTCCCCGATGTTCGCGGCGCAAAGCCACCGCCTCGCTTTTCTCATAGGATGGAGGGAAGTATGGCACACATGGTGTTGCGTGTCTCAGCCACCGAGGGCAGGCCCGTGGCCGCAATGATGCGCCCCAATAAGGAACCGAAACCTAGAAACGCGTCCAAACTGGACGTCGCTACGGAACGCCTTAAATTGCTGCGCCTGCCTTATATCTTTCTAGAAAAAGTATATTTAGTTGTTTTTGATGATCGTAAACAAGCATCTCATTGAAACTATCGGCTGGTTCAAGGAGCGGCCAAGCTCTTTAAATCGACCGCAAAAAGACTTTTTCTTTGTTTACTTTTTCCTCAGGTAAATTTGCTCTTTGCAAATTTTACAAAAAAAAAAAAAAATGCACCATATCTGCGGGCAGCGCTGCACAAAGTCGTAGCGCGATAAGTTAAGAAACCGAATTTCGCGGTCGATTTAAAGAGCCTGGCCGCCCCTTGAATAACCCATAATATGTATATTTTCACTAATCAAAAAATCACGTACTAATTTTAAGTTGATCATTTTGCCAATTTTAATATTTTTGCAATCCTCGATGTCCGCCAAAGCTAACAGTTTGCTCCGGAAAACAGTTTAGTCTCATTTCGAACAGCATTTTTTGGGGGGATTTGGAAAGCTTTCGCAGGAACACCTTGTACATTACCACGCCCAGACATCAGGCTGTTCAAGCTACCTGAAAGACATAGTGCAAGCATTAACTCGCACATAGCTTCTATAATACATTTAGGCATATGCGCCTATCACACAACTCACCGGAATCGACGGCACGCAGGAGCAGTCCTGAGAAGAGTGCGCACTTGAAGATAAGAAGCATGACGATTCAGTGGATGCCGAAAAGAGAAACGTTCTTCCTTTTAAAAATCTGATTGACAGACACCGCTGGAGTTCACCCCTCTTAAAGAAAATCTAATATGTTTGCGTTGATATAAGTCAGGAACTCTTCATAAAGTTATGACGTCAGAACAAAAATATTGGAATGTCAGACAGGTCATCAAACTGATGATGTGTCTGAAATGTTGAATGCTCAATACCCCATTTATTGTTTGTTTAAATCTCCCTGCCAACAAGTTATTCGTTTTTTTAGAAAACCCTTTTTGTTTTTGTTTTTGTTTTATAAGTCTCAGCCTTTTCCAGCTCTCTGAATCAACAATGGTGGGCAGTGCGCTGGTATCTTGATAGATAATGTGATTAAACTCTGCTCAATACCGCATAAGAAAACATTCACAGGGCACAGCTGCACTTTTTTTTTTCTGTCATTGGCCTCATAGGCGTTAAAAAACATATTACAAAGCGCGTTGGATACGCGAAACGTTCCTGCGTCAACAAATATTTAGAGATACTCAGAATTTCCAGACGCCTTCAAGGCGCTTGTCATCAGATAGCTTGACGCGTACCGTGGTGTACACTTGATAGTTGTTCCCGGAGGAAGCGATGCTACCGCTAATAAAGCTGACAAACTTTGCGATCTTCCAGAGACTTCCATACTCGCGAGGTCCGCAGTGCGCACAGGTGGTCGAGCTTCTTCTCGCCTACACCTCTCGTCACATAACCCCCTCCACCTCCGTTACCTAAACAGCGTTGAGCGCCTCACCCCTCCTCTCCCACCTATGAACCAATCAGCGTCGAGCCACGGTTTCATTTGGGCTTCACGAAAGTCCGGACAACTTTAGCCAAAGAATATTTTACGTGAATAATAGCACCTAAACTCACGACGACGTGCCGTGACTTGTTGGAAAGACACCGCGTGAGTCTTTCTTTTTCTTGTGCTTGTGCCCTAAATGTGTCTCCATATCGTGTGTTTTGTATCCCAAGGAGCATCTTAATTGAAACAATGCAATTAAGCGGAGCTGTTATCTTTCGATTTCCTTGTATTCATTTTTCCGTACACCATCTTCACGAGTTCAAAGGAATGAATGAGCCCAATTATACGGGATTCGTCATTATGCTTTTTTACTATTTCTCCTGGCTGCAGTAATCACTTGTAAAAGGAAGCACTGCAGCTAGTATACCCTTCTAAAAAGGTGTACTGTAAAACCCCACCCTTTTTAAGGGTGTAAGGAATTATTACTCGAGGGGCGTTTTACCATACCAATAATGGTGGTGGCCATTGCAAAAACCATTGCATTAAAAAGCGTGTCCCGTCGCTCCACTCACTGCCTCGAAGCCGCAAGGTTTTTAGCTCACGTTTGTCTCACGCTTTAGTATGAACTCCGAGGAGCAGGACGCTTCTTGAACCTTCGGATATTTTTTGCGCCCCATTGACTCGTGTATTCGAGTGTATCTAAAAGTACCTGTATGCAACACCGCGGGTGTTGCATTGTGAAGGGGCAGATCCGAGGGGGGGGGGGGGGGGGCGACGGGGGCGGCCGCCCCCCCCCCCCCTCCCCTAAACAAAGTCGACCCCCCCCTCTCCCCCCTTCTCAGTAGGCAATTTGACATGGGTGGACCCCCCGGTGCAAAAGGAAGGATGGGAGAATAGTATCCTTACAAATTTTCCGCCCCCCCCCCCTCCCAAACGGGGTTCGTGATCCGCCCCTTCTTCTGTGACCTATTTGGCGATGGAGGGGAGGGGCATGGCTTCAATATCGGTTGCCCCTTTGTGGAAGTTGCTTGAAAATAAAGCACGCGTTGATCTTCGTGAGAGCCTCCGCCGAAGCAGGAACCTCCAGTGGCCGTAAGCACTTGCCTAGGCTTAGCAAGGAGTAGGAATGCTGCCGGCCGCGTCCCATACATTTCTGGAGGCGTGAGTACACCGCTTCAGAGTGCAGCATGACCCTCCCGGCTTAGGGATAATAAGAAGCTCATTGAGGAAAATATGGAACAGGATGACCGGCCCAATATACTCATTCAATGAGCCTTTGTAGTCTTGTGTGCACGCGCACACACTCTGGAACGTCCAGCGTTCTAACGCATTCTAACAGTGCAGTGAAGTTAAAAGCTGCTTTTGATTCCACTGCACTCGTCGAACACGTTCATGCCCAGAACACGGGCGTCCGGCGTTTCGCGTTCTGGTTCGAACGCGTTCGTTGATTGCAGCGGAGACGAAGGACGCAACCTTGGCATTTATCCACTAATAGTTCCAACCAGAGCTCTGCCTTCTGACGTCCCCGCACGCTCTCGTCTATTCCTCTCCTTCACTTCCTGCCTGACTAGCTCCGAATCCAGTGATATTTCGGCAACCGACTGGAACACCGATAAACGAAGCACGAAGCGTGAAAGTAAGGAATCGCGCATTGCTTTGAGAGCGCTGCTCTTAAAGGGGCCCTGCAATCATATTAAAGCGTCTACCTTTTTTGCGGTTTCCACGTCTCTTTGGGGTTTGGGCAAGCCAGCGGGCACGGAAAAAGTAACTAAATATCAGTGCGTCATATTTTAACCGGACGACGCGGAAACCGACGAGGGCGACCCGCAGTACTGAAAGCGCGCAAAATGTGACGTCTTTGGTCCTGGGCTTACTACTGATCAGAGCCGCTAAAAGCTTCTTTTTAGTCGAAATACAAAATATTAGTGGCGCGAACCGTTTCAATTATTTATAAAAGTAGTTTTTGTTCAGTGTTTTAGATCAGAAAAGAAACGAATGCAGAAAGTAATACTGGGATCCGGCGCCGACACGGAAAGGTCCCGGATGTATGTGGCGGCGCTGCGGTGGTATGGCCAGGAGGATCCGACCGGCTCCAAGTGTTCCGAAGGCCTTTGGCGAGAAGCTTTGTCTTGCGGTTTGGCCGTTTCACGGTATGGCAGCGCGAAGTGGCTCCCATTCTGAACTGATCTTTACCCCGTGTTTGCTGTCGTTTGTGGCCAATGAAGTGTCATGCCAAATTAGTGTTTAATCTCGCAGCAAATGCAATGACAGCCGCTCTGGGTGCCCGCTGCATACAGTCTATCCTGAACATGCTTTAGTGGCACCCTCTCGCACCGTCGACACGAAGTGCGGCAGCCGTGAGCGCTCGCGTTGAGCCCACTACACCTCCTCTAGTTCACGCCCACTCAAGCAACCAAGGACGTCAGGAAGGAGGTTATTTTTTGCTTGCTTTTGTAATTTTAATTTGCCTATAACTTTTAAAATAAAGCGAATTTCGAGAATAGAAAAGTTTCACGAAGTTACTGCGTTCAGTGCGCTCAGGTTCGGTGCAAATTAAAAATAAGTAAAAAGGTCCTTGCAGGGCCCCTTTAAGGCACGACCACATTGGTGTCGCGGAGGCTTTCCGCACGACGCTGGGCGACGGGGTGTTCCCGACCAAAACCAGTTTTCCCCTTCAGTGGCGTGACGTGCAGCGCCGCAGAGCCAACCGTTCCTTGCGCGGTTCAGAGCTCTCCGCTCCTCGCTGCAGAAGAGAGGAGCTAATGGGAGGTGGAGTAGATAGTGACGTTACGATGTCGTGGCAACGCACAAGCCGGTTCTCCGCGCGTCTTTCACGTTGCGAAGGAAGGTAGTGTCGCTTCGTTTCATCTGCTATTTCTATTTCCCCCAATGCCTTTCTCAACAGAGCGGCTCCTCGAAACTGTTCAACTGTTTACCTTTTTACATGACGAGACGCAGCCAGACTACCTAAATGAGGTAGTCTGGCTTCTTGCATGCCGTCTGTGTTGTGACGGATGTCGTGTTTATTTGGTGACTCTCGAAAGCAGCGTTCATCTCACGAGCGCCGGCGGGGCAGCAAAGCACTGACCTGCCCTTCGATGTTGCGGTAGAACTAGCTCGGCCGGACCCAAAACCTGCGCCCTCTTGCCTTCGGAGCGCGGCGACGTCGCAAGGTAAACGAGCATGCTAGGATAATCACATTCACGGTGATCCCCAGGTCATCATGGACACGTACCATGTAGGCAGCGAATGCGGTTTCGATGCTGATATATGCGAAAGATGAGAGCCGAAACAGAAGAATCTAACGAAGAGCAGACAACGAAAGAGCGAGAAATCCCGCGCGAGGCGCGCGCGCAGTCGCGAGTCTGTGCTGCCACTTGACGCCCTCGCGTTGGGACGCCGACGGGCGGCACCGTTCACGCTAGGGTGGTCATCCTTACAAAAAATGAACAATGAGTTTCAATTGAGCTTCTAATCTGTTTTATAGAGTCAAATGAAACTCAAATGAAACTCAACGTTAAATGAGTTTTATCATTACAAAACTAATATTCATTATTTTGAATTGTCTCATTACGCATTCAAATGAGTGTTATCATTACCCACTCAATATCTATACTTCTGAATTTACTCATTAAAAATTTAAGTAACTTATGGTAGAACAAAGCAGTACTTATCAGAGAATTACCTAAATGGCTTTATAAACAACTCCTACAAACAAAAATGCTGATACCCAAACAAACAAATCAACTCCAAAATAACGCAAACAACTTCCATTTAAGTTAATTAAGGCAGGGTTGCAGACGAGCTTCATAAGAATAATCGATCAATAAACCATAAACAAACTCGCTAATTGACAACGCAAAAGGAGGGCAAGTATTGTAGCTGCAATTTTTTCTATTAATTCTGTCCCTGCTATACTTCCTGTGAGTTTCTCTGCAGGCTTGGTCTTTTTGTTTTCATGGTACTGTAAACTTTTGTTATAGTCCGTTGCAACTATAGAATAGCAGAAGCGGCGCCCACAATTCCTTTTGCTCGCCATAATTGGCGGTGTCCTCTTGGCTCTCCTCTACTCTAGTGTTTGCTTATTAAAAAGAGTGAAGGGCTTTGTGGGAGGGGCTTCTGCTATTCTAGAGTTGCAACAGAGTACAGCGCGACCTCGGTTAATTTAATCATTTTAAAGAGTCCTAGCGGGCACCTATGCATTTTTATGGGAAGGACTCAGCATCATATTTTGAACCAAGAAAAATGACCCCACGAACGGGAAAGCACGGGCCTTCTGCTACAAAATTAATCGGACCAAACTTTGTTTTTAAGATTAGACCGCGAAAAGTCGACTCCTGTCGTATAAACAGCGAGTAACAGAAATCCTGTGCTACTCTCGCAACGTTGGGAAGCCAATGCCATGACCCCCATCTCGATTTCTTTAATGCTTGTTTTGGCTGTTTTCTCATCTGGTATTTTCACTGTTCTTTGGCCAAAAGTGAGTGGCAGGTCGCCATAGGTTTCCAGAAGAAAGCGGTCGCATATGCAGAAATTTCTAGCAAGTTGATAGCGCCGTGGCGCTTCGTCGCAACCGAGGAAAATTATACGGTATTGCTGGTGCCAAACATTAAGCCACACGACTAGCAGCAACTTAATCGTGGATATACTGCACCGTACGGCGTTTATTTGAGCTCTACTCCACACAAAATATTACAGGGGCACTTAGGTATCCCTACGTGGATTGAATGCGAAAGCGTTGCCATTCCTAACGACACCTCTTTTTTTTCCCTCTATGGTTAGGAATAGCAATGCTTTCGCATTCAATCCACGTATCGATACCTAAGTGCCCCTGTATCACTCTAAAACCGGTCTCTCATAAAAAACGCTGTCCCTCTGATTTTAGAGGGGACAACAATGCTTTCAGGGGGACAGCTCTTTTTAAGAGGGAAATTGAAAAATAAAATAGCAACATCAAGAGGGACACCAACATAATAAGAGAGACCAAGGAAACCGTTTCGTTGGTCCCTCTGAACAGGAAAGACCGACAGAAAGATTCACGCGTCTCCCTTCATATTAAGAGGGGACTGGTCCCTCTTAACTGGATCAATGTAGTTCGGTCAGGAGGAGACGGGCAGGTGTACTAATCCACGGCAAAGAGTTCGGATGGTGCTGAGGCTTCGCGCCAATTCACGGGGAGCTGGAAACGGTCGTTGCCGGAGAGCCGCAAGCGTCATGCTGCTCGTTTGACTTCCTTCGGGTGAGTAATCCTGTCATATTGACGCTTTTGTTTTGGGTGCATTGCGGGTGGGAATAACGAGCCATCAATATTTTCACGCTGGCTGTGAGATGCACGACCTTCGGATGTAGAGAGAGAGTGTTCAGCTGTAGTCCGCGGACGCGGTCGCTTCCTGGATCTGCTCGTTCAGCTAAGGACAAAGCGTCGCTAATCGTTTGCCCTGCCGTGAGCCGCAGGGCTGTCTTTCATACAAAACACTTTTAGCGGGCTAGGGTGTCCCAATGTGTACGCGTATGTCCTAGGCTGGTGATATCAGACCATTTTCTGGCCGACGCTTTTGTCTACTTTTTAATTTTGAACGCGCGTTCGTTCTTCTCCCAGCTCGAGCTGCTAGCTTTGGCACTGCTACGCCGGCATTTTATTACCGGCAATTTCCTTGTATTTTATCCGTGAGCGTACACTGTCGGCATCGGGTACTAAAAAGGATGGCATCGCCCTCCCTAAGGCACAGCCAACATAAAGGCACCCTAGCTGGGGCTGTCAGTGTTTGTAAGCTTGGCTCGCCGATTTGTTTCTCGGTGTGCACTCTAAATGCTTGAGGTCTACCGCCCGAGAGCGTTGATTGACGGAAACAATGTAGGCGATTTTGCGTTTGTTCGCCTTCAGAATTCATTACAGCAATTTACACTGCAACGTTATGTTGTAGACATCGTTAGCGTTGCAGTGATTATGAACTTTTTTTTTCAAGTGGGAGGCGAGCAAAAACCCATAATGTGTGTGCATGTATGTGAAAAGGGGTGGGGCGAGGTGGAAGAGCTTCTAATTCAAACCCCACAAAAAAAGAGGTAAAAAAAGTTTTTTTCCTTTGCGCCTTTGCCTTGCGTCGGCGTCGCGGCGTCTGCGGAAAGAGGGGAAGAGTGGAGCGGTGGCCCGGGAGTACATTTTTTTTTTTTTAATATTTCCTTGGCGTACTTTTTTGTTCGTTATATTTTGACAGTCGCGCGGGCAAAGCTACCGTTCTTTTTTTTTTTTTTTTATTTCGGCGTTTACCATGCTTTTGTTTTTGGAGGTTTTATTCATGATGTCTATGATGCTCTTTGTTTTCTGTAGCTGGTTGAATATTTTTTTTTCTGTGTGGTACATCTGCGAAAATTATATAAACAAAATTTCTTTTCCTATTTATTTTTTTTTTATTAGGCGCTTTAGGGCTAGGTTGACTATGGACGTTAAATGACTGACCGTTAAAATCTTGTTTTCAGAGTGAGGCAATGGCAACGAACGTTGAGATGAAGGGAGTCAGACGGGGGTTCTGCTCGGATTGCTCGTGTAAAGAGCTCTACCGGGACCCTCTGCACGGTGGAACGCACCACCCTGAGTGGCGAGCTTACTGCGGCCACCCGCACACGGCCCACAACGAACTCGGTAATTATGAACTTTTTTGTATTCTGGTATGTAGGTAGGCTCTATTCACGTTCTGTTGGCATATGCGTTGCTTCTGAAAAAAAAGAATAAATGAATGGCTAGCGCCGAAATGTCTACAGAAATATAATTTTTTTATTTGATTATGCTGCTTTCTAAAACATCCATTAGATCTCTTCTGCAGCTTCGAGCCGCAAATGCAATCCATGCTTTCCAAAGCACACGGGGCGGGGCTTCTAATGTTCATCTACTGATAAATGCGTTTTCGTTTTGTCTTGCTAATACAAAAACGATCCTCGTAAATTACTTAAAACAGCACTCTATTCTCGTACCAAATATTAATAGTAGCAGAAGTTACGTCATAACGTAATGTCACTCGCTATTTCATCGTATACAGATTGGGTTCCGAATCTTTGAGCTGTTTTCACTTTATTTTCGCATTTGTTTCCTACCGACTGCTTGAAAACAGGTGAAGGCGCTTCATTACCTTCATTCTAATTCCCAAACTCTGTATCTAAAGGAAAACAATATGGTCTTTCATTCAGCTAAAGGTGGATGCACAGCTACGGTTCCATAACACGATCGTCACCATGCTGGGAAAACTGGAGGAGGTAAAAGGGGCCTTTTGTGGAGACAGCCCGACAACATTCTTGAACGTTAAGACCATTCTCCGGTCTCGATTGGCCAGAAGTTCTCTCATCACTTATGGTATGTGAAAAAGCGAATGCAAAAATAGAAATGTAAGTTTGACGCTGACGCATTTTTTTTTTTTTTTTTTTAACAGTTGCTGCTTGCAGGACGATTTTACCCCTGACGAAAAAGTTCCAGGACCCAAGACTTTCTTCGGTTCGGAGAAACGGATCGTTTCTGGGAACCGGTCAGTGAAACTCTCCGCTAGCACGACTATGGAGGGGGCACTAGTCATGTGCTTATGGGTGTATTACATTACGGGACTCTCGTACCCTATGGCATATGGACAAACCCTTGGAGTCCTTTAGGGTCTGCTCGTTGAAAATCAAGTGTTTCGATTCAGTTTATGTCAGAGAAGCCCAGGCAATTGCTCATGGCTGTTCAAAAACAACATAAATTCTGAGCTTCTGCTGATGGCAAGAGACGCCGAATAATTCGTTTTTAATGCTATGAAGTAGGTAACTACGCTCTAAAAAAAGCACAGGAATCTACTTTCCGGAACAGCACTTGGAAAGTCAATCACCTTAACTCACGGAAGCAGCTCAGCGAATCACGATGCCGAAACATAAGATTAGACCAAAAAACCCAGTCTGAGTTGTGACATTATAATATCATATGTTTCGGCATCTACATTCACTGAGCTGCCTCCGAGAATTATGCTGATTTTCTTTCCAACTGTTGTGGGGAAAAGAATGTATACTTATTTTTTTTTTATGTTACCCGCTAAAAAAAAAAAAAAAAAAGAACATTTCAACACGATTGTTATGTTGTTGTTTATGATAGGCAAAAGGAGTCACTTTGCAGCACGGAATTTTTTGTGTGATAGTTTCCAAGAAACGCCGATTTCTGGCGTCCTTCTAACGTCTCTTTTTTATCCGTAAAAGCTACCAGAACATCGGTATAAAATAACTATTTTGACAAAGACATTTCAAAATATTTTCTTGTGGCATGGCAAATAAAACACGTGTTTACTCTTAAAGATTGTCACTGTTTCATTTAACACATTGATTCCGTTTATCAAACATAGTATACAGATCAAATTTCAATTCTGTTACGCAGCACAGAATAACTTTGGTTAAACAATATCAGCGAAAGTGCGAGAACTATATCACTGCAGTGCAGCATGTCACCCGACAGTCCAAACGCGAAGGAGCAGAAATTCTACGATACAATAAAAGAGATAACCTAAAGTCGGGGTCACGCTGCTTATACATTATACAAACTACATTCTGCAGACATGTTCCAATACGAGTCACCGCGACATCCGTGCTTTGTATGCCACGTGACAAAGCAACCTCTTGAATCGGTTGCGTCGTGGCGTACGAGGCACGGATGTCGCGGCGACTCGTTCCGGAACATGTCTGCAGAATGTATTTTGTATGATGTATAAGCAGCTTGACCCCGACTTAAGGGGGACTATACCCCTGCATTTTAAGCGGGCCACCGTCCCTCCAAATTTAAGGGGGAAAATATCTAAAAAATGTCCCTCTTACCAAGGGACTCTGACCTCAAATTTAAGGGAGACGCCGTATCGCCTACTTTAAGAAGGCTGGTGTCTCACTTAATTAAGAGGGAGAATCTCCATGTAATATTAAGAGGTCTGTCGCCCCCCTTAAAGTTAAGTGGGGAAAAATCGAAGAAATGTCCCTCTTACTAAGTGGGACAGGGCTTAGAGTGTAGTATTCTTTTGCGCCACATCATATGGCGTCACACATCATGGTACGTCCGGTCGTCACGTGAAGTGTGATGTCATTGAACCAATGACATATTTATTGTCATCGAACCGATGACATAATAAATTTAATAATAGAATAACTGAAGATGTCGTCATCCTCTGGTGTCGATGGTATCAACTCTAAATTTTTGCTTAATACTAAGATGTACAGCTCTACAATCCTGAGTAAACTGTTTCAGCAGTCTCTTGATACAGGTAGTATACCAGAGGATTGGAAGATCGGGAAGATGATTCTTTTGCACAAATCAGGTGAAAAGCATTGTCCAAATAACGTTCGACCCGTATCACTTACCAGCACTCCCTGTAAAATCATGGAACATATCACTTACTCCCATCTTGCAAACTACTTAGAGTCTAATTCTTTTTTCAATTCATCCCAGCATGGGTTTCGTAAGTCATTTTCATGTGAAACTCAGCTTTTGTGTTTAACACATGATCAACATTCCATTCTTGATCGTGGATCTCTGGCGGACTGCATATTCCTTGATTGTTCAAAGGCATTCGATAAAGTATCTCACGAACTTCTCTTTCTCAAGCTGACTAAACTAAACTTAGACACCAACGTTCTTGCATGGTTGCGCTCCTTCCTCACTAACCGGTCCCAATTTGTGACTGGCTAACAATATCAATTCTGATTTATCTCCAGTTGGCTCGGGTGTGCCCCAAGGCTCGCTTTTGGGGCCCTTACTTTTTCTCATTTATATTAACGACCTGCCCATTAATATATTTTCATCCGTCAGTCTCTTTGCCGATGACTGCGTCATTTATCGCGAAATTAACAGTGATTAAATCACACTTCTTTAGTCACATATTAACAGTGTTTCTGAGTGGTGTGATTTGTGGAACATGAAACTAAACATTAATAAGCGTAAATCTATGCGTGTTTCCCGTCTTGATTCTCCTTGTGCTCCTTATCGCCTAAATAATCTCTCTTTCGAAACCGAATCATCGTATAAATATCTGGGTGTGCATTTATCTGCTAATCTGTCCTGGTCGTGTCACGTTGAATATATTGTAAATAACGCCAACCACATGCTTGGATATCCCCGAAGAAATTTTCGTCTTGGTCCCAGCTCATTAAAAGTTTAAAACTACTTTTATATAAAACATTAATTCGTACTAAATTGGAATATGCAGCTTCGGTTTTGGATCCTGGTCAAGAATCACTTATCTCCGAATTAGAAGCGATTCAGAACCGCGCATATCACTTCATCCTCTCAAATTATCATCGTACATCCAGTGTGACCGCTATGAAGTCTAGCCTATCATTACCTCTTCTTTCACAACGTAGAAAAATGTTCCATCTGTGCTTGTTTCATAAGGTATATCATAATAATCCGATTTTAAAAGAAAGACTACTAACAACACCTCATTACGTTTCAGAACGCATCGACCACCGTCATAAAGTTGCCATTCCTTCTTGTAGTACTAAACATTTTTATGAGTCTTTTATTCCTAGTGCCTCAACAATGCGGGATCACCTTCCCGGAGCCATTTCCGAAATCCCTGATATCGAGTGTTTTAAAACTGCCGTTTCCAATATTTTTTTGTAAAGAGACATAACTACTGTATAATATTTTCTGTTGTATGCTGTATGTTGTGTTGTACTTTTTAATACCCACTCCCCTCTGTAACGCCTCTGGCCCTGAGGGTAAGTAAATAAATAAATAAATAAATATTTTTATGACCATCTTTCGGGCACATCCATGCCGACGCCGTCTTTTGCCGTAACGGGACAAGCTTCTTTTTGAAGGGTGAGTAATGCCGGCATTCTGAAGCGGCTGAGGTAGCAAGCACAGTGGCTGGCATGCCCGGCTCTCACACAGCAGCACCCGGTTTGAATCCCAGCCGTGGAAGCACATTTTATTCTTCCTTTTCTTCCTCTGTTGGCGTTTGGTACCACTCGGTTAACGCCGCCAGATTTTCCGCTCCATGGACATATAATGCTTTCGCATTAAAAAGGCACATCCAGTCAGGAATGTGCCTCTTCGTGTGGTAGAGTCGCACAGCTGCCCACCACTTAGAAAATCACAACTGAACTACGAGCTGCCACTAGTAATCACGAAATCAGGTTCACGCCACTCATAGGTGAAGGATCCATTTGGGTGCACGGGGGATTCGTGCTGGCATTTTCTTTCGTTGATACATTGGCGCGTCTCGCTGTTGATCGCAGTCCTGCTCCTCGCTAAGCTCTAACCGGCAAAATCGACAGCTCAGCAGACTCGTCGGCTGAATCCTCCGTGTGTAATTTAGCGTTGTCCTCTTGTTCCCTACGCTGCTTCAAGTAGGCATGCATGCGAACAGTCCACAAAACAGATGGCTCTTGCCCACGCTTCTAACTTCATTGCTCGTCGCAGTGAAATAGCCAAGTGACGTGCGGCCATATTTGCCCTAAAAAGTTTGTAAGACACTTTGGATGATGTCGTAAGATTCCGTTGTGAGTCACACAAAAGTTGCGACAATTATGTTTTGTGAATACAAAGTTCTTCTCGGGTTTTATAATATATACGCAATTTTTTATCGTAAGTTTGCTTTTTGAATTTGGCCCTCTTATGTCTTGATCCTCCCAATAATTCAAACTTTTTATTGCATTGGTTGTGAGAGCTGCATTGACACCCATTCGGAGCATGGCTTTATGATTCATATAGAACTCTATTACTGTTTCCTTCCGCTCTGTTGTGATTAAAAATACTTCTTTAAGATAGTAAACAAACACAAAAAGCACAGGGACAACAAGTGGACAGTGTTTACGTCCACGCGGTAGAAAAAAAAAACATTTGATTTTCAACAGTGACTCAAAGCAGTGTCCATGTGTTTTTTGCACCGCTTGTCTATGATCATGAACCAATTGGCCCGAATTGCCACATTAATCCTTCGAGATGCTCATAAGTCATAGGTTCTCCACGTTCAAATTTGGTAAACTTCATAAGTGACCACATCTGCTTGCTTATCTTTGGCAGACCTTGTCAAAAGCCAAAATAAAATACTGCAATGCGGCGGCAAAAACAGTGAGAGATTGATACTCGCAGACCCGGGGGCCAAATATACTTTTGCAGCATGGTGCCCCTGACAATGTTATTAGTGCCACTCCTTAAACTATCAAGGTAGTGTGTAAATTAAGTGCCTGGGTGAGCAAAAATGTGAAAATTTCAAATGTGACTTTTCGCATTTAAGGCTGGTTCACACATAGAGAGCAGCGCTAACTCAGCAGTGTTAAGGCAACGAATCACTGCTGCTTCCTTGGCTTGTATCATGTGTTCTGAGTTGCCTCCTTTCCTAAAGGGCTGATGTCCCGGTTTGTAATACTGATTCAGCGCTGAGGTAGTGCTGCGCTGTGAACACGATACCTTGCTCGGACATTGAAGTTTAGATAAGCAGATCAACGTGTAAGTGTGTATCTTTTTTCTTTATAGGTTACCAGTACTCCCATGGACGCGAAGGCAGTACAAGGTCTCCCATGGACACGAAGGCAGTACAAGATCCCCCATGGACACGAAGGCAGTGTACCTTATACTCGAATTTCGCACTTTTCACAAACCAGTTATTACTCCTTCCCACGGTTTTATGCATGCATTTTCTGAACCCTGCATGCGTATATAGGCAAACTTATATGTGACACTCGCACTCACTTTCCCCTTCCCTCAAAACAGCAGCTACATCCGGACCACATGCCATGTAACCTATTGCGGTCTTCACTCTTAGAGCTCTCTATCTAGAAACCCATGCTAGTAGTATAATTTCTGATGAATTTCATCTGAAAGTCTAGATACACTGCTTTGAGTATTTGTTAAAAATCAGATGTTTTTTCTACCGCGCTGTGCTTGAGGTCTTCACGTGCCATCTCATCAGGTATATTCCTACCCGGCGGAATATACCTCAATTACAACGCTGTAGAAAGAAAAATTGATTTTCAACAGTGACTCAGAGCAGTGTATCTAGACTTTCAAATAAAATGTATTAGAAATTCTTACGAGGCAGCACGGCAAAACCTTAATTGAAACGCGGTGGCCAATAGTTTTCGTAAACTCCTTACGGATTCGTTACAAAACTTATTTGCATTTCTATTGAGACTCGAAAAGATACGATAAGTAGACTGCATAAACTTTCAAATGAAATGCATTAAACATTTTTTTAAGGACAGGCCTTTGGCGCCTGTTTCCGGCTTAAGCGGCCTCGCCGTCGCCGTCGCCGTCGCCGTCGCCGTCGCTGTCGCCGTCGGCGTCGGCTTAACCACGCGGTGCATTATGGGTAAATTTACCCGCTAAATTTAGCAGAAAATTTTCCCGCAAATTTTATCAGAAAGTTTTCCACGCTAAATTTGGTAGAAAAATTTCCCCGCTCCATTGAGCGGAAAAAATTCCGTGCTAAAATTAGCAGAAAATTTTCCCGCCAAATTTAGCGGACAATTTCCCACCCAATTTAGCGGAAACTTTCCTCGCTAAATTTAGGGAAAAATTCCTCGCTAAATTTAGCGGAAAATTTTCCGGCTAAACTTAGCGAGAAGTTTTCCCCGCTAAATTTAGCGGATAAATTTCCCCGCTAAATTTAACGGGAAAATTTTCCCTTAAATGGCAGGAAAGGAGGAGGGGCATAGCCTCCTCTCCGCACCTTCCCCTCGTCCTCCTCAAGAGCTGCGCTCTATTTCGGCGTTACAGGGTATTGTAAACGTTTTTCATTTTCTTG
This sequence comes from Ixodes scapularis, assembly GCF_016920785.2. Taxonomy (NCBI): domain Eukaryota; kingdom Metazoa; phylum Arthropoda; class Arachnida; order Ixodida; family Ixodidae; genus Ixodes; species Ixodes scapularis. Next base: position 225,181,949 of record NW_024609835.1, read on the forward strand.
AACTCCAACGGTCATCGCCCAGGCAAGAACTGCCGAGTCACTGGGAGGTGGACGTGTGTGCGGGGTCTGGTAGTCACCAGAGGAGAGCTACTGCGCCTGTTTAAGACCAGTGGTGTAAGCGTTACAAAAAAAAAGGAAAGTGAAGAGAACGTGTTATTTGTTACGTGCGATTAAAGAGCACGTTTCACCAACCTACACTCTAAGAACGAATTACTACCTCGGGATAGTCCAAATGCCGTTTTAAGGGCCTTGACTACCAGCGGACGATTGACTAGCCTCTGGGCAATGTTATGCTCTCAAACCTCTATATAATTACCACTATTATGCGGGTGACGACGGGCCCTGGGAGAGGTGGAGGGGGGGGGGGGGGGCGCGGTCACTTTCAAATCAGATATTAATGTCCAGTCATTCGCAAATATTGTCAGTAGCATGGAGAAGTAGAAATATACTATAAAGTGTGTGTTTTATCTTTCGTTATACTTAAATATTCGCCAAGATCATGCGTTGGTGCAATTCGCGTAAACTGCTGGAATACAAATATTGCCAGGACCCGAGTTCGCGGTTACACCAACGCCGACCTCTGGGCCGCTCCACCCGGAAACGGTCGCCTAAAAGCTGAGCTTCAGAAGCAAAGGTCTTAGTATGCTGCTTTGAGGTACACCAGCAGTTAATGGCTGTATACTTGAATACTGGTTATTGACAACAGCACATTAATTAAGAAATTCTAAGTAGGAAGCTATTAATTCAGTGCTTATACCACGGATGCCATATAATTAAAGTGGGTTCATTTATCCTGTTGAAAGCCTTGGAAACATTTACATATATACCAGAGGTAACACACTTGTCTTCAAATTATTTTAAGATTATTTTGTTTTGTGCTAATACGGCAAGTTCAGTTGATCGTCCTTTTCATTAACCGTATTTTTGAAGGAGGCAAGAAGAAAGAATTGATCGCAGAATAAAGTGAACCGGCTGTATATGATTCTGCCCAAACACTTAAACGTAATAAAGAAGACGATCAAATTGCTCGTCTCCTTATTACGAGCTGAACGAACGTCTCAATAAAATAATGACAACGGTTTCTTATTTGGTAGCCTCAAAAAGAACGGTTATTTTGTCTGGCGTGAGGTATGTTGAAAGAGCCATCAATAGAGTTAAGAACACCAGAAAAAATGCTAAGAATGTTCTACACTATTTTGGCGAGGTTATTGTCACTAGTTATCGCAACAACCCTAGAGTCCTCGTTTTCGCGTGCATAAATTTTTCTACCACTCGTCCACGCAGACTTCTACCTCAGCTCAATTTTTTACAGAGAAGCTTTTATGTGCTAGAATCTGGGCAAATATGCGCCCATGGTTGCTAACAGAAAACTCCCGTTTAAGCGGCGCTCTTTCGTTCCGATTGGTCGTGGCAAGTACACAAAGAAAGAGGGGGCGAACCGCGTTAGTCAGCCTTTCTTAGCATTATTAGTTAGTGAGGTATTGATTACATGTTATCATCTCAAGTCACCGACTTATCTCAGCTAAAAGTGCACTGCGACGAGGCTGAGGGCAGAACGCGCCGACCTAACCTTGTTTTCTTTCGCTTCCGCGGTGCTGATAAAGAGACTTGGGCTCAATCGGGAAAAAATACTGTCCTCGAGGTGTTCTTCGAAAAATTGGGTTTAGTACTTGCCTTAAATGACCATAAGGCAATGATTACTTTAGTCACTAACAATTAAATAAAGACAATTAAACAACGAACTCGTGTACGTGTCTTCATTGCAATCATATGTAAATCGTATCGATGTCGTATAGTTGTCGTAAAATTGACGTAAAGATAACAGTTTTGCTTTCCTCCCTCTTCATGTGAAGTGGATGGGCTCTACAATTATTTGCGATAGTCATGCCCAGTAGTTCCTTTTTTTTTGTTCATTTCCTGGCACTATTGTTCATTGGCATAAACATAGGCCTGTGTATTGTGACCTAAATAAACTCTTGAGATTCGTTTTCTTCCTGCCTTCTCGTTTACCACGTCTATTTTCGAGCGGCTGTTACACTGCGCGATAGTGTGCAGGCATGACGAAGAATTGCCAGCTGGTACTCGATGAGAGATGTCGATATCGCACGGAGCGATTGATTCTTCAGTCAACTCGCCGATGTTATTTTTTTTTGTACGATAGCCCCACAGAGTTTCATTTTGTGCGGAATGAACGTTCTTTATTGCTACCTCGGGATTTCGAAAGTACTGCTCCCAGAGCATTATCCTACGTTCACTCTGCTCGGCTTGGTTTTTAGAACTTCGCATTTCTCTCGAATATGAGCTTGTTTTTTTTTTGTGTTCTTTTTCGCTCAGGGTAGTTTTTTTTTTTTTTTAGCGGCTTCATGCCAGTTTTTCTTTCCTCGAAGTCTTTAATAGAGTTGTCTACGTTCGCCTTGATCTCCCTGAGCTTCTTTCACATGTCTCTTTCGGAAGCAGTACGGCAATCACGAAACTCTTTATCAAGATTGTAACAAGCCTTACCAAAAGTAAGACCTTTGGTATAAAAAAAGAAGAAAAACTTGCTCTACGCAGCGCTATACGGAAGCAGCATCAGCGGGATTGCGGAGCATAAAAAAAATAAGATTCGTTACGAAAGTGTTTGTTTCTAATTTTGTAGGAGACGAGGCTGGAAGACGACGTGGCGGGGGCACGTGACGGGCGGTTGGCCGAAGAGACACGAGTTGGCGCCGAAGACAGAGCCTGCTGCGCAAAGCTGGAGCCGGGCAAGAACGATGGAGCCGGTCCTGCCCATTGCAATTCTTGGAGCGGTCCACCAGCAAGGTTTGGAGCAGGACCAGTGGGAACGGTGAGCCCTGGCCATACCGGCCTGGGCCATGACGATCCCAGAGTGGTTCCGCAGAGATACTCAGGCTGTGATAGCCCGGGACAGCTAGCCTACGCAACACTGGCGTGGGAAGGACGAGCCGCAGGCCTGGACACAAACTCCGACAGCGAGCTTTGAACCACGGGCGACAACCATTGTTGGCGGGCCTGGACTGCCGGCTCTCGAAGACGGGCAACTGAGGAGTACAGTAAACCCATTCGTTGTCTTCTCGTTGAGTTGTGTCACTCCTTGGAAGACGAGCGAAGCACATACCGATCGGGCGGTGATTAATATAGTGTGAGATTGCCACCTGTGAACAGCAGGAGCAGGATAAGAAAACCGTTCAAGCACTTTGCTGTTGCCGCTGCCAAACCTTCGCACTCACCACATCCAAGGCTTGCCAGCACAATAGGTTGAACTACAGGGGAAACAAAGGGGTTGTGGGGAAACAAAGTGGTTTTGGTTGTGTGTACATGACTGCTTTGAAAACTATTTGAGAAATGTGATATTAAACTGAGGTCCGTTGTCGAACACTAGTGTCCCTGGCTGTCCAAATAGACCAAAGATGTTGCATCGTGCTTCCACTGTGTTCTCTACGGATGCTTTTATCAACCTTGTGTCCGAGTGCACTATGAACAGTATTATGTAACTCTTGGGCGGTACGGAATAATCTATTTGAGCCGTCTTCAGCATTGCTTGATTTCCAGTCATCTGACGCGAACCTGCATCAGAGACATCAAACAGCACTGGGCACATACATTGCACGTCCTTACGAGGTCTTGAATTTTTCGGTCAACACCAGGGTACCAAATGCGGTGTTCGCCAAGCTCCTCGCGATTGCCATGCCTGGATAGGTGTTACGGAGCATAGCCTCCTGTATACTGAAAATGCCTGTCCAATCGCCGGTTGCCAGGTATCATCACAAGGGTGCGAGTCTTCTATATATCTGACAGAAAATATGAACGACATGAAGATCGTAAATATGCCTCTCTCCTGCGTTCTTGCATTCTTAGTACTATATTCCTCGTTTGTCGTGGTGCATGCGGCCAAGAATGTGCCGGTGTTCTCATTTCACGAGAGCACAAGCAACTCAAGGGACCATGGAAAGTCAAGCTCATTTTGGGGAAAGTCTTCATCTCAAGTACTACCTTCTCCTATTCAACAGTATGCGGTAGGCACCTTTTTTCTACGAACATTAAAGGGGTTAGGAGATGCCAAAAAAGGAATCATGAAATAACTCTACTGATAGGACCTATTGTATGCTCCTAACTCCTGCAAATATTTTTCTAAAATGACGCAATAGTTTTGTGGATTAATCGATTTATATGCGGATTACGTATCATTCGAAGATGCTACCGAGTTTCTTGGGTCGGTTACGTCATCCCCCAACACGCGGCGTTCCCTTGCACGCACTTGCAAACTAGTCTCTCTCGGCGTCCCTCGATTCAGTTTTCACGTTTACCTTCCGCATTTTGAGCACGCGGTTTGGGGACGGTGGCGTCTGTGGCATCACTCGCTTCTGCGAAGTCTTCAACACTGATCGCAGCAGCGATGAGAGTGTTGCTATCAAAATATTTTGGAGGCTGATCATTCTGTATCGACAGGCTCAAGACCAGCTCCAGCGGCGAGGACGCAATCATCCCGGACGAACTCGCCGTCGCCCGCGACGATCGCGCAGGTGAATTCATGTGGGAATATCACAAGTTGAAGGGACAAGGGCAAGAATGTGAGTTGGAGTAACCAAGTGGTGTGAGAGTACGCGATCGTTCAGCGGCGAGGCGAACTTGGGCAAGCATGGGGTGTCTAAATTGAAAGAGCATTCAACTAATTATGTACACTTTGTGTATGGGCGCCATGGAGTGACTAACTTGAGCAATGTTGCCTGGTCGCCAGACGAAAATTATCAACATTCCTAAATTTATCATTAATGCATGAGCCTGAGTACCCATTATTCAGGGAAAGCTGGCGGTGTCTGTCTGTGGGAAAAAACAGTGGAAAGGGAAGCGCGCAGCGTGGAGAGGAGGTGAGTAGTGAAGGACAGAGGCGAGAGGGAAGCGACGTCACGGGGCGCAAGCCAATAAGCGCGGATGCTGAGGCGAGTCTTAGTTGGAAGGGAGTGCGGAGCATGTATGGCCTTAGTTTATGCTACGAAATAAAGTGTGAACCAGGTACTAACGCTGGTCCAAATACACGGCATAAGGAAATGGACTGTGCGCGACGGAGACTGGCTGCCGAAATCGGTGAACAACGAAAGTAGCCTAAGGCGGCGGATGCAACTATACTAGGCTTGCAATGCGGGCGAACCAGACAGAGGAGCGGACGCAGCGCCTAGCAAAAGGAGCCCTCAAATGCTGGAAAAATGAAATGATGATACATTGGTGGATCCTTAGGGGATCCTTTAGCATGACCCTTGGGAAACACCCCACACGTCCCACTTTGGGGATCCCTAACATTGATACCGCAACGAAGAGAAAAAGACGCAGAAGGGAAAAAAAAGCATGCATTACAGAAATTTGAAATGAAAGAAGTGAAGGGGTAAATAGATATTTTAATTGTAAATATTACAGCTCTAAATATATGGAAAATCGGTGCATATACTAAGCAACCTATGAGCCTTCCATTCAATAAAAATCTGTTTAATTTTCATATTTTAACCACTGGAAGGTGGACCTGTGTGTTTTCTCATCGTGCATCTTGCTGAGGGTTGACATAAAGCCCAGCTCGGCTCGGGCTGCCCTTGCGGGAAAGCTGGATCACCTCTTCCATCTTCTCTTTCGGTGCTGCTTGACTTTCGCTCAGTGCTTACATGCCCATATATTTCTCGCGTACCTCGTGGTAGTGACGGGAAACTGACCACACTCACAATGGGTCTTTATCTTACATGGGGCCCCGGCACAACCAACACATTTCACGCTTCTACCATGGTTCCGGCGCACTATGGCCTTAGCAGCCGCTGCGCCATTAAAACCCAAAATGAATTAATCAATATTCGACACTGCTTATGTGACTTCGGAGCGGTTGCAACCTGAGAGAACTCTGGCTGTTGTAATTCTTCTTCACCTTCTGAACATTGAAGCAAAACCAATTAGACACCAAGACCGTAGTATGCACTACCTTTGAAAATTTTAGCACCGCTTCTCGGCATCATTACCATTGTTCGCAATGCTCTGCTTGTAGCTGAGATGGTGATATGAAAACATCTTCCATGTCACTTTTGGCGCTCGTAGTAGTTCGAAGAACTCAAGAAAATTCAAACTGCATACAACTGACATTGCAGTGAAATAATTTAAAAAATGCGTTGGCCATTTCTGCTTGTATGTCGAGTGCTGTAGTGCTTATTGCGAAATTCGTCCGCGTCGGGTTGGTCACCGCAATGTGACGTCGGGTCATGCCATGTCGAAGTGTCAGAGGGACGCCTGCTGCGATTGATATGAAAACCATCGTAAAATGTTTGTCTCTATCGAGCATGTGTTTTCCGCTTACTTCGACGACTGATGCATCGAAAATACACTTTGGTGAAAGCTATCGAGTTTGGCAGGTCGCGAGCGCCTGAGAATTCAGCCAAATGGGGATTTCACTTGGCTACTTGTATCAGTGTAATGTCTAATCTTGATTCTCCTTGTCCATAATCTATTCATTGGCTTGTTTTCAGCAAGTAACCCGGTCGGTCTACTTAAGGAGGTCTCAAGAAGAAGCTTTGCTAATTATAGACTGGTGCACTTACTTGCACTAGCCTTGACAATAATATTTCTTGAGACCGAGGTAAAACCACCTGCTTTCATTTTGAGGAATCCGGCATGCTGCAGTAGGAATGTGACTCAGATATAAGTTGAAGTTATGGGTTTCACATGAGTACATTCCATTTGTCGCTTTAAGAGAGGTGTCGCACTCTTTCAGAAAGGAATGTTAAACAGTAATGTCGTTACCCGTAACGTGTTGCCGCCAACACTGCTAAGCAAACGTTCCACAGCCCACTCCGAAACTCGAACGCAGACAAATGTAAAAATGGCTTATTGCCTAAATTTTTTCAATGCCGAAATTCGATGCACGTTGCAGCTTACCGAAAATACCCAAAGTCCTGACAGATTCCAGAACTAGCAAGAACAAGATCTTGCTGGCTACCTATAATTCAAATAAACTGTCCATGCTATAGTCCATGCATGTTCGCAAATGTATATATTGTTAGGAAGATAAAGACGAGGAACGGTTAGGTACGGGGGAACGTGCGAGTAGCTCGGGAAGGCCGCGCTGTGTGCTTACGAACCGTTCGCGATATCCGTCGCTCCCTCGCTGCCTCTTAATTGCCAAACGAAAAAGAAAAAAGCCGTACGACCAGGACACCCGGTCCTCTTCAATCTATTACTCCACCGGACACTCCCTTTAAAAAAATTGGTATCGATTTTTTGGGTCCTTTTCCGCTTTCTGCCGACAACAACCGATGGGTTATTGTGGCCGTCGATTACCTGACGCGGTACGCTGAGACGACATCTGTACCAAAGGCAACTGCCCAAGAAGTAGCGGAGTTCTTTCTCCATAAGATCCTACTGCGTCATGGAGCACCACAAGTCATCATCAGTGATCGAGGAACTCCGTTCATCGCTCAGCTTCTTAAGGAGATTTTACGCCTCTTCAACACAGTTCACAAGTGGACGAGCGCGTACCAGCCACAGACTAACGGACTGACCGAACGCCTTAACAAGGCAATATCACAAATTATATCTATGTATGTCGACGACCATCATACCAATTGGGACACCGTCATCACTTATGTGACTTACTCAAACAACACAGCACACAAGGCCACCACGGGCTACTCCCCTTACTACCATCTATACGCCCGCGAACCTCTCACAACTCTTGACACACTTTTGCCCTTTATCAACCATTCCCCACTCAGTGGCTTTGCCGCCGACGTCATCTGCCGAGCCCAAGATGCTCGTCACCTTGCCCGCCTCCACACCTTCAAGTCGCAGCAGCAACAGCAGCTTGGCCACGCCGAGAGTCACTCTTCCGTCACTTACGTGATTGGGGACATAGTTCTCCTAGCCACACCGCTGCGTCAACCGGGACTATCTCAAAAACTTATCTCTAAGTACATTGGACCCTATCGTGTTGTTCGTCGCCTTTCCCCAGCGAATTATGAAGTGTCACCGCTGTCGCCTCCACAGGATCATCGCTCGAAGACCACAGACATTGTTCACGTTGCCAGGATGAAGACATTCTGCATTCCGGACAACACCCATTGATCTGACCCATGTCAGCTCTTACCCGACCTGCGGGAAGTGTTATGAAGATAAAGACGAGGAAGGGTTGGGTACGGGGGAACGTGCGAGCAGCTCGAGAGGCCGCGCTGTGTGCTTACGAACGGTTCGCGATATCTGTCGCTCCCTCACTGCCTCTTAAATTATCCCCATTTTTCACCCTTGCAATATACATACAGCGAATTCTAAATAAATTCTTCATTTTGCTACAGACGTTCGTTTTAGATTTAGTGTCGGCGGTCGGAGGCCTTAAAGGGGTACTCAGGCGTATTATTTATAGTCCAGAAAATCGCGAAGCACGTTTTATTTATTGCAACCATTATCGCACCGCCAGTGCATCATCTATGAAAACCTCTCTGTGTTTGCCTCTCCTTTCTTTGGGACGAAAATATATCGCTTTTGTTTTTTCTACGACATTTATCACTCTAACCTTCCTCAAAAAAATAAATCATTCACTTTATCAATGATAGATTTTTTTCCTCATCGATCATCGTTTCAAGGTCGGCCTTCCTCAGTGTAAAGCATCAGCATACAACGACTCCTTTATAGCAAGAACGTCGTGTGAGCGGAGCCACCTGCAAGGATTATCAGTAAATCTTTCATCACTTGATTTGTTTAAAGGAGCACAAACTAATCACTTTTCTTGATACTCGTCGATTTGTTTGTATTTTTATTACTGCTTTCTATCTCGTATTTTTGGGTGAATCCTCATATGCCCCACCCGCTCTGTAATGCCCTACGGGCCCTAAGGTTATTAAAATAAATAAATAAATAAAAAAATAAACATCGATGAATTTTAAACCCAAATTGTGTCCCAAAAAATCATATTTCAGCGACGTTATTAATTTTACAACTTTGGTCCTCACCATGTTTTTCGAAGTAAAAGTCTCAACTAGCAAGAATCAAAGAGCGACTTCAACGGAATGCAGGGGTTCACTTTTTGGACTGTAGACTTTTTTCCAACTTATTACAAGCCGTTTCATGATGCCAAATGAATGCTTTGGAAGCTCGCCTAACCACCCTCCCAGCAGCGCAAAAGAGGTGCTGGGCATAGTCCATTTATAGACTGCCCGCTCGAACAGTAAGTCTCTCCCCACCCATACGTCACTACACTGTAAAAAGCGGGTATATTAGCATGTTGATTTTGGGATCCTATTTACATGCCGGTTTTACAATAACTATCCAGAATTTCCCGACACAAAATAGCATACAGGAAATGCCGGAGATTCCGAAAATATAGTTAGTTTGGTAGCTAAAAAATAACCGAAGTGCCACTTACGCAATTACGTCGGTTGCGTTCAAAGCAACTAAAGGTGCGGCAACAGCCCTAACACAGCGAATGGTTGCTTCACAATGGCTACATTGTTTGCCATGATGCACGTGGAGGACAAACATCCGGGTGAGTTTGTGGTTGCTGTCGTTTTGGTCGCTCTGAACTCAACCAACGCAGCTGTCTTACACGGGGATTTAGCGCTCTCTTGAGTGAACAGCAGACAATGAATGCGATGAAAACTAACTGTGAGGAGTCAAAAACATTTTTATATGAGCTTCTGCGTATGTTTATCAATATTTTAGTTTCAGTTCCGGCTCTAATAACGGCTGAACAAGAATGTAATAAACGACCTCAACTGGTGTTTCGGCAATTTAACAAAAGAACATATAGCTAACGCAAGCCGCATTCTCTGTAATGCTGTGTTTTCCGGTGTATAAGTCACGAATTTTTTCAACAAATTTTTGCAGGTGCGCTTGATAGAACGGTGTGGATTAAACAGTTTCGCTGTCGAAGAGCCGTCAATAGTGGCGACGCGTAAGCTGCTGTGAACCAGTCTTGTGCACGTTACTCGAAAAAAAAGAGTACTCAAATACAATTCCAATTACATTTGCGTAAAAAGTAATTAATTATACTGCTTGATTACTTCAGAAAAAGTGTTTGGCCGTTACAAGAAAAAGTAACCGTAACTTTTGCTGATCAATTCGGGTTTTCGTAATGACAGATCTTTTCTGGCATGTTGAAAAACGGATTTTTTGTGTTGTATGTTACTGAATTACGATCACCAAATTATAAAGTACGTAACTTTTTAATTTACCGATTTTGATAAATTATCCCCTGTCAGTTAGAAGCAAAAGGGCGCGATTAAGGAGGTGAAAGAAAAGTGATAACGGTTGCAACTAATTTTAATACTTCTAAAAGTAATGAGATCCCTCGTGTGATTACTTCCTAATATATATATTCGAATGATGACCAAATTGCTCCAAAAATAATGAATTGCCAGTAATTTGATTACGTGTAGTGGATACTGATAAATCTGGTGCTAGTACGTGACCAACGTTTTATCGTAATCCCAAATCAACTCGCGGCTTTCTTCAGAGAGCCGGTTCAAAATTGAAAGTAATGGCGTGTGTACTTCTTATACTATAGCCGGCGCTTCTGGTTTTCTTTTATAATATTTACATCAGTAAGACGTATACAGAAGGCTCTCGATAGGCTTTGTCAAAATCACAAATTGGATGGAGGGTGCAGGCCACGAGCCGATTTGGGATTGGGCCAAAGCGTTTGGTCATTTATTCACAGAAACGGACGCATCAACGTACGTAACACTCTGACGCCTCTTCAGCAGCGAAACAGTGTACGCTCCTGGTGTGCTTCTTCCGATGTAGTTTAGATTTCCTACGCTGCTTTAATTGCCGAAATTCGCGGCGCAATAAATCGAAGTCGATTTTTTCTTCTGAGATGCTTAAACTGCTATAGTCCCAGTAAACGACGAGCTGCGCCTCTACTAACGCAGCACGGTAGCTGGAACAAAGTGCCAAAATTTAATTAGCGGCTTCTTGCTAATTAAGTCTTCAACGAGCACGTTACACTTGGGTCCTCACATCCACCGACGTGGACAACGTAATCTAAGAAAAATCGCGTTTTATTTCACGTAAACCTTTTTAATACTATCGCTTTAACATGAAACATCCGATGCATATATATGCAAAAATGTGTATAAGCCCTCCGCTGTATAAGACGCACCAACAAAATTATGTAAAACAATTGCGACTTTTACACAAGAAAACACGGAAATACAAGGAATGCTGCTTGTGTTAGCTATCCACTTTTCCGTTAAATTGCCTAAACACCAGATCACCTTGTCTAAATATTACGTTGTCTAACTATGACACAGGCAGAAAAGTGCTTACTCTCTGGCTAGTTGCTGATAAACGTTTTAAACCATGGTTAGAAGCGCTAAAACGACGAAGACAAGAATGATGACAACACCTGATGTGGCAGAGGACATCCTTTTGAAGGTAAAATGCCACACAACCAGAAAAGTGACACAGTCGGCACTGAGCAACATGAGGCCTCGGGTTTCGAACAGTTATGGAGCACCCTCTCGGGTTTTCAGCACACACAAAAAAAAAAACTTGGCGAAATTTTTTTTTAGAATTGCTACTAAAAGCAAAAGTGAACGGGGATGTGTTACAAAACACGCGAGACCGTATATCAAATGCGTCACAGGGGTCGTATATAAAATCCCCCTAACGTGTGGAAAATTTTAAGTTGGGCAAATGGAAAGATGCACCAATGACCGTTCAAGAGAGCATGCACAAAATTTAAAAACAAATGATGGGGCACATTTTCTACGCAGTGTATGCCCTGCAAGGTTGAGTCGCGCTTCTGTGATCCCGAGATTCTAGGAGGAAGTAAGAATCAAAAAGCACGCGAACTCAAAAAGTCGTACTTTAACAGGACGAGGGACCCCAATGCGTCAGCGACACGTGGATTGAATTGTGTAATGCCATGATACGTTTTTCTTTTTTTCTTTTTTGCTTTTTTAAGTAATTGTATTTAAACCCCTTGACGGGCGTGTATTTAGGCGCACGTGTAGCCTATGTGACGGTAGGTGTATTAAGAAGTATGTACTTCTATTATTTTTTTAAATACACTTGCGAGTAGCGCCCGTCTTCGTTTGCTCTTTTGTGTTAATCTTTAAGCGTTTTAATGATTGTTCAAAACAAACGCAGAAGCTCAATATAATATTTTTGTTGTCTATGAATTGTCATAGTATTTGTCATGGGACCCACGACACAGCTCATTGTGAATATAACAACGCAAATTTTGACTAAACACTTTATTTGATGAAAGGTTCACGACGCAATTATTGACGTCAGTGCGACTGCAGCAAGCCACTACGAAACTTAGTGACTAATTCGTCTTTGTGTAATCGTTCAATGTTCAACTAGTTTCTCCATCATGATTGCAGCTTCGTGTATGTATGTTGTCCTGTCTTTGAATACTCGTTTATTGTACAACCTGTTTCACCACGATTATCGACCATGTAACAACTAGCTCAACGCAAATCGAGAATACGTGAATATCTGTGTACTGCCGCTCCGTGTACGCGCGACGCGGGCTTAGCTGCTTGTTAGGTAAATCTGCCCAGCGTAGAGGACGACGTCAAAGAGGGCGTCTAGGATGACATCTAGGACGACCTGTAGGGCGATCGCAAGGGCGACCTCAAGAACGGCGTCTAGTGCGACGACGCCGTCTGGCACGACGTTCAGGGCAATCTGAGGTGAGACCTCCAAAATGGCCTATAGGGCTATCTCAAGGACGACCTCTAGGACGACCTCAAGGATGACGCCTACGACGACACCGAGGACGACGTCCTAGAAGACAACGTCTAGGAAGACCTTTCGGGTGACCTTAGGGACGACCTCTAGCACAACGTCGAGGACGACGTCCGCATAGGCGTGGCGCCTGCGCATGCGGAGGCGCCGCGCCTGCGTATGCGGAGGGACCGAAACGGCGGCAACGTCGAAGTAACGGGGTGTGTTTTTTTCTGTGTGTATAATTTTTTTAAATCCACTCCCCTTTGTTACACCTCTGGCCCTGAGAGTGAAATAAATAAATTAATTAATTGTTCCCAAATCGCACATGGCAAACAATGCGAGCTTTGTGAAGCAATCATGAGTTAGTGCTGTCGCAGTGCACGGCCGTTGCTGCAGTTTTTGTCTCTGTGAACGCCACCGACGGAAATGCGTGAGTCAGCCTTAAAGCGACACTGACAGGGTATCTATGCTTGCCGAGGTTTTTGGTCGTACGTGATATATGAGAGCCAAACTACCCAGAACAGAATTTGTGGCTCTAAATTCGGTTTCTTTCCGCCCGAAAACCGCCGATCCAGAACTGGCCGGTTTGAAACGCGCTCACTCTCTTTTCCGTGGTCACGGGCCGTTTTTTAAGGTTTCAACACGACCACCATATTCGATCAAAGAAGTGCGTTATTGAAGGCACACAATCAATATTAAAAATAGAAAAAATAGAAAACCCAATTTTGTGGCTTCCAAACGCTGCAAAAACGTTGATTGAAAAAAAAAAAAGTTGCACTGACAACCTAAAGCCTTCTGTGTGTTTACTGCGTAATTCTCAACACGTCGTCGTTTTGCCTATCGTGGGACTCGCGGATGACAGCGGACGACGAGCGTGGGACCTCTACCACACTTGTACGTAGTTCAACTACTCTATTCAGTTACCGTACTTGAACTACTTCCCTGAATAGTTTAATAAATTTCAATGACATTTATATTTCGGATATTACTAGTTTACTTTAATTACTTTTCCGGAGTAAACCCTACTCAAATTACAAAATACTTTAAAATTAGTGGTAAGTTTGCTCATCAACAAACATTTCTGCACAGAAAGATATAAGATGTTGGAAGATGAGCTGATAGTTGCAAAGAAGGGGAAATAATGCGGCGTAGTCTGGGGGGAGGGGATAGTCTGGAGGGTCCGGGCCACTTAACATTTTCAAAAGACCTCCGCTGCAACAACCCTGCTACGAGGCACGGGGGGCGGACAGACACGTGGCAAGAAAGGCCAAGGAACTGCGGGATTAGAGCCGAAGACTGGCATTTCCCTTTGCCCCGAAGCTCAAGCAGACTTGACGCATTCGAAGAAAGGACTGGTCCCCACTTCTCCCCAAAATAAGAACTCTCGCGCACTACTGGAGGTGTACACACTGCATCCTCACCCAAAGGAGACAATAAAATGCAGCACTCGCCTTGAAGCTCATCTCGTGATCCCGTAGTTTGTGCTGGAGTTAATGAATCGCGTGCTTAAGAGGAACGCCAGGATGAACCTTTGGCGTTGCCTTTCCTCCCGAAACTCCGAATATGCTGGTCTTGCAAAATTCGAAGATCGTTCGAGAAACCTTAATGATCCCCCCAACTTTTCTACATAAATAAATAATAAAGAAGCAATGTTGGAAAGTACTTTAAGCACACGGTACTTAAAGCAGTACTTTAAGCAGTTTGAGAAAACTTGTACTTTACTTGAAGTAAATTCTCTGAGCATGTGCTTGTACTTTGCTAATGTCTTTTTTCTTGTAATTTCCGAGGAAAGTAAAACTCCCAAATTAAAGGTACATTTCAAAAATTGAAAACACACAAAAATTGCCGCATCGTTATGGGAAAAGGTCTTTGGAGACTTCATCTGGTCATTTCCCTGAATAAAATAATCGCGTTTGTGAGACCAATACAAATAAGTGCCTTATAAGTTGTTGTGTTATAAAGAGTAAAACACCTACTCTGGCGACTTGACTTTATCAAACGTTACAGCGATTTCTGAAAAAAAAAGAAAAAAGCTGATGCGCCACTGATTACCCCTGGAGCAATGCATATTGCATACCAGTAGAAAAAAAATTATATAGGGGATTGAATGACATCTTGAAAGATTTTGTTAAAAAGTACTTGTAGGTTACTTCGAAAGTACACTGTACTTATAGTACTTTACTTCTTCAAGTACATTGCACCAGGTGTACGTCCTAGTTTACTTGACGTACATAACCTCTCATTTACTTTGTAGTTTTACTTCAAGTACTTTTCGTATGTTCTTAAAGCAATACTGTAAACAAGCCAACATTGTCTGCAAAATCAAGCTGAGGCAGTGCCAATCCTGAAAGCAGAAGTTAAACATCCGCATTACATCATTGACCCAGAAACAAAAAGTACAAAACAATTCGGCACACTTAAGCAGAACCTGTTATTAAAGTATTTCTGGGAAAAAGCAAGCCGCTTTATATTTGGCTGGCCAAATTTCGCTAAGGTATCGAAACCCATGTACTTTCCTGTTACCATAAAAAAATATAAAAGTAACTTCAAAAGTAATGCGCTACTTTTTTGCGATAGTTAGTTATTTACTTAGATACTTCACATTTGAGTAATTTCTACTCTACTCAAATTACTTTTCAGGTCAAGACTCAGTAACTTCACATAATTACTTTTTTTTTAGTAACTCGTACATGTCTGACCTCTACTTCAGAACTGTTGTTCGCGGTACCGGCGAATTCTCTCTTCGAGCAAAAGAGAATAACAGGTTAAAATTGGACCTAGTTGGTACAAAATGCAAAAGTAAACGGTCAGCTAGAACGATAGGGACAAAACACAGACAAGGAGAAAAAGAGACAAGCACACCGCTAACTATAAACTTAGACTTCGTACTTCTTCATCCCTGTGACTTAAAGATTCACACCTAAAGTAATGACAATAAATCACCCTAATTCCTTGCATTACACTACTAAATTAAAATTCCTAATTAAAAAAAATAAAATGAAATAACTTAAATTATTAAACTTGGCCACTAACACCTCCCTGACCCAGCCCACAAACCACCGCAGACATACATCCCTCTTATTTTTTTTCACGGGGCCGTGCCACACAGCAAATATTGACCTTTCTCTCTTGCTGGCCGTGATGGAGGGCATGCTCACGCAGTCATCGGCGCTTTCCTCAATGGCCAGGGCCTCGAAAATCTCGCGCGCTAAGGCATTTCTGTTACTTTCGATCATAGAAACGTTGCTAAAAGTTGGCCTGCACCCGCACGTGAGTCAATGGACTGCAAGGTGCCCAGCCCCCGTGCCCTGCACCGACGCCGCGTGCTCCCGGACTCTGTCATTAATGCAGCGTCCCGTTTGCCCAATGTAGCAGCTCCCGCGTGACACTGAAATCTTTTACACAACACCGGTCTGGCACATGGCGTACTTAGTCCTGTGCGCAGTGTTGCAGGTTGGCTAGTGGTTCTTTGCCTGATTTACCCTGCGGCACATAGAGTTCCCTCTGTTCGGTGCCGAGCACACAACCCCGACACTCTGTCCTACAGCGATCTTTTTGAGTCGGTGGGTGTAACGTGTATATAGAAGACTACCGCAAAGTTCTCTCATGGAGTCTCTCTATCTCGCTCGGTACTTGGTGATCCTCGTGAAAATTTTCTGCATATCGTCTCACACACGGCCACAAGGAGGACATCTGGACACCCAGAGTCAGAAAGCCGGGCCATCTGTTTCTGAAAGGGAGCGTCAGCTTGAGGGTTTCATGACTTGCGCAGCGCTCGTACGAGTGCCGTGTTGGGAACACTTCGTTTGACGGTTTTCAAATGGCAAGATGCAAACGAAAGAAAACATTTAAGGCCGGTTCACACATACAGCGGAGCGCTAAGTTAGCGCTACTTGAGCGCTCGAAGGAGCGCTCATGTGGCGCTTCCTAGGGCGTGACGTACCGCTCGGTTAGCGCTACAGCAGCGCTCTGTTAGCGCTATAGAAGCGCTCTGTCAGCACTACAGAAGCCCTCTGTTAGCGCTCTCGCACTCCTTGTGCCGTGCTTGCTGCTGCCGAACAGCGTGTGCACGGCGATTCCTTTGTTGTTGTTTGGCTTTGAATTAAGAGGAAGTAGAAGAGCCACTCTCCTTTCACTTTCAAGCCACACTGGCTTGAAAAACGACGAAGAGTAAGTGAGCGAAGGACGTTCCAGACCGCTTGTCCTAAATTTTTTTTTTCGTAAACTGCTGAACCAACTGCCTATTTTTGAGAGTTTGAGGCCAAAAAAGAGCAATCCGGACTCAGGCCCAGAGACCAAGGGCTCTGAAGAAGACCGCAATGGACGGGAACACACAAAATGGTCAGACACCTCTGATTCCCACCGAAGAACCTATGGACCATTTATACTCGGTGGACCCATGCAGTCAAGCAACCAAGCCGCCAGGTACATTCAACAATGAAGACTCACAGTCTGCTAACATCACTCCTGCGCAGCGTGAGCCACAAGTCAACATGGATCACATGCAAGCTTCTTCGAACGCCGACGACGATGGCTTCACTGTCTACACGTCACGGAAGCGGAAGTGTCAGCACGAAAACAACGGGGAGGTGAATCAACTTCAAGAGACAGGTTTGACTGTCATTTTTATACCCGCAAATCCTGCTGTCTGTCTTACCAAACTAAGTAGCCTAAAACTTTCGGAAGCGCTGGAGACAATATGTCAGGAATGTATCCTAATGATCCGCCCCAACAAGCGACTAAATCTGATAGCGGTTGATACTCGTAACGCCTACGCAACGAAACTCCTTCTCAAGGTTACCACACTATGCCAAGTAGACGTGAGGGCTTATGAACCGTGTCCACGCTCAGCAGCAGTAGGTATCATAAAGGGCGTAGATCAAGAGATCACCGACATGCAACTACAAGATGAGCTGAGTGCCGAACCAGTGCCCATTCTGCATGCCCGAAGACTTGGAAAATCATTCGTTGTGAAGGTACAGTTTGCAACCACACAACTGCCGGATTACGCTCTTCTTTCTCGTGTCCGCTATCGAGTCTTTCCCTTCGAAGAAAGCCCTTTACAGTGTACAAACTGTGGCCGCTACGGCCACAAGACTGTTGCATGCTTCCGCGAAACAATTTGCAGTCGATGTGGAGGAAAACACGATCGAAATGCCTGCGAATCTGTAGAGCCAAAATGCATTAACTGTGGAAGCTGTCATGAGGCGCTAGCTCAAGGGTGCCCGAAACGGATCGAACAAAAAAGGCTAGCAGAAGTTCGAAGACAAGGCCACACAACAGTATCGAATAACTCACAGGCTCACGTTCAACACGAGACAACCCACCAGAACCAACAGTCCCAACCACGCGATCTGAATGACTTTCCTTCCCTCCCATCAACCAGCAAAGAAGACGTCCAAGTCAACCAGAGTTTGAGCCAGAATGCTGTGAAGCGCACGTACAGTGACTCCTTGAAATCGGTAGAACCTCAGTCGGCACCTGTATTGAAGAACGACACCATACACTCTATCTCACCACCACCACCTATAAAAGGAACCTCCTCCGAAACTCCACATAGAGAGTACTTGAATGCACGTGAGAAAACCGCGAAACCAGTAAGCTGTACTTCTGAGCCAAATATCGCGAATGACGGTGAGTCCATATTCAGCTCTGCCCTCAGAATCATAATTGATATCATAAGTCGTTTCTTAAATACTCAGCAATCAGAATGGGCTAAAATGATCCAGAAAGGACTTGATTTAATCAGTCCTCTCCTTTTTGCCTGGATAAAGTAGAATGTTTTCAAGATAGTTTGAGTGCAACAACGGTATTTCAATGGAATGCAAATGGACTCAGATCAAAACTTTCTGATTTTAAACAACTTGTTTTCAAGTACCGTTTTCCTGTACTAGCTATAACGGAACCTAAGATTAGCGATTATTCAAATTTTAAAATTTCGGGATACACGTTTATCACTTCAAAGAGAACATGCGGAAACAGCCGCGCCATGCTGGGAATAAGAAAAGATCTTACTTATGCTGAAGTTGAAGTAGCCCCCCATGACACAAATGAATACGTTTGTGCCATTGTTAACGACAAAAACAAAAATATAACTGTCATCTCCGCTTACACTGAGACTCGGGCAGCTTTTGATTCAAAACGCGTCGAGACTCTTCTTCGGAGTACCCCCTCTCCGCATTTTTTATGCGGTGACTTTAATGCCCATCATGAGTTCTGGGGTAGCGTCCGGAACGACCAAAGAGGGTGCCAGATCAGTGAACTCGCAGAAAGTTTGAGCTTAGTCCTGTTGAATGACGGGAGTCCAACCTTTTATAGAGGAGAAACTGTCAGTAGCGTTCTAGATCTGACATTTGTGTCAGCTAGCTATGTCAAACATGTTGCCTGGTCAACTGATCTTGAGACCAGGGGAAGTGACCACATGCCGGTCCTGACGTTTGTCCGTGGCTTTGACAAAAGCAGAAAACCACATTCTATATCTGTTACTGATTGGGACAAGTTCTCTACGCTCGCCAGTGATTTAATTACAGCAACAACAACCAATGATCAGCTATTGCCTTCCCTAACAAACTGCATATTGCAGGCGACTCGGAAAATAACCCTGCCTTTCAATCGAACAGAGGTAGACATAGAGTACGAAAGGTTACGGGCAATCCGCAGACAAGCAGAAAGAAAAGCTAGACGCACAAAAGATCCTGAGGACTACCGCAATGTCCGGAGAGCACAAAAAAAGGTACGCAAACATCTTGACGCTCTTAGCCGACGTCGATGGAGAGAGCTCTGCTCATCCTTAGATGCAAAGAAACATCTGTCTCAACTGTGGAGAGTGATCCGCGGAATCAGAGCGCCTGCTCAACAACAATACAAATTTAGGGCCCTCGCATTGCGTGAGAGATCTACAGATATTGAAATTGCTGAGGCATTTTGTCGCCTTGTTACTCGAAGCTCAAGCTATATCCAATGTCCAAAACGCCATGTTGTTCATTCACCGTCATCAAACGAAATCTTTCTCGATTGTCCCTTTACTCTTGCAGAGCTGAGTCATGCACTACAGGACTCAAAAAAGAAATCGTCACCTTGTCCTCACGCAATAACCTACTCGGCACTCTCACGGCTGGATGAGCACTCAAAACGCAGACTACTCGAATACTATAACCAATCATTTTCTACAGGCGTGCTTCCACGAGATTGGAAGCGAGGCAAGATCATCCCCGTTCTGAAACCTGGACGTTCACCTCTTGACCTGGGATCATTTCGACCAATCGTGCTAACCAGTTGCGTGTGCAAAATAATGGAGCGAATGATCCTCTCAAGAATGACATGGTACATCGAAAAATCCAAGTTGTATCCTGAAGAAATGTCTGGATTTCGTATTGGACGTTCTGCCACAGACAGCGTAGTCGATCTGGTTAGTTCGGTCGAGCAAGGCATTGCCGATAGAAGCAAAACTCTAGCTATCTTCATAGATATCCAAAAGGCCTTCGATTCCATCACGCACGAAGCAGTTTTGTCTGCAATGGCTGAGCATGGTTTTGGGGGGAATGTTTTTAACTGGGTGAAAGACTACCTTAAAGAGCGAACTATCTTTATGCAGACAGTTGACGGAGACACGGAAGACCACACAGTGGAGCGAGGTGTACCACAAGGAGGAGTACTAAGTCCTACGCTCTTCAATATTTCGCTTGTATCCTTACGCCGGAAGCTCCCTAGGCATATTCAGCTTTCGATTTACGCCGATGATATCTGTATGTGGTCGACACACGCTAATCGTTTCGTCAGCCAGCGGAGACTTCAGCACGCTCTTGCTGAAATCAGCCTATATTTACGAGAACGGGGAATGTGCCTATCTCCCGAAAAAACTGTGGCCATGGCGTTCACACGAATGTCGATGAAACGTTTTCCTTTAGTCCTTGCTGGAAATCTCATCCCATACCTACCAACACATAGGTTTCTCGGTTTTTTAATCGATAAAAACCTGACCTGGACACCACATATAAAATACCTTAAATCGAAGCTTGGTTCCGCGTCCAATATCCTTCGCTGCCTTACAGGAAGGACTTGGGGCAAGTCTTGCACATCTATGCTGAAATTACAGGACTCTTTAATTAATTCTCTCATCAGGTACAGCCTACCAGTTTTGCAGAACATTTCTGCCACGAACTTTAGGAGTCTGCAGACAGAGGCAAATAAGTCTTTAAGAATTTGTCTTGGCGTCCCTGGTGGAACTTCAAATGTTGGCACAATTGCAGAAGCTGAAGCACTTCCTTTGACAACAATGCGCATGCAAGAAACGTTAAGAATACACCTAAGGCACAAATCTCGACACAAGTGGCATTATCTCATAAATTTGAATCGTGAAAGACCAAGCTCTGGGTTCGGTAAAGCCGTGGATGAACTGCAAAAGAATATTCCTCCTTCAGCCAAGTATTATGAAACCCCATCCTGCCCTCCCTGGACACTGCATGTCCCAGAAGTTTTTATGAATGTGCCAGGTCTCATCCAAAAAGCAGCACAGTCACAAGTAACTCAACTTCAATTGACGCTCAGTCATATTCACTATGCATACTTTGACCGTGTGCATATATACACAGATGGCTCTACACGTACTAGTACATCAGCCTCTGCAATAGTTATACCAACTCTCAATACAACCCGTAGCTTCAAGCTGTCACACAATGTCCCTTCAACAACTGCGGAGCTACACGGAATTAAGATGGCACTCCAATTCATCCACTCTCAAACAGTTTCACAAAAGTGGGCAATTTTGACAGACTCACGGGCTGCGCTGCAGTCATTAAAGCATTCCCTCACCTCTTCATCCAACCCACACTTGTGTTTTGAGCTTTTGTTTAGCTACGCAGAGCTCAAAAGAAGCGGGCATGATGTGGTATTCCAGTGGATTCCGGGGCACACCGGAATAGCTGGAAATCAGGCTGCAGATGCTGCTGCCTCTAATGGTCACCTATTACAAACCACGGACACCGTACCTTTTACGAAAACAGACGCTCGATCGTTAATTATGTCACTTGGTAGAGAGGAATTTAGAAAACTTTGGAAGTCACCAGACTATCATTACAAGCCACTTTTCAGAATCGATCCTTCTCTAAAAGGAATATCTCCAAAACATTTACCAAGGAAGCTCGAGACCCTTTACCACCGCATACGTCTTAATGTCGCATATACAAATCTCCAAAGATTTAGGTATGGCCACGCGGCTAGCCCGAATTGTCAACAGTGTGGTATACCCGAAGATCTCAATCACATTTTTACAAGTTGCTCTAAATTCGATGACGCGAGGTGGACACTACAGGCCACCTTACAACAACTTTATGGCGAAGCTTACAGTTTTAAAAACCTGCTAGAAACTTGGAAGCCGCAAGATAAGCAACGAGGACCATTAGACGCGTTTACAAACTTTCTCGAAGAAACTGGGCTGATAGACCAACTTTAACTTTACCTGGAATCGTTTAACTATATACGTACAGCCTACGTGAGGCGACGTGAACTGAAAGTGAACACTAACTCATTTATATCTCGTGTGTGTTTATGGACAATAGTGAGCAATGACTCAGTGTTTCTGCGGTACAACGACGTTTCGTTTCTTCATCTGTGACGGTGTGTGTTGGTGTCTTCAGCATTACAACCCTATGACTGATATGTGAAAATCTGAACCTGTATCCCTGCCTTCCCCGCATTTCTGCATTCTTCTGCAACCTTTCTTCCCGCCTCCCTTCCCATGCAGAGTAGCCTGCCAGACTACGTGTTTGGCTAAACTCTCTGTTGTTCTTCCCAATAATAATAAAAAAAAAAAAAAAGCAAAGGGTCGGGCAGGCGATCCATAGTCATGAACTCTAAACGACTAACTCAGTGGTTACGATCTCATCGCTTTCTATTCGATATGCGTGACCCGGGTTTCAAAGACACGCAGTTAAAAAATGATCGCCTTCGAAAATGCTCTGTGTCTCAGTCCCTTCGTCTGGAAACAAGCTTCGCCGAATAACTGCCGGTATCTCGGTGCCGAAAGATTTCACGCACTCAGAAGGCTCTTCTGGGCGTTAAATCGTCCACACATATATGCACTAATTACGTATGTAATTTGTTGAGCATTTGTTGCGTTTCTATTTCAGCGTCTCACATCTCCGCCATGGAGCTGCTGATGCACACCCAACCACAAAAACCGGAACCGCAGTGCACGCGCTAATCCGCAGCACCGCGGTACAAGAAGCGCTACTGAAGCGCTTACACGGCGCTACTGAAGCACTAACAAGGTGCTACTGGAGCGCTAACAAGGCGCTACTGGAGCGCTAACAAGGCGCTACTGGAGCACTAATTAACCGCTATATTAGAACGAAGTCACGCGCTAGGAATCGCCACATGAGCGCCCCTTCGAGCGCTCGCGTAGCGCTCAAAAACACTGGGTTGTGTGTGTGTTTATACAGCCTAGAACTTGGACTGCCTCACAGGGGCGACGAGTCTCCCAGCTGTAGATGAGAAATTTAGCCAGTGCGGTGCAGCCGCTAGCCTGGGGTCTTTAACGTGCATCACGCAGTGGTGATACACGACCGCACGCCGGTATGATGCTCATTCAGATCGAAACGGGCAGGGGTGGGGCTCGAGCCCAGGGTCCCTGGGTTCTGCAGCGCGAGCTTTCGCTCCACGTGCTCCGAGCTGGTGTGCGCTAGACCACTCGGCCACTGATCCCCCTCGCGTAGCGCTCACTAAGAGCTCCACTGTATGTTTGAACAGAGCTTTACTTGAGCGAGGTTCGTACCTCCAACACAGGTGTCTATCCTTAAAGGAGCGGTGCAACGATATTCAGTTGGAATGTTTTTCACTTTACACGAACTTATTGGCACTAGTCGGACTCAAGGATACTCGCACGCAATGCCACTTGACAAGAAACTCTTTTGTTGCGGTGTGATTTCAAGGACCAAAGCGATCATCTTGATTCAATCTCTCCTTTGCAAAATTTAATGACCTAACGTGGGGATCGCAGTGCACCTCAATGACGTTATTTTAATGCGGTGTATAGATTGTACCTAGAGCCACTCTATATGGCAGCGTAGCTGCCAGAGTAGCGACACGACGCAAAATTATCTAGATATACGACGTCAGAAGCGCCTATAGTGATCTCCATTTTGGGCCTGGGAGGTTTCCATGGTAACCGTACTGCTAGCGACGCCGGGCGGCAACCTTTATCTAGTTGATATCTCCATTCGTTAATTGAAAAGTGGTAAAAGACCTAAAAGACGATTGCATGGTGGTACGGCACGGGCCTCTGGAGACGCGGTGCCTGTTCTTCTGTGAAATGAGAAGATTTGCAGCGTGCACGGACAAGGCGAGTAACGTCCCTGGATATTTTTTCGTTTTTACAGGTAGCGACAACTTTCCTCCTTTCCATCTACGATTCCTCTTTCCCCCCAAAATTTTCTCCTCTCCCTCTCTAGCGCCGCCATTCGCTTCCTAACGTCAGACGGGAGGGCGGTTCCGCTGTGTTGTTATGTGGTTAGCAGTAGCGTAGTCTTCCTTGTTTTGGTAATTTTCAGCGCGTGAAATTAATTTGGATATCATCGGGTTACTTACGTGAATCGAAGGTAAGCTGTTATTTCCGCAAAAGCACATATATATATATCAATATTTTGCCGCAATCCCTATCATACCGCAGCGAGAGCTTTCGCGAGCAATGCTCTCGGCGCTGCTAGATATGTGCGCGCCTGCGTTACAATAAACTATTTATATTTGTAATAAATACAAATGCCTTGTGAAAATTTCATTCCGTCGTGGATGGTTAAGCTATTGTGAGAACTCTATTTTGTTTGCAACCATTCTCCCTCGTGGCGAGCGTTGGTAATGCTACGCAAACGCGTTTGGAACTCATTTTTTGGGGTGTATCTACATGACTTCAACACGCATTTTGTTATAAGTACTAGTAGCAGTGTTTAGATGGAAAACAAACGTCGTGCGAAGTAGTGACCTTGACGAGTTTGGACTATGCGAGATCCGTGCGGATTAATTTTGCAGCACTTAACTCACCAGTCCCAAACAATATTTCGGGTGAAGTTACACCATCGCACGTGTTATTCGCACGTGTTATTTCTTGCGATAACGGGCAATCTCGTCCTCGAACCTCTACTGCGGAGCCGTGTTTGGTCTCAAATAACTCTGTGAAGGATTCTAGCTGGCAACTTTCGCTGTTTTTGATTGCTGGATAGCATACCTTCAGCGTGCAGTGAAGAAATGTTGCGTACAACTTTTATTATTTTGCCGCATTAAACGGTGAATCCAAGACCAATTTTATTAGATCGAGTTCAAAGAATTCGTTATGAACGTGTTTAATGTCTCTGTCTACTTTTTTCTGCCTAGCTTCCACTGTAACATCCACGTAGATATTTTTTTAGACAAAACCCCCGAGACTGGGGGAAGGAAGGACAACACAACACGAAGCACATGCATTGTGCAGACATTTTTGTTTATTTCAGCTCTTGTCGTGCGATTATATATATATATCTCAAAAGACAAGTGTTCTACTCCCACAAGCTCCATTATTCCTCAACTTCGCTTTCTATTCCTAATTCGGACCACAGCTCTCTCAAAAAGTGGTGGTAAGCCAAAGAAGCATGAAAGGCGTTTTCGGCTCATACTGTCCTCGGTAGCAGCTTTTCGTGTTTCGTAGAGGTTCACTGCGAGACACTCACAGCTGAAGCGGCCAATCGGTGGCTTCATCCATTCACATCCTGTCCCTTAAAAACTCAGGTTACGCGAAAAACTTTGCCGGCGAACAACCGGGTTTTCGAGTGAAAAACAACAGGCTAAAACGGCAGAGCACCGATGCGGTATTTCAGCTGAGACCGAGTTCGGCAGTCAGGCGCGTCAGGAAAAACATTGCATGTGTACCTATGTGAACGTGTGTGGAAGAGGTAACTAGCTCAGAAATGCTCACCTCACAAAGCTTGCTGCTTCTGGTAGGGACAAAGTTTTTCCTCCCAATCATGTGGAGCCATGCCTTCTGCCTCTTCAGATCGACTTTCCGAAGCAGAACAACTTTTTTCCACTACCAGAACTCTGGCTGCACCCAAAAGCGCAACACCCCGTCATCTAACACAAACGCTTACTACTTCACTTGCCTCATTACGGTCGAGAAACACCAGGACGTCAAGCTAAAGTCGTCGGCGAGTGTCACGAAACACGCGAGCGGACGGAGCAGCCGAGCAGCTTGGAAGCAAATGGCGGACGGAAGTGGCGACAATTCCGGAAATCACGTGACATCGCTCTCCTAATAGAAACAGGTGTCGGCGCGGCAAAGAATGACGGTACTTGTAAAACGCAGTGAAAAAACATCGAGGGACTTTAAAGGCGAGTGGTGTTCCGCGCCGCGGGGTGGCGGCGGCTTCGTAAGACGAACGTACCGCCCTTGTACTTTCGGACTTCGCTCCTATGGAACAATGGAACAAAATCCGATTACGCCGGCCACGACAGGACGATTGCCTTGGGACATGACTGCTGCTCGACTGCCCCATAGTAAGAGAATGTATGCTTAGCATCATACTTCTTCAAGACCCAATCATCCATTCAAGATGAGATGTCCTCACCGACTGGCGGGGAGCGACGTCGACGACGGTATCACCCCGTTTTCGGCGATGAACAGTCGACGGGGTTGAACCAGGGACAGCATGGTGGTCTACAGAGGATTGTTAACGCCATCAAAGGAAACGGACGCCGGATATCAGGTGTTCTTGCCGACAGGCCAAGTGGTCGTCCGGAAGTTTACCGGCATGCAAAATGTCTATTTTTATCTGGTGTAGCACGCATATCCGTGTTAAAGGGGAACTCCGCCGATTTCTTCATGGCCCCCGATTTGCTTCAAATTTTGCTAAACTCGCCGAACAACATCGCCAAAATAGTATCCCGAATATTAGGTCAAAATAATTTTTTTTCACGAAGTTATTGAATTTACAATTTTGGTCCTCACCGTGTTTTTCAAACTGAAAGTATCTACTGGCAACAATGAAAAAGTGACGTCAGTGGAAGTGCAGGGGTTCACTCTTTAGACTGTAGAATTTGTTCCCAACTGATTCGAAGCAGTTTCATGGTGTCAAATGAATGCTTTGGAAGCTCGCCCCAGTCCCCGCACTCCAGCACGGAACAAATGATTGGCATATTCTATTTTTTAGACTGCTCGCCCGACTAGCAAGCTGACCTTCCAATGACGTCACGGCCCTGAAAAGGGCGGGTATATTTGAATGTTTGTTTTTGCTTGATTTTCATTTGCCGATTTCGCAATAACTATTATGAATTTCACGATACTAAATAGCATACCAGAAAGGGTAAAGGCCGGGGAGTCAGAACATATAGTTAGTTGAGGTAGCTCAAAAATCGGCGGAGTACCCCTTTAAAGGGGCCGTGAAATGATTCTTTAACTTCTTCTTCCTTAGCTTTAATCCTCAACTCAAAAAAGAACACTGGAATCACGCGATCGTGACATGCTAGGGCACCGGTGCGATGACCCCAAGCTTCCACCGTGCTTTTTAAGCACACCATAGAGCTTGACATTCGCAAGTGCACTCATGTGCACTCATTGGCCACACACTTGAATTCAAATATTCATTGACGTATTGATTGTTGACGAGCACATACGTCCAAGTGACGCAGTTTTCGTGTCAAATGCGTGAGCTGGGGTCGGCTGACGTCATTTTGGCTTTTGTAGGCATTGCAAAGAGGATATTTAGAACCATACACACATGATGACAGCATCATAGCACACGGACATTAATCCTTACAAAACGGGTCCAGTTACAGAAAATAAATACTACACTCGTAAAAAATAATTGTCTGTAACTTGTTAATTACAAAGACGAACACACCTCAGAGCATATAAATTTAATAGTGTGTGTTGATGCATTCTTATAGTGCAGGTCATTTCATAAACACCATTTAAGCAAAAACCAGCTTTTCAAATGAAAAAAAAAAAAGAAATACTGCGATCAAATGCAAGCTATTGCTAAGAAAGTACGTTATATCAAAATCTTCAGAACTGTCAATTCGTAAAATCGTCGATTAGTACAAAAGGTTAAAGGTCGCAGGCGCTTACTCGCTTAAAGTTGCGGTGATTATTCGGTGACCCAGGGCTGAAACAACTTCCCCCAGGCCCTACACACGACGTGTACCTTTCATTTCGATTCTCAGAAATTCCAACATTCAAAGGAAGCTAGAAAATGCGAAAATGTTATCCTAAAAGCTACATCGTAAGATCGTTGATTAGTACAAAAGGTAAAGATCGCAGGAGCTTCCTCGCTAAAAGTTTGTGATTACGCGGTTACCTGGGGCTGAAACAACTTCCCCAAGGTCTAACATGCGACGCATACAATTCGCATTGATTCTCAGACATTCCAACGTTCAAACAAGGCTAGGAGTATGCAAAAATTGCATGCAAAATGTCTTATCGATCCTCGAACACATCCAGGAATACGAGCACCGCTACGGCGATATGACTGATGCTGTCGCACAGGTGCTAATATCCAGAGCGATCTTGCACAGAAAAGGCATAAAGTCACACTCTTTCAGATCTTCACGTTATACCTGCGTCAGAGAGCACGAAGAAGTCCGAAATCGTCGGCAAGCAGCGGCACATTACAACTACCGCGCACCGAACAAACTCGCATCGACCAGCTCTGGGCGCTGCCATCTTACCGGTGACATCACGGCTCTTGCGAGGTCACGTGACGAGTAGTCACTCGGTTGCTAAGGAAACCGAGCCAGCTCAGCTCGTTGCTATGGTACCGCGTGTGCCCAATCACGGTGAGAGGCGGCACAGGGAAAAGCGTGGCGCTACTCTGGCAGCTACGCTGCCATATCGAGTGGCTCTAATTGTACCCGAGCATTGCGTCGGCACTCGCTTTCGGCTCGTGATAATTACTAGCTCGAGAAGTATTCGGGTAGTGCCCCGTGTCCAATCGCTAAACGACGACAATAGCAGAGCAATAACAATATCGGGAACTCAGCGCTTGCCCTGTGCTTTGCCAACCCCAGCGCGTGGCTATGATCAACATTGGCGGCATATAATTGGCATCAGATCACGTGGCCGCTTGTTCTGGCTGCGAGTTAAGGCGGTGATCGCCGCTAATTTTTCTTTAATTATTGGAGGGATTTTTTTTTTTTTTTTTTGCGTGGGGTGAAAAACAAACGCGTGTTTCATAGGTCATTAACGTGAGGGATCCGTTCTAAGCGGTATTTGCGCAAAGTACAAAAATTGTTGGATCGCCCCTTTAAACCAAAGTGCGAGGTCGAGGAACTTAATAGACTTGCCCACGGGCAGTTCGTGAGTGAAGAGCAGGTGAGGGCAACATTTTTGGAAGCTTCTCCTGATCGTGCTCCAGATTTCTAGCGCTTTCGTCATCTGCACTCAGTTAGGTTCTTCCGTATCGGCTCCCATTAAAACGAGTAGCCAAGATAAATCACTAATTAGTTGAATACTCAGGCGGTCGTAATCTCGCAACTCTATTGGCGATGAGAGCGATCGAAAGCGTCGCTGGGGTCGGCCCACCACAATTGGCCGAATGCTGACTATCACGTCAGCAAAGGATGTCTCATCGACGGAAATAAGAGGAATGTAAGAACTTCAATTTGGACGGTGTTGGCAGTGTTGCTTTGAGAGCTCTATGATTTCAGGATTCCACCATGCCCATTAAGAACACCATCGAAATTGTTGCTCACAAGGTGGTGACGTCACGAAAGGTAACCGAACGAGGGCGCCACCAAAACATCTCGCCAGGGTGAAGACATCCATTGTTGCCCTGAATGTGCCAGCGCGTGACGCTCTCGCGCACTAAATGCGTGGCTTGAGCGGTAAAATGGCGTCTATGCATTAGCCAAAGCTAAGCGCTCGAGCTGAGTGTCACCGGATTGCGCGCACTTCAAAATGCATAAAAAAAACGATTGGGCTAAAAATGGCTGAGATGTCACCACTCAAGCAAAAGTGCACGTGTGTATGAAGGCACTCTTATCTCGCCGCTAATAGCCTCAACCAGTAATTATTTTCATTGCATGAGTTGCAAAGAAAACGTGAAACACGTGCACGATAAAGACAGGCATTGTACGATGGTTCCCACATCAATCGTAGCTGGCGTCGCACGACAGTGTGACATGGCACGTCTCGATGTCGCATCGCGTTGACCTGGCCGACGGAGAAATGATATCGCCATAAACAACATTGAACGCGACATACAAGAGGAAATGGTAACGGAACAGTTCCGCCATTCCACAGAAGTGTCAGCTGTATGCAGTTCGAATGTTCTCATGTTCTGCGAAGTTACTGAGAGCACTATGAGGGACATGGAAGTTGCTGTGATATCACCATCTCAACTACGAGTACAGCGCTGAAAATAACGACAATGGTGCGGAGAAGCGGTGCTAAAATGTTGAAGGGCGGTGCATGCTTTGGTTTTGCCGTAATGGGTTGCATTCTAAGTTCAGAAGGTGCTAATGAATTGCAAAGGCCTGTGTCCCCTGGGGCAACAACCACTACGATGTCACCTAAGCAGTGTAGAATGTGTAAGCTGTGCCGGGGCTCAAGTTTCGTAATGACCCACTTTGCATAATGGCAGGCGCCCGTCGCTATACTCTGTTTCATACTTAGCGTGCGACGCTGACAAAGCTACTGCCGCGAGCGCGTAGCTTTATCCATGGTGTTGTTTACGCGAGAACGCATGCAAAGGATCAACGAGATCAAGCCCCATGCTCGCGCCAGTAGCTTGAAAATGTGTGTAAGTTGTGGGAGCCGAGGGTGAAAGACGATGCAGAGGGCACATGACAGGCGATCGGTGGAGAAGTCATGAGCTGGCAGCAACGACTGGGCCGGGCTGCGTGGCCAGGAGACCTCTGTTGCGCTTTTTGGACCCCCACGGCGAATAGGGAGAAGGAAGTGATGTCAACAACGCATCAAACGCAGATTGGATGTTGATTAGTGAGAGTCGCTGATGATGAATTTCTGCAGAAGAAACATCGAATCTGCGTATTTTTGCGTTCTTGACGTCACTTCCTTCTCCCTAGCCGCCGTGGGAGTCCAAAAAGCGCAACATAGGTCTCCTGGCCCATGGCGAACCCCGAAGCGGTCCACCAGCAAGGTTCGAAGTCCGGACCGGTGGAAACGGCGAGCCCTGGCCATGTGGCCTAGGCCACAACGATCCCGGAGTGGTTTCCCGGCGAGACTCGGGCAGTGATAGCCCGGGACAGCCAGCTTGCGCAGCGCTGGCGTGGGAAGGACGATCCGCAGGCCAGGATATGGACTCCGACTGCCTGAGTCCGAGCCCCATTCTTGCCTCAGAGAGTACACCAGGAGCTTTAAGCTGTCCAAAAATAAATTCTTCTTTCATGACTTACCGATCATCCTCCGGACTAACCCAAGGAAGTTCTGGAACTTAGTATCACCAAAAACTAATAACCCTATCGTACATCTTACCCATGAAAATCGCGACCTCATCCCTGAGAGCGACTACCCTAAGGTACTAAACGACTACATTTCCTCAATCGTTTACTATAGAGTGCTCAGCCACTATCCCTACTCTCACTGAAGAGCCTTACGAGCGAATGCCCCCAATCAGTATTGACCCTGCCAGTATTGTAAACCTAATAGAAAAATTAAAACTCACATCGTCCGCTGGTCCTGACAATATAAATTTGAAAATTCTCAAAAACACCAGCATTTTTTCCAGTGAATTTCTGTCGCTTATATATGATCAGTCCTTATCTGAAGGCCTCCTTCCTTCAGACTGGAAAATTGGCAAGGTTGTCCCGGTTTTTAAACAGGGAATTCGCTCTACTCTCTCTAACTACCGCCCTATATTTTTAAAATCTGTCTGATCCAAACTACTTGAGCACATACTTTACTCTCACATCATGACTCACTTAACAAGAAACAGATTTTCTTTTATGCATCAACATGGATTCCAAAAAGGACTACCCTGTGAGACGCAGCTCTATGACTTCATTCATGATCTACACACTAACCTCGAGTGTCATGCTCACACAGACGCCGTCTTTCTTGGGTTCTTTAAAGCTTTCGACCGTGTCCCCCATCAACGTTTCCTTTCCGAGCTGTCCTTTCTCCACCTTGATCCTTTAGTGCTTGCATGGATAGGCGACTTCCTTTCCTCCCGCCTACAGTTCGCGGTCATCAATGATCACAAGTCCACCTTAACAAATGTCTCCTCTGGTGTTCCGCAAGGGTCCGTTCTCGGGCCTTTGCTTTTTTTAATATTTATCAATGACCTTTCTTCCACCATTTCCTCTAAAATACGCCTCTTCTGAGACGACTGCGTAGTCTATAACAAAGTAACATGTGTGCATGATCACAACCAGCCACAAGATTACCTTCTAAAAGTTAACCAATGTGCAACACCTCGTTGATGTCACTAAACAAATCCAAATGTAAATTAATCCGCTTCACAAGAAAGAAATCTATCCATCAGTACTTCCTCGACTCTGACCTAATCCAATCCGTTTCAATATATAAATATCTTGGTGTAAAACTAACATCAGACCTCTCATGGAATAACCACATTGAAGCCATACATGCTGACAGATCGAGAACCCTATAGGCTTCATCCGACGTAACCTGCGCATTGCTCTTCCACTTGTCCGCAAACTGGCGTACGACACGTTCATCAAACCAAAATTAGAATATGAAGCTTCCATCGGGATTCCCCACCAGGCCTATCTCATCAAACACCTGGAAGCAGTGCAAAACCGAGCCGCTCGTTTCTTCTTGTCCACTTACGATTTTTCTGTCAGTGTATCCGCGTTTAAAAGTCAACTAACCTTGTCTTCTTTGCAGCTCCACAAAAAACTCTCTCGCCTCTGTCTTCTTAATAAAGTCTACTATCATTTCCCGAGTCTCGTTCCAACCTCCGAGCCGAGCAGTCGACTTTCCCCGGGCTCCGAGAACTCCGAAAGAACGAGAACGTGATCCAAGCGTAAACATCGAGCCGGCGCTCGGCGCAGCCGGCCGACCTCCCGGCTTGGCGCGAGGCACGCCCTGGTCCCCGATTTTGCCTCGCCGAGAAGCTTGAAAACTCCGAGAACCTCGTCAGGTCTGGATTTTCTCGGTACTATGTACGGCCAAGTGGCGCGTTTCTGCGCGCGCTCCTCATCGACGTGCAGGCTCCTAACTCAACCAGCGGAAAATGGAAGTTCAAGTAATCGGTGAGGACATCACACCAGAAGAGGTGACCGCCGAAATGGGCTGGCGCACCGCCCGTTCCCGCCGTCCCGACAAGAAACCTGGCCAAAACTCATCTCACGACGACCCGCCCCAATCGCAAGACTCCCACTCTCGCTCTAAAACCAGGAAGAACGTTAAATCTCAAGTCCTCAAGGCCGGACGTATGCCCCAATTACCCAAGAACGAAATTAAGATCATTGTGAGACCTAAAGGGGCGCTAAATATCCCCAAAGTCGGCAGCCCCACAGTGACTGCAGCTATTTTCCAAGCAACACAACTTAGCCCGGAAGAAAGCCAAGACAACACGA
This sequence comes from Ixodes scapularis, assembly GCF_016920785.2. Taxonomy (NCBI): domain Eukaryota; kingdom Metazoa; phylum Arthropoda; class Arachnida; order Ixodida; family Ixodidae; genus Ixodes; species Ixodes scapularis. Next base: position 225,215,174 of record NW_024609835.1, read on the forward strand.
TCTGCCCGAACGTTCAACAAAACATCGTCGTGATCAGCACGCCCCGACCGCACAATGCTGACAGGTACGTGCGCATGAAATCTATCCACGTCAATGGTGTCACCCACGAAGTCAACGCATACGAGGCAGCCCCAGACAACACTACCAAGGGAGTCCTCCGAGGTATTCCCCTCACCGATAGCGCCCAGGAAATCGACGCGAACATCATAAATGCCCGCAATCCATTAGCCCTGGCCGCCAAGCGCGTCGGTTCCACCACGACCATCGTAATCGCCTTCGACGGACCCAGTGTTCCGCACTTGGTCCGATACGGCGCTACATTGATCCCCTGCTGCTTGTACCGAAAGCAAATCGACATATGTTACCACTGTGGCCGTCTCGGGCACCGCATGGACGTTTGTCCATTCCCCAACAACAAGATCTGCAGGGGCTGCGGCGCCCGCAATCCTGAACAAGACCATCAGTGCACCCCGAAGTGCACGCTGTGCGGTGGACCCCACCCCACGGCGGACAAAGGGTGCACGGCCAAATACAAAACGCCATACGTCATCCGGAAACGCCTCTGGGAACAACGCATGGCACAGCAATCACTCCCTCAACCAGGTGATTTCCCGCCCATAGACACCAACCACCTCTCTCGCTCCCGCTCCCGACCCAGAGCAGGCCGTTCCCGGTCAAGATCTAGGTCGACCCCAAGAGTCCGACAAACTTCGGAAAAGCGACTTCCGCCGCCACAGCCACGGCAGAACCACCAACAACAGCAGCCGGGACCAGGCCCGCAGCCTGACCAACAAGAACAGGTGAGCTGGGCAGATAGGGTCTCCCTGCCCCCTAAGCCTCAACATAAGGACAGTGGCAGATCCGCCCTAGAACTACAGCTAGCCCAAATTCAGTCCGTGTTGAATCAGGTGTTACGAGAGAACAGGAATCTTAAAGCAGAAATCGCTCAATTAAAGACAGAGAAAGTAAAAGGCAGGAGCCGCACGCCGTCAATTACCAGCGGGAGGACACCAACACCGCCCCCCCTCCCACATGCGCAAATAGCCTCGGTTGCTGCGGAAGGCCCGGTGGTGACGGCACCGCCGCAAAAGCGGAAAGCCGAGGAAAACCCGCAACCAAGCGACGAACTACTCGAAAGTCTAACGGAGCTCGTAAAAGCGCAATTCGATGCACTTAACTCAAAGATAGAGCTACTCGGACAGCGCATGGACAGAATTGAACTTAGAACTACAGCCATCGAAAGTACACTCGCGGAGAGCCGTCCCGCAGCGGCGGGACCAATTAAGAGCACAAAACCTTACCAAAGGCCCGTTGCCGCGGAGAGTAGCAGTGACAACAGCAAGGCCACAGGAGAACCAGCACATAGCAACTAGATATGGCCCCGAACAGCAAAAATACAGAGTACACAATTTGGCAGTGGAACTGCCGCGGGTTTCGCCGGAAACGGGGAAACCTTCAGCAGTTCCTCCAAAATTCTTACAGTAACGATAAAAAGGAGGAGGCGCCAGATGTCATCGCCTTGCAGGAGACGATGGGACTTGCAAAATTAACAGGGTACAAATCATATGCCGCAGCCTCTGACGGAGGCAAAAGCGAAACGCTAGTTGTAACCCTGGTAAGGAGAAACTTAGCGGTGATACAGCACGAAACCACGGTAACAAACGTTGAGCACGTCCTCTTAGAAATAATACCATCAAGTAAAAAGGAAGGCAGCCTCTTTGTCCTAAATCTATACAGCTCTCCAAAACAGTGACAGCGGTTCGGGCCCCTGCTTCGCAAAACACTAGATACTGCCAAGAGGAACACGGTAGTGGTCGTTGGGGACTTTAACGCGCCGCACCCCGCATGGGGCTACCGAAGGGGCTCCGTCAAAGGACGGAGCCTTTGGGCGGACGCGCAGCACGTTGGACTAACCCTTGTCACCGATCCCCAACAGCCCACGCGCACGGGTAACAGCGTGAGCATAGACACGACACCGGACCTCACTTTCACAAAGAACGCACCGGACCCTAAGTGGGTCAACACGCAGAAGGACCTGGGCAGCGATCACTTTATTATTGCTACGACACTCAATACGGGACCAACAAAGAAACGGGGCAGAAAACTCACAATGGTAGAATGGGACACTTTCAGACAGATACAAGGGAGCGAGCGCGAAAGCGATCACGAAGACGAACACGAAGAAGCACGAAACAGTACCACATACGCTACTACAATTACAGACATAGAGCGATGGACAGCGCAGCTACACAGAGCTGTCAAACAGGCCACGAAAGAGATCCCTGAGGAAGCTGGACTAGAAACAGCCGACAGCAAACTCCTCCATCTGTGGGAGGCTCGTGGCAGCCTACAGGAAAAGTGTAGAGGCCAGAGGCTGAATCGAAACCTGCGGAGGAGAATAGCAAGGCTCGACAGAGACATCGAGGACCACGCCAACCGCCTGGCCCGTCAACAATGGGAGTCCACATGCAGCAGCATGGAGGGCCAACTCGGGCTGCGTAAGGCGTGGAACCTACTTCGCTGTCTCTTAGACCCCGAGTGTAGCAAGACGTTACAGAGGCAGAATCTCAACAAGATCACGCACACGTACAACGGTACAGACGAGGAACTCTTACACGAGATGCAGAACAGGTACATAGGCACTACAACGAGGGAAACTCAAGAAGACTACACGGGTAAAGACAACCCCACGCTAGACGAGGAGATCACGGAGGCCGAGGTGAGGGCTGAGATACTCCGACTACGCACAAAGTCAGCGCCGGGCCCAGATGGCATCACCAACAAGACACTCAGAAACCTGAACGACGAGTCGATTGAAGCAATTACGAGATACATGAACGATCGCTGGGAGCGGGGTGAAATACCGCAGCAGTGGAAGACTGCGCAAGTGGTCATGATCCCCAAACCCGGCAAGAAACTGCAGATCGAGAACCTCCGGCCCATTTCCCTGACTTCCTGCGTGGGGAAACTAATGGAGCACGTCGTTCTCACGAGACTAAACAACCACATGGAAGACCGGGGACTGTATCCACACACAATGATTGGGTTCAGACCGCATCTCTCGACGCAGGACGTAATGCTCCAAATCAAACACCAAATACTCGACGCCCGGGGCAGGACAGCAGGGCTGAAAGCCATCCTGGGCTTGGACCTCACCAAGGCCTTCGACAACGTTACACACAAGGCGGTTCTTGAGAACCTTCGGGACCTGGGGGTAGGCCGCAAAGCCTACACCTACGTTCGGGATTTTCTCTCGAGCCGCACGGCCAAACTCTCGATAGGAGACAAAATCCGAAGAAATAGAGCTAGGCAGCAGGGGCACACCGCAGGGTTCGGTCCTGTCTCCCTTTCTGTTCAACGTAGCAATGATAGGCTTGCCGAAAATCCTAGATAAGATCAAGGGCCTCAACCACAGTCTCTACGCTGACGATGTTACCCTATGGGTGACAAGCGGCAGTGAGGCTCAGATAGAAGAAACGCTACAGCGAGCAGCGGAGGCAGTCGATCACTACGCGACGGAAAGGGGGCTCAGTTGCTCGCCGCAGAAATCAGAGCTCCTGTTGGTGTATCCCACCACTAGAAAACAGTACGGAGGGGCACCAAGCATTACTATAAAAGCGAACGGGGATGCGATCCCCATCGTGGATCAAATCAAGGTGCTAGGACTCCGGGTGCATGCGGAGGGCAGAAACAACGAAACACTAAAGGCGCTGGAAAATAGCACACAACAAACAATTAGGATGATCAAAAGAATTGCCAATAGGCGTTACGGCATGAGGGAGGCCGGCCTAATTCGCTTAGTGCAGGCCTTCATCATTAGCCGAGTCGTCTATGTGGCGCCGTATCTAGTATTCGGGGTCGCTGAAAAGCGCAAAATGGAAGGACTGATACGGAGGGCTTACAAGCAAGCAATTGGCGTCCCCATCACAACACCCAACAACAAGCTCTTAGAGTTAGGGCTACATAACACTTTAGATGAACTCGTAGAAGCGCACACCATTGCACAATATGACAGACTAACGCAGAGCCCCACGGGGCGGCACATTCTGAAGAAACTTGACATCCACTATGAATCACAAAACGGAGCTAAGGGAGACATACCAAAGAGTATCAGGAGGGACCTCAAAATCCCTCCGCTGCCCAAGAACATGGAGCCGGAATACCATAAGGAGAGACGGGAGGCAAGGGCTCGCAACATGGAACGAATATACCAAGACGCCGAGGACGTTGTTTATGTAGATGCCGCAGAATATCGAAATTTCAAGGGCATGTCCGTCGTAGCGGTGGTCGCGGACGGGGAGCCCCTCGTAAGCGGGACCGTGGCGACGGACAACCCCGAGACAGCGGAGGAGGCGGCCATCGCACTAGCGGTGGCCTCCACCAAAGCTAAAATTATTATAAGCGACTCGAAGATCGCCATCCAAAATTTCGCGAAGGGGCGCGTCTTGTCAGAGGCGCTCAAAATTTTAAGAACGTACGGTGACCGTCACCAACAGCGGCAACGCGGGACGATCCAAATTATTTGGGCACCCGCGCACTCCTCGCTTCCAGGCAACGAGGCGGCTCACACAGTAGCTCGAGGTCTTACACGCCGAGCCAGTGAGCCCGCCCAACCGGGAACGCGAGGAGACCGCATGTTTACCTATCGAGATATTACGAATCACTATCGACTGGGACGGGCCCGGTACCCACCGGCTCAACCTGAACTAACTAAGAAGCAGGCAGTGGCCTGGCGCCTTCTCCAAACCAACATGTACCCGAACCCAGTGGCCTGTAGCCGGTTCTACCCGGGACAGTTTAAAAATACGTGTAAATTCTGTAAGAATAAGGCGGATCTGCCACATATCTTATGGGCATGCTCTCAGGCGGCACCGACCATTGATGGCCGCAAAATCTAAAACCGCGAGCATTGGGAGGCCCTACTACTCAGCTCAGACCCACAAGATCAGGTCTGGGCCACCCGGCTAGCCGAAGAAGCCGCCGAGGTCCAGGAGATCTCGGCCGTCTTCTAGGACTGCGGTGGATGAGACGGCTGCACCCGTCACCCCACTGACAGTGCTGGGACAATAAAGTTGTATTCTTCTCTTCTTCTATCATTTCCCCGACCTCAAGAACACGTTGTTATCACCTCCTGACAGAACATCTTCTCGTCTTAACAACTCCTGCACAATCAAACGTGTTTCAAGTTCCACAAACGCATTCAATCAGTCTTTCCTTCCTCAAGCCATCTCCGACTGGAACAGCCTACCATCCTCCATCGTTACCATCGTGGACCCAGAAGTATTTCTGTCAAGCTAGCGTATTCATTTTTCTTGTTATCAGCATTTTTGCCAGTATGTACGATTAATCAGCTTGACCTCGATGTATTAATTAACTTGTGTTTCTTCCTTTTATTGTTTGTATAACATGTATATACCCCCCCACCCCCTTTATATAGTGCCCTAACCGTGCCCTTAAGGTGAAAATAAATTAAATGAAATGAAAGCTCGAAGCTCCCTCTTGTAGCCTTTGCTTCGCTGTCACGAGCCACCAAACGCTCTATCCGGCACTTATAATGAAACGGAGTATAAAAAAAACTGTAATAGGGAAGCGTAATGACACACGCTCGAAACGCAAGCCAAATTTTCTATTTTGCTCGCTTGAGCGCTGCTCAAAACTTTAGAGCTACGGGCCTATTGCTATATTACCCAAGCATCAAGGCGAATGCAGTAATTCGTGTTCCACGCGCCGCATCTGCTGGCCTCAGCAGAAGTAACTTTTCTAAAGGAAATACCTAAAACAAATGGCATCTTGCGCGAGCGTTCCTAAACGCTTTATTTTTGTTATTTACTTCGAATCTTTTATACTGCGAAGGCGTGCACCTGTGGCACGTGGAACACCGATGCCTGCATTTTCATTGATGCTTGGGTAATACAGCAAAAGGTATCTTGCGTGTGGCCAAATTGCGTGGGCAAACATGCCGGCATAGAGTTATTATAATGTACGCTAGAGGTTCAAGTGGCGCAAGTGTGCTGACGCAAATTGAAGCAGACAGCAACCAGTCGGAAATTGACTTCCGGTAATGCATTTCTATGGGAAAAGTTAGTGCATTTTTTCCCTGCGCTTGATCATAAGAAATATCCCAAATAATTCGTACGTACTAGGTAGCTTGGAACATTTCTCAGTCAGGCCGACGAAAGAATTGATCAGTTACGGCGTTTTTCTTTCGAAATCATCGCAGTAAAAACTGTGATAAAACGGCTTCGTACATGTATTTATGTGCACTGTCGGTCACTGTTAGCGCGAACGCGGGCGTCGGCGATTTCCAGTATGGGGATATACATGCCATCGAACGAGGGACATCTGGAAAAACAAGAGCGGCGGCAAGAACTATGCAGTAACACTGGATCCGTAACTCGCAGTGCATGTACGATCAAACTGATTGAAGGCCACGTAATATATTCCTATTTTAAATAAGTAAGTACCGCTTTATTCTTCCTGCCCTGAGCGAAGCTGCTTGTTGTACGTTCAAAATATATCACCCGCGCGCTCGGTATCTTTGAGAACAAGTGCGCAATAAAAGCTGCCCGGCAGAGAAAACAATACGAAGAGACACCTTTCGTAGCCCACGGACTTTATTCTCTATGTTTTGAAGGGTTTTTTTTTCGCTCATGCACGACGGAATCATTTTCATATAGTGACAGGACTGGCATATTATCAATATACAAGCGTCACCGGAATGTTGGCGAGCCTTGAACACAGTCTATATTCCTTTATATTGTAATTTTGCTTTGAATCATCGCTTGTTTTTGCACACCTGCTGCGGAACACACGTTTGGGACTGAAGTGTAGCGAAGTTAAATATCGTTCACTGGTGAAGAAAAATGCACTAACTAAAGCAATTACACTTTTACAGTGTTAATCAAGGCACATGCTATTCGGTACGACCCAAATAACCGAAGTGCCTCATGTTATTTTCCGCCGAAGCGACAAAATACACGCGCGTTTTCCCATAGGAATGCACAGGAGCACCGCAAAAGTGGACTGGTTGCTGTCTGCTTCAATTTGCGTCACGGAAGTCGCATAGACAATAGCGCCAGTTGAATCTCTAGCGTTCATTGTAATAACTCTATGCATGTCGGCGTACTTTCTGCTCGCTTTGAAGCAAATTCGTCATGGTCTCTGCAGTATCAGCCAATTTTCACTGCCAGTGAATGGTGCAACCTGCTTTTTCTTTGCTTTATAACTCTTAAGTCACAAATAATGAGCGGCGGGCAAGCCCCCTTTTAAAGATCGTCCCTGATACTGGCCGTTCCTAAGCCTAGAGAGACGCGGTAACCGTTGACATGGCAACGTATCGCTACTCCATGGCTCCGAGGAGTAAATTTCGTTCATGGCACAATACAAGCTAGCTTAGAGCAAGTATTTCAAGGCTTCAAAAACTCCAGCTCAGATTTGTATCGAGCAGCTGCTCGCACAATATGCCCGCTCGCGTTCGACTCAGTTTTTAAAACGTTAAAATAGCGGAAACTTCGAGGGACGAGAAGGCAGAAGAACGCATACACTGCCGTGTGTCTGCGTCCTTGTGCTTCTCGTCCCTCGTCGTTTGTGCACCTTAAACCTTTGAAAAATGTCACACCAACTAGCCCAAGCTTCAACCTTAGTTTTTCTCACTTTCGGCATAGTTGAAAACCTAAATCTTCGGCGACAGACGGTCGAAGCGGACACGAACGCCCAAAAGATCCGAGAATGAGGGCCAAATGTGACCGCTACCCGTTGAATTGTTGCGGTTGAATACAGCCAAAAAGATTTATACTGATTTTAGATTGTATCTTGTTTTAGCCGGCTTGATTTGGATTTACCTTAACTATTATTTGTAAAGAATAGTACCATGCTAAGCGCGCATGTTTTAAGTTTTTCTAATATTTTTCTTTTTTGATCTTACGCTCGTTAGCCGCATTGTCCCTGGCAGCGTAAAACGTAAGCGCGCTGAGCTGCGTTGTGAAACCCCTATTCTATAAGCCGTCGACGCCAACCTTGCTGCGTTTGGGTCCCCCAATTTCTATGGGGAACCCAGACGATGGGGAACCCTATTCTAAAACTCCCTATTAATGCTGTAGCGTAGCCCAGCAGTAGCACCGCCTCCACTACACTCACAGCGGACCCTTGTCTGACTCCCGCGGGCTATCGTTTCAAAGGATTTGGCAACTTCGACGGACGGACGCCCTACATCGCCAATTAGAACATCAACAACGACAACTATTACTACCACAATAACAACGTCAACAATGTACGTCATTTCTAGTGGTCGGAAGAGCCCATAACAGCTATCACTGTAGGAAATGACAAAGTGTCCGGCGTGCGAACGCGGGGGCCATGTTCGGAGGTCTACGAACCATCTAGTGACCGAGGAGGGTCGCGTCTACTTATTGTGGCACTCGCGTGGCAAAGAGTGTGGGTCTTGCTGAAATATGCACACTTCCTCCTGCCTTTGGCAGTCTTCTAATTCCGGAAGTATTTTCTCCTGCTGCATCCGGGGGCAGGCGTCAGCTCTCACACTTTCTGAGAAAAAAAGGGCAAGAGACGCCTTCTTTCCATGTCGCAAACCAAACCATCTCTTTCAGTGAATGGTTTTGGTGTTCCACCAGGCAGTGAGGATTGTTTCCAGCCCTCAGACGAGAATTCTATCGGTTTACTTGCATGTCCAGGTTAAAAACAGCCTCGTCCATGAACAGTATAATAACAAAAGATGTTCCTGGTTGTTTGTCGGTTGATTCAGTTTTTCCTCGCAAATAGCTACTGCGAAGAGTTTTATCCTCATCGCTCAGTCGTTTCAGAAGTTGAGGCTTTTCGGGACGCAACCCTGTCGCCGAAATATATATATATTGTTTTTTTTAACGAGCGGTTTAGAAACACCGGAGAGGCTTGCGGTTCTTTTGTGTGATACGGGTCTGTTTCACATTCGCCAATGATGACGAATTCTCGGGGGATTGTTGGTTTTTGATAGCGGTTCCTTGCTACTTGGCTTTATTCCTCGGTACCACGGTGCGCCCTTTTTTTAATTGTAATCTCAGGAGGTAGGCGCTTATAAGACGCGGTTCTGAACGTTCATCGAACAACCGAATATTTACGTGTTCAATGTACCAGTGCACTCTGTCCAGCAATTATACTCCGCTTCACGATAATTTGAAGACTGTGAGAACTGCGGTCCCCGCGATCCAATAATAGCGTTGGAACAAGGCACGGAATAACACTCCATGGAAAAGACAAACGCTCCCGTGACGCGGGGTCATATGCCGCCCATCGACGGTCTTATTGGGTCATGTGGGCCGCAGCCTCCAGAGTTCGCCAAGTTACCGTAAAATCGGCTTACCTTTCTTGAGAAAAAAAAAAAAAAAAAAACTACAATAAAATAAGCCGGAACCTTAAAAAACGCTCTACACCTCTCTGTGATGCGAAATAAGGTCACAGTTCGTGAGGTATTTTGATTGTGCGATATATCGTAGTAAAGAAAACGTAGACAAGAGAGGAGGAGGAGACTACGGGTATGGTGCCTGGAGCGCGTCTCCGACTGGGGTGTTTAGCGTCTTATGCTGCCAATTTATCAAAAGAGGTCCCGAAGTGGCAACAAATGACGTCACAGAAGCCGGAGTGTCATGCCGTTGGATGTCGAGATCCTGGCGGTTGGTCGTAGAAATTGTGGTGAAAAGCACGAGCGGACGCCGGTGCCGCTGTCGTCGCGGTGTCCCAGCATATGGCTGCCGAAGCATACGTGGACTGTCGCGCTGAGAGTGACCTGCAACATAACAGGCGTCTGCCCCACCCAGCGCCGCTGCCTAGACACCGCCAGGATCGCGACCTGAGACAAAATTACACTTCTATGTCTTCACCAGGCGGAAATGGAGGGACCATTTTTTTTAAAAAAGCGGTAGACACACCAGTCTGAGGCGTGTTCCAGACTCCCTTATACGGGGGGGGGGGGGGGGGGGGGGGGGGCGGGGGCGCCTCTTTGGGCGAAAATCCGGACATTTCGCTGTAGGACATTTTGGTGCATACGGCAGTTTCGATGCGGTCTTTTCAGTGCATGGACTTTTCAGTGCACGGATGTTCCGGTGCACGGACATTTCGGTGCACGGACTTTTCGGTGCAGGGGGATTTCGGTGCACGGCGATTCGAAATCTCAAGTTTCTTTTTTTTTTTTTTTTTATAAAAGTAATAAGCGGTGTTCTAGGTGGAAATGATTGTTTTCGCACTTTGTAAATTTGTGACTTTGTCAACCATTTACGGTCACTTACTCATATACGACGTAAGTGACTTTTTTAGGCGCAGCACCATCCTGTGGGAACACTGGGTACGTTGGACGTTATGTTTAATTTGCCGGTGCCTCTTTTGCAACGTACGGACTGGACGCATCGCATCGTGTTTACGCTTTGGCTCGATACAGACGTTCTCGTGGTCTTCTGTAAAAGTGTGGGCATTATTATTGGTGATCTCTGTAGGAAAGGGCCTAACAGCAAGAAGCTTGAGATAGTTAAAAATACCCGAGACAGGTGATGCGACTGGTCCGTACGTTGGAAAAGAGACACCGACAAACGAACCATAAAGTCCAACGTCTCCAACCCTCACGCAGGATGGTACTGCGCCTAACATAGTCGCTTGGGTGGTATATCAGTAAGTGGCCGTAAATGAATGTCCAAGTCTAAAAAATTATAAATTCAGAAAAATAAACTTTTAGCTAAAATAGTGCTTATTACGTTTACAGAAAATAAAAAAAAGATTGTGATTTCGATTGGCCGTGCGTCGAAATGTCTGTGAACCGAAATATTCCTGCACCGAAAAGTCCCTGCACCGAAATGACCGCGCACCGAAAGGTCCCACACCGAAAAGTCTGTTCACCGAAAAGTCCGTGCACCGAAATGTCCGTACACCGAAATGTGCGTGCACCGAAAAGTCCATGCACCGAAAAGTCGTCACCGAAACGTGAAGAGAGGAAGAAGGGGATACTGTAGAGGCCCTGTTTGGGGGGCCGCAGTTACGACGACGCCGACGCCGAAAGCGACGCCGGCCACAAAGCCACTATGCGGGATCCAAACTAACGCCCGTTACTCCAAAAAACGTTATTAACTAAAATTACAATTACTTGGCCCGAAAAAGTAGTCAATTACCGTTACAAATTACTCCCCGTGAAAGTAGTCGATTAATAACTTTGTTGTTTTACTCGATTACTTTGCTTTACTTCAAAGACATACAGAAAGGACATGCAATATCTACTGTGTGTTAGGGAAGAGAAAATTTTGGGGCCCTTAAAATTAAGACTCAAATAGACGAAATTCAGTGCTCTTTGCTCATTATCTTAGGTTAATAATTTAAGGAGAACGAATGTATATAGTTTTAAAGGACTTAAAGAGGTCTTCGGGATAAACGAGTCTTGCGCTTTCCAACTGGGACAAAATTCTATCTTATGGACATACCAACTCCGTTCACTCTTAAGCTGAGACCAGAAGCTTCGCCTTCAGGGCGAGCTCGCTGGCTTCCGCAGTGCTTTGGTTACTCGTGCCTGCGCGTTCGCACTTGCATTACAAAGGGCAGAAAACTCGCGCTAAAGGCGGATCTCCTAGTCTCAGCTAAGGGTGAACGGATCGTAAGAATGCACTTGGGCAGTGGAGCCACGCATAGCATTCAAACTAATCTGAGTTTATTATCAGCAAACTTCAAAACACGATTCCCCTGAAGATGTGACTCTTCTATGGTTGCTGCATGCTTCTAAACAGGGCTGGCTTGCTCGCTAAAACTGACTAACTGTGAGATCAAGATGCGGTACTTGCGTTTAGATACATTTCAGAGACTCCTGCTTGGTGAAGGTTGTTATCCCACCGTGACCCATTTGATCTTCTTTATTGATAACCGAACTTATCAGAACCAAAACTCCACACGAAATATTAATGCACAATCTTTCAGCTGATCTAATATTGCAGTTTAGAAATTATATAAACTAAAATAAAAAGAAAAATTGTCAGTTAACACCAGGCTTATGTGCCTCGCGCGTTTAGAGCCGCCTTCCGCTAATGATTTACACGCTAATGGCGTATTCGCTGGGGCACACCGCACCCGTCCAGTGCAGTAACGTCTTTCCACTTTAGTGCACGAAAGGCTGGCGGGGAGAGCAAAAACCTCCCCTCTCCCCTCTAGCCTTCCGTGTACCACGAACCGCACTGCACCGGTGTGATGCGGGACTAGACGAATTGGCCGTAAGACTGACCTGCTTAGTGCACATACGGTGAAAGTTTGACCTTACTATGTGCAGGTGCCGTTCTATACTGAAACGGAGGGGAAGCTGTCTGCTCTTCTGTACAGCCCGGTGCCGTGACGTCACTTCGCTGCGCTTTGACTGGGCTCCGGGCGGGAGCTCGGAGAGTGTTGGCCGAACCGTGGGAAATTTCCCATATTGTGGGAAAAGCGTAACAGCTAGGGAAAAAGGGAATCCAGAATTGAAACACTCGTAAAACGTGGGAAATATTTTTTAATACGAAATTAAACCAACATTTTGTAATTTTCTTATCTACATCGAACAAGAGAAAGGAAGTGGCACTAGCCAGCAAAGTAGTTTGCTATGTGCGTGCTGCAAGCCTGCCGGTACAGTAGTGCCGGTTCCCGCGCTTTTCTCACCCCTAGCTACGCACACTAATCCTCCGTCAGTGCGATAGATCATGAATTGCACAGTGGTTAGGGTCCCGTTCACATCACGAAAACGAGCAGGCGATTTTAGTTTAGTGTAGTTAATGGCCCGCTTGCCTTTATTCAGTTCACCTGGTTCATTCAACCAATGTATAGTGCGGAAAGGAAGGAGAGGGGAGACCAGTTTTCCGAATGCCAACTACATTTCGTAATTTATGCAATGCAAACTTCTGCATAACAAAAACATAGGGGAGGTTTTGGTGCGTTTAAATATACTTGGCATCATGCGTATCCTAAAAACGACTTCTATCACTAAAATGGTGTTGTCGGAAAAGGAGGGAATTTTCGCCGCTTGGCGAGGGAAAAACCGAAGTGGCAGTGCGGCAACACCGAGCTCGGAAACAAGGCGGGTAAACAAAGCGGTGTCGTTTGTTCTCTGCGACCATTTTAAAATCTTTCTTTAGCTCTCGCAAATCCACTACTAGTTGGAGAACGAGGACGCGGCATACGGAGAAACGAGGCCGGCAAAACCTAGAAGAGTACGGTACTTCGTTTGACGAGAAAAAAATTACCCTGGGAACATACGAAGCGCCAATATCCGTCCCGGTCTTCGGCGGTCGTATGTTGGCGTGAGCCCCTCCAACGACAACACGGTAACGTGCCAATGAGCCTTCCCTTCTTTTGACGGAAGCCCCTTTTGCCTAGTAAGTGTCTCGGTGCTTCCGTGAAACATCGAATTGTACCTACAGCTCTTTTCGGCGAGCTGGACGGGCTGCCGCGCTGTCGAAGGCCATTCTCCCGCAGCTGTGGCACCCAGAGAACCTTGCCAAGGCGCTAGCGGGGGTGAGTCAATGCATCGTCTTTCTTACTGTTATTTTTTTTCACATTCAGTATCATTTAGAAACAGTTGCACGTTAATGGAGTATAGCAAAGTAAAACAAGAAATATTACGGAAAAAAAAACGGATGAGGCGATCGGTACGCTAAAACCGAACACAGTGCTCAATCGTCGGTTTCTCGTTTTTCCCCCAGCGACAAGTTGTACGCCACTCATCCAAACAGTTGTGGCGTAGGATATGTGTATGTGCGTCATAAACTTCGCAGTCACGCCCCAACTTTGGTAGGTAGCCTGTCGCAGTAGTGGTCGCGCCGTGTCCGAGTGCCGTGCCATGTCACTCCACGCCAATGCCAGGGTGGTGGGGGGGGGGGGGGGGGGCGTTCAGTCCCCCGAACATCCTAAGTAATGAACATCCATTACGCTTGAACATCCCCGCCCCCTCTCCCCCGCCGGCCCCGAAAGAAAAAATTCTTGGCTACGCCAATGGTTCACGCGCGTACACAAGCGCCTTCATAAAGTGATAAACTCAAGACGCACTGTTATTTTTACGTGGGGTGCATGAGTCACTCGTCGCCAATTTGTTTCACCATAAAACGCGAGTGAGGCAGGCGCTGAAGGGGCGGGCGGCATGCTTTCGTACTTGCTTAATAATTTTCTTAGTTACGTTAAATTGCAAGTGTCTGAGTTTCCCCTAACACATCATTCCAACAAACTCCACCGGCTGGCGGGCTCCTGAAAGTGCCCTTTGCTCGGAGGGCATGCTGCACCTTTACAAAAAATATTTCAGGCAGTCTATAGAAATCCTACTCATATTTCAACGACTCCTTCAACTTCCCATCCACTCACGTTCGATCTACAATTTTCAATAAATTACTTTATACTTCCTTTCAACCGAAGTCTTTAGAGTGCAGACGATATAAATGCAATTGAATTGCGGTCTCCACGTGTCAATAGGCTTTCTTTCACCATATTTCAATAAAAGCTTTATAGGCTAGATTCGATGGAATAATACGATGAAGCGCAGAGAAGGAACATCACACCCAGTTGGAGCATTCTTGTGGAGGCTGCTTTTTTTACCCTGTCAAAGGGTTATCGCATCTTGCAATGCCTTATAGTTGCAGATGCAGTTAGCCAACCCTTGTAAACCACATTTAGTCTAAACTATGTGCGAAAAAAAGCATCATACTTGTAATAACTTAATCTTTTAGGATGGTTTTCACTCAAGTGATTGACTTTCAAGTTTAGAGAATATATAGTTGGAGCAGTCAACACTGCTTTTTATTCATTTTCAGATACCTGTAGCAGTGGGAGAAAAATAAAAACAGCATTCAATAAAAACAAAAACGTATTGGGCAAATGGAAACAGAACAATGACTACATGCAAATATGTGCAATCCCAAAAGAAGAAACTTACCCACACACTCAAGAAAAAAAGCCCTATTAGATTACAGAAAGGCTCAAGGAAGTAGGAATAATGTTTGATCATTGTTTGTAGTGTTTAAAATTTTGTAGGGTAAAGAGTTTCAATCACCTAATTTCTTGACAAAAAATGAGTTATTATGTAAGTCGTTGGTAAACAAGTGTTGCGTGACTATAAAAGGATGATCGAATCATGGGCATACGTAGGTGGGAGGAGAAAGATATAATGAGGCATTAATTTCAGTTTGGCTAAAAGATATGTTTTCAAAACGTTTAGGCGCAACGTTTTTCTTTCAAATTTTTATGTTTTCACAACGTAAGAGGCTCTTCCTTTGCATCACACTTGCACCACGAATATAATTTTAGACAAAAAGGAGCTGCCCTGTCGTGTGCTTTTTTTTTCTATTTCGCTACTTGAATACTTTACAGTAGTTGTCCCACAAAACGAATGCATACTCCAAGACTGGCCGAACATGAGTAAAAAAAGCAGCTTCTCTCAGGTTGTGAGGTACTTGCTTGATATTATTTTTTTATGTTTAATGCCATGCTCGCCTTACTGGCGATTTGGTTGACGTATGCTTCCCAAGAACAGGTACTGGAATAAAATGCACGTAAATATTTAACTTTAGACTTCTCAGAGAGTAGCTCGGCGACGAAGAAATCGAGGAGAGACGAGTTTCTGTCCACGGGAAAAGCGTAAATAAACAACATATTTTTTATATTAAAAGCCAGTCCCCAAAGAGTACAGCAATGAGATGCCGAGTTAGGCCAGTTAGTTTATTGCACGAAAAGAAAAGCGCCAAAAACTGGGACAGAGTAAAGAAGACGACAACACAAAACACCTTGTGTTGTCGTCTTCTTTACTCAGTCCCAGTTTTTGGCGCTTTTCTTTACGTACACCAATGCTCCATTTTCGCGGGGTCGGATATCAGACAGTGTGCGTCCTGGTCAGAACAAATGCTTCTGTATAGTACGCAATCATCAGCATACAGCCTGACACGAGAGAAGATTTGCTGTATAATACCGTTTATAGATATGAGAAAGAAACACGGACCCAGCACTGACCCCTAGGGGGCTCCCGATGTGGTATACTTAGATCTGACGCGATTTAACACCAGACATTGTTTTTTTTTTTTTTGTTATTAAGATACTCTTGAATCCATAAAATATTTGAGCGCTCAATATCAAAAGATTTTAGTTTCCTACTTATTCTGTCGTTGCATATTGAATCAGACACTTTTTTGATATCCAAAAATAGGAAGCCAACTTGCTCTTTGTTGTCTATGGCTCTAGTCACATCCTGAAAAAATTGAACTAACTGGGTTTCACAAGAACATCCTTACTTAAAACCGTGCTTGGCGAAGGATAAGGCGTTTTGATTGTTCAGAAAATGCTTAATATTAATAACTTGATATGCTCAAATATTTTACTACGCATGCTGGTTATGGATATAAGTTTATAATTCTCAACAAGAGACTTTGAACCAGTTTTATAAACGGCAACTACGGTGACCACCTTCCAGTCCTCAAGCAGAGAGCTAATTGACAGTGAATGTTGAAATATATCGCAGAAATAAGCAAGTATTATACCTAGACAGCGTTTTAACACCCTGGAGGATATACCATCAGGTCCGATCGCAGATGGCTCATCCAGTTGGGTAAAAAGCTTTTGTGTTCCAGATCCACTAATCCCAATAGGCGGCATCTCTCCACCAATAAAGTTACTAGCTGCAGCCGTTACTCTTTGTTTCGTCGAAAATATTGATTTAAAAAGAGCGAAATCATTCTGCTTTTTTGTTTGAAGCTATGTAAGTTACATTGTTACAAGTCACTGTTGGCGGTCCGTGTGTGCTAGATTTACCCCTGCCACATCTTTTCAAAGACTGCCAGAACTCCTTTTTATTGGTCGTCATTCGCGCTACCATTAAAAAAATGTGTTTCTTAGAAGAGCATAGCAAATATTTGTTTGCCGCAGTTGTGCGTTCTAACTTTCTAGAATTTTCGTCGCCACTAATTTTCTTGTATTTGGCATAAGCACGCCCCTTCTCTTCATGAGCTGCTTGCTATAAGTCATTATTAACCCAAGGTTTGTTAAATTCTTGTTTGCTCCGGTTCGTCCTCGACAGAATGTACACATTCAAGGCACTGAGCGGTCTGTCTGAAAATTAACCGCAAAGTGTTTGTGTCTGTCTCATGCATCCGATCAGTGGAGAAGGGGTAGAAGCTTTCTAGACAACAAGTAATGCTTTCGTAATCACCGTTTTCTTACAAAAAAACCTTTTCGTGCAGTGTCATCAACGTAATTTTGACAAAAGGGGCAAAGAATTCCAGCAATGACCATATTGTGTCACAATTAATAGTGATCACTCATTCCAAGTACCACACAAACGCTGTCAACGACATCAGGGCAGTTAGATAGCTGTAAAGCAAGTATATTATCACCTTGTTTGTCGACGTTTAGCGCACTTTCAAAACTGTCATTCAAGCGTTCACACACCCAAAAAACACTCATTCCACACAGCTGTGTGAAAGGAGTGTTCTTTGGGTTTGTGAATGCTTCAATGACAGTTTTTTAAGTGCGCTAAACGTCGACAAACATGAACAACCAACTCGCCCAATCTCAAGCTCTCACATATTATCACCACGTGGTGGGACTGTAAAACATCGCAGAAAACCAAAAGTGTGAAGAATATAAAAAAGAACGATTCACAGCTTACTGATCAAACGTTTTGCACAAGCCAGCGACCCACTTTAAACCAGAGAGGTGAAAATCCCCTCCAATATTGATGACGTCACCATCAAAACTCGACACCATGTCGCCAAGGGCAGCTATTGCCCTGCTTCCATCAGAAGGTGGCCGGTAGAACACTATAATTGTGATATTAGTTGACACCGTCAGCTGCATTCCGTAACATACAGCCTCAGCTTCGTCCGTCACCTCAGCCAAGGCAGAGCTATGAAATGAGTTGTCTACCAGCAAAAAGAAACCACCACCACGGGATATCCGGTCCTTTCCATAAAGTGTGTAGCTGGGACGAAACGCTTTCTCGTTACTGATTGAGGGATCGAGCCTGGACTTGGTTTCGAAAACGATACTTGGTTTATAGCCGGTTAGGACACCCCCAACTCATCTATTTTTTTATACTTCGGCGATTCATTATTAGAAGAAGGCTATTCTGTTCAAGCTCATAGTGATGTTGCGCGCTAAATGCAGTGATGTATTCTTTAAACAGTCACTTATTACGTGACGCTACGATTTTATCGATTTCTGAATTCTAAACACAGGTCTTGCCATTAATGATGAGCTTGTCGAACGCCATATTAAACTTATTTTCTATACTTACCGTTTTGGTTTTAGCTGGCGCCCGCAGGTATCTTTTTTCCCCACAACTGCTGAGTAATCTCGGCAAATACTATAAATTGTTCTGTTTAGCCTCCTTCATTTGAGAGTAGACGTTCTTTGTATCCCAAATGCGTAGCGAGCGATTACAGGTCTTTTTTTTTTTTCAAGTTGGTAACGACCTATTTCGTGTGTTCTGAATGGTTTGGACCTCAACATTTTGTTTTTTCTTGCAAAATTCGGCAACCAATCGCTCAGACTCATCCCTCCACTCAGATGCCATTATGCAGGCCAAAAATAAAAGGTTGCTTCTTCCTTAGCTATTTTCAAGCTCGTCTACCGATTTGAGCGAATTCGAATAAGCCATGATAAAAGCGTTCACGCTGAAGGTTGCCCGTGCTCATATTTTGATGCCATATCCTCGAAATGTTTCATGCCGATTTTTACTCCGACCAGTCTTCCCTCCAAAACTGCAACCGAGCCTTCCAATTTGTCTTGGTTTCGGTCGATGGCGGCCAGTTTAGCTAGAATTTGACCTTACCCCTCCCTCAACATTTCGAAACAAATCTGCAATGCTTGGCCCGCGACCTTGGCTCGAAAAAAAATTAATTGACCTTACCTCTTTCGGCTTCGACCCCTTGGGGGGACCACCATTAGTCTCTACGTTCCGAGCTAACAATAGAAGAAGCAAAGGTAAAGGGCAACCCAACCAAACATGCGGAATTTTCGAGGAACATGGGCCCACGGTCGTTGCTTATACTTGGTTAATGCAACCAGAATGACCTTTGCCTTGGAAGCCGGCATGGTATACAGTGGTTTGACACTAACACAAGGGTGGCCAGGCTGACCCGGCTTAAGAGCCGCAAACAGGACCGCGAAACTTCCAAGAGCCGCGGGGGGGAGGGGGGGGGGGGGGGAGGGGGCGACCAAACCGCAACCTGTCTTTCGATCTAAAACGCGTTACATTTTTCTTTTCGGGGAAGTGCTCGTGTGACCGGGAGGGAGGTGGGAAAATGTGTGTGTGTGTGTGGGGGGGGGGGGGCGCAGCTTGGCCTCGCCGGCCCTAGCAGGAGAAAACAACGAAGCAGCCTGCAAGCCGAGCGACAAAGATGTAAGCCCTGGTGACGACAAAGTGCCTGGTCCACCTTCGGTGAATCCTAACCCGGCTCCGATTAAGTTGTCCGGACTATCTTCAGAATCTTGCACAAACTAGTTGGTACAATGATTAACTTAAAAGGTGAATGGCCGTTCTCGCAAATCGTACGCCTGATAGCTGGTTGACGGAACCGACGGCGCTTGGCCGCACATCTGCCATCAGAGCAGCAAAGGTGTGCTCCGGTCGTTAAGGCTGCAGTTGTGCCTTCAAAATTCGCTTTCAGCTGCTACCAAAGGCACACAAATTTCTCTTGGGAAAATAGCTGCTCTACCCTCTAGATATTCAACGGCGATATTGCATTCCATCCGGGACATTGGGACATTGGGACATGCCATCTTGGGAAACGGTACACCGCTGTTTTCCGAAGTCCAGACAATACACAGGCCAAAACTATTGCCTGCCACGCAAAGAATGGTCACCGAAGGAGTCCGGGATACCAATCAAATCTTACAGTTCACAGAGATGACAGTGGATTGATCAGTGTGAGCTACGGAGGCTGTTATGGGAGCGGCTGCCGCCCCGTTGCCACTCAGTGTTATGAGTGCTCCGTGGCGTGTGTATTTGCGATATCTGCGTATGTGCGCAAGGTAAGTCGCGAATTAATTTTTTCAAGAACGTATCGCGAGAAAACTAAAAGTAGTATTTAGAATTTAAATCTTTCGCGAAGTGCTGATTTGTTATTATTACCAAGGAAAACAAACGTTGCTAAAATTTCCATCTGTTTCTATACACTTTTTATACAATTTATATCCAACCTTCAGACACTAACTTCTATAGAAAGTCCACAAAAAAGGCCCAAAAGCTGCATACATTGGATAGAAAAATGAATACATTTCTTTAAACTATCTACTGCCTCTATACACTATTTCCTGTTAAAAGTATGCAGAAAGTGAATAAATATTTTTGTAAAAGCAGGCCCTCTCTAATCTCGTCGGCGCCTGTGGGACTTCTTTTTTCGCGTAACAAGCAGAGTTTGTGCGACTTCTGAGGGCCTGCATTTCACGGTCCAATTACCAGCTGAATTCTCCGTGGAGGTAAGTTTATGAAAGAAACCAGTCTATGCATTCAGAGACAGCATTCAGAAGCTGTGGAAACCGAATACAGATGCTGATATCTCAAGTAAAAAAATAAAATTATTGGTTGTTTTATAAGTTATGCATCTATACTTTGCAAGCCACATATGTCAAGAAGGTGTCATGCTATTTCAGCTAGGTTGCTCAAATCACTGAAAAGTTACCTGTTGCAGACCACCTTGCCGAGAAAAATCAAGCTTTTGTATCTAATAATAAATAAAGGTTAGTTTTCAATTTGTGAGCTTGACACTTCACTGTAACAGTATGAGCTTCGTCCAGTATCTACCAGCAACCCAAGGGATGACAAAAACCAAAGCTATATCTCCCGAAACCCAGAAGTATAAGGAAAAAAAGGGCAAGCATGGTAATCTCAGTATTTTGAAAGGTGTCCTCGAGGTTTCCAGTTTTTAAATTGCGGCATTGTGAGTGGGTTTTAAGTTCAGGGAGTCTCAAAAGAGCAAAGACAGGAAAGGTCTTTGCATCGATTTGTGTCCCTTGGATATTTGAAGGTGTTCAGTACAAAGGGAATGAGATAGACATCTTAAATCATCCGCTCTGTTGAGTAAAGCATAGGGTTGCACTATTTTGTTTAAAATTAATTTCCAGTTGGTAATGGCATTGGAGAAAAACTACGAAGCTCAAGTATGTAAACGAATTCTTCGACTACCTGGACGACTCTTTTAAAGGACGCGACATCCTGTCCAGCACCGGCTTCACCATCTGGGACCAAGTGCACCAGGGGATCGCACTGCAAGCACACGGAAGGAGGGCACCGTGACCTCGAAGTCAAGCTTGTACATCTTCCAGCACGGAGTATTAAAGGGGTGACCTGACCTGCTAATTGGTACTGTTGACCTCATGAAGGTAAAAAGTTCATGGATCTAAAGCAGGAGTCTCCACATATTTTCGATGAGCGGCCGGAAAATAAAGGGATATAAGAAAGTGAAAAAAACAACAACTAAATAAATGATCCTAAATAACCAGTTATTAAATACAAACTTTCAAGTCAGAGAAAAAAAGCAAAAAAAAAAAGAAGAATGTAAGGTATATAAATGTGACTAGTTTATTTTAAAACCTAGTATTTAACTAAAAACTATGAAATTGCACAATATGGAGACTCAGAAAATTCACCAGGGGATAAGTCAAAGCTCATAGAAACTTTGGCATGATCTACCATGGCAGAAGACTAATTAGAATGGCAGAACTGATGCTGGCAGCATGCAATATATGTACGACATAGGACTCTAGGTACGGTATACATGGGAAATCACAGGGAGTTTCACATTTGAAGTTGCACAGGTAAGAAACACGGGACTAAGTGTGGTGATGTCCAGTGTCCAGTGAATAATATTGCCGCGCGCGCAGCTGGCCAAGTAGGCAGCCCGTGCGTGGCCCAAAGGTTATCGCGCCTGCCTCCCACGCGAAAGGCTAGGGTTCAAATCCTGGGAGCGACGTGTCTTTTGTTTATTCCTGCAATTTAGTGTTCTGGAGAATTCGAGAATCATGTTGCTTGTTCCAGGCCCGAATGTTCTACGCGTCGAAGTTTCTACGCCGATTATTCCAGAAGACCACGCGTGTACATAGGGGCTCCGCGTGGCGAGCCACAGTCAGTTTCGCCTCAGCGTTCGATCCTGCTGCTTCGCCGCCTTTGACGCCCGCGACGCTCTGTCGTTATCTTTCTTTCTCCTTTTATTTTTGGGCACAAGTTCGCCCCATTAAACGTTTCAGTTTCCCCAGTTATTCTTCCTTTCATTTTGTTTATTCCTGAAAATATGACGAGAGGACACTCCTACGATAAGCAATTTTTTCAAGTTTTTGCTTTTTTCTGGTACCAGCTTTCGCTGTTGGTGCACGTTGCATGGCGGTTTCTTTAGACCCGCTTATTTTTTCGCAGGTTGTATTGGGCCTACAGGAGGCGTGCCGGGGCCGGGCTTCCTTGGAATGATAGCAGCCTGCCCCGGGAGGGTCGAAAGAGCTTTACAGGCCGGATTCGGCCCGCGGGCCGGGGTTTAGAGACCCTTGATATAAAGGAATCACCTGACTAAAAGTGCACTAAAGTAGTTCCTGACTTCATCATTTTATCACTTCAAAGTAGCCAGCCGACTTCATGAAGTTTGAAAATGCAGACTCTGTTTCTGTAACTGTCCCACGTCAACATAATTTAGAGATGCTCTTTTTTTCTGTATTCTGGCGAGAAAAGATAGCCAAAGAATATCTCACATCCTCGTCGCAATGGAGGGAAAGGGTGCGAGACTGATTTCATTTTTATATACGCAATCAGTTTCATAAGTGTATAAAATAAGAACAGAATACATATACACAAATCATTTGTAAATCTTTAAACTTGTTAAAGTGGGTAGTTTATGCTTGAGGCAGGCAAATATGAAGCGAGAACCTGGAATGGTGCACCTGTAAGAAATCTTTTGGACCTGAGACTTCGGCTTTGACCCAGCAGCCCACAACTCACCTCTATTATTTTTAGAGTTTGTTTCAGTTTTTTATTCGAGCGAAGCCGAAGCTATAACACCGCGGCATTTTGTCTGACCAGTTACTGAACTGCCTTGAAATCGATAAAGTTCCTAGCTGTCGAAAATATCTACAGATGGTAATCGAAAGACTGGCGTTTTCGCTGCACACACATATTTACCAATGTATGCGGCAGTCCCCATTCATAAAATCTAGCAAGTCTCAACATTAACATATTATATTCGTTGTATCACACAATGGTGCGTTAGCCAAACGGGCTTATTTTGAGAAACATCTAAACAATACAGCATGTTTAGTCAACTGTGCTCACGGGTCACTTCACGGCGATCAGCCGGCAACCTTTTTCTCTTTTACCTTCCTTGAACGCTGAGCAGAAATGTTTGAGTAATAAGCTCTAGGGCTTTGATGCCTTGTTCTCACAGTGAAAGGTAACGCTAAAGAATATGCATTATGAATAGTGAAAATAATGTGACAACTGCCAAGAAAGACCGGAAAAGTCGGTAGGCACAAGCCTGGTGGAGAGAGACAGTAAGCTAGTTTCCACAGCTCAAGATAATGGCAGAAATATTCGAGTTGCTAAGGTATGCGATAGTCACACTTGGAAGCTTTTCGGAGCAGTAGTGTCCTTACTTTCTTTCTAGCTTGCATATTAAAGTGATATAATGCTTACTGATTCATATATGTTCACAAACCTTTTTGGGATTGCAATGGTTCATGTTCACAGTACATTTTTTGGCCATCTCAGCAAGGAATCATTTAGAGACAGATGTTGGTGTTCAGGCCTGATGATTTTATTTTCATGAAGTGCAAGAATGGAAAACATTAGATTATGATCTGGAAACTGCTTTCATATACTCGAAATTTTTACCACTGCTACACTGCTTTATACAAAGAAGAGCAAGCAAAAATATAAAGGCCACTGCTGCGAGAGTGGCTATATCTGTCATTGAGCTCGTTTTATAACGTGCTCAGGTAAAACACTAGACTAGGTTGCGTGGCCGGGCAAGCGGCTTTGCCTGCACATTATATTATGCATGAAACAGAGTTTATTTTACTGAATGTTTCTTTTCTCATTAGTAAAACTTGGTTCAATTGACTTATTGCATTTCATAATTGGCGTAGACATGAAAGACTAAGGAATGTAAGGTCGACCACAAATGCTTGAGAGCAGTCCAGGCAGTTTCCAAGTGGTCCATTCAGAGAAGCTGACATGGTAGCAACCCCCATGAAAGAAATGAGACACATCCTTGACGAATCTACTCTAGACTCAGAGCACACCAAAATAAATATTGCCATTCCTAGGAACGTGGAATTACGTGTATTTTGGAACAAAATTGAAATACAATATTCTAGTTTATTCTATTCTATTCTAACGAAATATTTCCATGGAGAGGCACACCACCAACAGCCTTCGTGTGAGAGTGAGCCCTATCTACAGCGACAGTGCAAAAGCCTCACATGCCACCGTCACTAACACTGGCGAGTAGTCAGTCATTGGCTGGCATACTTAAGTATTGATGAAGCAAGAATGAATTATCAAAGAATGGACTAGAAATGTGGATCAAAATGGGAGAGTGCCTTGACATTCTTCACGATAGCTGAATGACCCCCATCTTTTTTACTGTTTTTCCAGGTGTCAACATCCCATCTGGGAAGTAGACGTGACGATTGATGTTAGAAAGTCAGAAAGTTCTTCCCTTGCGCTCTGGCTTTTGTTTGGTCTAGTCTGTAGTTTGAGCAAAACAAAAATACAAGCATGTTAGTCATTGTTTACTCCTGTGTAAATTTAATGGGGCGAACATTAGCTGAGCTTGGACAGTGTGCAGAAGGACGGCATCGGTACTTCTTTGGAAATTCACTCGTACTGGTTAATGTGAAGCGCCATTTGTTTACTGTGAGAGTTGGTTCACTGCATAACACGTAATAGCCGTTCAAATAAAATTCTTGATATGAAAAAAAAAAAAAAACACGATCGCTTTTGTGGTAATTTTATAGCTCTGTGCCTTTCTTTCTAGTGCCATGATTGCAACTCTGGACTGCAACTACTATACTAAATACAATACTGCGTCTCACCTAAGTGCGAGCGAAGCGAAAATTACAAACGCGAGGATCTTCTGAACAGCGCTTGCACTACATAAACGCACAAGCATTTCAGCTATGATCAAAGCTTGGGACTCGCCCATGTAACTTTAACTTGATCGCATTTAAAATAATGCGGAGTATAGTCTATACATCCTCCGTGCAGTTTGAAATGGAGAGTATCTAATCTTACATATCACCCAAGTATATCGGTTTCGGAGAATCGCGAGACGCTACTTTTAAAGCTGCTTTTCACGTAATAGCCTATCGACTCCTCGACGCAAGATTTGCAAGGAGCTGCTACAGGGCGAAATTCGCGTTGCTTGAACACGAAGCCGAAGATAAAAAGCAACTTACCGGCACAACTGGATGGCGTTCTCGTAGAGACGGGCGTTTGACTCGCGAGGCTGGGCAAGCGCCTTCCTTTTCATGCTCTTCTTCGTCTTTATCCTGGGATCTTCGAAAGGCCTCGAGCAGGTGACGGAGTAATCGTAAGTTGCACAAAGTTGCTCCATCTTGCGAACTCGGCAAATTTTGACAGGGCTACAATAAACGAAGGACTCATGGTCGCCGCGGCACGGACTCCATTATCGGCATAGATGTTTGTTTACCCCACACCACCCTCGTGGCAGGTGCGAGGGCGGAGCTTAGTCGGAATCTTCATCAACATCCTCTCCTCCCTTCGCACCTTCTTTCCCATGCGCAGAACACGAAAATAAGACCACTGGCGAGGCGCACATTTTGCTTCATATGGCTTGATTTCTTCATTTGGGCGGGTTGATTCTGAATTAAGGTGATGGTTCCCGTAAAAGCGGCCCCACTGCTCTGTGAATTGTGCAACCGGCGTGATTGCGACCATGGTGTCAATACGGAGAAGATACCTACAGAGGAAAGAATTTACAAGTCATTTGGTCGGAGGCAATTTCGTGGTCGCCTTGGATCGAGGAGCATCTCGTGCACTGCTAGACATTATTAGAGACGTTACTAGTGCTCTTTATTCTATGTACAAGTATTTACACGAGATGTGCTCTTGGTACAGACCGGGAATCGGCAGCTAGTTGGGGTAGGCCATCAGTTCCATGATTGCTTGCGAGTTGTTCTCGAGGCTGTCTGTTGGTTGTCGTCATCGTTAGTGCGACACCAGACGCACACGAGGGAACCAGATGATGTCTGAGATGCAGCAGTCCTCCCTCCTTAAGGTGAATATCGGTCAACAGGTTTCTTGGGTCTTGTCGACCGCCGAAGAGCTGGGACGGCCTCGTCTTCCGCTGCATCAGACTGCGCTGGTAAGGCTGCATCTTGATCGGGTGTTTCAGGCGTCTTGCTCACCGGTGGTGCAGGTGCCGTTTCAGTTCTCCTGCTGACGTCTTGACCGTGGTTTCTTTATCTGTCCCTGGAAGCCACTTTTCCCCTTCACCAAAGTTGCGTGCCCAGACGGAGTCGCCAGGGCAAAGCTTACTCGCAGTATCTCCCTCTGAACAGAGAGGAGAAGAGACAGGAGGCGGAAGGAAGGTATCCAGGCGTGAGCGGATTTGGTATCCTAAAAGCCGCTGGGACGGAGATCTTGCGTCCTCTAATGGCGTCCCACGGTAGTTGAATAGCACCTTTGCGAGGCGCATAGACAAACTAGCGGTCTGAAGTTCTTCGAGGCCTTCCTTGATGGTGCGTACGGCCCTCTCCGCGAGGCCGTTCGATTGTGGGTGGTACGGAGCTGTGCGCAAGTGTTTCACGTTGTTGTCGGACCAAAACATGGCAAACGCTTCGGATGTAAACTGAGTGCCATTGTCACTCACGATGGTTCTCGGTATGCCAAGCCGGCTGAAAATGTCACGTAGTGCCGTGATTGTGGACTCGATCGTGGCATGTTGCATAGCAGTTGCCTCTATCCACTTCGAGTGCGAATCCACCGCATCAAAAATCATCGCACCATTCGCACGCTAGTGATGGTCGACGTTCTTCCTTGCGGTACTGGCGTGAAGGTCCCGGTCACCAGTTTGTGCAGTTCCGGCTCTGACTTCACGTCTGAAGGCTTCATGAGCTTGCCACTTTGTCTCGCCGCCTCCACCGCCAGCACGATGTTCTCAGTTTCCTGCAATGTCACCTTGGGCCTGGAAAATAGTGGCTTCTGAACGTCGATATTTCGAATTCCGCAGATTATCTTGTCTCGTAGCATGCGGTCTAACATGTCGCCGAAGTTGCAGTTATCGGCCAACTGCCGAAGTTCCACGATGAATTCTTGAGCCGACTCTTCCCCTTTCTGAACCCTCGTGAAAAATTTGAGGCTTTCAGCTATCTCTTTCGGTCTCGGTGCGTAAAATTCCTCGAGAATTTCAATCGCTTGAGAGTAGGTTAACTCTTTAACCTCCCTTGGCGCGCAACGCCCACTCAAAATGACGATTGCTCTTGAGTTCAGTGCCGAAACGAGAAGCGCTCTCTTCACGTCGTTCACGATGCCGGTTCCCTCGAAGTAGGACTCAATCTGGATAATATACGAAGTCCACTTATCGTTCGTCTCGTCGATGCGTCAGGCCGCCCTTATGATTCATCCGTATAGAGTTCAGTTGGCCTCGCTTGTAAGCAACCTTTTGGGATTTTTCGGAAATAGAGGCACGCTGCGTCCGAAGGAGGATAAGTTGCACCCAATAACGGAGTACCCACCCTTTAATGACGTCAAAAACCTGAAGAGGTATCTCGGGATGGTTTCGTTGTATACAGATTTCATTCCGCAATGTGTTGAGGTAACAAAACCTGTGAACAAATTACTGTAGAATAAAACGAAGTGGTAATAGGGGAAACAACAACAAACCACATTTGGGTGTATTTCAAGGGCTGTGTATGCAAACACGTGCCACACTTCAATCGTCCGAATCGCTTTACAGACCGGCCCAAGCGTTTACAGACTAGGTGCGGTTTCTTTGCAGGAATGTGACAGCGTTCTTTGTCCCGTAGCCTTCGCCAGCGTACGCTCACGAGATCGGAGCGAAACTACTCAAAAAGCAAAAAAGACTGTCTGCTAATAATCTTTGTGCTTAATAAATGTCATATGTACCTTGACAGCACTTCGTTTTTGTATTCAAGCTTACCACATGATTTTCTTCTTACTCAAAGTGTTCAAAACGCTGCAGGACGACTCGCTCGACTGGCATTTTCGCTGCTGCGCTACAAGTACACTATCATGTACAAGCGTGGAGTGACTATAAGTTTCAGATGTTTTGTCCCGCGATCCACTTCTAGGGCAGGAAATGCAGGTGAATTTCGACTTGGTGGCACTGGCCAATGCTTAGACCATCACACCGGATTCGCGGTGGGGACTCCTTGTGAGGAGAGAGGTATTCTGAGCGGCACAGCTCTCCGATGTACTTTATCAGAAAATGACACACATGGCAGAAGGCGAAACCGCGTGATGGGCAACCACCAAGTTTAATGCAGTCGGTCTAAAGCAAGTACACCTGCGAGTGCATTGCTTGTGACGTTGTTTGTCCTTTTCCCTTTAGTCGCTACGGCGATCAATATTTGCTAATAGCAACCGACCACTTCACTACGTGGGTTGAGAGGTTTTGTTTGCTCGATCTGAACTCTTGGAAAATCTGGGACTGTCGTCTTGAGACGTTTGCGCACTTTGACCGAAGCTCATTACTGACAACGCGTCCTATTCTTTGGCAAGGTGTTCCTGCATGCGTGTAAGGCACTGGGGATAGGAAACAAACAAACTTTGCCGTAGCATCCACAGGCGAATATTACGGAATCAACCGCAACCTGAAGCTAATGCTTGTAGCGCATTCAGAGCGACACTAAACGAGGACGGAAAAATTGCAGAAATGGCATTCGCTATCGGTGTTTTAGATTATGCGATATGGTAGTAGGTAACGAGAGGAAAAGTAGGTAAAGGAGCGCAGAACCACGAGATCATGAACGGCACGAGAGAAAGATAAACCGACACCATTGTGACGGACGTGCCCGGGTTCTCTTCATTAACACTGGTGCCGAAACCCGGGAAACGTGATTGACCGCAACCGAAGAACCCGGGGCATCGTCCGCTCAGCCGTCACCCGAACGCTAACTGAAATAGACCATCTTCTCCATGACGAGAACACGACAGAGCTTGACCTCCGACTACAACTGGACTACCTGCATCAGAAAGAAAGCTACCTAATCCACCTCGACCGTGGCATCCAGACGTCCACCTCAGATGACGATCATGAGGACGAGCTTGTGGGAGCAGAGGAGTACCGTCTTCGCATCAGTCATAGCCTCACGAGCGTCCGACACGCCCTCGACTCTCGATTATCCATGCCACAACCCACGAATATCATGGCCAACGTCCCTGACGACAAAACCCAGCCCGGCGGCATTGTTCCAACTCCGACCCCAAGGAACCATCGAACGGTCACCCTACCGAAACTGCAAGTACCGACTTTTGCCGGGAGCTGTCGCGACTGGCAGGGGTTCTGGGATCATTTCAATTGCACGATCCACACAAATTCCGAACTCCCGCCAATCGAGAAGTTTAGATACCTACTCACGTATCTCACAGATGATACGAAGCGAGCCGTGGTAGGAATCTGACTCTCAGAACAAAATTATGACCTCGCGGTACAGACACTACGAGACCGATTTGGACGCCGGGACATCCTAATTGATGACCGCATTGATTAGTGTGCCTACATGTCTGTCTGTCTCAATGTGCCAGAGCGTGACGCTCTCGCGCACTTGGTGCGTGACATGGGTGGTAAAATGGCGTCTGTGCATTAGCCAAAGCTACGCGCTTGAGCTTAGTGACACCGGATTGCGCGCACTTCAAAGTGCATAAAAAACGATTGGGAGGAAAAATGGTCGAGATGTCACCACTCAAGCAAAAGCGTGCGCGTGTTTGAAGGCACTCTAACACTGATCGGCTTCTGAGCTTGCCTGTGGTCAACACTTCAACCAACGCAGTACAGCTTCGTAGACCCTACAATTCGATACGCTTCCCAAACACATCCCTTCAAGGTGTTTTGGATGTCCCGCCATGCAACTACACTGTCGTCCTACATCGTGCTCTCATGCGGTGCCTTCCTGCTGACATGGCTATACTATATCGACAGAAGTTGAGAGGCAGCACTGACACCGTCAGCCGACACACTTGATATGTGACCGGAAGAGCAGGTCCGCGTCATCATGTTATTTCTACAGACTCAAGTGGAGGTTCGTGAAGATGTCCAAATGGAACACCCAAGTTACTCACCCCGGTATCAGTCATCGCCGATACCATGTCAAGATTCCGTACAGGCGAGCCACCCTTCAGCACTCGCGCTCTCGACTGAGGCTATTGGCTACCGAGTGGCCACGTGCCCTCTTTGTGATATCACCCAGCACGCGTTGCAAAACTACCAGGCTAGGCTTTCAAACACAAGAAAAACGAACCAAGCTTGCGCGAGCACGCCGCTGCTTCAAATGCTGCAAGCGAAATCGCATCGCTCGTGTTTGCCGTTCGTGCAAGAACTTGGCATGCACCACGTGTGGATGTCACCACGTGTCTATACTCTGCGATCTATCACGCTCCACATCAGCTGCATCGTACAACCCACACCCATGAGGACTTCTTGAAGGTACCGCAACAGTCGCGAGCGCCGAACCACCAATTTTCGCTCTTCTGCTGTCTTGCGGCAAACTGCTGGAACGCGGGCCATAGGGACACCGAGATGCCTCCTACTGAGGCAGTTACTGGACAGTGGGAGTCAGCGCACGTTTATCCGGCAGGACATTTCTGAAAAACTGGGCTGTGAAGTCGTTGGCCAGAAGGAGCTTAACTTATACACATCTGAAAACACAGCCACCAAACGGTCCTGTCGACAAGTGGTTGTGACCCTCCATAGCCATCAAAGCAACCAGAAAACATCACTTGACTTGAAGCACTAGAAGTCCCATACCTGTGCACAGTATCACACCAGCAGCTAGATTACAATCTACTGAGGCAACTTCATTCCAGCGGACTTCAAGCCGCACATATCATTCCCGCTGGGGCTTAAGAGGGCATAGTACCTCCAAGCCCATGGAGAATACATGTAGATTTTTGAGGTTTTCAAAACATTCCTAAATGAGAACCGCTCTTTGTATTTGCTTGAAACTTTTACGACAAAGAGATTAATACTTAATTGGTTCATTGGTGCAGATCATATCTCTCAGTATGTAGTACAAATATATATTTTTAAATCGTGAAATCGACTCAAAACGGGAGTTTTGACATTTTTGGGTTTAATGACGTTTTACATAATCATCCATTTTTAGAAAACAGTTCTGTTCGCGCAAGTGCCTCTAACGTTTAATACGGAATCGATTGGTATCAAAATAATTAGTGTAGGTTAATCCGTTTCGGAACTACATCGATATTTCCGAAAACGAGTTTTTTTCTTTCGGAAAAGAAAAAAAAAAAAAAAATGTTGTTGTGTTTTGCACTTTTTTTCTTTTCCCGGTAGATGGCGGTCTCCGTCCGTAGTTTGTGTAGTTCGGTGCACACATTTTTTTTTTGTATTTTGTATTCATACGCGATCTTCTTTCGTTCGAGCGATAGCGAACGCGGTTCAGTTCAACGCTGCGGCGCTTGGCGTCCTGTGCGTTCAAATTTTCGCCGTTCGGAAGTGTTGCGTTCGCCTCTGGTGTCATGGGTCGAAAGCAGGCTTCCTACGGCGAGCGAAAGCTAAAGAAGTCCCTAATTGAGAATACTCGTAAGCGACAGTGCGAGGAAGCTTCGCACGTTGAGGTTCCTGGTGAGA
Organism: Ixodes scapularis; assembly: GCF_016920785.2. Lineage (NCBI taxonomy): Eukaryota > Metazoa > Arthropoda > Arachnida > Ixodida > Ixodidae > Ixodes > Ixodes scapularis. The sequence continues at coordinate 225,246,970 of NW_024609835.1, forward strand.
TCGAGCCATCGTGTTTCAGCCCGGATGGTTTTGTTAGCGAGAGGAGCGAAGGTGGTCCTCAAGCCCCTACCGTGCGAGGCTCGCCGTAAGGTGTTCTTCTGCAGCCGTATTCCGCGCCCGTATCTGTTTCATTGTGCACGCCGAGGCGTCAGTGTGAGTGTCTCGCTTTCCTGATTCTCGGTGTATAGGTCTCTGTGTTTTCGCACGTGGCAAATTCACCTTGGAGCTTGTGGGATTCGACTTGCCTTACTGCACCACGAGGTCGATCCCACTCCGTAGCTCGATGTTGAGGACTGATACGGCCGGGTCCGTCCGGAGGCTGCCGTGGACTCCGAGGAGAGGATTCACTCCAAAACACAAAGATACTGAAGAAGCGGGTTTATTTGGCTCCTGTGCCACCACGCTGTGCCCGTCGGCAAAACTAATAAAAGAAAAGAACGGAAAAAGAGTCGGCGCTGTCGCATTAGAGAGATTCACCTGGAGGGGGCCCACGCTGCCGCATTAGGCAGATTCGTGGAAAGGGGAAAGCTCCAAAAAGAACGAGGCTCCGTGGCCCAGAGCCTTCCCCGGACGAGAGTCAGGGCCGCCGTTCGCGGCCGCTTATCTAGCCAGCGGAAAGTGGACGCGCCCGGGGTAGGTAGTGTGGCTTATCCCGCAGATGGGCCGCGTCCACAATCATTTCCGAAAGGAAGGGGCTCCTAGGGGAGGGTGATAACTCACTGTTCTTCTGGAAATTCACAAATTGCCCAAAATGGTGACATGGGTAATAATTAGGGTATGTTTTTTCCGGTGTTTATTTTTGAGCAAAAAGTCGAGGCATGTTTTTCGGTGCTTATTTTTTAAACACCAGTTTATTATAATTGAACGTCTCGTGATGACTTAATAAGCGTTGATAACCGAGGAAGAAAAAAGCGATTAGACAAGAACATTTAAAATTTCCAATTCTATTCCCATATCTCATACGCTCTTCTCGTGGGAGCATCTATTCCTACGAAAAATGCCTAAGTCATGTAGCTGTGAACGCATAATCAGTGTACAATATTTTGTCCTAGAGAGAGCTATTGCACACGCTCGAACGTGCTTCACAGTCCAGTAGACGAAGTTGGTGGCACCCAGAAGGCGAGTTTTTTAATGGTCTGTAGTAGGCCAAAGAAACAAATAACAATCAACGCATCTCGGTTCCCCAAGCGAAGAGACGCGTTTCTAAGGACAATGGTTCCGGACGACACTAATGTTGTTGGCGTTGTCTTCTAAGAACCACACCGACCCATGAATAGGCACTGGAAGGATGGAGGATTGACGAGATAAAATGTTTCACAAACTTCTACAGAGGAGGCGTTTCAAAGAAACTAGCCGTCGCTAGGGCGGAAACAGTCACCGACTGGAGAGTTTTGGTTTTACCCACGCCGAATAGAATATTTCGAATCACCTGAGTTTTTCGGTTCTAACCAATTTATTATTTTCGTCACCGGCGGATGTTTATCAACTCAGAATGATAAAGCTTGTCCTGAAAATTATGTTTTTCTTTTTTTTTCTTGGTGAATAGAGGTGATTTGTTGAGTTCAAAACTTCGCATTATCAAAATAACAAACATCGAAACTCTGAACACCGGATAATGAAGTTGCTAAAAGGCCAAAACGCCGGAAGGCAACCTTGAACGGTAACAATATATTTTTGTAAGGCAAACGGACGAGGGCAAGAAAGAAGAGAGAATGAAAGGGCCGGGGAGGGGAAAGATAGTTCGGAAGAATAGAGTGAGGAGCAGGTTTGTAAAGTACCTAGGTACAAGTAACTGGAAATCGGTATCTAGGTACTTTTGTTGTATCTGAGGTACAAACCTAGGTACTTTAATTTCTCACTATCTGTATTTGTATCTTAGGTAAATTTTCCAATAACTTGTAGCTAAGTGAAGATACATTTTTACAGTTACTTTTCTATTCACTTTGTCAAAATGGTAGAAACTATACTTCTTAAAGTATTAACACACTACCATCTGCCATGATTGACGTTGAGTTGGGTACGACATCGGAGGCACGGACTTGATCGAACGACGTTTTAGCGAACGAAGCCCCGCCTACGATGTTTCATCGAACGACACACTTCAGTGAATGTAGGTGTTCATTTGAGATAACGGTGGATTAGCGATGCCGTTCTAGCGACACCAGTTTATTCAATCGCTTCGGAACTCCGTTTAGGGGAAATAGCGACCTGCTTCCATCATCTCAAAATTAAATCGACTTCAATGCGTGTTTGAAGTTCCTCTGACAGCTATACAAGGAAGAAAACTTGAACGACGTGCGCTGTTTATGCTGCCCGTATCCTGTCCTGGTGGTGGCACTGTTCTACCATAAATACAATCTATAATTGCAAATAAATTATAATTAGAATCGTAAAGCAATGTAACATCGCGTATATAATACAATTTCCGCTCAATAAATCGGACTCAAATTTGGCAGTTATGAAAACTGAAAAAGTCCCGAAAGAAAAAAAAACTCATTTTTCTTCTGACTAACTAAAGAAAAAATAAAACGAAGAAGCTTGAAGCCTTTCGCTCGTCGTCGCGAAGGTTAGGTGCATATGCACTAGACTCATGGGTTTCTTCATGCGGCCGACGTCTTCTGGGCCCGTCGGCGTCAGCACCGGCTCTGAGGGCAAGAACTTCAATAAGCGAGCTTCGGCGGTTTTAGTGTGACATGGTAAACAGTGGAAGCTGTGGCCTCAGTGAACCAATTGGAGCGTGGGGAAAGGCACGTGAGGACTCAACACCGATGTCGACATCGCATTGACACCAATAAAGCACATTTATCGAACTCGTTTTTGAGTGTATCCTTATTATAAAAAGCTTTACTTCCAATATGTTTTGACAAACTTGGGGAAATTATATAAAGACAGTATCTTTAAAGTAACTGTACCTGTACCTAGGTACTATCGTGGACACTGTTAGCTATAACACGGGAGCGGCGGCCGTCCCGTACCCCCAGCGCCCCATAGCAGGCGCCGTCCGAAACTCCGCGCATGCGCCGTGCGGCGGACTCGCTCTTCCCTTTTGCGAGCACACCCTCGCTTTACCCTCTGCTAGGCGCAGAGCAGGCGATGCTACACTGCTGCTCGTGTGGTACCCTCGCTATAGCAAACTGGTCTCAAACTCATTTTCAACAGGCGATTTCTATTGGGGCAGATTGCAGAGTCATTAGGGCGTAACCCCTGTTTCTTGCTTTGTCAGAAACAGCATTTTTACCGATATGCGTTCGCAAACCAGTATGAGCGCAGCAGGTGTGATACAGAAATAGACTGTTGTACTCCATTTCACCTTAAGTCCGACCGCTGCGTACGCATCAAAACGACAGAACCAATCAAATAGCAGCAAAGGTGCAACGTCACGGAGTGCCTCCCCGGGGGACCCAATAAAGTGCAAAAAGTGCTTTTGTCGCTGCTTGGTGGGTCATATCGTCCCGTAGCGTCCGCAGCACTTAGACCTAAAGTGAAACGGATGATAACTGTAAGTTTGTCTCATAAAAAAATTTAATCTGCCGTGATGTTACATTTAGTATACGATGATTATCCTTAGCCAGCGGAGTCAGGGAATCAACCGTGGGCACCTCATACGCGGTGGTTCGCTGAACCATGTTCAGCGAAAATTGGCGAGTGCTGTGGCATCGTCTGCTCTGTTCCTAGCAGACGACAAAGCGAGGGTGTGCTCGCAGGCGGGAAGAGCGAGTACGCCACATGGCGCATGCGCGGAGTTTCGGACGGCGCCTGCTATGGGGCGCTGGGGGTACGGGGCGGCCGCCGCTGCCGTGTTATAGCTAACAGTGTCCACGATAGTACATCTTTAAGCAAGTATCTTGGTGTGTACCTAAGTACCTTTTAGTATGAGTAGCTGTAACTGTATCTTAGGTACATTTTTAAAGTAACTCTTACAACCCTGGTGAGGAGAATAGGGAGTTTCAGCAGATCGTTTCCGCAACCCGCTAAGCGCCAGTTAAGCTCTGCGTCATCCGCCACGAGACCTTGAACTATGCAGAAAAGATTGGAGGCGTGCATGCTCAGTTGCGGCGCCTTCTTTGGGGATACCAATGCGGAGGAGAAAAACGGCCAGCTAAATCTCGCTATCTCCAATGCTGATTGGTAACGTCACACAGAGGAAACAGCGGCCAAACGTTCCGGGCGTTGAAAATCAACCTCCTTTCGAGATATGCTCATGAAGGTGGTGCATATGTTAGGTTTGCAGCGACGCATAGCAAACGCCTCAACGATCGCGATTCCTTTCAAACCCTGGCCCACGCAAATGATAATCTACAACGCGGTCAAAAGCGATTTCTTGGGCACCCTGATAAGTCGTTTTTGTTCGCACTGCGGATTATCGGTTTCCCGAAACTAGCGAATAAAAAAAAAAAAAAAAGGAAGAAAAAACTGTGTCAGAGTGGCCGGTCGCTCCGGTGAAAAGTAAATCCGGTTGCTGTAGCTATTTTACTATACGAAGTTCGTACTGGTGTAGGCCTTTAGCGAGAATGAATGGAAGTCTGGAATAATAAATAAAAACGTGCTCTCCTGGCTTGGTTGAGTTGCCGGCTGACTCCACTGCTATAGGTATTCACTGGACGCCATATTTGAGGTAACTGTTCACAGCGCATGCCGGGTTGCCCGTGAGCTGACGGGAAACTCTTCCCGGGCATGATGCCCTAAAAGAGTTTCCCGTCAGCTCTCGGGCAAGCGCAAGAGAAGATCGGAAGGAGAAATTCTCTTATCACCGGGACTCTCCTTTGTAGCTTGCAGGCTTCCCCAAATGTCGCTATTCTCCCTTTAGAAGATTATAGAAGATAAACTTGCCACTCAAAATTCACACAAAAGCATCTTTCCCCTTTCTCTCTTCCCCGGTGGTAAGAAAGCAGCAGCGAGCTCAGCTATGACGGCCAGTGAATACTCCTTATTGAAATAACGGAACAAAGATACGATATTCGATTATTTACTGAAATAAAACAACAGAGCGCTAAAGACTGATTTTAGAGTAGCCAGAAATATTCTAAGAACGCGAACCACTTCATAACGGCAGCCACGAGCTAGAGTTTGATGTTTGGTAGAGTCTAAAGATGGAGAACGGCGACCTCCGGGTTTGTTGTCTGCTAGCAGAGTTGGGCGCGTGCCCTTTCTCTCGTTTTACACCGCCAAACCTGCTGAACTTCCCGGATGTGTGGAGAGGGTGCTGCGGTCTAACAAAATGGCGCCGTCTGAGAGCTGTAAATGGAATGGTCTATATATATGGCCTCGTAGGACCGCCGAGCTCGTCAAATAGCCCCAGCGAAGCACGAGGGATCGCTCTCTTGCGGCAACACAAAAATATTCCGTAATATAATTTTTACATTCGTTACTTTCACAACACCATGGTGCCTTGTATTTTATCCTTTCCTCGTTCATATTTCTTTCTGCGCATTATGGTTGTTATGGCGACAGGAGCGACATCACTCTTGATTTTGAACGTTAGCTGAGAGCATGCAGATACCCATAAATTGGGGTGGGTAATGGCTCAGGATATTGCAGTGCGTCCCGGGAGTTATGTTTTTATATAGTAAATATATTTGTTTTGTGGAGTTAGCAACCCACCGCAGTTCTCCAGCCGTGATGCATTTGGAAGGCTGCCAGGCAGTGAGGGAAAAATGTGACTTCGGTTACCGCGTCTAGTTCGAGGTCAGCGGGGCCAAGACAGCAGCGGAGAGTGGGGAATTGCGGGCGCTGACATCGTCCGTCCTGAGATACAGAACGAGGCGAAGCGCGCTCGCTTTACATCTACGCTTTGCCTTTGTTCAAATGTTCGTCAGGGTGAGTTGCTTCTGATGCAGTGACTTTCGCTGGCTGTTTCTGCGGAAATAAAGCAAAAGGACACTAAATATTGTCATTGCAAATGATGTCTTACCAGCTTTTGCGTTTATGACAGAGAAACCTTGCTATTTTGTCTCACCGGGACCGACAATGTCTGCTTCTGTGCATTGCCATTTCGAGGCGACTGCAAAGCATGGGAAGATGCTGGGCCTTTTCCTCCATATTATTATATTATCTCTATGTTCGATGTAGACCATCGCGATGCTCGTAAGAGCCATCCATGCAAAGTCCTACTTTTGTCCCCCGCCTGGCTCTGTACAACCACAGAGCTCGTCAAGCACCACAAACAAATTGGGAGCGTTCGCGCTTTCGCAGCAGCATCAGTTCTTCTGAAAAATCTCCTTCAATAGATCTAGAAGCCTTGTCTATGCTTTATTATTTTCAACCGCATATAAACGCGACGTTCCACTTGTAAAACGTCCAACAAGTGAAAAATGTTCGATGGCATCCGTTGTATTGCCGCGCGCGCAGCTGGCCGAGCAGGCAGCGCGCGCGTGGCCTAACGGTTATCGCGCTTGCTTTCCAAGCTGAAAGCCAGGGTTCGATTCCTGGCTGCGGAGGCACATTTTTTGTTGACTCTGTAAAGTAATGTTCTGGTAAATTCGTGAACCGTGTTGCTTGTTCGAGGTCGGAATGTTCTACACGCCGAACATTCCACGCCGATTATTCCAGAAGCCCAGACGTGTACATAAGGGGCTCCGCGTGGCGATCTGCAGTCAGTCTCGCCCCAGCGCTCGATCCTGCGGTTTCGCCGACTTCGACGCCCGCGACACTTTGTTATTATCTTTTGTACTCTTTTATTTTTGGCACAAGTTCGCCACATTAAACGTTTATTTCTTCCTGTTCATCATCTATTCAAAGTGATGCCGTTCGGACTTTGTACAGCACCAGCAACCTTTCAGCGCGTCATGGACACCGTGCTGGCAGGTCTGAAATGGCAGAGCTGCCTCGTCTACCTGGACGATGTCGTGGTATTCTCACGAGATTTCGACGACCACCTCAGACGACTTCGAGCCGTGCTTCAAGCCATCAAGACCGCCGGCCTGTCACTCAAGCCAACAAAGTGTCGGTTCGCCTATGGGGAACTAAAGTTCCTCGGCCACGTCGTGAACAACAAAGGTGTTCTACCTGACCCCGAGAAAACCCGCGCCGTAGCTGCATTTGCGCCGCCGTCTGACAAAAAGGCAGTAAGAAGATTTCTCGGACTCTGTGCCTATTACAGGCGCTTTGTTCGAGACTTCGCCAAACTATCCGCACCGCTGACACACCTCACGAAGGACGCCGTAAAGTTCGGGTGGACAGAAGAACACCAAAGGTCATTCGACGAGCTCAAACGAAGACTCCAGACGCCCCCGATTCTTGGCCATTTCGACCAGTTTGCTGAAACCGAGATCCACACTGACGCCAGTAACACCGGACTGGGTGCGGTACTAGTCCAAGTGCAGGACGGTGCAGAGCGAGTTATCGCATACGCAAGTCGGACGCTGTCTAACGCGGAGACGAACTATTCAACGACTGAAAAGGAGTGCCTTGCTGTCGTCTGGGAAATAACAAAGTTTCGCCCATATTTTTATGGAAGTCCGTTTCGCGTGGTCACAGACCACCGCTCGCTCTGCTGGCTGGCGAATCTGAAAGACCCCTCCGGACGCCTCGCTCGGTGGAGCCTACGACTGCAGGAGTTCGACATGACCGTGGTGTACAAGTCCGGCCGGAAGCACAATGATGCCGACTGCCTGTCGAGGGCCCCAGTCGAGGCCGGTCCTTCCTGCACCAAAGAGGACGACGATGAGTGTTTCCTCGGCGCTCTGGATGTCAACGACATGGCAGCACTCCAGCGAGACGACCCTGAGCTGCGAGCACTCATCGAGCACCTAGAGGGACAAGGAAGCGCCGTTCCGCGCGGTTTTGTACGAACACTGCCAACCTTCTCCATCCGACAAGGTGTGCTCTACAAGGAGAACTTTAGCGACAACAGCACGGCGTGGCTGTTGGTGGTCCCTTCCAGTCTTCAAGAAGAAATTTTTCAAGCCTGCCACGATGACCCGACGGCGGGACACCTTGGTTACAGCAGGACTCTTGCCAGGATACGCGAAAAGTACTACTGGCCCAAGCTTGCGAAGACTGTGCACCACTACACCCGATCTTGCCACGAGTGTCAACGACGGAAGACGCCACCGACGAGACCGGCAGGACTTCTTCAGCCTATTGCGCCGCCATCTGCCCCATTCCAGCAAATCGGTATGGATTTACTCGGACCTTTCCCACCGTCGACGGAAGGAAACCGATGGATCATCGTCGCAACGGATTATCTCACGCGGTACGCCGAGACCAAAGCCCTTCCATCAGGAACGGCTGTTGAAGTCGCGAAGTTTTTCATCGAGTCCATCGTCCTCCGGCACGGCGCTCCCGAAGTACTGATCTCAGACCGTGGATCATCATTCATGGCCCAGCTGACGCAGGAAGTCCTTCGTCTCAGCTACACCAGCCATCGTCGCACCACGGCGTACCACCCGCAGACCAACGGGCTAACGGAAAGACTCAAAAAAACCATCGCCGACATGATCTCCATGTACGTCGACGTGGAGCACAAGACATGGGACGAGGTGTTGCCGTACGTCACATTTGCCTTTAACACGGACGTACAAGAGACCACCGGAGTGACACCCTTTCAACTGGTGCATGGGCGCAAGGTAACGACAATGCTGGACGCTATGTTACCCCACGAACCGGCAGTCAACGCAAGCGGCGACGCCCAGGTGGTTGCCCAAAGGGCAGAAGAAGTCCGTCAGCTCGCCAGACTCCGGATTAAGGCTCAACAACGTGTCGACACTGGCCGCTACAACCTTCGTCGTCGGGACGTCCACTTCCAGCCCGGAGAGAGGGTGTGGGTATGGACACCGATCCGCCGCCGTGGTCTCAGCGAGAAACTCCTGAAGCGCTACTTTGGACCCTACAAAGTGCTTCGTCGACTCGGGGATCTGAACTACGAGGTGATGCCCGACGGAACACGGACTTCCTCACGCCGCCCTCCACGACCGGAAGTCGTCCACGTCGTGCGACTGAAGCCGTACTACGCTCGATAGGACTGTGGACCCTAGGTGTTCCAAATGACACTTTAGTTTACCGTCCTTTTTATTTGCTTTGTTTTGTTTTTGGGTTGCATCGGGACGATGCACTTTTTTAAAGGGGGGAGTAATGCCGCGCGCGCAGCTGGCCGAGTAGGCAGCGCGCGCGTGGCCTAACGGTTATCGCGCTTGCTTTCCAAGCTGAAAGCCAGGGTTCGATTCCTGGCCGCGGAGGCACATTTCTTGTTGACTCTGTAAAGTAATGTTCTGGTAAATTCGAGAACCGTGTTGCTTGTTCGAGGTCGGAATGTTCTACACGCCGAACCTTCCACGCCGATTATTCCAGAAGCCCACACGTGTACATAAGGGGCTCCGCGTGGCGATCTGCAGTCAGTCTCGCCCCAGCGCTCGATCCTGCGGTTTCGCCGACTTCGACGCCCGCGACGCTTTGTTATCATCTTTTGTACTCTTTTATTTTTGGCACATGTTCGCCACATTAAACGTTTATTTCTTCCTGTTCATCTATTGTTTTTGGTCACCACCCGTGACAGTATATTCATTACCTCCATAACATCGTGGTACCTCGTATCCTAATCTCCACCTGACATCACGGTACACCTCACCCAATCAGGGCGCGGCGACCGCAGCGACGCTTGTGTTCGCTCTCGGGGCTAATACTTGTGTGCAAATATAGACCATTCCATTTAGCGCTCTCTGGGCGGCACCATTTTGTTCGACGCAGCGCCCTCTCCATACATCTGGGAAGTTCAGCGGGTTCGGCGGGGTAAAACGAGAGAGAGGGCACACGCCCAACTCCGCTAGCAGACGACAAACCGGGAGGTTCCCGTTCTCCCTCTTTGGGCTGTATCGGCGGGCTCTACCGAACATCGAACTCTCTCTCGTGGCTGCCGTTGTGAAGTGGTTCGCGTTTTTAGAATAGTTATGGCCACTCCAAAATCAGCCTAGAGCTCTCTGTTGTTCTATTTTGCTAAATGATCAACTAGCATATCTTTTTTCCGTTACTTAAATAGCAGTTGGGTCAGCCGGCAGAACTACCCTCAACTTCTCCGTGTATTGCGGCAGGAGAGCACGGTTTATTTATTATTTCAGACTTCCACTCATGGTCGCTAAAGGCCTCCACCAGTACCAACTTTGTATAGTAAAAAAAGATACAGCAACCGGATTTACTTTTCGCCAAAGAAACCGGCCAATCTGACACAGTTTTTCCTTTTTTTTATTTGCACGCTGGTAACAGCGTAATTGGACCCTGTGAGTCTTTATCTAGCATAATATTACACGACAACTGGCATACCGAAATCTGCGCATCTGCGCTTGAAAGATCAAAAATTACGCGATTTTAAACAGAGTTTTCACGCCAGCCGGACGCTAGCTACAGCCCACTCGGCGCAGCGGACGACATCCGGGGTGAGAGGGGGAGTGCATTTTTTTTCTCTTTTACCCTCTCTGCTATGACCCTAATGGAACGGTCTATACGTGTAACAGTTTTGCAACGTTGGAAAGCATCGGAATGACTCAAGATAACTGCGGAGTTGATACTCAGGGAAGATAAGACGGGGACTTTGGTACCTGGAAGAAACTAGGGTGCCTACATGTTTCCGCGGAGCGGCGGAAACATGTAGGCACCCTAGGGGAAACAGACCGTGGCATTTCAGACAGGGGAACAGCCGGGGGACAAACGTGCTACAATCGCATACCCTTCCAAGGTCATCGCTTGGGCGACCACGGGCTCCCAAAAAACCTTTCTTTTCTTCTTTTTTTTTTTAGGGGGGTGGAGGGGGGGAGAAAGGGGGTGGTTTAGGCGCTGATTGTCTTCCTCCTTTGTGGCTTTTGACAGACGCAAAACGAGACTGGCGGAAGAAGCGCATGATTCATTTCTTTCGATGGAGGCGTTCTGTCTGTGTATGCAAACATGATTTTTTTTTCCCCTTCAGTAGTTATTTTCTCTTGACTCGGGTCCCAGTCAGGGTTGCTAGTTTGGGCTATTAATAGCCGAATCGGGCTACTTTGTCATGCATTTGGCGTCGAAATTTGGCGGTTGGCTATGTGGCTATTTTTGGGATATTTCAAATCCTAACACGGCACTTTTTTTTTCGCTTGGTTTAGTGTACCGGGTGAAACAAGGAGACGGTAGGCTCTTTAAATCGACCGGAAAATTCGCTTTCTTCACCTATCGCGCTACGACTTTGTACAGCGTTGCCCACAGATGGTGCATTTTTTTTTTGTAAAATTTGCAAAGAGCGAACTTACCTGAGGAAAAAGTAAAGAAAGAAAAAGGCTTAGCACCTATGGAAACACAGCGACGCCACCGGTCTGCAATCAACACGGCGCCGTTTTGCATGGTAGACAAGAGATGGCGCAACGAACGCCGCCAACGAACGAGCATACGGGCGCCGAGAGCCGGCCGAGGTATTCCTCAAAGGCTCCTTAGCAGACGATCTTTTAGACACAAAAACGGCGCGCGTTCCGCAGGCGGTGACAGTCGCAGAAACAAAAAAGACAGGCGCGGTAACAACAAAGAACTGCAGTTCCTTGTCTGCTAATTACGCCGGCTCTCGGCGTCGTCTGCTCGTTCGTTGGCGGCAGTTGGCGTCGCGACCGCTTGCCCCATCTCTTGTCTACCGTGCAAAACGGCACCGTGTTGATTGCAGACCGGTGGCGTCACTGTGTTTCCATAGGAGCTAAGCCTTTTTCTCTCTTTACTTTTTCCTCAGGTAAGTCCGCTCTTTGCAAATTTTGCGAAAAAAATGCACCATGTGTGGGCAACGCTCCACAAAGTCGTAGCGCGATAGGTTAAGAAACCGAATTTTCCGTTCAATTTAAAGAGCCTACCGTCTCTTTGTTTCACCCGGTAGATGTACCAAATACATTTCAGCATAAACACAAAGCGACAATCCACCCTTTCTGGATTCCCGCTTTCAGGGATTTCCTGCCTGATGTTTGGTGGGCGTCATGTCAGAACCTATTAGCTCAAGTGAGCTATCGTGACCTAGATTCAGCCCCGACGACATCGCTTTTGTATTAATTGTTGCTTAGTTTATGCTCCCAAGTTCTTTCTGCTTCCTACTGGCGTCTCTTATTTCCTCGAGTTTCCCGCCATTTTCCTACAGAATGCACCTCATCCGAGGAAAATTGATACTAAAGGCAACTCAAGACATCCTGCAGAATTTGATGTCACCCGATAACGCTTGCTATACCGGATTTAACAAAAGGAGGCATTTCCGCGAAACATGGAAGTTTCTTAAAGCACAGTGAACCACAACAAAAAACAGATTTGGGACAATGAATATTTCGACCAATGCCAAGATCAATGCGCAGGAGCAGCCCTGTTTCCGTTGCGATCCGAGCTTGCCATCGGGCTCCCGACTCTGCCCATGTCGAATGCCGCCGTGGAGAGAGTATTCAATCACGAATCCCTCACAAAGTCAGGCCTAAGGAAGAACACGTCCCTTTTAACTCTTCAAAATATCCTCTATGTAAAGGTTGCTGTCCTTAGGAAGAACGAGTTCTGTTAGGACATCAACCGTATTGAAGAAGTTTTTGCCTCTTTTAACACGGAAATCATATATGTGGCGAATAAGCCGGGCACGAGCGAGTGCTTCATAACTACGTGACTAGAAACGCGTGTGGAAAATAACGTACTTTTTTCTGTTTGAAATAAAACGTTCAATACAGTTCAAGCTGTCGTAGATCTTGCAAGCTGCTCCTAAACCCTAGATATACGGACGCAGTGCCTTCGAATTGATGTCGCACATTCAAGCGCAAAATTGTTTGGGCTCTGCCGAATATGGCTACTTTTGGGCTACATAAATATCTTGCATTTTTCTACTTTTGGGCTACACCATCTGGCTTTTGGCGGTTTTAGTAGAAACTACCTGACAACCCTGGTCCCAGTGGGTGCTTTGTCGTTGTATGTCCAGTATCTTTTTATTTTTTTATCAGTTTATGTTAGTTTTTGCGCTGATGGGGTATCAAGGTAGACGAAAATAAAAAAAAAAAGAAATTGTGCCTCGACAAAAAAAAAAAGAAGTTGTTGTTGCAATCAGGAGCGTTTTCAAAGCCCGGAGCACCTCGCCTTCGTTCCCGTGACATGTCGCTGGCTTTCGCGTAGTACCCCTCAATTCTGAAGGCCACTGTGTCCTTCAGGCAAGACGAATTTAGGAGCCTGCAGTGTTACCACAGGCGCAGGATTGAGAGCGTAACCAATGCACTTGAAGAGAATGGGAAGGGGAAGCTCTCTTCTTATCGGGACTCTCTTTTATGGGTTTCCACGTCGCGATTGTCCTACAAAATAAACTGCCACTTATTTCTCGCTTGTGGCTTCTAAGCACTGCGCGCAACTAGTGAGATTTGCTATAGCCATAGCTGATTAACACGATGCATATCTCTAACGCACAATGGTTTTGCGAAATCAAGGTTTCGCTGAAATGGATAACACACACGTACAGTTCGACGCGCAATACCTTTGACGTATTGACTTGCGAGCGATGCCCCCGACACGGCTAATCTCTCGCGGTATTCGAGACCTAACATATAAATTTTGTTGCCTTAGCTGTTACTATTTCGCGCGCATTTTGCACCATATCGAAATAAAAGCGCATGATGAAAGTGACGCTCGCTTTGAGCTCGATGGAAATTTCACGCCACTCGTTGTCTTTGCTGGTACGTTGAGCGTTTTCCAGCGATGAGGAGCGTTCATGAAGAAAAAAAGAAAAAAGTACGATTTCATCCTTCGTGCACTCATTACTTCTATACAGACTTGTACACGTTACTGAAAAATAGTAAGGAATTACATTTACAATTACTCAAGGCTAAATTGTAATTTATTACAATTACAATTACCCTCTCATAAAAGTAACTAACCGTTACTCCAAAAAAGTAATCCGTTACTTTCGTGGCGTTACTTTTGACATTATTGTCCTCAAGTAAGAAACAAAGGGAAGAAGGTTATTGAAGTTCTTATTGTTGCAACATGTTCCATTTAATGACCTTTAGTATTTTGAGCAACTGCTGGCTCTTGAAAGTCTCGTCAGACATTTTGTGTTATTTCTTACTCAATATGCCGACTGCTACGCTGAACACCATTTGAGCTGAGGCACTGGATGGGAGTGCCATCTTGTTCCTCACGAATGCTTCATGCTCTGCTTTGAGCTTTTTCAGCGAAGCAAGGGAAGTACTATTTACCTCGAATGTAGAGCAAAGCTTCGTCGTTGCAGCCGTTGCTTGCTATTCGAGAGATTCAGCAGATCCCTCCGATACCCGCGATAACGGTACCCGATAACGATATGATGCATACGCAAAGACGGCGGCGAAGTATCGGATATCGTTATCGGAGTCATCGGACCGATCTACTAGAATTCTCCATTGTCTAAATCGCGAAGCTGTGGAAGTCATCAATAGCAAAACATAGTTGTAACAGTAAGGTGATAATTAAATAATAAATAAGGTTTGGTTCGATATTCTTCTTCCTTTGGTTCTGAACAGTCCGAGCGTCACTTGAGACGTTGGTGAATAAAAAGAAGTTTCCAGTATACAAATATAAGCGGCGCCTCACGAATTTCACTCTCTCCTCAAGCCCAGAATATCAAGTCTACATTAGCCACCAATATGTTTTATTTGTAAAAATATCTGCTTGAGATAAGACGCGTCCTGCTGGGGCAAAGCAGGACGAAGAAGAAAGGAAGACTATTTCCATTTTCTAAGTGCTCGCAAAAAGCTGACTTACAAAAAGGGTAGGGCAGACGGAGCGTTGTCTCGTGTTGTGGCATTATGAAAATGCTCGTAGTCACTATAACCGAGAAGGACAATGTTAATTCTTTTCAGTGCACTTAGCGCCTCGAGCTTCTCGAAGAGGCGCACAATCACTTGGTGTCCTCCTCTCCCCGTCTTTGACCGCAAAGAAAAAAAACAAAGGGACTAAAAAAAACCGGAAATAACTTTCCCCCCCCCCCCCCCCCCCCCTTAAAAGGCTTTGCGGAACTGAAGAGTGTCAAGCCTCACTTTGCGCTGGTCAATTCGTGCGACAGTGTCATTGCGCTCGACTTTACAAAAATGAAAAAAAAAACTATTTAGAATTGGGCGGGGGGAGGGCGTGTCCTGACAAAAAAAAATGTAACGGATTACAAGGAATCCGTTACGTCAAAAATGCAAGGGAATTACTTTAAAATTACTCTTGAAAATATGTAATTATTCCGTTACTATATTACTGATAAATGTAAGGGATTACAAGTAATTTCGTTACTTGTAACGGATTACGTACAAGTCTGCTTCTATAACACCGAGCCGCCTCGTATTCTTTTGTTTTTCTTTCATGGTACTAATTCATTTCTGCGCATTACGGCTGTTACGACGCTAAGTCTGTCTGTACCTTTGAATTTCAACTTAGGCTCAGATCAGGGACGAACCAGTTTAAATCAGGAAAATATAATTAACACGGTAATAAAGTAAATCCATCATATCGATCGGAAATACGATTTGACACATTCCATCTGAACACATATTGTGCGCAGCGAACGCAATAGCGAGTCAGCGTGCAAAACGCCGCCACACTACGCTACCATAACATCTCAGCGATTTTTGCATAGCAGCGAGCACGGAAAAGAGAAAAAAGTTATTCATTCAGATAAACGAAGCAAATTTATTTAAAGCCCGGACACTCCGTACGTCCAATCAAGTTAAGGTTATCAAGACTCGACCATGTCATTTATCGAAACAGGTAAAAGACGTTAGCAAAAATGGTTAGACTGAATAAGTGAATCTAACGCACGTATTTTACCAACCGACGGTCGCGCGCCTTCAATACCATTTCCAATTGTTATTGCGCACCTTGGGGAGCAATACATATTTACATTGCCGCCCGAGGTCTTCATTGAACGTGTAGTGCTGACCAAAATAAAAATGCTAACCTGACTCTCAATCGCTCACCGCAAAGGACGATTTCGAAGAGGTGGTACTGTAGGTCACTTCAAATTAAAAAAAACAAAAAACAAAAAAAAAACAGCAACCAATCTTTAGAAACGAGCGTCGTAAAAAGGGGACCGACATTTTTATTCCTACCTCCGAACAGAAACGAGCGCCACCCACTGCATCACACAGCGCAGAGGCCGGACTCGGCCACCGCGCGTATTATCACTGACGTCCGATGCAATGCACACTGAGCTGACTGACCAGACATACCAAGCGCGCGCGAGGGAGGAAGAAACTTCCTCCGCCGGGGAGAAGGCCGCTAGGGAGCCGGACGGAGCGAACGAGCTTCATGTGGCCTACTGCGTCGATACCTATTTTCCATTGAAAAACCTGAACGAAACTACAAACGCACCATACCAGCGATCTCCGCTAGTCAAGTGGACCCTGTGGACACCCGAATTTCAATCGTAAGTCCAAAATTCACCATTTTCTGGCGGTCTGAAACCCCGAAGCGGAGAACACCCCGCTAGGCCTAACGCGCTAAACCAGGCGTTGTTGGGCCGCCGGCCTGGAGATAACCGTTCCGGCACAAGGCCGATGCGAAGCGACTGAGATGGCAGCCGGTACAGCTGCAATGGAATTACAAGACGACGGAGGGACCGCGGCCACGGTATTCAGTCAAGAACACGGGAAAGGATGGCTCAGAGTTGTTCGAGACCGGGGCAAGCTTCGCTACCGCGACGAGGAAGCAGACGCAACGGGCATGCACGGAGCGAGGAAACCCGAGACGACACCACGCTACCGCACCACGAAACGTGCCGTAAAGCAAGAACCGCTACCAAAGAACGACTACAAGATCATTATGAAGCCGAGAGAAGGCCTGAACTTTGCGAAATGGAGCAACATTGCCATCGCCCGCAACCTGAGTCAAGCCAGCGAGCTCCCAATTGAGGCCATGCGCGGCCGTGTGATCTTCAGGGTGCAACATGATCAGAATACAGTCATCATTAGCACCGCAGACATCGAACTCGCCACGCGACTGTGTGACATCGACCAAATACGTCTGGGGGACCACGACTATGCGGTCCACACGTATTCGGTGACACCCCAGGACTCTGCCAAAGGGGTAATTCATGACCTGAAACCTGAAGTCACCCAGGAAATACTCCTAAAGGAACTATGGAGCAGAACCCACGAAATCATATACGCCAGACACATGGGAAAAACCGACAAAGCTATCACCATCTTCAAGGGAACCACGATCCCCCGGGCAGTGTACCTATATGGAGGTGAATACTGCTGCAAACCCTACCGACCGACCAAACAAGTGTGCCGCATCTGTCTCAAACAGGGACATCAAGCGGACGTGTGCCCAACGCCGGACATACACATCTGCGTCACCTGCGGACAGCCAGAACCCACCGAGGCACATCAGTGCACACCCAAGTGCGGCATCTGTCAAGGCGAACATATAACGGGCAGCACGGAGTGTACCGAGCGATGGCAGCCGACCAAGATACCAAGATACGGAAGACCCAACGCGTCGAGGGTCCAGCATCAGGGACCCCAGCGTCAACCAATTCCAGAACACCAGCCCGGCAAGCAAAACGCAGAAACCAGCGCCAGAACAAAACAGACAACGAGCCATCAAGGGCAAAAGAGCCAAGCACGAACCCCAACGGTACCATCTCCCAATGCGGGATCTCCTACTAAATCTTGGGCTGACGCTGTCATACCAGGACCTAAATCGGAGCACACCACGTCAAACGCCACACCAAGCCGACCCACGACGGGACAGCATACCAGAGAGCCACCTACGAGGCAACACACCAGGGAGTCAACCACGGGGACCAGATCCCCCGAGAGCGACGAACCCCTTTCATCAACGAGTAAACGACCGCTCACTGAAGCACGTGGGGACGGGGAGCCGGACCTAATAGAAGAATTGACTCCGGGGCCCGCAGGGGGAGCTGTCGTCCAGCAGACGGGTGACAAGGGCCATCTGACTGAGCAGCTGAGCTGGGCAGCACGGTCCCTACCCCCCTTTACCCCCCCGACTGAACACACACATGAACCCGTGAAGCTCACAGGCAAAACAGAGAAAAGTACGACCCTTAGAATTGCGAAACTCCGAGCGGATTTTTCCAGACTAGAGCTAAGCTTCGAGACTAGAGTAAGCGAATTCGAGGAAAGACTCAACAAAATCTTAGAGCAGAACAATACCTTCACGGAGATGATTAATAGCCTGACAAACTCGGCAATCGCCCCGCTACATCAGCAGCTACAACAGATGCAGCAGCGAAACCAACAGATGCAGATGCAGATGCAGCAGCAGAACCAACAGCAACAGCTGCTTCACCTCAGAATAGAGGAGATCTTCGAGATACTCCAGAAACACGTCGCCCCTGAAACCGTCAGGCAACAACAGCAACAACAACATGGCGGGACAGCCTAAACAATGAAATGCGGAAACGATAATCTGGCAGTGGAATTGTCGATCATTCAAGAAAAAACAAGGGCTATTTAGACAATATATACAGCACTCTCAAAAATCACCGGACGTGATCGCGCTGCAAGAAACTGGAACCACTCCCGTTCTCACAGGGTACAACACTTACACAACACCAGGAAGATCGCAGATAGCCATCCTAGTAAGTAAATCTCTCACAGTCCTCCAACACGACCTTCTGGACACAGGAATTACCGCGATACTCATATAAATCCTACCGCTACGAAGAGGCGCACTCAGCACCTTCGTATTAAACGTCTATAGCTCGCCCGCCGACCGCAACGCCAGATTCGAAGCCCTCTTCAACTGGGCCCTCAAAACGGCGAAAGGCCGGCTCATCATAGTCGGAGACTTTAATGCTCGTCACCCGGCATGGGGCTATCAAAAATCACAACCGAAAGGAGCTAAACTGCACGATACTATCAATCAAAACAGGCTTACGATCTTGACAGACCCCAGTCAACCCACGCGGATAGGCAACAGCGTATCACGGGACACGTGCCCTGACCTCACGCTCACCTCCCGAATGCCATTGGCCGAATGGGAAAACTTAGAAGAAACACTAGGTAGCGACCACTGTATCATATCTACCACAATACCCAGCGGAAAACACAGAAAGACTCTCCGAACGATAGCACTTACGGATTGGACAGCGTCTAGAAGTGCGCGAGAAAACCACGAACAGGCACCAATACGCGACTTGGATCAATGGGTGCGTAAGCTACAACACGACATCGACCAACACACGAAACGGATCACGCTCACGGACCAAACACCCGTGGTCGACGCACGTCTACTACACATGTGGGACGCCAGGCGCGGTCTCATCAAACGGTGGCGCCGTCAGAAGCTCAACCGGAAACTACAACTTCGAATAGCCAACCTCACCGCTGAAGCGGCAGAATACGCGGAGGAGCTCACTCGTAGCAATCGGGGACAAAGGTGCAACATGATGCAAGGCACACTCAGCACAGCAAAAACATGGAGCCTCCTGAAACACCTACTCGACCCCATGAAAACCAAAGCAGCCTCCCAACATACCGCGCGGAAGATCATACACCAGTACAACGGAACCGACGCCCAATTACTCGAGGAACTCAAGCGTACATACATACCAGGAACGAACCCCCCGGCGATCACAACTGAATACACAGGCACCGACAACCCCGAGCTGGACCGAGAGATAACACCGCAAGAAACCGCCAAAGCCGTCCAAGAGCTCACCAGAAATACGACTCCAGGGAGAGATAAGGTTCAGAATCGCCTGCTCAGAAACCTAGATGAACCCTCAATAATAGCCCTGACCGACTATATCAACTCTCACAGGGAACGGCGGGACGTACTCAAGGAGTGGAAGCACGCGGAGATAATATTGTAGGGAAAAAAGTTCCCTACCTATCTTTATTTACAAAATTATATACACGTCCAGTCCGGTCGGGAGCTGCCGGTGTTCTGAGCTCGGCGTCTCAGCTCGTTCTGCCTTGTCCACCTCTTCTTCCTTCGTCCAAACAACCGGTTGCTACAGGTACTCCCCCTCCAACAAGGAGGTCGTTGGAAAACGCCGAGTTGTGGTGGTAGAGGTGCCCACGTGACATGGCGTTTTGGCTGGTCAGGATGCCTCTGTGGCTTGTTACCGGAAACCATTCGCGGTAGTAGTAGGGGTAAGTGTTCGTTTATGTCCTTCGAAATTCCCGGTGTGCATGTCCTTGATTCAAGTGAGGTGGTTGGAGGTGTAGAAGCAACAGGAGTGTCAAGGTAGGCTGGCTTGAGGCGATCGATTGACACGGTGTCTTTTCGCCCCTTTAGATCAAGAAGAAAATATTTGTCCCGACGATCAATTACTCTGAATGGGCCGTCGTACGGATGTTGTAGAGACTGGCGACTTGCATCGTGGCGGACGAATACGTGAGTGCAGTGGGCGAGCTCAGTCGAAACGTATATCGATTTACGCTGTTGTGGACGAGGAGGAGTCGCGCGGAGGGCCCGCATAGCCGTCGTGAGTTGCGTGGCGTAGCTGGCGGGATCGCTATTGGTGCCGTGATCAGCCGGGATGATCAATTCCCCTGGAAGGCGAAGGGGTGCGCCATATACGAGCTGCGCAGCACTACAACCGATATCTTCTTTGAAAGCGGTCCGGAGTCCCAAAAGCACCAATGGGAGGTGGACGCTCCAATGAACACGGTCATCGTGTGCTATTAGAGAAGCCTTGAGCGTGCGATGGAAGCGCTCTACGATGCCGTTAGCCATGGGATGGTATGACGTGGTCCAAATACGCGAGCACCCTAGTAGTCTCATGAGCTCTCGGAATAAAGCGGACTCGAACTGTCTCCCTCGGTCGGTGGTAACCGACCGAAGGGGACAGTTCGTTTCACTGGACGCTGAAAGTTGGTAGGGCGAGTGATAGACCCGAACTCTCGTAGCAAACTTTCGTACGGCGAAGTTGGACTGGAGCAGTTAGGCCTGTCCGGAGGTCGTGCAGGCATACACGCGAGGTGTGTAACAATATTTGTAGTAGCATCTACGAGGCGCTTACGTTGCATATCAACCAGTAGGTTAAAATGACGTAAAATATCGGCACCGATAATAGGATAAGACACGTCCGCGACGAGAAAAACCCAGCGGAATACTCGACGCAGTCCGATGTTGAGGGACAAAGCGTGCTCACCGTAAGTAGCGATTGGAGTCTTATTGGCTGCTTGTAGAGTGGTAAGTGTCTGCCTGCATTTTGTTTCAACCGCAGAAACTGGTAGTACGCTCACCTCCGCGCCGGTGTCAACCTAGAATCGCAAACTGGAGCCGCGATCTGTTATGAAGAACAAGCGGCTGAGCTGCGTACCCCCCACCACTCGCCGCCTCTAGTGGTGGGTGCGGGCATTTCCCGAAGCAGAGCATGGTCCTACGCAGTTTCGGGCGCGGTCGCCGAAGGTCCGATGGTACCAACAAATATCTGAATGTCTTGATACTGCTCGGGTTTGGGAGGGCGAACTGTATCGGGGGCGGGACGTGGATCGCTGGCGATGTTCCGATTGTGAACGTGAAGGGAGCGCGGCTACTTGGGCGGTGAGGGCCTTGATCGCTTGTTGGATATCCGTGCGAAAAGAATCCTCCGTTGTTTCAGCCGCAGAGATGTTTGCCGGTGCACCGAGCAGATGCGATTGCGTGGCCGCAGTAGGAGCGACTTGCGGGGCAGCGTCTTGCGGTGCAGCGACTTCCATCACGGTGTCCGCCAACTGGGCGAGCTGAACTAATGCGAGTCCTGATGCAGAAGTAAGAACTATTCTTACGTTGTTAGGGAGTCTTTGCAAGAAGAGCTCCCGCAACAGGGCGGGGTCGAATGTCGCTGCCCGCTCTCCAAGAAGTTGTTGAAGACGTCTCAGTAGCTGGGATGGTGTGCGGTCGCCCAGCTCTTTAGATGTTAGTAGCCGCTGGAGTCGTTGATGCTCGGATGCCGAGGTGCGTTTGATGAGCTCAGCCTTCAAATTGTCGTACGGGTTAGTTTTGGTGGTTCGAGGATGATGTCTCGAATTTCAACGGCAGTTTCGGGAGGCAACGCCGCTACCACATGGTGGAACCTCTATGCTTGCGAGGTGATGTGGCTGGTTGTAAATTGGCTCTCGAGTTGCGCGAACCAAAGTTGTGGGTCCGCTGTCCAGAATCGGGGAAGCCTGAGCGTGCGGACGACGGTGATGTCCAGCGGTGTTGCCTCATCGGTAGCCATGACGGAGGTGGCTTGCGGATCACGTCCGGGTCACCAATTGTAGGGAAAGAAGTTCCCTACCTATTTTTATTTACAAAATTATATACACGTCGAGTCCGGTCGGGAGCTGCCGGTGTTCTGAGCTCGGCCTCTCAGTTCGTTCTCCCTTGTCCACCTCTTCTTCCTTCGTCCGAACAGCCGGTTGCTACAATACTAATACCCAGACCTGGCAAGCCTCTAAGCCTCAGCAGATTAAGACCGATATCACTGACATCGTGCTTGGGTAAGCTCTATGAACACATTGTGCTCAATCGCCTGCAGCCACACCTCGAGAGCGCAGGGGCTTACCCTCACACAATGTTTGGATTTTGAACACACCTTTCAACACAAGACGTCCTACTCCAACTGAAGGAGGAGCTGTTAGATACATTATCTGCACACGCACCGGAAGCCATCTTAGCACTCGATCTCAAGAGCGCTTTTGATAACGTCGGCCACAAACTGATCCTAGAAAACCTCGCCCACACGAACTGCGGCGAACGGATATACAACTATGTTAGAAGCTACCTCAGCCATCGCACCGCCACAATCGGTATTGGGTCACTGCGTACCGACACCGTCGACACCCCGAACCAAGGAACACCCCAAGGGTCCGTCCTGTCGCCGACCATATTCAATTTGGCCATGAACAAGCTCCCAGACAGACTCAATGCAATACCCGGCATACGCCACGCCATATTCGCAGACGATCTTACTATTTGGACAACCAGGGGCTCAGAAGGAGAAAAGCAGGAGGCACTCCAAAGCGCTCTGGAAGCTGTACAGGCATACGCGCAGCTCGGCAACCTAACAATCTCACCGACCAAATCCGAACTCATGATCTTACAGAAGAAAACACCCGGGCGCAGCAAACCCAGCACTCATATAGAACTATATCTCGACGAACACACAATACCCTATGTGGATAGCATGCGCATTCTAGGGCTCCACATGCAGAAGGATGGCAGTGCCACAACGGCCATCGACCACCTCACGAGATCCACAGGTCAAGTGATCAGGATGTTGTGCAGAATCACCAACCGCCATCGAGGCCCCAAAGAGGAGGACACACTCCGACTGGTCCGCGCACTGATTGTGAGCCGGGTCACGTACTCCAGCCCATACCTACCCCTGAAACCGTTGGAAATAGAGAAGATCGACATACTACTCAGACGAGCCTACAAAGTGGCACTGGGTCTCCCACCGACAACAGCTACCGAGAAGCTACACGCCACAGGAGTTACCAATACGACACGTGAACTTATCGAGGCCCACCTGACGGGACAACAGTATCGACTTCGGCGATCCGTTACCGGCAGACACCTGCTGTGCAAACTCGGATTTCTAGGCAACACAGATGGTGACCCGACACTGCCCCTACCGGCAGCGGTCTGCGACCTCACAGAAGTCGCACCGATACCGAAGAACATGCACCCTGACCACCACAAAGGAAGACGCGAAGCCGGGGCAAGGGCACACGCCAGAATCTACGCAGACCACCCAGCGGTTAGATATACGGACGCCGCAGACTACCCCCAGAAACAAGCAGCGGCTATCAGCGTGATCAATCAAGACCTCGAAACCGTCGTCACTGCGACAATCAAAACTGAACCGACCAACAGAAGCCGAAGAGGCAGCCATCGCACTAGCCATCATCAACAGCGACCCATACACTACAATTATAACGGAATCCCAAACAGCTTGCCGAGCCTAACGGACGGGCTATGTATCTAAATCGGCGCACGTTGTACTCTCGAACCACCAAGATAAGCTCTCCCCGGTCAAATTGGTCTGGACCTCTGGACACGAGTCTGCACCCGGCAACCAGCGCGCCCACGCTGTTGCTCGAGCAAATACCTTCCGAGCACCGGACTGCAGGCAAACAGAAGAGAGCAAGAGCGACGGACACCCACTGACCCAGTACGCGGAAATCACAGAGTACTATCGCCTAGAACGCCAAAAGCTCCCCCCGCCGCACAAGGAGCTCACACGAGAGGAGGCTGTTGTCTGGCGGCAACTACAAACCAACACATATCGACACCTAAGTCTACTTCACCGATGGTACCCTGAACAATACAACAAAGAATCCATATTCTGCGGCACATACGCCAACCTATGCGGAGGGCAAGTTCGTCTGCTTCTCGCGCAGGGGGTAGCGGTGACGTCAGAACGCCGAGCCCTGATTGGCTGACCGCGCCCCCCTATCTGAGCGTCGTCTGCTCCTTTGCAACGTCGTCTGCGTCTGTCTTACCTTTCCTGCGACTTTCGGAAGTGCAGAGGCCAGATTCACGAAACGATCTTACGCCAAAAATGTGCGTAAGACAAAACTTAAGAACAAATTTGTATTCACGAAACGAAATTTTCGTAAGTTTTGCGCAGGTTACGACAAAATCCTACGACAGCTCCGAAGCTGTCTTACGCACTTCTTACGATGAAATCAGCATGGCCGACAACGTCGCAGTCGCGACGACCCACGGACATTTATTTTTTACGTGCGGTTCTGACGCGTCCCGACTTCAAGCAGCAAGAAAAAAGTAAAAAGTACTTGAAACAGACCACGACGAACAAGAACGCTGGATCCACAAACACCCGGGAAAAGCTCCCACGGCCACGATCCCACCGAACGCGACCAAACGAGCTGGGCAGTTAGGCCTAGCAGGCTCTCCGCGACTCGGCGGCCGTCTGCCCACGACCGGCTGGCGTGCTGAGTGGAATATGCCCGCGCGACCCTTGTGAACCCTTCCCGTATAATATTTTGATTGCTGACCTCAATTTTAGATTAAGGGGTCAATTTCTTCCTCTTGTTATCTCCTTGTTTCCCGAGGCAACGGTGACTCTCGCCGATGAAAAAGCGGTGAATCTCCGACAGACGCAGCAAAGGTAAAGCAGCCATCGCTTTGACCGCTTTGACTAGCAGACGTAAAGCAGACGACGTTAACTGCGCCAACCCGCCGACGCCGTTAAAGAGTGAGGGGTCTCGCCGCACACGAATGGAGGGAAAAAGTATTTGGGAGGGAACTTGCGGACACTAACACGCTCACTCTCGGTTCTAAGCAAACAAACCTCGGCGCCCCGGGACACCTCGCCAGTGAGTCCTTTGACTTCCCTCCTTGATGCGCGTCTGCTAGTTTTAGACAAAACCAACGTACCGCTCGAGTTATTTCGTCTGCCCTCTCTTAAAGGCGAGGTCGAGTTCACTCCGAAAGTCGCAGGAAAGGTAAGACAGACGCAGACGATGTTGCGAGCAGACGATGTTGCAAAAGAGCAGACGACGCTGAGATAGGGGGTCGCGATCAGCCAATCAGAGTTCGGCGTTCTGGCGTCACCGCTACTTCCTTTCTTATGCGCAGAAGACGAAAATGAGCCCACTTGCAAGGCGTATACCACACTGTATGGGCATGCCAACGAAACCCCGCGATTCCCCCTATCCCACACCCCACCCCTTCCCAATGGGAGGCCGTGCTGCTCAGCTCCAGCCTGGATGACCAGCGTAAGCTGGTGGACCGGGCCCGCTCGGCGGCTAAGGCCACAGGAGCCCTGGACTAAGGGCCCCTCCCCCCCTTCAAAAAACTGAATAAATAAAGTTTATTCTCTCTCTCTCTCCTCCGCCGGGAGAACACGGCACATTTTGGGGATCTATTTCACGCAGCGGATAACGCGGGCCTTTTCACACTTCGATACTGGCGCCATCTAGAAGTCGCGCGTTCAACCACGTTACGAGCCGCGCGCCATCTGGTGGCTGAAACGGACGAATAAATAGAGGTACCGCGCCCCCTTAAGCATCTGTTAACATCGGCTACGTGACCTCACACCTATACGTGACCTCACACCACGTACGTGACTCGAGGGCGGGACGTCGATGAGCTCCCATTGGTCACTGGCTAATGCCCTGTGGGCGGGACCGTCCATGCCCGCGGCCTGTCATTGGTCACTCGGATAGGAGAAGAAGAAGGGGCCCCGCCCAACTGCTCTGTGATTGGACGGGTTGGGCCCGCCCTGCTGCGATGTGATTGGTCGGATTCGGTTTGGCTCCCCCTCCTGGGCTTTCAGTGACAGCTGTGTTAGCTGGTGCACATTTACTACTACTTTAGCAGGTGCCGAAACCGGCGCATGATATCGTTTAGTCGCTTCACAACTTCGTAGGGGCCTTCCGAATTCGGTTGTAGTTTCGGGCAGCGACCTTTTGTGCGGCGTGGCTGCTGCAGCCACACCTTGTCCCCAGGCTGGTGTATGCGACCCGAGCGGGTTCTTGCACTTTCACTACTTAGGTGCAAATGTCTTCGTGGAAAATCGTGCACACAGTTCAGTTTCGTCCATAGGTGGCGGGAGTAGTCTGAGTGGAGAGATCTGCGTGTTGTGTCACGCGATGGAAGCACTGGCGTGCCAAAAGTGATTTCCGTAGGCAGCCTTAGTTCCCGGCCCATTTACAACATTGCCGGTGCCGGCATGTAGCTTGTCGCAGAGTGAACGGCTGACCGGTAGGAAAGTAGAAAGAATGGAAATAGAGTGTCCCAGTTGTCCTGGTGCTCGTCAACGAAGAACGAAATGTATTGCTTGAGTAAGCGGTTGAGCCTTTCTAACATGTCATTCGACTGAGAATGTAAGGGCATGGTTATCGTCTTCCTTACTCCGAGTATCTCACACATGCTCTTGAACACTTGCGACCCGAAAGTCCGACCCTGATCAAAATGAATTTCCAGTGGTATCTTGGAACGATGTCTTCCGTAAAGATCCTGGTTACAGTGTCTGCGTCGTAGATTCGTACTGGAAATGTTTCTGGCCATCTGGTAAAGTAGTCAGCAATGACTATGACGTACCGATTTCCATTTGTCGTTTTCGGTAGTGGACCTACAACATCAATGGCCACTCTTTCAAACGGAACACCGACGTTGTTGGTTACCATCCTCCCTCGGCTTCGTGATGGTGGTCCTTTACGCGACGCACAGTGGTCGCACTTTTTACACCATTTGCGCACATCTCGAGTTGATCCGACCCAATACAACCTTTCTTGAACTCGTTGCAAAGTCTTGTATATCCCAAGATGTCCGCCAGCAGGGCTGTCATAAAGTTCACGCAAGACGGTGTCCACACGGACTAGAGGTAAAATGAGCTGAAGCGTGCTGTTTGTTCCGTCTTTGCTCTCCCAGCAACGATACAGCAATGCATCCTATAGAATCAGGGAATCCCATTGTGCCCAGTATGCTTTCACCACGCTGTTGTATGGTGCAACCACGTTCCAGTTGGGTACTGCAAATTGCTGTCGTTTTCATGAAGCACGCGGAGAACACCTGCAGTCCAGTTTGTCGGCTCTTGGTCATCTTGCTGGCGTTCTACCATCGCAGGGCTCGTAGTCGTTTGGGAAGACGACAACGGTCGGCAGTCTAATGGAAGGCATTCTGCTTCTTGCGCTCGCACCGCACAGACGTAGAATGGCTGGCTCCGATGGAGCAGTGATAACGGCCAACTCTGGCCGCGGCTTATCTGTTTTTTCGTCGACGGATGATTACCGTGTAGTTCTTCCTGCCCTGCCATCAGGAATCTTCGCTGCCAACACAGTCTTCCTTCACTGCGACGTGACCGGTCGCCCTTACCGGGTGGAACATTTCAGGGCCGAACTCGAACGCATGGGCGTCATGAAGGAGACCGCAGCGATAGGTGCCTACCAGATGAATCATCTGTGGATGCTGTCACTTCACTCGGCGGCGGCCAAGAAGAGGCTGGTCGAAGCGCGAGAGCTTACGGTGAAAGACAAAAGATGTCTTGTGATCGACCCGGACAAGACCGAAGTCCGTCTGAAAGTGCACTGGGTGCCTTTCCCAGTCCCCGACGACGCCCTGCGCAGGGTCTTCGAACCATACGGGAAAGTACAGGAAATATCCCGAGACACGTGGAGGGCAGAAGGCTTTCAAGGAATACAGTCATCTACCAGGGTGGTTCGCCTCGACATGAAGCAGGGTGTCACCATCCACAGCCTTCCACACCAGCTCAAGGTATGCGGCGGTAACGTCTTGATTGTGGCTCCCGGGCGCGCACCGCTGTGCTTACGGTGCAAAAGAACTGGCCACATCCGGAAAGATTGCAGAACACCCCGGTGCCAGCAGTGACGCAGATTCGGACACGTGACCGAAGACTGCGTCCGCACGTATGCCGCCGTCACGGATGTTACCATTCGAGACGAACCGCATGACTTCGAGATGGATGAAGACGAGGCAGAGGCCACAGCACGTAGCGAAGGGCGCGAAGAACTACAAGCTCCGACTGGTGACGTCCAGGAGAGCTTAGAAGCCCACCCTGCCACCGAGCCGGCCGAGGCCAAGATTTTGTACGAGGTCCTCCCGGACATCTCGGAGCGAGGAACCCAGGGCACGGAACTCGTTGCAGCTGTTGACTCCACAGAAGGAGCGGCGGCGAACTCCGACACCCTACTTGCGAACCAGGCTCCTCCACAAGAAGCAACTGCCGCCGACACCGTCGACCTGTCAAAGATGGACGACCTCCCAGAATTCCCACCCCTTGGCCCCTATCCTCCGACGGACCCTCAAGACAAGCCACGCAAGGCTGACCAGAAGTGGAAGGGAGGACTCTCCAAAATAGGACGCTTTAGTCCTATGCCCCGCATTCCCCCGGACGACCGGCGGCGCCCAGACCCCTCATAGGCGACAACCGGAGGAAGCACTCCGGGAAGGCCAAGTCTCGCTCGCAACACGGTGAACTTGACTTCATTGTACTTTCTGGTTCTATTTCATGTTCTAAACTATGAAGCAAGCTAAAGTTGCAACGTTCAACTCGGTTAGCTTAATTTCGAGAATAAGGAAACAGTGGCTGTTAAATTTGCTTCTGAAAGAGAACGCTGACATAGTTTGCTTGCAGGAGACCAAACTTTCTTCCGATGCCCATGTAGATGACATGACGCTTTTCTTTGATAGACACTTCTTTTCTTATCACGCGAGGGCGGTTGGGCACAGCGGCGGTAGCACTATCATGATACGTAAAGACAGAGGCTTCATAGTGTACCCCGAGTGGGAATCTGACAAGAACGGGCGGGTTTGCTTGGTGGAAGTTATCTGGCGGCATGAGTCGTTAAAAGTGATATCAGTATACGCCCCCAACGAAGCGTCGGATCGAAAAATTTTTTTCGACAATCTCCGGCAATATTTGGACACGCCGCTCAAAACAATTGTTGCGGGGGACTTTAACTGCGTTTTAAATGCACAGGATTGTTCGCGCGGCTTACAATCAGACTCAAGCCTTGCGGAACTCAGGAAATTATTACGCGACTTTGATCTCGTCGATGCAACCGACGGGTGTAAAGGCCCTCTTCCTGGATACACGCACTGGCAAGGCGATTGTCACGCACGACTAGACCGGGTATATATGTCCAGTGAGCTTACAAGTTCGGTCACTGCATACAAGGTGTCCCCAGTAGCCTTTTCTGACCACGCAATGGTCACGATGCGAATAGGAAAGGCGGACCGGCGAACGAGAAAGCCGCTCTGGTGGAGCTCTTGGAAACTTAACGAAAGTCTTCTTGACGACGAGAATCTGTCCTCTCAGATAAGAAATATTTTATCAGAAGCAACTGCGGAAAGGAAAGTTGACGCGGTAGTGTGGGAAGAGGTCAAGGAAAGAATTAAACTGCTCTGTCTCGAACACGGACAAACACGGGCAAAAAAAGGGCGCGAAACAAAGTATGTGCTAGTACAAGCCCTTGAAATGCTAATTGCTGAAGAAAACAAAACCCCTGGAGTCTTCAGGGAAGATATACGTGATTGCAAAGAGCGTTTGCTTCACCTAATGGAAAGCGAATACAAAGGCGCAATGATCAGATGCCGACTCCGAGCACAAGAAAGGGAGGAAGATCCTTGCAAAATTTTTAAAACCATAGAAAGAACGCGAGCGAAGCGTAGCAGGATAGACGCACTCAGTGTCGACGACAAAGTGCTAACAGAACAAGAAGACATTGAGAAGGAACTCGTAAGAGTTTTCCAACAACTATTTACTAGGAAAGACGAGGCGGCAGACATCCCGCTGGATGAGTGGTTCAAAGAGCTCCCAAAGATCCCCTCAAGTGTAAGGAAACGCATGAACAAAAAGATCACGAAAGCTGAAATCGAGAGGGCTATAAAAGAGCTACCAACGCAAAAATCCCCCGGGGTGGATGGTCTAGGCTCAGCCTTCTATAAAATGTTCGCTGATATTTTAGCTCCAATGCTATGTGACGTGTTTGCTGACATCCTTCAAAGAAATTTACTTCCACCTTCTATGCGACAGGCACTAACGGTCCTTATTAAAAAGAAAAACACGAACTCTGACTCTCTCACATCGAGCAATTTAAGGCCAATCAGTCTCCTCACCACTGATTACAAACTACTGGCGAGAATACTAGCAAAACGCTTGGAGATGGGTCTTAAGTTTGTTGTAGGTGACCACCAGGCCTATGGCTTTAAAGGGAGATCCATCACCTCCAACGTTCACACTATGCGTATACTTACCGAAACCGCTGAAGCGACAGGCTTATCCGCAGCAGTGCTACAAATTGATTTAAGTAAAGCCTTCGACAGGGTTTCGCATTCTTTTCTGTTCAGTGTACTCGAGGCCTCTGGTGTCGGGAGAACTATAGCCAAATATATTAAGCTGTGCTATAAAGATATATCCACGCGATTATTGATCAATGGAATAGTAACTGAAAAGATAGCAGTGCAAGCCTCTGTTAGACAAGGCTGCCCGCTCTCGCCAATACTTTTCTCACTTTATCTTGAGCCTGTGTGTAGAAAGATTATTAACGATAATAGAATTCAGGGAGTCTCCCTTGCCAGAAATGCAACGAAAATATTAGCATACGCAGATGACGTTACTGTTGTTGCTGCATCTAGACATGAGGTTGTCCTCGCCGTACAACACCTCCTTGATTTTTGTGAAGTGTCTGGGGCTGAAATGAATCACGAGAAATCTACAGGCACGTGGCTAGGAAATTTTGATGTAAAGCCAGAGCGTTTTATAAATATTACCTGGAGCTCAAGTATCCAAAACTACCTTGGTGTTAGTCTAGAACCTCACTGCTTAAGTACAGGCAAGGGAGGAATTCATCTCAACAGTTTGAGGGCCAAAGTGCTGGACTGGCGCGGCCGAAACCTTTCTATGCTAAACCGTGCCTTTGTTTGCAACTCCGTTTTTTTTCCCTACCGTATGGTATGCGGCTCAGGTTGTGCCGTGTCATGCAAGCGAAGTCCATAAGATGCATCGTTTTTGTGCTACCTTAGTCTGGAATTCTAGTTTTGAACGCATGAGACGCGCAAACATTTTTATCAGTCAAGCCAAAGGAGGTTTCGGAGTCGTGAATCTTGAGATCAAGCTAAAAGTTCAAAGGTTTTTATTTTTTCGTGACCAGCGTAACTCGGTCATAGTAAGATCATTCGTAAAACTTGGCGGACGCTTTTTAGCCCCCTGGCTTGTTGTAACCCTGGAAGGAGCGACGTCAAGGGCAGTACTGAGGTCCTATAAAGAAATCGCTGATGCCATTAAATTTTTTGAAGCGCGCTTCTCTCGGCAATACCTGAGCAAAGTGAAAAGAAAAGCGCTATATTGGGACACCATAGACACTGTCTTTCCACCGCCACTTTATCGCTCCTTCCAAGGGACCAGTGAGAAATCCACAGTCTTTAAGCGCCTCCGAAATTATCCCGTCCGAAAAGCTGCAATGGACTTCTTTATTTGCTTTCACACCGAAGTACTGCCAGTGAAGACGTGGCAGGAGAAAAAAAGGATTTTTTGTTCCGTGGAATTTGAACTGCGCACTGTGTCCAACGCCAGAGACTCTGCAGCATGTCTTCGTCTTCTGCCCAAATGCAGAACTGTTCTGGGCGGACTTACGCTCTAAACTGCAAGTTGATTTGTACATGGACTGGCACAGTGCAAAATACCTCGAATTCGGCACTGGCCCCGACTGTAAATGTTATGAAGTACTTGCTTTGCTCGGGTTGCATGCAATATGGAAATCCCGCACAGATCACCTCTTGATTCTTGAAGGGGGCAAGCCGGCGTGGCGCCACTTTGAAGAAAGCTTCATGAGTACGACCAGCCTCGTTGAGGCAGCGAAAAGCTGTGAATTAGATGGATGGTCTGATTTGGCAGCGCGTCTCAAAGCGCCAAGGTCACTTCGAAGCCAGAGGTGATGGGTGCTGTTTTGTCAAACTGGAACGCTGAGCACTCCCTACGTCAATATGTGTTTTTAACCATGTACATAGTGCCCATTTTATGTAAATAAAAAAAAAAAAAAGTTTAATGGAAGGCGCAGCTTGCTCTTCAGGCATGGGGGACAGTTGCCAGACAAGCAAGGTCACCGCGAAAGTACTTCGCCGTTTGCATGTCCCTTGCCGTTGTCTAAAATTGCACGTTGGCTATACAAGATGACGTGTTCGTGACTTACGCCCAATGTAACATTTTAGACAATTGGTATCAGAAGTGGGATTCGAACCCACGAATGTGGGCGTGGGTTCAGATCCCCCTTCTGATACCAATTGTTAAGAAAATCAATACTTTTTTTTTAAATCCCAGTGTTCGGCGGTCAACGTTCACCGCCATCCGTCCTTTTTGCTCGCGCCTTTTTTCTGTCCTCGTTTTTGTTGTCTTCTCATTCGCAGCACCGCCACAACAATATGTTTAGACCGAAAAGCGACGCCTGCGATGTATCATTAAGCATTGCAAAACTTCACGCTTGCATTGCTTATTTCTGCATCGTAGACTTCGCTTTTTGGTCGAAACATAGGTTTCCACATAAATATATGCTGAGCTGTTTCCACAAACAGCAGTGATTGGCTGTCCGCGTGTTCTGCGGGAAAGAACACGCACAAACGTTTTTGAGAGTGTAGGTGTCGCGGATCATTCAGTAGAAGGGTGTGCACTTGGGCTAGTTGCTGATCCTTGTTTTTGAGGGTAAAAGCGCTAAAAACAATGGACAAGTAAAAGAAGTAAAAGCGGTCTGTGTTGTTCGTTTCTTTTACTTGTCCGTTGTTTTTAGCGCTTTTACCCTCAAAACCAAAGATCATTCAGTACTTTGGAGTACTGATCTCGGAATTGCACTTACTCTCTACACCGCTCTTTCTAAAAACGGAAAAAAAATTCCGAAAGAAAATTTTTTTTCCTTTTACGCTTCTACGCAAGACACTTTGAAATAAAATAAAATATAAAAATGGAACGAAGCCAGCGGTGAAACCAATATACAAATCAATAAAAAGTTTTATTTTATTTTAGACAAAAAGGATATATATACGCTGAATATTACAACTTGATAGGATATTAATATTTAGCCAAAGCCTAGGACGTTAATTCAGTTGGTGTCTTAAACCCTGCATATAACTACGATTCTTGCCTCCAGAAGAGATGCCACCGCTCCTTTATTCGTTTTAGTCCTCTTCAGGCAATGTGAACGACTCTCTTCCTTTGAAGGGGTCACACTGCTTGACGCACTTGTTTCTGAAGCACATCTGAAGAACAAAAAAAAAAATCATATTAAATGGGAGTTGAATGTTTTATGGAGCATTCTCCCTTTCTGAATTATATAGTTAACATTCGCCCGTCGTTGATGACTTGGTTCATTCGGAGATGACCAATGCAATCAAACAACTGATTAATTATTGCGTGCATTTTTAATTATGTCAACGTATGCAAAATATGGATTTGATCATTATGGGCTCCCGGTTTTAGCGCTGTGTGATTTTAGTTTAGCGAGGTAAGCTTGGGCGAAAAGGTCACTTTTTAAAGTTAAGCATAAATAACATAGCAGTTATTTTTCAGATCTAAAAGGTTTTGAGTCGTAACTCGTGGTTAAACCTAAATGTATATCGTTATCATTTTTTATCATTTGACTGCTAGGCATGTCCTGCGTAGCGGAGAAGTTAAAGGTTATCTTCGGCGAAATATTGATGATAATTGATTTTTATTACCGTGTTCTAGATATCCGCCCGTGAGTATGTCCAAAAAATATTTAATCAAGATATTAATTTTCTTTTGAGAAAATGAATTTTGAATTCACACCTCCGAATCACTTGCTGCGGCTCCCCTGTGAGCAACGAGCGAAATCGTTCGTGACGCCAAATGTTGTTCCCGAGAAACGCCGCTCCCTACTCCATGACGTTGTGCGTTCTACTGGTAGTGAGCGTCTGTGGTTGCGAGGTGCGTCTAGTTGAGGCATTTTTTCTGCATGCGATGGAGCGAAATAGGGATTGGCTGTGTGGTGGTAACAGCGCCTCGAAGAAATGCAGCAAAGTGACATCTTATGGGCTTCCGAATTCGAAGACTTTGCGACAAAAGTGCATCCAAGCTGCAGTCCCACGCGAACGATGGCTCCTAGTGTTCACGTCAGTCTAGAAAGTAGTTCCCACCTTGCTGGCAAATAAAACCTTCGATGCCATTCTGCTTAGAAGCGGCATTTCCTTCCACATGTCGGGAAATCGCGAATGCAGACCCCACGGGTGCTCCCCTCGGAGTCAATGCCGGCGGATCGAAAGCAAAAGGTAAATCGTCCGAAATCTCGAGCTGGAAATCTTAGAACATTTGCCAGTTTGTGCTTGACTAAGACAAGCTCAATGAATCGTAGTCCAATATTTTGCATAGACGATCGCGACGGCTTTTATTTCCCACGAGCGATCGGGACTGCTTCTGACGCTGGGCAAAAACAGGCTCATGCTGCCTATGTGCTCATGTTTATACATCTAACGTCACAACAACTTGGCAGAACAGTAATTGTGCAGGTTATGCCAGGTTTCAATTATATCTTATAGCTACGATTAAAAATTATATCGAAATCTGACTTGGGGGAAACGACTTGCTGCTTTAGACTCAGTTTCTTTTTTACTTTCAGAAAATATGTTTAGTTGAAAACATTCAACGTGACGTCGGAGCTTCCGCTAAAACTGGCTCTAAGATAACCCTAACTAACAGCACAAACTCTCTTCCAGTGGATTGCGACGTGCTCCGTTTTGTCTTCAGTTCTACCGCCAGTGACAGTTTCAAAAACTCAGTGTCCGGCTTATTACGTTACTCTAATGTTTTGATCAGCTTATCCCGCCACCACATAAGCCGAGGAGCCATTATAAAATGCTGGGAACTTCATGCGCCTTCTGTCTGTAGATCAAGCCCTTAAACTGAACTGTTGCTTCTCAGACTACGTAAAACTCTTGCACACCTAATGGTGACAGACGGGCGGAGGTAGGTACGGAAGGCCCCTCACTCCTGCCGGCATTTACTGGTCTTCTGTGCGATAACTTTTAAAATCAACCTACCGCTAAGATCGCGAAAATATTTTGAATTAACGTAGAAGCTTCTTGACGCTTTTTTTTGGTTTCACTCAGCGAAGGAATTAATGGATGCCTACTCCGTTAACTTTGTTAGCTAGATCCCCAGGGCAAATCTGCGCCTAAAAAAAGCCGATAAATTTTTAAATACTTTTCTAAATTTTGTTGATGTATC
This sequence comes from Ixodes scapularis, assembly GCF_016920785.2. Lineage (NCBI taxonomy): Eukaryota > Metazoa > Arthropoda > Arachnida > Ixodida > Ixodidae > Ixodes > Ixodes scapularis. The sequence goes on from NW_024609835.1 coordinate 225,282,548, forward strand.
ATTCTCTATCTTCACAATATATGACACGTGACATGTGTCTTTTTCATTTTTAACTAAACGGACTAACCGTCATAAAAAACAGTGACAGAAATGGAGATGAATTAAGATGCCTTCTAAGAAAAATATGGAACGTCCAGTTGCCCGCAAAGCACTTGAGAGAGTCGATCGCGGCAGTCTACGTAGCAAGACCGGTGAGTGACAACAGCTGAAAATGTATTTTTTTACTAAAAATCAGTGCGCTGCACTACTGAGATCAGTAGATACAGCGCCAAAAAACGACAGGAAAAAGAGAGGACTAATCGGGCAAGAGAGAAGCCAAAAACGAGACCGGTAATTATTCCGTACTTGCATGCCATGTCCCATAATTTAAAGAAAGTTGCACAGCTGTTTAAAGTACCCGTAGTATTTTCAGCTCCGGAAAAGATGGCACGCTTGTGCCGTAGAATCAATGATCCCCAGACAGACATGGAGCAGTGCGGCACAAAACACAAAACCAAATATGCTGAGTGTGCCGTCGGAGTGGTTTACGAAATTCCGCTGACTTTCGGCTCCGTGTACATCGGCCAGACTGGTAGATGTGTCAATGATCGTGCACGGGAACATGCGGCAGCTATGAGAGCAAGCCCGTCTGGTAATCTAGCTGTTCATCGTAGTCGCTGCCCGTGCTGACCAGTTTTGCATGATGTGAAGGTTCTGGCGAAATATAAAGATAAAATATGCAGAAAAGTGCACGAGGCGTTTGAGATTAGAGCAAAGGGAGATGAATGCATTAGCGAGCCTTCCCTTGCCCTCTCAGGCAAAGAGTTTGATTATATCAAGAGGTCTTCTGGATTGATGGGATGAATAGGCATTTTTAAAGGCCTATATAAAATGTGTTTTTTCCTAAACAGCACCTCGTCCTGTTTAATCTCCTCTTTGTCCTGTCGTTTTTTGGCGCTGTATCTACTGATCATGAACCAACTAGCCCGAATTTCTACTTTACACTGAGATTCACGTTTAACCCCGCCCAACGCCAAAAAACAATTTGTTTTTAGTTTTTGTTTTCTTTGGGGGGAGGGGGGGGGAAGGGGCGGGTTTTTATATATAATTTTTGCCTCGTCATTCGCAGAACGCCCTCCTTGGATTTCAGCAATCGACTCTCCCAAGTGCATTGCAGAGAAGTACAGAAAGTTTCCGAAAAAAGAGAACCAGGCTTTTCCGCCATCGTAAAAACATTATACATAAACAAAACTGAAACTTCGTGAGATTGGAACGTTAGCGGCTGGGATAGAACAGGAAAGTTGAAGAGCGTGATTTTACTCGGATAACGAGACAAATGATAAAAAACGAAATTGTTCCATGAGCCGATATTCGCCTAAGCCTAATATTTTCAAAACAAGAAATGACATTGTGAGCGTCAGTATTATTTATTTCAGTGGAAACAAAACTTTTCGACATTATATATATATATATATATATATATATATATATATATATATATATATATATATATATATATATATATATATATTCTTTCTTGCTGATAACTGTTTATCAATCACATAAATTCTACAAGCGTCCACAATTCAGCAATGTCATTTCCTGTTATAACGATATTAATCATAGGTGGACGTCGGCTAAGAATACAATTCATTTTCTCTCAAATATACTTTTTATTTAGGTAACATCATGTGCTCAACATTTCGCGTTTTATTCCAACCTCTAGCGTCGCGATTTCACGGAGTTAGAGTCTTCTGTAGGGCGTAAGTTGCTTACCTAGACAAAAAATAAGCAAAAAACAGTTTTTTCTCGAGAATTCTGTGTAGGTTTTCCTGATTCCGAAGTGCGAAAGAAAAAAATGAAAAAGATAGGTTTGATTTTTATTTATCAGATGTTCCGTAATGGAAGATAAAATACTCCGCTCATAGAGGCAGGCAACAAAGCAGAAACATGGTTTTCGGGGTGGAAATTTGAATTATCCGTAACAGGGCGTGAAAGAAAAAATGAGCAAGTGCCTGGTGTTTAATGATTATGACTTATTCAGTTTCATTAATGTATGTCGAAGTCAAGAGAGAGAAAAAAACACGTTTCTTGGTTTCTGTAACATATCAAAACATAGCCAATTGAGCAACGTCCTTTCGCGGTTCAGTCGGCTGTGTAACAGTAACTGACACAGGCTAAGTGTAATGTCAAATAAAAAATCATTGCCGTAAGTTCGAAAGACTGACCAATTACGAGACGCAAACGTTGACAGCGATTGATATGTCTTAAATTTTAATAAAAAAACTACCGCGTTTTTTTTGTTTTTGTTTTTACCGCGTGCACCGTACTTACCATTCCATCCCCACAGGACATTCCATCTACTGCGGTTTCCTCAAAACACTTGAAATTTCCGCCAGGCAGCAATTGAATTTGCAGTTGATACCGGAATTTATATCCTGTTGTTTCAAAAATTAAACAGGCATATTGAAAAATCACGAAATAAAGGGGGATTCATTTAGAGTATCATCTTACAAAATGACGATACGCTAATCAACAAACCCTCAAAGGGGCCATGAAACGATTTTTCGACTTTCACTAAATCCAACTCAGGATCAGTCCGTAGCGTTAATAACCGTATAAACTTGCCTTAGTATTCCTTTCAAAACAATGGCAGACGCCAAATAAATTCGAGAAATATGAGCATCGTTCATCAACTCAACTCGGAGCCAGGACCAGCGGCCACGTAACATTGTGCATATCACATGCCACCAACGTTATTCATTGCGATGCGCTGGGGTAGGCACAATAGGAAACCCGTGCTGAGCTCCAGGCACTGTTAGAGTTGGACTATTCTCATCACCGCAGAGGTTGGACACGAGCCACTATCCGAGTGTCCTCCGAGGAATCGATTGTTACGAGCCGAGGTCGAGTACTCACGCAGTCCTTGCGTCTAATCCACGAGCCGCGCTCGACTGTCGTTACGCGGGTGGTTTCGATCCACAATTACGTCATCAAGCTTTGCGAATTAAAGACTGAAAGAAATAGTCTGCTTTTGCCTTCGCGATTTCACTGCGACTAAGAAGCTTCTGAATCAGAGGCGTTCCCGTGCGAGTATACTTTGGCCAGGCTGGCACCAGTACGGCCCTGTAAAGTTAGGAACAATCCAACCCGATGTTGTTCCATGACCTTTTTAAGGTTGTTTTCTTCGAGATAATTATTGGGTCACATAGGAATGTCTAAAATCAGACAGGGTTTTGTTATAAATTATTTTATCACTATGGATTGTAAGCTCTTGCGACATTTTAGGAGTCAGATGTTGGATCGTTTCACTTTTATTTGAAGTGCCCTAAGGCAGTGTTGGAGAAAATACTCGATAAAAAGTATTCAAGTTAAATTAATAAATACCTGGTTCATAAAGTATTTAAAATACTACTCAACTTACTTTCGCTGTAAAGTATCTTGGGTAGAGTACAAATACTTAGAACTGTAATTCAATTACTTTTGGTGATACTTCCGCATTCCGTAATTTGTATCGACGTCAGTCACGGCGACAATTATATAGCTGAGAAAATCTGGGTTACCAGAATTGTTCATTAGCACGCAACAACACAAAACGGAAAAAGAAAAAAAAAGTATCGTAGGGCTATTTTATGCAGTCCAACTATAAGGAGAAGGGTATTGTTACGAATGGCAAATCATAAGGCGGCGAATAACTGAAGAAACTAAACGTTTAATGGGGCGAACTTGTGCCCAAAACAAAATAGAGAAAGGCTAACGTCGCAGGCGTCGATGTGGGCGTAACAGCAGGATCGAGCGCTGGGCGTGACTGACTCCGGACCGCCACTCGGAGTATACCGCGTGGGCTTCTGGAACATTCGGCGTAAGAAGTTCTGCACGTACAACATTCGTAACTCGATCAGACGACAAGGTTCTCGAACTTGCAAGAATATCAAGTTGAAACAATAACTAAAAGAGGAGTCCGCTCCCTAAAATTGAACCCGCAGCCTCCACGCGAGAGCCAAGCGCGGTAACCATTCGGCCACGCGCTCGCTGGGCAACGCGCGTGGCAATATCATTGATAGACGTTACAAAACATTTCTGGGACAACAAGAAAGAGACCGCATTTATTGGGGAGAAGATCAGACTGTGGCGCCTCAAGCGGTTAACTTTAGAACTACATGAATGGGGACGACAAATACAATGACTTACCGCTCGGCTGACTTAACCGAACGCGGTGTCTGCGTTCGGCTGGAGTTCGGGTTCTCCGGTGAGGGGTGGGAGGGCCTTGTTTCTTACCGCTCCGGTAAGCTCGCATCCTCTGATGACTGTTTTCAGGAGAGATCCGGCGCTTAACGTCACTTTACCAATTGTTGGTACTTTTACATTACACTTTGCCCCGCGCTTTATTAAAAAAGATAAGATGAACATGCCCACAAAGCCTTTGGACGTGTGCACAGGCCTTGTGTTGGGTAAACACCGTGGTGTGGGGGTGACAAACGGGTCAGGGCGCCTCGCCAATAGTGACATCGCGGAGTATCACATCCTGCGGCGTACCTTAGACGCATCGTTTAACTACAATCAATATTCCCTATATGCGGAGTTCACAATAGCCGGAGTAGAAATACGAATATGCGGGAATGGATAACAAAGAGAACCCTGCATAATAGCCACGGCACTGGTCGCACCTTCTTCAATTAGATTGCGTTCAGAAAGGCACTCAACTTTTGGTGACACTTTGTTGGCATTTTGAGAGGTCATCTAGCTCGTAGTTCGTTTCGGTATGGATGCTCGCTTACAAACAGTGTTCGCGAGAGGAATAGGTGACGGACTGACAACAAAACAAAAAAGAAACAAAAAAAAACCTCGACGTTTTGCCCTAGCCGGTTCATATATACAAAAAGCAAAACAAAAATGTATTTTGTGTGTGTGTGTGCGTGTGTCCACTTCTCATTTTCTTCTATTTGTTATTTTCTTGACACTCAAGTTGTACATTGTTGTCGCAGGTAGTTTCCCGGTCTGCGTTGCGCCTGAGGGTGGCATCTTTATTTCCGTAAAACCACACCTTTTGTTTGAGGATTTTTTTGGGGGGCAAATCTATGAAAACAAAAAGCGCCTTTAGGAAGGCGGGGGGAAAAGCTTCATTGTACGAACTTTGGGCTTAAATATGAGTCACAATCGGCAAAAAAGCGATGTTTTCACGAGCTCAACCAAAGTCACCGTAGCTAAGCGGAGCTAGCAAAAGGATTTGGTAGCTCAAAAGAATGTTCACGTTTGCTCGTGCCACGCCCACGCCACTTCGTACTGAAAAACTCGGAAATTGGTGGAATGTCAAAAATGTATTTGAGATAATGAGTACAAGATACTCGGAATTGTAATTAAAATAGAATATCAAATACTCTCGATCAAAAGTATTTGCAAGAAACCAAGATACTTCAAGAAGTACTTGAAATACAGTATCTTGAGTAGAGTATTTGAGGTAGGCACAAGTCTGCTCTAAGGAGAAAAAATGTCGCCATATTGCGTCATGAAGGGAGAGTCTGCCAGCGGCCTCGGTCCGTATTCGGTTTTTGAGCTCGGAAGAGATATCTAGCGGCCATGGCTAAGTAAATTCATCGACTCTGTTAGCCCAATCAAGCCGCCACTTTTTTTTAGGTTTTTTCACAGTATTTCAGGGCTGTCAAAAATTAGTATAGTGGTGGAACGTGCTCAGCTGCCAAACTATCCTAAGTGGTAAATGTTGATGGCCGTGGGTAGCCTTTGGAACTAAAATACAAAAAAAAAATGCCAAGTCCGGTTCGCGCTACAAGTATAAAACTGCCTACACCACTTGAAGACATGTCTCATGTGCAGCCGTGCGTACTTTATGAGCGTTTTGTTTGGACAAAAGTACCATTAAATATAAAGCTAGGTGGTGCCGTGTTCATTCACTAGCTTAAAAGCGCCAGCTTTCAACTAGTGCATCAATCCGGGCATGCCTTCTGCGTGCCCGGATTGTTTAGAATTTACAGTAAACTCAATAAACCTAAAAAAAATCCGTATTTGAACAGAGCATCCCAATACGCTACGAGGGGATCGGTATTGGGCGATAATATAGAATATCGTTTATTTTATCCTCTTTGCCTATTCTACTGTGCGTATAGTATTGTTCGACAAGAATAACTCTCACATTAAATAAAGGTCGTTTTACACCCATGAGTTTGCTTGCAACTGAGTTCGTTGCGCAGCCCTGTGCTCCCTTGGAAACTGGAACGCTGGCGCAAATTAAGAGGTAGTCATCTGGAACTGAATTGAACTAGAGCGAAGGTTTTGCAGTACTTCCGAATCAAACATAGAAAGGGTCTATTATAAAAAGCCGGTCTCGTTTGGATACAGACAGTGGGTGTCTCAGCTCTCAACCGTGCCTCAGCTCTAAAATGACCACTGACGCAGCATTTGCCTATGTCAGAAAAAAAGCTACGTTAGAAAGAGAAAAAAAAAAAAAACTAAATTATACTTGTTCCACCGTACAGAGATAAAATAAATTAGTAGAGACGCAAAAACACGTCTTTACAGCTTGCAAGTAGTTGGTAAACTAATATACACATATCACGGTGAATCCAGTATTCTCAACATCTGCTCAAAAATGACCACCAGACTCCAGATTCTGCAAGGCAGAATATCCTCCTCACCATGGGGAAGGACAAAACAGGCAACGGTGGACAGAGTAGAAGGGGGGAGAGGAGGAAGCGCGGGAAAAGTTGAGACTGTGAACTGATCGTCGGTTTTTAAAGAGGTCATGAAACGATTTTTCAACTTTTTCCTGTTTAGCTTTCCTCCTCAAATCATAAATCGCGCATTGTACCAAACAGTTCAAGAAGACGTAAAGGGGGAAGTTCCCTTTTGCACGAACTCTCGTTTGTGTACCCGGAAACCGCCATTCTTCCCCTAGAAGTTTAGCCCGCCGCTCAAAACTCGAGCAAAAGTTGCTTTCCCCATTCTGTTCACACCGAAGCTGACAGTGCTGTGGAAGCTACATGCTCCTTGGGCCAGCCACAGTTTTACCACGTGATCACGCTCCCTCTCGCCTCCTCACGCGGAGAAAATGAGGTCCGGTGACGAAAAGGAGGCGGCTGATTGGTCCGGCAAGCGCGTAGCTTCCACCGCACTGTCAGCTTAGTGGTAAAGGGAACAAGTGAGGTCCCGTGTCGTGTGACGTGCTTTGGGGACGGGTGTCGCGCTTTGGGTACAGTGGATCTAACACAGTGAAAAGGCAGAGAGCTTTCGAATGCAAGGAGGTGCGACATAGCCCTCTGTGTTTTCAAATTTTCGTACTGAAAGTCAGGAATTTTGACTTTCTACCTTCTTTTTTTTTTTGCCCACTAAACGATAAGCTATTAGTAAAATACCAATATAAATTCATTAGTCCCAACCCAAAATTGGTTTACAGACCCTTTAAAAGGGCCATAAAACAAATTTCCTCTTGTTTTGAATAGTACTCAGAATCACTCCTTAACGTTAGTAACCGAATAAAATTGCCTCAGTTTTTTTCTCTAAGCAATGGCAGTCGTCAAATAAATTCGAGATATATAAGCATCGCTCATTCCCTCAACTTGGAGTAAGAAAAAGCATCAACGTGGCCTAGTGCCTCTCCTCTGCCGCCAACGTAAATCGTAGCCACGCGCTGGGGTAAGTAAAACAGAAAACGCGTGCTGAGCTCCAGGCATTGTAAGAGTTCAGTTATTATCATAACCGCAGTGGTTAGGAATGAGCCACTACCCGAGTGTCCGCCGAGGCATTGATTGTTATTAGCCGAACTTGAGTGCTCACGCAGTTCTCGCGTCCAATTCATGACCCGCGCTTGACTGTCGTCAGGACGGTTGTTTCGATCCCAAACTTACGTCATAAAGATGTATGGATAGTTGGGTGAGTTGGTGGGTATTCATCGTAGAAAACAGCGCGAAAAGCAGACGAGGATGAAGAAGAAACACGGGACGAGCGCGGACTATCATCTAAAATATGCTAATAGGAAAACACATGAAAACGACCATTCATTTTTAATAGTATGCTCCCCCACCCCTCCTCACCTCTTGGCCTGCGTATCACGAGAAAATTCAAAGGCGCCTGATGGTACGTGATAAACGCGATAAAAATTTATATGATTCTAGCACAAATCCAGAAACACCACCTCACTATCCAGCAGTGCCAAAGACGGTTGGCTGACACAGGAGGCTCCCGCCCTTTTTATTTGGAATTTAGACACTTGGTCCGTGCGCTTGAACAATACTTGGGTGTCACTCAATCTTGGCTCGCACTTACAGTCGCGGCAATGCATCACAAGATGACAGTATATCCCCATCTTCAATGAACTCAGGTGCTCTCTTAAACGGATGTTCAAACAGCCCCCGTTTGACCAATATACACTCGCCCGCATGAGAAAGTTATCTTATGCACTGGTCCAACGGTGCGTGATACCAACTGTCAGCTATGTTTTATGGTGCAACCCTGACTATTCGGTTTCTCCCACTGATCTCTATGTATATATTTTGGATCGCATTTTAAAAGCTCCACCTGTGGACGGGAATGCGGCCACGGTGGGCCATCTTTTTTATAGAGTTATATTATCTCTAGCCAACTTAGGTAATATGGTGGACAGCGCAATGGCGACAGGCTGCCATAAAATAGCCGTGGATCTAGTACACTGTACCGTGGGTGATATTTCGTGCTTGATTGAAGTAGTTCGACGAAGCAGATTCTCGAAACCCGGCGTGAACAGTAGCCGCATCTATTAGGACCCGGTGAAAGCTCTACGAAAGCGCAGCACCGAGGGAAAGCAGCGCAGCTCGCATCGAAAGCAGACTAAGTACTTGCGTCTGCTTTCCATGCTTCTTTCTATGCGACTTTCGATGTGTGCTGTGCTGCTTTTCCTGGGTGCTGCGATTTCGTGAAACTTTCACCGGGTCCTCTAAAACCGGGCTACCGTTCACGCCAGGTTTTAAGAACATGTTTCGTCAACAATTTCAATCAAGCACGAAATAGCACCCACGCTATTTTGATGGCAGCCTGCCACCACAACTCCCACAACGCTGTCTGCTATGAATGGATGATAGTGGCTGCACCAGCTGTACATTAGCTGGAGGTAATATAACTCTACCAAAAAGATGGCCGCCAGTGGCCGTATTCGCGGAGCGGGCAGACGCGATCCATCAATAATCATAGATATCAGTGGTTTTTCAACTTACACGCCTTTCTATGACGGGGGGCAAATCTGGCTCAGCTTGTTTTTGGCCGAAAAAAAGGACACTCACTCCGTATCTTGCCGCGATCCCCTTTAACCCGTGTGAAGCGTGGTGAACGTAAGCGATGGTTGCCGCCACCCTTTCTGTTATTCGCTTCCCACTTAGCGCAGTTTGTTGCTGCATTAGCCCTTATACTCTTTTTTACTTTTTCGAAGGCTGCGTCTTTGGCATTGCTGGATAGTGAGGTGGCGTTTTAAGACTTGGGCTGGGATCGTATCACTTTTTATCGCGTTTAACGCGTGCCGTCAGGCTGCTATGAATTTTCTCGGGATACGCAGACGGGGGGCGTACTAGCAAAGATGAATGGTCGTTTTCATGTTTTCCTGTTAAAATATTTTAGTCGACAGTCAGCGCTCGTCCCGTGTGTTTCTTCTTCGTCCTCGTTTGTTTTTCGCGTTCTTTCCTACGGGGACGTCATAAAGCTCTACTAAGACAACACTGAAAAGAATAGTCCCCGTTTATGCTCGCAATTTTTGCGCGACCAAGAAGCTTCTGAATCAGTGGCGGTCCGTGCGAGTATACTTGGGCCCGACTAGGACCAGTAAGCCTCTGTGAAGTTATGAACATTCCAACCCAACATCATTTCATGACCCCTTTAATAAAGCAAAGCTCTTTTTTTTACTTAACCGAGTGTACGACAACAAATAATCCTGGCTGATTATACTGGAGCGACGTAATGTACACAAAAGGTTCGACAACAGTCTGTTTGTCCAAAAGTAACATAGAACTCTTGTTGATCGCTGCATGAACCGTACTGACCCGTGCTTGACTGCATGACTGTGAATCTTCAGGTTGGTTTTTAAAGCACTTAACTCTGCCTCTGGGGCAGCATTCAAATTTACACTGTTTTATATTGTTCTGTTTGAAAAGAAAATATCCATATATTTTAGAATTAAGCATACATTGCTCAAGTTTCATATTTTACCATTGTATGCACCACGGCGCAAATGAAACAAGCGTATAATTATTAGGAAATCTTAGGGTTATAGGCCTCCTGCGCTGAAGCTTTGAACAAACTTTTGTGCCCTCTTTTTGCATTGTACGAGCTGGCCTGATTGGGCCTAGCACTAGTTATGGCGCGTTGAGTGAGCAATTTGTTTTTTGCGGGCTGCTGAGGAACGGAGAGCCATTTTTGGATTTCCAAAATCCGCGTATTGTCTTGCGGAGTTAAACTCCGCAAGACAATACGAAATGCCATATTCATGTTACTACCGCTAGCTTATGCTCTCTTATTTTTGAATGGTGACGAGACAATATTTGCTGTCCCGACGCTTTTTTTTATTTTTAATTTGGAACGCGTTAAACGTAGTGTCTTGGCTCACCTTCGTAGCTTCTTAGTTTTGACCTGTGCTTTGACGACATTGGAATCGGTGTTGTTTTTTTCTGTTTTTTTTTAGACCACAGCTCTTAGCCGCCCGCTTCCGGGTTGAGCGGCGTCGGCGTCGGGCACGGTGTAGGCGCGTAACCCCGTGCGTTACATTATGGCACGTCTTAGTTTCACCGTAAAATTTAGCGGGCTAATTTTTCCGCTAAATTTAGCAGGGAAATTGACGTTGCGTGATCTCAGCACCACATCAATTTACCTTCCAAATTGAACTGGGAAAATGGCGTCACGACTTCGTGTCACGTCACCCATGACCAAATTCAGCGGCTGAAGAAGAGACGAGGAAAGGAGGAGAAGGAATGAAGGATGAGTAGGGGAGGAAGAGGAGCAGGAGGAGGAGGAGAGGGTACGGAGGAGGAAGAGGAGAGGAGGAGGACGGGAGAGGAGGAGAGGGTATGGAGGAGGAGGAGGGGCATAACCTCCCCTCCTTCTCCTCAAGAGCTGCGCTATAGACCTATTTCTCAAGGGCGCCGCCATCTTGAAATATCGTCACTTCCAGTATGGGCGAAAACATTGTTTTGCCGTCGCCACGCCAATGTAAGATATTTAGGGTATAAGCGTAACCGTCACCCATTCTCGTTTTGTCTTCCTTTTAATTTTGTACTAGTTGCAGCTTGAAATGCTTTAATATTTTTTCGTCACCCATACCAGATATGCCTACCAGGTGGTGGGGGACGAGAGTATGCAAAAAATGTCTATACTTTCGCATTACAGAGATTTGTAAACATCTTCCATTTTTCTATGCAAGCTCGCGTTCAACACCAGAGCAGGTACGTTTCTACATGTGACAGTTGAGATGCTCACGTTTGTACTACGCGAAACAGGTCCTAAGTTTTGCGCTATATAGCTTCTAAGGAGCTGAGTAACGCAATCCTTAGATCCACGTGTTTTGCCGACCACATGGCCGACAGAGCATCTTGGCGCGAGTCACGTGGTACTCAGGGTTCCAGGAGGCGCCCGCCGTACGGAGGAATACATGGAGATGGAAGCTACACGACTGAGTAAAAAATAAAAGCCGAGTTCACACTTTTCGAAAGTAGTCTGTCGTGAAGTTGTTAAAGCACGAGACACTTTATCAAAGTTTTCATAAGATTCTATGCGTGTGAAGATTTTGAGAAGGCGATTTCCAGGGCAATGACGTTCGAACCAGGTGATTTTTCTCACGCGGCGGAGATAGAATTTTCGGGTTGGACGGAGCGGGTCACGTGAACGGGATGACGTCGCCGTGTCGTCTGCTGCATAATGTCGCTCAGAAAATTTAGAAAAAAAAAATTACTTTCTTATGTGGCTGACAACTTAGCGCGAATTATTGTAAAATATTTCTTTATTATGTCAAAAACAATTGTCGTTGCGTACGTTCCCAAAATATTAAACTAAAACGATTTTTTCACGTTCCCCATGCATTTGTAACCGGAGTTGAAACCTCTGGGCGTTCGCTGCTCGTCGCTGAGAGATGGTGTTATTAATTGCACTACTCTGCTCCGAAGGATCTTTAGTCCCAAGAAATCCCCTTTCGCAGCGTCCCCTGGTCAACGCAGGAGGCGTATATGTGCTCATAAATGTTTTCGGTTTAAAACAAAAAGCATTACATTGGCTGTAAATTAAGTTATGGGTTTGAATAGTGGGCTCTTGGAACTTACCAAAACTTTAAAATTCAGTTGCTGAATTTTACACCTAAAGTGTTCGCAAGATAGGTTCAACGTATAAGATAAAATTTGGTGCGATATCAAACGGGTGCGGTTCGAAGTCAGCTTTACAGCTTCGAACAGAAAGTTGAGTCATGTAGAAGTGAGGTTTGGCTTTCTTGGTTGCATCGTCGTTATATCGAAATGTATTAGACTGTCCAATAAATATGTAACTCGTTGTGGTGCAGCTTATGGAAAAAACAGATATTCCTCTTTGAGGAGTGACATCGATCAAGCAGATGCACCTGCATCCTAATAGACACTGACCTACTAGAGTATTCCAAGTTATTTAAATAACGGGAGCATAGACTTCCATTTAAGTTATTTTTGATGGAGTTGCCTTACAAATGCCATAAACCTAAGAGTTCAATATTAAGCCGAATTTCAGCTTAAACTGCAGTAATTTACGCGCAATCTCGGAGTGCCTATATTTTTATGAAGCGTCCTTAAAGTTCTAAATCTATCCTGTGAGTACCGTAAGATGTACAGGTTGCTCCAATATGAGTTTGACAGCGGTGTTCAGGCTCGAGCTGCTCAAAAGTGGCACAGAGAGTCCCGGAGACACACGTTAAGCTATTAAAATGTCTGGGAAAGAGCGCAAGGGACATTTTCTATCGTCCCGATTGGGCGGTCGGTTTCAGGATTAGCATGCCGGAGGCACCTCTTGCGGCATTTAACTCGTTTAGCTTGCACTTCCGTGGGTGGTCCAGCTCACAATAGAGAGTTTTACTAGACCTTTTCCATACTTTTGTTTACTGTACCTCCGCCAACGCATCTTCGGACGCATTGTATCGTTATCGGATACCGTTAACGTAGGAATCAGAGTTGTCTACTAAGACTCACTAACACCAAGACAGTACCATTACGGCCGGTTCTATTGTCTTATTTTCTGATGTATGCAATAGTAGGCCTATATAGTTCAAGAAAAGGGACCAAATACACATAATAAAATAAAAAGTACAAAAGGTTTCATTCATTCAAACAAAATGTCTAAACCGAAGGTCCAAGGGCGTAGGCTTGCGACGACAAGCGTTGATGAGATTAGTGATTTATTACCGCGGGATATCTGGTGTGCCGCACCTATTAGATCGTGATATGGACTATAGTTCATCAGGGTCAGCAATATATTTGGGTCTCTGCGCCACACAATAGTGATGCATGCGTAAAAGTTGTTTCACTTGGTCTGATTTTCATATCGAGTCGAAGATAGATTAACCTCTACTTCACAGTCTAGAGCTTGTTTCTCTCTTACTTGTGTCATAAGGTCATTTAGGTTAACAATTGTTTAATAACATATACGATCTGATTTTACGGTGTAGTTGTAATAAGGATTCATACCTGCCGTACGGTGATGTTACAAAAGCTTGGATGTTTATGCTCGCAGTAACTAGTCATATTTAAATTCGTCCCAGGAAGCACAGCTGCATTTGGCATTGTAGGTTTCGGAGTTGATTTAATTTTGCGGCAATCTTCGCTTAATGTTCTGAAAACAACAACAACAAAAAACCTTGCACATGAAGAGAACTCTCCACACAACTTAAAGTATTTTAGACTTAGAGCATTCATAAATACCGGAAAGTTGATAATGGCGGCTGTTGGCATAGTATTGTAGTGAACGGCCAGCCCGAAGCGGACGAAGAACAGCAGATTTTGAGACTGAAGGTATAGGAACCAATCTCGTCGAAGCTGGTTGGTCTTACCGAAGTATTTTAAAATAAAGTATTAAATATTTATGTACAGTTGAGGCCACATAAATATTTAATACATGATTTTTAAAATACTTCAGTCAGAACAAGCAGACCTGACGAGATCAGGTCCTAAAATCTCCTCTTCTACGTCCGCTTCGGGCTGGTCGTTCACTACAATATATTGATTTGAGCGTACAATACTTAATTGAAAAAAAATTATTACACTACAAATAAGAAAATGTCCAAAATCGCGCTTAAAAACAACACCATAAACCCATTTTGGATAAAATTTGTTTTATGCCTTAGTAAAGTATTTGAAGACATCGCTTCTTGCGCCATCTCTCGGCGAGTACACCCAAACAGTAAATAAATAAATAAATAAATATCTTTGACAAGATTCGAATAATGCAGAGTTCTCCCAGAAATTCGAAGATAAGTTATAATTATGAGTCCAGTAAAAATCTCAGTACCATATAACTGCTTTTATAGGATCCTGCTAAAAAATTGCGATTTCCTACAATGACTTCTATGAAAATCACCATTCCGTTTTTAGTTCTATCACAGTTATAAAACAAACATTCTATTATTTTTACCTTACCGCGGAAATATATAGTAGGAACTGTGCTCTATGGAATTTCAAATGCATCTTACCTATAGGTGAATTCTCATAGCTTCTATGAGAGATGATTAATTAAATCTTATCTCTCGCTCTGTATCCGTATCTTTCCTGCAGCATGACAAATGCTGCCCAGAAGTGCACTTTACACTTGAGTGATTTCGTTTATGTAGATGACGTTTTCACGAGCTCATGATTTTTCCACTCTGGTACACTCTCGTGTATAGAAATATTTATCGGGCTCACTAGTCCTCCAGGGGGAAACCTGGAAGACCTCACAGCCCCTCCGCAAACGTGTCAGCAAGCATATTGTCAACTTCCTCGTTATAAGTATCGATCGGAGAAGTAAAAAAAAAAAAAAAGAAAGAAACAAGTTGGCCCTATTGCGTTTGACTAGAGCCGTTTGTGGGCTCATTTCACAAAAAAAAAAAAAAATTGTCTACGTTCATTGAGTGATCAAGCTTCGTAGTTAAGAGAGTTTAATAAAATAAAATTTCCCAGCGCGTCAAATCCACTGTCGCCATGGTCAGACAAAAAATTTGAAGTCAGTCAGTTCCGTCCCAATTTGGCACGTTTGAAGCCTGCCTCCTAAGGTTTCTTCCCTCTGTATATTTAACAAGTGGCAAGAAGGCGTTCTACCTTCATCATAACTGCGTGATATACAGGACTTATATACCCAAAGGAAAAACAGGCGCGCTTTCCGTGAGCTAATGAAAGTGTGGTTGAAGATTTTACCAACGACGCCACCGCCAAAGCGTTCAGGCAGAATAGACTACGGGAACATTTTGAGAGGACTTGACACTGAAGTTGAGTGAAATCCCGTTGGCGCGTATTCCTAAGTGCTTACTCTATTTCAGTTACACTCATTTTCCCTATTGGCCATGCAAACCAATGAATGTGTGCTTGACAATTTAGTGTCATGTGACTTACTTGAGTTCAAGAAAATACATAAACGAGGGGCAAGTGCAAGATAGGAGATTTTCAAAATTCGCTCTCGTTGTTGAGATAAGAGGCTCTTAAGGGAGTTGTTTCTAAAAATCTTGTTAAGAAAAAGCGAATCTGCCTGTGCTTTCGGGGGATGTGCGGTTCCAGCAGAAACCTGCAGCGCCCAACCCTTATAGTTTAAAATTGATTGAAAGTCTACTGAAAGTTTTGTGCTGCATCATTCCTTGAGAAAAACCTGGCATTGGGCAGGGGCGTTGAGATGATAGGCGTCGAAGGTGACATTCGCAAGAATCTTGTTCAGAAAGAGCGAACCTACCAGTTTCTTGGCCGAAATGTGCCTCCGCCAGGAACCTTGAGAATTTGGCGTATTCAATCTATAGTGATTGAACGATGCACTCAAATAAGTGTATTAAAAGATTATCCGGAACATTCTTAGATTAGCCCTGGTTGTTTAAATAAGAGACGTTGAAGATGTCTACTTCGAGAGATCGACCTTCCGAGACCTTCCGAGAGACCTTCCGAAAGAGCGAAGCTACGAGTTTTTAGGGGGAAGTGCGCTTCCGCCAAGAACCTTCAGAAGTCCACGTATTCGGCCTACTACATTGCAATCATGCACCGCAATATGCTTATTATATGGTTCCCGAAGTTAGCGACACTGACTTTGTAGGGCTAAGAGGCGTTGTATGTGTCCACTTCGGAAGAATCCAGTTCCAAAAGAGCGAACCTGCGATTATGTTGGGGCAAGTGGCCCTCCGGGAGAACCCTGCAAAATTCACGCTTTTCGGTTACGATATTTGAGTTATTTACCCAAGCAGTTTTATTTCATGATTATTCCGGGAACATTGTGAGATTCACCCCAGTTTTTGAAATAAAAGTCCCTAAATTTCGGTACTTCGAGAAAATCCCTTTCCGAAGGAGCGAACTAGCGATTGTTTTTGGAAACTATACTTGGTCTTGGAACTTGAAGGAATCAATGTATTCGGGTTGGAAAAATTGGAGACGAAGTCAATAATTTCACAGCCTGATTTCCAGGGAGCTTTGCCATATTGTACATGGCCTGTGAGTAAACAGCCAATAAATTGAACTTGTTTTACAAAGCCTCAGCAGAAAGACAGAAGAGTGATCTTTAACCATGTACTTGCTCAACGCAAAGCAACCTAAAGTAATATCTCGGGTTGAATGCAATGTAAAATAAATAAAACGGAAAGGGCTGCTCAGACTCCAGTTTAGTCACCCATGTAACGGCATGTCCGCCGTGTCGGGAGTGCGGGGAAACAAACGGCTCAGAATATGAAGACGATGGAAATGCGGTATGCTTGCATATCGGCTCAAAATACTTACAATAACGTATGTACAAGGGCTAGTACTAATATGAATGGTGATCAAGCGTCTCGATCGAAAGACCGTGAGCGCTTCTTCGACTGGAAATGTATGTACAGATGTGGTGAACTTCGATACATTTTTTTTTTTTTTGATGAAGGTTTACTGTGTGTCAACGGGGAGGAAACGTTCGAAGTTTCGCACACCGTTTCAGGAAGGAGTCAAGAGGTCATAACATACAAAGGAATAAACAGCTGGCGCATCGTAGTACGGGTCGGAAAACCCGAGACTGCCGTTGCGAGAAGTGCACACTGGCGGGCTTGGAGGCCAAGATACCAGGCATATTGGTTGTATTCGAACGATGTGTGGGCTATTTTGTTGTACGTACATCTGGGTGGCTCTGAATCCTACTAGCCACCAAACAACCTAAGCGTCCGGTGAGTTCACGTAAATCATGTGATGCCGTCGTTCGCTGAAGCCCGGCCGCATTCGTGCACGTGTTGTCCTGAATTGCTGGCGTCATTGTTGATTGGGGTAACTTTTAATGCCCAGCTCTTAGGCGCCCGTTTCCGGGTTCAGCGGCGTCGCCGTCGGCTTCGGTGTCGGTGTCGGCGGCGGCGTCGGCATTGGCGTCGGCGTATCTGCGCACGTTGCATTATAAAAACACTTCCCGCTAAATTTAGCGGAAAGAAATTTCCGCTAATTTTAATGGGTGAATTTTTCTGCTAAATTTAGCGAACATATTTCCAGGCTAAATTTAGTGGGAAACTTTCCCCTACATTCCCCTCTAAATTTGGCGGGAATATTTGTCTGCTAATATTAGCGGAGAAATTTAGCGAAAATTTCCCACTAAATGGGAGAGCAGCAGGTGAGGAGGAGGGGAGGGTATGGAGGGGGAGGAGGGGCATACCGTCCCCTCCTCCTCCTCCTCCGCAATAGCTGCGCTCTAATTCGACATTACAGAGAATTCTAAACGTCTTTTATTTTTTTTAGGCACGAGATTTCTTGATGGTCTGGCGCCAAGTCAGTTAATTAGCCAGTTAAATCACGTGACGCGCCGGCTGGTGGCGTCAGGTCGGATGCGGCTATTTTTTCGACGCCTCCATCCATTCATGTGTTTGTTTTTTCACTAAAAAAAAAAAAACAAAAAAAAACGAGACTGATAAGGAAGTAACTGAGGTCTCGATAGACGCTTGCAAGGCGGCCTCTGGGCTCCGCCTTGTTGATGCCTGTGTGGGTAGATCGATTGACCGACAAGCATTGATGAGGCGTACTCACGGCCTCAGCAATGGTTGACTGTCAGTCAATCTACCCACACCAACAGCAAGACCACGGCGCGAAGAGGCCGTACTAGCCAATGTCTACAGGACGTTGGCAAGTACGGCCGGTTGTTATAAATGTGTCGTCAGTCGCTGTTTTCCCTGCCGTTTTTCGCTGAGTCAACTGTGACTTTGCGCTACCAAATATTGAACTATACGAATCGCCTGAGCCATTTCTGCTAAGACTGACTTCGCTGATCCACCGCTGCTGATCTCGGCTCGGACGTACGCATCGCATCCATTGGCTGCTTCACGGTACCGCGCCTCGCTTCTGCGCGTTAAGAAGAGGAACTGTAGCAGCACACGTTACTTAGCAGCTGCGTCGGCACTCGGCTCGTCTTTCTAAGACTGCGCTCCTTTGCCAAGTTGGTTCCTTCTCCTTACATAAACTATTTGAGCCTTTCGGCTAAATCGCCGTCGCTGCTGCCAATTGGAATTGCACTTCCATTTTTTTTTGTGTGTGTGTGATAAGGTGCGATTTACCAACTATGTCAAAAGACCTTACAAACCGGGATAAAATGATGACTGAATGGAAATTGATGAGAGAAGCCCTAGAGAGAGACTTTCGTAGTGAAATACGGGATCTTCGTACTGATATAAGAGAAATGAAGCCCAGCATGGACTTCGTCAATGCTTATTACAAGTATACTAAGGAAAAGCTTGAAAGCGGAACTACAGTCAACAAGAAACTAAAGAAAGAAAACGAAGAACTGCGAGCAAGATGCCTCGCGCTTGAAAGAGATATGAGAGCAAACCAAGCGAGCATCGTACGATGTGAAAAACTTTCTCGCGCCTACAATGTTGAAGTTAAAGGTATTCCGGTGGCCGAGAACGAAAATCTTAATTCGAGAATGCGTAAGCCAGGGGAGGTAATCGGCGAATCGATTGGTAAATCGGAGGTTGAAATCTGCCACCGTGTCCGCACTCGATAACGCGGCAAACAAAGCATTATCGTGCAGTTCATCCGTAAGGAAAAGCGTGACAGGGTACTTGCAAGCGCCCGAGTAAAACGGTTAACGAATGAAGACTTGGGCCTTTCTGAAAACAGGCCTGTCTTTGTGAACGAGCATCTGTGCCCGGCTTTGAAGAAATGGCTTGGTCAGGCTATCGCTAGGAAACGCAATGTCGACTGGAAATTCGTGTAGGTACGAAATGTTAAGATTTTAGCCCGTCAAGCAGAAAACGCGCATATCATATCGATTGGACACTGCGATGATCTTTTTTAAGATCTGCTAAGGAGGAACTGCACGGTGGTAATTTGATTAGATTTGACTCATACATTAGTACTCAAACATGGCAGTACCCAATTTCTTTCTACCACAAGATATCTGTAAGGACGCAGGTATAACTGTGTGTAAGTTTTTGAAGCTCTTTCATCTAAATGTTAGATCACCTACAACTAAGTTGGACGATCTTATGATCCTGTTAAAATCATTTAACTGTTCATTCGACGTGGCAATGCTTTCCGAAACTTGGTACTGAGATGAGACGGACTTTTTTATTATACCTCAATATCAACATTTTTATCAAAATTTTTTATCTGGGCGTGGGGGTGGTGTCGCTATGCTAGTGACGAGTGATGACTTTGAAATTGTTGGAGAGTACACAACCGTTACAAAAGATTACGAAAAATTATACGTAAAGCAAAACGTTTACATGTTTTCTGTTGTATATCGCCCACAAAGCGGCAATGTAGCCCAATGTTTTTTTACGTTTCTAGATAAACTGCTGTGTTATGCGAACGAATGAAAATATTCTCGTTTCCTTGGTGGAGATTTCAATATAAACTTATTAGAAGACACCACAAGCGCTACTGACCTGTTGTTATTATTAATGGCATTTTCAATGGTATTATGCTTCCCACTCGCACTACGTCGACCACATCAACGTTAATTGATTTATTTGTTGCTAATTATGACAAGGAAAAGGTCAAGGCCGGCGTAATAAGTTCAGACATTAGTTACCATTTGCCCATATTTATGTTAGTCGACACAATACGAGAACCACGCAAACATGAAACTACAATAACCATTCAGGACATTACACCAGCCACACTAGATATGTTTAGACAGAGGCTAGTTAACACGGATTGGAAGCATATATTCGGCCGTGCTGACGTTGATGGTGCGTATAACAAGTTCATTGAAAAATTTAAACAGGCTTATTCCGAATGCTTTCCGGTCAAGGCCGTAAAGCTCGCCACAAAGGGAAGGATACCTTGGATGACATCAACACTTAAAAAAAAATACACGCAAGAAATACAAGCTTTAGCAATCATTTCTGACAACTCGAGATAAAACTGTATTAGAAGAGTTGAGAAAGTACAGAAATAAATTAACTACAGATATTAGAAGAGCAAAAAGATGTATTACTTTAGTTTATTCGATGCTGAGTGCCTGAGAAAAGCTGATCTGTTGTGGAAACGTTTAGTGTTTTTAATACGTCATATAGCTCAAATAAGCTTGAAAGCCTAGACCGGAATGGACAAGTTTTAAGTGGCCAGCACTTGGCGAACGAATTTAATAATTTCTTCGTGACCATAGGTTGTAGCACTTACAACTCTTATGCGTCACAAAGTGTTTTATCAACAACACAGTCACTATTTTTTCCCCCTACGGACGAAGCTGAGGTCTATTCCTCTGTCATGTGTCTTAGCAACAGTCGCATTCGTGATGCGGATGATTTACAAATTCTACCTGTAAAATATATGATCGATATTATCGCCCCACGCCTAACGTATATCTACAGTTTTGCCATGTCATCCGGTACATTCCCCCAACAAATTCCAATTGCGAAAGTTTTAGGTTTGTTTAAAGGCGGAAACAAAAATGAATGAGGAAATTACCGACCTATATTCATTTTACCAGTGTTTTCAAGGGGGTTCGAAAAAATAATTAACTCTCGATTTGTAAATTTTTGTGATAAACACTCCCTTATAGCAGAATGTCAATTTGTCTTTCGGAAAAAAAACGATCAACAGACACAGCGTTATGAGTTCATAAAGAAGAAATACTCAGAAACTTCGAAGAAAAAAAATGAACGCTTGGAATATTTTTAGAATTTAGTAAAGGTTTTGACTGTATTAACCACTCAATTTTACTATAAAAATTGTTTGGTTATCGTATTCATGATCTTCCACTCGTCTTAATAAAATCGTAACTAAAATATCGCTCTCAGTTTGTGCTAATCAATGACCAACGCTCAACCCTTTTAAACATTTCATCAGGAGTACCGCAAGGCAGTATTCTGGGACTACTTCCTTTTTTTATTGTATGTCAGCCACATAGTGAACATTGACTCAGGATGTAAATATATAATCTATGCGGATAATACAAGCATACTTTTTTGAGACATATGCGAAGCGGGTCTGATGGATAAAACTAATGCGTTTCTTTAAAGTTGAAAACTTGGGCAGAAGTAAACCGTTTGCATAATAATATATCCCAAACAAAAGGCCGTGATGTTCCGCCCACGAGGTCCGAGTAATGAACTGTACGATCCTTTTAATTTTGATTCTTTAATTATTGAATTTGTAAGCCGTATTGTTTTGGAATTGTTTTTTCGGGAAACATGCTTTGGACTAATCATGTTATTATATCTGTGCTAAACTGGGAAAATGGTGGGAATTAATAATAAACACAGACATATTTTTCCAGCAAGTGTAAAGAAGGTTCTATCTAATTCATAATTTTATTCTCATCTGTGTTATTGTAATCTAGTCTGGGGAAACACATATCTTTCTCAAAATTAAACACACTACATTTACTGCAAAAAAAAGTGATTAGAATAATTGCAAATGTTCCCTACATACATCCAACACAATCATTGTTTAAATCATAAAAAATTCTGATATAAACAACAGGTCTATGATTATCGATTAACCATCGCACATAAATATGCGGCATTGGGGCGCTCAGATATTGTTTTTAAACTTTCTGATTCAAAAGAAAAATTAGACTTTTATTCATGTAGACATCACCAGCCTTGGCAGATTCCGAAGTGTAGGACCAATTATGGTAAACAGAGAATAAGTTTCACATTGCCTGTTTTATTGAATAGCTACTTTGATAGACATATTGATATTGTACATCTGTCCAAAGGCACTATCCTTGAACTGTTCATTTAGTCTTGCCTCTTGCCCATTATATGTCATACTTACACACTTTGTAAATAGATCTTTCTGTGCTCTGTCGTAGCTGCTGAATGGGGGGACCGGAGCTTAGTTAAGCTGCATTTCTGCAGCTTTTTTTTCCGGCCTCCCATTCACCACATGTATCTGTGGTGAAAAATAAACTTGTATTGTATTGCATCTCTGCTGATATAACCAGGACGCCCAGTCGTTTTTTCAACGTTTAGGGGCGTGCTGCTTACTTCGCACGATAAGCAAGAACATTTTTTTAGGGGCGAAGCTCCTTAGGGTTTAGACTTGTCCGTCCGTCCGTCCGTCCGTCCGTGCTCACATAAAACAAAAAATGTTTGCGCAGTCGAGAGGATTCGAGCCTCTGCGGGGAGACCAGGATGGATTTCTAGTCTATCGCCTTAACCACTCGGCCACGACTGCGGGACGAGTCGTGGCCGAGTGGTTAAGGCCGTGGCCGAGTGGTAGTAACTCAAGAGCTGGGGTTTCTGTCATGGATGAAACGTTGCATGTAGCCGCTCAATATCTATACAGGACAGGGGGCTGCGGTCAAATGCGTATGTAATCGCGTTAAACTTTGCATGCATTGGCTCCACGTTTATAGACGAGAGGGCACTGCGGTCGAATGCGTATATAATCGCGTTAAACTTTGCATGCACTGGCTCCACCTTTATAGACAAGAGGGCACTGCAGTCAAAATCTCAAATGCGTATATAACCACGTTCCATACCACACATTTTCTTTCTGACGTGAACCGATGACTTAAGCGGTGGAGATGCGTTCCCATGCCTTCTAGCGGATCCAAGCTGATCCGCTAGAAGAACCACTGGCTCTGCGTTTCACCGACCATAAAACAGTAATAATGAAGTAGAAACGCAACCAGGAACTCAGCACTACCTATGAGAAATAAAAAAATTAGCACCATCAGCACTACCTATGAACAATAAAATCAGTATCATCAGCAGCACCAGAGCTTCGCCCCAATCAACATCATTCGCCACGTGGAGATGCGGTCATTTTATTTTATCGTTTCGCTATTCTCGAAAAAAAAAATGGAATGAAAGAAACTGAGAGGCGCTATCTTTTACGACGTATAGGGAGTACACAGGTGTCTATCAAAATTACCGTCATCTGGATGATCGTCGCAGAACAGCAGTACGAGGCTGGGTCTGCGGCGCGTAAGTCATTCTAGATTTTGCTACATACGAGCAGTATTAGAAACCTTGTTTTCTCACGTCAGGAAGATTTAGGCCAGAGCCTTTATAGTGAAGCCGATCATGCAAAAGGGGACGGGATTCTCACGCCGCGGTAACACCATCACTGAAAGATGCGAATACGGAAAGCAAGAGCGTCTTCGGCGCCATGAAACACAAGCGCAGGCGTGCCAGTCAAAAAGCGACACCCAAAACGCCAAGAGAACTTGCGATGACAAGGCAGCCAAGCGAGCGCAGTAAATGGTTAATATCGCGATAAATAAAAGCCCATGGAAGCATGCGGATTCTGAAAAAACGCACGAGGTGCCTGTAGCGTCAATTGGTGTCCAAACAGGGCACTACAAAACGCACGACTCCGACAAATCGTGAAAATTGAAGCGGGCGCGGTTGCTTCAATTTTCACGATTTGTCGGAGTCGTGCGTTTCGTAGTGTCCTGTTTGGACACCCCTTTAGGCCGCTGCTCGGGCCTCCGACGCCAAGAAAGACCGAGTCCCGCTCCCCAGGGCCAAACCAGAAAAAAAACCCAATTTATTCGTCTTCCTTACATATATATATATACAGCCGGGAGCCTGGCAACAGTCTGCGATATTTCTAGAACATTGCGTAATCTTTAGTCGACCCGGCGTAGCCTTGACCGTGGCCTTCGACTCCGACTCAGCGGCACTTCCGGCCGCCGGCTAACACAAAACCCCGTGAGTCTCGAAATGACCGCGCCCGCTCGGTAACTCGAGCCGGCCGCATCTGCTGGTAACACCACATTTCCCTTTCTTTTTTTTTCTTTTTCTTTTGCATATTTGATACACAAAGAAAACACAAGGTAATGTCATGCACTCGCGTAACTCAACAAAAGTACAAAAGAAAGTGACAGGACATTTGACAATCGCTATGTACAGTTTTGAAAGGTTAACAAGCAACCGCATAGCGGTGCGGTTTTCGCACTTCGGGTCCCGAGCGTGTCACATTAATGGAAGGTGAACCACGGGGCAACGAGCTATGTGACTTGATACCCTCATCAGAATTGCCACCCTGCTCTTCTTGCAACCCAGAGAAACTAGAGCCCGTGGTAGGCGAGTCAACGCCGCCGGGAATATCGTAACTGCCCTCGTTTGGTTTGAGGTACACGAGAAATCTCCGGTTTCGTTCTAATTCCGATCCTGAGGGCATCCTAAGAACGTACGACCTTGGCCCATTTGCAGGCCGTAGGACTGTGGCTGCTTCTTTGCAGAGTTCCACCCACACTTGGCCACTTGACCGCAGTGGAGGTAGCCCCCTAGCCGCGTGACGGCGATCGAAATTTTGTTTTTGCTTTGCTCTTGCGGCACGGTCTTTTTGGCGAACACGGTTATGGTTCACAATCTTAGGCTTCAGCTTGCTGGGATGCAGCGGAATCGTAGTCCGCAGCCGTCGGCCCATAAGCAGTTCGGCCGGACTTTTCCCTAGGGGTCCCGGGGTGTCCCTGTAATCTAACAAGGCGAGGTAGGGGTCACTAGACTTTTTGATAAGGCTCTTTATGGTTTGAACCATCCCCTTTACCTCCCCGTTAGTCTGCGGGTACCTCGGGCTCGACGTGACGTGCTGGAATCCATACTCCCGCGCAAAACACTGGAATTCTGAGGAGACACATTGCGTTCCATTGTCCGAGAAAACTACATCGGGTACTCCGTGCCGTGCAAAAATACTTTTTCAAGTGGGTGATTACAATGCCATTGGTGATTCTGGTGGGGCGGGCTAGCTCTAGGTATCGGGACAGATAGTCGACAACCACCAAGTAGTCAGCACCGTCGATTTGGCACAAATCGACACAACCCTTCTGCCAAGGCAGTTTTGGCGTTTCGGTCTGAATCATAGGTTCCGCGTTCTGTTCGCGGGATTCCGCGCACACCCGGCAGTTGTTTACCAAAGCGGAAAGGTCCAAGTCCAAACCCGACCACCACACAGACTCACGTGCCCTCGATCGACATTTTACAATTCCTTGATGGCCGTCGTGCAGGTGACGCAGAACCTCGGCCCTTTGGCACCGAGGAATGATGAGCCGTGTGTCCTTCATCAGCACTCCATTACAAATGGTGATTGTCGCTCTTGCTTGCGAGTACGATTGTAAGAGAACCGGCAGCGACTGATAGCTGGGCCACCCTTTCCGGCAGAAGCGAACTAAAGTTTGACAGATTTCATCTGCCGCCTGGCCTTGCTTTACTTTTGCGATATGGCTAACTTCGGCCACGCTAGCGATGCAGCCCTCCACGAACTTTGTGAGATCCGATGACGACATTCCGCTCGAATCTGTTCGCCTCTCTCGGAGGGGTAATCTCGATAAAGCATCCGCAGTGACAAGGTTCTTTCCAGGCACGTAGACGACGCTAAAACTGAAGCGCATGAGCCTCATTCGAAACCGCTGAACTCGCGGAGGAAGCAAGTCAATTGGAGGTTTCCCCAGCAAGGTCACCAACTGCTTGTGATCCGTTTCAAACTGCACTTCGAGCCCTCTCACCTCTCCGCCGCCCAAGTCAAGGCAAGAGCCTCCTTCTCAATCTGAGCAGAACGCGACTCAGCCGGTGTTAAAGACCTTGAGGCAAACGCCACTGAACGGCGTTCATTCTTTTCTTGCTCTTGGAGCAATGCTGCGCCTAGACCAAATGCAGAGGCGTCTGCGGAGAATATTGTGGGATACCGCGGGTCGTATTTAGCCATGCAACGGTTTGAACATATTATTTCTTTTATGCTAGCAAGTGCATCTTCCTGGGCTGGACCCCAGGTCCTATCGCGACCCTTTTGCAGTAGTTGCCGCAAGGGAGCACTCGTTTCCGACAGATGCGGGAGAAATCGTGCGAGGTGATTAGCCATGCCAAGAAACCTACGCACATCAGCTACTGTTCGGGGCGTTTCTAAGTTTTTGATAGCAGTTACCTTTTCCGGGTCGGGTTTTATTCCATCCCCGCTAACGAGGCAACCCAAAAACGAAATCTCGGTGACCCCGAAACAACATTTGGATTTGTTCAAATTTACGCCCGCCTGTGCAAGTGTTTCAAGCGTCTGCTGGAGAAGCTTGTCATGCTCAGCCTTTGTGGCAACATAAACCAAGATATCATCCATGAGGTTAACAACGCCCGGTGCACCCGCCAACATTTCTGACATTCTTTTTTGAAAATATTCGAGGGCCGAAGTAATTCCGAAAGGTAGACGTTCGAAGCAGTACCTTCCGTAGGGAGTTATAAAAGTGGTTAAGAGCTGGCAGTCTTTTGACAGTTTAACTTAATAGAACCCTGAGTTGGCGTCTAGTTTTTAGAAAACAGCTGCCCCACTCAATAGAACCAGAGTGTCATCGACGGTGGGCAGTACATAACGCTCCCTGAGGACATATCGATTCAGCTGAGTTAGATCGACACAAATGCGAACATCGCCCGAGGGTTTCAATACTGGGACTATTCCAGCGCACCACTCTGTAGGTCCTTCTACCCTTCTTATCACCCCCTAACGTTCCATGTTTTCGAGTTCGCGCTTGACCGCGTCCCTCATCGAAATGGGAACTCGACGTGCCACATGGACTGAGTGCGGAACAGAGCCCGGCTTAAAGCGGATAGTGTACTCTCCGGTGAAAGTTCCTAGACCCTGGAACAGCTGAGGGTAGCGAGACTCATAAGCTTCGCGAGATCCCACTCCATTCACAAATTTTACTACTCCTAGTTCCTCCACCGCGGAAGTCCCAAGAGTACTATGCGCAACGACTCAACGACGTATATTGTCTGCCTTATCGTTGCCTGTTTCCAGTAGATGTTCGCGGTGAACTTTCCCAGAACCTTTAGGCGTTCGTCGCTAGGACCGGTCAAGACAACACCTGTTCTATTTAGTCTCGACGGGATGCCAGGAAATGTAGATGGCACCACGAATACCTCTGCGCCCGTGTCTACCTTCGCGAAAACAGGGTTCTCAGTAATGGAAACCTGAATGAACCTGGCTTTCGCCAAATCATTTCCAACAGACCCGAGGAAATGCACCCCGTTGTCCGTTTGAAGCGATGAAACTCCTACCTTCCTAGGAGTGACAGCTTTCTTGCGGCAGACCACACTGAAGTGTCCTTTCACGTTGCAGTGGTGACACTTCGCTGACTTGGCTGGACAGGCCGACCTTGGATGCCACGCTTTTCGACAGAACAAACACCGCAGGCCACTGCCTTGTCGAGGCGTCGCGACGCCCCGACGGGTTGAGTCTTGCGTCTTGTACCGACCCTGTGCCGAGCTGGACTTCTTGGCGAAGTCCAATTCCGTTTCCGCTGCCGATATGACTGCGTTGTCACCGGCCCCCGGTCGAAGTTCCTGCTGTTGCTGGTGGACAGTTTCCTTGAGTCACGCTTTGGCAAGCGCGGTCGCCAGCGTGAGGTCTGCATCCATCTGGAGGGTTTCGGAGAGTTCCGCGTCCCGAAGTCCGATGACGAAGCGGTCGCGAATCATCCGCTCCTTGAAGTTTTGGAAGTCGCACCTCTCTGCCAGAGTGTGCAGAGCCGTGACAAACTGGTCAACGGTCTCGCCTGGCTTCTGACTGCGGCGGTGGAAGCAAGCGCTTTCGCACACAATGTTGCGGGCCGCGACGAAGTGACTGTCGAATCGTTCTTTGACGACCTGGTAGTTCTTCTCGTCGTCGGCTGACGAGCCAAAGGTTTTGAAAATTGCCCTTGCCTGTCGCCCCATTGTGTACAGCAAAGTTCGTACTTGGGCTTCCTCGCAGCGCTCATTCAAGCCAGACTCAAACCGGTAGTCGTCGAAAGCTTGCGACCATGTGGGCCATTCCGCCGTCTTGTCGAAATCGAAGGCTGGTGGCTGCTGGACGGCGAACATGCCCGATGAATGTGGCTTCCGCTCGTCGCCTTCCATGCCTGCTGAAGTGCGAAATTAACTGGCCACTTCTGACACCATGTAGCGTTAGGCCGCTCCTCGGGCCTCCGACGCCATGAAAGACCGAGTTCCGCTCCCAAGGCCAAACCAGAAAAAACCCCTTTATTCGTCTTCCTTACACATATATATACAGCCGGGAGCCTGGCAACAGGCTGCGATCTTTCTAGAACATTGCGTCATCTTTAGTCGACCCGGCGTAGCCTTGGCCGTGGCCTTGGACTCCGACTCTGCGGCACCTCCGGCCGCCGGCTAACTCGAAACCCCGTTGAGGTCTCGAAACGGCCGCGCCCGCTCGGTAACTCGAGCCGGCCGCATCTGCTGGTAACACCACAACGGCCGAAGAAGGACTCACTTGCACGCCGTATTGACTCAAGTCGAGAGAGGTATATTCCCGGTGAATCCTGCGCAATTAACCTTCTGAACTCAGTGTTGACTAAGAAAAAAATGTTCGGCCCTACAGGGATAAACAGCAACTCCTGAGACTCGTTTGTCTCAATAGTTGATTTTTTTTTTTTTTTTTTTTTTTAAAAAGGACAGGTTTGACCTTCATTGCGAGGCAGTCGTCGGAAAAATAAATATAGAAAAGTAATAGCTAAGAAGTTGAAAAGCTAAGTGGTATTGTCCGAATGTTTTGTGTTATGAAAGCTTAGAAACAAGTACATTGATACCGTCAATTACTGAGTCGAACTGAACGCCAACGAAAGCAGACGTGAGCGAAATGATATTTTTTCCATAAATAATACAGAGGCACTCCTTACTATGCTATTAGAAAATTAATCAAACATCTCTCGTTGGTTATTTATCCTTAGTTCTAGCGTAGAAAATCGCGTAACCGTTTGTGTGCATTCACTGGCGCTAATAATTTCGACAAATCTATGAGTTTGCGCTGTGGCGAAAGTGCAGAGGAAGAGATAAACTGATACGCGCAATTGCGCGCCGAAGCGATAGCCAATTCTGCCAGTTCCACCGCGGTTTTATTTTCATGTTTCGGCGAGTGTTTTATTACCAACGAAGTTCCCAGGCTGAAAGGTTTTCAACCCGTGTTTCATGGCAATGACCCAAAATCTCAGGTCAAATTAAACAATCGACAGACTTAGACACACACAGAAAAAAATAACAACTTTGCTTTGGCGCTTTGATTGACTGGATTAGCTGGGATGTTGCGAGGGCACAATGGGAGCTTGTGGAATTTTGGTTTGACCCTGTAGCGAGGAGCGTGCGATTTGGCACCCTGTCAACCTTTTACTGTCTCCGCAGTGAGAACAATAGAGGAATTTTTTTTTGTTTTTTTTATCGAATACAGATAAGAATAAAACAAAAGCCGTGAAAGCTACACCAATGCGGTCCTTCTAAGTGAGTTATACCGCCAGGCGGACAGTATCTTCAAGTGGAATGAAACAAAAAATGAGTAATAACGAACATTCGCTATTACTTTTTTTTAATTTTTATATGTTATTAGCCCCGAGAGCGAACACAAGCGCCGCTGCGGTCGCCGTGCCTTGATTGGGTGAGGTGTACCGTGACGTCAGGGGGAGGACTCCGCTCCGCGATCTCGCATCGGTTCGCTTCCCAGCACCGGTTTCCTGGTTTGGCGTTGTGCGCCGCAAGCTCCTCGAGGAGTTAGACTTCATTTACCCGGTGTACAAGATGCTGAGTTAGGCCGATATTGGCGTGCTTCCGTACATTTTATTAGCCTGCTTGTCACTTTTACCTTTATAATTGGGTTACAAATCCCGAAAGCTATCGGCGGAGGCAATTCCGCCGATGAACCTCCCCGTCCGTCAACACGACAAAAGAGAATGTTGCGAGGCGTCGGTGAAGCGGTGGTGTGTTTCAGACGCTGGAATTCTGTACCTTGCATGTTCATGATGTAGGACGATATTACATCCCGCTTTCAAGGCATTTGAAGTGGCATTTATATCATGGGCCTTTGGGTAGTCGGCAAATTAGCTCGCGACCCCGACTCTGCGCTGCCACTCTGCATGTGCTGGTTCGCAGGCGTTTTAAAGGCCCCGTGTCTGTTTATCTTTGAAGTGCTCGTGGAACAGGGTTGGTTTACATAAATGTAGTTTCTTTATGAATTAATTATATAGTTTATATACGTATGCAGGCATATTCCTTAGAAGATGCCCAATTACTGGAAATTCTTTTGTATGGTAGCAGCAAAAACGGCCAAATCGCCCCCAGTTGCCTGTATGATATGTATTGAACTGCCCAAAATATGCACAGCAATAGTGCCGTAATTTGAAATGCTTATACTTTTTTCCTAACATTCTTTATTCCAGTCTTGGGTATCCGGAAAATACACCGTTTAGTCTGAATCGTCATTTCCAATTAAAAGAGACACTGCTACAGGTCCCCAAAAGCTTCCTCAGCCTCCAAACTCCCTACAGCTGGACTCTCTGACAAGAGAGGAAAACAGGAGTAAAAGCAAGCATTCGAACGTTTGACCAGTGGTAGATGCAGCACTAGTAGCAGAAAATGTGGAACCTGTGAAGGGCGACAGTCCGCGTGAGAAAAGCTTCTGGTATTTTAGCTTCAGGACAATTCGATTTAAGTAAAATATCAATTTTAGAGCCCAAGGGACTAATAACGAGCTAGACACCTTCGCTTACGTTTGTTATACGTTAGTTGAGGGTTGATATAAGCAAGTCCACACATACCACCCGTGTAGTCCATTGAAATACTATCCGAATCCAGCAAAGGTCAAATGCGAGCAATGTATATACTAAATGTTCCTTGTTTTTTTGTTTTTTTTACTTTTTCACTGCACTTGGGCTGTCTTACTTGTGATTCTCTCCCCATGGCCCAGCTTGGGCTGTCTTACTTGTGATTCTCTCCCCATGGCCCAGACTGTATTTAGCATGTGTGTCGAGCAGCATGCAGCTTTCTGCTACGGCGATCTTGTTTAAAAACAGAGATACAAAAACAATAGTATACATAACATGCCAATTCATTCAGACCATCAGCAGCATTTATTGTGCGAGATGTCAATCTATAGTGATGTTCCTGCAATTGTGGCCATGTTTTATTATTATATACCAGCTGTGATTCATGCGTTGCCTGCCTTGTCCACCATGCTTAAAATGTTCCTTGAAGTTTCGCCTGTAGCTACAAGCCATACCTCAATAAAGGCACATAAAAAAATTTACACTTCCTGCGAAAACACGCCAAAAAAAGATTAAATAGAAATGAGCGCGCCGACAGCTAGCGTCGTCACAGCCTCCACAGGGCGAGCGGGGCGAGTTGGGGAAAATTTTCTCCTCGCCGTGACGTCACCCCGGTTCGCCGTAAGGGGGCGCCACGCGAACTTCTCGGGGCTAATAGGGCAGATGTTTATACCGAACAAATGAAGAAACGGAATGTTGAAGGGCAGCAAAGTTTTAAAATTCCTGGATTGAGCACGCACTTCAAGGTATTCATCGTGAAATCTGTTCTGGAAATCTGTCGGTACCGAAACAAAACACGCGATGCCCACCGAAAGGACAACCCTCATTCGACGCCGGGTGTGCACGTGTAAATGACGAAATTTGCATCATTGTTTTACGCCACAGCGCCGTAGTTGATTTGCACAGGGTGCTCTCCGGCTGCTGAACTTAATCAATAAGCGATCTTAACTGCACCGACAAGTTGGTTTCTTTTCTTGCGCTATATCAATGAAACACATTTTTTTCCCCTTCGACTAATATGAAGACGTCAAACACTATCTATCTGAGACGCAAGCGAATAATCTTGAGGTGACGAATTCATTTGCCTGTTAAAGGGACACTAGAGACTCATCAGTATTGTTCGTATCATTAGTCAGTTTATTCGAACGAAAAACATACAAATTCGTATGTGATCTGGGCCGTTCATGGTCATGGCAGAGTCGTGAATTGTGCTCCTCAGGACGGGTGCAACGTTTTGGCTTTGCTCTTGCTGCTTTTGAAAGGAACGCACGGGCGGCATTGCTAGCTCAGCTGTCCTGTCTTCAGTGTTCCACAAAGCAGTTCTGAAATGGCTTCTCCGGTGTGCTTCAAGTATTCAGTCACAAAAAAAGAGGACATGGCCCTGGCATGAGCTGAGATGAACGGCAATTCCCGACTGGCCACACGGCTGTATGCAGCTCGTTTCCTGCATCATCAAGATGCCAACGTGCCCAGTTTGCAAGCGTCTTCACAAAGTTTCGGAAGGCTGGTTGTGTACATCATGGAAGGCACAGAAAGGCCGCTGTTGTAAGTGAAAATGATAAAACTGACGTCCTCGCCTGCGTGAGAGTCCACCATCAGAACCCGCGAGATTGCGGCTTAGTACGGCAGGAGCGTCACTTCCGTCTGAACGTGCTCCGTAAGCAAAACCTCCATCCGTGCCGTCGTTGGCTACACCAGCACCTCACTGATGCGGACTTTGAAAAGCGGCTTGAGTTATGCAAATGGGGCTATAATTAAAGCGACTAAAGTCAAAATATTTTCAACGAAGTAATATGAACCGATGGAGCGAAATTCTTCCGCGACAAAACTGAACCTTCATAATGCTCATTACTTGTAAGACGAATACCGTAGTTGGTTAGGAGAAGATAGCCATCAGGCTCATTGCTCTCTCAAGTCCTGGTGCTGCAAACTCGGCAACAAGCTTATTGGACTTTACTTCCTGGAAGGTGATATTATTGAGAGAAAGTAGACATTGGATGTCGTTAATGAATTTGTCGATGAGTTTACCTGCGCCCTGCCACTGCGAGACCTGCGACACGCGTGGTTTCAGCACGACGGAGCATAACTGCATTTTTCGTCTGGCGCTAGAACTTGGGGTGACAAAAAAGTTCCAGATCGGTAACTTGAACGAGCATGGACAATGCTTGGCCTCCCAGATCGCCCAATTAGACACCATTTGACATTTGTCTTTGGGTAGTTAAAGCCCAGGTTTCCGAACCTCGGGGCATTATGGGCTCGAAGAAAATAATCGCCGATGCCTGTCACAGTTTCTATCCCGAACTAATACAGCGAGGTGCGGGTTCAGTTGAAAAGCATTTAATGGTTTGCGTTGGAGCTGAACGCAGACACTGCGAGAATTTTCTGTGACTTCACCTTTCGGACAGACGTCATTTATTTATTGTGACTGAAAAAAATGTGCCTGTCTTACCCGTGGCATTTTTTAGTTTGGATGTTTTCGCTTCGAAGATAATAGCCACCAGGCGTCAATATAGACGTGTAAATTCACACGGTAGTACAACAGTAAAACAAGCAAATAGAAGGGAAGAGCTTAACATGTTTCAAACAGTATACGTTATCATCAACACTTATAGAATATTAGAAAAACACTGGGCGCATTCCAACGTTCATGACATTTTTACAATAACTTCTGCGACTGAGATCAAAATTTGATTAGAAATATTTTTAACTAGAAGGTTACTAGACGTACAGCTCCTAGTTGCTAGGAGGTGTTACTAAGCGTGACACCTCCTAGCAACCTGCACAGGACTACAGTAATCTAGATATCCTGTTTCAGCCATTGACTTTTTATGCGTGGCTGCACGCTATGGGAATGCCTTCCCGCCACTTTTTCACCTATTTTTTGTTGGCTTCTTTTTCGGCGCTTTTTTAACCAGGATCTTTGTTTATTACTGAGAGCTGTCCACTCTGTAGCAGTAGGTAAATCAGCGCGTCAAATTATCATTCACTTCTTCATTATCCACTCTACGCGCAATTATTTTTCTGCCGATAATGCTCGTCGCCTTCTCGTTCTGAAATTCACGTCGAATCATTAACTTTTTACTGAGGAGTTCTTTTTTTAACCTTATTGTAACAATGATTTATACGACTTTAGTGATATTGGCAGCAAAGCGAGGCAACTTGTCGCGACAAATAAGGTAGCTTATCGTTTTAGTTCTCCAGCCACAGAACACCGATTGCAATCTGCTCTTGCGCGCTGTGACGCAATATTGACACGCGTGTCGCCGAACATTCGCTTGCGTGGCAGGATGGTTAACGCATGCGAGAGTGCTAGATACAGAATGTTAAGTCACTCAGAATCTTTGTCTATTAGCGAGAGTTTAAGGTAAGAAGGAAGTAAAAAAAAACTAAAAATAACTCATTATCTATACTCCTAATGCGGAAACCCGCGCCAAGAAATCCAAACACAAAAACTGTCGTCGTAGTCGTCGATGCTGGATCGACAGCAAATTCGAGCAAATGGCGGACGATGGACTCGATGCCGCGTTAATATTTTCATCAGACGCATCGGCTAGAAGGAAGGAAACCAATATTAGTTGGAGCGAATGCATAAACCCCACCGAGATGAATTTTGTGTTTACTTGACTTTACAAGCAGGCTGCCAGGCAACTGGCGGGCCTTGCCGGTTTAGTTTTGGTTTGAAGCCCAAACGAGGATGAGATTTCTCGCCCCGTCGCAAACACTGCGGCTATTTTAGTCCAACTTTTATGTTATGGCTAAGCTCTAATAAATTTGAAATGAAATTCTGAAACTACGTTGAACTCAGTCCTGAATTTAAACGTTCATTTGATATGTAGTCAATTAATTATGCAATAAAATAATTATTGTTCTAGTGTACCTATCATCCCTAGAAACTTTGTCCCGTGGCAAAAAGTAAAATTTGGGGGTTTTAGGTGCCAAACCAACGACGGGCATAAGCTACGCCCCAGCGGAGGACTGAGGATTAATTTGGTTGACCTTTCAACGTGGAACTGAAATCTCGGTTACACGGCACCTTCTCCGCAATAAGCCTCCGTCAGATTGCGAGCACCTTGGCCGGGATTTGAACAATGTCCCGTGGCTAAAATAACCCTGACTTATGGTACATATCCAAATCCAGTACCACAAAAAAAAACAAAAAAAAAAGTATCTAACACACTATATATTGTCCCGAATAACAAATGATGAGGCGGCGAATAACTAGGGCAACTAAACGTTTAATAGGACAAACTTGTGCCCCAAACAAAACAGAAGAAGGTTAACGTCGCAGGCGTCGATATCGGCAAAACAGCAGGATCGAGCGCTTGGCCGAGACTGACTCCGGCTCGCCACTTGGAGTCAGTCTCGCCCCAACGTTCGATACTGCTGTTTTGCCGACATCGACGCCTGCGAGTCTAACCATCTTCTATTTTGTTTTAAGCACAAGTTTCTGCCATTAAACGTTTAGTTTCTCTGATTATTCGCCGCCACATTATTTGACGCTCGTGACATTTTGGTGGAGGTACGGGGTATTGCATTCTATGCCCGTAAAGCGTTCCCCTCCGGAGGCACCCCAGCCGAGTGAAGTGCTCAGCCCCGGAAGGCTACCATGGCCGATGTCGTCTAAGCCCAAACAAGCCGTCGTACCAGGGGTCAGCCCCACGAATTTGGTCTCTTTCCCGAGAACCGGAAGAAGGAGATACCCTACGATGACCACCCGCCCTTCGTCGTCCTGTCCGTTGCCCCGCGAACACCTACTACCTTTCTTGGCGAGATCAACGAGGACGTCAAAGACTGGATCAACCAGTGCGACTGCGTGGCCTGCCACAACGGGTGGAGTGACGAACAGCGCTTGCAGAACTTTTATTTCTCTCTTGTAGGTTCTGCAATGCGCTGGTTTGAAAACCGCAAAGCACCCTCACTTCGTGGGACCTTTGCAAAAATGAGCTGACGCGTACGTTATCCAGTCAACACCGACGCGAGAGGGCCGAAGATCTGCTGCAATCGAGGACCTAGGGTTCCAATGAGAGCGACAGGAGCTTCGTGGAAGACCTTCTGCGCCTGAGCTCCCGCGTCGACCTTCAAGGAACCGAAGAAAAGAAGCGGCGTATTGTGATGCGTGGAGTGATTGTCGACATCTTCGGTGGACTCGTACGCAACTATAACCGTTCAAGGATTTGTTACCGAGGCGACGAACATGGAGCGCGCCATCCATGAAAGGGCAACCCACTACCTGCGGCACTTTGGCGTAGTTGCCCCCTCGCCAGTGGGATTGGACGACGGCTCCAGCCTGACTGGAATTTGAGAGATCATTCGCGATGTCGTACGTGAAGAGCTAAAGAAGCTGCAGCCTACTGCTGGACGCCCGGCCTCACTGTTGCTCACCGTGGTCGTCCAAGAGGAGGTTTACCGAGCCTTCCAAGCTGAAGTTCCCATCCACACGACGCCACCAGAGGAACCGACGTTCAGCTACGCCGCCATAGTCCGACGAACGCCGCAAGCTAACCGCCAGGCCACGGCACCTCCCGACAAGGCCCTGCGATGCCGCAGTATCCTCGACGTTAAGAATGAAAAGTACAATACGTCCGCCTGGAGCGATCCTTGCCAAGGAAGACAGACGTGTGGAGGACGACCGATCGACGCCCGTCGTGCTACCACTTTGGGGAAGCCGACCATATCTATCGCCCTTGCCCAATGCCTACTAGAACTTCAAAGCGTGAGCGCTGGCTTTTTTCCATGCTCTGACGTCACCGCACCTTGCCCGACGATTTCGCGACGTTAGTTTGCCGCCTGCCCAGCAGATGCGGCTAGCGGCGCCGTCGCTGCTTTCGCTCGCCCGGCCGGTCGGGCAGCGGCAATACCACCTAGAACACAAGGGCTGCGCGTTTCCTCCTCTAAACGTCATCACTAGTAGATCCCCTCAGCGCTCCCTAGCTAGCCCGGATGAGCAACATCGTCTGCTACATTGTCTGCAACATCGTCTGCTACATTGACTGCTTCAGTGGTTTGTGTAGCAGATAATGAAACACATGCTCATGTCGAGTGTCTTTTGCTATAGCATACGATGAAGTTAGACGTTCACGTGCAGCGTCAAATGCATGAGTGAAAGTGCCTTACTGCTGTGCGAAGGGCCGCAAAGCCCTCCGCTGGGCGCTGGACGCTGGCACTGGACGCCATTTTTGAGGGCGCTGTTCATACTCCGTTCATTCCTAAGCAGAGAACGCAGCCAAAGCCATAAGCACGAGAGTTCGAGGTGGTTGCTTTGAAGCTTTCTTCGGCAGAACGAGCGCACACTCGAGAAATGCTCGTCCCGAAGCCAGGAGCGCGTGCTAGCCGGCGCTTCTGGCCGAGGAAGTGTTCGCATGCACGTTACAAATGGCCTGCAAGCTCTCTATCAGCTCGCGCTCAGCAGACGCGCACGCAGCTGTGGCCGCAAGTGAATGCGACGTAGTTGGCCGTGTCCCAAAATTTACTCGATCTTACTCCAGGATAAAGTGTTTATACCTTGGCGTTCTAAAACCTACCCGCGTCCAGCGTTTTTCAATATCTGTCTTGTCACGTGACACGACCCGTCCGAGTAACTCGGATCCGTTTGGGTAAGATTTGGAACGCAGCCGTAGTTCTGAAGCGGCCGATATATACTCTCGCCAAGCTTCGGTGTGTTTGCCGCTTGGGGCGGGTCGGGGATCTACTAACGAAGCGTCATGCGCAGGCCTTGTCTTCTAGGTGGTATTGGCAGCGGCGTCAACGGTCACAACTGTCAACTTCAAGCATTCTTTTGTTCGGTGCGCGTTCGGTCGCTGTTTACGTGAAACCGTGTGCACTGTGGTTCCGATGTGAGCGAACAGTTGTGACCGTGTCGGCTCTGTGCACTGGCTGGTTTACGAAACAAGATGGGCCGTTGCTGTGTTCCCAACTGTCGCGGGAATTGCGACACCGAGCCGAAGGTTCGTGTCTTCTCCTTTCCGAAAAACGACGACAGAAGAACTAAGTGGCAACGTGCGGTACGTCGTGACGACATTGCGATCGCCACCTTGCGTGATCCCAAGGTAAGATTTTGTGTTTAAGAGAATTCAAGCTTTTAGTAGCAACGGGGGGAGGGAAGGGGGGGGGGGGGGCGATTTAGTCGTGCGTCTATTTTAACGTGCCTGTCATGCCGCTTTGGAAACAACAGCGTAGAGGAATTTTTGTTTCTCACTTGCGCGAGGCAGTGCATCGTCGGTAGTGACCATCGCTTCGACCGTCAATAGTCCCTAAAACTGTTTTAGCATTTTCCTTTGATCTAAAAAGTTCATAAGCTGCAAAACAGATGGTTTTATTTTATAACATGCCGCTTTCGTGTGCTTCGAAGTTATGGCGTGGTTGCAGTGCAAAATCTTTTCAGCATGCGGTGCTAACCGGCATCGCAAACCCGCTTTTGGTTATATGATTGCATTTAAAGAAAAATGTGTTACTAAATAAGCGTCAATGTTTCTTTAAGTCATCGGGCCTTTTCACGCCACCCTTTGTCTTGTTCGGTGTGAAATCGCCTAACTGCTTGCTACATGGTCTAGAGCATGCCACTCGCCAGTCAGGCAGCCTCCTAGATACTAAATGCTAAAAAGAAAATTCGGTTTTAAGAAGTTCGACTGCACCCTCTTCAAAACCACTGCGGAATAAAGCAGATTGCTCAAGGCTTTCTCATATGCATTAGAGAACATGCACCATATGAATTTCAGTTGTCTGTCGCTCCTTTAAAGGGGTACTCCGCCGATTTTTGAGCTACCTCAACTAACTATATTTTCTGACTCCCCGGCCTTTGCCCTTTCTGGTATGCTATTTTGTATCGTGAAATTCATATTAGTTATTGCGAAATCGGCAAATGAAAATGATGCAAAAACAAACATTCAAATATACCCGCCCTTTTCAGGGCCGTGACGTCACTGGAAGTTTAGCTTGCCAGTCGGGCGAGCAGTCTAAAAAATAGAATATGCCAATCATTTGTTCCGTGCTGGAGCGCGGGGACTGGAGCGAGCTTCCAAAGCATTCATTTGACACCATGAAACTGCTTCGAATCAGTTGGGAACAAATTCTACAGTCCAAAGAGTGAACCCCTGCACTTCCAATGACGTCACTTTTTCAATGTTGCCAGTAGAGACTTTCAGTTTGAAAAACACGGTGAGGACTAAAATTGTAAATTCAATAACTTCGTGAAAAAAAATTAGTTTGACCTAATATTTGGGATACTATTTTGGCGATGTTGTCTGGCGAGTTTAGCAAAATTTCAAGCAAATCGGGGATCATGAAGAAATCGGCGGAGTACCCCTTTAAACAGTCCTGTCCCTCCTGCCGTTATTTGAAGGTTTGTGAGCTACATTTCAAGAAAGAGTGCCTGAAAGATACCACTTCGCATACTAACTCGGATGGAAGAACTATAGAAGCTCCCATGAGCCTTACACGGTTGACACCAGATTCAGTGCCCACAATATTTCCCAATAGCCCTGCTTACTTGTCTGACTGTGCGCCAGTTCGAAAAAAGCCGGAAGTCAATAGGAAGCGTGTTGAGGCAACGCGGCTACAAGAAGCCATCCAGCACTCACTATCAGCACACAAGGAAGCGGAGCAAAAGAACAGAGTGTCGTCCTACGACCAGTTACTTTCACGGCTTCCAGAACTTCACGTCGCAGACTTCTGGCTGATACAGGAAGCTAAAAGTGCGGTTCTGTTTGTGCACATAGATGACAGCATGGGACACTCGGAAGTCGAACGCTCCGTCGTTGTTACGGACATCCCCAAAGTGACTCCCTCTTGGCGACGAGTGAGGTTGTGCTTTGAGGAAGTCGCCATTCCCGAAAGATTGGACGACATGCGACAACTTCAAAGTGTTGTAGACAGTGGAAGAGCTTAAAGCCCCAGACGTGTGCGAAAACTACGAAAAACGGAAAGCTTGCATCGAGTTAATTTTTTCGCTTCTGGACGACCTCGCCAGCAACGAACTTTTGCCACAAGAGAAAACGGAAGCGCTAGCATTCCTGATGGAGCAACTGCACCTGCTGCTTAAAGGAGCAGCTTTCAGGTATTCTACGAAATGTCTCGTATTCTCAAGCATATGTTACACTATCTCACCTCATGCATACAAATTTGTTTGTAGGAGTCAGAAGCTAACATTGCCTCACAGGTCCACAATGATGAAGCTTTGTAGCAAATACGATGCAACCCCAGCAAATGAGCATAATGATGAAGGATTCCTGCGTTACATAAAGAGGGCAGGCCTCCTAAAGCCACATGAGAAAGTAGTAACATTGATGATGGATGAAATCCACATTAAAGAGTATTTTAAGTAAAAAGGAGGCTCTCTTGCCGGAACCGCATCAAACACTTCCGAAGCTGCGAAAACTGCGCATGTCTTCATGACTCAGTCCTTACTTTCAGCGTACAAAGATGTGGTCCACATTTTGCCAGTCTCTAGGATTGATGCGAGACGGTTGCGCGAAGTATTACAAAAGGTTATTCTAAAACTTGAGGAAGCGGGGCTCACTGTGATTGCGGTGATCATTGACAATAATACAATAATCAGAAAGGTGATGTCCTTGTTTAAAAAAAAGAAGACGCTAGGTATACTTTACCCAGATCCACCAGATGGTTCACGGCCATTGTTCTACATTGTAGACGCTGTACACCTGTTGAAGTTTATCCGGAAGAACTGGATCAATAAAAAAATACGGACACCTGCTTTTTCTATCCAGAGTTCTCAAGCACAAAGTCGCGGGTGGAGATAAAAGGAGCCTCATTTAAGACGCTTCGTGATCTACATGCTTCTGAGCAACAAGATTTGTCAAAATCTCGCTATGGGCTGACGTACAAAGTGTTACATCCATCGAACATTGAACGCCAGAATGTAAAACTTGCCCTGAAGGTGATGAGTTCATTCGTTGCGGAAGCCCTGAGAACACGTGGAAGGCAACTTGGTTTGCCGTTTGCTTCAAAATCCGCAGACCTTATTGATGTGGTACATCGGCATTGTCAATGTGCGAACTCCTTGCAAGGGCAGGCGCCTTCGGGACCCCAGTCAAGAACCAGTCAGAGCTTTGAAAGACATGCAGTTGGAGTTCCTCAATGCTTTCATTAACTGTCTTGACATATGGGGCAGTGTCAAAATGGATAGTGGTGCATTAACAACAGACACACACGACGCTCCGACTGACATATCGTACTCACTTGTTGAAGTCACGAGTGCTGCCTTCAGGAGCTAAACTTTGAGTATGTTTCACTAGTCAAATTCCAGACGGACAGTCTAGAGGACAGTTTTGGTTGCTATCGTCACCTCTCTGGGACCAATTACCACATCTCGGTCCAGCAGATATTCGAATCCGAGACAAAACTGAGGCTTCAGGACTCGCTGGTCTTCCCAGACATGCAAGAATTGTGCAAGCTATCCGGTGTGTCATGAGATGCACACAAACTGATGAAAGACTACAACATAAAAAAACAGAAAATGACTTAAAATAAAAGTAACCCAGTTTGCCAGCTATAAAATACATAGCAGGTTTTTGTGCGCATGCAGCGCTCAAGTAAATTCCCTGTGAGGCATGTGCGCTGAACCTCCTAACGGAGGAAAGGGAACTGCAACTGGACAAGAGCGTTCTCATCGAAAACCTCACGAGAGCTGGCCTCAAGTTTCCACAGTCGGTTGTCCTCAACGCTATTTTGTACACGCAGCTTGTGCTAGAAAATCTCACTTCACACCCTTTCATGCTGAAGGAAACCAAAGAGAGGCACTTCTAAGTTTGTCAAGGCACCTGCTTTTGGACAGCGAAGACCTAGACATTTGCAAGAATGGGCACCACTCTTACACAGTGCTTAGCAACATCCTGCGGGCAGCCGCCAAAAAATTACTCAAGATTTATGTGCAAATGAAGACTGACCAGTTGAGGTCTAAAAAAGCTGCAGTACATCTGAAGAAATTGCAAACTCTGAAGTGAATCAGTGCACGCAGGGACAAAGATAAAGACGTGCGTTACGAAATGTATATTGTATCACCTTTTAATCTTTATGCCACAGATATTTGCCCCTGCCAGATGGCTAGGATGAGAGAAAGCACACTGAAGGTAAGTTACGAGACAACGTGTCTTCAGGCTTCAATTACCATTAAAAACTATTTTTATGCTCTGCAAACTAGTCAAGGTTTCTAAATTAAACGAAAAACACGAGAAAAAATTTACGCAAACTGCATATATATATCTTTTTTTACACTGCAACTTTAGCCGTCAGCAGCAGCCGCTTTCCCAAACACTCGGTCAAAGTGCGTAACGTCACGGATGGGACGCGCAGGCCATGAAATTCTAGCAGGCATTGCCTTGCCCCTACACTCTAAAAAAAGGGAGGAGTAATGGAGGAAAAAACGAAGTTCTTCCTTGTCGCTAACGTAAGGAAGGAAATTGCACCCGTTCCTCCATTTCACCGATTTAGATGCAGCGCAACGTGGTGGCGCTTTAAAAAAGGACGAAAATTTCTCCCCCATTTTCGCGGCGGCAGCGGCGGTCGAACCACCTCGAACATGTTCAATAGCGGTGACGGCAACTTGAGGGCTTGGTTACCGTCACCTAGACCAATCCCACTACTGCCCATGCGCGGTGCTAGGAGAGAAAAAGCGGAACTGCGGGGGTTAGCAAAAATAAACTAGTTTAACAAAAAAAAAAAAAAAAAGCGAAACGCGTAGCGCGGCGTGTATCTCGCGAGAATCATGCCGTATGTGCCCACTTCGAGATCGCGCTTGTTCATGGCGGATGAAACCTTGCTGCTGCGATAATTACAGGTGGCGACTTATCACTGGTGTGGCAAGTACGACCGTTTTCGTCGCGTTACTTGCTACATGACAACTACATGTAGAAACCCTGGAACGAGGGAACAAAAAAAGGACGGGCAGACACGAAATGATGTCTATTTATTCCTAACCAGATCGCCTGCCTATCTGCTTTTACTTTAATAACAAGTAGGACACTCAAAAAATAAATTGTTTAATCTTAATTTTTTGTGTGATCGCCGCTTTATTTGACTCGACACGTATCTATGTTCCTAGCTCCATCGCTCCCCCTGAAACACATAATCTTGAAATAAAGCGTACGTACCATACAGAGAGAGGTAATCTGTGCGACGTTTATTTCAGTTCTGTGTAAAACAACAGCATACCCAGTCGATAGAATCGAGCACTGCGTTGCGGCGAGCGACTGCGTCCGACACAGGGAGGCTCGTAAACGCCGGAGCAGACGACTTCGACTTGAGTGGGAGGCGGTTGTGGTACCGTCAACAACGGTACCACAACCGGCTTGCGGGAATACGCTTTTTTTTTGTTTGCCATGTAAGGCAATGGTTTGTTAAACCATACCCTTGTACAAGAAATGTCACTAAAACGACGATTCGGCGAAGGAGCGAAGCGACGAATCCGGGAAACAAGGATAACTATTCATTCGGGAAGAGTCCACTTCGAAGAAAGGGTAGTACAGACATTCCATCCTCGTTGTGGGGCGTAGGGGGGGAGGGAGGCCGGATCCGCGGTCTTAAAGGAACGGATGATTCACCACAGCAGGCGGTTCACCGCCACTCTTTTAGTCTGTACGGCATCTCGTGCTACTGTGTGCTACATATCAAATAACGCACTCGCAAAAGAAAGATAAAACATAATAATAAA
This sequence comes from Ixodes scapularis, assembly GCF_016920785.2. Taxonomy (NCBI): domain Eukaryota; kingdom Metazoa; phylum Arthropoda; class Arachnida; order Ixodida; family Ixodidae; genus Ixodes; species Ixodes scapularis. Next base: position 225,326,313 of record NW_024609835.1, read on the forward strand.
GTGAAAGAAAAACCCCGTCACATTTTTGTTTTCTTTTATTCCGCCGACTTAGTCCATTATCGTGCGGTTCGTCTCGTGTCACGAAACGAGCGCTGCTGTAGTAAACGACCAAACGAGCCGGCGCCAACAACGTGGATCTCAAGTCTACTCGTCGCAAATGTACTGAGCGTACTTTTAAAAGAAGCAAGCATGAACTTAAGCTTACTCGATAAAAAATTAACGTTCTATTTAGATGGCGACATGAATGGAAGATTAAACACAATTGATGTACAAACTTTTATTTTAGCTTTAGTGTAACTTGCATTGCGTTAACTCTCGTAACGCTATATTCTGCAACGGGTTGCAAACGTTCTCTAAAACACAAAAACGCGGCTGCGCTACGGTATATATAGCGGAGGCCATACCCATAACGGATTGCTTATAGAGTAGCGGAAGTGAATGAACAATCCAAAACTCTCAACACGGGCTTTTTAGTTTTGTGACTTGGGGAACTTGATGTTTTCAAGCGGTTGCATTATATCACCAAAGACAGTTTCATTTTAGTTGTCTGCTGCGATACCAAGGTCATAGTTCGTGGGTCCTTATCACTTCGGCACTTACTTTTTATAGGAAAAACGCTCCAGGTTAGAAAATCTAAAGATTATTAAATTTCTCTAATACGGATGACAATGCATGACCCAAGGTATGTTCTCTTCTGCCGCAATGTGTCTTTTTAAAACCAGCATTATTTTTGTTTGAAAGTGTATTGAAGTACTTGGGCAACAATTAAAATTAATTATTACCCCACCAAAACTGAAAATAGATTACACTGGCACTGAACACTCCAATCAACCAATAGCTTGGTTGCAAATTTCAGCGCCAGTGTACTGCATTTCAACACTACATTGCCAAGATGAATCTTTGAACTTATTAAAAATATAATTATTACATTTTAGTTAATTAGCCTAATGATCTACATTTGCTTTGATCAGGGTCTTGAATTAAGAGATGGAGGCTATTCCAAGAGACAATTGAAATAATGTATCCAGTACGAGTAATATTTGCTCCATCTTTCCGTGTTTATGCGACAAATGATGGCAGTCACCGGCCAAGTCGGATTCAAAAATAAGTCTGCCATATATATAGAGAGAGGGCGAACTCGGCGCACGTGGAGAGGGGGAGAGGAGGGCGTTCGGTGTCGCTGCGTTGTTGCTTTTGTAGGGTGGTCTGCTTGTGTTTAGTGTACTCTGTGTGTTTTGTATTCTGTGTATTTTGTGTGTTCAGTGATGTATTTACCATGTGGCGTTCAAGAGTCGGGGAACATTGGAAAACAAATTAGCGCTTCACCAACATTTTTTTTTCTGTTTTGAGCGCCATCTGATGGAAGCTATTTGATTTACACGAGGGGAAAAAGTTTCCTCCATTGGGCGAAAAAAGGTGGCTATTTTTCTCCCTTTTTAGGAGAGGAACGTTTTCTCCACGAGCAAAAATAGTGGCAACTTTCCTCCTGTTTTGTAGGTGAAATTTCCTCCCATTGTAGAGCAATATATGATACACGCGAGTTCCTCCCTACCGAAAAATCCGGTATAACTTTTTGCTATACGGATTATGGAACCGGAAATCTATTTGGATTCTATCCGGATTCTATCTGGAATTTAGGTTTTCAGAAATTATTCCTTTGTCTGCAATCTGGATTCCGGGTTTCCAGAAACAAATTTCCGGTTTCATAATCCGGATAGTGAAAAGTTATACCGGAATTTTCGGTAGGGCTCCTTTAAGAGAAGAACTACCACCCCCTTTTTTTAGTGTGTGCCGGCAAATACAGCTGCGCCGCTTCCACCCAAGTGACCAACGCCCACGGTACGGTGAGCGGCCGCAGGAGATTGAAAAGCCGTGGCGTCACAAGAGGTGGGGGGGGGGGGGGGGAGGGGGGAGTCCTCCCCGGGCGCAGCGCTCAGGGGGGTGTCGCGGCGGGCCATTAAAGCAGGGGGGGGGGGGGGGTGCCGCGGCGGCTGCCGTTCCGGGTGCCGCAGACCCTAGTGACGCCACTGTTGAAGCGTATCTTCTACGACCTCATTCTTCCCCGTTGCCTGCTCCTCGCCGTAAATCCCGGTCGCCGTCACCAAAACGCCCAGCTTCGCCGATGCACCTACCCCGTCGTGAGAGCCCGTCGCCCTTGTCGCGCTGGGAAAACTAAGCGAGACAACCCCTGGAGATGGAGTTGCCGTGGAACGACGACATAAAGAGCCTCCGAAAGCGCCTGAGGCCTCCCACTTGACCGACGACGCGCATCGGAGCAACGCTTCTGCAACGGTGCCCAACAGCCTCAACGTGACTATCGACGGCCGCGACGCTTCGGCCCTCCTGAACGCCAGAGCAGAGGGCTCCGACTTGAGTGGGAGGCTTTCACGCCGTCTTCGGAAAGTGATGACACCGTGAATTGGCCTTGAAATATGAACCGCCGGTGGGAATCTCATCACACAAGTCGGGAGATGCACTTCTCGCGTCGAGATCCACGGCGAGACGTGCCCTGTGAAGCTGGTCGTTCTGCAAGAATATGCGAGGATGTTATCCTCGGAATGGACATTCTATGCGAGTATGGCGCCGTCATCGACCTCGGAACCGGCTGACGCTACGAAAACCTGTTCCACCACAGGAGGAAGACAAGCGACGCCATCCGAGGTCCGAGTCCTCGCAAACCACGTAAACTTACCGCCGAGGTCGAGTGTTTTCGTACCAGTCGAGATCAAGAAAGCTTCCTGCGGCAACGTTCTGCCTGAGAGAAGTTTTCAGTTGCTTCTGGAAAGAGGAATTTGTGTCGTACGAGGAGAAACAGAACTTCAAGAACCTGCTATGGTCCTGGTTACTAGTTTCCGAGAAGATCTGCAGTACCTTACGAAACGTATCGCCGCGGGCCACATCGACGAACTAATGAACTCAGCCGCAATCGCTGCACTTTCCGAAGAGCCGACTTCATCGCAGCACGAGAGTACACCACACTCGGCACATGACATTGACCCGAAGCTTCCAGGTACTGAACGAGGACGGCAGCATGACCTACTGAGCAAATTTGGCGAGTGTTTTGCAGCTAGTTAAGTGTGCGAAAGAGAACGGTAGTGAAGCACCGCATCGATACCGACAACGGCGCGCTCCCTGTCCACCAGTCGCCGTACCGACTCTCCTTAAAGGAAAGGAAGGTGATTTTAGATCAAGTCTAGGAAATGCTCGACGACATCATTTAACCCTCAAAAAGTCCGTGGGCGTCACCAGTCGTCCTTGTAAAGAAAAAGGACGGAACCGTGAGGTTCTGCGTGGACTATCATTGACTAAACGCTGTGACTAAGGACGTCTATCCGCTCCCCCTCATCAAGAATACGTGAGACTGACTGCGCCATTCCCGATTCTTTCCGTCGATGGACCTGATGAGTGGCTACTGGCAGATTAAAGTCGACAAACGCGACCGCGAGAAAAATGCCTTCGACACTCCCGACGCACTGTACGAGTTCAAAGTCATGCAGTTCGCGCTGTGTACAGCACCAGCCGCCTTCCAACGTGCGATGGACACTGTGCTGGCAGGTGTGAAATGGCAGAGCTGCCTACTTGGTCAGCTGTGCGCGCGGCAATATTTGTAGGGTTGCATTTCGCGAATTATGTTTCAAATTCAATTATGAACCATTCAATTGTCGCAGGGATTGGCTTAGCTAACCCTTTCCCCTACTTGTGTTCCAGGGAAATATGCAATGGGCTTAACTAAAAGGCACGGTAAATGCACGCGGTTAAGCAAAGAGCGTTAGTAAACCTCGCGCTCTTAAGTGGCCTAATCAGCGTATAAACTGTAAGTTTCCACAATGTCCTCACTTGATAAATGCCCTCATTTGCATTAGAGAGCAATTAGAGAAGTGTCCGCTGTTGCTTCCGTGAGCTCTGGGCGCCATGATGTACCCTTCTTGTGCGTCGCATCTGTGTTGTGGCATTCCGGGTATTGTCGTATAAGAGGGATCCCCGTCGTGAACAGCTCCAAGCCTGTAAGGTATTGAAATGTCCAGGAATAATACCAAAGCATAATGCCTTCGTCGATGCTCCAGAGGTTTTATTTCCGGGAAATTTTCTCTTTTATTTGTGAATGGCGAATTTTCAGACCTTTCTGGAAGATCCAATGAAAGACTAGAACAACGTCCCCTACTTCTCCCACGTCACCTCTCTCTCTCTCTCATAAAACACCGGAATTCCCCTGCATTGCCCTGAGCGATGTGGACGTGGTATTGTCGCGCAAGGTGGACAGAGATTGTCGCACATGGGATTGTAGTAATATGTCCAGGATACAATGGAGGAGCCACATATGTACGGAATGGTCTATTGCCAAAATTTAGGTTATCCTCGGGAGCAACTATAAGCGGCATTGAAGCCAATGTGCTAAAACAACAGTGCTTCCAAGCGCCTGCTATTCTGCCAGCAGTTCCCCACGAAATAGTCTTGATTTTTGTTTTGTTCTGTGAACAAATCATCTGTCTACACTCGGTAAATCAACGTACAGTCGGGGACAAAAGTCCCCAGGACGCGCGAGCTGCGACTGAAACGAATCGCTCTGCCATCTGCCGCGGGTCGCCTGGTTTCGAGATCACAGAAAAGCGCATGCGCGTCCTACTGTGCCTGCAAGCATGTGTGTTTTCCCGCTTTTCTGCGTCGCGGCGCCTAACTCGGAATCGGGCGCGTGGTACCGCCTCGGAGATAGCGCTTAACGACATGGCACCTATGCTTTGTTTCACCTTCGGTCCGAGCGTGGCCGATGTTATGAGCCGAAGGGCCAATCTAACGGCGAAAAAGGCGCACCGTCACGGCGTGCTCTCCGCAGTTGATAGGACCAGAGGTGCTCGTCGTCTTTCAGTGCATGCTGCTCTTCCGCCGGCTCGTCCTATCAAGAGCGGAGAACGCCATGACGTTGCGCTTTTTTCGCTCTTTGACTGGACCTTCGGCTCATAACAACGGCCACGCTCGGACCAAAGCTGAAACCAACGAGGTAGAGGGGCTTAGAGTGATAAACCGGAAGTTCGGAAGTGGCACCCCCCCGGTTGTCGCCATATTTTACGCAAATGTGACCACTCGTCATGTGACCTCCCAAGAGCCGTGACGTCACAGGTTAGATGGCAGCGCCCAGAGCTGGCGGATGCGAGTTTGTTCGGTGAGCGGTAGCCGTGATGTGCAGCTGCTTTCCGACGACGTCGGGCTTCTTCGTGCTCGCTGACGCAGGTATAATGTGAAAATATGAAGGAATGAGACTTTATACCGTTTTTGCGCAAGATCGCTCTGGATCATCTGGATATTAACGCCTGTGAGACAGCATCGTCGTACCGGTGCTCGGATTCCGGGATGCGTCCGAGGACCGATAGAACTTTGAGTGCTTTTAACATGAAATTTTCGCATTCTCTTAGCTTTGAACGTTGAAATATCTGAGAATCTACGCGAAATGTATACGTCGCGTTAGGGCCTAAGGGAAGTTGTTTCAGCCCTCCGTCACCGAACAACCATAGCAACTTTTAGCGAGGAAGCTCCTGCGATTCTTTTGTGCTAATCCACGATTCTACATTCGATCGCTTTTCTTCCTTTTTTTTTTTTTTGTGTGTGTGTGTGTGTGTGTGAGTGCGAAGTGCACCCTTATTTTCAGCTACGAGGATGGCGTTTTACTGAGTATGGGGAGGAATAAATCGTTGCAGGCACCTGCTTCAAAGCTATTCGACTTGCTATAAGAACAACTGTTTTGGTGCATGCATAGATTAACTGCGCATTTTTTCTGTTTTGTAGGATTTATTGCAGCTATACTCTTTTTCATCAAGAGTGCATTGTATTAGTCGGTCAATTATTTAATTGTTCTAATTACCTGGGTAAGATGATTCATATTTGTGTTCATCCCTTGCCTGGAGAGCAGTCTTGTTGAAAAATGTTGACTACCATTCCTTTCGGTCTCTTCAATAGACTCTTTTTAAAAGTGTGGGCTCTCTATACTTCGCATCACCGTAACTTGGAAAAGGCCAACCGCCACAGCCCCCTCGAGCCAATCAGAGAGACGGAGCGAAGGTGTGTGACAAATCTGTGCAGACAAGCACTCTGGTGATATGCTGTCATGTGCCTCTCTCCAATGTGTGTATTGACTCACCGAGACCGTAGCCTCTGCCGTCTGCCAAATTCTGGTAAAACAAATTACAGTAGCTACTACTGTAATTACCCCAAGCTTTCAGACTTTGGGCATTTGTTCGACAAGAATGTTATGTCCGCCATCCCTGTGAATTCGGCTCAGCACGTATTGGACTCAAATGCTGCATTAGCGTTCGACGTGAACTGGGGCCCATTCGTGGGCTTTGCGCCGAAAAAAATGGTGACAGTTGTGTTGCTTGATAAGGTTCTGCAAAGGGTCTATTGTGTCATACATATAGGAAGTGTCATGCTATATAACAATGCATCAACACATACTATTAAACTATATGCTCAGAGGTGTGTTTGTTTTTCCATTTAACAAGTTACAGCAGTGTGCTTTAATGCTATTATCATGTGTGTAGTTTTAAGTATCCTCTCTGCAATGCCTACGAAGGCCCCTGGAAGGAATAAATTAATAAATAACATTTTCACATCACTGGAGTTGGTTTTCGAATGCACCACATGTTCAGGAAAGGTTGAACGAGTGCAGCCCCTTGCAAGGAGTCTGCCAGTCTGGTATGACCCCTTAAATAATATTGAAGGGTCAGAGATGCGAGTGTCCTCGTAAGGTCCAGGGCGTGCAGTGGACACAATTCTCGGTGTGTAGACGCGAAAATATGTTTATCTGGTTAGTGTATCAAATATGTTTATTTCCACTTGATTACATAATTATTGATTCTTAGGAAATGGTTCCATAACGAGTTCTTTCTGCGACAGTCTCGTGTCAGGCGTTCAGTCGTAGTACCTGTGGACCTTGTTGTCGGATGACGCTCCTGGCACGTCGGTGTTCAGTTTGGTCGAGTGGCAACTTTGACCGACTGATGCTGTCTTGTAATCATACGTCATGTGCGGCCACTGACGTCTGATGCACTGAAGCTGCAGGGCTGGCTTCTAATCCGAAAATGTTCCTGGCAGTTTTCGGCATCAATGCAGCAAGCTCGGGCATGTATTACTTACGTGGCTGTGCCTTTTGCTGTACCGTTGACTTGATAGCTGGCAACAATTTGTGTTTGCTATCCAAGTCTGGTGATGCTTGCAGTTCACTTTTGAGAGCAACCAACCATTCTATTCCTTCAAGTCACTCAAGGGCATTCTCCCTCAAAGTTGGAAATTGTGTGCTTCGTGGAGTGGACACAGAAAATTGATGTCAGCAAATTTTTAGGTATTGTCCTTGGACGACAACCAACACCAAATCCACTGTCACTGCATCGCCGCTCACCTGCTTTGTCGTTCTTACCTCTTGTTGAGGTGATGGACATGAGGAGCTTCGGGGTAATCAGGAATTCAGAATCTTCGATTCAGCACCTTCGGCATCAGGGACAAAGGTCGCCGAAGGTAATCCTTAATCTCCCGTGGTTGCTCCTCGAGACGTAATCGAGGGTCGTTTCGCACGAACCATCGCAGACCAATTCATTGGTACGGGCTGCTTTGGTAGACATGGTCGGCTTCATGCAGTGGTAGCAAAGTGGTTTTCGGTCGCACATTCGCATCACCTACGTTTTCCTTTGTGTACTTTGTTGAGCACAAACCTACACACGATGTCGGGAATGCTTCGGCGTTAGAGTGTCTCATTGAATTGGCATTGAATACTAAGAGGCAGCCGGTGGCGGTCGTCGTGCCATTGTGGCGTAAGTTGCCCTTGGTTTGTCAGATGCCGCTTCGCTCGCAGAAGTCTCGGTTGAAATACCTGTCTAACTTGTTCCGAAACAATCTCGGCAATCAAAATAAAAGCCAGGCAACTGATGGCAGGAAGTAGCTTCCTGATCTCCTCCCAGACAACGTCGTGGATGATGTCGTGGATGCCTGGGAGGCTGGCGTCGAAGTAGTAGCTGGACAACTCGAGTGTCGAGACGCCGGGAAGTTGTTCATAGTGACAGGCTCGGGCATGCAGTGCACATTCCATGTTGGAAGCCTCGGTGATATGAACACTTCGACTGTTGTTGGGGGTTGCGGACAAGGCTGCCGAAGGTGTTGTCCCTCACTTGAGGGGCATGGGATCTTTAGGTTCTTGTCTTCTGTAGCATCAAGGTCGGCGTGGGCGTGGGCGTGGGCGCTCGATCAAGCGCAAAACATCCTCCACGAGTGCAATGGCGCTCTCGTTGGGGCAGTGTCCTGGACAGAATCAAGAATGCGGCTCTCTCTCGTTGATGTTGGCTGACAAATGCGTGCTTCAGCTCGATCTTGCAAACTTCCCATGACGTTAAGGAGGATCCATGGTTCTCAGACCAGCGCCGGCAGTCTCTTCCACGAGAAGTATAGGTTCTGCAGGAGCTGGTTGTCTGTCCACCCAATGTGGCGGGCGACACTGTCATATTGTTCAATCCAGTCCTTGACGTCTTCATACACCTTGCGTGAAAAAGCGTCGGAGTGTGATTTGCGACGGGCATGCAAACAATGGTGGGAGGGGACACGGTTTGCTGCTACAAGTTTGTCATTGTTGGCTTAGTCAGCTTCAGATTTTCTGACAGGAGACCGAATTCTGGTGGTTTTTCCTGGTAGCAGCAACTGGCTCGGATTTCAGGTGCTTCGTGGTGTATTTCCGAGATTACTTTTTGTGGTATTCGGTCGTCTTGCGGTTGTTCTGCCAGGCTCGGGTCAGGACTTTGCTTACGGCTCGACGGGGGTGAAAGACGCAGGATAGTCCGCCAGCCGTGTCCCATTATCGAGTAACTCGGCTGAAGAGCCGCCGGGTTCACACAGAGTGAAGGGCTATGGGTGCCCAGCACCTCCACCAGAACATACGCTTACAGCTGAGCATGACCTGCAGTGTCCCAGAATAGTGAATATTGATAGAAGATAGAACTGGAACAAGGATCCGTGACAGTATAACAAAACTCACAGAAGAGAATCTATCCTGACCACTGAAGAAGCTGCATTGCTTTAGTGGCATTCTGTCCGAATAAATCCTCTCCTTCGGGGTTTGGCGACTGCCGTAGACGAACTGAACTGAAATGGATGTGGGACCACTTTTCTGGTAATGAGCCACTGCAGACTGTTGCCACAAAGCGGCGTGAGCTGGGTACGTAACACGCTCGATGAAATGTCCGGACAGCTTGCAATTCGCGTAACGAGTGTGGATGAAACGTTTGTGTTGACGAAACTTGCGACAGACCAGCGGGATCAATACCAACTGCAACGCCTGTGCTCCGTGAAAGTGCACGTCTACCCCGGAACAATTTCGGAAGCAGCACAGCATCACCTAAAGCATGGCACAGGAACTACCAGCTTGAAGGCAGCTCTTCGGTGCGCCGCACACCTGTGCTCCGTGAAAGTGCACTTCTACGCCGGAACAATTTGTAAGCAGCACAGCATCATTCAGCACGGCACCGGAACTACCAGCTTCAAGGCAGCCTTCCGGTGCGCCGCACAACCAAAGTAAGCCATCGGTCATTTGATCGAAGCTGCACCACGATTGCACACCGCCAAGCACTACTCACGCAATTTCCGTCGCTAAACTGTGTATCCAAATATATTGCACACGCTTCACTGCAAACCTCGAAGATTCCGATGGTCAACGAGAGCACAGAAACGTCGCCTTAAATTTTATCCTAGCGGTATCCGGATCAATCCGAGGTCCGAGCAACGTAGGTCAGATTGTCTCTTCCGTGGCAATATCCCGGTCGGTCACCAGCGAAATGCACACCGTTCCTCCGTATTTTCACGTTATACCTACGTCAAACACCACGCTGAACTCTGAACTCGCTTTCGACCGGCCTCATATGACGGCTTCCGCGTCTGAAATCAACTCGCCGAGACGAACGACAACCAACAAAGTATCCGACAAGCTCCGGCCCAGCTGGGGCCAGCCGCTGCATGGGCGCTGCCATCTTTCCTGTGACGTCACGTATTTGGTTTGGTCATGTGACGTGTGGTCAAATTTGCGTACAATGGCAGCCGCTTTATGGGGGTCACTTTCGAGTGCAGACCGGAACCCCGGTTTATCGCTCTAAGCCCCTCTACCTCGTTGGCTGAAACCAAGTATATGAAGCAAGGAGTCACGGCTGCTCAACTGAGCGACACGCTCAGCTGGTCATAAAGCAAGATGCGCTGACACGGCGAAATGCGGCGCAATGCCGCAGGCGGTATCTCCAGTTTCGGAATGCGTAGCAGATGCTCGTCAGCCGCAAGCGCTATCTCCGAGGCGGTACCACGCGCCCGATTCCTAGTTAGACGCCGCGCCGCAGAAAAGCGGAAAAACACACATGCTTGCAGTCACAGTAGGACGCGCATGCGCTTTTGTGTGATCTCGAATCCAGGCGACCCGCCGGCAGATGGCAGAGCAATGCGTTTCAGTCGCAGCTCGCGCGTCCTGGGGACTTTTGTCCCCGAATGTACCTAGTGAACTTGAAAGGTCGTCGTGAAAAAAGTTGTTTTAACATTTTACGGTACAAGTGTAAGCGGGAGAGCAACCTCGCAGTGGTGCAGAATATATCTGCCTAGATGTGACCGAACCGACGTTTAAATAAAGCACTAAATCAATCCTGTCCTAATTTACTTAAGCGATTCAGATAACAAAATACCTTCCACTCTATAAACTGAACTGGAAATAACAGCAAGAAGATAAACAAGAGAGAACTGTCCTATTTTTGCCTTTTTAGATCGTAACAGCAAAGTCGAAACGAAGTATGTCGTTTTTTTTTTGTTTTTTTTTGGCGCCGGCAAAGTTAGTTTTGAACCATTCTTGCTGAGCAGGACTTGCATTGTATAGTTTAGAATGGTTCATAGTTACAAAATAAGAACCAGCAAAACATTTTAGTGAACTGTATTATGTCGCAAAGTCATATAACGCTTCTGCTCAGTAGCTTTAACTACACTGCCACGGAACGTTGGGCCGGGTATAGTTCGTGGGATTCATTAAATTAATTCATATTGAATGCTCAATGATACTCGAATTCGTAGTATCTAATATTTGTAGTCAGAAGATTGTTTTATACTTATGTATGAGCCAGTTCGTGTGCAATAAGTTGAATGAAAGAGTATGTGTGTGGTTGATCCTCCACCATTGCAACGCGTTCTCTCATGCTGCAGAAACCATTAGACATCGCCAATCCTAAAAAAAAATCAAATTTAGTGACTTCAGTTTGCACCACATTTTAGGTGTGCAGCCAAGCTATTCGTCACTCTGCCATTGTATTACCTCAAATTTTAATCTATTTATACGCCTAAAAATCATGTCCAGGAAGAAGTCTAAATAATTGTCATTGGACAGGCGCAGTTTTTTATAGAGTGAAATTTTGGGAAACAAATCTTGTAAATTCTGCGAATGTTAGAACGCGGCCTCAAGGTAATTGTAATATGTTCGATGTAGTCTTTATCACAAACATCGAACACAAAAATGAGTTAAATTACGGCTTGCGTGCGGCAGTCGTGGCTATCCACGACTGCCGCACGCAGTCGTGGATAGCATGGCATGAGTGTGTACACGTGGCGGTGAATGTTTCTAACGAACGCTTGAACACCTTTCACCTATATGTTTCACAAGGTTGGGAATGCATCAGGTAATGTTTTTTTTTTTTTTTTTTCTGACCCACCTCGAGTGGTTTATTGCAAGAAAATCATCTCATGGAAGTCCTCGTTAAATTAAAAAAAGAACTATGCTAATAATGACTGACCTGCGCGGGATGTCGGTTCCGGCAATGACTATTGTACGCGAAAAACACGTGTTATCTCCGTGAAAGCCACGACTTTTTTATAGAAGGCCACTTGCTGGACGTTTTTTCTAGCTAGTGCTGCGTAGGACAGACACCGGGAGGCCGCCAGTGACGCGGTGTACTTGCCCAACTGATAACAGTGATAACTATTTTCGGTGGAAGTTCTGCAGCGTTTCGTCTCAAGACCGAACATACGCGTAGCCTTCTTATTAAGCCTGATTGAGCTCTTTTCACTCGATTCAAAGTCGCAATAATGAAGTGCAAATTAGGAGAAAACCTTGTTGTCCTTTTCGTAGGGAAGGACATTATTTCCTTCCTAAAGAAAAACAGGACATATATACGGTTCTCTATTGTTGAAGAAAAAATATGGATATTTTTTTAGTAAGAGTTCCCCATTTTACTCATATGGTGGAAGACGAGCGCGACGTCTTTAAAGCTCAAATTGAACCTGTCAGCCGCACTCATACAGGAGGGAGTGAGTGCTACCCGTGGTCTAGGCATACTTCGTTTCACCTTAAGTCTGGACACAGCCGGCGCTACAAAAGTCATGATTTGGGGGGAAAAAAAGGAAGAAAGAGAAGTAAAGAAAAAGAAGAACGCTAGTGTTGGTGCGAGAGGCACTTGAAGCTGAACAAAGAGCCGCGACGGTCGGCCGCTTGAGCGGTGCGCTACCCGGCTTCGTCCCGGCTTCAGCACAGTGACCATCAGCGCAACCGGCTCCGTCCCGGGATCAAGGCACCCGTACCCGAGATAACCAACCCCCTCCCGACATCGCGGAACGCACTACTTCACCAGCGATCAAGGGGCGAACATTCAAGGGCACCAGCGACCCGAGCTAAGACCCCAGGGGTGACTAGACTGCCTACCGAACGTGCTTGAACGGTCGAATGGTTTCTTTTCTTTTGCCTTTCTAACGTTTCTTCTTTCTCAATATTTACTTCCTGACTTGAACATATCTTTTACTCATTCATTTGTCTCAACCTCCCGAACGAAACTGACAACGAGCTGATGCGACCGATCAAACAGCGTTAAAAGGCAAGATTTTGACGTTGTTTTATGGGTCAGTGATAAATATAGGCTTAGCGATCATAGAACACGTACACAAATACGACGAGCACAAGGCTGTTTCATTGGTTCCACCAGCTCGTAGCGTCGGGGGTGTCCGGACTTGGGGTGAAACCAAGTATATACCTCCCCTACAGGGAACCAAGGGAGGCGGCTTCGAATGGCTGTGGCCGGAAGATAAAGGTTATTTGTCTTGAAAATACTAGTCTGTCGGGGCCCTTAAAAAAGTTTTTTCTTGCTAATATTGCCGACAACGTTGTTTTCTTAGCAGACTCCGGCTAATAGTAAATGTGTACATGAGGCTTGTTTGTTATGTTTACAACATACTGCAAGAGCACGTTAACATCAGAACGTATAAAAAGTGTTCATAACCAAAGGACCTGTCGATTGAAAGTATTGGGCGGAGGAGGGAAATGACACAGTTTAATTTCCTGTCGAAACACATCAATAATAAACAAAACATGGATTCTGTCAAATAGTAAAAACTAACGCTCACCCATTACGTTATTTTTAATAGATTTATATACTTTATCCGCCATGTCCCTTCTGAAAGTAAAACACGTATTGCACTTGCTTACATGTTGTATTATACACAGCGCGAGACTGTTTGAGCAAACACGATATTGGCGCTTTTTTGCAGTATATGTTTAAGGGTATTTCAACGTTTTATTACGTATATTAGGCCTAAGTAGTACTTCCCTTCACAGTAATAGTTCTCATGACAGCCTTCATACTCTGTTAGAGTTTTTTTTTTTTTAATTTTTAAGAGCTGCTTAGAATAACCTAATTTCGTGACGCTAAAAACGGCGTCACTGGAGCACCGCGTGACCCCCGGTTGATGCTGTGCAATTAGCAACTCCCGAACCAACTGCAAGACCGCCTGAGCTATCTCTTTGTGGCGCGGGAGAGCAGTCTTACTGGTTGACCCGCCGGTGAATCATGACGCATAAGAATCAAGAATGCAAAAAAAAAAAAAAAAGAACCTGACGTAGGTAACGTCTCAATAAGAGACAAGACATTGAGTAACATTCAGATTGCCCTTACGATGTGACAAGGACGACAATATCTTCTGGACCTCTTCCATAAATTGAAGCCATCCAATTCAATGTTTCCTCTGGGTTTAAGTATTTTTTTGGGGAACAGGAGGGACAGTCAACATCATGTCCAAGAAACACATAAAAAATATCGTCCAACTGGAAACAAATTCAAATAAACATTTTCAAGCCATTGGCTATACTTAGTACACAGTATGAGAGCACCTACCGCTACTTCAACAGTTGTCAGTAGAAACTGAACCGTTGGTTCCGTCGTGTCTTCGTATCGCAAGTTAACCTCCACAATTTATATAGAAAAGCAAAGTGAAAAGTTAAGCTTCTGCCAGAATGAAACAGTACGTACCTTGTGTACTCTGCCTGCCGTTAGTGTAAACAAACTAATGTCTAACAAAATTGTGCAGGAGTTCCCGAAGAACGAGAACCGTGTTTTTCGGCACGATTAAATAATCCTTTCATCGCAAAAAGCTCCAACCCCGCGAGAATGTGACTGTAGTGGTAGAACGCGAAAGTTTGAGAGCAAGACGTTACCTGGATAAAGAAAAAATGACCGCATCTCCACGTGGTGAATGATGTTGGTTGGGGCGAAGCTCTGATGGTGCTGATGATACTGATTTTACGGAACGTGGTTATATACGCATTTGAGCATTCGACCGCAACGCCCTCTAGTCTATAAACGTTGAGCCAATGCAGGCAAAGTTTAACGCGATTATATACGCATTTGACCGCAGCGCCCTCTCCTGTATAGACGTTGAACGGCTACATGCAACGTTTCATCCACGACATCCCCAGCTTTTGAGTTACTACCACATCTCAGAGCCCCCTACTCGTCCCGCAGTCATGGCTGAGTGGTTAAGGCGATGGACAAGAAATCCATTGGGGACTCCCCGCACAGGTTTGAATCCTATCGACTGCACAAACATTTTTTTAAAATTTTTTTTTTTAAGAAGACAGATGTAATGGCAATCGATGTGAGCACGGACGCCGGACAAGGTCGGACCCTAAGGAGCTTCGCCCCTAAAAGATAATTAAAAAATGAAGACTCCAGTTCATGCTGTGGAGGTGGTTAGAAGTAACTGCGCTGTGCCTTTGTTTTTGTATATGAAACACTTCGTAAGCTACCGTCGCCACGGCAGCTTATGCAGCCGCAGTCATTACCGTGACGTCGTTCCACACTCTGTACTCTGCCGTTTCCGCAGTAGCTTGTGCAATCGCAATCATTACCGACAAACGCATGCGGGGTTCGCTACGTGCTTATCACTGTTCACGCGCGTCTTATCTTCTATCATGTGTTTTTACACTTGTGGTTTTCTTATTGAAACAAGTGTCAAAACAACTTTATAGATGATAAGGCGCACGGAATGGTTTGATGTCGACGGACACAAAAAAGCGACCTACGAGTCATGTGCAGCTTCGCTGTGAAATTCTCCAGGAACCGACGTCCACCTAAACCTAACATTGCCAATACAAAACTCGACATTGTGGATGATTGTGGAATTTATATCAGTGGAAAACACTTTTCGGAAAGAAAAGGGATGTTTTCTTTCTAAATGGCAAGTTATTTTTTAATTGAAATAGATGCTCCAGCCCCCCACAGTGAAATTTCTCGTTTTGACAATTTAAAGTTTAGATTAACGTCGACTCACAAAGAAGTTTTTTTTTTTTTTTTTTCTGAATTACCATCTGATTTAGGTAAGGTAATCTTGTCAAATTTTCGCGTTCTATCGCAACCCCTAGCGTCACATTCTCACAACGTTCGAGCTTTCTGCAATGCATAGCCAAAAAAAACCATGTTATATTTTCTTGAGAATTCCCTGTACATTTTGTGCACCAACTCTTCGAAGCCAGCTTGGGCGGTCCGCAAAAATGTGTTCCTTCGGGTATTTTCATTGAGACTACGTGGTGGAAGCTTGGAGTGAAAATATAAACGGTTGAACTTAACCCATTTTCGGGGAGTCTACTGCAGCATCCGCAATGTCTTTTCTCGCCCAGCTGTACTTTAAGCTGTGCGTGCCACCGACAGATGTAAGAAGCGTCGAGCGCGCAGGTGCCGAACTTAGCAGGCCTTACGATACTTTTTTCTACGCCGGCGCGCGTCTCTCAACTATGCAATTCTGTAAACGGGATAATTTATTTGTAAACAGAAATAGAAAACCAGAAATCAAAGTGAATCATGACTTCTTATTTTTGATACAGAGATGATGGGTCAAGGCGCCGCACACTCCCGCCATCTCTCGGCGGCGCACACAACCAGGCGAGCATGGTCATGACATCGTCTGCGAATGCTCTTTACAGTTTAAGCAATACTTTTTTTTTACGAGGTAGGTTTATTTGTTATTCATTCACCACCTAGCCGCATCTCTGTAATTAATCGCAACGCGATACGTCGAGAAACCGATTTTTGTGGACTCTCTCAAAAGGGGTTCGCTTTGATGGTAAAGCCTGCAATTGGTCGAAAGTTGGCTTGATTCTTCCGCAACGAATTGGAACATTACGAGCGAGAATGCATTTAGAATGCACTAAATTCAAGGTCCCGAAGTCAAGAATAAAACCAAAGAATTGAAATTTTTCTAACCGTAAAATAGAAAGTATATCTTTTGAATAATCTTTCCAATCTTTTGTATTTTTAGCATTAATAACATCTTATCACGAGACACGATATTTCTGGCGTATTGTTTGTGTTTGAAAAGTTACCAGGTTCGATATTTTTAAATATAATTTCTCTAACCCAGCTCCAAATTCCGTGTATCGAGCAAAGAACACCGAAATATGAGGATATTTGATGGCCTGTTTTGTAAATAAGACTGAAGGATATAAAGCCGCTGTGAAGCAGAATTAGGCGTAATATGGGTTTGAACCCCGGGTCTTCTTAATATTGTCACGGGTAGTGACCAAAAATAACAAATAAACAGGAAGAAATAAACGTTTAATGTGGCGAACTTGTGCCAAAAATAAGAGTACAAAAGATAATAATAGAGCGTCGCGGGCGTCGAAGTCGGCGTGGCAGCAGAGTCGAACGCTGGGGCGAGACTGAATTCTGCTTGCCAGGCGGAGCCGCTTTTGTACACGCGTTGGCTTCTGGAGCGTTCGATGTAGAAGGTTCGACGCGGAGAACATTCTAACCTCGAATCAGCTAGACGGTTCTCGAATTCACTAGAACATCACATTACAGTGTAAACAAAAATGAGTAGCCGCGGCCAGGAATCAACCCTGGCCCTTCGCGTGGGAGGTAAGCGCGATAACCGTTGTGCAACGGCCGCGGTGCCTACTTGGCGCGCGGCATTACTCCCCCCCTTAAAAAGTGCATCGCCTCGATGCAACACAAAACAAAGCACATAAAGAGAACGGCAAACTAAAGAGTCATTTGAAACACATAAGATCCACAGTCCTATCGAGCGTAGTAAGGCTTCAGGCGCACGACGTGGACGACTTCAGGTCGTGGTGGGCGGCGTGATGATGTTCTTGTTCCGTCAGGCATCACCTCGTAGTTCAGCTCGCCGAGGCGACGAAGTACCTTGTATGGTCCAAAGTACCGTTTCAGCAGTTTCTCACTGAGGCCGCAGCGACGGATGGGCGTCCACACCCACACCGTGTCTCCGGGCTGGAAGTGAACGTCCCTGCGACGAAGGTTGTAGCCGCCCGCGTCGACGCGTTGCTGGTCTTGAATCATGAGTCGGGCGAGCTGGCGGGCTTCTTCGGCGCTTTGAGCAACCGCCTGGGCGTCGTCACTCTCATTTACGGATGGCTCATGGGGCAGCATTGCGTCCAGCATGGTCGTGACCTTCCGACCATGTACCAGCTGGAAAGGGGTGAATCCAGTGGTCTCCTGAACCGCCGTATTGTAGGAGAACGTGACGTAGGGCAACACCTCGTCCCACGTCTTGTGTTCTACGTCGACGTACATAGAGATCATATCGGCGATTGTCCTGTTGAGTCGCTCGGTCAGTCCGTTGGTCTCTGGGTGGTATGCAGTGGTTCGACGATGGCCGGTGCCACTGAGACGAAGGATCTCTTGAGTCAGCTGGGCCATGAACGAAGATCCACGGTCTGTGATGAGGACTTCAGGGGCGCCGTGCCGGAGGACAATGGACTCGATGAAAAACTTGGCGACTTCAACAGCCGTGCCTGCTGGAAGGGCTTTCGTCTCGGCGTACCGTGTGAGATAATCGGTGGCGACGATAATCCAGCGGTTTCCCGACGTTGACGATGGGAAAGGGCCAAGTAAATCCATTCCGATCTGCTGGAATGGCATAGACGGGGGAGAAATCGGATGCAGAAGTCCTGACGGCTTCGTTGGCGGTTTCTTGCGTCGCTGACACTCGTGGCATGATTGAATGTATAGGTGAACGGTCTTCGGTAGCCTCGGCCAGTAGTACTTTTCTCGAATCCTGGCGAGCGTCCTGCTGTAGCCAAGGTGTCCAGCCGTTGGGTCGTCATGGCATCCTTGGAATATTTCGTCTCGAAGGCTGGCAGGAACAACCAACAGCCATGCTGTGTTGTTGTTGACGAAGTTCTTCTTGTACAGCACCCCTCGCCGCATGGAAAATGTATGCAGGATTCTTAAGAAAGCACGGGGAACCGAACTCGCTCGTCCCTCTAAGTGATCGATGAGCGCTCGCAGTTCAGGGTCGTCTCGTTGGAGTGCTGCCATGTCGCTGACGTCCAAAGCGCCGAGGAAACACTCATCGTCGTCGTCTTCGATACAGGCAGGACCGGCCTCGACAGGAGCTCTTGACAGGCAGTCGGCGTCATGATGCTTCCGGCTGGACTTGTACACAACGGTCATGTCGAACTCCTGCAGTCGTAGGCTCCACCGGGCGAGGCGTCCGGAGGGGTCTTTCAGATTCGCGAGCCAGCAGAGCGAGTGGTGGTCCGTGACCACGCGAAAAGGACTTCCATACAGATATAGGCGAAACTTCGTTATTGCCCAGACGACAGCAAGGCACTCCTTTTCAGTTGTAGAGTAGTTCCTCTCCGCCTTAGACAGCGTCCGACTCGCGTATGCGATGACTCGCTCTGCCCCGTCCTGCCTTTGAACTAGCACTGCGCCAAGTCCGGTGTTACTGGCGTCCGTGTGGATCTCTGTATCAGCGAACTGGTCGAAATGGCCAAGAATCGGGGGCGTCTGGAGTCTTCGTTTGCTCATCGAATGACTGCTGGTGTTCGTCTGTCCATTCGAACTTTACGGTGTCCTTCGTGAGGTGCGTCACCGGTGCGGACAGCTTGGCGAAGTCCCGAACAAATCGTCTGTAGTAGGCACAAAGTCCGAGGAATCTTCTCACGGCCTTCTTGTCAGACGGCGGCGTAAATGCAGCCACAGCGCGGGTCTTCTCAGGGTCAGGGAAAACACCTTTGTTGCTCACGACGTGGCCAAGGAACTTAAGTTCACCATAGGCGAATCGACAATTTGTTGGCTTGAGTGACAGGCCGGCGGTCCTGATGGCTTGAAGCACGGCTCGAAGTCGTTTCAGGTGCTCGTCGAAATCTCGTGAAAATACCACGACGTCGTCGAGGTAGACGAGGCAGCTCTGCCATTTCAGACCTGCCAGCACGGTGTCCATGACACGCTGGAAGGTGGCTGGCGCAGTACAAAGCCCGAACGGCATCACTTTGAATTCGTACAGTCCGTCGGGAGTGACGAAGGCAGTTTTCTCCCGGTCGCGTTCGTCGACTTCAATCTGCCAGTAGCCACTCTTCAGATCCATCGACGAAAAATATCGGGAGTGGCGCAGTCGGTCTAACGTATCGTCGATGCGGGGGAGCGGATAGACGTCCTTCTTCGTCAGAGCGTTCAGTCGACGATAGTCCACGCAGAACCGCAGGGTTCCGTCCTTCTTCTTTACAAGGACGACTGGGGACGCCCATGGGCTTCTTGAGGGTTGAATGATGTGGTCGTCGAGCATCTCCCGGACTTGATCTTGAATCACTTTCCTTTCCTTTAAGGAGACTCGATACGGCGACTGGTGGACAGGAAGTGCGTCGTCGTCGGTAACAATGCGATGTTTCGCCATTGGTATTTGGCGAATCTTCGATGTCGTGGCAAAACAGTCGCTGTATTCGGTAAGGAGATCAACCATTTGCCGGCGCTTCGTAGCTGGGAGCTCGGGGTCGATGTCGAGCGGCGGCGGCGTGCTGTTCTGCTGTGACGACGAGGTTTCTACGGAGATTGCGGTGACCACGACTGGCGCCTGAAGCTCCTCAATGTGGCCCACTGTGGTACCCTTCGTTAGGTGCTGCGGCTCCTCTCGGAAGTTCGTTACAAGAACAGTTGTACGTCCTTCTTGGAGATCCGTTACGCCTCGTGCAACGCCAATTCCTTTCTCAAGGAGCGGTTGGACGTTGCCTTCCAGAAGAGCTTCACCGTGCATGGCTGCGTCGGTTATGACGGGGACGAAGAGACTCGACCGCGGCGGTAAGTTCATATGGTCGGCGATAACTCGGATCGCGGTTGACGTCGTGTTGGTCTCCACCGACGGTAAAACAGACTTTCGCAGCGTCAGCTGGTTTGCCCCGAGATCGATGACGGCGCCATACTCGCAGAGAAAGTCCATTCCGAGGATAACGTCTCTTGAACAGTCTTGCAGAATGACGAACTTAACAGGGCACGTCTCACCGTGGATCTCGACGCGAGCAGTGCATCTCCCGACTGGTGTGATGAGGTGCCCTCCGGCGGTTCGTATTTGTGGTCCATCCCACGGCGTGGTGACTTTTCGAAGGCGGCGGGAGAGCCTCCCACTCAAGACTGAGTAGTCTGCTCCGGTGTCCACGAGCGCTGATGCGTCGTGGCCGTCGATGACGACGTTTAGGTTATTGGACACCGTTGCAGGGGCGTCGTTTCGATTTCTGGTAGCGTTTGAGTGGGGGCCCTCTGACGTTCGTGGAGGATCTTGGCGTCGATCGTCTTCGGCAACTCCACCTCCAGGGGTTGCCGCGCCTAGTTTCCCCGGCGAGGAGCGAGGGGTGGCAGGCTTTCACGTCGGGGTCGGTGCATCGGTGAAGCTGGACGTCGAGGTGACGGCGACCGGAACTCTCGGCGTGACGCAGGCTCGGGGGACTGGGGTCGTCGCAGGTACTCGTCGATCTCCCGAGGGCGTTCACCGTACCGGGGCGCGGGTCGCTTGGGTGGAATCCGCGCAGCCCGAGTCGTCGGTATGGGCATCGGCGGTACACATGGTCAGCTTCCCCGCAGTGGTAACACAGCGGGCGTCGGTCGGCCGTCCTCCAGACGTCTGTCTTCCTCGGCGCAGGTCGCTCTGGGGGAACGTGCGCCTGATCTTCCTGCCGTCGGGGGTACTGCGGCGTTGGGGCGTCTCTTCGGGGTGGCGCCGTGGCTTGGCGGGAAGCTTGCGGCGGTCGTCGGGCCATGGCGGCGTAGCTCAACGTCGGTTCCTCTGGTGCCACCCTGGTGACGGGAACCTCTGGTTGGAGCGCGCGATGCACTTCTTCTCGGACAGCCTCGGCGATGGAAATGGTTGGCGGACGGCTGGTGGTTGGCAGCAACCTTCGCAGTTCCTCCCAGACAACATCCCGGATAATTTCGCGGATGTCCGTACCAGGCACGTTTTCACCGCTAAGAAGCGCGGTTGCAGTGACGCTTGGCTGCCGCTGGTAGTGGGAAGCGCGCGCTTGGAGGGCGCGCTCGATGTTTGTCGCCTCGCTGACGATGGCGTCGACGGTTGCCGGCGGGTTGCGGACGAGGCATCCGAAGATGTCGTCCTTCACGCCCCGCCTCAAAATGCGCAGCTTCTTTCCCTCGGTGGCCTGAGGGTCGGCGCGGGAGCACAGGCGGAGCACGTCTTCCACAAAGCTCGTGACGCTTTCATTGGGGCCCTGGGTCCTGGTTCGCAGTAGGTCCTCGGCTCTCTCTCGGCGGTGGTGGTTGATGAACGTAGCCTTCAGGTCGGTCTTGAAGATGTCCCACGACGTCAACGAGGACTCATGGTTCTCGTACCAGTGCTTGGCGGTTCCCTCAAGCGAGAAGTAGACGTTGTGCAGGCGTTGCTCGTCGGTCCAGCCATTGTGGCGGGCAACGCGTTCATACTGGTCAATCCAGTCTTCGACGTCTTCGTAGAGTTCACCGTGGAAGGGGGCAGCCGTCCGCGGTGCGACGGGCATGTAGACGACGGGAGAAGCGGCGGGGGCTTGCGACTGTTTGGCCATCGTCGTCTTCTGCGGCTTGGGCTTGTATGCTAATCATGCCAATCACGGCCGCAATCCGCCATGTCTTTCGGAGGCACCGAGACAGGATGTATTCGAAACGGGGTGTTTTGGTGGCAATGGTAGGTGTTGTTCCCACGTGGAACGCGGTAGGACATTGTCGCAAACGTGTTAAACCCTCTTTGTGCTCTAAAGGTACTCTTATTGTTTGTCCCGAGTCACGTACATGCATGGTTCTTTGTATTTGTACTTCAAAAACACGGTTAATCAATCGTTCTAGATAAATGAAATAAAGGCTAGAAAACCGCCTAAAAACATTTAACATCACGCCGCATTTTTATAGCATTTTTATTGCACAGATTGAAACGCTGGCAACCTGGCTACGACAGCAATAATAAAATGTGTCCAAAACATTTTACAAAATTTAAGAGAGTGGCAAAACGCCCGCTTAAGAATTTTTGAAAATTACAAAAAAATCTTTTGATATTTCCTTCTGTGCAACATGTAGTGTTTTTAAAGGCATCGAATTGTAGCCCATTTCTCGATGTCCGACATTTGGGAGTGTTCCGTCAACAATATTGATGTGCGCGAAGTTTTCGACAAATTACGGCAACTTATATTTTTCCTTTCAATCATAACTGTATGGTTTATCCCACGAGGTAAATGGGCTTAGTAAAATAAACCGGGATCCAGGTCCGCAGACAAAAGTAGCCCCAACAGCCCCCGAACACCAAAGGGGGCCGACGCTATTTTATGAAAATGTGAGTAATCGCCACGTGACCTAACCACGTGACGTAAGAGGTAAAATGGCAGGGCCCAGGCAGTGTGGGTCCCATCTGGGTTGGAGCCTGTCGCATGCGTTGTTCGTTGTCCTTGGTCTGAGCAAGTTGATTTCAGATGCGGAAGCATTCATCTGAAGTCGGTCGAAAGTGATTTCAGAGTTCAGTGTGATCTCTCATGTAGGTATACCGCGGAAATACGGAGCGATAAAACTTTAGGGAGCCTTTCGCCGGCAAGAGGCGGGGATGCTTCCACATAAGAGTCAGACGTGACCCTCCGTTGCACGGACTTAGGATTGGTTCGGATATCGCTAGGATATATTTTAATGCGACTTTTTTTTATTCTCGTTTGACTATCTGAATGTCCAATGTCTGCAGTGAAGCACGTGCGATGTAGCTGGATACACAGTTTAGCTGTGGCAAGTGCGTAATTCGTGCTCGGCAGTGCACAGTCGTGCTCTACATTGAAGCTTATAGTTACCCTGCAGTGCTAGATGATGCTGTGATGCTATTTGAATTGTTCTGCCGTAGACATTAACTTTTACAAAGAACAGGTGGTGCAGTTCAATGCCGGGAAGGCGGTCCCACATTTGTCTCTTCGTCCGCGGCAGTGGTAGAAATAACGAAAAAGAGGATTCGCCACTAAAGCAATTCAGCTTTTTTACTGGTCAGGATAATTTCTTTCCAGTAAGATTTTTTTTTACCACGTTATTTAACGGAACATTAAGGTCAAATATTAACCCCAATGCAGAATGTATGCTCCTCACCCTAGCTCACCTCATGCCAATTTTATCCAGAAGTTGGAACGAATTGTAAGCCAGAAAATCCTGCTAAATGGTGCATTCAGAACTATGAAATTAATATTTCGGCCAGCTTCGGGCAACAAAAAGAATAAGTGACCGACCACGTAGAAGTTCTGTAGCACCTGAAATAAAAGGTTGCAGTGCAGAGGCAAAGCGCCCATTCTTGTTGGTTTTATTTTTTGATGGGTGTTACAGAGGCACGCGTTTCTGTAATGCACATTAAAGATTCAAAATGAACACCCCATCCCCCCCCCCCCCAAACCACCAAAAGGGACGCGATATGACGTTACAATGTCAACTGATTTCGCAAACTTGGAAACAGCGAGAAAAAAAGAAGGGACCAGAACGAGAAGTGAACGAACACAACGCTGAATGCAACTGATGTTTCTTCCTGCGAGGAACAGAGAGGAAAACATAAAAGATGCAAGATAGATAAAATATGATCCATCCCCTTGAGGCTTGCCCGAGCACTTAAACAAATCTGCCGAATTTCTTAATGAAAGACACTTTGTCATCCGCCAAAGCCACGAACGGGGCACTAACACACGTGTCCGCTCCGTAGGTAGAAATAAAAAACGCCTCATCAATTTCTCTAGTCACTTTGTTGTGGTGACGAGCCAGCATCTTAATCTCTGTGAGAACCGGAGAACACGAACACCTATCACAGTGAACTGCAAAGTGTCCCGTCGGTAAAGATCGAAGGGAAAGCGAATGCTCCCTGGCCCTAACATTGGCACACCTCCCCCTCTGACCTATGTACACCTTACCACACGACAAAGTGATCAGATACACGACACCCGTAGCGGATGTAACATACCGGGTTCGGTGACTAACCACACACCGAGGCTCAGATAACCCAACACAATTAACTGCGGCGCAAAGAGAGGAGGATTTTGAAGGAGCTGACAACACAAACAGGTACGTCAAACTTCTCATCCACCTGCTTGATTCTATGGGAAAATCTGTGTACATACGGCAGAACAACCGTCGTGGAGGACATCCTGCTCCTTTCCCTCAAACTCAAAAGACCTCTAAACACTTTGAGAAGTAATTCTGCAACACCTACGACCACAACCAGCGGGAAGCCAGCAGAATGCAACTTGCTGGTCTGAGAAGAAAAAAGCTTTTCTCGCAGCTATGGTGACAAGATTTCACCGAAGAGGAGCGTAGACAGGACACAGAAATAGCCCTTTTACAAGTTTTGAATGGGCAGATTCATACCTCAATAGCCCCTTCTTTGACCGGGGTTCATACGACCAGCAAATATGCACGGCCTGATCTTAAGAGACATGTCCGAAAATTGAATGGCACCCTCAGAAGGTCTCTTTAGGTCCATGTTAGGACCGGGGAGCATTCACTTTCCCTTCGATCTTCACCGTCGGGACACTTTGCAGTTCACTGTGATAGGTGTTCGTGTTCTCCGGTTTTCACAGAGATTAAGATTCTGGCTCGTCACTACAACAAAGTGACTAGAGAAATTGATGAGGCGTTTTTTTATTTCTACCTACGGAGCGGGCACGTGTGTTAGTGCCCCGTCCGTGGCTTTGGCGGATGATGAAGTGTCTCTCATCAAGAAAATCGGCAGAGTTGTTTAAGTGCGCAGGCGTGCCTCAAGGGGGTGGATTATGTTTTATCTATCTTGCAATAAACTTCGGCTGCCAGTCAGCGCTGTCTTCGTTCACTTCTCGTTCTTGTCTCTTTTTTTTCGCGCTGTTTCCAAGTATGCGATATGAACCAACAGCCCAACTTCACGCCTTGTTGCCGAACTGATTTTCCACCGTCGAAGCATCTGTGAGCAAGCTCTGCGTATTTGGCAACTCGAATCACGTCCACGCATAGGCTGCACATCTGAAGTTTAATCATGTGACACTTCACCATATTTTCCCTTTATTGCGCGACCGAACTGGAATCTAGCCTGCATTGAGAACTTTTTGATATCTGGAAATAACACGCTACGGCTCAATTCGTGATACGAGTCGGTTGTGAATTGTTTAAGATATAATGATTTATTTTGGTAATTTCAAGTTAATATAAATGTAATACTTCTTGTTAACATAAAATATGTGTCATGTTGTGAAGCCATAAACGTAAGCACTGGCCGCCGTTGATTTGGCGCAATCGTCCGGATTCCCAGGATCAACAACAAAAGAAAGTAGCGACCACGCCTTAATCACGGGCACCAACAACGAAAACTAAGCGGAACCGGAGGTAACCACGACACATGATTCTACCCGGTGCCATCCTACTGAAAGAACCATTTGGCGCCTCTATGAAAGTAAACGGGTTTATACCGGTGACAGTTTAGCTACACCGGTCACCAGTTTGTCAAAGGGGTCGCCCGTATGGCTCAAAGGGGTAACCCGTATGAGCCATGACTGTCCCCCATTTGGGCAAACAGGTCACACTTTTTGGCAAACGGATCACTCGTCTGGGCAAATGAGCGTTTCGTTTCGGCAATGTTGTCACACGTTTGCTCAAGCCGGTGAAAATGTTGCACAAACGAGTGACGGGTGACCGGAAAACTGTACCGGTTTAATCAAACAGCTCTCCGGAGCCCGTTTGATACTGAACGTACGGATCGGCGGCATGAGCACGCTTGTTTCAGCCGTTGCAGCCTATGTTTCCCCGGCAGCGCCCGGCAGCGCCGATTCATCGATTTCAAATCGTGCGCGTAATGCAAGTAAATATATTTATAGTTCAATTCCGCTGATGTTCACTTATACTGGAACTGCAAAAAGCGAGATTTTGTTTCTTTTTTTTAAAGTAACTTCGCGATGTTTGCGAGCCAATATTTTTGACAGAACTTTAAAACTTTGACGTTCTTTGTTGTCTCAATTCCCTCATTCAGCTCATATCTCTCTCGCAGAAGACGCGACCGCGTGAAAGAATATACTTCTAGACTCTGTTTCGCCTCAATTGAAGACGCAGTGAAGGCAGCGCGCGAACACATGACAGCAAGAACATCGAGCATTGCGAGAGTACGCCCGCCGTTGCAGCAGTCAATCTACGACCTCGCGCTGAGTGTTTTCTTCACTCGGGCGCAAGCCGAGCTTCTGACGGGCTCCCTTTCCAGCGGTCGAGCGTGCTGAAATGAGCGCGATTCGCCTCCTCTCCGAGTCTGCAAACACATCGTGCTGGAGTACCTGAGGAGAGAGTGCGAGGTGTCCCGGTGTCCTGCGCCTTGACAGCGCCCCCTCCCTTTTCTCTGGTCACTTCTGTCACGTGACTCGACGGGGAGAAGGGCGCCAGCCGCGCGCACCTGTTGCGCCTGCTAACACTACACGCTATTAAGCATAGCCTCCGAGATTCGGAAGCGCGCGCGCTGGCAGCCGGTTTTTTCTTTGTCTACTTGTTGTCCGCTGCAATTCGAACTTCGTTCGTCCTACCTCCTTCGACCTGCCGCCTTACTTTGCAGTCTTATTAGAATGTCTCTCCACAACGTATGGGATGTGCACCAAAGTTATCAGTGTTCGAAAAGTCCTACGCGTATATCGGCTACAAGCGATTCTTTGAAGAAGCCACGAATTCTTGCGGTTTGGCTGGGTTAGGCAAGTGACAGCTTGTGCTCCGCATCGTGTTGAAACTTCAACGAGCCCTTCCTTCTCGTTTTTGTGTTCGTGTGGATGTCCTGCTGTGACCGTGTCGACATATATCTTGGTTTACATCTTTTAAGTCCGCTATATTATGATAAGTACACTGCAGCCTATATGTTGGCAACGATTGACCGTACTTCTACGCGTCCTCTTCTAGATTATCTATAGACTTATGCAGCATCTATTCTCGCGGCAGCCGGGAGAATAGACGCCATATTAAACTGATTGTAAATACTTACAGGTCCCGACTTCTTGTGGTGTACAGAAGACTACGCAGTTTAAAAATAAAGTTTTTGAGGAGTTATGTAACCTAGTCCTTTTCACTTCCTCATATCAACTCCGCCCTAAAGAAAAATGGTTTGTTTCACCATCACATACATTTACTATAACCACACACTAAATTACCAATTAAGTACTTTATTAAATGAATTATTTTTAAAAGGTGTTGATATTCATGCAATGCCGCTGGCAGAGGTACGAGCATTATTTTAGGGTTGTTTTTTTTTAGTTACAGCTAAGGCATTGAAATCACTGTAAAATTGTACTTCACTGTACTACAATGAATCTGTTAATTTCATTTTTTTTCTCTGGCTTTTGTTTGATCTGTGGTCTGCACATTTAAATTGTGTCCTTTCTCTCAATGTAGCTATTTTGTTCGTTTTTGAAATGGCTTGGGAATCGCTTCCTGTAAAGGGGGCCAGGACCTCCATCAAGCTGCCGCAGCAGCTTTTTGTCTTAGTCGACCGTTTCAGTGATGAAACAAAATAAATACTTTATTATTTTATTATTATAATTTCCCCTAGAGTCAACGATTGCAGTTTAGAATAACTTCGGTTATTGTTTGCTTTTCCATCTTTTCAAATGTATAAAAGCTTAGAGTGCCTCTTCACAACTCACAGGTCGCTTGCACGTTTGTACTTGTCTACGGAATAAGTTTTAATAAACTTCTAGGAGAATTAAAAAAACATATTTTGTGTCTGTTTCCTTCCCATTTGGAAGCACCTGAGCGAGCACATTTTTTCTACAGGTCTCCTCCATGTTATAAATTGGTTTATCAGTTTCGGGACGTCTTTAATTACCTTAAGATAACCAACCTTTAAAACAATACCCATTTAGGGCTAGCGAATAAGTCGCCTGACTAACCGAAGGGCGCGTTCAAATGTGGGGTCACGTGCCAGGTCAAACGGGCACCTGTATTAATTCGAAAGCATTAACTGTCTCATGCAGCGAGCCGACTTCATCAGCTTTGAAACCAGCAAAACGGCACCTTAGTGAAACCACGCGGAAAGCTACCAGTGGGTCCTCTTACACTTCGGTCCCATTGGCTAGCGCGCGTCGACGAGGCTATCATTGGCCGCTGCGCGTCAGTTTGTGTGGTGTCATCCTGACTGTGTTATCAGACTGTTGCGTTATCGCTGATCACAGCGTTCGCTCGCCTCTTATCGGTTGTATGACGAGCGGCAATATATACGGCGCGTTGAATAAACCAAGCGGTTCGTTCTGATGGGAACTACGTTTCCGTCTGTTCCTTCCTCCTCCGCAAGGAAGTCGACAAGTTTTAGCATCGCTTACCTGATGGCGCTGCGTGTCCGCGAGGTAGCGGCTCCACTGTTCCACGTCCAAGGTCAGCCCGTTGTACGCCGCAGAATAAAGAAGAGCGGCGTGCGTGCTTTTGCCTTCAAAACGCATAAGTGTTCAGGTATACCTCGAGACTTTTAAACAAGCACCCGTATTAAATGGGCACCGTATCAAACGGGTATTGTTTCAAATAGACGCCGTCTCAAACGGGTACCTTTTCAAACGGGTACCCGTATCCCATATTCACGTTTCATCCGAAAGAATCGACAAGTTTGCCACCCATTTGGTTCAAACGGGTCGACCAGTTTGCCACCCGTCTGGATTTCAAATAGTTTTTTTTTTTTTTTTTCAGTAGGGAAACAAAGCAGGTGAGCGACAATGCAAAGCCAGTCTATTTAGTGTCGTTCGTCGTCCAACTATAATAAGGAATTTTAGCAAGTCTTGTTTGGAGCGCACGGTTCCTAAATTATGAACGGTACAGTTGCTCCGTTCTGTCAAAACGTATATAAAATTTAACGCGTTTTAACGAACCGTAAAAGTCGCGCAACGCTTTAAATGACGATCATGATTGTGTCTGACCGACATCGCCATCTTTTAATAAACATCTGAAGCGGTAGTAAAGTACTACCGAATCGCCGGTGTGGCGATATGTTCTGCTAAGAACTGAAGAGCCAGGACAGTAAACGTCTTTACTTCATGATGGCGGACCCCGAACCCCGCTCGCGCGCTCGGCTCCAGAAGAGTGTGCGTTGTCGTCGTCGTCTGGTCTCAGTTCCCATCACATCTTCCCCCTTAAAAGGAAGACTGGAAGGGCTGAACCTTTTTCCTATCTCGAGTCGGGCGCCGTGGAAGTGGCACAGGAGTTGAGAGGGGCTGGTTCTGGTTTGTTGAGGGACTTTTAGATGAACTTGGGTTTGCGGGAATTGAGTCAGTGGGATTCTGGCCCGGTAATGGGTCCAGCCCTCGTTCAGCTAGAGCTCCGTCGCAGGGAACCTTGCCCTCTGATGTTGTAGGTGTGAGTGGCGCCTCTGGGTCAGTCCATTCCGGAAACCCAAGTGGGTCTTCTTTGTGCCACTGGCGAACTTGGTCAAGATGGCGACGCACCAGGTCCGAATCGGCTTGTATCGTCACCATGCGTGAGCCTTCGGCGCTCTTGACGATTCCCGGCAGCCACTTTGGGCCCTTACCGAAGTTTCGGAAGAATATCTTTCTGCCCGGTTTAAAAAATGGCGGAGGAGGCTGACTCCCGTCCTGTGCAGTCAGCTCCGACCTCTTGTCCGGAAAGCACGTGTCCAAACGTGACCGGATGGGGTAACCCAAAAGTAACTGGGATGGAGTCTTGCCCGAAGCCACAGGCGTGCGCCGATAATTGAGAAGCAGTCGGCACAACTTGACGTCCAGTATGGACCCGCTTGTCTTCTTCAAGGCATCCTTAACAGTACGTACGGCTCGTTCGGCGAAGCCGTTCGATTGTGGATGATAGGGGGCCGTGCGGTAGTACACCACGTGGTTCCTCTTTAGGAACTGAGGGAACTCTTCACTTGTAAATGATGTACCCTTATCCGTGACGACAGTCTGTGGAATTCCAAAGCGGCTGAACAGCTCCCGAAGTTGTCGGATTGTGGATTCCGACGTTGCATGATTGGTAGCTGTAGCTTCAATCCACTTCGAGTATGCGTCGATGACAATCAGGATCATCTTTCCGTCGACGGGCCCGGCATAATCCAAGTGCAACCTCGACCAGGGTTCACCGGTCACCGGCCAATTGACAGGTTTCTGTGCTGCTGGCATAGAAGCCGCTTGAATACATGTCTCACATCTCCGGGTGAGGTCTACGATAGCCGAGTCCAATGAGGGCCACCAGAACTTTGAGCGAGCAACCGTCTTCATGGCCGACGCACCTTGGTGGGTCTCGTGGAGGAGCTTGAGGACAGCTTCGCGAGCCTTTTTTGGAACGACGACTCGGTTTCCCTAGTACAGCAAGCTGTGATGCACCGAAAGCTCGTCTTTCCTGCTCCAGAAAGGTCGAAGCCCCTCTTGCTCCATAAATACCTTCCGCGGCAATCCGCGCTGAACATAACTGATGACGCTACGCAACGTCTTGTCTTCCACGGTCATCTGTGCCATCTGTTTCGCTGACACCAAGCCGTTATCCAGCTCCTCCAAGGAAGCAATTATTTCAAGAAGATCCTCCTCTTGTAGTTCCTGCGAATCAGCTTGAAGGGGAAGTCTTCTCATGGCATCGGCATTGGCGTTGCTTGTCCCTGGCCGGTACTTGATGCGATAGCTGTATCCACCCAGGATGATGGCCCACCGTTGAATTCTAGCCGCAGCCGTCGTCGGCACGGCCTTGTTATGATGAAAGAGACCTACCAAGGGCTTGTGATCTGTAACCAGAGTGAACTCCCTACCCAACAAGTAGTTCTTAAACTTCGTGACAGCTAACACCAATGCCAAGGCTTCTCGTTCCAGTTAGGAGTAGTTCTTCTCAGCACTCGTCAGTGTCCGAGAACGAAAACCGACAGGCTTCACTTGGCTTCCACAACGGTGGGAAAGGACGGCGCCAATTCCCTGTGGTGAAGCGTCACATTCAAGAAGCAAGGGCTTCGTAGGGTCATAGTGAGCGAACATGTTGGACTCACTCAGGATCGTTTTTGCTCGTTGAAACGCCTTGTCTTCATCTTTTCCCTAATGCCATTTTACTCCCTTCTGCAACAGTGTGTACAAGGGGGACAACAATGGCCATGTTTTGCACAAACCGGTTATAATAAGTTATGAGGCCCAGGAACGAGCGAAGCTCGCTGACGTTCGTTGGTGCTCGGGCATGCTGGAGGGCCTCCAGGTTCTTGCCGGTTGGATGCAGCCCTTTTGTGTCAATCCTGTGTCCGAGGTAGATAACTTCTGCTTTCCGGAAGCAACATTTCTCCTTATTCAGTTTCACTCCGTTATCACGGAGCACTTGCAGTACTCGACGTAGCCTTTCACCGCTGTCCCCGTTTTTTTCCGCTACCAGGACATCATCCAGGTACACTTGAACTCCAGAAATGCCTTGTAACAAGGTCTCCATTCTCCTCTGGAAGATTGAAGGGGCCGACACAACACCAAAAGGTAGCCGGTTGTAGCAATATAGGCCCTTGTGCGTGTTGATGACCGTCAACTCCTTGGACTCCTCGTCTAATGGAATTTGGTTATAGGCTTCCCGAAGGTCCAGCGTACTGAAAAGGTCACCGCCATTCAGTGATGCGAAAATGTCCTCAATCAGTGGTAACGGGTACTGCTCCATCGGACAAGCCTTGTTCAAGGTGAGTTTAAAATCCCCGCAGAGCCTGATACAGCCGTTTTTCTTTACGACCGGCACGACTGGGGTTGCCCATTCAGAATGGGTAACAGTAGAGAGGATACCGTTCTCCACCAGGCGGTGGATCTCGTCGGTAACCTTCTGTCGTAGCCCGTACGCCACAGGTCTGGCCTTCCAGAACTTTGGTGTTGCTCCTGGGCTCACGTGCAAATGTACTTCCGGTCCTTTGATGAGACCCAAACCCGGTTGAAAAAGTTCTTGGTATTCTGCCAATACCTGATTCAAGTCTCCATGTTGCTCAGTCTTCATGGACGACAGCTGAGTTGGAAAAAGGCAGAAGGCTCGAATCACGTCGCGGCCAACCAGACTTGGTCCGTTAGATCTTATTAAAACCGTTAACTCGGCTTTTACTTGACGTCCTTCATAACTGACCGTCAAGCTCAACTTCCCGATGATTGGCACCCTACCGAGGTAGCATGACAGACTTAACGTTTAAAAGTCCCTCAACAAACCAGAACCAGCCCCTCTCAACTCCTGTGCCACTTCCACGGTGCTCGACTCGAGATAGGAAAAAGGTTCAGCCGTTCCAGACTTTTTTTTAAGGGGGAAGATATGATGGGAACTGAGACCAGACGACGACGACAACGCACACTCTTCTGGAGCAGAGCGCGCGAGCGGGGTTCGGGATCCGCCATCATGAAGTAAAGACGTTTACTGCCCTGGCTCTTTAGTTCTTAGCAGAACATATCGCCACACTAGCGATTCGGTAGTACTTTACTACAGAAGCGTTCTGCAGCGTGCAGACGTGTGGCTCACGTTTCACGGTGCGCACGCGCACACTGTTGTGAACAAGACGGCCGAGGTAAAATCTACCAATCAAAATTTCAAGAAGTCTAAAATTAGATTGAGTAAAATGTGCCGGAACGACCGCAAAGGTATAGATTTCGTCTGTTCGCGGTCGCCACGGCAGCTCGTTAGTCCAGAAGACGAAAATCAAATCACACACGTAGTTTAAAATATTCACAATACCTTGCCATTATGAATAGTCTTAGAAAATATTTCGTTCAATCAGAGGTCGGCATTTGTGGTTGAACTTACTCCCACTCATAACTAGCTCAAAATAAAAACAGTAAAAAAAAACTCACTTACCCTCATGGCCGCACTCACATTCAAGTCCTCACTCACAAACTGCAGAACTCATGAACTCAACCAACTCATGAATTCACCCAACTCATGAACTCACGCCTTTCACCGAACTCACCCCTTCAACGTAGTCGCGGCGCAGGCGCTCGTGTTGCTCGCGGGTTGCGCGACCCTTACGACCACGCCACGGTCGCTGCCGCCTCCCGCCGCTCCGGCGCCAGCCATCAGGTCACCAAGTGAAGAAATGCTTTGTCATTTTATTAGTTTCGCCTCGACTCCTTCCACGCCCTTGCCAAGTGTTGAGATCGGCGCGCTTTTTTGGAGAATTAATGGCGCACTAATGCGAGCTTTCTGAAGTATTCTTTACGGTGTGCACTGTTTGTTTCAAGCATTCGCGACAACTTCGTGCAAGAATGGAGTGAGCATCTGGATCGTTCTTAATTCAGGTGTGAGCTTCTGTTACGCAAACATCCACTATTGCGGGTGTGTATTTTGTTTTTGCGTAGAATATTGCGAATTTCTCCTAAATGGTAGGAAGGTTTAATCGGCAATTCTTTGGCGAGTGGAATTATTTCGGAACGGTCGGCCTTTATTAGTGACAAGCCGAACTTTTCCCGAATCGAAGATTCGGCGACAAATCCATAGCCAAAGTTTCGCCGATTTTTCTAAAGGTTCGGCAAAAGTAAGGAAAAATACATTGTTTTCAGACTTAAAAGTAGTTATTTCTCTTATTTTTCGGCCGAAAAAAGGCTTTTTAATTGCATATTGACACAATTATTAAATAAAGCGATATTCTACAAGGTAACAGTGTCGGTGTGATGTTTGTGCGTTTACTGGCAATTTTACAGTGATGTTTTGCAGAAATGGTGTAAAAAAAGATTGGGCAGTATCGGGCACTGTCACGATACGCATGATTCGGTTTTGAGGCCTCGTCAGCGCAAGCCTCCAAAACGCATTGTTGAAATGAAGGCGGTAACGCTGTGCTCTTACTTTCTCTGCAAGCCACCACTTTGTGCTTGGAGACGAATGCAAAGGCTGCTGAGACTTCACCAGAAGAGATAGTTATAATATTGTAAATCACTTGAAGCCAGCTTTTCATGAAAGTGTGTGTCCCATATTCGCAACATATCGTTTTTAACTTTTAAAATGCCGGTTTCTAACGCTGCGACACTCGCGGAAGTTTAGGAAGATGGGAAGAGTTAGAAATGTCGCATGTGCAACGTCGAGCATGATAGTTATGTGTTTAGGTTTAGACGGATAGATAAAAATAACAAAATAACTCTAATTAAAAAATGTTTTTTTGTTTTGTTTTGTCCCGAACTATTTGTCATCCGAAAACAAGATTGGACTGCTTAAAACCATTGTTTTGGGCCCAGAGGCCAAGCCCTTTTAGGGTCAGTTGGACCTTTTCGCACCCGTAGATAAGCAGCGCGACCTGAATTATGTTCGGAAGTCGTCAACGCAAATACTCTGAAACATGTCTCCGGGAAGACACTTAGATATTTAATTAACGTTTATGCAGTAGAGGGTTACGCTAAGTGCACTTCTATGGGGTACCTCGATTTGTTTGGGCTATACATTGAAGAGGGTATTCACTATTTTCACACAAAAAGCCTGTTTCTTAAGAAATTTCTAATAAATATGACATCCAACCGCTATTTCTTAAGACTACCAGATATTTCAAAGTGCTGTGTCTCCGAGTCGGGTCGAATGCTTTTCATGTCCTAAAATAGTCAGATGAGGCGTTTTCAACCAAAACAAAAAATCTTATTTACCTCTCCAGTTAAACGAGATTATCCTACCAAAAGTAAAAGCGCTGTAAGCCACTTTGCCTGCCTTCAGTCAGGTCCCATTCCTTACGAAAATGGCATATCTAGACCTATATAAAGCACACCAGTTTATACAAGGTGTGTGGCGAGATATGCCCAACTTTTATATATCGACTTCTGGGTCTGCCAAATAGGGGCATATCTGCCTCCTATATAAGGCCAGATATGTCCTAATCAAATGAAGCAACCTTTATATATATTCTTGTTTTCTAGAAACTTCTACCAAAAGTGACTTCTGGTTTGTATAAGAAAAATACAAATTGGATATTGAGCATGTACCCACTTTTAATATTTTTTGCATGAGCTGCGCTTTACGCCACTCCTGATTTCGCTCAACTTAATTCCCAGGAAAAGCAGGATTATTGACATTCGCGTAACGAATGTCGATAAAACGTTAATGTTGACAAAACGCCTTTCCATGAAACGTGTATCCACGAAAAGGTGGCCGTGGAACCTGTTATCACGACACGCAGGGAGAATAAAAATACAGTATTCCACCTGCAGTTGTGACATGATTTCAGACGGCCAAAGGCAGGTGACTGCTAGTAGAATTTCGGAGAGATTATTCTCCCGGCTGCCAGCAGATAGACAAGGCCTAATTCTAGAGGTAATCTGGAAGAGCACTTGTAGAAAAGCGATAAATTGTCGCGAAGTAGGTTGCAACGCACTACGTTGACGATACGGGACTAGAAAGATGTAATCCGAGATATATGTTCACACGGGCATGACAACCACTCAAGCACAAATATGAGAGGGAAGGTGCCCGTGAAGATTCAACACGATGTAGCACAAGCTGTCATTCGTAAAACCGAACGCTACACGCATCAAAAAATATTCTTGGGCTTCTTTGAAGAAATCGCTTGTTGCCGATACACGGGTAGGACTTTTCGAATTTACTGTAGAAACAAAATCCGCAGCAGCCACGCAGGGCGCAACACACGCCAAACTAGGTCCGGCAGCAGGCATTCCAAATCGCCAACGGCTGATGCGGCATACGTCACACCACGTGACCACGCTTCTGCCATTTGCCGCGCCCAGAGAGCGGAGTCGAGCGATAAACAATCTACGGCTGATTGGTTCGGCAAGGGCGCACGTTTTACCACGCTTTCAGTTTACGAGAGAGAGCAACAGACAGAAGGAAAGGCCAAAACGGGAGTGCACACACTATCAACCTTGGGTCACTTGTACCTAAGGTTGATAGTGCAGTGAATGCTATGTGTGGGCCTTGGGCTTGAGGCAGGTGCCGGGTTCTGCCCTATCACCAGCTTCTAGACTGTAGGCACGTGAACCTAACTGGAGACACGATTGGCTTAAAACACACTTAGCGTCTACCCTGCTGTCAATACTGAGTGAACAGGACAGCTCTATGAAGTCCAGCTTTTGAGCTTCCAAAGAAACTGTCCAGCCCAAAATATAATTTTAACTGAAAACCAAGCGCGACTATTTATCGTTCATGATGTCCACAAATAAACAGATATGTATATATATATATATTACCAATAAATTTAATATTATTCGTACACTGTTAGGTTCGCGTTTTTAAACTTCAAATATTTTTACGAAAAAGTCACACATAAAAGACACCACGGATAGCACATCTTCCGACTTTCAACACACGATGAATCGCCGACGCTCTCAAACGGAAGGTTGCGATTCTGCGCGAAAGGCAACACCTTAAGGCGTACAATCTTTGTAGTATTGAAAGTATGGGGAGCTGGGGGGGCTCGAGTACGCCGGGTGTTTGCCTCTGCATGAAAAAAGCTATAGCACTATTATTCGAATGCAATTAAATGCAAAGCTGCAAGCGAGCTGGACAAGAATGATGAAAATAATCCCCGGAGAAGGGGAACAAGAGGGATAAAGGACAAACACAAATCTGTGTTTGTCCTTTGTCCCTCTTGTTCCCCTTCTCCAGGGATTATTTTCATCGTTAGAGCACTATTTCGCATATTCGTCCTTGCTGGATGGCTTTGCAAAACATCGCGAACTCGACATGATGCAGTTTGGTTGCCGTATTTGCACTTGAAATATCTGAGTGGGTTCGGGATATATGCGCGAATCTCACATCTTAGGAAGCCGACCTTAATGTGTGAAGGTGAGTCAGGTGCTTTGGACGTAAGTATTACGTCTGTAGGGTGCAACGCACCCACAGATCCATTCTTCTCATGAAAATAAAAGAGATGGCTCGAGGCGCAGTACGCGCACGCGCCTCGGAGAGCGCGTGCAAGGGAATGCTCTGAAGCCGCCATCACAGGCAGTCACGTCGTTCGCTTGTCTCGTTCTATGTCCTCACTTTAAATAACGTGGCAGGGCCTCGCGGCCCCCCACATATTTGTTGACCCGGTCGAGGACCATGGACAACGGCGAACCCCAAAGAGCAGCGGCCGGATCCCCGGCTTCCATCTCATCGGTTGCAGTCCGACTTCCGCCGTACTATGACAAACCCGAGGGTCTGGTTCCTGCAGGCTGAATCCCAGTTTCATCTCAGCGGGGTGACAAGCCAGGAGAGCAAGTATCATCATGTCGTCTCGGCGCTGTCGCTGGCAGCAGCCGACGAAGTATACTACACCCTTGCGCAACCGTCGGCCACAGCTTCCTACGACCAGCTGAAGGCGGCTCTCCTGCAGAGAACCGAGGCATCAGATCGCTCCCGCCTTCAAGAACTTCTTTAGGCGGAAGAACTCGGCGATCGACGTCCGTCTCAGCTGCTAAGGCAAATGACTCAGCTCCTTAGAGATCGCGCCAACACGATCGGCGACGCTCTGCTGCGGGAGCTATTTATTCAGCGCCTCCCAACCAACGTCCAGAGGGTGTTGGCCACCGCTACGGCTCTCGACCTCACAGGCCTCGCAGCCCTGGCAGACGCCGTTATTGAAGTTGCCACTCCACCCGTCGCCAGCGTTACATCGACGGCAGAAGACGGAAGTGAAGCTATGCCTGCCCCGCCAGGCACTCCATCGTTTGACGGCAACCTCGAGCGGCTTTGCCAGCGGTTGGAAGAGAGTGTTACCGCGGCAACTCACCGGCGAGATCGTCCACGCACTCAACAACAACGTGGACATTCAACATCTCGTTGCAGAAATGCTGACCGTTCCCGCTCCGCAAGTTCAGCGGACGGCTGCGTATACCATCGTCGCTTTGGCTCCGACGCCCGGCACTGCCTTCGTCCCTGCTCCTGGAGCAAACAACCGATAGAGGCAACGAGTAGTCAGAACCTACCAGGAAGT
Source organism: Ixodes scapularis (assembly GCF_016920785.2). Classification (NCBI taxonomy): domain Eukaryota; kingdom Metazoa; phylum Arthropoda; class Arachnida; order Ixodida; family Ixodidae; genus Ixodes; species Ixodes scapularis. The sequence goes on from NW_024609835.1 coordinate 225,364,656, forward strand.
CGCCTATTTTACATCGCCGACAGGACTACGGGAACCCGTTATCTCGTCGATAACGGGGCCGAGGTAAGCGCTGTTCCTACAAAACGCGCGGATCGATCACAGACGCCCATCTACTACCTTCGGGCTGTGAACAACTCGTCGATCCCCGTCTACAAGGAACGGTCCATCACCATAAATCTTGGCCTCAGACGAGTCTACCGATGGGTATTCCTGGTCGCAGACGTAGGCAACGCGATCATCGGCGCTGACTTCCTACAACACCACAGCCTCCTTGTAGACGTCAAGGAGAGACGTCTGCTCGACTCCACAACGCGACTCTCCGTGCAAGGCGTCTCAACAACTGACACCGCAGGATTTGCGTCAGTCTGCTCTAACAACGACGGGCCATTCCGACCTCCTCTCCAGGATTTTCCAAGCCTCATGCGAGCTCCTGACTGGACCAGACCGGTTTCGCACGATGTCCACCATCACATCGAAACAACGGGCGCACCGGTTCACTTCCGACCCCGTCGTCTGGCTCCAGAGAAACTCCGCATCGCTCGCGAAGAATTTGAGCACATGATCGAGCTTGGAATTATCCGACCTTCGTCAAGCAGCTGGGCGTCTCCCCTACACATGGTGTCCAAGAAGAACGGAGATTGGAGACCGTGTGGCGACTATCGCGCACTGAACAAGAGCACAGTGCCCGATAGATACCCCCTCCCAAACATTCAGGACTTTACTGTCAACCTCCAAGGCGCGACCATTTTTTCGAAGGTTGACCTTACCCGCGCGTACCACCAGATCCCCGTCGCTGACGAAGATATCCCAAAGACAGCTATTACAACTCCGTTTGGTCTGTTTGAGTTTCTCCGCATGCCCTTTGGCCTCAATAATGCGGCTCAAACATTCCAGAGATTCATCGACGCTGTCACGCGCGGGCTTCCCTTCGTATTTGCCTACGCTGACGACTTGTTGGGCGCTAGCTCGACAACGGAGGAGCACACCAACCACCTCCGTCTTCTTTTCCAAAGACTCTCAGACTACGGCATCATCATCAACGCCGCAAAAAGTGAGTTTGGGAGATCAGAACTCGAGTTTCTGGGACATCGACTGGACCGACACGGCACCAGACCTTTGCCGTCGAAAGTGCAAGTGATCAGGGACTTTCCAAGACCTAGCTCGATCACAAAGCTTCGCCAGTTCCTCGGCCTGGTAAATTTTTACCGCCGGTTCATTCCGGACTGCGCGAGGCTACTCCAGCCTCTTGATTTTTTACTAGCCAAGACTGCACGTGCCACTACCAACCTGCCTTAGAGTGAAGACGCGGAGCAAGCCTTCTGCGAAGTAAAGACTGTACTTGCAGACGCTGTACTTCTGCGACATCCACAACACGATGCCAGAACCTCGATCATGACGGATGCTTCAGCTACGGCTGTTGGGGCGGTCGTACAACAACAGGTGGACGGTGAATGGCAGCCCCTAGCTTTCTTTTCCAAGAAGTTAAAGCCCGCCCAGACCCGCTACAGCGTCTTTGGAAGAGAACTCCTGGCAGCGTACTTGGCCGTCCGGCACTTTCGACACTTTGTCGAAGGTCGCCCCTTCGTCATCTGGACGGACCATAAACCACTCACCTACGCCATCCGCAACTCAAGCTCTGTCTATACCCCTCGAGAAATCCGCCAGCTGGCCTTCTTGTCGGAGTTTACGACGGACATCCGGCATATCAAAGGGAAATCAAACGTCCCCGCTGATGTAGTGACCCGAATTGACGCCGTACCTTCGCCTGCTTCGCAACTCGACATCACGTTGCTGGCTCGTCATCAGGCATCCGACGAGGAGCTACAGCAGCTCCGCACATCAAACAACTCTCTCCAGCTAGAGGATGTTGAGTTCCCAGGAGGCATCACCATCGTCTGCGACACGTCCACAGGAACGCATCGCCCATTCGTTCCGATGGCGCTACGAAGGCCGCTTTTTGATGCCATTCATTCGTTGTCGCATCCCGGCGTGAAGGCAACACAGAAGCTAGTGGCCAATCGCTACGTTTGGCCTCGGCTGAAGTCCGAAGTGCGTGACTGGGTGCGGACCTGCTTGGCATGTCAACGAGCCAAGGTTCACCGTCATTCCGTGCCTTCATCCACGAGCTTCCTGCCACCAGATGCCCGTTTCGACAAGGTCCACATCGACCTGGTTGGGCCCCTTCCGACATCTCAAGGGCAACGATACATCCTGACCTGTATCGACCGCTTCACAAGGTGGCCGGAAGCTACACCATTGCCCGACATGACTGCAGCCACCGTCGCCGAGGCATTCGTCTCGTCCTGGGTGGCGCGCTTCGGATGCCCATCTGAAATCGTCACCGACAGAGGGCGTCAATTCGAATCCACCTTGTTCACCGAGTTGTCCCGAATCCTAGGCATGACGAGATCTCGGACAACTGCATACCATCCGCAGTCTAACGGCCTGGTGGAACGTTTCCACCGACACCTCAAGTCCGCGCTCATGGCCCACGCGAACTCCAAGGAATGGGTACAACAGCTTCCACTCGTCTTACTCGGAGTTCGAACGGCGTTGAAGCAGGACCTCGGCTGTGCAACCTCTGAACTCGTCTATGGGACGACCCTCCGATTACCATCGGACTTTTTCGAGGTCGACCCGTCTCCAAACACGAGGCCAGAAGACTACGCCACAAAGCTGAAGGAGGTTTTTGCAGACCTACGACCAGTTCCTACGCGCGCTGTATCTGCCAAGACTCCTTACGTCTCTCAGGACTTGTACAGTGCAACGCATGTGTTCGTGCGCCAAACAGCCAGACGGAAACCGCTCCAACCACACTATATGGGACCGTTCCCGGTTCTGGAAAAGAAGCCAAGTGGCTTCGTTGTACAGATCAATGGACGACGAGACACCATCGCTCTCGAGCGTCTAAAGCCAGCCCATCTCGAGCACGCACCCGTGAACCTCATCACATGTGAGACGCGCGAGGAAAGTCCGAAGTCTCGCAGGAAGTCTGCTCAAGTTCATTGGACAAACTCATGGCCAGAGCTAGCGCCCTAATTGTGAGTTGTCGTTGTTCTTTTCGTTTTCTTTAATCGCTCGTTGGGGCTCCTCGCTAAGGGGGGACATATCTGTAGGGTGCAACACACCCACAGATCCATTCTTCTCATGAAAATAAAAGAGATGGCTCGAGGCGCAGTACGCGCACGCGCCTCGGAGAGCGCGTGCAAGGGAATGCTCTGAAGCCGCCATCACAGGCAGACACGTCGTTCGCTTGTCTCGTTCTATGTCCTCACTTTAAATAACGTGGCAGGGCCTCGCGGCCCCCCACACGTGCTTCAATGTAATTTGTTTGTGACTTTTCCATTTCTGAATCCCTCAAGAATTTTGTTCACTGGGACGTCTAGCACGTCGTCCACAGAGATGACCCCCTTTTGACGAGTGTAGATTGCGGTGAGGCGCAAAAGTGACTGGACTATTTCCGAGAGCTTTTGCTTCGAGGCTCGTCTTGCTTGCACTCTCAGTAGATGTTTTATAAAGAACATCAACCGAGACAATTATCTTACTGTTTGAAACAGTCGTAGTGGCGTTAATTTTAAAGCGCAGCTCTTAGGCGCCCGTTTCCGGCTTGAGCGGCGTCGTCGTCGCCGTCGCCGTCGGCGTAACCGCGCGGTGCATTATGAGTAAATTTTCCCGAAGGAACCCGAGGTCCTTCGGGACGATCTCGGAAGGACCTCGGGTTCCTTCGGGAGGGCCTCGGGAGGACCTCGGGCTCCTTCGGGAGGACCTCGGGAGGACCTCGGGTTCCTTCGGGAGGACCTAGGGGGGGGTCACGTGACGATGACGTCATCAGTGATGATGACGATGACGATGCGGATGCCGATGACGTCACCAGTGACGTCACTGATGACGTCATCAGTTACGATGACGATGGCGATGCGGATGCCGATGAAGTCATTGGCATCCGCATCGCCATCGTCATCATCACTAATAACGTCATCGTCACGTGACCCCCCCAGGACCTCGGGTTCCTTCGGGAGGACCTCGGAAGCACCTCGGGTTTCTTCGGAAGGACCTCGGAAGGACCTCGGGTTCCTTCGGGAGGACCTCGGAAGGACCTCAGGTTCCTTCGGGAGGACCTCGGGCTCCTTCGGGAGGACCTCGGGAGGACCTCGAGTTCCTTCAAGAGGACCTAGGGGGGGGGGGGGGTCACGTGATCTCCCAGGTCACGTGACCCCCGAGGTCACGTGACCCCCCCCCCCCCCTTCCGAAGTCAACTGATCCCCCCAGTACCCTTCCCTCCTCCTCCTCAAGAGCTGCGCTCAAATTCGGCGTTACAGGGAGTTGTAAACGGCTTTCATTTTTTTTTTCTTTCAATAAAGGATGACGAGGCTTTACTTAGTGGGAGACCAGGATCGGTGCCTGACATCATTAAAACTTTGTCCACGTTTCTATCTTATGTTCAACTATTTCGCTTTCTGCGGTCTGAAGCCGTTTCTGTCTTCGATCAGGATTGTTTGGCGTGCGGTTCCCATTAAACGAGAGTTTAGTTTACCCCTCTACCATGAAGCCCAACAAGGGGACATCTCGAGTGTACCTAGCAAAGAGTAGGCGATAGCCGGAGAATACAATGCCAAAGACAAAAGTTGAACCAAGTACACTGCCGCCAGAAAGAAATGATGGTATCGCTGCACGAGTTTAGCCTTTTCCGCCTAGCGGCGAAGAGGAAGTAAGAGAGGAAAGGTAAATTTAGAAAAAAACGAACAAAAAAGAGGATTACCTTCCGAATACCGCCTTGCTGGGCCAGCCAGGGCCACCGTCTACGGGTAGCGTGGAGTCAAGTGGAGCATTCCCTTCCTCGAGGGCTCCCCGAGGGTCCAAATAACGTTGGAACGAGCTCAGCCGCCAGTATGACCCTTTCCCCGCATTGTCGCAATACCACGCACGGAATGTGTGGCCGAGTTCTGCCACTCATCTTTTTCCCGGCCCCTATCCGCCAGTCTGCCCGGCGTCGATGACCCTTGCGGTCATAAACTCCGAAGGAAATTTCTCACGCAAACTTCACAAACAAAACAAGGTGGCGCTCCCCGGGGGATAAGAAAGTAGCTGTGTACCATTGAAAACAACTAGACAGTCAAGTTTAGGAAGAGTGAACGCAGTGGAAGAGCAGTATTATGCTAGTTTACGTCTTGTGGGACAAGCGCAAGGCTGGCAGTGTGAAAACGCAGAATATAAGAGACAAAAAACAACCGTGCAGACATTTTAGGACCCAGTAAAACAAAGCACGCGCTCCAAGTAGTTCTAAAATTTTCTGACTTAGTGGTTTTCTATGACACTCAGCAGGATTTTTAGTAAAAACCATGTGTTGATTGTCACTAAGTAAATGCCAATTAGCGAATTATATGCCATTATCTTACTTAACCTGACAATTAGTTCGCCATATCATGTTCCTCTGGCCGAATAACTCAGCTGCACAGAATGTAAAAGCGTAGATTTCACGGCTTTTTTTTAAAGATATCGATAAGTCATAAAAACTCTTTGTATAGTAACTATATACCCATCAGAACCTTGAACTAGAAAACATTGCCCTTATCTGGAATCAGGGAAAGAGGGTGTCATACCAATACCATACAGATTCCTAAGTAGACAGCTAAATCATCATTGGTCTTGAAAGCCTTTCTGTGCTCTTGGTCAACCAAAATTTTTAGTTCCGCAAAAAAGATGCTTCCGTTGGTTTTTACTCCTGGTCCAGCTGTAAACAGACAAAACTGTAATTTTAATAACATATTGATTTACATTGAAATAAACACGATTGTCTAGCTACAAAAAGGTTTAAGACTAATTGTATATATAGTTGTCTGGTTGTAAACGATTCGCATTATACATGGCAAGTTTATGCGATTATAAGACTGAGATTGTGTATTATCAAGTAGCAGTACAGCAGGCATTTGGAAGCAGTAACAGTAACGTGATGAAATTTCACGTAATCGACAAAAAATATTATGTCTAATGCTTATACGAAAAAAAAAAAAAAAATTTTAATGTATCTTCAAAGATGAATAGCGTATGGAACATAGTTTTGAAGAAACGATCACTTAGATTTGTAGAAAAAAAACCTGAAGAGAACTACTGAGGAACGAAGAAGAATATAATGTTTAATAAAAATCACCACCCTTCCCTGTAACATCACCACGCACTAGAGAGCACTCGAGAGTGTCTGTAGTAGTAGGTCAAAGAGCCTAGGTGGTAGACATTGAAAATATTCTAACTGGCGCAGACATGCAGCATTGGTCAGCGGAACAAGTGGTCTTGTGTTTGGATCTCTGTGGAGGATGAGTATACAGGGTTGCTGGAAAATATATTTATGCAGATTTTATGACTAATATCAACACAAAAGAGGTAGAAAGGTGAGGTTTGAAGCACCACGTTAAAAAATACCTAAAGGTTTATTTAAGCTGCCTAACGTGGTGTTATCTCCTTTTGAGGATGCGGAAATTTGTTTTGTTTTTGATGCGGACATGCTGGATCGGGCCTGGGCGGAAGTGGAGTATCGATATATCCTGAGGGCTACTACAGGAGCATACATTCAACTCTGTTTTCTACAATACATCTTTGGGTGTTGCTTAATATTTTCTGCAATCCATTTTTTTTGTTTACAACATATGAGTGCCTAAATTTTGAAATATATTTTGTAGCCAGCTGCACATCAATTTAATTCTTATTGAGTGCTTGTGCACAATGTCTTATTTATGTTGCCGTAGAAACAAAAAGGTATGCGCATGGCAAGAAAATTGTATGCCCGGACATGTGAAAGGACAAATTTCTGGGGCTAGGATGTTAGTTATAAAGTGTCCGATGTTTTAATAACACATTTCGGGATCCCAACTGGATGGCTGACCGCCTGAGTGATTGCCTACGCGATGCCGTGACACAATTGAGCGGTACCACTCGCTGATTGTGCTAAAGCGTCCTGTAAGCGCTGTCAATTTGCCCGAAAGCATGTCCACGAGAACGAAGTGATAGTCCCTGACGATCTACTACTACAAAAAAACTTAAGTGACATGTAACAAAGTGCGTACTCAAACTTGGCAATTAAACAAGCCAGAAATCATGAGCTTAAAGGACACATACAAAGAAAAACAAATTAATCAGGCTGTATGGAAAAAGAATATTATAAAACGAATTTAGAACGAAGAAAAGAATTAGAGCTATATTTACGGCGCAAACCAAATTTGTAGTTGGCGTCCGCGGGAGCCGCCTATGGTCACGTGGTAGGCCTGTGCGCCGCCGCGCTGTGTCGCCGTCGCCGCAAAGTCACGCCGCCGCCGCGCGCCGAGTGCTGTGCGACGCCGCTTCAACGCGTTTCTCCACGCCGCCGTCGCCGCCCCGCAAAAGTTCGTCTGCTTCTGCGCTTCTGTCATCTGACAGGCGCACAGGTCTATCACGTCTGCTTGCGTTTTTCCAGCAGTTTACTTTGGGCTCTAAAAGTTAACTATTAATCTTTATTATTTGTTATACTTCAAACAAAGATGAACAAGTTACTCTTAGAGGCAATAGGAAACTTCCGAAAGAGCGCATGCACCACGTGACAAATATGTACCAGTCACGTGACAAATAGAGACCACTTTTCCGCGGCACCCACGGACGCTATCTGCGAATTCGTATCGCGCCGTAAATATAGCTCTAAAAATTTTTGTTTTCTTTTGTAAATTCGTTTTATGACTTCCTCTCCCAACCAGGATGTTTAATAAATTGTTTATTTCCTTTGCATGCGTCCTTTAAGGGACGCTGGCGAGAGCTACGGTATTTAGAGCGACCTTCGTCCAGATACCCGAGTTGGTCAAAGAGAGAGCGAACGACCGACAGAAGTCTCATGCAAAGTTGCTAAAACTTGTTACTATTACAGACTCAAGAGACGTTTTGGTGCCGCGCGAATAAAGCAACCGCGGCGTCAATGGCCGAATTTTGAGAGTTCCGGTTCTGGTTCTACCCGCAAAGGAAAGATTACGTCCATGTGTTTTTCTTTGGTGACATACCTATAGGTCAAAGCGCTGTTTAGAAGCAAGTCTACGTTTCCCACACTTGGTGTGAGCACTGTGGGAATTCAGAATCGAGAACCGGTGAAGATGTAGCGCATGCGCCATGGCGGAGTCGCTTGTTAGTCATCATGTAATACTCGCAAGAAACAAAGACTCTGTGCGGTCCTACTTTGGCCGCCATCGGTGTATGCCTGAAGTGTGCACTGAAGCATACAGAAAAGCATTCCAAACGGCCGTTCGTGCAGGGTGCGAGGTGATGTCCTTGTAACTCATTTTGCTCTCGTGTTTCTGAGTCAACAGATGGTCACTGGACGTCTTGTAATGTTCATGCACTGGATTGACCGAGCGTTCGTGTGAACGGTTGTTCGAAGTGCACAAGCTTTGCCTGTGCACTTCTGCTCGTCCTCCGTCCGTCTTTAAGCTGTTTTAAAGCGCAGCTCTTAGCCGCACGTTCTCGTGTTTTGCGGCGTCGGCGTCGGCGTCGGCATCGCCGTCGCCGTCGGCGTAACCACCGCGCTAATTTCAGTGGGACATCGAATTGGCTTGAAAGTAAACATATTCGACAGATATCTGCCTGGTTGGGTGAGAGTTAAAGTCTGAAAATGTATCTCCAGCCAAAAAATGAAAGGCAACCCGACGTTTCAAAACCAACACGGTTTCTTCTTCAGGGGTCGCGCGTTGCCATTTTGCCCGCTAATTATAGCGAGAAATCTGAATTGGTGTTGAGGTCCCGTGACATCAATTTTCCCACTAAATTTAGCGGGTAACTTAACCCGCTCAATTAAGCGGGAAACTTGTTTCGCTAAACTTAGCGGGGCAATTTAAGACGCTAAATTCAGCGGGAAACATTCCGCGCTAATTTTAGAGAAAAATTTATCGAGGAAATTCAACGGGAGGAGAAGAGGAGGAAGAGAGATGGAGGATTAGGGGAGGAGAAGGGAGGTGGAGGATGAAAGAAGGAGGAGGGGAGGGGCATACACTCTACTCCGTACCCTCCCCTCCTCTCCTCAAGAGCTGCGTTGTAATTTCGCATTACAGAGATTTGTGAACGTCCTTCACGTTTTCGCTTCTTAATGCACAACCAACTCGGCCACATTTTAGCAGTACTAAATCCTTCAAAAACTTCGTAGTGAACAAGAGCCGGACGCGCTTGCACGGAGAGTAGAAAAACTTAACTTGAAGCTCAATGAGAAATCGAAGGAAGGGTAAAATGTAAAGAACAAGTACCCCAGGCATGTGACAAGTGCGAACATATACAAATCCTGTCACCGACAGCTGTCCCCGTTGGTGGTGATAATATGAACAGAACTAAAGATAAGTGCTGATTATAATCACGCCCTATACGCAGCGCAGCCTATCTTAAGATTGAGATTATGATACATGATTGAATTGTGTATGTACCCGCGTTGACAAAGGTAGAAGGAAGCTTATAATCGCGCCATATGAAATGCGTATTAATTTCCCATGTACGTCACAGAATTCAGCTGTCCTAGTTTTATACCAAGCTTGTGAGCTATTACGTAAAGGGCTAGCCATGTATCTAATAAAAAGTTTATTTGCAAGAAAAAACAAGAAACAATGGCGCTTGGAAGCACCGACCAGTAACTTTCACCGACATCGCTCCGGCCGATTGGTTGAAGTCGAAGGGTGAGCGAATGAAAAATATTTTTCTATTTTTCGCACGCACTTACGAAAAAAAATCCGGTTAACCCAAGGTGTCCCCATTATTGTATCGTTTTCGAAACACCAACGGGGCTGTTAATAACACACAGAAAACAGCTTCCCCAAATCACGGTTTTCACCACGATGATTGTGTCCAGGACCGATATCTGATTCCGTGGTGCACGGTTTCAAGGTGAGTGATGTTGAAGTTTTCTGTATGTGATCTACCTTGCTAAAACCTCTATAGGGTGCTAGACGTTTGTAAGGTGTTATATCGTCTTTTTGTCCTTGCGAACCATACAATGCCAAATAAGCGCAAATAGAAATACGAAGGCACTATACACATTCGCAAAGCTCGACGTCCCGGCTTGTGCCCCATCCATGAAAAAAAGGCTCCATAAACACCTAAGCACTTCTTATGAGTTCTGAATGCGAAAGCATGCGTGCCGTTCTTCCACTCCCGTGTTTCGTTTGCGGCGTATTTGCGTCGCCCGTGGGGGCGAGCGGTCTCCCAGCTCTCCTCGCAGCTCTGATCTTCGACGCTTCTTGTTACAGGCGTGCTCGCGGCACGGACACGCAGCGCAACGGGGCGGTGGTCGTTGAAACTGACGCGGGCAGAGACCAATTTGGAGGCTCGTCAACGCGCGCCAGCCAATGGGTCCGAAGGCGAAATCCATCACCATTACTCCGCTCTTTTGGGATCGGGGAAACTAGGTGCCGTTGTCTAGGCTTTTCGCGTTTTTTCATAGCTGGGAGCTGGCTTCACTTGGAAAAAAGATTCCCAGGCAGCACAAGACATTGTGCCGACATTGGTCTCAGCATGGTTAAGGTGGCCCCATATGGGCCCAGCTTGACCAGTCTAGAGCCAGCATTCATGATGCCGGCACTAAACTGGCTACATGGCGGCTACATTGGCCGTTTCTGCCAGCGTCCAACCAATATTGCGGCATCCCGGCTACATGACGGCAACATTGGCCGTTTCTGCCAGGTTACAAAAGATATTGCTGCGTCCCGGCTACATGACGGCAACATTGGCCGTTTCTGCCAGCTTCCAAAAGATATTGCTGCATCCTGGCTACATGACGGCAACATTGACCGTTTCTGCCAGCTTCCAAAAGATATTGCTGCATCCCGGCTACATGACGGCCACATGACGGCAACATTTGGCGTTTCTGCCAGCTTCCAAAATGTAGTGCTGAAAATATATGAAGTTCTATATCGGGCTCTGTTTTGCAACCACCGAATGACGGCACTGCACCAGCCAAGTCGCGGCAACATCGCCGGGATTCTTTCATATGTACTAGGAATATTTAGACACATAAGCATTTTTGCCTATAAAACCTTAACCACCAGACTTTAAAACCTGAATTGATTGATGTTTCTTTCATCTTCAAGCGCTGCTCTTAGGCGTCCGTTTCTGGCTTGAGCGGCGTTGCCGTCGGCGTAGCAGTAAAGCGTTGGCGTAACACATTTTCGTGACGCGCCACAAAAAGGCGTTACGCCGACGTGTTACGTAACCCGTCACGAAAAAGTGTTACGCGACGCCGACGCGTCACGAAAAAGCGTTACGTGGAAACGTTACGCGACGCCGAGGCGTCACGAAAAAGCGTTACGCGACGCCGAGGTGTCACGAAAAAGCGTTACGCATACGCGTTACGTGACGCCGAGGCGTCACGAAAAAGCGTTACGCTTATGCGTTACGCAACGCCGAGGCGTCACGAAAAAGCGTTACGCTGACGCCGAGGCGTCGTGGAACGCATCGTCATAACGTTTTTTTGGGACGCCCCGGCCTCGGCGTCGCGTAACGCTTTTTCGTAACACCTTGGCGTCGCGTAAGGCGTCCGCATAACGCTTTTTCGTGACGCGTCGGCGTGATGCTTCTTCGTGACGCCTCGGCGTCGCGTAACACTTTTTTGTGACGCGTCGGCGTAACGCTTGTTTGTGACACCTCGGCGTCGTGTAACGCGTCGGCATAACGCTTTTTCGTGATGCGTCGGCGTAGCGCTTTTTCGTGACACGTCAGCGTCGCGTAACGCTTTTTCGTCACGCCTTTGCGTCGCGTAACGAAAAAGCGTTACGCCGACGGCGACCGTAACGGTAGCCGTAACGCGTCGGCGTGACGCGTCGCCGTTGGCGTAACCGCGCGGTGCATTATGGGAAACGTGCCATAATGCACCGCGGTGCCGCGTGTGCTGCATTATGGGACGTCTCCCGCAAAGCACCAAGCGAGAGGGAGGAGGAGGAGAAGGGGGAGGAGGGAGGAGGAGGAGGGACAAGGATGAAAAAGAGGCAGGAGGAAGAGGGCTCCCCCCTGACAGCTCCCCCTCCTCCCCTCTACCTACGTCACTGGTGTATGAAAATCTCAAAATAACCCGCTGTTACTGAGCCCCGCAACTCGACCAAAGCTTCAGACAAAAAAAAAAGATGGAAATACAAATAATTTTTAAGCAAAACATAAAAACTCAAAACAAATACCCACTAATTAATTAAGATATTGCATATCCTCACATATAAAAAAAAAGTCAAGTTAAATTAAGATGTCGAACACCCTGCTCCTTTTTTTTTCTTTTTTGCACATAAGTTGACGTAGATTTCAGTCAGCAAACAAAGGTTATCATGGAACGTATAGCAGGAGAGGAAGCTGGGACATTATGTCTGCTCGCCCAAAAAATTTACTTCAAACTGCGTAGAGAACAAGATAACTCTAGTAATGGCTAGGGAGGCTCAAGTGAGGGTGGGTGCAACTGCTAGATCGGCGATCACGGGAGATGGACGCCATTTAATTGCTAAATTTTGCTGGGAGTCTATGGGCCAAAGGGTCGTTTTCTTTCCTAACTCAGGTCATAAAAGCCCATTAAGGTGCTTGAATAATTTACACAAGGTATAAATGATTACTTTTCCATAGCCACCAGTTTTGTTGCGATAGGTTAAGTATTTTTTTAACGCGAAAAATGGTAAATTCCGCCATCTTGGACGTTTCTGCTTGTCTGGCAACCTTGCTTTCTCCGCTCGGCGTTTGCAATTTTCGGAGCGAGAAGGAAGCGAGAGAGGCTGCGCCAAGGCGTTCGTTGCTTGCAATGGGAGGCGAGAGGAGGAAAGGCGCATGGAGCAACAGAGTTGCAACAGAGCGGGCGCCTGCTCTCGTGCAGGCAACACTGGCGCATATCCTTTCTCAAATCCTCTCCCTCATGCGCCGCCATTAAATTGCAAACGCTCTCCATGTTTTGAGTTGCGCCCACCCTCACTAGAGCCTCCCTAGTAATGGCTGGCCACGCTAGCGACACCGGCCACCGAAATATAAACTGCAGTAGAGTTGGGTCGAAACCGAAACTATATGCCGCAGTCATATACTTCTCCGATCCAAAGCCACAGCCAATTCAAAGTCTAATCCAAAGCCACAAGCAGCTTCTGGAGTCTGGATTCTTTTCCGTCCCGTCCGTGCAGACAAAGGCCTGTTTGAACCTTCAACGTGCGTGGGTCAAATGGTAAGTTTTCTCGACTTGATATTCATAATGCATGCCCGAAAAGTATCATCTACATGTGCTGGATGATCTTCCGAGCACCGTAGCTTACGTTGCCACCGTAATTCGGATGATATTTAACTTTTTTCGACGCTTGAGCGGTCTCCGCGATTTCGTGTCGCGTCGCAGTTCTGAGGGATGCTGGCTGCCTTCGGGAAACGATCGCTATCGCTTGTGGAGGCTGTTCGTTCAAGCCTTGCGTAAATGCAAGCCGCTATCTCGAGAATCCCGTGAATGTTCTGCGATACCGGAGCACTGCAGAGACGCTGATCAGATTGTTTCGAAAGTTCGCGTTGCTATCGGCGAGCCCTTCGGACACGCTGTAAGTGCCAGGCGCGCTAAACTGAGCTGTGCTGTCAAACGCGTGGATACGGATCTTAGAACGAACGCCTTGAATGTGTTCGGGACGGCGACACGCGTGAAGAATTGGATGGTTTTTACTTTGACGTGTCGTCTCGTCCTTTCTCACGCTTGCGACAGCGTATCTCGGTCAGCGCGCGCTGGCTTTTTGAGCTGCGTCCAGCGGGATGGCGCGGTTGGGGTGCTGGCGTTTAGCGGGTTTCAGAGGGTTGTTAGAACACGCTCCAAGCTGGGCGTCGTCGTAGCGCTCGCGTGCGGCGTGTGCCCCGCGCCGGCCTGCTCTGCGTGTCGTCGGTGTTCAGGCGCGCGGGCCTAGAGTTGCTGAAAAGTGTTGACAGGACCCTGTTAAGCTCGTCACTTCCGTTGTTTTCTCCCTTACGGGCCCTCCATATATGTCTAGCCTTGCGAGCCACCCAGAGTACTACTACTGTAGCTAATGAAGATTATTATTGTTTGCCTTAATGGCGTTTTAGTTTACCCCGGTCGTATTCGTGACTTCTAGAACCCGGGGGTGCACACATACTTTACATGGCTGAGGAAAGAGGTTATATGTAAGCAGTGATAGAGTGCAGGCGAGCTGGTAATTAATCAACGTCTTGTAAACCCTGATATGTTCATTCTTTTTTTTAGCGTTCCCCATATCAGGGTTTACAAGATATAGGTTATACGATTTGATTAAAATGCTCAAGAAAGTTGCAGTGTAAAAATCGCACACCTGGCAGGTGCTCTCGCTTCTATAGTGGACAGCTCGCAATGAAAACTCGCACGTCTGTCCCTTTTCGCACTCCGAAAACGGAAGCTTTGCCATGGTCAGCACATTAACATTCTGTGGTGCTTAGCTGGTGGGGGCAGTAATGTAGGAAGGGGAAGGGGGGCTGCAAGCAAACAATTTTCAAGGTGCAATTGCTTTCCCCCCCCCCCCCCCCCCCCCCCCCCCACACGCACACAGACACAGATGTTCAAAACTTCCGCTGCTGCCGCACCCAAAACAGCCATGACATCTATCGTCTACTTACAAACGTGCACATCATTCTATAAAAAAAAAATATCTACAGTAACAAATGGCTGGGGACCAGTGGCATACCAACTTGTTCTTGAGTGAGGAAGCAAACGACACCCCCCCCCCCCCCCTCCCCCCTCGAGCCGGGGGTGCGGTGCCCTTGGTATTCCTTCGGTGCCGCCGGCCAGTGTTTGCCCTGCCCAGTGGTGACTGTTTAAGGGGGGGGGGGGGGGGGGGGCTGCAAAACACATTCCTTGCCCCCCCGGTTGGTACGCCCATGCCAGGGACTTTTCAAGCATTCCCTCATCTATTAGTGTTGAAAATCTTCAGAAGACGTGTATATTCTTGTGTTGAGGTCATGGGGGCAGTGGCATAGGAAAGGGGGGTTCTTTTTTTTAATAATATTGTGTACTGGAAATGACTGATTTTCCTGCAGCCCCCCCCCCTTTTCCTATGCCACTGCCCCATCACCTAAGCACAAGACAATACACGTCAGAAATTGCACGCTGCTCTAGTTTCTTTTTTTTTTCTTTCGTCAATAAAAATATTTAACCCTACCAAAAAAATTATCGCCAGAACTTTTTTTCTTTTCTTTCCTTTTTTTTTTTTGGGGGGGGGGAGGTGGGGTGACGTGTTTGGGATTCCCTAAGTTTTGGAGTGGGTACAAGATACCCACCCCTTTCCCCTAACCCCTCCCTCCCCCTGCGACAAACACATACACATACATGGATTGCCTGTGTCCGATCCCCGTGGCGTCAGTACCGTTTAATCTGAAGTGCACCACCCAATGCTAATTAATTTTGTTTTAATAGAAGCAAAAACATTTGCTTGAAATTATTATAATTCTGAAAACAGAACCACCAATATTTTTATAAACTCGTCGAGGCTCAAAGCCAGTGTCATTCACAACACAAAATTGAGAACTTCTAAACCACTCTGTTCATAGCGCGACAAAATCGCACCACACGCGAAGTGCAGATAAATAAAATCCAACACACTGAACGGCTTCGTGCCAACGCCTTCGTACCCTAATCTCCTAGTACCCCCCGTACAGCGTCCGCGCCTCCACACGCAATCCGCACTCCCACTAGAGTCTACTCACACACTTTGAGTGCGGATAAGAATCCAACACAATCCGCACTCGGAGTGCGGATAAGAATCCAAAATTATTCACACTCGGAGTGCGGATTAGAATCCACCACTATCCACACTCGGTGTGCGAATAGGGACAGCCACAAGCCAACTCCCACACCTGCCAGGCGCTCTCGCTTGTACAGTGGAGACACATCCAAATCAAGGAGATCCAGCTTTGAATGTGAAGGGAGTCTCTTAAAGCATTTTTGGAACCATGTCCAAAACCCAGTGCTGGGTACAATTTTAGTCTAAAAGGCTGGTCCAGACTGTTGCTACCCGCTACGACTGAGTCTGATAAAACCAGTCTTCAAGCCTCTTGTGACAGCTTATGATCGTGCTGCGCAGCAGCAATGTTATTCGTAAGCAACTTAAAACCCTGTTTTGTTCAACTTGGTCATAGTCGGTTGCAACAGTGTGAACCAGCTTTAACACCTTAGGTGAATGTAATCAACAGTAGCTTCAGGATAAACTTGCGCATTGTACTACCCCAAAGTATTTTGACAACATCTCCGGTGTTGATTCTTGATTTCTATCTCAGCACTACAGAACACGTCAAAAGGCTTGTTGAATGCTGTGCATGTGCCTATCAAGCGAGCTGTGCTATTTCTAGGTGGTGTTTAATTTGTTTTGAAGTTTCCTGGATCTTTTAAGGGACCAGTAGGTATCTAAGCTCCATATGCACACTGTTCTTAATACAATTACTTCATGCAGAAGTTAATCTTTCTTATTTGTTTGAGTTTAATGGTGGTGTCGTCATGGTCTTTGCACTGTCGACGACAAGAGAAGCGTCATGTTGCACTTGTTCTTTTGTTGATCCGTGAAGCAAGTTCTGGTTTCTTTTTTGTTCCAGAATGTCAGTCTGAGTCTTATTCATGATGTTGCAGGAAGTCTGTATGATGACGAAAAAACTGCAGGTGACTAGAAGCTGCCGATGAGCTGGCAGTCCGGATGGCAGCTATCAACACGGCAAGGGCCTGCAGGCGCATCAGCCCTCCCCCCGTTCCTCTACTGCCATTGGAGACAGGATGCTTTGTAAAAGGTGAAACAGGGCCCTTGCACTGCTTCCCCAGCACCTTGCTGGATTTATCTCAGATTTTGATTTTCAAAACAAACAACATTACAAACTGTAAAATACCGAACAAGCGCCCACTCTAAATTGGAGATAATCATAGAGAGCTGGGGGTTGAGCACTTGGTAGGTACGATAGTTGGTAAGTGTTCATGGTCCCTTGCTTGGTCTGTGCACGGAATTACGAATAGCTGCATTTGCGGAGCTAGTTAATTATGCAAACACAAAAAAACAAAGCGTGACCTTTTTTTTTTTTCTTTTTTTACAAAAATGCATTCTGAAAAGTGTTCGATTAGCATTGGCTGTTACTAAAGCCTTCAATTTACTCTTCCGAGTTAGAACAAAAGAGCAACCCATCTTTTCTTGTACACCACTTTCTGTGGCAATAAAAAGAAAGCTGGGGGGGGGGGGGGGGGGGGGCAGGGCAGGCAGGTGCAAATGGCTCTGTGTTAGCGCACCACGTAGTTCTGAACTTCTTTTGGTCTCGGTTTGAGTTCGGGTTTTGGCATGTCAACCACGCAGTTGCTAGAGTGCATCTTTTTTGTACGAGAATTGCAGTTGAGGGAGTTGAATTGGGATTGCCGAGCATGGCAGGCACATTCACATCTCTTCACTTTCGGGTTACCCTGCACTGCCCGAAGGCATTATTGCAGGGGGGGGGGGGAGGGGAGGGGAGGTATGTAGTCAGTCGTGAAGGTAGAAATACGCCCGTGCATATGTACAAAAAAAGAAAGAAAGAAAGAAATGCAGGCACACAGGTAAACACATTCAAAAACAAAAGCGAGCCCAGAATAAGTTAAAAGCCACATTGGTTGCTCACATTCTATAGTCGGTGACAGGTCAATAAGGAAGTGGAAGCTGCTCCCACCTTTTTCCACTATAGCAGACTGAACCCTGGAGAGGAGGCGCCCTCCTTTCCAGCGTTTGCTCTGCTAAAGGGGAAAGAGGTGGGAGGAGCTTTCACTTCACTCTTGACCTGTCACCGACTATAGGTACCTGCCAACGTTCCATGTTTTTGGACGTAAGCCAACACTTTGACCAGTAGGATGAATTGGGCTGTTGTATATTGGGTGTATCAGGGAGGGGCCAGGCTCTTTAAATCGACTGCAAAATTCGGTTTCTTAACCTATGCACTACGACTTTGTGCAGCGTTGCTCAGGGATGGTCCATTTTTTTTTGTAAAATTTGCAAAGAGCGAACTTACCTGAGGAAAAAGTAAAGAAAGAAAAAAGCTTAGCTCCTATGGAAATGCGAAGAAGCCGAAGTTCTTCAAACAATATGGCGCCGTTTCACTAGAGAGACAAAAGATGGCGCAAGAGGTCACGACGCCAACTGCGCCAACGTACGAGCATACGGCGCCGAAAGCTGGTGTCTTTAGCAGACAATCTTTTCGACTCAAAAGTGGCACAAGCTTTTCTGATATCAGTTGCCAATGCATTATTTTATTATCCTTACTGATAAAACATATTGAATGGACACATAATCGATTAGAAAAGTGGTTTGTTGGGATATTTTGGCTGTTTTTTTTCGGAGTACCGATGTCATCTGCTTTGCAGTTCCTTGTTGTTACCGCGCCTGTTTTTGTTTCTGCGACTGTCGCCGCCTGCGGAATGCACTCTACTTTTGAGTTGAAAAGATTGTCTGCTAAAGACGCCAGCTTTCGGTGCCGTATGCTCGTTCGTTGGCGCAGTTGGCATTGTGGCCGCTTGCGCCATCTCTTGTCTCCGGTGCGAAATGGTGCCGTATTGTTCGAAAACCTTTGCCTTCGCCGCATTTCCATAGGTGCTAAGCCTTATTCTTTCTTTACTTTTTCCTCAGGTAAGTTTGCTCTTTGCAAATTTTACAAAAAAGTGCACCATCTGTGGGCAGCGCTGCAGAAGTCATAGCGCGATAGGTTAAGAAACCGAATTTTCCGGTCAATTCAAGGAGCCTGGCCACTCCTTGATACACCCAGTAGTTACCAGATATGTGTGCAGGTCACTCATGCAGTTGTTAATGACCATTGGTACCCAACTCAACCTCGTGCAGGGTGTCTATGAACTGGAAAAATGGTAATGTTGAGGAAGTTGGCGATTGCAAAAGCCTGAAGGTTTCCACCCTAATCACCATCGATCAGGGATATTCAGCCTTTCTTTGTCTGAATGTCAGCAAAAGACACGTGTGGTGTGACACATAAACCTTCCTACTCAGGAACGCAGCCAGCTTGCCAATGTAAATCTCTGCTTGGAAACTATAGAGTCTTGGGAGAATCCAGAGATACAATTTAATCTCGAAATGTATGAAAAACACAAACTTCTGTACTCTAAATGAAGTGCTGCTGCTTATGACAGTGCTGCTTATGGCAGATTTGTGGAATGGTTTCATAGTGCGACACGTTGTCTCTAGAGCTACCCATTTGCTCCTGAATGGACTTTCCATGGGATTTTTTTACAGGCTGTGAACATCATGGCTATTGAGGTAGTTTCTGCTGCGGGGAAGGGAATATCCCTCAGCTTGACAGTCCACAGAAGCTTTAGCAGCCAGGATTTTGGATGTTGCGAGAGCAATGACGTTTGCCTTTAGCTCATATTTTTTGCCACAAGTTGTCAACCAACCGCCAGGGTTGTCTCATCCGACAGCAGGACATGCCGGCTACTGTGGCTTCATTTAATGCTGTTGCTTAGAGACCACCTTTAATAAGTGGGTGGTATAGAATGCTAGAACGCAGAGGTGCATTCCAGACACCATGCTGTAGCATCTGCTGCTGGGATGTTCTGATTGTTTCTCATTGCAGTCATTACAATTTTCAGATTGTTTCTTTTCTTCAGTGGGAGCTCATGAAGGTGGCACTGTGCACTGAGGGACAGAGTGGCTGACAGTGAACTGCCCAAGACAACCTGCTGGCTCTCGTGACCATCTCCGAAAGCCTTTGGATGGGCTAATTGACAGGCATGCCTGGACATTTATAAACGGTAAACACAATCAAGACTACCTTTGAATTACGCCTTGGTCTAACTGCTGTTGCCAGGATACCGTGTTCGGCTGCTAGAATTGAACTGGATATGCTAAGCGCAACATGTTGCCAAGTAGGGACACGCTGGGACGCTTGTCCACAAACTCTGCTTCCCAGTCCATGAGCCACCAAAGACCCAGCCAAAGAGATCCCAAGTCAAGTCAAAGTTTTCTGTTAATCTTGCTAGTAGCAGCGTCGTAGTCGTTAATTAAAATGTCGGCGTTGCCCCGCTCATTGCGGCACACCGAGCAAAGCAGAGCGAAAGAACGGAGATAAAGACTACCAAAAGTGACGTCATTAGCAGGGTCAAACAACCCTTGCTTGCCAATAGGCTGACTTGGGGATGCCAACGATGATGTCACAAAGCTTTGGACAGGTTACATGTGGAAGAAAGGCTCAGTGCATGCCCTGCTATAATTGCTGCACATATTCAAAATAAATGCAGTTTACAATGTCTTTTGCCCAAGTTTAGTGCGATTACTGAATTAACGAGCCAAAATGCTATGTAAGTCTGCTCCTAACTCAGATTTCTTACAAAGTGCTTCAAGCTCCCTTTAATGCTAGTTTGACTTATTTGCACAAGCCTGTGCCAGTGCACAAACTAGAGCCTATACATTGCTGTACTATTTTACATTTAATGCACTGCCAAAGGAAAAGGTTCAGATACAATTAAGTCCAAGCAGCTAAACCACCAATTTGAATGTGACATACAGTAGACTCTCATTATTTCAAACTCAAGGAAGCCACGAATTTTGCATGAATTATCAAAAGCTCAAAATATCAGAAGTTCATCTAAATATGTTGCAAGATAAATTATGATTTTCTATATGGATGGCTACACATACAAAACAGATATTTCATGATTTCCTCTGCACAGGCCCATTAATCATAAATTCATAAGCTGGTATGCCATTCATGAAACATTGGTAAAATTTATGACACAAGTTTATTCAACCCTCAAAAAAGTTGTTTATCAGGGACTGTTTAGACAGCTCATGACACCTTAAAACAAAATTAAGTTTGTTCAACCAGAAAAAAGTTGTCTATTAGGGACTGTTAAGCAGGGACCCATGAGTAATGGAAACGGGCATTGTGCTGCAGTTTCTATAGCAACTTGCGTGAACACTGCGATATAAATCCATGCCGCCACATCACAGCATCCTTGCAAATTGATATGGAAACTGCCGCGCGGCGCCCGTTTTTGCCGCTCATGTGTCCTCTGCTTCAGAGACGTATATAGAGATAGTTTAACCATTCATATGGATGTATAGAAGGCAAATGAGGAGGCGCCTTTCGCTTAAGGTGGGCTGGGCATGTTCCAGAGCATTTTCACAAATTCGTATGTGGCCAACCAGCAGCCGCGCATAATATCCTGGCAGTGGTTGTGAGAAACAAAATTAATGAGCTCGTCGGAGTAACTCTCGGTGACTGGGGTGCAGTGATGTTTTGATCGTGGTCATGCAAAATCACGGTGGAAGATATAGAAAATATCAAAAACGTGCGCAACCTGCTGAACGATTGACGTATTCCGTACACCAGGCGTTGAAGCGATCAGACTCCATTTGAGCAAAACAGAAATCAAGCGGAACATTAGTTTCCTACATCTACTTGCATAACCATAATCGATACAGTGCATGCACCATACTTTCAACCATGGAGAGTTACTACATTTAACTCCAATGCACTTATCAAAACCGTTTCTCGCTACCATAGCTAGGGGATTATTTTCAGCTTCTGGTTTGCCAAGAGAGATTGTCGAACCCTCTATCTGCGTCTGATGCAGGCCTTGGCTCTGCTTGCTCCTTTCATATACCAAGATCTATCTGTACGGCTCTGCTCTGCTTTAGCCCTGTAGAGTGTGCTTTTTACTGAGCACCAGTGCACCGCAGGAAAACAAAGCCTGTGAAAGCAAGCTTCACAGGTGCTGCTTCTCCGCAGTGCACCGGTGCTCGGAAAGAAGTGAGCTCAACGGGGCCGCGAGAACAAAAAGTATGAATTACACGAAAACGTCGTTCAAATTAAGCGGCTAATGAATACATTGAAAACGTAGCGGGACAGCCCAAGTTTTGAAATTTGTTTGACTTAACCAGAGGTATTAAATCTCCGAGTTTGAATTATCGTGAGCCTACTGTATACTCTAAAGGAGATATGGCTCACTTGATTGTGCTTAATATCACTGAATGGTTGTGCAAATTTTAATTTGCTAGTTTTATTTCTCAAGCACTTGTTGTGTTGGGTATTCAAATCAATGCAAATTTTTACTTTGGTTCAATTTACGGGAGTTTTGTTTTATATATCATGTGCAGTAGAAAGGTGGGGAGCTGGGCTAGGTAGTAAACACGTTGCTTGCTGATGTTAACCATGTATGTCATATACAGCTTGTTGTGATTGTGTATTGATTTTGAATCCTCTTCTGCTCTTTATTTCAGGCTGCTCTTATATGCACCATGAAGACATCGAAGAGGTCTCCAATTGAAGGACAACTATAAGCACAAGCATGGAGGGGCATCTAGATGGCGAGCGCAAGGACAACTGTAATGTAAAATTTCTCCCAACTTCAAGCAAGGCATGCCTTCTTCCAATAAAGGCATTGTGGCAAAACTTCTTAATTGGTTCGTTTGTTCAGCTGTCATCTCTACGAACAGCTGATCTCACACAAACAAAATCCTGGCAATGAGTAGTAGAGGTTGTGTGCTCTGTTTCTTGTTGAACTCTTGTTGTTTTGTGTAAGGATAAAAAATTCTACAGGTTAGTATATTGATTGACAGAGCCTATGAACTCTCCATACCAATCCATACCTCAAAAGTTTCATGTGACTTCGGCTTGCTTGAACATGGAAGCTGTTTGCACTAAATAACGGAGCACTAGACCTTTCTGTCTTCTTGAAGCCCATAGCTACGAGCCATCCGCACCAATCCTGCACCTCCGATACGTCAGGTGACACCCCTGGCAAAGGTATAGCCCTTCCAGGGGAGTCGCCTGATGTATCGGAGGTGCGGGTGGTACGGATGGCTCGTAACTTCGGCTTTATCTAAGGCCGAAAGGTATAGTGCTTCATTATTTAGTGCCGACAGCTTTCATGATACCTACGGATAGCCCTCCGTAGTGAGCTACAGACATTCCGTCATTTTACGAAATTATGTGCCTTATTTTTACAGTCTGTCCAGTTTCTAGATTACGGGAAATCTTGCCGGCACTATGGAACACGGAACTTTTACCCATAAAATTGAGTGAAATTTTTTTGCAGTGCTCCCATACCCCTTGTCCAAGTCGAAGATGGTCAAACATCTCCGATTCCCTCTAAAATGAAGCATCCGTTTCCATTGAAAATAAAGACTTTCACATTTGATGTCGTAGTACGTCATTCGCATTCTTACGTATTTCAAGAAGACATTTAAATCACAAAATGGTTCAACGATAACGGCCACAAAACATTTTGAAAGACGGCTGTAAAACGGTTTCGAAAGACGGCCCGAAAATCGGTTGACGACATCGGTCACAAAACGATTGGCGATATCGGTCTCAAAACTTTCCCCGTTATCGGTTCAAGTTATTGGACCGATCTGGAGCCGGGGTTCAAATCATTATTGGACCGTTCTTTCCTAAAACTTTGACCGATATTTCTCCGTTATTGGTCCAATATTTTTGTGCTGCCTGGGTTAACATGCCGTTTGGCGCGCTCCAAACTGATGACGTCGGCTCGCTCCACGGGACATTTAATGCTCTCGCATTAATAAGCACTGTATCCGCTGAAAACTAATTTTGCGACCTTGCCATTGCATACGCTCTTCATCTCGAGAATATAATAGCGGCTACCAGTGGAAGTGGTGAGGTCATATTTTTCTGAGCTCACTTGGAGAGCAAGAAGCGCAAGTCTTCTTTTTCAAATAGCCAGCCTCAATTTATAGCGCAAGTTGGCGTGTATCGCTCTTTGACTTCGCGTGCGCGCTTAATGCCCAGGAGACGTTGATATGTTAACAATGATAAAGATTTGTTACAGGATCGGTACAACTAAAATGTCTCCGGAAGCATACTGGGCTTGCGCACACAAGCGGTGCATCCGCTGGCGCCTCCAACAAAATATTGTGGGAGAATATCTAAAAGAAACGACGTTACCCACATGTATACATCGCCGCCTATTTTTAGTCGTTCACATTTTATTTTTTTCTAAAGACAGGTCGAGTGCGTGTATGTACAGACCCAGCAATTTTCTGGTGTATTAATCGTCCAATAATTTAGTAACAGGTGTATCCATTGTACTGAGTGACAACGTTCAATAGCAGTGAACGACAAATGACGAAAGCATGGTCTCAGCTTTGATGGGTGCTCAAGGACCACGGCCACACAAGAGCCTATGACTTCGAGTTCATTGCCTCAGAATTTTTTTCGCGACTGCGGCTCAGTCTAGATGCCGGTTTGTGTAGAAGACGAGAGGCTACTTTTTCTCTCATTTACGGTAGGTGAGAAATTGTAATTCTAAATCTTTTTGACAAAAGTCTGACGAAGGTTCGGTTCCTACGTAACCTTTGTTTCATGACTAAATATATGATGATGAATGAATGTATTTTACATCTATTTCCCAAATATACCTTGTGGCTGTCGTGGTCGAGACTATAATGGTGGAACTGCGTTGTTACCTTCTAGCATACAATTGCAGGTGTGAGTCGTGCCGTGTCTGGTCGCGATCTGGTAGAGAAAGAGAGCAATCGCTTGTGCATATGGCGGGCGGAGTCTAGGGCCACTCGGTGGCGATGGCGATGATGATGGTGGCGGTCTAGCTGATGATGATCTCCCATCACCTTTCCCACTTTGGAGAAACAACACTCACACTTCCCCAAAACGGCCAGGTGGACAGCGCACTCGTCCAATCTTCGTGAAGTTAAATGCCAGCGCCGGTTCCAGGTGTCCTCTTGTTCGCCGTGTAGTGCCGGTCGTCGTCTGCACCACGTAGGAACGGGGTTGAGGCGCTAGCTCTATAATGTGACCGTGAGATGCTGCTCCCATCAGAATTCTGACCGCAGTTCCAGACGGATGGGTGTTGAGCTCACGTGTCCTGAGGTGCTCGTCATAGTGTTGGCGCATCTTCTCTTTGTGCAAGGCATTTCTGGAGCGGAAGTCGGTGGTGTGCCAGCGAGGTTGGAGAGATTCGAGCTTTACTGGCACGTTTGCGCACAATCTTGGTCCCATGAATAGCTCTGCTGGCGCGTAATTTTCGATTCCCGGGGTCGCACGCTGGGCTAGCAATTCCTTGTGGATGTCTGTCGATTTTCTGAGGAGTTGCTTAGCCGTTTGAACTGTCCTCTTGGCCGCCCCGTTGCTCTGGGGGTAGTACGGGCTTGACGTTAATCGGGTCACTCCCCATTCCTTCAAAACACCGTAGATTCGCATATGGCGAATGTCGGCCCATTGTCTTTTCGGAGAATTTCCGGCGCTCCATATTGTGCAAACATTGGGTTGAGGACGGCAACGATATCCGTGGTCGTCGTCCTTATGAAAGGTTGCAGCTCGAAGAATTTTGACTAGTAATTGACAGTAATCAAGTAAAAACTGCCTTCGTGGATGAAAAAGTTCATGCCGACGACTTCCTATGGTTATTTTGGCAGTGGCATCACCAAAAATGGAGGTTGACTTGGTTTCCGGTGTTCTTAACAAATCTGTCGATGTAGAGTCCAATACCTGGCCACCAGACAGATTCTCGTGCTCTGGTGCGGCATTTGGGCACACCCTGGTGACGTGTGTAAAACCTCTCAAGGATTTCAAAGCTTAGGGCTTCCGGTATGACGAGTTGATTGCCCTTGAACATCACACCATCTAGTATGGCTAGTTCGCCGGCGACTTCGTAGAACCGGCAGACTCCTTGTGGAAGCATTATTTCATTCGTCCATGTTTGGAGGGTGTACTCAATTACCCTCTTTGTTACTGAACCTGTCTGTAGCTTGTTCTTGATGCGGTCGAGCATTTCTTGGGAAGCTGGGAGTTTGAAGCGTCCGAACGGCGTCACAAATGCCGTGTATTTCTGCGATTCCTCCGCCAGATGTGCTTGCCAGTAACCAGCTCGAGCGTCGAGTTTTCTGAAGACGGTGCCACCGGAGAGCTTCGCTAGATATTCGTCTAAGGTGGGCATGATTACGCACTCTTGGGCGAGCTACCTGTTGAGGTCGGTATAGTCTACGCAAACTAGCAGTTTGGCATTTGCTTTTTCTGTGACGACCATTGGAGCGCACGAATCTGTGGCCTCGGTGACACGCTCTATAACACGGTGCTCTAGCATCTTGGAAAGCTCATTTTTCACAAGCGCTTGCACCACTACTGGCACGCGCCTTGGGTATGTAAGAGCAAACGGCCTCGCGTCTGGTCGAAGATCTACCTTGTACTCGGCGTTCATGTGACTGAGCCTTGAAGTCAGCTGAGGATACTTGCCAAGTAGTTCGGAGACGTCCTTTTTACGGTTTTTCCTACCACTGAGGTTGAGGAGCTATGGGAGAACTCCAAGAGATCGTATGGAAGGCCTTCCGAAGAGTGCTCCCTGTAGGCCTTCAACTGCGAAAAAATCCTCTTGAACTTGTTGACTGCCCCATTGCACTGAAGCTTAAAAGTGTCCAGCGGCCGAAAGCCTCTGATGACCTGGACCGAGGAGTGGTGTGTCTGGCTTTCGCGGAGGGTCCATCTATTCGCGATTGTAGTCGCACGGCGCAATGGCAGTGGAATCGGCGCCCATATCGACCTTGAATGTGATCGAGATGCCGTTCACTGACAGGGTGATATGCTCCAAGCGTCATCAGCTGAAGTGTATTTAAGTTCGCCGGGGTCCACCTCTTCAACTTCCACTGTGCGGCGAGTTGTGTGAGCTGTCGTGAAAGTACCTTGTCTCTTGATGTTTCGAAGACAAGCAAACGGAAGCGTAGTGGCATAATTTTCCACCCGGCCTGAATAATTGACCTGACGCCGGACAGGTCGTCTTGGTGTGAACTGAAGCACTGCCACATCATCTGCATAGCTGGCGGATACCATCGTTGTCTTTTTTCGGACGAGGCGTTGGCTTTAT
This sequence comes from Ixodes scapularis, assembly GCF_016920785.2. Classification (NCBI taxonomy): domain Eukaryota; kingdom Metazoa; phylum Arthropoda; class Arachnida; order Ixodida; family Ixodidae; genus Ixodes; species Ixodes scapularis. The sequence goes on from NW_024609835.1 coordinate 225,391,456, forward strand.
TTTCTTGCTCCAATATTTCTTTCTGCTTCCGGGGCTCAGTTTGTCGACAGCGCCGTGTTGACCTTGCGTACCTCGCATTTATTTGTGCTGTTGCTTGATGGCTTTGGAGTTTCACGCGGCAGCCACCGCGGTCTCGACGGTAAGCGCGGAGTCGAGTGGCAGCTTCTCGCTGAGAGTCGTATCGAGGAGGCCTATCTCGACTCGCTCCTATATTAGCTCGTCTTTCAAGGCGCCCCATTGGCATCTGCCTGCGTCAATGGGTCGGTAACGAAACTTTCGACTGTCTCGTGACTCTGTTGCTTGCGGCGGTTAAATGTAGCGCGTTCGTATATGATGTTCCGCAGCGGAGAAGAAATGTGTTTCAAAGGCATTCGTCACGCAGTCGTAGTCCAGCTTTTGTTCGTCACTGAGCTTGAGAAACGCTAGAACGTCATCCGCCTTGCGTCCCTTGGCGCACAGGAAAGTATTTACCTGAGCAGCGCTGCCTTGCTTGCTGAGTCCTGAGATGACTCGGTAGCGATCCCATCGCGTGATCTAGGACTGCCAGTCGTCTGGACGGCGGAAGTCGAGCTTAGCGTTAGAGCCGTTGCTTCTGGTTGCTGCTGACTGGGCTATGGCTTCGATTTGGATGCGTGGGGAACTGTAGACGCTGAGTTGCTACGCTAGAACCGCTCCACCATGTCCTGGTCAAGACAAGACTGATTGAACTGTGTAGGTTTCTTCTCGCATAGCAACGCAGGTGTGAGTCGTACCGCGTCTGGTCGCAATCCGGTGGAGAAAGGCTCTGAGCGCGGAAACGGCGGGCAGAGCCACCCCGGAGTGGTGGCGATGATGATGGCCGCAGTGGAGACGATGATGATCTCGTATACTCGGCTTTTAACTTTGAACACGCGAACACTTACCTTACTCATAGACATATTTTCTAGATAATATCAAACCTTTCTTTTATATGAATCCACTAACAAATATACCTTGATTGCTAGCCAGTTTTCCTAATATACTATACCTTTATTATCATTATCCTCATCGAAACGAGACGTAACCTTGAATATTTTACGTATGAGGAATACGCCCATCTTCTGATCGGGCTGTGATACTAAGAGGTGTAATTCTCAGTTCATCATTCAGAATTCCTTTCTGAAACGAAACATTTGAACACTGAATTAATGAAAAATTAAAAAAAATGCATATACTCAAAAGAAGACAACTTAAGGTATAAACAGGGTTTCCTAATTTCTATCACGATCGAAAAATAGGTGGTAATATCTACGAGATCTAGAAATTTTCAACAATACATGACTTACTGAGATATTTTTAGCAAAAAACTGCCAACTTATGTTCTAATCTGTAAAGAATCTGAACAACGGCAGCGATGGTAAGAGGTCAATTGATCAAACTTTTATTGTTGGAAAACTTATAAAGCTGATCATAAAAGTGTGATGAAAATAAATGGCAAATATCGCTGTATCCTTGAGTCACAAAAAACAATAGAATTATATCTAAATAAGTGATTGAACTAGTATTTCAAACAAATTAAAGTTGAGACCACCGTTTCAAATTCTTGTTTCTAGGTTAAAAAGGAGGTAACATCTTCATCACGACAAGAAAGAACATAAATATTTTAGTAAATATGCATTATTATTAGAATTTCTTATGTATTTCAATTGTCAGTTTCTAGATATAATTATTATGTAGACTTTGAGATGTCACGAAAATCATATGTAACAAAGCTCTAAAGTGTAACCAAAATAAAACTTGAAAACGGCTCTAAAATTGAAGCCATAATAAACTTCAAAATAAAAAAAAAAACATTTTTTTTTAACAGAAGCATAATGAAACCAATAAAATATAAAAATAAATTGATAAACGTTTGAGTGTTATCATTATGGCTTTTTATTCTTCATAAAATTTAATTCTTAAAAGCGTTAGTTCGCAAAATGCATGACATGTTTTTTTAAACTTTTAACAACTATTTTACACTTCAAAAGAAAGTATTTTCGTAGCGAAATTAAATTACTAAGATTGATTTACTAAAGATATCAGGGGAATTCTACGATAAGCTGTATTGAAACACAGTTATTATTATATAGCACTCTAAAGTGTTCTTAAAAGAATATCGCTTATTAAACATAGAATTGGGGCCTATAAGACCTTGTTTTTAGGGAACGACACATATATTTGATGGTTTCATATACGAAATAACGTACACATCTATAAAATATTCAGTTTGCTTATGTACTTCAATGGGCATCACGAAAAGTGTAGAGCGCGTCAGGAAACTAACATCTTAGATGAAAACTTTTAATCATAAAGGAAGCAAGAGCAGCAGCTTTCAGCGTGGTCCCCGTTTCTTTAAACTAAAATAATACCAGTAAAACAACAATGGTATTGAATTACGGTTGATTCGCACAAAAACAAAATAACAGAGGAAAAGCTAATACAGGATGCATGCAATTGCAGAGATTCTGCTTAATATTTCTAAGATCGCCAAGTATTCAGGTTCCACAAATAGTTTCAGTATAATCTTAATTAAACAATTTAAAATAAAATTACTTTGAATTTAGGACAAATATAAAGGTACTGAAAAATGTTGCAAGTTTGTCGAAAACAGATTTGGGTAAACATGCGCAGAAAGATGAGAATAAATGTTTTTTTTTTTTATTGTGCACTATACTATTTTGTTTTGCTATCATTTACACACATCCGAAACCTATGTACACATCAAATCTGTGACTTTAAAAATATTCTCCACGTCTTTTAAAATTTGGGATTTACGTATTTGTTTTGTTTTCCATTTTTTGGCGCAGTTGGGAATGTATCAGTAAATATTAAGGTCATCTTGAGCTCACATGTATTGATTTAAGTTTTATAATATAGCCGATTTTTACTTACTAATAAGACGTCAGTATTTTTAAGTAGTGTTTATATTAGTAATCAGCTCTATAAGCACCGGTATATTTCAATTGCATCCTCTTGTGGTTTTGCGTCCGTGACGTCCCGAACAGGATTTGCCTCGCGGTAAAACCGGCGATTGGAAATGCTTTATGAATATACAAAAAACTTGGTTTGGGACAATTGCGAATTTTGACCGCAGAAGCGCTTTTGATTGCGTACGTCGCTAATAGTACTATATTTGCAAGATTCGTTCGAGGATTTGATTTCGCGTACGTTTTTGATGTTTTAGTTTCTAAATTAGCTTCTACTAAGACGTCTTTGTCTGGGGCAGAGCGCCTAATTATTACAGCGTAACCTCTAAGTTTTTCATATGAGGAACTTAATGTTTCTTCTTGTTCACTTCAAGTGGCATATCTAGAGGTAAAGAAAGTGTATACCACTTCAACTGTGCCGTTTTTGTCATCGAAGGCAACTGATGCCATTTGATTTCTGTCATGATACATGTTTGCTCCAAGCTTCTTTCCGTCCATCTGTTAAAAAATATGAAACAAATTACACCATTTGTCGAGAACCTATATCTTCTAAGTTTTTAGATCGAATGATCTTAAAATATTTGCTTTATAAAAAAACACTTGAGGTGGGGTGGAGGTGCGGCGTACCGCAGCCCATGAAGCGTACCCCCCGATACCGCGTAGCGCAAGCCTTTTTCCCGGCTCAACAAGACCGTCCGGGGAAACGACCGAGGCCCGAGGAAGTCGCCGTGTTCAAGGTTTGTTCCCGGAATTGGGTGCACTGCCGGAGGACCCACTAGTCGCCGAAGCCGACGATGAGCAACCAATCGTCTACCTGTCCGTTGCCCATCGGAGAGCTGCGTTATTTCGCGACGATATTGGCGAAGACGTTGACGACTGGATCCAGCAGTTGGAACTAGTGGCTCGCCATAATGGATAGACGCCGGCCCAGTGCCCGCAGGGCATCAATTTTTCCCTGGAGGGATGGGCGGGACATTGGTACGAAAACCCCGAAACTACGATCACCTCCTGGGAACTGCTCAAAGAGGGTCTCCAACGGACGTAACGGCTGACAGATTTGTCACCTGGGAAACCAACATTAAGCGAGTGCCTGTGGCACGAGCCCGCCACTACAACCGGCATAGAGAAGCCTCAACCCTCGCACTGCCACACTCCGTGCTCAGCGCTAAATGTGACAACCTTCGGGACATCATCCGAGAAGTCGTTTGAGAGGAGCTCCGAAAGCTGCTGCCTGCCGCTGGTCGTCCAGCATTTCTCTCCATCGTCGGCACTGTCTGCGAAAAGGACCAATGGCAATTCAGCCAGAAGTCCCTGTTGACTCCGCACAGGTAGCACCGGCCCTGACATACGCCGCCGTGGCTCGTCGTCAGCAGACTCCCGTCGCTCAACACTACGAGGCGCCTTCCCGAGGCGACCCTCCATCGCTGCAGCACTGCCGACGCTCGCCCGGAGCGACCTGCACCCTGGAAGACGGACGTGTGGAGAACGGCTGACCACCGCCCAATCTCCTTTCACTGTAGGGGAGTCGATCACATCTGCCGGCGATAATAATATATCTTGATGGCACGAAAATATTTACATCGTTACAAACAGGTCCGCAAAAGCACGCAAGTGCTTGTAGGCGGGACCTAACAACCAGCAGAGAAACTACTAACAATATAAAATAATGCAAAGCACAAAATAAACAGAAAAATGCAGTACACTTCACCTGCACGAAACTTTGAAAATCGCATTTACAACACCAATTTTCGCGCTCTTTTTTGATCACTCCAAACGACTCTAGATGTAAAAGTTCGTTAGGAAACAAAAAATAAATTAATGAGCAACATAAAAAGGCTGAACTTGCTTTCCGTAATTTGTGTATACCCTAAGGAGGGCGAACCGCTCTATTTCTCAAAACCCCATTTTTTACAGGTTTCTTTAACGTACTATTATAATAATTCTTAAGTAGTATTTCATAGATATATAATCTTTTGAGTTGTCAAAAGCTGTAGCGAACGCATTTTTGGCTCTGTTCTTAACTCATCCAAGTTTGTTCCATATGCTAAATGTCTACAAACCTTACGCAAAATATTATCTAATTTAATTTTTCTGCAGTTCGAACAAAAATCATAAAGTGTTATACCACACCGAAGCACCGACTCTCCAAAAGCTTGAAAAACCCTCGCTGACAAAGTCAGGTTGGTTATAATTTGCAAAGAATATAAAAACGCGGATACTGCGCGAAGTCGTTTCTCAAAATACTCAATCTGACTATTCCAAAAAAAAACAATTTTCATAAAATAAAATATCCAGATATTTCATGAAAGATACATATTGAAGCGGCATAGAATTACATTTCTCGCAGTTAGGTCGATGTAGAACCAGCGGTATATTAAATGGTATCGTTTTATGTGGATTGCGGAATCACATTAATTTCATTTTATCGATGTTAACATATACAGGACTGTTTTGAACCATGCTATTAACTCGTATATATCGGCTTGAAGGGATGATAGAGCTTCCGATTCGTTGTTTCTCGGGAATACAAGACCGGTATCATCGTCGTATTGAAGAACGCGTCAAAAAAGTTCAACTTACGTATTTCATTAACGTAAATATTAAGAGAAAGGAGCCAAAATAGATCCTTGGAGGACACCTGAAGGAATTATCAGTAAATTACTTTTAAAATCACCAACTTTTAATAATTGATTCTGTTCTGAGAGGTAGTTGGTTAAAATTTTATACATAGGACCGTAAAGTTCAGGTGCTCTAGTTTGTATGAGTAACTTCAGATGCCCCTACCCGCAACTCGGGCTGCGCGTGTTTCACACGAACAACCCCCGCCCACATCACGGCGAGCGTCTTCGAGAATTCGAGGAGTACATTCGTCGTCAGCCGTCTCCAGCTGCCGCTTTTCAACGAGGTTCCCACTCGCCTTCATCCCGACGTTTTGCATCACCTGTCTATAGGTCTTCCCAAGAAAGCTTTCCCCCCTGTCCCGCCATAAAAACTAAGTGGAACATCTCCTGCAAGATGGGTTGACGTAGATCGACGACGTAAACAGCCTCCAAGAATGCCGGACACCTCTCATTCGACCGACGCCATACATCGGAGCGACAATTCAGCAACAATGTCCAAAAACTTCAACGTTGTTATCGACGGCCCCGACGAGTCGCCACTCGTGAACACTAATGCAGACTACTGCCTTGTGCAGGAAGCTTTTTCGCCGCATTCGGAGAGTGGTGACACCATAGGACGTAGCAAATACAAACCGCGGGATGCCACCTGATAACGCCAGTTGGAAGGTGCACTGTACGAGTCGACATTTATGCTAATACCAGCCCTGTGAAGTTCGCCGTTCCCCAAGACTGTGCGAGATGCATTATTCTCGAAATGTATTTCTTGTGCGAATAGGGCGCCGCCATCAATCTGGGAGCAAATCGGTTGACGCCACCAAAACCTGTCCTACTGCCGCAGGAACCCAACGCCACGTCATCTGCGGTCCAAGTCATCACCAACCATGTGAGCCTGGCGTCACGATCGTGTGTGTGTTTACCCGTCGGGATTGATGACGCTACTTGCGGCGAAGTTCTGCTCGAGGGAAGTGCTCAGTTGCATCGACGAAAAGAAATCGGCTACGCAACAGGTGTAACGAAGCTGCAAATCGAGGATACCACGGTCCTCGTTACTAACTTCCGACATGAGCCGCAATACCTTACGAAAGGTGTTGCCGTGTGCCCATGTTGAAGAAATCCACAACTCAGCCGGCATCACCGCGCTCTCAAAAGACCCCAGCTGATTGCAGCAACTCAGAACGCCGTCCTCAGAGCATGACATCGACCCAAAGCCTTCTCCTTCTGAACGACAACATCTACTCGAGCTTATCAGCGAGCTCAGCAAAAGTGCTTCTCCACGTCCTCAAGGGTGTGACGAGCAGGGCACTGTTACCAACGACCATGCGCTTCCTTTCCACCAATCCTCTTACCGAGTCTCTTTAAAAGGGAGAGATGTCAATCAAGAGCAAGTTCGGGAAATGCTGAACGACGACATCAATCAAACTTCGAGAGCCTTCGGGCCTCTCCAGTTGGGCTTGTCACGAAGAAGGACGGAACCCTAAGGCTCTGCGTGGACTATAGTGGACTGAACGCCGTGACGAAAACAGAAGTCTATCTACCTCCCCGCATTGACGAAACATTGGACGCGTTGCGCCACACCCGATATATGTCGTGGATAGGCATAAAGAGTTGCCATTGGAAGATTGAAGACGACAAACCTGACCATGAGAAAACTGCCTTGGTCACGCCTGACAGACCGCACGAGTTCAAAGTGATGCTTTTTGGACTTCGTACAGCACGAGCTACCTTCCAGCGTGTCATGGGCACCCTGCTGGCAGGTCTGAAATGGCAGAGGTGTCTCGTCTAGCTGGACGACGTCGTTGTATTTTCACGCGATTTTGATGAGCACTTGAGACGCCTTCGAGCCGTGCTCCAGGCAATCAAGATAGTCGGACTCACCTTCAAGCTGACGAAATTCCGTTTCGCCTATAACGAACTGAAGTTCTTAGAACACGACGCGAACAAGGAGTGTGTTCGTCCTGACCCCGAGAAGACGCGAGCCGAACCCGCCTTTCCTCCGCCTTCGGACAGAATGGCAGTACGTACAAAGGTTCTTGGGCCTCTGCGCCTACTATGGACGCTCCATTCGAGACTTCGCCCAGTTTTCTGCGGACCTACCTCATCTCAAAATGGACGCTGTGAAGTTCCAATGAAGAGACGAACAGCAGCGGCCATTCGACGAACTCAAGCAGAGACTCCGGACATCACCGATCCTCGGCCATCTTGACCCTTCTGCAGAAAAAGAAATCCACACCGACGCGAGTAATACCGGACTGGTCCAAAGGCAGGAGGATAAAGACCGAGGGATCAGTTACGCAAGTCGGACGTCGTCTAAGGCGGACGGGAACTACTCAACGACAAAAAAGGAGTGCATTGCTGTAGTCTGACGATAACAAAGTTTCGACCGTACTTATACGAAAGTCCATTCCGCGTGGTCACAGATCGCAACCCGTTCTTCTGGCTTACCAATCTGAAGGACCCATCAGGACGCCTTGCTCGGTGGAGTTTACGCCTGCAGAAGTTCGACATGACCGTGGTGTACAAGTCCGGCCGGAAGCACAGTGACGCCGACTGTCTGTCAAAGGCCGCCGTCGAAGCTGAACCCACCTACACCAACGACGATGACTACGAATGTTTTCTCGGCGAAGTAACTGTCAGTGACATGACAGCACTTCAGCGACCTGATCCTGTTCTGCAAGCACTCATCAAGCCCCTAGAGGGACGAGACACTACAGTTCACCGAGTTTTTTTACGAGCCCTGCCAACCTTCGCCATTAGGTTTAAAAAGAACTTCGGTCGGAACGACGACAGGAACAAAGCGTGGCTGTTGGTAGTTTTTACCAAGCTTCGCGAAGAAGCCTCCCGAGGATGCCATGACGACGCGACGGCTGGGCGCTTTGGCTGTAGTAGGACACTTGCCAGGATTCGTGAGAAGTTGTAGTGGCCCAGGGTTCCTAAGATTGTACATAACTACACGAGGTCGTGCCACGTATGCGAACGACGGAAGAAACCGCCGACGAAGCCGGCAGGGCTCCTGCTCGCGATTGTGCCGCCGACCAACCCGTTCGACCAGATTGGAATGGATTTGCTCGGCTCATTCCCGCCATCAACGCAAGGCAACCGGTAGATCATTCTCGCAATCGATTACCTAACACGATACGCCGAGACGAAAGTCCTTCCATTGAGAACTGCCCTAAAAGTCGCCACGTTTTTGTTCAATGCATCGTTCTCTGACACGGCGCCCTCGAGATCCTGATTACAAACCGAGTATCATCATTCAAGGCACAGATGACGCAAGACATCCTTCGTCTGAGCCATAGCAGCCACCGTCGAACCACGGCGTACCATTTCCAGACCTATGGGCTGACGGAACAGCTAAACAAGACCATCACCGACATGGTGTCAATGTAGGTTGACGTGGAACACAAGACTTGGGACAAAATTTTCTGTCACATTCGCATATAACTCCGCGGCTCGAGACCACTGGAGCTACACTATTTGAACTGGTTCACGGTCGCAACTTAACAACGACACTGGATGCGATGCTGCCCCACGAGCCAACTGCCGGTGGGAGTGACGACGCTCAGATGGTTCCTGAAAGAGCTGAAGTCCGCTAGCTTACCCAGCTCAGGATCCAAGACAAGCAACCTGTCCGACGCTGGCGGCTACAATCTCAGTCGTCGGGACGTCCGCTTTCAGCCCGTAGGCAGAGTGTGGGTGTGAACACCGATCCCTCGTCGCTGCCTAAGTCAGAAAATGTTAAAACGGTACTTCGGACCCTACAAGGTTGTCCTCCGCCTAAGGGATTTGAACTACGAAGTGGCGCCTGTCGAAACTCGGCTTTGTTCACACGGACGGCCGCGACCCGAGGTGGGTGATGTCGTTCGTCTCAATCCGTTCAACGCTCGATAGGATTGTGGATATTTCGTGTTCCAGGTTACTGTTCAGTGCACCATTACTTTTGTTTTGCTCTGTTTAGTTGTGGGTTGCATCGTCGCGAAGCTATTCTTTAAGGGGGGAGTGATGCCGCGCGCGGAACTAGCCGAGTAAGCAGAGTGCCTGTGGCCGAATAGTTATTGTGCTTGGCTCCCACGCAAAGAGCCGAATTTTAACGCCTGGGCGTGGACACGCCTTTTCGTTATTTCTTTACATGTCGCTTTCTGGTGTTTTCGATAATTCTTTGATTATTCGAGGTCAGAATGTTCTACGCCGAACCTTCTATGCCGACAGTTGCACAAGCCCACGCGTGTACATAAAGAGCTCCGTGGGACGAACTGGATCGAGTCGCCCTTTCGCCTGCACTCAATCCTGCCGTTACGCCGTCATCGACGCCTGTTATTCGTCATTCATTTTTATTTTGTTTTGGCATCCAAGTTGGGGATCAATAAACGTTTCGTTTCTCCAGTTATTCGCCGCCTCATCGCTCGTCATTCGTGAAATAGTAAGTTTTAAGTACACAAATTTCAGCCGTCAGATTACTGTTTCAACTTCAGATATGCATTCGCCTCACTCTAGGCACCTGTCTTACATTAATTTAGATCGCTCCTACTTTGATAGTTAACAGAACCCAGACGTTATCTGTAACATTCTGCCAAAGGAAAATAAAAACAACCCTTGGAGCATTTTAGATGTCTACCGCAGAACAATGCCATGATTTGCAATTTCTATGAAATGTTGTAATTAATGCCTTTAATATAATTATATTGCACCATTCGTCAATAAAATAAGCCATTACTTAAGACTTAAAACAATTCAATGACAACTTTTATCCTTTAGTAGGAAGAAGGCATCAAGGGCACCCTCACCCAAATGTAACTCTTTTATAAGCTTGTATGATAAAGCCCATCCCGGGCAATAGTCAATAGAATCGCGAAATCATGTATTGTCAGGGATTATGAGTGACAAATAGTTAAGTACGGGTAACAAAACGGCTAAGGATGCGAAATTATGTTCATAAATAAAATAATGAAGGAGTGATTGGTAGAGTGGCAAGCCGACACGAGAGCTAACGTAAAAGCTGCCACAGAAAGAATTTTACATCTGAAATAAACAAAACAATCTAAGACGTACAAAAAGATTTATAAGACCTTAATTATTACGTGGTTCCAGTGATAAAAAGTACGTGAATGGTGTGATATGTTCTCAAAAGATTCATTGTTACTTCACTGCGGTCATTCTTTTATAACGTAATTTGTTTTGTTTATTCTCTTTTTGCTAACAATACTCTATAGTGGTGAATAGTGCTTTGGTGCCCCTTTGGTTCAAAATACAAACATTTTGCTTCCGAGGACCAGCTAATTTCAATGTGTATTCTTGTGTCAAATAAAATTATTACTTTTATTATTAAAGGGAGTCTGAAAGTTGTACGGGACGGTCGTGTTTTTCAAAGCTCCCCGAGAGACGCACGACGATATGAGCATCAACGGAGCGGCTGCTTTGGATGGGACTGGCCAGCCGGGAGGGGAATACAGGATGTCCCTCCCGGCTCTCCCATCGGGCAAGCGACTTGCAACCACCGTCTTCCTGCACGGCGACCCTAGGGTCAAACCTTACAAGATAGGAGACTTTGCCAGATCTCTGGACGCCGCAATCGGGATGAAGAATGTGGCGGCTCTTGGCGCCTTTCAGCTGAATCACGTATGGGTATGCACGCTTCACGACGTGGAAACACGGGATCGTCTTACTTCTCTCGGGGAACTGACTGTGAAGGAAAGGAGATGCGTCGTCGTCGACCCTAATGTGACCGAGGCATCGCTTCGGGTGCACTGGCTGCCAACCTACGTGAACGACGAAGAGGTGAGCGCCGTTTTCCGATCCTTCGGCAGGATCAAAGACATTCGACGAGAGATGTGGCGGGCGCCGGGTGGCGAGTACGAGATTGAAACTTCTACCAGGATCGTTACTCTCTCGCTTCGCGACGGGCTGACCAGGGATGAGCTGCCGCACCAGGCGACAGTTTCCGGCTACCCGGTCCTTGTGTCAGTGGCTGGCCGGCCGCCTCTTTGCCTGCGCTGCAGGCAGGTGGGCCACATGGGACGACAATGCAGGGCTCCTTGGTGTAGGCTGTGCCGGGAAGTCGGACACACGGAGGACGACTGTGCTCCAACCTACGCATCCAGGGCAAGAAAGCAGGTGACCACCCCGGCAAACATCCAACTAATGGACCACGATGAGACGGAAGAGACCAACGAGCAAAACCCGACGGCGGTGACGGCGGCGGTAGCGGCTGAGCCGACAGTGGCCGCAGAGGCGGTGGTGGGTCCCGGGGCCGAGAAGTCGGAGCCACACGTTCGTGACGAATCGGAGGCTGGTGAACAAGGGAAACCCGACACACCAAAGCCGATGCTTCGGAGGACACAGCCACTCCGACGCAGTCAGCAGCGGAGGCGACCGCTTCGCCAGCGGGGGCAGCCGCTCCGGTGGTTAGCTCCAAGCTTGGTCCTACACCAGAAACCTGTTCCAAGGAAACGAGGGGGCCGATCAGGCAAAGTTCCAGGCAACAAAGAACCAAGGACAAATAGGCCCCCGAGCATCGGCTCCCTCTCCTACTCGTCTTTCTCCGTACTGTCCTGCCGTCGATGGGGATTAGGGAAGACCGGTCCTGGTTCGCTTGGTGAGTGTCATGTCTCGGTCTCCGTTCATCAACCTGTTTTTACTGGTCTTTATTTGCTTGCTGCTTTTTTTGTTTTTCTTTTTTGGTCTGCGATGTTCCTGTTTGTCAGAGCCTACCTTTTTCACATGTCTGCCATTCACCAATCGATGTATTTTAAACCCGAATCGAGACAATGTCCTTTTGCCATTATAACATGAACAAAAAAGTGTACCCACTGCCCAACGAAGTAGGGCGAAAATTCAGCGCCCTCTCTACTACTCCCCTTTCTCTGTTTCATTTAAACATTCAATCAGCACGGAACAAGTTTGATGAGTTGAATATTTTTTTAGACGATTTTGGTTTCTCTTTTGATTTGCTTATGTTAACCGAGATTGGTGCCGTTCTGATGAGACGATGGACCCTTTGGATGGATCGCGGTTTAAAGCGCGGGGGTGGTGTTTGTATTTACGCAAAAACAGCTTTCGAATGTACGGTCATTGATCAGTTGACTACTGTTACAAATGATTTTGAAATTCTGACTTTAGAAAGTTCAAAATCTATATTATCTGTTATGTATCGTCCACCAAATGGTGATATAGACTTGTTTTTGGAATTCATTGAAAAACTCTTTATGTTCATGGGTGAAAACAATGTCACCTTCTACTTGGGCGGAGATTTTAATATTGATATGATGACGTCATCTCCGCGACAATTGCGGTTTTTGTCATTGTGTAATTCCTACGGTTTCTTTTGTCCAATATCCCAACCAACTCGGGCAAATAATACGAATGCAACGCTTCTAGACTTGTTCATAACAAATATTGATGATTCACGCCTAACTGCTGGTGTCATTGGGGCCACAATCAGTGACCACCTGCCAATTTATTTGTTTGCCGATCTAAAAATTCGGTCAAAAAAGTCTTCGAACACAAATTACACTTTTCACAGAGATATAAGTTCAAGAAGACTAAACTATTTTGAAGAGGAAATACAACTTACAAACTGGAGTGCGGTTTTTTCCTGTGACTCAGCTGACCAGGCATATGATCTCTTTCTTGAAACGTTTACAAATATCTATGACCGGTGCTTTCCCTACAAGAAGTGTCGAGTGCATAAGAAATCACGCAAGCCGTGGGTTACTTCGGAGATAATTAGAATGATGAATCGAAAGAATGCGCTCTATAATAAATTTCTGCACACTAGAGATTTGGGCGTCCTCCGCGAATTTAAAATTCAAAGGAACATGGTGACTAGCGCTATTCGCAAGTCAAAGCGTACATACCATTACGATATGTTTCAGGGTGAATCTAGAACGGATGTCATGTGGAAAAAAGTGAACATGTTAGTAAAACCTCACTCTCGTAGTGACTCAATTAAAACGATTACTGTAAACGGCGAGTGCATAACTGGCGCCGCGTTGGCTGACAGGTTCAATAATCATTTTGTGGACTTAGTTGACAGCGCTCACTCTGTCAATGCTTGTGACCTAGTCGATAAGATTTTGGAGAGTGTTTTTCTTCTGCCTACTGACGACAGTGAATTGATATCAGTATATAACAATTTTAGAAACAGTAAAAGTAACGACGTGCATGGCATTCAGATCGGGCCTGTAAAGCGTGTAATTCATTCTATCGCCCCTTGTTTGACCCACATTTATAACCTCGCCCTTCAGGATGGGGTGTTTCCTAAAAGAATGCAAGTGGCCAAGGTGTCCGTCCTCCACAAGGCAGGGGATAAGAACAACGTGGGTAATTACAGGCCTGTGTCTGTATGGCCGGTATTCTCCAAAGGACTAGAAAAAATTATGCACATGAGGCTATATGCTTTCTGTGAAAAACACTCAATTATTACCCCTTGTCAACTCGGTTTCCGAAAGGGGTACTCGACAGAGTTGGCGCTACTAAAACAGAAAGAAATGATACTTACAAACATCGAAAACGAACTGCTAACATTAAGCATATTTATCGATTTTTCGAAGGCATTCGATCGCCTTAATCATAAAACTTTACTGCAGAAACTGGACCTTTGTGGCATCAGGGGTGTTGCCCTGACCCTAATCGAAAGCTATTTGCGAGACCGTTATCAGTACGTTGAAATTGACGGGGAGCGTTCAAACATGCGCCAAATAAAGACAGGTGTACCGCAAGGGAGTATTCTCGGGCCCTTCTCTTCAATCTTTTTATAAATTACATAGTGAACTTAGATGATAGCGTCAACTACATAATATACGCAGATGATACAAGTTTGTTTTTCTCTGGAACTAACATTGACGTCATTATAAGAAAAGCAAATCAATTCTTGCAGAGTCTAAACGTTTGGACCACCGCAAATTCATTAACAATAAATGTTTCAAAAACTAAGTCAATTATTTTCCGCGCAAAAAATACAAGCTGCACCAGCAGCCTGCCGGGAGGGCTCTCTTTTGCCTCACGAGATGTGAAAATTGTAAAAAATGCTAAGGTGCTTGGCGTAACTTTTAATGAACATATGCTGTGGGATGAGACGGTGCAGGACACAACCATAAAGCTCTCGAAGGTTGTAGGCGTTTTATATAAATACAGTAATATCTTACCCCCCTCGATAATGCTGCTTTTATATCACTCCCTGTTCTGCTCATATTTCGATTATTGTTTCCTGGTTTGGGGTACCACTACGAAAACGAACGTTCAGAGACTTTTTATAATGCAAAAGAGGGCAATACGAATAATATGTAATGTAGCGTATGATCACTCCACAAAATCTTTGTTTAAAAAGCTTGACACGTTAAAAATCACCAATTACTATAGTTACAAGCTTTTGATGTAATATAAAAGATCATTAAACAACCCTATTAGCGTTTTTAATTCAGTCTCAGGTTTGGAGTCGCGAGACGCAACATACAGCACTCGTCATTCGCAAAACTGGGCCGCACCGCGCTCCAGAACTACTTATGGTGACCAGAGACTGGCTTTTACTCTCCCAAGAAGTTTAAACAACCTTGAGGCAAAGGGAATTTCCGTGGCCAACACAAGCAAAAAGGAAATTCGTGACCTATTTGAGTGATCTATTGAATAGGTGTTGTCATGTTTTGAAGGTGCAGAGGCAGTTGCGTATATATTTTTCAAAGTCAATGTGCATTGTAGTGCATGTGCTCATTACTAAACTCTTGGAGCAAGCGTGTGCTACTCTGAATTATGTTTACCTTGTTTAACTCTTTCGCGCTGTATATAATTGACACTACTGTCCTGTGTAAGCGCTCGATTATCTGTTTTTATATATGTTGCATTGTTTTTTCACTCATATGTTGTGTTTCTTCTGCGGATGTAAAGGGGAGGCGGGGGCTTCGTCAAGTAGCGACATGCTGCTTTTTTCCCTGCCTTCCCCTCTCAGATGGAGAGGAAATAAATCGATTGATTGATATACGGCTGATTGTATGCGTACTCCATGATCTCAAACATTGCAGACAAGGACCAACCATAAGTTTTGAAAATCACAACCTTTTTTTTTAAAGGAAAACATCCAAATTAATAGAACTCGACAGATAGGGATTAGACCCTGTGCCTTCACGTGACAGTAAGTGCGGTGATAATTGGGACTGGAAGGTTAAGAAAACAACAACAAACGGTAAATTAAGGAAGCATAGATGCAGTGATGAAAATCTCTTCTTTGTGTGGAAGACAAATGCGCTTTTTTTCTTCCTCTTTTTTTTAGACTCGGTCGTGCAAGTGGCAGTGCCATATCAGCTATTTATAAGTGCACCCTGTTTGCAGAAGTCCGTTTCTATGCTTGTTCTGCCTAGTTAAAAAACTTAAACCCAAAAAGGAGAAAACATTTGCTATTCCGAAAAAGCCTTCGGCAGATTTTTGTATTTACTTTCCGTTCTGCAATGTTAATGAATCTTAGACCCGAAACTATATTGCTGACTGTATGCATTGCTGCTTTACCATTCTACAATATTTATTTAAAAAATCGCACTTACGGCTGGATTGTGCTTACTTTGTATACACAAAGTAAGCACATATATTCTTCGGTATAAAATAGTAGCTCCGGGCTCCACTAAATTACGGTCACAGAAAACTTTATTTTGTGCAACAAAACCCGCTCATGTTGGATAGTGCTACTTAGGCTCTGGAATGAAAAGAAACAAATCGCTGGCACTAGAAAAGCCATCGTATACATCATCTAAAAATACTAGTTTTACGGACACCATGTTGACATGCTGTATGTACTTCTCTTGATCAAATTTTTTAGCGTTTTACTCCAGCGCTTGGTGGTGAGTAACGCAGCTATACGTATATATATGAAAATGTAGATATGACCCTGAAAAAAATACTAGATCTTAGCTTAATTTATATAGACGTAGTATATTTTATAAAAGATGAAACTCACAAATGTGTCGACTGTTGTTCCATCAATGGTTTCGCGAAATATTAAGTTGTCTGCGAGCACTGAACTTTTCTCCATCCTGAGAATTATGTTCTCTTGAATGTAGAGCAACTTTTCACCGTTCAGTCCTCTTGCCTCAAGAAGCCTTGGATACACGACGTAGTCAGGAAAAGGGGCTGCGCATATAAGAAATGAAAATTAATTGGCTCGTTATAATTTTAGTCGTAGTGGCTTCTTCATAATTCAGCTGTTGCAATTACTTTGAAAACAGGATTTGTGCACCCTGTCGATCTTCTGAAAATGGCGAGGGCCTTGATATTTTTTATGCGTTAGGGGTTTGTAGAAGTCGATTTTATTTTCATTTATTCGTACAGTTAGGACCAGGTGAAAATATAATCTAACATCTAAATTTAAACACCTTCCAAAGTATAAATACTTTCAAAATAACCTGGAATATTCACATTTTAATTTTTATTGCATCGAGGAAGACGCAGTAATAAATTAAAAGTAATGCAATATGGTTCAGTCATTTTGTTAACTACGCTAAGTAGATAAAATATAACTGGAGCGCAGTGAATACATATTGCTCTCTTATTTTCCCAAAAATTAAATAGGCACAGAATGTAGCTGCAAAGCCCAAACATTATTATTTAAACGGAATTCCACACGCACCACGGATAATTAGGCACAAACCTTAGTAGCATAAAAATACGAAAAGGGAGCCAAAGTAAGCGGAATTCATTTCTGGAGGGTGGGACGTTCGTAGTACCAGCTTCCGCCGCTAGCAGCGCTTCGTGGCACCCCATAAGATTCAGTTTGCCAACCGGCTTCGTATGCTAAGGTTATAGCGGCATGTTGCAAATTTTTCCCTAAGCGCTTTAAAATCTTTTCTCGTTTTTGAAATGTATATTTCGAAGGGCATTCCACACTCAAAGAAATGTTTGGGGAATTGATAGGCAATTCTGCTGGATACGTGGAGCGTTCTAGCATCACAAGCGCTTCGAGACAGCGGCAGCTCGTGGCGCAATGTAGACACCCCGCAACATTTTGCGGGGAAGCTGAATTTGTGTATACGTCACGTGACGTCAATTTCCTCGCTAAATTTAGCGGGGAAACATCATTTGTGTAGGTCATGCGACGTCAGTATATCCGTTAAATCTAGCGAGGAAATTGAATTGGCGTTGAAATCACGTAATGTCAATTTTGCCGTTAAATCTAGCGGGTAAACTGCATTTATGTTTTGTTCACGTGACATCATGTCACCTGATATCAATTTATCTGCTAAAGTTAGCGGGGAAACTGAATTTGTTTATAGGTTATGTGACACGAAGTGATGTGGCATCATTTTTCCTGCTAAATTTAGCGAGGAAACTAAAGTTATGACGCCAGTTTTTCCGCTAAATTTAGCGGGAAACCAAATTTGTGTATACGTCACGTGAAACGAAGTCGTGACGTAACTTTCCCGCTCAATTTAACGGGGAAACTGCATTTATGATGTGTCACATGACGTCAATTTTCCCGTTAAATCTATCAGGGAAACTTAATCCTGCTTCACTCAAACCGGCTTCACGAGGTCAGCAACAACAAACCACGTGACATGAAGGCATATGACATCAATTTCCACACTGAATTTAACGTGGAAATCGAAATGGTTTAAACGTCACGTGATGTCAATTTTTCCGCTAAAGCTAGCGGGGAAATTGATTTTGTGTTGAGGACACGAGAAATCGTATGTCGTGACGTCAATTTCCCTACCGAATTCAGCAGGGAAACTGAACTTCTTTAGATCACGAGACGTCAGTATTCCCACTAAACCTAGCGGGGACACTGAATTTGTGTATAGGTCCCTGACATTTATGTCGCATGATGTCAATTATTGCGCTGAGTTAAGAAGGACACTGAATTTGTGTGTAGGCGACGTAACACAACGTCATGTTTCATAAATTTCCAAGCTAAATTTAGCGGGGACCCTTTATTTTTGTGGTCACGTAAAGTCAATTTGCTACTAAATCTAGCGGGGAAACTAAATTTCTGCGGAGGCCACGTGACAGCCGTGACGTCAGTCGTGACATCATTTTTCTTTTACATTTAGCGGCGAAACTGAATTGGTGTTGAGGCCAGGTTACGTCAATTTTCCCGTTAAAGCTAACGGGGAAACTTTATCCGGCTTCACTTAATCTGGCTTTACGAAATCCGAACAACGAGCCAAACATCCTTTCACGTTAAAACGTTCTCCTTTTCGGACGCTTTTCATATGGGCGAATAAAAAAAAAGTCACACGGGCCGAGATCCGATGCATGCGAAGGGGGGAGGGAGGGACGGTGGCATTTAATTTTTCAAAACATTGTTGAACTGACAAGGCAGTGTGTGGCGGGGCATTGTTCGTGATGGTCCCACCACTTCCTCCTCCCCCTTGAAACAGGGCATTTCTGCCTCGCCAAGTAGTGCACGTTTCGCAAACTCCCAGGTAAGACACCTGGTAACAGTTTCACCAGTAGCAACAAACTCGTAGGGAACAATTCCCAAATTTTTCGATGTTTCGATTAGTTGAGGAGGTAGAGGGTCTCACTGAACGAGCTTGGTCATTGATCAATATTCACCCGCCTTGAACCGACAAAAACCACTCGTAGACTTGCGATATCTTAATAGCACCTTTTCTGTAAGCTGTATGAAATATTACAAAAGTCTCGCCACCGTTTTCCCTAAAAAAAAAAATATTGTGGTTGCGCGCTGGTCCTTCATATCAGATATTGTTAAAAAAAAGTAATGAAACGAGAAATGGTTTTTAAGTGCTAAAGGGAACATTTTAGCAGACAAAGCCGGTCAGAAAACTGACCCTGAAGCGTTACGCTTAGCGTTGCTAGTGGCGGAAGCTGGCACTACGAACGGCCCGCCGTCCAGAAAATTATTCCGGTTACTTTTGGG
This sequence comes from Ixodes scapularis, assembly GCF_016920785.2. Lineage (NCBI taxonomy): Eukaryota > Metazoa > Arthropoda > Arachnida > Ixodida > Ixodidae > Ixodes > Ixodes scapularis. Next base: position 225,410,862 of record NW_024609835.1, read on the forward strand.
TTCCCCATGTAGATACGTCCTAAAAGGCAGAGATATCCTGGTGAACTTTTTAAAAGTAATCTTGATGCCCCATCAAATACTTTCGACACGTATAATATAAAATAAGGATAGCCTATTTTACAGTAAAACTTCTGGTGCGCACAATTACTGGTAAACATAATATACACACCATATCTACTAAACAAAACCAATTCAGTGTCACCGTTAATATTACGTCAGATGACTTCGTGTCACGTCACGGGTAAACAAATTCAGTTTCGCCGCTAGATTTAGCGGGTAAATTGACGTCACGTTACCTCAACACCAATTGAATTTCCCGCTAAGTTCAACGGGGCGGTTACGCCGACTGCGACGCCGTGAAACGCAAAAACGGGCGCCTAAGAGTTGCGCTCTAAAAGAGATAACAGATAAGCTCTACCTACGCCCTATCTGCTAACCGCGCACCCTCTGTCTGACTGGTGCAATAATCGACAGACGGCGGCAGCGGCCCCGGTGGCTTACGGCAGCTCAGTAGCCCCCCGTCCCGCCTAAGCGTACGGGAGTTTCGAATGATAAGCGGTGTGCGATTTTTCGGTTCTATAATGGCCAGTGCAGAATTTCTGTTTTGTTTCTAATGGCATACAAAAAATGCACGCTGAAAAAAATGAAGCCGATGGTTGGTCGAGTAGTTTCAGCTACATGCCGGCTGCTTTTGGCACGACCGGGCGGTTACTGAGCTGCCGCGTGAGCTGCAAGGGCTGATGCTGCCATTTGTCGGTTATTGCGCCAGTCCAAGTGCGTTCTTTGCAGACAGGCGCCGTAGATAAAGAATACCAGTTGCTGTTTTTCTTTTTACTTTTCTGTCAGGTAAGCCTGTTCTCTAAAATTTTTAGATGCGGAGAATCTCTTGCTCGGGTCTATGTCCCGCGGCGTCGTAGTCCGCACTCACACTACGCATGCGCCACTCTCCTCCTTCCCTCTTTAAAACAGCTGCGCGTTACTCTCTCCGCTCTCTCTCTCTCTACCAGCTGCGTGCACTTCTTGTGCGTTCGCTTCTACTCACACCGCGCGCGCATGCGCAACTCTCCTCCTCTAGTCTCCTCTCCTTCAAGTGTGAATATAATAAGCGGTAGCGCGCTCCGCGCGTTCAGTTCACCGCTGTTGACTCCACTTCACTCCGTCCTTCCGATGAAGTGTGATGGAAGCAACAGTCCCGTCAGTTAGTGGGTTGGCGCAAGCAAGCGTCAGCACCAGCCCACAAACTAACAGCAGCGCTACGTCCACTGAAGACAAAGCTGCGCAGCAAAGGGCACGCGACGCTGAGCGCAAACGCTTGAAGCGAGCGGCAGACCCTGAACTACGGCAACGAGAAGCGGCGTCCATTCGTCAACGTCGAGTGGCGGATGCTGAACTACGACAACGTGAAGCAGCGGCGGTTCGAGAACGTCGAGCAGCAGAACCTGAGCTTCGGGACCGTGAAGTTCAACGTAAACGTACGAAGCGAGCGGCGGAACCCGACCTTCAAGAACGGGAAGCCGCGTGTAAACGTCAACAAATGACTAGAATATTGACACCTAGTTGTGACGCTATAGTTTTTTAAACTCTTATATTTATACTACATTTTCCCTTTTTGGGCTGCAAACAATAATTCTGCATTATCACTGACTATGACAAAGGTTGATTTCTAAGCAATCGGAGATAACTAGATTACTGATGTGCTTTTCAAAATTTTCTAATTAGTGTATTCCCTTTCCTTTATAACTAGTATCTCCTTTCTATCTTTGAGAACGTTGAGACCCTTGGGGGGCGGTTTTATTGTTGTGCCATTCTATGTTGTTGCTAAATGAAACATGTCCTGTTCCCGTCCTCGTCCTCCCTGTTTTATACTTTCAAGTTTTGTAGGAAGATGTATCTTGTAATATGCGACGAGTTGGGATAGCAGACATTTCAGCTTGCTTTGTTCGGGAGTTCCCATTTCCACGAGAATATTTAATTGGCCTTCGTTGTAGCGCGCCAAAGATGCACACAGAACGTTGGATTCACATCGCACAGGTTTGCTAGTCATGAGCATTGAGTTTGTTGATAAAGTATAGAGAGCTTCACGAGGAAGATGCATGTGAGAAAAATTTTGAGGCAGTACAGAACACTGATGCAGCCAAGAAAAATACAAACATGCCCATGTTTCCTACTCTCGTGTCAGTCAATTTGAGACTCAATGAACCTGATAGTGGCAAGTCTTTCCAAAGCGAACGGCATCGGCGCCACCACGTCAGTTTTCTGTACATTTTGCACGACAGCGCTGCTGATTCATAGGACACTCTTGATGCTTTTGCCTCTTTTTTTACATCTAGCATATCTGGGCCTATTAGATCAATCTCACGATTCATTTGGTGCATTTATTGCGCTGCTATAGCTTTTGTTCTCAGGAGGAAGGAAGCGGTGAACAAGACATGTTGTGCTATCTCAAGCACTGCGTGCACAGGCCCACAGCAATGTTGTACGTACAGAAAGACTGAAGTTCACATAATAAAAATCGTTTTATCGGTGGCTTAGCAAAACTAGATGGTGGGGTCGGGCCTACTGTTAAACGAGGGAGACACCAATTTCTCGGGTTGCATTTTTACTCAAAGCGATGCATATGACGTCGCTTATCCTGGCGTGCAACTTGTGCCAAGACATTGCAAATAATTTAGTAGTACATTGTTTCTGCCTAGTGGTTTTTATTTTTATTGCTGGGAGCCAGGAGGTTGAGGTGACACCACAGGTCAGTTAAACATATTATTATGGCGGCCAGATGGGTTCCTAAAGTATTGACATAGCAGTTGCTTTGTCTGCCCTCATTTTAGCACATGGTTACATCTATGAAGAGTGCTACGTCTAAACCACACAACCGGTAATCTGAGAATGTCAAGGTGGATGTCACAAACGCCTCAGAGACTGCACTTTGACGTGGACATCTCAATGAAAGGCATTACGTAAGAATGCGACTTCTAAAAGGCAGGGCTGATGAACTGGAAACGCTGACGGAGATGTTGCTAAGGCATCAATGCGAAAGTTCGTTCAGGCAGACACTTGGCACCTGGCACACAACTAGTCCTAGACACTACACACCGTTGATGGTGCTGCTTCTACAACTCTGGTGTCTTAGGGATGTGCGCCTGTTTTGTGATATGTACACTCAATGTGCTGCAACCGTGAATGCCTCTGCCTCTGCATCCAAATCTTTTAGGCCCGGACTGATCTGTGACATCATCCCAAGATCCTGCCTCCCAGCAATAGAAATTGAGACCATTGGGTACAATTAATGCAGTTACAAATTATTTACTGTGTCTTGGGAAGTTCTAAGTTATATGTCATTAATTGTGATGCAGTGTGCACATTTCTTAGTAAACAAGATACGACCCATAGCGTCTATACTCCTTTAAGAAATATTTAAATCGAGGGCATGCTTATATTGTAAATGGTTAACTATTTTGATGGAAGCAATCTTGCCACTTCATTTCATGTATCTAGGATCATGTACGTCATCATCCAAGATGACCCTGGAACGTCCAGAGCTCCGTCCATAGAATCGTCGGAGTACAAGCTTCCTCCCGTGCCACTTGACATCACGCAGGCAATGCAGAAGCATACTAAAGGCCACTATGTGGCTTGCAGAAGCAGACTTATTCAGTGGATCTACCACGATCTGTGTCTGTATGATATGTAAGTAAAAGTTGGTCTAAATTTACTCCTACTTTATAACAACTCAAATCAGCAAATATGCATGTTTTGGTTTGCTTGTTACATTTACATATTCAGACAGCTGTTCAAAAAACCGAAATTAATATGCTTTCAATATTCTTGTTTATTCTTTTGAGGTGTGGAGGGACAGGGGGTTTTTCTTTGTACGCTTACATTTATTGAAGCTGTGGGGGCGTGAGTACATATTTATGGCAGTGAAAATGTAAGTCCACTTTGAGTGATGGGTCAAAGTCTGAGAACTCCTAGAAGGCTCACGATAGGTGGCTTGAACTGCTAAGCACGTTGCTGAAGCCAGTTGCCAATCTTTAACCTTTTGAGGTCATGTGGGATTTTACTTTGTTGGTCCGTCAGGTTCGACTTAGTTGATGCAAAAAAATGACCCAATCAACGAGTAAACTTGAATTTAACTACTTAGTTTAAAATGAGTGATACATTCAATGAGAAATATCTTTGCATTCTCCTGAATACGGGAGAGATGTGAAACATCCAGAAAGTTTGGAGAAATTTCGTAAAATTTAAAATCGAGGTACCATTCTTTGGAGAAGTTCCTTCACATAGGGTTCTTTGTTCAATGCTCGATGTTCAATGTTCAATGATCTATGGTGCCCCCGGTGGATTGATTCGAGCGGGAAGCCACTGCAATCACGCATGCTGCAGCTGCATGTGCTTCGCTTGTGCCATCAAATTTTTATGGCTACAAATCTTGGGAAAACTGGTTTTACCCAAAACGATGGCGGTTGGCTAGGTGATATGCAAGGATGTATATACATCTTTTACTGTAAGTCACTGCTGTGGACATAAAGAACAGTTTCCAGTTTCCCTCCCTGAATACATTTCTTGGCAAGACAAGTAGGCAGAGTGGCAATGTCCAAAACATCTCTCTCGCCCAGAACAGAGTAGCGAACCGGGACTGAGTACTCGAGGTTAACTTCTCCGTCTTGTCTTCCTTTTTGTCTTATCTGTCTCTCTCCACATGTCCATATAGTGAATGGGCTGTTGTAGATCCAGTTGCTTTGAAGTAGAAGAAATCTGGAGGGAGTGATACCTAAAATCAGGGAGCAATACTCAGATGCATTGAACAACATATATTGCTTTATTTTCAAGATCGGTTTATGTAGTATGTGTTTAAACATAATATTTTTACCTCTAATGTCTATTTACATGGTCTTTTTTTACATCTAGTACATGGTCACAGATAGGTCTCCAGCTTGACACAACCTTGGGGGTTATTGTAATTGAAAATTTTGAACTCATTTCCAGTAGGCGTTTGGAAGACCTTCTGGTGTCTTTGGAATCTTTTTTGAAAGGTCTTGCCATGCTCATAAGTTATATTTGTAGTAGTAGCAGAAATACAATTTTTGTCAGTTATATAAATCCCTCATAGTGAATTGTAATTAGTGCAAGTTTGCATTGAGATTTTTTTTGATTGTATGTATGTACTTTTTTATTTGGCAGGTACTCAGATAAACTGTATGAGAAGGCTGCAAAGTGCCTTGTGGATACGTTCCCAACGCTTGCAGACACCACAGAAAGTGGACATGTGAGTAACTAGCTGCAGTTTTATTCGAACGCTTGTCTCCTGTTAGGCAAATCTGTAGCCCTTTAAACAAATGGTGTGCAAAGCAGTGTTGAGGAGTTCCCACTCCTGAGTTGGAATGATGCCGGGATCATTCCGCGTTTTCGTGACCCCGGAACGGAATGGGAATGGAATTAGATGCCTTTTGCCCGGAATGGAGTGGAATGAAAATAGAATAAACCCAACTCTCCCTTTCTTTCTTTCTTTTTTTTTTTTTGTTTAGGGTTTATGGTCAGCTAAACTGAGCCAGTCAGCTGGTCAGTTTCTCAGAAATAAAATGGGCGGGAAACTGCCAGCCCGCGTGGAGTCTTAACAGACTTAGAGGCAAAAATGCAATACAAAAAACAAGCATCAAAGCAAAGAGCAGAGGGGGGGGGGGTCTTTTACAGACGCGCAGGCGACCACGAGCTTCACTGGCCACTGGCGTTACATGAGAGCGAAACAAGAAACCAAGCACCAAGGAAAAGAAACGAAAGAAACGGCAATGAAAGAAACAGCCATGCATGGCTCCTTATCGTCCTTTTTCTTTTTTGCAACGGCATGGAGAGTGCACGCGCGCAGATGTACTGAGATTTGGGAGCGGGGCTGACTTATAACTCGCAGAACTATCATAACTCGTTGACTGACGCGCCGCCGAAAGATGATCGTTTATTGTTTTCTTATAGTTTGAGGAGTGTTGTTTAGCGGGCGGCCAACCCGCTAAACAACACACCATGTTCAATTGCGCGCACTCCTTCGAAGTGCGAAAGGTGGGTTTACTTCGGCATTAAAACAAAGGTAGATTCACTTCTCTCTTCTCTTGCGCTTTGCTCCGACGCTTGTTTTTTTATACTGCTATTTTACGTGCAAGTCCGCCGTTGGTTTTTGTTCCGATGCTTGTTTTATGTTTTACATTCAAGTGGGTTAGGGTTACAAGCAAACGAGCAGATTCCCGCTCATTTCCTTTGACTTTAGTCTCTACATACTTTGTTTCACCTTGTGATGGACCGCTACGGACGCTACGAGTCACCCCAGGCAATCCTGAGCAGGACTACACGCACGGCGCGTTGCCCCAGGGTCATGCGACACTCAGAAGGCACTGGATTTATTTCGACGGCTCTCGTTCTCTCTGTTGTGGTCCATCGTAAGGTGAAGTAGACTATTGTGACCGCTCTTGGCACATGACCGAACTGACTAGACTTGCAAAAAGACAGTCCCGCGCCAGACGAGGTACAACTGTTGCTGTGATGGCCACCGAGAAGGAGAGCTGGGTGCTAGCTGCTACTTAGGTTTTGGCTTCTGCACGTCTCAGCTGTCTGGTCTGTTATGGAGGTCGCCGACGCGCCGACGCTAGCGAGCTCCAAAGTACAAGGCGACCGAGAAGAACCGTTCGCGCGCAGCCCGAGATCTAAACATCCGTTCGTCCGCTTCGCGCGTAACCTGAGCGCCCCGTACCAGAGGCGCCTTTCTTTTATTTCGTTTTAGATTTAATAAACGAGACGTCAGTCTTCAGTCTGACTCCGGCACGAAAGGTTGTCCATGTGTGCCCTTCGTAAAAGAACGTAAAACGAAATATGGTGTCAGAAGTGGGATCGATCCGCGAGTCTGCTAATGATTGGTAAAGCGCAGGATCGCTCCGCGAGTCTACTAATAATTAGTAAAGCGCAGGATCGACTACAAACGAAGGAACAATGGACAATCCCTCAACTTCTGCCGACAATGGTGCTACCGAACAAACGGTAACGGCAACTTTTCGCATCTCGCCACCCGAAGCCTTCAGCTTTACAACACCTAACGAATGGCCGGCGTGGAAGAAGAGATTCAAGCGCTTCCACAGTGCATCAGGACTGGCATCTCAACCATCATCACACCAAGTCGACGCTCTCATTTACATCATGGGACCACAAGCTGAAGACGTCTTACAGACCTTCAAGCTGTCCGACACCGAGGCTCAAGACTTCGACAAGGTGATGGAGAACTTCGAACGTTACTTCATTCCTCGTCGAAACGTGGTGTACGAGAGAGCCATGTTCAACACAAGATCGCAACTGGAGACGGAAACCGTCGAGGAGTACGTCACTGCTCTCCATGGATTAGCCACTACGTGCAACTATGGACCACTGAAGGAAGAATTGATCCGCGACAGGCTGATTGTTGGTCTTCGGGACAGCAGGACTTCAGAAAAACTTCAACTGGATCCTGATCTGGACCTTCAGAAGGCCATCGCTGCTGCGCGACAATCGGAAGTGATTAAGAAGCAACAAGTGGAACTCCGACCGACAAAAGAAAAGGATGCCAACGTTGACCGTATAGCAGCCAAAAATAGTACAGCAGCAGGACCTGCTCAGCGTGGAATTGAACGTTTAAATGTTCGAACTCCTACTAAGAAGACCGCGACACCCAAACCAAAAGGCAAACCGTGCCGTTGGTGTGGTCGAGAAGCTCACCCGAGGAGTGTGTGTCCGGCGAAGAACGCAGGCTGCAACAGGTGTAAGAAAAAGGGACATTTTGCAACAGTCTGCAAATCTACAACTACCGTGAACTCCCTCGTACACGAACAAGGATTCGTAGGAGCTGCAGCTTCTCCTCAAACAGCAAAATGGGACATCGAGATATTCGTCGACGAAACTCCTGTTGTTTTCCGAATAGACACTGGAGCAGATGAAACGGTGTTACCAGCTGCCATCTTTCAAAAGGTCTTCGCAAAGTGCCACAAGCTCTCCGAGCCCCAACGCCGACTTCATGGTCCAGACGGACGACCCCTTAAAGTCATGGGATCAGCTCGGATGAAGCTCAACTGCCGTGGGCAACAAGCACTCGAAGAAGTTTACATCGTGAAAGGACTTCGCAAACCTCTCTTGGGTAAGCCAGCTATCGAAAAATTTCGGCTTTGCCCTCAAATCTGCATGACTGCGAACAAAGCTTGCGAACCGAAGAAAGAGTTCTCTCACCTGTTTCAAGGACTGGGATCTCTCGAAGGTGCTCACGTTCTGAAGCTGAAACCTAACGCGACGCAGTTCTTTTTGGTCGGGTAGCTTTGGTAACGAGACGTCAGTCTTCAGTCTGACTCCGGCACGAAAGGTTGTCCATGTGTGCCCTTCGTAAAAGAACGTAAAACGAAACATGGTCTGTATTCGTGCTCCTTGTCCTGGACCCTGTTTGAGGCGGTGAGAGGTCGGTTGGACGGTGGTTTTGAGGAGAGACGGAGAATGTCAATTTGAACGGTTCGCTATTACCCCGTTAATTGTATTTTGATGCGAAGTTAGCTTTGTCGACGCCGAATGCGAAGCTTACGAACCAGTGTGCAAACGACGAACATCCAGTATAGGACAAAGAAATTGCAAGGCCGCCATTTTTGCACTATTTTTATTATTTCACCACCTCCCACTTGAGCTCTCTAAAAAAAAGAGAAGTGACATAAAACATTTTGTAAAACTGCGTTCGCATGCCCAGTTTGAGGTATGTTCGATTGGAATTCGAATTTTGCAAGGCTTACCCAATGTATTGGTCCTTACGGCATCACCGGTACATACAACCTCATTTCTGTTAAAGCCAGGCACCTCCGTCACCGCAGAACACCGGCAACTGAGGGCTCGCGGAGTGCATCTTGAATGTCCTTGTAAGTAAATACTTCGGACGCGCACTCGGTAAAAAGCGTTGGCTCATGTCCGAATTATGAGCAAGATGATCAGCAAATGACAGGTTATAAACCCATTACGTCCGTATAATGAACGAACCGCATTGAACAAATGTATATTTGAGCCCAGCAGACGTTCTATTGATCGCCTGGAAAACACTTAAAGAATTGAATTGAATATGATCAGAAATATCGAGATTTGTAAAAGAAGCGTGACCTTGTGCATTTTAAAGCAGGTTTCATGACATGATCTCTACAATCCCTCGTGCTGCACCATGGAGGCTGCGCTTTGTCGGGATGCTTTCTTGCCGCTGTGCATGGAGTCACTTCCAGCAGCATACTAGCCGTGTTGTTGCGCAGTTTTTTGAAGAATACAGTAATATAGGTTATTTATAGCACCACGCACAAACTATATTTTTATGGTATTACCAAACAAACACGCTGGCCACGTATGTCCTAAAAACCAAATTCAGAACCAGTTTGCAAAAAAAAAAAAGGAAATGAGTGGATTTATGTTTTGCTGCATGTTGCGTTCACGTGTTCCCGAGACCAATGTCTTAAACAAGCATACACATATCAAGGGGCTTTCTCAGTGTTTGCAGCACAATGAAAATAAACACTTTGTGCCACCAGCGCTCCGCTTAGTAAAATGAGTGCTTTTTTGAGGCATTTAGCTTTTTTCTTTTTTTGGGATGGAGCTTTTTGAGTAAGGAGCGCCGTCTGGGGAGTTGTCTGCTAACTACAAATCAAGAGCAGCCTAACATGCCTCCGCCCGTCAGAACACATTGGCATCGTGCCGTTGTGTAAGTTTGGAGTACTTTTTATACCCCCTACTACCGATAACACAAAACAAAGCGTCAAAATAGACTAAATACGGGCGAAGATAGATGCTGACAATATTGCTGTCGCCATTTTCGCAGGGCACCACGTCCCGGTGTCCCGCGAAAATGGCGACTGCAGGAGTGAACGCATGCGCAGAAGGTTACTGGAAGAGGGTCCATTGTCTGTGCGTTTGATAATTTCAGCTTTAGGCTACTTATGCCGGCAACACAATGTAGCTGTCAAGTGCCAATGTTTACATTTAGGAATTAGAGGAATGGAATGGAACCATTCAGCCATTCCAGGAGTGGGAATGGGCTTATAGTGTCCCCATTCCTAGGAGTTGAAAGGAATTAAATTATTGAAACCTCTAATTCCCCGGAATGGAATTGGAATGGAATAACGGTGCCCATTCCCCAACACGGGCAAAGCATCTTAGCCGAGGGTGTGCCCCCTGTCCCAAAATGAAATCCTAGCTGCATGCCTGCTAAACTCTTTGCACTCCACAAGGAATGCATGACCAAGTTTTTCCAGAATTAGTCCCAAATCAAGTTGCACTTTATTGAGCTATTCGACGACTGCACATAAGGAGCTGCTTGAGTGTTTTTTTCTTTTCTCTGTGTTTACTTTGTCGCCACCGAGAGCATGAGTGGAATATTAAATGTATTTCCGGGGCTGTATTTGAACATATCGCCGCTCCCATGGCCAGTGGAGTAGCCAGGATTTACAAAATGGGAAAGGAAAAGGAGAAGGGGGGGCGGGGGCTGAACATTGCAGTTAAGATTTTATGCAATCATCTGAGCTACAAGGAAATATGCATGCATTCACACAAGTGGTTTCGAGCAGCACACACAAAGTACTGTATTTCCTCGATTATAGCGCAACCACTCAACCACTGAAAAGATAAAACCTTGATTATAGCATGAGGCTGATAGAGCAATGAAATGGTACCTTTATTTTGCTAGATATTGCTTCTGAAGCAATTCCTAACAACTGGGAACTCTATTACGCACAGAGCCGGTTGAGTTTCTCAGCTCTTGCGTCTCTCTCACAAGTTAAAACGGGCATTGCACTGGGCCAGCCACATTGTTATTGGCTCCCTAAAAAACGGCCAGCAGGAATGGGAGCTGCTAAAGTTTTAAAGTTTTAATTTTCCCGCTGACCAGGACAGCAATTTTTCTCGCCAAGACTAACCAAATACAGGGCAACACGCTGGCAAGGTTGGAAAGCCCCAGCTTGTATAGATGCAAAGGAAAAGAAATAATAAACTTTAGGCAGTATTGCGCAATGTACCGTATTCGCGATTTTTTTATATCAGAATACTGATCGCCATAATCCGTGATAAATACTTTGATACTACCTATCTGTAATTATTGTGTCAATAAATATTTCTAGGCCTGCAGCCTCAACAGATTTTTGGGGAGAGCTGGCTGAAAATCCCACCTTGTGTTTTCCTCAGAAAACACTCCGGACTGAACAGGTGTTTCTAAATTTTTTTCTTGGGGACAAATTTTTTTTCTCAAGGTTTTATTCTCTGCAGCATTAAGGCAACAATATATATTTTTCTACTCAAAATTAAAAATGAGCACCGGGCATATTCTGTTGTTATCTGAAAACGTCCTGCTTACTTGGAGGTAGTAGTTGTATTGAGTTTTGCTCATATACTTTTGAATCATTGTTTCTTACAATCTCTCTCGTGTGTGCACCTAGGACTCCTGGCGCTTCGCACTTCGCTTCAAAGCGAAGCGTGAACGTGTGAAGCTTCGGCAGATGACGGAAGAAGGTTACGGCGAAGATGGGGCTCCACCACGGAAGCAGCAGAAGCAGGCAAGAGTGCCAAGGGACTCGAAGCCATAGTGGGTGACAAGGCCTGGGACCGTACGACAATATCGTTCAAAAAATAATCTTTAACATTTATGGGTTTTGATATTAATTCTTTACTTTCTTGTAATGTATTGCAGAATATCGGGCTGCCAGCCGATGGAGAAGACGAGGAGAGTCTCCAGGGCCTCGTCCTTGGCATGGACAAGGAGATGCGAAAGACGAGCCCTAATGCTGCCTGCACCGCGGACTCCTTGACAAGGACATTTCCCACACGGACTTTGTGGGTGACAAGCCAAAACCCGAGTGTGGCGGAAATCGTGGAGAAATATCCTGCTTTTAAGTGCGGCACCTTTGTAAGTATTCTTGAGGTGTGAATCTGGAGCGTTGCAAAAGGAATGTTTAAATGTATGTTGACATGTTTCTTTCTTTTTTTTGTCTTTGTTCATTCAGCTTCAACAGGAGTTCACGACAGCAACAGGCTGCACAATAGAAGACAAGCTGGTGGTGGGGCTGTCCAACAGCAGCCTATGCATCTTGGAGGCTGCCAGAAAGAAACGGCACCTTGCCGCCTTCTTCGACGACCTCGACGGTCGTGCTGCAGGAGTGGACGCTGGTCCCGAAAATGGTACGGCATAGTGCACAAATAGGTTTAGGTTCATTCTTGAGCGAAATTGGGGGGTATTTTCTAGAGCTTTCACTCATTGCCTTTGTCCTTAATCCATTTTATGCCTAGAATAGGCAGTTTGCTGTAATGCCATGATGACTTTTGTTATTTTAGATGTCTTGATCATGGCTGCATTCTATGTTTTGCCATCTCTGGTAAAGGAAAGAAGTTTGACCTTCCTCCACCCAGATGTAAGTTCTAGATAGAGACCAACCTCTTTCTCGACAGCTGGCGACGTAATTGCAACTGTTTTAATGGTTATCTATGCAATCATGCCTCATTATTATGTATTATCTATGCAATCATGCCTCATTATTATGTATCTCATCACCATACAGTAACTAACTCATGTTTAGAAACAAACCAGTGTTTAGTGAAGCCAAAAAATGCCACACATGCGATTTGGGTGTGGGTAAGGAGCTTAGAGCCTGGGTTTTTCTGCCCCCATGAGCCATACAAAAGTTAAAAGATTCCTGTAATTATCCGCCTCATCGTGCGGGCAGACTTATTTCTATTGTCTGCCGAGCATGGAAAGCAAATAGCAAAATTAGTTGTCCTAACGCAAGCTCTCTTTTGTTAAAAATTCTGGACCGTTTAAATAAATCGATTAGCTGCAGTCGTGTCTCATTAATATGAATACACCCACAATATGAACAAAATTTTCATAGACGGCTCCCTGGGCATGCAATTCTGCCCCGACAAAAGGGTACCGTGCCAGTCTTTTTGAGCTACTGAACCTAACTATATTTTTTTTTAATATGCTGTTTTTGCCCATCTGAACGTGCTATTTAGTTTTTTTTTTCTAAATTCAGAACAGTTATTGAGAAGACAACGAAAGAAAAATGAAAAGTTCAAAATTTCCCGTGCGTTCCAGTGGCGTGAGGTCACAAGAGAGGGAGACGTGCGGCCCAAGAGGGCAGTCGCATGCCCCAAATTTGTTTGGAGCTGGCCTTTAATATAGAAACCTGCAGTTCAGATTATAGACACACCTTTTCGGGAAATTGGCATTTTAGCCTCATTATACACGAACTCAACTCCCCTACGTCACGCCGCGGTGGTGGCGCGCCGGACGCACTTCCGATCTGGGGCGGTGGGCAGAAGTCGCCCTGCCAGACATGCATTCCTGTGTTCCTTTGGAAGAAACGAGACAAAAAAAGCCTGCCTTCTCGTCAAAATGCTGCGGTGTGTGGCTGTACCAAGAGGGTCTGGAAAGGTGTGAAGATCAGTTTTCATGTGTTTTTGCTTCCTCCGTTCGTCCGAGAACGTAGATAGTAGCCGTGAAAAGGCCAAACCAGACGCTGTCGAACTACGATTGCGTGTGAGGGCAACACTTTGTGGTCGCCAGATGTATTTGCTTTGTTCCAACCTAAACGACAGAAAACCACCAAGTTGTCCGGACCACCCACGAGTTCAGTGCGTCTTCAAATTCACACGGCCGCCTGATCGTTCGAACTTTCGTCTGCTCTTTCAAACTCGTCTGCTTTTCGTCGTCTGCTCGTTCAAACAAAAGCGGCCCGTAGACCAAGCTTTGACGCGGGGATTGCAATGAGAAGTAATTGCAGGCCTCAAAAGACTTAACTAGGCTTGGTGTAAACAGTAGATACAAGATGTTGATCATTGGTACCGGTGGCCATCACCGACTTGTTACGCTTGGTCTGTTCACGCTTGCGATCTTCAGTATCGACGTCGATCATCGCCGCTTCCTTCTACACTTTTGCAGCACGAGCGACGTCGCGACCCAAAATAGCTAGAAGAATCTCATCATGGTGTTGGCGTCAATTCTGCGGCGTTCATGCGAATGAATCGCCGCACGTCAAATTATTTACCGAAAGTTTAGCGGCGTAACGAGCCTTGATAATTTCGCTCAGGCGATTAAAGTGGTAAGACATTGCGATGAGGACGTAGAATCGACAATTCCAAGGCGAAAAAGAGTATGCAGACTCACACAGACGCCGACAACGTGACATTCGAGTGGTTTCTTGACGCGGGACGTGGTGCTTCTTGCTCGCACTCCCTTGCGCATCCGTTCGAACTGTCGTCTGCTCTTTCAAACTTGGCTGCTTTTTGTCGTCAGCTCGTTCAAACGACAGCGGCCCGTAAACGAAACCTTGACCCGGTAACTGTGATAAGAACTACGTGCAGGCAGGCCTCAAAACACTTTTGAAGGTTGGTTGGGGTAAGTAGGCTAAGTGTAAACATATACAAGAAGATGGTGATCATTGTTACCAGTGGCCATCACCGACTTGTAATGCCCGATTCTACTTGCGGTTTTCAATATCGACATCCACCATCTCAGATAGGGTCCACGCTTCTGCAGTCCGAGCGACGTCGCGACTGAAAATAGCGAGCAGAATCTCATCGTGGGAGTCAGGCTTTAGCGCCCATTCTGCGGCGTCCACGTGAAATGAATCGCCGCACGTCACATTATTCACGCAAAGTCTTGCCTCGTTAGTTTTGCTCAAGCCGCTCAAGTAGTCAGACAATGTTAGGAGGACGTAGAATCAACGATTCCAACGCGAAAAAGAGCACGGGGACTCCCACCGACGCCGACAACAACGCAATTCAATGGTTTGTTTATGGGCGACGGCGAGCTTCTTGCCCACCATCCACCGCGCATGCGCGGCGCCGGTGGCGTCGACCAGGGGCGCTTCGGTTTGTTTGTAAAAAGGAGTTGGTGTATAGACTCCGGTCCATAAACATGCACACAAAAGAGACTACCACAAAGGTTGTATGTGTATCCAGAATTCGCTATCGCCCAGTTCGTTGCCCGTCCCATTATTTTGGATGCGACTCTCCAACATGAAGAGAGATTAGTGGACCGCATAGGTCATACAGTGTACCGGCAGTTCACCACTGTCGCCATTGCACCTCTTGAGAAAACGTGTGCACCTAAAGTTGTAGGGTTCTTAGGACTTGCAAGCCAAAGGTCATTTGCCCCTTCCAGGTAGTAGGAAAGTATGACTCAAAGTATTAGTTCAAACCCCTGTCTTATGTTTTGGGTTACTAAACTGTTTTGTTCGCAAGGCTTGTCACTGAATGTTTGTGTTTTTAACCTTCATTCAATATTATTATGGACGACTCGCATTATGAACGATTTTTCTGGGGAATGGAGGTGTCCATATTACCAAGACATGGCTTATATGTAGGGTGTGTACTTTCCAGTGTTTATTTGTGACAAAAATCGGCGGATGTTTTTCGGTGTTTATTTATTTTAAAAACTCCGGTGTATTTCGATGGAACGTCTCACGACGAGGCTAAAAACGGTGATTATCGGTGAAAAAAAAAAAGCGGTTGATCACAGACAGAGAGTTCCAATTTTATTCACATAGTTCATACACTTCTTCTCTAGGAAGCAACTATTTCTCACACTTGGTTATTATAGTAGATGCAAGCATACTTTCATGCTTACATCTACACGCCAGGAACGTGGTGCCGTCATGGCAGCACGTTTCTTGCGGTTCGCAATCCGCAATTATGAAAACGCACGCTCCTGTACGACACGGACGTTGGCAGTGTCTTCCAGGAACCACAGCAACCTCTGAATACATGGCTTGAACCAACATCACTTGGCCAGACACAATAAGGAAAAGGCACGAGAGAGCCTGCCCTCCACTAGTGTTAATTTTTCCACAGAAGGGGGCCATGGGAGACAAAATAGGGGAAAGGCGTATGAGAGCTGAGCTTTCACTGCTTTCACTAGACGCTTTTGACCCCCAGAAAGGAGGGCGGACTGGCGCCACCTGCAAGCCATGTATAAACACTGGAAGAATGCAGGATCCACGAGATAACACGTTTGACGAACCTCTACGGGGAAAGGGTTTCGCTAGGTCGGAAACTAGCAACGACCGGTGTTCTTCGGTTTTAACCAGGGCGAAAATATCCAACCACCGGTGTTTTTCGGTTTTAACCGATTTTATAATTTCGTCAGCGACGGATGTTTATCGGTGTTTTTCGGTTAAAACCGGAGAATGCACACCCTGCTTATATGTAGGGTTCTGCATTTTCTGGTCAATCCAAAATACATTTGCCAGCAAAAATTTGGCCAATTCGGATTTTTCTGAAAAATTTAAAATTTCGGGGTCTGCCAATAATAAACACAACCGGTCTTAAATTGTCTCTGGATACTCGAAGAGGTTTCACATTTATCTTCTTTTTTCAGTCCCAACTGTTGATCACAAGCGTCAAAGAATTGTTTTTGGCCCCTTATCAGAAAAACAAGGTACAGTCATGTCTCGTTAGTATGGGCACCTCCGTTCCCCAGAAAAATCGGCCATAATAACGAATTAAGGTCACAACAAACATTAAGTAACAAGCTTAGCGGATAAACGTAGCTCCGTCCCCTTGTGCTTTATCATCCTCTTTTCCGCCTTCGAGCTGACCAGAGAAGCATCCTCCAGCATTGCCATTTATCCACAACGAATGTGATTTATCCGTCATGTTATGCCGAAGTGGATAACATACCTTCCGATTTTAAAGGCGGAAAAAACTCCACCATCTTTAGGTGCCCAGGTTTTATCTCAAGACGGGCAACGGACAATAGTGAATTCAGGGGAGACTCTGTGATTCACTAACCTTTCTTTTCTTTTAGGTTTGTAAACCCGCGTTCAAAATAAATGCACGGGCAACAAACAACAGAAATTAGTGATCTCCGTGTATGCATGATGAGACTTTGGCGGTTCCCTAACTTTTTTTTCTTTCTTTTCTGTTAAAGTAACGAACGGGCAAGGAATGGCAGAGAATGGTGAATTCTGGGTACGGACGGCGACCTCTGCAGGTCACTAGTCTTTTCTCTTTTTTATTTTTTTGTTTAATGGCCTCGTGTCCATAACGACAAGACAAAAAATGCCTGTATTTTCCCATTTCGTCCCCAAAACAGCCATCCATAGTTTGGACTGCGGGTTTCTGTAATAACGAGGCAGAATTGCGTGGTGAGAGACTGGTCGCCGAAAATTTCGTCCTGCAGCGGGGTGTCCATATTAACGGGGTAATGAGACATAACTAGCATCCGTACGACAATACCCGTATAAGCCTCTTTTTTGAATAGGCTACTTCTCTAAATTCCGAACTACTGTCTTATATTTTTCATATGCGTTCACAAAAAACTTTGAAACTCGAATTTGTGTTAAAAAGAAACTCAGAAAAACATCCTTCAGTTTTGCAGAAAATAAACTAAGGAAATGCAGAACCCTACTTTATGGCTTGCAGTGATGTAATCTGATATGCTAAAAATATCGTGGACATCTGGTAACTGACCTTCCATGGCATTCATAAAATAAGTTAGGGTGCTAGCAGATCTGTGTGATCCACACCTAGACTGCATTGGTGCAATACTGAGCACTTCTGTATAGCGGCTAGATTAACACAAAGTGTAAGACAGCTTGTACATTTATTTTCCGAAAACTTGGCTGTAACTTATGCTTGTGGCTTATTCTCATGGTTCTTTACTACAGAGAAAAATTTAGCAATGAAGATTTTTGTTCAATCATTTCTTGAAATATATTTTTTGTATTCCTACATTTCCTTAGGACCCAGCAGAACTTCCACCATACCCGACGGTGGGTTACGAGGGAGATTTTTACCAGGTGGCGTCGTTCATCGTTTCGGTTGACGAACTGCGCGTTGAGGAAGCGAAACTGCTGGGTGCGATCAGTACAATGATGGGCATGTACTGGGTATTTAATATGGAGTTTTTACCAAAATCATCAAAGACGCTCCAGCTGCTATCGCACATGGTTGGTGTAGATTGTGCCCTTGCAGCTAGCCCACTTGTGCTGTTGGCGAAAGGAATAATTGATGGCTAGGGTAGCGCATGCTCTGAAGTTGTAGAGGACACCAGCGCAAAAGAGAGGTAGGAGAACCAGGACAGGACACACCGCTACTATCAACTGGCATTTTTTAAAGTAGAAAAAAAAAACAGCAACTGAACAAGCTTTTTTTTGTGATAGAAAAGGGAGAGGAGGTTGCTGTAAAAACAAAAACAAAAAAAAAACTAAAGGATTTTTTTATGAAAAGCTATAAAGGAAAACGACTGGGGAAATGAGACTAGGGAAAGAAAATAAGGAAAAAAACAATTAGGAACAAAAATTAGATGTTTAAAGAAAAATCTAAAGGAGAAATAAAAAATTGAAAAATTGTAGCATTTTAAGGAAACAAATTGACGTATTGAAGCTCTATCTCATTTAGGGCTACTGGCGGTGCGCTAATGCAAGCGGCCCCCCTCTGGCTCTGATGATTTGAGCCGCTTAGATCTCCATGGCTCTCGGGCTGTTGCTTGAGGATTCTGATTCTAGGAAACCCAGGGGTGCATTTGCACTCTCGGATATGTAAAGCGTGTTCACATAGTCTGATGTTAACACACCACCAGATTGGCCCACATGCACTTTCCCACAGGAGAGCGGTATCTCATAGACTACCCCTATACGGCAGGTGACATACTTGTGCATATGTTGAATTTTGCATTGGTTTTGTAGATGTTTCTCAGAATTGATCTTGGGGCACAGCCTCTTGAGTTTGTGTTAACATCCTCTCGGGTTGTGTTAACATCAGACTACGTGAACACGCCCTACATATCTGAGACTGCAAATGCAACCCTGGGTTTCCTAAAACCAAAATCCTCAAGCAAGAACGCAACCCGAGAGTCAGGATGATCTATGAGGCTCGAATCGTTAGACCCAGAGGGGACACTTGCATTACCGCACCGTCAGTAGCCTTATCTGACAGAGGACTCCATTACCTCAATTTGTTTTCTTAAAATGCTAGAATTTTTTTCATTTTTTATTTCTCCTTTAGATTGTTCTTTAAACTTCTTTCTTTTTCTCTAATTTTTGTTCCTAGTTATTTTTTCTTTTTTTTTCTATTCTCATTTCCCTAGTCCTGTTTTTCTTTAACTTTTAAGTAAAAAAACATGCATTTTTTTCTCTTCTTTTTGCTTTGACAGCAAGCTCCTCTTCCTTTTCCATCACAAAAAAAAACAACTCCAGGCTTGTTTTTCTTTTTCAAATTAAAAAAGAAATGCCAGTTGATTGTAGTGCTTTGTCGTGTTCTGTACTTATAGGGGAAAGGGCCTAGTGGGCTAAAGCGCACACCCAGCTGAACGCGCGTGGAGCGATAGCTCGTGCTGCAGAAACCAGGGATCTTGGGTTCGAACCCCACCCCTGGCCGTTTCAATCTGGTTAAGCATCGTACCGGCGTGCGGTCGTGTATCACTACTGCGTGATGCATGTTAAAGACCTCAGGCTAGCAGTCGTACTGCACTGGCAAAATTGCTCATCTGCAGTGTAAACCAGTGTTACCCCATCCTGGCGGACCGACCTGACGATAAACGTCCAATTTGACTGACTTTGTTCTTCTACTTGTCCGTGTCTTTTGCGCTCTTGTCCTCTATGTTGCATTACCAACTAGCCAAGCAGTTCATTCTGATACATGCTCTGAAGCTGTGGCTGGACTTGTTTCTTGAGGGACACTCAAGAAGCAAGTCGAGACTTTTAAGGCAGCGCAGTAAATACATTTTTTAGTGCGTTCCCACAGGCGGTAAGCTTTTGTGGCCAGTAGTAAGTGTCAATATGTTGAAGAGTGCCTGTTGTTTTAGCTCTGCTGATGTTTGGTCCACCACATGTTTAATGTCCCACATGCTGCAAATGGAGTTAATCTAAGGACGAATTGTGTTCTACTTTTTTTTCCACTCTCTATATGTGCAATGCTTTCCATGTAGTGTTTGAGAGAATGGCTTACACCAATGCAATAGCATGCATCTTTCTGTGTTTTGCTCAATGTATGTGCAATGTTTCAAATGTAGAGGCCAAAGAAACAGCCTGGATCAATAGAATAAGTTATTTTGTTTTGTGCGGTTTTGCTCACAGTGTTGCAGTGTTATTTGTATAGAGGTCAAAAGAACAGCCTAAACCGTCAGAGCAATTAATAGGTTTGTTATTTTTGTGTTATGCTCACCGTATGTGCAATATTGTTTGTGTAGAGGTCATCAAGGGACCACTGTGACCGATAGAATAAATCATTCATGCCTTGTTATATTTTTGTTTTTTATACTGACGTTTTTCGTATAGACGTCAAAATGTTCTCAAGAGGGCTTTGTTACGTCTTGTGCAGAGGTTAAAGAAACTGAACCATGCAATACTGTGCTTCGTCGCACCCTGTGATATACTTGTCCTCTTCTCAAGCATCTTAGTGAAGAGCGATAGTTTCTCATGTAAAGTTACATATTTTCCTCTTGTATGTGGTTTATGAGATGCTTTAAAGCATTTAAGATCGTTGGTTATTTTGTCAATGTATGCATTTCAAATACAAAAATGTCTTCTGGATTTAGCTTTTCAGCTCAATGCTCTTTTTAGTGATTTTGCCCAACATTTTCTTGTAGGCTTTAAATGAGTGTTCCCATCTCGCATGTCACATGCATTGGATATCGCAGAGATTGTTCAACTTTCATGAAGTAATAAAAGTGTATGACTTGAGCTCCATCTTTTCCTTTTACGATTTGATCTTTTTTCCTTACACTCTTTTCTCAGCTAAGGTGACAAGTCGATGCAAGTGACAAGCTTGCTGGATTAGTCAATCACCTGACTGCTCTCTGCGGGAAACTGATTGTTGACTGGTCTAGTCAGCAAGTATAGCATCATCCCGTCAGCTTAGCAGTGAATGGAATATAGGGGACGAATACAGGACTAAATACAAGGAATCAAATTTACTCCTATAGGACTAAATACAAAGGATAATATTTACTCCTGCGAGACTAAGTGCTAGGGATAAACATTTCCTCCCTTGGGATTATATGCTAGGGATAAACATTTCCTCCCTTGGGACTAAAAGCTAGGGATAAACATTTCGTCCCTTGGGACTAAATTCTAGGGATACACATTTCCTCCCTTGGGACTAAATGGTAAGGATAAACATTTAGTCCTTTGGGACTAAATGCAGGAGATGAACATTTAGTCCTAGGGGTCTAAGTATAGGGGTGCAACTGTTACTCTTTTGGGTTCAAATGAAGGGGTTAAACACTTAGTCCTTGAGGGAGACTAACGGGTGGGGTGCAATAGTTACTCCTGTCCCCGTTAGCCCCCAAGGGGACTAATGGTAGTGGCAGCGCATTTACTCCCCGGAGGGACAAAGTCACGCTCCCTTTTTCTGTACAGTGTACTTATTCTGTTTATATCGTTCCTTTCTTTGTGTGTAACTTGAGTCTTCAACCAGGGGGCAGTACAGTCACATTCATGAATATGTTTTGCGATTTCCGAGTTTTGTGCATTGTTCTTTACTTTTCTTTTAGGTTCGTTTAAAGTCATGCATACAGCGTGATGTCTGTCAGACATACTTAAAGCCACACTCCAACGGTATTTCATGAACAACACCAGTCTCGCAACAAACCGATTTTTCCCGATGGGCCATTTTGCACCCACTCACGCCTGTTTGAAATGGCGTCAATTAGCCTAAAATCTGAACTCAAAACCGTGTCCACTTGTAACTGCCTTGCAGATCAGGCTCTGAGAAATCTGATGAAAATATGGGATTACAGGAAAGCGGTTCCTTGTTTCTGTTCCGTTTCTCTCCTGCCTTTGATAAACAATTATAACTGTCGTTTTGATAAAACATTCATCCCATTCTACACTAATCAACTATTCACTGCCTTTTTTTCGATTCAGTGATATGATGGACGCACGACCTTTCCAATGCGGTCTTCGTACGGCAACTCATTCTTGGCATAACAAGTTTCGAATTTCCTTTTCCGTATTCGCAACAAAACCTTCCATACACGTGAATACGTAAATCCATACTGTAAAAAAAAAGGTGTATCTTTTACACCCCATGTCACATATTTGACACTCCGAAACTTCAGTTCGACATTCAGCGCACTGAGGTTGAACCGAAGGTACCAACTGTCACGAGCGGCTTGATAGCCGAGTTGTACAACTTATTAAAATATCTAATGCACGTATGACTGAATGCAGAAAAAGTTATCGGGGTTCTCTTGGCCCTACTGCGAAAACCTCAGTGATTTTCTTTTGAAGTCTTTGATAAGTACTTCATCTGTTGAATATGTTATATCCAACCGTCATCAAGCCTTTCGTAAACGTTGCTGCCGTCATTTCGATGTTATTGCTCTGTACGTCGAACTGAAGTTTTGGGGTGTCAAATTTGTGACAAGGAGTGTAAAAGCTACACCTTTTTTTAGGGTGTAGATACTGCACTACATCTTCTTCCGGTTTTTCCACTGTAAACTTCTATTCTGGCGCCGTTGATCTTATCACATCTCTGTTTTCTGATAGATCTTCCGTAAATTTACATACTAGGAGGTCATCTACATATCTTCTCACTATTGCCACACCCGGTGATAACCCGTGGGGATTATCGTGCACTACATGATCCGAATCTTTCTAAAAAGGTATTGTCAAGAGCAAGACCTTTTTTTGTAGCGTGAACTACACTGGCCGAGGTTGAGCAGTTTCGCGTGGCTTTCAAAGAGCCGTGCTGCGCAAGCGTAAGGAGCAGTGACGTCACACGGTGCACAGCTGGTGCGCCGGAGCCGCCGCCACCGCGTGCTCCGCCGCCGCCGCCCGCGCCTCGCCGGTCTGCGCATGCGCGAGGAGCAGTGACGTCACACGGCGCACAGCTGGCGCGCCGGAGCCGCCACCGATGCGCGCTCTGCCGCCACCGATGCGCGCTCCGCCGCCACTCCGCATTCCAGAGTGACGTCATAGCCGCGGCAGACGCACTAGCACCGCCGCGTGCCCAGCTGTGCGCCTCCGTTGCGCAGTAGCCAACGTTATTGATTACCTCAGTTGTGGAACTCCTACAAAGGGGGGTACACCCCTCACTAACTTCAATCCGCCAAGCGTCGTTCGAAGCGCCATCTATATTTTTGTTTCCTAACTATGCATTCCAAAGAGCCCAGCTGAAGCGCCAAATGGCGATCACAACGCCGCCATTTACCCTGCAGCGGTCACTCGAGGAACTGCACCTAACATCTAATTTGGCTTCAATGGGCCATTTCGGAGCCGAAACAGATACAGTGGAAAGGGTTACAGGGATGCCACCCCCGTCTCCCCAGTGGACGCGCCGCGAATTCACCCAGAGGTTAAGATGAGCCTAGGCCGGGACGCGCTACCTGAAATCACCGCTGAGGCATAGTTGTATGAAAAATATATTATTGTGCCGCAAAACCTTGCAAACTAAAGATCTTAGAAAACATCACGCGCCCCCCATTTTGTACTAAACTCCAATAAAAGTAACTACAAAAAGAGTTTTTTCCGTTGGTTTTTACGTTTCTAGTAACGTTGAAACGTGTTGAAACGTACGTATCGTGATTCAGTTACCAAAGCAGCCGTCCGGCGGCGCGTCGAGCGACGGTTGGCGAGTGGTGGTGAGTGAGGAAGGTACTGTTCGTGCGTGCGGCGTCTATGAGCAGTTCCGTAACTGAGGTAATCTAATAACGTTGGCAGTAGCCAAGGCTGACGCTGCACCGCAGCCGCTTGATAGCGCCTCTCGTTTTGTGCGCATAAGCTCACGCTACGTATATCCTGGCATAACCGAGCTAAGCCACCACAATTTTTCTGGAGTGCTACCTGGGGTGTTTGAAGTGTGACTTTGACTGTGATCGTCTAAAAGAACTGTAAAACACAATTTGTTGTTGTTGTTGTTTTCTTTTTTTTTTTTTTACGTGCGCTGACCCGTAAAACCGTTTCGGTGCAAATAGTTTTTTAGTAGTAGGTGGAGCGGGCGTTTTTTGAGTCAGAAGTTCAAACTCGTCTTAGAATAGAAGATATTCCATTGGTCAAGTTTGAAGGTGGTTGGACGTTGCCTTATCGCGCCCACCTGTGTGGTTGTCCGCATGCTTGCATTGTGTGATGGAAACTGCGGCGCTTGAACTGTATAAATTTCGTCCCTTTGTGTTTTATTACTTTTTTTTTTATTTGGTTGGCGGAATTTTCCGCCCACGGGGCAGAGACAAATATGTGAATCCTGTTACAGTCTTTGCCCCCAAGTGTTCAATAGTCCACAGTGCAATGAATACATTCAGTAAAACATGGCATACTCGGTAAAAAATAGAAACAAAAAAGAAGGCACAGTGCAGCAGCGAGTTAAACATTCAGCAGTGTGAAATGTAAATTGAAATAAAAGGGCACAATAGAAAAACTAGCAAAATCACATGTTACACAACAAGCATGATTCGTAACGTATAACAAATACGAAACGTCTTAAGACACAAAAGCCTTATATCGGTAATATGAACATAAAAAATCTTATGCGAGAAAAAGAGAGAGAGAGAGAGAGAAAGAAGAAGGACACAGCATGAAATAGGACTGATGGCCGCCATTCCGCTTAGCAATGAAGAATGATGGAACATATGTCCAGAGCCACATTTGCAGTTAAACATAAGTACTTCATAAAAATAACAATTTAAAATATATTACACAACTAAGAAGCTGATACCACTGCCCACTAGAAAGCTCCGGCACTGATTCTTGAAAGCATCAAATGTTTTACTGTAATCTATAGTCATATCTGTTCTGTTTAGCTTCTTGGTTATCTTAAATGGCAAAGTTTGGTGGCCGTAATTAATTTAAAAGCTTAAAAAGAGCAAACTAAGGACAATGAAAGCACAAAGACGACAGGACGGGCGCCCGTCCTGTCGTCTTTGTGTCTTCTTTGTCCTTGCTTTGTTTGCGCTTTTTAATCTTTTAAATCACTATGAACCAACTCGCCCAAAAAAAAGTTTTAAGGACATAATTAGTCTTATTGAAGGCATCCTTCGCTTTGGGTCTCGTAGTTGGGACGGACTGAAACTCGCTCTTGGTCTGGGTATATTCTGTGTTTGTGAATCCATTGTAAGAGCTTAAAATTGTATGCTTGGTCTGCCTGAAGCATATTCTATTTGACGAAGAGTGGTTTGTTCTTATGTTTCTGATATCTTCTTTATAATTTTCGCACATGCGAAGAATCCTCTTCTGCAAGGTGATAAGTTTGACATAGTTCGAACTGATCGTCGTCTTCCAAACTAAGATGCCGTAACTGATTTTAGAGTAGAACAAAGAGTAGTACAACGCCTGTTTTAGCCTGGTGGGCAGCAAGTTTCGTAGTTTCTATATACGCCCGGTAGCATGATGTACTTCACTTTTGAGTTTATTCGTGTGAGTGTTCCTTGAAAGGTCGTCAGTAAACCATACGCCGAGAAATTTTTGTTCCGACACTTGCTGAGGCACAATGTCTTCAAATTTTACGGTTACGGGGCCGCAATCAAGTATATATACTGGCTTAAAATATTATAGTTAGTTTTGTTTGTAATTAGTTTCCAACAATTTTTTTTGTAACCAATTGGATAGCCTCAATGGGTAGACATTTGCAGCATTTTCTAGGCATTTATTTGACACTCTAAAAAAGAACACGTCGGTATCGCCTGCATGCATTATTAGATCGGGGGAACCGGATATAGTAGTTATATGGTTAACATCTAAGAGAAAACGATTGGACCTAAAATTGACCCCTGAGGAACACTATACTGTAGGTTAGGTCCATTTGACGATTCGCAGTTTATTGGTACACATTGGTAAGGATCTGCAAGATACGTTTCAATTAATTTTATATATACTTGCGGTAACACGAGATAGTTCACTTTTGAGTTTATTGGCGTGAGTGTTCAGCGAAATTTCCTCAGTAAACCATACACCGTAAGTGTGAAGCTTTCTAACTAAAATATTGTGATGCGCAGTACCAATGGTTTATTTAAATCCAAGAAAAGTCCACGATTAATAATTTGTTCTCAATATTTTTAACTATTGTGTTTTTTAATGTTAAGCAGCGCTAGCTCAGCCGATTTTTGCTTTGAATGGCCGTATTGGGACTGCGTTATTATATTACACTTCTAACAAAAGGTGTTAATCTATCAGCAATCACAGGCTCCAATATTTTAGAAAAAACTGAGTGAACTGAAATAGGTCTGCAGTTATTAAAGTTTGTCTCACACTGCCTTTATGCACTCGAGTGGCCCTGGCTATGTTTAGCTCTTCAGGGAAATCACCAGACTGAAGCATCCTCTTTACTATATTTGATAGAACTGGACTAATACAAGTCACAGTGACCTTAATAAGTAGAGTTTTTTTTTTTATTCCAGTGGCGACGTCACTTTTTAGGTTTTAGGCTCCTGATTATATTATGAATTTCAAAGGGTCTCGTTGGAGTAAGCATAATCGACCCAATTTAGTTTCCTGCGTTAATACAGTCATCCGTGTTAGAAGCCTTCCCAGTGTACCCACTCATGCTAATGACATGCCTATGCATTTCGTTGCCAAGTTCTTTCCCAGCGACACGTTTATAAATGTATTAGTACTTCTTTTAAGAGTACACCTTTCCTGCTTTCTGTTCGTAAGTTTGTTTATGGTGTCCCGGAATTTTTATGCCCATCGTGTATACCTAAAAGTTATTTCTGATAGTATTCGCATTTCGCTTTTTTTAGGTTGGCAGTCAGTTTGTTTCTGCATTTTTTAAACTCGAGAATCAACCGCGTATCACGATGCCGAACAAAAGCATGGTACTTGGCATTTTTTCTGCCTTAC
The DNA here is from genome assembly GCF_016920785.2 of Ixodes scapularis. NCBI lineage: Eukaryota > Metazoa > Arthropoda > Arachnida > Ixodida > Ixodidae > Ixodes > Ixodes scapularis. Next base: position 225,437,642 of record NW_024609835.1, read on the forward strand.
TTTTTATACAGGTCTGTAGTCACCCAAGGATTTTCTTTTTTTTTTTTCTTTTTACATTTACTTTTCCAGAATAGGACACGTTCCATTATAGTACTGTCTGACTTTTATCTGAAGAATTTTATAGGTATTTATAGACTTGCATTTAAAGTAAACATCATTTCACGTTTCTTCTTTCATAAAGCAGCCGATATTTCTTAGCGTTTCCTCATTAACAGTGCAATGCCAAAGCGTCTCTATGTCTGTTGTTTTCTCTAGCACAGGAGGACTCTAGGCAGAAGACTGGAAGATGGTCACTAATATCACACATAATGGCACCTGCTGTACTATGACGAGTGCCAGTATTCGTTATGCATACGTCAAGGTACGTGGCAGTGTCTGCAGTTATTCGAGGGGGCAATGTTATCAAATTGCTGCAGGCATACTGGTTGACAATATCGCAAAAAGTTTGAGCGTTAGATAGATAGATAGATAGATAGTTTATTTAGTGTCGGTCAACAGCCGTGAGGCCTACAGGACAGTACACTTTGTCATGTTTCGCACAGTGGCGTTAACAATAAAAAGGATATTACATAGGACAGTGTGGTTGCCGAGGAGCACAATAGAAATCAGTCTGATGCGTCATCAAATCCTACTTAGTTAAAAATAAGAGTGGTTGCCACGGGCACACTAAGATAAAGTCAAGTGAATATGTCATCTTGTAAAAACATTGAATTGTATGTATCTTGTAACCGAGTCATTGGACACTTTAAATGAATATCTGTATAAAAAGTGTGAATACATTTACACGCCTTCCCAGATGGGACACGGAAGCACAATGATGACAACAACTCGTCGCAATCAAGAGTGCCATGCACAACTTTTCTCAAAAAGTTCAAATCATGTGCAAGCCTCCGGTCGTGAAGAGACTGGAGGCCTCCCAAGCAGCACGGATTTTGGCCAAGCGATGGCCAATGTCTAGCAATGGTCTTTTGGCCAGTGGCCAGAGAGTGGCCATTCATTGGATAATGCTTGGCCGATGGCTGATGGCCAGTGGCCATTGGCCAATGGCCGGATAAAGGCCAGTCACCGGCCAGGCTCTGGCCACTGTCTGGCCACTTGGCCAAGGACCATTGCCAGCCATTGGCCGATGACTGGCCAACTCTGTGCTGCTTGGGAATTCTGCTAATACCGAGCTATAGCTGTAAAAACGCCGACGACCCATGGGCCTATCGTATACAGTACGAATAAGTTTCCGCTGTACCTCTTCGATTACATTGCTGTAGCCGAGAGAAACAGAGTTCCATATTACGGATGCGAACTCTAAACGCGGCCGGACAAGTGAACAATATAAAGAAAGAACACAATGAGGGCTTCTAAATTTTCTAGTTATCCGTGACACCGCACCAAGACATCGCAGGCCTTGATTAACTATCTGTGACACATGCTGATGAAAAAACAGCCTGGAGTCCACTTGAACACCAAGATCCCGTACAAGAGATACACGCTTTATGTGCCCTCCGAAAAGGTTGTAGCTGAACACTATGCTCTCGAGTTTCCTGCTGATTGACATGACTGAAGTCTTCTTGAGATTAAGTTGTAGTCTATTTGTTATGCACCACTGCTCAATTGAACAGACGTCGTTTTGTAACAACAGACAATCCTGTACATTCTCTACCCTCCTGAACAGCTTCAAGTCATCTGCGTACAATAATGCTTTGGAGTGCAGCACCTGCGACGGCAAGTCGTTGATGAACACTAAAAATAACAACGGCCCAAGGTTAGAGCCCTGGGGCACACCAGATAATGATAAAAACGGCCCGGACAAACAATCTTAGAAACTGACTTGATTCTGGCGGTTTCCCAGGTAGCTGGAAAACCATGAACAGTGAGTAGGGCATAAGCCATATTTTTTTTTTTAAAATTTTGACAAAAGTATGTTGTGCGAAACCCTGTCGAAAGCCTTTGAAATGTCAAAATAGATAGTGTCTACTTGACCACGGTTGGCTACTAAAGGGCCGGTATATCCAAGGAAGACACTCATATTAGTCTCGGTCGATCTACCTCTTAGGAAGCCATGCTGTAATGGTGATATTTTTCGTTTAAAATAAAAATAGAGACGTTCATAAATAACCATTTCGAAAACTTTTGAAAAACCACTCAACAGTGACACTGGGCGAAAGTTGTTGACATCGCAGGGGTCGCCAGATTTGAATATTGGTACGACCACAGACATCTTCCATCGAGAAGGAAACTCCGCGCGCCGTAGCGACAAATTGAATACATGAGTTAAAGCGGGAACAAGGTATTCAGCGCATCCCTTGATAATAAAATTTGGAATACCATCACAACCTGTGGAAAGTTTTGACTTGAGCCTACGTACAGAAAGTAATACCTCATCTTCTGTTATACTTTCATAAGCTAAACCATCAAAACTTTCTTCGATGTCAAAAACCGGAGGCGTGCTATCCGGCTGCAGAAAAGTGGAACTGAAATGCCGAGCGAACAGCCCGGATACTTCTTGCGGTGTGCAACAAAGCTTGCCGTCCGCTTTTAGCACCGATGCGCTGACATTGTCTTTACTTGTTCGCACGTAACGCCAAAAACGATGCGGTTGTCTTTTGAAGTCATGTTGCAGACGATCCTGGTGAAGCCTTTCGTCTCGAGCAAGGAGTTTTTTAACTATTGCTCTACAGATTGAGAATCTGTAGTACTAATTCTCGCAATTTAGTTTCTTATAGAGATTATGGTAACGTCGCTTCTTGCTTATGTAATATTTCAAATCTGCAGAAAACCAATTAGGGAATTTTGACCTTTTTGGGCAACTTTTTGGTATAAATTCATTCATAGCATCCTGGACAATCGCGGTCAGCATGTCGGCGCAAGAGTCGACGTTCGTAATGCTGAAGAAGCCAGACCAGTCATGGCTGAGCAGACAACCGTATAACCCCTCATAATCACCATAAGCATATCTGAACTTCGCCACTGGTTGTGTGTTGTGCACTTGGAATGACAGGAAAAAATGAAGGGAAAACGGTGGGTGAAACTTGTCGACTGGCAAAAGCGTGTCGCATGCCTGATCGATATCGAACACAGGAGCATTTGTTATTATCAAATCTAAAATGTTTCCGGACACATTTTTTATCGTATTATGCTGAAAGAGTTGGTTGAAATTGATAAACTCAAATAGGCGTTGTGCCTTATCATGAGTGCCAGTACAGTCACTCTGGATTAAGTCAGCTGACCAATCGACCTTCGGAAGATTGAAGTCGCCATAAATATGTACTGCACCTTGTAGTTAGAAAAGTCAACCTTGCTGTCAAGATCTGTCAAGTGCTCTACAAAAACGCGAGTATCAGAATTAGGCGGGAAGTAGTGACAGCCAAGAAGGCAATTTGAGCCATCAGACGCTGGAACCTCAACCCAGACACACTCTTTATACGTTTCAAGTGTTCAAGGTCTCCCCTTCTGGCCGCCCGAAATGAAGATCTACACGCTATGAGGACACCGCCTCCATTTTTAATATTGTCTGTGTAACTCCGGTCCTTCCTGAAAACGGAATACTGATTTGAGAAGTATGACTGATTGGTGCAGGAGGCATTTAACGAGGTTTCAGTCAAGCAGATCACATCATATTCGGATTCGCAAACATTAGCAAAGAACGCCTCACTTTTCGTTCTGAGGCCCCTCGTGTTTTGGTAATAAAGGTTAGTTTTCCGCGACATCATTGGTAGTGGTTAGGGTGACGTCAGACTCTTCGAAAGACCGCGAGGGCGACAGGCTACCGTAAAAGGGACGGAAGACGCAGCCGGAAAGCCACACCTCGGGTTTGTTAACAATATCAAGCAGTCCTTCGTCTAGGGCAACGTGGAATGAATTGTACGAGTGATGCCTTGTCTTCAGTCTCGTACACGTCACCGTTCTGTCCCCAACGAGCCCCGCCAGCAGTTCCTGCACGTCGGACGCCTCGGTGCTGGGAGCCAGACGAGAAATGAAAAGGCCTCTGGCCGCCAGCGATTTTGGCGCGACCTGGAGCGTGCAATGTTTAGCAGTACCGAACGTGGCTGGGGGCCTCGCTGGATTGCTCACCGGATTTGCTGAGGGGTGGGTGACCTTGCGCAGAGGACGAGCAGTAGATGGCTGGGACCGCGTCCCGTCACCCGAGAAACCCGGACCCGTCGCAGCGACGCAGGCGAAGCTTTGCGCTGGCGGTGCCAGCGCTGCCGGCTCTTTGGCGTAGCGGAGCGGCGGAAAATCCGTTTGCCCCACCACACACTCGCGCAAATCGCGTATTTCCACACAGAGGGTCACATTTTCGGCCCGTAGCTGTCGCACTTCAAACGTCAGAGCGTCTATCTGAGTTGCCATCTTCTGCATTAACGTCATGACGTTCGGAGGTACGGAGCCGCAGGCACTGCCTGCAAGCTCCGAGAAAGCCTCGGGTCCCTCGGTTGGTGTGTCCGCAGTGTCGACAGCGGAAGCAAGCTGGACTGTCGACGGGTCGGGCCGTTTCACACACTTCACACATTTGTAGCTGCTGGACCCAGACTGCATGAGGAAATTGTATTCCTCGGACCGTATGCCCAAGCATTTGCAGTGGAACCGCTGCCCACAGGACACGCACGGCAAAAATTGATGTCTGCGACGAATAGGCTCGGAGCAGCGCACACAGGCGGCCGCCTGCGCCGCCATATTGAAGGCACTCTCTTCTTGAAGGGTCATCGGGAGTTGTGTATATATTTACGTCGCCGAGAATGAAAAATGGCACATATAACAATTCAAGGAAAGACAATGCATTCTTAGAAAAGGTCATGAATTTATATATATTGCCCGAAGGTGGCCTTAACAAAGAAAGGACAACAGTATTTGATACCTTAACCCACGAGCTTTCAATGTTTTCATCAAATTTGATGTGATACTTTTACCACCTTCACGCATATCTGTGGTAAATCGTAGCACTTTTAATGCTTCACCCAGATTCGGGACACCTCGGTGGATCAGCGCTATTAATCATTGTTTGGAATAGTGCTGACCTTGCTAATCGAGTGCTGTTTTGGGACCTTGCTAGCGATACGACGCTGATACATTGCTGCAACAATGCTAAGTAAATATCAAGTCAGCGGTGTTTTAGTGGTAATTTCATTATGTTCGCATCAGTGAACCATCCTTTGTAGACATTTTTATGGGAAATGAACAACTCTCAGATGCAACTCCAGCTTTATTTTGATCTCAGCATGCCTGCAATTCACATTATTATGATGAGAATTAAATAATAGTTTTGGCTTTTTTCACCCAGTTGTTGTGTGAGGTCCAAGAAACGCATAGTTTTTCGAAGTAACTTGCTTCGAAATGTGTGTATTGATTTGTATTTGTTAAGCTTACATACGGCGATTGAAGTGCGTTGCAGCTTTCTCCATAGGCCGTTTGATTTTATCTGACTCCTCACGAAACTTGCAATAAGTTGTCACTTTTTTGAGGCACCGATATTTTGCGCATGCTTCATCACACAAACGCTTTTGTGCGACTGTCACACACTCCATAGAGTTACTGTAAGCAAGGAATGATCTGGAGTTTGATTTCTGCTAGCTGCATGCCTCGAACCAAAAGGAAACTAGAACACAAAGGTAGGAAGTTATAAACGCAATCTTTAATGTGAACTTTCTCGGCTCCCTGGTGGCTCCTCAGCCGAGTTGTGCGACTATAGGACGCAGGTGGCGGACATTCACGCATGGCGGCGGAGACGAGGCGGCCACGCGCACATGGCGCTCGCCGACTTTAGAAGGCTGATTAGAGGCCCCGCGCTGGCAGTCGATGCCTGGACGGAACAACCGACGGAGACAAGCTTGACCGACCGTTGTCAATCGTCTCGTTGTTGTGCAACCAAATGTACAGTATTTTCCGTGCTATCACTCAAGGTCTCTAGAGGTATAAAAGTTGAAAACTTGGGCTCTGCGGACTATCTACGCGTGCAGACTATACCGGAAAATATTTTTTTTTAAATCGTTCATTATGACGGGACGTGACGATTATTTTGAATGAAATGATTTATATGTATAGTACAACCTTCTTTGTGGGCTAAGAAAGCAGACATTTGTCAAGGTGTGTCGTGTATGCGAAGATTGTCGTGTCGACTAAGCATCAAGTGAGGACTATGGACGGCTTGCGGACTATGCACCGGGTGCCAACCATAGCCCGGAAAATACGATAGTTTCTTATTGTTGAAACAGTTTGCTTCGTGTTTTTCCTCCGGGTCGGGTATGCTGCAAGGAAAACCGCCTCAATTTTTTTTTTAAATCAAAAGGTACACTGTGTTCTTTTTTCTTTGCTTTAGGCATCGTTTAGCTCTTTTTACGCGTTTACAATGTCTTTATTGGAATTTCTTTGAAAAAACTGTCGTTTCATTTTTGGAAAGAAGTCGGCCACTTCCCAAAAGGTTGATAGGGTGCATCATAGAGTCCGAAACATATGCCGTGTTGATAGTTGGCAAAGTTTTACTAAGTCTCATGCTTTTTTGGTTACAGTTTCCTGGTAGCACTACGCAGGGCGGAGAGACGGCGGTGTGGCGGGATAAGGTGCGCACTTGGGCTCTTTCGCCGTGCTTTCAATGTGTGGAACGTGAACACAAAGAGATCAACAGGAGGCCTTGAAACAGATGGCTGATTTTCTCCCCCACCTAATATTTTGACGAGACTTACAAAAAAAGCATGTTGTTTAAGCCATCCGACGGCTGTTTCTTTTTTTTTTTTTTTCAGCTGGCACATCAGAGTACTATCAAACTTGTAAGAGAGCTAAGTGCGAAACACGCGTTGACACTTTGTTTCATTAAGGTATTTATTAAAATAGTTTTAACGAGTTGAATAAAACATTCAATCACGAGAAATCTAGGACCGATGCCAGCAGCAAACGTTTACGGAACTCGGATAAACAGTTTTCCTATTTCTAACACCTTAAAATCAAAATAGCTGAACTTCCCAGTGACAGCTTCGGAGAAAGATAGGCTGTCATGTTTTGAAATCGCACCGCTATCAAATGGGGAGCATTTCAAAATGAATAGAAGCGACACAAAACAAAATCCAGCATGTTTTTTTTTGTTTTTTTTTCGTCGTATTTTTATACGCACACTCTCCGGCAATATGAAAGACCCACTGGGAGCGCGTGGCAGAGGCAGTGGCTGAGGGGGGCGCTGCGCGCGCTTTGGGCAATTCCATGTCGCTCGGAGGGGAGGCCCCACTCGGTGCTCAGCTGCTTCAGCCGCGTCGAGACGTGCTTAGCAGATTTCGATTTCGGTTTGGCGGGAGAGCGCTGCTTACGCGGCACGCCTAGGAGTATTCTAAAGGAGGCTGGCATGAAGTCTCCTTATCACGGGCGCTTTTATCAATTTTTTTGTGTGCAAATTATGAAATCAAGCACTGCGAAAAAAACAAAGTTTACAGTCATGCTGATGCCCTGTACTGCACAAATAAAGTGTGTTGAAGAGTGCGTTTGTTCCTTAGTTTGTTCGAAGAATGCCGCGGGTATCGCAGTTTGACCGACCACGAACCGAAATCAAAAATTAAGCACGTCTCGACGCGGCTCGCCAGCTGGCGCGGCTGAGCACCGTGTGAGGCCTCCCCTCCGAGCGACATGGAATTGCCCAAAGCGCGAGCAGCGCCCCCCTCAGCCACCGCCTCTGCCACGCGCTCCGATTGGGTCTTTCATATCGCCGGAGAGTGTACGTACTATCGCGGACAATATGAGCTGAAACAGCGCTCCGGCCTGTGCACGGTACTACCTGCGCCGCCTGTCGCATCGCTCCCTAAACACGGCGCACCCTGAGGCCGAGATAAATTCTCACTTGCGCTCACTGCGCCGCTGCGCTCTTCCGGCCGTCTGCTAGCAAAAATATTGGCCGACGGAACCACCATCACGATGCGTGTGCCGTGTAGCCTAATGCTCACATTTTCAGCTGCCATGCATTTCAGTGCATTTCAAGAAAGCGCCGAAGTGGAAAATGCGTTGTCACGCTCCTATCTCTTCGAGGAGCGCTGCCTGACGAAGCAGCCTTGGCCCCCAAAAGGAGCCGATCTTAACATCATCGTAAGCATTTGGAGGCGCATCAAGGTAGCGATGTCACGGCGTCCCCCTCCGCCACGCCACTGCCCTCAAATTTCGGAAAGCAATGAGGTGAATGGGAGTGGCTTCGGGCTGAGCCAGACCAGACAGGATGGAAGCCGTGGTTGTGGGTCAGGGGATAATGACGCGGTATTAAATTATTTTGTAAGTTTTACTGCGCCTCAGGACCCCTGAGGTGCAGTAAAACTTACAAAATAATTTCGCCCATCCCTGCTAGGAGCAGGGATGGGCAAAATACATGCAAATATGTATCGAAATACAAATAAAAAATACTTCGTCAATAATGTATTTAATTACAAATCTAATTACATTTCCAAAAAAGCATTTAAGTACAAGATACAAATACAAACAAATGTATTTGGTCTCCTCCAAATACTTTTCCAAATACATTCCTCAAAGTTTGCGTCAGCGACTTCAGGGCACCTGCGACGGGTTTCTGGGCATCTCATTTTAATTTTGCATCGCACACTCGGGAGTTAGTGTGCGAGGCTCTAGTAACGTAAAAGAAATATAATAAAAAAAATGCAATCAGCTTGGACGTAATAGGTGAAAAAAGTAGAGCTTCAAGCCGATTTTTGTCGATTACATTTTGGTATAGACCAACAAAGAACCGAGACGACCAAGACGCGCAGCACTAGCTACAGAATTTTTTATTGTTGCAACTCGCACCATGCAGTTACGAAAATCTGGACGACCCGCGCATTTAGAATGTTCCAGGCAAAAATATGAATAGAAATCGGGCTGGAAAGCATCACAAGTTTCACAAGCACTTATTTAGCCAGTCTTCCTGTGAACGTCGATTTCGTCACTATTCTTGCCCTGTTCTAGCATCGTAATCACAAAGTCACTAAACGCTTGTGCTTGATTGAGCGACACTGCATGCGGTGCAGAACGTAGTTTTTGTCCTGCTCTGGACAGTGACAATATATTTGAGGGATGTATTTTCGCCCACAAAATTGTATTTAATTACAATTGTATTTGAAATACCCACGTTTTAGAATTTAAATACACAGGTCAAATACATTACCCAGTTTGTAATTAAATGCAAATGCAAAATACACAAAGCATTTGAAATACGTGTTTCAAATACTTGTATTTGAAATACTGTCCATCCCTGGCTAGGAGTAATTTGTAAACAAAAAAAAACAAAAAAAACTGCTGTCTTGTCAGCAACTTGTTTTGTTTGAAATAAACACGTGGCGCAGTAATAAAGAAATAATACTTTTGACCATTTTCATACCAATCAAGCTTACAAAACCTTCTCAGTAACATGTATACGCTTACCATTTTTTTAAACATCTGTGATCAATGAAAAAGAAAGGAAAAGTAAATACCTTGGAGCCGGATTAAATCCGGCATAAAAATTTTGGCCAATATTTTTGCGATGTCCTACTTTGTGCATGCACCTATAATCAAACAAAAACAACCTGCAACTTCTTTTGATGTGACTTTCAAAAACAATGATCGCAGCTGAAATTTAAGATACTTCAATATTTTTTCTTTACCAGTCAGTGCTTTTTCTACAAGATTCTGCGCGATAGAGTAAAGTAAATCAATTCCAAACGAGAAACGACAAGTGTAATATTTTGTTCCCCCCGCCGCCCTACCCCACACATTCCCGCTGTCGCATCCGCCGTCTCGCTTGCAGACGGCCGGAAGAGCGCAGTGGCGCAACGAGCGCAAGTGAGAATTTATCTCGGACTCAGGGTGCGCCATGTGTGCGGAGCAAGGCGACAGGCGGCGCAGGTAGTACCGTGTGGCGGCCGGAGCGCTGTTGCAGCTCATATTGTCCGCGATAGTACTTCAACGACCTTTCTTAGTTCGTCCGTTATTACATAATAAAAATACGAGTACAATCTTCCAAGAAACACCAAGAAAGTACGGAGGTACATATTTATTGTGTTCGTTAAGGAGGTTTGGGGGGGGGGGGGGGGGGGAGGGGGTCAATGAACGATAATGTCACGCGAAGCCCTTGTATATAAACATTTGATTTCTACTGTGACCCACACGGCTACTGCCCAGCGTTATATGCTTTCGTAAAATGTATTTGTCTATTTCTGTAATTTTAAGTGTATTAAAAAAAAAACTAAAAAAAAAACTGACTGTCTGTTTTGAAGGCTACGTAATAGCACACACTGGCAGAACTTCGCGGTCCCTCCTGTTGCAGCCATCTCCGTATTCACAAGATGGTGCATTGTAACCTTGATCACTCCCTTAACGCAAGTGGCTCGTCCCAAGTATGGCGACCGCACACGGATGCTTATAAAGTTCGCTCATTTTTAGAAGTTGAGATCATATTTTCGTTGCCACGAATGTTGTGCTTGATCGTGGTTGGGAAGGGCTGCGAGGCAGAAGGATGAATTAAAGGCAGTAACGCTCTTCTATCAAATTGTGCTTCGATGTGCCTGTTGCGGTCGTCGCCAGGATGAGGGGACAGGGACGACCTTCAGTTGTCCCGCCTCCAATGCGAGCATCCTATCTTCGAATGAACTTCCGCTTCTTGTGAGCTCTTAGCGTCTGCACGCACCCAAAGCACGGCGCCCTAAAGACACACACTACAGTTCTCATCATGTGAATGACCCTATTATTCGGTACTTCCCAGGAGCGGTGAACACTAAGGACTCTATCAGAAAAGCACTTCGGCCAAACCGGACGCCTACAGCGTATGAATTGGGATTTTCTCACTATCTTGATCGTGCATTTGACTTAACAGATGTCAGAGATTGTGCATTACGTATATACAGGGTACTTCTGCGCTAGTTTTCTAAAATCCCTAAAAATATGCGGTTCGAGCTAAAAATAAACTTTTTTGCGGGAACGAGTCACCAGTCTCGGTGGACGTCAATTTATTATCAATAGCATGATAATAAACTACGTTTACTAATTATTTTAATAAGTGAAAATAAACTTATGGTTTTAGTAAAAAACTTACTAGGCATCATAAAACAACTAAATCAACTTTTTTTTTTTAGACAGATATAAGCCAGGGGCTGCATTCTACGGCGTTCAGAAAAAGAATGCTCAGTTTGGACGCGTTTCTAAGTTTCGGTTCCTTATCGGGACACGTCTTCGCGCCCGCGGTTCTGCTCCCCGATGTTCGCGGCGCAAAGCCACCGCCTCGCTTTTCTCATAGGATGGAGGGAAGTATGGCACACATGGTGTTGCGTGTCTCAGCCACCGAGGGCAGGCCCGTGGCCGCAATGATGCGCCCCAATAAGGAACCGAAACCTAGAAACGCGTCCAAACTGGGCGTCGCTACGGAACGCCTTAAATTGCTGCGCCTGCCTTATATCTTTCTAGAAAAAGTATATTTAGTTGTTTTTGATGATCGTAAACAAGCATCTCATTGAAACTATCGGCTGGTTCAAGGAGCGGCCAAGCTCTTTAAATCGACCGCAAAAAGACTTTTTCTTTGTTTACTTTTTCCTCAGGTAAATTCGCTCTTTGCAAATTTTACAAAAAAAAAAAAAATGCACCATATCTGCGGGCAGCGCTGCACAAAGTCGTAGCGCGATAAGTTAAGAAACCGAATTTCGCGGTCGATTTAAAGAGCCTGGCCGCCCCTTGAATCACCCATAATATGTATATTTTCACTAATCAAAAAATCACGTACTAATTTTAAGTTGATCATTTCGCCAATTTTAATATTTTTGCAATCCTCGATGTCCGCCAAAGCTAACAGTTTGCTCCGGAAAACAGTTTAGTCTCATTTCGAACAGCATTTTTTGGGGGGATTTGGAAAGCTTTCGCAGGAACACCTTGTACATTACCACGCCCAGACATCAGGCTGTTCAAGCTACCTGAAAGACATAGTGCAAGCATTAACTCGCACATAGCTTCTATAATACATTTAGGCATATGCGCCTATCACACAACTCACCGGAATCGACGGCACGCAGGAGCAGTCCTGAGAAGAGTGCGCACTTGAAGATAAGAAGCATGATGATTCAGTGGATGCCGAAAAGAGAAACGTTCTTCCTTTTAAAAATCTGATTGACAGACACCGCTGGAGTTCACCCCTCTTAAAGAAAATCTAATATGTTTGCGTTGATATAAGTCAGGAACTCTTCATAAAGTTATGACGTCAGAACAAAAATATTGGAATGTCAGACAGGTCATCAAACTGATGATGTGTCTGAAATGTTGAATGCTCAATACCCCATTTATTGTTTGTTTAAATCTCCCTGCCAACAAGTTATTCGTTTTTTTTAGAAAACCCTTTTTGTTTTTGTTTTTGTTTTATAAGTCTCAGCCTTTTCCAGCTCTCTGAATCAACAATGGTGGGCAGTGCGCTGGTATCTTGATAGATAATGTGATTAAACTCTGCTCAATACCGCATAAGAAAACATTCACAGGGCACAGCTGCACTTTTTTTTTCTGTCATTGGCCTCATAGGCGTTAAAAAACATATTACAAAGCGCGTTGGATACGCGAAACGTTCCTGCGTCAACAAATATTTAGAGATACTCAGAATTTCCAGACGCCTTCAAGGCGCTTGTCATCAGATAGCTTGACGCGTACCGTGGTGTACACTTGATAGTTGTTCCCGGAGGAAGCGATGCTACCGCTAATAAAGCTGACAAACTTGGCGATCTTCCAGAGACTTCCATACTCGCGAGGTCCGCAGTGCGCACAGCTGGTCGAGCTTCTTCTCGCCTACACCTCTCGTCACATAAACCCCTCCACCTCCGTTACCTAAACAGCGTTGAGCGCCTCACCCCTCCTCTCCCACCTATGAACCAATCAGCGTCGAGCCACGGTTTCATTTGGGCTTCACGAAAGTCCGGACAACTTTAGCCAAAGAATATTTTACATGAATAATAGCACCTAAACTCACGACGACGTGCCGTGACTTGTTGGAAAGACACCGCGTGAGTCTTTCTTTTTCTTGTGCTTGTGCCCTAAGTGTGTCTCCATATCGTGTGTTTTGTATCCCAAGGAGCATCTTAATTGAAACAATACAATTAAGCGGAGCTGGTATCTTTCGATTTCCTTGTATTCATTTTTCCGTACACCATCTTCACGAGTTCAAAGGAACGAATGAGCCCAATTATACGGGAATCGTGATTATGCTTTTTTACTATTTCTCCTAGCTGCAGTAATCACTTGTAAAAGGGAGCACTGCAGCTAGTATACCCTTCTAAAAAGGTGTACTGTAAAACCCCACTCTTTTTAAGGGTGTAAGGAATTATTACTCGAGGGGCGTTTTACCATACCAATAATGGTGGTAGCCATTGCAAAAACCATTGCATTAAAAAGCGTGTCCCGTCGCTCCACTCACTACCTCGAAGTCACAAGGTTTTTAGCTCACGTTTGTCTCATGCTTTAGTATGAACTCCGAGGAGCAGGAAGCTTCTTGAACCTTCGGACATTTTTTGCGCCCCATAGACTCGTGTATTCGAGTCTATCTAAAAGTACCTGTATGCAACACTGCGGGTATTGCATTCTGAAGGGCGGATCTAAGGGGGGGGGGGGGGGGGGCGACGGGGGCGGCCGCCCCCCCTCCCCCAAACAAAGTCGACCCCTCCCCTCTCCCCCCTTCTCAGTAGGCAATTTGACATGGGTGGACCTCCCGGTGCAAAAGGAAGGATGGGAGAATGGTATCCTTACAAATGTTCCGCCCCCCCTCCCAAACGGGGTTCTGGATCCGCCCCTTCTTCCGTGACCTATTTGGCGATGGAGGGGAGGGGCATGGCTTTAAAGGTTTGGTGCAACAGTTTGCGGACTTTGGCTAATTAATTGCGGGAATTGATCCCGGCCACATATGAAACGAAGGACCGAAAACCATTGTTTCCTACTTGCCCTAGTTTTCATTAAAAAAAAAGAAAAAAATTGGTATCTCCGGCACCCCTCAACTCAACATTGAAGCGGCACGAGCTTCGCCTGTGACGTCATTCGGAGTGGCGTTGGTTTCCGGTTGGGTTCTTCTGGCTTCCGTTTCCCCAGCGCTCGCCGGCTCGCCAGGCTCGCCGCTCTCCCGCCGATTCCCGACCAACATGGCGGCATGGGCGGACAGCCTGAGCGACGTCGAGCGCAAGATGCTTGCGACGCGGCGGGCAGTCGAAGTCGAAGTCGAGGTCGAGACACCAGGAACAATAACGATACCACGATACTACAGACCACGACCAACGCACTCCGTCGAGCGAGGGAAAGACAAAACGTCCGGGTTGCTCGTGTAGCCGCCGTAGGCGCCTCGGGCGTCGACGGATGACGGCGACGGCCGGTTTGGTTGACTTGCGGTAGATGGCGCCACAAATAATTCATACCCTTTTAACGGATATATTAGGCTTTTGAAGCGTTTCTGCATGCCTAAACAGCAAGATTTTTTAAAACTTAACCTTAAATCAAGCTTAGAAATGCCTAACACTATCAATAAACAAAAACGACTCCGAATGACGTCACACCACAGGTTCCATTTGCGGTCACCATCTGACCGCAGGTTGGGAAAAAAAGCGTTTTTTATTTTGCGATTACGCAGCGAAATAGAGGTATTTTTGGGTATGGTGGCACTTTTTCTCTTACTTATGCCGAAGTAAAAAATATAAAAAATACAAGCTGCACATTCGTTCAGTGTTAAAATCATTGCACCGCCCCTTTAATATCGATTGCCCCTTTGTGGAAGTTGCTTGAAAATAAAGCACGCGTTGATCTTCGTGAGAGCCCCCACCGAAGCAGGAACCTCTAGTGGCCGTAAGCACTTGCCTAGGCTTAGCAAGGAGTAGGAATGCTGCCGGCCGCGTCCCATACCTTTCTGGAGGCGTGAGTACACCGCTTCAGAGTGCAGCATGACCCTGCCGGCTTAGGGATAATAAGAAGCTCATTGAGGAAAAGATGGAACAGGATGACCGGCCCAATCTACTCGTTCAATGAGCCTTTGTAGTCTTGTGTACATGCGCACAAACTCTGGAACGTCCAGCGTTCTAACGCATTCTAACGGTGCAGTGAAGTCAAAAGCTGCTTTTGCTTCCACTGCACTCGTCGAACACGTTCATGCCCAGAACGCCGGCGTCCGGCGTTTCGCGTCGCAGTTCGAACGCGTTCGTCGACTGCAGCGGAAACCAAGGACGCAATTTTGGCATCTATCCACTAATAGTTCCAACCAGGGCTCTGCGTTCTGACGTCCTCGCACGCTCTCGTCTGTCCTCTCCTTCACTTTCTGCCTGACTAGCTCCGAATCCAGTGATATTTCGGCAACCGATTGGAACACCGATAATCGAAGCACGAAGCGTAAAAGCACGGAATCGCGTATTGCATTTAGAGCGCAGCTCTAAAGGCATGACCACACTGGCATCGAGGAGGCTTTCCGCACGACGCTGGGCGACGGGGTGTTCCCGACAAAAACCAGTTTTCCCCTTCAGTGGCGTGACGTACAGCGCCGTAGAGCCAACCGCTCTTTGAGCGGTTCAGAGCTCGCCGACCTCGACACAGAAGAGAGGAGCTAATGGGAGGTGGAGTAGATAGTGACGTTGTGATGCCATGGCAACGCACAAGCCGGTTCTCCGCGCGTCTTGCACGCTCCCAAGGAAGGTAGCGTCGCTTCGTTTCGTCTGCTATTCCTATTTCCCTCAATGCCTTTCTCAACAGAGCGGCTCCTCGAAACTGTGCAACTGTTTACCTTTTTATATGACGAGACGCAGCCACAGTACCTAGATGAGGACGCTAAGAAAAACCGCCGGGAAATTATAGGCGAGGAATTCGGAATTACATGTGAGTTTCTCCGTGGCACTTGTTGCATGCCGTCTGTGTTCTGACCAGAGTGTAAGATAGACAGGTGGGGAAACGAGAGCCAAATGAGTGACCGCATTGTGTCCCCCTCGGTCTTCTCTTTTTCTGTGGCGCCATCTATGTGGAGCGCCGCGAACTCTCACTCCGGGGTGGCCGACCGGTGGCGACCGGCTAAACTGGCAGAGATGGTTTCTCGTGGATTTTTGATGAAGGACTGTCGTGCTCTCGGTTTATTTTGCGCACTCTCCCACAGAGCTCCACGCAAATTCAATTCCGATATTTTCTTCTCGCCGCAGCGCCATCTGTCGTAAGTCGGGGGTACCCGCAAGCAGACGAGTACACAATACGGTCACGGCGCTGCGGTAGGCTTCTATGGGCCGTTTCCCCACCTGTCTATCTTACACCCTGGTTCTGACGGATGTCGTGTTTATTTGGTGACTCTCGAAAGCAGCGTTCATCTCACGAGCGCCGGCGGGGCAGCAAAGCACTGACCTGCCCTTCGATGTTGCGGTAGAACAAGCTCGGCCGGACCCAAAACCTGCGCCCTCTTGCCTTCGGAGCGCGGCGACGTCGCAAGATCAACGAGCGTGCTAGGATAATCACATTCACGCTGATCCCCAGGTCTTCATGAACACGTATTATGTAGGCAGCGAATGCGGTTTCGATGCTGATATATGCTAAAGATGAGAGCCGAACCGGAAGAATCTAACGAAGAGCAGACGACGAAAGAGCGGGAAATCCGGCGCGAGGAGCGCGCGCGATCGCGAGAATCTGTGTTGCCACTTGACGCACTCGCGTTGGGACGTTGACCGGCGGCGCCGTTCACGCTAGTGTGGTCATCCTTACAAAAATGAACAATGAGTTTCAATTGAGCTTCTAATGTGTTTTTATAGAGTCAAATCAAACTCAAAAGAAACTCAAAGTTAAATGAGTTTTATCATTACAAAACTAATATTTCTTATTTTGAATTTACTCATCACACATTCAAATGAGAGTTATCATTACCCACTCAATATTTATTGTTTTGAATTTACTCATTAAAATTCATGTGCTTTGTGAAGAGCAAACAGTATTTATCATCGAATTATCTAAATGGCATTATAAACAACTCCTACAAACAAAAATGCTTATACCCAAATAAACAAATCAACTCCAAAATAACACAAAAGGCTTGCATTTTAAGTTAATTATGGCAGGGTTGCAGACGAGCTGCATAAGAATAATCGATTTATAAACCATAAACAAGCTCGCTAATTGACAACTCAAAGAAGAAAAGAGAAACTAATGTTTTGCAGGGACTATATATCTGACTGTGGGTGTTTTTAGGTACTCTATCCTAAGATATAAACACGAAGCCGTCAAATTAACTGAAGACTGCTCTGACAGCAACTTACGTGGAGGAACCAGTCCTTCCAGCAACGGATTCGTAACAAGAACGGTGAGGCACTCGTTTTTCAGCAAACGAATCATCCTACAGCTTGCAAACGCGGTAGCGCCGGTGTGCTCGCTGCAGAAACGACGCTGACGCAACTTGCTCATCGGCAGGTTTCCGAAATCCTGGCGATTTGCATACACAATCCATTTCGATGCTGCAATAGAAAGGTTAAGAAAGATCATATATTTCAATGATTCTAGTTTTGAACGCTGACAAAAAGGTTTGGTATAGAGCTTCACCTGTCGTCTGTCGGAACCGCAAGAGTGAGCACTCCGAGTTTTTGTTTTTTAGAACTCTTACACCACTTCACCGCGCAGTAGACTGCGCAATACGCCGTCATGGGGCACGCAACAAACTCGGCAGAATCTCTGTAAAACTAGAGACGTCTCTAATCCCTCTAATCTTTTTCTGTGCGCAAACGCGCAGCGATCCGTACTCCGTAAAATCTACGCTTTCGATTTCAGCACGCGCGGAACGGTTTGAAAGCTTGGAGTATCGAGCGCCAGAGAAAGAAAAAAAAAAAAAAAACGGTCGTCTGTGCCCTCACACTGAAAGTTGGTGATTGGTCGGAAGTGCCCAGAGTGCTTCGGTTTCGGTAGCGACGATGATATACATGACGCCAGCGCTCAAATGCACAGCGGCAAAACAGTCTGGTCTGAGACGGTTGGGTAGACCCGTAGAATTATTATAATGTAAGCTAGAGGTTCAACTGGCGCTAGTGTCAATGCGACTTCTGTGACTCAAATTGAAGCAGACAGCAACCAGTCCACTTTTGCGGTGCTCCTGTGCATTCCTATGAGAAAATGCGCGTGCATTTTGTCTCTTCGCCGGAAAACAACACTGAACGTTTTTCGTACCGAATAGTATCTACCTTGATTAACATTCTAAAAAGTAATTGCTTTAGTTAGCGCACTTTTCTTTATCGGTGAGCGATGTTTAACTTCGCTACATTTCAGTCCGAAACGTGTACTCCGCAGCAGGTGTCTAAAAACACGTGACAATTCAAAGCAAAATAACAATCGAAAGGAATTAGAGTGTGTTCAAGGCTCGGCAGCATCCCGGTGACGGTTATATATTGCTAATATGCCGGTCCTCTCACTATATGAAAATGATCCCTTCGTGCGTGAGCGGATAAAGACATTCAAAACGTAAACAATAAAGTACGTGGGCCGTGAAAAGTGTCTCTTTTTATTGTTTAAGCTGCCGGGCTCCTTTAAGCATGCATGCAGACACTTGTTCTCAACGATTTCGAGCATGCGGGTGATATTTTAAACGTAGAACAAGCATCTTCTCGCAGAGTTAGCAGAAAGAATAAAGCGGTACTTACTTACTTAAAATCGGAATATATTACGTGGCCTTCAATTTATTTTGATCGTGCGTGCACTGGTAGTTACTAATCCAGTGTTACTGGGTAGTTCTTGCCGTCTCTTTTGGCTTTCCAGATATCCTTCATTCGTTTGGCACGTATATCCTTCATGCTGAAAAGCGCCGACGTCGTGTTCGCGCTAACAGTGTCCGACAGTCCACATAAATACACGTTCGAAGCCGTTTAGCACCGTTTTTAATGCAACGAATTTTAAAGAAAAACGCAGAAACTGACCAATTATTTCATCTGCGTGACTGAGAAATGTTCCAATGCACCTAGTACGCACGAATTATCCATGATATTTACTCTTATAATCGAGCGCAGAGAGAAAATGCACTCGTTTTTTTCCCCATAGAGATGCATTACCGGAAGTCAATTTCGGACTGGTTGCTGTCTGCTTCAATTTGCGTCAGCCCACAAGCGCCACTTGAACCTCTAGCGTACATTACAAGAACTCTATGGGTAGACCAACGAATCTGCTGTTTGGATGGACGTACGAAAGAGAAGCCAGCGACGCGACGCCCCTATCGGCCCAACCGGGAACTCCGTTAGCTGCATTCGGCTGGCATGGTCGCACACTCTAAAAAAAAAAGGTAGTCATAGGTGACTACCTTTGGGGTGGTAAAAAGTTGTCCCAAATATAACGACCCCTAGGGTAAAAATGACGACTCCACATGTAGTCAAAAAGCAGGTAGTGAAATTTGACTACCCCCAAAAGCAACATGGCGGACGGTTAGCGAGGCTCGGATTCCCCGGTATGGCCTAGCGAACAGCACGGCTTTTCGGCCGAGTTAGAGAATAGGGCGCATACGCCTATTCGACGTCTTCCAGGCGCCACCAGACACTCTAAACATTCGTCCTTAGACACCGGTACCGTACCTATTAGCGGGGAGGACGGCAGCGTGTTTGCCGGAATCGTCGCGATCGCACCCGACGGCATCTCGCTAGATTGACTGTATTTTTACCGCCGGCGGAGAACGCTCACAAAAGAAATCGTAACGCGAGGAATGGGTATGCTGACTTTATTGAAGACAACGTATGCTTGTCGTTTGCGGCGATGAATCGCTGGGCACCTTCGTCGACACGACGGGAGGCGTTCAACTCGCACCAACGCCCCGCATTCTTTCTTTTTTTTTTTCCCTATCTCTTCTTGTTTGGGCCTACCTCAACCGACGTGGTTATCCATTGCTGCCTGCACTTCGCAGCTCTTCGACACAGAACAATAATTTAGGTGGCCGAGTGAAACAATTATTATGATTGTTTTCAATCTGAGAGGCACGTAGGGAGCCCAGTGGACCGCAGAGCCTGGACGGCTGGACCGTAGCCAGCTGTTTGCAGTCAATAGCTACAGGACTTCACAACACTTAGCTTATTGAATCAGGCGGCAGCTTCCGCCACCTAGGAGGTGTAGTAGTAACCGCTAGATGCACTAAAAAAAATGCTCTTCATTCACTAACTCTCCTGAGGCTCTTGAACTACGTACGTACTGCACCTATGACAACTCATGCGCCAACACACACCAACCACGATACCGAACACTGTTACGGGCACAAGCAACTACAACACACCGCCACCGCGACCCTCTACTCTGACCATCCAACCGACCCGATTCGTATATATGCCCTACCCGGTTCTGACAAGGATTAGGCAGGTGACTGCCGCTGTTTAGTTGATGAATACAAAAAGTATCTGCAAGTATTATTAGTATACAGTTGTTCTGAGTATTTAGATTGGCCGGCTAGACACCTCTCTTAATCTAACGCTTTGAAAGGCAACATGATATGAAAGTAATCGGCTAAAGTAACACCACATGGCATGCTCCCGATCAGTTTCGGTTTCAGATTCACGCAGTGATAAGCTTACTAATGCCATGTTGCCCCATGCTCGTTCCGCGCGTGTAATAGCAGCAAAGGTTACAATAATATCTGCATTCCTAGTCAGTAATCGGCTAGAGGTAACATAATTCTTAGTCTTGTGTTGTTAAATACCCCACAAAGCCCAGCGTATCATATTTGCTACATGGAGTTTGATAACTCAAAAAGTGACAATAAATTGCTTGAAGCTGAGACCATAGCGTTATTATTGTAATAACTCTATGGCTAAGACCAAAGCCTGCAGTATCGGTTTTGATACGCTGACAGAGTTTTCCGATTTGGGTAGTTCAGCAAGGCCAAGCCAGGCTGCCGCTGGCAGCTAGAGCAAGATGGCCGCACGCAGCTGCTCGCTCGAAGGCATACCGTCGGCGTCATTTTACTCGAAAAACAGTAAGCCGTCCTAAATTCGGCACTTTCTTTCTTTTTTTTTTTTTTTTTTTGCTCAGAAATTGTTGCGCAACCATATTATTCCGTTCGCTGTTGTTTTTGAGTCCCGTCCGCTTAGTAACGTTGCTTCAAATTTCTGCCTATCATTTTCGATAGAGTGGGTCGTAATTGATGGCACAATTTTTGTACCAATTCTGATACGTTTTCTTGGTAAAGCTTTGAATGGTACACGTTTTAACCGTTTTTCTCATTGATTTTTTCCTTCTAATTTTAGGTTCCTAAGTTAGGAACATATTGAACAACATCGTCGCTGGCGAAGATGTCAGCGATTTCAGTGATCTGTCGAAAAGTGACGAAAATTAGTCCCCCCGCCGCGGCTGAGCCCTCTGAGACAAGTGATGATGAAGAAACCGTAGAAAATTCCTTCGGATCATCTGTAGCTTCGTCTTCTCGTCCATACAACAAATGGCGAAAGGAATTGCTCCAAAACAGTCATGCTGAATTTTCCAAAGTATTCTTTGAGCCGGATGCCATAGATTCACCATTGTTCCTTTTCCGCCAGTTTCGAAGGACTGATATGCTCACTATGCTAGTGGAGCAAACAAATGTGTACGGTACGCAGACATACGGCAGCTCCGTGACACAACTCTGCAAGAGCTGGAGCAGTATATTAGAATATACCTGAAAATGGGGCTTACAAGATGCCGAACGTCATATGCTACTGCGAGAATGGGACAAGGTATTCTCCTATCGCTGACAAGAGGTCGAGAAATCGTTTCTTGAATCTGATTCAATGCATGCATGTTGTAAACAACATGGAAACCACCAAAGAAGCGAAGGAGGACAAGTTGTGGAAGATTCGTCCTTGGATTTTATTATTCCAGCGCAACCTCTAGAGCATTGAACAAGAAGAGTTCGATGCGGTGGATGTGATAATGGTGTTATTTACAGGAAGGAGCTCGCTAAAACAGTACATCCCAAACAAACCGACGCCGTGGGGTTTCACGCTTTGGGGACGGGCAGGCACAACCGGTGTCCTTTACCAGTTCGAGGTATACCAAGGCCACTCCAAAGAAAATTACATTTTTGGACTTGGGGTGATACTGTCCTGAGCATCTGCTCTGAAATACGTTCAAATGAAGACTTCAAGGTTGAAGCTGACAATTTTTTTAGCTCTTTGAACCTTGTTGAAGGGCTAACGAGAGGAATACAGTACGTTGGAACTCTGAGGCAAAATCAGCTGAGAGACTGCAAACTCCAGGATGAGAAGACTCTGAGAAAAGTTGGCCAAGGCTCACATGATTACAGAGTTGACAATGACAAATGAATTGTGGTAGTTCGCTGGTTTGACAGGAAAGCTGTCACCCTAGTTTCAAACTTCGTCTCTGTTGAGTCAATTCAGCAAGTCAAATGGTATGACCGGGAGACCAAACTCCACATTGACATCACACGCCCGGCAATTGTTGGTATCTACAACAGTTTTGGGGGGGGGGGGGGGGGGGATCGACCAGCATAATTATCATGTGTCGCCGTACAAATACACTATTCGATCGAGGCGCTGGTACACGTACCTCATATATCATGCTACCTTCATCTGTGTCGTGAATGCCTGGAATATTCACAGGCGCCAAAGTCATCAGCTGAAGGAGCGGCCACTCAAGCTGAGAACCTTCATTGCCAGTTTATCAGAAAGCCCAATCTCTACTGGAAATGCGCCAAGAGGACGGCCGGTCAGTCTGCCTTCGCCTTCGATGAAGAAGAGGAAGTTCACGCCAAGTCATCCCCAAGATGACATTAGAAAAGACGGGGTTGGGCATCTTCCAACTATGGCGAGCAACCGACTTCGATGCAGGAACTGTGTGCCCAGTGTGAACACATTTAGCACGGTTGTGTGCGCGAAATGCATTGTAACTCCGAGTCTGAGCAAGCGACGCAACTGTTTCTTTGAATACCACGAGACTGCAGCTGGCAAGGACGTAGCAGAAAAGCCCAGTGTAGCATATTTGATATGTTCAATAATTTTTTACTGGTTTGAAATTTCATTGTTCTTTTTGTATGATTGTACTTACCTTAGCCATAAATAAAGGCACACAAGTTTCTGCAATTTTAATTTGCCTAGAAATATGTTTGGGCTTAAATTTCTCAAGCACTTAAATTTGATTATAATGCAATTAAATGCAAATGTGCAAGCGAGCTGGACAAGAATGACGAATTTAATTGCATTGAATTGCATTATAATCATAACCTTAAAATTGCAAGCTTCACCCTTGTTGGTGTTAAACTGGTGGCGGCTGATAAAACCCGTTTGCTCTACTGATGTCTAACCCCTGGTTAGATCAAATGGTAGAGCGCTCCACCTGTAATGGAGAGGTCCCGGGTTCGACACCCGGACCAGGCGGATCATTTCGGTCGCGCACCAGTCACCTATTTGTGTTTGTCCTTTGTCCCTCTTGTTCCCCTTCTCCAGGGATTATTTTCGTCACTTAAATTTAGTGCTTGAGAATAGGTGACAATTGTAGCGGGCAAACGCTGGCGGCACGCTTTCCCGTGTTGATCGTGTGACCGATGAGTCGCTCTACTCGCTCCACTTTAGAATCCCCTAAATTATACTCGTGTGAAAAAAAAAAGGATTGGGGTACCTGTAAAAGAAACAAAAACAACTAGCATAGCCAAGGTTTCTTCTTTTTTTGTGTGCTACTTTTGGGGAACATGTACACCGATATCAAATTATTTTAAATTTTTCAGTTTTCTGTTGACAGCAAAAGGTTGGCACTTTTCAAGTATGGGGACACTTGATATAAACAGTGTATTAAGCTCAAAACATTAGGACATTACAACCAAAACTATACTGTGTATGTATATATATATATATATATATAAAGTGGCTATAATGAAGACAAAGTGCTCAGGTGGCAATTGTTTCTATTCTTTTATTTTCCAAACCTGATTATACAATTTTATATTGAAAATATTTTCCTCTGAAAAATAAATGAAACTCCTAAAACAACCTTATAGGTATTTATGACACATTGTGGAAATGGAAATCTGAAAAGGAGTCTTTTTCCAGCACCGGACTATCGAACTATAATAGTTATAGTAATGATACTTTCAAAAGCCAGAAACACCCTTTGAATATGAAACAAACCAGAAAACTTACATGGAAACAGGGAACGTTTAACCAAAAAACAATGTTATGTATGCATTACAAACATATTAAGTCATCAAAATATGCAACATCACAGTCACTTCACCATCCAAAAAAAAATACCTGAAAATATGTATAACACAAAAAGGGATATGGTTTACACCAAGCAAGATACTGCGCCATAAACCCAAAGTTTCAACAATAAAAGAAAGTATGAGTGGGTACCCGAAAATGACCGGAATGAATTTCAGGAGGCCGGGCATTCGTAGTACCAGCATCCACCTCTTGCAGCACCCTTCCCAAGTTAGTTTGCCGACCGGCGGCGTCTGCTAAGGATCTAGCGGCATGTTGTGAATTTCCCCCAGCGCTTCAAAATCATTCCTTGTTTTTTGCAATGTCTGACTTGAAGGACCTTCCACACCCATAAAATGATTTCCTTTCAAGACTTTTTATACGGGTGAACAGAAAAAAGTCACACGGGGCGAGGTCCTGAGAATATGGGAGGTTGAGAAGCGGTGTCATGCCAGGACAGTGTCTGCTGAGGCATTGTTGTGATGGAACTATCATTCCCCCTTTCCCTCCTATCGGCACATTTTTGCCTTACTGAGTTTCGCAAGTGTCGCGAAATTCTCCGGTAAAACACCTGGTTAACGGATTCACCAAGAGGAACAAACTCTGAGTGATCAATGCCCAAATATTTTTGTGTTCTTCAGTTGAGGAGGTTAAAGGTCGCCCAGAACGAGGTTGCTCATCAATCAAAAAATCACCAGTCTTAAAGCGAGAAAACCACTTGCAATTTCTTATTAGCATCTTCCTTGTAAGCTCTCTGAAGCATTACAAGAGTTTCTGGCACAGTTTTACCTAAAGCAATAATTTACAGCCCCATGTTGTTCTTTCATATCAGACATTGAAAAAAAAAGATTTTGAAGTGCTTGGAAAACTATTTGCAGCAGACAATGCCAGTCGGCAAACTCGCTCGGAAGAGGTGCTGCAAAGCGCTGCTAGCGGCGGAAACTGGTACTACAAACAGCCCGCCTTTCAGAAATTCATTCCGGTTGCTTTTGCATCCAACCTGCAACGAATCACTGCACCAAAAGCTTTCGATATATGCCATGTTTAAAAAAAAAGATGGCAACCAGTCAAAGAGGCTCAATAGACCTTATGAAAAATTGTTTGGTGATCTAACAACACTGAGAGCGTCGCCATTTTAATGTTGGCAAGCGTCGTCGGTACCAAAGCACGGTGGAGGCATCAGAGAGAGCCGTACGGGCAGTGTACGATGGCGCAGCAGCTGTTTTCCGCCTTCTGACCATGAAATGTGGACAAACAGTTTAAGCAACCTACCGCAATTGTTTGATGAAGCTCTAGGAGGCCTGTGCACGCTGGCAACAACCTCGTCGAAGCAGCGGAGCAAGTCCTTCGCCTTTGCTGTACAAGCTTACACACTGCGGGTTGTCACCAGTGTGTGCACAGGCCTCCGAAAGTTTCATCAGACAGTTGCGGTAGGTTGTTAAAACTGTTCGTCCCCGTTCCATGGTCAGAAGGCGGAAAACACAGCTGCCGCGCCATCACACACTGCCCTCCACCGTGCTTCAGTACCGAAAACGCTTGCTAACATTAAAACAGTGACGCTCTCAGTGTTGTCAGACTACCAAGCAATTTCGCATAAGCTTAATTGAGATGAGGAAATTTTCTCTGTAACATCAAGCAGCATCAGCCACAGTCTGTGCCCAAATAATGGCAGACTTCGATAATTGGTGCTGCAGCTACCATACTCCATTCACCTCTAAGCTGAGAC
Source organism: Ixodes scapularis (assembly GCF_016920785.2). Classification (NCBI taxonomy): domain Eukaryota; kingdom Metazoa; phylum Arthropoda; class Arachnida; order Ixodida; family Ixodidae; genus Ixodes; species Ixodes scapularis. Next base: position 225,463,460 of record NW_024609835.1, read on the forward strand.
TGTGGTGGAAGCTACGTCTTCGTTAGATTAGTCATACGCCTCTCTTTTGCCACATCATCACGCTCCCGGCCATACCCACGCGCAAAGAGTTGGGTCAGGTGATAAAAGCAGTGATGTGATTGGTCATAGCCATTTTGGAGCAGCTGTTTGAGCAGCCAAAAGTTCATTTTGGAGAAGCAAAAAGAGCTCTTGGAGCACAACCGCAAACTTCATTTTCATTTATATCACTGCAAATGTGAAGAGAGATGGCAAATATTAGGAGAACAAACACCAGCTGTTTAGTTGCTTGTGGAAGCACCAGACACGGTAACAAGACAACGACTGATGAAGAACAGCGCAAACGGCTGTGGATGATTATTTTAGGTACGAAATCCCACTGAAAAAATGTTAAAATACAATCATTTTGAGCACCTAGATTTATTTGTCCTTCAAGTTCTAAGGGGGGTTGTAACAAAAAAGCAACTCCTAATTCAGACAAAAAAAAAACATAAAAAATAAACCTACAAGAGTCCATATATACCTTCTTGCACCCCGTCTCGCTCTGGAGGAGTACCTTTCCCCTTAGTATGCAGGTGTGCTGCGGCGAAGCAAGACACGCAACATAGCGACGCCTAATTTGCAATTGTTGCTTCACTGCATTACACCACGCGGTGAGAAGCATACTCAACAAAGCTAACTAACCCACCAGAACAGACCACGAACACGAGACTTGTTGTGAAACTTCTAAGCACTGTCAGTGCTTGCAATGGTGCGAAATCAAATCGAATAGTGTGTTATTTGAGACGATTATCGAAAGTCCTGAAAACCCGCACGAGCCTACACTAACGATTCGCCCCGGCAGCGAGGCCTGCAGCTGTTATATTTTCAGTATTATTTAATTGAACTTAAGTTCTGGTGCAATGTTGGTGCAAATTCCTCACATTTTGATCAAATGTAGCAAGTGTAGCAGAATAAGCACCTAGGCACAGTTTGGCACAATTGGCGCAGCAATCACATCACTGGGTGATAAGAGGGAGGCGGCTGATTGGTCCGGCAGGGTGAACATAGTATAGCTGGTGCACACTTTTGAAAAGGGTCTATTCAAGGGTAGATGACAAGCTGTTGTTGGCTGCAATACAAATAGCAGAAGCGCATACTGCAATGTTCACTCGTCTCCTATGATTTTGATATTCGCGACTCCTACTAACTATAGGTGGCGCCACTCATTCTCCGAAATGGCGGTTATAGTGAGGGTCGGAGATGCGTGCCGGCTGTTGAGCCTGTCTAGTGTGCTGGCTTTACTAAGCGACACAAATTATTTCTGGTAATACGAGGAAGCTAGGGTGTGATGAGCGCAGGTCACCTCTTTACCCTGAAAACAAGAACGATGTTTAGCGGAATATTTACGCAAGGATGAGCGTTTTAATTCTGGAGCGAAACCGAAACTAACCTCTATTTTGGATTTAATTTCTCAGTACAGGCCTTAATTTCGGATTCTTTCATACCTCAAGATGTGTCTCACATCGTAATTATTTAGTTAAGGGCAGTTGTTCGCGGAAACTTTATTTTGTGACATACATGTCCGATCCAGGCTGATATTTGTAGTTGTTGAAAAAATCAGTGCTGATATTTGTGCGTTCTCGCTGCCTTTTCTTGCTCAGGTAATTCTCATGGGGAATATTGAGCTGTGGGCCTTTTAATGGGAAAATTTTACAAATGTCCACAAAACGTATAAATTAATAAACGCTGTTTTTACTGCAACAACCCAAAGACGGAATCCGAGTCGGACAGCTGAAGTTTGTGTTTCATAGCAAAGCGTGACGCATAGGACTTTATATTACATCCAGTGTTTGGCTGTTTGTCTATCTTGATAACGATGTCAACGTTTTTCATATGCTAAAAAGAAAAAAAAATTATACCTTTCTGGATAGACTAATATGGTTAAATGGCGTATTTTCGTGATCTTGGCGTTAATTGGGGGCATACATTGCCGCGATTGGTATTAATAACAATATTAAAACTCAGCTATTGTAATACGTAATTTTTCAAGCGTTGCTTATGATCTACTTTCAAACGCGCAAACAAATATGACAACCAAACGTGTGCTAATAATTATCATCACTGATGCGAATTGCAGCATTTTCAATTACCAAGTAATAAAATAAAAATAGTCTAAAGTCAATGAAAACATACTAGCTATTGTGAGAAATCCCTGTAAAGATTACATTAATTGTGGTTAAAGTATATTTTTCTTTCAAAGTCGCGACTTTTGACAATCAGCAAAACGGAATTCGCCGCCAATATTTTTCCAAACCAAATGCCCAAAAGATTTAAAAAATTAAATTATTATTTTTTTTTATAACATTCAGTTGCTTTCATTTTTACGCTCCGTCGTTCTTTCCAAGCTCAGCCTTTCCAGTTCGAAGGAACGTCTACTTGCTTGCATGCCTGATAACTGCAGCACGTTTCGTTGGCGTTGGAAGCCGGTGAAACAGTAGTGAGTTTTAATATTGCGTATGCGAGCGAACGCAAGTGCTGTGTGTTTGCGTTAGCTTTGCGTGTTCCTCACTGCGCGTGCGCGGAGCCCAAAATTGCGGTCTTGGATGGCGCATGGCGATGAGGCGCACGCACAACGTGAGACTTGCAACTCTAACGCACACCGCTCGCGTTTGCTTCTGTGCACAATACTAAAACTCTCCAGTAAAGTAAAAACCCATACCGACAGCAGCACTACGTTGGGACAGTAAAGAGCGTTGTTTGCATTCGGAAATGACATTTCGCGAGCCATGATCGCGAGCAGTTCCGCCATGCCCGCTGAGCAGGGGAATCGGGGGACCCTCACTATAGAGCGCTTCCCGTTTTCGCCGCGGGAGGGCAAGCGTCGAGCTGGAGACGCGAATAGCTAACACATACAAGTAAACGAGTCCTGCACCCCCTCCTGTCCCCTTTTCCCTTCTCCCAAATATCAGCAGCAGTGAATACACACTATGACACCTAACTCGCGTTAGCGTCACTGCCAGCGCGTCTTGCTACGGCTCCTGATGACGTGGGGAGGAGAGGGGGTGGAGCAGGGCTTGTTTTCCAGGTGGTATGGCGCTCGCACAAGCCATACATGCTTTCGTCGAGTTTTAGTCTGTTTGCCGCTTGGAGCGGATGGAGATACACTAACGATGATGTCATGCCCAGGAGGCCATCCCTTATAAATCGTAACGCTGTGGCAGCCTATCGTGGAGCGTCAAGTTGATTACGATGAGGCTCTGTGAGGGGAACGTCTACAACACAACTCTTAGGAGCAAAACGTAATTCAGAATTTTCTTTCGCCTGTCAACCGCTGATCAACGGAAATACTATTTTTTCTTGTAACATCCCAAATTACGACTGGGGGCGTTTCATGGCGTCAGTCTATATCTGTGATCACTAGAAGCAGCTGCTTCTAACAGTTTGCTTGAATTTATTTTTTATTGCTTAGCTAACGTGTAATTGGCTTCCATCAACGAAGGATATTAGAAATATAGAAATATGCGTGTCGATGAGCTGAAGCAATAACCAAAAAAGATGACATGCTGTGAGCAGTATTTAGAAGTAGATAGACAAAACTCAACTAGAATATCTTATGGCGCAAGATCATCTTACGGGAAAACAGGCAGCAGAAAGGATGTCTATATTTATTGCATTTAACGACAAGTAACAAAAATCCAGTAGATCAATCTGTTGTAAGTTTTATGACACTATATAGTGAACATTCACATGGGATACAAATATCGACCCCTGCAAGGGTAAGATGCGAATAATCACACGAATGCACGAATGACCGAGGTCTACATCAGGGCACACTAAAAACAGCCGCCATTACAAAAAAAACATTGCAAAAATGTAACCTCGAGAGAACACGTTGAGTCTAATGTGCAAAATGTTGACACACGCGAAGAGTATGCTTAAAGGAGCTGTGCAACAATTTCAGGGCTTTGCTTAAAGGGATGCTGAATCGAAATTTGAATTTCGCAAAATAAGGCTTTAGAAGCGTTGAGCGGGACTCTACGAACTCCGAAACATTGCTCGTACATCGATATCTCAAACGGATGGCCGCACTTTTCGAAAAGAAGGGCGCGATCAAGCGAGGCCTCTGAGATCACTGTCCTCCGGGAGAATTTGAGAATAAGGGGGAGCGCCCTCGCTTCTCTCCTCCTCGCTTCGGTTCACCAGCTCGACACGGGACGTAGTGAGGAGGAGAGGGAATAAGAATCGTGACGTGCCTTGCCTTGTCGGCCTCGTCGGCCGGGTTTAGTCGCGCGCTTCTTTTCTAAAAATATGGCGATCCGTTAGAGATATCGCTGTATGAGTGATGTTTTCGGGTTTTGCATTGTCCCGGCTATCTGTCCATCCTTGTTTTGTAAGTTCGAAATTTCGGTTCAGTATCCCTTTAAGTAATTGTCGAAGATGATGCCTGACACTTCTGAAGTGAACTATAGAAAACAGATTTGGCCTGGATACCCTAGTTTTTATTTAAAACAATGAAAAAGATCCAGGTTTTTGCCACCTCTCGACTCGTACGTCGTCTTCCGGTTCACGTGTGCAGTGACGTTGAAGCAGTAGGCGCGTGGTTCCGGTAAAGTTTTCTCTTTAGAGCCATCATGCGTCTGCTCCCATTCAGCGCTGCGCTCTGAATGGGAGCAGACGCATGCTCACGCGCTCGCTTGCTATCATGGCCCAGCCGCTGAAAGATGTTTCCGTGGGTTTGTCTGATAAGGTGCCACACAAAGATTTGTGTGGCTCGTGCTCCAACCGCTTCTACGCAAAACAGCAATACCTAAAATGCTCGGCCGGCTGTAACCGCCGTTTTCATTGTAAATGCATCGACGTGCGTGCCGAAGACTACAACGTACTTATGGAGACTGGTTTCAGCACCTACAAGTGTACATCCTGCATTCGACGGTCATCAAAGCCTAATGATTCCGGAGACGAGGAGGACTCGGCAAGCGTTGAAAAGACACCGGCAGTTCCGTCGATTGTGAACGGTGAGTCGCTCTCTTCGGAGGCGGTCCACATGTTCACAACTATTCTGAACAAGCTGGACTTGCTCGTGACTGAAGTGAAGTGCCTGAAGGCAGAAAACAACAGCCTTCGGTCTGAGCTGTCACAAATCCGGAAATGCCTCCCGAGCTCGAGACCGATGCAGGCTGGGCCACGAATGCCTTACGCTGCTGTCATGTCGGCGAACGCGAGTGCTGCTCCACCTACCACGAATGCGTCTGGGACCCTCGATCGACAGTCTTCGTCGGCTTGGACTGCCCCTGACATCGGCAGTCACAAGACGGATTTGAACTACGATACCGCTACATCGGCTGCGTGTGCTTCGACGGTCGCGGGCCGTGCGGGCCAACCTGTTCCGGGGGTCAACTCCCCAACGAACGTTACCGAGGACGGTTTTGTGCCGTGGAAGTCTCGACGCCAAGCAAAGGCCTCCAGTGGAACGTCCAAGAACTGCAAGGTAAAATCTGTCCCGCGCAAGGCGCTGTCGAAGGCCCTGTTTGTGTCTAGGCTAGATCCGGACACATCGGTTACAGAGGTGCTCGATATTATCAAGCCTGTTCTGAAGGCAAAGATCGCCTCTTGTGCTAAACTTAGGACAAAATACACCTCGTATTCTTCTTTTCATATGTCTGTGGAAGACGAGACGTTCGAGGCCTTAAATAACCCTGAAGTCTGGCCGGAAGGGTGCCTGTTTCATCAGTTTTTCGGGAAACTGGACGCGTCGCGGGTGTCTGAATCAATAGACCAAAATGGCAGCGTCGAAGAACACAATTAAGGTATACTATCAAAACGTCCGCGGATTACGAACGAAGGCAGATGAATTTTCGTCCAACCTAGCGCTTTCCTCTTTTGACATAATCTGTCTTACTGAAACTTGGTTATGTGCCGAAATACATGATTCACAATATTTTGCGAATGACTACGCTGTGTTTCGCCGCGATCGTGATTATAGCGCCACTGGTCAACGTTTCGGCGGTGGGGTGTTAATTGCAGTCTCGAGCAAGTTAAAATCGTGCCGTAGACAAGACCTTGAGACTTGTGACGAGTGCGTATGGCTCGAAATTTTATTGCGTGACCGTAGTAAATACCTCATCGGAAACTATTACTTCCCACCTAAATTTGAATGCTCAACTTTTATTTCACACTTCGACACTTTAACAAGTCTAATCAATTTTAGCGAATACAAAGTGCAAATTTTTGGAGATTTTAACCTTCCAGGCGTAGACTGGGCCCTTGGCAGACTTGATTGTTGTGATTACCTGACAGAGAGCAAAGCTTCTTGGTTTTTGCCACTTATCAACTTTTATGGTCTTTCACAGCACAATAATCTAACGAATGCTTCTGGCAATACACTTGACTTGCTTTTATCAAACTTCCCTGTTGGCGCGATAGCGTCTTCGTCACACCCCTTAGTGAGGGTCGATGCTTATCATCCGCCCTTTGAAGCCGAATTTTACTTGCCATGTTTATCGCGAGAACTATCGAAATTCATTTACTGTTACGAAAAGAGAGATTACTTCAGCATTTACAGGCATGTAGAATCACACGCGTGGTCTGAGCTATATGATTCCAATGACTCAGATTTTGCAGCACAAAAATTGACTTCGGTATTGAAGGAAGCTATCGAAGAGTATGTGCCTAAAAGGCTCGTTAAACCGAGGAAATTTCCGAGCTGGTTTTCGAGGGAATTGAAGACTGCTCTGCGTAAAAAGACTCGTTTTCATGGTCTATACAAGAGAACGTGTAAACAAGTATGGTACCAAAAGTTTTCCAACTTTCGTTCCTTAGCTAAAATATTGCTTGCACGTGACAAATACGTCCACGAAAGACATGTTGAAAATAGTCTATATTCTGATCCCAAATCTTTCTGGAAACACGTAATCACCAAACCGCATTCGTTTTCACAACATTCATCTCTGCGCTCTCCTAGTAACGATGATACTCATTATGTTACATCGCCAAAAGACATCGCTGATGAGTTTGCCTCGTTTTTTAGCAGCTGCTACTTACCGCCCATACATTCGGTGAAGTCAGATCTAATCAATGATCCCAGTGATGGGGACTCGCTCTCCCTGTTCAGTGTTGCTACACGGGACGTTGAAAAGGCGATTAAAAAGCTCAAGCCGAAATCGTCAGTGGGCACTGATGACATTCCACCATTTATTATTAAAGGATGCTGTGGGCTTCTAGCGCCAATTTTAGCCCATATTTTTAATGTATCTTTGCGTACCAGTATGTTTCCAGCGATATGGAAGGAAGCCATAGTTGTGCCCATTCATAAAGCTGGTGATGCTGGTATTGTATCAAATTACCGTCCTGTGTCACTACTGTGTGGTTTTGCTAAAGTATTTGAAACCATTATGCAAGAATGTCTTTTCTCTCATTTATCTAAGTATCTGACGCTGCAACAACATGGTTTTATTAAAGGGCGCTCTGTCGAAACTAACCTTTGTACTTTTCTACACAACGCAGCCCCGGTCGTTTCAAACCGAGGGCAGGTTGACTCGGTATATTTCGATCTTACAAAGGCTTTCGACAAGGTTGACCATGCTTTGCTTGTACATAAATTGAAACAATATGGTTTCGCCCCTAAACTTTGTGAATGGGTTTATAGTTACTTGTCATCGAGGAAAAATTTTGTTCGAGTTGATACTGTTTTATCTAATCCGTTTTTCCCAACTTCAGGCGTACCCCAGGGGTCAGTGTTGGGGCCACTGTTGTTCCTGGTATTTATAAACGATATTTTAAAGTGTGTAAAGTTTGCTAAAGTGCTTTTATTGCCGATGACATTAAGTTATTCTGAAGTATTTGTTCTGAAAAAGATTGTGATGCGTTACAGTCTGATGTTTCGAGTATTTTGCAATGGTGCTCATCCAACCGTTTGCCTTTGAATATAAACAAAACTAAAGTCATCTCGCTAACTAGACGTAAAAATCCCTTACATTTTAAGTACACGTTGGGAAACTGTATTATTACTCGAACTGATATGATCAGGGACCTCGGGGTGTTAGTCGATTGCAAACTGACGTTCAGTTCTCATGTAACTACTATTTGTGGTACCGGGTTCAAAATGCTTGGTATGATCTCCCGTTTGACTCGGCACTTCCAAGCACCTGAGGCCATATTACGTTTATTTTGTGCTCTGGTCAGGCCCAGGCTCGAATTCGCTTCTGTCGTGTGGAACCATTTAACGGAGACTGAATCTAGACGTATTGAAGCGGTGCAAAGGCGTTTGGTTCGCATAGTCTATGATCGATACTTCCACAGGAGACTTTACTTCGACCACCATTCTCTGCTTAAGATTTTGAATCTCAGCACTTTGGATGACCGAAGGCATTGCCGAGATGCGGCTTTTCTACAAAAGCTTATCCAGGGTGTAATTGACGTACCTGACCTTTTGGACAGCATAAAGTTACGTGTGCCAACGAAATTCACGCGACAGTGCGACATGTTCTACCCCGACATGCGATTAAAGGAGTCACCAATCTATCGTATTCAGACATCATGCAACCTCCTTGTCCAGCACGATTTTTTTTTTCATGCCTTATTTTACCTTTAACACCTGATGTGTATTTTATGTACTTTGTTACGACTGTTTTATTATGCTGACTGTTCTAATATGACTATTGTGGTTTCCATGTTTGCATGTTTCATAGGAATCTGACTTCTTTCTGTGCACCAATGTCAAAACCGTTATGGTGTTTTTGGGCACGCAGTAAATAAATATCAATCAATCAATCAATCAATCAGTGAACAGCGAGAACTCATCCGCTCGCGACCGCGTGACCACGTGCTGGCGGGCGCCGCGCAAACAATATGGTGAAAGGAGGAAAGCCTCATCCGTGTCCGGCCATACCCGTCCGGCCCTGTCCCCTTCCCCCTCCGGCTTCTGGCGGCTGTTCGCAGTAGCAGATAGAGCTGACGGTTTTGTGGACCTGGAATAGATGGCGCCACTAAAACTCCGTATAATAAAAGTTTTGTCGGTGATACTAGGTGTTTGACGCATTTATATATATATATATATATATATATGTGTGTGTGTGTGTGTTGGAACGACAAGATTTATAGAAAAGTTGTCTCCCATCAAGCAGGTATTCGCACAACTTGCTATCTTTCTACAAGATTCCCCGTTGACTTCATGCCGCGCGTTTCTCATGGCCGCCGCTCGCGGCTGCAGGTCGGAGAATATTCTAACTTTTGCCTCGCTATTACGCGGCAGAATCGCAACATTTCGATGAAAGGAGGTGTGTTTTCTGTCATTTGTGACAAGGTGAACAATGTCAAAAGCTGAAGATGCCAATTCTTTCAACGTTAAAATCGCTGCACAGCTCCTTTAAATGAAGAGGGGCCCCTACGCAGATAAATGTGTTCCCAAACGAGAAAAGCGTCCCCTTAGACATAACAAAAAAAAACTAAATTGTGCTTAAGAACAAGACAAAAAGAGGAACATAACTAACACAACAGTCTTTTTTGTTGTTTTCTTGTGAGCAGTGGCATTTAGATTGTATGCGACATATATTTTAATTAAACGTTAAATTTTCAACGAATGTTCATTCGATGGATTTGGTTAAAATGAATAAGAGCAAGGCATCCACTCCCTTTGCGCCAAGACTCAAGCTGGTAAACTTGGGAAGAAATAGTCTCAACTGAAATTCCGAAAGTATAAAGTTTCAGCGTCCAATTTGTTTCGAGCCATTTAAAGTATGCTTATTTTATAGATAAGCAATAACTCAAAATGGTCAACGAACATAAAACTCCAACTTCCATCGTAAACCGGAGACACGGAAAAATAAAAAAAGGACAAAACAACAACAAGTCTCAACAAGTCTTTTGTCCGTTTTTTTTTTTATTTTTCCGTCTCTCCGGTTTACGATGGAAGTTCTTCACCAGCTCGCCTGTGCTTTTACCCTTTCTTCGATAAAACTCCAAGCAAGCTGATAGGTTCTAAAGGTGACCTACCATGTTCGTTCCTTATCTTCCTTCTCTTGTGAAAATAAGTGTTTCGCCGATCTTAATTATGCATGTTCCCCAAACACCTCACGAATATTAAAGCGGTATGCTTTCCATTGAATATTTTTATTAGTCGAAAACCTGAGGGGTGCGGGGCACTGATGAGGTACCAAGATATTACGCTTCGTCGATTGCTGTTTGGTGTTGGATTACAGTGCGGTATGCAGGCAGTACCTGAAAAATGTGGCGTTATGTGCAAATCACTGCAGTTTTAAAAGTGGAAATGTTACAAACACACTGCTGGTTCGTTGCCCAAGCCATTAAAATTAGATCATTGCGATGGTGTACTTGCCCCGGCGGCGTATTTGTAAACGGTAGGCGATACCCGGCATGGCTACGCCGCTCGCGTCAAACGGGCTGCTCCCCCTTTCCCCCCCCCCCCCCCCTTTCGCGTTGACAGTCTGTGGAGGCTCATTCACGCGCCCTACGTTCAACCGGGGATGGAAGTGGGGATGTTAAGACGCGTCCCAGTGATATACGAGCAACGCCGAAGCGAAGCGACGCGAAATTGAGGCCCAGCCAATCCGGTGTGAGGGGCGTTGCCATGCCGCATATCGACTACCATTTACATGCACACGTCCCGACGTCAACTCAACTCAGGGTGCACTTAACACACTGCAACCCGCCGCCAAACCTTATCTCATCTCTTCAAAATAATATGCGAGGATGATGGCTTCATGGCACAAGATGTTACGTTATAATTTGGGACTTCTTTTCACCTGTCACAAGAAAAATACTTCAAGAATTTCTTGAATGTTCATTCTTGCACGACATTTTGTCTGCACTCTCAGAAAAAAAAGAGTATATTCTTTCACCCCTTATCCCATGTAAGAGACCCCGAAACTTCGGTTAGCTATTCAACGCACTGACGTCGTGACGACGGAAGCAACCTCCATAAGTGCCTTGATAGCCGAGCGGTACAACTAATTAAAATACCTAATGTACGTGTCACAGACTACCGAAAAGAATCGGGGCTTTCCCTACTGCAAAAACCTCAAGTTTTTGTTTCTTTTTTTTTTTTAGTTCTTGATACGTTGTTTAGATGATTAATAAGTCATCTCGCTCAAGCCCCTCGTAAAAGTTGGGACCGTGTGTTGAACTCCAGTGGGCGGTACGACGAACTGAAGTTTTAATACGTATTATATGTGACCAAAAGGGTGTAACACTACACCGTTTCTTTTTAAGAGTGTGGGTATCAACCATGAAGAACCCTACGCCTACTCCTAGGTAAGGCGAGGCCTTGACTTATCTCTACTATCTTCTCAATGATAAAAACTGTACTAGAAAGTATGATTCCACCCACCCACAGAACGAAACATGGACGAAGATCGCTCACTGTGATTGGTTCTTCGTCAGTCAGAGCTCTAGGCATCTTGAATTCACGTGTCCCAAACCGTTTATGATTGGCAAGTGATACAAAGTGTTTAAAAATGCCAGCTTCAAACGCTCGCGAAAAAAGATTACTTGTGGCGTTTCGGCAAGGAGAGTAAGTCCATGTTTGAGGTCCAGTAAGAACCTCATCCCAAACAGACTCTATGTAGTTCTTGCCGAGAAGTTGATCTTCGAAGTAGTCGGCGTCTTCGTATCCAGAGCCATAGATCAGATAGGCGTCCTTGCCGTCCTTTGCTGTCTTGATTCTGCCGGATGGTTCGAAACACTCTTTGTACCTCACGGTTGGATCACCTTCAACCTCTTGGAATAAAAGTCCGCCGACTCCATAAAGCCTAGAACCAGTATCTTGGATCTTATATGTTGTAGCTGTGATTGCCTCACCCGTAAGAGGGACATTTGAGAAAAGTGAAACAAGAGCCCCTTTGTATCCCGTGGCAAGTACAGTCGCAGAAAGAGCGCATGTTCCAAGAATAAATCGCAGCGAAAGAAACCTTTCAATCTCTCGAGAAGTGGGCGGCCCCTGCTGCAACAGCAAGGCTGCAAAGGGTAAAGCCAGAACATGAACATTTGCTTGTTTCTTATTTAGAAGCTTGGTAATTATGTAGCCAGTAATAAATAAAAACGAAAAAGAAGCCAACATTGCAAGCCAGACGAGCCAATCGAACGGCAAAAAGAGAACAGCTTCTTTCAACACGGGCTCACTGTCTCTTCCGTAAAAGTACACATTGGCGTTGTCATACGGGAAAGTAGTGGGCAATGACGGAAACAAATTCATTCCTGTGTATAGAAAGGGAAAGTAAAAAAGAGAACATGGATCACTATAACTTTCCATAAAACGCAGTAAAAATTCGTCAAGAGTATTTATCTTTGTGACATGAAACGAAGCGTTCTTTTGTTTGACTATGCTATCCAAAGCTTCCAATTTCGCTTTATCGCAAAAGTTAGGGTACTGGCAATTCATTTTGACTGCGATACCGTGGATAGAGCCATATTTAAGAAAGTTAATAAAACTTACAATCTGTGAGATTTTTAAGCAGTTTAGACACTGACGTTCTAAATTTTTGACAGCGATGATACGTTCCTTGTACACAGCAAAAACGAAAGCAACTCCATTCCGAATCATTAAAAATTCATCTTGCATTACTTCGCTTAAATGTCTTAAATCAGTGTAGTTATGTTCGTATCCCCAAATGTTATCAGCAATGACGTATAAATGCATTACGTGGGAATTCAAAAAAATTAAGTTATGAATATCCCACGCTGTTGATTTACAAAACACAAGCACAAGGGCGCGGTGGTCCTCATTCACGGTGCTGGTGTATTGATGTTGATGAAGCACTGATGCTCCTCTCAAAACACGAACACTAATTGGCACCTTCCTCAGCAATCGGACCAAGACAAGTCTTTCGTCCACGCCGAACTCCGGTGGCAAACCAATGTCTAGATGAGCCAGTTCACTTGCTGTGACTATGTGCTGCTGGAAACCTTCAGAAGACGCAATGTCTTTCCATAAGGGACACTCTTCAGGATTCACCTGATGCCCGCCCAGGGACATCAGCGTCAGGCTTAATAGCGACACCAACCTAACGAATGACGGCTTCCTGGTCGCCATGTGCAGAAACAAATATTGATCAGCACTTCTACCTCCAAATATTAATCGGCATTGCAGTTTACTTCGTCTCCCGAAAAAGCGTTCCGGTCATCAAGAAATCTGTTGGACGCGTTTCTGTCTTTGTGGCACCTTCGTTTGTACATGACACCCCAGAAAGCAGCATGTTTTTTGTGGAACAAGAAAAAAAAAAACTGCGCCTTAATGAAATAAAGTCGCCGTCACTCTCTTGAATTGGCAAAATGTTGATCGCATTTTGTGTTTGAATAATATGCACCATCTTTTTTTTTCGGAAAGATATGTTTTCTCGTTTTTGAGACATCGAGTTGGAGCACGTAATTGAATACCGTACACAGTTCAGAAGTGCGACATTGATTTTTGTCCAGTAGCGTGTCTCATTCAGGCACTCTGCCGAGAAACCTTGATTAATGTTTTGAAATGGAACTCAGGGTGTGTCCCAAAACACGTGAAGCGTTTACCGTAAAGATTGTCTTGATATTTGAAGAGAAAAAATACTAGGAAAACATTGTGTCGCAAATCGCTCTGTAATTGTGTTGCTACGTAAAACTTTTCTCGGTTCGGCGCTAGTGGTGCTAAACAACTAGCTTTAAACCCAGTGTTTACTGGAGTTTGAGGAGTCTGTACTGAGTTTGTGTTACAGTAAGAGTTAGAGCTAGAGTTAGAGTTATACTCAGAGTTAGTTAGAGTTAGATTTAGACTCAAAGTCAGGGTTAGAGTTAGAGTTAGTAATAGTTGGTTTAAGAATTAGTTAGTTATTTAGAGCTAGTATTAGTATTTGTTGAGTTGCCTGTGCCAAATCCACTTTTCGCGTGTCAATTTTCGCGATAAATGTAGCGCGTAAGTTGAATCTATGTGTAGATCACGTGACGTCAACTCCACCGCTAAATCTAACGGGAAAAATGAATTTGCGTATATTTCACGTGACGCCATGGCTCGGGACGTCAATTCTTTCGTTATATATAGTGAGACCTTAAGTCAACTTTCCGAGGGAGAGGAAGCCGGTCAGGATGGTGACGACCGATGATGGTTTTCGCCCGATGGAAGTCCCCCGCGAAGTCGAATAAGAAAAAAAAAACACAAAACGTTGTTCGATCCCGCTGGACACATTACGACGTTGGTAGGTTTATAATGGCCAGTGTGGCCACGTTTATTTTCAAAGCAAAACGCACAGAGCAGTTTTCGAACATGAAAACCTGCATCAGTAACAGTGACATGAGCTGCATGTCGGCACGCTTGCCTACGTGCAGCTCATGTCACTGTTACTGATGCAGGTTTTCTTCGTGCTCGGAACGACTGTCTTGCTCGGCGTGGGCAACGAAACAACAGCAGCCCCGTACCTTCCCGATGCTTCTACGAGTACGACAACTGGATGGCACGTGTCGACGGGCATCAGCGTTATCGGATTGCCAGTCATCACCGATTGCAAGCTCCCCTTGGATAAGCCGTTCGACGATGGCGCTCTGCCGGTCTTCGAGGAACCATGTGACCACAACGGAGGCTATATAGACGCGCGGCACAATGGCTTCGTGGGATTCGGAGCCGGCACGCTTGCCGACATGCAGCTCATGTCACTGTTACTGATGCAGGTTAGTTACTACTACCCTATTCATGTTCGAAAACTGCTCTGTGCGTTTCCGGCTCCTCCCATGCCAAGTGTCGGTACCGATTGTTGTAGGCGAACCAATGTGCAATTGTCGCGCAGACGATTTCGCGTCTTCGCAAACCGCGTACTATACCTGATTATTTTGTTGTTGCTACCCGGGGATATGGAACTAAATCCGGGTCTTCTTACTTCTGTAGAAGTAGATTTACTGAAAAGTCTACAGAGTGGTCAGGCAGACATTATGAAAAAACTTGACTCTATAGAAAACAGGTTCACCAAGCACGAAACTATGACAGCCGAAATAAACAATAAACTTGGAGTCGCAGAGGGACAGGTCGAAGCCGTTAACAAACTGGTATCTGAACAAGCTAATTCTATCAAATATTTAGCCCAACAAGTTAAGGACTTGAAAGACAAGGGCGTAGACTTGGAAAATAGAAGTCGCCGACAAAATCTTGTTTTCTATGGTGTAGAGGACAACCACTCAGAAACGTGGGATCAATCCGAAAAAATAATCGAGCACATTTGTAAAACCAGCCTGGGTATCGAATTGACATCGGTACAAAGGGCGCATCGAATAGGTCGTTACAGTCAAGAGAAAAAAAGGCCGATTATTGTAAATTTTGCGTCTTACAAAGAAAAGCAGGACATTATGTCGAACGCCAAAAAGTTTAAGGGTACAACCAACATCGTAGACCATGACTACTCACCCGAAACTCGAGACATCCACAGGCGACTGTGGGAATTTGCAAAAATTAAAAAGGCAGATAGAGACCATCAGGTAAAATTAAATTTTGACAAACTAATTGTTAATGGTAAGGTGTTCACTTGGGACAAAAAAAAAATAGGAAGTTGTTCCTGTCCCAAAACATTGACGCCCCACTAAAAAAAAAGGAAACAGTTCGTCGTGAATTAGTTGCTATTCTTGTAAATTGCAGAAGTGTAGCAAATAAAGTCGATGAATTTGCAGGATTAATCCCGTCCGTCAAGGCTGATATTGTGCTTGGGACTGAATCTTGGCTGAATCCCTCTATCTGCGATAGTGAAGTATTTCCGAAGGAATTTATTGCTTATCGGAAGGATAGGCCCCGCCTCGGTGGAGGGGTGTTTTTGCTAATTCATTCTTCACTAACGTCGTCTGTACTCGATCTTGGTCACGACGCCGTCGAGTCAATCTGGTGCAGAGTCACTGTAACTAATCATTCTTCATGTGTTGTTGGGGCGTTTTACCGACCACCAAACTCGGATGTCGGCACATTGCAGCAACTGTACGACATTGTCTCCGAGGCCTCTGACCAAACTATTTTGCTAGCGGGAGATTTTAACTTGCCAGACCTTGACTGGCAAGACGGCACTTGTGCAAACAAGGTTAATAGCCGCGTCAACCTTGAAATGAAAAGTATAGCAGACACTTTCGGATTGTTACAGTGCGTGAAAGAGCCAACTCGGGATAATCATATTTTAGATCTCTTTTTCTTTTTTTTTGTAGCTCACCAAATCTCGTTAGTTCGGTAGACGTCATTCCGGGTATTAGTGATCATCTCGCGGTCGTTGCAAGCCTAAACACTAAAACTAATCGGTCGAAGTCGTGTGCATCAAGAAGAGTCTTTTTCTTTGAGAAAGGTGATTACAGTAATATTTCCAGTGAACTTCTTGACCACTTACCTGTTTTTAAGTGTCTCTCTGAGGATTATGATATCCACGCAATATGGTCGGTTTTTAAAAAGAAGTTACTTGAACTTACGAATAAGTATATTCCAAGCATAGATTCGGCAATGCTTAAAAGACGAAAAAAACCATGGGTGACTTCACATGTCCTTGGAATAATTAAAAAACGTAGGCGAGCGTTTGTTAGATTAAAAAAAAAAAAAAGTAACAACCACTTAGAGAAACTTGCTGAGGTAACTCGGGAATACAAGTTGAATATAAAAAGTGCCAAGGAAAATTATTTTTGTAGACTAAATGATAGGATGAAAACGAATTCTAAATTGTTTTGGCAATACTTAAAGGGATGCGGCACCAATTTTGCAGGAATAAACGAAATTACCTACAATCAGCAGGTAATTGTAGATGATGCAGAAAGAGCTTCGTGTCTAAATAATTACTTTCAATCTGTTTTCTTAGCCAAATACGACTGTAATTGTTTTTCACCCGTGAGCACTGTCCCAATAATGTAGCCAGTGGAACTAAGCGTGAGTGGTATTGAAGTGCTACTAAAGAGTATCGACGAAACTAAGGCTAATGGCCCAGATGGCATATCTCCTCGTGTGCTTAAGCACTGTGCTCATCCGATTTCAGTCTATCTTTATTTAATTTATGCGAAGTCGTTATCTGTGGGTCTCTTGCCAAAGGACTGGAAGACCGCTCACATAGTCCCTATTCACAAAAGTGGTTCTAGGAAAGATGTCGAAAACTACAGGCCTATTTCATTAACCTCCATCTCATGCGAGGTCATAGAACATATTTTACACACGGAAATAATAGATCATATGACAAAAAACAATCTATTATCTAAACAACAGCACGGTTTCCATAAAGGCTTATCTTGCACCACGCAACTTGTCGAATTTTATCATGACTTGTCATCTGATGTTGATGAGGGAGGCCAAACAGATTGTATATTCCTAGATTTTCGCAAGGCTTTCGATATTGTTTCGCATTCACTTCTGCTAAATAAACTATAATAAACTTAACGGTATTAAGATGGATTGAAAATTATTTGCTAGAGCGTTGTGAGTGTGTATTAGTGAATGGTAAAAGTTCGACATACGTTAATGTTACATCGGAAGTCCCACAAGGCTCTGTCTTAGGGCCGCTTTTGTTCCTAATATATATCAATGATATTTCCTTGGGTATTTCATCTTGTGTTCGGTTGTTTGCCGATGACTGTGTGTTGTACAGAAAAATTAGTAACAAAGATGATGCCACCCAGTTACACATAGATTTAAAATGCATTACTACGTGGTGCTCTACTTGGAAAATTACTTTAAATCCCAAAAAGTGTGTGCATTTATGTTTTACTAAAAAGAAGAAGAAAATTGAAACCCAATATTGTATAAATAACAATATAGTAAACAAGGACTCCAAGTATAAATACTTAGGTGTCACGTTATCAACTGACTGTTCGTGGAATTCACATGTGGATGACGTGATTGTAAAAGCTGGCAGGGCGCTGAACTTTATTCAACGAAGCCTGAAATGTTCAATCCCTAACTTAAAGGAAACCGCGTATTTAACATGTGTTAAGCCAATTTTGGAACATGCCTGTGCCGTCTGGGACCCGGAACAAAAAATATTAATAGACAAACTTGAAAAAATACAAAATAGAGCTGCTAGGTTTGTTCTGGGACGGTACGGGCGGAGAGAGAGCTGTACTCAAATGAAGACTGAACTGAATTGGGAACCTCTCACAGCCCGCCGTAAAAAATTGTGTTTAAAGTTTGTTTTTGATATTTAAAAATAAAACTGGAATTAACAGTGAAACTTACTTAAAAGAACCATATTATATTTCTAAACGGAACGATCATGCTTTCAAAATTAGAGAGTTCCGCGCCAGGCCGAGCATGTACGCCAACTCTTTTTTTGTTAAAACGATACGAGAGTGGAATGGGCTGTCGGAGCTGCCAGTGTGCAGTGAAAGTGAAGATGTGTTTTTTTTCAGCATTGTAACGCCCCTGCTGTAACGCCCTCGGGCACTGCAGGGTAATCTCTGAATAAATAAAGAAATTTATATTACAAAACTCCCAAAATTAAAACCCATACTTTAGTCCCCCAGTCTCAAGAGCGGAATCTGCCTGATCTCAAAAGCCCAATCTCCGAGAATCCTCTCGGCAGCCCTAGCTTTTCTAGACTCGTAGGGGACGCCTTTCCCTCCAGAGATGCAGCAATCCCTTCAGATTTCACCACTCCCACGTGGTACACTGTCGCCCAATGGTCAGCGAGCTGTCAGCCTGACGCTCCTTCCGCCAAATCCAAATTCCTTATAGAATCGGTCCCTGCTTTTTTTTCAGTCTGGCTGGCACCAACAGCTAAATGATTACATTGGGCAAAAAGCGACATTTTTACACTAAGCTGCGAAACCCTCTATATACAGGCACACTCAGTTAAAAGCGGCAACAGCTCCAAGCACGGGTTCTCTCCGCACCGCCTGTCGAAACCCGAGATGTTTCTTAACGACCGCGGGGGAGGTTCTCCCGCCTCGGCCCTGAGGCTGCTCGAAGCCCCCCGCGCGTGGGGGGCAGAAGACACCCAAATATGCAGACACAAGCATATGCAAATAAGAAAAACAAAGCAATGCCGACGCAACTGTAGAAGACATACTTTTCTAAAACAAATCTTACTTATTTCTAACAGAATCCTTCGTTACTTAACACCTTAATTTGAGTATAATTCACGAGACACGAAGTCATATGGCATCATTTTTCACGAAAACGCTAGCGGGAAAATGGGTCCATATCACATGAGCGAATGACGCTTTAGTGAACAGCGGTCACTTGAGTGAATCTACGCTTCAGTGAATGACAAGGGCGCGCGTTAAGCACTCCAGCAAAGAAAAAAAAATTATGCCATTCTGGATTAGCTAATATGGTTAAATGCCGTATTTTCGTGATCTTGGCGTTAATTGGGGGCATACATTGCCGCGATTGGTATTAATAATAATATTAAAACTCAGTTATTGTAATACGTAATTTTTCAAGCGTTGCTTATGATCTACTTTCAAACGCGCAAACAAATATTACAACCAAACGTGTGCTAATTATCATCACTGGTGCGAATTGCAGCATTTTTAATTACCAAGTAATAAAATAAAAATAGTCTAAAGTCAATGAAAACATACCAGCTATCGTGAGAAATCCCTGTAAAATTACATTAATTGTGGTTAAAGTATATTTTTCTTTCAAAGTCGCGACTTTTGACAATCAGCAAAACGTAATTCGCCGCCAATATTCTTTCAAACCAAATGCCCAAAAGATTTAAAAAAAAATTAAATTATTAATCTTTTTATAACATTCAGTTGCTATCATTTTTACGCTCCGTCATTCTTTCCAATCTCTGCCTTTCCAGTTCGAAGCAACGCCTACTTGCTAGCACGCCTGATAACTGCAGCACGTTTCGTTGGCGTTGGAAGCCGGTGAAACAGTAGTGAGTATTAGTATTGCGTGTACGAGCGAACGCAAGAGCTGTGTGTTTGCGTTAGCTTTGCGTGTTCCTCACTGCGCGTGTGCGGAGCCCAAAATTGCGGTCTTGGATGGCGCATGGCCATGAGGCCCACGCACAACGTGGGACTTGCAACTCTAACGCACACCGCTCGCGTTTGCTTCTGTGCGCAATACTAAAACTCTCCAGTAAAGTAAAAACCCATACCGACAGCAGCACTACGTTGGGACAGTGAAGAGCTGTTTGCATTCGGAAATGACATTTCGCGAGCCATGATCGCGAGCAGTTCCGCCATGCCCGCTGAGCAGGAGAATCGGGGGACCCTCACTATAGAGCGCTTCCCGTTTCCGCCGCGGGAGGGCAAGCGTCGAACTGGAGACGCGAATAGCTAACACATACAAGTAAACGAGGCCTACACCCCCTCCTGTCCCCTTTCCCCAACATCAGCAGCAGTGAATACACACAACGACACCTAACTCGCGTTAGCGTCACATCCAGCGCGTCTTGCAACGGCTCCCGATGACGTAGGGAGGAGAGGGGGTGGAGCCGGACTTGTTTTCCAGGTGGTATGGCGCTCTCACAAGCCATACATGCTTTCGTCGAGTTTTAGTCTGTTTGCCGCTTGGAGCGGATGGAGATGCACTAACGATGATGTCATGCCCAGGAGGCCATCCCTTATAAATCGTAACGCTGTGGCAGCCTATCATGGAGTGTCAAGCTGATTACGATGAGACATCCGTGAGGGGAACTTCTACAACACAACTCTTAGGAGCAAAACGTAATTCAGAATGTTCCTTCGCCTGTCAACCCCTGATCAACGGAAATACTATTTTTTCTTGTAACATCCCAAATTACGACTGGGGGCGTTTCATGGCGTCAGTCTATATCTGCGATCACTAGAAGCCGCTGCTTCTAACAGTTTGCTTGAATTTATTTTTTATTGCTTAGCTAACGTGTAATTGGCTTCCATCAACGAAGGATATTAGAAATATAGAAATATGCGTGTCTATGAGCTGAAGCAATAACCAAAAAAGATGACATGTTGTGAGCAGTATTTAGAAGTAGATAGACAAAACTCAACTAGAATATCTTATGGCGCAAGATCATCTTTCGGGAAACCAGACAGCAGAAAGGATGTGTATATTTATTGCATTAAACGACAAGTAACAAACATCCAGTAAATCAATCTGTTGTAAGTTTCACGACACTATATAGTGAAAATTCACGTGGGATACAAATATCGACCCCTGCAAAGGTAAGATGCGAATAATCACACGAGTGCACGAATGACCAAGGTCTACATCATGGCACACTAAAAACAGCCGCCATTACAAATAACATCGCAAAAATGTAACCTCGAGAGAACACGTTGAGTCTATTGTGCAAAATGTTGACACACACGAAGAGTATGCTTAAAGGAGCTGTGCAAAAATTTCAGGGCTTTGCTTAAATAATTGTGGAAGTTGATGCCTTACACTTCTGAAGTGAACCACAGAAAACAGATTTTGCCTGGGTACCCTAGTTTTTATTTAAAACAATGAAAAAATCCAGGTTTTTGCCACCTCTCAAGTCGTACGTCGTCTTCCGGTTTACGCGCGCAGTGACGTTGATGGAGTAGGCACGGGGTTCCGGAAAAGTTCTCTCTTTAGAGCCATCAGTAAGCAGTGAGAACCGATCCGCTCCCGACCGCGTGACCACGTGCAGGCGGGCGCCGCGCGAACAATATGGTGAAAGGAGGAAAGTCTCATCCGGGTCCGGCTATACCCGTCCGGCCCTGTCCCCTTCCCCCTCCGGCTTCTGGCGGCTGTTCGCAGTAGCAGATAGAGCTGACGGTCTTGTGGACCTAGAATAGATGGCCCCACTAAAACTCCGTATAATAAAAGTTTTGTCGGTGATACTAGGCTTTTGACGTATTTATATATATATATATATGTTGGAGCAACAAGATTTATAGAAAATTTATCTCCCATCAAGCAGGTATTCGCAGAACTTGCTATCTTTCTACAATTTTCCCTGTTGGCGTCATGCCGCGCGTTTCTCATGGCCGCCGCTCGTGGCTGCAGGTCGGAGAATATTCTAAGTTTTGCCTCGCTATTACGCGGCAGAATTGCAACATTTCGATGAAAGGAGGTGTGTTTTCTGTCATTTGTGACAAGGTGAACAATGTCAAAAGCTGAAGATGCCAATTCTTTCAACGTTAAAATCGCTGCACAGCTCCTTTAAATGAAGAGGGCCCCTACGCAGATAAATGTGTTCCCAAACGAGAAAAGCGTCCCCTTAGACATAACAAAGAAAAACTAAATTGTGCTTAAGAACAAGACAAAAAGAGGAACATAACTAACACAACAGTCTTTTTTGTTGTTTTCTTGTGAGCAGTGGCATTTAGATTGTATGCGACATATATTTTAATTAAACGTTAAATTTTCAACGAATGTTCATTCGATGGATTTGGTTAAAATGAATAAGAGCAAGGCATCCACTCCCTTTGCGCCAAGACTCAAGCTGGTAAACTTGGGAAAAAATAGTCTCAACTGAAATTCCGAAAGTATAAATTTTCAGCGTCCAATTTGTTTCGAGCCACTTAAAGTATGCTTATTCTATAGATAAGCAATAACTCAAAATGGTCAACGAACATAAAACTCCAAGCAAGCTGATAGGTTCTAAAGGTGACCTACCATGTTCGTGCCTTATCTTCCTTCTCTTGTGAAAATAAGTGTTTCGCCGATCTTAATTATGCATATTCCCCAAACACCTCACGAATATTAAAGCGGTATGCTTTCCATTGAATATTTTTATTAGTCGAAAACCTGAGGGGTGCGGGGCACCGGTGAGGTACCAAGATATTGCGCTTCGTCGATTGCTGTTTGGTGTTAGATTAAAGAGCGGCATACAGGCACTACCTGAAAAATGTGGCGTTATGTGCAAAATCACTGCAGCTTTAAAAGTGGAAATGTTACAAACACACTGCTGGTTCGTTGCCCAAGCCGTTGAAATTAGATCATTGCGATGGTGTACTTGCCCCGGCGGCGTATTTGTAAACGGTAGGCGATACCCGGCATGGCTACGCCGCTCGCGTCAAACGGGCTGCTCCCCCTTTCCCCCCCCCCCCCCCCCCCCCTTTCGCGTTGACAGTCTGTGGAGGCTCATTCACGCGCCCTACGTTCAACCGGGGATGGAAGTGGGGATGTTAAGACGCGTCCCAGTGATATACGAGCAACGCCGAAGCGAAGCGACGCGAAATTGAGGCCCAGCCAATCCGGTGTGAGCGGCGTTGCCATGCCGCATATCGACTACCATTTACATGCTCACGTCCCGACATCAACTCAACTCAGGGTGCACTTAACACACTGCAACCCGCCGCCAAACCTTATCTCATCTCTTCAAAATAATATGCGAGGATGACGGCTTCATGGCACAAGATGTTACGTTATAATTTGGGACTTCTTTTCACCTGTCACAAGAAAAATACTTCAAGAATTTCTTGAATGTTCATTCTTGGACGACATTTTGTCTGCACTCTCAGAAAAAAAAGAGTATATTCTTTCACCTCTTATCCCATGTAAGAGACCCCGAAACTTCGGTTCGCTATTCAACGCACTGACGCCGTGACGACGGAAGCAACCTCCATAAGTGCCTTGATAGCCGAGCGGTACAACTAATTAAAATACCTAATGTACGTGTCACAGACTACCGAAAAGAATCGGGGCTTTCCCTACTGCAAAAATCTCAAGTTCTTGTTTCTTTTTTTTTTTTTTTTTAGTTCTTGATACGTTGTTTAGATGATTAATAAGTCATCTCGCTCAAGCCCCTCGTAAAAGTTGGGACCGTATGTTGAACTCCAGTGGGCGGTACGTCGAACTGAAGTTTTCATACGTATTATATGTGACCAAAAGGGTGTAAGACTACACCGTTTTTTTTAAGAGTGTGGGTATCAACCATGAAGAACCCTACGCCTACTCCTAGGTAAGGCGAGGCCTTGACTTATCTCTAGTATCTTCTCAATGATAAAAACTGTACTAGAAAGAATGATTCCACCCACCCATAGAACGAAACATGGACGAAGATCGCTCACTGTGATTGGTTCTTCGTCAGTCAGAGCTCTAGGCATCTTGAATTCACGTGTCCCAAACCGTTTATGATTGGCAAGTGATACAAAGTGTTTAAAAATGCCAGCTTCAAACGCTCGCGAAAAAAGATTACTTGTGGCGTTTCGGCAAGGAGAGTAAGTCCATGTTTGAGGTCCAGTAAGAACCTCATCCCAAACAGACTCTATGTAGTTCCTGCCGAGAAGTTGATCCTTGAAGTAGTCGGCGTCTTCGTATCCAGAGCCATAGATCAGATAGGCGTCATTGCCGTCCTTTGCTGTCTTGATTCTGCCGGATGGTTCGAAACACTCTTTGTACCTCATGGTTGGATCACCTTCAACCTCTTGGAATAAAATTGCACCGACAAAACAAAGCCTAAAACCAGTATCTTGGATCTTATATGTTGTAGCTGTGATTGCCTCACCCGTAAGAGGGACATTTGAGAAAAGTGAAACAAGAACCCCTTTGTATCCCGTGGCAGGTACAGTCGCAAAAAGAGCGCATGTTCCAAGAATAAATCGCAGCGAAAGAAACCTTTCAATCTCTCGAGAAGTGGGAGGACCCTGCTGCAACAGCAAAGCTGCAAAGGGTAAAGCCAGAACATGAACATTTGCTTGTTTCTTATTTAGAAGCTTGGTAATTATGTAGCCAGTAATAAATAAAAACGAAAAAGAAGCCAACATTGCAAGCCAGACGAGCCAATCGAACGGCAAAAAGAGAACAGCTTCTTTCAACACGGGCTCACTGTCTCTTCCGTAAAAATACACATTGGCGTCGTCATACGGGAAAGTAGTGGGCAATGACGGAAACAAATTCATTCCTGTGTATAGAAAGGGAAAGTAAAAAAGAGAACATGGATCACTATAACTTTCCATAAAACGCAGTAAAAATTCGTCAAGAGTATTTATCTTTGTGACATGAAACGAAGCGTTCTTTTGTTTGACTATGCTATCCAAAGCTTCCAATTTCGCTTTCTCGCAAAAGTTAGGGTACTGGCAATTAATTTTGACTGCGATTCCGTGGATAGAGCCATCTTTAAGAAAGTTAATAAAACTTACATTCTGTGAGGTTTTTGAGCAGTTTAGACACTGACGTTCTAAATTTTTGACAGCGATGAGACGTTCCTTGTACACAGCAAAAACGAAAGCAACTCCATCCCGAATCATTAAAAAGTCAT
Source organism: Ixodes scapularis (assembly GCF_016920785.2). Lineage (NCBI taxonomy): Eukaryota > Metazoa > Arthropoda > Arachnida > Ixodida > Ixodidae > Ixodes > Ixodes scapularis. Next base: position 225,488,524 of record NW_024609835.1, read on the forward strand.
CGTGCATTACTTCGCTTAAATGTCTTAAATCAGTGTAGTTATGTTCGTACCCCCATATGTTATCAGCAATGACGTATAAATGCATTACGTGGGGATTCATAAAAATTAAGTTATGAATATCCCACGCTGTTGATTTACAAAACACAAGCACAAGGGCGCGGTGGTCCTCATTCACGGTGCTGGTGTATTGATGTTGATGAAGCACTGATGCTCCTCTCAAAACACGAACACTAATTGGCACCTTCCTCAGCAATCGGACCAAGAAAAGTCTTTCGTCCACGCCGAACTCCGGTGGCAAACCAATGTCTAGATGAGCCAGTTCACTTGCTGTGACTATGTGCTGCTGGAAACCTTCAGAAGACGCAATGTCTTTCCATAAGGGACACTCTTCAGGATTCACCTGATGCCCGCCCAGGGACATCAGCGTCAGGCTTAATAGCCACACCAACCTAACGAATGACGGCTTCCTGGTCACCATGTGCAAAAACAAATATTGATCAGCACTTCTACCTCCAAATATTAATCGGCATTGTAGTTTACTTCGTCTCCCGAGAAAGCGTTCCCGTCATCAAGAAATCTGTTGGACGCGTTTCTGTCTTTGTGGCACCTTCGGTTGTACTTGACACCCCAGAAAGCAGCATGTTTTTTGTGGAACAAGAAAAAAAAAACTGCGCCTAAATGAAATAAAGTCGCCGTCACTCTCTTGAATTGGCAAAATGTTGATCGCATTTTGTGTTTGAATATTATGCACCATCTTACTTTTCGGAAAGATATGTTTTCTCGTTTTTGAGACAGAGATGGAGCATGTAATTGAATACCGACCACAGTTCAGAAGTGCGACATTGATTTTTGTCCAGTAGCGTGTCTCATTCAGGCACTCTGCCGAGAAACCTTGGTTAATGTTTTGAAATGGAACTCAGGGTGTGTCCCAAAACACGTGAAGCGTTTACCGTAAAGATTGTCTTGATATTTGAAGAGAAAAAATACTAGGAAAACATTGTGTCGCAAATTGCTCTGTAATTGTGTTGCTACGTAAAACTTTTCTCGGTTCGGCGCTAGTGGTGCTAAACAACTAGCTTTAAACCCAGTGTTTACTGGAGTTAGAGGAGTCTGTACTGAGTTTGTGTTACAGTAAGAGTTAGAGCTAGAGTTAGAGTTATAGTCAGAGTTAGTTAGAGTTAGATTTAGACTCAAAGTCAGGGTTAGAGTTAGAGTTAGTAATAGTTGGTTTAAGAATTAGTTAGTTATTTAGAGCTAGTATTAGTATTTGTTGAGTTGCCTGTGCCAAATCCACTTTTCGCGTGTCAATTTTCGCGATAAATGTAGCGCGTAAGTTGAATCTATATGTAGATCACGTGACGTCAACTCCACCGCTAAATCTAACGGGAAAAATGAATTTGCGTATATTTCACGTGACGCCATGGCTCGGGACGTCAATTCTTTCGTTATATATAGTGAGACCTTAAGTCAACTTTCCGAGGGAGAGGAAGCCGGTCAGGATGGTGACGACCGATGATGGTTTTCGCCCGATGGAAGTCCCCCGCGAAGTCGAATAAGAAAAAAAAAACACAAAACGTTGTTCGATCCCGCTGGACACATTACGACGTTGGTAGGTTTATAATGGCCAGTGTGGCCACGTTTATTTTCAAAGCAAAACGCACAGAGCAGTTTTCGAACATAAAAACCTGCATCAGTAACAGTGACATGAGCTGCATGTCGGCACGCTTGCCTACGTGCAGCTCATGTCACTGTTACTGATGCAGGTTTTCTTCGTGCTCGGAACGACTGTCTTGCTCGGCGTGGGCAACGAAACAACAGCAGCCCCGTACCTTCCCGATGCTTCTACGAGTACGACAACTGGATGGCACGTGTCGACGGGCATCAGCGTTATCGGATTGCCAGTCATCACCGATTGCAAGCTCCCCTTGGATAAGCCGTTCGACGATGGCGCTCTGCCGGTCTTCGAGGAACCATGTGACCACAACGGAGGCTATATAGACGCGCGGCACAATGGCTTCGTGGGATTCGGAGCCGGCACGCTTGCCGACATGCAGCTCATGTCACTGTTACTGATGCAGGTTAGTTACTACTACCCTATTCATGTTCGAAAACTGCTCTGTGCGTTTCCGGCTCCTCCCATGCCAAGTGTCGGTACCGATTGTTGTAGGCGAACCAATGTGCAATTGTCGCGCAGACGATTTCGCGTCTTCGCAAACCGCGTACTATACCTGATTATTTTGTTGTTGCTACCCGGGGATATGAAACTAAATCCGGGTCCTCTTACTTCTGTAGAAGTAGATTTACTGAAAAGTCTACAGAGTGGTCAGGCAGAGAGTATGAAAAAACTTGACTCTATAGAAAACAGGTTCACCAAGCACGAAACTATGATAGCCGAAATAAACAATAAACTTGGAGTCGCAGAGGGACAGGTCGAAGCCGTTAATAAACTGGTATCTGAACAAGCTAATTCTATCAAATATTTAGCCCAACAAGTTAAGGACTTGAAAGACAAGGGCGTAGACTTGGAAAATAGAAGTCGCCAACAAAATCTTGTTTTCTATGGTGTAGAGGACAACCACTCAGAAACGTGGGATCAATCCGAAAAAATAATCGAGCACATTTGTAAAACCAGCCTGGGTATCGAATTGACATCGGTACAAAGGGCGCATCGAATAGGTCGTTACAGTCAAGAGAAAAAAAGGCCGATTATTGTAAATTTTGCGTCTTACAATGAAAAGCAGGACATTATGTCGAACGCCAAAAAGTTTAAGGGTACAACCTACATCGTAGACCAGGACTACTCACCCGAAACTCGAGACATCCACAGGCGACTGTGGGAATTTGCAAAAATTAAAAAGGCAGATAGAGACCATCAGGTAAAATTAAATTTTAACAAACTAATTGTTAATGGTAAGGTGTTCACTTGGGACAAAAAAAAGAGGAAGTTGTTCCTGTCCAAAGACATTGACGCCCCACTAAAAAAAAGGAAACAGTTCGTCGTGAATTAGTTGCTATTCTTGTAAATTGCAGAAGTGTAGTAAATAAAGTCGATGAATTTGCAGGATTAATCGCGTCCGTCAAGGCCGATATTGTGCTTGGGACTGAATCTTGGCTGAATCCCTCTATCTGCGATAGTGAAGTATTTCCGAAGGAATTTATTGCTTATCGGAAGGATAGGCCCCGCCTCGGTGGAGGGGTGTTTTTGCTAATTCATTCTTCACTAACGTCATCTGTACTCGATCTTGGTCACGACGCCGTCGAGTCAATCTGGTGCAGAGTCACTGTAACTAATCATTCTTCATGTGTTGTTGGGGCGTTTTACCGACCACCAAACTCGGATGTCGGCACATTGCAGCTACTGTACGACATTGTCTCCGAGGCCTCTGACCAAACTATTTTGCTAGCGGAAGATTTTAACTTGCCAGACCTTGACTGGCAAGACGGCACTTGTGTAAACAAGGTTAATAGCCGCGTCAACCTTGAAATGAAAAGTATAGCAGACACTTTCGGATTGTTACAGTACGTGAAAGAGCCAACTCGGGATAATCATATTTTAGACCTCTTTTTTTTTTTTTTGTAGCTCACCAAATCTCGTTAGTTCGGTAGACGTCATTCCGGGTATTAGTGATCATCTCGCGGTCGTTGCAAGCCTAAACACTAAAACTAAGCGGTCGAAGTCGTGTGCATCAAGAAGAGTCTTTTTCTTTGAGAAAGGTGATTACAGTAGTATTTCCAGTGAACTTCTTGACCACTTACCTGTTTTTAACTATCTCTCTGAGGATTATGATATCCACGCAATATGGTCGGTTTTTAAAAAGAAGTTACTTGAACTTACGAATAAGTATATCCCAAGCATAGATTCGGCAATGCTTAAAAGACAAAAAAAAACCATGGGTGACTTCACATGTCCTTGGAATAATTAAAAAACGTAAACGAGCGTTTGTTAGATTTAAAAAAAAAAAGTAACAACCACTTAGAGAAACGTGCTGAGGTAACTCGGGAATACAAGTTGAATATAAAAAGTGCCAAGGAAAATTATTTTTGTAGAGTAAATGATAGGATTAAAACGAATTCTAAATTGTTTTGGCAATACTTAAAGGGATGCGGCACCAATTTTGCAGGAATAAACGAAATTACCTACAATCAGCAGGTAATTGTAGATGATGCAGAAAGAGCTTCGTGTCTAAATAATTACTTTCAATCTGTTTTCTTAACCCAAATACGACTGTAATTGTTTTTCACCCGTCAGCACTGTCCCAATAATGCAGCCAGTGGAACTAAGCTTGAGTGGTATTGAAGTGTTACTAAAGAGTATCGACGAAACTAAGGCTAATGGCCCAAATGGCATATCTCCTTGTGTGCTTAAGCGCTGTGCTCATCCAATTTCAGTCTATCTTTATTTAATTTATGCGAAGTCGCTATATGTGGGTCTCTTGCCAAACGACTGGAAGACCGCTCACATAGTCCCTATTCACAAAGGTGGTTCTAGGAAAGATGTTGAAAACTACAGGCCTATTTCATTGACCTCCATCTCATGCAAGGTCATAGAACATATTTTATACACTGAAATAATAAATCATATGACAAAAAACAGTCTATTATCTAAACAGCACGGTTTCTGTAAATGCTTATCTTGCACCACGCAACTTGTCGAATTTTATCATGACTTGTCATCTAATGTTGATGAGGGAGGCCAAACAGATTGTATATTCCTAGATTTTCGCAAGGCTTTCGATATTGTTTCGCATTCACTTCTGCTAAATAAACTATAATAAACTTAACGGTATTAAGATGGATTGAAAATTATTTGCTAGAGCGTTGTCAGTGTGTATAAGTGAATGGTAAAAGTTCGACATACGTTAATGTTACATCGGGAGTCCCACAAGGCTCTGTCTTAGGGCCGCTTTTGTTCCTAATATATATCAATGATATTTCCTTGGGTATTTCATCTTGTGTTCGGTTGTTTGCCGATGATTGTGTGTTGTACAAAAAAATTAGTAACAAAGATGATGCCACCCAGTTACAAATAGATTTAAAATGCATTACTACGTGGTGCTCTACTTGGAAAATGACTTTATATCCCAAAAGTGTGTGCATTTATGTTTTACTAAAAAGAAGTAGAAAATTGAAACCCAATATTGTATAAATAACAATATAGTAAACAAGGACTCCAAGTATAAATACTTAGGTGTCACGTTATCAACTGACTGTTCGTGGAATTCACATGTGGATGACGTGATTGTAAAAGCTGGCAGGGCGCTGAACTTTATTCAACGAAGCCTGAAATGTTCCATCCCTAACTTAAAGGAAACCGCGCCTTTAACATGTGTTAGGCCAATTTTGGAATATGCCTGTGCCGTCTGGGACCCGGAGCAAAAAACATTAATAGACAAACTTAAAAAAATGCAAAATAGAGCTGCTAGGTTTGTTCTGGGACGGTACGGGCGGAGAGAGAGCTGTACTCAAATGAAGACTGAACTGAATTGGGAACCTCTCTCAGCCCGCCGTAAAAAATTGTGTTTAAAGTTTCTGTTTTTGATATTTAAAAATAAAACTGGAATTAACAGTGAAACTTACTTAAAAGAACCATATTATATTTCTAAACGGAACGATCATGCTTTCAGAATTAGAGAGTTCCGCGCCAGGACGAGCATGTACGCCAACTTTTTTTTTGTTAAAACGATACGAGAGTGGAATGGGCTGTCGGAGCTGCAAGGGTGCAGTGAAAGTGAAGATGTGTTTTTTTCAGCATTGTAACCCCCCTGCTGTAACGCCCTCGGGCACTGCGGGGTAATCTCTGAATAAATAAAGAAATTTATATTACAAAACTCCCAAAATTAAAACCCATACTTTAGTCCCCCAGTCTCAAGCGCGGAATCTGCCTGATCTCAAAAGCCCAATCTCCGAGAATCCTCTCGGCAGCCCTTTTCTAGACTCGTAGGGGACTCCTTTCCCTCCAGAGATGGACCAATCCCTTCGAATTTCACCACTCCCACGTGGTACACTGTCGCCCAATGGTCAGCGAGCTGTCAGCCTGACGCTCCAACCGCCAAATCCAAATTCTTTATAGAATCGGTCCCTGCTTTTTTTTTCAGTCTGGCTGGCACCAACAGCTAAATGATTACATTGGGCAAAAAGCGACATTTTTACACTAAGCTGCGGAAACCTCTATATACAGGCACACTCAGTTAAAAGCGGCAACAGCTCCAAGCACGGGTTCTCTCCGCAGCGCCTCTCGAAACCCGAGACGTTTCTTAACGACCGCGGGGGAGGTTCTCCCGCCTCGGCCCTGAGGCTGCTCGAAGCCCCCCGCGCGTGGGGGGCAGAAGACACCCAAATATGCAGACACAAGCATATGCAAATAAGAAAAACAAAGCAATGCCGACGCAACTGTAGAAGACATACTTTTCTAAAACAAATCTTACTTATTTCTAACAGAATCCTTCGTTACTTAACACCTTAATTTGAGTATAATTCACGAGACACGAAGTCATATGGCATCATTTTTCACGAAAACGTTAGCGGGAAAATGGGTCCATATCACATGAGCGAATGACGTTTTAGTGAACAGCGGTCATTTGAGTGAATCTACGCTTCAGTGAATGACAAGGGCGCGCGTTAAGCACTCCAGCAAAGAAAAAAAAATTCTACCTTTCTGGATTAGCTAATATGGTTAAATGGCGTATTTTCGTGATCTTGGCGTTAATTGGGGGCATACATTGCCGCGATTGGTATTAATAATAATATTAAAACTCAGTTATTGTAATACGTAATTTTTCAAGCGTTGCTTATGATCTACTTTCAAACGCGCAAACAAATATGACAACCAAACGTGTGCTAATTGCAGCATTTTTAATAACCAAGTAATAAAATAAAAATAGTCTAAAGCCATTGAAAACATACCAGCTATCGTGAGAAATCCCTGTAAAATTACATTAATTGTGGTTAAAGTATATTTTTCTTTCAAAGTCGCGACTTTTGACAATCAGCAAAACGTAATTTGCCGCCAATATTCTTTCAAGCCAAATGCCCAAAAGATTTAAAAAAATTAAATTATTAATTTTTTTATAACATTCAGTTGCTATCATTTTTACGCTCCGTCGTTCTTTCCAATCTCAGCCTTTCCAGTTCGAAGGAACGCCTACTTGCTAGCACGCATGATAACTGCAGCACGTTTCGTTGGCGTTGGAAGCCGGTGAAACAGTAGTGAGTTTTAGTATTGCGTGTATGAGAGAACGCAAGTGTTGTGTGTTTGCGTTAGCTTTGCTTGTTCCTCACTGCGCGATTGCGGAGCCCAAAATTGCGGTCTTGGATGGCGCATGGCCATGAGGCCCACGCACAACGTGGGACTTGCAACTCTAACGCAAACGCACACCGCTTGCGTTTGCTTCTATGCGCAATACTAAAACTCCCCAGTAAGGTAAAAACCCATACCGACAGCAGCACTACGTTGGGACAGTGAAGAGCTGTTTGCATTCGGAAATGACATTTGGCAAGCCATGATCGCGAGCAGTTCCGCCGTGCCCGCTGAGCAGGAGAATCGGGGGACCCTCACTAGAGCGCTTCCCGTTTCCGCCGCGGGAGGGCGAGTGTCAAGCTGGAGACGCGAATAGCCTTTGTTCTTCTCATGGGCAACACTGGATCGCACCGCTGCCGGCATGTCGTGGTCGGGACAGGTTAACAACGACAACTGATTCATTGCATACAATACGTGGTACTGTGGGTTGTCGGGCTGGCGGCATCTATTACATGGTGGGCCTTATCTGCTAACCCTCTTTCGCATCTTTTTGCTGGTGCTTGCCACATGAGGTGCTGTGCTCGGCGGTGGGCACTGGTGTTTCCCACTACAGTTCTAAATCACTATAAAAAAACAAAACAAAAAAACAGGGTGACAAACCTGTAACAATGTAGCAAACAGGTTTGTTTTAGGCTGGTTTCACACGAAAAATCTTTTTCAACATTTTGACATTGCAAGGCGAACAGAATTCTGGAAGTTTCGCAATCTGAAGCAACAAGCACGCCCCCCAAAGGATTGAGGATCCATTCCACCGCCTGGCCATGGTCTGACGAGCAGCTGAAATCTCGTTACATCTTGAAGTAGCAATAGCTGCAATCCCAGTCTCCTCAGTTCACGAGCAGCAACCGCTGAAATAGCAACATGCTATTTCTGGTATGATCACTATCCAAAAATAAAATTAGTTCATGCTGCATAGGCCCAAACTTTCGGAGTGATCACTTGCAACTATGCCTATGTCTTTTGCTGATGCACCTAGAACCATAAATTACAAAACTAGAAAAAAATAAAGCAATCAAATTTTGTTGTCAATTAACCTTCTGATCCTGCAGTGATAATGAAATTAAACTACAAGCACATACAGGTTCATTAAACAAATATGTTTAATATCTATCTTGAGTGAATTGCTATATTTTTATTGTGAATGTCCCATTCTTGTAAGCACATCTAATGCAGTCATTGAAATGTGACAGAGACATCTTGGGACATTTGGGATACGAGTCACCTTAACACGGCCATTGCTAGCCTGGCTGCAAGCATGCCAGTTGACAGTGTCACCAAATGCTTCACCAGAAAAAATACATTTGTCTCCATTCATTTACGCCGGCGCACCCACACTGCCAAATGTTGCTCTCCTAACGGTGTAGACACCACGCATCTGAGAGAATGCATGAGGATCACACCGTCCACACTGTACAGCAGTCATGCCGCACCAAGGGAGAGGGCTGCCATGGGCACGCCGAGATACCGGGTTTGCCGAGACAGCAGAGGCAGCTGTCTCGAATAGTGCTCCAGGTGTCCACAACCACAGACGGGAACAGTCGTCTATTGTTGCCATCAACTGTCCCAATAGGCAGATCTCACTAAGCAATCCACGCATGCGTGATGCCGCTATAACTTTAGTTCACAGGAGGCAGTGCACGAGACAGCTCGTGTCGTCTCGTCACGTGCAAAGCTCCAGCGGGGTTCTCCCACATGCAGATTAAGTTTCTTTGATGCATTGTGGCAGCGGCGGCTTAATGAAACTGGCTGGTGAGATTGGTCTATTCAAAGGCAAAAACCCTGAGGCTGCTGCACATCCAGTGGTTCCAACCATGCAAAGCCTCTTTGTATCCAGGCCATTGGATTCTCATGAGGTGAGATATTTTCATAGTAAAGTATCTGGTGTCGTCATGTCACACCCTGGTGGTTTTCAACACCCATGGGCTATATAATTCCTCTTCACTTTCAAAGAATTCTGTTACATCAGAAAGATAAGAGGTTGAAAACAGGGATGGAGAAGAGCGTCAGAGGAAAGGAGTGGTGAAGCAAAGCGACTGACCGAATCGTCCTAGGCGAGCCAACGCAGGACACCTGTTTGTGCAGGGCGTGGGCTGGGGTGCTGTGTTGCCTAACCTGGGTGGCCTTTGAAGGAAACCTAGCCCGGGCTTGGCTCAACTGCCAAGACCCCAGTTTCATCAGACACGGGGACACCTAGCACAGCCAGGCTTGCAGGGGGTCTGAACCCATGCTGGGCTCGGGGCTCATGGTGATTGGTGACACCACTCACCGAACACCCACAAGCGCACAAGTCTCCTGTGGCAACGCAACCCTGTAAAAAGGCATTCAGTACATGAAGTAGATACTGATCAAGCCAAGCGAGAGATACACTTCAGCTGAAAAAAAAATGAAGGGTCAGCTCAGACATATGATAGATGCCCAAGTGCAGTTGTCTGTCAAAACCAATGTATTTTACATGCTTTAAGTGAACTAATAGTTATCATAGATAAACTCAAAGCTACAAAGCAAAATGTACCCAAAATACTGAAAGCTGAGCTGAAGTATGCACAGCTTTCTTAACCGAAATACCTAAGAATGCTTTTATTTCACTTGTCTTTCTAATTAAGTGACATCTCTTTTTCAGCTACAAATGGAATGTGCTCATGTGAAACCTATAACTCCATGCTAAATCTGGGTCATTCCTCCTCTGCAGTGTGCTGGCTTGCTCAAAATAAAATCAGGTGGCCTTATCTTGGTCTCAAGAAAAAAAAATTGTCAAGGCTAGTGCTGCCTTAGCAAAGCTTTTTGTTGAGGCTTCCTTAGATAGACCGACTGAGTTACTTTCGAACAAACCAGCCAATAAATAGATTATGGACAAACAGAATCAAGATTACACATTCCACTGAAACGAGTAGCCAAGTGAAAGCAATAATTAGCTGAATGCTGAGGCGGTTGTAACCTGCCAACTCAGTAGCCTTCAACAAAAACTCTTTTCATTGCATCAGTTGGCAAAGTAGATGTGAAACACGTGCACAACAAAGACAGGCATTGTATGATGGTTCCCACATGAATCGTAGCTGGCGTCCTATGACACTGTGACATGGCACGTCCCGATGTCGCATTGTGGGGAGCTGGCCGACGCAAGCAGAAATTGCAACCTCATATTTTGGTAATTTCACTGCAGTGTCAGGTGTATGCAGTTTGAATGTTTTTGTGTTCTGCGAAGCTATATGCAAGCACCATGAGTGACAAGGAAGGTGTTGTGATATCACCATCTCAACTACAAACAAACAAAGCATTGCAACAACGACAATGATGCCGAGAAGCGGTGCTAAAATGCTGAAAGGCAGTGCATGCTTTGGTTTTGCTGCGTAATTGGTTTTGTTTTAAAGTTCAGAAGGTGAAGAGGAATTGCAACAGTCAGGGTCCTCTGGGGTAACAACCGCTACGAAGTCACATAAGCACTGTGGAAGGTGTTAGCTGTGCCAGGGCTCACGTTTCATAATGACGCACTGTGCCTGTTGTCAGGCGCCCGTCACTATATACCTCAAGCAGTGCGAGAAAGATGTGCGTAGGTAAACAGTAACAGCCAGTCGAGCAGCACCAAAAGAGGACCTGGAAGGGTACATGGGCTCATCCAGCTTTGACACCAGAGAAGCCTGAGCCAAGCTGGGCTTTGAGTGGAACCTCAGCAGAATCCACGAAGGAGGACCAGACAAGCCTTCCTTCATGTACGTCACAAAGAGGTGCCTACCACACACTATTAAGTATATAGGAGGTCGAATTTGGGACGCACTCTTCCCTCAAAATAAGCTTTAGTCACTTTCCATGATCCCGAGTGTTGCTTGGGGTCTCGTGAAATGACAGCCCCGGCAAGTTCTTGCCCACAGGTACCACGACAAATGCCAAAAACAGCAGCAAGAATACAAGAACGCACGAGAGGCTTATTTTCATTCACATTTTCTGCCTTGTATAGGAAGGCGACACACCCTTGTAGTGATAGCTGGCAACTGGCAATTGAGCAGGCATTATCAGTATAAAGGAAGCTATGCTCCATGACGCCTATCCTGGGGCCCTATGTTGCGCTTTTCGGACTCCCACGGCGACTAGGGAGAGGGAAGTGACGTCAAACACGCAGCAAACGCAGATTGGATGTTGATTGGTGAGAGTTGCTGATGACGAATTTCCGTAGAAGAAAACAAAGAAAAAGTGAGCTTTGTTTTCTTCTGCGGAAATTCGTCATCAGCGACTTTCACCAATCAACAATTAATCTGTGCTTGCTGCGTTGTTGACGTCACTTCCTTGTTCCTAGCCGCCATGGGAGTCCACAAAGTGCGACATAGGGCCCCAGGCAGGTCAGTCATAAAGAGCTTGGCACAAACCATCTTCAGGAACCCCGGTGTTGACAAAGACATTTAAGACCATGTAAGAAGGTGCGAAACATGTGCCCAGTCCTGTTAAATGCCCCTGGTGCAGGATAGGGTCAGCTGATTGGATACCAAGCAACGATGAATATGGCTTATATTATGCCGTACAGCTGGAGAGTTACGTGATACTGATCGACACAAAGCAGAGAGAAGCATCGGCCGAGACCACAGTGGAAGCCCAGTGCGACATCTTTGATCGATTTGGACAGCCAAGGACACTTGTGTTTGACGACAACAAACCCAGATTAATAGTACTGTTTTCAAACCGTTTTTACAACAGTCATGTACATCACCACACCACCCCTTTGTATCACCCGCAGTTCATCAGGTTATCCGAGCATGCAATATGTGGAGACAAGGGGGAATTTATGAGGTTCAACCTCACAATCTTGGAACCAGGCTTGCAAGCACTTCCCCGCTGTTGTTGAAGTTCCACTGCTGCAGAACCTCAGCAAAAGATAGGAAGTATTCTTCTTAACTGTTATTTGGCTACCACATCAGATCCCCGATTTGTTTTTGTCTATATGCATTTGGACTCGTCCCCGCACATGGGAGGCAACCATCCTTTTGGTGTGGGACAGACTGTGTGGGCGCGCAGTTGAGGCCTATGGTGGATTCCTGAAAATGTCTGCTCACTTGATGGTATACGAATGACCACAGTAGGCACCTCAAGAGGACAGCACCAACACCAGGCAGATCAGCTCTGGACACAGCTTCCCCACAAGTGGGCCAGCCTACCTGTAGTAGTTTTTTTTTGGAGAGGCAACAATGTTGGAGGTTCGGTGGTTCAATCATCAGGCTGCTCCTTGGCAGCGGGAGACATCCAGAAAGCGCTGGTAGAGCGGCCAGGTGATGGGGTACCCTGATGGGAGACGAGTAGTGGCGGGTTTCATAGTCAGCGCGAACCCTGCCAACGACAAAGCAGAGGTGATTGACTTTTAGGTTTAGATTTCATTAATTATAGAGCAGAACATCAGAACTGAAGAACAAGAATGGCAAAGAGGTGCAAGCTCGGACTCGAAATTGCACTCGTAATAGTGCAAATAGTGTCTGTGACGATGTAACAAACTAGTAAAAGCCAATTATTAGATTCTCCTTTAATTAATTTTTGTTTAAACAAAACCCCAAGAAAGACATTAAGGGGGTACAGAATTAAAACTTGGAATATTTCCAGAACACTCGAAATAAGTGAAATATGATCCATGATATCCGTAAATGATAATGGCACGCTTGTATTTTTAGCAGATGGCTATATTTTTTGTTCCAACCGACAGATTCTGGCGAGCGCTTCAAAAACAGCCATCGAGTCGGCACGCAAATCTCGGGATATTTACCCGTAACGTCACGCTCGCAACGTCACGGGCCCATACGAGGCCAAGGGTATAGTAATTACGATCGCCGTCACTAGGTGGCGCCAGCTTTATCGTCAGCGCGTTACAATTCTGACAAGTCGGAATGCCCGAGGTACGGTGTACTAGACCTGATACGTGCGCCAAGCGTCGCTCGCTCCTGGACGCCTCCATCGGACACGCCACACCGTGGTGTAGCTCCTGATGGGCCCGTGACGTGAGACATTCCAACAAAGCTCAGACCTCAACTACCAGGTGGTATTAGGACATTTTTTTATTTGTTTTAAAATTGCTTTTCTTGCATTTATAGACGAAAGACTGCTGTTTGTGAGCTGCTGTCATGAAGCAGACCATGTCTACACAAAGAAGTCGCTAAAATGTTGCTTCCGTACCTCATTAAAGCAGAACGAAAAACTACTGCTCTCCCATTCTTAATATTTTTTTAACAGTAGCTATAGGAAGACTACAATAATAAAAAATACCAGAACACAACACTTATCTTCTGATACACACAAGTGATCAATGAGAAAGGATATTGGAAAAACTTCATAAGCGAGGAAAGTTTGTCATAATTCAGATAGTCGCAATCAGAGAAAAATGTTGACTTAATGGCGGCTGTTGTGGTTACAGGCATTAATGATAAAAAACTTTTCTTAGAAGAAAAATCGAAAGACAAACAATTAATTTCACAGCACTGCGATTCACCGAAAACGCCCGTCTAGAACGGAGGAGATGCTAGCTCGTCCGCGTACAGGCAGCCATCGATAAAGCTTCGTGTCGCATGCTGGTGCACGCTCGTTCTTCAGCGTATGGTTTAGAGCGAAGAGGCCAATGAAGACAGCGGCCGTATTGTAAACACCAAGTTCTTGGGAGGCCGGAGCTGGGTGGCCATCCTGCGCGCTGACTATATTCCATTCATCCCTAAGCTGAAACTGTGGTGAAAGCTACGTCTTCAATGGACCAGTCATACATCCCTCTTTCGCCACGTGACCACGCTCCCGCTCATATCCATACACCGAGGACTGGGTCAGGTGATGAAAGGGAGGCGGCTGATTAGTTCGGCGGGCAAGCAGTTCCCACTGCAGTCTCAGCTCAGAGCCGTGTTTAGAGAGTGTTTGGTCAGTGCTAGGCGCAGGCAGAGCCTGGGCGTGCACCAGAAGCAGAAAGTGGGCTTGACATTCTCTCTTGGCCAACCAGAAGCCTAAAAGAATCCCTAGCGGTAGTAGCGAGAAACTGTTTTAACCATAAGTATATGTTGGTGTATGGTTTTAATAAGCACGAAGTGTGAAATGTAGTGACCCTTCATGGTTTAAAATAGGGTGCACAGGATGTTACAATCATGATCATGCAGAAAGATGTAAGAAACAAATGTGCCACTCAACTCTGTTTTGCTCGGGGAGAGTGTGACCGCTCAGACGGTAGATTGCCGGCCTTCGGCGCACGGTTTATGTCGATCATTCCGCCAGTCGCACTCTTTCACCATAATTTTGGATGACCGTGATTGAAACCTCACATGTACCACATTTTCAGTCACCGAGAGTTACTCCGACGCACTTATGAATTTTGTTTCTCGCAACCACCGCTAGGGTATTATTTCCGGCTTATGATTGGCCACATTCGAATTTGTGAAGACGCCCTGGAACACGCCCAGCCTGCTTTCGGCCAGTGGCACTTCCTCATTTGTCTCCTATACTTCCCAACGAATGGCCAAACTTTCTACATATATGGCACTGTCTCAGCTTAAGGGTGAACGGAGTATAGGGCAGCATGTCTCAATGCAATGAAATTTCGTAAAGTCCAAAACCGGGTACAGCAGAGCGACCGGCCAAGGGGAAAAGATCAGAAGGTTTGAAAGGCCCCGTCTTGCAAGGCAGACTGGTAAACTGAACAATCACGGGCGTTGGAACACTGTGAAGAACATCAGGGGCTTATTTACTGTCCTAAAAGAACTGAAGGAACACAAGTGTTGGAACACTGCAAAGAACCTCGGAAGCTTATATACTGCCCTAAAAAAAAAAAAAAAAAAAAAAAAAAAAAAAAAAAAAAAAAAAAAAAAACTGAACGAGCACGAGCGCAAGAACGTTGTGAAAAACCGCGGGGGCTCTTTTTGTGCCCAGAAAAGGGTTAAACAGTCGAAAAAACGGGACGGGCCGACAAGCTCGGCCAACGCACCAAAATATAGCGGTAGCTGACGCGCCGAAATATAGTGGTAGCTGACGCACCAAAATGTAGTGATCCTCTGGTGGAGAGGCGACGATGATGGAGGTTCGACGATCCGGCTGTTACTTGGCAGCAGGAGACATCCAGGAAGGGCCGGTAGAGCGGCAGCGCTATGGGGTGTCCTGATGGGTAACGAGGCAGAGGCGATTGACCTTTAGATTTAGGTTTAATAAATCATAGAGCAGAACATCAAACCAGAAGAACGCAAACGGTGAAAGAGGCGCAAGTTCGGGCTCGCGTTGGCGCTTGTAAAAGCACAAATAGCGCTCGTGACGACACAACAATCTAGTAAAAGCCAATTACTACGCTGCCACTGAATCTCAACCTGCTACTGAATTGGAAAGTTCGCGCACTACGTACGTACAGCCAGGAGATACAACCACGACGGGTGCAGCTCAGACATTCAACCAGTCCGAGATTGATGAAAACAGTACGGGTGACACAGTCACATACCTCTGAGCATGTTTACCCTGCCGATCCTCGGTCTCAGTGTTCAATGGTTCAACACGATCAGATATACAACTAATAATTTTTTTTAAAATATTCTTTGCAATAAAATAGGTCAGAAAGATATCCTCACCTCAGTTCAGCAAACACCCACGCCGCTTGTTGTTGCTATGGTGCCACAGCTACACGCTACACCCCACCACGGTCCACGGCTGTCGAGACCAGTGTTGCTGCGCGCGCTGACAAAAGGTTTATTCCACCAATTTACGCGAATTGCACAACATATGTGATCTTGGCGGATCTTAAAAGATCACGAAAGCTAAGGAAGCATATCATTTATAGTCTTCCAGTAGTTATCCAAGTTACTAATATCATTTACGACTGCCTGCACGTGAATATCGGATTCGAAAGTGACTACACCCCCGTCGTCACCTGCAGAAAGGCGGTCATTTCACAGCGGTTTGGGGTCGTAACTCGCCTTTTGGGGTAGTCAAAGCCTCCAAAGCGCCATTTGACCACCCAGGGTAGTCATTTTTTCTTAGAGTGCATAGTTGAGGCCGTTGCGTTTGTCGTGCGTTGGGTACACCCGTGAGCAATATCATTGTGAACAGCCCTCTTCTCGTTTTTGACGCTCCTGCAAGTTTTAGAACAAGCTCTGTTCCAGGAGAGGGCTAGATCGCAAAGTTTAAATCCCAAGCCACGTACCATTTGAGAAGTTGAGAGTTAATATAGCTTCAAAAAGCCGTAAAACAGGCAAGAAACCAGGTAAGGTGTTCACCTTCATATTGCCGGCGGTGTACATGCAAGGAGGTGAGAAGTACTAGGAGGGGGCACGTTGCAATATTGGTGAAGCCTAGTCATAAAAAGTTCAAACGATATTGTGCCCAGCGTGACCGCAGATCTCTCTGGCGATTGGTGTGCGTGACATGTCACGTGTGAGATGGATGGTTGATTGCTGAAGGTTTCCTTGCAGGCCTGCGCGCGCTCCGTGCGGTAGGTTTTATCAGATCGAAGGCTAGACGAAGGTATAGCTATGGTCACGTGATGTGGTCATGTTGGGCTGATAAGTGAGAAGAGTAAGGAGGAAAATGAGAAAGAGGCGTGGCGTCAAGGGAGCATGGCTTGTGGAGGCTACGCGGCTGACGTCATGCTCCCTTCTACCCTTCTATCCTCCTTGGGTACATGTGTGTCACGGGATGGAAATGCCTTTAGACATGGAAATATGCTAATTTAACCAAGTTTATATATTTCTGAAGTTTTCTCTTGTGATTATGTTCGAGAAGAGCGCGGAAGACCGACGACGCGACAGAATGAGCAATTCAACGCAGTTGGTAGGCATGCTTCTTTGTTTGCATTGCAAGTAGACACGTTGAACGAGAAGTGAACATTAGGAAGTTTTAGAATAACGTCTGCAACCCCAGAGAAATAACGTCGTCGCCTGCTGTGCGTACGCAGACCCATAACAAGCATTCGGACTCGAGGTTCGGGGCCCGTTATTACTCGAGAAAAGCGTGGGTATCGCAAAAGGCGGCGCTTACGACAGCTCCGTTGATCGCGTTTGCGACGCCGTCGCCCGCTTGGGAACTGCGTGAGTCGCGCTCGGCGACCGCGGTCGGTATGGTCGAAGCGTATTGAAAACGCCACGGATCGCTGGATTCACAGCTCAAAGCTATCGAAGCGCGTGTACTTACGATCGCGGCAGACATGCAAATATGACTGGGTAGTGGATCGTCTGGGCTTCGTAAGCACAACAGAGTAGCTTGGCAGTGATCAAAACAAGACATGCGGCATTGACTATAAAACACCTATAAAAATGTTACTCTAGACAAAAAGCTTGTTTAATTTTCAAGATATAGCGTTCTAACTTCCGAATCAAAGCTGTCGCGACATCTTGGTGGCATTTTAAGCGCGAGATGCTTGCGTTTTGGGTATCCCCGGCAGAGAAACGCTATTCTAAAACTCTTCGCCGCAATTCTCGCTATTTTGCCGTTCGTAACGCGCGGTAAAGTAGAGCCCGGTATTCTAAAACTCCCTATTCTCTCGGCACACGTTTCCTTCTTAAGCTACTTTTTTTTTCGTTTTTTAGCTATTTGGGTTTGCTTTATCTCTCCTTGTGTTTGATCTGTGAGTAGCAGAATGAAAAGTTTCCACTCATTCTGTGTATGGTCCGAGTAAGTGTAGCTTATGTCAACAGAGCACTTATTGAATTCCTAATGCCACTTTCAGTCTGTTGCTTTAGAAAATGTCTTACTGGTCTAGCAGTGTACTGATGTCGCTCAACTATAAATTGATTACATTGATCATGCTTTCCCTTAGCAAAAAGAGGCCGTACTTCAAACGAAATTGAAATATATTTAGTACGAATATTCATTTTGTATTTATTCTGTATTATTTTGGCCGCATTCGAAATACGCGCGTAAGGTATTCAAAATACGTTATAAATATGAATAAAAAAATATTTGAGATCTACCAAAAATATTATCCCTTCACACTCAAGATGCCATTTGTGCATTAAAAATCGGCTACACAATTTTTTTTTATTTTCGATTTTATCAGCAAATTGTGTCCCTGTGGTATTTGAAGGCACTACTAAATACATCTCACAGAGCTACATTAGAAACAAACACAAACACAAACACCATGACGCACTGAACAGCTCATTCACAGTCCCGTTGACTGCTCTCGAGCCATATATAGCCTACATATTGAAGGTAATCATTTTTTCGGTGACCACCTCTGCGCTTATTTAGGTTCCGAGTATTCGATCTCCTCGGGAGTCTGTGAAAGTGGAAACAGCGTTTTGAAGTTCGTGGACGATATCTCTTACTAAAAGGCATTGGTACAACTAATAACAATTCGGCGCAGTCCCTAAAACAATATCCACACAAACGGCTTATAAAATACATGTTATTGCTTCTCTGCGTAGCACCACTCAGGACGAAGCGAATCAAGGCAGTTTCTTCACTTTAAAATGCTGTAAACGACTTTATTTTCGTGAGGACCTAATTCTCGCAAAGCTCGCGAATCGCCTACAATCCCGAAAAATAGGTCCCGTCAACAATTCCGGCAAAATGTAAAAACATTCAAATCTATATTGCGATCCCAGCGCGTCGCGAAAATTAGAATTTGCGAATTATTCCAAAACTCCAACTTTGACCTAAATCGCGAAATATTGAGCCCGCGAAAAATAAATATTTTACAGTAGTTGTTTTGCCTTTCCTTTTTAGTAGTTGAGTATTTAATATGGTAGTTAATGTCACTATATTAAAGTCACTATTCACGTCACGTACAATGGTGAGTATACGCGTTCAGTAAACTAACATTGTGCTAACAAAACCACGCCAAACGTATCTGTTCACAGCACCTGCTGAAGCTTTCCAGCATCAGCAAATGTTGTGGTTGTAGTTCCCGAACCCTGTTTGCGATTGGTGTGCAAGGAACTGATCAGGTGTGTTCTTGATAGAAAAAAGGAAACAATAACATAAACTGGGCTGGGCCGGGGGGGGGGGGGGGGGGGGGCGGCGGGGGGGGGGGGGAGGGGGGGGGAGGTTTGTTAGGTTCGCTAGAGAGCTATAAGAAGCCGCGAGCCGCACTTTAACAAGCAAGGAGCCGCAACTTGTCAACCTCTGATCTAGCTAGGCTGTCTTTTTCACGCTATCCGGAGAGCTAGTCGTCTGCTTCTTGCACAGGAACTGCGGTGACGTAAGAACGACACCGAGCTCTGATTGGCTTTGATTGAAAGGATACTGGGTAGAGCTCAATGCTGGATGCTTCAAAATCTATCCTCTATTTTTTTTTTTTTTCAGTGGGCCAATAAGAGCTTGGCGTTCTGACATCATCGCAACCCCTGCGCAAGAAACAGACAAACTTGCGTTAGAACGTTAACCCGTGGCGCCATCTCCCGATACACGATGCGACCAGATAACAAAGTGCGTCGTCTGCTCGCTGCTCCTATCGGGAGATGGCGCCACAAATAATAGTCGGAAAATCAACCGTCTGCGAACTGTCTTAACATAGTGTTTGAAATTATTTTTTTACTTTAATCTTTGTACAAATAAAAAACGACTCCTAGTGATTTACACGCTAATGGCGTATTCGCTGGGGCACACCGCACCCGTCTAGTGCAGTAACGTCTTTCCACTTTAGTACACGAAAGGCTGGCGGGGAGAGGAAGAACCTCCCCTCTCCCATCTAGCCTTCCGTGTATTACGAACCGCACTGCACCGGTGTGATGCGGGACCAGACGAATTGGCCGTAAGACTGACCTGCTTAGTGCACATACGGTGAAAGTTTGACCTTACTATGTGCAGGTGCCGTTCTATACTGATACGGAGGGGAAGCTGTCTGCTCTTCTGTACAGCCCGGTGCCGTGACGTCACTTCGCCGCGCTTTGACTGGACTCCGGGCGGGAGCTCGGACAGTGTTGCCGAATCGTGGGAAATGTCCCATATTGTGGGAAAAGCGTGACAGCTAAAGAAAAAGGGAATCCAGAATTGAAAGACTTGTAAAACGTGGGAAATATTTTTAATACGAAACTAAACCAAAATTTTGTAATTTTCTTATCTACAGCGAACAAGAGAAAGGAAGTGGCACTAGCCAGCAAAGTAGTTTGCTATGTGCGTGCTGCAAGCCTGCCGGTACAGTACTGCCGGTTCCCGCGCTTTTCTCACCACTAGCTACGCACACTAATCCTCCGTCAGTGCGATAGATCATGAATTGCACAGTGGTTAGGGTCCCTTTCACATCACGAAAACGAGCAGGCGATTTTAGTTTAGTTTAGTTAATGGCCCGCTTGCCTTTATTCAGTTCACCTGGTTCGTTCAACCAATGTATAGTGCGGAAACGAAGGAGAGGGGAGACCAGTTTTCCGAATGCCAACTACATTTCGTAATTTATGCATTGCAAACTTCTGCATAACAAAAACATGGGGGAAGTTTTGGTGCATTTAAATATACTTGGCATCATGCGTATCTTAAAAACGACTTCTATCACTAAAATGGTGTGGTCGGAAAAGAAGGGAGTTTTCGCCGCTTGGCGAGGGGAAAGACCGAAGTGGCAGTGCGGCAACACCGAGCTCGGAAACAAGGCGGGTAAACAAAGCGGTGTCGTTTGTTCTCTGCGACCATTTTAATTCCTTTCTTTCGCTCTCGCAACTCCACTACTAGTTGGAGAACGAGGACGCGGCATACGGAGAAACGAGGCCGGCAAAACCTAGAAGTGTACGGTACTTCGTTTGACGAGAAAAAAATTACCCTGAGAACGTACCAAGCGCCAATATCCGTCCCGGTCTTCGGCGGTCGTATGTTGGCGTGAGCCCCTCCAAAAAGAACACGGTAACGTGCCAATGAGTCTTCCCTTCTTTTGACGGAAGCCCCTTTTGCCTAGTAAGTGTCTCTCTCGGTGCTTCCGTGAAACATTGAATTGTACCTACAGCTCTTTTCGGCGAGCTGCACGGGCTGCCGCGCTGTGGAAGGCCATTCTCCCGCAGCTGTGGCACCCAGAAAACCTCGCCAAGGCGCTAGCGGGGGTGAGTCAGTGCATCGTCTTTCTTACTGTTATTTTTTTCACATTCAGTATCATTTAGAAACAGTTGCACGTTAATGGAGTATAGCAAAATAAAACAAGAAATATTACGGGAAAAAAAAACGGATGAGGCGATCGGTACGCTACAACCGAACACAGTGCTCAGTCGTCGGTTGCTCGTTTTTCCCCCGGCGACAAGTTGTACGCCACTCATCCAAACAGTTGTGGGCGTAGGATATGTGTATGTGCGTCATAAACTTCGCAGTCACGCCCCAACTTTGGTAGGTAGCCTGTCGGAGTAGTGGTTGCGCCGTGTCCGAGTGCCGTGCCATGCCACTCCACGCCAATGCCCGGGGGGGGGCGGGGGGGGGGGGGTGGAGGAGGGGGGGGGGGGGGGGCGTTCAGTCCCCCGAACACCCTAAGTAATGACCATCCATTACGCTTGAACAACCCCGCCCCCTCTCCCCCGCCGGCCCCGAAAGAAAAAATTCTCGGCTACGCCAATGCTTCACGCGCGTACACAAGCGCCTTCATAAAGTGATAAACTCAAGACGCACTGTTATTTTTACGTGGGGTGCATGAGTCACTCGTCGCCAATTTGTTTCACCATTAAACGCGAGTGAGGCAGACACTGAAGGGGCGAGCGGCATGCTTTCGTACTTGCTTAATAATTTTCTTAGTTACGTTAAATTGCAAGTGTCTGAGTTTCCCCTAACACATCATTCCAACAAACTCCACCGGCTGGCGGGCTCCTGTAAGTGCTCTTTGCTCGGAGGGCATGCTGCACCTTTACAAAAAATATTTCAGGCAGTCTATGGAAATCCTACTCATATTTGAACGACTCTTTCAACTTCCCATCCACTCACGTTCGATCTACAATTTTCAATAAATTACTTTATACTTCCTTTCAACCGAAGTCTATAGAGTGCAAACGACAGAAATGTCATTGAATTGCGGTCTCCACGTGTCAATAGGCTTTCTTTCACCATATTTCTATAAAAGTTTTATAGACTAGATTCGATGGAATAATAAGATAAAGCGCAGAAAAGGAACATCACACCCAGTTTGAGCATTCTTGTGGAGGCTGCTTTTTTTACCCTGTCAAAGGGTTATCGCATCTTGCAATGCCTTATAGTTGCAGATGCGGTTAGCCAACCCTTGTAAACCACATTTCGTCTAAACTATGTGCGAAAAAAAGCCTCATACTTGTAATAATTTAATCTTTTAGGATGGTTTTCACTCAAGTGATTGACTTTCAAGTGTCGGGAATATATAGCTGGAGCAGTCAACACTGCTTTTTATTCATTTTCAGATACCTGTGGCAGTGGGAGAAAAACAAAAACAGCATTCAATAAAAACAAAGAAGTATTGGGCAAATGGAAACAGAACAATGACTACGTGCAAATATGTGCAATCCCCAAAAGAAGAAACTTACCCACACACACAAGGAAAAAAGCCCTATCAGATTGCAGAAAGGCTCAAGGAAGTAGGAATAATGTTTGATCATTGTTTGTAGTGTTTACAATTTTGTAGGGTAAAGAGTTCCAATCACCTATTTTCTTGACAAAAAATGAGTTATTATGTAAGCCGTTGGTAAACAAGTGTTGCGTGACCAGAAACAGACGATCGAACCATGGGCATACGTAGGTGGGAGGAGAAAGATATAATGAGGCATTAATTTCAGTTTGGCTAAAACATATGTTTTAAAAAAGTTTAGACGCAACGTTTTTCTTTAAATGTTTCTGTTTTCACAACGTAAAAGGCTCTTCATTTGCATCACACTTGCACCACGAATGTAATTTTAGACAAAAGGGAACTGCCCTGTCATGTACTTTTTTTATTATTTCGCTACTTGAATATTTACAGTAGTTGTCCCACAAAACGCATGCATACTCCAAGACTGGCCGAACATGAGTAAAAATATTTTTGTAAAAGCAGGCCCTCTCTAATACCTTCGGCGCCTGCGCGTTTTTTTTCCCGCGTACCAAGCAGAGTTTGTGCGACTTCTGAAGGCCTGCATTTCACGGCCCAACTACCAGCTGAGTTCTCCGTGACAGAAAGGTGTCATGTTATCTCAGCTTGGTTGCTGAAAGCACTGAAAAGTCACCTGTTGCAGACCACCTTGCCGAGAAAAATCCAGGTTTTGTATCTAATAATAAACGCGGGTTAGTGTTCAATTTGTAAATTGAACACTTCGAAATAACAGTATGAGCTTCCTCCAGCATCTACCGGCAACCAAGCGATGACAAAAATCAAAGCTATATGTCCCAACATCCAGGATTATGAGGATGAAAAGGACAAGCATGTAATCTCAGTATTTGGAAAGGTGTCCTCGACGCTCCCAGTTTTTAAATGTTGGTATTGTTTGAGGGGGTTTAAGTTCAGGGAGTCTCAAAAGAGCAAAGACCGGAGAGGTCTTTAGCATCGATTTCTGTACCTTGAATATTTGTAGGTGTTCAGTACAAAGGGAATCAGATAGACATCTTAAATCATGTGTTCTTTTGCGTAAAGCATAGGCTTGCACTATTTTGTTTAAAATTAATTTTCAGTTGGTAATGACATTGGAGAAAAATTATGATGCTCAAGTATGTAAACGAATTGTTCGACTACTTGCACGACACTTTTAAAGGACGCGACATCCTGTTCAGCACCAGCTTCACCATCTGGGACCAAGTGCACCAGGGGGTCGCACTGCAAGCACACGGAAGGAGGGCACTGTGGCCTCAAAGACAAGCTTCTACATATTTCAGTCCGGAGTCCTGGATGAGTGACCTGACCTGCTACTTGATATTGGTGACCTCATGAAGGTAAAAAGTTCATGGATCTAAAGCAGGAGTCTCCACACTTTTTGATGAGCAGCCGGATCAGGGATCTGTCGCCTTCTCGAGGGCCGGAAAATAAAGGATTATATAAAAGTGAGAAAAAACGAAATAAAGGATCCTAAATAAGCAGTTATTAAATACAAACTTTCAAGTAAGAGACAAAAGTAAAAAAAAAGAATGTAAGCTATAAAAATGCGACTAGTTTATTTTAAAATCTAGTATTTAACTAAAAACTATGAAGTTACACAATATGGAGAATTAGAAAACTCACCAGGCATAAGTCGAAGCTTATACAACCTTTGGCATAATCTAGCAGGGCAGAAGACTAATTAGAATGGCAGAAATGATGCTGGCAGCATGCAATATATGTACGACACAGGACATTAAGTACGGTATTCATGTGAAAGCACAGGGAGTTTCACATTTGAAGTTACACAGGTAAGAAACACGGGACTAGGAGTGGTGATGCTGGTGAGGACAATGTCCAGTAAATAGTAGGACGAAAAAACACTCCTACGATACGCCATTTTCTTTAAATTTTTGCTTTTTCTGGTGCGGAAACGCAGAGCTCCGAGGTAGTTATTGGGTGTGCTGTTGTATTCATGTTTGTTGTGCCGTGTATGTGTATATGCGCTCAATGTATTTGTTCAACGGATGTTAGCGGTATGCTTAATGTATCTACATGATGGCGTGAGTAAATAAATATATTTTTGTAGCACATGAATTGGGCGGTACCTAGCGCCACCTAGCCTAGTGTAACTGATATGCGGCATATGAAACTGATATGAAATAATAAGTTCTGATATGAAAAAGGTGTCCAATAAACATATCAGAAGAAAATTCATATAATTTTTTTTCAGTAGGGACAGGCGAGCCACCCTTCAGCACTCGCGCTCTCGACTGAGGCTATTGCCTACCGAGCGCTCACAAGCCCTCTTTGTGATACCACTCAGCACGCGTTGCAAAACTGCCAGGCTAGACTTTCAACACTAGAAAAATGAACCAAGCTTGCGCGAGCACGCTCCTCCTTCAAATCCGGCAAGCGAAATCGCATCGCTCGTGTTTGCCGTTCGTGCAAGAAGTTGACATGCGCCACGTGTGGAGGTCAGCACGTGACTATACTCTGCGATCTATCACGTCCCACATCGGCGCATCGGAAAACTCACACCCAGGAGGACTTTGTGAAGGTACCGCAAAAGTCATGAGTGCTTAACCACCAATTTCCGCTCTTCGGCTGTCTTGCTACAAACTGCTAGAACGCGGGCCCTAGGGACACCAAGACACCTCCAACTGAAGCTGTTACTGGACAGTGGGAGTCAACGCACGTTTATCCGGCAGGACATTTCTGAAAAACTGGGCTGTGAAATAGTTGGCCAGGATGTGCTTTCTATGTACACATTTGAAAGCCCTGTCGACAAGTAGTTGCGACCCTCCATAGCCATAAAAGCAACCAGAAGAAATCACTTGAAGCACTGGAAGTCCCAGGCCTGTGCAGAGTATTACACCAGCAGCTAGATAACAATCTACTGAGGCAACTTAATTCCAGCGGACTTCAAGCCGCAGATATCATCCCTGCTGGGCCTCAAGGCAGAGTGGACAACGACGTTGGCGTTCTCATGGGCTCAAACTTCTACTGACAAGTCGTCACGGGACGGATCCGGCGCATGAATGACGACCTCACCGCCGTAGAAACCATATTTGGCTGGATTGTCCAAGGATCTCAAACTATCTCAACCTATCTCAAACTATCTCAAACTTGTCCTCCAATAGCGCTCCTGGGAACGATGGGATATCGGCCAAATTTCTTAAACTAATTGATCATTCAGCATCCAACATATTGAGCATACTCTTTCAACAAAGTCTGAATTCTGGTGAGGTACCATACGATTGGCGTTTCTTCCTAGTTAGACCCATCTTCAAATCGGGCAGCAAATCAAATCTATCTAACTACCGTCCCATCTCGTTGACTAGTGTACCCTGCAAGCTCATGGAACATGTACTTTACTCTCACATCATTTCATACCTGGACCATTGCGACTTTTTTTCCCCAACCAGCATGGTTTTAGAAAACATCATTCATGTATCAGCCAACTATTTGAATTTACCACGGATCTTCACTTTAATAATCATTCCTCAGCAGAAACTGACGTTATTTTTATTGAGTTTTCGAAAGCTTTCGATACCGTACCGCACCAACGACTACTTCTTAAACTTTCTCTCCTCCACATCCATTCTTCAGTCATCAGTTGGATAGCTTCGTTTCTAACAGAGAGAGAGCAGTCAGTTTCAGTCAACAGTTCTTCATCAGCATCAGTCGCAGTAACTTCCGGTGTTCCCCAAGGCAGCGTCCTCGGCCCCCTTCTTTTCCTTATCTATATTAATGATCTCCCTTCCTCAATTAACTCGACTATTCGGCTATTCGCCGATGACTGTGTTGTATACAGAAAAATTACTGACCCAACAGATAATTACATCCTTCAAAACGATCTCGACACCATAAGCTCCTGGTGCACCCATTGGCAGATGAATATTAACCCCGGAAAATGCAAACAAATGACCGTTACCACCAACTCGACCAAATCATCTCGCGAATATTCATTACTGTCACAACAATTAGAAAGTGTCTCATTATTCAAATACTTGGGTGTCCATATTTCTGAAACATTATCGTGGAATGAACATATCGACAACATAATCGCCAGCTCAACGAGATCATTACTTTCTTGAGGCGGAACCTCTATCTGGCCCCCGCTGCGACAAAATTACTCGCCTATAAAACAATAATTCGGCCCAAACTTGAATACGCAAGCGTTGTGTGGAATCCACATCAAAATTATCTAATATCAAACTTAGAATCCATTCAAAACAAAGCTACCCGGTTCATCCTAAACGATTACTCTCCACAAAGTAGTGTCTCCACCTTAAAATCGAGACTTGGTCTCGCTTCATTAGCCACACGGCGCAAAATTAAACGCATGTGTTTCTTCTATCAAGTTTACCATAGTAATTCACAGTTCAGAAATATTTATTGTCAAAAAGCCCATTATATTTCTCCTCGAAACGACAACACATGTAAACTCTTTCAATACCGCTCCCATAATAACTCATTCATGTTTTCTCCCTTAATATTATGTATTACAGAACGGAATAACTTGCCAGATCATCTTTTAACCAACTTAGATATTACAGCGTTTGAAGAAATGTGCGTGCTTTTGTTCAATGAGTAGGGAACGTCTGTTTGTGTATATGTATATATCTTGTTTTATTTTGGGGTTAGACGAGATGTGGTTGTGTTAGTGCTCTTACGTTATGTTTTATATTGTATTCCCATTTATTGCCACCCCCCTCATGTAATGCGTCCTCAAAAGACGCCCTTGAGGTAAATAAATGAAATGAAATGAAATGAACGTACTCTCAAGCCAACGGCCCCGGACGCGGTATAGGACGCCGGGCGTTCTCAGACCATTGGACTCCGAGGGCGCCGGGAACGCGGATCCTAGCGGGCAGGCACGCTCGCTATAGAGCTGCAGACGCATGAGCGGACGGCAGAGTCCTTCTCGAGCAGGGAAGCGCATCTCTGCCAACGCCGATAGCCATGAGTGGATCGCGCACCCGAGTGGACGTTAACACCAGGACCACAGAGAACGTCCCTCGTTCCAGCGGAGGCGTCCAGAGTCAGCCCTTTTCAGTCGAAGCTCAGAACGCCGAAAGCAAGAGTCTGCTTCCACCGTCCTTCCCGCCAGCCGTCGCGTCGCCCCAAGCTCTGCAGTTTGCGCGCTTTCAAAGGTCCTTTGGACCGTACCTTTGATCCCTTTCGGTCACCCGAAGGTACCGTACGGAGTCCTAACCCCATTGTACGGTCCTCCGTTCATCCCACCACGACCCAGAACATCCGAGCGAAGCCACAACCCACCTGACTCGGCTCGGCGCTACATTAAAGTCGTAAAAAAAACAAAAAAAACGCTAAGGTGATATTTGCAGGCAGGACGCTTCTCAAGCGCGCGGTTGTGCCGTTTGTGTGCGGCACCTGTTTTTCGTCGAACTCCGGTGGTCATTTGAGATCAAACAGCAACATTTCCTGGAAGAGACGGCATACCAAGAATCTGCGCTGTTTGCTTGCAAGCGGACAAGAAATTCGGCGCCCTATGCAAGGTCCTCTCCTTCTGGAGAGGACCTTGCATACGGCGCCGAATTGGCACAAAACGATGAATGTTTGCTACAAGCATTGAGTTACCATGACTTCACTGAAACTGTGTGGGAATTCGGCAGAGTGTTTATTCAACTTGTTTAGTGTATTTCTGTATCCCCCATTGACCTTTTCTGCGCTTCTCTGTACTGTCTTCAACTTCCTGATCTCGCGGTATGGAATTGCATGGTCTCATCTCCTGGCCGGTGCGGGAAGTTGTTATAGATTATGCGATCTGGTAGTAGGTAATGAGGGGAAAAGGAGGTAGAGGAGCGCAGAAACACGAGATCAGGAACGGCACGAGAGAACGATAAATCGACACCATTGAGACAGACGAACGTGCCCGGGATCTCTTCCTTAACAACCCGCATGGCAATCAACCGGTCCACGGGTTTTACTCCAGCTGAACTTTGTGAAAGAACTCGCGTTTACCCTGGGAAATGGCCTTCTTTGCACAGATCCATTAAGCATGCAGCGCACCACTGCGCAGTTAACAGAAGATCTTCTTAAGCGAAAAATTTGCGGGAAGTTCGGGAAAGCTTCGACGCTTCGAGCCTGCCGCGGGCCAACTAGTACAGCAACGGAAGGCGATATCTGCAGTTCAAGGTAGGAGATCTGCTGCTGAGGATAGCTTGTTCGCTGAGTGATGCTGCTAGAGGCTTCACGACATCTTTAAAGGGGCGATGCAACGATTTTTGTATTTTCCGCAAATATAGCTTAGAACGGATCCCTGACGTTAATGACCTGTGAAATACCCGTTCGTTTTTCACCACACGCAATCGAAGTCGCAGAAAAAAATAAAGAAAAACGAGCAGAGTTCACCCCCTAAACTCGCAGCCAGAACAAGCGGCCACGTGATCGGGAGCCGATTACATGGCGCCAATGATGATGATCATAGCCTCGCGCTGGAGTTGGCAACGCAAAGGACACGCGCTGAGTTCTAGATATTGTTATGGTTCGGTTGTTGTCGTCATTGCAGTGATTGGACACATGACACTACCCGAATGCTTCTCGAGCTATAGATTATCACGAGCCCAAATCGAGTGTCCACGCCATGCTCGGGTCCAGTCTATGAGCCGCATTCAAATGTCGTCACTGGGCGGTACTGCTACCGCCCAGCTACGTCATCAGGTTTTGCGAAGGAGAGATTGAATGAAAACACTCGGTTTTGTCCTCAAAATTACAGCGCAACAAAGAAGTTTCTTGATCAGTGGCAGTGTGTGCGAGTATCCTTGAGTCCCACTACTGCCAGTAAGCTCGAGTAAAGTGAAAAATATTTTAATTGAATATCGTTGCACCGCCCCTTTAACAAAGGGATGGGAGGGCCCATACCGCGTTAGCGAGAAACTCTCTAACCTGCTTACGATGTGGTTCATCGTGAAATGGGGTGAAATGTTCGGGTCCATTCATGTCGTCAATTGAAACTTTTTCTAAGAACCCGACGTGGTAGATGTGTCGCAGATTCCAGATAACAAACAATGTTTCGGACTACCCTTCGTAAGCTTCCGCACCGTCTCTGCCACGACACTACCCGCGACGGCGGTGAAGGCGGTGAAAGGAGCATGAGCCCTATGTGTATTATATTCATGCCCTCTTCGGTTGGTTTTCTTCTTTTTTTTGTGCTTTATTTTTTAGGGGGGAGGGGTAGGGAGAAGAAAAAGTATCCCAGCAACCATATTGCAATAGACCGTCTCACAGCTGGTTTGAGTACGCCACCGCTGCCAACATGCATCGTGGTAGCTAGAGTCACTAAATAAGCTGCGCTTAGAGTATCGGCACTCCGTTCCCCGACGTTGTTGTGGGCGCCGCCATTTTGGCTCGTATGCAGAACAGGCGCAACAGCCGATCGTCATGATTCAAAAGTGCGACTTCCTCAGCATTAGATTCGGTGTTAGGAAGGTAATGTAATATTGCTTTGCTCTGCCGGGAACGGTTTAAACATTTGTGGAGGGCGGAAAAGCATTTCCTATGATTTCAGATAAAGCTTCAGATAACTGGCAACCATGATTTTAAGCCACAATATGGCCAAGTTTCGTTACTCTGAAGCATAGCTTATTTAGTGGCACTAGGGGTAGCTGTAGTCTTTCTGCACGCGAGATAACCCCGCTGGAGCTCTCTGCGAGCAGAGCACGAGGCGGCATGAGCAATCTCGTGAATTGGCGTCTGCCTAGTACGAACTACAGTTATGGCGGCGTCACGCATGCGTGGAACGCTTGGTGAGATCGGTCTATTGGGCTAAACTCCGAAAATGTATCTCCAACCAAAATTTGAAAGGCAACTCGACGTTTCAAAACCAACACGGTTTTTTCTTTAGGGGTGACTGAAGGCACGCGGACATAGCAGCTGGTCCTGACCTCTTCGTCTTCGATCTTGAAAGGCAACCCGACGTTTCAAAACCAACATGGTTTCTTCTTTAGGAAAAGAAAAAGAAGTGGTCAATGTCGAGGTTGTTCTTGACAACGGCTCCCTGAGTTTCTGGCAAGTTTGGAGACTGTATCCTTTGTTTCCACCTTCTCCTGGGCTCTGTTTATACAACCGCACTACTCGACGCCCAGAAGATCCCTTCCTGGGTCAAACTGGGTACCTAGACCACTAGATATGACCTCGCTGGAGGCCGACCCAATGGATGACCAAGAGCTGGCCGCTGAAAAGGACACCACAAGCAGTGCCACCTTAACAAGTCAGCGAGCTTATATACATGGGAAAAGGCGATTTGACGATCAGGATGACTTCGTGCAACCAGAGACAACACCAGCGAAGCTGTACATCAAAAACGGTGATGCAAGGAAAGAACCCTAGGCAGACGATGACGACGATGGTTTCACCCTTGTCCAACATCGTCGAAGGAGGACAACAGGTATACCCGTGCTGCTGACTCCAACACAAGAATCCAGCCGTTTGCAACACCTTAACCCCCTCAAGCTAAGTGAAGAACTGAAGGCAGCCGCTGGCGCAACTTTTGTTCGCCATCGCTTCACTGCTAAAGGAGGACTCCTCGTCGACGTAACGGAGCCGGCAACAGTTAACCGACTGTTGAAGATTCACTCTATAGGAGAAATCGCAGTTCTGGCAACAATCCCCAAGGCATATATGCAAAACAATGGACTTATCGAGGGAGTTCCTGACTGGTACTCAAACTCACAGTTGACAGAAGTTCTTGGACCCATTGGCGTCATCGCAGCTCGTCGTCTCTACCAGAGATATGGCAAGCCTGGTGAAGCAGCCAAACCAACGGATCGAGTCGTGATCACTTTTCGCCCGAATACGGAACGCCCTACCAAGGTAAGCCTTGGCTTTACTCGACATGAAGTGATCGACTATGTTGAGGCGCCACCAAGGTGTTTCAATTGCCAAGCGCTGGGCCATGTGGCTAAATATTGCAAGGAAAATGCGAAATGCAAGCATTGTAGTGGGACTCACTCCACAAAGGACTGCAAAGGCGAATCACCAGTCAAATGTTCCAACTGTGGTGGGAACCATCCAGCCGATTATGTTAATTGTAAGGCAAGACTCCAGGCGCTTGCCAAGAAGAAGCTTTTTGTCCACGGCCCAGATCCTATCAAAAGCACAGAAGGTCAAATTGTTGAGCCCGGTATGCCGTCCTCGAGCACAGCTCATAAGGAGGACGAAGTCACCGTTGAAGTGGACACACGCTACCGACCTCCAAAGTACAAGGCGAAAAAACAGAGAGCAAGCCCAACCTCAACCACTGGACAGCAGAAGGAAGCTTCTTTAGAGACCAACGACATGGTAACATCTTCCCCAAAAACAGCAAATGCACCCGCTGCCCAAGTACCAAGCCAAGGTGCTACGGGAAGGCGCTTATATAGCAAAGTGGTAACAGATACCAGACCCCCTCAGAGTACTACCAGATCTCAGCAAGGATCCATGGCGATTGGAGACATAATAAGTTTCATTTTTTCTGTATTGCCGAAATTCGTCGCTATCCTACCGCCAGGTATTTTCAAGACCATACTCCAAGGAGCTATGCTTCTACAACCAGCCATAGTAGAGATGACACGAAACCTGCAAGAGTGTCCTGGCTGACTCTTCAAATTGTCAACTTAGCTCTAAAGCCAAACAACGACAATTACCTTTTCTCATGCAATGGAACTGTGCTAGTCTTCACCTTCGCCATGCGGAACTTTCATTGTTTTTAAAACGTTCGCGAATTCCGATACTTGCATTTAGTGAGGCGGGTCTGCCAAAGGATCAGAGTATATCAGGGTATTTTTGCTACCGAAACCCTACAATGACCGGTTTTCCAAATGGGAGTGCGGCCCTATTTATAAAAAAGGCCGTCCCTCACCTTCAGATTGACACCACTGACTTATGTACAGAGGATTTGGAGATTATAGCAGCTCGTGTCAAATTCATCAATCAGATTTTGTGTGTGGTAACAGTGTATGTCCGTGTTGGAAAGGGCGGAATCAAAGTTGCAGATTGTGTAAAAGAAATCTGCCGACGCTGCGAGGATCCGATTTTAATGTGCGGCGACTGGAACGCACATCATGGCCTCTGGGGAGCAAACAGAGATGATACGCGCGGCCGGGCTTTGGTAAGAGTTTTTGAAGAATGCAATCTTGCTGTGGCGAATGACGGCAGTCCAACGTTTTTTCGACCACCTGACACTTACAGCGCCATCGACATCACTGTCCACTCACCAAGCCTGTGTGTAGATTGGAAACGATACCCTCCCTTACAAAAAAAACGTTGCCCAGTCTATTGAAATCCTGGCGACTTCTTAACGATCCTTGCGACTTTCTTCCCTACCCACTTTCTAACAACGTATTTGTATACATTGTGTGTACACCTTTTTCAGACACGGGCCTATACACTGCAGTGGTTAGAATGTTTATCGAAATTGGATTCATTATTACCGCCCGCTTTGTATATACATTTTATCAATGGTATTGTTCAGACTTTGTATAGATTTTGTTGAGGTAAAAGTCTGTACACTGCAGTTGTTACAATGTGTATCAAAATGGAATTGATTTTTATCGTCCGCTTTTTATATACTTTTTATCAATTGTAGTCTTCAGACTTTGTATGGCCTTTGTTGATACGAAACCCTATACACTGCAGTTGTTACAATATCTATTGAGATCGGATTAATTTTTATGATCCACTTTTTATATACTTTCATTCAATGGTAGTGTTGAGACTTTGTATAGCCTTTAATTGTTGAGACAAAAGCCTATACACTGCACTTGTTCCTTTATGTGCCAAGTTTAGATTAATGTTTTATTCCTCCTTCTTATATACTTTTTATCAACATCAGTGGTCTATGAAACTAAATAACTTGACAGATCAGTAAAGTATAAAGAAATGAGCCTCTTTCCACTTTCTATGAACACGGAAGTTATAAATACACAGTGGGCAGAACTCTGCTCTTTCTAGCCTAATGAACTCACATTTTACAAGATTGAAGCTTACATTGAGACCATATAGAACTATTGTACTGTGTAAAGAGCAACGTCCAAAAGATGTGGACGGAAAGCCTGCTTTGGACAAGACCAGGGTCGACGCTGTTATTGAAGTTCAATCATTCTATTATTTTGGCCTTTATAAATTACTTTCTTTTTTTAATTTTGAGATTTCTGTCTTTTCCGTGTTCCGAAATATCTGCCCCTGAATTTCCTACTTACTCTGACTTTTTTTTTCTGCTCACCTCCTGCAAACCTTCGCTACATTAGTCGGATAAAAGTGCAAAATTCGGGGAGCAATGTCGCGGAACACACACTGGCTATTCGAATTACACAAAATGAAAGTCTTGGCATACGACCACCTCAAAGTTTGCAATAAGAATATATCCTAATTACAGTAATTAAAAAGTTAAATACCAAAGTTTAGTTGATTAGTCTGATAATAGCGATGGTTATATTCCCGTGTAGTGTCCGTCAATCCATATAAACACGCATTGAAAACCGCATTCATTTTATTTTTCCCCCCTTTATTTAAGAATCTTCGCGCAGCTAAAAAAAACACTGTGTAGTAACGTTTAACAAAGGATCCCAGATTCGGGACGAACTCTCTCGTGGAGACAAGAGCGTCCTTTCCCCCGGTGACTTCTACTGCGCCGTACGTGACCCCCCGTTTCGGAACCGGTTTGCAGGCACAAATGGCTGCATCTTCCCCCGTCGCCTGTGGCGGTTGGGGTCCTCCTCTCTTTCGAAGAGGGAGGCGAGGAAAAGAAGGACAATGAGGAGACGGCCAGAACGCGAACGCAAGCGAGTCTCTGCGCACGACATTTTGACTATTGAACGAAAGCTGTTCGCAGCGGAGTTTAAAAAAGTGTTGTTGTTGTTGTACTCAAGTAGCGCCTCATCTGCCAGCAAAAGAAAACAGCTGTAACAAAAAAAATTTATCCTGGAAACCCGGGATTACAGCACTGTGAACACTTCGAACGCCGAAAGAAAATTGAGTGATTCTTCCTCCTATTAGGACGACAGCACGGAAGTTCACAAGAAAAAGCGCAAGGCGATTCGGTCACAAGTGACGCGGGTAGTGAACGACGTTGATGCGTTCCCAACACCGAGGACCTTGAGCTACTCATCGGACGACTGATCGCGGAGCAGGACGAACTTAACACCGCCGACGCCACCATCGAACCACTCATTTCGGAGTAAGACGGAGACCTCGAATTCACCCACCTTCTCGAATATGCGGACAAGATGTGACCTACACTGTAAACGAAAAGTAGCCCGGATGGGGGTTTTAAAGAATAAGATACCGATTAAACTCCCAAGCCTAAAGCATTTACCCCCGCACATGGGAGTGCATAAACCAGAAACTACCACTTTACTCCAGTCGCTAAGTGACGGAGGGTTAAAGAGACATCACCTGATTTAACTCCCATTTTAAACTGGAGTTCTGGTATGACAACACTCCGCACGACGAAGTTATCACGAAGTGGGAGTTAAAAAAATACCAAAATACTCCGCTCGGTCCACTCGTCTACGGGAGTTCGGCCGCCGTTCACACAGCCGACGTTTCCCTCGTTCCGCCCAGCCCCGCCCAGCCCCGCCACTGGCGCCAACGGGTCTCCCGTCGTGGAAGAGGCAGTTAGAAAGGGTCCAAAGAGCTTTGGGACTGGATTTTTGTACGAAATTATGACGCCGGCGAGCACCATACCTAATATCAGCGAAACACCAATCACTAAATACGAAATTTTCGCTCAATCTGGTGGATTTCCCAAAATTGAGGGGACCATGGGGAAGCAGAGGAATTCACGAAACGATCTTGCGCCAAAAATGTGCGTAAGACAAAACTTAAGAACAACTTCTTATTTACGAAACGAAATTTTCGTTTCGTAAGTTTTGCGCAGGTTACGACGGGATCCTGGGGATCCTACGACAGCTCCGAAACTGTCTGACGCACTTCTCACGATCAAATCAGCATGGCCGACAGCGCCGCTCGCAACGACCAACAGGCGTTTATTTTTCTACGTGCGCTTCTCCCGCGTTCCGACTTCAAGCAGCAAGAAAAAAAGTAGAAATTGCTCGAAACAGACTACGACGAACAAGAACGCTGGATCCACAAACACCCGAGAAAAGCTCCAACCACAGCGGCTCCAACGGCAACGATTCCACTAACTCCGACCAAGCGAGCCTGGCCGATAGGCCTAGCGGGCACTCCGACTCGGCGCAGCGGTGCTCCGATGGTCCTTGACCGTCTGCCCACGACCGGCTGGCGTGCTGAATGGAATATGCCCGCGCGGCCTTTGTGAACCCTTCCCGTATTATAGTTTGATCGCTGACCTCAATTTTAGATTAAGAGGTCAATCTCTTCCTCTTGTCATCTCCTTGTTTTCTGAGGCAGCGGTGACGAACGCTGTCGTCGAAAAGGGGCTCTCATCGATTCTATCGCATTGTTTTCTGTGATATAGAGCTCTAATAAACGCCGTATGGATTACCTTCGCAACACGGTATGTACATTTTTTTATTAGTATGTCAGTTGTATTCTGACACGACTGCACATCACTGTTCGTGGGTCGCAATGCCGGTCCAACTTTGCCGGGTGTCACGCCAGCATCGAGTTGCAATCGTAAAGGATCGGTCCCAAAGCGCTTACCAATTCGCGGTCCAACAGCGCGAATCCATTTCGATCAAACGCGCGGGTCCGCTCCGAGTGTGAACAGGTATTACGTACCTCTTGCGCACACACTCTTAGTTCAAACGTATCTTTTTTTACTGTCGGCTCGCTCCTGCATCTCCGAGGCCGCGAAAAACGCCGCGGCAATTTGTTTCCATCAAAGTCGCTTTGCAAACGACAGATACGGGCCATCTTTTACGATCGAGTTCGTAGCAGTCAAGCGGCAGCTAAAATGGCATTTACGCCAAATGACATTCAGTGTTTATGTCATTTAGGCACTGCCATACGGCAACTCGAATGGGATTTAACTTAACCTAAATGCCATTTCAGGTCCTGCGTTGGGTAAACCAAGTTCGCAAAGCGTACTCTCGTCGGCAGCGCTCGGCACATTTTACAGGATTTTGTTTTAAAAAAAGAAGGCATATAATGCGGTAACAATTTTTACATAGTTTTAATTACGAAAATAATTTGTACACATATTTTGCACGCACTTTACGTTCACGGCTCCAGTGGCTCCAGTTATCAGTAGGCCTAATGGGACTAATGGCTCTGAACCCAAGGAGGTTGTAATGCTCTGAACCGCTGAACGTCGTGTGTTCGCCTCGGTTGGCTCTTGGTTCCACTTGCGATGCGCTCCACGTATACGCGTTTTTACGATGTCCGAAGGAGCGCCTGCCGGCAAGAAAAGGCCACTCGTCAACCTTGTCAACTACATCACCAGCGAGATGTCGGCACTCGAACTATGCGAGACGAGCACCTCGAATGTCTTCGGTAGCAGAAGCGGAACGGCGGGTTCTGCATTTTAGAAGCCCTCGGTTTCCTCGAGACACACGTCGCAGTCCATCACAACACCGAAACGTCAAGGAACATATTTGGGTGAAATATAACTTTGGTGGTGGGCGTAACCAACAGGAGCACGCAAAACAATTAGCGGAGCGGATGGCCGCCTAGATTTTGCTTGGCGTGTGTGGGTCGTCGCAGCACTGCGTACCTCGAACGAGTTCTTTGCACGACCGGCTTGGTCGTGGTTCATACTAGCTGTCTTCGCCTTGCAGCGCTTTAAATTTCGCGTTCGTTGCTCTGGCAGCAGCTCCCGAGGTTGGCCGACATGCCTTGTCAAATGTACTACCGCCGGATAGAGATTCTGGGAAGAATGCAAGACGACAAAAAAAGGTTACTTTTCTTTAAATGGTACAAATCTTATAAAGGGTCTGTTGTTCTAATAAACGTAGTGTCGGTATTCGCCACCGTGACCTTTTACCGGCTTTTACATTGCCATTGACATGCTCCAAAAGGAAATAAAAAGAAATGCTGCATGAAGTCAGTTTCTGCTTTCTTTGATGTTGGATAATCCCATACTGTTTCAAAGCTAAATATGCAACGCGTGTTTACATGATACGGGCACAATCTTATTTGTAAACATCCTAAAAATTGTTTAATGAGGTATTGCATATATACATTGAATACAGTTGCAGCACAGTTGCTACTTAAGATATCTGCATGTTCCAGAAAACATCTGCTGCTGGGGTCCACCATAGAGGTAGGCAAAGTAAGCTGGCTACATTACGGAGAAATTTACAAGTTCCTGGGATCGCTGACTCTAAATAACAAGTGGCAGTTTCTTGCAGCCACGGCCACTTGTGTGACATTCTCCTTACTTGTTTTCTGACGTGCAGTGCAAAAGCACTGCAGAAAGCAACCTTCTGGAAAAGCAGCAATAAAAGGATTGTGTGGGGCTGACGAGGACAGTGCAATAGCCAGCGTCAGGGCCGCCACTGGTATTGACCCTAAGATATCTGAGACCAGTGGCAATGTCGGCGATGATGCCACGAGTTCCAGAACAGGCCGACGAAGCAGTCATATGAGGGCCGGCACAAGCAGTAATGTGCAGCTGAGCTGACGAGTGAAAAGGAAGACGCCACATAGCCATAGAAGCTGCTTCGGCTTGGTTTTGAAGCAGCCCGACACGCTCCAGTGGAACACTCGGAAGATGCGAGTCACTTGTAGCAGCAGTGATGGCATTCCTAAATAAAATGGCTAAGCAAGAAGCTCTATTCTACATAGCTGTTGTATTTAATAGTAACGGAGGGAATGATTAGCTTAACAGTAGAGATTTGTGATATTCATCTTTATCGTAACTATCTTTAGAACTCCTACACCACACAGCTGCGAACTCCTGTCCACTCTCTTTTACCAAAGCAAGGCAAATTAGGCGTTTGTGTTTAGGCAGTGTGTTTATTTATCTTTGAGGTATTGCAACAACAAATTATGCTGTACATGGGAAGTTTAGCCAGTGCAGTATGACTGCTAGCCTGGTGATACACAAATGCACATTGCTACGATGCTCATACAGACTGAGATGGGCAGGGGCAACACCACCTCGATAGCAAGATAGTACTGAATTTACTAAACCTACCATGGTTGGCTGTAATTTACAAAATGCACATGACTGCTGCATCTGCTTTTGGCTGGGATTAATGTTCAATCGGTGAAGCACCGATTGACCAGGAGCCACAGTCGAATGCTGACTCGCCACTCGTGTCCAGTCGATGTGTTGCGGTTGATCAAGAAAGGTAGTTGATGCAGTAAATTCATATATGTATGCCTTGCTATCTAGGTGATGTTGGCAAGGGCACTGAACTTAGGATCCCTGGGTTCTGCAGCTGGAGTGTTCGTCCCATGTGCTCCCAGCTGCAGTGCACTAACGCACTCGGCCACCAAACCCCACCACAAGGCGACTGTTCTCATAAAAGCTAGAAGCAGCAATGCTTTTTACACCAATTTGTAGTCACTGTTGAGCGAATGTCGTCCTGTAGTAATCCTTTCACCACCAAACACGAAATCACTTTGTAAAACCAGATTCCATCGTCGTCTTGCCATACACTTTGACCGTATGTATGCACCAAGACACTGGATAACCATTTGCCTCTCAACTCTTCCAAATGTTGTCATATGCTAGTCACCTCCAGGAAGACCACTCATAAGTAACTGATGCTGACTCAAGCTGGCGACACTCCTCACTGCACTCAATAGACCAGACAAACTAGAATTATGTTCAACAACTGGCTCCAGTTCACTGCACCTATCAGCAAAGTGCTATTCAAGCTCAGGTGGATGCTGGGGTTTGGCACTTGGGTCTTTGAAGGCATGGGCGCTGACACCCCAAACAGCTCCTCTTTTCGGTCAGGGATTTTGCAAGTTTGATTGGCCCGACTATCCCAAATATAAGTGCTAAACAATCAGGTGCACTTTGATGTCTCACCTGGCAGTGTAATATGCGTAAAGTAGTCCCCTCTGAAAAGCAGTGTACTGAAAGCTTAGTATTTGTTACTGTAGATTTCGAAATGTGATTGGTACTTATCAAACCTGTCACTAAAGTCTTCAGTTGTCTTCCTACTTTCTTGCGAGATGTCTGGGTACATTATTTGTCAGTTATCAGTCAGTAGGGAGAAGGGTAATAACTTGACACGAAGACTCTGACACAGATGTCCAGCTGAAGGTTTCCATCCTGGAACCAGAATGCAGCCTTAAAATTCACCTATGTGGGGTGCTCATATCCAACGACTACCTTCCGGTTGATCGTTGGGCCATGTAGCTTGCAAAGGGCGACGGTGAAAACCGTTCTCATTGTTCTGTATACGTAGTTGCACACTGCCTGCGACAAAGTTTTCAATTTGCAAAGGCCACAGGCCTTTCAATGTAATCTTCTCCCACTTGGCTCAGTAGAGCTCCCGGGCCGGACGGAGAGGGATCGCAGGCCAGCACTATGGGACGTGACACATCGTAGTGTGCTAGAACATCTGAGGATTCCAGCAGACCCTTGGCACGCTTGTATGCCTCTGCTTCCGTCTTTGTCCAGGCCCGCACCTTATCCTTATCCAGAAGGTGGCAAAGCAGTTCCAACGCATGGTCGGCCCACTTCAGAAAACGACCAAGTTCAAAGCTCCCAAGAACTACTTTAGTTCTGTCTTGTTCGTTGGTTCTGGAGCTTTCTTGATGGTCTCCACATTTTCGGCTGAAGGGGTGACGTCATCTTTGTTGATACGGTACCACAGGTATGATACTTCCTTAACTTGGAAAGCGCACTTGTCAGCATTCAGACACAGGCCGTCGTTCTCAACTCGCTGCAGCACCCTCTGCAGCCTATCTTCGTGTTCAGCTATATACCGTTTGCCCGCCGATGAAAATGTCATCCGATATACCCTACACTCCTTCAAGGCCATTCAAGAGTTCTTCCATATAAAGATGTGGGGTTCTGCCGGGCGCTGTTAGTATATTAGTAAAGGTATGAAGGGAAAGAGAAGTGCCTAAAGAAAGGAGTGGAACGACGTTTCAACCAAACGGTCTTCTTCAGGTGTACTAAAAGGGGAGGCGACAGATCAAAATATATATATACAATGTATATACAAAAGGAGGAGGTAACATTTGACAGATGTGATGTCATGGAGTCAGAAAGGGAGGAGGAAAAGTTGTTGAGTAAGGTGCAAGAGGTCTGCAAGTCAAGAAGTGGAGGAATGCGGGCAGGGGGGAAAGCTTAGGGCGCTCCTCGTGACCCAAATTATATATACATATATTTAAAAAAAAAGAAGAAAAAAAAGGAAGAGAGAGCGGAGCAAGTGAAAGGGGAATGCCTAATAGCCGAAAGAAAGTTTCTTGTTTATACCAGAAAGGAATTCCGTCTTTAGGTTAGAAATTAATCTGTTTTCTTCCTTTTTGCATGAGGTGGGTGTGTGGAAGCCTGACTTGCCGGCGCATACTCACATGTTGGGTTCCGAATGAATCGTGGAGGAGAAGTGTTTAGATACGTGTGTGGAGAGGTCATTTTAAAGTTGGCCCGCTCTTTCCAGTGTGACAAGTCTATCTCGGAAGCGTTCGTGAAGTCGGTGGTTAATTTCGCTGATATATAATAAGGTCGGACAGAGTGCGCAGGAAATAATGTATATCAGATTAGAAGATTCACAGGTGTGATGGCCAGGGATTCTCATTGGCAAGTAGGGAGGAGGACGGTGTGTGTACACATAAGACATTGCGGGGCGCCGCACGGCGTGGTACAGGGAAGCAAGGTCAGAGGTTTTGTGTACTGGTTGCTGTGTACTAGAACTTAGAAGGGATCGTAAGTTATGCTGTCGACGGTAAGTTAGGGCAGGTGCTTTAGAAATAACTCCAGAGTTTACAAGGTGGGAAGTGGCGCCATGATTAGTTTGCCAAAAGCGTGGGTATAGAGGGATGGAACGTGACGATGAGGGGGTTGCATGGTTTAGATCTTGGTTGGGGAAAGAGGGCGTCGTGCCGCGAAATGTTAGAGAAGCGACTGCTCGGCGCTCACATTGCGCAGAAGGCCGAGTAGGTAACTACGTTCAGTATTAGGCTGTTGACGGAAATCAATGTCGTCGTTGCAAATCCTGCGGAGGCGAAGGAATTGTGAGAAGGGAGTAGAGTTAATTAGGGTCTAGGATGGTTCAAGG
Source organism: Ixodes scapularis (assembly GCF_016920785.2). Classification (NCBI taxonomy): domain Eukaryota; kingdom Metazoa; phylum Arthropoda; class Arachnida; order Ixodida; family Ixodidae; genus Ixodes; species Ixodes scapularis. The sequence continues at coordinate 225,530,330 of NW_024609835.1, forward strand.
AGTAAAGAAGGTAGCTATGGTTGTCAGTTGGTTTATAGTGCACAGAGGTGCGGAACCTGTGACCGTAACTAGTGATTTTTAAGTCTAGGAAGTTGACAGAGCATTTCGACATCAGTGAGGTAAACTTGAGGGAGGATTGGGTATTGCAGAGTGTATTGCTGAAGCGGTCAACTACGGGAGGGCGGTCAAAACCAAAGATGTTGTCAATATAATGAGGGTACGTGTGTGGGAAGGAATTAAAGAACTAATGCTCGACGTAGCCGACAGAAAGGTTGGCGAATGAGGAACCCATCCTAGTGCCCATCGCTATACCACATATTTTGCGAGAAGTAATAGTTGAATTAGAAGGCGTTTAGAGTTAGGACTAGTTCGGCGAGGCGGATTATGGCGTGAGACGGGGGATTTTGAGAGGGATGCTGATCAAGCAAGTGTGAGAGAGCCTGTGGTCTTTTGGCGTGAGGCATTACCATGAAGAGATATGTGATGTCCATTCTTAAGAGGATAGTGTCGGGAGTCGAGGCCAGATTAGATAGGCGTTGGAGGTGCCTGTTGTGTCTCTAACGTAACTGGGCAGGTTTCGTACAATAGGCTGAAGGACTGAATCAACAAAAGCAGAGATGAAGTAAGTGGGGCAGGATATGGCGGACAGAATATGTCTGCCAGGGGATCCAGCTTTGTGAATTTTGGGAAGGAGGTAGAATGAGGGGGCGCAGGGATGACGAACAATTAGGCAATTTGCAGCAGGGTGAAGGGAGTTGGTTTCGATTAGGAGCCTTACGGTGGCTGTAATTTTATCTTGGAAGGCGGCGGCGGGGTCAGAGGAAAGGGGTTCATAAAAACCGGAAACGGAGAGCTGTCGGAGAGCCCCCTCGGAGCAGAGATCACTGCGCCAGACTATCAAGGCTCCACTCTTACCGGCTGGCTTGATTACGAGGTCAGTGCGGTTTCAAAGGGATTTTAGAGCGGTTAACTTCTTGTGGGGCGGCGTCGTGGTATTTAGAGATTAGGTTGCTAGACGAGTTGGCAAGGATGCTACGACATGCTTTGTTTGAATTATCAGTTTCAGGGTGTTTGGCGGGAAGCAAGGTCCAGATACTATAGTCTTCGGGTTAATGGTTAATGGTGTCGAACATGGTGCAGTTGAAGTTAGACGGATGCTGGGTGAAGTGGGCATCGAAGAGTAGACATCGGAAGAATCGTTCGCTCTCCACATGTAAAGAAAAAGGGTCAGGTCGGCTTTGAAGCGCAGGGACGAAGGACAGGCCCTTCGATAAGATAACGTGTTCAGGGGCAGTGAGGGGCAAATCATCTGGTATGGTGACATCATCATTGCGTTGGATGGCAGCCTGATCCTTTCGGGGTAAGAGAGTGTCTAGCTTCCTTGCTTTAGAGGCGAGACCGCCGGCATAGAGATATGAGTTGACTTCAAGAATATTTTCGACAAGTTTATTGCGTGAGAGAGAATGGAAAGATGAGTCAAGGGACTTGAGGAGACTTTTAGCGACGGTGAGCTTTTGACATAACTGGGCACAGTGGTCATTATAATATCTCAGATGTGCCTTTACTAGGTGAAGAGCAGCATTATTTAATATTTGATTGTGAGGCTTTTGAAGGGCCAGAGAGATTCTCATTGGCAGGTTGGGAGGAGTGCCGATGTGTTTGCACATAAGACATGTCGAGGTGCCGCACGGCGCAGTACCAGAGAGCAAAGTCGGAGGTTTTGTAGACTGGTTGCTGCGTACTAGAAGGGATCATAACTTGGGCTGTAGATAGTAAGTTAGGGCGGTTGCTTTAGAAATAACTTTAGAGTCTACGAGGTGGGAAGCGGCCTCCATGATTAGTTTGCCGAGCCTGGGTATGGAGGGATGGAACGTAAAGATGAGGGGGTTTTGAAGTGGTTGCTGCATACTAAAAGGGATCGTAAGTTGGGCTGATGGTAAGTTAAGGCAGGTGCTTTAGAAATAACTTTAGAGTCTACTAGGTGGGAGGTGGCATCCATGATTAGTTTGCCGAGCCTGGGTATGGAGGGATGGAACGTTAGGATGAGGAGGTTGTGGACTGGTTTCTGCATGCTAGGGATTGTAAGTTGCACTGATGACAGTAAGTTAGGGCAGGTGCTTTAGAAATTACTTTAGAGTCTATGAGGTGGGAAGTGGCGTCCATGATTAGCTTGCCAAGCCTGGGTATGGAGGGATGGAACGTAAAGATGAGGGGGTTCCGAACTGGTTGCTGCATACTAGAGGAATCGTAAGTTGGGCTGACGACGGTAAGTTAGGGCGAGTGCTATAGAAATAACATTATAGAGTCTACGAGGTGGGAAGTGGCGTTCATGATTAGTTTGCCGAGCCTGGGTAGGGAGGGATGGAACGTGATGATGATGGGGTTGCTTGGTGGTTTATATCTTGGTTGGGGAAATAGGGTGTCGTGTCGCGAGACGTTAGAGACGTGACTGCTCACATTGCACAGAAGGCCGAGTAGCTAGGTAGCTACTTTCAATAAAGAAGGCGGTCATCATCTTAGAGGGGCACTCAAGTGGATTCTGAGATTGTCTATTTATTGTCATAACTCAATCCTATGAGCTCTAAGCATCCTAAAAAACCTGAAATTACATACAATTAAGGGCGGCCGATTTCTCTATTAAAAATGCAACCAAAGATCGTGGGACGCCCTCCTTTCTGCGCCGTGGCGCAGAACACCAGGGGGTGCCACTGGACGGGAAGGCAGCAGGGGAGGGCACGTAACAGCCAATTACGAATGATGGCTTCCCGGCAGACCAAATTTTCGAATACGTGCGACTTTGAAAAATCAGTCTGCCGAGAAGCCGTCACTCGTGATTGGCTGTCGCATGCCCTCCCCTGCTGCCTTCCCGTCCAGTGGCACCCCCTGGTGTTCTAAGCCACAGCGCAGAAAGGGTGGCGTGCCACAATCTTTGATTGGATTTTGAATAGGAAAATCGGCTGCCTTTGAATGTAATTTTGGGTTTTCTAGGATGCTTAAAGCCCATAGTGTGATACGTATCGCGAGTAATTAAACCCAGTTGAAGCCACTAGTCGCCTGACCCGTTCGTTTTAAACATGGCTCCCGACTGACCGAGACCGAGACCTGTGTTGTTTCAAAATGCGCGCTCTCGCCACGCGCTCCCCAACATGTCCCGCTATCTGCTGTACCATAAGCAGATACATCAAATCGTCTCTTCAACCTCCTTGTCGATCCCCGGCCACCAAAGGTAACTTCGGGCGGAAGCCTTCATGGCGACCACTCCCCTGCGTCCTGCATGTACTAAGGCTACGCCTCTGGTCTCATAGAAGTGGGAATTACGATGCGCGATCCCCAGATCAGGCAACCTCGTTGTATCGATAGTTCCGTGGATTTCATCTTGTAGGCTGTGAAACGCTCGCCAGCTAGCTTCTTGACCTCTCTATTCTTGACTTGACCCTAAAAAGTCCCTTTGTGGTGTTGACGGTCAACACGTTTGCAGTCTCAGCAGTCAGGTTCAGTTGTTGACAGACCTAGCCGAGTGAGATCCAGAGTTGAAAACACTGATCTGCCCTGGAGATTCGCTAGTATCTCGGAAATTGTAGGCATTGTGTACACCGCTGTCCTTGCTTCTTTATTGACCGTGCTATAATAATCTCCACACAATCTGATAGTGCCATCGATCTTGCATTATCAGATTGTCATAGTGCCAACTACGACTGGCGTGGCCCACTCCGAGTGCTGAGTTGGTTTGAGGGTGCCTTGATTTTGGAGCATCTGAATTTCAGCTTCCACAGCTGTCCACAGCTTCCGCATTGCGAACGGCACCGGTTGTGCCTTGAGAAAATGTGGCTTGGCATCTTCTTTCAGCTCCAGGTGCACAGGTGGGCCATTGTGTCTGGTGATTTTGCAGTCGAAGACTCTGTCGTGCGTGTTTAAAACCCTTGCAACGTTGTTGTTGGCGTCCACCTGATGTATTCCGCTCACTCGGATTCTTAGAGCGTTGAACCAGTTCCTTCCTAGCAGCCTGCAGCCCCTTCCTCGCGTCACTAGCAGAGGTAGTACGTAGTCCTTGGACTTATGTCGTACCTGGACATTGGCTGTGCCTAGCACTTCCGCTCCTTCGCCAGACCAGGTGTGTAGGGTCACATATTCTTGGTCTAGCCTCGGGTGTTTTGGTCACATTTTCCGATATGTTTCCTCACTGATGATGGTGTAGGCCGCTCCCAAGCCCACCTGAAAAGAATTGTAACAGAATGTTAAGTTGGGCTAGTTGGTTGTTCATGACTGGAAGGAAGCGCCGAAAGACAGGGACAAAAGAAGTAGGTAACGACGACACGTGGCGCACTCGCAACTGAAGGTTTATTGGAAAAGTCTTTGTATTTTCCAATAAACCTTCAGTTGCGAGTGCGCCACGTGTCGTCGTTACCTACTTTTTTTGTCCCTGTCTTTCGGCGCTTCCTTCCAGCCACCTGAAAATCCGACTTGATTTTCAATCTTGAGCTTGATCATGAACTTTAGTGATGTGCTTGATGCTCCCACAGCATTAAGCTCGCATAGATCTGCCAAAGTTCCAGGGGAATCATCCTCGGTTTCAGATGCATGATCTTCTTTTTCAATGATATGTGTGGAGCGCGGGTATTTCTTGAGTCCTTTCTTCGCGAGCAAGCCGGTTTTGTGACGGAAGTTATATTGTGCGTTGCAGAATCTGCAGGGAGCAGCTGAATACTGTTCCTGCCATCTGCAACATCTGGTTGATTCGGATGTTCTCCTTTCCTTAAGTCTTTTTTTTTAAGTGTTGTCTTATCTTTCCGGATTTCGCGAGTTTCGGACTTCTCTGCTTTCAACTTCCTTTGATGCTGTGCGGCGCTCTCTGTCCGGAGCGCCATGTGATGCGCCTTCTGAAAAGTCAGGTTTACTTCTGCGAACAGTCGCTGTTGTAATTGTTTGTCACGCAGGCCACATACAAAACAATCTTTCAACATTGTCTCGAGAGGCAGCAACGTTGGGTTCAGCTCTGGCTGTCATGCAGAAGATCATGCTTCGCCAGCGGAACCTGCGGTGCTGGTGCTCACTGTGACCGCTGCTGGGGTGGTTGTCAGAACTCCGAAATTGCAGTCGGCAGCAAGCTGCGACGTAGCTTGATATCGACTTCCCTGCCTGCTGGTCCCTTCGCCGAAATCTCGTCCTGCTGAAAATAAATCCTGCGAGAACTTGAGATTGGGCGAGTTGGTTGTTCACGTTTGAGCGCTGTGTGAAAGGAGTGTTCTTTGGGTGTGTGGATGCTTGAATGACAGTTTTTTGAGTGCGCTAAACGTCGACAAACCCGCTGAAAAGCTCCGACGGCTGCGGGTCATAGTGTTTCTTCAATGTCACCATGAGCTCGTTGAAACTCACCTCACCGGGAGTCTTTGGTGATACAAGTGCTCGCACAACTTCATAGGGTTTTGCTCCACAAAGGGTCAGCAGTAAAGCCTTTGTAGACTCCAGCACTCCGTTTGCTTCGCGGTAGAATCCAAGTCGCTTTGCCCAAGACGGCCACGCTGTTTCATCAAACTCTTCAAGCTTGCCCTGGGTAGTCATTGTTGAGTCGCCCTTGTTGTGTCCGTTCACCGACCTCGTAGCCAAAGGTGTGATGTATCGCAAGTAGGAACCCGGTTGCAGCCGTTAGTCGCTCGACTCGCTCGTTTTATTCATGGCTCCAGACTGACGGAGACCCGTGTTGTTTTAAAGCGCGTGCTCTCACCACGTGGTGACCGCACGCTCCCCACGTCTCGCCATCTGCTATAGCATAAGCAGATACATCACACATAGATTGAGTTATGCCAATAAGTAGACAATCTCAGAATTCACTTGAGTGCCCCTTTAAGCTGTTGACAGAAATCAATGTCGTTGCGGCAAATCCTATGGAGGCGAAGGATTTGCAGTCTCAAATGCAAACTCCAACATTGGTTTGCTAAGGGGACGACGCTGCACCCCTTTGTCCCGGACACCGCACACCAGACGGTCCCATAGCATGTCTGATAAGGTCTCACCAAAGTCGCAGTGTTCAGAGAACTGGTGCAGGGCGGTGACAAAGTTTGCGTTGGTTTCTGCTGGCTGCGCTTATGAAACATAAAAGTACTGAACAATCACTGACAGGCACGATGTGAAGTGGGCGGTGAGCTCCGAAACAATGTCCGCATAGGGAGTCCACCAGCACACACAAGGAGCATATGATGGCATATATTGTCGGTCCACAAACGCTACACTGGACTGCGCGTTTTGGGGACCCCTCGACGATGTTGTGCACGATGAAGAAAAAGTTTAGTCGCTCCTGGAGCCACGCTTCAACCCTTTTTGGGTCGAACTCTCCAAGATGTCTTAGCCGCCCCGTGATGGCAACGTTAGGCTCATCCTTTTCTACCACATGCTCTCGTCGTTGCCAAGTTGCCACGAAGCTGTCGTTGCTCCAAGAACTGTGGTTGCGTGCCCCGGAGTTAGAGGTTCTTCATTCTCGTCACCACCCAAAACTTCAATCAGGCGGCTGACTTGGCCGTGCAGAAAAGAGGAGTTAGACATGAGGCACATGGTTTATGACGAGTCCCCGGAATGGAAAACGGTTCGGTAAAACCAGCTTGACTCGCCTTGGCTTGACTTCTGCTGACTCGCCGATGTTGCCAGATGCACACATACAACACTCACGATGCAAGATTCCGTTTCACTTTAAGTGCAAGATCCAGGCTTTCAATGTCGCTACCAAGCATGCAAGCTCATGTAGTGGGAGCATTGTTCAGGGACATATGCTCATGCTCATAGCTTCAGCTTCACTCGTGCATGAAGTAAATGAAACCATAGCCCCTGTGTCAACTCTAATTCTCTAAACCAGTAGTAGGCTGAAATTTATCGATCACTACAAGAAGTTGGGAGTTATGCCGACAAGTCTGTAAGGGTCGTCACATGTACGGAATAGACTGATCGAGGTGCAGTTCCCTGCAAGATGATGTCCTGGGTTGGGTAAGGTTCGAGCATGTTGGACGTTTTCAGGAACATGTGGTTACACAGGATACATGGGGACACGGTGGTCCCATTGACTGTGGCCATATGTGCCTGGAGCGTCACAGCTTCCCGAGTGCTAGTCAGTGCCAACCTCTGGAGCATGGTCACGACACTGCCTCAGCCTCCCAACATTGAGATAATGGAACTGGTAGCGGTGGTCTAGGAGAGCCAGAAGAATCACTGTAGTTGGATAGAAACATTGCAACAGATGCATCAGTCCTCTAGGCATAAACTATCTTGCACCCTCAAGCTTGGGGATTCAATGGGGAAGCAGAGCAGTCCAAATTTCACCACACAGCTAGCTTGGAACATTTCTTTGAAACCCCACAGAATGGAAAACGTTTGATAGCTTCTAAACATAGTATTTAAAGTGCTAGAAGCTGGCATTCTCGTCTCATATTTAAAAACAGTTATTTAGTAATTTTCACCTCATCAAGCATGCACACCGATTCCCGTTTCATTACAATTGGGAAGATGATCGATCCAGTAGTTGTATTCACATTAAAGCGAGTTGTTGGCAGGAGCTGTATCAGTTAGCTTTGAGTGACACTCAGTGCCTCTGTAATAAAAGGACGAATATTTTTATATTATTTTTTTATTTGTTAGTTTGAAACAAGATTGCCTGAGTTTTCTAAAAGCTACAAAAACCATGTGGTGATATTACTTCTATTAGTTCAAACATCCATTTTTTTTAATAAATCGTATTTCGTTACAATAAACTTTTTTTGTTTCTTTGCAAAAAAAGTATTTACTATTTTTATCTTGCTTTGGTAGCCGCTGGAGCTGGGACTTGATGTCACAGGTGGCAGTCGTTGAGCGACTCTATAACCTGCGGGAATCCTGGTGCAGTTCGGTTATCCCGTGTGTTCCACCGTTCAGCGGTCTCGGCGGCGCTCACGATTTTCGGCCAGACGCGTCGGAGGGATGCGATCACTGGGCAGTGGAGTGCCCCACGACAAGCAAGTCGGCAAAGGTTCTGTCCTCCGCAGTGGAGTAGGGCTTTGAAGTGCCAACTCGCTTTCTCATTGGGGTGGTTAGGTGCACACAAGTCACCTGGCCAACCAGCACTCGATGTAACGCCGACACACATTCACAAGGTACCTAACCATGTCTCCGGCACCAACGAAACGCCTGCCTGAAGACGTATTACGTTAGTAGGTCCGGTAGCCTGTCTTCAAACCGAAGCTCGCGGAATGCGTCTACGACGAAGATGACGGACGGCCTTCTCAACAGCCGGAGGCGCTCGAAGCAAGATCAACCTGGATCAACCCATACCGCCGAGATAGTGACGGCGGAAGCGCAATACGGCATCCAGGATCCCTCGCAGACGTAGAAGTGAACACGGCAGACGAAGATCGAGCGTGAGGGACAACCAGAGCAAGCAAGCACTACCGAAATTACCGAAAGAACTGCGCGAGCAAGCTGTTAGCTGTAGCTGACTTTGCGACCGAAATCGTGATAAACATCACCTAACTGTTATTTTTGGGGGTGTGCGAATCATGGAGGTTGTTGGCGTGGTTGGCGCGGTTGGCGTGGTTGTTGGTGCGAATAGTGGTTCGAATCGAATAGCACAACGTCATTCATAGCCTTTGCGGTGCAAAAGAAAGCCGATGCGACCGCGACCGGCTCTTTTTGCGCTGTTGATGATAGGGATGACACTGCGCTATTCGATTCGAACCACTATTTGCACACCCCTAGTCATTTTAGTTGTCGTCTGGCAGGTCCCATCTTGAATGTCATTTGAAAACGTGAATGTCATTTGGCGTAAATGCCATTTTAGCTGCCGTCTGACAGGGGCATTAGGTCCGTACCTCCTGAGCTTTCACGTGATCTGAATTTTCGGCCTACGTCGGGTTTTCTCGGGTGCGTACAGGTCGGCGGCGCGTTGCAGCTTTCTAAGTATGCTGTGCACCGTAGCGAGGAGCACGAACATCGCATGTCGCCACCCTGACTGATGGCTGATCACTGATGTTCACGTTCCCTCCTACTGACTCCAACCTTTACTCGTCGAATTTATAGGCAGCCGGCAATGGCCAGGCGGCGCCACGGGAGTACTGCATTCAGCGCCACAAGCGGAGGCGTCTCTGTTAATGGGGCGGCCAGTTTGCCCGTTGGGCCGTTGCGAGCGGCGGCGACCCCGAGTTCAGCAGTCCCCGTGTGCACCTGCGTCCCTGCGTGCCATGTCCCTGGTTCTTTTATTCGGTTTTTTAAAACCATCGGGAGCCTTGATAGGTCCAAGTGTTGAGAGAATATTCTAGAGTCGTCATTTGGACACCAGTTTGAGTTGTCTTCACTACTTGTGGCCGCCCGATCGGTCTGTGCTTCGCTCGGCTCCCAGGAAGTGACACAACACAACGAGAAGGCAGCGAATTTGTTTATTGTACATCTCGGTTGCCCGTCTTCGAGAGCCGGCAGTCCGGACCCGCCGACCCTGGTTGTCGCCCGTCATTCAGAGCTCACAGTCGGACCCCGTGTCCAGGCCTGCGGATCGCCCTTCCCACGCCAGTGCTGCGTAGGCTAGCTGTTCCTGGCTATCACAGCCAGAGTCTCGCTGCGGAACCACTCCGGGATCGTCATGGACTAGGCCAGTATGGTCAGGGTTCGCCGCTTCCGCCGGTCCTGATCCGAACTTCGCTGGTGGAATGCTCCTGGGAATCGCCATGGGCCAGACCAGCCAGAAATCGTTCCTGCCCGGCCCCAGCCTCGTGCAGCATGCTCTTCCTCTTTCCTCGCCGGCTGGCTCCCGCTTGCGCCTCGCTCGACCGTTTTCTCCTCCCGACGCCCACGCACACTAGAATAAAATTTGGGTAATTAGAACCAAACTTTGCATGCTACACAACCGTACGCACAAAGCCTGGTGTAAAATGGCAGCCAAGTGTATGTGTAAGGATATTTATGCTTCACAGGAGATTTTTTCTAGAGAAAAACTTTGGCATCCTGCTTTCTGCACGCCGTCACATTTGTTACCAGACTCAGCATTAAATTTGGTTGCTGAAACAAACAAAACTTCGTACTACGGAAATCTACTATTTGAAAACTCGCAGGTTTGGAAGGTTTTGGTTGCGACCACGCGTGCTGAACGGCATTAGGAGTGCCGTAACGGGCCGACGGGCCTTTCGCTTAAAGACCTGATCGCTTGATTCTCGACGTCACAGCGAAGCAACAATCGGCCCGATTGTTCCTATTGTATTTCCCTAATATGGCTGTTAAAGCGACTCGTAATACAACTTGTATAAATATCATCCCGTTCAGTGTCGTGTTTCTTCCACCCAGTCTCAGGTGGTCTAAAAAATGGTAAACTTACACCAGCTCGCCTGCGCCCTAACTGTTTTTTTTATTAATTGTATAAATACGTTATTTTGCCGAGTAGCCTGCAAAATGAGTTCGTCCGACCACTTTCCAAGCCTGCACATATATTTTCGTTCACTTACCCTTCGCCCCCCCCCCCCCCCCCCCAAAGTTTCTGTAAAATTCACTTACTTGTTGCGTCGCACTGCAGTAATCCACTTCTGTCGCCGTGTTGCTTCCCAAGATCTCGAAGGGAAGCCAGGGAAGCGGTGAAGTTCGACGCTTGGGTCACCTTCGCGACTGTGGCCGTCTTTCATGCAGCGGTAGCAACGTTTATTTTTTGGGGGATCTCTAGGAGTAGGCGAGATGTCACAGGAACCCGGTGAGGTCATAGAGACGTGAAGTTGGGACTTACTTTTACGAAAAACGGTTCCGAAAAAAGCTCACGGTGCTCCGAAATGCGACGTTCACACGTGGTTTCTGGATGCGCCCGCCCGCAGCCCCCGCGACCCGCGTAGTCCTGGCCTACCCAGTTTCTTTATTTTGCAGCCGCTAGATGGCGCAACGTGTAGCACCAAACTGCATTACAGCTTGCCTATAGCGTGTTTATCACGTATACACCCGGATTGTTCGCTCAGCATGAATACGCTAAATAAAGCAGACTGCCTTCGAACTATTCGCGTTCTGCATTGACGTGAAGCGCTCAAAATATACTAGCAAGGACAATGAGCTGGCGCGTTATCTGCTGTGCAGTGCACTGCAGTGCACTTTTATTTCGATATGGCGCAAAATGTGCGCCAAATATCAGCAGTCAAAAAGCAAAATTTAGGTTTTCGGTTTAATACGCCGCCGGTCTCTGTTGTGTTTAGTGTGTCAAAAACGTCATAATTACTGCGCATCAAACTGTACGTGTGAATTAGCCATTAGTCTTCCTCAGCGGGCGTACAGAAAATTTGATTTGCCGATGAGCTGCCGCTCGAAATAGTGAATTTAGACCACATGGGTTGCTTTATAATAGACGTTGCCGCGACTTCAAGGACAATACCCTAACGTAGCCAGCTGTGCAACTAATGTAGTCACGTGAAAAATATATATATTTTTTTTAATTTCATGGGTTACCCAACAAGCATACAATTGTACCGTGCGCTGTTGAATGTGCATGAAGTATGTGTGCCTCTATGTGTCCAACGCGGCTTCAACACCTCCCCCCCCCATGCGTGTTCATGAACGCCCGTCTCACCGGCGACCCGAAATTATTACCCTTCTGTGAATTGGTGTGTTTCTGTGCAGGTCTCCTGGTATTTGTGTGTATTCCCAGTTTCCCAGCGAGCCCCAGTGCGTGTCAGCATGCCTGATATTGTTGGTGAACGTTTTGAAAACTGCATTAATCTAAAATTGTATATAAAGTGATTGTGCGGTATGCTTAGGCTGTGGAGAGATAGCCCTAATGGGCATCCTGTGTCTCTGCTGCAGACAATCAACTTTTTTAGCTGCTCTGTGGGTGAATAGTGAGAGGACTTTTGGGCATCTTTAAGGAGGTATGGTCAAACGTCGCTCAAAGAGGCTATCGAGACTTTGTACTTATATGAGTTAAAAGAAAAGCTAAGGGAGACATGCCTTAAGGAAATTGGAAAAATCATAAGATACTATGACTCCAAGAGCTCCATCTGAAAGGATCACTTCCAAATAGCTATGTATCTGGGTTTTAACGCGTCATGTGGAGAGCATTTGGAAAGCATACTTAAAGAAGCTGACCAAAAAAGTTGCCCCATGATCAAGGGACAGAGTCAAACTGGAGGCATCAGAGGCCAGATTCACAGAAACACTCTTATCCTATGGACACTTAGCTAAGAAGTTTGTAAGTTGTGAACATCATAAGAAGCATCAAAATCAATATTCACGAACGCATTCTTAAAGGGGCGGTGCAACGATATTCAATTGGAATGTTTTTCACTTTACACGAGCTTACTGGCACTAGTGGGACTCAAGGATACTCGCACGCAATGCCACTCACCAAGAAACTCTTTTGTTGGGCTGTAATTTCGAGGACAAAACCGAGTCTTTTCATTCAATCTATCCTTCGCAAAACCTGATGACGTAGCTGGGCGGTAGCAGTACCGCCCAGTGACGATATTTGAATGCGGCTCATAGATTGGACCCGAGCATGGCGTGGACACTCAATTTGGGCTCGTGATAATCGATAGCTCGTGAAGTATTCGGGTAGTGTCCTGTGTCCAATCGCTGCAATGACGACAACAGACGAACCATAACAATGTCTGGAACTCGGCGCGTGTCGTGTGCCTTGCCAACCCGAGCACGTGGCTATGATCAACATTGGCGGCATATAATCGGCTCCGGATCACGTGGCCGCTTGTTCTGGCTGCGAGTTGAGGGGGTAAATTCCGCTTGTTTTTCTTTATTTTTTTCTGCGACTTGAATTGCGTGTGGAGAAAAATGAACGGGTATTTCACAGGTCATTAACATCAGGGGTCCGTTCTAAGCGATATTTGCGCAAAATACAAAAATCATTGCATCGCTCCTTTAAGTTAGAGGAGGTAAACTACATAGAAACGACAACTTCCGATGTCTCGCAAGTCCCCGAACATTGCGAGAGTGAGCTGTTGCTACGGCGATGGCATCTTCGGCAACCTCGACGGCCAATGGGAGACCTCGCGGCTTGTTTTGGAACACGTGCATTCATACCACAACAAACGAAGGGAACAGCAGTGATTACTATGATTTGCGTTTCTTAAGATGCTTTTTTATTGACCGTGATTGTGCAGTTACAGGGCTGTATGATAGCGATTTACATGCAGAAATTATTGACGCTACACGGCAAATGTGTTCAAATGCACAACTTTAGCGATATCAACAAAGCTGCCATCAATGTTAAAGCGGTTGGCCCGCACGACCCGCTTGCTAAGTGGCGTGCATAAAAACGAATCGCAGCATCATTTGTTCACGGGGTGAATATTGGTTCACACTGGGAGTAGATATGTGCGTTTTCGACTGGCAAACAGCTAAAACCGCACCGTTCAATCACGTTTTAACAACCAAGGCAGGCTACGAGGCAGCTTTGCAACTCTGTACAGACTTGTTCCGACTACCATCATTCATTCCTGGCGAAGCTATGGTTGCAGCCACATTATGCCCATGTACCTTACTCAAGTTCGCCTAAGTGCGAGTTTTCGAATTGCTGCAGTTTTCGGGGGTTTGGCTCGCAGCAGCTAGCTTGCTGCTTGAAGCGTGAAGGCCAGCGATCGCCCAAAAATAGCAGTGTTAGTACCTAGCTCGCCAGTTACAATTTCTGAAAGCTATCTACGAAGTGTATCAAGGCACCCTAAGCTGTTCTACACACAGTCAGCATCGCATTCTTTCTTTTTAAGTGTTTGTCAATTCCTGAAGCCCAGATAAGTGTGGCCGCAAGGCTCTGCATTCATTGGTTTTGAGAGTTGAGGGAGAGGCCGCAGCAGTAGAGATGCTAATAACATGAAACTTTTTCTTGCTAGGTGTTTGTTAATTCCTGAAGTGCAGATAAGCGTGGCCGCGAGGCTCTACATTCATTGGTTTTGAGAAACAATCTGGAGACATCACCTGTGTTGACGTCTCCCAGGTTGTCTCGTCTGAATAAAAAGAACCGATTTAATAAATAAAGTGTACATACCACGTGTTCCGCAGTAACCTATACGGCATTTATTTGAGCTCTGGGCTAGACATAACGATAGATTATATCGCTCTGTGGCGAGGTTACGTCCGCTCTACAGACCATGACCAGCTTGCGTGAAAAATGCCAAATGCTGGTTTTTATGACTAAAAGGGGACAAAACTTGTCTTCTCTTTACAGAATCGTGTAGAAAGGGTTCACTGAGTTCATTTCGTATGATGGGTCGACCAAGCAATGCCTAGCTAGGCCTTGCCCGTAAGCAAACTCGACCGTTTGGTTGACTACTGGCTTATGGAAGTCGTCAACGTGCAATTTTGTGTTCTTTTCTCTTGTTTTGTGATGTTCAAAGTCAGGACGCACATGAACAGCATTTAGGAGACTTCGTTCACACCTTAAATTACTTTTGTAGTCGCTGCTCATAGCAACGAGGCTTCGAAGCGGTGAAGGCAGCCATGTTTATCGTAAAAAGTGTGCAAGACACCTCTGGAGCTGGTGTAGGATTTTGGCATAACTTGCACAAAACTTGCGAACATTTCGCTTTTTGAATACGCGCTATTTTAACTAAGTTTCCTTCGTGAATCCGGCCTCGGGATCTTTGCTTTCAGTTATTAAAGCGGTGATTAGACTTCCAATCTTCTGCATCCATATCTTTCTTAACGAGGTGGAAACCCATCAAAATGTTCACCTTCGAGCTTTTGTGCAATGACCTCGTCTTTGTCGTGGTCTGGCTTGCCAAATAGTGTGTTCACCTATGGAGCTCTGTCTAAACCGTCAAAACCCATCCAAGGAGCTACGGGGAATGCCATGCACTTGGTCCCTTTACTGCCATCCAAAAGTTGCCAGGTCTGCTGGAACACTCCCGAGCAGTTACGTCTCACATGGTTGAAAAAACCCCAAGACTGCGGGTAAACGACACAACAGACTTTTTAGTGTTGTGTCGTTTACCCGCAGTCTCGGGTTTTTTTTCAACCATGTGCAATGTACACCAGCTCGTTTGCACCCTTACATTTTGTTCAGTTACGTCTCTTGGTTATGATGCTTTAAAGAAGCCGTCCCACGTAGACCAAGGCCAGTCATTTGGAAATGTTGAGATCTTTGTATTAAAACGTGGTCAGAGTGTCACTGGTAAGAAGAAGCAAGGTGATTTTGCATTCATGTTTCTCCCTACTGACAAAAGCAAGGTGATAGTGCATTGGAAAGGATCTTTAATAGTGATCACAAGAAGGAATGAAGTCGGCTACAAGTTAAAGATGGGGTACGAGACGAAGGCGTACGTATTAACACATTGAAGTAGAAAAAAACTAAAGGAAGTCGAACAACCAGAACAAGATCCCTTCGGCCCATGCTTTACAGCATCAAATAAATTCTGAAAATTCTACAGTGTATCAAACTGAAATCACAAAATTATAATCTACTAACATGTACACAAGAATAGAAAGATGATGAACAGCACAATAGTACAGTAACGATGGAAACAAGCATGAGTGCATAATGCATGACTTTATCAGTGTGAGCTATTGGTCGGCGGCAGTAAAGAAAGCAGAGCGAGGGTTCACAAAGCAATAGTTTCCCTGTTTGTACAGGTACAATGGGTCAGAAAATTCTCCACAGTGTCCAATATCCTCAATTATGACACTGTGGGCTGTGTTCTCGACAACATAAGCATGGAAATGGTCATCAAAATACTTTGTATCAAGAACCGAGGCTAGAACAAAGTGCTGCAACCCAGAAACCACAATCAGTGTCACTTGAGCAAAGTGAGGAAGGTCATCATCCGGTACAAGCAAAAGTATCACACAGCCCACACTTAGTCTCCTTTCAGAGACCGTGACAGAAACCACACTCTGCACACCTGTGATAGCCAGACCAAGATCTTGGAGTCTATCCTTCAAGAGGTTGGGTAATGAGCTGGAGTCTACTCTTGTGCTCCCTGTAGTAATCACAGATTCCTGGGGTTGAGTCAAAGCATACATGAGGTGCATTTGATGTCGGCGGCTTAAAGTTCCACAGATATTCTTGAAGTTGCGAGTTCTCCTGGCGATTGATTTGAAAAATTGGTGTTTTGCTTCGAAACGCATGCAGGACAGTTTAGAGAGAGGGCCATACAAGAGCAGAAGTCTGGGATAATGAATAAGGTAGTGCATCTTTGGAATTATGTTAACACCTGGAAATGTTTCTTTAAATGCACTGTAGAAGTCGTCAATGAGCACTTGTAAACGTGCAGCTGCACTACAACACACTTGTGGTGCAAGAACAATATCTACGACAGCACGCAACATGAGGTACACTTCATATGCAGCGTTTCGTTTTGGGATACAGTCGCCCAGAAGCAGAGAAAAGAACCGAAAAAAACAAAGTTTCTCAGCAGCTGAACCCTTCATGGCTGTACGTCCAAATACTGCTTGACGCGAAAGAGGAGGGAGTCTTGATTTCTTGTCTCCCCCTTGGAAAGGAAAGGAGGCAAGCCTCTCGTTTAACTGATCAAGAGTCAGCAGATGACCTGATATAATGTGCCGAAGAACATGTTTCATGACACATGGTATGACCCCTTCAAACAAGTCGTGCATGACATCTGGCGGCAGGCCTTGAGTTACATCAAATGACTGAAGGCCACTTAGGCAGCTTTCACCTGTGACACCATACAAGCTACAGAGGCTTTGATCTGAAAGGATCAGTTGAACATGACGAGCATGCATTTGCTTGGTTCTAATAATGAACCCGTCTTCATTCCATTTCTCATTAATTTCCTTCTTCATTGCCATACAGAAACGACAGATAGGACCAGATGAAAAACATTCGCGAAAACCGCCAAACTGGTGGCTTGACAGGTTATCACCGCACACATACAAAAGTGAGCCCTTCACCATTTCTCCGTCAAGCTCTACACCATTCAATTCAAGCTGCTGAAGGTCCATAAGAAGTGGCTGGACAATGCGGTGCAGACTGAATTTGGCTACAATCGATGACTTTGCAAGGAGGACAAGGTATTTGTCATTAAGCTTGGAGCGGGATTTGGGCGGTAAATTTAGGATTGTTAAGTACCCGGCCAGAACCTTGTGCTTTCCACGTTTGCTTCCTAGAGGATTACACACCTCAAACTCGTCAAAATAGAGTTGAAGGGCCAATCGCTTCTCACTGCCTGCATTCCTGAACATACTGTGCTCTTTAAAGTACGTGCCATCGCACACGTCATGTAGGAGTGTAGAGCAGCATTCTCCAGTTTCTCCAAAAAGCTTGCGCACTTGTGCAACAGCTTTTAGGGTTTCCAAAATTGGAATGTACTGAAAGTTTTGATTTGGTAGCTGATTTGACAGACACACAGTCCGAGGAGCGACAAAACCAAGCAAACCTTTCCAGTAATTCTCCCTTCCTGCTTTAGATCCCAACTGCTCAAGTTTTGTCATGTCAATTGAACTGTTTGTTCCCTTACACTCTGCAGCAAAGTTTATGACATCATTCGCAATCTCATTTAGGTTGCTCTCTGGCAACTGTCTGCCCTCTTGCCACTTCAGTAGCAAAGACGACAGATGCTTAGCACACTGGTCACTGGCATCAAGAGTGCCACAATCAAGGCTTACTGCCTGACCACATGTCTGATCACTGGACTCACTACAGGACTTGTTTGCTGTTTCTTGGGGGTCGTCAAACTGTAGTGGCTCCACAGGGGTCTCGGCAGTACATGGTTGAAGCAAATGCTTGTGGTGCCGGCTGACATGTTTGCGGAATGAGCTGTAAAGTCTAAATGTCTTTGCACAGCCTTCCCAGTTGCAATTCCAATTGCTCTCGGTGCCATGCCACGTGCAGAAGTGGCGAAGAAGAGCAGCCAAAGAATGTGTCCTTTGGTGGCACCTGCTACAAACATATGTCTTCATACAGTCCATCTGGAATTGAAAAGTATGAAAGAATAAATTACATAATCCATATTGTTATACAATGTTTAAAGCACACATATGGAGAAATAATTTGCATAAATTTTGCAACAAAGTCATTGCATTGTAGTGTGTACTGTATGAAAAATGCTCAAGGGCTGTAGGGCTAAAATGAGGAGACATCTTGATGTAGGCAAGGCCAGGTCCCTCTTTTTTGGCCCGTGTAAATAAACTATGGGAAAGTTTGAGACTATGACCTTACTTGAATCGGATATTATACCCAAAGAACAAAAGTTCTTTGTAGGAGATAGTCACATGGCGTCGCCACACTAGAGGCGCATGCATCATTTGCGAACGTCGCCATGCTTATAGTTGCTTGCTGTCGCAGCAACGCTCATGTGGGATCTGCAACACCGGTGCTTTTTTTCGGGAAATGTTGTACAAGTGCCTTACTATTTGGTAACGGCAAAATCTATTTGCAACACTTCAACCTGTTTGGCTAGCCTGTGTGATGCGCACAGGGAGGGGACGTTGATATGTTTATATGGCACGTACAAGAGTGTGTCGTGAACGTTGACATCTGGCAGTGCATTGACATATGCGACATTCTAAAGTTTCTTGTTTCGCGGACAAGTTTTGTGATTCGAAAACAGCTCAAGTCGTACAAATCCTTAGGATGCCACAATTATGCTATCGGCGGCAGAGTAAAGGAACCAAAATGGAAGCGAGTCAGTCTGGACACCGTCATTGTCGCAACGCAGGTAAATAGTCTATTATCGACCAATGATTGCATTGATTTTACCACTGATTTGCTTTATTTCTTATGCAGGTCAGTCACCACCGAAGCATGCAAAGCCTAACCTGAAATAGTGCTTTGCACATACTGTATAATTAGGGTTCTATGTTTTCAGGTTTTAATTTTATTTTTATGTTCGTGCCATTATTTTCTGAGCTGGGGAATTTCTTTTTTATTTTGATGTACCTCTAGTAAAATATTTTTATTTGTTTAAAATTGTTTCAGACTACGAACCTAAATGGAAAAGCACATAAAAGGAAATCAAACTTTAAGCCAGATGGCCCCAATAGGAAAATGGGTAAAACCCACTGAAGAATTTGGAGCTTTGAACCCCTAAACTAGGGGGCACAAAAGGGGAAAAGCAACCTTGAATGAGGATACACGGAGGGCAATGGAGACACAGTTATAGGAACAAGATAAAACTTAGCAGACGTTAAAATAATCGTTGACAAATAAACCCGAAAACGAAGAACCCTATTTATAATTATTTGTTACGTGGTTCCCATATCTGCGGTTGACCCGGTGATAACACCCCGCTCGTCTTCATGCAGCGAGTGCTTCGGTCGTATTGCATGGTGTTTTGATGACTCTTGGTATCGAGAAAAACCTAACTTGAGCAGTGTTTCAATCGCCGGGATTCCTTTTCGTGTGTTTCTTGAATCCAAACATGGTGCAGTTCACCATTCTTACTTGTAATGTTTGTGGTCACGTCGCAGCAGGAAATAACGAATGGCCTGACAGCAGAAGCCCCGTACAGATACACGCTGGGAAATAAACGAATAACCTAAGCTTGGGGCACAGATTGACTCTATATCCGGCCTGTTCAACACTGCGACATGCGTCCACCAAGCTGCCTCGCAATTGCAAACTTCGCACCAATGTTAACGACATTTGCACCCCCTGGTAGAACCGGTTCAGTGAATACCTCGTATGGCTCGACCTCCACCTAGGGCTAATATGACTAAACGGAGAAATTTCTCCTGCAGAATTTAGTTTAGTAAAAGAGAAAGAACTTGTCAAGAAAGAAAAAAAAAAATGCTTTCTTGCTGACATTTTTTTTTTTTTTTTTTTCTGAAATAAGTGCGGCACTTTGGAGGATAATAAGGGTGGATGTGAAAAATTTTGTTTTTCTGGCGTAACTTCTGATCCACGTAACTTCATATTAGGGACTTCTAGCAAACCGGTACAGTGCGTGCCCAGACCATAAGTCTTCTGTTGTTCTTGAGTTACAACGTATGCACAGTTCTGTGGAAGCCACGGTGGGAGAGGGAGGAAATTTCCTCCCCCTCCCACCGTGGCTTCCACGGTACCGCGCAGTACTGCACAGTACTGCACGTCCTACAGAAGCACCTTAAGTTGCTTTTGTAGGACTCCGAGGCATACAGAAGCGACCAGGATACGACATGGGCATGCACCGAAGAGGGTCCTGCTAAGAAGGGATCCTTTTTCTGTTCATCTTCAACTGTTTGGGTTACACTCTCATGCCTGTACGTTATGTAATACTTCACACAACTAGTGAGACGAGAACCTGCATTAATGGCACCTTTCCCTTTCCTGCCAATCAACGTTCCCTGAATATGTCAGGTGGAGAACGTCCCATAGACGCTGCTTGCGTAAGCAATACCCCCTCACTACCTACAACTCGACACATACCAATTGAAGCGCCGGGATTCCACTGTCGACTGTAGGATGGATCGGACGCAGCGCCTTCTTGGAATGGCTTTAATAAATTATACGGATGTTTTGTATAACATCCCCTAGGTGGCACGAGAACGGTGTGTGCTGGGTTTGGGGGGGGCGGGGGCTAGGTGGAGGTCGGCTCTCTGCAGGAGTTTCCCAACTGTCATAATCAAACAATGTTGCTTCCAATCCAGGCAAGCACATAACATTCTCTGAAAAAGGTCAGTTATCGGATGTTGCTAGGTGTCAAAGGGGGTGCCTGGGGGAGGGGGGTTGGATTAGGTTAATTTGTGTACTAAGACTCGGTCTACCTTCTAGGGCCCTGAATTGATTTTCAACACTCAATGGCACAAATTAACCTAACCTGGACCCCATTACCCTCCTTTAATCCCTAACGCCATTCAATAATTGCCTCCCTCTTTCTGCGATTCATAGTTTATTTATAGGCCTCCTGTGCTAAAGCTCTGAACAAACTGTGGCACCCTCATTTTGTGTAGTACAAGCTCACTTGACTGGGCCTCACACTACTTATGGCACCGTCGCTGAGCTTTATCTTTCTGTATAGTGCTGAAGAACGAAAAAACTCTTTTCGAGGTCCAAAATCAGCTAGATTTAATGCCGCAAGATAATCGAAAGTGCCAGATTCATGCCACCACCACTAGGGTACGCGTCTGTTACCTTTGTGTGGTGACATTAGAACAGGATTAGCCAGAGTGACATGGAGTTAGAGCCTCAGACAAAATTACAAAAGTTTACAGAGCCACAGGAAAAAGAAAGGGGGGGGGGGGTACTTTTAACAAGAAACGATGTGCAGAGGGGGCAAGTAAAATATCCCACTAGAACAATTCACACCAGGCAGCAGAATGTTTCTTTAACCGCTAAGCAAAACTGAATGCAAGTTCGCTAGCCAGCCACTGTCTGTGATACAAATTATGCATATACGGTTTGAAATTCTTTCCAGAACAATAAAGGAAATGGTCACTGGACATATCTGTGTCAAAAAGCAGTCCTGCTGTATGTACATATTGTAGTACAAGGTTGAAAGCAGCAAGCAGAGCGAGAGAGCATCGCTTACTGTGAGAGTGGCTGACTTGGGGTGAACATCTGCCACGACGTTCCGGGCTCTGGGCTGGGCACTGGTGCGTGGTCTGGCGGCGTCTGGCTAGGCTCTTCAGCGGCACAGGGAAGTCTGGGGATAACGGAAAGAAAAATTAGCACATAGAGCATGTCTCGCACGTGATCACAATATGTCATACATGCTAGTAGGTATCAATATCATGCTACACTTAATTATGAATGACTTATTTCAGTGCTTTATGGTGATATGCATTATACATGGGTTGCATATGATGTGTGTTGAGTTGGAGCAAGCAAGAGTTGAAAATGCAATTAAATTAGGTCAGAAATTAAAGAAAAATGTTCAAGAATCCAGCCCAGCTACACCAAATATATGTGCGATTCACCTTTCACCAACCCTTTTCATTGAAGTTCAAAAGAGCCCTCTCAAGCCTCAAACATATTTAAAAATAAATGATAAAAAAAAACAAAAACGCCATGATGCATGCAACTTGCTTAGATGCCAACGCCCTTAACGAAGACTGACTGTAGCTTTACTTTGCATATTTTACCGCCTCATAAATATTGTCATACTAGCATCAACTAAACTTTTTTTTTTCTTTTTGTGTGTGTGTGTGTGTGGGGGGGGGGGGGGGGTTACACGGGGTCGTGCACCATTCCACCCTGGAGGAGAGTTTTAGCCCTTAACACAAGAATGCACTGCGGCGAAGCCATACTCAAAATCGAGATGTCTACTTCTCCGGTGTAGCTTCTCTGCAGTGCAGCTGTTCGCAGCAAGAAGCGCACTCAAAGGAGCTATACAGGGTGTTTTACGAAAGGTGCACACATTCGATATTGCAAAAACTACACATCGCACCGAAAAAAGTCTTGCGTCGTTTTGGTCCTAGGCCAGGGACCTATTTAGGAAAATTATTAAAGTGCGGAATACTTAAGTTATTAATTATTAGCGCGCAATTATTTTTTTATATATTGAGTTTAAGGGCATGGTGTCAATTAGAATCTTGCTGAGCATCATCGGAAAACACTAAATCAGCAAATTGCAGAACCATAGAAGACACGCGCGGTATTTTACGAATTTCTGAAAAACCGCACAGCTTCGACGGGTTTGTAAGTTTCGGTTTGCAATGGGAGCGTTTCTGGATGGATGGATGAATACGGCTGAGCCCTTTGGATCGGGCGGTAGCTTACGCCACCTAGCCATTTTGTTTTACCATTTAAGCTTAGCTTCTGGGCACCGGCGCCCAGAAGCTTTAAGCTTCTGGGCACCGGCGGCACCGCGCCCCGTGGAGAAATAGTGCAACCAGCCTCTGCGGCATTCAGCGAGGACAGCGGAGCAGATGTTGGTTGCACTATTTCTCCACGGGGCGCGGTGCCGTCGGGGCCGAGAAGCGCGGTGATTGCAAACCGAAACTTAAAAACCCGTCGAATTTGTGCGGTTTTTCAGAAAGAATTAAGTACGTCGCGTGCCTTCTATAGTTTTGCAATTCGTCGATTTAGTGTTTTCCGATGATGCTCAGCATAATTAACAATAATTAACAACTTAATTATCCCGAATTTTAATAATTATCCTAAATAGGCCCCTGGCCTAGGATCAAAACGACACATGCCTTTTTTTTTTTTTGTGCGACGGGTAGTTTTCGCAATATCGAATTCGTCCACCTTTCGTGAAACACCCTGTATATTAAACCGTCCGAACAAATTATGAACATTGGGAAATATAGCGAAACTACCTAGGTGGCATAATGAAATCATCGAATCAAGTTATTTAAAGCTAATCAAAGGTTTTCAGATATTCGCGTAAGTCATGACGATGCCTGAACTATTTGCATCCGTTACGATATTTTGGTAAAATGTAAATAGGATACGTAGCAAGGTAAGCACTTTGTCCCAGTTTGGCGCAAACGACACAGCATTCTTATCACTGCGTTGTTTTGCAACTGTATCAACGCGACAACGTGCTATCAAAGTAAACGGAATAAATCATGGCAGAGGAGCTAACCGATCCTAACCAGAGACGAACGGACGACAAGGGGACAAATACGCGCGTGTTTGTCCCCTTGCCGTCCGTTCGCCTCCGGATTGAGAATCGCGAATAAATCAAGGCGTCAATAGAACGCATCGTTTCATCGACGAAAACAAAAAATGTTTTTCGTTTGTTATTTTACGATTGGTATAAATGTAAAACTAGAGCGTCTAAAGGCACTTCAAGCTCACTCCGTCAACCATGCTATTCATTCTGAGAATAGGGCTTGCGAGGATAAAGAAAATAAAACGAGCAGCAGACGGCTCGTTTATGATTTTACAAACACGTTCCTAGTTATATATATTCGAAACAAAATACACTTTGTAAGCACAAGGATAACAATTAGACAGAAATATCAACTTACCGCTGAGGATCTTTCGGAAATCGACGTAGGGCCCCTTCCGCACCACCGGGACCGAGCTAGACGTAGTCGAACTGCGCAATGCTCAGCGAAGCAATGGTCCTTCTCACTCCGGTTCCTCGTTTTATAGCCATGGCCGGTCGAAGGTAACAGCGTTTCCCACAGGCTTTGCCAGCTGTATACCGAAACTTGCATCCTCTTTCGGGATAAAATACTGCGGCTGCAACCCATTTCTAAAAGGATCCAGATGACATCATACCCGCATTACGGATCAGCTGAGCGTGTGACTGCCTCTAACGCGCCATCTCACGCAGCTCGTGCGATAGGCTTTTCTTCTTTTTTCTTGTGTCTTGTTTGGGGTTTCTTTGTGTAAACAGCTGTAACCCTTTCCTTCCTTCTCCCAAAATACGACATCCTCACATGTTCAACCACAGCCTTTCCCAGCTGTTTCCCGAAACATCCTATTTCGGGATGAAATACCTAGGCTGCAACCAGTTCCTAACAAAATCCAGGCGATGTCCTTCTCGCGTCACGGATCAGCTGCGCGTGAGACTCCGTCGAACGCGCCATCTCACGCAGCTCGCGCGATAGGTTGTGTTTTTATTTTTGTGTTTTGTTTGGGGCTTCTCTGTGTAAACAGTTGAAACCCTTTCCTTCCTCCCTTCCAAAATACGGCATCGTCCCCAGCTCAGCTGGTGCGGCGACCTCACTCGCAGCTGGATTATGGAACTGGCCTTAGCCGGATCAATCCGGACTGTCGTTTGCAACTGGATTCAGCTGGAACCAGTTTCATAATCCAGCTGCAGGTGGATTGACTAGCAGACTTTAAACAGGCGCGGATCAGTGGGGAGAGGCCCGAACGCTTATCTCACGTAGCCCGTGCAAGGCCGTGTTGTTTGTTTGGGCGTTTCGCTGTGTGTTGTCATCATTTCCTCCTTTCTCCAGAAGAGGACATCGCCCCACGCTGAGCTGGTGCGTCGTTTGTGTCCTTCAGACCGCCCAAACCCAAACACGGATAGGCGCGAGGATTAACCGAACGTTTGACCGCTTCGAGCCCCTCGTCTCCTTCCCCGTCATTCTGGCAAGGTCGTGGGAGTTTGGGGTTTCTCGGTTTCTCAACCTTTGCGTCTCTCTCTGAGCATGTGACCAACGTTGAACGATGCCAGTTCCGGCAAGGTCCTGCAGTTCATTTATTTATATTTTGTTGAACTAATCATGCTTAGACAAATTGTCTACGTAGCATAACGTCGATCGAGCCACCACTTGGCGAGGTTGATGTGAGTGAATTTCACTTCAACAATCTCGTGGGAACGGGATTACGCACGGATCTTGAAAAATATTATCAGAGCACAAGGTATCGAAAACTACATTTCCCTCTACATTTTCTTACAAACACAAATTATTTTATTTCCCCCAGGAACATTTCGGTCGAGCATCCACTATACTTGCTCAAATCAGAAGCCGCTGCTCGAGTGCTTCCTTAAAGGAGCGGCGCAACGATATTCAATTTGAATGTTTTTCACTTGACACGAGCTTACTGGCACTAGTGGGACTCAAGGATACCCACACGCAACACCACTGGCCAAGAAACTCCTTTGTTGCGGTGTAATTTCAAGGACAAAAGCGGTCATTTTCATTCAATCTCTCCTTTACAAAATTTGATGACGTAACGAGGGGATCGCAGTACACCCAAGTGACGATATTTGAATACGGTTCATAGATTGGACCCGAGCATTGCGTGGGCACTCGACTTGGGCTCGTGATAATTGCTAGCTCGAGAAGCATTCGGGTAGTGACCCGTGTCCAATCGCTGCAACGACAAGAGCCGAGCCATAACAATTTCTGGAACTCAGCGCGTGTCCTGCGCCTTGCCAACCCCAGCGCGTGGCTATGATCAACACTGGCGGCATATAATCGGCTCCAGATCACGTGGCCGCTTGTTCTGGCTGCGTGTTGAGGGGGTGAACGCTGCTCGTTTTTCTTATTTTTTTCTGGGACTTCTATTGCGTGGGGTGAAAAACGAACGCGTGTTTCATAGGTCATTAACGTTAGGGATCCGTTTTAAGCGGTATTTGCGCAAAGTACAAAAATTGTTGCCTCGCTCCTTTAATTGTTCGAAATTTATTCAAGCTAAGACGAATCTGACTATGGTAATATCAAGATAATCTAACGGCTGAGGCACAGGCAAATTTGGGAGGTTTACTTGCCGAACCAGCAATGGGGCATCTGGCACGCCCTTGGAACATATCAACGTACAACCGAAACCGGCACCTCAGCAGGAATAACTCAGCACTGGGACAACGAAAATCATAACCAACATCGTAGACAGGACGTCTAGAACTATGGAATCATTTCATTGTTAGTTTGAATCCACCGAAGCGGTGGGTACATCTTAAAGCTCCACTTCCTCTATGAGGCGTGATTAAATGTATGCCTTTTCGAAGAGGCAAAGCAGAATACATAAATATGCTGTTATTTGGAAGCTCCTCTTAACCATTGACGCGCATGTGGATTTAAAACCTTGGCAGTTTCATGTGTGAGCGAAGCCGAAGCTACAAGCACACGCATATGTAGCTTTCAACGATGCTTGCTTCACGAGTAAGCGTACTTGGTAAGGACAGCTTGTAGCCCGCTCTTGTAACTTCTGCTGTGCTCGACCTAAGTGACACTAAGCGTAATACTTTTAGCCAAAATAAAAAAGGAGGACAAGACACGTGTTTGGGTTTGTAGTCGTACGACCTCTCCGTTTTAATTTTTCTGCCAGAGACTTATAGTACCAACACGTTCGTTACGAATACAGTGGAGCGTAGTACTCGTGAAAAAACAGAAACACTTAAGTCCCAGACTTACCAGCTTCTCCGTACACTGTACCGACGCTTGATTATGATTACCTCGGCGCCCGCGCGTGTCGCCTGCTCTGATTGGTTATTCACCTAGGTCAACGGACGCTACCGAACTTAGGATTTACATATGACTATTTGCCTAAGATAATAAGCTGGTTTATTCTGTTTTCTCAGAATAATAACTTATTTTTAGTTAATTTTGTTTTATTGTAATGATTGAAATAAATAAATATAGAAAAAAAATGCATTTCTCCATACTGTTCTTGGGGCGCTGTCAGCGCCCGATTACCGAAAGTGGCCTTCACTGTGGTCCTGTCGGTCCTGTCGTGGTCCAAACAGGAGACCAGCAGTGGGTGCGTTCTGAAATTTACTCGAGTTAACCTCTGCTGACGTCACCGGGTAATAAATACCGCATGACATTGCGCGGTCGGTGACAGATGGTGACAGGCAATGGATGTGTTCTAAAATTTACTCGATCTTACCCCAGGGTAAGGGATTTGTACTTTGGCGTTCGGGAACTTGACCCGCGTCCAGTGATTTTCTAGCTGTGTTAGGTGGCACGACCCGCCGGAGTAATTCAGATCCATTTGGGTAAGATTTGGAACATGGCAGCCATAACTATATGGTGACGGGGGCACAGGATGTGCATGGGCGCAATGCCTTTCCCTTTTCGCCTGCACACCGAGCGGCACTACAGATGCTAAGTGCAATAAATTACTACCACCACTATTACGTTCTGCAACTTGATTTTGAAACGGCCGGGATATCATTTTCTCTATTCTCCCTCGACTGGCTGCGCCTCGGATTGTGGATGCAACCAAGGCAGCCGTTTTTCATGATAATTTTTCATGCCGGCGCCGTTCCTAAGGCTGCCAATCGCTCCACTAGCTTAATTTATTTTCCCCCTGATGATCGAAAAAGAGCGGGGATTAAAGATGTTATTATTACATACTTCAATATACTTTTTTTTTTTTTTTGGTTTGGGGGGGGGGGGGGGGGGGGGTCTTGACGACGACGCATAATCTTCCGGCGAAGGTTACAGACATGATTCGAGACGAGCATTCGTGCCTTATTTTCCTAGCGTATTTATCGCAATATTTGCGTTCGGCAAAAATATATTCATCGTGACGTCACTGACGGAATTTGAAGAAAGATTACATGATTCGAGACGAGCATTCGTGCCTAGTTTTCCTAGCGCATTTATCGCAATGTTGGCGCTCGGCAACAAGCATATTCATCGGGACGTCACTGGGGGGATTTCAAGAAAGATGAATTAATAATAATAATATTAATAATAATATTAATAATATTATTTATGTGCACACCATCAAGGCAGTCATATGCAACTGCCTTCATGGTGTGAAACACATTTGGCCGAGTGGACTAGCGCACACCTAGCCTGGCCCTAGCCCTAATCTGGATACTTGGAGAAACATTCAGCGAGAAATCCGGCGGCTATGATTGGCCGGCGCCAAAGACAGGTGCGGCGTCGGCCAATCACGGCTCCAGATCTTTCGCCGACTTTTCACCAAGTGCCCAGATTAGGGCCCCAGCTCAGAACACGTGGAGCGAAAGCTCGTTTCGACAGGGGTGGCTACCTGTTTCAATCTAGGGTGCTTAAATGTTCTGGTTAGGGTGATGACATCCTTTGTAGTACCCAATACCGACAACACGCGCTCACAGGAAAAATACAAAAAAATTGCCGAAAACAAAATGCCGCCATAGCACACTCAATGTTCTACTCAATGCTAGGAGCGCGTGCAGGGAGACGCTCGTTCAGGTGATCCAGAATAAAAAATAAAAATAAGCGTTCGTAGCAAAATGGTTAGATGTCATCACCCTAAGCAAAGCGCACACGAAGGCGGCCCGTTTCGTTCTGGATGAGCGTCGTACCGGCGTGCGGTTGTGTATAGTCTACTGCGTGATGCACGTCAAAGACCCCAGGCTAGTGGTTGTACTGCACTGGCTAAATTGCTCATCCACAGCCGAGACACCAGATGCCCGCTGAGGCAGACTAACTTCCGGCCGTATAAGCATACACACAACAACTCGTTGAGGTGTTATGGAAGCTGGCTCTCACCACGTGCTCAGCAATAACAAACGAGCATCTCCGTTGCGCTCCCGCGTCCCCCATTTGACTTCCCTTAGTAAGTGACTCGGAAAACGGTGTATGATTAGAGATACAATAG
Source organism: Ixodes scapularis (assembly GCF_016920785.2). Lineage (NCBI taxonomy): Eukaryota > Metazoa > Arthropoda > Arachnida > Ixodida > Ixodidae > Ixodes > Ixodes scapularis. The sequence goes on from NW_024609835.1 coordinate 225,559,134, forward strand.
TAAGGGTGCAGGCGAGCTGGTGGATGTTAACCATGTTGAATATACCTGAGACTGGGGTATAAAAGAACATAAAAGTCGAAGAAACAGAACGGGGCAGGACGACGTCTCGTTTGGCGGTTGAACTGGTTTGGCGGTTGAACTGGTTAGAGTTGCCTCTTTGTAGTTGGTTGTGGGCTGTTTGTGGACTATATAAAGAGGAGGACTAAACAAACCTGGTGGCTGAGTTTGAGACGTCGTCCTGTCCCGTTCTGTTTCTTCGACTTTTATGTTCTTTTCTACCCCAGTCTCAGGTATATTCAACATGGTTATGATTAGAGATATAAAAAAATGCAAACCTTTGTCATTTTTTGATAAACGATAAAATACAGAAACGAAATCAGTTTTGAGACTGTGTGTTGTGCTCTCCCTCGTCTTTTCCCCAGTCTTGGTGTTTTGTCTTAAATCAGTTTTCTGCACTTTGCTCTAGACGTTAAAGAGATCGACATCCATATTAAATACATTTTCTGCTCTTTGCTCTAGAGTCTAGACGTTTGAGAGACCGACATTCATAGTAGTTTTTAGCCAAAATGTGAAAATCGTTGCATGGCTCCTTTAAAAGCGGTCGCTAAAGGCTCGTTCACACGGTTGCGTCGACTGCGTTGCGTCCTGCGGCACAGCGCCTACCCAGGGTCCTTATCACATGACCGAATACCGTTTTAGCGAACAGCGACGTTTTAATAAATCGACGACCTCCCCCCCCCCCCCCCCCCCCCCCGCGCACCGCTTACGCCTCTTCGCGGCAGTAGTTTGCGGCGGCTCATTACAAAAATGTTAACCTTATTGGCCCACCCGTAAACGCCGCTTGGCGGAGGCCGACTATTCGCTGAAGTGTCATTCGGTGAAACGTCGGCGTTCGCTAAAACGTGGCGATCTAGGGTGCCTAGATGTCTGTGCGCGCGTGTGTATGAAGGCACTCTAGTGGCGATCAAATGAGTTCCTCCCGAAGGAATGCGGAGCGCAAGTTCGTCTGCTTCTTTGGCAGGGGTTGTGGTGATGTCCGAACGCCGAGCTTTGATTGGCTCTGGTTGAGGGTAGTCAGTAGACCTCCAGGAAGCTTACTTTAAGGTTTACTCACTATCATTTAATTAGCCAATCAGAGCTCGGCGTTCTGACGTCACCGCAACCCCCGTGCAAGAAGCAGACGAATTTGCGCTCCAGACACAGTCACGACGAAAAAACAAACAAAAACTTCAGTGTCTAAGTGATGATCTCATGAACATACCCTTGAGGCAGTGACCCCATTGACCAAATAACCCCATCTACTCTAAGGACATAAAAAAAGTGGTGTGTATGTTTATACGTACAGCCTAGAACTTGGTCTACCTCAACGGGTGACTTGTCTCCCAGCTGTAGATGAGAAATTAGCCAGTGCAGTACAACCGCTAGTTTGGGGTCTTAAGGTGCATCGCGCAGTAGTGTTACACGACCACACGCCGGTACGATGCTCATCCAGATAAGGACATTTCAGAAACACAGGGAGACTTTTCACAAGCTGCTTGCACTCCAGCTACCCTATAATCAGGAGCTGCATATTCATTTGCTTGAACTGAAAACAAAAAAGCTCGTCAAGGGAAAAAAAAAAAAAACTTGCGCCGGTGTCTATTTTGCAATGAATGAATCATGAAAAGGTTCGAGTACTCATACGTGTATTTGCATTTGTTTCATGTTATGTAAATTTAAGCTGAGTAGTGTGTTCGGAACAATCACTATATTTGGCTCATTGTAGCTGCTATAATTTCTTACTATATCTTTATTTAGTTTCAATTTATTTTTTTACTTTTTCTTAATTCCTTTGTCATAAAGAATAGACCCTTTACGAAAGTCAGTCTACCCACCTTGTGCAGAGCCAGACCCGACGCTCTAATGGCGGAACTACACTGTTTCTCCACACCAGAAAAATCGAACGTCTTCGAAAGCATAGAGCAGAAAAAGGAAAAGATGTTGGTCCTTTCACGTCACCTTCGATGCACGGAATCGAGGGTGTTTGATTTAGCCGCGCATGATCTCCTATCACCGCCATTAGAACGGCAATAATGGAGCTTTTTATACTGCCACAAGAGGACTCTGACTTTTGAAAAGGGTCTATTGAACCAAAAAAACCATTTCGCCACTTTGGAAAAAAAAAAAAAAAAAGATTCGTGGAAAAGGTTATTTTACACGGTGCAGCCGTAGTAATACTGTAAATGAAGAGGAAAGAGAGTGTTTATTAAATTTATTACATCAAAGTAAGGGGAAGGGAAAGAGAAAAAGAGCTGGCGAAAAGTTGGGCAAGGCGCAATTTTTCGCCAGCTCTCTTTTCCTTTCTCTTCCTCTAACTTTGATGTAATAAATTTAATAAACACCCCCCTTTTAATTTACAAGATTATATATATATATATATTTATTTATTTATTCATTTATTTATTTATTTACAAGAACTCGGATATGTCAACCTGGTCCGATGTCTGTTTAACACCAAAGCAAATATCACGACTTTCCTCCTAGCTTCCTTCGCTTTTCGATGACCTCAGTGCTCGTCAGCCTTGACGCCACATGCCAATGCTGTCCATCTGTTTTGCCGGGCACCCGTATGTCCTTGGTCGTGTTCCAAAATTTACTCGATCTTACTCCAGGGTAAGAGTTTTGTACCTTTGCGTTCCAAAACCTACCCGCGTCCAGCGTCACTCTATCTGTGTTATCACGTGACACGACCCGCCGGAGTAACGCGGATCTATTTGGGCTATTAGGGTAAGATTTCGAACACAGCCTTTCCCTTGCCCGTTTTCGGGACTTGAAGAGCAGCGAAGGTCTTGGGCGATTGACCTGCAGCTAACAGAGCCTGTGAGTAGCTCTCCGGACCCACGAGATGAGCATGGTCAAGGCACCCGTGAAGGACACGAGCGTACTTTGACCACCCCCCCCCCCTCTTTTACCCCCGCAAAAAAAAAAAAAAAAAAAGAAATGGACGGGGGCCAAAATTTGGCGGGCGCCGTAGCAGACGACGCGGTTTTCTCTCTAACCAGAGGAGAGGACAATGCGCTCATGCACAAGGAGGTTCCCCAATCTCCTTTAATCCCCTCCCCAATTCATAATCCTCTCACAGCCTAACCTCGGAAGATCTGTTCGGGAATTTTTGTTTGTTGTTTTTTCCCACGTGATGCACGAGGTTCCTCTTTCGAGAGAGAGAGAGAGAGAGAAAAAAAAGTTTTATTAAGGCCGGCCATGTCCAGCTGCAAAGGAGTCGGAGTGCAACGCACTGAGTATTCACTACAGCAAAGCGAAATGGCGTGTAGCTTGGTTTGCCTTGCAATACTGGAGACAGGTGAAAGGAAGAAACTGTCCCTGTCAAGCGGTACGCACAAGGAACTCCTGACGGCTTTGGCAGCACTAACAACTATCAGCGAAAACACCTTGGTAAGTGCTTTTTTTTCTTTTTTTTTATCTTGTATGGTTTGCTTTAATGTTTGAAGTTGCGTTGTTAATAGACAGGTTTAGGGAACAGTCTTTCTAAGATTGCTAAAGAGGTCCGCAACCCGACACTGCATTCTCAAACAGGTTCGTCGACTCGGGAAACCGTCAAACGTGTACGAAATATTCCCCTAGTTCTGTCGTACTGCGCGAGACCAAGACCAATCGATGTGCCATCGGTGGGGTCCGGACATTTTGGTGTACGACGTTTCGGTGCTGGGCGTTTCGGTGCAGGGCGTTTTGGTGCACCGACGTTTTGGTGCACGGACATTTCGGTGCACGGAATTTTTGGTGCGCGGACATTTTGGCGCATGAACTTTTCGGTGCACGGACGTTTCGATGCGCGGTCATTCAAAATCGCGTTTTTTCTTTTTCTTTTCTAAAATTATTTTAGCTAGAAATCCTTTTTTTTTTTTTCGCACTTTATGAATCTGTAAACTTGGTCATCCATTTACGGTCACTTACTTATATACGACCAAGTGACTTTGTTAGGCGCAGCACCATCCTGCAGGAGGGCTGGACACGTTGGACGTTATGTTTCGTTTGCCGGTGTCTCTTTTCCAACGTACGCACTAGTCGCATCACATCGTGTCTACGCGTTGAGTCGATACAGGTGCTCTCGGCGCCTTCTCTAAAGGTGTGGGCTTTATTATTGGTAACCTGTGTAGGAAAGGCCCCAACAGCAAGAAGCTTGAGATTGTTCAAAATTACCCGAGACATGAGATGCGACTAGTGTGTACGTTCGAAAAGAAACACCGACAAACGAACCAGAACGTCCAACGTCTCCAGTCCTCACGAAGGATGGTACTGCGCCTAACAAAGTCCCTTAGGTGGTATATCAGTAAGTGTCCGTAAATGGATGACCAAGTCCAGAAAATTATAAAGTGCAAAAAAATAAACTTCTAGCTAAAATGGTGCTTACTACGTTTAGAAAAAAAAAAAAAAAAATCAACTCGTGATTTTGATTGGCCGTGCACCGAAATGTCCGCGCACTGAAAAGTCCCACCACCAAAACGTCCTACACCTCACTTATTCCCTTCACCCCTATGCTAAGCGTCCGTCAGTCGGTTGTAAGCATCTTGCACTAAGCATTCGCCGGAACAAGTAAAAAAAAAAAAATCCCGTTGGAACAGGGTTGGGGGTTTTGAACATCCGATCCTTCAATTACAAGTCGGGCATCGGACTCCAGCGCCCTGCGGTTTTTCTATTTCGTCATAACATGGTTTATTTACAGTTAATTATTGTTGCTGTTGTTGTTGAAAGTGATTTTTATTGGCACATGAAAACAATGATTGGGGCTTGGTGTCTTGATCTCTCGATCTGGACGGAGGTGCAGGAAGAAGGCGCCTGTGTATGTGCGCCTACGTGTGCGGGTATGCATGTATGTGTCTGCACGGAGCGGTAGTGGAAGTGGGGATTAATAGATGAAACCACTGATCCCTTCTGACGATTTCCGGATCGCGCTTCCCCGCTTAATCGCTGCAGCGCGAGTGCGGCCACCAAACGGCCATCTTGCATGCTCAGAAATCGCGTTTTCGATAGCGTTGCAGAGGCTGGCGGCAGCGTGCTGAAGACACGTTTTCTACTCGTTCGTCGTCATTCGTCGAAGTCTTTTTTTTAAACTCTGTGTAGGCAGTGAGACTTGCCGTTGAGAACACATGGACATTTTTAGGAAAGCGCAGCGCCGCAGGATAAAGGTACAATTAGTCGAAACCAAGTTTCGCCGATCTCGCGGCCTGATCAGAGCTTTTGTGGCACGCCGAAGCGGCCGAAGTGGTGCGTCTCTGTGCCTTCGCACGCTTGGATACCGATCCGGAAGCGACGCCGTGTGAATGTGTTTTGCGAGAGCAATATGCGTGAAACAGTATGCGCCTTTGGAGCAACGTTTCACTTTACTCTGACGATTGTATTTGTAACTTGCGGCACTCGCTGTCCAGAAACGAGCTTGATGCAGTGTCCAATGGCAACAAAAAGGGGGAAAAAATAACCGGCGGCGGCGCGTTTTTTTTTTTTTTTTATTTACTAGACGCTTATGGCAATCAATTCAGTAGAACGAAAAATATTTGTTTCTGTTCAACGTGCGATTATCATTTACGGTTCCTACCCAAAACCGTAAATGATAATCGCACGTTTGTATTTTGAAAGACTGGCTATATCTTTCGTTCCCAATGGTGCACTCGAGCAAGCGCCCGAAGACAAGCGAACGGAGAGCGCAATGCGTCATGGGATATCCGGCGCAACAAAAAACAAACGAGATTCTCCGCAATCGTGACGTAGCAAGGCTGTCGTGGTTATGAGCTTTGCCGTTGGTGGCTTTGTCAGCGTTGTGGTGGCGTCAACGCGTTACACCCGAGCCGTTCGCAGTGCGCGCGGCGTGTCGAGCGTTTCGCGTGTGAGATCAGTCGTGCGAGCATTTTACGTGTGAGGTGGTCGTTTTTTTTGTTTTTTTTGGAGAAAAAACAAGGCAGAAATCCCCGTTTCAGTCGTATTTTTATAGCCAGAAGACCCAAGCTCTTCATCCTGGGACTGCGCTCGTAGTCCTCATTACGAAAGTAATCGCCACACAAGCGAGCAGCAGGCGTCAGAACTTACGTCGAAAACGACGGACATGCGAGCCGGATCCACAGGGCACGAGGTTTCTCGATGTTAGAAAACATGTTGATCGGCATATTGCTGTAGACTAAGTCGTTACCACAGATCTCAGCCATGCAGAAGCGAGGCGGCATGTCGACGTCAAAAAGTGCAGAACGGCTTCGAACTGTACAGCAAAGTCACAGGAACAACTCAGCGACATTCATCAACGAGTCCATCATTGCATCTCGTTGGCTTCCTTCGCAAAAAGGCAAAGGCTTCGCAATCGCGTTCAGGCCAAGGCAACTTAAAACAGTTCAACGTACTTCGAAAGAGCGGGGCTGCTGCGATGTTTAGTGCGGCTACATAACGGTTCCTGCTATGTCATGATACGTAGCAAGATTTCCAACGTTGCTAGATTACCTCCCAACTAAGCTTCACAGGCATTCACCACGTGCACATTGACAGACCGTTTAATTAGCTTAAAATTTAGTTTTCTTGTGCATTTCAACGTAAGACTGGTGTTTTTGAGGTTATGCTGGAACATGCAAGACGTTTAAGCTGGAAAATGAGCGCTGGAATTTCGTTTCTCTTGTTGGGACGCGCGTGTCAAATAAAATAAATTTTACGCAATTTTTTTTTTTTTATAAGTGTCGATGTGATTTGAATTGTTAAAGAACCACTGAAAAGGCACAAATGTTTTTTGAGCAGTTTGGTTGGGACGCACGCGTCAAAAAATAAAATTTACGCAAAAAAAAAAATTTTTAGTGGCGATGGGAGATGAACTTTTAAAAAGTCATTGAAAAGAAAACAAAAATTTAAACAGACTGGCTGGGACATGTTTGTCAAAAAATAAGTTGTACGAGAAAAAGTCGAGAAATATTGACTGCGCAAGACGCGATTTAGTCGGTAGTCACTTCTTTTTGCACTTGTCGTCTCTCTCGGCATTTCAGGCTCGCGGAGGAGAGGTGGGTCGGCTTAGCCATCACATTAAGGTGTAGAGAGTGTATAACCATCTCCTTGAACTGAAAAGAGTGTATGACTATTCCGTGACGTAATGGACTTTGTGCGCAGAATTTGAAATTAATCTCGCGCCGTCAATATTGCGTAAAATTTTTTTTTTTCGCGTAAAATTCATTTTTGACATGCGTGTCCCAACCAGTCTGTTTACATAAAAAAAACATGTTTTTTTTTTTTTTTAGTGGTTCTTTAAGTGGGTCAAAAAACGTGTTTTCAAGTTTTTCCTTCTTTGCTTTTCTCCTCAACTCACAAATCGCGCATTGTACCAAACAGTACACGAAGATGGAAAGGAGGGACTGCCCTCTTGCTCGGACCCTCGTTTGTTTAACCGCCGCTCAGAACTCGGACAAAAGTTGCTTTCTCCACCACGCTCACCCCTAGCTCACAGTGCAGTCTAAGCTACGTGCTCGTTGGGCCAGCCACACATTTTCCACGTGATCATGCTCCCTCGTGCATGCCCACGTGCAGAGAATGAGGCTGCAGGTGATGAAAGGGAGGCGGCTGATTGGTCCGGCCAGCGCATAGCTTCCACCGCACTACCACCTTAAGAGTGAAGGGAATAAGTGAGGTCCGGTGTCGTGTGACGTGCGTTTGGGCCGGGTGACGCGCTTTGTGTGTATCACAGTGAAAGGACAAAGCTTTCGAAGGGAAGGAGGCACAAAATTCTCCGCTGTGTTTTAAAAATTTCGAACCGAAAATCAGGCTTTTGATTTTCTATCTTCTCTTTTTTTGGTCCACTAAACGATATGCTACTAGTAAAACCAGTCTAGATTTATTTATCCGGCCCAAAATTCGCTTCATGACCCCTTTAAGGAATTCTGATTGATCAACAGATTGCACACAACCATGTGGGTTGCGTTTCAAAGATTTTCAATCTCGACGTGTTGTACTTTTGCCTACGAAAACCTTCCGTGCTGCACTGCACTATTTGTGCTGCCATAGAATCCATTAGAGTAGATTTGAAACATAGCCATGGTTAATTGTGCATAAGAGCAACTGTACAATAAACTGCGCGTGTGCATAGGCCTAAAATCCTTTCACATTCTCAAGAACATCCAGCAAGGTCACTCGGTAAAGCGGACATTCCACCGTGGCGTACACTGGAGTATGCAGATTAATACTGTAAGATACAATCGCACGGGCCGCATGTCCACATTCATGTTCCGCACGGCCATTCTGCTTCGCCATATTGCATGCAGGCTCAGGAGCATGACTAAATATAACTCAATCTTGAATGCAGTCAATATTTCAGAAAAGTACTGAAGTAGCCATATCAGCATTTCTCCGAAATGAGCTGGCAGTCATGATTGTTCTTTAATGTAAATTTATTCTGCAATCTTGGTTTGCGGAAAGATAAGTAATTTCAGTTCTAATTAAAATTTGTTAGTTCTTTTTTTTTTTTTTGAGTGGAATCACATTTTTGTAGTCAAGCAAAATTGCATTTTCGGCGCACCATTTCGTGACTATATCAGGACGCAACCGGTTCCCATTGGATAGCTCTGCCAATTTCGACATCCCACCACGGTGCAAGCCGACCCTTTCTTCCTGTGCCATTGCCTCTAATCATGTGGAGTGGAAGCAGATCCAAAACGGCGAGTAGAACACGTCCGTCTTGGTCCCGATCGCCCGTGAAATAGGCGTACTCCAGAAAAGTCGATTCCGGCGTGCTCCAAAACGACCAGTAGAATTTTCCTAAGCTACGTTGCACATTTCTCATATATTAGGGTGTTTCAAAACTTCAAATTTCAAAGCAAGTGATCTGCCGGTCACTTGATTTGAAATTAACGGAAGTGAAATTCAGAATTACACGTGTAATCCGAACATCCAGAGCATGTAGAGCTAGCTAATCATAGCAGGTTATGTAACAGGTGATATGGCTGTAGCTCCCCTGTAAAGGCTTCTGTACAATCCTCGCCAGCTTTAACAGTAAAGTGCGGGCACACGGCCGACGATACCTCGCGGCGAGGTTATTACCAAAGATTGTCACTTGTGTCATCAACAAGCCTGTCATGTATATAACCTCGCAGCAAATGTGGATGACTTTCAGAAAAGAGCACACCAGGTACTGTGACTGCGCACTCACGAGTTACTGCAAAAGCTAGCGGGGCCTTTGCGGTTATTTCCTTTCTCTTTTGATAGTGCGGTTTTTGAAGGAAGCAGTTGCGTGCTACACAGTTTTTGTGTGTGTCGTCACATCACAGTGCATCACATCACAATGCACCTGCATCAAACAGTTGCTTTCAAATAAAGGCATACCATTTGGTTATTTTTTGTCCAGCTGTGAAAAGTGCTGCTAACATGCTGTACAGCTTGGCAGAACAAACGTCATTGTGTACTCGGGAAAGGTTGCTTATAATTCATGCATTTATGAATGAAATGTCTGTTTCAGATCCAGGTATACGATGAAGACCTTGAGGACTTTATCGACCTGGAGCCGGGAAGCAATGTGGAGAACAGAGCTAAAATCAAATTGGCACGGAAGGTTGTCCCTCAAGCTGATGTGAGTGTTTTGCTGCGATCCAAGGTCTCTCTTGGGGTGTGACAAATCTCAGAGTCAGTTTTCATGCAAATATTCCTGCAGGCTTTAGTTTTATTTAGGCAAGAATGCTGAACACACGCGAGACATCAAAATAGGATTTAAATAGTGGTATTTTATTTTTAAATGTACACTAAAAAGCAGAGTAATTTATAATCGAATGGGAATTGAGCTTAACTACAGCGTTATATACGAGCTAACAAAAATATAGTGCTGCATCCCTGTTTTAGTAAGAGGTTGGGTGCTGACAGAACACAGTTGAGATAAATGGCACCTATAAATGACACATGGCCTTTAGACCCTCAGTACCTTGATTCTGCTAAATTGAAAGAGATACCAGCCTGTCACGCAGCATGGTCTGCAGCAGTTAGCATAGTTAACAATCATGCAGTACTCAATGCATCTAGTATACTGAAGAAACAGTAAAATCATTATAAACCTATGACAGTTTTTCAGAAATGTATTTTTCATACTCTGTTTGCCACAATTGCATCGGCCAACATGTCTGTCATTTTGATAGCTCTTGATGATTACAGGCAGCGTTATACGGTTATACCCCACCTTTTTACCTGAAGGTGAAACATTTTTCGGTTCTTTGAACCACATTTATCATGAAACAGCTATTTCGTTAGGCCATGTTGCAAATGTGTTAAATATCAGGGATTCAAGATTTTCGTTGGGGTAGAAACCACAAACAGCTGCTCAAGACAGGGTGCTTTTTTATGCAGTTCACAAGTCCCGCTGTCATCACCGGTGACGTGACCGCATTAACAGCACAGAGTGACGGGTCCAGGTAAATGACGATCACCCCACAGGAGAGAAGTATACTGTGTGTGGTTTACTACAGTCGAACTACATTTTTAAATAATTCGATTTGAACACAAGTGTGTTTTGTTTCAGTGCCAGAACTTCAGATGTTCAACTAGAGCACGCCGTGCCAGTCGAGAAGCGGCAGGATTACCTCGAATTCGCACTTCCCGACTTCGGGATCTACGAAGATGTCCTGAAAAGGAAGACGCCCGTAGGCGGTGCAGTCCGGCGGGCCATCGTCAATCAGCTTTTTCAAGCGTGCTTCAAGATAGTATGGTATGTAATACTCTTCTTTTGGTGCCAGTCGTCTCTCTTCATTGCACTTGCATTCTAGTATTGTCAATGCAAATAAGCCCAACCAGTTTTCGTTGCATATTTAGCATCTGCCGAAAAGTGTGATTGGTCTCAGCCTAATGTGAGTATGGCCATCTCAGGCCTAGTTCGTTTGAAATTAAAGTATTATAGAGTAAAGATGTCATGTCCGTGAGATTCAAAACCGTGTCTCAATGTATAATATTGAGCATATTGATACTTTAGACCTATATCGGAGTGCATAAATCTGGGTCCAAACCCTGATCTAAAAATATTCTTTTTGTATAAGGCTCGTCAAAATATTAGGCGATGGAAAAAAGCGGCTCTCATCAATAAGTCTTTATTTCAAACTTTTTTTTTTCACATCCCGCCAATTGAAGAGCACTGTGAGGGAGCCTGACCACCCGCCTGGTAGCCCTCAAATTTGGCGTTCAGTGAATACCCCCTATAGTTTGTGCTCACCGTCATCATGGCAACGAAGCGTTGACTGAATGGATCCGTGAAACGCTCTAGCATCTGAAGCCAACAAGATCTGACGCTATTAACCCGAGCGTTCCGTCTCGTCACCTAGCTTGGTGATCGCTTAATAATTCCAGAAAGTCTTGTTGCAATTTCAGCCTGAAATTATGATTCATTTTCCCAAAGAAAGTGGGGTGCAGTGAGGAGTGACCACGCAAAGCATGATCTGTTTGGAAACCTAGCTTGCCGCCATGACTTACTACTGCCACGCTCCTTCGGCGACACAAACTACCAACCAGCTTTGACCAGCGCTAGCGTTAGCAGACGACACTTGAAGAAATGCAGTTCGACGGCTGCCATATTTCTCCAACGACGTAAGCAACCAATCGGTTTTCATCAGCGTTGGTGTTATGAGATAACTCTGAGAAATGGCATCGGATCTTGCTGGCTTCAGACGCTGGGGTCTGGCACGCATCCGTTCAGTTGACAATTCGTTACCTTGGTGACGGTGAGCATAGTAGACAAACTTTATTGTACGAAGGGACATGATGGTGTGGAGAGATCAGGTCAGTGATCGGGCTCTCTCGCCTTTCTTTTGAATGGGCAGGAACAAAATATTTTAAATACACTTATCAATGAGGGCAGATTTTCTTCAGCACAAAACAGGGTGTATTCACTGGAGGCCATAGCTGTGTGCGCGATTGCTGAGCGCGTGCTGAAGGCGAACTTCCACCTGCAGTTATTTTGCAACGTGCACTCTACACCATCAAGATTGCCGGTCTTAGCAGACTATTAATGTGAGCTCATTCTGAGCATGCGCTCTAAACAGCACCCACAAGTATGGCGTCCAGTGAATAGAATCTGCTGGCGACTCTAGCGAAACCGACGCCGCGTAGCGGCAAGGCCGAGAAGCTCAGGAGAGGAGGTCGTTTCGACTCTGTCGTCTGCTATCGCTGGCGTGGTTCTCGTAGGCGGCATAGAAACAAACATCGTTTCCAGTAATTATTTTTATGCTTCCGCTGTGTCATTCCTACGCACTGATTGAAGGAATGTTTCATCGAAATATCGCTTTGCTTTCTTATGCAAAACCGATTTTACGCTGCAGTGCAAATAATTTATGGTGATCCGCGTGATGACCGACGAAAACGGCCTCCTTTCGTCTGCCAATTTGCCTGAATATTTTGATGAGCCTTTCACAAAAAGTATGTTTGTATGTCGATCCAGTGGCCCATTTTTTTCCCCGGCTTGTAGGGCTGAAGTATCAAACTGGCCATTTTCGTTATGTCCTGTTGTCACCATTATATCTTGCATTTTTCTAAATTGAATTTTTTTGTTTTGGCCTTATCAGCTAACAAAGCTTCTTTTCAGCATCCAGCAAACACATTTTTTGTGTTGTTCTATTGCAGGTCTGTTTTAGCGGCTGGCAATACCCAAAGTATGATACACGATGGAAGGTGTGAAGTGATGTTTATAGACTCAATATAAAAGTTTAATTTACAAGTTAGGGTCTTGATGAAGAATGCAACTATATTGAAAGGGGTGCCTCTCTGGCCTATGCGGTACATGTATTATTAAGTTCTTGGACACAAGTAGTACCAAGATGAATTCTGCCACACACATTCAAAGAACCATAATAGGAGCTTAAAAAAAGTGTTCTTAAAATACCCAGAAAATATTGTATTTACTTTTTTAATTTTCGAGATGTTTAATCTAGGACGCAATTTTTTATGTTACACTGGCAGCATAATAATACCCTTTCCCTTATGCCGTAGGTACCCGTCGCGGCAACTCTATAGGGTTGCAGCTGAGAGGCTGGTGTCGAAGTACCCCCATCTGGCAGATAAGATTGGGAGTGGCAGTGGCTTGGTGAGCATCACTTTTGCAGCGGTCTTCTCATGGCATTTTTCTTTTAGAACATCAAATGAAGATTATCAAATAACCCCCAGAAAATTTATTTATTGTAACACGAAACGAATGTGCATGCGTGGGAGACTGGCAAGCGGCTAATTCGAGAAGAGCAAAATTTTAACCGTGCGCCATATGTAATAGAACAAATGACCTGTGCCAGTATCCAGACGATTTTTTAGCAATTGTTATTAACCACAAGAACATTTCTTTGGCTGTGCGACACTGCGGAACGTGCGAGTTGCGTGAGCGGGTAGATTAGACTTCTACTGCCGCTGAACGATGGCTCGTGCAGCCGAGGCACAGTCGAATGTAAGGAGCTTGCGCTTATGTCTGTTGCTCACACTTTCACTATAACTTGCAAACAACGAAGACTACAGCCTCAGTGATTCAATCAGCGTGCCAGAGCGAAGCACGTGACAACGAATAACTGTGGCGCTCTCCTCCCGCTTAGAGGGGAGACATACTTTGCTGCGTCGCTCTGATTGGCTCGTGGGGACCGAAACATTCGCTCATTTCCAAGTTACGGTGAAACAAAGTTTAAAAGCTGTGTATTCCAGAGCTTCCAACGGAGAGCACAGGTTTGAAAGGGGTTTATGATAGTCGTAATACACTTGCTGGAGCCTGGAAGTGCTGTGGTGATCTTCACAATGAGTCGCAAGAGAAGGGAGTGGACTTAAGAGGATATCACCGAACAGAAGCGGCGGTCCGCTAAGGCTCGGCGTGTTTGTGGTACCAACGAGATCCCGGAAGTATATGTCGCGGTCGGTGGGAACGCCCCCAAGGGTTCCCAAGTCCGTCCAATAGCGTCTTTTTGGTGGTTATTGTTGGGGGGGGGGGGGGGGGGGGGAGGGGGGGTATCGGGTCGGGTCGGGTCGAGTCCCTCCAAACCGGAGGTCTCCCCTCCGCCTTAACCTTTGGTGGCAATGGCGTCATGTCGCATCCAGAAGCTTCCTACCGCCATGGTGGGCTCGTTTAGCTATGGCCGAGGGCCGAGTGAGAGAATGAGATTTGTCGCAACTTAATTATGGCATTTTGACGTTGTCTGCAGCAAAGCGTCGCAAACACGCTGCCCCCTTTTTTTAATGCTGTCTGACTAAATAACTCTGCTTATCTATCATAATGAGCTAGTGCCACCAGTGCACATTCGGCTTTGTGCACTGGTTGTCACAGCTGGCCTGCTGTAGTGCTTATTTCTGGTTCTTATTGTCCTGCACAAATCAGTAAATGAACGAGTGCACCTTCATGTTTAAGTAAGGTTCCTTAAAATAGTTTGCTGATTCGCAGTGCACGCAAATAATTCCTCCAAGATAGGAGTTCGTTAGGCCTGGTCAAACAGGCATCTCCCGAGGCCCATGCACTTAGGGTATCTGAAACTTTCTGCATATCTAAAGAATGTGTAAAATTCCTAAAGGCTAATGAGTCTACTTGCAGAACACTGGTTTTCACTCACTTTTTATAGTTTGCAGGCGTTCAGAAATGTTTTTGTGCACGCATAGGAATCCCAATCCCGGCGACGGAGCGTTCAAATCCAAACAAACCGCCGCCGACATCTACATGGTGGGTCTGGTGTTTGCTCTAACCCGCTGATCTCCTTGCCAATGTGGGCACATAGTAATTTATGAGTAACAGTTTTGTTACCTATGAAAGTGGCGTTTATTTGAGGTTTCGTGTTTGTTATACACGGCTCTGCTATTATTGACAGTGCTTATAAAAGAAATTTGAAAACAGTTAGGAATTGTTATTCTTGTTTATGAGGAACGTTTTGTGCATGAATAACAATATGAATAACCGGATTTAAATTCAGTTAACATTGCTTTTTTATTCCAAATTATCTGCAGGAATCATGGGTGCTGGCACTCCGGAACAGGTTCAAAAATATGCGAAAGAAGACGGAGAACTGTTCCGAAGAGATGGCGGCGAAAAAACGCCAGTACCTTCACAAGAGGCACGCCGAGGCAACTTCAGAAGGACCAAGCAAGAGGCTGTGCCGCCTTTTCGTAAGTCTTAGTTAAAATGTTTCATCCATTTCGTTTTACATAGCCAAAATCAGCCGTTTCTTTTTTTAAAATGTAGCACATAAAAACTGCCATTATGAAATTGTATTTTCATGAGCTGGTGGTTAAAGTTAACCTATATTAATATAATAAACCCGGCAGATTGCTGGTTCTTGTTGCTAAGCGCAGTTTACGTATCCAAGTAATGTGGTCTTAAGCAATTCTTTGTGGCTGGGCAGTTAATTCAGTCCACAACAAAAAAAGTAAATTTGTTTAGTTTTGTGTTGAACAAGCCTTTTTGTCAGCTGTTTTTTTAGAGAAAATTGTCCTGGATTTGCAATTGCATACACATACATATTCATCTACTTACTTCCGAAACTGCCTGTGTCAGAAAAAAAGCAATGACAGACTGCCATTGAACGGGCACCCAAGTCAGCATATGGTTAGAGCTGCTTTGTTCTAGTTGTAATGACTTGACCGGCTGTATTGCATGAGATGATAGTGTGGAAATCTACCATAACAATATATTATGAGCAGCTGCGAAGTGTGGTCTTCAAGTGCAAATTGCAGCTATGCTATAGCTATCTTAAAACGTAATTTTGATAGTAAAGGCCATTGTCTTTACTATCACCTTCCAATAGGCATTTGCTAAATTACCCAAGTTTCAAGCAGAAGGGCAGGAACGGGGGTATATGTGCTGCACGTGCTCACCTTATCTGCATAAAAGGATTAAAGTAAATACACACAAAAAAAAAAGCATTGGTGAATGTGGGTGCAAAATGCCAATTAGTGTTGGGTTTTTGTTTTCGAAAAGATTTTGTTGCAGGCGTCTGCATGCACAGCACGCAACTACACTCGAACCCTCGTTACTGATTCGGTAATTTAGGAAATGGTCTTGCCTTTACTGTACATCCTGCAATAGCATACGATATTTCTTAGGCCCATATTATTTTCCGGAAGGGTTCTGTACAACCTGGCTCACTACTTTCACGGTATGAGAAACTCAAGCTCAAGTGTGAACGAACTCAGCTATATGAATTTCCTTTACAACCTAATTATTTTGTGTACAGTTTCATAATGTAGCCTTCATGTGCCTGAGTAGAACAGCAATTGACAAGGTAAAGTGGTCAAAACAAAGCTGTGAGACTAGCCGCCATAACAAAGAGAAAACATAGGTCTACATATAGTTGAATAAGGTAGTCAATGTAGTTCCCATGTAGCTGTATATCGAAAGAGCAGTGAACTTTGACGTAACTCTGCTTTATACGCCACTAAAGAGCAGTGTCGCCTTGAAACCAGAAATGTAGACTTTTATAATATTTTTGGGTGGTTGTTTTTGCAGTCGATATTAGAGTTGAGTTTGGTAGGTTCTTTAAACTTCCAGGTCGACGCATTCTTTTATTTGTAGATGTGAAAGTGGATATGCTGGTTCTTGCTGGCATTCTACAAAAAAATATATTTACAGGCTAAACAAACCACCGAGCGTTAAAAGGAGAAGGGAGAGAGGATTTATCTCAATCAGGTGTTGCGCTGTGATTCAATTTTCAACCATTCTTTAATACCCATAGTAAATTAAACCTAATCTGACTGAAGCCTTGATTCTAAAAAGAAGGCCCCGTGTTGCTTTGGCGAAAGAACATAGAGCCTTCTTTACAAAAGGTAATAAGTAATGTGCTCGAGTATCAAAGAGGAACCATCCGTCATTATCAAAGATGAACTCATTTAGAGATGCAATCAATTTTTTATTCTCAAGTGATGTGAAACAGATGTTGGCATCTGCTGCACATCACTTGCACATCACCAAGAACTACAAATTTATTCCAAGGAAATTAAAAAGCTAAACGTTACAGAAGGAAACAAATCAACATTGGAGAGAATTAAGCTGCTAGCCATCGGTTCTCGCCACGCACCATGGTCGATCAATTGCTCTCGCTACTACTTGAAGATGAGTTCTCGGTGCCTTCGCCTCAGCTGGTCTGCACTGTCACTTCTCGAGCGCCTGCTTCGCTGAAGGTGCTCAGTATGTCAGTGTAGACCGGGGTCTCATTGGCATTTCCGATCTGGCTGAGTCTGTAGTGAGACTCTCAACACTGTTTCATGACGAATCGCTAAAGTTGATGAGCTTGTTCTTCGAAATCTACCAGCAGTTTTTGTCAGATAAAGGTCCGGCATCTCAAAGAAAACCCGTTAGTTTTTATTGCTTCACCCAGCCCCGACTTGCGCGGAATGCGGCACAGGGAATCTTTATCTGCGTTGCGACTTCCATTGCCTTTCTCTGGATAGCATCAGCCGCGACGGCCAAGCGCATCATTCGCTGTGGCTAAACTTTGCGCAGTCCCGTAGCTTGCGCCGTCTTTTCCACCGGATCACACGCGCTGTGTTTGTGCCAGTGTTGGCGGTAACGCATTACAAGTAACGGCGTTACCCGTAACGCGTTACTTTTTTTGGTAACGTAGTAACGTACTCGTTCCTTTTCCAAAGAAGTAAGGGGTAACATACTTACGTTACTTATTTTGAGTAACGTGTAACGAAAGTATGTTACTTTACTTCCTAAAACTTAAAAAAAAAAAAAAATTTTGTGTGTGTTTTTAAGTGCCCAGTCATGAATTCCTTAGTCAAAAAATGCCGCTGTCCTCCACTTTTCTTTGACGTCGGTGCTCGTCATATTTTACGTCACACGCCACCTGCCCCTGGTTTTGTCCCGCGGCTCGTTGACCTCGCTACCGCCGTCGCCTCGGCTGGAAGGCCAAAGAGGTCCGGCTTCGGGTTGGATTTGGGAGATTCCTGCGTCGAAGCCTGCGTTTCGCTTCCCGCTGGGAAAGAGAATGACACCTTCCTGTCATTCCCTTTCCCGTTTTCTATGGTATAAATCAGCTTCATATATACTTCCGCGTTTTTTCTTGTAAGTATTCGGGTGAAACCCTAAAAATGAGAGGGTAATTAAGTTTCCGCATGGACATATTTTAGCTATGGCGCTTACGCACATATCAAACGTCGAAACAGCAAATGTTTTAGTTCGTGAATAAAAAGTAACGCAACAGTAACGTGCGTTACCTTTTAACGGTAACGGTAACGCGTTCCTTTTATTTTGAGGTAAAGTAGGTCGGTAACGCGTTACATTTATTTGCAAGTAACGAGTAACGTATTTAGTTACTTTTTTCGGTAACGCATACAATACTGGTGTGCTAAACTGTTCAACAGCACCGTAATTACCGTTGTTTTCTGGGTATGTGGTAACCGTTCGCTTGAACTTTAATGTGTACAAAGTCTTTTTTGCACTCATGGCGGACAATAGAATTCTGACTGCCAAACCACGTGAACAAAGAACGAATGACGCTTGTGAGACGGGCGGCGACAAAGAGGCCTAACCAACCGAACTGATGAAACAAAACTAAACACCACGCCCCGATATGGCGAAGCTCCCAACGCTCCTGCGAGGTTGCGCAAATAGCGCGTTGGGTACTGCCATGTATAAACTCATTTTTAAATCGAGGGCCAGGGACGCCAGGCGCCGTCCGCGACTCCCGTGCGCGGCGCTTGGGTTAGCCTGAGAGCAGACGACAATGTCCAATTTTTTGTACGGAAGGGCGGTGCTTTCATTCGCATGGGGACTTTTTTTTCTTTATACGTTTTATGTCCACAAAAACGGCGGGGCGTATATATCGGTTGGGTGCTTAGAATTATGAAAATATGGCTGGCACCAAAAAACGATGACACCCACTAACATCTAGTGTTTCTTCAGAATCCCCTACATGTTCCTATCCTTGTGCTGGGATGGCTCTGTTATTTTTCATGTTTGATCATATCAAGCTTCGCCTTGTGTATTACAGGACTGCGACCACCTGGTCGTCTATGGAGAGACGGCGGAAACCCTGCAGAAGCACAATGAGTGGCTGCACGAAAATGTAGCCTGTGAGGATGAGGATCAGATGAGGCCACGGCTGCTTGCGACGGCAGAGGAGCGTCACCAGCGGCTTCGCACACTGACACTGTCTGAGGCCCTGATGTTCTATCCATTTCTGGGAACAGAGACTTCGGTATGTCTACTACATCCAGTGTTTCTCATCCAATTTCCACTTATTGTAATTCACTTTATTTGCAGCTCCTGACGGAGTTCGACGTACTTTTTAAAGCAAAAGGCGTAGAAAGCATCGAGAACGGCTGCAGGGTGCTCTGCAGCCTTGTGCTGCAGAGCGGAGAAGAATCCGAGGTGGTGGAATTCTCGAAGGTGGCATCTGGTAAGTTTATATTGCCATGCTTTGCGCATTTTCAACGTCGGCAACGCTGCTGTAGCTTTCTTGAGGCATAACCACTCTTGAAACTCAGCCAGAAAAATGCAAAAATTTAACTTAACTTGCATAGTTATCATCAAGCACTCAAAGCACTTCATTTCTAGTCACTAGACTTGTTCTATGTTGCATATGCGAACCACCAGAACATTCCTGTTGCGGCAAGCTGTACAGGATGAATCTGTATCAGTTTGATTACGTTCTCAGTATAGGCTATCTATGGCTCGATTTAGGTCACATTTCTATCAAAATTGGAACAGCTTTTTACACTTTTACCAGTGTGCTCGTATATAAGGGGGAACCTAAAAGTAACCGGAATTAATTTCTGGAGGGCGGACCGTTCGTAGTACCATCTTCCGCCGCTAGCAGCGCGTAGCGGCACCTCTTCCCAGAGCCGCCTCTTCCGAGTCAGTCTGCCGACTGGCGTCGTCTCCTAAAGTTCTAGCAGCATGGTGTGGGTTTTTTTCAGAAGCGCATCAGGCACTGAAAAAAAAAAAAAAGAGTCTGAAGCGCTTGATGAAAAAATAATAACATGCTGCTTGGCCACCAGCAGTGGACGCCAAGCGTTGCAAGTGGAAGAAGCTATGACTGAAAACGGCCGCTTTCCAGAAAAATAATTTCGGTTACTTTTGGGTCCCCCCTCTTATGCCCGAATTCTTGAGACTGTATATAGTTCAAAGGTCAATTATTCTCTTTTGAATCTTAATAAGCCATTCCCTCTCATAAAGGTCCCCTTGTATACACATCTGAATTTCCATAAGTCTTGAACTTTTGTTTCGGTACCCGGACCGAGTAACGTTAAACAACACCATCAGGCATAATTTTCATCAAGTTCAGAATTTGTGCAAAGAGCGGCGGTCAGCAACCATTAGTTCATCATTGGAACATACAACAAAATCTATGTTGAATACTTGTGCCTTCCACTTTCATGGCACAATGCACAAATAAACCTTTCTCAGTACCATGCTTTACTAAATTGTCATTCACATTAAATGTAATATGCATAATACTAAAAAAAAGGTGCTTAAATAAAAAAAAGTTATTTTTCTTTCGCAGTAACGTTTTACACCACATTCTTTCATCTCTTTCAGAAGGCGGTGTGCTCGCCATTTTGCAGTTTGTTGCGTCCCGCTGCAAGGAACCTCTCAATGCCGTTCTGACAGAGGTGAGTGCTGGTGGAATTTAATAAATGTTAAAATTTACACAAAGATAGCAGCACTAATAATCTGCCCCAGCTGTGTATCCAGCGTTGGAATCATGTTGAAAAAACCGCAGATGGCCATAATTCAGGGCCCTTTATCATGTCTGTCACAGCATGGCTGTGGCTTTGAGATATACGCTACACAGTTTCATTAATTAAGACTGTTCTGTGCCTCTCCTTTCTTGTACCTCCTATTGATGCAAAAATCCAGTCTATTGATTTGGCATTGGGAGAATGTAAATATTGCATCATAATTATGTAGCCCTGCAATTGTTGTATTTGATTTGTTTCTGCTATCTGCTTTTGTTTCCCAGAACGAGATTCCGCTGACGCCATGCTTGGTGGAGCAGGATGGAGCGGTCTCCCTGTGGATCGACGGCCAGTTGTTTTTCCCAGTGTCGTCGCTGCTCTCGGGTGTGGCGTGCCTTTTTGCTGCTTACTGGGGTTTTCATATCGAGTACGCGAAGAAGGCTCATAAAATGCTAACCTTTATTGAGCACGCGTTTTTGGGACTGTGCTACACGAAGCCGCGGGTCAAGGCTCTTGAACTGATCAATTTCTATAGAGCGAACGCGACTTGTGTAGCACAGCCAGCCTAGTGTGCCCTACACTGTAATACTCTTGTCAGACGGGCATTTAAATCGTTTAGAATTAACTCCTTCAGAGAATCGGTCAATCAGCTTGAGTCCTTGGCTCTGCGTGTGCCCTTCGGCATGCACTTGTTCGCAGATTCTTTGAAGGAGGTTGCTCTGAAGTCCTGTTGAAATGACCGTCTGACAGGGTACGAAGTGTGATCAAAATGTTCCGGGACTGATTTTGTCTATAGCGTAAAAAGAGAGGGCAGCACAGTGATGCGCGCGCAGCATTCGAAGGAAGGGGCCTTCGTGTCTAGTTATATCAAAGGGCGTCGCTCTCTGAACATTTGGAGCTGCGCTACACGAGTTAGTTTGACTACATGTACGAGCATAATGGCGATCTCTCCATAGACTACGAACAAGCGAGAGCGAACATCAATTTTACGTCAAACGAGGCAAATCTAAAACAGAGACCTCTGATATGATTTAGAAGGCTAATGTCAAAAAGCAGTGAGGTGTGCGAGGTGTTTGAGTGGCATTTGCGGCTCAAGAATGGCAGAACGTCACTGAACTCGAGAGGTTGGATAAGGTCGCCCTACCGCTCTTTGTCTTTCAGCGATGTTCTGCCGTTCCTGATACGCGAGTGACACTTCAAACACTTTGCAAAATTCAATGCTCTCTGACATAAGCCTGCTGAATCATTTTAAGTGTCTCTGTTTTATATTTGCCGAGTTTGACGCAGAATTGATGTCCGCTCTCGCTCTGGTTTGCAGTCTATGGTGAAATCACCATTCCGCCCGTGCACGTGGTCACGAAAACTCGTGTAGCGCAGCTCCAAGTGTTAACAGAGCGACACTCTCTGCTACAACGAGACACAAAGGTCCTTCTTTTCGACTGCTGCGCGTTCATCACTGTGCTGCCCTCTCTTTTTACTCTGCGAAATCAGTCCCGGAAATTTTTTTCTCATACCTCGTATAAACCACTTTGCAGTTTTCCTATATTGTATTTAAAAATGTTCTTTGTGTTTTATACATTTTAAGATTTTTATTTCTGATTTCGTTTTACAGTATGAGGCAAGTTTAGCCTAGGCGCCATAAAAATGAATGTTCTATGGGCTAATAATTACGGACGTTTCATTACTTTTGTTTTTGTTTTTTGGAAGTGTTTATTATTACAAAAAGTTTTGGGTATAGAAATGGCTCTATATGGATAATAGTTATGGACATTTCATTATTTCTGTTTTTCTTGAAGTGTTGTGTATTATTACAAAAAAAAGTTCGCAATCATTGCCAACCCTTTGTTTTCTGCCTGAAGAGAGACTGGTTCACATATTCGCGATTTTTTGTGTGTGTAAAGCATTTTTTTGCACTGACTGCGTGTTCTCACGCACAAGCGATTCAATAAATTTATTTCGTGCATGATGCTACTTGCTTATGCCCTTCCTTTCACACTTTCTTACTTTGAAGAAACTCCATAGAAACTCCTAGGTGGATGTCAAATAATGCTCTCGTGCGTCCACGTAAAAACTCCCAGATAGATGTAAAAGATTAACTCCCGTATATTCACGTGTTAACTCCCAGATGGATGCGAAAGAATACTGCCGTAGGTCCACGTAATAACTCCCAAATGGATGTGAAAAAATACTCCCGTAGGACCACGTAATAACTCCCGAATGGATGTATAAGACTACTCCTGTAGGTCCGCGTAAGAACTCCCAAATGGATGTGAAAGAATACTCCCGTAAGTCCACGTAAGAACTCCCAAATGGATGTGAAACAATACTCCCGTAGCTCCATGTAATAACTCCGAAATGGATGTGAAAGAATACTCCCGTAGGACCACGTGATAGCTCCCAAATGGATGTATAAGGCTACTCCCGTAGGTTCACGTAAGAATTCCCAAATGGATGTGAAAGAATACTCCCGTAGGTCCACGTAAGAGCTCCCAAATGGATGTGAAAGAATACTCCCGTAGCTCCATGTAATAACTCCCAGATGGATGTGAATGAATATTCCCATAGGTCCACGTAATAGCTCCCAAATGGATGTAAAAGAATACTCCCTTAGGTCCACGTAATAGCTCCCAAATGGATGTATAAGGCTACTCCCGTAGGTCCACGTAATAACTCCCAAATGAATGTGAAAGAATACTCCCGTAGGTCCACGTAAAAACTCCCAAATGGATGTGAAAGAATACTCCCGTAGGTCCACGTAGTAACTCCCAGATGGATGTGAAATTATAGTCCCATAGGTTCACGTAAGAACTCCGAGATGGATGTGAAAAAATACCCCCGTGGGTCCACGTAAGAAGTCCCAGGTGGATGTAAAGGAATACTCCCGTGCGTCCACGTAAAAACTCCCAGGTGGATGTAAAGGAATATCCCCGTGGGTCCATGTAAGAACTCCCATATGGATGTGAAAGAATACTCCGATCGGTCCACCTAGGAACACTCCGATGGAAGTAAATAAATACTCCCATTGATCCATGTACAAACTCCCGTATTGATGGGAGGTCTGTACGTACTCCCTTGCACCCCCCAAAAAACTCTGGCCTGCATGGGAGTAAACTCTGAACTCCCATTCGGCGGAGTATAAAAAACTCCCAGATGGGAATGCGCTAGAGGACAAGCCATTTACTCCCACCTGGGTATATTTTCGTTTAGTGTGTACATGACAAAGCTGAAGAGCCAGCTAAGATGCAGTGCGGAACGCGACAATCCATCCAACCAGAGTAGCCTGATCGGAAGCACTAACAGATCACCAACGCCAGCGAAGTCGAGAATCAAACTCCTAAAACTTGAACTTCTGAAATTCAACGGTCAACGGAAGAAATGGCAGCCGTTTTGGGAACAGTTCGAGACCGCCATCCATCTGAACTCGGACCTATCGCCGGCGGAAAGGTTCAACTACCTGCGATCAGCGCTGAGTGGCGATGGAGCAGCTGCCATTGCCGGCTTAACAGCCCACCACACAGTGCTACTCCGACGCCGTGGACCTCCTGCGGAAGACGTTCGGAAGCCAGGAAGCACTCATCCAAGACCACATGGAGGGCCTGATGGATATTCCTCATGTGTCGTCGTCACGGAACACTAAAGTCCTCAGACGCTGTACGACAACCTACACGCTCGCGAGGACTCAAGGCGTTGGGGGTGAGCGAGGACTCCTTCTGTGCAATGCTCTGCCCGGTCCGACGTCGTGCTCTCCCAGATGACATGCTTCTGGAGTACCACCTAAAGATGGCTGCGGTGGACACGGATGACGACATCAGCCGGGGCCGGTTACTTTGGATACAAACTATATAGGCATAAATGTCTGAAATTTACAGAATAAAAGTCTACAGGAGTTCTAGCAAACCTTTTCTATTCACAATGTATCCACATTTTTATCGCGTTTCTTGAGCTAATTGGCCGACCATTCGGGATCGAAAAGCTGTAGACTGAAGTGTCTGATCTTTGGATAGAAGATCTACAGACATTTTAGCAGTATTTGCTATCCACAATGTATCTTCATTTTTAACGACTTTCTTCAGTTAATTGGCACGTCAATTTGGATACAAAAGGTATACAATAAAATGTCTTAACATTGGATAGAAAGTCTACAGGCATTCCATCTGAATTTTAGACACTTTAGTAGCTTTTCGAAACCCAGTGGTCGGCCAATTAGCTCAAGAAACGCGATAAAAAGTTGGATACACGTTCAATAAGTAATCTATTCACTGAATCCACAATTCTGTATACAAATTGGATACTCCCTCGCTCAATATTTTTGTAAGGGCTGACACAATGAGGAGTGATCACTATCCAATATTTATAGATCTACAGGGATTTCGTGGGACTCGACAGTGCACCAGACAGGTCACCCATTGGGACTCTCTTAGAACAAACATGGAAACGTCGACAGAGCCCATACTACAAGCTATATTGACAAGCGCGGAGAAGGCTACTATAAAGATCCGACTACCAGAGCACTACCCAGAACCTGACCTCAAGTTGCATAATCTTTGTGCAGCCCGAAGACAGGCCCAACGACAGATCCGGCGAAAATACTCAAGCACTGGCAAAACTAAGTTAAACAGAATCAATGCACTTACGAACCGCTATGCCAAGAAAACAAAACGAAAGCACTGGGATGACACATGTGCTACAGCTGATACCAACAAACCTGGAACTGAGATTTGGAGAATACTCGATGTTTTTACAGGCAAACGTGATTTACGCCTTTCACATGCTTCGATGGCATTTCCCCTCGGAACAAATCTGAGGGAAGCAGCGGAGAAATTTTCGGACCAATTTTTTTCGACCCAAGACCAGACCGACAAGGTGTATGAAGCTGTGACCAGATCGTCTCCCTTGGACACGGACTTCAACATTGAAGAATTAACGTTCGCGTTAAAATTAACTAAGCGGAAAAGTGCCCCCGGACCAGACGGATTCACGAACCAGATGCTGCAAAATTTACCAGCTGAGCGTCTACAAGAGCTACTAAAGTTTTTTAATTCTGTATGGGAATCAGGTATCATACCAGAAGAATGGAGAACAGCTTGGGTTGTACCCATACACAAACCAGGAAAACCACACCACGCACCATCATCCTACCGCCCCATTTCTCTCACCTCCTGTGTGATGAAGCTCATGGAAAGGATGATACATGCTCGACTCACGTGGTGGCTTGAAACTAACCATCTTTTGCCGCACGAAATGACAGGATTCAGACGCGGGCTATCGACTCAAGACAGCATCTTAGACCTAATTAGTTCGATCGAACACAACCAATCTAACAAAAAATCGACTTTGGCGGTATTTTTCGATATCTCGAAAGCATACGATAATGTTGAACCAGCGGTAGTTCTCGAAAAATTGACAGACATCGGCATAACAGGGAAGTTCCAAACATATCTGAAAAGCGTCTTCACCAACAGAACTCTCAGGGTTCGGCTTGGTCCAGCTCTCAGCACTACTCGCAGATGTACTAGAGGCTTACCACAAGGAAGCGTTCTATCGCCCATTTTGTTCAACATTGTGTTGGTAACATTACCAGCATGCCTTCCTAAGTACACTCTTCCCATTAATATGTCAGTGTACGCGGATGATATATGCGCTTGGGTTTCAGGGTAACGGCACCATGGCCTTCGAAACGCCGCTCACGCAACCATCACCGCAGCAAGCAATTATCTCAATGATTCTGGCCTACAATTCTCACTCGAAAAAACTGCATTCATACTATTCCTGGGAAAAAACCGACGTAATACCAAAATTGACCTCACACTTTACAATACACCGATACGTCGCGAACGACAACACAGATTCTTAGGAATCACTTTGAACTCTAGGCTTAACTGGCATGCACAAGCTATGATCGTAAAAAAATCTACACTGACAGCAAGAAACGCAATTCGTAGAGTCGCAGGACAGTCGTGGGGAAACTCACCAAGATCCATGATGCGTCTGCATTCAGCCCTTATTGTAAACCGTATATTATATTCTTTGCCATTCATTAAGCTGTCATCAACAGACTCCCAAATGCTCGAGTGCATACATAGACAAGGCCTGCGCACTTGCTTGGGAGTTCCTAGGTCAACAAAAAATGAAAATGTATACAAAGAAGCTTGCGTTTTCAATTTACCGCTGCTAGCAACCAAGAGCCTTCTTTCTCAGCACGTACGTTTGAGTGCCACACCTGCAGGAAGAGACCTGTTGCGACGACTTAAAACAAGGCAACAATCGCGTCTTCATATTACTGGACAAACTCTTCAACACCTTGGATGGACACCTGACATTTGTCATGATCGAAATGGTGTTAAACCATCGCCCCCCTGGAACAACTACTGCCCAAAGTGCACCTGCCACATTCCGGGTATACGCAATAAGATGAGCGAAAATGAAACAGTAATCAAGGAAAAAACAATTGAATATATCTCGATAACATACGCTGATTGTCTACAAGTATGCACAGACGGGTCAGTAAATCGCACCAGAAGAAGCGGCACTTCCGCTTTCTATATGCCTAGTTTACAACTTGAATGGAGTGGACGACTCGATAAGATGGTATCGCCAAGAACAGCTGAAATGTATGCGATTGTAGAAGCTCTCAGTATGATAAGCAAGCTCACACCACAAAATGTGGTTTTACTAATAGACTCTCGTGCTGCTCTCCAACAGCTACAAAGACCCCAAGAAACGTCGAAAGCAGCAACGGCAGCTAAATTAACTACAAAAACACTGGAAGCGACCGGTTTCAAAATTTACTATCAGTGGGTACCGGCACACATCGGGCTACGAGGCAACGAAAAAGCGGATAAACTTGCTTCCGCCGCTAATAATTTACCCGCTAGCATTAAGACCACAGAAGGTACTAGAAATTTCTACAAAACTATATACGACCATATATGCTCGTTATCCATAGGCCACTCCTCTCCGGTTCAGCCGTGCTTAACCCGAAATCTCCGCTGCGCAGACGCCACTCTGCTTTTCCGTTTACGTACAGGGAGTGCACGTACAGGCCAACTGCTGCACCGCTGGAAAAAGCGAGATACCGATACCTGCAGCAAATGCCGAGTAACCGAAGACCTCAATCACATGCTGGACGATTGTCAAAAGTTTGAAGAGGAAAGAAAAACATTCTCGGCTGAGTTGAGAAAGCACAAATTTGTGATACAGGACACAGCACAACTTATATTTCCTTCTGGTACTCGTGCTACGAGGAAATTACTTCAGAGATTATTTTTGAATTTCCTGCGAGCCACTGGCCTACACACTCAACTGTAAAGGGCCCATATACTACAAATGTGACAAAGATAACAGTGAAAATTTCTGACCACTAACTTTTATACCTCCTCTAATCTTCTCATATCTATCCTCTTTCTTTTTATCTTTTCATTAATTTAATTTTATATTTTTCCTTTCGAGCGTGGGACAATGTCGGCCTAGTGGCAAGACTAACTCCAGCCGGATTTCCGATTGTTTTAATAAACGATTCATCTCTCTCTCTTTCTTCTTTAGGGGTGACTGAAGGCACGCGGACACAGCAGCTACTCCTAACCTCTTCATCTTCAAATTGGGCTAGCGTCGTTCTTGGACGCGGTCACTTATTCCTGTAGCGTCATGCCTTCATTTTGCTTTTAATTTCTAGTTCCTTGTGCCAGAGACGTAGCGTCCAAGACGCCGCCCCAATCATCATACCCACCGCAGCCACATAGGGTACCTATGTGGCTGCGGAATTACTGACGTGGAACCCGCGCTCGGCCATCTGCGAATACTCCACCCTTGGTTGCCCTGAAGGAGGGCCGCCCCATGACCTTCAAGCCACTATTAGATTTTTGGAAGGAGAGAAAATGTCGGAACAACTTGAGGATCCAAAGCGTCGGGCTAGATTACCGGCATGCTAAATCGTTTGTGGTGATTTTCACGGCGAGGGGGGCAAGTGGAATCGGCCTCGCAAGCGGCGCTCCGCAGCTGATAAAAGGCCATCACAGCCTATGCGCGAGGGCTTTTTATGGATCGCGGCGCGGGCGACAAGGGTGAATAAATGACTACGTGTTATAGAACCAGTGCGTTGTGTCATTCTATAAGACGGGCATCAGTAAGAGGAATTCCTACATGAAGTATGAGTGGTCCAATCAGCACGTAGCTTCTACCGCATTGTCGATCAGCTTAACACGTCAGTGGTCGACAACACGGCATCTGATTTCTAGTTGGTTTTGTATTTTTACTATTGTAGGGGTGATATTACCTTGCTAGAACGCACGCGATAAAGACAAAAGCACCAGAAGGGGATCATGGTGGTGGGGCGTCACTTGAGAGACGTCTAACAATATTATTTTAGAGCTGGAACGTTCAGACTAACAAATACTACTACCCATTATTTGGTAAC
Organism: Ixodes scapularis; assembly: GCF_016920785.2. NCBI lineage: Eukaryota > Metazoa > Arthropoda > Arachnida > Ixodida > Ixodidae > Ixodes > Ixodes scapularis. The sequence continues at coordinate 225,588,163 of NW_024609835.1, forward strand.
CCGATCATATTTAAAATGTTTTTTTTTTTTTATTTTATTTTCACTAGGGTGGGGTTCTCAAGCTTAAGTAATATTCTCAGAAGAGACACAGCGGCTTTAGGGAGTGAGGGTGATAGTAGCGTTGTAAACTTCCGTTGTAATGCTAATCAAAAGGGTTTGTTAGACCCATTGTTTCTGCCCTATTGTCTAGAAGAAGTATGTACATTACCGTCAGTCAGTGTCTTGGCATCAATGCCCCAATCGGCATTTAACCACTGTTCCGACATTTCCTCGAAAACCTCGAATATAAAATTGCCCTTTTTGGAAAACTTTGCATTTTGGCAACTAATTAAAAGAATGCCTTAGATTTCAGGGGGATCTGTACCCGAGAAGGTTATTACAACGCACCTTTAAGCGCGTGGAGCAAAAGCTCTCGCTGCAGAACCTAAGGATCATGCCTGTTTTGATATGAATGATCACACCGAAGAGTGGTCATGCATCAGTACTGCTCCAGGCTAACAGTGGTACTGGAATGGCTATTTTTTTTATTTACAGCTAGCCGAGATTTTAAATGCCCATTAGGGCTGATTAGCTTCCTGCTGTCTAAGCATACCCACAAAACTAGTACTTTAACTTGAGTTTCAGTAGTATACAAATGCGGTGTATTTTTCTCTGGAAATTTAATGTGTCAAGTTACAATTGTGATTCTTGTATTTGTCGGTTTGTCTGTGCCTGTTTTTGTTTGTTGGTTTGTCTGTGTCGCTCACGACAGTATGTGTTTGATATTATTAACTAATTTTGTGCAAACACTAAGTGAAATAATAGTGAATGAACAATTTTCAGTGCTGTGCAGGGCAGTTGTCTTTGTAGGACCTCGTTTTTCTCTAAATTACGAATTTTTAAACTCTTACATACCCTAACTCTTAACAGTTTTTTACAGACCTAAGTATGAAAGAAATGGGGTATCGTCTACTTTGAAAACCTGGAATTTTATTTTGAATTTTGGGAAATCATGTCCCATTGAAACGTTGAGGCGTGTGTTGTATGTAGGCTTGCCGGAAAAAAAGTAACGAAATATGTTACTCGTGACTTGCCAATAAAATGAACGTGTTGCCGTCCGCAAAACAAAAGGAACGCGCTGCAGTTACTGTTACGGATAACAAGTAACGCGTGTTATTTTTGCGTTACTTTTTTTTAATATGAATTAAAACGTTTTACTGTTTGAAGTCACCAGTATTCATAAGCGCACTAGATTTAGAAATATAATGTTCATGCAGGAGCTGAGCATAATTGCTTTATATTTTTACCGTTTCACGTAAATGCTATCGAAAAAAACGCAAAGTAAAACGCAAAACAAAAAAAAATGCACATTGCTTGGCGAATAAAAAAAAATTGAGTCTAACTTTGTTTTTAGAAGAAAGTCGTAACGAGTGACGTAACTCCCTTACCCGTTACTCCAAATGAGTAACTTTAAGTACACTACCCATTACTGTTTTGAACAAAATGTAACCACTAAGTTACGCTTTACCGAAAAAAAGCAACGCGTTGCCGGTAACATCGTTACTTGCAACGTGTTACCGCCAATACAGGTTGACGCTGACTCAACAGATATCGCAGTTTTAGAACCACCAAAAATATGGCTAGCTATGAGCCATTGTAACGTTTAATAAAATATATGAATCTTTCTCGCCATTTATTTTGCCTTTGAATTTACAGATCACAAGATCCAAATTTGATCTACTAAGGGCCAGTTGCACCAACGTCGCTTATCTTAACCCAAAGTGGCTCACTCTAAAAAAAAAAAAAAAAAGCGCGAGCGTCTACTTTCCCGCACAACACTAGGAGAGCCAATCATCGCAACTTGCGGAGGCATCTTAGCGAATCACGACGCCGAAACGTATGTTTAGACCAAAAAACGCAGTCTGAGTTGTGACATTAAGCAATGCAAGCGTGACGTTTTGCACTGCTTAATGTCACAACTCAGACTGCGTTTTTTGGTATAAACATATGTTTCGGCATCATTCGCTGAGCTGCCTCCCTAAGTTGCGATGATTGGCTCTCCGAGCGATGTGCGGGAAAGCGGGCGCACGTGCTTTTTTTAGAGTGCTCTTTCGTAAGTCGGCTTAGCGCCCTGAACCGAGCTCCGTTAAGCACGAGTGTAGGTTCCGGTTGCACCAACATTAACTCGGGTTTACAGACGCGCCCCTAGCTAAACACTGGATTTGCGTTGGCAATGTAGGAACAAACAGAGCAAACTAGGGAACGCTGAAAGGAGGGATGGATACAATTGACTGAAAGGAATCACGTGATGCAAACACACTCACTCCCGTGGTCTCCTTCGCCGGAGTCTGCTTTTCGCTGCATTTCTTCGGTGTGTGACGAATAAAGAGGTCTCAGAATTCAATCATTTTTTCGCTTAACTTTCACAAACAGGAGTCAAAGCTTTAAATAAACACGAATGCTCTTTACATCTGTGATGGTGTGTTTAATATCGGCTGATATCTGAATATTTTGACAGTGACAGTAGTTTTCGTGATCCCATTTTGAGATAAAGGAGCCATCGGGTGGCCCCAAATCTTACCGAACGCAAGAAGGACGGTTTACTCGCTATATCGCTGAAGACAAAACATCATCGAGAATAAGTAGGCAGGTAACTCGACTACGAAAATCAAGAGTCATGCCTCAGATCGATGAAGTTCAAAACAGTGACGAACTCGCCACGGCAGATGCGAAAATGCCCGGAAATCGTCGAATAGAAGGTGTCAAGAGATCAGATCGCGAGGTCCTGGCATCAACCATACTCGTTGCTATTCCAAAAGGGACAGAACTGCACTGTACCATCGTTGAACATCCGCTGCAGTCTCAAACGGACTTAAGTTTCACACTGTAGGGTTCAGAACAAAAAAGTTTAAATTTTATTAGATGTGTTTTTCCGCAGGCACAGACTACTTTTCATTATAATGCAATTAAATGCAAAGGTGCAAGCAAGCTGGACCAGAATGATGAAAATAACTCCTGGAGAAGGGGAACAAGAGGGACAAAGGACAAAGACAAATCTCCAAACACAGCTTGGTGACTGGTGCGCGACCGAAAAAATCCGCCTGGTCTGGGTATCGAACCCGCTCCACCTGTAATGAAGAGGCCTCGGGTTCGATACCCAGACCAGGCGGATTTTTTCTGTAGCGCAGCAGTCACCAAGCTGTGTTTTGGAGATTTGTCTTTGTCCTTTGTCCCTCTTGCTCCCCTACTCCAGGAATTATTTTCAACAGACTACTTGTCCTCTTTATAGAAGCCCCAGTACGCCAATGTCCTTTAGATGGCACCCACGGTGCGCGGTTTGAGCAGCCTTGAGATCCTTAAAACGATAACTCAAGTTTGAGTCGTTTGGGTAGCGCATAATCGAAAGAATTCAAAAAACAAATACACGAGACGTTTCCCTGTACCCTCTTTATGATCTTGACTGGATTTATTTCAAATTGAAAATTGCCGAGATGCTGAAGCTAGGCTGTTGAGGCACAAGAAACGAGCTAAAACATTCACATTAGGGAACATTTTGAGCTTTACTACTTTTAAGGTACATTTGAACTCACTGGACCCAATTGTCTCGCTCACTGAATCTCTTGGACTATGAACTTGAAACTTTCCACAATATGCTAAGTCAAAAGGTGGCTGAACTAGTCGGGGTAAAGTGCTTGTTGTTGCCCATTCTTATGCCTTTATAGATAAAGGATCCCCCTTTATTGGAAGGATCATGTTATGTTTTTTATCTTGATTTTTGTCTTTCTCACTATTCGTCTTTATATCTGAATAACCAACTCACTCGAGTTATCATTTCATAAAAACACATTTGTGGGCTTAAAGAAATATGTACCTGCCTAGTGCATATGTAAATAATTAAAGAGAATCGTTTGTTCCTAACAGTTACAGACGCTTATATCAACAATTATTGTAGAGACCTGGACCAGACAATCTCGGCTGGGCCGGATGGGCAAAGACCTGCGACAGTCTTTATTCATAACCTATATACAAAACGTAACAGTGAGGCGGCGCCCTCTATGATAGCGTGTTAGAATCAAGTTAGCATTGCTAAGAGAGACACCTGGCGGTAACAAACAACACTACATTCCCCCTCCAAAAGGATGCACTTCTCTCAACTGCACTAAAAAAAAATTACAAATTCAATCTCACAGACGGAATAACCCGTCACCCTGACCTTGAGTAGCGATGCTCCTGCTGCCAAAAGTCGCTTGATGTCGAACTTCTGTTTACCCGTGGGCTCGCACTCGTCGCTGCCACTCATTGCTGTGGTGGTTCAGTCGGCGTCTCTAAAGGCAGGGCTGGAAGACCAGCAACAGGCTCTTTGGGAACAGGAGGACCACCAACAGGCTCCCCAGGAACTGGAGACCCAGGAACTGGAGACCCAGGAGCGTGAGCACCGTAAGGTACACGATGTCGCCGGTTTCGCTGTTGCATGCCCCGTCGAGTTTCCACGACATAGGAACGTGGACGCTGGGCACCCCTGAGCACCCGTCACCCAGACTTCCTCTCCTGGCGAGAGGTCTCAATGCACCTGCACCCCTTGGCAACGGTTGAACTCCGCTGCCTGCTGCCGCCTCGCCTCACAGTCCCTCTCCTGGAAGGCCCCCAGGGCCGGCACGTCAGGACGCAGCTTCTCATTGTCCCTTGGCATACAAGAACGCAGACGCCGCCCTATCAGCAGCTGCGCCGGGCTCAAAGACTGAAAGGCCTGTGGTATACCGGTACGACAGCAGTGCCAAAAATACATCGTCACTCTTGCGAAAAAGATCCCTAATGGTTCTCACAGCGCGCTCCACCTCCCCGTTCGATTCGGGGTAGCCGGGGCTACTAGTGATATGCTAAAAACCACATTCTCTTGCAAAACTCGTGATGCCATGTGAAGAAAATTGGGGCCCGTTGTCGCTTTTTAGTACTTCCGGTATACCGAAGCGAGCCATGCTACTCTTGATCGCTGAAATCACAGACTGGCTTGATTTACATCGAAGCGTTACGACTTCTGGGTAACGAGAGTGGTAGTCCACCAGAAGGTAACCCTGCCCACCCAGATGAAACAGATTAGCTCCCATTTGTTTCCATGATAGGTCCACTGGAGGCATTGGCACCAGGGGCTCAGTTCGTTGCGTCCTGGTAGATGCGCACCGTTAGCAGGTTTGTACCATGGCCTCGATCTGCTGTCCGACATGGGGCCACTAAACCGAGTCTCGGGCCCACACCTTGCACCTGTTCACCACCTGGTGTCCTTCATGAATCAACTACAAGACTTCTGTTTGCAGAGCTACTGGGATCACTGGACGACCACCCCTGAGAAGCATCCCATCGCAGATGATTAGCTCAATACGGAACTTACAGTACTTCATGACATCGCTGGGAAGCTTGTTCCTCTGAGGCCAGCCGCGTTTCCAGAAATTCTCCAGTGTTACGCACTCGCCGTCTGCTGCATGGTGCCAACGGACATCTTCGGGACTGACCGGAGAACGTTTTTGAATGGAATGGACGACGTTCTGCACGTAGAGCTCCACGAAGCTCACTTCTACGGCTGATGTCAATGAGGCCCTGGACAGCCTGCCGGCTGTAGCCGGAAGCTTCCGGGGAACAAAAAAGGTCCCGTTCTGGTACCTCGTGAGCCTGATACTCAGCCGTTGGATCCTTGGAGGCATAACGTCCACGTCCATTTCTTCCAGTAGGGCTGTCAAAGGCTGGTGGTTTGTCTCCACGGTGAATTGTAGACCTCTGACATGCTCGTTGAAGCGGTGTACGGCCCAAACGACTGCCAAGGCTTCTTCCTTTGTTTGTCTATACCTCTGCTCGGTTGACGAAAGTGCACGGGATGCGAAAGCCACGGCTGGGCGTTCGCCCGTCGGCTGGCCCTGCCGAACCACTGCCACAAGTCCAAACGAGCTGGAATCTGCAGATATGATGGTTGGGTGCTGTGGGTGGTAGTTGGCCATGCAGACTTCTGAAGTAATCATGTCCTTCAGGCCCTGTATTGTCGCTTGTTGACTTGAACCCCAATGCCGAACACTCCGCTTGCTAAGTAGCTCGCGGATTGAAGCTGCAACGTCGGAGACATGTAGCAGGAAACCTCCCCATATGGTTGACCATGCCCAAGATCCTGCGCACCCCACCGACATCGACTGGCGGTTCCATATGCTGCACGTCTGCCACTTACTCCGAACCTGGTGCAATTCCAATTCCGCTCACGATAACGCAAAGAAAACCGACGCTCGTGACGCCAAACTTGCATTTGGCCTTGTTCCAAGTCAGGCCTGCACTGGCCAGACGATTTAAAACTTCCGCCAGTCGGCGATCGCGTTCCACTCTATCCCAGCCGAAGACGAGGAAATCGTCTATCATGTTGACGCCGTTTATACCCTTGAGGATGTATCTTATTTGGCGCTGGAAAACCTCTGGCGCCGACGTGACTGCCGGAAACAGTATCGCCCGAACGGAGTGGTACACGTTGTGAGTTCCTGGCTGTCTTCGGCCAACTTCACTTGATGTAAACTGGATTTAGAGTCCAGCTTCGAAATAACTTGAGCTTCACCAAGAAATCCCAAGACCTGGTCTACCGTCGGAAGGATATGACGCTCTCGACGCACCACCTTGTTCAGCCCCGTGAGGTTGACGCAGATGCGGTAGGCGCCTGACCGCTTGGACACAACGACCATTCTCGCGCACCACCGCGTAGGATTTGACACCCGCCGGATCTAGCCCTGGGCTTCCATTTTGTCCAACTTCGTCTTCATGACGTCGCGAAAGGGGATAGGAACTCTTCTGGTAACGTGAAGCGAGAAAGGGATCGGTATGAGCTGAAGGCAGATGAGTAACTCTTCGTTGAGCTCACCGAAGCCTTGGAACAGCCGCGTCAGCGAAGTATCATTCCTTCCGTGCTGGACGGCAGCCACCGGCTCGACGAACTTGACCACGCCGAGTGCCTGGATACCCAAAAACCCCAAGAGCGGAACGACCTGGGACGGGACCACGCACGGCTTCTGCTTGGTCTTCTTGTTCTTCCATTCGAGTGTGGCGACGAACGGCCCGAGAACATCCAAAGGCTGGCTCGCTGGACCGGTCAGCTGTCCGTCCGGCGGTTTGAGACGCGCCGGAATCCCCAAAAATGTGCTGGGGATGACCGTGGCTTCAGCCCCGCTGTCGATCTTAAAACTAAGTAGCATACCGTCGACTTTCACTTTGACGAACTTCGCCTGAGTGCTGCAGTCCGAACGGACGGCACCCAGCTCAATCGACGCTAGCGCCTTGCTGTGCCTCTCGAGCTTTGTGTGGAGCAACATACCGCCGCGAAGTGGCCGTTGTTGCGACATTTGCTGCAGATTGCCCGGCTTGCAGGGCATTCGGAGCGCGGATGGAAGGTACGTCCGGAAAGATCACACGGCGAGGAGCTCCTACTGCCGACGGCAACGTTGCGCGCTGATTTCAGTGGGCGGTTCTCCGTGACTCTCGCCGCGTCAATGCCTATCTCCTTCGCTTCGACAGATGCCGCCGAAATTCCGGTAGAATCACGAAATTTCGGCTCTCTCTCGGCATCTTCAGCCTGACGGACTTGAATCAGGGCCTCTTCGATTGTGAGTCTTGGATTACGACAAAGCCTGTGTAGGGATCGCTTGAGAATTTTGTCGTTTCCTGGAAACTGAGTGAATCGACCTTCAACCGTTCGGATCGGGGCACCCCGACGGCTCGCCCCTAGCATAGGGGGATGAGCGGCTTGAGCCCTTTTTAATCTTTGGCCCGGGAAGGAGACAGACATTCTTGCCTGTCGCCGCGAGGTAGTGGCATCCTCCCCGGCTTTGTCGTCACGGCGCGTTCCCAGTGACGGCTTGTCCAGTCGGGAGACTGCTACAATGAGGTTTTAGCGATGAGGGGCGCCGGTCTGGGTCCACTTGGACTCTATTACGCTTTACTCGCTAAGTTCGAAGGTCACGGCGCCAATTTGTTTTGATGCAGCGAAGTGGGGGGTGTTTTCCCCGTAAAGCGGTAAAGTATCGCCCCGATTGAAGAGTTCCCCTAGGAGTTTGGCATTGTTTCTCTTCTTAGAAAAGGGAAATAACGAGTTCGGTGGCCTTTCTGTGATTGGTGGAGGACCCGCTGGCACTGGGGCCAATAGAATTGTATAATCGTCCTGATTGGACAGGCCCTGTGTCAGCGGGGAGTTTTCTCGTCCGCGCTGGCGAGAAAACGTTGAGTTTGAACAAGCCCGTGCGCGGAGCAAGTTATCTCCCGCGGTCCGCCGGTCCGCGTAGCTTTGTCGCGAGCGACGAGCAGTTTCTTTGAGCCCCGCCGTGCGCGGTGGGCACTTTGCGCCGAGGCGCGGTTTTTTTGGTATTTCTACTGCCGTGAGCGGACAGTAGAGTTTGGCACCAAGTTTGCTGTTGACGTTTCAATATATTTGTTTTTATCAATCGTTGCTCTCGATTTTGAGCGTCTTTCTTCGAGGCTCCGCCACCACCAACAAGCACCGAAGCGACCATCCAGCGCGGCAGTCCACGATCACCCGGCCCTGACCTACGACTTCTAGGAAGGACCGGGACAAAACAACCTGGTGACCCTCATGGAGGGACACATTCTTTACTGCCTGTCTGACAATTTTACGCATGGAAGGCAGACCACAAAGCGGTCCCGTATCAAACGCTCCTCCACTTCTCGCGAAGGAAAGTTGCATTTTTTTACAAAGTTTTTTAGAACCGTGAAAAAAGATTCGGCCGGCTCACCGGCTTGTTGAACGCGCCGATGAAAGTGTGCACTCTCGTACAGTTCGTTGGCGGGATGGATGAAGTAGCCGTCGAACTTCTCGGCGATGTGGTTGAATTTGCTGAAGTCCGCCCCTTCCACTTGCAGCGAGTTTAGGATGTCGCGTGCCTTGGATACCATGCAATACAGCAGTGTCCGCACTGGAACCTCGTCACTGGCGGCTTAGGGACTTGATGGGCAGCAGTAGTCTTCGAATCGCTGTCTCCACTGCTTCCATGCTCCGGGGTTACCAAAGTGAAATTGCGGCGGCGGCCGTAGTCTTGGAACGCCGACTGTTAAAAGGTCCAGCCTTAGCCCCTGCAGGCTTACCTGTAGCTATGGTCTCCGAACTTCGCAGCGGCCGATGCCGTAGGAGGCAGCCTAGCGAACCACTCCTGACACCATATAGAGACCGCGACCAGACAATCTCAACTGGGCCGGATGGGCAAAGACCCGCGGCAGTTTTTATTCACGACCTATATTGCCGCGCGCGCAGCTGGCCAAGGAGGAAGCGCACGCGCGGCCTAAGGGTTATCGTGCCTGCCACCCACGCGAAAAGAGAGCGTTCGATCCCTGGGAGCGACGCATCTTTGGTTATTCCTGCAATCTAGTTTTCTGCTAAATTCGAGAATCCTGTTGTGTGGTCGAGGTCCGAATGTTCTACGCGTCGAACATTCTACGCTGATTGTTCCAGATGCTTACCCATGTGCACTCTCCGGCAATAAGAAAGACGCACTGGGTGCGCGTGGCAGAGGCGGTGGCTGAGGGGTTCACTGCGCGCGCTTTGGGCAATTCCATGTCGCTCGGAGGGGAGGCCTCACTCGGTGCTCAGCTGCGCCAGCCATGCCGAGACGTGCTTAACAGATTTTTATTTCGGTTTGGCGGGAGAGCGCCTCTTACGTGGCACGCCTGGGAGTATTGCAAAGGAGGCTCCAATGAAGTCTCGTTATCACGGGCGATTTTATAAATTTTTGCGTGCAAATTATCAAATCAATCACTGCGCAAAAACAAAGATTACAGTTATGCTGATGCCCTGTACTGCACAAATAAAATGTGTTGAAGAGTGCGTTTGTTCCTTAGTTTACTCAAAGAATGCCGCGGGTATCGCAGTTTGACCGACCACGAACCGAAATCAAAATTTAAGCACGTCTCGACGCGGCTCGCCAGCTGGCGCGGCTGAGCACCGAGTGAGGCCTCCCCTCCGAGCGACATGGAATTTCCCAAAGCGCGAGCAGCGCCCCCCTCAGCCACCACCTCTGCCACGCGCTCCGATTGGGTCTTTCATATCGCCGGAGAGTGTACATAAGGGGCTCCGCGTGGCAAACCGGGGTCAGTCTTGCCCAGCGTTTGACTTTGTTGTTGCGCCAACTTCGACGCCCGCGACGCTCTGTTATTATCTTTTCCACCCTTTCATTTTTGGCACAATTTCGCGACATTAAATGTTTATTTCTTCCTCTTTATTTATTCTTCTTTTGGTCACCACCGGTAACATTTTGGTGGAGGTGCGGGGTACTTCATTCTATGCCCGTTAATCTTAGCCCTCCAAGAAAATCCCGGCCAAGCGACGTGCAGAGCCCTGGAAGGCTACCCTTCGCCGAAGACGCCGGAGTCCGAAGAAGTCGTCGTAACAAATGTCAGTCCCCTGATTTGGGTCTGCTGCCGGACAAGCCCAGGCCGAAGAAGACGACGATGGCCAACCAGACGCAAGGCCCCGCCGCTCCTTTCGTCATCTACATGCCCGAAGCATAGCGGATGGCTGCCCCCTTCCGTGGTGAACTCTATGAAGACGTCGAAAACTGCATTGACCAGTGTGAACGCGTTGCCCGCCACAATGGCTGGACCGACGAGCAGCGCCTGCACAACGTCTATTCTTTCCTTGAGGGGACAGCCAAGCACTGGTACGAGAACCATGAGTCCTCTTTGATGTCGTGGGACATTTTCAAGACCGATCTGAAGGCTACATTCGTCAACCAGCACCGCCGAAAGAGAGCCGAGGACTTACTGCAAACCAGGACCCAGGGCCCCAACGAGAGCGTCACCCGCTTCGTAGAGGATGTTCTGCACCTGAGCGCCCGAGCCGGTCCTCGAGCTACAGAAGAGAAGAAGCTACGAATCCTCGTGGCCGGGGTGAGAGACAACATCTTCGGAGGCCTCGTCCGCGACCCGACGCCAACCGCCGACGCCTTCGTCACCGAGGCGACAAACATCGAGTGCGCCCTCCAAGCGCGCGCTTCCCACTACCAGCGGCATCCAAGCGTCACTGCGATCGCGCAGTTTAGCGGCGAAAACGCTCCTGGTACGGACATCCGCAAAATTATCCGCGAGGTCGTTCGGGAGGAACTGCGAAGGTTGCTGCCAACAACCAGCCGTCCGCCAACCCTCTCCATCGCCGAGGCTGTCCGAGAAGAAGTGCATCGGGCGCTCCAACCAGAGGTTCCCGTCACCACTGTGGCACCGGAACTGGAGGAACCGACGTTGAGCTACACTCCAATGGCCCGACGACCGCCGCAAGCTCCCCGCCAAGCCACCGCGCCACCGCGAACACACGCCCCAACGCCGCAGTACCCCCAACGACAGGAAGATCAGGCGCAAGTTCACCCAGACCGACCTGCGCCGAGGAAGAAAGACGCCTGGAGGACGGCCGACCGACGCCCGCTGTGTTACCACTGCCGGGAAGCTGACCATGTGTACCGCCGATGCCCATACCGACGGCTCGGGCTGCGCGGATTCCACTCAAACGACCAGCGCCCCGGTATGGTGAACGCCCTCGGGAGATCGACGATTACCAGCGACGACGTCAGTCCCCCGAGCCTGCGTCCCGCCGAGAGTTCCGGTCACCTTCGCCACGACGTCCACCTTCGCCGATGCACCGACCCCAACGTGAAAGCCTGTCGTTCCTCGCTCCACGCCGGGGAAACTAGGCGCTGCAACCCCTGGAGGTGGAGTTGCCGAAGACGACCGACGCCAAGATCCTCCACTGATGTCGGAGGGCCCCCACTCGAACGCTACCAGACACCGAAACGACGCTTCTGCAACGGTGTCCAACAACTTAAACTTCGCCATCGACGGCCACGACGCGTCAGCACTCGTAGACACCGGAGCACACTACTCAATCTTGAGTGGGAGGCTCTCCCGCCGATTTCGAAAAGTCACGACGCCGTGGGATGGACCTCAAATACGAACCGCCGGAGGGCACGTCATTACACCAGTCAGGAGATGCACTGCTCGCGTCGAGATCCACGGTGAGACGTGCCCTGTGAAGTTCGTCGTTCTGCAAGACTATTCGAGGGACGTTATCCTCGGAGTGGACTTTCTCTGGGAGTATGGCGCCGTCATCAACCTCGCGGCAAATCAGTTGACGCTGCGAAGGCCTGTCCTGCCGCCGGCACGGATCAACACGACGTCAACCGCTATTCGAGTTATCGCCGACCATGTGAACCTACCGCCGCGGTCGATAACCGACGCAGCTAGGCACGGTGAAGCTCTTCTGGAAGGCAGCGTCCAACTGCTCCTCGAAAAAGGAATTGATATCGCACGAGGCGTAACAGATATCCAAGAAGGACGTACAACTACTCTTGTGACCAACTTTCGAGAGGAGCCGCAGCACCTAACGAAGGGTACCACCGTGGGCCTCCTCGAGGAGCTTCAGGTGCCAGCCGTGGTCGCCGCAATCTCAGAGGAAACCTTGTCGCCACAGCAGAAGAGCACTACACCGCCGCCGCTCAACATCGACCCCCAGCTCCCAGCTCCGAAGCGCCGGCAACTGGTTGATCTCCTCGCCGAATACAGTGACTGTTTCGCAACGACATCAAAAGTTCGCCAAACACCAATGGCGAAACATCGCAATATTACCGACGACGTCGCACTCCCTGTCCACCAGTCGCCGTATCGAGTCTCCTTAAAGGAAAGGAAAGTGATTCAAGATCAACTCCAGGAGATGCTCGACGATGACATCATTCAACCCTCAAGAAGTCCATGGGCGTCCCCAGTCGTCCTTGTAAAGATGAAGGACGGAACAATGCGGTTCTGCGTGGACTATCGTCGACTGAACGCTGTGACGAAGAAGGACGTCTATCCGCTCTCCCGCATCGGCGATACGTTAGACCGACTGCGCCACTCCCGATATTTTTCGTCGATGGACCTGAAGAGTGGTTACTGGCAGATTGAAGTCGACGAACGTGACCGGGAGAAAACTGCCTTCGTCACTCCCGACAGACTGTACGAATTCAAAGTGATGCCGTTCGGACATTGTACAGCACCAGCCACCCTCCAGCGTGTCATGGACACCGTGCTGGCAGGTCTGAAATGGCAGAGCTGCCTCGTCTACCTAGGCGATGTTGTGGTATTCTCACGAGATTTCGACGAACACCTCAGACGACTTCGAGCCGTGCTTGAAGCCATCAAGACCGCCGGCCTGTCACTCAAGCCAACAAAGTGTCGGTTCGCCTATGGGGAACTAAAGTTCCTCGGCCACGTCGTGAACAACAAAGGTGTTCTACATGACCCCGAGAAGACCCGCGCCGTAGCTGCATTTACGCCACCGGCTGACAAGAAGGCCGTGAGAAGATTTTTCGGACCCTGTGCCTACTACAAGCGCTTTTTTCGAGACTTCGCCAAGCTGTCCGCAACGCTCACAAACCTCACGAAGGACGCCGTAAAGTTCCAGTGGGCAGAAGAACACCAGAGGTCATTCGACGAGCTCAAACGAAGACTCCAGACGCCCCCGATTCTTGGCGATTTCAACCAGTTTGCTGAAACCGAGATCCACACCAACGCCAGTAACGCCGGACTGGGTGCGGTCCTTGTCCAAATGGAGGACGGCGCACAGCGAGCCATCGCATACGCAAGTCGGACGGTGTCTAACGCGGAGAGGAACTATTCAACTACTGAAAATGAGTGCCTCGCTGTCGTCTGGGCAATAACAAAGTTTCCCCCATATTTGTATGGAAGTCCTTTTCGCGTGGTTACAGACCATCACTCGCTCTGCTGGCTGTTGAATCTGAAGGACCCCTCCGGACGCCTCGCCCAGTGGAGCCAACGACTGCATGAGTTCGACATGACCGTGGTGTACAAGTCCGGCCAGAGCACAATGACGCCGACTGCCTGTCAAGGGCCCCAGCCGAGGCCGCTCCTGCTTGCACCAAAGAGGACGACGATGAGTGTCTCCTCTGCGCTCTGGATGTCAGTGACATGGCAGCACTCCAACGAGACGACCCTGAGCTGCAAGCACTCGTCCAGCACCTAGAGGGACAAGGAAGTGCCGTTCCCCACAGTTTTGTACGAACACTGCCAACCTTCTCCATCCGACGAGGTGTTCTCTACAAGGAGAGTTTCAGCGACAACAACACGGCGTGGTTGTTGGTGGTCCCTTCCAGTCCTCGAGAAGAAATTTTTCAAGCCTGCCACGATGACCCGATGGCGAGACACCTTGGCTACAGAAGAACTTTTGCTAGGATACGCGAGAAATACTACTGGTCCAAGCTCGCGAAGAAAGTGCACCACTACACCCGATCTTGCCACGAGTGTCAACGGTGAAAAAAAAAAACACCGACGAGACCGGCAGAACTTCTTTAGCCTATTGCGCCGCCTTCTGCACCGTTCCAGCAAATCGGAATGGACTTACTTGGGCCATTCCCACCATCGACGCAAGGAAACCGATGGATAATCGTCGCAACCGATTATCTCACACGGTACGCCGAGACAAAAGCTGTTCTATCAGGAACGGCTGTTGAAGTCGCCAAGTTTTTAATCGAGTCCATTGTCCTCCGGCACGGCGCCCCCGAAGTCTTGACCTCAGACCGTGGATCCTCGTTCATGGCCCAGCTGACACAGGAAGTCATTCGTCTCGGCCACACCAGCCATCGTCGCACCACGGCGTACCACACGCAGACCAACGGGCTAACGGAAAGACTCAGCAGGACCATCGCCGACATGATCTCTATGTACGTCGACGCGGAGCATAAGACATGGGACGAGGTGTTGCCGTACGTCACATTTGCCTACAACACGGCCATGCAAGAGACCACCGGGGTGACACCCTTTCAGCTGGTGCATGGCAGGAAAGTAACGAAGATGCTCGACGCGATGCTACCCCACGAACCAGCTGACGATGGAAGCCCCGAAGTCCAAGTGGTTGCTCAACTAGCCAAAGAAGTTCGCCAGCTCGCCCGACTCCGAATTGAAGATCAACAACGTGTCGGCGCTACCCGGTACAACCTTCGTCTTTGGGACGTCCACTTCCAGCCCGGAGACCGGGTATGGGTCTGGACACCGATTCGCCGCCGTGGTCTCAACGAGAAACTGCTGAAACGGTATTTCGGACCCTGGAAGGTATTTTGTCGACTTGGAGATCTGAACTACGAGGTCATACCCGACGGAACAAGAACATCATCACGCCGCCCACCACGACTTGAAGTCGTCCACGTCGTGCGCCTGAAACCGTACTACGCTCGATAGGACTGTGGACTTCATGTGTTCAAAATGACTTTTTAGTTTACCGTTCTTTTTATTTGCTTTGTTTTGCTCTCCGTTGCAGCGGGACGATGCACTTTTAGAAGGGGGGAGTGATGCCGCGCGCGCAGCTGGCCAAGGAGGCAGCGCGCGCGTGGCTTAAGTTTTATCGTGCTTGCCTCCCACGCGAAAAGCCAGGGTTCAATCCCTGGGAGCGACGCATCTTTTGTTATTCCTGCAATCTAGTTTTCTGGTAAGTTCGAGGATCCTGTTGGGCGTGTTCGAGGTCCGAATGTTCTACGCGTCGAATATTCTACGCTGATTATTTCAGAAGCTTACGCATGTACAGTGCTAATCACACTTGTCCATAACACGCGAGCGTGCGGCTTTCTCCGGGGAGCGCTAGACTGGTGGCATTCGGCGAAACTAAGCTAGTCACGTGGCGCAACATGGAACGGCCCGCTCGAGGGGTGTCGTCCTGCCCACTCTATCAGCTGGCGGCGAACGCGGAAGGCTGCTCGCACGCTTTTTAGAAACATCATTGCTCGAACAATAAACAGACTAAAGCATGAAGGCGTGTCAACGATGTCGGGCACAAAAACGTCATCAAGATCAATATCGCTTATTAAGCTGACAGAGTAAGCAGGACACCCCTCGGGCGGGCCGTTCTATGTTGCGCCACGTGACCAGCTCAGTTTTTGCGGATGCCACCAGTCCAGCGCTCCCCGGATAAAGCCGCTCGCTCGCGCGTTATAGACAAGTGTGATTAGCACTGTACATAAGGGCTCCGCGTGGCGAACCGGAGTCAGTCTCGCCCCAGCGTTCGACTCTTCTCTTACGCCGACTTCGGCGCCCGCGACGATCTGTTATTATCTTTTGTACGCTTTCATTTTTGGCACAAGTTCGCCACATTAAACGTTTATTTCTTCCACTTTATTTATTGTTCTTTTTGTCAACACCCGTTACAATATACACAAAACGTAACAATGAGGCGGCGCCCTCTATGATAGTGTGTTAGAATCATGTTAGTATTGTTAAGAGAGACACCTGCCGGTAACAAACAGCAGTACAATTATGACTGCAAGCTTCTCTTGATGATTTGTTCTTTGGCACACTCTGACAGTGAGTTTTATAAACTACACAATTGAAATTCTACTTTTCAGGCTATTTTCCTGAAAACACTGAAGGTTTGGCTCTCAACATATTGCTTGGTCAAAGTAATAGTCAGCCAGTACATATAGACGATTGCAAGCTGGGCGACTGGCCGCCGCCATGTCTCTGCTCGAGCAGGCACGCCCGTGCGATTACGAGCTTGCCAAAGCTACGTTCACCCGCGCGTTGCACGCGCTTGCACGCATGGGGCACCACTTGTGGCGCCATGCTTGCAATTGTCTGTAAGCTAAAAAAACCACAGCACTTCTTTCAACACAGTTTTTGTAATAACAGCTATCGTTTAATAGCGTTATTACTTTATTTTTCCACGGCCCTGGGCAGCTGTTTTTAAGCTTTGTTCACTTGATTTTTTCGTGAGTAGCAAGCCTTGCACATAATGAAGCTGGTACAGCGTGACGTTTTGCATTGTTTAATGTCATATCTCCGATTGTGTTTCCTGGTCTAAGCATATGTTTTGAAATCGTCATTCCCTGATTGGTAATTAGCTCTCCGAGTGCTGTATGGGAAAGTAGACGCACGGATTTTTTTTTTAGAGTTGATGTTATACTCTGACGTTGAATACAGCGAACGTAGGGCAGCGCAGAACGTCGGCCTTTGATTGACAGGGGAACAGGGGATCGAAATCTGCGATCAATCAGTATTTGTGACCGCTGCGCTACGCCGCGTTTGCTACACTCGACGTCGGAACATATGAAGGTAGAGTGTGCTTTCGACAGCGCTTCGACCTCTTGAGTCATAGCCTCCTTTATACTCGCAATGCCTGGCAGTTCGACAACAGAGAAAGAGAGTGCCCGGAAGTGGCGTCCGAACTGGGGGGTGCAGGGGGGGGGGGGGGGCGAACGCCCCCCAGAGATTTTTTAGTAATGGCGGCTCGCGAGCTCGATATTTCGCAAATTTCTCAGAGTGCTATTTTTAAGATATTTCGCGGGCATGAATTTCTCGCATTACGGGTGGCATGATGATATTCATCATCATGGGATTAGTTATTCGAGGGCTCAATTATTTGCGGTTATTTTAAAACCAGAAATAAGCAGGAGCTTCTCCATTTCTGAAGCCGAATAAAGCAGTCAATACGCGCCTACGCTGCTCGAAGCGCATATGATTTCACAGTTCGAGGCTGCAGTAATCCCCGGGGCGTCGTGCCGTGCGGGTACCGCCGAGGAATTGGACAAAAGTGGCCGAGTGTATGACCCGCAGACCTACATGACTACGCCGCATGCTGGAACACCTCGGTTCCGAAGGAGTCAAAAACCAGGATGTCCTTTCACATAGGCCGCGGTCACAGAACTGAACATTTTAAAGCATACAATCGCATAAATACAAGACGGGCTGCTACGCCCTCTTTTGTCATGTCAGTCAATCATCATTCCGATCTTTTGACTATCTGCCAGATCGGTGGTGCCATCTCTGGCACAAATATAAAAGTCGAAAAACAACACGCATTCGTTGATTGTTTCTTGAAATCTCTAAGGTTTGCAAGCATGCCCCCTCCTCTTAAAAGAACGTCCTTGGACAAGTGGTTTCAGGACAATGCCGCGAAGAAAACACACTGGGAATTCTTCGACAACAGTGCCATGCGACACTGAGTGCAGTGTGGTGACAAGGACACGAGTACTGCACATTCACCGGGATCACGGGCAGAAGTGGAGGAATCCCAAGCCCCGCCATCGTCTCGAATAGGTTCTGTTGCGAGCATCATAACGAAGTTTCATCCAGCCAGCGACTATCGGTTTCCTGAAAACGTTCAAGGGAGAGCCTGTCTGCCTGAATGATTCGAGAAGTTCAGATGGCTTCACTATAACTGCGATAGTGACAGTGTGCTGTGCTATGAATGTGTGGCATGGTGAACTATGAAATGCGAAAACAGTGTTCGTGGTGCCGAGGTGACTTTCATTTCATCCGGCTTCAGAAACTGGAAGATGGCCACTGAGAAGTTTAGAACTCATGAAAAAAGTGAATGTCACAGCCGGTCCGTGGATAGCTTGTTGCAGAGACTGCAGAAAGCACCAGTGATCAAGCTTCTCGGTGAGCAGAGCCTGAAGGAGCAGAATGAGACGCGAAAGGCACTCCGTGTTGTCTTCAGTTCCATCAGATACCTTGCACGCTCAAGTCAGGCCCTGCGCGGACATTCGTATGAAGATGAAAACCTGCGGCTTCTACTTAACGAAAGATCTCAAGACGTCCCGGCCTTGGAGATGTGGATGAAAAGGCGGGACAAGTGGCTGAGCGCTGACGTTCAAAACGAAGTCACTGAAATCATGTCTCACGAGCTGCTGCGGGGAATCATACTGGAGGTAAAGCATTCAACCTTCTTCAGCATCATTGCCGACGGCACGACGGACGTCTCATGCTCTGAGCAGTTCTCGCTGTGCATCAGGTGCGTGGATCCAGACACTTTGCATCTAATGGAGATTTTAGTTGGCTTGTACAACCCGAGTGATACCACAGTGGCCACTCTTTTTGCTGTGATCAAAGACATGATCATGCGGTTGGGTCTAAACTTTCAGAACCTTCGTGGACAGTGCTTTGATGGTGCTGCAAATTTGTCACGAAGGTTAAACGGGGTACAGAAAAAAGTGACCGAAGTGCAGCAAAAAGCTGTGTACGTTCATTGCAGCAACCACGCCTTAGATCTTGTTCTGCAGGAGGTTTGACGAGGCTGCGAGCTGATTCGCGACGCGCTTGCAATCGTTAAGGACGTTTCTGGAATCATAATGGAGTCAGCGAAGCGAACGAAAGCATATAAGAATGTTGCGATATCTCCTGGCCATGAGAGCGAAGAAGGTACCATCGCCAGTGGAAAAGTATCCAAGCTGCTTCCCCTGTGCCCCAGCCGGTGGGTTGTTCGAGTAAAAGCGATGATGCGCTTCGTCGAGAACTACGAAAGGGTGCAACTAACCCTGACAGACATTTTGAATGACAAGGAGTATCCGCCAGACGACAAGAAGGCAGCAATACACGGTTTCTTGAAGAAAATGCAAAAGTTCAAGACCGTGTTTGGTCTCAACTGCGCCATCCCAATATTTGGACCATGCGAAGAACTTGCAACATCGCTGCAGAAGCCAGATACGTCTGTGGCAGGAGCGCTGAGGGCGACGGAGGTCCTGGAAGCACACTTGACAAGGCAAAGAAAGGAGAGTGGTTCCCAAGAAGTGTACGAACGTACAGACGGGGCAACAAAGAAGCATAAGCTAAAGGCCCCTTCAAACAAGACCACGCGATGCGGTCCTCCAAGAAGGTTCGAACACAGCAGCGAGCCCTGTCAACCAGCGTTTCTACACACTTAAAATTTTTACACCCTTATTCGTGTAAATGGCTCGTCCTCTGGCTAACGCCTTTATTCGTGTAAGGGTGTTAGCCGCCGGAGGTGGTGAAAATCGTGTTAACTGCTAACACCCTAAAAACAATATGGCGGCCAATATGCGACAGGCGATACGAGCCTGGCGAGCCGTACGCGGCTTCTCGCCGGAGCAAGAGCATACGGCTCGCACGCTCGTTTGGTGTCATCTGTAGGCGCAAAAAACTTTCCAAACATCTCTATGTCCAAGCGCCAACACCGCAAATAATACGAGTAAGGCCGAAACCGCTGGAGAATGAACAGCCAAGACTGTCGCCGAAGTCTCGCTCAGCCTGCTCGATGCCGGTCGCATTTTCATCGCATCAGAAGCGCTTATAAAGAAGGGATAGCTTTACAAAACACTGACAGGCTGGCTTTATTGAACAAAACGCCCACTTGCCGTGGACGACAAGTTGACAACGAATCGCTCCGACACCCTCTGTCGACAGCGGCTAGGAGGTATCGCACTCGCGCTCCGTGTGGCTCTCGATTAACTATTGCCTGTGCTCACCTCTGTTACGTGCGTTATCCACTCATGAACGCTTGTGCGTGAACAGCGGCATTCAGCACCTAGAACACGCGCTGGGGAAGCCGCCTAACCTCCTTTTGTTAATATCAGGCAGCATAACACGACGACACAGCTACCAGCGGAACCGAAAAACTCGGAGCGATCAACACGACGGATGGACTAATGGCATCCAGCCCTCTAATAGTTATAGACCACCAACCGGCACACTTTTCAAATTGGGCGGCGACAACCCCCATCTAGCGACGAAAAAAAAAAGTGATCAACATTTGAAAAAAGAAAACAGCAGATTTCTTGCTGCCCACCGCGCGGTTTCATTCACTTACGACATGGACATACACACAACACTGTACATACACAAGGGCATACAAGCACTGATCAATTGCACAATACACAACAAAGAGTACATACATCCTACTTATACAAACTAACAAGTGCCCCGAGCGGTATATATGCCCTCCTATTTCGCGCATCGGTTAGCCCGGTGACCACGCTGGTCTTAATCAAGATATGAAACGATTACGCCAATTTTATTTTTCAATAATATTTTTTCTGCATTTGTCTTAGGTAGGTACACATATCCCTTAATAACTTCTTACAGCATAATGTATTATAATGATACGCGCCTAACTTCTAGTAACTCAACGTGAGTGACGAGAAAAAAAAATCGTGTGAATTCTGTCTGGCAACCACACTCGCGGCGTGGTTGCTATGGCGACGCTGTCGGTACGCGCGCCGGCAGCCGTCCAGCTGGTTCGGCCGTTCGGCTACGGCCGAGTGCGCGAGTCCACGGTGAACGCCGCGAACGCAATCGAGAAAACAAAGCGTCGACTACTGAAGCTGTACGTAATCTAGTTTCCGCCCGTTCGCTGCCGAATTCTTCGTAGTCTTCTTCCGCCCGCTCGAAAGGGAGCAGCCTACCAGTCCGATTACCGCCGTGGCTTCAGTGGCTTCATCTTCGGAGGGAACTGTCAACTGAATTAGTTCCAAAACGCGGGTGCAACAGGCAGCGCAACGTGGCGCGGTCCACGCACAAAGTCGGTAAGCAAACAAAACACTCAATGCCGTTCCATTCTTTTTTTTTTTTTTTTTCTCTCTACGGGGGCGCGCGGTGTTTCTGGGTGGCTCAAGGTATGAAAAAGCAACCGGAAAAATCGGCGCCTGGGGGGCTATGTTCGACAAATGTTTCGTTTCTCCTAAAAAGAAACGGAAGTGACGCAAGGGACTATATCGCGTCTGATTGGCTAGAGGCTCAAATGACGAAAGAGGGAACTTTCGTCATTGGAGCCTCTAGCCAATCAGACGCGATATCATCCCTTACGTCACTTCTGTTTCTTTTTAGGAGAAACGAAACATTTGTCGAACATAGCCTCCCTGATCGACCATGGGGTGAAAATTTCAAGGCGTATCGTATGCAAACGACAGCGTTTGCCGGTGGAAGACTCGGTCGTCCGTGGCGAACACATTTTTAGTATTTTTAAGGATGTTCTAGCTGCAAAAGAAAGGAGCGCCTTAAAATTTCACAAGGTAAAATACACTGCTGAGGAAACGACGCCCCTTTGCGTGCAGGCGCCGATTTTTCCGGCAGAGTTTAGCGCGCTGTGAAATGCAGTGTGCATTTAGGGAGAGTTTTGGCATAATATAATGTTGCTCTTTGGAAATAAAAAAAAAAAGAAATGCTGGCATCATATGTTTACAGACTCTTAGTTATTTTTGGAATCTTAAGTACCCTTTTTGTGGCAGGTATTGGACGCCAGCACATTTTACGTAGGAACGAAGAGTGGAATCCGGCCAATTCCCTTCCACATTAACATCAAATGAGTGCTGTGAAAGCAAAGAAGAAAGTGAGGGTGAAACAGTTCCTGCAGTAGTAAGTGCCAGAAACAAGAAAAGTGCCCCGAAGTGGAAAATATACTCCCTTGAAAAGGATCCAAAAGAAATAGAAGTTATCAGGTATACCGCCGAGCGTCACAGACCTGGACACTCCATTTCAGTTTTTTAAATGCCCATGCCCTGATCAGCTGTTTACAGCAATATTTGAGGGGACCATCCTGTATTGAACTCAATGCCACCATGAACACCATTTTCGGGTTCTGGTCACACCTCCACGCAGGATGTCCTGCTTCAGATCAAGGAGGATATTTTTGACAGAATCTCCTGTACGACAATGCGGGCGGTCCTGGCCCTGGATATAAAGGGCGCCTTTGACAACGTCAGTCACACGCTGGTGTTCGAGAACTTGGCCTCAACTGGGTGCGGGCCCTGGATGTATGATTATGTGCGGGACTTCCTGAGCAACTGGATGGCCACCATCGGAATCGAGTCCATCCGCACAAGCACCATCCTGATACCGAGCAAGGGCAATCGGCAAGGCTCGGTCCTGTCACCCACCTTGTTACCTGGCGATGTGCAAGCCGCCTCCTCTACTGGAACGGATTCCCCGGATGAAGCATACACTCTATGCCACTCTATGTGGACGACCTGACGATTTGGGCTACGTCGGGATCGGACAGCGGGAGGCAAGACTTCCTCGAAGAAGTCATTGAGACGGTGCAGAACTACCTCGAGGCCGGCAACCTCCAGCGCGCCCCCGATAAGTCTCAGCTGTTGCTCCTCCGCGCGGGCAAGCCAATTCCCGAAGAAGAAGAAGGCGGACATCCGCCTCACGTTAAAGGATGGTACCCCCGTGCCGGTGGTGAAGCGGGTTCGGATCCTGGGGCCTTCACCTCCAGCGGGACGGCGGACCCAAGTACACGGTCGACCGACTCATCAAGACAACCACGCAAGTCATGCGCATGGTGAGAAGGATAACGAGTCACAGACACGGGCTCGAGGAGTCGGACCTGATCCGGCTGACCCAACCACTCGTCGTGAGCCACATCGCCTGCGCAAATCCGTATCTCAACCTGCTGTCGAGAGGTAAGGGCAAGATGGACGTGATTATTCGCAAGGGGTACTAGCTGGCACTGGGGGTGCCGCCATACGCGTCGAACGCCAAGCTCCGGCGGCTAAGTGTAAACAACACCTTCCAGGAACTCGTCAACATGCACCTAGCCAGTCAGTGGGAGCACCTGGCCCTCACACTGAGTGGGCGGCATGCCCCGAGCTCGCTCGGCATCCCCATCCCCGCATCGCAATGCGAGGCTATCCAGCTGCTGCTGGCCCTTTGGGACAAGATCCAGGTGGCACCAATCCCGTGGAAGCTGAACCCATCTTTCCATCAAGGTCGCTGGATGGCTCCCGGTCCCTTGATTCCGCTTGGTCCCGTCGTGTAGCATAGGGCCCCTGGTAGCAATTGGGCTAGCCCAGCATTTAAGCATACTCCAGCCTTTTTGTATGTAAAGCAAAACAATTACTGCAACTGAATACTTCTTACCTGACAATAATCGTAGTTTGCACTGCTCAATGCCCTTCTGTTTTATCTAAAATACCGCAACTAAATACTTCGAGTACTGGTCGGAGCACTGCGGTGCAGGTGAAGTTTCTACTTCACCTGTTGCCCTTCTGTTTTATCTAAAGTACCGCAACTAAGTACTCCGAGTACCGGTCGGAGCTCTGCGGTGCCAGGTGAAGTTTCTGCTTATAAAAAAGTGTCTGCCCAAAAGCTTGCTTCAATACCACAAGCTGCAACAGGAAGCCTGATGCAGAGGCTTTAAGAGCAAGCTCCATGCTTTGAATGTTGCTAAGCATGCGCGCTTGTGCAGTGCAACTGTCGTTCAGGACAACGTGCTCATTCTTGGCATTTCAGTTTCACTTGCACTTGAAGGGATGTTGAACCGAAATCTGGATTCCATAAAACACGGCGGCAAAAGCGTGTAACAAGATGCTACAAACACCAAAACATCACTCATACAGCGATATTTCGAATGGATGACCTTATTTTTAAAAATAGGAGGCGCATTTGACAGATTTGTTTGTCTTGTTTCTCCGAGAAGGAAAGGGAACGACCTCGCGTCTCCTCCACCTCGCCGCCTTGAAAGGGCGAAGCAGAGAGAGGAGAAAACGAGATATCTCGACGTCACGCGCCTCATCGGTCTCGTTCAATCTCAACCTCTTTCTCCAAATACGGCCGTCCATTCGAGATATCGCCTTGTGACTACGAGTAGTGTTTTAGGGATTGTAGCGTCCCGCCTACGGCTTCTGCATCGTTTTCTGAAATCCAAATTTCGGTTCAGCAACCCTTTAAAGGGAAACAGAGTGTGGCAGCAATGGGATGATTTCTTGTGTCAGCCGGAGTTGCCTACCATTACCACTGTAGGGCAGCAAAGGCTACAGGCATGCAAGAGTGACTTTGAGAAGCGCTTTCGCAGAACAAGAGCTTGCGATAGAGCGTGTACTAGCTCGCACTTGTCGCCTTCGACCGCGCTGTCACCCTGGCAAGCCTTCGGCAACACCTTCAGAATGCCCGCATTCTTCAAGAAAGCCACAATGTTATGAATATACCACAACAATGCCTGGCTTTTATTTTTTTCTAAAAAAGAGCATTTATGAAACTTTGAAAATGCAGCAGTGCACGCTCATTACCTTCGGTACTGCTTAGTACGTGCTCACTCACGCTCACCTTATCCAGGCTGAAAAGCTTGTGCTCGGACGGGGCATATTGAACATTGGTGGTGTCTTTTGACTGAAGTAATATACAAAGTATGAACAGGAGTGATAAAGAAACACAACATTTAATGCCAGTCATCTCCACTTTTAAAAAGTATCTCAACGTGAGATTAATTTGACATTTCGTAGTAAAGGTGATGAATTCCAGACAGGGTGACACAAACCGTTTTGATAAAAACGTAAAAACAAAATGTAACTACTCCATACAGGTGCCTAATACCTAGTTTGATGACTAGGAAACAACACGGAGGACTAGAGAAATGTGATGAATATAAATGAATAAAGCTGGTCATGAATTGAAGCATACTTAGGTATGTGAGCCACACAACTTGCAGCTGCCATCTCAAGAAAAACAAACAAAGCCTTTAATGATTTCGAAAATCGGAACAATCCTGGCAGGAGTTTCACAGACTTTGGCGATTGCACTATGTGATCAGCAATCAGGCTACAGGTGTTTTCTTGATTGTATTAATCACCTTGATTGCAACTGGCCGTAGCTGTGAGTAGATTAGAATAAGACAAAGCCTCTCAAGAAGGCAGCTCGTATTGTACGTCTTCTGGCCATGGGCGAAGCCGAAAAGCCAGTAGGCCGCCATGACCACAGTAAAGCCTTCGAAAAGCCAAATGGTTCCCTCCTGCATATAAAAGCAGAATTGATTCAGTCAGAGAATAATAAAGGCCGCACCGATGAGTATGATTTTAAGCATGAAATGCTTTTAGCTCCCGGCCACCAAACTGATGACATATCTTTTTTGGGAACTAATGCCAAAAATCACTTCAAAACATCCCAGGTTTCGAAGTTGACTTTTGCGTTGGTTTTCTTATTTGAAACCGGCTTTGAAACCTACTGGGTCTCGAAGTCAGTTTTGGATCAGAAAGGTGTGCACTAGCAGGGTTCAAAATTTGCTGTCAAAATTTTGCTTCCTTGAGACAAGGAAACAAAAAGGAACATACACACCACCGTCTCAAAACCAGCACAGCATACAGCTGTCATTTATTTCCACAAGTCTTCTTCCTTGTCATCCCACACGCTACACATGCTATGGAACCTATTCTTATACACACTATGAAACCTATTAATTACGAACTACAGCTTTAAAAAAATTATCCAACATTCAAATTACTTTTTTGTATGCCATCTCACTACCGAATTCTAAACCAAGAGCGCATCATTCGTTTAAACCGTTTGAAGCAATCGCCTGACGAGGAGCCCGTTGTCATCACGCTTTGACGGCGCACTTTAGTTCACCTTTCTGCCGCCGTCTTGGGGGGGGTCTCAGGCATCGTCCCCGCGCGAATATTACCACAACTGTTTAATTGATTGGTGCAGCACACAAACTTCTGTTCGGGCTGGAACTTGGTCAACAGTGTCTGAGATGAGCCCGACGCCCATTTCAGACGTCAAATAAACTTTCGAAATTGCTTTTATAATCTCTTTAAGAGTTTGAATGCAGGCGTCTATAATTCGCAAAACTTAGTGGCCGCGATTATGTCCTCTGTGACCGATTTGCAAAAATAAATGGCTTTACAGTAATGATTCAGATTGTGATTTATTGGGAATTAACCAGTGCTGTTAATAACATGCTCTGTATTGTCCGCTCTGCTGGTGTTTTTTCTGCCGTCATTGCATCCACGCAGCTTGAAAGTGCACTGCTTTATGCGACAGGTGGCACGCACACACCGAGGCACTCACTTCATAGCGTGGCATGTGGTGGCAGCAAAAGCCTCTGCCAAAAACATGCTAAGCACAGCATTTGTGGCGGCAGAAAAGATACAAGGCTATTATCTTGTTCCCGAGAGTATAGTATGTTGCAGGTTAAGATGGTACGGTGAGGGGAAGAAGCTCCGTCTACACTCTTTTCACTTTAGCAGAAAGGATGTTATAGAGAAAAGAAGGAAACCGCCAATCGTGGCAAGCAAACCCTTTTTGAACTGGCAGAAGTGATGGGAGGCGCCAGGCAATGTAAAAAAAGGGAAGGGGGCGGGGGGGTGGACTGCAAACGTGTTTACCAAGAATAAAAAGGGGGAAGAGTGAAAAGAGGTATTCTTCTGTAGATTCCTTTTTCTCCCAGAGCTGTGAATGTGCCATGGCCGGGCTGGGCTCAACTCAATGCCCCAAATCATATTTTAAAAAAAAATTATTGCCGGCAGAGTTTTGCGGACTCCTAAAATGCCTTTACAGAGAGGTTCCACAAACCCTCTTTCCAGAACCGTTGGCCTAAATTGCGGGCATGGGCACCTGCAGTATGTTTTGCAGGAAAAGGAGGGGGAGGGGGGCAAACCTTGTTTTCTTTTAAAGTTATAGGTTTGAAAGCTACACCCCTTCAGAATAATCCCGCCCCCCTTTTCCGCCACTTTGCTGACGCCCATGATTGTGGGCACCTCATCACTTACAAAATGTTTCCTAGGACCCATGTGTAGAAAGTTGGAGCCACCATTCAAGCCCCTGTCATGACTACAGTGCAGACATATCACAATAGCAGGGAAGAACAATAAATAATAATGGACAGTCTAACCGGAAACCATATTGGTACAGTTTCAGACTCGCTGCTCAGCTTGCCAGCTGAGCCAGGCTAGAAAAACGAAATCGGCAAAGTGAATGAGTTGAGAGTATAAAGATGCAACAACAAAACCCTACTGGCATTCTTAAAAAATGCTGGGGCCTTCTTGTCAATGGAAAAGGCACTCAGTAATTAAATCCAATACTCTTTCGGATAGTGAGATTGATATAGTGGTAAGGTGGGTGCTTGTCCCAAGCTCTTGTTTTAGCACCAGTGGGTGTCAAGTTACACACAGCCAGAAAACAAATCAGCATAGCCAAACGAAGCACAGGACAATTGCATCCGTAAAATAGCCGATGTTCCATATTTCAATTAGTTTTTGATCTCACTCTGCGCAGCACACAATTTATAGCAGACGATTGTCCCTTTTTGGCTCTGTTCGCAGATGACTTGCCAGTCTGTTCGTCGTTTTGTTTCTGTCAGAGAATGATACCTACCTAGTAGCAAACAAACTCATTATTATTCCCTCATGTTAGCAGGCGATGCGTCTGGTAGCGGTATTTTATAGCGAGTTCGTTTCACACGCACTGGCACCGTTCGAGTTCTCTCCCAGAATGCATTGCACTCGCAGAGTGTTGCACTGAGAACTAGACTCAAACCAATTCGCCAAATGCACCAAGTGCGGAAGACTAATGCTGCCGCCATCTATGTTGTAGAAAGAATACCGACCTCAAACCGAAACTGGCGCCTTGCTGTTCGGAGTGATGGGTGGGAATGCGAGAGTACAGTCGCTACCAACGATTATCTACAAACGTTGGTCGCTGCAGCCTTTAGTTTATAGTTGCGATTACTTCAACCAACACGGCCGTCACAGGGATAGTTACAGACGGCGTAAATTTCCGCAACCAGCTGTCTACAAAGCAGCTGGTTGCGATCTTTCAATTCTCATAACCGTTTACACTGAAGAAAATGGATGATGCTGTCCGAGCAGAAGCTTGATCCATTTCAGCATGGCATTATGCGTGGACCACTGAAAGGGTACGCATTAAAACTAGTCTGCTGGAATACCCAGCAAAACTTTTCGATTTCGATCGTCATTACAGGTGGATCAGATATTAGCTTTGGTGCGGGCGTCGAGAACGAGAGCTTTCTCGAACAAAATATGACGGGGCAAGTTAGCTGAAGTAGGTAAATGTTAAACATGATGATGTTGCCCAAGCCTCGGGTAAAATCACTAAATTTAGCTTTCTCTGATGCTTATTGGGCAGTCAAAGTTTCTGCTGGGGCAGTTTTGTCGACAAATGTTCAATTTTTCACCCGCACACGTTGGTGATAAACATCTCGGGGGCCGCTGATGCATTTGTTCTGAGCATTTCTTTACACACTGGTATATTTCAGCGTTTTTATGGCAACAGAGCGACTTAAAACCTCCAAATAAAGCACAGTTTGTCAACTGCTTCCTTCATGAAATAGGAGACGCTCACAGTTCAAGCTCGCGTTTGATTCTGTTGCCCGCGGGACGCAATTTCTATCAGAAAATCTACTTTTTTTCCTTTCAGTTCTGCGACACATCGTAGCAGACAAACTTTCGTCATCTGCTCCAGCACCTTGCCGGCCTAGCCGGAGCGAGGCACGACGGGATTGCATTTTGGCGCAATCTCGATTTTCTCAGTGCAGCGAGTGCATGCTCGCGTGGGGTGTCAGCAATGAAACAAACTCAGAGGGTGCAACCACTTGTGGAGTGCCGGCTGAAACGAACCCGCTCCACGCTGCGAGTGGACACGCGTGGGCACGAGTGCCGTGGAACGAACTCGCTAATACTTCTTCAGTGCAAGCCGGTTGAGACGTTAATGACCAAAATCGGGCTCTCGGTGAGATGGAATGGCAAACTGAGAATGATTTCATGACCAGGGGCCAAACAAATAACAGGTGCATTGTATGGTGAGAGTATTAGCACCGAGAAGTTTGGGAGGCGACCTTTTACAGCGAGCCGGGGCGACAACCTGCTGAGGACAAAATTTACCCCCTCACTCGCCCTACAAAGGCCGAGACGGCGTTAGCTGTCGGCATATTACTTTCGTTTTTTTTTGTTGTTTTTTTTTGTGCGCATTTTACGTAGGAAATGTGAATTATTATATGCGGCCTTATTGAGGTATGGTCTGTAGCTGCAGGCGAAACTTCAACCAACATTCCGAGCATGGTTTCCAGGGCAGACAGTGCATGAATCACAGATGGTATATGAAAAGGAAGAAATGCCACCACACTTGCAGGAGCATTGCAATATATTTACATCCTGCACAATCAACGCTGCTGATGATTTGAATAAATTAAGAGGTTTTTTTCAACTTTGTTTCTAAACAAAAACGTCTCAGCGAAAAAGCTGCACTCTGCTCGAGCAACATGTTAAATATATTCTGCGCCATGGGGAGAAAATTACAAGTGAGACCGCCCAAAGGCCTTTGACTTAAATGCCATTTGTATGCCCGCAAAGCGGGGTCTGATGTTCTCCTAAAGCGCGAGACAAATGGACGGCAGAATCGTCCGATCCGACAGTCCGAACGCCGCTCCGAATTGAGACACACGCACACACTTCCGATCTTGCAAGCGACACAACGATCCGTTCGGCTCCGCCCAGGAGATCCAACTTCCAAGCACTCCAGCGGAGGTCCGCGTTCATAAATCTCTGGTCCCAGATTGATGGTTTAGCTCGCACGAGCGAAGCTAGGAGCTCGTTCTTGTTAGCGCGTGCATTCTTTGCCGGGGCCATCTTTCTCGAATGGATCAGTGGGATCCACGCGTCCGGCTTCCCGTCGCCCGTTTCGACAGACCAAGTATGTCATCATGACGTCCGCGCTAGCTGTGCTGTCATTGGCTGGACGCATCCGACAATCCGTCCGCCGTGCAAAACTATCTGGCGCGTTTGACGCATGTCGGATCGCCGATCTGACGCCTGAAGCGACCAAATTTTTCGGATCAGGCAGTCGTACTGTCGGATCGGACGTCGGATCGGATGGATTTTTCGCGCATGTGTCTCGTGCTTAACTCATGAATCTGCAAAGAACAGAATTTCAGTGTCTGAAACACTTACACCGCCGCTTCCACAACCCCTTGCACAACCGCCTTATATCGTATGGAGGGGGCGGGGGGGGTTCATCGACGGGAGTTGCCTCCACCGATAGCTTTCCATACTTATAACCCAATTATAAGGGTAAACGTGACAAACACGGTTGGAAAAGCTATGAAAATTCTGTCGGCATAAGTCTCACCCAGCGCCTTTTACACTGGGTAAATGAAGCCCCGCTTCTCAACGTGCTTACAGCTCACAACGGCCGATGTTGACGGTGCCTTTCCCATCCTTAGTCTGACTGTCCATGCTCTTTTTAATCTCGAAGTTTTCGGGTGGTAGAATATGATACCAGCTTCTTTTTGGAAATTGCATTGCAGCGCTGAACAGTAGGTCAGCATGATCACAAACCTCCGATCGTGAGGAAACGGGCGCAGGGAAGCCAGCCAGATGCCAGAACGCGAGGCGGAGTCTGTCACCAGACGTCACGGTACACCTGACCCAATCAAGATGTGGCGACCGCAGCGACACTTGTGTTTGCTCTGAAGACTAATAGTACTCCGTGCAAGCAATACCATTGATCTCCACGACAATTTGCTGGATCGCGTGTCTCCGCTTGGTCGTTGCAGCTCAGGTGCGGCCACCGGATGGCCACCTTGGGACAAAGATTATCAGTCAACGTTTTGGAGCATTGCGGAGGCTGGGCGGCAGTAAGCTGAAGACATGTTTTCTGCTCGTTCGTTGTCATTTACCGAAGAAGTTTGTTAAAACCCCGAACGGTGAGAATTGCATTTGAGAACACGTGGAAATTTTTACGAAAGCTCAGCACCGCAAGAAAAAGGGGCAACTCGTCTAACGCAAGTCTTACCGTTCTGGCGGCATGATCAAAGCTTCCTTGGCATGCCAAAGTGCTGCATCTTTGTCTTCGCACGCTTGAATACCGATCAAGAATTAACGCCGTGTGGATTTGTTTCGTGAGTGCAAAGAGCATAAAGATGCATGTGCCTCTGGAGCAGCATTTTACTTTACTCTTACGACTGTATTTGTAACTTGCGGCACTTGCAGTCCAGAAGCGGGCATGATCCAGTGGCGACAAAGGAGGGGTAGGAAGCTATGGCGACGACGACAGATTGCACACAACCATATGGACGGGCCACGTTTGAAAAACTTCAGATATCGCCGCTTCATACTTTTGCCTTCGAAAACCTACCTTCTTCCACAGCATTGCTCTATTTGTGCTGTCATGTGATCCATTTAAATAGATTTGGAACATAGCCATGGTTAATCCATAATAGCAACCACCGATTTCGTTTCCTATTGATAGCAACTCGCTGGAACAGCTGGGTGATAGAGAAGACGCCTATGTGCGACATACCTTCAAAGCTCTGCCATGGCATCGATTTTTGATAAGTATCCAAGCGTGAAAAGGCACAGAGACGCAGCAGTTTGGCAGGCCCAGGAAGCTTTGATCACGCCGCAAGACCGGCGAGACTCGACGTTCGACAAGTTGTGCCTTTTTCTTGCGGTGCCGCGCTGTTGCAAAAAAGTTTATGCGATTTCAAAGGAAATTCTTATAGTTTACACATTGCGAGCGTTTGGCGCTCCTTTCACTAAACAGAGGGGAGCGCCGCCGGAGACTGACACTCGAGCGTGCTCTTCGTGCTCCGAGCATTTCTTGGAGCACAAGTGACTTCTTTGCGCTCCGTGATGTCACGTCCACAAACAAGATGGCTGTGCCATTGTTGAGATTGTTGAGAAACAAAAGGCGTAGCCGGACA
Organism: Ixodes scapularis; assembly: GCF_016920785.2. NCBI lineage: Eukaryota > Metazoa > Arthropoda > Arachnida > Ixodida > Ixodidae > Ixodes > Ixodes scapularis. The sequence continues at coordinate 225,620,363 of NW_024609835.1, forward strand.
GCCATTGTTGAGAAACAAAAGGCGTAGCCGGACAGCTGCTCCTTTTCAGTCATTAGTGGTTAATCCAGCAGGTAAAAACAATTTGATTTGAAAGCCAAGACAGCAATTAGCATTCCGGAAAAGGTTTGTTCATGTGCCTTGCCTGAGAACAAAGTGATCTATCGAACGAGCGTGCTGATAGCTCGGCGACAGAAAAGTTGCCGGCCGAGAAGACAGTGGGACGGCTGCCCTTTTTAAACTGCTTAGTCCAGCTGCAGCGAATAAAGATACCTAGATTGGAAAGCCGAAGCATCAGTTAGCATTGCGGGAAAGGTTTGTTCGTGCATCTCGCCTGAAAACGAATTCATCTATTGAACGGAAGGTTACCGACAGCACAGCGACAGAAAAGTTGTTGAGATGAGAAGACAGTCGGAGCGCTGCCCTTTCTAGGATGCTTTGCCCAGAGAATCAAGATACTTCGAATGGAAAGCCGAAACATCATGTTCATGTCTCGCCTGAAACGAATTGACGTGCTATCTATTGAACGACAGTGTTCCGGTATCAGCATAGCACATCAACAGCTTCCATCGCATTCCGTCTTGCTGCAATATGGAACCACGAAATATCTGGCAAGTGTGAGGGTTTCGTGCGTCGACAAACAAGTTCAAGAATGTTGTCTTTAATTCAAATATAAACAGCTTGCACGGTCAATAAATAGATCAGCCAAGGTGCCTTTCCCCGCACGTGCTCGAAGCGAGTCTCCAAACCTCTAAGAAATACTTAAACGTTCGTAGAAACTTCATAACGTCGCCGTCTCTTTTACTTTGTACCCTGCCGCTCTACACTGGCTTTAATTAATTTACCACCGAAATAATTTTGGCTTCTCCCACCCGTATCCACGGGATGCCAGGTTCGTCATAACCGTGCGGTGGGAAGGAGCTTGTGCGGCTTGTCAATAGATTCGGTGTGTCGCGCTCCTGTACGCCATGCGCCGTTTAGTTGCTGTGCCTGGAGTATGAAACTCGGAGCGTCAGAGTAGGGGTAAAGGAGTGTGGACTTAAAGGGGAGCTGCAATCATACTTAAGCGTCTACCTCTTTTGCGGTTTCCACGTCTCTTTGCGGTTCGGGTAAGCCAGCGGGCACGGAGAGAATAACTAAATATCAGTGAGTCATATTTTAACCGGACGACGCGGAAACCTCCTCCACCTACGAGGGCGACCGGCGTTGCCGAAAGCGCGGAATATGTGACGTCTTTGGTCCTGGGCCTACTACTGGTCAGAGCCGCTAAAAGCTTTTTTTTTAGTCGATACAAAATATAAGTGTCGCGAACCGTTTCAATTATGTATGAAAGTAGTTTTTGTTCAGTATTTTAGATCAGAAAAGAAACAAATGCAGTTTATAAAGTACGGAAACAAGAAAAGACCCGTCGACAAACCCGCCACCAAGCGGTGAAAAAAACGGCGCATACAGTAAAACCTCGTTATAACAAAGTTGAAGGAGCGGTCGTAATTATTTCGTTATAACCATTAGTTTGTTATAGCCAATGTCCATTTCTTCCCACTATTAGCAAGCAAGGGGAATTATGATTGCTTTGTTATATCCCGTTTTGTTATAACGAGGTTTTACTGTACTAGAAAGGCGTAGTGGGATGAGGCTCCGACGAACAATGGGCTTAGAAAGGTCCCGGATGTACGCGGTGGCACTGCGGTCGTATACTGGCTCGAGGATCCGACCGGTTCCGAGCGTTCCCAAGGCTTTCGGCGCGGGCTTGGCTGGCGATTTGACCCTTTGGCGGTATGGCAGCGCGAAGTGGCTCCCATCCTGAACTGATCTTTACCCCGTGTTTACCGTCGTTTGTGGCCAATGAAGTGTTATGCCGAATTAGTCTTTAATCGCGCGGCAAATGCAATGCGAGCTGCCCTGGCCGCCCACTTCATACAGCCTGGTCAACACGTGCTTTAGTGGCACCCTCTCGAGCCGTCGACACTGAGTGCGGCAGCCGTGAGCGCTCGATGAGCTCACTACTTCACGGCCACTCAAACCAGGACCTACGACGTCATGAAGGATGTTATTTTTTGCTTGTTTTTGTAAGTCTAATTTGCCTATAACTTTTAAAATAAAGCGAAATTGGAGAAAAGTTTCTTTAAATTACTACATTCAGTGCGCTCAGGTTCGGTCCAAATTAAAAACCAGTCCAAAAGTTATTGCAGGGCCACTTTAACGCTCCCAATGACGACAAACGAGCAAAAAACATGTCTGCAGCACGCTGCCGACCAGCCTCTGCAACGCTCCAAAAGGTTAATTTTCCGTGTCCCAAGATGGTCGTCCGGCAGCCGCAATCACGGAGCGGGGAAGCGCAATTTAGCAATTGTTGTAGAGATCAGTAAAAAAATATGGAATGCATACCCTCCTAGCATCCATCAGGTAGGGATAAGCATTCTTTGCAGTCTATATGCCCATCAATATCAACACATGTAGCCATTTGCAGGCAGTCGCATCCTTTCGAAGATCAATCTGGCCTTCGTCAGGCACCAGCTTTCGCTCTCAGCACACAGCCACTGTTGGTGGGCTTCGAGGCTGCTCGCATCTTCACCCTCCACAGGCGGGGCAGCCCCGGTCTGTAAATGTAGAATATGAATATGGCAGGTATTATTTGATAACACTTTATGTTTTGGCCGTGTAAAGAAAATCTGCATTCCATTTTCTAACATATCTGTTATGAAATAACAAGGTCAGGTGGAACGGCTCAAGTTCGCTGACTGAAAGACAGAGGGCTTAGCCTGAACCAATATCCTAGCAGCCTTCGATATTGGTGTGGGGGGAGAGAAGGCTGAACCTCTAAAGATGTCTTCAAATGATTCTCTAATTGCTTAACTCCAAAGTTTCAGGCTGCTGCACTTTAACGTTCTGAACTTTTTCCAACATATATTTGCGCTGTCGCTAACCATGTTCCATTTGCCAATTTTTTACACGCCCCTTCTCCTCCAATCAGAACAGCACGAGAGTCCGCCGTGAACAGACTTGGCATCATCGTGTGTCATATATCCCCGATGATTGCCTTCCCCACTAAGATGCATTAAAGCCAAGGCTCGAGCACAAGCTCATAGCATCGCTAGATGGTCGCACTGCACGAACCCTCGTGCAGCCTGAGTATCTACTAGTACTGGTAAAAGCGAGCGAGTTGAAAATGAATACTTAAAATCGAAAGAATAAAGCGCGAGGGACAAGCCCAGGACAACCACGTAAAGCCTGGTTCAAACAGTTGCGTTTGACCGCGTTGCGGCTGCGAGAAACCAGGACATCCCTGCTGCTTATATCGCGTGCCAAGATGATTCTTTGAATTGGAATCCACGCTTCATACGAAGCACAGATGTGCCGGTGACTCGTTTTCGGTTCTAAACGCAACGCAGACAAACACACTCAAACGCAAGTGTCGGAACCGACCTTTACGGTACAGGCTCACGGTAAAGCTGTGAGCCCGAACCGTCTGGCACGTCTAGCCTTCGCTTTAGTACATCTCAGGATGAGACGGAATGTATCATAATAGAACCGATGTGGTCTCACCATTCTGAGCAGAAGTGCGTGAGTAACCGATGATATTTTCGTGGTCGCTTGCACGTAAACAACCAAGGAGCTTGTACACAACGCCGGCATTCATCTGGCTTGAAAACAACTTGAGCGTTGGCTTGGCTTGGATGTCAGCTGCCCATTGTGCTTACTTGAACTTCACGAAATCCTCTAAATTGAGCAGGCTGCTTCTTGACTTCTGCTGTCGGCGCTTATGTCTGCAATTCGGCGGTTTCCGAGTTCGACGATTCGGAAATCATAGGTGTACCACCGCAACACCCTCTTAACACGATTTCGGTAGCCGTAGGGTGTAAAAAGGATGTACGAAGGGTGTAGGCCTTTCCGTACACCCTTGAATATTCAAAAATCATGTAAAAATGGTGTAGGAAGGGTGTGAGCTCGGAAAAACACCCTTTTAACACGAACATGGGTGTTAAAATTTTTAGTGTGTAGACGCGGAGACAAGCCTTCGGAAGCAGTTCTATAGAACTGCTTCTGAAGGCTTGTCTCCGTGTTCAAGCCGAGCTTGCAAGACGATTCAAGCAACCAGGGATGCAAAGTCTCGCACAACTAGAGCAAATAATTTTGTGCGCTATTCAGGAGAAGCCACAAACTGCAGAAGAACTTGAAAGGAAGTTAGGATCCCACGCTACTGATTTCCACCTGGAAAGCCTTTCAAGGCAGCTGAACATGGTTTACTCGCTCTCAAGTGGTCAGATCGGCTCCGTACCCGAGTTTTGCCGTGCCCTGGGCAGACAAGTCCCAGAGGTCAAGAGGACGATGACTGAGGTGATGCGCCTTGCGGCACTTATAATGACAGTGCCAGCGTCAGCGGCATCAGCTGAATGAAGTTTCAGCGCACTTCGGCGTATCAAGAATTACCTCAGAGCTACCATGTCACGAAAGCGACTGACTCAGGTGATGCTGCTGTACGTAGATAGTGAGCGAGCAGCAAAACTTGATCTGAACTCTATCAACAAAGAGTTCGTGTCGAGGACGGCTGAACGACGAACCGTTTTCCGGCACCAGTGAGCTCTTTCTTATTTCACGCTGCTTGAAGATCACCACATTCCGAAAGAGGAAGGACATATATTCGTCCTAAATAAACGTTTCTGAGCGTTTCGATTTTATATATCTATATTGTTCTAGACGCTTCATCCCCCCCACCCCACCCCGATTCCGTTGCCCCCCACCCCCCCCCCCCCCACCACCTCAGAAATACTTCCGGCGCCACTGCCTCTATACTCGCAATTCCTGGCAGTTCAACAACAGAGAAATAGAGTGCCCGGTCGCAGATTTGGAGCGCGAGGATCAAGTAGGGCAGAGCATCATATAGCCATTTCTAGGGGAACTTGGACATCAGCACATAGCTTTTGCTGCGGCGAGGGCCCGAAACACACTTGTTCGCTCGGGAGAAGTGTGTTTCGGCGTCTCGCCGCAGCGGGGCGCCAGTCATGAGACTCTCCTCTAATCCGTTGTCTGCCGCTCCACCTTTACAATTTCGGCGGCCACTTCTCGCGGCCATCTGCCAGGCTTTGCCAGTACGTAGGAGGCTATGCTCGAGCACTTCGAACGTGCGAGCATACTCAGAGCACGGCGGAAGGCATAGGCCGCATGTGAGAGGCCGGCCTTTCAAAAAAAAAAAAAAGACCCTGCCTTTCTCCTTTTATCAGTGACTCTATAGCCACTGACAGAAGAAGAACGGCAATTATATTGTTTTTATTGACCTGCCTGCAGCGCGAGCTTCCTATCTTCGATGGCACTACGACGTCTCGAAAGATTCGATTCCGCAGGCGCAGCTAGAGCACGACGGAAGGCAATCAGCGTGTCCCAAAGGTCGCACGTTCGAAAGAGACACCCCGCGTTCCTGGTCTTTTCAGGGACCGTAGGTGTGTTGAGCTGAAATGTCTCACTAATTTTGAAATTTACTGGTGTTGCTGTCTTCCTAATGCCTCTGGCGGGGCCAGATCACCTGAAGGAATAGGTCCGATATTCTGTAGTTACAAAATCGTCAATACTATAGCAAAATAGTTTTTTCTTGATACATGCACGGTATTTTAGTAACAATCTGCTGCTATCGGTTGCTCGTGGACGGAAAACATTCCTACGCATGACAGCCAATACTGTTTATATGAAGAACTAGTAATAACGGTTCTTCATTCTCGTTTTCCCGAGAAAGTTGTTTTATATTTTTTTTTCTAGAATGCCATTTTGATTAGTAAAATACAAATTCGAGAAAACGTTCGGCTTTCATTTTGCTTTGAGTCGTAAAAAACTTTTTGTAGGTATCGGCGCGCCGACTGCTATGTGCCTCTCTCTAGAGCCAAGCACTGGGCCACAACCACAAAACTTTCTGCTGTGTCCATACATACTTTTTATTGATTACCAGTTACAAATGCCAACTATGTTGTTTTGTTTTTTTTTGTTTTTTTTTACGGACATTTTAGGTAACGTTATTAAGTTCGTCGACCACGGCGATGGTGGGTAAGATTGAGGTTAACGCAAACTATGCGGCAGTATGAATCACATGTCCTTCCAGCTGAAAGTTAGCTACATTGTCCATGCTTTAGCGCAATTTTAGAACAGTATAAATGTTACGGTAAAAAAGGAGCGCAATCACTAAAAAAATCGGCATTAAAAAAACCTTCATAGAACATAAGAATTTTTTTTTCTTTTACTCGGCTTTCCTGTTTCTTGGGTGATTTGTTTTGTCGTCTCTTGTTCCGATGCTAAAATAAAAGCCGCGGTCACATCGGTAACGCATCCCACGAAAGACAGTGCGCACATACTGTCTGAGGCGTCCTTGTATGCCATTGGTCATAACTGCCCGCAGGCATGCACTTAAATAGCCTACTCATGTATGAAGCAAGCTTGCATAGAAGAAGCTTGAGGCGTGTCCACACATATTCCTGTCTTTATGTCTGCAGACCGAGTTTTTAGTGTGAAATTTGAGCCTTGCAAATACGGTCTGGAGAATAGGGCGGTACAGCTTTGGTCAACATCACGGAAAAGAAATATGCGCGCAGCCCAGTTTGAGAAAATGTCGAGTCCTTGCGGACAATTTGCCGTGCTTGAGCAAGAAAGAGACACGGTCGGTGCACTTCATTTTATTACAGAAAAAAAACATGACATAAAATAATACAACGGAAATACGCATGAAACACAAACAGCAGTGGAAAGCATTGGCTCTGGCAAACAAGGATTGAATACGGACACACAGTTTAAGTGCGCACAGACTTTTTAACGAAACGTAAGATCGTTTACTAAAGCCTGACTAGGGCAAATTCTTTCAGGATTGAGACTGTAAAGAGTAAGCAAAGCAACACAAGACGAAGTAGCTTAAAAAAAAAAAAGACGATATGAGCTTACGTAGAAAAACAGATGTTTCTTTTCTGTGACCGATTAATAATAAAAGAGTTTGAGCTAGAGAACATATCGGTAAGCGACGCAGGTTCAGATCTGTAAGAGGACCCAGTTATCTTGGCGCAAATCAAGAAGACATGCCTCTACAGTGACTCATCAACTAGAAATCAGTTATTGTTCAGCATAAATAACTCTCATATGCTATTTAGATTCACGTTGTGACTAGTTGTATACAATATACACGTCTGTACAAAGCAGAGGCACTGGCAATTTGCTTCGTTGCATATTTTACGAGAAATTATTCCCAGTGCGTGGCATACCACGACCGCTCGATTTGAAACGCAGAACGGCGATACGCGCCTAGCACCCCGAGCAACCACCGCGGCGCCAGCGGTCAGTGACTGCTAAGCGCTGCTTGGTTTGTTCCGTGGTATCTCTGCGCTGATCATTATTTCTCAGGCGCTGCTCAGCAGCGCCCTTCGTCTGGATTGCCCGGAACTACTACCACCAATGCATCCAGTCGTGTAAGCTGATCAATCTCGCCTCTGCCTATGTGCGGCGATACGAAGCGGCGCGCCGTACATTGTTTTTGATCGAGCAACCGTGGGCATACATTCTGGGTGTAAGTAGGTAGGCCACCGTCACGTCATCTGCGTTGCGTCACGCTCTACAAAGGATGTGCGAGAGTAAATAGCGGCCCCGTAACAATAGGAGAGTGTGGCCACTCTTAACGTACAAAAATTCAACCAGTAGCGGAAGCGACAGCAGTCACAGGTCATACACCAGATGTAGAAATTATATCATCAGCATGTCAGAACTTATTACGCCCATTCTTTGTTCACGTATCAGTTGTTAGAGTCATTGACAGCCTAATAAAAGAAGGGGTGATTAATTATGAGTTCTTATATGTTAATATTGAAATCTCATAGGCTGCTAAAAATGTTGTTTTGCTGCTTGCCGCACCCTTTTCTTCTTACATTGTCACCGTCTGAAGGACATAAAAGCAGTAGTCAGGGGCTCTCAAAACATGAAGAAAAAAACATTTCAATGTGAGAAGTGAAAGCAACCTTAACCGCAAAAAATGTTGACAAGTTGTTGCGGCTCTTCAGTGTCGCGGAAGTAACAATCGATAGTTCCGTGGTAGTTTATGACCTGCACTTAATACTTCATCTCACGAGCAGTGTGCAATGTGATCAAAGGCACAGGTTTGAGAAAGTGGCCAAAAAAACAGGTTTTGTTTACAAAAGAACTCCTGCAACGAATGCATTTTCGAAATTTTCGCACTGGTATCTTTTAAAACACCTGCACGAAACTCTTGCATTCTACTTCAAGGCCTTCGAAAACATAAAGAGCTATTCGTAAGATTTGAATGAACCACTTATGGGAAAGATGCAAAATGGGCTCTGGCACAATTCTCGCGTTCGTATATTGGGGAATAAAAAAACTGTTTACCTGAATCTACGAAAGCTATATCCGCTGTGTTCAATATACAAAAGCAAACATTTCTTTGATTACTTAAATGTTTTAATTAGTCATCCTAAAAACCATTAAATCAATCGAGAAAGGATAAATTACGCTACATGGCAGATTACCAAAGCGGGCTAGAAAACTGTAGTATGATCAGATTGAGTTTATTGGTTGTTTTTGCTTCCAGATATTTTTATTCTGCTTTCCCTGTTCATAGTATCGTCATACGTCTGGTATTTAAACTTTGTAAACTCGCGAACTGATGGTGTCACGCCCGGTAATCACGCACCACCCCTGATGCCTGGTGCGTGATTATGTATTTAATATGCGTTTTTATGTTTCCTCTCCTGCGTACACCGAAATGTCCGCAGTATTTTAAGTACAGAAAATTCCATGTTTTTATGCGCGTAAAAGACAGCTTTTCAGGAATAAAGAGTGCCGTCAGAAATGGGGATATGAATGTAAAACATCTCCACAGGCATTATTTTGTTTGTAGGATGTTGCTAACCGATTTAGGCCTGCTGGGACATAAAATAGTTGTTCCTTGATTCTACAGAAATAAATACTATACGAGTGCCTTGCACATCGTTTATTTGTTTGTGCGTGTGAAATCGTGCTTTTGAAAAATAATATAGTTTGGAACTCATAATTAAGGGCCATAAAGTTCCCGCGAATAAAATGTGGGGATACGGATGGCCTGAAAGGCATATGACCTCAACCTCTCCTCTATCAAAGAAAATATAACTTAAACAGTATATTTGATTTTTATTTCGTCGTTTCCCGTGTTTAAAGGGGTATTCACACGAGGGAGAAATCCCGGGGATTTCTCCCCGGCACGCGCATCCCACGACGAAAACGTCAGGCTTTGCTATGTGCAAAAGCCTCGCGTTTTTATCTCGTGATGCGCGCGTGCCGGGGAGAAATCCCCGGGATTTCTCCCTCGTGTGAATACCCCTTAAACAACTAAATCTTGATCTCTCAGAATTGATTGCAACAGTAGTGCCCCAGGATCCATCCGATAGGTCAATCACCTTACTTTGCAACATTCAGCCACTAGGAAAAGAATGCAGTTTCAGACTTTCCCTCCTTACTGGTTTAAATCCAGTGGTTGGCGTTGCAGATACATAAGGGTTAAAATACTTGAAGGGACTTCTGGCAGACTGTACGGTTAGAAAGCTGTCAATACGTCAAGTCGACAGTCACTTTATAGCCGTAGTTAAGGATTTGTCAATACGTCACTATGATATGCAAAAGTAAACAAACGTAAAACAAGCAATTAAAACATCGATCCCGATGCCGTTTTAGATACAATAAAGCAATAACAGCGACATAACGAAAGCTACATTGCGCGACGCAGTTAGCACAGACTCAATATCAGCTGATTTTTTTCGCTTTGTTTTCATTTTAACGATTGGTTATACAGTACCGAGATCGCACAGGTTATTATCGGTAGCCGAAGTCTCGACTTAGGCTGGTCCCCAAATGAGCACTGTCTGTCACAGTGATAGCAATTATGTCAGCCTACTGTTTCTCAAAGGAAAACAAACGATAAACTTGATGTGCTAACTCTGCCGCGCCATGCACATTTCCAATTTACACAGCCCTTTTAAATCATCGGAAAATCTTCACTTGAACTTGCCAAGGTGAGAAGGACACTTTTGTTTTCATTTGTAGAAGGTTCGACTTGATTGCCTTATAAGTAACTTATGACTCTGCTGTTTATAAAGTATTGCGTAAGCTCTAGAAGTGTTCCTTTGTTTTCTTTTTTTAAGCGAGGGAAACGCACAATAATGCAGCAAGTAGTAAATTCGCCCTCTGTTGGTAGGTGGTTTCCAGTTGACCGGGCGTCCGTTCTTAGCGGTTCTTGGGGAATCTCAGCTAGGGACCGCGCTCTTTGGTACCTGCAAAAGCAAAAATCGTCAAAGGTAAAAAAAATATATATATCTGCTGAAATCATTAAGGCTGCAGCATTACGGCGCCATCTGGTGATTAACGCAGCAAACCTGCAACGCGGATGGCGCCACAAGCGCCACCCCTGGTTAGAGTGCCCAAACTTCTTAGAGCTTCGAACCCGACAAATGATGTCACGTGGTACATGGGTCACGTTTGCAATACCAGCTGCGAGGAAGTGACAAACGTCTGTAAGCACCTCCGCCTTTATTGCCGCTTTCCTGCTCGCGCTGCAACAACGCAACACACGCGCACTGACAATTTAGCTAAGTGGAGGGAGTCCGCCATTAAATTGCAGAGTCTTTTAATGATTTCAGTTGGTTCGTCTCTCCGACCTAGGTTTTTTACCCTTGGTTTAATTCGATTGTCTGCTTCGGCGTCCGCCGTGTGAACGTTAGTTTTTGGCCTATTTTCCTGGAAGGAAGCTATTCCTTGAAATTTCACAAGTTGAAATGCTCCGCCAAGAAACATATTTGTGGAAAGTTGAAGTTATGCTTACTTCCAGGCTCCAATTTTTATAACTGATTTCAAAGCGAGCCTCTCGATTCATAACATCCTATATTAATATGGTTGGCGGGAGAACGAACTCTCCTCATTTTGACGAGGTTAATGAACGATCTTAAGAAAGTCCTTCGAAATGTTAAGATCTTCACATGATTTTTTTTTGTTAAGTAAGCACTGGTTTCTTAATCGTTTTATTTAAAATAAAGCACCCAATATAACGACATAATACAATACGATTTCATTTCAACTTCATTTTAGCCTGTTCTGAGAAAGAAAGATTCCAATGGAAAGGTTTTTGTTGGCAACAGTAATTCTTCGTTGTAACGAATTTCGAGTGAACATCTGTGCGGCGTTACCGGGAACCCCTTTACGACCGGATGAATGCGAAATGTGAGTCTTTTCTTGGGCCAAAGTTTTTGCAAAGAAAGCAGTTTGCAAAGCTAAGATCTCACGCGTGTGCTGAGCCTTACTATACATCATTAAAAAGAAATTAGGAATACACAGCCAAGCATGCCCTTTTCCCATTGAGCACGCGCATGCCCATGCTTTGGAAAGGGAGCAAGGCCTGCTCAAGATCACCTGTCATAAAACTTGAAAACTCCTGTCTCGGTTTAAAAATGAGGGCTGTACAATGAAGTTAAATACAAACAAAAATGTGCACCTCAGTGTGTTGCGCAAAACGTGATGCAGAGTCAGTATTTAAATTTTTTCTCTTTCCTTGCAGGGTTTTATCTCGTGAACTCTAGGTTAAAGGGGTCATGAAACGCTTTTCCAACTTTTTCCTGTTTAGCTTTCCTCCTTAACTCATAAATCGCGCATTCTACCAAACAGTTCAAGAAGACGGAAAGGGCGGAGTCCTTTCTTGCTCGGACTCTCGTTTGTGCACCCGGACAGAGCCATTATCCCCCTAGAAAATTAGCCCGTCGCTCAAAATTCACACAAAAGTTGCTTTCCCCCACCCCGTTCACCCCAAAGCTGACAGTGCTGTGGAAGCTACGTGCTCGGTGCGCCAGCCACACATTTAGCACTTGATCACGCTCTCTAGCGCATACCAGAGCGCAGTGAATGAAGTCAGGTGAAGAAAGGAAGGCGGCTGATTGGTCCACCATGCGCCTAGCTTCCACTACAATGTCAGCTTAGGAGTGAAGGGAATAAGTGAGGTCCGGTGTCATGTGCCGTGCGTTTGTACCCGGTGACGCGCTTTGTGAAGCGCGGATGTATCACAGCGAAAAGGCAGAGAGTTTACGAAGGGAAGGAGGTACGAAATAGTCCGCTGAGTTCTGAAATTTTCGTACCGAATGTCAGGCTTTTGACTTCGTACTTTTTTTTTCTTTTGGCCCACTGAACGACGTGCTATTAATAAAATCCCAATCTAAATTGATTCATCCCAGCTCCGAATTCGTTTCATGGGCCCTTTAAGACACCGTTGTTCGTCAGTGACGCGAGGTGACGGCTTCTTACCTCAATAGGAAAACTTGTGGTCGGCTAAGAGAGTCCGAAGTACAAGCACAGAAAGACGAGCCATAATATTGGCTTGCTGTTCTGGCTCGAGTTGCTGCCATCTGTCGAGAAGTATAAGAAGCAACGAAACAATTAGGCGCGAGGAGTATCCTAAATCATAAATTGTTAAGCACACTTCAGAATATACTTTATATTCGTCCTTAGATGTGTCACTGCTTCGTACTTAACATGGGATGGTCTGTCACGTTTAATTTGTACTTTTCATCTGAAGGTTAAAAACACAACTATATTCATCGGTGAGCGGGTCATTCTATTGTGTTTGCCTATTGCTCCCTGCAGTTCCTTTTTTCATGAATTTCATTATACTACTATTATTCGTGCGTTACTTGGTTTATAAATCGGAATGAAGAATAAAAAGGCAAGATGTTTTAACTCATTGCAGTTTTACAGTGGTAATCTAAATCAAACCTTTCCCACAAAAATAATATTAAGAAAATATTCTTTATTTAACGATTGTCTATTATTTGATGACTGCATATATGATTTGTATTTATATAAAATATTTATTAACCAAGGAAGATTTATACTGGGCTGAGAGTGAGAAAAAATCAGTGCTGTTCTAAGCGAATCGGAGCATTGAGATTTCTTTCCAAGCTTGTCCGTTATCCAAGGTCCTAGTGCAAGCAAATCAGAACGAGAGATAAGAAGCAAATAAAGCTTTATAACTAGCGATAAAAAATCAAGCTCTTTCTTGTTTTAGTATGGCTGGGTTTACATCAATATATAGAATCTGATTAAACTGCACTAATTATGTCAGAGTGACCCTTCTTCTACATTGTTTTCAGTTAGACGGATTGATCCATCCATCTAGCATATTTAAAATACACCTAGTGAAAAAGAATCGCTACATCTTAGCTACAGTATTTTAAATAAACCTTGTCTTATTTATGTTTTATAATCTTGATTTTTTTTAAATATTATGCTCCTTTTACTCGGTTCTGAAAGGATCGAATATTCTTCGATGATGCCAAGCTCTCAAAAAATGAATACCGAATTTGGTTTCTTGAGTGTTTGGGAAAACAAATAGGATGACAATAGGGGTGAACTCGCTCTAGTCACAAATGCGCGGTCATAGGTAAAAAAGTGTCTTAAACTGAGATGGTGTAATACGGTTAGTATCGGTAATTCTATTATACATGTTTCGAATGTGCATCTGGTAAACGGGCTTCTGTTTTCCTTTTTTTTTTCGGTCTTCGTTGTATGATCGAAAACGTCGAGTTGGCCGGTTACGCGACTGATTGGCAGTGGCAACAAATTTTGAACTGCTGCACCATAGCTTCGCATACGGGTCGAGGCAGTCATTATCTACGGGGTGTTTTTATTTGAATTTACAAATCGCAGGGGTATTCAAGGAGCCGGCTATATCGCTTTAATTTTACTCACTTCGGAAGAAAACGAGAAAATCTGGAAATTAACAGGGAACTAGATGTAAAAATATCAAACTTTTTTTAACGACGATCAGAATTGATGTGTTTTTATTTTCTGCAGCGTGAACACGTTCTTATAGGGAGTTCTTGTTCCCTTAACCTTTTTAAGAATCTCAAGTTTTGAAAGAGCTTCATTTATAATTATTAGATAGCTCCCCACGTCTCCGTCGATACCCGTTTGTGTGCTTTCTGTCATATCACGGTATTAAATTTGTGTTCTTTATCATATCACGATACGAGTACTTTTAAAAAAAAATCTAACCCTAGTTGATATTTAGAAAAAAAATTAACCAACCTTCATCTGTCTCCGGTGGCGAGCCTGCAAGAAACAGAACAGATGTATTGGCATTAGCGGGACAATGTTATGACAGCCAACAGTTGATTGCATTTAAGCAGAATTTATAGTTTCACGTGGGATATCTCGATGCAATTCATATGTACAGAAAAGTGTTACAAATGAAAAAAGGCCATAGGGTACGTGCTATTCAAGATATTACATACCGCATAGAGATACAAGCAATATGTTCATTAAGAGTTGAAAATAACGAGTTTCTCAACGTGTACGTTCTCTTCCTTCCACCAGAATCAATGAAGATTCGAATATTAGTCGCCAATGTGGTTTCAACAATGATAAATTTTGGAAGGTGAAATACTCTAAAATTATTCACCCATAACAAAGGCAGGCGCACCTACGGGCGGGGTAGGGTTAAATGAAAGAAGATAAAGTGCAATGAGACGAAAATATTTGATTGTGGCGGCAAGTAAGTATAGTTGATTAATTAATAACCCAAAAATCCAGAAGGAGGGGGGGGGGGGGAGTTTCAATTGTGGTGCTTGAATCCATATTGAGAACTTAAAATGCTCGAAACGTATTGCAATACCCGCAAACGCATAAATATTATCCTCGCGCTACAGCCGGCGCATCTGCAACACGAGGAAGTAATTTTTAATCATGTCGGAGAGCTATATCGTGCAAGCCGCTCGGTCTTCGTCCGATTGCCTCTCCATTTCAATTTCGCGCTTGGGAGCCCCCGAACACAGCGGGTTTGATTCCGTCTCGGATTGAGAGGCGCAAAACCCCTCCCCCGAATGCGCGAATGCGCGGATAACCTTTAGGTTTCTTTTTGCTCTCTGAACCCCGTTCACGCCTCAACTGACAGCAGCGTCGGAGCCGCGAGCTTGCTGGGCCAATCAGCTCTCAGTCGAATACAACGTGAGTTCGCTCTTCGTAACATATGCTGTCGAGACGGGTTACAACGAAATCATCAGGAATCGGTAGTCACTTCGCTATATCCGCTATTTCGTTATAACCGACTTCGGTTATAACGAAGTGCAAAAGGAAATGGGAAATCGTGATCGCTTCGCTGTAGCAGCTATTTAGTTATAACCGATTTTATTACAACCGGTCTCGACAGTATAAGCCTAGATTTAAGTCACGTTGATTTCAGGGCCACCGCTGATTGGTGTATCCAAACGCCACGTAAAGGTTAAAGCCTTGTCAGGTTTGCCTCAGTCTCTCCCACTCTCTCCGATGGCGGCGTCCAACGCGGATGTTGGAGGAGACCCGGGGTGCGCGATGTCACTGGTAAGCAATTGCCTGTTGCAGTTCCTATCCTCCCTTAACTTCTAAACCGAGGACGTAGAGGAAACCACGTGCTCGTTGCACCAATCAATAGTCTTTCTTTCGCCACGTGACGACGCTCTCGTCCGTAGCCAGGCTAAGCAGAGAACAGAGTCAGGTGATCAAATGGGGAGCGGTTGATTCGTCCCGCGAATGCGCGGCTGCTACTGCAGTGTTAGCTTAGCAGTGAACGGAGTACAAGGGCCGACCGCGTTGCCACAAGGTCTGTCTTAGTCCCCTCCCCTTTGTGTTCGGAGGTGGCAGGGCGGTAGTAGCTCTTCCGCGCCCTCTGTTTGTTGTCGTCTTTGGGGCACGTCGGCCGCTGGCAGCTTTCCGGGCCGGACGGACTGCCGGCCGCTTCGTTCCCGCGCCAGCTTGCATGCTGAAGCGGCGTCTTTGATATTTTCTGCTGATCTGGCCAACGCGATTACCGAAATCCGATTGTCGCCTCTTCGCGAAACCGGATTGCCTTCGTCTGCTCCGATGTGCGAGTTTTGTTTCCTTTGTCTATCTTCCGCCCGCCAGATCCTCTCTTTACCTTGTGTACGACGGCTTGGTCCTTTCTATAACTTGCTTCGGCTTCCTTTCGCGCAGTCTGCCGCTGCCGCCGCGGCTTTGTCGTGGTTCGTTTCGGGCTTGCGCTGTGTGCGGGCGTGTCTGTCTGTGTTTTGGTGGATTCGGACGAGAAAACGCTTATTCCGTTTTACTGGATAGAGGCGGTGGCGCTAAGTTCAAAGTTTCTCAAAACTTCCGCGTCTCCGGTCTTTTTTTCGCGCACTTTGTGGTGCGTGGCTACGAGAAAAACGCGCAATCGTGTTTAGGATCTCAAATGAAAAGAAATAACGATTTTTCTGTGACGCTCCCCTTTCGCGAGTAACGTGACTGCATAGTCAAACAAATCGATAGAGCTCGTTTTCGTATTTGAATTCGTGAATTCCTCGTGAAAAAAAAAAGCGAACATATTTGTAATTCTCCGTTTCAACCTAAGTCTGAGCGCTGACAAAGGTATAGAAGCGATAAGCAGGGACACACATACTATAAACGCGAGGTCATGGCTGAATCACTCCCCTGATTGGTTTAACTAATAATCGCACAAACGCAGTAATGATAAATAACAGCGTGGAAGTGTACCTTTGGCGCCGCTTTATTAATCAGATCGTCTCTAAACTTCGGCTGCTCTTGGACTCAAGGAAAAACGGTTTAGGACGGGTCAAAATACAGTCCAACTCTTCCCTCTAATTTCAACAGCTTGGCGCTAAAATGGACCGTCCGCGCCTCGGTCAGATGAAAGCACACTCATGTCAAAAAAAAATATGTATGATACATGTTGATACATCATACATTATGCCAGGCGCGTAGCCAGGGGCTCGGGGTCGGGGTGGGGGGGCGGGGGGGGGGCATAGGGTTCGGTTCTTTTCGCCCCGAAATCTTCCATTTCGCTGGGGCCCTCTTTCCCCGCTCTCCTTCATACAGCATTTTGTTATAAGCGCCCCCCCCCCCCCCCCCCCCCCCCGCCCCGAAACAAAATCCCGGCTACGTGCTTGTATTATGTCGGTTTATGGGTCAAAGTAACGTGAGTCCGCACTAGTTATTCAGGAAGCACCAAACTAAGGCCACCTCATTTCAGTGTATATATATATATATATATATATATGGGTGGTTTCATCTCAAATCGTGCAGGCAAAAAGGGTCGAATTTTTAATTTCGATGAAAAAAATATATGTTACGGCGCCGTTTCTAAAACCGCATTCGACACAAATCGCAAGTTCGTCGGATTTTTTGTTCTCGACTTATGAATTTTTAAATAGGCCGCGGCGAAAAGCAGTGTTTTTCACACCCGTCGTAGGTCGGAAGTTTCGCTTGATCTCCCGCCATGGATTTTCAGTCCACATTATGTTATCTTTTTTGAAGCACTCTGTGGACACATATAAAAGGCTCCAATACCATGAAATAATTTTAGGCCTTTTGCTTTTTTTCTGTAAAAATGTCAAAAACGCCTCCTCGGTCAATTGTTGACGAACTTTGACAATTAATTACTGGCGATCTACTTGGGTTACACCGATATTTTTTATGTCCACAGAGAGCCCAAAACACGCTCTTTATGTTTATTATAAAATACTCTGGCTGTATAAAATATCATTTGCGGTACGTTTACGTTAATATTATGCAAAAACCAAAAAGTACCATTTTTGAAATTGATTTTCTCAAAAAACCCATTTTTTATTTTTTTCATTTTTTGTTCAAATGTAGATATGATAGTTGTCTACACGAAAATCAAGCCTAGAAAGTGTATATTTTGTTTGCATGTTTTATATTTAGGCCTCAATATCGGAAAAAGACGTCTTTGTTTTGCAAGACCTAAGTCAGACACAGCGACCCATGCGTCTTTATTAATTGTGAAAAAGTTTTCTTGAATTTTCTTCTGCATTTTGTGATCAATTATAAACGGATTTTGTGGTATTGAATATTTATGTATGTTTTGATAAGAGCGGGAACCATGAGATACATATCTAACCAAACCAGCAGGCCTAGTAGACTTTCAATAACCAAAAGGCACAGATGTTGTATTGTTTCGATTTATAAACCTTTCAAAGTAAACTAGCACGACTAGCTATTAGCTGTCATATTACTAAGACAAAGAAAGTCACCACATCGTCGATATATTATATACAATTCTTTACGAAACCAAACACTGGGGCTTGTTCACCGCACATCGCAGAGGTCACCAGGGAATGTCCTTTCACTTCCGTAATACACAAAAGTGGTGACACAGAAACGGTCCGAAACACACAGAGAGTGTGTCATGGAGAGGGGTAGGAAATAAAAATAAATAAATAAGAATTAAATTGCCCAACTCCGATCTTAACGAAAATTGCGTTAAAAAAAATAAAGTATTAGGTTCGAGCGGTGGCAAGGCGATAGGTCCACGCCTGGTGGAGAGTCAGACAAAGAAGTCGACGGCACGTAAAGGTAAAACAAAAAAAAAATCAATATATTATTAAAGACGGGAAAACTCAGCCGCACATGGCAAGAACAAAAACCAACTCCCCCGGGCATTCCCTAAACGGGACGCAACCAAATGCGTGCGAACAGGCTCTCTACATCACCGCCAGGCCGCTACGCCATGACGAAATAAACCCAACAACTGAACAGTGCTAACAAACAATTAATAAAAAAACATTAAAAAAAAAAAAAAAAAAACGTTTCCGAGAAGCAAAGTTTAGCGGGGCGAAGAAACACACACGAGTCGGTCCCACGACATTGAAGTCTGGCAGGATGACGGCGTCCAGGTGATGCTCGAATCTGTTCCTCCCTCTATTACGCACATCCACGACGGCTGTGCGGAACAGTGGCTGTACGAAAGAAAGTGAAGAATAGATTCGAGCAGGCGATGCGCGAGAAGGTAACCGAGACTATGCTTCAAGCTTCATATCGGGAGAGGAGCTTTCGAGGTAGTTTCTGCAGTTACTCAAACTTTCTCTTTCCCCTTCCCTTTTTCAAAAGAACACGTCAGCCGGCGCTAACGTTTCATCTCGGGAGAAGCCCACTCTTCACAAACGGTTATAGTTGAGAAGGAGGCTGACTTCGACCCAACTAGTCTCCGGGCAGAATACAAACACAAGTATATTTACCAACACGCTCGTTTTAATGTCAGTCTCCGGGCTTTGCTCTTTCCAAAAGAGATAACCCTTTATAAGGACAGAACGAGCGGGTTGGTGGGGATAATTAAACTTAGACACTCCCTTCTCGTTTTCTTCCTCAAGTTTAATAGATAACCCTTCGGTGCTATCGGATCTCCCCGGAGAGAGAGAGAGAGCACGGCCGTTTCAAGGTAAGGATAGGGCGCTCGAAGCTAGGGCAAACAGGCGGTATCGTTTCACGCATGCACGGATGGCTGGTTTCAAATTTCCCCACATTCCTAACGAAACCGGCCCATCTTCGTGTGTGCGACTGCGGGATTTCTGTCCCGCGCCGCCGGTTTTAGCGCGCACGCGGCGTTGTTTTGGCTGGCAGAACAGTTGTTGACCGTCGACATTGTAAGGCCGTGGTGTCCTCATCCTTTC
Source organism: Ixodes scapularis (assembly GCF_016920785.2). Lineage (NCBI taxonomy): Eukaryota > Metazoa > Arthropoda > Arachnida > Ixodida > Ixodidae > Ixodes > Ixodes scapularis. The sequence continues at coordinate 225,639,826 of NW_024609835.1, forward strand.
AGGCAACGATTCCTTTGCTTTCCTTTGTGCAATACTCTGACAGACTCCTCCTGGGTGGCTGTCACTGTTCGCCGCGTCCACGACACAATCGTATACATTTCACTCCTCGTGACACAGGGTGCGCTGCTCGCTTTACTGTCACGGTCCGTCCCATCTAACACAACGAGCGCGAAAAGTCGTGGTCATCTGCTGGCTCCGAAAGGGCGGGACGTTCATGCAGGCCAATGAGGGCCCCGAATCAATAAGACGTCTGCCGACTCCTACACGTTAAAAATTTACGACACCTGCTGGTCTGTTAAGAAGTGTTGCTTTCTCTTTTTGGAACTCCTCCGATGTAGCTTGCCGCCTATAATAAAATTTAGATAATCAATAAATATATCAGGGTGGAAATACTGTATTTCATTTTTATGTGGGAACGTTGAAAAAAAGAAAAAACTATTTCCAAGCTTGTGACGACGCGCAATTCGCAAGTCCATTTCGAGCCGTAAAAACACGTTTTTCTACGATATTGATGCTTAAATGTAAAACATACAAACAATATATACACTTTCTAGGCTTGATTTTTGTGTAGACAACTAGCATATCTACATTTGAACAAAAAATCAATAAAATAAAAAATGGGTTTTTTGAGAAAATCAATTTCAAAAATGGTACTTTTTGGTTTTTGCATAATATTAACGTAAACGTACCGCAAATGATATTTTATACAGCCCAGGCATTTTATAATAAATATAAAGAACGTAATTTGGGCTCTCCGTGGACATAAAAAATATCGGTGTAACCCAAGTAGATCGCCAGTAATTAATTGTCAAAGTTCGTCAACAATTGACCGAGGAGGCGTTTTTGACATTTTTACAGAAAAAAAGCAAAAGGCCTAAAATTATTTCATGGTATTGGAGCCTTTTAAATGTGTCCGCAGAGTGCTTCAAAAAATATAACATAATGTGGACTGAAAATCCATGGCGGGAGATCAAGCGAAACATCCGACCCACGACGGGTGTGCAAAACACTGCTTTTCGCCGCGGCCTCTTTAAAAATTCATAAGTCGAGAACCAAAAATCCGACGAACTTGCGGTTTGTGTCGACTGCGGTTTTAGAAACGGCGCCATAACATATATTTTTTTCATCGAAATTAAAAATTCGACCCTTTTTGCCTGCACGATTTGAGATGAAACCACCCATATATATATATATATCGGATGTTATTTTCTATTTGGAACAGATTTTTTTAAGACATCTTTACTGGTACGTGAATGCCGCCTTCACTATCACTCTATGTTTCTTGGGCTAGGCGGACATTCTAGATGGGCACAACCTTTACAGTCTCGTGAGTAATTCGCCAAAATATGTCATGTAAATTTTCAATTATTGAGAAATGACATATGGTTCTTATTAGAAACTTGCTAAGCGTCACTGAAAACCATTAAATCAGTAATTCTGAGACACTTCGTGCGCGCGAGAAGCGCAGTAGTGTGCTAAAGTAATCACTTGTGCTGCAGGTACAAGGCTGGAGCTAATGATAAGAGACAGAAAAATCGCGCGGGTACCGTATTGCACTTGTAGCTTTGTACCTCTAGCACAAATGGCGGCCTTAGCGCACTACTGCACTCCTCACGCGCTGAAAGTCTTTCTGAAAATTACTGATTTAGGGATTTTCAATGACGCTCAGTATATATATATATATATATGTTTAACATGCGTTTCGCTACGACGGAAAATATGGAAAGCAAATTCTAAAGGATAACTTTATCCACCACGGCCGGTGTCCGCTAGGAATAAAAAGTGATAATTATCTTAGTAATTGAATAAAATCCACTCATTCGCTTTTGGAATATTCCGAAGGATTTCAATTCGACATTTGTTGTCCGTCGACAAAATATGCGATCGCAGTTGTTAGAATACATACAACTAGATTTTGTTGCACACTGCTTTCGTGTGATGTTGCAATCTAGTGTCCGCCACACGAAAATTAGAAGAAACACAGCTAGAAAATATTGCCCGCCTGAGGAGACAGCAGAGTAGAACGCTCCTCTTCTACGACCAATGACCCTTGTCAGCAAGCAGTGGCTCGCTACCCGCACCAGCCGCGGACGGTGACGTCGCTTCCGGTTCGGACTTCCGCCGTTTTTGTTTTTTTGCATTTAGTTTCAGCATGATGTCTGAATAGTGTAGAGCAGAATTTCTTAGTCTGATATCTTATAATAATAAATCTTTATTTTTACGTGCCCACAAACTATTTTAGAGTTTATTTGGTGCACACAAAGCAAACTAGAAGAGAGCAGTACGTTACGCATTAAAATACACGTTACGATAAAATAAAAACAATATATAACAGAAACTGAAAAGGCTACGCATAACCCGCCTTACAATAGGTAGTCCTAAGACATCCACCATCACACATGAAACATAAACAATGAGAAAAAAGAAGTCAAAATGAGCCTTATTAAATGCTAATTGAATTCTCGATAAAGAGAACACAGAATACATAAAACATGGGTAAAAAGTTAGCACATTCCTGCTGACCCTTGACGGAACACGAAAGTCTAAAAAACGCAAAAAATCTATTCAGTACACTTCCCCATGGCCTACATTGTGAATAAATATAAAGGCTATATACAGCTGCCTTCGCACAGCAAGCTTGTGCACTGCAAAATCGAACAAGTAACGTGTCATCATCATAAAAATATTTTCTTCCAATATAAAAGTCGTACACAATTATAACCATTCATTTTTGTGTATTTTCGATTGCAGCATGCTTGTGATACAGTTAATAAATTTCAAATGATTGTGCCAAATTCGAATCTTGACCCAGCTAAAGTCTTAAATAAGTGTAATAAGCAGCGTGGCGTAGGAAACTGGAGGCACAATCCGGTCGCCAAAACTCTATACAACTGCTATGGCATATTTTGAAGACGGGTAGCGCGTTTCTTATTTGAATGCACGCACAAGCATTATAGCTACAAAAAAAAAAAAAATCGATGAGCGAATTTTGGGTGATCAATTTGCTTAAATGTTAGTTTACACTCGTAACCCGACATCCGCCGACGTCGATAACGGTACTCTGTAGGTATAGTTCCTTAATATCCAGTGCTATTTATTTTCCTCTTACTTTTCCTTTGAGCCCTTTGACGAAAAAGCACCGAATCCATGCACAAATATAAGTAGCGAGAAAGCAACGCTAAGGCGATTAACAAGCTAACAAACAAATTACGGCACACCATATGATTGCAAGAAGCAAGGACAAGACCGAAAAAAACAAAACAAGAAGGAACGCAGCCCGCTGGGGACGGGGCTGAAAGGAAAGACAGCTTACCATGCAGGTTCCTGTTCATTGATCGAGCACTGTGGCCTCCCACCCTGATGGGTCTTCCTACGGAGGCACAAGAAACATGCCGGTCTTGCGTTACGGGGGATGGTTAGGAAGCAACACAGCAGCAACACACACGCACAGACACGGACGTCGAACGAAAACATGGCACGCTCACCGAGTGCACTACTGTTAATGGGATTAACTGGGAGCACGTACGCGATACAACACAAGGCATTCTTGTTAGCTTTGGCCAGGCCAGCCGGCCGTAGAAATCTCGTTTGCATCGGTGTCTTTTCAGTTCGGGAGGTAACGGGGATTTGGAGAGGGTCCGCTTCGGCTTAGGGAATTCATGTGCTAGACGCCATTGACTACGCTTGTATTCATGCAACCGAAGCGCATCTCATCATGCGCAGCCAATTCGCCTCTCTGTTCCTTCATTTTAGCCAATCATAGTCCTCAAATTTTGACTCATTCTGTTATGGTGTGATCCGTGTACTAGCAGACAATTACAACAATAAAGCGAGTCGCGCACACTTCGAAGAATACCCGTGGGTCTTCCTTCCCGCACAGCGCGCGGGCGGCCAATCGCCATGCTTCACAGAGCGACCCTGCGGATTACGCAAGCTTCATGTTGATGATGCGTTGCCAGCGTGTGACGCTCGCATGCCGTCGGGCGTGAAGCTTTGCTTCCATATATTTTTTTTTTCTTATTCGTGCCTAACATCGGAGTGCACTGTGCATCTCCAATATTCTCCATTTAAGTTGTCGTTACGAAATAAACTTTCTTTGCCAAGCCAATAGGGTTAACCATTAGAGTCCCCTTAATGGCCGTTATCATAAACAACCAATTCTCACAAGCTACCTGTCCTTCTCGACTGTCCTTTCCACCGTCCGTGCAAATTCTTCCCTCTTTACGGGAGGGTGTGATTTGTGCACGAACGCTTTCCATTTGTGCAATTATAAAGAAAAAAGAAACACTTTAGTTTTGCGGTGCAAATAAATTCTTATGCCTCCTTATTCGCCTACATTATTCCACTGATCGCAGAGATTTGTTTCTCGCATGCTTTGTGAGAAAGTCGACCCTTAGATATATATGTTGAGTGTGTGCAAGACACCATATTACTGCCGTGTTGGGATGACACACGCACCTGATAACGGTGCGTTTGATGTCAGTTAAAGGGGCACTCGCGTGGTATTTGTAGAAGCTTGTTTTTCATAGCATATTGTTTGTTAGGCTTCAGTCAATAAAAATGTTGAGTTCTAAACGGCAAGACCTCCTAGTAAACGAAGAGCAACAGAAATACACGGGCACTGTTTCCTCTTGTGTGCCATTCTTGGATCGCCACCACCTCCATAGAATGTAACCGATCAAAATAGTAAATTGCGGTACTTGCGTGAAGATTCGAACGTTAGTACTGTTGCTCTTTTTAGGTGAGTTGTGCATTATATATTGACAAATCTGTCACATCGTTGAGTGTAGTCAAAGTAATACAGAAATTATTGTTTGAAAACGCCACCTAACGGCGCTCCCTGGTGCCTGCTCCAAGGCCTATCTTTGATTAGATTTTTAAGAGAGAAATTGGCGGCCCATGAGTGTAATATCGGTTTTCTGGGATGCCTATGACCCGTACATTGTGTTATCGTCATACATTAACCATCTCACAGCCCACTTGAATGCCCCTTAAAGCATTTTTGGATGGAGTGGGAAAGACTTAATGGTGCCCTTTCATTGCGAACGAGATTTCACGGCGTAAGCTGATCATGACGCTTTCGTTTTGTTATTTTGAACTTTAGAAATAAATATCACATAAGTAACAACATACAAGTAGTTACAAGTTCATCACAACACAGCAGTGGAGTTTGTGTTTCTGATGCGCACCACTGGCTAAGCCATAGAGAGTCCTTATTGCACATGTGTTTTTCCTCCCTCAATTATTTCTCGCTACTCTCAACCGTCTAAATGAAAGGCTGGATAACTTACTATTAATTTTGGATTAGTAAACAGTCTTCTCTGACAATGTATCAAACTGCTTTTCGGGATTTTCATCGATCACAGGGATTTGCGAGGAGTTCGAAACAAGAACTATGGTAAAATGCAAGGTCCTACACTTCCGCTCTGGTCCTGTCAGATTATGCTTATTTGTCCTGTTAAAATATGCGAGATGTCGGAGAGATCAATGCAGCTGTCTTTGTTATAAGACGATGCTTCACCGCTTGCAATTAAAAATGATAGTATAACGTTCGAGTCATCAAAGTCTCGTTAGCTAATATAAATGCAAAACTCTGAAAAGATCAAATCATGATACCGCTGAAAGTGAAATTGTGATGCATTCTGGACAACAGCAATTTTTTTTTTCTAGGATAGTGAAGCAGATATCTACTTTTAAGGGAAAAGGGTAGTTATAGTTTGCGAGGAAAAAACGAAATTGGAAGGACTAGGTAATATCAGCGTCCATTGAAGATGGTCATTGAGGGAATAAAAATAAGTGATATGATAAACAATGCAAGAATATGCACTTGTCATCAACAGCCCAGCAGGAATCTTTTTCCTTCAGTTTCTTTTCGCAGCCATCTTAAATTTCTTTTATTTGAATTTTCTTTAAATTTACCTATTTTTTTTATAAAGTAGCGAATACAATACTCGATCATGACTATCAATTCCGCCAAATGCGCGAAGTGTTACCAATCTTTCTATATTTCGAACAGGATTTGCACAATTTAAAAATAAAACGATGCATGTGAACTGTATTAGCAGCACCGCGATATTAAAAACTTCAACGACTATATGAGCCCAATTAAGACCGATATCACATTTTTCTCTCGATTTCAAATCCCCGTTGGGCGTGTAACTTCACGTCGTTCTGATATAACATGGCACCAACGCTCCACAAGACGGAAAGCAGCGGAACAAAAGTGCGCGCGTGCGATGACCACAGCGGCGCGCCCAAGGATCAACCTCCCAAAACAAAACTCGCATAAAATGCAGCACTAAACCAACACAACATCCGAGATAAACGAGCGGCTGCAAACCGGTACGGCGCGGCGCACTTCAAGTCAAGGCTCGGGAACCCGTCCCGAAGTCGAGGAGTGCGGCACTGGAACGGGAGGAGACCACTTGGCACCTCGGGCCCCTCGGTCGACGAGACAACCACAAGCGCAAAGAAGCCCGATAAGCGAGAGAGCGGCGGCGACCGCCATTACCCCGCCCAGAAAGCACACAATGGCGACGCTTGAACCCGGCCCGACTCCTCACGATGACGTGAAAATTGGCGCTAAAAACCCGGAGCACGATGGCGATCTGTCTGGGGCACACCGCCGACGCGCGAGGAGTCGACGCCTTCCGTCGACGGTACCCTAACCGGAAGCGACGGAGAAAGTAGACGGAGCAAGAACTTGGTATATACCTGCTTTCAAGTTGCGATAGCGATAGTCACCTAGGATCAATCTCAGCCAATCCAGCAGTGTGGACGTACCACGTGACCAGGGGCTCTGAGCATCGCTCCGCATTTCTCGAGGGTCCCTCGACACTCAGGCGGGATAGAGTTAGCTCCCATGGCTCGTAGTGTCTGCCGCGTTCCAACGTATGGTGAAAGGGCGTGTAGAAACGAGGAAAGTGTAGGGCAACATTAGTGAGAGCGCAAACCGGTCAGAATCGACAGTGTGGACCAGAGCGCTTTTTGAAAAAAGCCGCCGCCTCCCACGCGTTGCTCGGGTTCTCCGCTAGATGACGCTGCTTGGCTGGGTTCCGCGTGGCCGTGGAGGATTGGCGGCGGCGATGCTAGCGATGGCATGTGGTGATAGAGGCCGCGTTCTCTAAATATAGTGCCCATTCTCGAGGTCGAGACTATGTGCGGGGGAATGCGACTGGACTGTATAGGACGGCTATGATAGTGAGGTCCACTATCCGCTGTTTGTCGGAAGACCGGGCGCAGGCGATGTGCTAAACATGGCGATGACCGTGTGCGTTTTCCCCAACACACAGAGAAGTATTGTTCGTCTCTCGTAGGCTTCGCCAATGCACCGGCAGTTTCTCCAATGAAATGCTCGGTTGCGTGATTTGCTTTTATTATATAGTTCTGTTTCGATTGTAGCAGGACGTCATCTACACGTCCCGAAGAGCAACATTTGTTTGCAGGGGAGTTGAGAACAATCAAGAATAGAATATTTGCTTCTTTGGTTTTGATCTTGAAATTCTCGCCGATTCGGTAGAAAGCGAAGATTCGCACTCTTCGACATTGCAATGCTCGCATTTGAAGGGAAATTATTATCGAGTGAGAGGCGAACGACGTTGCAAAGGAGGAGGGTGGAATAAGCGAGCTATAAAAATCAGGCCATAGAAAAGAAAAAAGACATAAAAGTAATCGGCTTTCATTATATATTGCCAGCAGCTCGGGACAATAGGGATTTTGAGAACGGCTGTACAACGTATATCCTAGAACAAGTATTCTCCAGCTCAGCTGCTCCTTAGTCAAATCGGCGTGCTCCGTTTCATATACAAACCACGAAGGCGCCTTTAAAATGATATCTTTTTATTCTACCGACCAGCGTTTGAACTTCTCCACAAAAACGTGCACTACAGTGTAAAGATATATTGTCACGAATCACGAGGTGACAAAACAAAGAATAACTGACGAAAATGATATGTTCAATGGGGCGAACTTGTGCCCAAACAAGGAGGAAACAGAAGAAAACAACAGAACGTCGCGGGCGTCGAAGTCGGCGTGGCAGCCGACTTCGAACGCTGGGGCGAGACTGACTGCGGCTCGCCACGCGGAGCCCCTTATGTAGGGCGCGTGGGCTTCTGGAACAGTCGGCGTAGAAGGTTCGGGGCGTAGAACATTCGGACCCCGAACAAGCAACTAGGGTTCTCTAATTTGCCAGAAATTTAAATTGAAGGTATAAACAAAAGCCGCGTCGCTCCCAGGAATCTAACCCTGGGCTTCCGCACGAGAGTCAAGCGCGGTAACCACTCGGCCACGCACGCGGTCGCGCGGTGACGCGCGTGGCAATATGGCAGCTGACATTATGCTGTTCTAGAAAACCACATGCTGTTCCAGAAATGCCCGATCCCCCAAGAGTCATCCTGGTGATTTCTCACACCGGCTGGTGATATTTGCGACATTGCCGATGGGATGCAAATAGACTTAGAAATGCAAAAAAAAAAAAAAAAATATATCACACTTTTTTTTTTTTTAGTTTTTAGGTTAGGCGGTGCAAGCTACCGCCCGTTATGGTTACAAAAGTAAAGATTTCATCTTGCTACAGGATTATTATTCTGTATCTACTGTTAACAAACAGGGCGGGAGCTATTTAAACAAAACAAAAGATTTAAAGTGTGTCTTAAAAAAGTAAAAAGCTGGAGGGGAACCACAGATTCAGATTAAGAAACACGCTTTAAAATTAAAAAGCTTCCATAATAGCTGTCTTAAAGGGCCCCCGAAAAGAAGGAAAACATTTTAAGCAATCTGGTTGGGATACAAGTGTCTAAAACAAATTTTACGTGAAAAAAAAAAATAGTAATATTGCCGGCGAGAGATTTATCTGAATTTTTGCGCGCGAAGTCACGGGTCATTCCGGAATGACCATCTCGGTCGTGAAGGCGAAGCCCACCACAACTCCACTCGCACGAATTGCCGAGAGAGAAAACAAACGGAAAGGAGGTGACTGCCGAGTAAATCGCGTTCCGCGCCGTCAATATTGCTATTTTTGTTTTCATTTTGTTCGAGGAAAATGACTTTTTCGACATTCGTGTCACAACCAGACTGTTAAAAAAAAAATTTGTTCTTTTTTTAAGGGCCCTTTAAAAGGTATAGCGGGTCGAGGCCGGAAGCCGCACGTGCTCACCCAGTACTCTCAAAAATTACTTTCAACGAGTCTTGAAAGAGACGATGGCTCATTTTGCTATAGAGTAAGCTGGCTGAGTTATCTACACAAGTCCCCTAGTTTCGAGTGCGAGCGTGACTATAAATAGAAAGTGGGGGTTTCGTATAACTCCCCTCGACACGCGCGCGCGCGCTCTCGAAGTATGAGAGGTTACACGTGCCTCTGACCCACAATATAAAAGGGGCTCGACCGACAACCCCAAATTTACTTTATTGTGATCTAATCTATTCTCAACGCTTGATTTGGCCGCATATGTTTGCTTCGCAACCTGCCTCGACAATTTCTTAGTTTAGCGCGGACGCGGTCCTTTTTTTGGACGGGCTTTTAATGCCATTTCAGGAAGATTGGAGCGGCTGGAGCGATGGGACAGGCGTGCAAATGCCCGCGTTCCGAAAGCCGGCCCCACCCAAAGTGGGATTTAGTTCGCCGAGCTGATTAATGGAAAAAAGATAGGTGTATCATGATCCCCGACCCCCACCCCCGAAAGTGCCAGTCTATTTGTACCTTACGTGAATCGACGCAGAATATTCGTCTATATTTATTTCCAAGTTATCAGCTTAAATATTCGTGCTCCAGCAAAGCTTGAGAATCTCGACTAATCCTCGCACTTTTGTCAGTCCAGCGTGAGCTGTTTCTGAAGGCTCGTATGAGGGAAACGTTCGACAGCCTATCAGTCGCGTGATCCAGCCTGAGGCCTGATTAAACGGCGAAGCTGAAAAACATTCTTTGAGTTTATATATATATATATATATATATATATAGAGAGAGAGAGAGAGAGAGAGAGAGAGAGAGAAAGATATAGGAATATATAAGATTTCGATATATATATATATATATATATATATATAACATTTCGAATTTCCGGAAACGTTAAGATCAGTTGCATAGACAATGTATTGTTTACGCCTGTAGCAAACGGACATTTCAGTTGAAATTAGACCTTTAGCTCCGGCTAATCGAGTAACTTCCACTTCAAAATTTTATGCTGTCTGATCGTTAAATCGGCAGCTCTTCCAAAGATTAAGACAAAGGAGTGATTCGCCATTTCTCCACATCCTAATTCGTATAAAAAGGAAGGTAGGCTCTCCGTAACGTAGATAACTGCCATCTACAAAATGTCGAAAGGAGAACGCTCTGTTTCTTCGTATATCTTGTAACTAAGCGTCAGCTTTGCTGAAAATTTTAATAGCTCTTTGTTTCACTAAAGATACTAAAGTTTAAAAGAAGATAATATTCTACCCGTTTCATTATTATTTAAAAAAAATGGTGTTTACATATTCTTGTCAGTTCATTGGAAATCGTCTAGACAAAGTACTAAGGGCTCCAGACGCGCTCTAGTATTGAGGTTTATTTCTTTATATATTGCAGAGAAAGTATGAATCTTACGCTTTTCCTTTTTAAAGCAAGTCAAGAGAGGTAATTAAACTCCCTCTTGAATTCTTAGATTAATCTATGTCTCATAAGGGAAACGATCTGACGCTACAGGCGAGCGCTGTTTACAAACAAGTCCACATTGGAATGCAAATGCGCACAAAAAGGATTCGTTTACCGTGTGCGCATGCGCCGACTGCAGCGCCACCGCAGTGGGGTGACGTCAGAACCGCCTTTTGTTGTGTACCTTTAATCGCCACTTCGTCTGAAATTCACAATTTTGCTCTCCTCCGCCAGACGGTCTCTGCCTTGACAGCGAAGCACGACCTCGGTATACGGACACATTTTTCGACGTAACAACGCATCCACCCGTTTCATGGCAGCACGATTGCACATGTCGCTCAGACTTGTCACCAAGCTTCCACCAGCCTTTCGGAACCTTTGTTCGGCCGATTTAAATAGGGAGTGTAAAAAGTGAGCCGTTGTATATATGACGTGCATTACAGCCAACTACGTTGTTAGGCCATGCATATAATGCAGATTAACTCAGTCAGGCGCCAGCGAACGAGATGCGAGTCATCGACGCGAGGCACCAGATGTGGGCAATGCCGTTTCCAGCCGTGTTATTTGTTTACCTTGTCATTTGTTGTGAGTTTTTTTATGCGGGATATGCCCAGAAAGAGCGCCTTATGGACAGGGGATTTGTTGTTTTGCTATTCATATATTTTTTGTGTTTTGCCTTCAGCTAAGTTCGTTTGCATTCTGGGTGTGCAATAATAATACAGATAGTAAACAAAAGTTAGAGAAATCCAGGAAAACGCAAATCGGCGAAAGCCCTGTTTCCTGTTGTCTTCTCTATGCGTTTGTTGCCATCGTCACGAGCCGTCCGAATACGACGTCAAGGAGTCGAGAATTCTTCCTCCCGAAGCGGCCGACAGACGGCGACCCTTGCGCCGCCTTCGAGCCAACAGAATGCCAAAGTAATGTCGAAGATACTCGGGCGCGACCCGGTTAACGATAAGGTATCTCGCGCCGGAGCCACGGCGAAGTTCTAACGGCTCCAAAAACACGGGCCGAAGGCTGTCGAGTTCCTGACATCCGGAAAATATATGGAGCCTCCGGGTCAGATATTGCGTCCCGACGCGCTCACGCTCGGCTCGCCAAAAGAAGGTCGAAGGTTTGTTGGGAGGACATTGGCGTGCTTTGAAAAGAAATCGGTGTTTCTTGTAACCGTCTTATTTGTTTAGATTATACCGCGTTTTTGTTTTGTTTTTTGCACTTTTCTAAAACTTTCAGGTCACTGCAAGTTACTTGGTCGCGCAGCGGTATAAGTGATGAGAGTCGGCTTCAGACTTTGTATTTGTCCTTTTTTATATTTGACAAGTGTTGATATTGCGCGCGCGCGCTCGTTTCTGGGAGATGTATTGCATTCCGATGTTAATATGGAAAAAGAAGCGTCCGTTGACTCGAGAAATGAGCCATGTCACGAAACCAACTAAGTTCTATCAAAAAAAAAAAAAAATAAAGTAAAAAATACTATATTGCTGCAAGCAAGCTCGTGGCGGGTCTATCTTGGTGTAAAAAATGACCGGGCAGTGTCGTGGGGCGGCACTGATTTCCGCAAACAGCAGATTGGAGATTGGAAAGGGTTCTCATGCACTTTCCCCCTTTCCTTCACTTTCTGCTCTCTCTGTTTGTTTTCCTTATGACAGTTTTACGTGGAGACGCCTTTCTCGTCCAAGCATCTTGCGTCTTGACGGTCGAGCCTCGAGAAAATGATAAAGTGATTCGGTCACGTTTGTAGAAAATGGGATTGGTGTTGTCGCCCGATAAACTTCTTTGGATGCCGGTTATTTATGACCGGGCCTTCCAATTTACACTGTTTGTGTTTTGTTAGAATTCTGCCAAAGTATGCAGATGTTCAATTACTAGCACCACTGGGGCCAGGGCTTACTGGAATTGAGAGGTTCGATTTGAATGAGAACGTCGCCACTGTGAGTAGTCGAAAAGCAGATTACTACGCTTGAGAAGAAGTTACGCCAACGCATCGGGAACCCGCGTAGTATCTAAACGTTTATTTTTTTTACAACAAAAGGCCGCGGGAAGCAATGTGCCACGATTATTTGGAAATTAAGAGCAGCATGCGCGAAACGATCTGTGGCATAGGATCAATTCGGATAAAACTACGTACGCCTTTCTCGCAGGAAAATATTATTCTATTTTTTTGAGGGGGCCCTCATTTTGAATGATCCAGCATTTATTCAGCATAGAAACATCGAAGAATTTCGGCGAATACAGTAAATAGCTGGGAGGCCTCGAATTCTGCCCAAGGAATAACCACGCAACTGCCGTGTCATTCAAGATGATGGTAGGAACTATGAAGCGGCAAAGATCCAGTACCTCCCACCCTTAAGCAGGGGCAGGCTCAGGCTTGGGGGGGGGGGGGGGGGGGGGGGGGGAGGAGTGCAGTCAGATGACATCACGGGTTAAGCGCTGCCCAGGTCTGTTTTATTGACCTAATATATGTAATGCCTCTGAAAACTAATAATGTTTTTCTTTAAAAACGCTGGTCTATGTCGACTTTCCATTTAATAAGGCTGACCTCGTAGAACTTAAGGGGCTGGGGGGGGGGGGGGGGGCGGTGTGTTTCTTAAAGGGGAAGTCTCTGCTGAGAAAAATGGAAAGGTGACGTCAGGAAAAGGCAGGGGTTCAGTTTTTGGACTGTAGACTTAGTTCCCAACTGATTACAAGCAGTTTCTTTGTGTGGAACGAATGCTCTGGAAGTTCCTTCCAGAACCCGCGCGGCGGCAGGAAACTTATCTTCGGCAGTGTCCATTTTTAGACTGCCCGCTCGACCTGGTGCCTTCCACTGTCGTCACGGAGCTAAAAGGCGAGATTATATTTCAATGTGTATTTTCGTTTCATTTTTTCCTGCCGGTTTTACAATAACTATCCGGAATATCGCGATACTAAATAGTTTATTCAAAAGGGCAAAAGCCGGTGACTACGAAAATATAGTTAGTTAGAGTACCTAAAAAAACCGTCAAAGTACCCTTTAGCACTGCCGGAGTGCAGCAAAACGACTGACAACCCTCCTACTACTAAAAGTGGATTACGCCGGGCGGTCGCAAGACGACGGACAGCGTCTCTCTGACTAGAAGATGACTGCGTCGGAGCGTCACTATACGACTGAAAGGGGGAATACCGGAAAGACACTGCAAAACCCCCCGTCGCCAAAACCGAATTACGTCAGACAATATCAATACGAGATATTCAACCAGTCAAGATTCATAGCTGTCACATACAAGGTCTCTCTTTAGCCCCTTCCGTCGTAATGCGATTATCCGTCGTATTCCCCGGTTATGTCATTATCTGTCGTATTACCCACTTTGCCGTCATGCGATTTTCCGTCGTAGTGACAACGAACCACCCAGAACATAGCCCGCACTAAAAAGGCTAGAAGGCTGCTCTTTTCTGCTGGTTACCTTGTTTTCTCCTCCTATCGATACCGGAAAGTAAAAAAAAAAAAAAAATCTGATGTAGCGATTGCGACTGCGATTGTTCTGCGACACAGAAAATAAATTTCGAAAAACAGCGAATCTGCGGGGGTGGGGGATAAGCTCCAGAAGAACGCACCCACGAACCCTAGGGCTTATGCCTCCAATTTCACGGAAAGGATGGACAAAGTGCTATTTTTAGTAAAATAATCAAAATCACGGGGTATGCCAGGATAAATACGGTATTTCTCTTTTCTTTTTTTAGCCTTGGGGTCTTTGTTTTCATGACAACAATTAGCATGGAATAAACGCCCTATCCGGCCGGACAATCCCGCGGAAAACTATCGAAGAAAAAAGAACAAAAAAAAAAATCCCAACGCACAGTATAAGTGCGAGGCGTATCGCTCGCAAAGGCCCCCCCGATCGCTTCACGTCACGCGGAGAGCGAACCAATCACACGCGCCAGCGCGCGGACAACTCCCTCCGCATTACTTCCAGCAGCGAGCGCCGCCCGTGTCTGATCTATGACACGTTGCGTGTTATTATCGTTCACTCCTCGCAGCGTCGGCGCAGCTTCAGCCCCGGATCGCTTTGTTTACGCTGTCGGACGCCGCGTAGATAATTAAGGCGCGCGGATTAAAAACGGGAGCGGATTAACCGGGGGGGGGGGGGGGGAGGGAGAGAGTTTGACAGCCCCCGGGATGTGCTCCCATTTCACGCGTCAGCGGACTTGGTCTCCGAGCGCGAAAGTTAGGCCTAAGCCCTCGGCAGTGCAGCGCCATTCGCTTTGTGATGCCACGCATTGCTGCGACAGCACTATGCCACGCACAGCGTTCAACGCCGAACTGACAATGCGGTGGGAGCTACGAGCTCATCCGGCCAATCAACGACCTTCGATTCCCTCACCACGTGGCCTCCTTGCCTACTCACCCTTCCTACTCTCTGGGCGTGGGTAGAGGGGGGGAGCGTGATCACTTGGCGAAAGGTACACCTGGCCCGACGAGCAAGTGGTTTCCACCGCACTGCCAGCTTAGGGGCGAATCGGGGAGATACTCCATTCACGGCTAAGTCGATAGTGCCGTGGAAGCGATACTTGCTCGTAGGATCAGGAATACTTCGTTCTTTCGCCACGTAACCACTGTCCCGCCCGCACAGAAGAGCGCAGGGTCAGCTGATCAAACGGAGGAGGTTCAATGGCCCGGCGAGTGCGTAGCTTTCACCTCGCAGTCAGCTTAGGAGTGAGCCAAGTATGTACGCCGGCTGAAAAGAAGAGCTAACTATACCTGTTTTTTTAAATTATTATTTCTGTCTCTTTTTGGCTTTTGTTTCCACCGGCCCTGTGACGCGTGATGAGCTATAGACACGCGGGGGATAAAGTGGCCCGCGTAATTAATCCGCGCCGGGAAAAAATAAATAAAGAAAGAATGTGGGGGGGGAGGGGATTCACCGAAACTGACTTTATGCTGGCACCGAGCGCGGCGTGGTATGATAATCTGGTTCGTATAAGTGCTAATTTAAAACTCCTTTATTTCTTTTGTCCCGCGTCTATTGACTGACGTAAAATAGAACGCGCTATGAAAGCGGAATAAAAGCCTGGAGTTAATATATATTACGAGAAAAAGAAAAGGAAATGGGCCTGATTAATTTTGTTCCTCCATGCTGCGATCACTCAAACTCGCCGTTGCAGCGTTATTCGAAAGTGAAAATTAGGTTACACTTCATATGCGTCATAATGACCTATGGACCTTCTGCGTGTCTTTTTGACGTAGCATATACCGAAACGAAGTCACCTGACAGCAGAGTTGGCAGAAACGCGTTACAATTGTAACGGCGTTACCGGTAACGCGTTATTCATTTTGGTAACGGAGTAATGTACTCGTTACAATTTAAAAAAAGTAACGCGTAACGTACTTACGTTACTTGTTTCGAGTAACGGTTAACGTAGTTACGTTACTCGTTGCATGTCTTCCCGAGAATGAGAACAAACTATTATACTCCAATTTTTGTTTGTGTCTAAGCGCCAAAGCGTCTGAATCTTTTCCTCGTCTGTTTGCGTTTCTTTTTTTTTTTTTTCGGCGGGGGGGGGGGGGGGGGGGGATTTAGATAAAACCGCAAAGAAATATTGTAATTAAGTTTAATTTCTGGATAGACTTGATGGTTCTTGAAATCTGGCGCTAGTGCGTACCCATAACGTCAAAACAGTAAAACGTGGTACCTACTGAAAAAAGTACCACAAGACAAGGACATAAAGTAAGACACATCACGAGCGCTAAACTTTCAACTAACTGTTTATTGCAACAACAGAAACTATTTATACACTCAATCTCGCTTCTCAAGCAGGAATTCAAATTCTTTATCTGTTAAATGAAATGTCGGGCCACTTATGCATGACACTCCCTTGCATTCTGATGTTGAGTGCAAGGGAGTGAGAGATGCATAAGTGCCCCGACTGTTCATTTAACAGATAAAGAATCTGAATTCCTGCTTGAGAAGCCAGATTGGGCGTATAAACAGTTTCTGTTATTTCAATTAACAGTCAGTTGAAAGTTTAGCGCCTGTGCTGTGTCTCTTACTTTATGCCCTTGTTTGTGGCCCTTTTTTGTAAAAAAAAAACAAAAAAAAAAAAAACGACGCACTAACTAGCCCACCTCCCACAATTGATAGAATGTGGTAATTCAAACTTTTATTAAGTGACGCAAAAGTGACGCAAAACACAGTCTGAGTTGTGACATTAAGCTATGCAAGCGTGACGTTTTGCATTGCTTAATGTCACAACTCGGACTGTGTTTTTTGGTCTAAACATATGATTCGGCATCGTCATTCGCTGAGCTGCCTCCGTAAGTTGCGCTGATTGGCTTTCCAAGAGTTGTGCGTGAAAGTACACGCACAGACTTTTTTTAGACTGTGTTACTCTTTATCGGTACCGTTAACGATAACGCGTTCATTTTATTTTGAGGCAACGTAGGTCGGTAGCTCGTTCCTCTTCTTTGCAAGTAACGAATAACGTACTTTGTTACTTTTTTCGGTAACGGCTTCAATACTCACCCCCTGACTGTGCTCTATATGGTTTAATATACAAACATGTGCTCAGGAGGTGCGTCACCTCCACAGAAAGTCGAAGTTTCATACGTGCACGTGATTCCCCTTCACCTCACAAGCAAAAAAATAAAAGGTTCCTTCCCGAGTGTGTTTATGTGTAGGTAGAAAACAAATTGAGCAAATTCGAAGGACTAAAAGTAGTCATAATAAAATCTTAGAACTTGCAGAAGGAACTCCCTCAGCAGCCTCTACCGGTCGACACAGGAAGCTCGGTTTTTTCAGCCGTCAAGGCCGCGTCAAGATTATAAAAGGCAAAGGCCAGGTGACGGTTGTCTTTTGGCTGCTATAATTCGCTTCACCTCACAATGGATTGCAGCAGAAGCTATACGGAATGCCAGATTCAATCGGGATCCAGTTGAGACCATGCGATAGCTCCGACCGTGTATATCACATTCTTAAAAAAGAGGTTCCCAAAAGGGTGGAAGAAGCAACTTTTACACCCTTAATTGGGTAAGGAAGGAAGTGCCTTGCTCACTGCCTCCTCGAGGGAGACAGACACTAGCCCCCGATGTATAATTGAGAGCTGTGTGTCTGTTAATCAGCTGGTGGCAATATAGGACTCTCTCTCTCTCTCTCTCGAGGGGGGGCTCCGTAATTTTAGCGTTAATTTTTTTATATTAGGCAGAGTTCAGATGTTGAAACTGAAGTCATGCGAACCAATTGGCGGCATATGCTACTAGCTAAGCAGTGTATACGGATGGCATCGTTCTGGGGTAAAAATGTGACATTGTATTAGTGTTCTAGAGTTTAGCCATATATCTTAAAAAATCAATGTCACGTTGATATGTAGCGGTAGAGATTTAGGAGATGCTAAAATCGCCACGTCTTAAAGCAGGCCCACCAGAGTCAGGGTTAAATCCGTTCCCTGTAGACAAGTTTTCTGCCGACTTTGCAAGGCTCCAGCTCACCACAATTTCTACGAAGAAACAGAACCGACATAATTGTTTCATCCAAAAGACCACAGCAATTGCTCGTAATGGTTGCCACGCTTTCTTGTGTCCCTTGTGTGTAAGACGTAGCTCTTGTCTGAGTTGATGTGCTTCTCAGGACATCCTTTGTTTCGGCTGGCGTCCGTATGTCCCTACTGCTCGTGCCTGCCCACTCGTCCAGAAGGCATTGTCAGAACAAAGCACTCAATCCAAGTGGGGACTTTGTGGCCAGCCTGTTCGGCGAGTACTTCAAAAGCTGTTCCACATGCCGTGACCCGAACTCCATAACGTGTTTGCGATCCACATCCCGTCAAAGAGAATCCACGGGTGGCAGGAACACTCCAGCGCGTTCACGCAAAACAAAGCAAAACAATATCTCTTAGATTATTTTTACAACTCCGCGGTTCCATTGGTGGTTCTCAAACGTGTCGGCGAAAAACAATTACAGCAAACTTGGGCAGGAGGAGAGACGCGAAAAGCCGCAGCAGAGCGTGGACCTCTCAAGAGTCCTAAGGGTCTTGAGAGCCTTGAGACCGCGACTCTGTGTTGAGTACGGTGGCCGGATGAACACAAAGAACGGCGTCCCGGCGGTGGTCAAACAAGAGAAGGGAGAAAAAGGACAACGGTCCGTTTATTGTTACTAATGTGCGCAAATATTGACGCCTTCTCTGGCGACCTGCCCCCCACGGTTCAGGAGATCGCGCGCGTAACGTCGCTGACTTATGACGCGCAAGGAACAAAAAACAACCCAGGCGCCATTATGTATTCGATGTATACCCGAGAGTTTGTAATTAAGATACATTTGAGAGTTTTAGACAACCCCTTTTGCACATGCGATACGGTACGATGAGCCCTCTGGTACGAACTAGTAACTACGCATATGTGAGTGTTCTGCGTTAGCGCATGCGCAGTTCGTACCGGAGGGCCCACCGAACCTTATCGGAGGTGCAAAAACGGTTCCCTAAAACTCTTTATAATCACTGACACCGTAAGATACGCGGCGAGTGGGTCATTGACTATGCTCATGCTTCTTGCTTTGCGATCCGTTCTTTGATGTTCTTATCCGCAAATACGGCAATCATATTGGTTAGGGAGCGATTATAATATGTTAGAGAGATGCCCCACGTCTCTTACGTTATTAATAACTATAATCGAGTTTTTTTTTAATATTCCTATGTAAAAAGGGGTCTTACAGCATGCCTCCATTTCTTAATAAGTGCGAGATATTGTTCTGCGCATAGAAGTGAATAAACTATGGAATTGACCTAAACTGGGTGTGCGTCGTCACACCTAAAATTGCACTCCAGAAACTGCACGTGGGAGCCTTAATTTGGTGACACTGCCATTCGTTTTAAACATAATAGCCAATTATCAATATATATAGTTAATTTGCACGTTCATAGTTAAAACAGAGAACAATATCACGTGTCAGCCAACCGTCCATAACACTATTGAAGAGTGAGGTATAGGTCTGTTGGATCAAGGACAGGGGGCGTTAGACGTCGAGAGTGTCTGTTTTGTACTATCGTGGTAGAATGATAAAGCCTATTTTATCACAACATAAGTAATCTGTTTTTGTTTTGTTTTTCTACCAAAAGCTTAGTTGATTGTCAGCGCTGTATTCTGTCTGTTCCTGTTCTTCGGCCGTTGTCTTTTCGCGCTGTTTTCTTATTATGGTATCGTACCAGCTCGCCCAACTTTACATCCCTCTTGGCCACAAAACACCTAGCCACATCCACCGAGATAATGTTGTGCTTTCCGGCGTGCGGCCGATGTGCTCCACTGTTACGGGACACAAATAATATGTTCCTGTAGGTTTGTTTTTACATCTCACAATCACCCGCGATCGCTACAGTTTCGAACTGTAACACTATGCCTAAATAGCCGCATGTGTATAACTTTAAATGTTTCGGAACAGGCCTATTCTCGATATAAGATGCAACCACCGAAGCACAGTCTAGTATGAAGAGGTAGTAATACGCGTTGTCATGACTTAAAAATGTACAGGAGCGCGTTCTCTGCAAGTTTAGAATTCCTTATCCCTGAAAAAACCTAAAGGGGTAATAAATTACAGCATTTACTACACACTTTAGTATATCAAATACACTGTGTCAACCCTTTCTTTTTGATATGCATAGTGTCAATCCATACCACTTGCTCCAATAAGAAGAAAACAGCAGAATACTTATATTTTCATTTACTCACAAACAAACCCGCATAGTCGACAGGCATTATTTCGAGGAGTGGGATTTTTTAAAGTGTCCATAAAATTTTCAAAAAGAGCCAACAGGAAAAGGAGGTGATAAATTAGAATAAACAAAACATTATAGGAAATACTTAAAAATGAATTTGTTGTTTTTTATCGCCTCCAATTTATCTATTTGCTGAATCGTATAACAATCTTGAAAGGAGCGTTAGTTTCAGACAACCTTAGAAAGCGATAAATACGTTTTTTTTTTGTTTTTTTTTAGACGAAAGTACGTACTACACAGTTATAGTATTTTTTGTGAGACAGGTCATTAAATATTCCGATTCTAGTCCCCGCAACAATAGCCTGGTAAACTCACGAGTGCACCAGCACATTTAAATCGGAGCGAATTGTGACAATGAGTAACGCTTACACACAAAATGTAAGAAAGCTCTTGTAGCAGATGCTGCGAGAGAGAAGCGAAATGTGTTTAATTAGAGCCCATCTCGAAAATCGCAATAAAAGGGCATACCCAACCCGCACCAAATCGAACTGTCTCGCGCAGGTGCGGCAGCCATTGTACCCCGCCTCGAATGATCGCGGCACACTTCAATTTCATCGCTGGAGGCAATGCACTGGAAGAATATTGGAGGGCCTCCCTCAGCTGCCCGAGTAAGGCTTCGGGCAGCTATCGGAAGCCCCGTGAGAAGCGCTAATAAAAATGCCGCGCCGCAAGCACGGATATATTGTATGCCAAAGAGAGCGCATATACGCTCTAGTAACGCGAGCATGAGACGCAACGGTATTTTTGATAACGCAGTCTGTAACCACGAATATAATGTTTTGTACTTCGGCAGTGCTCATTATACGGGCGTTCCTATCTTATGTTCGCCGTAACTAGTGAGTCTGGGTAGCGCTACCTATTTTGTGGAGACTTCATTCATTCGATGGTGTGATTAAAGTAATTTAAGATTGGGGTGGCACACGAAAACCAAAGGTTTTAAATTTTAGGTTTATTTCTTAATACGTCGCAGGAACACCACCACGAAGGTGCTGCGGAACAGAATATGTAGCATGATTTAAACTGAATAGACTTCCACTGACGTGCACAATTTATCATGAGGCCTCCAACAATACAGCTCATCGCCCGAGCAATTCATGTGATCTTGTATGGGATTTTGCTGCGCCATTCATTAATGTTTAACCATCTCACAATCATGTTTTACTGAATAAAATATTACTCAAGCAATTATAAGCCGTATGCTGCAATTAACAGCAGCAAAACGAAAACAAAAAAAAAATACAGCAACAGTTAATAATAAACCTGATTATTTTCCGTGTCTCTGTATTAAAACCTTTAAATGTAGTTTTCTTTTTGTTAGTGATGCCCCAATTAATTTACTTCCCTGCATCGGCCTATACGCCGATATCTGGGTGGTTTACACCATTCTCGTAAGAGTTTAATCTACACCACTCCGTAAAATAACCTTAATCATATTTCCTGCCCGTGCTAACAATGGAGAATAACTCTGAGCGTCAAGTGGCGAAACCAAAGCTTTAGAGAGGACCACCTTTCTTTCCTTGGTTTCGGCAGAATAAATAGTGCCGTAGTAGATCGTGGTCCAAGCGCAGCCGCATTTTCGAATAGATTGAATTTCTAGACGGCGCGATGTAATCATTACATCGAGAGCTAACCACAAATTTATCAGTACGCTAAGGAAAACGAAAAAACAAAGCAAAATAGCTGTCAACTCAGTATAAAATAGCTTTGTTTTTCAGCGATGTCCGCTCAAATTTTAGTTGGCCCGTCAATTTGGTATTCTCGTTAATTATGTGTTTATATATCAAGTCAAAAGTGTGATAAACTGAGCATAGAAATTTGCCTATGGAGGGTAAGGGTACCACTGGAATTTTTCTTTTCAAGGAACCTGATTTTTTTTTGATTTTTTAAGAAGGACTGTTTGAAACTACTGCATCATATGCGTACTCGAAAAAAAAAAAAATAGTTATTATTAGGGTGCCTAAAACTGCTGGACGCGTCTTCGACTAGTGCGTTTACAGCGTTAGAAAAAGTTGTCTCTCCATTTTCGCCTCAAGACACCATAAGTATCATGTTGCAGGTTGCCTGCCTGGCGGTGCCACAGTGGCGGCGGTGAATGCGGCAGGTGCCTTTTCTTTTTTTTTTTGCTGCAAGTCGCCTTCCAGCGTGTCAGTGCACAGAAGCTTCAAAGCCGGAAGATGAGACTCTGCGTCTGCAGCAAAACTTGCAGTCGCTGGTACCTTTTTTCCGGTACTTCTACAATCCTAACAGCCAGGATCCCGACAACCACAGCGTTATCCGTCGTCTTCTGTGGCATGATTCGTTGCAACTTCGGGGCCCCTTTTGACGTATTGGCAGGATAGGACCTTAAACACACCAGTCGAAAAAGGCGCCTTGCAGGCACCGTGGTATTAGTAGTCGACATATTGAACTTCATAAATGTCAAAGTACACTTTAAAAAAGAGATAAAGAAAGAGTAAAACAGATGCTTGAATTTCGTTTTTTTTTTTCGCTATGTACATTTGCAGGATGGCTACTCAGCAGTGTTCTTTTTAAAGTTTTCCAGTCAATTAGGTTTATTAAACTAATTTATCCATGCATCTCTACCTGGAACATAAACTGCCTGTTTCTTCCCTGGTGCTAGAGTTCGTTAATAAATTTACATCTGCGTCAATGTGCAGAATCTGCATCAAGCAACGTTAAAATTGAACTTTAATTACTTCTCTTTTGGCCCTAATGTTCTTTAGAAAGTCTAAACTAACCTGAACATAAAAATTGGCATTGAACCTGGTCTATAAAAAAGTGACTAATACAAAAAAAGCTAGGTGTAAGAGAATTATTTGTGGAAAGATGAAAGAGCATAAAAAAAAAAAAAATAATACGCCGAATTCTAACGAAGAATATTTAGCGGGATGAATGCTGTAACACTGTCGGATCATCGACTCACTAAATAATTCCGTCTCATTTCAGACCAAAACCCAATCGCATTTGGTATTCATAACAACGATCCTCAGAATCGTTTGTCACGCGAACGCCAACATATTACGAAACGAATAAACGATAACAAATTTTTGAAGAAAAAAAAAAAAAAGTCGACGGACTTGCAAGGGCGTTTTCTCAAACAATGACGTCATCGAAAAATGAGATTTATCGTTCCAAGGTACCCGCTTTCAAACGCTTCGCCAGTGACTGCTCATCTTTTTCGCTGTACCCGCTTATTCAAGAAGTTTCGCAACAAACGCAAAAAAGTACCGCAAATCTTACTTCTTCCCTCGCTCCACATTTAAGCGCCGCAATGTGTCGCAACTCGTGTTTAAGAATCATTTGCGGGCTCCCGCCTCAAGCCCACAGGCAGCCATCAATCACTCAATACCCCAAACACCCATGTGCGCACTTTACCGACAAATTAAACGAGCCAATATTAATCCTGGGGCGTTTTTTGCGCACATTACGAAAGCTAAGCCTGCGCTCGAATGCGAACGCATAAATCTAAATTTAAGGGGAGAAAGACAACGAAATACCAAAAGCAAAATATATAAAAAAAAAATTGAAACGACCGTAAGGCGGGGCTGACGCGGCAGACAGATTAATGTCCGAGCGTGTCAGAGACACGTGCTCCGGAGGTATTTCAACAACTTAACGCGGCCGTCGGTCCCCGGCGCGTTCGTCCTCTACACTCCACACTGCCGTCTTCGCCTTGAGATGAACCGCTACATACGCTATTCTAGAGCCACCCCAACCAATCCAGCGCTGCGAACGAGTCACGTGATTGAAGTTCCCCCTGCATCGCTGCGCCCCACCCGATGACCACGTAAGACTCACGCGGCACTAGACTGGCTTAGATCGGTCGTAGCGTCACCCGCCGTCCGTTGGAAGCTGCCACGGAGTGCAGTATACACTCTGCCGGACCTCGTTTCTTCAGTAAGTAAAAGTTTTGTTGTCTATTTCTTTTTCTGTCATTTCCTTCAGCGCGTTTTGTATATTTGTTTTTGGACGGTAGTTACAAGACTCGAGCGCTGTCGTCGCCATGGCTACGGGGTTCCGCAATAGCCGCCACGGCGGCAGCAGCAGCAGCAGCAGCCGGGCCCTCTTCCTTCGGCACATATACGCCGAGACAGAAACAGCGGGGGAACCCGAATTAGACTCGGTAGGAAATCTACGTCGGCTGATAAAACGGTCAGCGGCGGCGTTGGGAACCCCCGAACCGAAACCGAGAAGAAGAGCAAAAAGGCTAGCAACACGCGAAAGAAGAAAGGAGTTCCAATTAGAGACGAACGGACGCGGGGTACCCGGGCCGCTGACAAATCGTCCGAACTGCCACGGGGTTGCGTCGACGAGAACGAGCGGCAAAGGATCGTCCGAGAGAGAGAGAAAAACGGAGAGAGGGTACGCGCGCGGCCGGTGTTATAGTCTCGCATATATTGGACCCCACCACCGGTGATGCAACTCATACGACGACGTCATTTGTTCTCTAGGGACCCGGCCAATCTTTAATCAGGGCCCCCAGAAGTCTCAACGTGAAGCTGTTCCTCTTCGTATACGGCGATGTCGTACGGCTGTACAGTTTGTTTCAACTTACAGTGGACCAAAGTGGACGAAATGAGGAGCCATCGTAGCCAATACGGCGCTTTTAGCATATCACGTGACTGAGCGCCCCGCGTGTCCTTGCATTTCTCCCGATGTTCACGGGACACGCAAGTGACGACCGTAGCGTCGTCTGCGGTTCGTTGTGAGGCAAAACGGACTATAGAAAAAAGGTCAAACGGTCGGGTGCTCTGATACGGTGACAAAGCCGAACGACACTGCTTGCCGAGGTTGTCGTATAGGGGGGTTTTAGGGTGCGTCGCCGTCGCTCGCCTAACCCCTTTTCGTAGGGGTTGTTCTCCGATGGTATTTTAATGACACTCGCAGCGGAGAAGAAGAAGCGGGAAGAGAATGTTGGACCGGGGAAGAAATTTCCGTGGAGAATGCGAAGAATTCGATCCTCGACGACGGGCGGCAGCGGCAGAAACACAAAAGAACAAGGCGGAAAGCGGGGAGTGAAGGCGCCACTCGCCCCTCGGCGAAACAATTCCGTCGTTTCGAGATCAATACGCATTTTGAATTCGCTCACAATAGACGCCGCACTCGGCGCGCACGCGGGCACGATTAGTTTTTCGAGAGCGAAAACAACTCTCGTTGGAAACCAGGGTGAGGACGCGAAGGAATCGAAGAATTCAACTGCGCGCGATCATGGACTAACGACCCGCGATTTAAAGGAGCGGCAAGAGAGTCCTCGGGGGATGCTCGATATAGGTTCGTCTTTCGCACGCCCAGCCATGATTGTCTGAAGATGTCACGAGGCAGCTATGTTTGCCAGTTTATTGTTGGATCGTACTAAAAACATCAGCGCAGGAATTCAACACGCAGGACGCGTACTCATCCCACCGACGTGGGCACGTCCTGCCCAGAGAGAAAAGGTGTGGACTCCACGAAAAAATGTGTTGTCGCGCGTAGGTCTTTTTTTTTTTCTGTATTACTTTTTTAACTAGAACACGCGAGGGCCTGTAGGCACCAACGTGTCGTTTACACTGAAGCCCGCGTTCGCCCACCTCAGATATTGCTCATGCGCAAAAGCCAGATCTGTGTACGCTGAATGTTCTTCGCCTGCACAGCGGCGCCTGACCACAGAGTTGAGTTCGTGTTTGAGGGCAGTTGAAAAAATGTTTTGCACGCTGATATTGCTCCCGAGCCCCTCGCGTGTTCATACCCAAGATCTTTTTGCTCTTTGTGATTTCTTTAAAGTGCGGCGAGATCGTGATGAATCTTCCGTGGACACGGAGGGGAAAAAGAATGTGAGGACTAAATAGGCGAAGCTTTCATTTTCTTAATCAAATGATAGCGTCGAATATCAAATAAATCAGTAAAACAATACCGTTAAAGAGTGAGCTAGGAAGCGGACGTACATAACGTTTAAGAATACACGCTACGTTTGCTCTCTCGATGATCTATGGTCGAATAATGTCGAGAAGGCACAATCACCATGGAGGTGAGTGTCATTGATATAAACTACATAGGGGCTTGCCTACGAAATACACAAATAAAAATATATTAAACTACAAATGGTTTTAGGAATCTTCTAACTCTGGTCCACTTATTCTTGAAACTATCACTTAACGAAGTATCCGCGTTCTGCCATGAATGCAGCCGGAAACTCCAGTATAACCATGAACCAATTCAATCAAATACAGTCTCTTCTACTGTAACGCGGTTGGTACGGAAATGCATAGTCAACAATCTTCATTGGCGATCACACGTATGAATAATATAATAAAAAAAGAGCAAAACAAAACAAAAAAAGAATCGCTATTTTTTGCGGGAGGTCAGGGTTTACGACGTTTGCATACATGTGTACCAAGAATTGTTCGTGGAAATATCACCTCATGCTTTGGAATGTTGAGACACATATGTCATTTGTGCCTTTAGAAACGTGTGTAACGTACCACACAACGGCTGGCACAATGCGCACACGTAACTCTCGCGCAACGCAATGAATCATGATGCCGCAACAACTTACGACGCTATCTCTGGACGCGAAGCGCCAGCTGTCAGGGCCAAAGGCGTATCGCAAAGTGTCCACGGCGCCCTTACGTACTCGGAGAACAAAACGATTGTCCGTGTAGAACCCTAGTCGCTCACTACAGTGACTGCACACTCTTGCATAAATAGAATGTGACAGCCGATGGAACAAAGGAACAAAGCCGTAAGTATTTGTCCTCATCGTTTTAGTAGTTTCAGAAGAATGCGTATCGTGAGATTGTGCATACCAAGCCCGCAAGCTAGGTAAGAAAACAAACAAACATAATTGGTGTGTTGGGGTAGTGCGGCGATTTTCACGAGTCGTACGACTCGCTCCCTATAAGAGCAATGCTAAGCAGATGGGCAACATTCTTACTTTCCCCACAATGACCTTGACTGTCTGGCATGGAAAAGCAGACGACGTGTTCATTGGGTATAGGACGCGTGAAGCATGTTCTTCGTGAAAATGTTGGCAAGTAAAGTCTGTGGACTCCGCCAGCTTGCTGCTGGTGGACTGCCCCGTAATGGAGCCTCGCTAAGGCGTGCCCACGTTCGCCAGAGTCGCACCCAATAAAGTGTTTTCGACACACAGTGGCCAGATGAGCTGTTTTTGAAGCGTAGCTGCTTGGAGACCCTTACAGGAGCTTTTCGTCGTTCATATATCATCGGTTCTTGCGATTGCCTGGATCTATCGGCACCTTTCCAAAACTTCACCGAACGACACTGGCGGTGGTCATTCCTCGGGTACGAAGCGGGTGATTGGATGGCAGTATTCGTTGAACGCCAAGGCAACACTCGCTCTCCGTGCGAGATAAGCCGCATTTACGCCGAATGCAGGCATTTCCCATGTCCAATACGTGCTCAAAGTGCGGACCGGAACAATGGCGGAGTCGGTTTATATTTCCGCAACGACTAATACACTCGTTGTCGCATAAAAAAAAAAAAAATTTTGCGGAATAATTATATTTTGCACGAGGCAGTTCCTTCAAGATTTGGTTTTAGGGAGAATTGACGGCGCTTTTGCCATTTGAAACCTGTACGTCTCGATAAAATAGGACAGACCAATTTAGAGATTGCCCACGTACATCTTAATTAACCACAAAAAATGGGTAAATCAACAACTCTCCGCAAACAAAAAACCGATCTGTTTTGGAGGCAGATACGAGTAGAGGTGGCACACTTTTGAAAATGACCTATTGGCTAATGTGCGTTGTTCCCATCTCAGAAATGTGCATCTTCCCGCCTCAGTGACACATATTTTTACAGGAAAGGTACGCTCAAGGAGGCCACGTTGACAGCGGCCAAGCAAACATCGTGGAAGAGAAGAATGAAAGAAGAGAGAGAGAGGGGGTGGCGGTCGCCACGTAGAATATTCGTGGTAGGCTCCCCGCAGGCGAGGACCGCGCATATGCCCGATGGCGCGGAGAGATGCGTACGGAACCCCTCCAGATGTTACCGCTTTCGCTTATGGGAAAACATTTATTTGCCCCGGAAATTCTGTCTAAAGAGATCTTTAATCAAAAGGGAGGAGTCCTCACCATCCCTTTTATAGGCGGAGTACATTTACCCGTCGCTTCGCTCGAACCTTTTAACTATTTCGTTTATTTGGATCCCTTTTACGAGCCTGCGCGGGGTACAGGTATGGTCTAGTTTTATCTAGAGCCCGGCGCACATGAAATAGTGTTCCAAACCATCGTCTTTATAGCGTCTAGAATTTTTCCAACGTACCGGGGTGCCTAAGAGTATATAGCTCTGGGTGCTATGCATTCAACCGCGATGCAGTTCGTCTTTTATTCTATTTTTTCTTTATTTCGTAGTGATAGGCGTGGCAAGAAAAAAAATAACAATAATTTTTTAAGAATTTCTAGAGCAAATTACACGCTTTCATACGCGATATAAATTATAGTCAGCTTAAGCATCTCATTACCGCTCCTCAGCAAATGAGATTGAACGGCGAGGAAGTAACGAAAAAGCAAGGACACCATAATTGACACGCCCCTTTTTCCGTCAGCTGTCCGTGCCCGTTGGTGTCGGACCTTATCGGGAATGTAAGTTGGCTGTCGCTTTTCTCCTATGCGGCTAATTTATGTCATCGTAGCTTTATGTTGCCCTTATACAAAGGCATAAACCGTATGCAGTTATGTAAGACATTTTTTTGCTTTTAATTTTGAAGCTTAATTTGGCCATGTTTTCCAGAAATCAGCCGCATTTGAGTTATTTGACGGCTGAAATACCCGTATGTCACTAGGAAAATAGTTTTATATATTCCACAGCGCGCATTGTTATGCGTGTTTCTGTATTTTGATTGATCATGAGAAACCCAATCGCAAACAATAGGTGAAGGGGTTTTTAAACTGGTTTCATTGCACTTTTCCTCATTTGGCTTATATTTAAAATATTTTATCGCGATTTTTAACATTTTCTGTAGATATATATGCACGTTAAAAAAGCACTAAAGTTTAACGCTAACCCCGGTGCATTTGTCGTTAAAACAAATTATGTCAGTTTCGAACCATCAAAGTTAAAATTGCGCTAAACATTTCGCACCGGGCGGAAAGGGCATGGATTATTTATTCTCAGTGTAACCCAACTATAACTAAAATTGCACCACGATTTTTCTCATAATTTGTTGCGTTTGGTATTTTCAATACGTCAACCAGAGGATTTAGTTCCAAGGCAAGCTACGCTAACGGCTGAAATAATAAGAAAAAGACAGTCCCATCCAGACACGTGATTCCAAAAACTCACGTGACTTCTATACATTATTTGTAAGTGCAGCAAACTCTACGAGGCCGATGGATGCAGTCAAGCAGCACCTAAACACAACGCACGGCGCTGTTTGCTTTTCTTTGCGTATATTACCATGCCGTACACCAAATAAGCGAAGCTCGCGCCTCGCGACTTTCATTTTCAGCGTCGTTATCGACGCGATGACATATTGTTTCCCACCCCTGCAATACGAGAAAAAAAAATTCAAAGACAAAACACACAGCGAGCAGCTCGAACGAGCGGCACAACCGACCATCGCGGATTACCGTCCCTGTCTAACTCGAGGACTAGAACTGCCCGGTCCCACAAATCGAAATTAAGCCCTTAGCTGCGCGGGGAGAGAATTAAGGCCGTTAATTCTTCCGGGGGCAGGTGCACGTTGGTCCCGGACTCCCGGGGTGGAGCGAAGTCGGCCCAGAATGAGCCCCATTAAGGCCGACGTGCCGCACGCACAGTCGGACCCGAGCGCGGGCCAAGTCCCCTCTCTCTCGCTCGCGCACGGAGTTGTTCCTTCTGCGCTGCGCGCTATAGACTCCGTTGAGGCCTTTAGGGTGCCTATACGCGCCCGCCGGACTAATCAGCCGCCTCTCTTTCATGGGCTGACCACACTCCCAGCGTGTCGCTATGGGTCGGAAGGGGGTCACGCGGCCAAAAATGGACGTATACGACCGGTCCAACAGGCACGTGGATTGCATCGCACTGCCAGCTCCGCCCTCGCTTCTTCGGTGGCGTCGTCCTTTAGCGTGCTCCGCGCTGGAAGCCTGATGGAGAGCTCCGTGATGTCTTCTTGTTAATCCCAACTGCGCGAAGGGAGGTTGCCTAGCGTTTCGACGCATCACATGGCGGTGCGCTTCGTTTGCTGTTAACCATAAACCTGTTTCTTTTTTTCTTTTTTTTATAAGATTACGCGACAAATTTTCGGATTGACTCGAAGGTGCCGAGTTCGAACGTGATGGGTCTAAAGCAAATTCTGCTCGTTTCATTTACTTCATTTTCTGAAAGAGAAAAAAAAAAAAAAAAAAAAACTATACGAGCCGAAGTGCTTGTATAGGTGAAGTGCTCGCATAGTTGAGTGAAGTGCTTAGAAACTAGGAGGAGACAGCCACAGTGCCTTCTTCTGCTTAAGTTAACCTTGTGAGAGGTTCATACCGACCTCGAAGTCGAAACTCAATCAAAACGTTTCATCACGCGCTTCTGCGATCTACCATGATCGAGTGACCTCCCGTAATGATAAAGGGGCCCATTCCCTTAAGGTGGCTGTGAAAGCTGTTTGACGCTTTGTGTTTGTGTGTTTCTTAGTATATACTTCAAGTTGCCCTGAGGAGGTTTATGTTACCACCTAAATATGGCGGTAACTCATTCTGCGGGCTCTAATCATCCTAGAAATTTGTAAATCTTTACGATTCGCCGCCGATTTCCCGATTAAAAAGCAAACAAATATCGAAATTGTCACCGGCGATGGAAGGAGCATTGTGGCGGCTGCCAGGACGGCAGGTGACCAATGAAAACTCGACATTTCGTTGAGATAGGAAATGCTGTTAGTAAAAAATGTGTGTAATTTTGTAGATGATAGGAGTCAGTAAAGAGTAGTCAAAAATGTTAAATTTTCGCGGAGGGGGAACATAATACTCCAGTAATCGTCTCAAAAACAACACGCTAATTTTTTTTGTTTTTGTTTTTTGCGGGAGTGATGTGTCCGGTCGACAGCGCTCGAATGCTCGAGCGCGCGCTCTCTGGGTTGAATCGTAGTCCAGGCTGTATGGGCAACGAACCACGCGCATTCGAGATATCACTCAGCGGTTCCAGCGGTCGGAGTTGCGAGTTCCCTTCGCTTTCTATTGGCTGACAGTGGCCCTGGTTTCGGAACCTGCTCCTCCCATGGCAAAAAAATTTAAGTCGGTGTGTTACAATTTCTTTCAATAGGAAAATCGGCCGCGTATTGTCATGATATAGGGGTTTCTATGATGCTTAGAAACAGCATAGTGAGTTATTGCCATATTAAGGCGATCTCGGAAACCTCCTCACGGCACTTTTAAGATTCTTCCCCCCCCCCCCCCCCCTTTTGTCTACTAGAACCAAAGTTGAGGGCCAGCACTTATCAAGACATATATGTGGTCTTTCTCCTTGTCCAAGTCATGCGCGTTCTTTGTCTTTGTTCTTGAACAATGTAGGAATTTCATCAAGTTGGCAGTGAACCAACCGACCCCATTCCTGCCCATTTCTATCTGGATAAGCATTGTATAACGGCATACGGTAGTGTATATAACTACAGTGGGATGCATGTAAAAGACCCATGGCGATGTACTACGCTGGCTTCATCCGCGTATACTGCCTGTAACCGTGTCGCCACACTGTTGCAGAAAAGGATACGCTATCGAAACATCCAACGACAAATGTGTTTTAGTGTTTTAGAGCGCAGCTCTTAGGGGCCCGTTCCCGGCTTGAGCGGCGTCGCCGTCGCCGTCGGCGTCGGCGTAACCAAGGTCATCCCAAGGTCACGTGACACCCCAAGATAACCATAAGGTCACATGACCCCCAAGGTCACCCCAAGGTAACGTGACCCCCAAGGTCACGTGACCCTCCCCTAGGGTCACGTGGCCCACAAGGTCACGTGACACCCAAAGCCTCGTGACTCTCCAAGTCACGTGACCACCCCGAGGTCACGTGACCACCCCGAGGTCACGTGACCCCCCTCAGGGTCACGTGCACCACTCCCCCCGAGGTCACGTGACCCCCGAAGTCACGTGACACCCCCGGGTCACGTGACCCCCGCCGAGGTCACGTGACCTCCCCGATGACGTCATCGTCACTGATGACGTCACCGGCATCCGCATCGTCATCATCACTGATGACGTCATCAGTGACGTCACTGATGATGTCACGGGCATCCGCATTGTCATCGTAACTGATGACGTCACCGACATCCGCATCGTCATCGTCATCATCGCTGATGACGTCATCGGAGTCCGCATCGTCATCGTCACTGATCACGTCATCAGTGACGTCACTGATGACATCATCGGCATCGTCACGTGACCCCCCAAGGTCACGTGACCCCCCCCCCCCGGTCACTTCACCCCCCAGTACCCTTCCCTCACCCTCCTCAAGAGCTGCGCTCTAATTCGGTGTTACAGGGAGTTGCAAACGGCTTTCACTTTTTTACCAATTAGTGTTTCTTGGAAAACCACACAGTATACCACGCGGTACACCGGAGACTGTTTCACCGAAATATCTTGCGTAGGTCTTATTCTGAACCTTACCACGAGCTATTGCTTCAAGTGAAAGAGAATCGGAATATTTCATAATGTTCCCTCCACACACCGCGGGCGGATACACGTTGTACTACACCTGATTTCAAGCATATCAAAACGACAATGTAAATCACTAATATTCTGGGGCAAGAAATGTTCCTAATAATACACATTTTCCAGGTATTCGTAACGCGCGGAATTTGAGGTTTCGTTACGAACGGACATTTTTCGAACTCAGTGGTGAATCGAGTCCGCCTATCCAATTAGTCCGTTTTGCCAGGGACAACGCATCATGCGATTACTTCTTCCGGAAGATGTAAACACGCGCTTCCAGGGATTAAAGGGACGGGAGAAAGAAAAACCGGAAGGGAGAGAGAGAGAGACCGAGAGGGAGTAGAGAGAAAAACAGTTTCCATTATAGTAAGAAAGGCGCCCCATAAATTGAGGACTTTGCCATAAGTTTGACAGCTGCTTTTTTTCCTATCTTTTTTTCAATACGTCATATTAGCGATTCGAAAGACTGAAAATGTACTTGACAATGACCCGCGTTGAAACTATGACAGTGCAGTCATTGTCATGACGATGAGTTCTATTGCGCAGGTCAGAGGATAGCAGTAATCGTTCTTGCCTTCGTTCATAGTGACCGGTCATTTGAAATTTGCATTTCGTTGGGCGTTTTATTTTCTGGATCAAGCCCAGCGATCGTCAAATTAGTTCCAGAGAAAAAGCTATTTGTGCAGTCCTCACCCATATGAAAGACCCATTTGCCAAGGTGGTATATGCGGCAATGCTAACCCCACTCTAGCCGGAGGCACCTCATTTTTAGAGAGATGACGGAAGAAAGGTTAATTTATTTCCTCACCCTAAAAATGGGGTGACTGGTGAAAGTGAATCCAACACAGCCGCCTAAAACTACCTTGTAAAATGGGTTTTTCATTTTTGACGAGACTGTACAAGCTCCCCGCTTATGTAGGACACAGTTTGTTATGCGTAGATTAATAACTAATAAGTAAAATCTTATTTCTGAAGAATTCTAGGTATTTCTTTCGAACTGCGTTATCAGTAGCTTGGCGCGTCGTCTGAAAACCGATATCCGTGTTGTTCTACCTGCCAGTAAGACATTTTAGCGTGCTAGAGGCTTACCCTTAATTATTTTTTAAAGTACTCGTTTGGGGGAACTGTCAATCCGTTTACACTGTGAAAGTTAGAATCTTTCGGAGGTTCCTGTAGGCTAGAAACCTGGGTTCAAGGTTAGATAATCGAGAAATATGAAGGCACTACATATCTGGTTATCGAAGCTTCAAAATACGTAATTTACTTGTAATACGTATTTTGGAGTGTCAGTGACATGAGATATGGTGCCCCCAGATAAGAAAAGATGTTATGTCCTTGTTAAAAAAAAAACAAAAAAAAAACACCAAGTAATGAAATTATCATACTACATTTCTACCCGCCCATTAAAGATGGAGCTGCGGTTTATGACGAGTAAGTAAAGGTTAGTTAATATCATCTCTGTTTTCTTAATCATTATCATTAAACTCGAAAGCCCTATAAAAGCTGAAGAAAGAAGAATCGGGGGAAAAAAAAGAAACCACGAAAGAAATGGAGAAGGGTCCAAGTGAATAGGCATTTCTCAACTTTTGGCGAACAGGTAGAGCAGTGGAATTCCCCCAAAATTGCCATTAGGTAAAGTCATTAATTCAACTCTCTT
Source organism: Ixodes scapularis (assembly GCF_016920785.2). Lineage (NCBI taxonomy): Eukaryota > Metazoa > Arthropoda > Arachnida > Ixodida > Ixodidae > Ixodes > Ixodes scapularis. The sequence goes on from NW_024609835.1 coordinate 225,674,432, forward strand.
CTCCGGTTCCCTCAGGAGAGACCGAAAGGATGCCCGGTCACGAAAAACCGGGCGCTGGCTTAAGACACGTTTTGTTTCATCAATTAGAACGATTCAGAACGAGTCTTGTTTTAGAGCGGTAGCTGTTAGTGCACTTTTTCTGCAAAATCCGGGACGTCCGTACGCAAAAACCCACGTGATCACGGGGAAGAGAGAAATGGTGATAGCGCAGCGTTGCTATCAGTCTAGACGCATGCACACAGCGTTTGCGCTCCATGACCCGACCCCCCCCCCCCCCCCTCCCCTTTCCCAACACTGCCCTTCCTCGCAGCTCTCCACCCGAGGAGTGGGAATAGCGATCGCGCTGCGCTGAGAACACGAGGGTCGCAGCGGGACGAGAACAGCAAAAGGTGCAGAACCCAGACAATTAGGCAAGAGAGGCCACGCCTTAGAGCCTTTCTAACACATCCGCTAAAGCACGTTTCTTACAACTATCTGCTAAATCCAAAGCTCCAAAAGCAAATATTCTAAAGGTCATCGATCCGACGACCACACTCGAGATTCTGCAAGGCAGAAGATCCTCCTCACCATGGGGGAGGAGGAAACTGGCGACGGTGGACAAGGTAGAAGGGGGAGAGGAGGAAGCGGGGGAAAAGTGGAAAGCGCGAACTGGTCGTCGGTCTTTAAAGCAACATATTCAAGAGAACATCTTTCAATGACGTAAGAGCTGCCGCTGTCAGTTGGAACGCATTGAGGTGTCGATTTTTTTAAATGTCATTTTCGCGCATTTTTCTTTAATTCTTCAACTCACGCAGCGCGTTATACCAACATCTCGTAGATAACAAGGTCTCAGTGCTGAATGATCAATGTCTCCTGTCACAGGCCAACGCGAGACAGAGATTGGACACGAGTACTGCGCCAGCGTTCGGACGGAATTCGCGTCCAGTCAGAGAAAGGCACGAGTTTAAACTGAACGACCGCGCTGCAGTCGTGTCCAATCAATGCCCCGCGCTGGCCTCATCTACGCGACGTGGAAAAACAAAACCTATACGGCTTTTTTTCTTCTAGGTGGTACGTTGGCAGGGTGAACACACGACGGGTGCTGCCGTTCATGCTGAACTCCGAGGTCCAACGCCAGCACTGCACGCTCGAAATCTGCGGACCCCCAGGCACCGCTGCGTATCCGGTGCGCGCAGCTGCAGCGACGCCTCGTCTCATTATCCGCGCTTCTAATTAAGACAATAAAATTAGCTTAAGCCGAATCGCTCACTCTCCTCTCTCCCCAACCTCCTTCTCCGTCTCGTTCGCTTAGGTCGCCGGACGTGTGTACGCTGTACTAGAATCCGTTTCGACTGACACAGTGGACCGCGGAGGACGCTACAAGCAACCGCAGCCAATCCGCAGCTCAGAGCTTGTCACGTGTCTTCACGCTCCCCACGTCGCTTCTTCCGCCCAACCGGAAGAGCACGTGACACCCTTCGAGCCGTAGATTGCCTGCGTAGGCTCGTAGCACCCGTTGCGGTTCATCGTATAAGGTTGGTACGTAGTATAGTTAGCGATCGCGCGCTCTTGCCGACGCTCTGTCGCCCCGGCGGTCCGCCTCGCCTTGTTGTTCCGAGGCGCTTTCACGTCAGAGGCACGGCCGTTGCGGTGGCGGCTCTGTCTGCGGCCTGACAAATTGCTCCCGGCTTCCACCCTCTTGCGTCGGCAAGTGTCCTTATGCCTTTTTAATAGAGCTTCCGGTCTGCAGCGCGAGCGCGAACGCTTCTGTGCGCCGTGGACCGTTGTTGTTGGGCCTCCCTCGACGCTCGCCGATTTGGAGACGAGTTTTATACTGTAGACACTTCCACAAAAGGCTCCTCTCGCCAGGGAACTTTGCCGTTCTGAAGGGCCCTTCACGCCGCACCGTTTGACTGCGTTAGGGACAATGCACACAGTTGCGTTTGAGTGCATCGAGAGTGCGCCGAGAAAGTGAAGGAGAGGAAGAGACGAGTGTCCGAGGGGTCGTCCTTACGACGAGGTCTAGTTTTAATGATTAATGGGTAGGTCTAAAGCTACCAGCCTTTGTCTACTTTTCAATCGTCCAACGCACTAGAAGGCGGAAAACACGCGTCCGGCATTTGGCTCGAGCATTTAAACACATTCAACGAATTCAGCGTGCTACTTTAGCTTTAGGTCTACCCCTAATCATTCAAATCAGAGCTCGGCGTTCCGACGTCCCGGCATTTTCTCGCCTCCCCTCTTTCTCACTTTCTCGGCGCATTTCATGAGTACCTTGGTACGCGGCATACGTAGCACGGTGGCAACTCTGGCAATGCGACTCAGATGCTATAAGAACCAACTGCGAGTATGGGTATTTACAATGAGATGCGACTGCAGAGTTAGTGGAGCATCCGCCCTTCGTATGTTCCATGCAAAGCTAAACTTCTTGAATTGACTGCCACGCGAGGAGCGGACGTCCCAACGGGAAACATCCCGGTACCTCTCGCTCCCACCACGTTAGTTCTCACAACGTTGTCTAACTTTGCCAAACGGTGCTCTTTAAATTGGTATTTGATATCAGAGCTTTTGGTAATCGTTTCCAATAAACAACCATGGTGCCATGAACCTTTACGGTAACCTATGAGAAACTCGACAATCATGACGCGTGGTGGCCACCACAAATTCAAGAAAATTAAGGCCGAGGACTTCTAACCTTCTGACTGCTTCGCATGGCTACTACTGCCATCGGTTGCCGTGTGGTGCACGGTACACATGTTGGCACCGGAGTCTCGTCATGGCCTTCGTTTCCATTGCTCTCAAAGCAACTGACATGCCTGAACTGTACTTAGCTTCACCGTATCGTCAAAGCGCCGTAACACGCGTAAACACTTGCACACAAACTTAATAAGCATGGTGCATGGCGCAGTCTCTATACTAAAAAATAATCAGTTCTTGAAGGGTTTTCGACATCCCAAGAATTCTGTCAGCTTATGAAGAATGGTTTTGGCTCAAATACTATGGCCCCCTGGTGCACTAGAAAGACAACTGGGAGATTAATAACTCTTTCCTATGTAAAAAGGAGCTTAAAGGAACCCTTATAGATTTCTCTAGAAGAAGCCTTTTAGGGGGTGCTTAAGATACCTTTTTAGGCTGCAAAATATTCACAAGCCGAAGAACTCCCGAAGCGAGATGGTGAACTTTAGGGCAACCCTTTCAAGCGTTCCACAGTGTCTTTCATTTCCCCTCTCCCGCGGCTACCGCAGCCAGGGTTCGGCGTCATCTGACCTAGTTCCCGAGAATGGGCGCGGAGAGGGCACTGTGAACATCAAGACCGTAGAATCACAGTATATGCTCCGCTTATTGCAACAGTATTGCAACAGTCTTACATTTCTTACTTGAATTACTGCCACGGTACTTGAAGTAAATACTTTTAGACAATTGTTTACGAAAGAGTTACACATAAAGAACAGAACACGGACATGCACATTTCGGATGCGATAATTCTGGGAGAATGTTACGTTTTTCCCACAGTCACACCGTGGGAGAAGCGAACGTCGCTCTTGCAGGAGGGGCGCACCAGTGGCACAGCGCAAGCGCCGTCGAACATCTCCCGAGAAACAGTATTAAAGGATCTACGCGTATGCTTCAGTACGACGACTTTTTTTTCTTTTTTTTAGATATTGTGAAACGACTGGCGAATCATTATTTTATGTATGTTCTTGTTTATTTTTCGCACTACTCATCTGTTTTTCACCTGTGTGTTCCACTCCTGCAAAGACCACAATTGAGGCCGCAGTATGTTCATATAAATTAATAAATAAAGAAATATAACTGATTTGTTTTATTTTCCACAACAAGAATTGTTTAACAGCATTGGGCTTCAATATTTAGGTTCGCTCTCCAGTGCTTTTAAGCGCATAAAATATTCAGAGCACCTGCTGTCCTTACAACAATTTGCAGCGGAATCAGGTTAAGAAATAGAAGCAGAATCACCCTCTGCTAATTTTCCACAACGCTAAAAGCTTTATAATCTGGTTAAGAATATACTTGAGCAGAAAGATTGCTCACGATGTCATTGGTCGTTTGACGGGCCACGCTCAATCACTTAAAAGAGCAACGAACTTCACCTTGGAACGTAAGAGAAGTTCACTCACATGATCTAACGACTGTGTAAGCCGTCATGGCGATGCCATCGAGTATTAAGAGATCGTCTAGCGTTCCAGTTAACAATTTTTTTTTTAGCGCAGAATTTTTGTGCGAAGCCGTCGGGCTTCGCACAAGAAGCATAGTGTCGAAATCTCTTCGACAGACTTTAGAGCTGCGCATTCTCGACGAAGCCAACGCTGCAACGTGGTGAGTTCGGCAGCAACCTCTCAAGATCAAAGTTCATGACGAAATTCTCGGGTGTCGCAAGCCGGCGAAAAAGCAGCAGGGCTTCGCGTGCTTTTGTCACCACCACGCAAGTTCGCACTCAGACGTTGACGCTCGGGATAAAATATTACCGAGCTTCAGTATTTCGCTTCTTCGAACTACCAGAGAGATAAATTTACGAAAGAGAAAAAAAAAATGTAACTAACTTTGCGGATTGCCAGTGGGATTGTCACACAATCCAGAGTTCTGATGTCGTAATCCATAATTTTTGTTGTTCCGCCCCGGACGAATCTGTGAAATTTTTAAGCCCAAATTGCCGAAGACAGTCTAGTCCATCAACGAAACATTCCTTACGATACTGACTCCTAGAACGAGCGTCCTTGTCTCTCTTTGTGAACTATTTCAAGGAAATCTAACAAGGCCTTTCCCCAAGTTTATATTGAAATGGGTAGTAATCCTCACTGACGCCAATTCGCAGTTCAAACTTACGCACTTTCCATAAAACTTGCAATTACAACAAAAAAGTTTCACAAGTGCTCTTAAAGATTCAAACCGCGCGGCTCCCCAGAGCTGTTTGTATTTTTCATGAACCTACTCGTACCTGGACCACTTGTTTTCTTAGTTTGTTTTGTTCATGGTAATTACTAGGAACGAACCATATCCCTTCCCCCCAGATGTACGGTTAGTGAGCCGCCTAGACAAAACACGATATTCACGGGAAAACCCCAGATAAGCGATACAAGACTTCGGCCTCCTGCAGAACTCATCTGTTCACTTAACGTGCACAGGATCTACCTTTGCGAATATATAGGCAACACTTCAAAAGCCAGCTAATCTGGTCACCATGGATGGAAAACTCTTCGTTGCGATGTGAGTCTGGCAACTGTGGGCCTGCCTAAGCGAGGTATCAGGCGATCTCCGCATGCAAGCAGCAAGAGAGCGGTACGAAAGATGCTGTACTAGTAACCATGGTGTCCGGTACGCATCTCCGACTGGTGTCGTTACCGCGCCCAAAAAAAAGTGGTCCATCGATTTCCGCCTTGTGACGTCAGAGAAGAGTTCATGCTGTTGCCGGTCGCGATCTTGGCGGCGTCGCAGCAGGGGTGGTTGAAGCGGCGGACGCCTGTCCTGCTGCAGGTCGCTCTCCAGTGGGGCACCCCACGGAAACTTCGGCAGCCAGACGTTGAGACGCCGCGACAACAGCGACACTGGCGTTCGCTCGTGCTTTTCGCCATCGTTTATACGGCCAACCGCCAGGGTCGCGACATCCGACAGCGTTACACCCCGGCTTCTGTGACGTCATTTGTTGCTACTTCGGGACCACTTTTGATGTATGGGCGAGATACGACGCTAAACACACCAGTCGGAGACGCGCTCCAGGCACCATAGCAATACGGTGAACTAGAAATGATTGAATGGAGCGAGCTCCAGGCTTCGCTCATGCTTTCAGTTGAAGCTCAGAATGAGGAAAGTTGACGTGGGGGCGCTGCGATCGAAGCGGCTTGGTTCGCATGGAATCCCGTCGTCACGTCGTCGTCGTCGTTCGCCGTCGTGGCGTCGCGTCGAGGACGACGCCGTTACGAGATTTTAAGTTGCGGTTGTGACACGGTCGTGAAGTCGCGCGGTTTCGAGACGACGTCCACATGGTCGTCGACGCCCCACGCAACGTCAAACGTCGCTATGCTGTCACGTTTACGTCGCCCTGACGTTGCGTGATGTCGTCGTCAGCGTCAACGTCAATGCGATGTCACAACGACGTGACGACGAAGTCTTGACGTCATGCAAAGTTGTCGTTGTGGGCGATGACGTTGATTTCGTGAAGTTGTGCGCGCTTGTTTAAATTTTCGTGAGGACGATATATATATATATATATATTTTTTTTTTATCTAGACGTTTCACACACAGTTGCTAAAAGCCTAAAGCTGTTCGAACTTCATCAACCGCAGCAGCATTCACTCTTTCACCGGAGACAGCAGAGCGATCACACTGTCTGTTGTAATCTCTTCTTTTATTTTTATTTCTTTGCGCGGAGGTAACAGCAGGATTGTGCCCTGTTATGCCCCATTCGCACGGTCAGCATAAAAGGTACCTTTAACATAGGTCCCATTGCTATCTGCGAGTCAGTTCGTGCTCTTGGGTCGCAAGCACGCGCCACGCGCGGAAGATCTTGAACTGATTGGCCGCAGAGAATAAAGGTCCCTTATCTAAAGGTATCTATACGGTTGTGTGAATGGGGTATAAGTCCTTTTATCCAGTATAACACTGTTCAATACCGCGCACAGCTAAATACGCGCGTTTTGGCCAGATATTATCAAAATGACGCGATTTTCAACCTTGTATTTGAGCCAGACGGATGTTAAATATACCCAGTCTGCGGAGGAGACGACGCCCCCGGGAAAAAGAAAAGAAGGGCATTTCCCCTCTGCGCTAGCGAAATGGTCTGTAGAGAGTCGGAATCTGATACAATGGGCCCCGAATGATTCGTTTCGAAGAAAATGTTTCTTCGCTTTTTTAAAACCGCAGCCACCCCGCCTATAAATTCTAGATTAAATGTTAAAAATACGTTATATGGAGTACGTAGCGCCGGATCCTTGATACTACCTCGTCCTAGAACAAACTATGGGCTTCAAATGATACAGTATACACTGGCAACCGTACCAATCTTCTTCAAAGGCCAACATCTTTGCATTTATGCACGTATTAAGGCAACAATGCGCAAAATGTTGACTTATGACTTTTAAAATCTGTTCCTGCATGGCACTGCCTGTTTCTTTCCATCTTGAAAATGTTGTGTGGAATTTTTCTTGCCTGCAGATCCGCCGTTAGGCGACAGGGGCTTTGTACAGCTGCACCTTTTGTAGCTTTTTGCCCTGTTCTCTGTCACCCATGGGCATGATGGGAGTAAATAAATGATTTGAACTGAATTGAAATTGAAAAGACAGGGTGTTTACTCCAGCATGCACGAAACACTTTTGCTTCTGTAATTTCTATGCTTCGAAGATGTTTGCACACGGTTTTTGTAAGCCGTCGAAAGATTTGGCGAGACCGTGCAGCGCCGTGGCAGCGGAAAGCCCGAGTCTGCCGGCCTCGGGTGCCTTTCGCGCAGCTGTGTCAAAAGCGAGCCACGTGTCTGCGGAGAGCCGAGGCCGCGGCTCCCCCCTCCCGGCATTCCTGGCAGCCGAGAGTGGAGACTGCAGCCTGACCCACTTGTGGGGCCTGGGAGCGCGCGAGCCGTGTTGACAAAACACGGCTGCAGTCACGGGGACGCTTTCGGGCGACATAGGCAAACAAATCGCCGAACTGGGTCGATCGACGGGTAACGCCAACCGCGCTTTATTTTACACAAGGCTGAAATGTCGGCCGACAGTTTTGGTGTCCAGACAGACACTTGTGGGCCGGTTTGGGTAAAACAAGCTCAAAAAAAAAAAAAAAAAAAAAGCCGCGATTAAGGCTCCGGACAGCACTCCGTTATTGATCGATCGATAAAATAGAATAAATATTATAATCAAGAATCAGAATTGAATCAGATAGAATAGTGTTTATTTAGGGGAAATGGCAGATGGGTGTTTTCATTCCGAATCAGGTACGGTTTTGGGGTCGAATTTCTAATTTTTTCCGAAACAATGCGCCTACGGAGCGTTCTCGAAATGAAAAAGAGCGCAAAAGTCAAGCCTGGCGAATTTTTTGTTCTGTGAAGATACTGACCACTCGAATGTCCGAGACGAAAACTGACGTTTCTTCCATCTGTCGAAGATCGTATGCTTGAACACTTGCTCGTTTGTCACTCCTCAAACTACTGCAATGGATCTTTTCAAACACTCTCGAAATGGATCTTATTGAGCGGAATGAATTACAAAAAAAATATTTCTGAATAAAAATGAACGTTGAACTGGGTTCCTTCCATGATTTTGAGCAAAGTTTTGCATGTCCTTACGTGTCACGTATTTAAACCATTTTAATAACCTTGACATAACCAGAAATCTCGGGTCTAGCTTATTTTATTGATTCCAAATTAAATATTATATATAAGACTGAATATTGGTTACTTACACTTCAATGAACGAATGTTCATTCAAATTTTGAGAGTGTCGCAGGAGAGTCGCGGTACAGTTTGAAAGTGACAAAATGGCGAGCTGTCAAATGTACGATCTCCGACAGGTTAGAGAAACGTCAGTTTTAGCTTCGGCCGCTTTAATTATCAATAACCTGAAAACAAAAATAAATATCCGCAATGCTTACCCTTTGCACTCTCTTTCTTTTCAACAATTCAACATAAACACATACCTTTTATGTCAAAATTAAAATTCGACCCCATAACCACCCGTAAATTTAGATGAAGGCACCTGTAGTTGGTGACAGGTTAGGAGCTCGAGGGATGCTCTTCCCACCTCTTTCCTCTTTAGCAGAGCGAACGGTAGAGCGGAGGTCGCCTCCTCGCGAGCCTTCGCTCTACTAAAGTGGAAAGTGGTGGGAGGAGCTTCCCCGGAACTCCTAACCTGTCACCGATTGAATATAAAGATAGTGGTAACCTACAAAAGCAGAAACTGATTGTGTCCAAGACCGGAAAACCAGCGGAAATGCGTATACATCCAAAGGAAGAGACGTTCATCGTTGCCAGCTCACTACAACGTGCTTCGTACGACTCATCCTGCTTTCATCGACGGCAATAGAGCTATATTCAAAACCCGATCAGGCAAACATTGGCGGTCACAATCTTTTGGGTACGAAGCTTGTGGTTGGGTCTGAATTCTCGGCGAACACTGACGCAACCTTTGCGTCCCGTTCAAGCTGAGTGTAAGTGCCCAAACAATGGCAGGCTCGGATATTTGGTACCGCAGCTATTGTATGGCGCAAACATTTAAAAAAAGGTATATCGAAGTAACGGCAGGCTGTCAATGCTCGCAGTGTTGGGAAAAGAACGCAATGAGAGAGTTTTTACAGTGCCTTTTATAAACGCTATCAAACATGTCGGTCACTGGCGATAAGCAGCCATAGTCACATCGCGGCGAGGCAAATCCTGGTCAGGACGTCGTGGAAAGGACCCATAAGAGGGCGCCACCAAAATATTTCGGTGCTATCACCTACCCTCTTTATGATACGTTGTCGAGGCTCGCATGGTGTGCACCGAAGCGGAAGAAATAATGAATTTTTGAATCAAATGAATAATAATTATTTAATTTATTCCCGGTTCATTTTATTTAAATTAGTTTCATTTGCTTTAATTCACTGTAACTAGAAAATATCGATGCTTTACCACTAGATAAAGACATGGCAGATTGTTGATTAATTTGTCCGATCACTCATAACAATGTGGAAAAAAGAACTGATGTATATGTTAAGTGCAAACTAATTAACAACTTTTTATTGCTGTATTTCCCGCCATAGTATAACGAAGACAAACAGCTTAATTGAATTAATTAATTAAAAATAAAAAAAGCTTTATTTCATTTTTTTTACGAGTTGGGACTTCCGATGCTAGACTTTCGAGTCCGGGTAGGCTAAGCTAAGCAAAGGGATCGCGAATGTAGCTTACACATTAGTCTAACATACCGCCAATACATCATACATATCACTCGTGCAAACGTAAAGTACACTGGAAGATTCGAAAATAAAATTTTGCGAGTGTTTCGTCAACGTAACAAATAAACGTGTATCATCGAATATACCTTCGCACTTTTGTCTGTAGAGCGTCAGTTGATAGCGTATTACTAATACGCATACTAAACTCCGACCGCGTTAACCCTGGATAATTACTAAACAAGGTCGGATCATCAGGATAGCTCCTTAATTAAGCCCGGTTTAGAAGAAAGCATATCGGGGCGTGTAACCGATGGTGCACCCGCAATAGACCGCTTTCAGAAGTTCATCGAGCAACATTGGTGGCCGCCATTGCTTGGACATGGAGTGCCTGATTGGATCCGAGTGCTCGCCGAACACTGACGTCACACTCGTGTTCAATGCTTGCTCAGAGTGCAACGTTACTAGAACATTCAGTTGGGAAACTCGCCGTCGAAACCGGGGCCGCTGGCGTCCACCGAGACCGAGCTAAATGCGACAACAGCGCCACTCTTTATCATTTGTCCGTACTGTGGTCACCTTGAGCTTTTTGAAAACCTGTTTTTGCGTAAAAACAAACGAAAAAGACTCTTTTTGTATGAAATTTATTAGAGTTTAGTACAAAAAGAGGGGCGCGTTATGTTTTTAAAATCTTTAGTTTGGAGGGTTTTGTGGCACAATTAATATTGTTTTTATACCACCATGCCTCAGCGGGCCTTTCAGGTAGCGCGTCCCGCCCTAGGTGCATTTTAACTTCGATAGTTGAACGCGTCTTGACCGCTGGGAGACGGGGGTGGCACCCCTGTAATCTCTACCGCTATATCTGTTCTTACAGCCAAAATAGAAGTCACGTGCGGTTCTTCGAGTCAGATTGGGGCCACTTTTTCAAAGCTGTCTCTATGGGAGTTTCCCAACTGAGTGTTTTAGTAACGTTGTCAGAGTGTGATCAAACAATGGCCGACAGCTGCTGGCGCGGATTTTTGAAAAGTGTCAAATTAGTGCGCTGTTATGTTTTTGTTTAGAAAGTGATAGGTTGACTGTCAACGCTATTTGACACCCTATTCATTTGGTGGACTTTCCACCCTATCCTTTCATTTCAAATCGACTTTAAATTGGTTGCGCCTTCCCGGGCGGTACCGATAGAGGTATATTATTTTAAAATGAATGTCTTCCTCACCCTTATTTATGCAGTTCGTCTCAGTTCTAACGGCTGGGTTATGCTCCGTTCATCTTCGAACATTAATTTCGTAAGCCTCCCATTCTTATATATATTTAATCTTACCGATTACTTTAACACACATACTGAAGGAGATTTGAAAAGGTTGTTCTAGTTGAAGGAGCTGGAAGGATACTCCGTGCGAGATATAACAGACACACGATGCAATAAGAAAACAAACCAGAGTAGAAATGTCGTTTAAAAGCTGGATAGATAAAAAACGCGGGATTTAGGATTAAATCATATACATCCAACTAGCTGTGCCTGACTCTCCAAGAAAAGTCAACATCGTGGGAATAATAACCGCATCAACGCCGGATAGACATTCGGACAACCTAAGCCGTTGCTATCCAGCCTACTGTGATCGGACGACGCCTGCTGAGGCCTGGATGCGCCACTGCTTGTAACGAATCCTGTTTATAAAGACAGGCTTTCGTGCAGAGGGAGAAAAAAAACAGGTCCTAGTATTTTGCTGGTAGCTGACGTTTTCTCGCTAGTTCCCCCTTGGAATTTATCTCCGTGAGCGAAACGATTCTGGATAATGTTACCCGCATAGCTTATAAGTCTTCTATATTGCAGTGACTGAGTAAAGGCGTCTATTCCTGTATTGTTTGTTCCCGCGAGCTCGCATTCAGAACGTTTTCAACCATCTTGACATAAGGTTTCTTGATATTTTCAATTATAATAAAATAAAGATATGTACTTGACCAAACATTAAAAAAAAATTGATTAAACGTTTCGGCACATATGCGAGAGGTATATTCAGTAAGTACAGCTTACTCAACATGCCTCTCGCATGAGAGGCTAAACATTTAGTATTTTTTAAATGATATATGTGAAGTTTGTGTCCTTATTTTAATTAGGATGTATTACGGCTTTTGGAGAAATTTTGCATTTTAAATGATAACCTCTTGTCGTTAGAGGGCCATTTCACACTTGTTGCCCTATGTTTTCGCAGCGTTGTGCTATGAATATGTTTTCGTGCACTAACGTTATACGACCGTGCCTGCTTTTGGGCACAATAAATAAATAAATAAATAGCTACAGGTAGCCTAAAACGCATGACAAATTATTCTTAGAAATGCCCCGCCCGTGTAATTGCCGCTAAATATTTATACATATTTTGTTAATTAATGTTTCCTTTTTGTCGTACACGAAGAGCAAACGATTTCCGGAAAACATGAAAGCAGCCTCACTTTACTAGAGCTATGCGTTTCGGGCGAAAATAATGCTGGAGGGAAAGAACAACATTCTCGGATGTGCAATTTATTTTATTTTGTCGCTGACTTTACTGAACTGTTTCACCTGTCGTCAAGCATCATCAGCTGATCTCGGAGATTAGCCATGTGTAAACAACCATCGTGATCAGAGGTGGCAATAGTGGAATATAGAGTTACACATCGGCGCCGATAAGATGAAAGCGGACGCTATAACTGCTAAGAATAACTGCTAAGAAAATACGGAGTGGTTTTAGCAGATCACAGAAAAATAACTCTGTGGGGAAAAGGTTTAAGAGTTACATTAATAACCATATAAAGAAAAGCTAGAAAAAACTACAATACACTCCGTTTCCGGTTGGCGCGATTCGTCCACCATATGCTCCGCCAACAATAAATAAGGCACTCTCCGCTCCAGTCCGCGGCTCGTTAATTACGAACTTTGTTTGACACGCGTTTAAGTTATAACAAGTTGGTTAGAGCGAAAAGAAATATATCTTTTTTTTTTCGGAAAACAAACAGCCTTACTCTGTCGGACGCGGTTCGTTATTTTGGAACTTTCTTCGGGGACGTCGGGAGCCGTTCCTTCGGCGTCTCTCGTCCGTGTACGCATTTTTCGCGTCTTCGCTTACCGTTTTGTTATATTTATATTGTTTTAAAGGCTTCTGCATCGATCGGCAAGGTTTGTGCTGGTCGGAGAAAAGCGAGTTATTTCCGAACACGCGCGTCCTGGCAAAAGTCCCGGGAGTCAACGGGAACGCATCGCGATGGCGGCCAAGAGAGCCTCTCCTCGAGCAATAAATAACACGTGCAGAGAGCGTGCGTCCGGGCTTGGCGCCGGAAGACCAAAGTATGGACACGCTTCGGGTCAACACCATTAAACGAGCCGGGCTTGGCTCGTTCTTCGACCAACACGTCACCAGAATTGACGGTGCGTTTGCAGCCTGACTGGTGATATGCGCCGCGCTTCCCTGATAGCGTGAACCGTATACCGTACGCAGCGAATCGTGACGGCGCTAGCTCCTGTCACTGCGATTTTAGGTTCCTCGGCCAAGAAGATTTAGGCATGAGAGAAAGCTAAAGGACAAGTCACGTTTATAAACAAAAAGGAATTGTTCGTGAAGAAAATTAGATTTATAGTCTCTCGGGCCCTTTTGCCAAAGTCGTCGGCTCTAACTTTGTGACTTTAAGGTTTGTCTCGAACTGTAGTTAAAATTACGTTTAATGAGTGGTGTTTCAAGTGTACCCCGGAACAGGTATGCGTGCCGGCACTAGCTGCGAGGCCACATGGATCGTTCTAATGAAGTACCTTCTGCGCGCTTCCATCTTTGTCCACTGGGCAAAGATGGAAGACGTTGTGAGCAGGCGCAGTTGCCGTCTTTCACGGGATACCAGACACCGCGCATGCATTCACAGGGCAGCTGAATCGGCATTGTTTGGCTGGACAATATTCGCCGGAAAGGTGTATGGGACGTCGGAAGACTTTAGAAGGGTCAAGGTCTGCACAAAAAGACTGGCGTCCGCTTCTCTGCAAAGCAAGCAGGGCGCGAACGAAAGCAGTCGATGGAATGAAAACGAAAGTAATCACGCTTTCGCGCAAAGTATAGAAAAATTCACATGTGTTGCGATGCTTAGTAGGGGGTCAATCCAGCAGCACTCCCCTTTCAAGAACTGTTTTGCGCTGCACCCGTCAACCCCTCCCCCCTTCTCCTCCCCCTCCCCTGTTTACACAAGTTTATCCAAGAACACATTGATATAGATGAGTAACCGCACCCCTTGCGTAAGTTTCTGAGTGTGCCATGTTCCCAAAAAGCGCGATCACTACTCAAGCAAGAGGATGCAGCTGTATGAACCTGCCTTATTGCACCGCATTTTCGAACATTTTTCTAACTAATAGCCCGCAACGTAAAAACGCGTCGAAATAAGCCACTTACAGAAAAAAAAGAAAAAGGAAGAGACGAAGGCGCTCATTTATCCCAACTTTTAAACGAGCACTTGATATTCCTCCGATGTGTTCGTACATAGCCGAGAAATAAAGCTCATCATCCCATCAAGTCGAAGCGAATTTTTCGCTTCTCGCCCATATAGCCCGCTTTAGCGGAACAGCATTAAGGCCCGGCCACGGTGACCTGCAAAACACGTCCGCCTTACTCTGATCTTTTCATTTTTCAGCCCTAAAGGGAGGAAACTACAAACAGAAGAAAACCACGGGGGTAACACATACCTTTACTTAGCGGGAGTACGTTTAAGACAGGTAAGCGGGAGCACGTCGGATGAGGAAACGAAGATAAAAACAAAGAAAGGCGAAGGGAAGAGATTGGCAAAAAGCTTTTCCGTCGAGCCGCGCTGGCCTCTTCTGCTGGGGCAGAGCGAAGCATCGATTAACGATGATCTATCACGCGTCGGAGGAGCACGACTCTGGGTGGAGGAGGAGAAGGGAGGGAGGGGCTGGAGGCGCCCCAAGACGTGAGAAGAATTCCTCCAAGCCTCGTTGAAATTCCGGAAGGAAAAGTTTTGAAGGTAGAAAAAAACTGACAAACAAGAAATCAAATAACGTCCGACGTTGTTTAAAAAAAAAGGGGGGGGGGGGGGGGGGACGTGCGGATAAAAACAGATCAGGGAATCGATATAGCGGAACATCGAAAAAGCTTTTTAGTGCTCCTATATAACGGTAGAACCTTCCCTTCACCGCGAAGGAGAAAAAAATAAAGTATTGAGGAAAAGGTTTTTGGTATCTTTGTTTATGTCTGCGTGCAGGTTTTGGAACCGGGTGATCATCGTGACGATAATGTATTAGTGGCATTGCTAACTACCAAGATCGAGATTGAGACCGTAAGCCAAAGACACAAAGTACTAGATGGGTTGTATCAACTGCGGGCGTGTCAGTGTAGGTGAAACTTCACTTCATTTGCTTTTAGAGGAAACCGCTTCTAGCACCAATAGCATATTTTTGCGCCTTTTCTGTCTAAAGTATCGTTAAACCAGGCTACTGGCACGCAAGTGTCATTTAAACGATAACAACACTTTATATGGATAGCATTCTTGATATTTCTTGCGAAGCTAATTGCTCTCATGGTGCGGGATATCCAGAAAAATCTTCTAACATTAGCACTCACTAAAACTTTTCATGAATGACTCCTAGATTGAGAACTTATTGTCCCATCCATACATTTCGATGCTTGGTAGAACACTGCTTATTGTGTTTACTTATTATAGAAACAATGAAGAGCGAGGGCAACACTTAATTCTGCGTCCGCGGAACTCCAGGCAGAGTTTACATTACGCTTTCCTATATCATCAAAAACAGCAGTAAAATGCGGTCCAGCACTTTAACTACCAAGTCCTGAACCATATCAAGTGACCCACATATACATTGGGAGCTGGAAATGTTTTCTAAAAAATTGTGTTATGAGTTTTATTCAACGAGTTAATTTTTCATAATAGCCTACGTCCGTCATAGCTACCATTCCCAAATTTAGAGGAACGTTTTTCATAAAAGTAGAGTTGAGGCAAACACCACGCTGTGTTCAACGAATTATATTTGCAAAATATACTCAAAACGAGAGTGATTAAACTACCCCACGCAATGATGAGATAAGACGGGGTTAGTTTGTCTCGGTTAATCAACTATGAAGTAAATGGTTTCACGTTCGCAAAATATATTTTAACCCAAGCAACTCGGTGTTCGTGGAGCGAGAGCTTACGCTGCCGGGAACCCAGAAATTCTGGGTTTAGTCCCTACCCCTTCCCATTTCGATCTGGATGAGCATTTGTACGCGCGTGTGGCTATGTATCACTACTGTGCGATGCCCCTTGAAGACCTCACGCTAACAGTGGTACGGCACTGGCCAAATGCTTCATCCACAGCGTGAGCAAGTGAAGGGCCATACTGTGACAGACTAACTTCAGTCTGTCCAAGTCACTAAAGAACCAGATACGTAGTGCCACAGGTAGTGGGAAAATACTTTGCAGCAAAATCGAAGTAAGTGCGGACGTTTTGTTGATGGACTCTATTTTTAATTAAAACGAAGCTAAATAAAGCCTTAAACTAAAAGAAGAACAAAACATGTGGATGTTTTAATGTAGACACCTCAAAACTTGTCTTTTAAGTTTTGTTTTGATCCTATTTCATTTAATTTCATTTCATTTTCTTACATCAAAGCCACTCGACTTAGAGCGCATTATATAATAATAATAATAAATAATAAATTTTTTATTTCACGTATTTCATAACAACATACAAGAATGCGGGTCCGTCGAAAGCCAAAAGAGGCTTGTGGGACTGGACCCAGCAGCGGCGTGAAGAAAATCAAATTCTGACGCTTGATTACAAAAAACAAACAAAACACTTAAAAAAAAAAACAATTCCAAGAACTATGCATAAATAACTCTTAAAAAATATTGCTGACATGTAATCATACACCACAATAAATACACTAAAGGGGATTAAGAACGGATGGCCACGGAATACACTCTTTGACCACAAAAGATCTTCTATTCAAGAACTGGGAAGTGTGAAAACAAAAAAAAAGAAAAAAAAAAAACACGAGATGCACAAAAAGGACATGTTCAGAAGCAGGATATTTAGCAAATCGTTTTTAGTTGTTTTTTCAACTGACGCTTTGACCTGAGTTCCAAGAATGACTCTGACAAGGTATTGAAAAGTTCAGGGACATAGAAAGAGCGCATACGTTTTCCATACTTTGTGTATACACGAGGAATGAAAAATCGTTCACTTTCTCTTAAGTTGCGCTGCAGGACACGGGGCGTTTTGGAAGGGCTGTGCCAATAGTGTTTGTCAATTACACATCTTTTATAAAGTGCTGAAAAACGCGGGAGACACAACGAAGAAAACAACTCTTCACTTGGCAGATCAAAAGAGGTGTACGCTACGCTTTTTAAAAGACTTTTTAAGATGCTATCTATTTTGTGATACCAGAGCATGGAACAATTCGCATAAATAGTAATTCCGTAACGTAACAGGCCGTAGGCTAAGGCATTGACTATCATTTTTCGGACAGACAGCGGTAAAAACGTTTTTGTAGTATATAACATACAAGATACACTCCTTAACTTTTTGGCTATGTAGCTGAGGTGTGAATTCCACGATAAATCGCCATCAAAGAAAATGCCTAAGTACCTTGTTGTGTTTACATATTCAAGAGGCATACAGGAGCAGTGAGTACATTTCGACGAGTGCAATATAAAAGGAATATCAAGGCTTTTGCGTTTCGACGGACTACTGAAACACATAATTTTTGTTTTCTGAACATTTATTTTAATAAGATTTGCTTCGAACCAGTCCATAACTTTGGTCGAATTCTCTTGCAATGATACAGTCGCACTGCTCAGATTTAAATGTCTAGATACTAGCAGCGTATCATCAGCGTACTGATATATTTCGCACCCGGATATAGTTTTAGAAAGGTCATTGACATATAAATTAAACAAAAGGGGGGCTAAAACAGAGCCCTGCGGTACACCAGCCTTCAAAAGCACTTTGGCACTCCGGCTATCACACACGGAAACTTGCTGTGTGCTGTTCGTTAAAAAGTCTTTGAGTAAAGAAAAAAATGGTCCCCTGAAACCATAGTCGAATATTTTTTTCATTAGTATCTTATGGCTAATGGAGTCGAATGCCTTTGAGACATCAAGAAAGAGGGCACAGGCATATTTGTTATTTTCAAAAGTTCCATGCAAAGTGTCCACGAGTTCTTCGAGTAAAGAATCTGTTCCACGTCCAGCAACAAAGCCGTACTGACACGGCGATAGCATATTAAACTTTCCAAGAAACGCGGTCATTGTTCTGAAAATATGCTTTTCTAGTACTAATGCTAAACATGGTAAAATCGAGATAGGCCTATAACTTTCAACGCTATCACGTGCACCACCTTTGTAAAGGGGCCGAACAATGGCACTTTTCAGGCCACCGGGAATGATACTAGAATTTATAACCCCGTTTATGATGTATAGCAAAACTGTGCTCAGCGCTTCAAAATTACGTCGTAAGTCGCAGAGACGAATATTATCTGAGCCGGGCGCCTTATTGGGTTTAAAGCTAAACAAAATCAAGCGTAACTCTTCGATTGTCAGGTTCGGTAAAAATGCAGAATGTAAAGAAGGACACTCTAGATTAGTCGGGGTCACGGTTTCGTCGCGCGCTACACCCGAGACTGAAGCAAAGAAGCGATTAAATTTATCAGTTATAGATGACACATGTGCGCCAAAGTTTTTTTTAATCGTGTCATCGATCGACGATTTAGACGAGCATCCCTTCACTTCGTTAACCAGGGACCAGGTTTTTGCGACGTCATGTCGGGAGCGGAAAAACTTTTCATTAAAGTGTTGGCGCTTCTTAGAACGTACAAGGGCATTTACACGATTTCTAAGGCTTTGGTACTGTAACCTTAGCTCTTGGTTTTCAGGGAAACGGCGACATCGTGCCCATAAAGTATCTTTTTCTTTGATTGCAGAAAGAACATTTGACGTTAGCCAAGGATGATTTTTCCGCCTTTTTCTTATCGTAACATGTTTTGTGCTTTGATCTCTAAAGTTCAAAAGAATTTCACAAAGATTTAAGTAGTCACCATGATAATCATTGTTCTCGATTAAGGCACTCCAGTCATAAGTGGAAATTAGACTGTCAAGACGACGTGAATCGACAATGTTTACTTGTTTGGGTTGTTCTACCTTCTCAGGAGCGACAGCGAAATTAATTCGACAGGCCACGAAATAATGGTCCGCTAATTTCTGTGCGATAACGGCGGAGTCTACAGGTAGCCCTGAATTTCTAATGTTAATATGATCAATGCATGATATAACGAGGTTGCCAGACATATATTCTTCTCTGGTAGGGATGTTAATAAGGTTTTCAATACCATGATTTGCAAGAATATTTAAGTAATTGCAGACAACAGATATCGATGGCTTCAAGATATCAATGTTCAGATCCCCTACAAGACATAACTTATCTGTAGGCACCATGTTTCCTAGAGTCATGTTCAGTTCATCTAAATAGTTAGAAACATTTTCCGATGGGGGTCGATAAAATGCCAAAAAGGAAATAACAAAATCACCTTTACTGAGTTTCAAAGATAGACACTCTGCATAGTTAAACGATACCCCCGACTCCACTGCTAACCAAGATTTTTTAACATACACAGCTATCCCTCCTCCCCTAGATGCACTACGCGTCAGAAAGAACGCCTCAAATTCGGGAAAAGAAAACTGACCGCGCGAAATTCCAACGTCCCGAACGTTTATTTCTGTTAAGACAAAAACGTCGACAGTATTTTCAAGTGCATGCACAACTAGTTGAAACTCATCCCAGTATTTCCTAATACTTCTGATATGTACATGTAAAACGGTAAGTGCGCTAGCACTAGGTGGAAAGGAGTCAAGAAACGAAGGAAAATCAGCGCTCAATATTGTGTCTTCCATTTCTACACTATTTTTTCTAAGTCTCTAGCGCTAGCGATCCTCACCAGTGATGCGTTTTCGTCCTTTTTCGCGAAGATTGTGGCATTTTTCACCCAAACGAATTTGTAAGATTTTTCTCTGCCCTTAGTTCTCGCCTGCCAGAAGAGGTCCTTGTTTGCTCGTGTAAGGTTGTCATTGAAATATACTTTTTGTTGGCTCACGGGCCGAGGAAGCGTGGCCAACTTCTTCCGAGCACTCATCCACTTTTCTTTTACAGACGTCGAGGAGAACTGAACCAAAATGGGGGCCGCCCCCTCGCGCATCGAGCGCAGGCGGTGGCAAGCCACCACTTCGGCAGGATGGTGTCTACCGATGTTCAGTTTCTCGGCAAGGTCTTCGATAACTACCTTCACATCTTCGTCATCTGTGATAGGAATGCCATGAATTTCCATGTTGCACCTCCTACTGTATTGTTCAGTGGAGTTTAGGTTTGTCTGTAGTTGTTCGAGCATAGAAGTTTGATTGGACACTGTGGCTTGTAGCGCTCCAACTTCTGATCGCAGTAGTTTTACTTCTTGATCGTTCTGCTGAACAAGCTTCATCATGGATTCACATTTGCGAACAGAATCTTGAAGACTCGAGATCGTTACCTTCATTGCATCAACAGATGCTTCAATAACAAATGGTCGTCTACTTTTGCCGGGAGGTCACAGAGCCGGTCCACGTTTGCTTTCAAAGTGTGAAGAAGCTCAAGTTTTTGGCTTATTGCGGCAAGTTGCGCGGATACGGTATCTTCTTGCGATGCTGACGCAGCCTCCTCGCTGACGCCTAATCTGCTTTCACGCAATCGGCACGTGCGACAGACCCATTTTTCGCGTTTCCCGGTTCCCATTGATCTGAAAGTTCTGTCCGAAATGCCGGAGCAGGCATCAAGATGATATACGTGATTACAGGAGCAGCATTTCATAAAAGCCCCGTCAGTTGGTACAGACGTAAAACATACAATGCAATCTGTGGTGTTTGCATTAGCCATGACTTAGACAAAAATACTTTCAGGCACAGACAAAAATTCAGTTCCCAATAACAGATTTCACAAGAAGAAGCTTTCAATACACAAAAAAAAAAATATAATTCAAGTTACATTTGTTGCAGTCGGCGGCGTACACAGAAACAAAAAAACTAGGAAATTATGGCTATGAAAACAAGACTCTCACCTGCCAAAAAACGGCAAAGTTAGTTCTCTGTGGGTGACAGGCCGCCGACTGCGCCGACGAAAGGCCTCGGATCCGTTCTTATGGGCGCCAAATCCGGTTGCCCGGATGATGAAATGATGCTCGTCCACGTGGTCCTGGTCTTCGTCGACGCACGCTGCGTCAGAAGTCCCTCACGCGCCGGCAGCTGGGAGCGACGATGACCGCGCTCAAAACCAGACAGTGCCGGTACGGTGGAGGCAATCCGTTCTGCCAAAAAACGGCAAAGTTAGTTCTCTGTGGGTGACAGGCCGCCGACTGCGCCGACGAAAGGCCTCGGATCCGTTCTTATGGGCGCCAAATCCGGTTGCCCGGATGATGAAATGATGCTCGTCCACGTGGTCCTGGTCTTTGTCGACGCACGCTGCGTCAGAAGTCCCTCACGCGCCGGCAGCTGGGAGCGACGATGACCGCGCTCAAAACCAGACAGTGCCGGTACGGTGGAGGCAATCCGTTCTGCCAAAAAACGGCAAAGTTAGTTCTCTGTGGGTGACAGGCCGCCGACTGCCACCCACAGGGTGAATATTATGAATTTCCCCATAAAGGGGAAATTCATAATATTCAATTAGAACTTCAAAACAGTATTATCGCGTATATACTATTTACATCTTAGAATAACACGAACAAAAATGCACTGGGCAAAGCGTGCACACAAAAGAGCAGGAAAAAAAAACACATACATGATATAAGGTTGCAATTTCATATATTGCGACATAAATAAAAGTTCACGCAAAAACTATCAAGATGAAAATGCATAAATACACAACAGCGTGCAAGGCGAATAAATGTCAAACTTCTTATTACAAGGTACTGTTCACATTTTAATTTATATACTGCTAGGTTACTCTCCGACAATACTTTGTATGGCATATCGTTCCGACCGCTAATGCACATGACAACAGGCGATGAGAAAAATCATAGTGTGCGTGATTTGGGCGGCTGAATCTTGAGTTGGTGATCCGTTCTGGCCGTGATATATGGTAGGACGGTTTGCAGTAAGTTTGCCTGAAAGTTGATGCGCTATTGAGAATGGTATGAAACAGACATAATCGTGACAGAAGTCGACGTTTCTCAAGAGGACGTAGGCCGAGATTGTTTTTTAGTGACGTGACGCTAGTGAATGGAGAATAGTCAGAGGTAATAAGTCGGGCGGCCTTATTCTGGACGGACTCCAGTCTATCAACAAGGTATGCCTGATGAGGATTCCAGTCAGCGCTAGCGTATTTTAGTTTTGGAGGTATCAGCGAATTGTAAGCAATCAATTTAGCGGACGGAGGTGCGAAATATATATTTCTTTTCAAGAAGCCTAGGGTTTTATGAGCACTTGCTACTATGCAATCTACCTGATGAGACCAGTTTAACGTTTTTTGAAAAGTGGACACCAAGGTACTTGTAAACGGACACCCTGTCAATGTTGCGTCCTTGGAGGGATAACTGGGTAGAAGATCTACTTGGCGATGTGGAAATGTTCATCTGTTTACTTTTTGAGACATTAATATTCATGAGCCAGTCGGTGCACCAAGTTCCAATCCTGTCAAGGTCATTTTGGAATATTAAATGATCGGATGTATCGGATATCTTTCTGGATATGACACAATCATCAGCGAAAAGCCTAATGGTGGACGTTAATGAAGAAGGAAGGTCATTTACATATATTAAAAACAAAAGAGGCCCGAGAACGCTTTTTTTTTTTTTTGCGGTACACCAGACGATACTGAACATTGATAAGAAAGAGAAGAGTTTATTTTTACGGACTGAGTTCTATTAGACAGGAAGGAAACGATCCAGTTAAGAATGCACGGTTCGATGCGGAGTCATGATAGCGTTAGGAGGAGGCGACTACGTGGGACAGTATCAAAAGCTTTGGCAAAGTCGATGAAGATGATAAGTGTCTGGTGATTGTCATGAGTGTTGACATGAAGGTCAGTGATGAACTCGAACAGCTGGGTGACACATGAGTGATCTTTCCTAAAGCCATGTTGGTTTGGAAACAAGAACTTGAATGATCGAGGTGAGCGAGAAGGTGCATGTATACGACGTGTTCCATGAGTTTACAACGTACACTAGTGAGGCTAGTGAGGGATATTGGTCTATAGTTGGTAGGATTTGATGATGGACCAGCTCTATAGATAGGTGTTATTTGAGCATGACTCCAATCGGCAGGAAAAGCGATAGAGTCGAGGCTTTGCTCCAAGAATAGTGAACGAACGGGAGATATCAAGTCCCTTGTTACTTTTCAGTTTTGAAGAAATATGATCCTCACCGGGACAGATACCGACTCGAAGGTTATCAATGAGTTGGGAAATACCTTGAGGTGCAAAAAATAAAGGGGGCATAGGCTCAATGCTGTCTGAAGGCAAAACGAAAGAAGGCAACGGAAAGCGTTCATCTGTAAAGACGCTGAAAAAAAAAAGTTATTGAACGCGTTGGCTGCGTCGCCGTCCGATAGTGGCACACCATGCTCATCAGTAAGATTTGGGTAGGCGTCCCTTTCCTTCGGATTAACGACACGCCAAAACTTTTTGGGGTCGGATCGCAAAGTATCTGGTAGTGTCTGGCCATAATATTTCCTCTAGGCGTTTCTTACTTCATGATTGCACGTATTTGAAACAGTGTGGTAATTTGTCCAATGTAGGGATGTATTAAACCTCGTAGCATTCTGAAACAGCTGTTTCTTTTTATTCAGGAGTGCCTTTACAGATCGGGTGAACCATGGAGAGGCCGGATTCGATGCTCTTGAAAAAGTAGAAATGTGACGTGACAACACTTTAAGTTTACTTCTGATCAAGTTCCAGTTTTCATCGACAGAGCGTGATGCGTGGTTGCGCGTGTAGTCTATAACGAATTGAGCCATAGTTGAGTTTATGTCTACAGTGTTTGCACGTGAATAGTCGTGAATTTTTTTCCGAGCCTTGGTGGAGCGTTGAACAGGGAAGGCTGCATTGAAAGAAATAATCTTGTGGTCACTAATCTGGTCAATAATATTGACGCCCAGCACGCACTGAGGATGTGTAGTTAGAAATAGGTCTAAGATGACGTTATGTCTTGTGGGTTCAGAAACCATCTCGTGAAGACCGTTGATGCGTAGAATTTGAAGAAAAGCACTGGACTGAAGTGGGTTAAGAAAGTTGTCCTGGCGTTGAAGACACGACCAATTGATACCGGGAACGTTAAAATCCCCAGTGACGATTAGTGGGAACGTCGTAAAAGACAACTATAATTTCGACAAAGCCCAGCCCGTTGCGGCGCGTCGAGGTGAGGTGTGTGCGAGGGCGGGGAGAAATACTGACGGAATGGACGTTATCGGCAGGGTTAGATGACCCTTGCTCGCCTCTCGGCTTGCTATGGGATGCCGACGATGTCGTCACCAGGTTCTAGACAGATAGCAGGCGGCGAAGAGGATCACTGAATGCCCAATGACAATACCTGCACGTATTGTTTTCGCCAAAATAAATGCGTTTTACGCTTACTTCTGCCCAAGTTAAGTCGGATAACTGAATTTACGGGACAAAAATCTATAAATGTTCACTCCTAACTCAGATTTCTTGAAAAGTGCTTCAAGTTTCCTTTGCCAAGAATAAAGGAAGCTTAATTGAAAAAAAGAACGCCGCCATGCTCAGTTCAACGAGCAAGCTGAATTGCGGGATAATGGCAGCACAGAGATCTTCATCACGTGACGCATCTCCTTTAAAAGTCATTAATACCACATTTCATTTCAAAACATATCTAATTCAAAGGCACAGTACTAAATGCGCGTGAAAAAAATAAAAGTTATCTGAGACCGCATCAACGCGTTTACTAAGACAAAATATGTTAGAGGGCTTTGTTCTACGAGATGAGCGTGACGTTACGAAAGAGCGTCACGCAAAGCCGTCACATGGCCACTACAATTGAAGGCGCGGCCGCCAAATGTAGCAAAAAGCTGAAAACCCAAGCAGCGCAGCTCAAAACACGCTGCAGATTCGCTCTCCCAGCCTTATCGGTGCTTAAGATACATTTGTGTTCATTAAGTTCCAGAGTGCTCTCATAATATTGTTACCATCATAACCTCGCGTGTGCATATTCACGCAAGTAGTGCAACGCTCTGATATAATGATAAATACTAAAACTTAAAAAAAAAAAACGCTGATGCTTTCTTTTTTTTTATGCAAGCCTTAAATTTTGATTGTTGAACTGTAGTTAGAGAAATGGTCAAATAGAGCGCAGGCCATAATACATCACTCTTAAAACGTTAAAAGGCAACATTTAGTACAACGACATTCCTTGTTACTCAGCCAGTGGGAAATGATGGACTCGTTAGCATCTTCTATGCGATGATTCTGTTAGAAACGATTTCTTACTACTATTACTTTCTCCTTTATATTTCTACTTGCACTTATGTCAGCAAATGTTCGGTAAGATTGGCTTTCCATTGTGAGGAATGACACTCGCCCCGAAACAACTGACAGACGGAGACCGTCACTTGTAAACATTGATATGAAAGAAAGAGCAAATTAGGACGGAATTTCAACAAGGAGATAAAAGAGATATAATAAATGTGTTTTGGCGAGTATCAACGAACATCTCAGCGCACACTTCCGAATGACATATCTTTTGAATGGCACACTCCGTTCCTTTTAAATATAATCTCCATAGAAGAGGAACAAGAAGGAGAAATAGACATGCTTTAGGCTTTAAGAGTGGAACGCGATAGCGTTATCGGGCCCCGTTCGCAAAGCTCTCTGATATAAACCCGGGCTCGTTCCTAAGCCGTGCAGCGTGTTAGCGTTGTATAGTCGGTAGCTTCACGCTACCGACTATACCACGCTACCGACTATATCTTATAGAGTAAAGAAGAGCAAGGTCTTCTATTTTCAGGAAGATTGCAGAGTTAAATTTGGGGACTGGGCGAGTTGAAAACTTCATATACCGAACAAATGGGGTGACGGCATTGCTCTCCTCTCGAATAAAGGAGCCTCCACCGAGATTCTCGGTCAATTTCTGGAGAAAAACGACATAAAAATATTAATTAAGGCTCTGTTATGATCTACCTTGTAGGCATTTTCCCGAATGCCGAATTTATTGGTGGTTTTAATATACCCAAATCTCGGCAGCGTGATTCCACGTGGCGTAGCGCTCTCCTCTGACGTCACGGTGTCCAGTCGTAATTTCACGTGATGTCACGGGATTCCGGGATGCGACATGTCCTCGCGTCACGCGACGCAAAGTGGTGTTTGCCCTCTGAAATTCGAAGCACTGTACACCATTAAATTTAGGTAATGGCACGGTGCGACGATCTCTTAACTTCTGAAGTTTCCTAACTACTACCGTTAATCATTTTTTTTTTTTTTTACTGTACTTACTGGCAGCTTGAGAAAAGTTGGGCGTGGTGACTCTCAATCATGTTGTAATTGTTTCGCTGCAAATCAAACTGTGTCATTCCTGTTAAAACAAAATTGTGCAGTCCTGTGTGAATATGCAGCATAGAGTGACGGCGATAGCAGCGACACTTGACGACGAAGTCTTCGGGGGCGTCGCGTTCGCGCACCCTGGGGTTCGTGAACGCGTTCGGAACATGGCGTTCGGAACATAATAGACCTCTGACCATTTTGTTACACACGCTTTTGTGTCCTTCTTTTTTTTTTTTTTTTTTGGAAGCGGGCAAAATCGTGTTTCCGGGAACGCACTTTTGATATTGACTGTGCTACGACGGCATTTTTATGTCCGATATTTCTTTCCTTTTACAGAGCACGTGCAGTGGGCATCAGGTACTACAGAACCCTAAGTATATATAAAGCGGGTTGTTAACAATGTAGCGTAGCTCTGGGGAAACGCCTTCGTCTCCCACGCAGTGGGTGGGCCCAGGTTCGATTCTTGCGGGCGGCGGGAGATCTTTTTCGTGGATTCGGCAACCTCGATAACGGACACCCTACAGCCTACCACGCCCACTACAATATCAGCAAAAGACGTCACTTCCAATGGCGGGAAGTGCCCGTACCAGCTATGACTGTAAAACAAACTCGGCTACCCAACCCTCAGCGCGACGTAACAACCGAGTATAGTCTGGGTGAACCAGCTTTCGTGGGAGTTGAGAACGACATAGCCGGTGTTTTACTCCCCCTCCCGTGTTTAACCCCCCTCCCCCCCCCCCCCCCCCCCCGAAAAAAAAATAAAATAAAATAAAAATAAGGATGTTTAAACAATAGTGGTTCGAGTCGTGAACGAGCGCCAAACCGGAAGACCAACAAATCGGCGGCCCCCAGTCAGACAGACGAGCGTACCAAAGGCGCACGGGCAGCAGCGAGCAGCACAAGCCGCTATAGAGGAAAGCGTCCTTTACCCCACCGGAGCCGGCTATGTAAGGCGAGCCCGGCGTCTGAGCGTTCCGAACCCGGCGTCTGAGACCCGGAGCCGCGGGTGAGGATGGTGCTTCTCCTCGCCCCGCCGCGCTACCGGTGCAGCATGTGGGTAGCTCGGCTGTCTGGCTGGCGGCCGAAATAAGCAGGCGGGGGTCCCGCCCGAAATAGCCCGCCCGCGGATGTCCTTCAGCCAGTGTCCTTCACGGCGACGGGCGGCGCGCAGGAAATGCACGCCGCTAAGCATTCAAAGGGCTGCCCTGTGAGAGCAGTCGTCTTGGGGGGAAAAAAAGGAAAGGAGGGGGTCTTACGCCTACGTAGATATTTCACGCAGCTGGACTTCGTTAAACGAATGCTCCGAAACCCGGCTCCAGGATTTACCGCTACAACAAAGGAGAGCTCAGTAAGGTGGAGGAAATGCGAAGGAAACAAAATATAAAAAAAAATCCCAGAATTGAATTTTGATGCACATTCAGTTCTTCCCGCTGTACGTATATTTCTTTTTATTAGCACAAAGTATGCTAGAAGACAAACAATTCAAATGTCTCGTAGTGGAAAACCTTAATCTCATATATCCTCATCCTAAAATCAGAAAACATTATTAATTTATTATTTGGAGTGATTAAATAACACAAAAAACAAAACATATAATAGAAAGCCATTACTGTGTCGCTTTCTCGTCTTCCGCCCCCCCCCCCCCCCCCCCCGCCCCTCCCCTTCTTTTCGATGAGAGATCCTATCGTAATAGAAAACAGCGATGGAACGAAGAATAAGTGCGTGGAATGTATCCCGGCATCTCTCGAGTAACAAATTGTTTATGCAGAATGATTACAAGTGCTCAACGCAGGGGCCAAAAACTACTTCTTTCTTTAGCAAGCTTGCTTGGAGCATCGTGAGCCGCCTTAATTCTGTTGTCCTATGGCATGGAGTATTGTGAACCATGTTAACCGTCTTCTCTAAAAACACAACTTCTGTATCTGAAAGAAGAGAACCAACGCAAATTTCCCCCAATTTTGTTCTTCTTACACGAATTGCATGTGTTTCGTAGAAACCGGGTGTCCGTTCGTGAGAAAATATATATATATTTTTTATTAAAAAACGTTAAGGTAAACAAAGCGAACCGAAGCCCAGAGTTACTTACATGGGCCAGTACGTTTCACTTACCGATGACATACGAGAGTTATTCTGCCAGGCGGGCAGTCTCTGCTCTACCGCCCTCACAATTTATGTATATCAATATGTAATCAAAATTTAAGAAAAAAACTAATTATTGCCACGATTAGCGATGGCATATATTCCATGATGATGAGCAAACGTAATGGTGCGAGTGTTTCCTTTGCTCGTGTTGGCCTCCGTGAAACCTCGAAGCCAAGTGAATACGTTTCATTACTTAAGGTATCTCGCGAATGGACGCTGCTTTATTTATAAGGAGCGTTCCCTCTCTCGTGTACAATACGCTTCGCAAAAATATAACCCGGCGTCTATAAATATCAGAACAGAACGTGGGTGGCCATAGACTACGGCACCACGAAAATGATCGCGTAGCGCTCCCTTGACACCAAGTGCCCTTTATTCAATCCTTCTTTGACAGCGGCGACTTCAGTCTGGCGTGTTAGGCCAGAGTGGGGACTCTGATTAACGGCAGCGGGCGCTGGCGCTACTCCTCTTCAAAAAAGAAAAAGAAATTACTTTTTATGACTAAACGTGATTTCGTGTGAAAAAAAAATGTAGACCTATCCTTTGGATCAGACATGCTCGTAACGCGTTACAAGTAACTCGTTGGTAGTAACAAGTTCCTTCTACCTGGTTAATTTTGTAGGTAACGAGTAACGTATTCAGTTGCTTCTCTAGAAAAGGAACGAGTAATGTACTTAGTTACTTTTAAAGACAAGTAACCGGTAACGGTGTTTCGTTACTTTTGAGGAGTAACACGTACAACACCGTTTAAACAGCCTGGTTTTAATTCCAATCCGAGTATGCGTCCATTGTGCCAAAAGGCAGATGCGCAGCCCGAAAATCGACTAAACAGTATGATCGTACAGCACCATTTATCGTTAAACACGCCAGTCGAGCTCTACAGCTGGAAGTGTCGTTCAGCCAGAGAACACAATACTTTGTGGAATCGTGTACAGACCGAATGTACACCCGGAGGTCGCCAACGCGGAGAAGTACAGAACCCAATGTCAGTTTAGAAATTTAGAAAGAAACCCAAAGAGAGAGGGGAGTCACAGATTCACCAGCTTTCCCTGAAGCACAACACTGCCGTTCTTTTGAGCGCGTGAGTAGGACCACTCTTTAGCGTCAAAGATGTATTCTGAATGAAGCGGGGAAACGTAACCGATGAAACCTTTTAGAAGCAGGTACTGCTTATGTGCAACGACTACTAACAAAATTAATAAAGAAGCCACGAAACAAAGCATGTGTGTATTCGGTCATGAAAGTAACGGGAAGGGTAACTCGTTAGATTTGAGGTAAAGTAACGCGTTACTTTCAAAAGTGTGTAACGAGTAATGTATACTTATTAGTTGAAAGTTGAAAGATGTGTCGACCCGTCCCCTGTCTTTACGTATATAAATCTTTCTAAACTTATAGAGTAATGTATTTAGTTACATTTTTAGCAAGTAACGAGTTACGATATTTAGTTACTTTTTTTTGGATGGGGGGTGAAGGGAGGGGGTGTGGTGTAGTGTGCATGTCTGCTTTGTCATGAGTCGTGAGTAAGTCATGAGTCAGCGCTGTGTCTGTGTCCCTTCTACTTTTCATTGTGTTCGTGCGCTGTTTAATTTATAGGTTTCAAGCATCACCGACTAGCCCACATCCAAACATTACCAAACATGCCTTCTTTGGATAAGGGTAAAACCGGTGTAGCAATTTGGCACCTCCACCCACAGAGGTCTTTCCCAGAGTAGCGATGGACCGAGCTCCGATTTGGCAACTCCTATCGGGCGATCTCGTCCCGACCGCGAGTGTGAGAGAGCCTTCGGAGGAGGGAGAGGCGGGCAGCCGAGGAGACCGATGGCACGCGCGCCACTTAATCGCCGGTGGTCCGCGGCTGCGGGCTCGCCGCCGTGCAAACAAGCTCACCGCGCCAAATTATTTAAGCCTCGCGGTGGGTTAGCCTCGCTAAAGAGCGCCTTTCGACGCCACGAGGGCCTTCCCACTTGACCCCCGTGAACACCTACACCGTAAAAAGTCGTTTGCCGCGTGCGGGTAGTTGAAGGGGAGATGCAACAATTTTTGTAATATAACCTTTTCAAAGCTTCATTAAGCAGCGTCGGAGATCTCCATTTCTTGGTCATGAAGCTTGTGATTGGATCTCAATCCTTAGAGTGCGTGCCCGAACAATGGCGGACTCCGATAGCTCGCCCTATGTGTCACTGAATGCTGTGACAGAATACAGCAATCATATTTTTAGTAATCTGCCGACGGAAGACTTACTCTAGCCTGGTATGTTTTGATTTGCTGCTGCTGCACCGAACGGCAGAAGTCACGTGACAAGTGTGTGGTTACGATTATCATCATTGTTTCGAATCGCCGCCATGAGCCACCACTTTGTGGACAGCCAGCATCTTCTCTATCACTCTGGGTCGCATCTTCTCAAACGCTTAGTTCCCGCTTGCTGTGGCTTCGGGAGTACAAGCAGGTCAGGAAAATGTAGAAGACTCTTCTGCTTCCCGTGAAGCGAAAACGCTATTGTGAAGGAAAGGAGGACTTGGCTTGCCTTTATAAAACGAAAGAATTCCAAGCCCGATGCAGGAAGCAAGCTTTAAGAGGTGAGTGTGTTTCACTGGTCTTTTCCACGTATGGCTCGTCGTCTCGCAGCCGACAAGGCCGCTTCGACAGAACTTGGTTCGGAACGAACGATGGTTGGTAGAACGCCTGCTTCTGAATAAGATTTCGATTGCAGTGTTTTCTATTCAAATTAGCTTCGATTCATAGGAAGCAAGCCAATGTAAGCAGTAGCTTTGCATTCGAGATCGGTAGCACAAATGTTTGGGTGACTCGTAGTGCAATTTAAGCAAATAGACTTGCGTGATTGGGCCCTCAGGCGGTTGTCAGCTCTGCTTTGCTGCTTTACGGCACAAACAAGAATAATGGAGCCTTGATAGCACGGTCTTAGATAAGTATGCGATTTCATGCCCCGAGTGAACGATATGCCTCTTGCTGCTCAGGTAGTATGAATGATGACGCAAACCTCCTTAGTGTATCCAATTTAGTTAGTCATTGATTTTATATCAAGCCGTTGTTTAAGTCACAGTCAGTTTTATTTGTATCCATTTGCAGAGATCAAGTCGACTACCACCCGCCTTGACAATCGTCATGGGGAAATCATTGCTACTTCACTGCAAGCTTCATCTGGCCAGCAAAGCAGAAGTCAGGCTATAAAAAGAGTTTGAGACTATGTTTCAGGCACGTAGCCAGGGGGAGGCCCATGGGTCCGCCCCCCCCCCCCCCCCCCGAAATGTTTCGTTTTGCTGAGACCTCCTCTCCTCCCTCCCCCTCATACAGCATTTTATTATGAACGGGCCCCCCCCCCCCCC
The DNA here is from genome assembly GCF_016920785.2 of Ixodes scapularis. NCBI lineage: Eukaryota > Metazoa > Arthropoda > Arachnida > Ixodida > Ixodidae > Ixodes > Ixodes scapularis. Next base: position 225,706,298 of record NW_024609835.1, read on the forward strand.
CCCCCCCGAAACTAAATTCTGGCTACGTGAATGCTATGTTTCAATCTATTTTTCCCCTTCAGACCTGAAAATCTTGTGTGCAGTTGTAAACAAATCGATTAAACTCTGTTACGCCTATACGACTGTCCTTTGCATGTTCAAAAAACGTAAACAGGAAAAAATGGCAGCGGTCAGTGTGATGATGGAAATAAGCGGCTAAGCTCTAAGCGAAAATGTTCGCCACTGCAAAGGGAACACCGTACAAACCACCCTTGTTGAGTTAATTATTGCTCTGTCTGGATGTTTAGAGTGAGAGGTGACACAACTCAAAATTAGGTACCTGAACAGCGCGGTATGACTACTAATCTGGAAGCCTTTAACGTGAAAAACAGAGTAGAAATTACTCGAATGCAGCTGAAGTGCAAAGGAAATGCTGTCGTAAATTATTTAAGGTGGCGATTCACAGCACCACACACTTACCCAAACGACCTCTGGAGAGAGCCAGCGGTGCGCTACGCGTACAGTGATCATCAAATCTACCATGCAAGGATCCAGAATGGCAGCACGGATAGGGATGAATTTCAGCGCCGCGGCGTGGAGCTTAGGAGCGGTAAAATGTAAACTTATTCAGTGACTTTAGATAGCACAGTATCAACAAGATGGCGTGCACTTTTGGGAAGGACCTATTGTAGTAAATACCTTTTCGGATTATTTCCTGACATTCTTAACCTATGAAACGCGCGTCAATTTGTCTTTAATTGCAATGGCCACCAAAAAAAAATTAGAAAAACAACTAGCGTTTATTGTCTCAACTTGCAGCCAGAACAAGCGGCCACGTGGTATGAAGCCGATTATATTCCGCCACTGTTTATTAGAGCCAGCTAGAGCTGGGGTTGGCAAAGCACGGGACACGCACTGAGTTCTATACATCGTTAAGCTTCGGCTATTGCCATCATCGCAGCAATTGGACACGAGCCACCACCCCAATGCATGTCGATGCATTGATTGTCAAGAGTCCAAATAGAATGCTTACGCGGTTCTCCTGCCCACTATGGGGGCTTCTTTTAAATATCGTCACCACGAAGATTGCAAGGTTTGATTATAAAATTTCGAAGATCGCATTGTTGACGGCGCCAACAGTGCGATCCCCACAAGTTCGTCATAAACTTTTGCAAAGGAGTCACTGAAAGAAAACGTTCCCTTTTTTCATTGAAATTACACCTCACCAGACAAGCTTCTTGGAAGTGGCGTTGAGCGCGAGTATACTTGGGCCCCGCTAGTGCAGGAAGCTTGTGTGAACTGAGGGACGTACCATAAAAGTTTGCATCATCATCATCAGCTGTATATTGTGGAAAAGCCATTTTAAGAATTTCACCTACATCGGTCTACCACTTTATATATAGGGTGTCCCATGCAGAACTTCTGCTGTAAAATGAGCCGGAAAAATCGGCGCCTTCAAACGAAAAGCTCAAACATGAAACCGAATTTCACTAAGAACGTCAGTCTTACCGCGTGAAATCTCAATGCGTATTTCTTTTTCTGTAGAAAAATGAAAGCGAAACATTTGCCGAAGTCTACGTTAGGTACGTTTGCAAACGATCAAATTACCGACGCTAATAATTTGTCACGTCATTTTCCGATGGACGCAGCGAGCAGACAACAGAGTGTGTCGTCTGCTGGCTGTGCCTAACGCTAGATGGCGGCACAAGTTAATAGCGTAGCTAACTCGATCGTCTGCGAATGGGCCTTACATGGACTTCTGCTAGCTTCTTGTTGTTATTTTTTACAGAAAAAGAAGTACGCCTTGTGATTTCACACGCTACGACTGACCTGATTATAGTGCGCATTCGCTGAGAGTTCGAGCTTTCTATGGGCAGGTGGCGAATTTTCCGGCTCGTATTCAGCAGAAGGTTCACTGGTGGCACCCTATACATTCCGCAAGTCTGAGGAAGAAGGAAACGAAATTCAGGTTGTCCCTCTTCGAGATAAGGGAGTTTTAGACGATGGTTCCTATAACTCTGACAACCATAAGGAGTTTTAGAAAATCGTTCCGATACCCCCGATAACTCTATCCGGTGACGATACGATGCTTGCGCAAAGGCGGCAGCCGAGTATCGGGTATCGTTATCGGCGTCACCGAAAAAATCTCCTAAAACTCCCTAATACTTTTTACTTTGCCGGCACCTTTGCGCGTGCATTGTATTGTTATCGGGTATTCTTAACGGAGTTATTGAAACAATCTACTAGGACTCCGCAATGACTAAAGGCGTAACCTGACTGAAACACAAGGTGGAAAATTTTTGGGCGAGAACGAACACAAAGAGAGACATGGGGATTGAGTGGGCGAGATCTAACCTGAATTCCAGCGCGAAACACGTTCGAGCGAACGATGTCCAATCACCATAAGCTGTGGAAACATGCGCGGCGTCTGATATTTCTGCGGAAGAAAGCGACTGCGTATTCGCAGAACGCGTTCCACAACCACATTAGAGAAAGACTATACAGTGCGCTATATGCAATTCTTCGAATGATCTATTCTAGGGTGCCTACATGTCTGTCGGCATCAGGTTGAAGACATCCATTGTTGCCCTGAATGTGCCAGCGCGTGACGCTCTGGCGCACTTGGTGCGTAACTTAGGCTGTAAAATACTGTCTATGCTTCAGTCAAAGCTACGCGCTCGAGCTCAGTGACACCGAATTGAGCGCACTTGCAAATGCATAAAAAAACGATGGAGCGAAAAAATGGCTGAGATGTCTCCACTCAAGCAAAAGGACCCCTATGCATGAATCTCTACACCTTTGCAGCGCTCATGACTTATATTGTGATGATTCGAAGGAGAGAGTTACTCCACTCGCTCAAAAAGCGTGCACACGGCCCAGTGCACAAAGGGGGGTGGTGGCACAAAGGAGATCCTTGGAATGGTGTATGAGAGAAAAACCGATCGGGTGGCTTAGACGTTTTGTGCACCGCAGCTAATTAAAACGTCGAGGGTTCGATACAAAGATGAGGCAGTTGCGAAATGTACAGGCGTTCTGCGGGCGTGACATCGTATATATCAGTAGTGTGTGGTGTTTGTATAACAAAAATGTCTCACCTTAGCTGTCGTGCTGCGCAGATTAGATTGCAAATCTGACACGCAGTTTCGAATCGCAACCCTAGGAACCAGACTCACTAGCGCCGGCTACCGTACAACGAATTTTGACAATCTGATATGACCGAGAACTGGCTTCTGTCATTTCGCATTAGCTCTGAACCAATATATTGAGTCTCGAGCCCTTAATTATGTTACGGGAACCCAATGTTACTCTTTGAACCTGTTGTCACACCGAGTTTGCGTAAATGCGCTGACCGCTTTGTTGACTCCCATGGCAACGTTCTGTAATTGCAACCTGAAAACTGCTAGAAACAGAAACAATAAGGGGGCTCGAGAATTAACTCGAAAGTTGTTTCTCTGATTCTATTATTTTCTGGTTGGTCCCACTCGTACTATCGGATTTTAAATAAGCTTCGCTACGAAACGAATTGTGCACGCTCGCTTTGGGATCGAACGTCCCCTGATTGCCTGTGTGTTTATTTTCTGAGCGATATATAGGTTTATTTCAAATCCGCGCGCGAGTGAATAATCTCGTTGTCCACCCAATCAATACCCGGCTCGTATCTGGCTTAGTTCTCGGTTGACAGCACTTTATTTACAACGCCGAACGGGTCACGTGATAAGGGGATCCTCAAATATTGCTTCGTTGATCGAATTACAAACATCCCACAAAAACATGTTTTCAATTCAGCTCTCCAAGATTGGGTGCCATAATGAGTTTTATCGAGCGCATTTTCTACGCCGAGATCGTATATGTGTTTCCTTCTTGCGCCTGAGGGGCAATTCATTTTCATCTACATAATCACCAAAACTTTAAAAAAAAGTGCGGGGCTTTGCGTGGTCGGTGAGTGTCATTATCTGTCTGCTGCCAATGACATTGCACCATCAGCCGATAACAGCGTTAACATAAAAAGCCACGTCCCGTGTTTCTTAAACTAGCAGTAATTAAACTGTCGCGAATAGCACGGTAAACTCAGATCGAGGCTTTTAGGTTCACGCTTCCTCCTTCCTAATTGGTTCATTGCCATTCTTATCGGTTAACGCCCTTATCACTGGTTGCAGAGTTATAGCTCAGACGCTTGGGGTAATCTATATTTGTTAGCCAACGATCAGAGTTCGTTACTGTGGTCGTCACCCCCTATTCAATATGGGTAAAACAACATAAAAAAAAAAGATCGCTCTATACGAAAAATCGCATCGCCGAAACGCGTTTCGCTGGCTACCGCCCCCTCCAGTGTCGGTCGCCTTGGCTTCCGCCCTTCCGCCATCCTTCATTTTGAGTGGCTCTCGAAGGAGACGTTGATTCCGACCTTTCGAGGACGGCCGACCGATGGGGAGTCTCAATTCGGCGCCTAAGCACCCCGAACTGACCGAACGGAGAAGCCGCGGCAGTGCAAGCCGCGTCGCCCGAAACGGCCGGGGGATGAACGGGTGGCGTCGCCCGAGCCCAGCCTGCGGAAGCCGCAAAGATCACCGCAAATAACAGTCATCCAAAGTTAACTATGACGGATTGATCGTTCGCGGGGGCCGCGTTCTTATTACGACCAGATTGATCGAGGGCTCGACGAGAGAGAGAGAGAGAAAGAGTACGAGAGTGAGAGAGAAAGAGAGAAATGACGAGAGGGTAGAAGAAGCCGAAGCGTGAAGAGGAATGTTGGTGCTTCTATGAAAGCTGCGCAAATCAATCTCGCCGATCGAAGAATTACGGGGCGAGGCAGAAAAGGGGTCATGCCTAAGACGCACCACCGTTCGATCGGCGGGTCGGACTGCAGTCGTCGTGCCGTATCGGGCACCTTGCCATGTCGGTTGAAATCGAGTACAATATTATAAGTAATGTATAGAAACGATTCTGCAATGAAAACCAAATATCTTTCTCTCTTTCATTTGTACTTTCGCCTTGAACTTAGAATACGGCTAAAACCCGGGTAGCAATAGAGCTAACGGGAATTCCCTCTCTCCCAGCCTCTCCTTTGCTGGCTGTACGACGCCATTTTTTTAGCCGAGACGCCAGCTAGAAGGAACGTTTTCAACAACTAGTCGCGTCACTGTTATATGCATACGTATAGAGGGACTCCAACTACAGCAACGCGGATAGTGTCCTCAAGCCACGGTAGTGAGTTCGTCTTGAAACCATCGCAGTTCCCGGAAACTATCGAAAGGCAAAGATAAAGGGAGCCACTGGTGATCAATTCTTATTGTTCGTGTTTTTGTTTCCGCGTGAGCTCTCGAGTCAGGACAAAGTGCAGTCGGCCGGAGCGGAGCGATGGAGAGCCGGAAATCGAGATACCTGTCGATCAAACGTCGGCGACGTTTCGCTTCCCGTCGGACGCCATGACGATAGTTAGAGCGAACCTTTTTTTTCCATGTTTTGTTCTATCGTCGGCTCTTCCTCGGCACTGTCCGGGGAGTCGGAGCGCAATAAATAGAGAGCCTACATATAAGAGTGAGGAAAAAACTCAAAGCTTGGAGAGCATTTCAGGTGTAATATCGGACACGTCCACTGGATTCTCATGCGTGTACTGCCGCGTGACGAGAAGGACCTACAGGGGGGGAGAGAAGCTGAGCGAAGTTTAGGGGCGCTAGCAGACATTCGAAAGCTTTCCGCCCAACGAACCGCGACCCGCGAACCACGTGACCGCGGACGAACAGTTGGAAACACTCGCACATCTGGGCACGCTAGAAATAAACGTCGAGGGAAGCGCTCCCAAGTTGCGCGGTGTGCGAGAAGCGAGTCTTGGGGTCTTGTTATCGCGACGGGCGCTTCTTCCGTCCGGCGTATAAGCGGCTCAGCCTGGCCCCTCTCATTCGCGGAGATCTTTCGTCCTGCCTGACTTGGCCGACCTGAAACAAGCTCGTTTGAGTAGTCCGAGGATCATTCCCTGGATAAGTCGGCATGTGCCGTACTCACGAAGCAACTTTTTCCAGGCGCGAATTCGTGGTCGCTCGTCTCTTTTTATCAAAGGGGCTGTGCATACTCGCAAAAGACCAGTCACCGAAAAAAAAAGAAAAAAAAGAAAGTGTTAGTTTTTTTTTATTTATAAACATATCTGTAGGCGGATGCTTTTTTTTCTCTTTATATTTCACCTTTTTTAGTAGTGCTTACGTACCGCGATGACTGCAATTTGAAGATAGAATTGTCAGCTTACGTACCTCACAATGCGTGCTTTTCTTTTCAACTTTTTTTACAGAGTGGTTTTCTAACGTTGATTTTGAGATTTAGAATTCTTAAGAGACATCAAGACATGACGGAACATGGACTGGAGCTACACCGAAAAAAACAAACAAAAACGAACTACTCACGGATATGATTTCGTCCAGCCTGATTTCCGATTCAGCTTGAAGGATATAACAACACTACAAGATTAACGTAAAAATGAAAGCGCAATAAAAATTAGAAGACTTTTTATATACGGTTTGGGATAAAGAAAAGAAGAAAAAAAAAACGCGGGGCGGCCGTTTTTGCGGCTTAGCTGCAGGTTGTGTCGAAATGCTATAGATATTTCGGCGCGTCTTCTATGAAATCCATATATTCCGATGATTAAACGGAGACGAAGCTCGTTCCCCGACTCATCTCTTGGTCCTAGCAAAACAAGGCAACCCGTTTTGTTTTGTTTTTTGGCGTCTCATTAGCAAGACAAACACGCTGGGCCTTAGTGGGCCGCATCTCCCGTACACCGATGTCCTCCTCCGCCCGCACCTTTCTCGAGTGAGCTCGCTGCATTCATTGGGCCACGGTCCGCGGTATCGTTTGGCGAAAGAAATGGTTTCACATTTATTTACCACCTCGCGAGTCTCTTCCCCTGGGCGCGTAGGATGGTTGAGCACCGTGCTCACAATTTTTGTGTCCTGGGTTCGATGGTTTGTTCTCCTTGAGAAATTTGTTTCCTTCTCAACGTATCCGCTCATCCCACTCCCGCGCAATAACATTCGCTTTCGTGTTAGAGTGCGAAATTTTTTCGGTGGTCTAGCGTAAGAAATGCTATCCCATTTAAACCCGAGAATCACTAAGGACAATGTCAACTGCAAGGTATTCTACGCTCCGACTGCTCCCGGCGAAAATGAATATGCAGCAGAAAGCTCGCATAAATGGGTGATGGCGTCGTATCATTACCAGTGTCCGCAATGATAGGTTGTATTTGATCCGGGTAATTTTAAGCTGTCATTAACGATCAGGTATAAATATACTACTAACCCATTCTTTTGCCGTTTAAATTTTCGGGGGTCCTCGAGGCAGGTATACTGCGAGAGCTGGCTGGCCGGAGAAAACAAACAAACAAAAAACCGCAGCAGATGGTTGAATTATAGATGAACTAATCCGTCTTCCTTCCTTTGTATTTTTCCAATATTCTATTTGTGGATTCCTGAAAACGCTTTAGACTGGAGAAGCGTTTGAAACCGGTGAACCATCGCATCTAAACGGACACGGGCAAGGAGGGGATTGTGAGCTGATCCGCGGATAAGAGGAAGGATGGCGTCTTAGCCAGTGTGTGTAGAGTGCAGTTTGTATTAGGCAGCGTGACCGCGATTAAAAGTCTGAACTTCGCGTCCAAAAGTAATATCACTGTTATATGAGCTTCAAAAATATAGGTGCATCAGCTGACGGAATTTCATACATTTTTCATGAGAAAAGCTCCAGTAGCCTTATATTTCGCCGTATTTATTGCAGCTTCATTTTTATCGGGAATAAAAAATTATAATTTTCTTCTTCCATCAAGTTTCTAAGCCTTCAGACTTTTAATGGTCGACGAATACTCAGCAAAGTACGCGTACTAGACATAGATTTATATTATTATTGCTTTATTACAACATGAACTTACCTATCCTGGTTCTACCAGGGAAAAAAAATTGAAGAGACGCAGGTAACTAATTTAAGGTCTCCTTCGTTCGGAAATCGAGGGTGAATTTTTTATCCTTTTAAGCATAAAGTACAAAAACTATACTTACAAACGTGCTTTTTCCGCTTACAAAAATACCTAGGCGGCGCGAAAATTACTCGGAAATATTAAGGTCCATTAAGGGTCGGGCAGCTATAACTACTGACTTTCTCGTGAGTTTCCAAGCGCAAAAAAAACACGAGTAGAATCTTACTGTAAGGCGACGCGCCGGTCACGATATATATATTTTTACGCAATGACACGCACATCTGACATCACTGAAACAAAAGTAACGAAGAATGTGCCACTATACTTGTTCATTCTAGTACGCTTTTTCAAAAATCCATCATACACTAGTCTCTCTAAAATGTACCGTCAAAGCTATCAAAATCTTACATAAGTCACAGACTTGTCAAGCTACAGCTTTTTTGTCTTGCTTCCTAACTTTTCCACGTCTGTGAAGGTAAATAAATTCAATCGTAATGCAGTGGAATTGAATTATTCCCAACTATAAGTCACAGTTACAACTCCTACACTTTTTCAGGTACTTTAATTACCGCAATTCTAACTCATCGCGCTCTTAGGTACTTCAACTAGGAACTTGACAGCTCTGGTCAATCTGACACAGAAATTGCCTCCACCCTCTTCCTTTTCGACACGACCACTCCCGTTCAGCCTCAGCCGGCAAGGTGATTTCCCCTATGCACACGAGCGCAGTTCAACCACCCAACAAATTGCAACAACCGCAAGGAGACAAAATGCGCAAAAAAAATAAAATAAAAATAAAAATCGTTTCCCGAAGGGGCATAGAAAACAGACGCGACAGAAGTTTAAACAGGGGATCAAGCTCCCACGGTGTTAGGCGGTTTACGGCCCCACACGCTCTTCGGCCGCTCTGCGGTGCGGCCTCGGATGGGCCGATATGACGCTCCCGATTTAAGCGTAAAATTCGGCCGGGGCCTCCCGCGCTGAACGAGAGGTATCACTCAACGCAAAGACGACAGATGGCGTGGCCATCCAAGGGCCCATCCCACGGCTGGAGCGAGGCGGGGTAGTGAAATGCTCAAAAATACGGAATGGGAGAGTCGTTGATCTTCATGTGAAAACAAGAAAAATAAAAAAAAATATAAAAAATAAACCTCGAAGTGTTTTATTTTTAACCCAGTTTGAGGCAACCGACACGTGGTCTGTCGCGTGACAAAAAGCAGTGACGACGTCGCGTGTTCTTAACGGCCCAGGGGGCTCCGCTATCGTTTCACGATGCTCTGTTTACCTTGTTCCGTTTTTTTCCTCCTGTTTTTTTAATTTTTATTTTCTCGCTTTCCCGGAGGGGGAATGGTTTTTGTTCCCATGCGCAATCGTAGATTACAGGATACGAAAAAAACACGTTGCCTCAGAATTGTTAAAAATAGCTCAGTGAACGTGGCGTCCATATGGCTTGAAATCGGTTAAGTATAAAAATAAACAGAATTGGCTATTGTGACGTCACTCATGCTTTAGGCACGAAACAATGAAATACGTTATTTGTTGTCGAGTCGACGCCATCCGATTGTCTTGACGTTCCATGGATGATGTTTACAGACCTCAAGCATCCCGGGTGGTGTCGGCTTGAGTCTCAAAACATGGCCCATGGCAGCTTTATTATTATTATTATTATTTTGAGGAAAACGCTTACTTTATAATTGCATTTCACATTACCTAAACTCGAGGAACATAAAATGTACAATGTTTCATAGGCAACCAGCAATTATGTTTGGTTTGGCGATATCTAGCTACTGAAGCCAGAAACATTGGGTATGCCTGGGAGTGGCGACTGCATTGTTCAAACGTGAACCATTACTCTCGTGGCGCCGCTCAGCCTAGTGTCTCAAGGACAAGAATACTGGGTAGGTCAGGAAGCCGTGATCGCATAACATGGAAGTACGGCGGAAGATACGGCCCAGGTGGGCCCATGGGAACGTGACTATGTATCACCAGAGTGTGCTTCTAATGGGAAGTATCAGGCTTTTCGCTACATAATGCTCCGATATGTGTGCATGTCGTTCGTATACGAAGCGCGTATTTAAGCTCTCGGCAAACAATCTGGGGCTTATCGTTCACTTGTTGCCAAGTTACACCGAGACAGGGTATAACCGCGTGGTCTCACTGTGTTGGCGCCGCCTGGCTGTTGCCGGCCGGCTACGCCAAGTCGCCCCAGTTCACAAGCATTCCCGAGACGGTCTATTCCCAATAACAAGAACCCTTTGGCGGCGATACAATGTTCCTATTACGTGCCGAATAAAGCGGGCTAGTTTGTCGAGCATATCCACTCAAGGCTCGGTGAAATCAGCGATAGTCTATTGCACATCAAGTAGGACCGCAGGTGATGCCGCGATCCGATGCATTAAAACAAACAGCGGAAAAAGTGCATTGTCACTGAGTTTGTTGTCTTGGCGTGTTTGATATCATCGGTTTCACCATAGCCTCCTATAAACCTACAAAGCCTGGCAGATCGCCACGAGAAGTGGCCGCCGAAATGGAAAAGGTGGAGCGGCAGACAACGGATGAGAGGAGAGCCACGTGACTGGCGCCCCGCTGAGGCGAGACGACGAAACACACTTCTCCCGATCGAACATGTCTGTTTCGGGTCCTCGTCGCTGCAAAAGCTGTGCGCTGACGTCCAGGTTCCCCGAGAAATGGCTGTTCGATGCCCTGTGCTACCAGATCCTCGCGCTTCAAATCTGAGACCGGGCACTCAACGGCTCCGTCGTCGAACTGTATGGATTTGTGAGTGAATAGGAGGCTATTGTTTTACTTATCACGGGAAGAAAAAAAAAAAAAAAAAAAAAAAAAAACGTCGCTTCACGTTGCACTTAGTGCGCGTGATTGATTTAGCCGATGGTTGCAAACGCGCAAGGAGGACGACGATAGCCGTGACGAGGCACTTTTGGCACTGCTTGATTGGCCTAAGCGAATCATAGCGTTGACTGTCATCGAACCTATACCGTGAAACGGAATACCGCTTGACGTCCCACGCGCACATCGGAGGGACGAGAAGGGTCCTTAGGTGGCACCAACCAGTACTCTGTGCACGTTCGCCAAACGTGTCCGGCAAACCCCTCGAGGGACGAAGGAAACGAGGAACAGCGAGTGGCAGACCGGACGACTGGTGCGCGGTGCCCGACCGCCGCCTTCGGTCACCGGCGGGGTCCTCGATCAGCGGACGAGTCCCGATGGCTTTGCCCAAAAGCCGGCGGGCCGGGAAGTTTAATGGGTATGCTTTTCGCCGCAATCGATCCCCCGGGGTCGCGGCTAACGGGTTGCTTAAATTAGATCGGAGGACAGAAGTCTCCTCTACGCCTACGCCGCCGGCGTGCTGCCGCCGCCGATGGATCGGGCGGGAGCGGGGAGCCTCGGGGGCGCCGGGCTCGTCGAGGTGGCAGCTCTCTTCCGGTCGTAAAGGGGCGCACACCGCCAACTGATCCTTGCCGGCTGGCGGTCTTCGTCGCGGTCGTGTCGAGGGCGGGAACGACGCCCGCCGGACGCTTTCGCGGTGGCTTGGGAGGGTAAGGGGTGAGGGCCGGGGGGGGGGGGGGGGGGGTCATTTAAGATTTTAACTTTTTTTGGGAATACATTGGGGTCCTTTTTCGGATTTGACGCTTCGTTCTTCTATGGAGATTTGATCTCGGTGCACAGTTGTTTTAACACCGCGATCCCTACTGAAGCAAAACACTAGCGGTACTTCTAGCAAAGACTGGATGAAGTGTCTTTGCGTAACACCATTTGAATAGCCTTCATCCACGCGCTGTCATCTTCGTCTTCTGGGCTGTGAAACGCGTTCTGGGCAGACGAGCAGGTCTTTTCCGGAGAATAGCAGACGCACGAGTCAACAGTCCAGTGACTCGGCTTTTGTCGCCTGGGGGTTAAACACCGGAAAGGTTGATACATACGCGCGGGTGTATCCATTGTGTACTGCATGATATTGCAAAGTGGCTGGCGTCTCTCGGTGCGAGCGTGCCACCTAGAAGGTGAAAACGCCTTACCTCTTTGCCGTGAGCAATGTTCCTCCCTTCCTGAAGGTAAAGACAGGTGCTGCTTAGAGATAGAAGAGGTTTCTACGTCTTGTGATATCGGCCAATGTTTAGTTATATGTTCTGGTTTGGCAGGCGCTGGCGGCACTTGCGTCTGCCGTAGGTAGAAATAGCGTATACGTTTTTTTTTTTTGTTTTTTTTTTAAATAAGGTACGAAAGATAAAACCAAGGGCTTCAAAATGTGACAATTTAGGAACTTCAATTTTTTTTTTTTTTTTTTCGCTAAGGAGTCGAATATTTTGGAGCGTTCGATATTCTCGCATGAAGAAATTATGCAGTTTTCGAACGGCTCAAACCCCGGCAGTTTGAAAGTTGGACCCCACTTAGAACTTCTGAACTCAAGTTTGACAAAGTTCGAACCAACTCTGCTCCCAAGATTTAAGGTAAGGAAGGTATATACACCACAACGGGAGATATGCGTCCACGCAGATATGCGTCCACGGCTTGGGGATCGAGGGGATGTTTATATTTAGCTATCGCGTTCCCCTCTTAAAGGCGAAGCTTAATCGACCTCGTGTAATTTCTTTCAAAACAACAATACCGCCTAGTTGGGCGTCCATCAGTTCCATCATGCAAGTAGCAACATAAGAAATAATATGGCGATTTCAGCAATTCGACCTACAACTAGGATCGTGTTTCGTTCCCGCGTTCGTTAAGCAAAAAACAACAAGAACAGCAAAGGGGAAATATTCTTCTTTTCTGTTCATAAGTTACGATTACGTTCGGACTAGAGATCTCTCTAACGATGTCTCCCCCGGAATACATATAGACGCGTCCTCCAGCGAACAGCAGATTAATTTAAACGTACAAACAAAAAAAAAAGAAATCGCAAAAAAATATATTTGCGAAAAAAAAACAAAAAAAAAACACATGACTTTAATATTTTTTTCTTCTTCGAGCTTCCGTGCAATTCCGCGACGGAGTGGAGACACCCGACCGACGCAGGGCCTCAAAGAGCCGGCGAGTAAAACTCCCCTCGGATGCTCGGCCCCACAGCCTCTCTGTCCCGTGTTCGGGGAACTTGAGCAAGTTTCTTAATTAACAGTGGCGCTTCGGCGCTTCGATATTATAATTAAGGCGGCGCTGCGGGTCCTCGTTTCTCGGGGCCACCTTCGGCGACACCTTGCCGGCCTCCTCCCGTCTCGAGCGATTCTTCGCACGCTTCGAATCCCCCGCTGTAAAATAAGCCGAGTGTGAAGTTCGCGTGCTCGCTGCCGCTAATAACGGCCGTACCTGCTGTCGTCTACGCGGTGGTTTGGAACGACAAGGCCTGCGAAGGACGTCATCAGTAGTGGATCCCCACCCCATACCCGCTCCGGGCGGCAAACATGTTGAAAGCGGGCGAAAGCCGTCGAAAAGCGGCAGACGCTTCATTCGCCGCGCACTGGCTTCGCGGTCGTTTTAAGGCACTGCAAGACGCCCTGGCAGCTCTACGTGGATCCACAAGTGATGACGTCAGAGGGAAAAAAGGTCCAGACTTTTTCTTCCAGGTGGCCCTATTTTTTTTATTGTTATTGGAATTGTTTTGAGTTTTTCGTGCTACGGTTCCAGAAATTCTCTTGCAAACGTCAATGTCGCACGCGCAAAAAAAAGACAAGCAAAATTTTTAGCTGGAGACATTTTAAGGCCCCAGTGATTGTTGGACAAGTTTGTACTCCAAACAAGTGGAATGTCTGGCGTTAGTACATGGAACAGTTTAAGATAACAACCGCTATACATGGTTAAACCTTCCAAATTCTAAAAATCGCAGTATTAAATAATAAAAAAAACTTGAAGAGGAGGACGTGGTCAATAAGTTGCTTAAATAGCCGAGGCAGCAGTGGCCAAATCATTATAATTTATTGTAAATAATTGTCTTGAAATAATCGAAGGAGTGAAACAAAATATGAAGATGTTTTACGGGGATTCTAGTTGCAGTGATTTAGAAGCAACAAAGAAAAAAGTATATGACTAAAGTACTTGTCGCGCTTGTGTCATAATTTTTTTCATAAATCTCGACAGTGAAGACAAAGGTACAGGCGCGTTAGTCGAGTTCAGCAGAATGTTTTGTTTATTCAAGAACTCGCTCGAACAAGGCACTTTCTAAAGCCCTGCGCATGTACATATACATTACTACAGAGATTTGTGAGGTGAAGTGTATATTTTTAGAATCCTCCTGTAATAACTTTTAATGTAATAGATTTGGCGTAGGTAGTGTAGCATCCGGCTAAAAGAGGTGGACAAGGAAGAACTAAAGTCACTGAATCCTGGGAAAGTAACGCCAAGCTCCGCGTGTGGTCGCCATCTTGGCCCATGAAATGAGCAATTTCTCCTTGACCTTGGTGAGCCTATCTAGATTCGCTGGTGACGGGTAGCTTTATTGAGTCGTTTTTTGTATACCGAGATTTTGCTAACCACACTCCGGCGAAACAGGCGTACACGTTCGTACCACTACCAGATGCTGTGTCGGTGCTTGGAGGCACTGAAAAATAAGTTTACTGTCTTGAAATACGCAAGAGGAACGATATAATTGTAAGAGACCCACGGAGATGGGCCTGATTAATAAGTTGATTGCATACGAAGTGCCAAAGACTCTTATATTGAAGAGGAACGCTTCCAGTACGATGATGCTCCATGGTGATCTTGGCGCGAATGGTTTAGAACGACCCCCTGAAAGCTTCGAAGATTTAAATGGACCAAGATGGCGATTTCCATGGCAACGTAGGCCGATTAGCCAATCGCCTTGCGAGGTTTGGGTTGTCTGTATGTTAGTATTCGTTTGTGCCCGGCTAGCAGGTAGGGAAGGCAATGGCGCTACTTTCCCAGCATCCAGTGACTTTAGGAAGAACAAGCTTAGAGGCCGAGCTTAAAACACCGACAGCTCCCGACCGGACTGAACGTGTATTTAAGCTGTAAATAAAAATAGGCTTGGACACTGCGTTCCCGACCATTGGTGACCCGGAAAAGTTCACCAGTGCGTTCCCCACAGTAGTTTTACGCAATCAATCTAAAATATGACCAATAATTTAACAAATAATTGATTAAATAAAGGAAGCACGCTAATGATAATGCCATCTTGGCGCTGTAGATATTATGTAAACAAGTAATAAATAAATAACGGGGTTACTGATGTACTTATCACAGTGTACTGCCAAGTTGCCTGGTGAAGATCTAACCAATACTGTGCACTATCAGTTAAGATCATCGCCAGCAGGCAACTTGGCCGTACACTGTGACAGGTAGTGTCGGAAACAATATGAGCGTGAACGCGCCTCCGCGTGTTGCCGCTACCCGAGGCGCCGCCCCGCGGCGCCGTTTTGAAGTTTTGCGCATGCGTGTAAAAATCCTGTCGCTGTTCTCGCTTTGGCTGTTAACCCCCCTTCTGTCATCTGCTATGCGCGCGCTGGCGGTGGCTCGTGCTGTCGTCTGCTATGCGACTCTTGTGTGCGCTGGCGGCCGCTCGTGTTGTCGTCTGCCGCACAACATTGCGTGCTCCGGCGGACACCTGCGCTTCCTACGCGAATTGTGTTTGGCCTGGACAGCTTTAATGGTGTTGATTTGCGCGAAAGTCTTCATTGAAACACAATGCTTTTATTCTTTGAACACGTGGTCCTAACACGTGAAAACATCTGTTATGCCATCGGCCATGGGCTCGACAGGCTTATTACTAATGCTCATATTGTGTCCTTTCTGGACACAAGAAACTCGGAAACTGGAAACAGAAACGGAACGGAAACTCGGAAACACAGGGACAGGTCAACTACGCTGACCCGTTCGTCGTCAGGAGCTCTAGCCATTTTTCACTCAACTCAATCTTTTCCGGGTAGTGGTGGTAGTGGTATAACTTTATTTTTCAAAAGGTTAAAAGACCGACGAGTCCCGGTCGGTGCCCTTAGCGCTCCGTAGTTGAACGCTGAGCTTTGCAGATATTTTGTCTTGAATCTATTTGCATGTTATCGCTGTGTGTCGACCCAATGAAAGAAGCCAGCTACTTATCACGTATCAAATGTTGGCATTGCGTTATCGCACAGGAAACTCCTGAATCACGTTAAGTCGTTTGTCTGAGTAGTGACGGAAATACACGAGTCGCATAGCAGACGATAGCGCGAGCGGCCGCCAGCGCGCGCATAGCCGACGACAGAGGGGGGTTAACAGTCAAAGCGAGAACAGCGACAGGATTTTTACGCGCATACGCAAAACTTGAAAACGGCGCCGCAGGGCGGCGCCTCGGGTAGCGGCGACACGCGGAGGCGCGTTGACGCTCATATTGTTTCCGATATTACGGTTGCAAATCCGTCCTTGATAAAACGAGTATCTTAGGACGACACAGTCAACAGGTGACTAGAGATATTTTATAGACTTTTTTTATAGTTCGAAGCAAAAATATAGGTGCATCAGTTTGCCTTCTTTCGCAATATTTGACAAAAAGTTTTCATTCTTGAGCAAACTTGACACTTGCGCGGGGGGGGGGGGGGGGGGGGGAGGGGGGTGATTTGATGTTTTGTGATGATCGTGATGCTTGTCGATTTGTGTGTTTCCTTCCAATAAATCAGTTGATAGACATCGCTCTGTTTGTACACTTCGTTTTCATGTCCTTCGTATTTTTTGTTTGCGTAGTTTTCCTTTTTTTCTTAACAAGCACTACCAACTCGCCCAACTTTCTACCATATTATAACTCAGCCGTCTTGCGTTAGATAGCACCAAACGTGTTTAAAGCCACGCGCTCGCTTCGTCCTTTTCATATTGTCCGCGACTGTACAGGCCCGGATATTTGAGTTAAGCACACGTTACAGCGTTGTCGAGAACATGGCAGTTGTTCGACACACCATGAGCTCGAGTCAATGTCATAGCTTTCGTTTTGTTATGGCATTAAACACTTTGGCTCGTGATTTTATTCTTTTTTTTTTTTTTCTTAAGTTCCTCCCCAACAGAGAAGACATTTTCCGGCATGTTTTAGTTGAATTCAAATTTGTGAGAGGTAAATGACGATTATGGGACACTCCCCTTAGAAGAAACACACTATGAGTAAACGTCGAAATACCAGGAAATACCTGATTGTTCTCGAGAAATAAAATCAATATAGAGAGATATTTGACAGTGGAAGCGGTGCCATTACAGTCTAGTATGACCCGCGCGCAAAATGTTGCATCCAAACAACTATACACACAACCTACGGCACTTCACGAACAAACAGCGTGGCGGCTTTTGGCGCCAGCCCAGGATCCCTTCCGGCAGCGTGTATACGGCGTGCGCCCCCGGCCGGGCCTGGAGCGGCAAAAGCCGTTGCCAGAGGACGGACGGACATCTGTCAAACAGCCGGCGCTCCGGGAAGGCCCAATCGAGTGTGTGCGTACGAAAACACAAAGACACACGACGAACCCTTGCCGTATCGTAATTCCACTGCATCTCTAATTCATGAGGCGGCGTATATCTCCACGCACAATTTTTTATCCTGCACACATTTTTTTTTGTCGTTCTTTTCTCGGGAGGAACGAAGCGGTCGCATATGTTCCTGGCATGTTCGATATTCGGTATAGCGGCGGCTCTGGCGTCGGCGGCACGTCGGACGCGCGGAAGCGAGAACCTAGTATACTCCGTTCGCTCTACAAGCTGACAGCGGATGGGAAGCTATAGGAGCTTGCTGAGCCAATCAACCCTCAGCCTTCGGCTACGAGGCAGCGCTCCCCAGGTGCGCAGACACTCTTATCAAGGGTACGACTCTTGACTGGCCCGTAGCTGACAATTTTGTAGAAGTTACGTACACGTGTTGGCCCAGTTCTACGACTACGTTTCGCCACGTGACCACGCTCCCGCTCATGACTACACGCAGACAGCGGCGTCAGGTGTTGCAGGGAAGCCGGTTGATTGAAGCGGCTGGCTTGTAGCTCCCATCGCACTGTCAGCTTAGGGGTGAGCGTAGTGAGTATCTGCGTATCTTCCCGGCCCACTGTCAGCCCGGGAGCAAGGCGAGACTCCGGTTTGTGGGTGGGAGTGTCGCGCCTGAGTGCCAGGTTGAAGCCCCAACGCTTCGTGGACACTCTCCGCTCGAAATTGAGGCCGCTGCGGCCACATGCCCACGCTCGCCCGCGTCAACGCTTCATGCCCGGCTAGGCAATGCGGCTGCTTACGAAGGCGTCACCGCCGCCGTCGTCGTCGTCTCCATGTTACGTCCGGTTGACAGAGTCGACTAACGCCAGGCTGCTCGGTTAGTTCGGCGCGTAGGGCGGGCGGTGGTGTGGCGAGCGACACGACGCGAGACGCCATCTTGAGTCGACTTAGCAATGAGGACGGCTCGAAACCGCAGCAGCTGGCTGCCGCTTTCCGAGTCCTGTCGGACGCGTAGCGTGCCCGGCTGCCTGCGAGGCAAGTGTCATCCCTTAGGAAGCGCACCCCCCCCCCTCCCTCAACCCCCCCCCCCCGTCCCCCATTCCCAATCACCATTATACACTGCGGAGACTCGACCGGATAAGGAACTAAGGGATAACACTCTGCAAGCAAACTTGGCCGTGAGTTGTGTGTTTCTGGTGTATCGGTGCACGTAGGCTGTCAATGGGTGTGCCATGGTAATATGAGTACACTGCAAAAAAAAAAAAATATATATATATATATATGTAGATACATATTTGTTTGTCTCTAACATCCCAGAGGACCGTAACTTGCATGTTGGCAGAAATGCCCATGCGGATCGTGTTTTAGTTACCATCGGGTGCAGGGTCCTACATTCACCGAAGCTTATCCCTGCTGTTTGTTTTCAATTATGTCACATGAAAAGTGACATCCTAGTCAAAGCAACAAACCCGAGTGTATTGTTTTTATGGGCGCTCGTACCGAAGGAGCGATTGAAGCCTCAGATTCCAGAAGGGTTGGCGCCATAGTCTCCGCTGTACTGTCCTTCAAAAATACGAACACAAAAACGGTTTATGTGGATAAAGTTTAAAGCTCCGAATTCGGCGTGCACTCGCCCAATTTTAAGCTTTCTTCTAAACGACGCTCCAGTGAGGTTGGTGCACTTACTTGCAGAGCTGGCAGTAATGCAATTACTGTAATGAAATTACAGTAATTTAATTACTTGTTCCAGTAATTAGTAATGTAATTCATTACTTTTTGTAGCAGGTAATTTAGTAATGTAATGAATTACTCCAGCGACGGTAATTGTAATTAAATTACCTAATTACCTTTTCGCACGAGGCATATTTTTTGTGTCCACAATACACAAGAGCGCTGTTCTTTTTATTTTACTTTTTCTTTTTCCTCTACACCTTTCCAAAAAACGCTCTTTGGCCGCCGCTATGTTTCTGATGCTAATGCGGCTGGTGCGACTCTCGCGCCCGCTATCAGCTAGACAGTAGAGAGTTTTAGTAGATCGTTCCCATGACTCCGATAACGATACCCGATACTCCGCCACCGCCTCCCTTGCGCATGCATAGTATCGTTATCAGGGCTATCGGAGGTATCGGAACGATCTAGTAAAACTCTCTAGTTTTAGTAGAACTGTGAAAACCCGCTCAGCGCGATTCTCTACCTATGTTTTGCGGTTTTGCATTCGACGTTTTCTGGCCAGTCTTGAAAGTTTCCGCTTACTTTTTTTGATGCATACTGCGTACCCTCTCTGTGTTATCTTCCACTGTGAGAAATAGGGCTGGTAAGTGCCTTCCATTCGAGCATTTCTGCTCGACATTCTCGGGAAACGAAGGTGGGGAAGTAGGTCGAACTAAGGCCCCTGGTGGAACGGCCCTCGACGCGATTTTGCGAACAATGACAATTGTTCTCCCCCCTCCCAGAGATAATCCGCGTAGGGACCGCAGTCATCTCCAAAAATAGTTGTCCGGGTTGGGGTGGGAAACGGATCAGTCGCGTGCGTTCCTCTGGCCATCGGTAAACATGCAACAGAAAGTTCTAGCTGTGTGCCATGAACTGTGTAAATAATGTAAATAAAGTTATCTGTAAAAGGAAGTTATCAATAGCTCCTTTATATTTAAAAGTATACAAAAGTAATGCGAAAGTAATGTCATTACTTTTAAAAGTAATTTGTAATGGTAATTAATTACTTTTTGGCTGTGGTAATTTGTAATGTAATTTAGTTACATTTCAGCAATTTTCAGCAAAGTAATTAGTAATGTAATTTAATTACAAAATATGAGTAATTTGGCCAGCTCTGCTTACTTGTAAAGTTTACTCGGGGAATCATCCATTCCGAAATATTCCGCATTATCCGACTTTGCTGCACCCGACACACACGTGGATGCCTGAAGATGGTACTGATAATAAACGTGGTACTACAAGAAAGGCAGGCCAAAGAAAGCAAATATCCTAACCATCTTACTTACGTTGATCATATTTCTTCGGCATTTTGGCTCGCCATCTTTTTATCCTTAATGACTGCGGAAATTCTTGGCTGAACAAATCAGCGTTCAAGAGTGGTTAGAAAAGCAGTTCCTGCCGGTAGAACCGTGTCTCTCAGTTCCATACTTTAGTGCTATGTTAATGGGGAAAAAAAAAAAAAAGCTACCGCCGAATTGACAAAGGAAGCATAATTTTTCTGTAAGGCCGTCGCAAATATTTAGCGCTGGAGAAGATCAACCATCGGCGTGAAGCTTTTGGTTTGGACTTTTTTCTTCACCTTCCGCGCATTGAAACACACGCTGAAAGACCCCATGTACGCTTCTGATCTCGACGCAACACCCCCTCAATGGGGAGGAAAAAAAAAGAGGAAAGAAGAGTGTAATAAGAACATAACACATGTGGCTGATTTTCTTCATCACCCCATATTTTGACGAGCTTTACATGAAACGCTTATTGTTAGTTTGCAATTCGGTCAAGCTTTTCGTGCCATAACATGGAATACATTGCATCATCTCGGGTCGTTAGTGCTAACAGGCAAAACCATAACTGTCTTGCGCTCCCGCTCATTAGTATTCTGACAGGCTTGACGGAGTTGTCGGTGTTAAGAGCGAATTATATTCCGTTTCACTTTACAGGGGTCGTGCAACCATATAGGCAGTATTCACTGGTGGGAACACCTGAGTGCGCGAATGCTGAACGCATGCAAACGGCGAGCTCTCACAATTCTTTTGCGACGTGCATTCCACACCATCAAGACTACCGATCTTCACTGCCTAATAATGTGAGCTCGTTCCGAGAATGCGCTCTAAACAGCGCCCCCAAATATGGCGTCCAGTGTGCCGACAAACTGAGCGAGGACGTCAGAACGCCTAGCTCTGGTTCCGATTAGGGTGCCTCAATGTCCTTCTGTTTAGGGTGATGCCACCCTTTGTAGTACCAGATGCCGACAGCACGCGCTCACGAGAAAAATACAAAGAAATTGACGAAAACAAAATGTCGCCTTAGCACAGTCAGCGCCACAAGCGCGTGCAGCGACACGCTCTTTCACGCGCTTCCGAACAAAAAATAAAAATAAACGTGTGTGACAAAATGGCGAAATGCCACCACCCTAAGCAAAGCGCACATGAAGGCACCCTAGTTCCGATCATTAGTGGTTAGACCTAAAGTCGCAGAATGTTCCCCGAGTACAGAAACTCCCAAGTTTCGTTTCAAAACCGAACCGCAGTGCGGCAGTCACGATCCCCCATTATGGTGCTGCCCTGTGCGGTCGAAGTAAACTGTAGCGTTTTTTCTTGTGTGAGCTCTTCCATCCATTTCCTGGCCTGTGGGGACACTGGTTTGTTTTTATTGAAGTTCGGTACTTCGTTCCGAGCGGTGGGTGACTTGTTCTTCACTCTCTCGTCTCTTTTTCTCGCCTCGGAAAACATAGAAGTCGAGTGTAAGACCGTTTGAGGAGATAGAGTTTCAAACGTAGCACCAGCGCAACCGGAGCGACCAAACGAGCCGGCAATCTTCTTTGGCGAAGCAGATTGGCTGCTACTTGATATAAAAGAGTTTATAAAAAAAATAGCGCACCTTCCGTTCGATCTTAACTCATCGACGCCCAGAACACCCACCCGTGCTTACCCCGTGGTAACGCGGAAACGTTTTGTATACGTTTCTCGTTGTTTTGGGCCAATCCACAAAATGCATGGCCAACTGATAACTTCCGCCGCGGGCTCAACCAGTCAATCGGAACTGGATTCTGCAAGATTGACATCCGGTAAGCGGACTGAATGGAATGTGGTACTCTGGGAACATTCAGTGACTCTAGGTAGGCCTAGAGTGCCTTCATGTGCGCTTCGCATAGAGTGATGCCAACTGCCTGTTTCCCTTTCCCACACCCTCTTCCACCGCTATTTTGTTCCTCTCATCGTTTCCCCGTGCGCCGGAAAGTGGCCTTTGCGTCCATCGGTCCTCCCATCCGAGGGGGAAAATGCTAATTTTCCCTCCGTGGGTTCCACAACGCTAATCCGCAATTGTGAGATAAGGTGCTTGTTTCCGTGAGGGTTATAACTTATAAGCCCCACGGATTATCCCCGAGAACCAAAATGGCTGCTGGTTTGTGTGCGAGTGGTATTACAAAGGGTGGCATCACCTCAGCAAAGCGTACATCAAGGCTCCCTAGGTAGGTTCATCATTCTTGTCCAGCTCGCTTGCACCTTTGCATTTAATTGCATTATAATTACAACCTCAAGGCAGTTTGCTTTGAGGTCTACCCACTCTTCTTCAATCAGAGCCAATCACAGCTCAGAATTCTAGCGTCACACTAACCCAATGCAAGAAGCAGACCAACTTGCGCTGCGTATAGCAAGTTGCCTTTGCCTCCCCTGCACTACTTGAATGCATTCCAGCGCGAAAGCCAAATGCCTGACGCCGGCGGTCCGCGTTCTAACGTGTTCGAAGAGTGCAGTGGAGGCAAAGGCTTCAGCTCTTCCCCCTAATTATTGAAAATAAAGCTTGGCCTTCTGAAGTTCCCTCTCTTTTCCTCATCTACCTCAGTTTCTCAGCGCAAATCGTTGCGTTGGGTTGTTTCTCACTTAACTCAAAATTACTTCACATAGTGTAATGGTGACCCAAGTATAATCGAACGCAACGACACTGAACAAGAAGTGTTTTTATCTAGGTATAAATACACGAATAATGAAAGAATTGCTGTGTTTTACGTCTTCTCTTCGCGACATTTTGTGACGTAATCACGGGAATAGCAGTGTTGACGTGACCTCGTGATGACGATATATAAATGCGACTCATAGGTTGGACCCCTTACAAAAAAATGAACTGACTTTCAATTGAAAGTGTAAAGGACTCACTCAATAAACCTCATTCCGTCTCAATTGAAACTTAATTGACTTTTTCTATTGAGTCGCTATTGATCCGTCTCAGGGTATTGGCCACTGAGTCTTAATTGAATTTTTAGCAATTGCATTTCAATTGAATTGTGGCAATAGTGTTTCAATTGAACTTTTGCTATTGAGTTTTAATAAAAATATTTCAATTGACTTTCAAGTGAATTATTGCAACGTACTTCAATAGAATTGATTGCAATTGCGTTTAAAAAAAATTGCTCTGGTTGAGAATTTTTTTTTAATAATCTTTAAAGCATGCAACATGAAGGAAACAAAGCACATAGAGGAAAATCATTAGAATTGCTATTGAGTTTCTAATGATCAAACTCAATTGCATTCCTAGTGAGTGAAGTCAATAGAATCGATATTGAGTTTCTTATGATCAGTCTCAATTGCATTCCTAATGAGTAAATTCAATAGAATCAAAATTGAGTTTCTAATGAAAAAACTCATTAGACATTGAGTTTATAATGAGTTTCAATTGACTCTATAGGAACACAGTAGAAAGTCAATTGAAACTCAATGATAATTTTTGTAAGGGACACGAGCACTGGGTGAAAACTTGACTTCGGCTCGTGACGATAAATGTCTCGACGAGCATTCGGGTATAGCGGTTTGTCGTGTCCAATCGCTGCAGTGACGGAAGCAGCCGAATGCGCGCGTCTTGTACTTTTCCAACCGCAGCGCCTGGCAAGCATCGCTTAGGGCAATATGCTCGCACTTGTGGCTTCGGCTTCCCTTGTGCATAAAGCGATGCAAACTGGAGACTGCTCCAATAAAATGCTTCTGACGGGTGACATTTTCAGCTTTTGTGCGTACGGCTCGAACTTTGGTGTGTCATCGAAGCAACGGCTATGTACTTGCAGTGCTGTCGACATTGCACGCTAGGCTTATGGAGATTGCGCGCTGGGCTACTGATTTCTAAACATTTAAATGGTAGACGCGGAGTACTTGAAAATAACGCCATAGTTATTTGAGAGTTTTACGGTAGGAGGCCCCAACGGTTTGGATCCCCCGAGCATTTTCGGGAGTCACTCTGCGCAGGCGCGGAAGTTATTTTCATGCGCAGTGTGACGCCCCAGGCTGCTTGGCGGTCGCAGTGCCCAGTTCCCCTGTTCTAAAACTTTATCATGCGCGCTCAATCAAGTTCCGATGCAAAAATTTGACGATCCCTTCCGGGCAATCCGAAGAGCAATTCGTCTGCTTGTTGCGCAGGAATTGCGGTGATGTCAGATAGACGCCGAACTTAAATTGGCTCTGCTTGAAGGATAGTGGGTAGACCTAAAGGCGAGCTGCCTTGACGTCTACCCACTATCCTTCAAGCAGAGCCAATCAGGGCTCGGTGTTCTGACGTTACCCCAGCCCCTGCACAGGAAGCAGACGACTTGCTCTCTGCATAGTCCTGCGATCCGGAACTGACTGTCCGTCACCATGAAGAGCGTCATGGTAATAGCAGAGTCCTCTGGTAATACGAAGTATGGATGATGGATCGTCCCAGATGTAATTGAAGTAACTCAACGTATGCCATGCATGACAGATGACAGCACGGACGGCAACTTAGTAGCTAGAATCAAATTGAACGTGGAAGAATGCGAAAGCTGGGCCCCTCACATAGGAGATCAACGTTATATTCTTGTTTTTATTTCTAGATTTTCTTAATATATATATATATATATATATATATATGTGTGTGTGTGTGTGTGTGTGTATATATATAAATAAAAAAAACGAATCGGTTTCTGGCAAGTTTCATGTCGGTTCCTTTCGCACTCCTCTTGTTGGAACCCTAGCTCACAATAAATAACATGCATTCCTTATTTCTTGTTTTTACCTTTCCAGTTTGATTATTACGTCAGTCTCGCGATGCGGCGGGCTCATATCTGAAGTATAAACTATATTCATACTTTTTGATTCATTACAAAATAGCCAAATAGTTAAAAGAGCGGACAACAAAAACTGATTAATTGTTTTTCCCCCCTTTAAAATACGGGCACATCGGTCACCCTTTGAATTGAAAATTATGCATCTCGATCGTTTTGGTCGAGATGCGAGTTATATTAATTAACTGGCTGCAGGTTGAGCGAAAGAGCCCTCGATGGCTTCTCGCAAATATTAAGCTAAGGGCAATATATTCTTATGATCATCGCAATTTTCGTTTTATTTACTATTCCCTCTTTACTAGAAGATGTGTGCCGTCGGTCTTTAATCGCGTACGCGGCGCTTTTGTAAAATCGAGAGCGTATTTTAGTGGTAATCCGAAGTGAAATATGATATTTTAGTTTTACCTTCGATGATAAAGCGCGCAAACTAATTAGCTTGGAAAAGGTACTGCAATGACGAGTAGTAAAAACAATGCACTATTCAACAACTCCTCTGTGTTTGGGCAGACTCCCAAATTCAAGCTATATATATATATATATATATATATATATATATATATATACAATCGAGAATATGCTGATTAATTAACCGCACTTGATAGAATGAAGGATTGTTCTACGAAATCGCTGCAAGCCAAAATAAACGGCGGAGCCAGGATTTGAACGCTGGGCCTCCGGTCGGGTGAGCAAGCCACTACACCATTCCATCTTGACTTTCTAGCGCTTATATGTCTTACAGACCTATTGCTAAATTACCCAAGCATCAAGAAGCATGGATTCAATACTGTAAAGAAATCCTAACAAAAAGGCGTTTGCGGGCGCACGTGCGAACCGCCACTTGTTTTAGATTACGGGTCACGGAATCTAAATCTACGGGTAACGGTTACTTACGTTAGTTATTTCATGTAACCTGTAACGGGTAGTTACGTTACTGGTTACTATTTTATTACAAGAGTTAAAAATTATACTTCAATTTTTTTCGTGTTTTTAAGCGCCATGCGAATTCTTTGAGTTTGCGTTTTCCTTTATGTTTTTTCTTGTGTATCTAGGTGGAACCGAGAAAAAACAGATAAAGTAATTATGTTCAGTTTGTGCATGAAAATAATGTTTCTTGAAATATGGCGCTTATGCATATCTGTACCGTCGAAACAGAAAAACATGTTAATTCATCACTAAAAAAGTGACGTAAATGTAACGTACGTTACTTTTATTGGTAACAGTAAGAGTAAAGCGTTCCTTTCTCTTAGGTAAGGTGGGTCGGTAACGCGTTCCTAATATTTGCACTTAAAGGAGCTGTGCAACGATTTTAACGTTGAAAGAATTGGCATTTTGTGCTTTTGATATTGTTCACTGTGTCACAAATGGCAGAAAACACACCTCCTTTCATCGAAATGTTGCGATTCCGCCGCGTAATAGCGAGGCAAAACTTAGAATATTTCCCGACCTGCAGCCACGAGCGGCGGCCATGAGAAACAAGCGGCGTGACGTTACTTGGGTAGTTGTAAAAAAGATAGCAAGTTGTTCGAATACCTGCTCGATAAAAGGTATCTTTTCTATAAATCTTGTCGTTCCAACATATATATAAATGCGTCAAAACCCTGGTGTTATCGACAAAACTTTTATTATGCGGAGTTTTAGTGGCGCCATCTATCCTAGGTCCACAAAAGCGCGAATAGCCGCCAGAAGCCGGAGGAGGAGGGGGACAGCGCCGGACGGGCAAGGACGGGTATGGCCGGACCCGGATGAGACTTTCCTCCTTTCACCGTATATTTCGAGGGGCGCCCGCCACCACGTGGTCACGCGGTCGCGAGCGGATGAGTTCTCGCTGCTCGCTGATGGCTCTAAAGAGAGAACTTTTCCGGAACCCCGCGCTTACTCAAGTGACGTCACTGCGCACGTGACGCGGAAGACGATGTACGAGTTGAGAGGCGGCAAAAACCTGGATCTTTTTCATTTTTTTAAATAAAAACTAGGGCATCCAGGCAAAATCTGTTTTCTGTAGTTCCCTGCAGAAGTGTCAGGCATCAACTTCCACAATTATTTAAGGAAAGCCCTGAAATTGTTGCACAGCTCCTTTAACGAGTAACGTATTTCGTTACTGTTTTTTGGTTGCGCCTACAACGCTGCCTGCGACCCTTTGGAGATGGCCACTTGAGGTGGACCGTTGAGGTAGTCAAGAAGACGGGGGATGACGTGTGTGTGTGGGTCTGTGCGACTGTGTCGCTCGACGCGTATACGGTTTCGTAAAGCAAGAAAATTTTAGATGAAGCACGGTTCATTCATCTGCATATTTTCGAATATTTCCTCTTTGGAAACCACGTACGATGATGAAAAGTGCCCGTGATATACTCAAACGTGGCTCTTGATTCTCGGAGATGATGGTGATGCCGTGTCTGTAAAGCTCATAAACGCAAATAGTACATGAACACGTGACGAGAGAAACAGTGAGATGATTTCTGGAGCACAACGAGCACGTACCACGTGACAGCAAGCGTTGTACATCGTTCCACGCGGCGGCGTCTGCATCCAGAACACTTCTGATTGGATACATTTCGTTTCGTGTGCATTATTAAGCCAGATAGGAAAGGCCAGAGAGTCAATGTGGAGTGGTGTTGTGCAATAAATGGAGAGAAGAAAGTGGAATGCTGTTAAGGTTAGCACACCCGATCGGACATTGGGAGGCCTAGAGTTCCAATCCAAGCTCCGCCGTTTATTTTGCGTTTCGGCGGTTTCGTAAAACGTTGATTCTTTCGATCAAGTACGGTTCATTTATCTGCATGTTTTCGATCACTTTCTCTTTGGAGACCACATACGATGATAAAAAGTGCCCGTGGTGTATATACATACAGGCTGTCCCAAGTCGCCAGGCTCGATCTAAAATGGACCGTAAAAATCGGCGCCTGCACCTACAGCAATCTAAGCTTTTCTTGAAGGATGTATTTCACAGGTCGTTTTTTTTTTTTTTTTTTTTTTTTTTTATAAAATTAAAAAGCGAAGCTCCCTTTTTGTAAAAAATAAGGCCAAGAAACATGCCAGGCTCACGGCGGGCGGCGACGCAGATGAACAAGTCGGGTGGCGTGGCACGTTTCACGCTCGTATTGATAGATGGCGCTACCTTCTTATCTGGACGGCTCGCGACCACCATGGTTCGTGGAAATGAGCATAATTTTTTTTGCAATGTACCTTTGGTTAAAAAATAAATCCGGACAAAAAAAGCAAAATTTAAAGTGAGAAAAAAAAAAATACGTGTCTGCATAACGACGGCGTTTTTGCTGCCAACAGATTTCATCTGCGTGTCGTCTGATTTCTTTCGTTGGTCGGCTGCACCTTCCGACGCTGTCTCCGACGCTATCAGTACGTGCGCCAAAAGCGCCCCGCAAATCAACTTGGTCGTCTGCGTCGCCACCCGCCATTGAGCCTGAGAAGTTTCTTGGCCCTGTTGTTTTTACAGAAAGGGAGCTACGTTTTCTAATTTACAAGAAAAAACCGACGTGTGATATGCACCTTTGACGAGAAGTTTAGATTCTCACGTGCAGGGGTCAATTTTTACGGTCCGTTTTAAATCGAGCATGGTGACTTGAGACACCCTCTCTTTATATATATATATACAGATAGTTTATTTTCTTGCAGAGCCAGTTTTTTTTTTCCTTCAAGATACATTTTGTACTGCATCGTCGCCTACTTGTTTTTGCTACTTCACGGCATCGCCGCAGGAACACACTGGACGCTCAGTGTCGAAATCACTACGCAAACATAAGCGACGACTCTCCTCAGCTCCCGGGCCCAGAGTAGACTCAGTTCACCTCTCAACTGAAAGTGCGGTAGACCTGCGAGGCCACCAGTGACTTCCCTTTCATTACCCGTCCCTACCCTCCGCGCGTGAACATGGGCGGGGGGTGATGACGCAGCAAAAGATAGACATACGCAGCAAAATATAGACATACTGGTCCAAAGAGCACGTAGCTTCCGCTGCACTGTCGACTTCGGGATGAGCAGAGTCCAGCATGACGAGTCGGCGTCCACAAATCACGTGCACCCCACAACGAACCGAATACACGCAGGGGGAAAGGGGAAGCCCACCGAAACGAATTCGGTGAGCCGTACAGCTTGGCGTCTCGTCGTCCGGAGGCCCTCGTATCATACCCTTTATTATTAATGGGACGGCGGCAGGCAGCACCGCTCCTGGCACAGAGACAGCTGCCGCCGCGCTCGCCGTCGTATGCTGACGGTGAGCGAGCTCGAGCACGCACACAAGACGGAGCGCGGTGGCGGCATATTGATTTCGGCGATTCGTCGCTGTCCAACGGTCTTGTCGTTTTCGCCCGGAACCCGTCGCCACCTTGTTTTTGGCGGTCGGATCCGTTCATTGTACGCGGGTCTTCGTGGAGGCGGCTGGGCACACGCTATGCTGGGCTCTTTGTGTGTCGTCGGCTGCGGGGTGTCCGAAGCGCGCGTCGGCATTGAAAGCTCGGGACGACGACGACGAGACGTCCTAGCAAGGCGACGAATTGGCTTTGGATGTGGCGTGTATACGCACTGAGATGGGCGCTGAACTGTGCAGTTAGCCGTGCAACACTCGAGAATAGGAAGCCGGTTCTTCGGAGTCTAGTTTCTCTTTTTATAAAAACCTCGAAGCGGTTTGCGTGCTTTCTTGGCTGTCGCCTTAGATTATTGCGATTTTTGATTGAACGACAAGGAACTGGCCAAAGTGCAACCCCCCCCCCCCCCCCTAAAAAAAAAAAGAAAAAAAAGTGGGATATTTTGAGGGAGCTCGAGTTGTTGCTGAAGTCGGACAACATGTCGAAACATTCTGATGTCCTTCAAATGAAGTTCGTGCTTCCGTAGCTCTGCCCAGCTGCTGATCGTGGCGATATAAGTTTTCCCGGAGAGTTGAACATTTTTGTTAGAGCTTAAGATATCTGGGTGAGCGTGAAATAAACTAGTAAGCAAAATAAAACGGCGGGTACGTGACTCATGTCGGAAGATGACTCTACTTCGAGTTGAGAGAATACAATACGGTTTGTGCACAGACGACGCCTAAACACCGTACAATTACCGCACAATAAATGTTGCGATTTTTCAATAAGCATGAGCAGCCACGTTTATAATTATATTACTCTTGAGCGCGAAGTTTATACCACTAGTGCCTTCTTTGTATTCTCGCATCAACTGCAGCCCCAGAAACCAC
This sequence comes from Ixodes scapularis, assembly GCF_016920785.2. Taxonomy (NCBI): domain Eukaryota; kingdom Metazoa; phylum Arthropoda; class Arachnida; order Ixodida; family Ixodidae; genus Ixodes; species Ixodes scapularis. Next base: position 225,736,595 of record NW_024609835.1, read on the forward strand.
AAGTTTATGGCAATGCAGTTGTTTAAATTGTTTGAGTGAATACCTTTTGAAAACAGTGAAACCCTTTTGTGACCAACTACATGTCAACTATTTCAAGAAGTAGATGGGTTAGCCACACCACTTCGGATTGAGAAATTCTAGGTCAAGGATGATTTGGGTGAGCGTCTAACTGATTCGTGAATGCATGCAGCAGCTATTTCCCGGGCTTTTACTACGCGGCGCGTTTAGCACTGTGGACCTCTGACTCAATACTCTCAGATGCTGTGAACGCTCCTGCCACACATACCTGCGCCAAACATAATGATAAACAAAATGTTCCTAAAAGCGTATACCGCCTTGATTAATGTCCCGTAGAGTTCAATGCAATTCTATTCCTTGTATATTATTCTACGTAGATAGAAGCATATGCAAAACACACGAAGTGCACAATTGGTAGCGATTTGCTCGTCGCAATCGTATGCACCCATTTTAGTTTTGCTTGAGTTCAGTATTCAAATATCTGATATATGTTTGATAACAACTACCTTGTCATATTAAAGAAGTTGCGACCTCCACCGTCGCGGTATTTGACAATGAAATGTTAAGTGAGGTCGACACCTCTCGCCATACCCAACTTTTGCGGGATCCTGCACCTTACTTCCTACAAAGAGCGGCAAATTCGATGGTTATCAGTTGCCCGCTTGTGAAATACCGCGCTTCACTGGTATCCTTCTGAAGCACAGGATTGTACTAGATTGTACTACATTGTACTATAACTCCGTCTCAGTCTACGCGCGAGCGCAGCCGAATCTACAAACATGAGAGTCAGTGCTGCCTAGATTTTTTTTTCTATTGGGCCTGGGAATAGGGAGTATTTACTGGCGGCCATATCTGTGTGCGCGACTTCTGAGCGCGTGTTGACGGCGAGTTTCCACAGTTCTTTCGCCACGTGCACTCCGCACCATCAATGTTGCCGGTCTTAGCAGCCTATTAATCTGAGCTCGTTCTGAGCATGCGCCCTAAACATCGTTCTGAAATATGGCGTCCAGTGAATGCCCCCTATACTCTGAACTTTTTTGTGGCAAGATTGACTTTTGTGGTAGTTATCGGTGATGAAAAAGTGACGTTTCACAACTTTGGGAAGGAATAATTTAAGGCCTAAATTTTCGCTTTCGTATCGAGGCGAAGATTGAAGTTTGTGACATTATGGAGCCGTGCGCGGTGTACGCGGGCGTAGCTCATCGGGGTCTCCCAGAGGTGGTGTGTATAGTGACGTCGGTAGTGTTTGAGATGAGGAGGCGACGGGAAATCTCGATAAAATATAGGGAAAGGTAAATAAAAAGGTGTACGTCAAGCACACAAATACACATAAAATAGGGGTCAGGACGTTCCGTAGAAAATGTTCGGGGGAGATAGAGATGTGTGGGGATGGGACGATAGCCTGCAATGTTGAACAAGGTCACCGAAGCGAAGGTTACATTTCCTGTCACTTATAAAAAGAACGTACCAGTGGTGAACGCGGTATCGGGATCTTAACCAAGGGTAGGAATTTGTTCGATTATGATATATTGAAAGCATTTTACGCACCTGCTCGCGCAGATTTGGCGCCCCGTGGAAGGTGATAAAAATTTGACTCACGTAAAATGTTTCTTCTTGAGGCTATGTCGTCATTGACAGTGTTGATATTTATGAATATCAACTCTTATAATAATAATAATAATAATAATAATAATGTTTATTTTTTGCATGTATCATACTATGTAGAAATACGGGTCTGTCAAAGCCAGTTGAATGACTTGTGGGACAGCACCCTTCACTTCATGAGTACAAAATGTCCCTCTGATTTGTAGTTCCCGACTCAAGCACTGTTACCACGCTATGGTACTGACGATGATAATTAAACAAAGAAAAGAGAGAAAAAGATCACGTTTGTTAGCGTTCACGCAAAACACACACAGGGTCACGCACACACACAGACACACAAATTCATGATGTTTTGCTGAGATCTTGGAGTGCTCGTTTTAGTTTCTTCAGGGAGTCCGCATCATAAACGTCGTCTGGTAGGCTGTTGAAAATCGCTGGTACATAGAAGGCCCGAACCTTCTTCCCATATTTTGTTGTGACAAAAGGTACCTTAAATCGTTCTGTGTGTCTAAGTGATCTACTAGCCACATGGGGTATCTTATATATATCGTTCCAAAAGTACTTGAGGACTACAGTCTGAACCAAAAAAGCCCTGAAGAAGGGCAAACCTAAGTTGGCGAGTTTTTCCTCTTCGGTTTGCAACGCTGGTCCATAGACAATGCTTTTAAAAATGCCTTTTAAAATTGTATCTAATTTTTTGTACCAGACTTCAGAGCTATGTCCAAATATTGTTATACCATACCGCAAAATTCTGTATACTAATGCTTGAGCTATTGATTTTTTTGTCGAACTAGGTATTAAGGATCGTGTATTGTACAGCAAACAGGACACACTCCGCAGTCTTCTACAAAGCTGTGAGAGATGACTGTTCCATGACAAATCACTATCAAATTCTATCCCAAGATATTTAACCCTACCAACGTAAGTTACAGGACTGCAGTTGCAAGAAATACACCCAGACGTGTGCATGAAAAGCGGATGGTTGGGCGTTAGAATTTTAAGGGGATTATGAAAACAGGCAAGCTTGGTTTTTGATACATTTATCGTTAGACAATTTGCTTCAAACCAGTCGTGTAAACGGCAAGTGTCGTTTTGCAGCGAAGTGATTGCAGTAGCCGGATTAAGGTGGACCGAGAGCAAAACCGTGTCATCCGCGTATTGGAAAAGGCTACAACCGGAGATTGCGCTGGACATGTCATTAACAAAGATGTTGAAAAGGAGAGGCGATAAAACAGATCCTTGGGGAACCCCGGCCTCTAAGTCAATTTTGGAGCTTTGGTTATTGGCTATAGAAACTACTTCTGTCCGACCAGTTAAAAAATTTTGTAGTAAAGAAAAGAAAGGACCGCGGAATCCAAGGTTGGATAATTTTTTCAGCAGAATGCTATGACTTACAGTATCAAATGCCTTGGAAACATCAATAAAGAGCGCGCAGGCGACTTGATTCTTCTCGAAAGCGAGATGCGATTCATCTGTGAAGTTCTCTAACAGCGGTTGGGTGCCACGCCCACTAACGAAGCCATATTGTCTAGGCGAAATATTGTCAAACCTATCAAGGAATGCCGTCATAGTTTCGAGAATATGTTTTTCCAATATTTGTATTATGCAAGGTAAAATTGAAATTGGGCGATAGTTGTCAAGTTTGTTGCGTTCTCCTCCTTTAAATAGATGCTTCACTAGTGCGCTCTTCAAAGTGTCGGGGATTGATCCGGAAGAAATAAAACCATTTAGCATATAGAGGACCACATGTTTTATGGATTCATAATTCCTCTTTAGATCCTCCGCACTGATGCGATCTACACCAGGCGCCTTGTTGGCCTTGAAGCTGAAAAGCTGGGATCGAAGGTCAGGCTCGGTCATTTGGGGAAGGAAAGCTGAGGCGGAGTTTGAATCTGAAACACATGTTGCAAATAGAGAAGTGTCACGGGCTACTCCAGAGAACGTAGCAAAGAATTTATTAAAATCTTCTACCAATTTCTTAGTATCGTGGCCAAAAACTGTTTCAAGTGTGTCATCAATCGACCTCTTCACACCTTTGCCTCGCAACTGGTTTACCAAACACCATGTCTGTGAAATATTTGATCGGGCTTTAAAAAATGCTTTACGGAAGTATATTCTTTTCGCTGAACGAATAAGCGCGTTTACGCGGTTTCGCATAATGCGGAATTCTTCCTTCAACTGGGCATTTTTTGGAGACCGGCGACAACGAGCCCAAAGAGCATCTTTCAATTTTAAAGATGACAGAATATCATCCGTTAACCAATCATGGTCGTTTCGACGCCGCCTCACAGTAATATGTTTTGTAGCTTGCCACCTAAAAAGGCGGAACTGCTCACTAAACCTAGTGTAGACGTCGTTGAAGTCTTGAATATGCAATAGATTATTCCAATCGTATTTTTGTACCAACTTATCAAATCGTGCGCGATCAATTATTTCTATATTTTGTGTTACAGCCGTCGGCGGCCTAAGAGTGAGCTGTGTTACAAGTTGGCAAGCCACATAGTAATGGTCAGCAAGCTTCTGCTCTATTAGGGCCGATTTTGTTGCTATGTTCTGAGCGCGTACATTGATATGGTCTAGGCATGATTTGACAATATGATCACCTAAATGTTCTTCTCGTGTGGGGCCAAGAATCAAACACTCCAGACCGAAATATGCCAATAACTTCAGATAGTCACACACGAGAGACGACTGGCTTAAGCGTGTCGATGTTGAAGTCGCCTACCAAACAGATGTCATTCATGGATTGAAAAGTTTGAAGCTTATTCCTGAGCTCTTCCAAAAACTTCAAAGGATGAGCCGAAGGAGGTCTGTAGAAGGCTAGCAAAAGTAAAGACCATTTAGAATTCCATATCCTTATAAAGAGCGTCTCACAATTAACGAAATTGACATCAAGCTTTTCAGTACCCCACGAATCTCTCACAAAGATAGCAATTCCTCCTCCTCGGCCAACCGAACGCGTGAAAAAGTGTGCATTATACCCTGGTATTTGGAATTCATTACAGGAAACGTCTTTAACATTAATTTCTGTAAGGACAAAAACATCAAATAGTGACGTTGCATTTTTGACAGTTAGTGTAAACTCATCCCAATATTTTCGAATACTCCTGATGTTAACATGTAACAAACCAAAAGTGCTATCACTGACTGTGTCAAAGAAACGTTGAAGAGATAAAAAGTCTGAGCAGTTAGAAAACTGTACCTCCATAATTCGATGTTGTCATTCGATACCTTGTTATCTGTCGGTTTGGCAAGAGAAGAGCTATACAATCTTCTCCAGGTCAGCAAACCGATGGATGCGTACTGCAGGAGAGGATTCTGTTTTCTTTGCAAACAGTTTACCATTCTTCACCCATGTGAATTTGTAATGCATGTCTCTTACTTTCTCACGTAACTTCCAAAAGAGCTCCTTGTTCCTGCGGGTGAGGTTTTCGTTGAAGAAGAGTTTGGGTAAAGACCCGTTTTCTGAAAGAGGCCGCAGCTTTTTTCTTGTGGAAAGCCACTGATCTCTAAGCGCTGCCGTAGAGAATCTGACCAGTATAGGTGGAGGGATGTCACGTCGAGATGGTAGGCGGTGCGTGGTCACTATTTCACTTCGTTGGAAGTCAGCTAGGCCGAGCTTACTGGCCAGCTCATTGACGACGGTGATCAAGTTCTCATTTGAGGAACAAGGCAGCCCATGTATTTCGAGATTTGAATGTCGGCTATACTGATCACTGTCATTTAACTCGTCCTGGAGGTGTTCAATGGTCTTGGACTGCTCCGTAACTATCTCTCTCAGTGATGTGGTCTCGTTCCGGAGTTCTGTCACTGATGATGCGTTAGCGGTGGCTGTCAAGAGCAGAGAGTCGTAGCTCTCCAACAGGAAGTCAACCGACTTTTGAATCTCTGTTAGTGCAGATTTTAGGTTCTCGACTACAGGTTTTAATGTCAAGAGCTGGTCTATTTTGGCTGGTAAAGAAAGGAGGCTGTCGACGTTGGCCTTGAGGGACGTTAGGCAATCTAGTTTTGACTCCAGCGATCGAAAGTGCTCGCCAGTCACGGGAGATTCCCATTGTGACAAGCCCGTCTCAGATTGAGAACCGGGCTCTCTACTCTGCTCTCGGCACCGACGGCAGCGCCAAATCTCCCGCTTTGCAGCCCCCATGGTTTTAAAGGTGCTGTCTGCAATTCCAGAGCAAAGCTTTCCTACATGGTACGAGTTCTGGCAATCGACGCAGGACATGTGTCGACCATCATTGATGATCTTTTCTCGGCAATTAGCACACTTAGATGGAGAAGACATGGCAGTAGAAACTAGAACAAGCGGTGAAAAATACCGTGCCGTCTTGTCACGCCGACTGTCCTGATGTGTGCACTCGGCTCGAGAAAAGCGTCGGGCTGAGAAAGCTGGTGTAAAGCAGCCGATGCAATCCAGTCAGGTCGACGCTTGGAAGGCTTGCGCTCCGAGTCAACAAGCTATTGGAACGATGGAACCCTGGTGCAGACCAGGGAGCGTGTCAGTGAAGACTCCAGGATTTGGCGTTCGTAGTGGACTGGTTGCCGGGGTTAGCTGAGCTTGGAATATTTGATTAGTACTGGAAATATGAAGAGCAATCGAGAAGAACGATTGCTCTCGGGGACTTCTTCTTCTTCTCCTCTATAATAATAATAATAATAATAATAATAATAATAATAATAATAATAATAATAATAATAACAATTATTATTATTATTATTATTATTATCATCTTATTATCAATAAAACATGTTCAATCAACCAATCAATCTTAAAGGACAGGGGAAATGTATTACACCTGATAGCCCCCGCTTTCAGTTGCTCTTGGATTTGGATGCATACTCACGACTCTGATACAATGCGAAGGTCTGGTTTTAGTATATTTGCACTCGCATGCCCCCAGCTGGGCATAATACTGCATGCTTTGTCCGCTGGCTGTCCGCTGGTATCTGTGGACGCCCCCTAACGGGCCTGGGAAAAACGACGAGAATCGGCATTGGCTTGGTAGTAACACGCACTTATTTTTTTTTTTTTTTTTTTTTTACTTACCAATAAGTGTAAAACACCCAACCGCGAGTCCCAAGAACCTTAAAATATGCAAAGTGACAAACTGGGACCTATTCCGTCAATATGTTGGGTCTGCCATGAATAGTGGCAGCACTGAAGATTTAACGACCTGCATTGTGGAGTGTTTACGACTTGCCACGCGCACCGTCACAGTTCCTGTTACGCGCCCATCCCCGGATCTGGAGTGGCTAAACCTCCGAGCGGCCCGACGACAGGCACAGCGAAGGGCGCTTAGTACAGACGCCCAATGGGACTGGTCACGCTACAATCGAATTGACGCCCGATTCAGGCGCCACACGAAGCAATTGCAGCGATGGCAGTGGAGACAAGATTGTACATCCCTTGGCAGCCCAGGTGGTTACAAGCGCGCTTGGAGACTTGCCCGAGCTCTCACCGGGGCTAAGGTACCACGGCATCCCATTGCCAGTCTTGCAATTGATACCGGTAGACCCCTTAAAGAGATAGCAGAGGTCTTAGCAGACGAATTTTCTCGACAACAAGCAGCCCCACTACCACTCCCCGAACAACTCAGAAAAATTACAGATACACCAGTCAACCCTTCTCCAGACAGAGAGGTGATGCTGGCGAACTATTCCGACTTCACACTGACAGAGCTCACGGAAGCGCTGGGCCGATGTAAAAAAAAAAAGTGCTCCGGGGCCAGATGGTATAACCTACCAAGCATTCAGAAATGTGGACCCTGTCTACCACGCAGACATTCTTGAAAAGTTTAACATCATCTGGAGAACCGGCATCCTTCCGAATGTGTGGAAGGAAGCCACTATAATTCCAATACTTAAACAAGGAAAGCCGGCTGCACAGCCTTCGTCTTACAGACCTGTTTCATTAACGAGCTGTGTGGGTAAAGTCCTCGAAAGAATGGTTCTTGGGCGCCTTACATGGCTGTTAAATCAAACAAACGCATTTCCTCCTGAAATGGCCGGTTTTAGAGCGAAAAGGTGCACCGCAGACGTCATCGGAGACCTCGCCTCAACCCTCGAGGAGGCCAAAGCTACAAAAAAAATGGTACACTGTGTCTTCCTAGACATCAGTCGAGCTTTCGACAGCCTACCCCACCTGACTATCATTCAGCGGCTACAACAACTCGGGATAGGTGGAAGGATTCTTTCCTTCATACGGGCATTCCTTGTTGGAAGATCAATCCGTGTCAAAGTGCCTGATGCTGTCAGCACACCTCGCCTAGTGGACCGAGGGGTTCCACAGGGCAGCGTATTAAGTCCGGTACTTTTTAACATTGCGATGGCTGCTCTCCCCGATTGCCTCCCGGCTGACCACTCCGCACTCCGAATCAGAATGGCGATATACGCAGATGATGTTGCCATCTGGTGTATCGGACCCTCAAAGAACGCAATCGGAATTCGCAATCGGCTCCAAGTGGCCCTAGACGCCACGGCATTAATGATAGCTAAATTGGGCCTCACATTGTCGGCGGAAAAGACCGCTTCACTCCTTTACCGACCGACAGGCCGAGCACCCCAGAACGCCCTGCAGTTAAAGATTACTGGAATACCTGTGAAGAGAGTCAAAACTCACACTTATCTTGGAGTCATCGTCGACGACCGCGTGACTTGGCGGCCAGAAGTTCAAAAAACATTAAACCGTTGCCGTCGACTACTTTCTGTCATACGACAGCTAGGAGGATGCTCTTGGGGGGCATCGCAACATGCTCTCCTCCAGCTCTACAAGGGCCTTATAATGTCCCGGCTTATGTACGCGCTCCCTCTCCTGGCCATCGGAAGAGCCCAAGTTCGAGCCATAGAGGCATTTCATCGCATTGCCCTTCGTTGCTGTTTGGGACTCCCCCCTTCGGCCGAAAACATCGCGACACTTGTGTCGGCAGAAGAATGGCCGCTTTCACTGAGACTGCAGGAAAAAGCCATGCGCAACATCGCTCGCATGAATAGGTTGGCCCCGGAAACCAGCATCTGGCGTCACCTCCGGAAGCGACAGCATTCTCATCTAGGGCACCTGATGTCAAGATTTGATCAAGAGATAGGAGGCCCTGGAGAGTTTCTTCCACCTGTGCCTCCGCATTCAACACGTCTACCACTGCAAATATACGAGACAATGCCCATTCCCCAACGAAAGGCAAATGTTCCCACATTTGTTGCTCGTTCGGTTGCCCTAGAAAGCCTTAACGAGGACTACGAAGACTGGACCCATGTTTTTACGGACGCCTCTGTTAACCGAACTAGGCAGACAGCCACAGCTGCAATCACCATTCCCGAAATGAACTATGATGTCGCAGGCAGACTCAATTTCATGACGTCATCGACAACAGCGGAACTCGTAGCCATATGGGGAGCGCTAGAGTCAATTAAGAATATCGAGCCAACAGGAAAAGCGGTGATCCTAACTGATTCAAAATCTGCGTTGCAACAACTTCAGCGTGTTCAAAAACCTACACCCCTCGTGGCAAGAGTGGCACTAGAGGCTGCAACGGTAGAGGACCTCGGATGGACCCTCGCCATGCAGTGGGTCCCATCTCATGTCGGGATTCCCGGTAATGAGAGAGCGGACACTCTGGCAGCCAAAGCCCATGACGACCAAGACCCAATCTTTCTGCTCGATCGTTTCAACGAGGCACATCGACTGATCCGTAGCTGCCTACAGAAGTCGCATCCTCATCCAGGAGTGGCGACGAACAAGCCGCCTCCAAGCATTCCCCGCAACCTGCAGCGAGCCGACGCTTCACTCCTGCACAGACTTCGAGCTGGATGTCCATATACGGCTAAGCGGCTTCACAGGATGGGCCGTAAGGAGGACCCCAGCTGCCCAGAGTGCGGTGACCCAGAAGATGCCGAACACGCCCTTCTGTGGTGCCCCGCCCATGCGGAGCAGAGAAGAGTTCTTTTTCAGTTTTATGCCTCTGAAGGACTCTCAAGAAACAGCATGGAGGAACTTTTGAACCCTGAAGGATTACGAGGGGTAACAGCAAGAGCCTTCCGAGCACTTCTTCGTTTTCTTCGGGAAAGCGGCCTTGCAGATAGACTTTGATTTCCGCTCGGAGGTGACCATTGTTGACACTCTTTGAGCACCTCACTGGCCAAACGAAAGAGGCCCCACAGAGCAAATTTGCGACAGGTTCGTGGCGCGCTACGCCCGGTGGCGCACGCTTCAAGCACGGTGCCGCAAACTAAAGCGAGCGCCACCGGGAAATGTGCGTCGTTTGTTTGTCGCGGGTTCACTTCAAGGAGTGTGAACCCGTGAGCGAAACGTTAGGGCTACATTTTTACATTAACGTCTTTTTTTTTTGTATATTTCTCTCCTCCTCTTTCCTCTTTTTGTCCCTTTCCCAGATCCACCAGGTAGCGACTCGCCCCATGAACGGAGGCCCACACATCTCCTGGTGCCCCTTTCTTCTCGTCACCCCAGAAATAAACAAACAAAACAAACAAACAAAAACAAACAAACACGCACTTACTTCTAAAGGGATACTGAACCAAAGAATTCAGTGCCCATAATAAGTGGCGCACGTTCTTTCCACGATCCAGCAGCCGGCGGTGTGCACGAGCACACGCAACGAAAATGACGTCAAAGATCTCCATTCGCGCTTAAGCGAACAGTGATATGCATGGGCTTCGGGCCAAATGAGAATAAAGACAGGCTTTTCATTTCTACAAGTGAAAGCTAAGTGCTTGTTGGACCAATTAATCGCTTACCTTTTACACCAGACACCACTGTGTAGATGAAAAACTTGTCTTTATTCTCCATTGGTACGAAGCTCACGCATCGCACTGTCCTCTTAAGCGTGAATGGAGATCTTTGACGTCATTTTTGTTGCGTGTGCTCGCGCACACCGGCGGCTGCTGGCTCGTGGAAAGAACGTGCGCCACTTATTATGGGCACTAAATTCTTTGGTTTAGTCTCCCTTTAAGAAACAGAATAAATGCTTCAGCTTGACGCCAAACTGACGGTCGATAACTGTTTTGACCAAAGGCTCTCGTGAGGCCTTCGTCTTCGAAGTGACCTGTACCGACCGCGCGCTGCCGCCGTTAACTCCAGACGCGAAATCATCCTGATGCCAGGAACCTATCGACGAAATGCGAAACTCGAGAGACTTGAAATGAATCTACTGTTTCTAAATGAATGCGAAGGACACGAACGCTTATGAAAACGATAGGAAGCGAACGGCCGTTAAAAATGTCTTTCAGTTCCATGGCATCTCTGGCAGGCAGGCTTGCAGCTCCGGCACGTAGTATAAAACACGAAGAGTGTCAAGAATTAGTTTCGTGCTAGTGCGCGGCTGCTGGAACGGGCCATTAAGCATTCATTTGACACCAAGAAACGGCCTGCAATCAGTACGGCGTGCAAGTTCGTCTGCTTTTTGCACAAGGGTCGCGATATTGTCAGGACGCCGAGCTCTCAATGGATGATTAAAAAAATAGGGGGTAGATATCAAGGCATCTAGCATTGAGGTCTACCCACTACCTTGCAAACAAAGCCAATCAGAGCACGGCGTCGCTCTGACGTCACCGCGCCTCCTGCGCAAGAAGCAGACGATTTGCTCTCCGCATAGGCCATTCGCCAAATAGAAGAGAACCAAGTGGCGTAGTGCCGCGCAAAGCATCTTGAGATTCCATTGGCAACAGTTTCGGTTTCGATTTTCCAATCTCACTTCACGACGTCCCGTCACGACCAAATACAGTGTCTGTATTTTGGAATATCCGACTCTCCTTACATTTGTAATACCGTTGATGTTGCCTACTAATAGGAATATAAAGCTGGGCAACGTGTTTTTTTTTTTTTTTTTAGGCTCCTCACACGCCAGAGTTTGTGAGCAGGTAAACACAGAATGACAGAACTACGATAGCAGATGTCCTGAGCTTGTGAAATAATCCGTGAGCCGGGATGCGTCACGCTGCACTTTGGAGTGTTAGCCAAGCTGGCAGAAAAGGTAGGAAACGCTGCCTACCATAATTCTACTCCTCGCCAAGTCTAGGCAGCACCTTACGGCCGCTGAAGCCCCCCCCCCCATGTTTCAGCGGGGGATCTCACGAAGACGAATGAAGGCAATGCAAGGGAGTGCTGACTTCGGGTTCGTGCGGTACTGAGATTGACTATTTCGTCAACAGGGCTATCGAATCCGAAGCCACTCCACTCCTCTCCATGGCCAAAGAGGTACCAAAATGCAACGTGCACCGTGTTGCGTGCAGATATTTTTGGAATTTGGAAGTAGTCTACTGGGAACAAGTTCTACAGTTCAAAGACGCAATCCCTGCATGCCGCCGGTGACACTTTTTTGTTTCCCGTAAAAACTTACAATTAAAATTAAAAAAGGTGAAGGTAGAGATTGTAGATGCAATAAATTCGCGATAAAAAAACTATGTTTCTTTCCTAATATTTCGGTTTCTAGTTCAACGAATTTTGTTGGTGTGTTTGATCAATTCAGAAGCGAATCGGGGACCATGAATGCCATGTCAGAGTTGGTTAACCATAAAAGAGCGCATAAAACAGGGAACATAAAACAACGAATACTTTGCAGGATTTGTACATTTTAAAGTAAAAAAAAATCCATTTGAGTCCGGAGCGTTGCTAGTCTTATACGTTTTTGATAGAAAAAAAATTAATTTAAAAATAAGGTAAAATGTAAGAACATATTTACAAAGTTACTCGGTTAATTGAGTGAACAAGACATTATAAAATTTTTCTACCAAGCGAATTCGTTTATGTAAAACTATATTCGCCCACAGCTCAAGATCCGCTGGGAGGGGCATGTCCCAAGCATATTATTTTCGTTTCGCCATCAAAACGATTACGCCAGTAACCGATAAGTACACTTAATCGCGAAGTAAGCATCTCGAACATTACAAGTCGCGCTCGGCGTGCCTCTGTTTGTCAGCGATTGCGGTGTGTTTATTGTTCTAGAAACTGAGCGCTCAATATTACTCGAATGGAATATAAGACGAAAATGAATACAGGCACCTCTTCGACACCACTTGAATGCCGTTTCTTTTTTCTTGGCGCATCTTCACGAAGTGCCAAGCCGCGTTTGCGCAGTCGGGAATCAGACGTAAGCGCCGGACAAGCGTTCCCACTTTGGCGGGAATGCGCATACGGCGGGTGCCATTCTGTATTCATACATTCGCTCGGTGGTGAACCTCGAAAAAGCGGTTCCGAGGACGGGGGGCATAAATACTAATGCAATCTCGAGGCGCAGAAGTGGGAGCGGGTTTTCGGCGGTTAAAGGAGACGAGTTCGCATAAACCATGATTATTGTACGACGCCTAGCAGCACCAAGATTGCGCGAATGGAATGAAGAACGGTCGGACGCGTCTACGAGCTCCTAGCTCGACGACGGCATGAAAAGGGAATCCTTTTTTCTTCTAAAATCTAGCTCAGGTGAATATATATATATATAGAGACAGAGAGAGAGAGAGAGGGGGAAATTTATGCCCGCTTTATATTTTTCTCTTTTTCTCTGGTAAATGTGTTGCCAAGGTGCTCTCAACGCCGATTTGATTTTTGGGTAAAATTACTCTCGTCCATAAAACAAACTCGTTTCAAATTCTTTTTTTTTTTCTTTTATATCTCGTTTAGGCTTTGTGCAAGCAATTAAACCGACTGATATCTTTCTTCTGCGCTACATCCGTCTAGTATTCTGCTACTTACGTTGCCATATTGTAGCATGCTTTTTGCTAACCCTCCCTTTTTTCTCTTTCTCGCGTGAGTTCCTGTTCTCAACTAGACAGCGTGCTTCGCAGTATTTCTGAAATCATATATATATATATATATATATATATATACATATATATATATATATATATATATATATATATATATATATATATATATATATATATATATATATTACCGCTTACGATAAAAGAATCACGAGTAGAAAAATAGGAATATACGTGAATCGGAAGTCTGCCGGCGTTACACCAATAGATGGCGCCACTGAATTAGTTGCCAAACAAAAAAGGCTGCATACGTGCTAAGTAAGAGAGCGTAAGAGAAAGCCAGCGAAGCCATCGGGCCTGCAAGCGCTTAAAACTGAACTTTACGTGCCATTCCGCATGTGCGCTAACTTTGGCAGTGCATTCCTTCACAGACTCAGCCAAGGCTATGTTTCGAGAAAGCCCGCCCTTGCTTGTCACCTAGTGATATGCCCCAGTCACACGACCTGCATAAAGGTACCCTTAACATAGGTCCCTTCGCAATCGGCGAATCAGCCCGCGCTGATGGATCGCGAGCACATGCCACGCGCGGAGGATCGCGAACTGATTCGCCACTGACCATAAGGTCCCTTAGGTAAAGGGACCTTTATGCTCGTGTGAAGAGGGTATTACCTACCATAAAGCAAACTTTACTGGTTTTTTTTTTTTTTTTTTTTTTGCCAACGTAGATGTGTAGGCCGATCCACAAAGCACCGTTTCCTTACATTACGTCAAGTTAGGGACGCTCACGTATGTTTAAGTCGGGAATTCGTGCTTTTGTAAGAAGCATTGCAACCAAAATCAAAGCGTAGCTTTGCACGTGACATTCGAAGCGTGGATGTACCGGTGACTCATAACCACGGTGTAAGATACACTGTTTAGGGGAGGAAACGGCGGGGCCACCGTGTAAGATAATACTCTTCAGGTGAGGACTGCGCGCTCCTCGCGACCGTGCCGATAAAATTCGCTTTTCACTTTCTCTCTTTCTCTCTCTCACTATGGCTTCAAGCGGCGCCGGCAGATGACTCCAGTGTTGCCAGATTGGGCCATATATAGCCAAATTGGGCTACATTTCTTTCTCGTTGGCATCAAAATTTTGTGGTTGGCTATGTGGCTATTTTGGGCTATTTCTAAGAACGCGGCGAACTTTTGTCAAACCTCAGGTTCGACGCCGAACTTCGAGGTTCGGCTAGTTGATATTCGAACTTTTAATCAGTTTCGAAATAGAAGTTTCTCTTTTGGCTCGTGGAGAGGAGGGAGAGAACGGAGAAAGGCTTGAAACTTCTACACATTCTGGGGTTTTAACAATACGCAGTGAAGCAATGCTTGCAGAGTTTAAGCGGTCTCCCTAGAGCGCAGTGGAGCAAACCAAACAGGTTGCACTATTACCACAGGCCCGGCAGCGCGCCTTCAACCCGTACGCATATGGCTCTGCATTGTTTGTCATAGCACGCGGCTATGACAAACAATGACGGCATATTATCGGCTCTAGATCACGTGGCCGCTCGTTCTGGCTGCGAGTTGGGGGTTTGAAGCTGGGGTTGGCTGGGGGGATCGGTGGCCGAGTATGTTTGCGTACCTCAGCTCGGATAGCCTGGAGCCACAAGCTCGCTCTGCAGAACCCAGGCGTGCGGTCGTGATTCAGTACTACGTTGTGCGCGATTAAAGACACCAGTCAAGCGGTTGTACTTTTCCGGCTAAATTTCTCATCAACAGCTGAGATACAAGTTGACCGTTGAGTTCGAATAGCTTCCGGCTGTCTGTAGATAGGTTCATCATCAAAACTTTGGGTGAGCGATGCTCCTGTCTCTCGGCTTTTTTTACTGCGACGCCTATTGCGTGAAGAAAAAAATAATGCGTGTTTTATAGGTTATGATAGTCGAGGAATAATTCTAAGCGGTGTTCATTCAAAATAAAAATTGTATCATCGTTCCTACTACGCTAACGAAAGTATAGACTCTAAGCTTATTTAGGACAGCCTGGAATGGGTCTTTGTTATATTTAGCTTCGATCAAAGACGCCTAATTGCAAGGACCACGCCGGTTCAATGGACATCCATCGTTCATTGCACACACCGTCACCCCTCACACACCCGGCCACAGGAAAACAAGGCCAATGCGCACGCGCCACGCAAATTAGTTCCACCGTCCGCTACGCCGCCAAAACCTGACGTTCGGGATGACACGGCCGTGTCATTGAAACGTCAGCACTAATGCTCGAAACGAACGTCGGCGGTGCGAGCCGCGGTCATCTCGGGAGGGCGCCGCCGCCGCGACCGTCACCCATGCAGCATGCCTACTATAGCCACTGATCCTGAAGCTGATAGCAAGGTTGAAGCTACGCAATCGCCGGACCAATCAGCCGGCTCCCTGTTATCACGTGACCCCTCTCTCTGTGCGGAGGTATGTGCGCCAGCGTGAGCACGTGGCGAAAAGTAGTGATACGTCCAACACCGCGGGTACGCAGCTTCCACAGCACTTCCAGCTCGAGGATGAACGGAGTATGGCAGAGTCAGCGTCACGTTCGGAGTTAATTACGCAGCACGTGGCGACGACCGGCCACGCCGGGCTGAAGGGGGACACGCCGCGGGGGTGGGGGTCACGTCCGACGCCCGGGTGCGCGCTCGGGAGTGATTAGCGTCCTCCCGACACGTCGGGAACGGTCATTGGTAACGGCAGATTCGGTCACACGCCGCTGGCCAAAATATTTAGGCGTTCGCAATCGCTCTGATGTGGCTGCAGCGCCCGGCCCCCGACGACGCCACCTTCGACAGCTATGTATAGTCGAGTCCGCGGGTCCTGCCCAATTCATGCTGAGGAAAAGCGTGCGCTTTCTGCCGCTGGGGCCGGGAGCGGTAAAAAAAGAAAAAAACGTTTTCCTCTGGGTTTCGTGGGATCGATGCTGTTGCTGGGTGTAGTAATGTCTTCGATGACGATGTGCGCGTTCTCCGGGGACTCCTCGAAATGATCCTACCACGTTTTCCGTCCGATATCAAGTTTAGAGTTGCATTTAATACTTCATTTCGTAAACACTCATAGCTTGCAATTTTGTTTTTTTACAGCAACAATTTGTTATTATGTTTCTCCAGAAACAAAAATGACAATCGTCCCCTAAAAAAAAAAAATCTTGGAGAGAGTGCATGGTGGAGGCCGGGCGTTGGAAAGTGACGTCCTCCCGGCGTCCGGACACCCCGTTGTGAATGTGAATGCGAAGCACCACCCGAGCATACGCACTAGCACGCCGTTGGTCTAGACGCCGGAAAGTCCGTAGCGTATACGAAGGACGCGAATTTTAGTTACGGCGAGCCGAGGAGGCTCGTCGTAGAGAGGCATGGATAAGGCGCGGGTGCGGAATCGAGAGCGGAAGCGAAAACAGCTCGAAACCCCTAAGAGTCAAACTCAGAAGGCGACGCAGAAACGACAATGGCGCCACAGTTATAGTAACTACGCAGGCGCCGAGCCGTTGTGTCACGCCGTGACTGCACTCGAGATGTTTGTTCGTTTTTCTGGGGTTCGATGGACATGTATTCCTGATTCTGAGGGCGTTTTGGATGCATCGTGCTTTCATCATGTTTCTAAAGTATTTTCTATTTTTACAGCGATTTTTTGTGTTTAAATTACAGTCTTGGAATGAATATCGTACCTGCATGCGGTCGCATATCACTACTGCGCGATGCGGGTTAAAGCTAGCAGTCGCACTGCAGGGACTAAATTTCTCATTTACATCGCCAACTCGTGTTGTCACACCCCAAAGGCAGATTGACCTTACGCTGCATAAATACAAACATAATCTTTTTTTTAATCAAACGTGGTAAATTTGGCGAGTCCTAAGCACCTTATTATCCCTGTCTTTTTTACGTTGTCAGTAACCATAACCGAAATAAAGATAGACCAAGCTTACAGCAGAGCTGTAGGGGGGAACCCCGAGGAAACTGTGTATCAAACAGCACCGACCTTGAAGTCGGTTATCACATCAGTTTGTTAGCCTCCTCTTGGGTTTCAGGACAGGCCAGACCTGAGATGAGTCCAAAACAAAACTGCTAGAATCATTATTCAAATCTGTCAGGACTCTTAAAGCGAGTGGACAATCCCGAATTATTTGCAGTTCGCAAACACTTAGCCGTGTGAACGTTGGGCAAAAAAAAAAAAAGCTTCCGTTTTTGATTAAATTAAGGAACTTCAATTTTCAGGCCGTGCAAGCTCTATTACTGGTGAACTCATGGACTCACGTAATCCTAAATCTCAAAGGATAACTTTCTAAGAGCTAATATTGAGAAGGCTCGCTCGCCAAAACGCAATCCTCGACTCGATTTACCTCACGTGACGACCCTTTACTTCGCCGATCGTTCTAATACAAGCTTTTTAAATTTTGCGCTGTTCGGCGGTGGCAATTTCGCAAAGCTGATTACAAGTGCCACGTAAATACTTCCTCGAACTCTACCTCTCGGCCATAAAATGGCTTGCACGTAACGTGATCACACCATGCTGGTTGTCATTTTTACTTTCTCTTGCGGAGGAAAGCAAAACTGGTGGTGCGAAAGGTAGGCGCGGTATGCTCTCAGCAGCGAGCTTACCACAATGGCCGCTGACTTGGCGTCGGTGCGAGCCACGTGTAAACGGAGTGGAACAAAAGGAAAGGAAGATACGTGTTCGTGCGCCGACACCAGAGTACAGAGCTCGGACTGCGAGGATAGTGGCTAGACGCAAGGGTTGTCTCTAGCCTCTGTTTGTATGCGATCGGGGCGAACTGCGTAGTCTGCTCCTCGAGGAAGGTCTTGCCTTTAGCGCTCACCGTTTGAACACCAGACCATGGGTGAGGAGCAGACGACGCCGTTGTTCACTATTGTTAGAGGGCGACAGTGCGTAGCGAAAAAAGCGTCTAGCATTCGCGTCTGTCCACTACCGGTCCAACCGACGTTCTGTCGACTCCTTAACTCGAAACGTCTCCCGAAGTTCTTTTTTTTTTTTTTTTACATATTTGAAGTGGGCATTGTGCGTGGACGCCTTACTGTTGGTGAGGTGTAGCGATCTATTCTGCAGATGGAACCGAAAGAGCCTCAACATCAGGTAGAAAAGACCGCAATCATGCGTCTCAAATGGCAACTTTGCGTTACGGAACCTGAAATACACCTTCATAGACTGTCCTGGCTAGAAGTCCTTTTGCCGGTGCACCGCTACAGAGGCTCGCGTCGTAACTTTTTCGGAGCTGCGCTGAGGATGACAGACTCGGTGCGGTAGCGGTTTTAACCGTTCGGGCGGGGACTAGACAGACCGCCTCGGGCTTATAAAAGGCCGTCGCTTTTTATATAGCAACTCGACGCCCCTCAATGAAGAAGCAACCGGAAGAGACAGATTGCCCGGGATCGCGTCCAGGAGACAGAATTGCAGAGTCGGAGTGTTTCTCTCTCACAGATGCCCAAAGAGAAAGACAAAAAGAGAAGGAGAGGAGAGGAAAAGGGACCAGTGCAAAGCAGAGCTGGCGCTTGCGGAACCTCGGAAAAAGATTGCCGTTGGAAAGTTGACAGCGCGTGCAACGACCGCACTCAGGCCTCGACTTAGCATTGCAGCAGCGACTGAAACACGCGTTTTTAGCACATACACATCTGCGTTCGTTGATTTTATTGTTTTGTTTTATTCAAGGATCAGTGCTTGAGGACGTTATAGCAAGGCAAGCTACATATGGCAAAATATTGGTCATAGAAAACAATACTGAAAACTTAAGCACACGCGCTGCACGTGCTCGAAATAAATACCAAAAGCAAGGCGTTTAGTGAACGCTCGTCAAAAGTAAAATTTCTTTTAGATTTTTGCTTTCAAATAGTTACTATATCTTTTTGTTGACTTCGTTAATCCTTAAGCTGACGCTACAACAAGGTGTAAGATAATACTACTCAGGTGTGGACAGCGCACTCCTTGCGACGTGCCGATAAAGTTCGCTTTTGACTATCTCTCTTTCTCTCTCTCACTATGGTTGCAAGCGGCTCCGGCAGATGACTCGTCGAACCGTGGGCAAGATGTAAGACGCAGGAGGCAAGCAGCAGTGTACAAGACGGATCGTGCCGCCTCAGGCTCCACACGCACAGAGCTCCAGCGAGGTTGTCAAACTTGCAGAAAGACCACGGTGTACCGGGGTGTCATGGCAACGAGATCATTTTTTTCGCTCTCACACAGTTTCGCCGTTTGGCCACCGGCGACGCTGTCAGCCGCGGGCACGGTGGCCGCGGAATGATGCAGCCTTTCGGATGCCCGTCGAACGAACGCTATCCGATTCCTCGCGCGGCGCGTTCAGCCCCGTCGCGTCCTCACCTAAAAAGTGTATCTTATACCGCGGGCTACAGCCAAAGCTACAAACGCGAGCTAGCCCGCGCTCCTGGATTCGAGACGTACAAGGTTTAGCGTGAGCGCTCATTTGGCGGGAAAACGCTTCAAAGCAAGGACCTCGCACTCTCGTGCTTACCGTATTGGCTGCGCTCTCAGCTTAAAAGGGGACGGAAACGAAATGACGAGAGCGCGAGCTCTCTGCCCCTCGCTTGTAGGTCCGCCAGCGAGAAGCGCAATGCTTATCTCGCTCGTGGCGTCACTAGTTATCACACGGTGAAGAGCACTGTAGTTGTGAGCCTTGGTGCTTGGTGGAGTCAACGCTTGACAATCTCGCCTTGTAGAAATACCTGAGATGGAGAGCTGTGGGTCGCTGCTTTCATGCGTTCTTCTACACAACGAGCGCTCACTCTAGAAGTGCATATCTCTAAGCATAGCCTCCTATAGACCTTTTCTTTAACGGCGCCGCCATCTTGAGAATTGCGGCGCCGACGACGCCGTCTAGCGGCTTAGAAAAAGAAATACCGGCTAGTTCTGGCAGCACAGCTATCTGGGTAGGCAACGGTGTAAGTATGGGGGGAACTTGGCTAGACTTGGCAATGGTGGGCTTCAATAACTTGGTTGGAGCTTGTCCGGTTGAATCCAGCTGGCTACTCCCAGGCCATCACCTTGCCTCCTCGAGAGAACGAGGACAAAAACGGTGGGGTGTTTTGATTGAGTTCCCACAGCGAAGTATATATGAGCAGTTTAATGTAGTCTATGCAGGTAAGCTCTCGACATTTGATAGCTCCATCTTGAGTGGTGGCATGTAAACTTTTTCATACCTTTCACATACCATGGGGCTTGCAGTGATAACCTAATTGGACCACCTGCACCGGGAATTAAAATCGGTCCTCATGTCGTAGACGAAGTGGTCATGAGATTACACTTGACGTTGATTCTGATACGAATCTCTCGAGATTCAAACTCGGAATCGACTGATTTCATAAATACGGATTCGTGGGAAAATGCGAAGCTCGATAACATTGCAGCCACACTCGCGCTGCAGCTTCTTGTGCTCATGGCACACTTGCTGCTATTGTTCTTATGCTTTTTTAAATTATTTTTCCATCGACCACGCAGTGGTAGCCAGACAACCGTAGATTTTCGGAAATTGCAGCACGGTAAAAAGGAGCACTCGGAACTAACTCATGCACGACGTCCGTTTTTAAGCCTTTTCGCCCATGCCCTTGGCGGTTGCATACCCTGTGTCAGCGGGTAATCCAAAAATGCACCAGGTCGAGGGTAAGTCAGTTACTGGCTGGTTTGAGGTTATGCGAAAAAGGTCTATATACTGACAAAGCCTGGCAGATGGCCACGAGAAGCGACCGCCAAAATGGAAAAGGTGGAGCGGCCGAGAACGGATGAGAGGAGAACCGCGTGACTAGCGCCTCGCTGCGGCGAGACGCCGAAACGAACTTCTCCCGAGTGAACAAGCGTGTTTCGGATCCTCGCCGCTGCTAAACGTTGTGCGCTAACATCCAGGTGTCTCGAGAAATGTCTCTTTGATGCTCTGTGCTACCAGGTCCTCGCGCTCTAAATCTGCGACCGAGCACTCTATGGCTCCGTCGTCGAACTTCCAGGCTTTGTGAGTATAGAGGAGGCTACACTCTTAGAAAAAAGGGTACGGATAGTCCTCCCTTACGGGGGGAACGGTCTTGTAACCTATGTTCCTTTAGAAAGGGAGAAACCTTCGTCCCTGAAGCAGGGGAGCAAAGTTCCTCCGTCGCTTGCATCTCAATATGGCGGCCCCGAATCGAGCAAATCGAGCCCAATAAGGCTTAACGAGGACTCTACGTCTCTTGTACGGGACGAGAGAAGCAGCAAATGAAAGCGTAACACGAGCTTTCCGCAAACTGTGTTTATTTCCGAAGCCAGATTCCCCCCACAGGTACAGAAACCTGCGTTTCGAAAGCAGTTACTCAGTCTTCTCGTCGACAGCACTGCGATGTTAAACGGAGACAACCGATACCCAGTTACTTCGCGCACTTTGCGTCTTACCTTTGGTGTTCCTCGAGTCACAATTCCTTCGTCAACCACACATCACGGAGAAGGGCAAACTCACTCCGCGAAACCAAAAGCCGCTCTCGAAAGAACAAACTCGAAGCCGCTGTTTATCGCGTAGCGTGAAAGAAGGTTAAATCGGTAGCCACCAGATGGCGGGGTCAAGCAGAGTAATTGCAAGTAGCTAGGCTAGGTGGCGCTAGGTACCGCCCAATTCATGTTCTACAAAAAATAATTTGCTTTTCTCAGGCAACTACTGCGCTTGAGGATCCTCTACTATACACACATGCAGCTATTACACTTAATATAAGCATCAGGTGAACATACATTAACACATGCACTGCACACACAAACATCAATACAACGAACGGAACACCACACTAACCCGAACACTACACCCGTGCTCTGCGTTTCCGTCTTTTATACTGGTCGTTTTGAACGTGCGGAACTTTTCGGTGACTCCCTAAGCAATAAAAATTATTCCCAGCATGTTGATTTCTTCCCAGCAATGTCACACCTCTGAGAGCATTTTGAATGGCTCAGGGGTTGAATCTCTTATTAAAAAGTAAACGCTCAATCATGCCGTAATTATTTGAAAGCCAATAAATCAAGCCGCTCCAATGCGGTTCGAAGCCATGAGTTTGTTTCCCCACACGGCACGTCGTAGCCTGTATTTCTATTTGTTTTTCTATTTGTGCTGTTCGCGCAAAGCTGCAATTGCCGTTTGAATTAATCTCTGTAGAGCGGATATTCAGTCAGCTGGAAGTGATGCTTCACGGACTGAGAAATTGCTTTTCGATCAACTTGAATGCAGTCAAAGCCGCGACTTCCGGCAGGTGTTAAGTGTGCGGAGCTACGCAGTGGCGAGCCCGAAAACTTCTAGCGCTCATCCCAGCGCGCCACGGAGGGCAGTTTCTCCAGCAACCGTAGTATAATTAAACAGCAAAATAAAGGGTAGCTTTTTTTTTCGATTTTACCTAGTATTGTTTTTAATGCCGAAATTCCATACTGTAAATATACGTACTTTACGTCACGATTTCGTACTGTTCAGTCCTTGCCCCTGAGCGCAATCGCTCTCGGGGACGAGACAATTCCGACAGTCACATTGGCCACTGTACGATAGGAGCTTCTACTGTTCAGACCAGCGTTCCAATCCCTCAAGTGGTAATAAACTTTTTAATGTAAAGCGGAATGTCAACCTGCGACACCCCGCCCCCTCCGATCACAACCCGACCAGCGGCATCAATGCCCATCAGTTTACGATCTCATCTTCTTGTTATACCACTGATACCCGAACACATGGTCACATCGGCGATAATTCCAGTCTTCTGTTCACAACCCAAAACACTGCCATCACGATGTTGCAGCTATGTTGCTGACACGCACAAACACAGAACCACGTTGAACGCCGGTTGCACTCGGCATCGGAAAACACAACCGAACTCAGGGGGGAAGGCACGCAGGCAGCCGGCAGCAAAACCTGCCTGTCTTGGACGCAGTTCCTGCGGTTTCCATAACGTCGAAAACGTCGACACAGCTCCGCGTGCTTTTGCTACCGTAGTCTGTAGTGCTGCAGTGGCGGTTCCGTGCCGCGCGAGTCCCGCAATCCGGAGACGGACATCCCCCAGTGTATGTGGCGCTTTTGGCACTGCTCCGGAACTTCGCCGTTTCTAGCGGCTTCGTTTGCTCGTTTGATAAAATTAGTGATAAAAACGTCAATGCAACCGAAATGTTCTAGACGTTTAAACTAGAAGACGGAATTACAGGCGGCCTTCGCTGCTGCTGAAGCTCAATCAACTCAACAGATATTTATTAAACAACGTGCGCGACCTGCTTGAAAAACGAAACCGAAAGACAATGAGTCGGGAGGGCAAAAGCTTTCACCCGTCTGCCTGGAGATGGAGAAAAACGTTTCGTTCCTCCCCTTTTCTCGCGTCCGCTTGGGGGCGCGTCGGTAGAAGGGAGGAAGGCGCGCCGTTGCTACTTTTTTCCTCCATTTTTTCTTAGAGTGTATGCTCTCAGCCAAGAGCGCGGGCTAGCTCGCGCTTGTAGCGTCAGCTGCAGGCTCAGCTTATGGGTAAACGGAGCATAAAGGCTTAATTACATGGGACGAATATGTTGCGAAAAATCTACGAATTTCACCCGGTGACTTTTGCTCTGCGTGTGGAATCTGCACAGTGGCTGCTACAACACTTAGCCTGCCGTCGGGTGACGTTTCTCGGTTATTCGTCGCATAATTCGCTCCACGGAGTTCAGCCTTAAACACGTTAGCGTTCTCCGCCAAGTCACCTTCAGGGATAAATAACTTCACGAGCGATTCATACTACCGAGAACTGGCGCTGCTTATAAGGAACACATGACGTGGCGGCATTCCAACAGAGCTTCACAGACCGCCACCTGACGCAATGTTGAGATCTCTTTATGCGTTTTAAAATAAATTTTCATGCCTTTTCTGCGTCTAGCCCAGAAAGACTAGTCTAGGCTAGCGTTTCTGGTCTGCTGCCCTAACATTGACCAGATATAAAAAAAGAAATACGTGAAGAAACACTTCGTCTCTGTACCCGTTTAAGGATGAACGGGGTATACTGTAGACTCCAGCACGTGCAGCGCGTGTACCAACGTTCCCGGCATTATCTTCGAACCTCATGTAATTTGGCGCAGGTTCAGTTGGATCTGCAACAAATTTATTTCCATCTTGTCGACAAGCGCTAAGTTACAGCCATTGGCAACGTGGCGAACGCGGGGTGTTGCGGCTTCCGAGCATATTCCTCTTCGCACTCCATCAAACTGCAGCAACACCAAAGAACGAACCAAAAATACGTAGAAATAATACTTCACGCCTTGCGTTTCTGAAGTTGTCCACGACTGCATCCACAAATGAAAAGGTCTGACTTACTTTTTTACAGGGCATAGAGACAGCCAAGTGCGGTGGGAGATAGAAGGATCTCAGCGAACGAAAAAAATCGTAATACTACTAGTTATTAAAAATGCGGTATGCTCGGTGAATCTTTTTCTCTTGTTCTGTGTGGAAGGTATCTCAGAAACCATTTCTAAAACGTGCAGTTTAATTTTCGCCTAGGAATATGCGCGAGCATTATTATATTGTTGCATCAGTAAAACGCGTTTCAACTTGTACACTGAGTGCGTGCACCATCACGCCCCCCCCCCCCTCCCCCCCCCTCCCCCCCCCCCCCCCGCCCCTTCTCCCCCAGAAAACAAAAACAAAAAATATTATTCTAACAGAATGCACATATTCCGCCACACTTCGCCGGGCTGCGAACCCCACGCACCTGATGCAAACTCTACTTAATATGGGACACGATAAATTTGCATGCAGATAGTGGAGTTCCGGAAATTATGTATATTTCGAACACTTCGGGGCTACTCTTTATGCGGGACAATAAAGGGGCGTGAAATTTTCGACAGCGTCCCCCGGAGGCGCCGGATTGAAAAATAGTGCCGTCCCTTAGCGGTCGATACGTACGCCTTAATAATATTCCGCTTTTTAACACCCACTTTCAATAAAACAATAATAAAAAAATATAATTAAACATTTTAGGCGCCATTGTTCTGTTTTAGTGGCGAGTATTATCGTACAAACATAACTGAAATAGCTCACTGCAGCTAAAACACTAAACTTTTGTCATGACTCTATTTAAAAAAAAAAATATTGCCACCACCATCGTGATCATCGGGATTATTATAAATTATTGCTATTAGTAGTGTTTGCCGACGCGCGCCTTGAGCTCATTTGCAAACGTGACCGGTCGCCGGCAAGCTTCGCCCAGGGGTGGCCCTTACGGTGTCTACCTTTCGTTCTCCGTCACGGACACGGTTGAAAGGCGCCATTTTCGGACTTCCGTTCCGGCCGCCATTTCTTTTAATATACGCGCGAATTTGCATTTTAATGAAACCGCATCTGGCCCGAAGGCTGTCGACTGCCCCTCGCTTGGACCCCGCTTGCGTAATGGGTGTATTGCCGGCGAGACACGGAGCGAAGGCCTGCGCAAAATTATACGAGAAGCCGCAAATTTGCTCGCATTTTCGTCACCACTTTTTTTTTTTTTTTTTTTTTGGTATGATAAAAAAAATGGTTTGAAGAGCATTCGTTTATTATGCTGACGACAAAGGCCAGTCCCAACTTTCTCGCGTGTTCTTTCTCGATTTCTGGACGCGGTGGTTTTGGCGAATAAAATTATAATGAGAGCCCGAAGATGCGTGTCCTTGAGCGGGTTTAGGTTGTTCTATTACAACGGGGTGTATTTGGCTTCTACAGACGCATTTTTATAACTACTCGACATTTTTTACCGCATTGCGACACTACCATATATTCAAACCAGTTTTTTTTTTTTTTAGTAACACATAGATATGAACGTTTGTGATTAAATAATTTTCCCCCATTTCTCGGAACGACGGAAGCATTTTATTTTTGTTGACTTTCTAACTTTACATCTTTTCTACACTTTGCTATTCCGAATTTCGACACTTTTTTTAATTGTTTGCATTAAGATTTTGTAAAGTCACATTCTTTGTTCTTTGGAACCTGGGGCTCAATGGCAAGTGTTCGGGCGTACCATCGCCGATAAAATAACTAAAACGGCCGATCAAGTTAAGCCAAAAATTATGTCATGTCATGTATTGTCTTTCTAGAAGGCGGTGAAAATCTCACCCCCTGTTATGCGGGTCCGAAGAAAAGCTCATCACAAGTTTGACAGACCCGGAGAAAAGCTCACCTTGAATCCAATTTTTATGCAAGGTGGTATTTCTTACATTCAATATTTCTTATGAAGTGAACAACTTCTTCTTGCATTCTGGGACAGGGTTCAACACTTTATAGCAGTAGTGCAAAAGAATATACAGGTGTGCCCCACGCAGTTGGTACACATTTTAAAGCGAGGAGCTCAGATGAAGCCCCCGTTTCGCTTTCATATCGATCGTTTTCGTGTGAGGGTTGCCATATTTAATCATGACGCAGCAAGGATAGAAAAAATATTAACTTTGATTTAGTCATTGGAGGATCTTGGGAGTGAAAGTGTGTCTTCTTAAATTTTACAACGTGTATTTTGAAATGTGAAATGCAATAAAGCACGTAACTATCCATGAACTACTCAAGCTGCGGCCTATTACACTGAGTGAACTTTCTACCCGATATCCTTGAACTACCGTTCTGTAGAGTCGTAAACATTTTATTTTCGTCGTGCAACTGGTTTTCTGTGTAAGGCATACTTTAAATGAATTTTAGGCTGGTATAAATTGGGATTTTACTATTCGCATATTCTTTAGTTCTCCAAAATAAAACTAGTACACGAGCCTAAAAAGCCCAAAGCCTCCTTTTCGGTACGAAACTTTGAAAATATAGCGGACTCTTTCATGCCTTATTTCCTTCAAAAGTTTGCCGCCTTTTCACTTTGTGCATTCGCGTTGCCAAAGCACATGAGCCGAACCCAGCTCACGCATTGGACACAAGCACTGCTTAACTCGGCAGTATCCGCTCATCAACAATCTAGGGTGCCTTCATGTGCGCTTTGCTTAGGGTGGCGACATCTGGCCATTTTGTTCCCACTTTTACATTTATTTTTTGTTCAGAAGCGCGTGAAAGAGCGTGTTCCTGCACGCGTCAGTGGCGCTGACTGTGCTATGGCGACATTTTGTTTTCGTCGATTTCTTTGTATTTTCCCCGTGAGCGCGTGCTGTCGGCATCGGGTACTACAAAGGGTGGCATCACTCTAAACAGAAGGTCATTGAGGCACCCTACAACAATCCATCCGTCGACGAATACTTGAGTTCGGGTTCGTGGCGAACGAGTGCCGTGACGGCACTTGTCATCTCTTGAGAATGACAAGATCCACGGTGTGCTTAAAAAGCAAGGTGGAAGCTTGGAGTCATCACCTCCGGTGCCAAGCCATATTACGACGATGTGATTTCTTATTCCGCTTCTGAGTTGAGTATTAAAGCTAAGGGGAAGGAAGTTATAAAAATAATTTCATGGTCCCTTGAAGTCCTGACGCATCCGACGTAACGAGCTCAAGGGACAACACCGTCGAAGGCGCAGAAACATGGTGCTCGTCATGTTTAACTACGCTGTTCTATCATCGCTGAACCATTACCTTTTCTATACTGACAAAGCCTGCCAGATCGTCACGCGACACGCACGCCGAATCGAAAAGGTAGAGCGGCAGACACGAGTCTAGAGTGCCTTCATACACACGCGCGCTTTTGCTTGAGTGGTGACATCTCAGCCATTTTTCCGCCCAATCGTTTTTTTATGCATTTTGAAGTGCGCGCAATCCGGTGTCACTCAGCTCGAGCGCGTAGCTTTGGCTGATGCATAGACGCCATCTTACCGCCCAAGTCACGCACCGAGTGCGCGAGAGCGTCACGCGCTGGCACATTCCGAACAACAATGGATGTCTTCACCCTGAGACAGACAGACATCTAGGCACCCTACACGAGTCATGTAACGGGCGCCCCGCTGCGGCGAGAAACTGCAGCACACTTCTCCCAAGCGATGGAATGTCCCCTTGTGTTTCTCGCGTTCCTCGGGCTACCGCTTCTTTTCTCCTCGGGTTCGAAAACCATGTTTCGGGTCCTCGCCGCTGCAAAAGCTGTGCGCTAAATACGGGACTCCCCGAGAAGTGCTCTGTGCTACCAGATCCTCACGCTCCAAATCTGCGACCGGGCACTCTATAGCTCCGTCATTGAACTGCCAGGCTTTATGAGTATAGAGGAGGTTATGGTCTGAACCAATCATGCGTATGAAAAGCCCAGCGGCTTGCGTTCTTGAAGAAGTTTAAATTCCCCCATCATCTCGTAGCGTCGACTGCACCCGTACTTAAGGTGAAACGATGCGTCGTGTATCTCAATGTTACTGCTGGCGACCTCTCGAACATTGATCAGTGCCACTTCCCACATAAGATAAGGACTTCATACACTCGACACTTACAGCACACGCATTTTACTTATTTGCAAGCCATTTTTATTCATTTTATCTTCTATTTTTTCTTTAATTGGTTAATTGGTTTATGCGGTTCTAATACTTTGTTTGGCGCTCTAGAAATTGTATCACAAGTGTGACAAGAGTTGTTTGAAGAACGTCAAGCCAATATGTTGCCTGAGTGTACCATGAGCGCCACGTATGAATCATACGTCATGCATGTGGAATGGTGTCGGTTCAAAAGTCGGGGAAATGCATTGATGACAGTTAATTAAACTCGTTGATTAAAAATGTGGATAGTGTTAGCACATATATACCGAATTTCTCGGCACACGTTGATTCCTACACCTTTCTCGCCGAATTTCGCGGCGGTTTACATAGTTATCCTTAATCCGAGTTTGAGCCCTCTCTCCCAGAACGCGGTACACGCTTCTAAGATAGGGGGATGGATCTCGCAAGCTTAGGTCACGTTTTGGTTGTTTTCTCGTTCAACTCTCCCCGAAACACGTACATAAACACCGATGTTTATTTTTTTTTTTGTTTCTTTCCCTTTCTGCGTCACAAGGGAAATGAAGTAGAGTCTTTTCACTAACGAAGACATTCGAGCACGCGAAGAAAAAGAAAGGAAAGAAAAAGGAAGTCACTCGAGCAAACAGCTCACGTAAATCAAAGCTTCAATTTTCGAAGTCCTCGTTCGAGCTGTCGCGCCCTTCCAGCCAGCGAAAGAAGCGCCGGCGAGGTTCCCGTTCCTTTTCCCCACAGACTCCAAACGAAACAAACGAAATAAACAACAACAGCGAAGAAAGCAGCAGCAACCAACGCAACGATACTCGGAGAAACAAAACAAACAAACAAGCGCGATCGAGAAGTAAAAGTACGAGTCCTTCATTTTCAGGGGGCTCCGAGATTTTGGTTGCTGGCACGGAGACGAACGCGCAGGCTTCGACGTCTTTGCCCGGTGTACGCACTCGCCGACCAGACAGTTTTTATTTCCCGAAGCGCATTCCAGATTGTTTGTTTCCCACAGCCCTTAGATTACTCGTCGGGCTGCGAGTTCCCATGAGCAATGCCTGTGTTTATTCGGCGCTGATGCACCCCCCCCCCCTCCCCCTCTTCCTTCCCGCCTGCGCACTTCGCAGCCGCAATCTGCGCGTTAGGTTGCGCCTCTCCAATCGTGCTTACATCCAGTTTCCCCTAATTGTTTTTTGTTGTTTTGGTATTATTTCGGACCTTGCTTTTGTGTTAAGGCGTCCCTTCTCCTTAGCCTCTCTTTGTTTTTTTTTTGCTTGCCGGTAAGAGAACTGTTCACTCGTAATCGGGGATGGCGCCGAAAATAAGCGTTGGACGAACGAGAGAAAATGAACACTAACGCTAACGTCTGGGCAGCTATGATTTCTTCGCCAGCCGTGAGATGAAACGAGAGACAGCGCAATTACGGAAGCTGCGCAAGATGAAAGAAGTTTGTGCAGTTTGTGATCGCGCATTTGTAGTGTCATTTGAAGCACATCTGGCCGTCGCCATTTCTTGGGTCGTGTGAGAAAGCCCGTGCAATCAAAGGCTTTCCACAGTTACCTTCACGCACCCGCTTCACGTGCTTGCACGCATGGGGCGCCATGCTTGTAGCCCCGTATAGCGATCGAATTAAGAAATTGGGCTATAATTACCGGTACCGGACGTTCTTTATCGGAACGTGCCAACTGAGTGTCAACTAGAATAATTCGGCGAAACAACAACGAATCTGTGAAAGATGATTAGGATCTCAGACCTAGGATTTTTCATCTGGAGACTCGGCGAGAAAGATCGGCAAGGATTTCGGCGGTTGCGTTTGGACGGTGCCACGCTTGACCTCGGCGCTGGACAATCATGGCGGTCAAATTCATAGCGGACATTTTAGCCAGGAGTCCAGATTAGAACCCCCGATGTGATGTGTCGTGTAATAGACAATTTTGAAAACTGTCCGTAATCTAGTAGCTACAGTGCCAATTATGCAAGACCACCACTGTTCGGGCGCGCGCTCTGTGTATGGATTGGACACGAGCGGTGCGTCAGCGTTCGGACAGCACTCGGGTTCAATACCAGGCTTCATTTCCATGAATGTATGGATATTGGATGGATATTAATGGCTGTACCCTCTGTGACGGGTGGTAGCTTGCGCCACCTAGCCAAGGTCTAAAACGTCCAGCGCATGGCGCCTGCCAGAGCCGTTTATATTGAGAGAGTTTGGCCGATGGGCGGAGCTTGTTGGCCGCTAGAACCAGCGGATTTCGCGATAACACAATATGGCGTTACTTCTTTGTCTTGTTCATTCCTGTGAAATCGCGTAGAGTTCCTATGAGTCAGATCCACAATATGGCGGACGGAAGTAGTCATCCCCCGGTTGTCAGACTACGCTGCTGTGGTTGTCAGACTGCCAAAATCTCCTTAAGAAGGCCAAACTCTCTCAGTATAAACGGCTCTGGCGCCTGCCAACGTTGCTTCATACCTGTTTTGGAAAGGATCTCATCAGACAGACTCACGACCTTCATTTATCTATTTATTTTGCGAGGTGGAATTTATAAACCAGTCTCCAATGAAACGGATATCGTAGCACTGCGCACCGATTACATGGCGATTGCCACGCGCAAGGACGTTGGTTTAGAAGGTGATCATTCAATGCCCCACGCGTGTGAACACTGAAAAAGCCAACGACCTGTCCATGGTAGACTCCTGTTCAAACGAAGCATTTGGCCGAGTCACCCTTTCAACGCAGCGTTATGTTGCGACAGCAGCATGTCAAAGCATAAGATAAGTGAAGTTCCGTCTCGTGTACGAGCTCTTTGTCTTTTGTCACTCCTTGTCAGCGCGTGGCCTGAAGCCCTATCGAGGGTAAAAAGCTCGCGCTGGAGGGAGAGGTTCTGCCGCAGATCTTATGTTACAATGGACCATAGGGCTTCACGAGCTTAATTACATAAATTACTGACTCTTTATCGATTTTCTTAATTGTGAATTGTGTGAAACGCACTTTTATTTTCATTTTTTTTTCTGCTGGGCGACTTACGTCTTTTGATTAGAGTGCAAATTTAAATTTCCGTATCAATGTGAGTGGCGCAGCGACAGCCACTGTGAATAGGAGCTTGCTGAGCTTCAAAGGGATGCTTTAACTCTTTGTTTGTCAAACTGTGGGTGGCGACCCCCAGGGAAAACGCGATAAAAAGAAACATAGGGTTCGTCGCGAAGAGGATATATAACTTAGAAACAAAAGAACTTGACTACTCTGCAATGGCTTGGATAGCAAAAGAAAGAAAAAAAAAAGAAAAGTGCAGGTTGCAGCTGTAAATTTGTTTGGAACTGAGAGCTGCGGTTTCAAAACTTCATTATAGAAACTTTTATTATTCTTCGCCCTAAAGCCGGGGACACACTGCTCACACATCATACAAAAGACAAGCTGCAAACACCAGTCGCCGCGATATTCGTGGTTCGAATGACGCGTGCCAAGTGTTCCCCTTGAACTCCTTGCCATGCGGCATTCGAAGCACGGATCTCGCGGTGACTCACTTTGGAATCTCTTTGAAGACTGTCTCTTTATGGTGTATAAGCAGTGTGGCTTAGGCTTAACAAACGACATCATTTTAGCCTTCACGAAAAGTCATTCCTGTTGGTATCTGTCCTTTGTTTTCTGTTTGCGGTGCTTCCTAGTGCTGTAGATTCACTCTCTTTATATCAACCATTAAATAAAATTTCAGCGTTAACCTTGTTTTAGAACCATCCATACACTGAAAGCGAAAATCTTGTAGCAGTATGGAGAAAATCAGACCCGGTCTGCGCACCAATGTAGATTGAAGTCGCACGGACACCACAAAGCTCAATAATGATACAAGTATCTCCGGACGCCAACGACACGATGCGCGTCGGTATCGACTCGCCATGCTCCGTTTCAAGTTACCATGGACGCCAGCGGACGCTGTAATCTATCCCAGACAATCCAACGCTCTGAACGCAGCAAGTGACTTCGCGCACCGAGATTAGCCGCTGTGCCTCTTTGTCTCTCCCGAAGGACAGGTGACACTCACGTGGCGATAGGCGCCAGTGGCACGTAGCGTCCGCTGCAGTCCATCGTAAGCTAAAACTGAGCTTAGCCCTGAAATGTGTGTGCGTACATAGCAGGGGAAAAAAAACAAAAAAAAAACAAACAAGCCAAACGCGACGCTGAAGGGCAATTCGCCGAGCTCGCTTCAATCAGCCCCTGGCGATACTGCGACACACGGGGGGTTCGGCCTCAATCAAGGAGAGCACAGCCCCGCCGCGTCCTCTTTCGTTCCAACACGTGTATCTGCGTTGTCTAGACGTGCCACTTCCGGATCCTAGTCCAGATAGGTAAAGTGGCTGAGCGCCTACGCACCAGTTACATTCTTTACAACGTCCAGACACCCGCACCCACACGTTCGTCGCTATGAACACGTCTGTGAAGGAGTCGAAGAAGGTTTAGTTTCGTAAGCGGAAAGTGACGATGACGGAGAACCTATTGCGCCTAGACTGCGCCCTACTCGTGAAAACAAATTATTCCGCAGAGGCTATACGTGGTAATAGGACCCACTGAGCAGCGTGGGAAGCGCGAGTCACTAGGCCTTTCGTGTTTACGATTGGTCGGTTGGTTTAGTGTTGACAGAGGACGTACAGAAACAAGACAAGCTAAGATGACGCGCCATCTATGCTGTCTAATCGGTACCATCAGCTCGTGGCTTCGGATGCGTCTGGACGTAAGGCGAAGCGAAGTGTAGAGTTCCAGTCAATGAGAGCTTAGGGAAGGCAGGACATGGCCAAGTCCTCGGTATTTTGCCATCGCTGTGCAGGCTTTGAGATAGCGACGTTAGTCGATAAGAAGGCGGTACAAAGTATCAGGAAGCAAGAAGGGTGAACGTAATGGGGAAAGAAAGTCGTCTGCTTCTTTTGCAGGGGTTGCGGTGACGTCATAACGACTCGGAGTTATGATTGGCTCTGATTGAATGACAGTGGGCAGATCTCAAAGCACGCTGAATTGAGGTCTACCCACTATCCTTCAAGCAGAGCCAATCCGAGCGTGGCATTCTGACGTCACCTCAGCCCCTGGAAAAGAAGCAGACGAACTTGCGCTCCGCATAAGCCACGCCCCACGTTTCTTCAGCTCTCAGTTAGTGTAGGCTCTGCTAGTACTGAAGGCGACGTGTTTTTTTTTTTTAGATTTCCGTTTGGGTGAGCGCGAGCCAATCAAGAGATCCGTTTGCAAAACGGCGTTAAAAGCAAATATTGAACCAGGGCTTTCTTTTATCAAATATGGTAGATTTTCCGGCTTTCGGTTGTATAACGAGAGAGAAACGTATTTTGGCCAAGATAAATTGCGTTCAACGCTAACTATTTCGTTTTGTATTCTTAGACAGTAATAGCTTATCCCGAATGTTTCACTTACATTATCGCATCTATCAATCATATTAAGATTTATTTTTACAAAGCCTGGACAATATGAGGTTTTCACTGGACGCCATATTTGAGGGCGATGTTTAGAGGGCGATGTTTAGAGCGCTTGCTCAGAACGAGCTGCCATTAATAGCTTGCTAAGGCTGGCAATCTTGATGGTACGGAATGCACGTAGCAAAAGAAGTATGGAAGCTCGCCGCCAGCACGTGCTCAGCATTTGTGCACACAGATATGGCCGCCAGTGAATACTCCCTATAGCGCGTGACAGGTTAATAGTAAAGTGAAATCTCCTCCCACGTCTCTCGACTTTAGCAGAGCGGACGCTTGAGAAGAGGCGACCTCCTCTCCGGCGTTGGCTCTGGGAGGAGCTTTCATATTACCCTTAACCTGCCATCGACTATAGCTCAACTTGTATCAAGGAGGCTTTCCCTCGTATCAACCGTACTTACGGGGAAACCCACTTTCCGGGAGAGTGACACTAAGATCCGCTGTTTGTCTGGCGCGGGGCACTAATGGGGGTTCCCTTGGTGGACTTGGAGCGTTTTTCGAGCGGTTTTAGATCACTTTTTTACGATATTTTTCATGCGCGCAAGTGCCCACTTGTTTTTACAGAGCTAAAGCAGCGAGCATGAAGCGCTTTGGAATCGCTCCAAATGCACCGAAGAAATTCCCCATGAATGTGCGCTTCAAGAATAACAATTTGTAACAAAATAATTAAAAAAATTTAATATGCTCCAGCTAATGTAGGGTAAGGAACTAAAATTAGACGGAATCTAAACATTTTGCACTCTGCGTAAAAAAAAAAAGATTAAACCACATGAAAACAAATAATTTTTAGCATTAGAAGCACTAATTCCCCCATTATTGTTTCAGAAGGGTAAGCACTACCTGGTACAAAGAAGACACAATTAAGCGTATCGTTTCATCATACGTAAGTCATCCGAAGGTGAGGGCTGCCACTAATAGCAAGATCTACACAAATTCAAAGGAAAAAAGAAAAAAAAAAAAACAGTGATAAAATGTTGTATCACGAGGGGTCGGCAAGATAGGCAAGAGTGTTTGCGGATGTGTGCTGGTTTGACAGCCTCGATTAAATCAGTTAAAAGTCAGAACCGGTCCGGTCCGTGTTGTATGTGTCGCTTCTTTGGCCGTGTTTTTATGCCATTTTACGTCCTGCAGACGATAAAAAGCCTTCAGCGGTACAGGACTTGTTAGGCGTTAACAAGAGGTGAATATTAAACCGGCCTCCATTCGCTTTGGGCGTACCCATCCCCCCCTTCCCCCCTCCCCCCCCCGGTCCTCTTTCCTTTGAGCCCTCTTCAACAAAACAAGAGGGGAGGTAACAGAAGCCTTACTTTTACTTCAAGCATACAAAATGCAAAAATACACAAAGAAAAGAAAAAAAAACACTGGTACAAGCAAAGAGCGATAATCGAGTAGTATACAGAACGAACCAAAAGGCAGAAGAAGTTCAATTTCCGACCACCAACCACGAATACTCGACCGACAACATTTCACGCTTTGTTCCGGGCAACGAGAAGAGTCTCAGCCTTCAAACGAACGAGAAGAAAATTGCGAAAGAAGATGAGGGATAGCCAGAAAGAGATAGAGAGGAAGGGAGAGAGAAATTGAGAAACACACATAAAGAAACAGAGAAAGATACCTGTCATAGTTGCACGCCGCGTCGTGCAACACACGCACGCAGTAAATCTCCAAGGAGCTTTTCGGCAAGTATATCCTACACGCAGAAATGGCCAGAGACAGCCGAGAGTGTATCTTTCTTCGCGACGACGGCTCTGGCGAGCGACGACGAAAGGACACAACGCCGTCCCTCTGTGTGAGTGTGCGCCACAGGCCGCCGAGGCAGCATCCGTAGCTCCGAGGTGCCATTGAGAGCGGGCGAGTGTGTCGTTCCGAGCTGCACGTACACAAGGGAGCCCCGTCCAACCCTGTGCTACACGCGAGGCCTGATAGGCCGACAAAGCGCAGCGCGAGTCACTTTAGTGTCTGATAACTTCGTTGACGGCGCGCTCAGGTACACACGCACACACACAGACGGGAGGAACGGAGCTGGCTATACGTGCGCCTTGTTATTTTCATCCCAAAGCCGACGTAATAGAGCGAGGCCCGACTCGCAACGGGACAAAGGAAAATGAGAAAGAAGATGCGGCGGGGGGAAGAGAAAGAGGGGGGGGGGGGGGGGGGGGAGACACGCGAGCAATCTGCATCAGCGTCTTCTTTTTTGTGTCCTTCCTCTCTATTTTGTCAGGCGTCTCGCGTTCCCTCGTGTCAATGAAGCGAATCTGCTTTCTAAGGTCCGAAGAGGACCCTTTCGGAGACTGACAATGTGGAGCGAGCGTAGGGTTTTTGTTGTAGCCGAGATAGGGGAAGGGGATGATCGGAGGTGGCGGGGGAGGAGGAGAGAGATGGGGGGGGGGGGGGGGAAAGAAGTGTTTGAATCGGGCTTTTGTCGGGCCAGTATCATCCGTGCGGGCGGGAGGAATAACCGTGCGAACAATGAAGCGTTTTTTTTTTCCCCCCTCTCGGCGGACGGCGTGGCGCGCTGGTTGTCGGGATTGCGAGAACCGAGCGCGGCTTCGTCCCTAATTCTTTTTCTGTCCGATGTCGCAATCTACTTAGGCGACTTAATCCCCTCGCTTGACGGTGGTGTGTTAGGAGGACTTAGAACACTTTCAGGCCGGGGTAGTCTCGGAAGAAAACATCGCATCGGTGTCTCAGTTCGAACACGGCTGGTTTCAGACTGCCTGCTGTCGTTTTCTCGCATCTAGAGCGTGACCAGTCTCAGTAAGTCTATCTTTCTAGAAATGCGTAGTTTGCATCCGCACAGCCCTTGAAGCTCCTGGGTTAGAAAGCGCGTGCAACAGAAACAGATCCGCCATTTTTAATGTAGTGAGTGAAAGTCTCCATTAGCTAGACCTTTTCGCAGAAAAAAGTTTATTTCTCTTCCTAGGCATAATTTGTTTTAGGAATAACATCCCCTCTAGCTTCAACACAAACAAGTGCAAAACTACACTTTTATTGTGTGAAGAAAATGGAGCAAGAATAACAATATGGGGTCAGCAACTGGTGAGTTTACCTGCGTTTATTAATGTTTTTGTTTAATTTAATAAATAGTCTTGTGTATACAATGCCTTCTACGTCTACGGTCTTGGGTAGTATTGCGATTCTTCTATCGCGGTAGTGTAGCTCGCAACTTTTTTTGGTGACTTTTATGTGTAACCCGGTACATTTTTGAAGTAACTGTAATGATAACTGAAATACTTTTCTAAAAAATAACTAAAAAGTATTTGCCCAGATAGAGATACTTTTCGCGAAAAAATTACACAACTTTGTGAACACTACAGCGGGTTCGACCATGTGCGGAATTGGGGTCCCACATTAGACGGGATAAAATGAAACAAGAACTCAACACTTTTTCGTCCGTGCAAAGTGCCTGCGTAGAAGGCAAACGTTTTTCTAGTTCCGTTTTTTTTTTTTTTTTTTCCTTTTTCATCGGACATAAAAGTGAATTCAGCATTTACTTTATTTCAACCTTCTTGCATGTGGCTCTCTCGCTCCGTCTTCACCCTTTCCGGGCTTATTGAACACGCCCGCCTCTTCAGCCAATCGACGGAACTACCTCGCAGAAACAGGCGACGCGTAGACACCTACCGGTGAACTGTTCAACACCGAACAAGAGCCTCTGTCGTCGGTGCCGCAGCAGTCGCGGCTCGCTTTCTTTGCGAAAGCGAGTCGCCGCCAGTAAACACTGTCTAACCGGGGCCATAGACACTGTTTCCACAGATCGACTGGCCCTTTCTTAGGGGTTGTGAGCCCGTGATCCACGGTCGAGTCTTTTGTTCTGCTTTGCATGGAAGAAATTAATAAGAAAAACGAAACGCATTCCGAGACGACTTTGTGACTCAGCCTTCTCCTCCTTCCTCCCCCTATTATTCTAATGTACTCAGCTGTTTCTAGGTATCTCTCTCTTGAGTCAGCCGACAAAGTGAAGAGAGCTCTTAAAGGAAGGGGCAGAGAGCGTCACAAAAGGAGGAAAATAGTTGGATGGTAATTAATAATCGGAAACAACAGGTGTTTCCGTGGCCCGGCTATGAACTGCACTTTGACCTTGTAGAATAGAGTGGTGATTACTTCACTGCTCGCTGCAAACACTGCAAAAACGTACACGCAGCTGGGGGGCCCTGTTCCTCCAATCTACGCAAGCACCTCGGGGTGAGTTTCGACTTTCATTTCTGGACACTACCACTATGCATGGAGACGGAACGATGGAAGGCTGAAACCTCGACAGCGCCCTCCAGCCTCAACGGCTTTTCCACCATTTGGAAATTTTCCTTACGTCTGAATGCTGCACTTCCGTCCAGCGCACCCGTTGAGCGCCTCTTTAGGACGGGATGGGATGTGTTCAGCACCAGAAGAGAAAATTAAGTGATGTTTGAAAACCAGTTGCTGCTGCGTTACGTGAACTAAATTGTTTATTAATTAGCCTATCTTGTACCGAATCAGCAAAGGCTTTGATTTAATAAAGTCGTCCAACGCTAATAATAAATATTAAAAAAAAAGAACTAAGAGTTCTTTGAGAGTTCCAGTATAGATATAAAACGCAGTCATTTTGTGTTGTTATCAATGTCTTTGTCGATAAATTGAAAACAAAAACGAAGTATCTTGAAAGCAAGTAAATTATTATGACGAAGTAACTGTAACTGTAACGCGTTACTTTTATTTTTAAGTAATTGCAAGTGTAAATCAAATACATGTTTGAGAAATTATCTGTAACTGGAACTAATTATTTTGAAAAGTAACTTACTTCAAACTAATCTGCTACCGACCGTTTTTGTTTTTATTTTATTTTTTTTATTTTTTTTTTTTTGTGACGCGGGCAATTTGAATTTGTGCTGCCACAAATCTTGCAAGTAGAAACGGTGTCCTGTGTGAAACGTGTGCGGTTTGTGTGATCACGACTCTGATCCACACCTCCTAAAATGGAAAGGCCTCAGCGCTCTTTCCGCATGGCCGAAAGAGAAGACAGCGGAGCCGCGCTAGAGTGCGAAAGGGAAGGCAACAGGCCTGGATTTACGGCCACAGCAACGGGTTGTCATAGATGCGAGCGTGTTGTTCACTTCATTAAGTGCCAACCGTGCTCACAATTAGGGTTAGAAACTCATCCTCCTAGACTGGCGAATTATTCTTGCATGAAATCATTGGTGTATAGTGAAAGAAAAAGTTAGGTTTACAGCAACGTATCGAGATAGGTAGGGTTTACTTTTGAACGTTGAAATTCTGAATGATTTAATTATCCCGCATTATATTTATGAAGAATACTTGCCAAAAAATACGTAAGAAATATTGACTAAGAACGACATTACGCATCACACTATAATCACGGTTGTCGTAGTAAACGCATGCAATAACTTCATTCTTGCCTGAAACTAACACAGCAGTGTATATAAAAACAAAAACTAGTGGTTTGATGTTCCTGATGGCTTAGAGTTGTTGTTTGTGCAAAAAATTGGTTCAAGAATTTTAATTTATTCTGCAGCTAGAATTATCTGTAATGCAATATATATTCTAATTCCCGGTTCGGAAAATTATCTTTAAACTAAAGTTTAAGCGCTTATACCGCAAAATTAACAGGAAAAAAAAACTGTTGTGTCTGTCATCCCATGTTTGCAGCGATATATGGTGATTGCTGATTAGCCAGCAATTTAGTTATGAAAACTCGGTTGTAGACACATTGGTGTGGCAAATCTATTCCCTTTGTTTTCTTATATACAAGTCACATCACATAAACTTAGCTGTGTCTGGCAGCAATCATTTCAACGAAGACTAAACATCTCGTCTCGTACAAATCATCATGTTTTTCAAAGGCGTATGCTTTTCAGCAGATGTCAAGAGATCATTTTGGTCCAGCTCGCTTGCACCTTTGCATTAATTGCATTATCATCATAACCTTAAAATGCAATCCATTCAACCTTGTTGGTGTTAGACTGGTAGCAGCTGATAAAATTCGTTTCCTCTACTGACGTCTAACTACTGGTTAGCTCGGTTATTAGAGTGCTCCACTTTAAATAAAGAGGTTTCTGGTTCGATACCCGGACCAGGCGGATTTATTCGGTCGCGCACCAGTCACCTAGATGTGTTTGGAGATTTGGGTTTTTCCTTTGTTTCCGTTGTTCCCCTTCTCCAGCGATTATCTTCGTCATTCTTGAACAGCTCGCTTGCACCTTTGCATTAATTGCATTTTCATCATAACCTTAAAATGCAGTCAGTTCAACCTTGTTGGTGTTATACCGGTGGCAGCTCATAAAACTGGTTTGCTCTACGGACGTCTAACTACTGGTTAGCTCAGTTGGTAGAGCGCTCCAGTGAAACTTTAGAGGTTTCTGGTTCGATACCAGGACCAGGCGGATTTCTTCGGTCACGCACCAGTCACCTAGCTATGTTTGGAGATTTCTGCTTTTCCTTTGTCCCTCTTGTTCCCTTTCACCAGGGATTATTTTCGTCATAAGTGTTGTGTTCGGATTCCAATGTATCGAGGCAAGTTACATCAATACCATTAAGATTGAGCGCAGTCCTTCGTGTTAAATAAAGCTTTTATTTACATCCAGTTCTTCGCATGCGACGAGTGTAATAGCTCTGCTGTCCCTTCAGATGGTTACACACATGGTAAAGCCGATTGCCTTTCCAATCTTAACTAACTAGATACGTGTGAACAAAAAAAAAAAAAAACGTTGGTGTTTGTGGACCAATTTGAATAAATAAATAACTCCTGCGATACACGTGAAGATATTAATAGATCCCATGAAACTGATGCAGCGATTTGCAGGGCTAGCCTAAGTTGTAATTAAAATTTAGAATGACATAAAACATTGCTTCAGAAACTCTAAGCTGCCCTAAAAAGTTATGGTAGCAATCATAAGATCTGAATTAGGCTAAAATCACCTATGCCTTAATTAAAAAAAGGCCACCTCGTATGCAGTAATCTACACATTAAAAATAAAAGTCGCCCGTTCAGGGCTTGGCAAGACTTTGGTGCTCACCTCAGTGTAACGCCATTTCCTTCGCGCTATTGCGGTGATTCGCCAAGTTAACCTGTACAGTCGATTAAGCCGTACGCTCCAACAAAATTCCCGTTCGCTCGTTGAGTCGGAGCCGTCGACTTTCAACCACACAGAAGCGCGATTCGATGTCTCCAAAGAGCACAACTACACGCACCACAGCAACCATGGAATGCATCCTCACCCCCCCCCCCCCCACACACACACACACACACACACATACAAGCACACACTTTTTCCCTTTAATTCGTGGACGCCCGCGATGCAGGACATAGAACCTCCTCAGCAGGCAGGCGGCAATGGCCGCTCCTAACGACGCGCAGTATCTTCTCGGGAATCCTTTTAATCTCGGAGGCGTACCTCCGGAGCGAGGGAGAAGGGAGGTCTTCCTGTTACAGGGAACCGGGCCGGAACCCCCGTCCCCTTGCCCACCCTCGAGCAGAGAACGCGCGCTCCATTGAAACAATTAGGGCGATACAAACGGTCGCCCATTTGGAGTAACGGCAGCCGTCCGTTTCAGATGACGGCCTTCGTCGGTCGGCACGCGCCGGCCCCGGTCGCTCTCCGGCTTCGAGGAGGCGTCGCTTTCGGCGTCGCCACCTTCAGCGCCCCCTAGAGTCGACGACGGGGAGCCGCTGGCCGGAAAGGATATTGCTCTTGGGGACGTACGTGCCTCTCGCAGGCCTTTCCCTTTGAACTGGCGCCATGGGGAATGGAAGGGAACATGGACGTTATACTTAACAATTGGGGCTGGCTCAGACATTTGCGTCCAAGTGCGACCTTCCGGTCTGGGTATATTTCCTGAACTAGTCTTAAGATTTTACAATATTGGCAAGATCTGATCTACGCTCAATGAGTGATAGTGGCTCTAAACATTGTCAGAATTATTCCAAGCATGGGTGAAGTAATGATGCGTAGAAAATGATAAAGTAAATGCAAACCGGACGTGCGCCAGGGCGACCCGATAGATGGCGCCACTGTGTTATCTCGTTGTAGCAGTCATGAGTGTCGTAAGAAAGACGGTCACACTCAAAATGAAAGGTCGGAAGCAGCCTATATACGTGCATTTCGACGCTTGCTGATCAATTGACGAGAATGGCGTCGCAGCGGGTGGAAAGAGCGATGTTTGGATCCTGTCTGTCTTTACTGCGCGTTGGATGGAAGTAAGGCAGTGCCAAGCCTACGCGCTTTTTGTGAGGAGCGTTCAGGCTAGTAGCGCAGAGTACGAAAAAGCACCAAGAGTCGGTGAATTCCAAACCACTCATTAAGTAAATGTTATGCATATAGCGTGGCGCGTTTAGTATGACTGAACGAAAATACTAATTTTATTTTCCCCTGTCATTGTAACGACATACTCAGATTGGACTGGGCAAACAACTCGAATGGACGTGGCAGGTTATCTCGAATATGCGACAAAAATAAGAAAAAGAATGCTTTGTTGAGAGCTTACGACGGGTCATCGTCTATATTCGGTGATAATCCCGTCGATAAGTGGAAGCGTCAAGTGTGAAAAAGACTTTAGCACGTGATTTTGAATTATAAAACACAACTAACGGCTTTGCCATTACAGGGCACTCGCCGAATAAATATGCCCGCGTGCATGACCGAGAATAAACGCACGCGCCTCTCGCGCAGGCGTCCAAGTTTCGATGCCCGGCGCCGGACTGTACCTTCCCTAATTCGCTCTTTTCTGTACTTCTAGAAGATTCATGTTTACTCTTGCCGCGAATGTTCGACGCTGAAGCACTCTAGGCCGAATGTTCGAGATGCCAGTGTAATAAAAAAACGAGCCCAGTATGACCTTGCCGAGTCAGTCGCGAACATTTTAAGCAGAATGTTCGAGATATAAAGACTCTAGCATGGCCTTGCCAAGCGAGTATCGCTCGAGCCAGCTGTGAAGCCGGCGTTGTGACGTTTGCTTCTGCTTTTGTCATCGCTCATTCTCTCTTTTATTTCTGTCACAACTTTGCCGATTAAAGATTTATTTTTATATTTACGTTTCTCGATCATTTTTCATCCTCGACAATATCAACCCTGTCGCGGCCAAGGGGGTTTTCAGGCTGAGCTAACTCTGCTGTGGTTAGAAACCGGAAAGGGCCCAGGGCAGGTGCGTGAAGAGGCGGTCCACTCTTTTTGAAATCTCAGTTTTCCTAGGCTCCTAGACATGGGCCGTCACGGCGCCAGAAGCTGGCTTCAAATTTTGTGAAGTGCCAGTTGATAAAATCCGATCCTTGCCACATCGCGCGTTTACTCACAGACGTAAGGCAATATCAAGCACCGTCTGACAGATATCCGGCTGACCAGACCGTTGAGGCGCCGCAACCTTGACCAAGAAACCCTTGGTCCTGCATTTGGGCGGGCGCACTCTACC
The DNA here is from genome assembly GCF_016920785.2 of Ixodes scapularis. Lineage (NCBI taxonomy): Eukaryota > Metazoa > Arthropoda > Arachnida > Ixodida > Ixodidae > Ixodes > Ixodes scapularis. Next base: position 225,780,134 of record NW_024609835.1, read on the forward strand.
TAAACAAAGGGCCCACGACACCGGTCGGGCGCTTCCACTGAGATCAGAGTTAGAGGAAGTCCGTCACACGCCTGTGGTAGCTTAGGGTGACGTCAGTTGTAGGAAACCTATCGCACACGGATAGGAAATGTTACGAAAATCATTATAAAGTCTCGACAGCTCGAGTTTTCTTCTGCAGCGTCCCAGGCCTGAGGAGTCAACCACCCATCGTAACACCTCGGTGTGTTATTGCTGCTTGGAACGTGGGCTTCCGCATCCAAAAGCAAAACCCAGCACAGAGGCATTCCGAAAGCACAGTGAATGACTTGAACTGAACACTATACGGAGAACGCCGTGAACTTTTACTGTATGAACCCAATCGCCAAATGTGTGCATTCCTGCTTGTGTCTGGGCTTACGTATATGTGCGTGCACAAATATGTGTTTATGTGCATGCGTGCATAATTGCAGGCCAAACGGATAGTTATTTTTCACAACTTTATCACATTAAACCTCTCAAATTTGATTAACCGTGCTCCAGGTTCACCACCACAAATACTCCACTGGCCTTGGCTTTCTCATTGAGATTTTTCGCGCAGATACATCATCGTCTAACTCGTACCGGCACATCACTCGACAGAGAGAAGAAAGCGCCGAAACCACCGGATGAGATCGACTGGGCGGTAGCCACTCCGTCGTCCTGACCAGGGCCCTCCTCCCCGCGGAGGGGATGTGCTCAAGAACGCAGCACACGTGGACGTAGCAAGCAGAGCGTTAAAGGACGCGAAACACGCCGTTCATAATCCGCGGAGAGCAGTCTCCTTAAGCGAAGCACGCCTCTGGGAGGGGGCTCCCCATACTCCATTCGCTCCAAACCCGACAGTGCTGTTGGAGCTACACGATCGCCGCACCAACAACCACCCCCCATCGCCTGACTCCGCTCTCAGTGCCTGACTATGGACGTGAGAAACGTGGCGAAAAAAGGCCGTGCGTGTGACTGGTCCAACGAGCACGTAGCTGTCGGCACACTGTCAACTGAGGGATGAACGGAGCGTACCAGTTCTGCGTGCCTCCGCAAGAGCGGCGTTCCGTCGTCGAGGAGGGTGGACGGTCCTCGCACGAAGCACTTGGATGCGCCGGAATTCTGGACGTGCGTCCATTCGTTTCCATTATGAAACGGCGCCGGGGGACGACATCTGCGCCGGGCGGGAGATACAAGCTTCCGGTTTGTAGATGACGTCCTGGGTGAGGGCCTCTCCTTCGAATTCCGCTGGCCTGCGGGTTCCTCCAGAGGGGCCGTTTGAATGATGCGCCGAGGAGACGCGCCTCATTTCTCTCGAGCCTTTCAGCCTGGGGTATGAAGATGGGGCTAGGTGAGGCTTTCAGGGAAGACGGGGCTCCTGGGTTTAATCCCTACCTCTGCCGGTTTCGATCTGGATGAGCGTCGTACCGGCGTTCAGCCGTGTATCCCTTCTGCATGGTCCACTTTAAAGACACCAGGCTAGCGGTCGTACTGCACCGGCTAAATGTCTCATGTACAGCTGAGACACCAGACGCCCATTAAGGATGACTTATAACTTCCGGCTATATAAATCTCCACACATTAATATTATTTTAAGATGAGTCCTTCTTTGGGGATGGGAGAACAACTCCACTTCGATGGGGGTTACGTGAACATCCTTTGCTACCGATAGAGACTACGAAAAACTATTCAGATACACATTTGGAATAAATGACTCAGTAAAAAGGAACAAAAATAACACGATCCAATAAAGTTGTGTTTTGTGGTGGTTGTGTTTTCTCACTGTCAACGTTTACTGACTGACGTGTTCATTTCCATCATATACAACGTTTACAAACTGACCTAATTAACTACCTTAATAGTCATAATATACTTCTAAAACTCTTTTTTTTTCCTCTGAAGTTTGAGAAAACCTTTTGCTTCTCTTCATTGAGATCACAGCGGGGGTTCAAATTAAAGGTAATAAGACAGAACCGTGAGTGATTTCCTCTAAGACGACTAGAAACCAGCGGTATTGATTTACACAGTCAAGGACAGGTTTTTTCAACATGGAGGATTGCAAGTGTACTGTGCACTAGCGAATCGGTAAGCCTGACCACACAACACCCTGCCCCCCCCCCCCCCCCCCCCTTCCCTCCCATATCGCTCGCGTCTATATTCCGTTTCGCCTTACAGGTATAAACGACCGCTAACCGCTCAGTCACGTTGTCGTTAAAACTTCTTGATAATGCAACGTTGTCTGATAACGAAAATACATAAAGTGAGAAGTACCTTCATAACTAAACACGCCCAGGTCCTCTAAAAAAGGAAGGAACGTTTTCTTCTTTTTTTTTTTTTTTTTAAGAATGTTTTGAACGGTTATTCAACTGTTATCGTAGCGGATTAGGCATTACCTTTGTCCTCGCAGATTAGCAGCTGCCGTCGAATTGATAGAAAAGGGTGACAAGTTCCACCCTTTCATTGATTGCAGGACGCTCGTTCTTGTGTAGTAAATATTGCTATAGACCACCAATTTTAGTTACCAGGTTGATTGAGCACGTAGCTCGAAGGTCATCAAACGTATTGATTTTACCTAAATCCCAAGCCGAGCGCTGGCGTAATGCTAATGACACGCATTCGGCGGGGTCGCTTTTGGGCGAGTCTTCCCACTTCGTCAACAGCACAGCATTCATGATGTAATCATGAATATTGTGGTGTCAAATCACTTGAATTCGCTTATTCAATTTTTTTATTTTCAGCAAAGTGCACAGATTCATTGTAAAAAAAAAAACAGTAAAGCCATTGCCAGTTAGCTTGTTTGGGTTCATTAAAATACGGCATCTGAGGCATAAAAAAAGAGACACAGGTTATTAAAAATCAAGAGGAAAATACCACAAAGCTAAACAAAAAGGATATACCCATACACAATATTTTTACAATCATAAGAGCAAGAGTAATTTGATTAAACCAAGACAATGATTAGAAGAGGGAAACTGAATTTAAAAAAAATGGGTTGTATGTATGTTTATACAGCCTAGAACTTGATCTACCTCAACGGGCAACGAGTCTCCCGATGAGTAATTTAGCCAGTGCCGTACAACCGCTAGCCTGGGTTCTTTAACGTGCACCACTCAGTAGTGATGCACGACCGCACGCCGGTACGATGCTCATCCAGATCAAAACGGGCAGGGGTGGGGATTGAGCCCAGGATCCCTGGGTACTGCAGCGCGAGCTTTCGCTCCACGTGCTCCGAGCTGGTGTGCGCTAGCCCACTCGGCCACCGATCCTTTTTTTAGCAAATGTTTATTTACAAGTTAAAAACATAAGTTACAAGAATGGAAAAAATGAGTTATATACATATCTTAGAGCAGAAAAAGAACGTTACATAATTTAGACATTGGATTGAATGACCCAGGTGCGAAGTAAATCAGTTAAAGGTTACAACATTGTTGAAGAGTGCAATAATGTCAGCTCTCAATGTCTATTACACTCGAAGATCTTAAAAAGATATTTTAGAGTGAGGCACTTATGAAAGCGACGCATAGTCTTCTCGAAGCATAAACATTTGGTGCTACCTTCTGACCTTTCCTCAGAGTGTTTAAGATATTTTTTTTTCTATTTCGACTGGTTGTAAAATTTTAATAGTTCAGTCCAGTTTGTTAGCAAACTGTCGCCACGCAGGTTCAGGGTTCACTGTACACTTAGTCATGTCTGCTCTTGACCGCCATAGCGCATGTATACCTAAAACCATGATTATCTTTGTCAGGTCAGTCAGCGTCCTTTTGTCGTGCAGACGTAGGAAGTTCAAAGTACACCAGCTAATTGACTCTTCAGATCCCCGTGGCCGGACAGGATGGAATCCTGCTCGGTGATGGGAGCTTTGGGAGATAACGACCTCGTTCGCCTCTTCCTCCTCCTCCTTGACTCCGCTCTCTCCCTTGAGGTCTGGAGCCACTATCTGCCGTGCACAGAATTTCCTCTGCCTTTCTTTTCCCAAGCATTTCTTTGTCGACGGTTTCATCCATTTCGGACGCCTCTTCGTCTGACTTCATTGGCTCTTCAGCTTAATCTTCAGCTTGGTCTTCAGGAACAAGAGCACTGAACGAGTTGGTGATGACAACATTGCTCACTTTCACCTTCGCTGCAGAGCGTGACGTCGCCGACCTGTCTTCGCACTTCTCAGTTCATGATGCTGCTTCTACGTGGGCTGTGCTGTCGGCGGTGCTGACCTCTGCCGAAACCTCTGTTTGTGCTGTTTCGTCTGCGTCCATCAAGTATTCTGTAGGAATCTGGAGAGATGCAGCCGTTCGGTTGGCGTACCTTTGAATACAGTCTTCGGGATCGTGGCCGAATTTTCGGCATGCGCTACACCAGGGAGCGTGGCACTGGCCTCGGACGTGTACGACTTGCCTGCATCGCAGACATTTCGGTGCTCTGCCAGGCACGGAGACAAGGACGGTGGTTCCCAGAATCTTGAGCCGATGCGGCAAGCTGTCCGCAGTCACCCCTTCGTTCAATTCAAGTGACAGTATTCTTGTGTTCGTCTCTACTTCTTCGAAGCCGGAGTAGTGCCACTTGTCTCGAACGATGCTTTTTTTTTTTCCAAACGTAGAAAATGCACTTGCTACGTCTGCATCTGGGACGCTAGGTGGTATCCAGTGCACCTTCGTGGACCTTCATGCTCCCGTCCATTATCAAACATGCCTTTGTCTTTACTTGGATCTCTCGGAGCTGCAGCAGTCTTTCTTGTTCTTTGGCAGAATCCACTGTGAACAGCCAGACATGATCGCAATGGTAGGCCCCAAGCGAAGTGTTGTGTTCTGATTTGTATAGCTGCGTTGTGTTAGCAACATATGTACAAATCATCATCTCCAACATATGATCTGCACTTCATTTTCTTCTTTGTCGATAAAAGTCAGTCTGATTTGGAACGTTGACTGGGCTGGTCCTGTTCTTTTTCCCTGCCGTGTCCCTGAGGACACCACATTTATGGCGACGAGATGCTGAGCCCATTACGGCTGTACTGCTAGTAGCCATGGCGTTCTTCTCTGCTGCATCGCCGCCCCCGTTCCTGCCTACGCCGGGACAGCCTGCAATTCCGTGCGCGCAGTGGAAGCGGGCGTTCCTGAATTTCCGGGAAGCTGCTGGCGGCGACGAATTGCAGCCGAATCGTCGGAAAGCAATTCTGCTGAATGCCCTGGGCGTTGAAGGACAGCGGGTGTTCTACAGCATCGCCGGGGCACGGACCGGTCAGTCACCTTCTACTGAGAAGCCTCGCGAGGGCAGCGACAAAACATCGAAGGATGGCGAGTCGGAGGGAACGCCATCAACTGGAGACGCGTTCCAATCTGCAATGACAGTGCTGGACGCTCATTTTGCCACGACTACGAATGTGCTCGTAGACCGTCACTAGTTCCGACAAAGGCGTCAGGCACCTAATGAGGCGTTCGAGGCCTACGCAACCAGTCTGCGGGAACTTGCTTCTTCCTGTGACTACGGTGACGGCGTCGACAACGTCATTCGAGATCAGCTCCTCGAAGTCACTACTTCTCGTCAAATCGGAGAACGCCTGCTTTACGAAGGTAAAGCAGGCGTTCTCAGACTCCAGAGAGCGCTCGATATTGGCAGACATATTGAACAAATTCAACGGGAGATTCACGAGTTTGATGGTGACGCTTCTGTACAGCGCGTGGCACCGAAGAAAACTGATAAATCTACTGCGGCAAAAGGATGTTGCTACCGCTGCGGGTCACAAACTCACAAGGCAAACTACGACCAATGCCCGGCGAAGAATAAGCGTTGTCGCCGCTGCAAGAAGATTGGCCACTTCGAAGCAGTGTGCAAGTCGAGCGAGATGTCCAGTGTTCAAGCCGTCAAGGATCCGAAGTCGGCGGAAGCTAACGTCGTCACCGTTCTGCATATCGGCGACGATTAGAGACGTGCACGGTAAATATCTACGGAGGTGCTCATCGGCAACGTTGCCATTCGTTTTCTTGTGAATACAGGGGCCACGGTTTCCCTGTTGAGTGAAGAAGACTACCGCAAGAACTTCGCTGGAAGGTATCCTCTGAGTGCGACGTCAGTCGTATTGCAAAATTACATGAAGGAGGAAATCCCAAGCGTCGGATGTTATCTGGCCGAGGTAACCTACAGAAACAAGGACGCCTGCGTTATGTTCTACGTGACCAACAGAGGAACTTCGTTCCTGGGACTTGACGAGCTTCGTAACCTTCGAATCAACATTGAAGGAGAAACCCTCAGCTGTCGTCAGACTCTTGCTTCACCGGCGTCTACGTTGCTACCACCGAGTCTACGGGAGGAGTTTCGACAACTTTTTTTCAAAGTGGTCGGACTTGCTAAAGACTTGGTGCACCAAGTTCAGCAACGTACGTCGGTGCAGCCGGCTACGGCTAAACTTCGAAAACTTTCAGTGTCTCTTCGGAATCAAGTCTCCGAGGGAGACAATTGCGTGACTGGTACCTTGTCACGGTTACCAGCGGAAGATTTACAAGTCAAGAGAAAGAGGAGGAGATAGTTTCCATTGTTACATCTTGTGTAACCAAAGAACAGCTGCAAGAAGCAACTGCAGCAGATGCTACTCTGCGGGGCGTTGTGCGTTTCGTCCACGAGAGATGGCACTCAAAAAAGTCACTGGACACTAAACTGGTTCCATTTTACCACGTTAGTGAACAACTGTCGGTGGTTGACAAGCTTGTGCTGCGGGAGGAGAAAGTTGTCATACCTGAAGCTCTGACGCCTTTGATGGTACGCTATGCACGTGAAGCCCACCCTGGTATTGTGCGGAGAAAGCAAAGGCTCAGGGACCGGTTTTGGTGGCCTCGCATGGACCGTCAAGTGGAGTTAGAAGTCAGAAGCTGCCACATTTGCCAGGAAGCAGACAAGTCTGCACGGCCTCTGCCCGCTCCACTGCAGCCAATTGCTTTACCGGATCGGCCATGGCAGAAGCTGGCCATGGATATTGTCGGACCCCTGGCTCGAGCACCACCAGACAAAAAGTTTGTAGTAACACTGATAGACTATCACTCGAAATGGCCTGAGCTCTGCTTTACAAGCCATGTGACCTCGCAAACGGTCATTGAGTTTCTCCGCTCGGTGTTCAGTAGGGAAGGGTACCCCGAGGAGATGGTAACAGATAATGGTACGCAATTTAAATCCAAAGAGTTCGATGATTTTCTTCAAGAAAGGAGAATCCGGCACTGCCTGTCTTTAGTATACTATCCGCAAGCAAATGGATTGATTGAAAAGTTCAATCGTGTCTTAAAGGACTTCATCCAGCTTGCTATCCTCGAGAATCGCCCTCTGCAGTCTGCGGTTGCCGACTATCTGGGCGTTTACAGATGTACCCCACACGGCACGACCGGAATCTCCCCTGCCGTTCTACTGCACGGTCTGTAGCCAAGACCAAGGTTAGATATAATAGGACTGCCATCCAAGGACTTCTTTCAACGACCAGGAGCCGAAATGAAATCTCTTCGGAAGAGAGTCGAGGACCGGCAGAGCGAAAGCAAGGCCTACATCGACGAAAAACGGGGTGCAAAAGCTGCCAAGTTTAAGCAAGGCGACTTCGTCAGTGTGCGCAAGCTGCCTGGTGGCACGAAAGGAGACCTTCGGTATACGACACCGTTGAAGATCCTAAAAAGAAAAGGACCAGGCACGTTTCTGCTAGAAGACGGACAGACGTGGAACGTTTCGAAATTAGTTCTCGTCCCCGGGAAAAGAAAAAGAACCAGGTTGGCCAGGATGATTTCTGTTGAATTTAGGGGCACTGATGGAACCGCAGTCAGTTCCACCCCGCGAGCGGTCGTTGCAAGACGAGCAGCTGCCTGAACTTGCTGTGGCAGAGCAGAGGACACCGCCTGGACGGGAGGAGTCTACCTCTGCGCCTCTCCCAGCTTCCCAGCAAATGCCGCAACCGGACACTAACGTGAGGGAGCCCTTAACACGATCACGTAAACCACCAAGCTGGTTACGGGATTATGTCACATAACATGTGAAGCAATGAAGGGCACGCATCAGACACTGATACTTTGTTTCGCTTCGTGTGACTGAAAGAATGTTCTTTTTTTTTCTTTTAGGGGAAGGTAATGTTGTGTTCTGATTTGTATAGCTGCGTTGTGTTAGCAACATATGTAAAAATCATCATCACCACCATATGATCTGCACTTCATTTTCTTCTTTGTCGATAAAAGTCAGTCTAATTTCGAACGTTGACTGGGCTGATCCTGTTCGTTTTCCCTGTGTCCCTGAGGACACCACACGAAGCTAGCTCGTTTGCGTTGATGATTTTCTTCACAGCACATGGACCAAAATCGCCGATGCGGTATGGCCGGTCGGATGGGTCCCCATGAAGAATCAGTGAGTTTTCAAGCAGCTTAACGTTGTGAAGAGGTGGCAGTAAAATCTTGTACTCCGTTGTACTTGGTGCAGAGGGGGCAGACGCAGAAATGGTTTCAGAACATTCCCGGCTAGGCTTAGCCGTTGAGATTTCCTTTACGGAGCCCATTTCCAACGCGGCCATTCAGCTCGTCGTCTTCTTCGAACTCCTCCCTCGGCCAACGATCCCCCCCACTGAATTAAGAAAGATAAAAAGTAGTGTTTCAGTGCTTGGCTAAGATTATGTGAACATCGAAGATCGTTAAACAGGGAGTTTCATATTTTGTCTGCCACGGAATTAGGTGAGCTTTTCCCCGTATTTGTTATGACAAAGTGAAGAATTGAAATGCTCACATAAATATAGCATAGTTAGACGGCCACCTTTTTAAGAAGTTACATTTCTAGGTAACATCGTAGATATTTTGTGCATTATTATTTTCCTGAATCAAAGAATGCAGAGTTGAAGGCTTCCTCCTCCGCACTTTGGAAAACTTTGCCAAGAGAATGTAGAAGAAAATTGTACGTTTCTAGGCATAGAGATCATAATACTAACTCTAGAGGAAAAGGTCCGCCATTTTCCCATACATTCTGGCTGCCGCAAGCGGCGGAGCATGCAGGCAGACCCTCGGGGTCCCAAACATGGTTACATCATCAGAGCAGTTTCGTGAACTTCAACAATCCGCGAACTTACCAGTGAAAAGATATTCGCGTTCCTTTCGAAGCTTTCTTTTTGCATAGCGCGCAGATGAACGGCCTCGCGTTAACGCTAAACTGAACCATATACCCGGCTTCGCCGGTGGGGCGCGGATGGGCGCGGTTGAGGAATACGAAACTGCGCAACCACCAGATTTCCGAGATTTCGACAAAGGGAAGTTAATGCAGCGTAATGGCTTTATTGCTTTTTATAAGCGTTACAATAGCTCAGAAGTTAGTTTACAACGTTAAACTATCACTGTTGATATTGCTGAGAGTTTTCACTCTTCGCGTTTACCATTGCGACTGCCGTCCTTCAGCTGGCAACGTTGCTTTTTTTCTCTCGTGTTCTGTCGCTCTCTTTTGCGATCTTTCACTCGGGACACCGGGTGTCGGCGTACGGGATTTGCCACTCCTCCTCACCCACCTTTACCCGCCTGTTTCTAGGTGATCGGTGGCCGAGTGGGCTACCGCAAAGGCTAGCGCACACAGCGCGCACCAGCTCGGAGAACGTGGAGCTCGCGCTGCAGAATTCAGGGATCTTAGGTTCAATCCCCACCCCTGCCCGTTTAGATCTCGATGAGCATTGTATTTTACCGGCGCGCGGTCTTGTAACACTGCTTCGTTGTGCCCGTTAAAGCCCCCAGACTAGCAGTCGTACTGCACTGGCTAAGTTGCTTATCTACAGTGGGTAACAATGTATGTCCTGGCACACTAAACGCCTGCTGTATAAACAACTAACGACTAATTTGTTTTATTTTTTAAGCTTCAAGTTCTAAATTACAGAGGAAAATTGTATATTCTGGCTCAGTGGCCTTACGCGAAAAGATATCTGGGTGACGCGTGTAGTAGTATGTTTGTGAAAGTTAATTTAAGCTTCTACTGACTATCGGAAGAAGTCGTAAGTAGGTTAATATTTTCGCTCGTGTAAACGAAACCTCATATTCTTATAGCCAGTAACAACGACCCATATCCAACTACGTACTTAACCGCATATCGAAATAGCGGAGAGAGGCCTATAACTTTTGGACTACCCAAGTAAGAGCACGCCAGTGAGCCGTTCATATTGGGTCCTCCACGCTCTCAAATAGAGCCCCCTCTACCCGAGGGCAGCAGCTAGGCCACACACATCACTAGGGACAGCGAATGGCGCGTTTACTCAATTAAACGGGCCAGAACGGTCCCTCCCTCCCCCGCAGGAACCCACATGCGAGGCACCGTCGGGGAAGCCAAGAGGACGGCGTCTCGGCAAGGAGGCCAGCGGAACGGCGCAATGAGCGCAAGATGAATCTCTCAAGACCAGGACCCGAGGATAGCGTGGGCGGTGGAAGGGACTCGGGAAGCGAGGAGGACCGGCTAAGCAAGCCGCTGTGGCTCGGGCAGCCGAGGGGAACCGGGGCTTTGGGATTGCGGGACGACTCGTAATTAAAACGGCATTCCGCGGAACGAGGCAGCCAGCCGACCGGTCTCGGACAGAAGCGGTCGCTCTCGGGTAGGCAGGGACCCCCCAAATGAGTCTTGCCTCCCGGTAAGAAATCCGCTCATGAATGGTTCGCCTGGCCTGAAGATGATCGCGCCCGAAGTCCGAAAGGGAGAGTCCGCCTCTGGACTCTTTATTTCGCTTTTCGATGGATCTCGACGGACGCTACAAGCCATTCCAGCCAACCCGGCGCTGTGAAGGGCATCACGTGACCACGTGACTGCTGCTCGCGGCACTCCCGTGGCATCGTATCGGTTTCAATCACTCATAGCGGCCTCTATGGTTCATCGCAATGTGAAACCGGGTAGTGACTCTCCAAAGTGCCTAGTTGCATAGAGCGGGGACTGTGTGATGCTCTATAGACTCCCACACCGTCGGGCTTTTATCGCGTGAGAGCGCCAAGCCAGCTCAAAGTCGCGTGCAAAGGGCTCAGTCATGTGACCCAATGCCTGACGTTGATTGGCCCAGCTGAGAGCGTTGCTTCCGCAGTCCTCTTAGGAGGTGGGAGTTGAGTTCCTAAGGACGCGCTTCTCTCTTCGCTTCTGCGGACCGGGGTTGGATGGACGGTGCTCCCGGACGTCGGGGAAGGGAAGGCTCAGGCGAGCTCGGACCCCACATCCGAGGTTTACGCTTCCGCCGGACTGCTTCTCTTCGGGACCGAGCCGAGCTGCTTAGAAACCGGTCGATCTTACTGGCGGAATCGAGTCGGTCATTGCATATGCGCATGCAGATACCGATAGAATTTCTCGGTGCTGGATTCGCAAACATGCGAATTGAATTGTTTTTTTTTCCAACGCTGCTTCAGTTCTTCCGCCTTACAAAGCGCGTGTGTATGAAGAAACCACGCGTGTGGTTCTTCAGAAAGACACCCGCATGCCCGCTACAGCATACGAGCGCATTGTGTGTTTGTGAAAATGGCTTCATTAATTTTAGTTGAAAGTGCACAAAACAACTGCGACGCTTGATCAGCTACGTGCGAAGCCTAATTCGACGAATGCCGATGCGCCGGGATCACTTCATTAGTGTGTTTTCAAGAGGATATGGCGCAGGATCATTTTTGGGTTTTTGAAAATCCCACTCGGGTCATGTTTGGGATAGGAGGGGCACAGGGGGAAGATTTTGTTCATTGTTTTTTGCGGATTTCATCCGGCTAACAAATATAACGCGCTACCGCTGAGAAGAACGCTTGAGGACATTGCCATCGAGGCTGTCGGAAGGGTCTGGTAAATCTTAATAATACAACATTACCTTAGCAAAACTTTCTACTCATATACGACGTGATAGTTCGTCTTGTATGAGACAGTCCCCGTCAATCTGTAACCTACAAAGGTCACAAAGACGCACTATGTTCGGATGAAGAGCTTAAAAAAAAACCTGCTCACTCTCACCGCGATTTTGAATCAACATTTTGATTGGTACAATCCGCGATTACTGAAGACACTGGAAGTCTCTTAAGATCTCAGATTATATGCGCACGCTGTGTCATCCTGTAACCAGCGCGTTAGGAAAACCCTGCCCGTTCATTTCCCCACAGAGCATGTTCAGGGACAGAAAATCAACAATGGACAAACTTTGTTAGACTCAGAAACATGTTGGCCCAGGGAAGATGAAGCTCAGTGAGCATATCAGCAGTTTAGCTAAATGTTCCTGCAAAGTTTGTGTGTGCGTGTGTGTCCTTTTATAAAAGCCGTTATGGTTTTGTAATTCTCTAGGCACTCTCAGATCCGCAGTAATTGACCGTCCCCATGCGCCATGGCGAAATAGAAACCCGCAGGTGTTTTTAAATTTTTTCAAGCCATACCCTCCTCCTCAAAAATTCAGGTTATCACGTCGAAACGCATTCGCGGTTAAGTGAGATACAACGGCTGTTATGCTTTCCTTAACGGGCGCATGCAATTGTCGCAGGATGTGGAGCTAACTGGAGGCACGCGCCGGTCTTCACAATTCCTCGTAGGGGGAAAGAGCGCGCTGAAGAGGAAATGGCTGAACGAAAAAGGCGGTGCTCTGAGTATCAACCTGCGCTCGAGGTCCCCCCCCCCCCCCCCCCCCCCCCCCCCCAAGAAAAAAAAAAAAAAAACACGACAGAATATGCCTTTTGTGGAAGAATATCAGTATTTTTGTATTTCGACGTCGTCTGCCGGGATGCCCCGCAGAAAGACAGCACACAAGACTTGTACTTCCCCTCGCTGCTGCTGACCGACTTCGGTTCCTGTCTTCACCTTATCCTGATTTGCTGTGCAGATTTTGTGTAGCGCACGCCCCATATGTTTAGAATTGACAATCTCTGAAGGAGGTAGCGCAGAGCAAACATCGGATTCATGATGCTCTTTTGGGAAGCTACCAGCTTCCCAAAAGAGCATCATGCTACAGAGGACCGAACGGTTGTCTGGACATTTCCAAACAGGCGAGTCATTTCAGCATGCGACAAAAGGGAGCAAATTTAAAATTGAAAGCATTGCTAGCTGTGGAATTTAGCAGACATCTTCGAAAAACATTCAGATATATCACTGTGTTGAATACGACTTTTGCTGTGTACAGTTTGGGAATCAAATTTTCTGTCAGCCCTCGCTCAAGCTATCTTAGTGAATGAAAGAGTTTCAATGTGCTTCCATCCATGGTAGGGTGCTCCTTTCTTTTCTGTTCCCTGGAGCACGCCAGAGAGCGGGCCCGGGCAACTGTACCCCGGCTAAAGCTAACAGCATTGAGCAGCGTACCGACACCACTTTGATTCATGTCGTTTCATTAGATTCAGCTTGCTTTCACGTGCCTTAGCCATCGGGCGCCAAAAATAATGACGCCCGCTTGACAGCGCAATCCAGTCTCCGCGGGACAACGTTCTCAAGACATGACGTTCGTCCACGTACGTAGGGTAGCACGTGAGAAATTATCATCGCCGATTCATTCCAAAGACACCAACGGCACACATGCGGACGAGCTATAGGTCAGGCGGGCCACCGAAATGGCCTCCACTAAACCAGCATCGACCGAAGCGAAGCCCTTCGAAGAAAGATAGTTCAGAATCTTCGCATAAACCGAAATGGAGCCGTTCGCAAACGTTGAAAAAAAGGAACAACAAACGCACATAAAAGCCAGTCCCGCTGCACCGAGGGACAAAACAAAAAGTCGAGCAGGAAGGCACGCAAATGAGCGCGGGGCAGACAGGTCCAGAATCCGTTCGAGAGGAGGCATTCAGACCCGGGCGTAAGTGGATTGCCCCGGGCGCCTCGGCGGAAGCCCAGCGCCCGGGACGCTAAGCCTACCGGCTACCAGCTTCCCAGGCTGTGCACGGGCACAGCACACCCTCCTTTTCGCTCGCTTTCACCCGGCCTCACTTTATACGTCTTGATGCAAGTGCGAAAGGTCAGAGAGAAAGGAGGCGGGAAGCCTCCCCGGCCGTTTGTTTACCCCACTGCTTTTGCTTTTCCCATTTCTCTCTTTTGTTTTTGTATGTTTCCTTCCCAAGGTCCCTGTTGTTGCTTGCAATGCAAGCACCGATCTGTTTGTGACAGCGTGTACCGCTCAGAGGACAAGCGAGTCGGAAGCGCGAAATCCCGGCACAGGGGCCTCCTGGGAGCGCGGGGTCTTTTCTTGCGTTTGTCCAAGTCTGATTTCGTCCTTTCCACCGGCTTGCTGCAGCTCGCCTTCCACCCCGGTGCAGCAGCCTCCCGCAACGTTGGAGCACGCGGAGGAGCGCGAACGGAGGTGCTAGCGGCCCTTAGTTTAGGATTATGTGGAAGTTGCCCGGCAAAAACGAAACACGCTGAAGCCAGAGCCGAAGCCGTAGCCACACCGGACCGCTTCAGTCACGTTTTTTGAGTGCGCACGTCCGGGGCGTGTGACGTGTGTGGCGTTTTCGCAACGGAGCGACGCCGCGCGCAGAAACAAAACGCGCGTGTCGTTTTGCCGGAGAGGGCAAAAAAAAAAGAAGGACGCGCGGTTTTCAGGTCCATTGCGAAACTGAACAAACGTCGATCGCACGTGCGCGGTGAAATACTTGTAATGACTTTTGTTTCTGGTTGCGCAAGATGGACGCAGTATGAAAGCGGAGCCCGGTGCGGGGGTCGGGGGTCACGCCGTCAGAGACGTACTTTCGCAAACATTGATACCAAGACGCACGCAGATTCCGTCTGAGAATAGAATTCCTCAATTTAGCCCACTGACGTAAGGGCGGAATAGGTTACGCCCGTTACGTATTCGAAGTTGAAGAACGGAGAATTGGTATGTCAGAGCGGGAGGCCTTCCCTTTAAGATCCGAGATCAAATCGGAATGGCTGTATTATTCTTCCGAATTTCAAAGAAAGAATGATCACCGCGTGTATTTTGAGTGTTATTCTGATGTTTGCTCAATGGTCCTCTTCCCATCTGGTCGCTCCTTTCAATTTCTCAATGCTAGGAACCATCTAAGAAATAAGATACCGATTCTGTGTTAGTAATGCTGAACTCCATGGAGGGAATATAAGCCGAAGAATCGTGAAACTTCACCCGGCAGCACGTTTGCTTTGCGCGTGGCGAATTGCCACCACTTCGGAAGATGCACGCAATGCAATAAGGAAGCTACACTCTAAGGAATATCTGGTCTTAAGTCAAATCTTAGCAGTTCTTCGGCTTATCCATATTTTGCACCCGAAAAGGTTCTTTTATGCCCGTGTCCCACTAGAGCGACAGACAGAGACAAAAGAGAGCGACAAGCCTCAAACCCATGCAGCATGTGATGGTACCTTTGGCAGGCGTTCAGTCATTCGGTGCTCGAGAAATAAGCACGAGCGATTGCAAGCCTGCCAAAGATACCCTCGCGTGCATGATGCTCGTGTTTGAGCATAGCCTCCGTTACTCTACAAAGCGTCTCAAATCGCGGAAGACTCTGGTTTGAGGCTTGTCTTTGTCTTTGGTTTCTGTATGTCGCTCTAGTGGGACACGGGTATTAAGCACCCCTTAAAAAGGATCTTTACGAAAACCCTATAAGGGGCTCTTTTAAAGGGATTGTCCGGAAGTATTTTGTCTTTCAAAAAACAATTAAATTATTTTGCCATTGATTTTAGGAATATCGTCCGCACACCATCCTTATTTTTAATCCCCCGCCGCAGAAGGAATTACATCTTAAACTGAGCCCAACTGCTTAGATTGCACTTGCAAAACACACAGCGTTTTCGTTGGCAACAGCGGAAGCTCTGACCTAACACCAGAAAAAGAGTGCCACCTCAGTTCTTGAGAGCTGCCCTAGCAAAATAACTTCATTCTAAGCAGGAAAAGAATAACGGAATTGTCGGAAGCTAAACTCTTTCTTGATGATCTTTGTACGCACCATCAACCATGTTGAGCAAAACCGGGAATAAGCCTAAGTCCGCGACTTTGGCGGTACCACGTCTGATGTGACGTCGCGACACGATCAGCCATGCATACTTGCCGAATTCGGCGTGAAGTTTCGTATTGATGTTTACGATATATTGCAGCGAACGCTATAGAATGTTGGGGCGCCTTTTATTAAAATAAATATTACATATGACTATATTTAGGCCCTCCCTATGAGACCAGCGCAACAACTTGGTAACCTCCTGATATCACCAGACAATCCTTTAAGTTCCCGTTCTTCACGAGCTGAAAGAGTTCTTGGGGCATCGCAGACCCTGTCAAGAACGAATTTTTTAGAGTGTATAAAAGAGCTAACGACGCCGGGCGAAATTCGTTGCTCTTGTGGAGAAAGGACAAAGTGCTACTCCAAATAATCGAATCGAGGAGATAAGGAATTACCATCGTCTGTTTGCCATGGAAGTTCTCAGCGTTCCTCACCGCGAGCTCCACAAGGTTCGTGTGTTGCGCTTTTTCACGCCATTTTATTTTTGAGATCTACGTGTCTGAGAGGTGAGGCGTGCCACACAAATATCCCCCCCCCCCTCCCCCCCCCCCCTCCCCCCCCCCCCCCCCCCCCTTGGCGACGGACGCTACAAAGCGTTTGAAAAAAAAAATATTTTGAGTTCGATACAAATAAAAATGGTAGAGAAGTAGAAGAGTTTTAGTGTCCGTGGTGCCAAAAAATACGCACTGGAAGCTTCTCCTTCATCTCTGTGGAATGTTTTGTCACAAACCTTGAAATGCTCACAGGTGAATTCTTGAAAAAGGAAGGTTTCAGGCGCTCGAGAGGAATTTTGTCATGGTGCCTGTCTGCCTATATCATGAATTTACTTGTCCATACAAGCTGCTGAGACGGATGACGCCACTCATTAGAAATCGCACCAACACCTTTGACGACGCTCCACTGAGAGCATTTTCTGCAGCCTCTCCCCGCCAACGTCCAAATGGCATTGGCCACTGCAACAGCTCCTGGCCTCAAACGCCTTGCAACCCTGGCAGTCGCCGCCACTTAAGTTACAACGCCATCCGCCGCCGAACTTGCATCAGCGACACATAACGTG
Organism: Ixodes scapularis; assembly: GCF_016920785.2. Lineage (NCBI taxonomy): Eukaryota > Metazoa > Arthropoda > Arachnida > Ixodida > Ixodidae > Ixodes > Ixodes scapularis. Next base: position 225,797,090 of record NW_024609835.1, read on the forward strand.
ACAAAAAACCTAAGCGTAGTGGTAGCTACCACACCACAACTTCCTTCGCCTGCCGGCGAATTACAGAAGCTATGTCTGCGGTTGGAACAGATTGTCGTCGCAGCAAGGCGCCGGCGAGATCGTCCACGTACTGAAAGAGGATACGGAAGTTCAGCATCTCACTGGAGGAATGCTGACCACTCGCGCAAGACAAGTCAATTAGACATCTGTCATTATCATCGCCGTTTTGGTTCCGACGCGCGGCACTGCCTTTTCCCCTGTTCCTGGTAAAGAAACCGGGCAGACGCGACGAGTGGTCAGAGCCTGCCAGGAAGTAGCATGTTTTACGCCAAGAACAAGACCACCAAAACTCGTTATCTCGTCCATACAGGGCCGGGAAAAGTGCAATTTGTAGGAATTCGTGTACTACCGGCGATTCGCCATTTCCCACGTGGTCCGTCTACAGCCCGAGTCCAGCCTGGTGCTTTCACGGGAGCGGGATTCCGCTCCGCGTTTATTGGTATATAAAACACAACGCTACAAAACACTCAATATTAACTACAAATACAGGCGACATTACACAAATATTTACAAACGCACGTTAAACCCAAAGCTAAACACAAGGGGGGTCCCCAGACCTCGTGCCCCGCGATTACCCTAGATCCGGTCGCCACACACTTGCCTGGGCTCGGTAGTGTCCGTAGCTATAAGAGGCTCTTCGCCCCCTGGTCCGCCGAGTATATCTATATCGATGGGCGAGGAGGTTTCTCCTCGCCCGCCATGGGGCGCCTGCAGCGCCATACAGTGGCTAGGAGAGAAAGCGGCACGTCGGGAGCTGAATTCGAGATCCCGATCGACCCCGCGGCGACACGACCATACGATCGTGTCTGAGGTGAGGCAACTGCATAGCTGCCTCGCGGCAACTATGCCAGAGTGGTTTGATGGGCGCCCTCTTGAATGCACGGTGCGCCATAAATTACAGCAACACGAGCAGATCGATCCCTGACACCCATCTACCTCATTCAGCCGGTGAACTCTTCGTGGATCTCCGTATACCAGGAACGGCACATCACCCTTAATCTCGGCCTCCGACGAGTGAGTCTTTGGGTATACCAGGTCGCAGACGTGAGCAGCACCATCACTGGAGCAGACTTTCTCCACCACCTTAATCTCCCCGTGGATGTCAAGGAGAGACGGGTGCTTGAATTTACGAGCCTGTGCGCGCGGCCTGTCCTAAACTTTCTTCACTCCGAGCAATAGATCCTTTACGTGAAGCAGGAAACTTAAAAAAAAAAAAAAAAAAAATTAGAGCCTTCTGACTTATGAGACCCTCGAAGTGGCATCATGAAATCAACCGCTGACACCTTTCCCTCGACCGGCACAATAAAACGTCAAACTATAAATAAATTACATAAAAGCCCCGAAGCTGCGAATAGCTTTAAAATTATAGAATAGCTTCATTAGATGATTAAGGGGACATCATTCATTAAAAACAAGCGCTGCTTAAAATGAAATTGTGCCATCACACTAATGAGGTGGTCGAGAAGGCGAGCTGTCTTTTTAGTGAGCGGTTAATTTCGGTTTGATTTGGGGTCTAACGACGCTGTATAGAACATTTGTATTATTCAAACGTATCAATGAAAACAAACCCGTCCAGAATCGCAATTTTGTTTCCTTTTTTTTTTTTTGGGGGGGGGGGGGGGAGGTTACACCAAAACAGTTTTCGTATAACAGTCACCAGAAACACAAACTCCAGCACTTCGTGTGTAATCGGCAGTTAGTTCAGTCATTCTCGCGTGTAGACAAGAAACACTTGCCAAAATACATGCGAATGGTAAAACAACACGCAAAATCGAAGTGACGTGCTTTCTCTCACCAGGCATGTAGGTGAGCCTCTTAAGCCTCTGGTACTTGATCTCCTTGAAGGAGTAGCTGCAGAGGAAGACGGTGGCCTCGTCCTGCGGCAGGGCGTTGTCCATCACCTCGCTAGTCATGACGGCTCGGTAGTAGCCTTCCTTCCGCTCTGTGGTCAGTTGGACGTTGACCAGCTCCGCCTGGTCGTCCTCGGAGTCCACCAGGAGCCGGTACATCTTGAGGTGGGGCATCGGGAAAGCGCCGTCCACCTCGCACAGCAGCGTCGCCCGATCCGAACTAGACTTGGTGTAGTTGAAGTGGAACGTGGACGGCGGCGCTGCAACAGTGAAAGGAAAGAGAGAGAGAAAGTTAATAATGTTATTGATAAGCCCGAACCCAATTTGCTTCAACAAAAAAAAAAGCTTGTTTTTTTAAGATTGAGGACCAGTTCGCGTTTTCCTCTTTCGCCTCGCTTCCTCCTCTCCCCCGCTCTATCCTGTCCACCGTTGCCTATTTCCTCCTCCCCGTCGTGAGGATGATCTTCTGCCTTGCAGTATCGCGAGTCTGCAGGTGGTCGGCCATTAAGCCGCAGTCGCACTGTTCATGCGTCAAACAAAGACAGGGTGATCAATGCAGATATTAAGACGGAATTAACTGGGGGCACGCCTCGAGCATATTCGAAGCATGCTCGCTCCATACTTATGCCTGCTTCGAGCATGCCTGCAGCGTGTTTATGCACGATGGATTAGTAGTGCGAGCATGGCTTTAGGCGTGTCGCGATGAAAGTGGTTTGCATGTAATGTCGACCTCCATATATGTGACTTCTGAATTTTAAAAGAGATATTTGATATTTGTCTCATGCATTCATAATATCGAGGGTGTTTTTGGAGTCGTTGGCCAAATCGCTCCTGCGAAAACTACACATCGCGCAGAAGTAAGTGTTAATTCTGTTCTGGACTGTGTCCGAGGTGCCAAAAACGAATACTGCTAGCCTGTGGTAGAATTGGTTAATTAATTCATTTTGAGTGACTGAATTGTTAAACATTGTTTTTTTAATACGCAGTTTCAATAGCAGTGCTGCCAGGTGTCATCAAAAACTACTAAATACACCCACATTAGAATGAAATAATGCACGCGCGATATTTTACGGCGTTTAGAAAAAATGCTCAACTTGGGCGTGTTTCTGGATATCGCTTTCTTGTCGGAGCGCAGTTCCGCGCAAGCATTCCCCCTCCCTGTGGGCACATTTCGTAGTATTCCTGGCTATTGGTGAGGAGATCGAACAAGCACCCCTCTAGCGCTACACTTCAGCTGTGAAGACAACACATAGTATTTTGCTTGTTTGTTTTTGATCCACCAAATTGAAGATGACGATTTGAAGGGCGCTCCTGGTCAGAGCGAAGCGCTCGTGCCCAGACCGTGCTATGCGAGGTTCAATTTCTTTGTTATGACGTGTTAGTAAACACCAGGCTGTTGGGACAACACGCTTGATAAAGCGCCTCCTATGATTCGATCTCCTTGCCCAATAGGTGTAAAATTAGGTACCTGTAAAGGTGAACTATACTAATATTATTCGGCTCTACTCTGCTTCGTATGTTAGTGTGGAAAGATGTTGTACTGCCTCCATAAAAAACAAAACAAAAAAAGCAGTTTCTATTGTGAGTTATTCGAGTTCCTAACTTGAAAAGCGCGATAAGAACCTACGGATATACCTAAAAAAAAAAGCCCGTACCCAACAACTCTTGTACCCAATAGAAACTATCTGTCTTCCAGACGGTGCCAAAGGAGACGACAATAGGACGACGCAACGTGATGAAGAACTCTCCCTTCAACGAGCCCCAGCGAGGACTCCCCAGAAACCGCCAGAAGCACTTCCTTCGCGGCCGGCGCTATCGACGCATCGCGCCTGCTCCTGCAAAGAAGAAACTCTCCCAAGCGCCGTTCGTCATGCCGCCATCCTCGACACGCTATCGACAGCGGAGCACAATGCCGCGGCGTCGAAACACGTGTCAGAGGAGTAGGAGGCGCACAAAAGCAGCAGGAGACTGTCGTCAACAACGGCTCGGAGTCATGGGTCCACCGAAAAGATGCCTCCGGCGTGCCGAGGGAGGAAAGAGAGACCACCCAGGAGGCAACTGATGGCTTCCCGCTGAGTTTGGCGGGCGACAGCGGGTCCGGTCGATAACCTATTTATTTAAACCGTGGCGCGCGCACACACCTGAAACGCACGGCGTCTCCCGTCTTAATGCTGGACGGAGGAAGCCTTGGCAGGGCCACGGGCACGCGTTTCTCAAGCCGAGTCTTTATATGCTTCATTTCACCCGACGATGTACTACAGCGGGCCCTGCGGGCCGTCTTAGCTAATCAAACGCTCTGCGCGTGCCACGTGACTTCACGCTCAGGGTGTCGCTCCGCCCAACCGGGGGGTCACGTGACACTCTCCGAGCCATGGATTGGCTCAGGTGGCTCGTGGAGTCCGCTGCGGTGCATCATAAAGGTGAAGCGGTGTAGAGCCTTCAGCTACTCCGGCTAAGTACAGAGGTGTTGTCTCGCTGCAATGCCGCCAAAGGGCGAGTGTCCCGCATACTTCCGCTTTGTTTCTTTCCCTCAGCGCACCTTTGATCGGATCGGGCGATCCAAGCGGGCAGTGTTCGAACGACGATACTGGGGATCAGGAATGTGGGGAATGTAGTCAAGCCGCGATTCTCCTTTTTGACATTTGCAGTATATACACTCGTTCTCCTCGTACCACTGAGTTGCGCTGTAGTCCCAAGGCCCCAAGTAAGCGGCATGCTGAAACATTGTGATTGAGTCATCTTAAAAAAAGACAAACTGAGCTTTACTTTCCTTTTTTCCGTTTTCATGGTTGTGCTCTCTGCTCTAAGCCATCATCAATCACTTAGGGGTACACACACGTATTTTTTGTCTTGTTTTCTTGGGTAATTTGCATTGCTAATGAAGCGTGGTAATGCTTAGAAGCACCTCGCTGTTATATATATAAGCCTCATAAAGTGTACTCTAAGAGTAGTCCTCGTTAAAAGAGTGTTTTTTTTTTCTTGCTTCTGCGGCTATCGACCAAGGTGCGTTAGTTGGAACTCTAACCCGGGCCCAGAAGGGACGATGCGTTGGGAGTGTGTTAAGCGGCAGTAAAGTTTGCCTTCGCGAACTTCAAGCACAACTAAAATTGCCACAAATGATGTAGACGCATGAGCTCCCTGAACGTTTACTAAATAAAAAAAAAAAATGTAAACAGGCGGTACACAGTCTTCATAAATTTTTATTTGAAAACAACGCCAAATAGACGGATCAGGGATTTTCAAAACTTCTTAATAGTTGCGCAATTTTTGTATTACATACATATAAGTATAAGAGAATCGACGACTTGAAGGCTGTCGTCACACATGTTTTTAAAGGAGCCTTATTTTTTAAATACCTCCCGTGGGCAAATTTCACGACCTTGGAAACGGTGCTTGCTCAAGAAGCTTGTCGGTTTACAAAAAGATTATAATGCAATTGTTAGATATTTCTTTCCCGGAGGCTTCCACTTTTATGAATGCCTACGGTGTGTAATCTGACGTCAACTTAGGCGGTGGCCATTCGACGTTGGCGTAGTCACTGACTGTATCTGTTACTTCAACGCGTGAATATAATGTAGCTATTCCTTCTTGGGGCTGGCGTTGCCAAGGTGGGATCGCACTTAGCTCAAACAGAAGGTAACACGAACTCTCCCGTTTTACCTTTCACTACCTAAACTAGTATGTTCGCGCAAAGTCTCGCAACCTAAAGTGTGTATTCATCTCAAATATTTTCCATCATAACGCGAGCATAAAAAACAAAAATAGAACGCACACTAGCTTATTGATTTTAAGCAGTCTTCCTCCGATGTTCGATCCTTCAGTCAAGCCGATTGCCGCACAGATGCTTTGGTGGCGTCCTTTTATGGTTCCTATTCCTGACGTCACGACAAAGATTAATAGAAGCGAGCAACAAGTTCGATGGTGCATAAAAAACGTGGTGGAGTCCAAGTCATCACGTTCCTAAATCAAAACCGTTAGAGTTCAGAGTCTGACACTGCTATTCACACACTTTTAACCTAGAACAACCGAGAGAGACAAGACCGATTTTTAAAGCACCGTTCACACACTTGACCGCGTAGGACGAAGAGGGACAAGACCGGTTTTTAAGCCCCTTACGACGCCTTAGGACCAGCTCCGCAGCAACGCACCCGGTCCTAAGTCTTCGCAAGAGGCTTAAAGACCTGTCTTGTCTCTCTCAGTCGTACTCGGTAACAAGTGTGTGAACGAGCCTTAAGCCTCTTGCGACGTCTTACGACCGGACGCGCTCCTGCGGAGCTTGTCCTAAGACGTCGCAAGAGGCTTAAAAACCGGCCTTGTCTCTCTCCGTCCTACCCGGTTGAAAGTGTGTGAACGGCGCTTATTTTATTCAATGAGAGCAGAAATAACACAACTAAAAACGTCATAGTGAGCGTCTGGCCAATCGTGGAAGGTCATTCAAAGCGACGCCTTTGGTCTCGAACGTCTTGCATTTTGTCACAACAATCCATTGCATATTAAGCTGAATTTAAATCCAAATCGTCTTTCCTCATCTGCCGTGGGTTTTTCTGCAAATTCCAGTTTAATACCTGGAGCATCCGACTTTCAGCCAATCACTTGGTAGAGCCCTAATGTCGTAATCCATAAAGAGAATTAAGTCAACGACGATGCTGAACTTATGTTTTGACCTCAAGAGAGTAGTGTCTGCTGCGGCACTGAGCATGTCGCTTTGCCATGAACTATGCCACAATGCCGACTGTATTTGTGGGCCGATATACCAGGTGATATTTTTTATTCGAAACAGATTTGAGAAAAAGACGTCTTTACTACAACGTGAATGCCGTCTTCACTATATGTTTGTTGAGCTCGGCGGACCCTCGAGGGGCGAACAACCGTCAGAGTCTGGTGTGTAATTATCCAAACTTTGTTAATAAACTTTTTAATTATTAATTTTATGGGCCATGTTGCACTCGTTATTTTGAAGACAGCAGCCCTGGAAGGCTAGACCAACTTACGTAATTTAAAAGGAGCCACTGGCTCCGAGATATCCGTCGACAATTTCTCCCCTTTATATTCTCCGATTCCGAAACTGAAAGATTAAAGTGCGTCGGAAGCTCTGACCACGTGACGCTTGTACAAGTGACGGTTTCGTGATGTACAAATCGTCATGGCCTCATCATGTCTGCACTCCTAGCAGGCGCGCTTCACAGGGCATCATTACCTATTAGTTTTATGATTCAATTCCAAGGTGATATGCGTAAAATCAGAATAAAAATTTACTTATTTTTATTTGCTTTTTCAACACAACTGGCGGAGCTGGTTGTCTGGCGAAGCTCATCCTCCGCCAAGAAACAATCGTGACTAAAGCTCCGAGGGCAATGACGCATGAAAAGCGAGGGTGCTAAAGACTGTCCCAGCGAATGGGCATGCTTTGAGCCGTACCCTGACAGCCGCAGTGCAGATATGAAACCATGACGATTTGCACGACACGAAACCGTCACTCCTACAAGTGTGACGTGGTCAGCGCTTCCGGCGCTCTTGGAACTTTCAGTTTCAGAATTGGGGGGTAGAAAGGGGAGAAATTATCAACATCTATCTTCGAGCGAGTTTTCTTTTTTTTTTTTTTCAACTGTGTAAGTTGGTCCAGTGTTCCAGGGTTGCTGTATTCAAAATTACCGTTGCCAGAGGGCCCAGGAAACCGACAATGAAACATTTAATTAAGCGAATTTTAGTTAATTACCCACCAGGCTGTGACGGTTGTTCGCCCTTCGAATGTCGGCCGATCTCGAGAAACATATAGGTAAGGCGGCATTCACGTAACAGTAAAGACGCCTCTTTTAAAAATCTCTTTCAAATAAGAAATATTACCATGTATATTTTCAGCATCTCTACCTACAGCGATTGGCTCTCAAAATGTGTGCTGGGGGAAAGTTAGCGCTTCAGATTTCCTACATTGTACAGTTATCAACACCCCAAGTGTTCGTCGGGAAAGTACTCGTTCTGGCAGTTTTATGAACGTGGACGGCGATTTAAGAAACAGGGGTGACCCAGACTAAATTAGGGACCCGACGTTTGGAGGCCTACTCGGCCGGCTTTTTGCTTTGGCAAAGGCCTGGTTACATTTTGATCAGACCCGCCGGTGAGCACGCCTTGTCTGCTTTTGCGAGCTTTAATGGCGAACGTGCCTGGTTTTTATCGCAAGGATAGCCTGGCACGTGTATGAAGTGTGCAAAATGCATTCAGAAAAATCTTCACTTTTTCCACACCCTAAAAAAATCCCTGCACGTTTACTTACCCAAAAAACACTTAAAGCCAATCATTGCGCTCTAGAAAATCAGCTCAGCGTGTGGTGAGGCGGAACATCTGCTTAGACCTTAAAATGAAATGTGCGCTGTGGGATTACGTAATGCAAGCATGACGCTTTGCATTGCGTAATGCCAGAGCGCAGACGTCATCTTTAGGTCAAAACGGAAATACCGCCTCATCACTCGCTGAGTTGATTTCCTAGATCGCACTGATTGGCTCCTTGAGTAATGCGCAGGCATTTCTTAGAGTGCAGTTGTGGAACACTCGGCGCCGCCTCGAAAGACATATTTTCTTCTTTCCCTCTTACTCCTGATCTAGATCTTCAAATATTGCCTGACTGTAATAATGAGAAAAAAATTGGATCGACTTGGACATAACATTTCGAGTAAATGTAACAATAGAAACTCCCGAATCTTACACTTTGACAAAGTTGGAGTGTCGACTGTTCCACAAAGCCGTTGCGAGAGCCACTAGTAGCAGCCTACCGAGGAAGCCCGACCAATGGCAAGGTCTAGACCTAAAAACAGTATGCGCTGTCGCACTCAGCATGTGAGGCATCATCCGAGTAATACCCGTGCCGCACGGGCGTCTCGAATGCCATTTACAACGAATGACATTTGAGCGGACGGCCAATCAGCGCGCGACACCCCGAGCGTAGCGCTTTCCACGCGCGACAGATTGCGAGCTGGCTCGCTGGTCACACAAATGTCATTAGCTGTAAATGGAATTCGAGTTGCCCGTGTGGCACGGGTATAAGTATTCTTGTTGTCCTCCTTATTGTTGTTGTTGTTGCTCTTGTTGCTTTTGTTCTTGTTATTGTGGTGGTTTTTGTTGTTGTTGTTGTTGTCGTTGTTCTTTTTCTTCTTCCTGTCGTTGTGACTCAGCATAGAACATCACCAACAGACCGGACCGACTTGAAGCGCGCACCCGAGCCTTATCTTCATGATTTGTTGTCACACTATTCATAATCTCAATATTATTATACCACGTAAGTCAACTGGATGATTAGCCTTCGAAGGCGCCGAAAAAAAAATCGACTTATTAATGTATCCAGCTGAGTGAAGGCGGCGAAATTTCTGTATCGAAATTTTAAAGTCATTTTTGAAACAAAACCTCCTTAGACAGGGACAGAAAAATAGAAGCTAACATGACGCGGCGTTCCGCCATGACCTGTTAGCATTTTGTTTTCTCCTGTCCCTTTCTTTACGAGGTTTTGCTTCGAGAATGAAGGAGAAACTAGCACAACTTGCAATCTTAATAAAATTAAAGAACTTGCATCCCTCAGTAAAGATTAAAACCCGAGAGCGCGAATTGGCTACTTACGGCGGCTGTCTCAAATCAAAGGTGACGCAACACTTCGGAGGTGGCGGCCGTGGTTGACAAATATCCTAAATAGCCCAACAAATAATTTTTCCTCTGGGTTGTGTGTCTTTTGGGTACGTTTTACTGGTAAAATTACAATATCAGGCACGACACCGAAACATCCCGCGCTGCATTTTACTCAAAAAAATATCGCCTACTACATCGGAGATCAGTGTATGCGTCAGCTCTTTTGCCTGCCTCCGTCCTTGCCACTCTTGCGTCAATCCGACACATCTTTGTTAATAGATGGACGCCATAGGTAACAAAATCTGGTCCTTTTCTTTTTACGCTTCATTACTCAAAGTTCACGAAATAAACGATCTTCGGCCACCTCAGTACAATATCTTAGCCCGATGCGTTAAGGAACCGACTTATGAGGTTTCTTCAAAGGGGCAATGATCCGTTTGACTCCGGCGGTATAATTACGGCTTGCAAGTCAGCCCCGGGAGGAGGGGGAGGCGGGGAAGGCGCCGAAGGCACGGCACGCCTCGTGAGCTTCTCATTGCGATACGATGACGTGTCATTACATTAATTCGAACCAAACGAGCGATTCCTCGAATTTCCAGTCCAGGTGCCGTGACCTGATGCGAGCAGAGATTGCGACGCAAAGGCCCTTTTAACGACGGTCTTTCTCCCGGTATTGGCGGCTCAGTAATCACGAGTCGTCGTAACACAATCAGTCTCAAATTTGCGAACAGGTGACCGGTTTGACGAGGGTAGGATCGCTAAAAGAATTTGCCCGAAATCGTTTTTTTTTTTTTTTCGAACGCCATATTTCGATTAATCGTGTTACACTTGGGACATCACGTGGAACCCAGAAAAGGTCCACGCTCAAAAATGACCGTATATAGAATTCTTTGCAACTCTCTCGGGATGTCGAGCACTACAATATGTTGCGAGAACTCGGCGAAACGCTGCGGGACGGGAAGAAAAAATAAAGAGCGTCGTGCTTACAATATTGCGACCAATTTCTTATGGAGTGAGTAAAATTGTCTTTACTACGCTTTATGGCACGACCTTGTACCTACCTCACGGTATAGTGCGAGAGTGGGAAGTAAAGGGTAGTTCTACGGACAGGAGGGGGTTAAAGGGGGAGAAGCTAAATGTAATCCTTAAGCTTCGCTTTCCGAATGTATTCGAATAGCTGAATCTAATATGGCTTTTCGGTGCTGCGGAGTTGTGATGCTGCAGGCTTCGCATGTTTGGTAAAAACAATCTTCGGGATTTTTTATTTCTGGACTGAAGGGAAGTATTTCAAAGCAATATCTTTAAGGTGCTCGTATCGCAGAAAAGCCGGCGTCGGCGTCGGGGGGGACGGGAAATGCCAGGATTGGTCGATAGGGTCATGACAACACAACCACATGACCTCGCGCGGGAATTTCAAACAACCACCAACGCTCACGTGAAACGTGACATGACGCGAGAAATGAAAGCGGTTAAAAGACGCCATGTAATGCGAATTAAGGCCGCCACATGTCTCCTAAAGTTTCACTTAACAAAGCTATTAATATTCCTTGAAGAAGAAAATTTAAGAACTTAAGGCGGAGGCGGGATTCGAATCCACGACCTTTCCGTTGCGAGTTAGACCCGCTACCGATTCTACTCGGTTTCACTTTACGTGTGAGCGTAAAAGACGCTACAAGAGCGAGCTCCGAGGCTTTCAGCGTACTTGACAAGCTCGCGCGCTCCTGCACTCTTCAGGGGCACATCCTCGAGCTTGTTGCATTGGCTGCGTCTGGACTTCAGCTGAAACGAAAAATAGGCCACGTAGGCACGTTTGCACGGCATGGGAGCGAGCGGAGGCTTATATGTTCCACTCTTAAAGCGAAACGTAAACGCCCTCCTTTATGTCTAGTACTCTGAGGGGCGGCTGGTGCACCAGCAAGTGAAATGCTGTTCGTTAGAATGAGAAATCCGAGGGATATATATTTTATCAAAAATATTATTAATGTATATTTTGTGCGTCGTTTTTTATTCGGTTCAAACCTGCGATTTAACTTTCATGTGGGTAAAATAGTGAGCGCATCTTTACGAGTAATAGGATTTTTGTGTCGCTGGAGTGCACTCGCAGACAGCTTAAGAAATTCAGGGCCTTATCTAAGTGAGGTTGCGGCATTATTCGATAAGAATTCCGAAGAAGGAATCACGAAGAAAGAAGCGTAAACGCAATAAACCACGGCTTGCGTTTTAATGTGTAACTAGCCAGAGATCATATAAAAATTTATAGACAACGTGTACCCCCCGCCCCCCCCCCCCCCCCCCCATAAAAAAGCCTGTCTTTTTGCACAACAATTATGAACGACGCGTCCGCAATCGCTCAGCCTTCTTTCACATATAGCGCTAGCGACCGAAACCAGATGCTAAAGTTCAAAGAGTAACCGTAATCTTACTCAAACGTCATAAGTGATTTTCAGAAAATTGCAATGGGAAAATGATGCCCGGTCTTGGCAATCGGCGCCATCAGCTGTATGTATTCGAGGGCTTCGTCGGCCGCAGTTTTCTAATTGAAAATTTCCTACAATCGTAACTTCTTAAATATTATAACGGTTATGAAACTTTGGCACTTGGTTCTGACCGCTGGCGCTACATTTGGGCATATTGCCCCTCGCAGGGCCAAGCAAGCAGCGCCCCTTCACGGTACTCTAGAAGATTCGCGTTTATTCTTACTCGGGGCGTACCTTTTTATCATTAGGCCCGAGTTTTTTATTCTCGAATGTGCCCTGTTCAATCTCGCCCCGAACTCGCGACGCTCGAACCTTCTGGGTTGAACATTCCAGATGGTGACGCACACTAGATAAGCAGCTGTTTGCAACCTTGTCAAGTCAGACTCGCTCTCGCTTGCTCTTACGCTACCAAATTGCCGCCCGCGTTTTTGCTGTCTCGACGCTCGTCTTTTATTTTACTTGGCACGAGTTCGCCGATTAAACCTTTATATTCAGTTTACATTGGTCGAGTTCAGCCTCTTTTTCATCCGGGACAATACGCCAGGTAGTAGTGAGTTTTAGTATTAGGTATACAAGAGTACTCGAGCAGTCCGCGTTAGAGTTAGCGCTGAGTGTTCGGTGGGAGGAGAGAATTATGATGTGTTATACGGACATCTCAACATCTCCGCACCTTTCGCGAAGCTTACCCGAACAATTAAAAACACTCCACCTGTTCCCTCACAAACGGCAAGCGCTCATCACTTGAAACCTCTGGGTATGCGGTCGCACCCAGCGGTTGGTTTTTCGGTATTTGTAGCATTTATTGACACGTTATGAACACATGCTTGGTATTAGAGTTACTAAGTGAGCTACATTTAGATCATCGGCACTCCGTTCCCCGATCTGCTTCTGGGGACCGCCATTTTGGTGCTTTGTGCAGGCCAGACGTAACTGTCGTTCGTCATAATTTAAAAAAAAGGTGACTTTCTTAGTTTTAGATACGATGCTGGGGAGCTCAGGTGATATTCTTTTGCTCTGTCGCGAACTGCTTTAACATTTTGGGAGCACGTAAAAGCGTTTCCGGCAATCTTAAATAAAGTCTCAGATAAGTGGCAACTCTGATTTTAAGCACGACGATGGCTGAAGTGTCGTTACTCTGAAGCGTAGCTTATTTAGAGGCTCTTAATTGGTATAATATATACATTACTAGGAGTATAAAATTTGCATCTCCTATGAAATTATATTTATCACAAAAAAAAACGCATTTCTGTCTATTCCGAGCTTACAATTAGGTGATCGATTTATGATACACGCAGGGCAGATAAGTGGTTAGTGCCGCACGCCACAAGAAATTATGGAAATCAGATGTCTCGAAGTATTCTTCCCCGTCTCTTAAATCGTTTAGAGGAATAAAGCAGAATTTTTTGTCTTTCATAAATAAATATTTGCTTTCATTTTTTGTTGAGCCTCCGATGTTAGTGTAAGTGCATGACGTGTGGTCATTCTCAGTGCTTTTCGTTTTTCAAACGAATACACTACTTTTCAGTGTTAACAGTTTTGAGTGGTTTGTCAGTGCTGCTGCTGAGGGGAGATGGAGACCTGCCAAGCCACTTTTCCATTGCTTTTTCTCCGTTTTCCCTCTTCAAATGAAGAAAAATAAGGAATTTTGATTTCGTTTGATTTGATTAATATTGAAATTCACAGGACAAAAGTACACTTGCATTCACCTCTAACTTGTTTCTTTTAAGAACCTCTTCAGCTTTCCATTGATAATGAAGTATTGGAAACCTACGATTCTTTTTTTTATTTTATATTTTGGCTCTTAGGTTATGTTATATTTCGGTGGAATCACTACGAAAATTTTGCGTCTGCTCCACACGTTATTTTGATTGGCACGAATTAACGACAAAAACAAGTGACAAGACCACGATAACGTCATTGCAATTACCCTACCAATTTTTTTTGTGACGACTTCAAAATATTGCAGCTCCTAGCGAACAAAACATACATATGTTAAGTAAGGTCGTACAAAGTATAGGTGGAGCTGAGTGGAGTGCAAGAAAACTACAAAACATATTTTGATGGAGCATCAGGGAATTGAAGAAGAAGGGTGCCCAGGTATCGTATTTCTAGATAATTGAACTTACATTGAAAATAAGAGCAGTAAAAGAATGAGGGAACACCGATATCGCAAAATAGAGTTATAGCGAAGTTTCGTGGGACACGCAAAAAAATGGAGGACAGGCGAGGGTGTAGGATGGAAGGGGGAAAGAGAAGAAAAAAAGAGGCAAGAGCCGATGAAGAGAGCGTCGTCACATTCATTTAGTGTCGATTGATGAGCGCCACTAATGAACACCGCCCAGCTTGAGGAGCGAGAGCGTTGCGCCCGCCTGCATATATTTTGTATCCCGCAAGCGATTCCTTTTCTCTTTATCTCTCTTTCTTTTTTTTTTTTTTTTACTTTGACTGCGGGCCGAAACTTGAACGAGCACGACGACGACGAGCTGCCGAATAATAAATACTCGCCCGCGGGCATTGTTCAACATACACTTGGGCCCGCGGTACAAGAGCGAGAAAAAGAAGGGGAAAAAAATGGAGAGCGTACAAAATTAGTGAAAACCTGAATAAAAAACAAAGAAAAACGATGAATCCTCATAAACGAGCAAGAAAGAATTGAGGGAGGCAAAGTCAATATCCAACCCTCCCTCTTCCTGTACTCAGGCGAGCGAGGGAAAAAATATTCTAGACAAAATCTAAAGAAACCAGAACCGAACTGTAGATGGCAAGGGCAGAAAAGACAGCGAGAGGAAAAGATGAAGTACGTATAGTCCCGCGAGCGTTCTTCTTGCGCCAACGCGCAGTATGAACCGATAACACGGGTAAAGGGTCATAAAGGTCTTAATCGAATCGAGGCCCCGGCAAAATCAACGATAGACGCTTCGGGGTCGGGAAAGAGAAAACAGAAAAGATGTAGCGAAAGATCTCGAGCAAGGGTTGCTTCCAGGCGAGAGCTGAGCAACTTTACTCGAGCTCTTATTGTTGTCCGGCGCTCGGGCCCTGGGCCTCATTTGTGGAGAGAGAAGGGAAAGCAGCGGGGGAGGAGGGCACCATGATTGTCTCGATAATGCCCCAGAAGCCTCTGCGGGCGCTCGGCGTTGGACACAATAACGACCACAGGCCCGAGCTTTCGTCAGTAACGATGAGTCTTTGCTGTCGCGTGCGTGTTAACGACTGGGACGGTTGAACGAGATATTGACCAAGTGATATGGTAGTCGCTTTATCGGCACTGTATTCTGACTTTAACTTACTTATTTGCTATATTTTTATGACGAGCGGTCTTTTGAGGATGGTTAATGTGCGAATTACCCGAGGGAGCGCCTGGAAAGATTAAGCGATCCGCAGGGGAGGAAAAAAGGGGGGGGAGGAGGTTCTGGTAGTTGTGGTTAGGAAAGGGGAAAGGGAGCGTATTAGACCAGGCTTTTATCTTCAATATAGGTGTCATCTGTTTTTGGTGCTGCGCCCTGGAAGGGTGACACTGGGCTAAACCGGAAAAGTTGGTATCTCTGAGCATCTAGGGGTGGAGGAATAATGTAAATAAGTTTCTAGCTTTCTGGGTAAAAAGAAAATGACGATTTGCGATAATTGTTTGCCGTTGTTGGTCTGGGACTCAACGATTCTGAACGGACATTGCTGCCTCCTTAGTGATTGTTGTGAAGTATTCTGTGGCTATGGAGAGGTATATTTTAACGCGTTTCTTGCATTTGCAGTCGAAATAAGCTCAGAAGTAGCCGCATGCGAATATATCAGCTTAAACTTAAGAACTATACTTCGACAAGAAGAAATAAAGGACATGAGAGGACAAACAGCTGACTACTAACGATGTTTTAGAGTAAACTTCTCCCTTGCGCGTTTCATTTCCTTTCATTGCCCACAGTGGAGCACGAGAAAATGATTCTACAAAATCCAATTGCACTGCTAAAAATAACTAGTGATAAAACAGTTAAAAAGTTATATAAATATTATACGGAAATACTTAGCAAATAGTTGTTTTTTAATTGATGCGTTACAAGCTTTTGCTGTGTCGTTCTGGGCTTGACGCTTCGTGGTTATCGTCTTCATTTTTTATGAATGGTGATTGGTGGGATGCTGACGCTATCTTTCGCGAGTTCCTCGATAGCGAGAGCCTCGAGCATCTTGCGTGCATGAAGATTGTTGTTACTGGCAACGATGGTTGTGGTGCTGAAGGCTGCACTGCACTGGCATGTCCTGCAATGAGCTGCCAGATGTCCTGCCTCTGTTTTCGGCATGATCGCCGGCTCTGTCGTTGATGCATCGGCCCGTTTGACCGATGTAGAATTTCCCTCATGAAAGGGGAATGTGCTACACCACCCCTGCTGTGCCTGGGACATAAACTAGCAGAACGAGCTTGTGGCGGATCAGTTCAAAAACAATATTTTTAGGTATATCTGAGTAATTACTTGTATAATTTGTTGAAGTAATTATCAGTTGTCTTTATTTGTCCAGTTGTTTTTTATGTCATATGTTTTTTGTGCTCTATGTGACCTCTGAAGCAACAGAAAACACGCAAGGAAGTTTACACTAAAACATCGTTTGTAGTCAGCTGCTTGCCTTCTCATTTTCTTTACTTATACGTGTTGAAGTATTGTACCAAAGTCCAAGCTGGTCTATTTACAAGTATCTAGTAACAAGCTCAACTCTTAACCGCTATTCAGTAACCGCAACTAATCCAGCGCGTCGAGTTAAAAATAACCCAAGGTTTGAACAGAAGATTCGTGGAATGTTTAGTAAAGGCATGAGGCCAAAAGAAATGCACCCGAACATGGTAAATAATATATATATATATATATATTATATATATATATATATATATATATATATATATATATATAATGACACTAAAGGAACAACAGCCTTGAATCTTTGCTAGGCTTGCACCTCACTGGTACCATTACAACGAATCACACTTATAAACCCCAACGAAGCACACTCTCGCTGGGATAGTCAATTACAGGAAAGATATTCCACATTTCCTACGAAAAAATAGGTGCGGCTCAGTGGTAAAAAAACAAAAACTCTTCCACCCATTCAAAGATTGAGACAGCACTCGTACAATCATGCTCATTGCTTAGATAATGCAAAAGGAAAAAGAAAGATAAATTGTCGCAGGTGCCGTGAAAACTGCCTAAATGTTGCTTGTTGGCTGTGCTTTACTAGAGTGGCAACATTCTTTGGAACGGCAAGGGCCGCCTTTTACAGACCGCGGCCACCATTCTTACTCCTGCCTTTTGACCGACACCGAAAACAAGCACACACTTGAAGAAACCGGTGACGTTGTGCGTTTTTAACATCTTTCTACGTCATTTTACAAGTCGTGATTCTTAACAAACATATAAACAGTTCACGAAAGGATGCATATAGTGGGAGGCAAGATGGCGGCTCCGTTGTCCCCACTTTGGGATGGCCGCCAGTTCAGCAATATTGGAAATTTTTGTGCCGTTGTAGAGACAGCAGTCACGAGCACGTGGGGCCAAGTTGTAATTAAAATCCACCAAGTAGACGTTCAGTCTTTTGCTCGAAAACAACCAAACATTGTGAAGGAGTTGTGAAAGGAGGCATGTTTTTGTTGGGGTAGTTCCTGAGGTTCTCGAGGGTACAACGTAGGCATGAACGGCAACCAATTAATGTATTCTAGATCGTTTTGAGCTAGAAATAATGAGCATCTTAAAAACCCAAAACAGGAATAAAAGTGCGAACGACGCACGAACCGCAGGTTTTCGTGCTTCCCGCAAAGATTTTCGGCTAACGCAAGAATTCGAGACTTCTGTGTGTATCCTAAAATGTTTTCTTCCTATAGGTGTCGGGTTTTCAAGATTCTGAAAATTCATCGGAACGCTTGCAAGTTTTTGTTCTCTATCTTGAAATTATTATTTGGTTTTATTCATTTATTCTTCAGGGTGCATACATGAAGCCTTCTCGATTATGATTGTGAATATGACACCAAGAAATCAATTTGAGAGAACGTTTGACGCTCTGCATCTTTCATTAAGGGTGCTTTGGGTTGCTTAGACCTTGCTTGGATTGTGTTTTTTTCAAACAATAGACCGATCTCACCAAGCGTTCGGCGCAGGCGTGACGCCGCCATAACTTTAGCTTACAGGAGGCAAATGGCAGTGCACGAAAGGGCTCGTGCTGTCTCGTGCTCCCCACGCACAGAGCTCCAGCGAGGTTGACGCACGTGCAGAAAGTCTAAAGTTCCCTCGATGCATCGTGGCAGCGGTAGCGTAGGAAAACTGGCTGGTGAGATCGGTCTATTTGTACTTGGAGAACACCGGGCCTAATGATAAAACGAAAAACCTCATCTGCATGTTATCAAGAGGGAATCTGAATTAGGAGGCTTGGCTAAACATTTTTAGCATATCCACTTTGCCGCTGCAAATGATCGTGTTCAGCTGTAAACTTCCCTAAAGTTAAAGTTTTTGGTGAAAAAAAAAACAAAAACAAAAAAAAACATAATAAGAAAACAAGTTGACGATAAGGCAACAATATTTCCGGTTCCCTCCAAGGTGTACATCTTTATCTATTTGTTTATCTCTGTGTTCGCTTAAAAAGTTTGTCTTACGGTTCTGGCTCTGCATATCTAGCATAATTCACGTTAACTTAATCACATGCAAGGCCTGATCCTATATGTACCGTCAGGCAAAAAACTAATAACTCCACGCGAGCAGGCGTTCTTTTTTCTTTTTTTCTGAGGAGCACTTGACTGGTGGCTAGCGCTCTAACTACTCCTGACATCACTCGCTCAAGCATGTAAGTCAGACAAGGGGGAGCTCATCAGCGTATACGAATGGCCGTTATCATCTGTGTCTGGGTCGATTGCCTCAGAAGTGCTAGCTAAAAAAAAAGAGAGAAAAAAAAGAAAAAGCTTAGGAAATAAAGATATAAAGGTAATATATATCCACAAAAGAAGATCCTTATTTTCATCTTCCATACCATCCCTCGCCAGAGTGATGGCCGACTTGCATTTACCTGGAGTCATATTTCTCTTTCACTTTTTCGCTCTTTTACAGGTGGCCCGGTTGTAGTGGCCATAGATCACAACGGTCCAAAAGAAGGGCATTTTTATCGGGTCATGCGTCGCGCCGGTGCTATCTGATATTTTTTTAAGCAAATGTGACAACACCATTGCCGAGAAGCTGGGGCACGACAACAGCATAAAGATTTATAGGTACGTTGATGATTACCTTGTGTTCAGCGAATTGGCAGAGCGATCGCTGGATGGCGTTGTAACCCGGATGCTCGATGTGTTTTCCTCGTGTTCTGGAGGTCTGAGGTTTACGCACGAGAAGCCGGTAGAAGGGACACTACAGTTCCTTGACCTCAAACTACGCTTTCTGGAGAGCCACATATGTTGGGCGTACGAGCCAAGATCTAAGAAACGCAACCTGCCGTACGAGTCTGCCCATTCAAAATTAGTAAAAAGGGCCATTGCTAGCACGTGTTTGGAGATGGCCCTAAAACGATCTTGTGAACATTCTGTGCAAGACAGCTTTAATCTACAGATTTCACGCCTGCAGAAGGCAGGTTTTCCACACGGATGCCAGACTGAGGTTGCGGAAGGATTGTTAAAGAAGTTCTAAGGGGCAACTAATCGGGCAAGAGAGAAGCCAAAAACGAGACCGGTAATTATTCCGTACTTGTATGCCATGTCCCATAATTTAAAGAAAGTTGCACAGCGGTTTAGAGTACCCGTAGTATTTTCAGCTCCGGAAAAGATGGCACGCTTGTGCCGTAGAATCAATAATCCCCAGACAGACATGGAGCAGTGCGGCACAAAACACAAAACTAAATATGCTGAGTGTGCCGTCGGAGTGGTTTACGAAATTCTGCTGACTTGCGGCTCCGTGTACATCGCCCAGACTGGTAGATGTGTCAATGATCGTGCACGGGAACATGCGGCAGCTATGAGAGCAAGCCCGTCAGGTAATTTAGCTGTTCATTGTAGTCGCTGCCTGTGCTCACCAGTTTTGCATGATGTGAAGGTTCTGGCGAAATATAAAGATAAAATATGCCGAGAAGTGCACGAGGCGTTTGAGATTAGAGCAAAGGGAGATGAATGCGTTAGCGAGCCTTTCCTTGCCCTCTCAGGGAAAGAGTTTGATTTTATCAAGAGGTCTTCTGGATTGATGAGATGAATAGGCGCTTTTAACGGCCTATATATTATGTGCTTTTTCCTAAATAAACTTTAGTTGCGAGTGCGCCTCGTCCTGTTTACTCTCCTCTTTGTCCTGTCGTTTTTTGGCGCAGTACATACTGATCACAACGGAAGTTTGACTGCCTTGAGGGGCTTCTCCTTGCTGCTTTATATGGACGATCCAGTCACGTCACCAGAAAAACAAAAAGCGGACGTTCACGAGGCGTAATAGCTTTTTGTCTGACTGTACACGTTATAGTTCTAACTCTGTGGACACATCCCGAATTCAGTTCTCAACTGTGGGCGCTAGTAATGTTGAACCACAATTTCAGCATAGCAAATGATTAAGTACGAAGAATAATAATCATCATCATCTTTTCTTAATTTTGTTGCATATGAACAACAATTGTCTTTGATGTGGCACATCGTAACACATATTACTACATATAAACTAAATTTATTATTTATTTTACTGTGCCATAAGACAGCCTCGCACAATTTCTTTACACCAGAGAGCCAGACCTAACAAGGAAAATATTCCGAATAGAAAACAAGGATGCAAGCTAGCTTCTGCAAGTTAAATATGGGGAATTCACTCGACGCTGGGGTTGTCTAAATTCCATCAGGAGCGCAGTTTTTTTCGCTTTCACAGTGACCAAATGCAGAGCAGAAAATACTTCCTTATTTAGATGCCGGAAGTACAGAATGCGCTTGAAGTTACGCACCACAAAAAGCTCAGAAAAAAAAATCTTATTCAGTCTTGACACAAGGCAAATATATCTTTAAAAAAGAAAATCAAGGACGATGGTAGTCTGTGATGAAATAACTTTCAGATTGCTGTAAAAACCAGCTTAAATATATCTACTCCATTGTCTCCCGAGCCTTTAAAGGGCATTTATGTTGAGTCTGCTACAACGAGGGACTCTTTTGAAAGCTGCAAAAAATAAATATCGTATGGACGTTTCCTTTTTTTCGTTACTCGGTAAAAAGAAGCAAACATATAGGAAAACTTTCTGACTAATGCAATGTGCTTTTCAGTGTCTTAGTGTCTTTGTAAAGTCTGATTGGAAGTTTATCTTCAATCGGGCTAATTAGTCAGACGTTACACAAAAGAAGACGTTTGTAGGAACAAGCAGACTGGAATTGAAGGGAATACTTACAAAATATAGAGAGCTCGCGCAAAAGTGTTTTGAAACAGTAAAACCAAAATAGCTTTCTGTCTGGTCTTTGTATATGCTATAAATAATGACAGAAATGAGTGAAGGCGTTAGCAGATGTTTCATTCTGATCGAGTTGCTTTTTTTAATGAAAAATAATCTCACTACTTTTGTGCACACATGTCTAATTCAGGATTTTATATTTAGCGCAGGATAATTGCAGCACAAGAGGAAGCAGATTGCATTTTATTAATGTTTAACTACTGCAAATGCAGATGCTTTAGAACAAAGTTTGTATTCTCGTAAAAAACCTTGTTATATTTTTTAAATAAAAATAGAGTTAGTGTTATCACAGAAGAAAACTAAACAAAAAATGTAAGGAAACAGGAACGTAAAATTAAAACTATAAAATTGATGGCATTGATTTTCTCAGTAGTAAAACTTACAGCGCAGGTGTTGAGTAAAGTAAATCTAAAAGTTACTATAAGCGAAGTACAAATGTAATGAGAGCAGTTGCGCTTCAACTAAAGTGGTAAGTACACCGGGTGCAATGAACTTGAAGTAAAGTACTATGAATGCAATATACTTTCAAAGTAAAGAACAAGTTCTTTTTATCACGATCTATCATAGTGCCTTTTTATTCCCCTATGAAGGGATTTTTTATTTGGAAGGCATTGCCCCAGGGGTAATTGGGGGTGCATCACTTATTTTCGGTAATGGCGACAAATATTGTATAAGGTCAAGTGGCTTTAGAGTTGGCAAATCATCATGTTGGGATACAAGTTTAACCAGGACCAATTTTGGGAAGGTTCTTTGAAGTCGGAAAGTACCAGAAAATATACTTTAAGTAAAGTATAGGTACATGCTCAGACAATGTACTTCAAATAAAATGCAACAATTCCAAACCTCCATGAAATAGTACTTTAGGTACAATACACTTAAAGTAACTTTCAACACTGGGAATATGTAACTATCAAAAGTTACATTTATAGAGGTGCAGTTTGATATCATCAGTGAACTTGGAAAGAGCTCACACTGGTTTTAAAACCACGTAAGGCAGTTTGGTTCTGATATTTCCTCATAAACGTTAACCTCAAGCCAAATTCATAGTCACTATAAAAATACCTTATGTAAAATTAATGCAATGTGATTTGAATACCAATAGTTAGATAGCCTTTCATTGCAGGAATTCGGGTATTCCCATATATAAACGTTAATCTTAAGAAAAGTGAAAATATTCCATACAAAGAATTTTAGAAAAAATTATTGTTTTGTGAGTTAAAAAAAATATTAACGAAACTAATTAAATGCATGAATTGTGCATCTGTTAATTGAGTGTTATATGTTTGCGTTTTTTTTTACAAGGTAATAAATTTAAAAAAAATATATTAAGTACGGGCTGTTTTCGGCGTGATTGTCTCAACCCATCAAATCGCGCTTGTATTGCCCGAAAATGAAACCAGTTTTTGTTCGTCTTAATTTAAGATTGTGCTCATACTTATACGTAATTTCTAGAAAATGCTGCTTTTTCACGACTCCAGCATGGTGATAAAACGCATCAGCCAAAGCTGTTGACCGTGCAGAATTATACCGCCGCTTTACCCTCACTTCTTGCACTCCTTGTCATTTACTTACCATCCCCTTCCCTGCAAGGTTCAAAGTAGTCAGCAGATAAGGTTTCTTACGACAGTCAAGGGAATTTAAAGGGGCGATGCAACAATTTTGGTACTTTGCGCAAATATCACTTAGAACGGATCTCTGATGTTAATAACCTATGAAACACGCGTTCGTTTTTCACCCCACGCAATAGAAGTCCCAGAAAAAAATTAAAGAAAAACGAGCAGCGTTCACCCCCTCAACTCGCAGCCAGAACAAGCGGCCAGGTAATCTGGAGCCGATTATATGCCGCCAATGTTGATCATAGCCACGCGCTGGGGTTGGCAAAACACAGGACACGCGCTGAATTTCAGACATTGTTATGGCTCGGCTATTGTCGTCGTTGCAGCGATTGGAAACTGGCCCCTTCCCCGAATGCTTCTCGAGCTAGGAATTATAACGAGTCCAAGTCGAGTGCTCACGCAATGCTCGGGTCCAGCCTTTGAACCGCATTCAAATATCGTCATCGGGGTGTGCTGCGATCTCCACGTTACGCCATCCAATTTTGCAAAGGAGAGATTGAATGAAAATGATCGCTTTTGTCCTTGAAATTACACCGCAACGAAGGAGTTTCTTGGCCAGTGGCGTTGCGTGCGAGTATCCTTGTGTCACACTTGTGCCAGTAAGCTCGTGTAAAGTGAAAAACATTCCAATTGAATATAGTTGCACCGCTCCTTTAAGAGCTGTTGAACCAATGTACATCTTAAAATTATAAAGTCCGGGAAGAATAAAACCCGAAGGCCAGGATGGATATGTCTGTGCGTGTGAGAGTATGAGGTAAGAAAGGGGACGGGGTATTGGTGCTCTAGAGTTGTCAGAAAAGCTTACCATTGAATCCGACTTTCTTCAAGTAATCATATTATTGCCACAATTTGGCGCGCAAAGTCAAGCATGAAACTTAATTCACATTCAGTTAAGGATGCCATCCTGAATAAGGGTGAGGAATCGCCCTATATTTTGTTTAATGCTCTCAATTAAGCCTTCTAAAGTCTTTCAAAAACTCATACACCGAACCGTCACGCTATCTCCCTCTTTGTAAAAGTCTGTAAGAGGTTTTCATAACCCTAGCTGGTACCCTCATATAACAAAATCGGAAAGAAGTATGTTCAAGCAGATAGTATTTCTAGTATTGTGCATACATTTCACAAATAGAGGTACAATGACCTTACCTGCCCCAAGCCTTCAACCCCAACTACGGCGCCCGAAAATCATCCTCCAATGATGTGTTTAGCTGACAATGCCGCCCAAGCATTGCAAACGGTCCCGGAATGCCCACAGACGACGTCACAGTAACCGCCGTGCCATGCTACCGGATGTGGCAATCCCGGCGGTTGTTTGTAGAAGTTCCGGCATGAAGCAGCCAGCGAATGCGTGTCCAGCTGCCGTCGCAGCGTCTCCATTTTGGTTGTTAAATTTTCCGTGGCTGTTAAGCTGAAAAACAACGTACAGCGTGTGCCATATCCACCTCCGCTCCTTCCGTGCAACCGCAAGGATCACGGCCGGCAACAGCATGACACAAGTGTGACGTCACCGAGCGAAAATCCTCGGGGACCACGAATGAGAATGCAGTAGACACATTAGTCGGAGTCGTGCTCCATAACTTAGCGAGAGGCCTGAAAGCAACGCGGCGGCACTCACCGAAGACCATCATGCTAGCCTCTGCGCTGTCCTGGTCGTCGAGTGTGAGCACCTCACAGCGGTACTTGCCGCTCATGTCGATGGTGGGCTTGACGAGGCGCAGCTGCCACGTGTGCGTATTGCAGGCGTCGGCGCCGCCCGGCGCGTGCGAGCGGTCCATGTCCAGGCTCTGCTCGTAGCGCTCGGCCACCACGGGCTTCTGCATCTCGGCGATCCACTGGTAGAAGGGCTGCGGCTCGCCGTTGAAGAACCACTTTACCACCAGCTTGGAGTCGGACTCGTTGCAGCGGTATTGGCAGTCCAAGTCGAAGGGACCTTCCAGGCCGCTCTCCACCACCCGGGGCACCGTGAGCTTGGTGATCTCAATCGCAGAAGCCCGGGGCACGCCTGGGAGCGGGAAAAAAAGATAAAGACATGAACAAGAAGTCTCCTAATATAAAAAAAAAACAACGGGCGAGCGATTTAACTTTCAACTTTTCTCGAAACTCGAGGCGGCCAACCAAAAAGCAAAATACATCTTTGTGCGTGTCGTCCTTTTCGGTTCGCCAGTCTCTATTTTACAAGATATTGAACATGCCTCATCTTTTTCACAATGGTACTGGCAGTAGGCATGTGTGAAACCAGAATTTATCGTACGGATATACCGGATATTTAAGCAAATGAATTAAAACATTTCTACCATTAAGATTTTCTAGAAAATAAAAAAAGAAAAATAACCTCTTCCCAGGAAAATTTTGCCAACCACGGCGAACGTCAAGGGTCGCAAAAGCTGGAAGTTTAGTTGAGTATTTCTTTAAAATGCACTAAACAACTTTTAAGTCGTGAAAATAAACATATTTTTCCTATCAGAACCTTGCTGAGCGTCATCAAAAACGCCTAAATCAGTCTATTCTAGAAAGTTATAGAGCACGTCTTAAAGGGGCACTGAGGAGGTTTCTGAGATCGCCTAAGTATGGTGATGAATCACTCTGCGGGCTCTAAGCATCATAGAAATCTTTAAATCACGACGATGCACGACCGATTTCCCCATTCGAAAAGCGATCAAAGATTGAATGCGCCGAAGTCATCACAGAGAATGGGAGGAGCGTGGTTCCTGTAGCCAGAACTACTGTGACCAATGAAAACGCAACGTTTCGTGGAGATTGCGAACGTTGTTCTTATAAAATGTCTATGCTTTTGTAGATAAAAAGGGCAAACGAGAGTACGAGAAAGATTTTAATTTTTCGCAGAGTGGAAATGTAATACTGTGATTGTCACGAATCGCCGAAATTTCTTCTTTTTTTTAATGTTGTTTTGTCGTTTTTTCTGCGTTTCTCGTGTGTGGGTGGTATGTCGGAATAGGCCGGGTATCCCGAAGAGAAGTGACCGGGGAATCGGGGACTTGATCTTTATCTCTACTCCGCCTTGTGTACGCGGCGTACCGAGAACTGAAGGCTTTCTGTGTGTGTAGTCTTTCATTGGGCCATGCCGAATGTACGGAAGGGAAGCTTGTCGCACCCTGGCTTTCTTTACTTTAAAGCCGTTTTGTGTAGGCGTCGCACCCTGGACCGTAGGTTTATTTTGTTTGTGTGGGGTTTGTGTTCGGTCGCGCCATGGGGGGATGCCGAAGGGGGACGGTCGGGGGTCTGGCTCGTTAGCGGAATGGCCGCTTTCTTTACGCGTCCAACCGAGGGTGTCGGGTGACTACGTCCTCCGAAACCTCCCAGCGACGCTGTTGAAGCTGGATGGAATGAAGAAGTAATTTTCTGTTTGTTTGCTTGGTTGTTTGTTTGTTTTTCTCCTGGAAAAAACGAAAAGGAAAAAGGGAAAAATTTGCGAAACTAATAGTTCTGATTGGAGCCAAGAAGCTCGGTTCTGATTCGTCAACGTAAGTGTCCTCAGAATGCTGCTATTGCTTATAAATAGAAGTGAACTGGTGGGAAAAGAGGCACGGAATCCCGAGAGCAGTCGGAGACGCTGCTCTCCCGTCCAGCGGGCGTGAAGACGACGGGGATTTGAGCCCGCCGTTGGAACATCATTGTTCTTCTTCGAATTTCGTTGGTTTCCTGTGTAGTACCGTGTGGTGCTAGTGTTGCAGTGTGAGTGCGTGAGAAAGTGCGCCCGAGAAAATCGTCCGACGGACTGGACCAAGACCACGGAGGAGGCATCCAATTCCTGGACCACCGACGATTCGGCAGATAAGACTTTTATTATCACTTGAATTTTGTTGCGCCCGTGCCCATCGAGTCTGCGGCTTGTATTGAGCGACACTTCGGGTTATTCTGTTTGTTCGCGAGTGTACGTCGCCTACGGTTTTGGCGAGAGCTTTTTGTTGTTGTTTGAAGTTAGTAAATATCTTGTGATTTTATCCTATACCCTGTGGTCGCCTCCCCTGCTCATTTTTACACCAGGCGTGGACCTACCGCCTGTCAACCGGTCGAACATATTTTTTTTTTGTTTTGTTTTGTTTTGTGTGCACATAAGCTGTGGCCTTTGTCTTTTTAATGTTGTTTCAACTAATTTACATACTTGCCCACGCACGTTTGTGAAAGTGATGCTCATCTCAAACACAACGCACTATTTTTTTTTTTTCCACGGAAGTGATGGTCCTGTCGTCTGCTCTCGAGCGCGCGCTCGCTCGTAGGGTGACCACCTTCCTGCTAGTGAAATGCGGGACACGCGGGGCAGAGGGGGAGTGGGGAGGGGGTGATTTTTAAGACTCAGACAACGAACCAATGCTCTGTTAGCACATTTATTATCGCGTACTGTTTATACACATGCTAATTATATTGCAACAATTAGGCTCAAAACATTTTCACTACCAGTGATAGATTATTTTGAATGCCAAAAATGGTATTAAATGTGTCGAAGTTGAAAACATAAAAATCGACTGTACCAGAACTCAACGCATCAAACGGATGCGTTGAGTTCTGAAGAAACAGTAAATATTTTTCTGGTTATTGTTTCCTGTCCACGCTTACTTCTATCAACATGGTCCTACACAAATTTTTAACATGATGTTCTCTTTTGACCGTTGCATGTGTGCATGGCTGCCTTCACTAAAAAAAAAAAAAAGAAATCCACAGCAACCCTTTTGCATTGGCATGGTGCTACACAAATTTTTAACATTAAGTATTTTTTTTTAACGTTGCATGTGTGGCTGCCTTCACTAAAAAAAGAAAGAAATCCACAGCGTACCTTTTGCATTGGCACGTCAATTTGAAAATAATTACATTATATTATATTTAAGATTTTGGCGAGAATTGTTTCATACAATATTTTCCCACCAAAGGGAGATGCACAATGGTGCATGCGCGTCGGTTTTCTAGCAAGAACGGTGGTCGCTTTCCGCAATGCTTGGATAGATCATAGATCATGGCGTACCATTTCGATTCACACAGTTACTAGCGAACTCCGCACTTCCCCGTGTCCCATTTTTCGGCAGCAGCGCGTTGCGGAGGGAATTTCACGACAGTGTGAAATGCGGGACATTTTGTAGATTTGAGACTTTCTCGGGCGGGACGCGGGACACCAGCCCTCAATGCTGGAAAGTCCCGCGAGTCGTGGGACGGGTGGTCACCCCACTCGCTCGCCTGACTCATCGCATCGTTCTTGCTCGCGCAGATTCTGTCTGCGGCGCAGGTGAATACCAGGCTTCCTCGAGAGGCACCGAGTTGGCAAGTGCCAAGGCGCGATGAAGCGACTGCTGCGATGATGATCGACTTGGTCTGGGCGTCCGAAGTCCGGGCTACATCCGGGCGACGAGCCGCGCGCATTTGAGATATCACTCCGCGGATCCGCCAGCCGGAGACGCGATGATCTTCCGCTTGCTATTGCCTGACAGTGGTTCCGGTTTCGGTAAAGGCTCTACCCCTTCTTTGTGATGATCTCGGTGCGTTCGATTTTTGATTGCTTTTTTTAGGGGCGAAGCTCCTTATCCTTAGCCTTGTCCGTCCGGCGTCCGTGCTCACATGGATCTTGTTGGTGGTTGTGCTCATGCTCGTGAGCTCACGTGCTCACGTGCTTGTGTAGGGCAAAGAATAAAAAAAATAATGAAAAAGAAAGTTTGCACAGTCGACATGATTCGAATCTATGCGGGGAGACCCCAATGAATTTCTTGTCCATCGTCTTAACCACTCGGCCACGACGGCAGGACGAGTAGGGGGCTCTCAGATGTGGTAGTAAATTAAGAGCTGGGGATGTCATGAATGAAACGTTTCATGTAGCCGCTCAACGTCTATACAGGAGAGGGTGCTGCGGTGAAATGCGTACATAATCGCGTTAAACTTTGCATGCATTGGCTCAACGTTTACAGACGACAGGACGCTGCGGTCGAATGCTCAAAGCGTATGGAACCACGTTCCTTATTACACATTCTCTTTCTGACATGGATGAAAACGAATGAAAGGCTCGGCATGCTGCGGCTCAGCGTCTACGCAGACAAGCACCACCAGAGCTTCGCCCCAATCAACATCATTCACCACGTGGAGATACGGTAATTTTTTTAATGGGGAAATAGGTCACGCGTCGTAGTGATTTAAAGATTTCTAGGGTACTAAGGGCCCGCATAGTGAATTATCACCGTAGTTAGGTGGTCTCAGAGATCTCCACAGGCTCCCTGTAAGTGAAAGAGTACGCGAAGTTACCACAAGTGCGGCGAACTCGAGATTAACGGTAAAAAAAACGTCGATGATAGGAACATCGCTCGCCTTTTTCGCGTTGTCCGCGCAAGCTTTCGCTGTAAGACTAGGATAGGCGGTACAAGCAGCTCATCTCTTTCATGTCTATCCCGCTGAGTGGTGCCGCTTCCCTGGGAGTTGGGAATAGCGTATTTTAGCCGTACGTTGGCTACCACAAAATTACGTATGTACGAGAAGCAATACGCCCAGATGAAAAGGTGAAGATTGAATAAAAGATTTCAGGCCACCTCGTCGATATTCTAAAGCAACGCTCAATCACGGTTGAAAGAAAACAAACAAGTATTCGATATACGCTCAAGGCAACATTGATAAAAAAGCTCTTTAAACCTATTTAATAAATTAGTGTCATAAGATATCTGGTTTTCTAAGTATTGTTATCGCCTCCGTAATGGCGAAAACACGCATCCCACATTATCTTCGGGTACGTGGTGTACCCGCTCCGCAAAGCAATATTTACCTCTATATTCAGAATCAATGAAAAAACAAGAACAAAGCGGGAACATAAATTATCGATCGGGTTAGTAGAGTACAACCCCGCTCGAGTCACTTAACCAAAGTGAATAAAAATCAAGAAAAGAAGAAAAAGCAAGAAGCCTCGGGAACTTCATCGGACTATTGAATTCACCGCCCCGCATTCCCGTCCAATGAATACAGGTTCTCTGCCGCGCGATAAATTATCATCATTAAAACTGTTTCCCGTCGGGCAACAAAGGCGCGGTGAAAGTTGCCAAAAAATCAAGGAAAAAATCTCGCTAAAAAGGCATACGTAGACACAAGCATAAAGAAAGAAAAGCACCGAAGAAGCAAAGGAACTTTAACGAAGGAAAAGAAAAGCCGATCCCCCGCGCAAGTCATTAATGCGGAAAGCCAGAAACGCGTAAAGCATCCCCCCTCCCCCCGCTTCTGTCGCCCATCACACGGCGGCAAGCACAGGGTCCCTTCTCTCGGACAGAGCACCAGCCTCCCCCCCCCCCCCCCCACTCCTCCCCTCCCCATGGACGCCCAAACTTTTCCTTTGCAGTTTAAACGATGGTAATGGATCCTGCTCTAAGGGCATAAAATTCCCTCCCACGGCCTGCTGACTTCCTTTTTCTTTTTCGCGACACCTGCCATTGACAACAAACCCGAGGCGTCAAAAGAACAGCGGGACAGGGACCACGTGGTCTGCGCGAGTCCCTCTAACTTCGGGCCTGGTTCGAACCCGGGGCTTGCGCCAAGGAGCTGGGGGACTCGAGGGGGGCCCTGCGCTGTCACGCCGGCCCCTCCGCGTCATTCATCATTGCTGGGAACAGCGAAGGCCCACCTCTCCTAGCCAGCCTCATCCTTCCGGTAGGAGCTGCTAGCTTCCATAACGTAGAAAAAGCGCGAAAGCAGGGAGGTGTTGTAGTTCCCGCTTGTTTTTCTTTCAAGCGGCGGCGTCGATGGATTGTCCAACGGCACATCAAGAGGCGAAGAAAGCCGTTGGCGGGAAGACAACCGGAAAGATGCGGCCGGTGACAATGGAATCTTCTCGTAAGAGCGATGCTCTCTACGAATGTCCGTCTGGGGCCTCTGGTCGACACCAGGAGTGTCGAAATTTAAAGCCTCGGTACAGATTTAGACGCCCCGGCGAGACCACTTTTGGAGACGTTCGCAACACGGCAACGAGGGGTGTTACGAAATCGCCGGACAGAAAGGCGTTTGTGACGGCCTTTTAGGAGCGTATAACAGACGTTCAAAGGAAGATAACAAAAACAAAGGGGAACTCCAAGAGGGTCGATGGCCCAGTGAGTTAACACGCAGCAGCAGCTCAATGCACGCAGATCGAAAGCTAACGTTGTGAATCCACGGACGATCATTAGATAGATTTAGAATAAGGGGCCTCAAAGCTTTGGTTTTCCGGAGTAGCTAGGGGCTTCACACTGCGCATTTGCAGGAGGTCTGCGGTGGCGCAGTGCGACGGCCAGGCTTCTGGGGGGACCCAGAACGCTGAGGTACCTCTTTTCTAAAACATTTTATTCCTAAGTTCCATCTCCACCCTGACCGATTTAATATGGAAGAGCAAATTAAATGTGTGCGGTCCTGCGATCGGTGAGAAAAGACCTGACGCTCTTAGCGCGAACGCAACTACGACGATTGTTTGCATTTTACTTCGAAAGGGCATAGCGGGCATCAAAATTTACCACTTACGTTAGTGGCCCAATGAAGCACTTTCTACCAATATATAAATTTTTATGACAGTCATTTAATATTCAAAGGAAAAAAAGAAGAAAAAAAAAAACCGGTGATGGCCTGTTGGCGCTAAGAGCGTTTCAAAGTGTACGTTAAAAAGAAAAAAAAATCCGGAATTGCAGTGGCCGAATTGCCAGTTTATAAGGTTCTGTCCAGTTTGTCTTCTTCTTGGCCTCGCTGCGCGAAGGTTTGTCAGTTGGTTGTGGGAGTAACGAGTGTGGCGTTTGCTTGAGTTTTTCGTGTGTCACCGTACGCGGCTTCTTATCGCTTGATTATATTTTCTCTTTTATTTTAACCCCTGCGTTCCGTCGCTTCTTTGTTGACTGCACACCGGGCGTGGACCGATCGTTTGTCACCGGTCCGAACCTAAAAATATTATTCTTTTAAATAATTTCTCGTTGAATCTCGGAGTGTTTTTACAGCGGAGCTGTTAGGGACTAGTTTCCGCAGGATCGTGTCCTCCGCAACGAAATGAGGACACCAAACTCTGGATACCTACCGCCATCCATAAGCGACGGCGGCAAACCACGTATCTGGTTGCCGCTGTCGCTGATAGATGGCGGCAGCCTTTCCACTCTGGCTTGCCAGCTTGGTGCCGGCTATTGCTTTCCATCCTACAGCTCCCCTAGCCTTCCTCCTTCACCAAAGTGGAAAGGATGAAAGTCTTTTCGTCAGCTTTATTCATTTCGCCCCTGCTCCCTGACACTCAACCTGTTTCCGTGTAATCAACGCAATAACGAGAACGGCAGGGATGTCAGTCGAACGCCCTGCATCCAGCGCGCGCTCTGCACTCTCCGAAATAAAGGATGCAGCACTAACACCTCTTGTACCATATATAAAACCCGCAAAGCTACAATTCAACGTTCCAAGTCCTCTGACGTCGAAACGACGACAACAACTTTCACGAGCAGTCTGTTAGTAAGGGGATACAACCGATTAGAATAGCTAATGCACGCATTAAAACTACAAGAAAACACTCTAGGTTCTGTTGGCCCTCCTACAAAACCTCAGTGGGTTTTTTTTTTTTTTTCTAGTCGTTGGCACGTGCGTCAACTATTTAGTAAGTTGTATCACACCGCTGTCGAGCCGCTCGCAAAAGTTGGTATCGTCAGTTCGACGTCGGTGGACTGAACGTCAAAACATAGTTTTGGGACTTCTTGGATAAATAGGAGAAGGGGTTTAAGTACTACGTTCCCTTTTAATGCGAAGCATTATCTGTGACAAAGTGAGCCGACGTCATCAGCTCTAAAGCCGCGCCAAACGGCACCTTAAATCCTTGCTCCAAGTGAAGCCAGCTCTATGAAACCACGCGAAAAGCCTAGACAACGGCACCTAGTTTCCCCGATCCCAAAGGAGCAGAGGGAAGCTGATGGATTTCGGCTTTAACCCCAACGGCTGGCGCGCGTCGTAGTTTCAATGAACAATGCTCCCATTGGCCACTGCTCGTCAGTTTCAACGACCGCCACCCCATGGCGCTACGTGCTTATCAGCGCGCCGGTAACACGAAGCGTCCAAGGTCAGCGCAGCGGGGAGAACGGTCGCTCTGCCGTCGACGCAAATACGTCGCAGATGAAATAAGGCAGTGGAAGAATGACGTGCAGGATTATGCATTCACAACTCATAAGAAGTACTTAGGTCACGGTGTAAGATACACTCTTTAGGTAAAGACACGGCAGGGCTGAATACGCGACGCGAGGAATCAGCGTTCGATCGAAGGGCATCCTAAAGGCTGCATCATTTCGCGGCCTCCACGCCCGCGGCTGACAGATTCGCCGGCGGCCAAACGGCGAAACTGTGTGAGAGCGAGAAAAATTATCTTGTTGCCATGACAACCCGGTACACCATGGTCTTTCTGCACGTGCGACAACCTCGCTGGAGCTCTGCGCGTGTGGAGCATGAGACGGCACGAGCCGTCTTGTGCACTGCTGCCTGCCTCCTGCGTCTTACACCGTGCCCACGGGTCGACGACTCATCTGCCGGCGCCGCTTGAAAGCATAGTGAGAGAGAGAAAGCGAAGGTAGGAACAAATACTTTACTAGGGGGAATACATTCCACTCCTCTCAAATACAATAGCCTCGGCGCGGAGAGGTTTTCTGGGCTTGGCGAGAGCCATCTATCGTCGGGGAGGTCTCGGCTATCGCGTGGTAAATTATGATATTGATGATGGTTGTTCTACATACCCAATTCATTGTTGTGGAAATGCGCGTGACACGTGCCGCGTGACACTTCTAAGAATAAAATTGCGTCTAAAATCTAGCTCAGCGATGCGCTAAATACTTTGCTGCACTGTGCCGCCATGATCTTCCCAAGGGTTGCACGTTGCACGTGCCTCGTGCATCGACGCACCTTGCGCTACTTTTGAAAGATGAAGGGGCTTTAGGTGGAAGCGGAGACGACACCGCCGCGGCCGCCGCGAAAATCCACGTGCACTTGCGCGTGGAATGACGCGGACTTCCCCTCCGTCATTCGGCGCTGTAGGCGTTCTGTCTAATGCAAATGAGCAGAGTGGAATGTATTCCCCCTAGTAAAGTATTTGGTAGGAACAAATACTTTACTAGGGGGAATACATTCCACTCTGCTCATTTGCATTAGACAGAACGCCTAGAGCGCCGAGTCCAGCCCTGACGGAGTGGAGGTCCGCGTCAGTCCACGTGCAAGTGCACGTGGATGTTCGCGGCGGCCGCGGCGGTGTCGTCTCTGGTTCTACCTAAAGTAACTGTTCCACCTAAAGTCATGTTCCAAAAGTAGCGCAAGGTGCGTCGATGCACGAGGCAGGTGCAACGTGCAACCCTTGGGAAGAGCATGGCGGCACAGTGCAGCAAAGTATTTAGCGCACCACTAAGCTAGATTTTAGACGCCATTTTATTCTTAGGAGTGGCGCGCGGCATGTGTCTCGCGCATTTCCACAACAATGAATTTGGTATTTAGAACAACCATCATCAATATCATCATTTTCCGCCCGATAGCCGGGAGCTACACGACGATAGATGGCTCTCGCCAAGGCAAGATAACCTGTCCGCGCCAAGGCTATTGTATTTGAGAGGAGTGGAATGTATTCCCCCTAGTAAAGTATTTGGTAGGAAGCTCGAGCTCAAACGGGAATGCTTCAGCTCCTCCCTGGTGTTCTCACAATGTCAGGGAATAGGGTGTTTTTTTCTCGCGTATGCCCCGCCCTGTTTCGCGAAAAACGTTTCAGGTTTGCTTTCCCGTGGTGCACGCAGGCGCCAATCGTAGTTATGAACGGAACAAGCATTTAGTGGGTGGCAGGTTAAGAGTAAAGTGGAAGCTCCTCCCTCCTCTTTCCACTTTAGCAGAGCGAACGGTGGAGAGGAGGTCGCCTCCTCTGCAGCGTTCGCTCGTTTAATGGGGAGAGAGGTGGAAGGGGCTACCACTTTACTCTTAACCTGCCACACGCTATAGCCAATGAGCAGACACCGATTGCTCTCTGAATCAATACACCGACATACGCTGTCAAACGAACTACGAAAACCTTATGCCTCGTATCTCTGAAGGTTAGCTATAGTAGTTTTAGATCCAAAAGTGGCCTGAGTCTGCCCGCTTTCTGTCTTTCGTATCCCCACCTAATTTCGTTTCAAGTAGGCTGCCTTCAAACGATCGTTTCTAATATTCTTTCTGGAACGAGTCAGCATTTTGTGTGAATGAGGGACCGTGGGTCAAACGGCGTTTCTCTTCACTTTCTGTTTTATTTTGTAGGCATGGAACACACACGCGTTACACGGATGATCTAGTAGTTCCACTTTACCGGAAAAATCGAAATGTTTCCTCAAGATTAGTTTACGGTTACACAAAAAAGCCAAGCCGATAAAAATGAAGAGCGTAGAACGCATGAAGGGAAGAGCCTCAAGCCTTCTTCGTAACGTGCGGAGCAGAAGTAGTCTTGTAAAGGGAAGCGAACGCGCCAGATACGTGACCATTTGTTCGGACTGCCCCGCACCAAATCGAATCCTCACGCAAAACTTCCAGACACGCGCGTAGAATTTCGATTGAGAGCTGTACCCCTATCTCGCCCCACGATTAGAAGGTGCTTCGGCAATTTGAAATCCCCGTTCTTCGGACTGGAAAAAAAAATTAAAAAAAGAAAAACAAACAAAGCAGCACTTACCGAGAATTGTATCGTCAGTAAGCGAGGAATAAAAACAAAAAGAAGGTGCCCGACGGAAGGCAATACAAACAGGACCGGCAATCGCGGGTGGCAGTGACAGATTCGGCGTTCGGACGCCCCTAATCTATCACGGCGTCGGAGCAGCCGCACCGTGCTCGCTGACCGGCTTGTCCGTTCCAGCGTGGACGGCGACCGCCCGGAATACAGAGGAGCCGCCGCTTCTGCCGCGCTGGGAGACGCTCGAACGGTGGAGGGCTCGGCCGTCCGGCTACGTCACCGGACATCAGCAGAAGGCGCGGATCAACGCTGACGGCCTCGGCCGTTATCTGGGACTGCATCCGTCGGAATATCGGGGCAAACAATTACTCTCTCCTGGTCGAACAAAAGTCGAAGACTATCAGTTCGTGAGCGCCGCCTGGGGATAGGGGGTCGCGCCGACAGGTAACACCTCCTACAAAACAAGGCCGCACCGCTGGGTTTACTATTTTACGTACTGGAGGCCAGCACGGGGCACAGATTGGAAATGAGTGCTGCGTCGGCGATCGGCGAGATTCGGGTTATGTTCCGAATAAACACGATTCCCAGTCAGACGCTGCCGAAGTTGTCGCGTCCGTTCTGAGCCCTGCACTCGCCTCCAGTACGTGACCGTAGGAAGTCTGGAACTACGAAGCATTTGGTCGGGATATTCGCCTCGGAATAGTCCGGTCAACGACAGGGCCACTTGACGTGTATGGGCGCGACGCCTTTTTCTGATCACCTGCACGCGCGCTGAGAACTATGAAGTGAAATAAACACTATCAAAACCACTATCACAATTGTGTGCAAGAACGACAGTATCGTTAGTGGATCCCCATAAACTATTGTAATGGTCGCTTCTTGGGAACTGTCATTCTTGTCTTCTAGGTTGAGCATCACGTTCCTCGACCATGCGAAATAGCCCACTTCAGTGAAGTAACTTTGCCCCGCGCGTGCGTCCATGGTCGAATGACTCGCCACTTTTGGCCGGGGTGATAAGCTCTGGAAAGTCGCACCATGCGCAGCAACATGGAGGTTGAAGTTCCACCTCCGCTCCTCAGCCCCATGTGCCTATCCGCGTCGGCACTCTTGGGGCTGGTTTACACAGTTCCGTCGACCGCGTTGCGCTGCATTGCCTCGTGCAGCACAGCGTTTGCCTCGTTGCAAGGGTTGCCATGGGAAAAGCTCGTCGCAAGCAGTCTTCACGCGACGCATGTGGTTGCAGTTCTGGAACGCAACTGTGTGGACGAGTTTTTTACGTTTTGTGTTATTTATGTTGAAGAGCACCGTTGGATGCCCTTCCGAGATGTCAGAAAAATGGCACGTCCATAGAATGCGGGTGAATTCAGTATATTTTCATCTGGGAACATGAGGACGGAGTTTTACTACAGTTTTCATACTGTTATTCACTGTAGAACTTCGAGCATAAGACTGTTATTCACTGTAGAACTTCGAGCATAAGAGTACCCACGCAAAGTAATAAAAAAAATTGAGCGGCGTTAATCCTTCTCGCGAGATAAAAGATGTCCAAACTCAAACAGCCCAAACTTTTAGCTTTTCTTCACGGATGGGCAAAATACATGCAAATATGTATCGAAACACAAATACAAAATACTTTGTCAAAAATGTACTTAATTACAAACCTAATTACATAAAAAAAGCATTTAAGTACAAGATACAAATACAACCAAATGTATTTTGTCTCCTCCAAATACTTTTACAAATGCATTCCTCAGAATTTGCGTCAGCGACTTCAGGGCACCTGCAACGGGTTTCTGGGTATCTCATTTTTATTTTACATCGCACACTCGGGAGTTAGTGCGCGAGGCTCTAGTAACGTAATAGAAATATAATCACAAAAAAAAATGTAATCAACTTGGACGTAATGGGTGAAAAAAACACAGAGCTTCAAACTGATTTTTTTGTCGATTACATTTTGGTATAGACCAACAAAGAACCGAGACGACCAAGACGCGCAGCACTAGCTAGAAAATTTTTTATTGTTGCAACCCGCACCAGTCACAAAAATCTGGACAACCCGCGCATTTAGAATGTTCCAGGCAAAAATATGGATGGAAATCAGGCTGGAAAGCATCACAAGTTGTCAAAGGCACTTATTTAGCCAGTCTGCCTGTGACGTCGATTTCGTCACTATTCTTGCCCTGGACTAGCACCGTAATCACAAAGTCACTAAACGCTTGTGCTTGATTGAGAGACACTACATTCAGTGCAGAACGTAGTTTTCTTCCTGCTCTGGGCAGTGACAATAAATTTGAGGGATGTATTTTCGCTCACAAATTTGTATTTAATTACAATTGTAGTTGAAATACCTACGTTTTATTATTTAAATACACACGTCAAATACATTACGGAATTTGTAATTAAATACAAATGCAAAATACACAAAGTATTTGAAATACGTATTTCAAATGCTTGTCTTTGAAATACTGCCCACCCCTGCTTTTCTTGTACGGCACTGTCGACGAAGTGTACTATGAGCGGTTCGACGCTCCTTGTTTTAGGGGGCTTCGGTGTGTGCCCATGCTAGGGTACCCATTATTTTAGAGGTTGCCGCCAGGGCCCATGCAACGAACTTACGAATTAAACTCTAATTCCCCCAAAAACCTATGTCATGTATATTGTACAGCTTGAAAACACGTTACTTTAAGAGAAAGACGACGACGTTACAGACAAAACTAGCGACAAAAGGCAAAGTCGAACTGCACCACCTACTTGGGCCTTCACCAACTTCTGTGGATGGATAAGGTATCACGAGGTATTAATTAACTTTCTCGCTAACTATCGCCCAATCAAACTGCTCTTAACTTTAATATATTTGTATATACCTGTTCCTTTTTTATTTTAGTTCTCTCTTCTCATATACTGTAAATGGCTTCTTTTTCGCGGGCTCAGTTTTTGGAATTATTCGCGGCTTTTAACTTTGGCGACGCGGTGGGATCTTAATATAGACTCCAATATGTTTACATTTTACCAGAATTGTTAGGGGGACCAATTTTTCGCGTATTGTAGGCGAACCGCGAAATACGCGAACATTAAGTCCTCGCGCAAATTAAGTCATTTCTATTTTCGTGTTGTTTTGACTACTGTCCAAATATGCTCTTACTATTGCCTTTCTGCAAAATAGATGGGAACATTTAAGCTGGTACAGATATTCTGGTTTGTAACGAAACATGAAAACTATGGCCATATCTAAAAGTACGCTCCGAAAAATGCCGGAGCAAGTGCGTTATTTTGAATCATAAAAACCGTCGAGGTATCGCAAAGGTTGCTATTTGTTTATTGAGCGAAGGTGTGTTTGTATGAAATCACTTTTTCTCACTGTCCCTGACTGGCATTTAGGCTAACTCCTTGGTATAGCTGACGTTCTGATCATCACCATAAAATCTTTGCTTTTTTACGCGCACACGTGCTCAATTACAATAGTTTACTTTTATGCATCCTAATCTTCGTGGTTTACAAAAATTCAGCAGGACGGCGAGTCCTAAACGTGTTAACGACAATATAAATTGAGCTGACTGAAATTCTGTGTCAATATAGAATGCGTCAGCGGAGCATACTTTTAATGCGTGCATTCTCCGGAATCACGTTCACTTTTCAGAGTTGTCTGACGTGTACAGCCACAACACTACACCTCTACACAAACGTCTCCATCGTCTCAGCCTACACGACGGAACAGGCGCGGATCATGTTCTGCGTTTTCTTTTTCTCTCCCTCTCTCTCTCCCCGATATCGGAGCACGCTTTCTCCTTCACTTGATCCACGGTAGAACGAGCCGGCTGACGCGGGGCAAAAAACAAATCCCGAGCGCCGTTTTATGCCCACGTTTGCGAATTCTCAAGAAAGTTCACCTCCTTCGGAGGTCTTTCATCGACATTCTCCCATACTTTCTTTTTTCTTTGTCCTCCGAAAGCGCCTGGAGTTTCCAGCTCCGCTCCGTCCCCTTCCCCTCTCTCCCCCCTCCCCCCCCCCTCCCCCCCCCCCCTCCAAAAAAAAAATTTCCTCCGGCCTTTTTTGTTCTTCATAAGCCGAATCAAACATTTACCTTCATAGACGCCTCACAGCGGTGGCGAACTCTCTCCCCCCCTTTTTCAAATGTACATTTTTTTGTTTGGTCATTTGCATTTGTCTGCTTCTAGGACTCATTGACGCTC
This sequence comes from Ixodes scapularis, assembly GCF_016920785.2. Taxonomy (NCBI): domain Eukaryota; kingdom Metazoa; phylum Arthropoda; class Arachnida; order Ixodida; family Ixodidae; genus Ixodes; species Ixodes scapularis. The sequence goes on from NW_024609835.1 coordinate 225,836,930, forward strand.
GCGCCGCGGGTGCCATCGAGTGCCGAAAGTTCAATATTTGTTCTCGGGTTCTCTCCTTCCTCCGGCAGCTTCGACCGAAGAAAGCGCCGACCGAAGACAAAGAAGGAAAGGGGCTTGCAGCTGCAGAAACACCGCCTACTGCCGCCAAGTTCCACGGCTGCATAAGCCCAAAGAGCCCGCGGTATTCCAGAAAAATAATTATGGAACTCAAGGAGGGCTGCTAGAAAGACAAGAACTGCTGACGTCCGGGGGGAGGCCCGAGCTGTTTGTTGTGGCTTCCGAGAGCAAAGCTGGGATCGCAGCGGGAGAAGACTCCGACAGACATTTTACCTGACGTCCACTTCAAGTTTCATGCCAGAGATCGAGAGGAACCTCCGCCTTCTCCTTTCCCAGAGTCGAGCATACCTACCAGTTTCGTTTGTTCAGAACTCAACATTCTGCGCCATCCTATTCAGTTCAAACATCTCGTTGTTTTGTGCATTTTCTTTTATTAGTTCTGTTTCACCTTGCAGTTTGTCATTGTCGTAGGTAAGGAATTCAGCACATGGGATCACCGCGAGCGAGGTGAGCAAGGACCTTCACGGCCGCGAAAACGTCTTTCATTGAACAACTTTTTTTTTTTTTTCTAAGGATACTCGGGACCGGCGTTCAAAATTATACTTCAGAAGAACAGAAATTCTTTTTTCTGTTTCGATGGAGGAGGAAACGATCAGCGACAATGTACGGTCATTAATTACGAACTCACGTTATGCGTTATGGCAGTTCTCGGTCTCTGTGCGTCATCGCGGGTTGCAAGTCATAGACAAGAAGCGACGCTATGGCAGCAAAAATTGCGAAGCAATCCCTTAGCAGCCGGAGGTTTTAATTAACGAGGTAATAAAAAACGCAACATGCTCTAAAACAGTTTATTATAATCTACTGCTTTAACTTCGCAATGCCTATTATGACAAAAAGGAAGAGTAATAATGATACTAAACGTATGGCGCATTAAAATATTTACAAGCTTGACATTGAACGAGAATGAACTATGCTCTCCATTTTGCCTTGAGACATTCTTAATTAAGTAAAGGCTCGAGCGTAATAATTTAAGCAGAAAAAAAAAAGAAAACGCATAAAAATAAGTAGGTGCGTAGTAGTAGGGTTTACAGCGTGAGTCTCCGGGTAATTAGAGCGAGTGCCAAAAACACTTCATTAAAGAGTACACCCAGAGCGGTGGGACGTTCGGGGCCTGTTTCTAAGCTAGAAACTTTATTGCGTCGTGCTCTATCGCTGCCTGCAGAGTCCGCCGTGCCCCCGTGATGTCATTAGACTTGAACTTTCTTCTGAGTACGTCCAGCAATCAGTTAATAATTCTAAAACATTTTATTCGTCGCTTTGTCTAATTTAGGGTTCAGAGAAGAATGGCGGAAGCCCTGAGAGATGTCGACGTGAGAAATTGTGGAAAGTGAACTCCACTGCGGAAAATTACGACCATCACTTTATTAGTATACGCGCCTTAAAATTGCAGAGCAAAAATGTATGTCCTTTCGTGCAATACTTCTTTGAATGTTTCCTTAACTCTGCTTACGCTTCTATGGTTACTGCAACGTGCAAACCTCACACTAGATCTCCTCTCTACGAAAAAAGAATCTAAAAAAAAGAAAACATAAAGAAAACGGGCAGTGAATACACCTCTTTAGCTCGAAGCAATAACAAAAACGTTCAGCCTTTCCACTCTGGTGAAAAACGAAGATTAGCGAAGCTGTGCTATGATGGAAATGAAGTAATGGCCGGCCGCAAGCCGGCAAGCCAGGGTAGAAAGGCGCGAAAGGTTGCGCCATCTATGAGCGACGGCGGCAAGGGGACAGCCGACAAGCCATTTGTCTGGTTGCCGCCTTCGCTGATAGATGGCGGTAGCTGTCCAAAGTTTCGTGTCATCATTTGTCTGCTGACGGACCCGATACTTGGGAAACTAGCCCTCAACAGCTCCACTGTAATAAGTTAAGAAAGGATTTTGTGCCGATTAGCTGTTGTCAATAATCATCATAGCCAGAGACTGTTAAAGATCGGCTATTCCCGTCATTGCAGCGATTGGAAACGAGCTACTACCGGAATTCTCGTCGATTGCCACGATCCCTATTCAGTGCACATGTGCTCTTCCTGTCCATTCTATGAGCCGCATTTGATTTCCGTTTCCCTGCGGATACATGAGCGCTGAACTCCCTGGCACTACATGGGTAAATATTGTGCGGGAGAGACTCAAAAAAAATTGTTCGCTTTCCTTCTTAAAATTTTATCGCCAAAGGAAGCTGCTCGGTTGATGGCGTTGCTTCCAACCTCACTTCGGTCGCTCTAGCATATTAAGCTCGCGTAAAGTGAACAGCCAAAACCAATCTCGTTTAACTCTTCCTTTGTTTTTCCTTAAGCTGCGTGCCTGTTATGCAGTGCGCAGACTAAAATAGGAATAAAGATATCGTGCCAAAAAAATTTGATTATTTTTGTTTTGAATTCTTCGTAAACTACTTGAACTGCACGCCCAAGTCCACAGTTTTAGAACCATTGTCAATCTAAAAATGAAAATTTCAGTGTTCATAATTGAACCCTGGTGACCAAGCAACCGGGAAGGAATTTCTACGTCACCAGCTAATGTCTTGTTCCACGCTTTCTCAACTGTGCCGGAAACCAACCACCGCTGTGGCTGAGGCAAAGCTTAAAGGGGCCATGAAACGAGTTTAGGATGGGATAAATTATTTTAAATTGGGACTTTACCAATCGCATATCGTTTAGTTGACCAAAAGAAAGAGGGTAGAAAGTGAACAGCCAGCTTTTCGGTACGAACATTTGAAAATATAGCGGACTATTTTGTACTTTCTTTCCTTCGAAAGATCTCCGTCAGATCACTGTGATACATCCGCGGTTCCGAAAGCGCGTCAGCAGTGCCAACCTGACGTCAGCCGAGCCCAGCCCACGCGTTGGACACGAGAACTGCGTCACTCGGACGTTCTCGCTCGTCAACAATAGATCCGTCGACGAATATTCGGATTCGCGTTCGTGGCCAATGAGTGCCCTGACTGAGCTTATCGTCACTGGGGAATGACAAGTTCTACGGTGTGCATAAAAATCACGGTGGAAGCTAAGAGCCATCGCACCGGTGCCGAAAAATGTCACGACGACGTGATTTCACAATTCGCATTTGAGTTGAGGATTAAAGCTAAGGAGGAAGAAGTATGAAAATCGTTTCATGACCCCTTCAAGTCGAGGTCGCCCTACATGAAAACAGACTGCAGATGCTGTCCAAGAGATGTTCGAATCGTGCACAGGGATGTATCAGCATCTTGTAGGCCTGTCAGCGGAGAATTCTGCCACGACGGCTGCAGCGAACGCCGTGTCTCTTGTTACAGAGCACCAGGCGGGACACTCCCTTCCACAAGCTGCTCAAAGTAAAGGAAACAAAGCGCCGCCATTCTGAGTTCTACTTATAGGCGGCTACAGCGAAATCGTCAGCTCCTAGCGACTGGAACGGAAAGCTGTCACGGCAGGTTCGCTCTGCGGCCTTCTCGAGATAATCAGATATCCGCAGCGCCAGCTGGTCACGGTGTAAGATAATACTCTTCAGGTGAGGACAGCGCGCTCCTCGCGCAGTGCAGATAAAGTTCGCTTTTCACTCTCTCTCTTTCTCTCTCTCACCGTGGTTTCAAGCGGCGCCGGCAGATGACTCGTCCACCCGTGGGCACGGCAAAGACGGCTCGTGCCGCCTCATGCTCCACACGCGCAGAGCTCCAGCGAGGTTGTCGCTCGTGCAGAAAGACCACGGAGTACCAGGGTGTCATGGCAACGAGATAATTTTTTTCGCTCTCACACAGTTTCGCCGTTTGGCCGCCGGTGACACTGTCAGCCGCGGGCACGGTGGCCGCGGAATGATGCAGCCTTTCGGATGCCCGTCGGACAAACACTATCTGATTCCTCGCGCCGCGCGTTAAGCCCCGCCGTGTCCTCACCTAAAGAGTGTATCTTACACCGTGGTGCTGGTCAAAACACCAAGCCGCGAAAGCACGTTCAAAAACACGCGATGAAAATCGCAGTGAGAGCCAATAAATAAGCTACGCTTCGGAGTAACAACACTTCCGGGCGATTTCGGTGCTCCAAATTGTGGTTGCCAGTTACGTAACTTATAATCTGAAATCGCGGGAAACGTTTTTCGTCGATCGGAAGCGTTCAAAACGGTCCGCCGCCAGAAAAAAAAAAAAGTGTGTATCGCTCGAGTTTCCTGACACCGAATCTAAAATTCAGGAAGCCGCATTTAGAACTTGTTGCGAACGCCAATTACGCCTGACAGGCACTGAACACCAAAAAAGCGGCGTTCACGAGGGAGTCGGGAAAGTGAGTGCAGATACTCTAAGCTTAGATTATTGAGTGCATCTTGTTCTACCATTAAGATGTACAGCAGTCACGGCCACAAACGGAACGCGCCTCTAAATTGTGGTCTCCCATGCAGCAGGAGCATGCCTTCGTTGCGGTACATCTCAAAGAGAAAACAACGATTTTAATGTTGCAAGAACCTACACCGTGTTGTATTTCGTCTGTCTTAGCAGAAGAAAGCACGTCGTTTTCTTCCCAAATGCCGCAATTCGACCGTCTGATTTAAATCAAAATATATTTTTCGATCTACAGTCAAATATGGCGGCCAGGAAACCCAAGGTGTGACACCCTTATGGGGTTATGATGATGATAATAATAATAATTTCATTTCATTTTTCATTTTTCATTTCATTTAATTTATTTAGATACCTTCATAACACTATAAGGTGAACGGGTCGGTCGAAGCCAGTAGAGGCTTGAAGGACAGAACCCAGCAAATGGAATGTCACAGATAGCACAGAAGAAGTCAGTAGAGGACACATTTAAAACATGTATCGCACTATGTGAGTAACAAAAAATAATCACCCCACAATATCCCACCAAACATATTAGATACAACATATAACACAACAATACCTTATTGAAATTATACAATGAATTGAAGCGTAAAACTGTTCAATAGATTTTTCAATTTTACCCTATTGGTAGCTTCAAAGAAGTGGTCGGGGAGTCTGTTAAAAATGTATGGCACATGATAAGAGCGCTCTCGCTTACCATATCTTGTGAAACACTGGGGGTTATGAAGCGATCAGGTTAATAAGGTTAATAATAATAATAATAATAACATATTATTGTTATTATTGTATATGTATATATACAATAATAACAGTGTATACATTGTATACAGTGCCGAAGTTTTCTTAAAAGCGGGTGTTCCTCAAGGTTCAGTTCTTTCTCCTCTTCTATTTAATATATATGTGAATGATATGTCTAGCATGGTATAAAACTGTACCCTATTTCATTATGCTGATGATACACTCCTACTAACGAGTCATCGGTCTTATCATACAGCAATACAAATGCTTCAGGAATGTACACATAAACTCATGGAATGGTTTGAAATTAATCTTATAAACATAAATATCTCCAAAACAAAGCTTGTCTGCTTTCGCAATCCTTTAAAAGTTGTGGTTCTAAATATTCCTTTTCTTCTTCACACATCACACTGTGTAGGATGCCATTGCAGTCCAATTCCTTACTCAGAGACGGTAAAATACTTAGGCATCCACTTTGATTCGGACCTTTCATGGAATTCCCATCTGACAATAGTATGTTAAAAACTAAGAAGCGTCCTATGCTTACTCTACAAGATTAAGACGTTTTTACCATTCGGAATTCGCAAGCTCTTAGCCTACTCTTTAGGATATAGTATACTTCGGTATGGCATTACAGTTTTCGGCCAATGTTCTGGATTATGGCATAAGAAAATAAATAATATCTTAAAAAGTATTGTACGAGAGGTTAATAACAAACCTTCAACCTCAAACGTGAATCTTTTTCAGGCCTTATCTATGCCCACCTTCGAATCACTGTTTTTGGAATCAGTTATACTAAGTCACTATTGGACAAAAGATTTTAAAGCACCTCGACCTAATTCACGAGAACTGAGAACGGTTTCACGGTTTCTTGTTCCAGTATATTACACCCGCTATGGCAAGAACCTGCGATCTTTTTATGTCCCTCAGATATTCAATTCTTTACCTTCCGAATTCTTCGACTTCACATCCAAAAAGAAACTCAAAAAAGCGCTTCGCCATCTTTTATCTGCCAACGAGGCCCTGTAATCCGTCACAATTTTATTTCACAATTTCTTTTCAGTTCTATAAACAACGTTGAACACCAGATTTTATTATTTTTATTTTATTTGGTTTATGTTTGAGCAAATCAACACGACTTACAACACCCAGTCTTTCTGCTTCAAGAACCACAACACCAAGAACATAACATCTATCAAGACCTTCTTCAATGGTGCCAATGACCGGCTTGCGTGTTTGTGCATATGTGTAGGTGTGTGTATACGTGTTTTCCTTTGAGTCTAAGTGTAATAAGTGTCACAAATGTTATTGGAACTGACTCAAACTTTTTTTTTAGTACGTGGCATAGTTATTTTTGAGGCCACTGCAGATAGGTTCAGTCATACAAGCCCTGGATGGCTTTGACGAACCGGACTTGTGACGTGGACATGCTAGTTTCATTAAATAAATTTATTATTATTATTATTATTATTATTATTACTATACAAAAAAGTTTGAACCAACCCGATACTTAGTAGATACGAAAGTTGACACCAAGAGAAGGAAGAACGTCTCAAAATGTTCAGCATACACCAGCTCACTTTCGCCCTTACGTTCTGTTGAATATCAATTTGCTTATTGTAAATCGCAGTGAGTTAGAAAATTTAGCACTTTTCTGTTCAGTCTATTGCCAAGTTCTGCAAACGTCGTCGTCTAAACACAAGAAAATGTGTCACAAGCCTTTTATTGTCAAGATTAATCAGAAGGGAGTGAGTGTCCTTGGCGCCATGCACACGAAGTCAACAAAAACAACTCCACACCGCTGCTTCCGGGATGAACGAATGCTTTTTTACACTCATGTTTTCTTGCTCGTCCGAGATGGACTACCAGCCGCGCCCTTATTTTTCATTGTGTCATCCAAAATATTTAAAATTAGTGCGCACGTATTTCACTTTCAAATGTAAAACCGCGTTATAGTTTAATACACATCGTAAGGAGTCGCTGAAAGTGTAAGTCCAGGTTGAAGACCCAATATAACGATCATCTATACTTAACATGTGACTGCCCTTACAAAAAATTTATATCTGGCCAGATCTGGAGATTTCAGATATGGCCATATCAAAAATTGGCCACATATAACCTGATATGGTATATCTGCCAGATATAGCCTGATACCCCTGGCCAGGTATAGAAATCCCAGATCTGGCTAAGTAAGGAAATTCCAGATCTGGCCAGGCGGTTTAAAAGTACAATAGACTGAAATCAGCACTTTATATCTTTTTATTGTCTACAATTCTCCCAGGTGCCCGGCCCGCACTCGAGGAGTTATGGAAACGGTGATCCTTCAGCTCCATAGCGATCGCTACTTTTGACCTATTCCATGGTTACACAGTTTTGAGTGTAATTTGTAGTCACCCTGAACAAGCCTCCCATAGGGCTGAAGTACCTGTCATATCACTTTTAAATTTTCTCGTCAATGGCAGCGTTTAGGATACTGTACATTCTGTCCAAACTTCAACCAGGCTGAGGCGCCGAAATCTCTTACTATATTATCATCCTCGTGATTGTTGTTTTAGCAGGAATTACTTAAAAGCCGAGAAATCACAACAACCAAAACCGGGATTTAGCTCGGATTCAGCGAAGCTGTTTATGACATTTTAGCGTTTCTAACTTAATATCAGCGTCTTTGAAGTTGTACGAGAATGATAATAATGTAAGAGATATGTCTGCGGCTCACCCAGGTTGAAGTTTGGACGGAATGCACAGTACTGACATTGGCGGGACATTTTAAAAGTGGCATGGCAGGTACTTGGGTTCTGTACGGCACTTGTTCGGGGTGACTCCGAATTAAACTCAAATCTGTGTAACCATAGAATTGCTCAAAATTTTCGATTAGTAGACAGCTGAAGAAACTCAGTCCCCATGATTCCTCGAGTACGTGCCGAGGCGCTTACGGATTTAGCAAATTGTCTATTCGGGCGTAATGTTAACACTTTGAAATAATTAAGCTACATTGAAATCCTCGTGAAAACTAGCACAAATAATCTCAAACTTAAGCTTGTCAAAGCTGAAGTTTGGAATTATTTTTGCTGATATTTAGCTTGCGAACAATAAGTCATTCAGAGTTTTCTAACAAAGAATTTTATTTAACTTGTTTTATTTTTTTAATATATTGAAAACCGGCCGCCAGATAAGTCTGTATATACGCCAGATAAGTCCGTATATACGCCATATCAGGCTGTATATATGCCAGATAAGTCTGTATATACGCCAGATAAGTCTGTATATACGCCATATCAGGCTATATATACGCCAGATAAGGCTGTATATAGGCCGTATATAATCATATAATGTTTGATATGGCCAGATATGGCCCAGATATAAGATTTCCATACGGGTGTAGATACACGTTTGTAGCAATCCTTAGAAGTTAGTTTCAGTGAAATATGTGCGCGCGAGACGACACTAGATCTCAACGGGCCAATGCCAGATCTTTATAGGATCACTTAAATTCGTTTTCAGTTCGCATTTAGCGATGAGGATTTATAGTTAGTGTCTTTCGAAAAATTTTGACAAGCTCGCGAGCTTGGTAGCTACGTCGGATTTTCAGAAAACAATGAACGAGGCACGGCAAGTACGTTAGACCGAGACTTGGAGTTGCAACTGTGCTTTGGAAACTGTATTTATGGGTCAGCAAGGAAAAATATTCAACACGCAGAAAATAAATTTGTGCCTTTCGCAATGAAAAATATTAAACACGCAGAAAATAAATTTGTGCCTTTCGCAATGAAAAATATTCAACACGCAGAAAATGAATTTGTGACTTTCGAAAGGAAAAATATTCAACACGCAGAAAATAAATTTGTGCCTATGATATACCACCAAAGCTTTAAATTGAAATTATGTATTTTATGCGACAGAAGCATGCTAAATGGTTGCCTATGTTAATTCACGGTTTAATGAACGGCCCTGCACTTCTTGCTGGCATTAACATTCGCGTCTATGTGAACACAACTTTTAGAAATGTGTTTGGCAGTGGTTTTTTCGTGCCTCGAACGCGACCGCTTTCGCGAATTCAACATGTTTTTGACACACGGTTCACTAGCATCGATGTTTTTTGTGCGAATCTGGGCCTTTAGAACCCAGAGTATATGCATGGCTTGAACTGATTTATGTATACATGTTTTTACGCTTTAACCAGAGCGCTTCCGGGTTGTTGATAAGCACAATACACAAATGAAAGATTGATTGATTGACTTATTAATTAATTGAATGAATGTGCAAACGCGTTCTGAAAGAGTCTGTGTATAAAAACTGCCGAGACGACAAAGCAGAATTTTGAGTTCCAGGAAAAAGATATTTCCGGCTCAATTCTAACCCACAAGCACGAGCGCCGAACTATGACAGGTACCTTGACTGTAAATGTGGTATGGGTACCAGACTTGTTCCCGTTAATCCATACAATTAATTTATTAAAATTAGCGGGAATAATAACTAACAGATCATTGTTGCAATGTATTCGCTGTAAAAAAGTAATCAATTAATTACTTTGTTATTTTATTCTATTACTTTCGCGTTACTCCAATCAAATAGAAAACGTGATACGTAATGTGTACTGCTTGTTTTATTGGAAACGAATTTTAATTCATCGTTTAAAATAAAAGGGAAATAAAATATACTCAACACATATTACATCGTATTTTAGTTTAATGACTTTAGGATGCCGCAATCTGGAGTAGGAGAAAGAAGAAATGCATAGGAGGAGAAAATTAGCAAAACTAAAGTGGCCGTGCAACTTTTTTTTTTTTTTCATTCAGCGTATTTCTAGCTTTTTAGCCGCCACAAAAAAAATGGTTACAATACTTTTTGTATATTTTTAGCATTGAATGTATGCCCTCGATGACCCACGACTTGGATTATTTTTGGTGGTTGTGTCTCAACCATAGAGAACGGCACGTGACCACAAAGAAGAGAGGGAGCGCGACTCTAGCCGGCCAGTTTTCGTTCGGCGGTTTTCGGGCGGAAAGAAAACGAATTTTGAGCCGCAAATCGTGTTCTGGGTAGTTGGGCTCTCACATGTCATGTACAAATAAAAACCTGGACGTGCATAAGAAAACCCCAGTCAGTGTCCCTTTAACCTGAAACTAAGTAAACAAAGTGAATCGTTCCTCCGCTGCTTTTTCCGTCCGCTTTCTTTTGTCTTCCCATCCCCTTCCCGATGTCGGAGCAGTCAACCGCGGAAGGTCGCCAAGGTTGGTCTCTCTGTGTTCTCCTCCTGCTCTCGTTTTGCACTCTTTACACTCCCCACAAAGAATGCTCCAGAAATGCCTTCGCCTTCAAAATCTTCGGGCAATCAGAAAATGCCATAAATAATTACATTTAACTTTTAGCGAAATACGGTCCAAATTCAAATAATAAATGTAAAGGATTAATTATCGATGCCAATAAAGCTCTCAGACGGAATTATATAAACAAATGATGTTTCGAATGCAACCGCCTCTCGTAAAGCGCATTGAGGATGGTGACGTTAAGTACACCGGTGCAATGAAGTTTAGCATCATGCGGGAGCAGCAACGAACTACATTGTGCGCGAAGGCGATTACAGAAGATTACGCTCAGTTTGTCTTTTTTTGTTTCTATTCTCGGGCCCTTTCAACAAGTTTGCTTTATTCATTATGGAAGAAATATTTTGGGAAAAAGAAACACAAAAAAGAACAGGGATTACAAGCATAATTATATGATTAATCCCTAGCGATGCTTGGACATCCTTTATAATCCGTGTGGAACACAGAATAAAATCGGGCTTAAAATAAAGAAAACATATCCGAATTACTTATGTATTCAGCGAAGCGCAACTCTGTCGCGACTACGTCCGAAGTTCAAGATTTTGAATCCAACTTGCACGACGAAAAAAATATTAACTCCGAGCTGCGAGCTTGCGAGCAGTGTGTCAAATTTCTTCATTTTTATCGGATTTGATTCGCTCTTGGTAATTAAGCGAGGCAAATGAAAATTGAATAAAAAGAGTAAAACGTTTCGTATGGACGCAGCACTAAGTTACTCGTCCTCAAAATGACGTCTGATATCTCCACCCTATATGGACAATTTGGCAAGTGGAGCACGAATGCTTACGCGGTGTCTTTAGTTTTCATCACGCAGTAATAATAAAAGAACCGCACGGCCGGTTCCATGCTCAACCGAATTAAAACAGACAGAGGCGGGGACTGGGGTGCCAAACAAGTGTACACTCTTCTTTTTTTTTTTTTCAATTCCTAATAGCTACCTGTTAACTCGTTACAAAAAAAAAAAATGTTTTTATTGGACTGAAATAGCAGATTCTGGCGATTGCATTTATTTAGCCTCCGGTTATTTCAAATGTCTTCCCGTACTGCTCCGCCGTTGGAGCTCCCCACGCAAAATAGTTGCGATGTCAGCCAACATCATCTCACATATTGGAGGGGGAGGGGAAGGCGTTAAGAGCGGGAAGGGCATGGGGAGGGGTTTGATCAATACTATTAGCTAGAAGACGAGGCCTGGGCGCGAAGTCATCATTAGGGAATCCCCAACCAGCCCCAAGCGACGAACAAACCGAAGTTCAACGAGAGTGGCCGCAAAAGCCCCAAACGCGTCTCTCCACGCGTCGCCTTCGGTTAGCGTCGCTCTCGTTGGGCAACGCTGCAAGGCGCTCTGGCGGCAACGCTGTCTCAAGCTAGGCTACGCTGCGTGGGTTCACAAGCGACGATGTTTGTCTCGTCTTCTCAGTTGTGTCGGTTCGATGCCTCTACGAATTTCTATGCTCTAAACAGGAGAGTAAAATTCTCGTAGAAAAAATTGGTGGAAGAAGGTAAAATAGGAATGGAAAGAAGTATTGTGCCGGGACTGTTTCATACCCTCGTGCTTCAGTCGAAGTAGTTGCGCAACGTCTAATGCAGTGCCGAATAAACACGAACGCGAGGAGCGATCCAAAAGCTCCGTTACAAATTTTAAAACGTAAAAAAATAATAAAGACGACAGCTCGGCGATGCGCGCGCAGCTATAGAAGGCCGGACCTTTGTGTCAAAGGCCGTAGTTCTGTGAAGATTTGAAGTTTCGTCACGCGAGTCTTTCTGACCACTTGCGTGACAGCAATGGTGATTTCACCAATAGACCCGCAGCTCTCAAGTTTAGAGCCGCGCTCCACGCGAGAAAAATAGGACACTTGGCTCGCGTTTCGAGCATGCTTCAGTACGCTTCCCCATTACAGTTTTTTTCAACTCCGTTCCATTCGAAGGGCCAGCATAGCAGAGGCTACAAAAAGCGAGCTACCAGCTTTCAGCGTCCGTGCCAAGCACGCGCTGTCGTGCATGGCGAGCATTGTTCAGGAGGACGTGCTTTTGCGAGTAGCTTCGGCATCACTGTCACGTAAAATAAAACATACGTGCTCGCGGAAGCTACGAAAGAAAGCAAAAATGGAAGTAATTTTTAAAGGGACGCTGCGGCCGCGAGATGCATAATCCTTTTTCTTTTTAGACGTTTTGTTACCACACATCTGCAGACACTGACCGACGCCTGTCTTCGAACGTGGCACGTGCAAAATCGAACGTTACAGCGCCACATGGACGGTGCAGCCAGCATAACATGGACGCGTCTTGCGTAAGTCTTCCGGACGCGTTAGCGTCCTTCGCACCAGAGCAACGTACGGGTCTATGTTAGCCCGAACATTAATATACCTATTACTAAATTACCCAAGCATCAAGGAGAATGCAGGGATTGATGTTCCACGCACCGCACGTGCAGGCCTCGGCAGTAGTAGCTGTTCTAAAGCAAATGCCTAAAACAAATTGCATCTTGCACACGTGTTCGTCAATTGTTTGTTTTGGTCACTTATTTCAAATCTTTCATGCGGGAAAGGCGTGCGCGTGTGGTGCGTGAGACAGCGATTCCTACATTTTCCATGATGCTTGGATAATTTAAATACTGATTCATTCTGTGTCAAACTGGGCAAATCTGAAACAAAGACCTTCGAAATGTTCGGCAGGATTACGGCGGCAAAAGCAGTGAGTCGTGCGAGGGAGTGGCGCTTGCGCTGAAAGAATGGCAGAACAGCAATGAAAGACGAAGAGAGGTCGGCGAAGGACCAATACTTCTCGTCTATATCTATAAACGGTTTATACTTGAAAGCGAGGTTTAGAGAGGAGAAAAAACAGAGAACGAAGCGTACCCATTTTTAAACCAAATTAACAAATCTTATTTTTGAGCTATGGCTGAGCATTCTGATCCTATTAACCAGTGCGCTACTTCTGCGGGAAAGCAATTCAAGAGGAGATCAAACTATACGAATAGCTTTGTGTAGCTTGTTTTACATGAAGTTCGGCGTTTATCCAACACAAGGCCGATAGTCTCGATTTTTACTCCATCTTCCCTAACCGAGCGTGGGCCGTTCGGCTGATACTCGTGTTCAATGGGTGCTTCCAAGCAGGTGGCGCAAGCTACCGCCCATTATAAGGGATGCAGCCTTTTGCATTCATCCATCCAAATGATTGAAGACAAGCCCCAGCCCAACGACGACACAGCGTTCAGCTTCGTCGCCCAAGCGCTGCTTCAGAAACACGAAAAAATAATTTAGCTGTTGCGGTCCTCATGGATTTAGCTAGGGGCGGAACTTTTAAATACCCCTCAAATAGCCGTTTTCCCCTTTTTCTCGGTATAAGAACACAATACTACTTTGCCTGCTCCCGTAATGACAAGAGCAGGGACTGTCCTGGTTTTTGGAAAGCGGACATCCCGCGCACGCGAGCTATCGTCCAGCGGCTACAGAAGAGTCCAGGGAGAGGCACGAGATAAATCTGCGCCGACTCGGTCAGAAGTGGCCGTTGCAATATTGATCGGGGCTTATATTTTATAACCGCAGCGGCTCCGGGGGGTCTGGCCGCTCTGCCCGGAAAGAATGGCCGGGCTCTCGGCTCCGGCACAATGAGCGTCCTGTCATGGAAGTGAAAATTATATTTTACGGGCCCTTTTTACTGCCCCCTTTTCGTAGACGGCCTATCAAAAGCGCACTGACGTTTCCTGTTGCAGCCGCCCGGCAATGGGCCTCTTTTTCTTTTCGGTCCCGGTCTCGCCGGCGGTCTGGACGTTGGAGTGGGCGCCGAGTGCGTCGACCGGGGATGCCCGAACCGAACGCGCCCGTTCACGCTTGCGTTTTGCGGCTTGTCGCGGCGCATACTGCGGCGAGACGGGCCGCGCGCTATATATTTCAAGGGCCGTCCGCCGCCATAAGCGTGGCGAATCCGCGGGGCGTGCAGGTTTCGAACAAATTATGTTTTATCAGGCGAATTTTATTAGAAAACCGTCATGCGGAACCGTTACGTGGAACCGCTGTCCCTTGACATCATAACGTTACATGACGTCACACCGCCACGTAACCTTGTGGCGTCACGTGACGTCCCCATGTCACGTGGTGTCGTAATGTCGTGTGACACCCTGATGTCACAGCCACGTGACGTCATGATTGCAATGTTATGTAGACGAGCTATATGACGCCGTGGCGTAACGTGTTATCATGACTCATGTGATCTCGTGACGTCACGTGGTCTCGTAATCTCGAGTGATACCCTCACGCCGTGACTACAGAATGTCAAATGAAACAGTGAAGTCACGTGAGTGTGTGACGACACGTCGTCACGTGACCGAGCTCTATGATGTTAAGGTGTCGCATGACACAGCGACGTCAGGTGACGTCACACAGTCACGTGCCCTCAAAGTGTCCTATGAGATCACGCGACGCCAGGACGTCATGTGGCATCAGAACGCCATGGGACGACACGGTCATGTGACCTCCTGACGTCACACACACGCATAGCACGTACCCAGCGCAATTACAATTTACGGCACATTTTCTGCTCCCCGGTCTTTGTTAGCATCATTAAGCCATACTCGTATTCACCTCAAGAACCATAGTGAAAAGGTTCCGGCTTCTCGCGGAGCTTTACTGATATACTGTTTTATGTAAGGAATTAAGTTATATGTTGGTGAATTTGAGATTTACCGTTAATTTATTCAAGCGTTGACACTTCAAATGCCAGAAAGCACCCTTTCTTTTTCCGAAAACAAAACATTGTTAAAACTTGTTTGTGCAGCGTAAGAAAATGCGCAAAATCTTTTTTTTTTTTCAATGTGGAAACGGTATAGCGTATGTTTTTAAAGATTTAAAGGCTTTCTTGCTTCGTCACCTCAACCTTCGGCGTCAAGAAAGGCAAAAAAAAAGTTAAGGAAGTGCGTTTTAAAAAAGCAGCTGCCGCAGAGTTGGCCATCTGCCAGGTTGATTTCGCCTCTCGGTCCAGCTGCGTCGTTGCGTCTTGTCAAAGTCACGCTTCCGCGCAGCCTGAGGACACGCCTCTCCCTCCAGGTGCACCAACCGCAGCGACGGGAATACTCGTGCCTTAGCTCAACGTGGCCAGGACGTCTACTGCGCTTGCCCAGAACGCGTTTCCCAGCACCGTAGACAAAGAATGAAGCGCACAGAAGCTGATTATTGAGATGGCCTACAGCAGTGGTCGGCAACCAGCGGCCCGCGGGCCGGATCCGGCCCGCGAGGTAGTATCATACGGCCCTCAGCCTCCCGGCAACCCCCCCCCCCCCCCTGCCCCCCTACGCAGTCAGCTAAAGAAACAAAAACAAAAGAATAAAAATAAAGTTGACTAATTCGCTGTCCGTCTGGGAGCAGACTTTTTCACGAATGAAGTGCATAAAATCCAACTTCCGCTCACGAATGACTGACGAGAACCTCCACAATGTTTTGTGACTCGCAGTTAGCAGCTTGAATGTGGATGTTCGTAGTTTGGCGAGCGCAGTTTAACACCAAAAGTCTCACTGAGAGGAGTCTGTAGGTTTTCGTGGAAATGTCGTACTCATGTTGTTTGTCGTGAAATAAAGAAACTGTTCATTTCCGATTTATTTACGTCAATGTAAGTTCGTGCAAGTGCTTTTTTT
The DNA here is from genome assembly GCF_016920785.2 of Ixodes scapularis. Lineage (NCBI taxonomy): Eukaryota > Metazoa > Arthropoda > Arachnida > Ixodida > Ixodidae > Ixodes > Ixodes scapularis. The sequence continues at coordinate 225,853,033 of NW_024609835.1, forward strand.
TAATTTATCCCCCCCCCCCCCCCCCTCCTCCCCGCTTCTTGCCGTCCGGCCCGTTCCGCCTTGGCTTAGCGGCGACTCGGCCCGCTTCGCCAAAAGGTTGCCGATCACTATTCTACAGCATCGCTGGCTTTTTCTGGAACCTCGTAGCCTCCAAGGCGGTTTCACGGAGCTCCTTTTCACCTGTGATAAGTGGTGACATAGCCTCCTATATACTGACAAAGAGTGGCAGATTGCCACAAGAAGCGGTCGCCGAAATGGAAAAGGTGGAGTGGCAGATAACGGATGAAAGGAGAGCCACGTGAGTGGCGCCCCGCTGCGGCGAGACGCCGCAATGCAGCGTCTTGCCGCTGCGACAAGACGCGAGGACCCGAAAGCGTGTTTCGGGTCCTCACCTTTACAGAAGATGTGCGCTGACGTCCAGTTTCTCCGACAAATGGCTCTTTCATGCTCTGTGCTACCAGATCCTCGCGCTCCACATCTGCGACCGGGCACTCTATGGCTCCGTCGTCGAACTGCCAGGCTTTGCGAGTATAGAAGAGGCTGTGGCAGGTGAGCGGGCATGCCGCGGTGAACGCGTCCTTTCGCCTTTTCTCCACTAGCGTCGTACTTTTGGTTGGTTAATTTCAGAAGCATGGAAAGTGTATTCACCAACGGCAGAACTCAAGCTGCACGACCGCGGCTCCATCTTCATTTCGATCGGAGACGGCCCGAGCGCATTGCTATTTTGACCACCGACGTGGCGACATCTCGTGCGCCGACTCGTCTCAACTTGCAATGATGACTGATATGTGCTAGCCGATGCTCCTTGATGTGACCGGTCACTCTGGTAGACGCAGCCGATCAAAACGGACGATAGCTTAAGAGAGAAGGAAACCTTTCCTTTCCCGAATCGAAACATGCGTAGTGCAAAATGTACCAGGCAGGATAAAAGAGAATATTGTTAAAACTATATCAATTGCATTTATTCGATTTAAGTCAAATGTATTTAAATTACACTAGGTCATCACAATTTAAACCATCGTAGCTAGGAAAAGTTATTATCATTAATATAGTTTTAAACATTGCAGGTTGATTAAAAAATGCATCCATCATTGAACACAATATAGAAGAAATCATTATGTACATTTCAAGTACCCTTTAAGTAACAACTTTTTAATTCTGTGAATTCCGCCGTACTAGACCGAGATCAGCTCGATTTTTTGTTGTTGCTGTTGAAAAAGCTTTAGAGTCTTTTTGTGTATTTTCTTACTTTTTTTTCAATTTTCTTGCGTTTCTTGTTCCAATTTTTTTTTTTTTTTCTTTGACGTTATGATTTTTTTTTTTTTTTTAAATAAGACACATTGTAATTGACGAAAGAAGTTGAAGCAAGCTCAGCATTTCGATCTGCTCTGAAGAGCACCGCAATTCGCTCCTGTTTAACCTGCTAAAACCTTTCTTGCTTAACGATAACTTCACTCAGATACAAAACAAATGAATATAGAAAGCATCGAATGAAAGACAATTTCTAAATAAGAAATATATTGGTAAGTATTTGTGCGATAAAGGTAAGATTTCAATCATCATTGGGAAACTGGTGTGAGATAAATGTCGATATAAATAATAACCTAAAACGTCTGGTTTTTAATAATGATGTTTAAACCCTGAGATCGGAAAGGAAACTTTAAGATGAATTAGAAGAAAAAAAAAAAAAAAGGTGACAGAAAAGTATCTGTCACTAAGAAAGGCGACAGAAAAACGACTTTCTTCTGTTTCGTCTAGTATATCTTCAAGTTCTCTTCCTTTTCTCAAGGTTTAAGCATCATGAATAATACGTACTAGCTCGCCTGAACGTTGACAATTTTTTCTTGTTTTTTATTCTCCCACCTGGATTCAACATAGATTACGGATTACGGCCAGGTTTGAAGTCGGAGGTTCGTAACGTTAACTCGCCCTAAACACCAACCTAACGTTAACCAGCCCTGTACCGGAGCGCCCCTAACGGATGCCACCAGCGCCGCGCATGCGTGATGGAGTGGGGCAAGAAGCGCCCCGTGTCCCCTCAACAAACCATTTGAAAGCGATGGTGTAGGCGTCGCTGTGAATCCTCGTGCTTTTTTTTTTTTTTTTTTTTTTTGGAGCTGTTGATTTTACGTTTTCTTTGCAGTGTCTGACTGCTGTAATGGCCCCTACGAAATTAACGAGGCTCGTTAACCCGAGAACTTCGCGTGAATAATGTGACATACGGCGATTCATTTCGCGTGGACGCTAAAACCTGATTCACTTTATGAGATTCTGCTTTATAATTTTAGTCATGAAGTCGCCCGGGCTGCGAAAGAAATGTTGATGGTAGCAGCTATGTTAGACGTTATGTCAAGCATAACGATTCGGAGGTGGCCTCCGGTAACAATGATGAATGCGCTTTTGGATCTAATGGTTATACGGGCCTACATACCTCAATCAATCTTAGAATTTAAAAACTCTGGAGACCCGCGCTTATTTCTCGTTGCCATGACCCTGTCAACGTGTGGCCTACGAGCCGTTGTCGATTGAAAAAGAAGACGACAGTTTCAACGAGCACACGGTCGTTCGAACGTGGAAACACAGTAAACGTTGCCTACGGGTGGTCCGGACACCTTAACAATTTTTCCGCGTTCATGTTGAGAAAAAAAAAATTGACGATCACAAATCGCCATATAATTAACTCAGTGTTTTCTGCACAAGCAATCGTGGTCTGAGGGCGTCTGGTTTTGCCTTCTCACGGCACCTACCGACGTTCTCGGACAAAGCGGGAAGGCTGAAAACACGGGAAAACTTTCTTGGCACCTTTTCTGGCTCTTTTGGTGAAGCCTCAGTCGCGGTCGAGAAGGCAGGTTTTAGTCTGATTTCTTCCAAAAACAAAATAGCAATGCCCGGCCCGCCTGACGACTTCCACACACAACCCCCACACCGGAAATGCGCCTGAAGCGCCACCATCGCGGCCTGACGTAACCTTCCAATAAAACCAACAGCAACAGTGCGTAAAGATAACATCTGCCAAATTACACGCGCAAACAATTAATTAGCACCGACCTTAAATCAGGCCCGTTCGCAACTCCGATCGAGGCGCAAGCGGTTGTGTGCACAAAGGCAACCATCTAAACCTTAGGAGTCTGAAACTGCGGCGTGTAATCCGGTATCGCTTTACCCGATGCCTGCATACTTACGCATGCAGTGTATCTCGAAACACAAATTAGCGAGCTCAAGCATCGCCGCCTGTTGTGCAGGGAAACAAACACAGGGGCGCTGCGGGTGCGCCTAAAACCATTCGCGGAAGAACAACGTAAGCGTTGCACACAACACAAGCCTTATCGGGTTTCCAAAAGTCGAGCGCCCGATATGCTCAAACTTATACACCCCACACGCCGCGGCTTGCGGTTGCGGCTCGGGGAGCCCGGCGTGACGCGGTTTGCGCCCAGGTTAAACAGTCGCCGGGGATTCCAAACACCGCGAGGATCGAGAAGAGCTCGGGCCGCACGTACAAACAAACCGGTTGTTATCGAGGCCGCGGTCAGGACCGCGCGTCGGCCACGAGCAACACCGAACCAACCCGCGTGTTTCGCGGCCGTTTCGTATAATTCAATTATCGGGAACCGCGTGTGTGAACGGAAAGAAACTTGCCGGTAAACGGCGTGCCGATACGTGCGGGCAACCCGTAATACGTGGACCCTCCCTACCCTTCCGACGGGAGACAATAATAATAACGTCAAACAAGCACTCTGTTTCACGTTGCGATGGACCGCAGGTGACTCTATACGAATAATTAAAGCCAACCCGAACCAGTGCGACGTGGTCTTCGCGAGGCTTCGCGGGAAGTGGACCGCGTGAGGCATTCTCAAGGTTGGATGGGCTGGAATGGCTGGTAGTCTTCTCTCTGCTCCGTTGCACGATGAAAACGGAGTACACATAGGCGTTGGTTTGAGGAGGAAGTAAGAAAGTGGCAGAGGGGAAGGGAGAAAGAGGAATTCTTAATTGGTGCTATAAATTAACTTTTGTTTCGGACGGCTCGGGTTGCCGTTAATTCGTTTAGCAACACGCGAGTGCTCGCGTTAAACGGATTAGGCGTTGTGGTATCGACGCACGGGAGGAGAGCGCGCGGTGCCGAGCTTGACCGTGTGGCGAGTGGCCGGCGTGAGCCGGGCACGACAGGCATTTTATGCGAGGATTTCGTCGCGTCGAAAGCCAGGCGCGACGACGGCGCCGCGGTCGGATCTGAAATGAGCGCGATGGAGTCGCGCGAGCTGACGAAGTTGCCCGCCGTTCGAGCTGCCGTATTCGATGGACTCTTCGTACCGCCAAAAATGTGTCTCGGAAAGAGCGCATTGTGTGAAGTTGTTTGACGAAAAATTGAGCAGCGAGCTTTTCTGGAGTTGTGCTCTGACACTCCCCGCAACAAATGTGAAGACTTGGTGGGCCTATGAAAAATAGATACGCGACCTGACCCTCAGTTTTGTATTGATATCAAATCACCCGCATCATTATGCGAATCTAAAGAGATAAAAATCGAGATTCATACATGTAATTTCTCAGGTCTATTTTGCTTATTATGTACGTTAATATAATAATATTTGTTCGAGGCTGTTGAAGTAACAACGCGCATTCGTACAGAAGTACGCTTTTATATAGTTTCAGTTGATGTTTTGCGTTTTTTGTTTGGTGGTTCTGAGCTAAACGCTGGTGAGTACTTATTTCAGTTAAACAGGCGCCGAAATTATTAGATCACCTAGAATAATTATTGTGGTCATTATTATACTGTAGTAATTTACAATCTAATTTGAACCTCGAAAACCTATACTTCGTATTTTGATGTTTGTCGCTGTATAAACATTTTTTTCTCGTTTAATTATCTTATATATATTTAGACAATCATTGTTTTCTGCCCTTCATAAAAATAAAAAGTGAAATATTTCTCAGTACTTCAATAACACCTGACTCATAATACGCATTTACTTAAACGTCTACACTTGACTTTAACACTTTTTATTCCACAGAAACCTCCCGTATTAGCATGTCGATGTCCGCAATAACCGTTGTGAGAATATTTTTTCGTACACAGGTTAATTGCGGCGAAAGTAACTTTTAGAACGATCAGAAATTGCAAGGAAAAGAGCAAAAGTTACGCTTTAATCAAAACAAGAACTTGTCAGAAATTTTTGCTCGAACTGACTTCTTCACTTCAAGAAACATTCAAATGAAACTTTAAGTTCACACTAAAAACCCTAGTAAATTACGGATTTTTTTTACGGCAATATATATATATATATTTGGAGTTTCTACGTTGCTAGACGCAATTTAGTCGCAGAAGGTGAAGGTCGAAGCACGCTAAGCCCGGCCACACGCTTACATTGTACTTTCATCTCTCATTGGCTGGACAGATGATTAACATGTGGAAGGTTGGTCGCAAATTTGTATCTCCCCGCCGTAATAGTAGTTTAATCGACTATTTGTTTATGTTTGAAAAGCAACTAATGATGGTGGAGTCATTATTGCTTTCAAACGTATTCTGAGATTGCTCATCCCGCCATTGTTCGAAACGTTAACAAGCATGGCTGCCGGAACCTGCGGAGTGTTCAACAAGTGTAGCTAGTTGAGCTCGTCAATCTTTATCAGTGCGAGTCATTTTGAGTTCGCAGATGTGTTCAGAGGAAGATCTCCTCAACCGACGTAGTTTGCAATGAACAACTGTGGAAAGTACGCGCCTTCGAAAGCGCTGTGCGGGAACTTGTTTAGTAGCGAGAATCACCTAAGCCTTTAGCGTCCCTATTTCAATCGATCTGGCTTGATTTTTTTGTTTGCGCGTGTTCATGCTGAATAAAGATGTTGGTTCTCGTAAAAGCTGTCCCCTGCTTTGAGAATTGTGCAACCGTCGTGATGGCGACCATGTTTTCCATACCGAGAAGATGCATACACATGTAAGAATTCGCGAGCCATTTGGAAGAAGGCAATCGGGCGTTTGTCTAATGAAAGCTTTCCCAGACGAATTCCCGTAAACATCATGTGATAATAATTTTTTTTAATAAGAGCATACGGTGTTTTTTTGTTTTTTTTTTATGTCTACGAAGGCTTTCATGAATTTGACCATGGAACAATCCCGTCATAACAAAAACGGGGATATCCAAGCATCTTCAAGATGGCCATGCTCGAGGCCTCATACATATATATATCACGCATGAACACTAGAACTTTCTTTTGCTTCTCGTGATCGGCAGTACGATATTCAACTCCAAGCCTCGAACAACTCATTTTCATTTATCAAATATACATAAGCGTTTAATATCTCAAAGTTCTTGTTTCCGAGCACCACTATTTGATTTTACATACAGGGCTTCGAAACGAATCCCCACTTCGACTAAACTTCTAGAAAAAAAGACACAGCGCCATGATGCAAAAGCAACAATCCCCGCCCCCATAACGAAAACTGAGAGTAGGAGGGAGAGACCCCCGCGATCGAAGAAAGGTCACCGCCGATGTCCCGATTGCGACGGCCGATCCGGAGCGAGCGAGCGAGCGTTCGACCAGCGGCGGCGACCCCGTGTCGCGACGAGCCCTCGATTTAATCACCGTAACATCCCGTGCGACGTCCTCATCCGTGACCGCCCCCGGCGAGCGCTCTCCACTGCCGGAACAAAGGACAATAGTTACAAGGAGGGCGCGGAATATCGCCGCAGCAGCTGGTGCTGACCCCTAATATATCAGCTCCGGGAACGATCGCGCAAAGAACTAACTGCGGCGGCGGTCTTGGGGACACCCAGGCAGAGAGCGTGCGGCGGCAGCGGCAGCTCGAGCACGGCAATAAGCGCCAGCGCCAGCGAAGGCACGAATGTTTTGCGGCCGGTTTTGCTTCGAAGCTGGTCTGCGACGACGACACGCTCGCTGACCACACCCCCTTTCTACTCTACGGTTTGGTCTTCTAAGATGAACCGAAGCCAGTGCGCGCACCAAAATTCATCCTCAAAAAATGAAACGTGTCACGGCGTGTCTCGAACGCGCCCTTGGATTCATTAGCCGGGTGAAGTTTACATACACTTTTTAAATTTGTGGACAATTGAAAATTAGATGATAGGTCTGCTCAAAGAACGCCGAGATGCAGTAATTTAGCTGAACATCTCTGGTTCCGTGCGCTCGTAGCGATGCCTTAGGTCTATCTCTGGCTGCAGTCCGTTTCGCCCTACGATAAAACGCGCAGGAGCCATCGAAGCCCATGCAATGATGCCGTACGAGTGCCACGTGACTTTCAGGAAGGGTGCAGGGACGTGCGGGAGGAGTAGACACGTGATAACTTCAAAGCGCTGGATTGGTGCCCACGACTCCTAGCTCCCGCTGTGGTCCATCATGGGGCGAGACGAAGTATAAGAAGGGACTATACTGGTTCCGAAGAACCAGTGCACCAGCTCTTTCTCTCTTCTCATTTGCGACGAAAGGAAACGCTCCGCACTTAGTGGTCGTTGCGCCGCGACTGCAGCGAGCAGCGCGAAGGAGTGGCGTTGTTTATTGCCTTCATCCGTCGACCCCGCCACCGCAATTGGCGATGTCACAAAAGAAACGCCTGTCTGTCGTGCTGGACAAATAACGGGGAACCCCTGGCAGACCTTCTCGTCGTCGTTCGGGGCTGAGCGCGGGCCAAATCGCAAACGTGCGGATATTTGGAAAGGGCCGTCCCGCGGGAACAACGCGCCTGGGCTGATGTGAAGACGCGGTCTTTAATAATCGTGGTGCTGGCTTGCACTTCGCTCACGAACTTGATGCCGATGACGTGGCGGCGGACACCGGCATTCGGTCGCTTTCCGACGCTGAGGGAACGGCGTTTATATCCGAGACCACAGAGAGGTGTCTGGGGTGTCTTCTGGCTTGGAGCCAGCGAGCCCTACACGAATCACTCTTCTTCGCTGAGGGCCTTTTGGTTGCTGCCTCGAAGTGCAATAGTTCCTCTAAGAACGTTGTCGCTACTCGTAGCTTTATCTATCACCTACCGCATTCCTAAAGAAGACCGGTATGACCTTTCCTTTATGAATTACCGTTTATGATTGAGTGTTCTGGGAATGCGTGTTTGATTGCCAAAATGCCTCACCCTATACCTGCCACTTTGTGTCCAGGAATGCATCAGCATATACCTCTGCTAGAGGCAAGCTCCCCTATCAAGTTTGGCGGCGGTCGTTGCCGTGCGGCCCTCGGCGTGTTATGGAACCCCGCGCCCCCGTATCAAACGCGCAAACGGACGGCACACATTTGTATTCAAAAGGCCGCCCAAAGCAGAAACGAGTTTTGCGCAGGATTGCCTGTCCACCGAAGGAAGTTAAACTGCCAAGGCGTATGTATACCTTCACCTAAAGCTCGCGATCGGGCCGGTATTCGTACCATGAATGTGCTTCGAGCGCCGAGCGCATGCCGCTAAACAAGCGTACTCAGAGTGGAAAAAGAAATAAACGGGGCGGTATATTGAAGTTCGTTATTTCCGAGGGGTCAGCCGACCGTCGGCCCGAGGGCACGTGGCAGGAAGGCACGGCTCGCTTCGGGGCTACACCCAAACCTGAAATGCGCACGTTTTGGGATAAGAGAGGAAGACGTGATCGGACCTACCGCCGTGCCGGACGGACAGCCGAGTTCAAGTTCAGCGCGGTGGAAGGTTAAGTCGGCCGCCTATATGCAGCCGCGCACTACGACCTCCCACGCCCCCGGCGCCACTATCGCGGCGTGCGGCACCAAATTACGTCCGGCGTGACGGGTGTAAGGCCGGGGCCGACACCTCCTATCAGAAGGCCGTCGTGCGGGCTTTTCCTCGTCATATGCCACAGGCCCGCACGGGACACAAACTGCACTTCGCTTCAGCTTAAGTCCAGATGCAGTCGACGCAACGATTCTGATGGAATCCAATCAGATAGTGTCAAAAGCGTACCGTCATGTGGTTCGTCATGTTTCTGTACGCGTTGTATCGTGGCTGAACCAATCATAAGCAGAAAAGGCCTAGTGATGTGCGATCCTGATGCTGCTTTATTTGTCCCTTTACCTCGTAGCGCGGGCTGCGTCTGGGCTTAAGCCAAAACAAAGTATCATTCACTCGCGCTGCGTCAGCGATCCGATGAAACTCGTGTTTTCTCGCCAATTGAACACGAGTAAGAGACAAACGCTGACGGAGACCACGTGCCCCATCCCAATCAGTACCCCGCTTCGGCCTTCTGGAGAAGACGTGGGAAATCCGACTGTAGTGTCGTCAGCATCATGGTCATCGTGACATTTTGCAGACACATATAATGATAGTGGTTGCGCGGCGTTTATCGCACAACGTTCCAATAACGTAGCCCCCGAGACGAGCTTCTAACAAACTTTGTCTGGAAAATATCGTGCCAAAGCCTATATATTTTTTACATTAATTTATTATCGATGAAAATTTTGTGTCTAAACTTTGCCCATACGACGACTGAGGGTCCACGGTGGACATCCTGATTACACATGAAGACTTGGACTTTTTTTAGTGATATTTTATTGCATAGTGATCTTTTTCCATCGATTCTTCTGCATAATCAATATTATCCGATTTTTTATATTGGGAAACATTTCATGGTTATAAATTATTAACTAAACGAAGGAAAAAGAGAATTTAAAATAGAAACTCACTCGCAGGCTTTTAAATTATGTACCTGCTCAAAACAAGTTATGATTTAGAAATCATTCCTGACGCGACGGCATATTGATTGCTACAAATGATGTCGTTTTTACATATTTCTTTTTTATCTTGAGCGTATTTTTAAATATAAGATTTTTTTCAAAAGCTGTATTTCTTTATGCACACCCACAAACTGTAAAAAAATTTCACGGTGTACGAAATTGAAACCGTGCCTCGACAGTGAACCATAGGACCGCATTTTTCAGCCCACAAACCTAACCACACCAAAGATTGGAAATGAGACCCCGTTTTCTCTTCTGAACCTTCACCTAGTTTCACCTCCAACGCACCGCGGGATGCCGCGACGTCCAAGCAGCGGCAAAGGTCAGCCGGGAGTAATGCGAGTCGCGACGCGGTGGGGTGGCCCGCCCCGATACCGCGAAAATAAGTGCGGACCGTATCCGATGCGCCGGCCTGAATACTTGCATGAGCGCATCAAGATCGAGTAACGGACGACCGCGTGTGCGCCTGTCTCGCTTATAGCTTGGGTGGCCGGCTTGTGATTGCGTGACGTGATGTGCGTCGCTATATCATAATGCGTTTCTAAGTGCGCGCAGGTCGTTACGGCATGTGTTACCCATTGCGACAGTGCTGCCCTCTTGGGCTGAATAAGCATGGCGCAAAAAGGGGTCGTCGTTTTGATTGGCGTCCCCGCTGTTGCATTCTTTGCTCTGCCCGCAGCGATTTCGACAGCGCCAGACTTGAGGGCGTTGCATATTCGCGCGACCTTTTGCTCTTCTTGTAACTGCCCCACGTACTACCTACAGTGGCGCTCGCAATTATTCCGTATTTATAATAACTGTGCCTCAGTACGAAGTACACATTTACTTGAGGGTTGTAATGGAGACTTGTTTAGACCCGTTAGTTGGGAAATGGGTATATAGTTTATTTTGCATAGTTACAGTACCGCTTTCATTACGGTGCTGTATATGTAGCAGAAAACTGAAAGAGTTCGCGTAAACTCATAACTTTTGCTAAATAATTAGAACTTCAGGAAGTATGCGGCATCATGCTGGCCTTTGTAGCACTTCTTTTGCAATGCAAATATCTGAAGCAAATGACACTCTGCAAGCGTTCGTCATCGCCTTGCGTTTAGTAAATTACTACAAACCTTGTCCACAGAAAGAGCGAGCACGTGCTTCGCCTGTACGTACAAACTGAATAAACTCGTCAGCATTCCATTCATTTAGAACAATTCTCGTTTATTTCAAGTAATCATTTCATTCGATGTCCCCAAGTCTGTCTCTTTCTCCACCCAGAAAACCCGGCACGTGAGGTGAAAATCACCAGGCAGACAACACATGTCATTCAGGAAATGTGCACGACCAGCACTCCATCGTTGATAAAAGAGAACCTATAGTACTTGACACACCTAATATGGCAATACTTCTTTAAGGTACATCCCCGCAGAATGACGCAACCGAGTGACTTAAAGCTTATCGCTAGTCGCCGATGTATCTCACTGCCATGTGAGGGAATCGGCAATCTTGACGGCACGTTGTGAGTAGCGAACAATATTTTAGCTCGGAGATTAGGGTCATCGTAGCGACTTGACACAAACTCCAGCTGAAATCTTCTTCAGGGTGTCCCTTGCGCCTCACTGCAAGCCGAGCATGGACGCACGGTTCGTCTTTAACCCAGTAGTCGTATTCGGCGTATGTCGTCAGTATGGGAGGCGATCCCCGCCACTACGGCAACATCGCGATATCACCAACACGTGAACAGGTTCAAAGGAGACACGACCAAAAATAATTTTTGTTATTCTCGGAGTTACAAAACAACAAGGGCATTCCTGTCTTAAGTAGAGTTACGTCTTACCAAGCATGCATTCAACATCTATCTACGTATCAGGATAATAGTGTGAAATGCGAAGAGTTCAAAGCCCATATATTCTGAGACCCACTTTAAATGGTAACTCTCTTCGCGGGCAGACACGTCTGGTGCCACCTTCTACGAAGCCATAAAACATCTTGCGTCACAAATCACTGCTCATGAAAGCAATGAAAGCTGCCCGTGAACGGCGGGAGTTGAAAGGAGAAACGGAACGAGGTCTCTTCGAGGAATCGCTTAGTCATTTCCCGCCTCGACCAGTCCTAACCACGTCCAAAAAATTAAATAATAGTGTTTCGGTTCTCTCTTGCAGTCAGAGTGGACTCTTATGTAACAAACAGTAAAAAAAAAAAAAAAAAAAAAAAAAAAAACCAGGGAAGTAAGAGGAGGGAGAGAAAGAAGCGAAGAAACTGCCGTATTCCACCTGAGACGTGACTGTGCAGCTGTTACGAGGGACTGTTCTTAAACTCCCCTTTACGTATTCTAATCTTCACTACAGAAACATGACAAAGAAGACGCCACCAGAGAGAATCCCAGTATAAGAAAGTTTATGGGAAGCGAAAGTCGCTATTGGTACGCGCATATCTTTTATGCCAGGAACAAAACCCACAAAAGAAAATGCCTGAGCCGTTAAGCTATTAAAAAATTAACTCATAAACAATGATCTACCCCACTCGTGCCCCGCGATACCATCACTTCGAAAACTGCGTTGTTTGATCATTGTCTTTATCCGCTCAGCTACATTTCAACAAAGAGCCCAGCATTGTTGCCAGGCGGACTTAAACAAACGAGAGGTCCAGGATGAAGCATAAGCTCACAAATTACATCTCGCTTGATACAGAGAACACATAAACGCTCGTTGATTTACCCAGCACCACCTAGAATAATCAAGCCCTGCGACTATAATCTCCTTTCTTCGTGAAACTTCGTTATAGTCCGATGACGGCAGTTCAATGATTATACTCGAGCCCGAAGCCGAGACGCGTTGATTCGGCCGGCCGACGCTGACGCTGCACTCGTGCCTAGTTAGAGACTTCGCTCAGTCTCGCTGTGATGGCGTAAAAGTCGTGTGCGCAGGCTTTGACTCTTTTAGGTGGTTCAACACAAGGTGTTTTTAGGAAATAGATATGAACCGAAAGGTTTTCTTTTTTTTCTTTTATCCCTTAGGCTTATGGCGACAGTTACGTTGCCCTTCGAGGATCCCCTCTTAGTATATGTTAATTAACATATACGCAGTGGTGTGCGGTGCTGTATCACTACTGCGTGGTGCACGTTAAAGACCCCAGGCTAGCGGTTGTATTGCACTGGTTAAATTGCTTATCGACAGCGAGTGACTCGTTGCAACTTTGAAATAGCTGACCAACTACACACTGTATAAATATCCACACAACCCCAATTAACACATATATTCTGAACCCTCATCCGGACAACCCATAAGCCCCCCAAATATTTAGTTTTCATTTCATATAGTTTGGCAGGCGACATTAACATGTGCGCAAACCAGCACCAACCTCGAGCTGACACTTACCGTGTCTTAACGAGCACTCAACCAAAAGCTGAAACTGTAACTGTTATGTTATCGATTCCAATATTAGAGCCTCGATACGACCCAAAATTTCATACTGGTTCGATATGGGCAGCCTAAAAAAATTACCGGGCACTATTAAAAAAAAAAATAAAAAAAGGTTAAGAACGCAACAAAGGCGAAGGACAAAGACAAGTAGAACAGAACCGGGGTGCCTCCCCCCCCCCCCCCCCCCCCAAGCGAGTCCAGCCAATCAGTGAGCACTCGCAGAGACATCCGTGTGGTCGTAGACACGTCCGGTCGCCATGACCTCTCCGTCTCGCTCTCCAGTGCCCAGAGTCTGCGTTCCTGACGGATCCTCTTCAGCAGTTTCCTACCGATTCCGTCCCAAGAATCGGGGGACCAGACCGCGGCCGAAAGCCTCCGCGCAGACGTCCCCGTTTCCGGGACACAGTCCCACCAGGAACCCACGTCGCTTAGAGAACTTTTTCCCGTTTCGAGCACGGACTGCTGTCGTCGCTGAGGGTGGGGAGGGGACGGCGCGTGATGTATGACGGCGGCCAAGATGCGTCCGCGCGCTTTCCTCTCGGGGGGCACAGCAGCCGCGAGTGCGGACGGGGGTTTCTTTATAACGCGTCCCTTAAAGCCGAAAGACCCGAACGCCTCCCGCCGTGAAAGTCGGGAGGCGAGGGAGCAGCTCGCAGTCGACCGCCGCCACAGGGACGCGAGGCCCGAGTGAGATTTAATGGAAAGCGTGTTTCTGTTTCGATGGACCGAGGGACGGGGGAACTTGGCTTCTGTGTACTGTGTTTTTCGGTTCTCGTTGCGCTCTACGATGGAACGGTAGAAGGCACTACGGGCCATCGAAGCCAATCCAATGTGGTGTGAGTATCACGTCGCCAATGGGAGGAGTGCAGAAATGCTCTGGTAGCGTAGTCACATAATGTGTCAACAGCGCTGGATTGGCTGAAATGACCCGCAGCGTTCACCGCGCTTCGTGGTAAAGCAAAAGCGAGCACAGACTTTTAGGTTTCAGGAGGGTGAACGCCAGTGTTTGTACCGCTGTTGTTACAGCGACGGCGGAAGGGGCGCCGCGAGGGATGGCGGGGAAGACACCGTGACGATGATGTGAGCTGTTTCCTTGTTTGTTCTGTGCTGCGATGAAGCAGATGCCTCTTCGAGCGACTCGGTCGGTTCCCCTCTACCCTACGTTTTCCCACTCACATTTGTGTTGTTGTGGATTGGGGTGGAAGAGGGGTGGGGAAGTGAACGGAAGAAAAGGGAGGGGGCAGTTGAGGAAGGAGGAGGCACGCGTGGGAAGCGGAGGATAGAGCAGAGACGAAAGCTGCTTGGATTGAGAAATGGCTGCTGAGCGCAGCTTGAAAACGACGAAGACGACGGCGGTACTTCGACAACAAAGAAACGTGAAAGCAGAATGGGCCGTATTTGTTGCCGTGTTTATCGACGGTGACACGGCGGTAATATAGCGACTCGTGCCTTAGCCGGAAAAGGGCAATTTTATCACGGCAGCGGGAATGCTAGTGCGGTTTAAAGACCAGACCTTGTGCCTTACGAATAATAGGTAATCGACAAGGGGCTCCAGTCAGTGAATATCGGTAACCGCTGCTATTCACTGTATATTTTAGGCAGTTCAGCATTTTAGGGCTGGAGGTGGAGCCGAGCTATCTCAATGATATGTTCCCTTCGGTCATACGCAGCACCTTTAGCTCAGTTGGTTTTTTTTTTTTTTTTTTTTTTTTTTGTGTGTGTGTGTGTTTCATCATCAAGCTTGAATCGTTTTAACATTATACATTTTCCTATTTTTCTGGTGAATATTAATTTGTGAACGCGACTATTTATTGACGCGACGTGCACAGTATCATGAAAGAAATAAATAAAGTCTCAATGTCAACCAATTGAAAAGTGAGAATGCTCGCAGGGTAAAATCTCACACAGAAATGCTCAGTCAATTCGGACACAAAGACCGATCTCATCTCCCGGCACGCACTCGTATGTCTGCATTTTTTATTTAAGGGTGGATCATGTGGTGCTGCCATGCCATCACCCATAAACACCAGTTGAATTATTGTCGATGTAGACAAAGTAAATAAAAAAGTAAAGAAGTTACAATGGTCAATTGAACCACGACCCTTATTTGAACGCAATTAGCTGCTTCTCATTTCTCCAACGATACCATTAATCTCCAATTGTTCTTCTGTTGTTCCTACTGAAATTAAATAAACAAAAGACATCATGTATAGCGGTCAGTTTGGTAAAAAAAATTAAAAAAAAACCAGCAATAAGCGTCCCTTTCCACGAAAAAGTACTTTATATCATGATGATCTTAACCCGTGACTCGTGCAGAACAAGGAAAATATTTTACAGTAGTAGAAAAAGGTACCGGGACAGACACCCCAGTCTTCGCTTTTCTACCAGTATAAAAATAAATATATCTCATTCTGCCCCTATCTCGGGTTAAAATCATCATGATAAACTTCCTCCAGCTCCCCTGCCCTCTGATTGTATTTCAATTTAATATGTTTTAAAGTTAGTCAGTGGGCACCCATCCGAATAAGCACTATAAAAATGTCGTTTTCTAGTTAAAAGAGATGTTAATGTCACTTTCCTCTCTCCGTCTCCCTTTCTCTCTCTCTCTCTTAAATTCTTTCTACGTAGTTTGACACGGTTTAAGAACGCGGAATTTAAGACACGCAATTTCGCTTATCACACGGATTGGAAAGCTTCCAAGCTCCACGGCTCATTCTGCGTCAAAAGTTTCTGCATGAGTTGAGATTTATTTAGATCGCCAATGATTTTTTCAATAAGCGTCCCGTACTTACACAAGAAAGAAGAAGCAACTTGCCGCTGTCATCCAGGGAAGCAATCCCGCAAAATTGGCACCAAGACGGGTCCTTAACACTGGCCCGCGCACACACTCGAGCAACAAAGGCAGCCTTCACTCCCGTGCTATTTCCTCATCAAAACGCGCAAGTTACTTTCCTGATGGGCCTTTCGTACTCCTTTTACGAGCACCAGGCAAAACCCGATCTCCCGCGGGGACAAACGCCGACGGCGCTGATCCCAAACTCGGTCTTCCCCACACAACCGGAGTGGCGGCCACTTCAGGGAAAGAATCGCGGGACGCCAAATACAAGGAGATAAAGCAGGAGATCAAGGAATCTCCCTCTTTTCTCTCGCATTCATTCATGACATGCTTTTTGTTTTGCGTTTTTTTGTGTAGCAGACATCGTCAAGCCCCCCTTTTTTTTCCGGGGATGTAGTATGGGAGCACATAAACAACAGGCGTACGCTCACTCACACCCAACATAGTAGGCCTGGCGCGTAGTATAAGCAGAGAAAAAATTCCAAGGAACGGCAAAAAGAAAGGGGGGGATACAGACGGAAATAAACCAAATAATAAACAAACAAACAAACAAACAAGAGGGAGTGACTAAGAGCTGTAGGCATTCGTGACGACGTCGGAGAGGATTTTCCTCCGTACCTTGTTTTCCTCGTGCATATGCAGCAGATGCCACTTACAGCCGATTCGTTTAAAGACACAGATCGCGGTTACAACCGACTTCTGCTGTACAAACGAAATCTGTTTATAGTAGTCGCATTCCAGTTGCACTCGTGCCTGTCCCCACATAGGGTAGTGAGCGTTTAACCGAAGTCTACTCTCTATAGGTTTTTAGTTCCTCCTGCTATAGTCAACCGCTTGGCTCTTCTAGTACACTCGTTGTGGAGGGCGAAAACAAATACCGAAAACGACCACAAACAGAAATGAAGAAAAAAACGGTGGGGGGATGTCAACGCGAAGAGGGATCTACGCATAGTATATATACATACATCTACCGCAGCATTCGGCGCAAAAGTCGGAAATTCTCAAATGAGATTTGCCTCTTCCATTCATTCGTCTTCCCCACAGCGACTCCTCTTCAACAAAAGGAGAGAATGGGGAAACGGGGCAAAACGTAGAATAGGAAGAAACGAAAAATAAAAAAGAGCGCGGGTGCCGTCCTCATCGCGCGCGTGAATTCAAAAGCGACTGAATCCGAGCGGATTTCGCCGAAGGAAAGTGGGATATTCGTGCGCCACGCGACTGGGCCTATTCGTTATCGAGGGCTCGCCGACCGAGCCATGTGCAGAGCCCGATAAGCTTCCGCGTCGACTAAATGTTAGGGCCTGGTTCCGTGCTCTTTTCTCTCTTTTCCTCCGAACCCCATCTCTCACCGCTGGCCTGGCTCGCTGGTGATACTACAAGCCCCTCTTTTTTGTTCTATAGATGTGTGGGAGACGAAGACGGCGACGACGGCGATGAGTTCGATGTCAAACACGCGAGTGGCTCGAATCAGATCACAGCTCCGCTTGAATAGGAACCATGGCGGAGATTGCCTGGAGTAGAGCCGGCGAGTCGGGGCTGACTCTCCAGTAACAAAATGAGCCACGGTATCTTTTTTTATTTTATTTGTTTTATGAGGCAATCGTATTGAACGCACTGTCAAGGCTTCAGCACGGCCATTTGAAGGCGGTCGTTTTATGTCGTCTCTTCCGCGATTGCTTGTTTTCCGTAGAACCGCTGTTGCAAGTAAAGCTCGATTCAGCTGGGGCGATTTTGTTCGCGATTTCGCAGCTTCAGAACCTTGAGCACCACGCTCAACATAGCACGCTCTTTTTTCTTTTTTTACGGTACTGGCTACGTCTCAATGGCGAAATCGCGAGTAAAATCGCACCATGTGAGTGAGGCATAAAGGTGGGACCACATGTAAGAAAAACAAAACCGACATCACATGAATTTTTCAATATAAAAATCGAGGAATGGTCGACCTTCCCAATTTTTATTGAAAGAAAAATCCCAGTGCCACAATTGTCTTCTCACATTCTGACTGAAATATTTTGCTTCTATTGCTTTTATTTTTGGGGCGGCCGTTTGTTTAAATAATTAGAAAATGATGTTTTCTTTTCGGCAAGTAAACTTTCTTTTTTTAAGAGAGTGAAACGCTGACAAAACTGTAACATCATCAAATTACTTCTTAACCATTGTTTTCAAAGTAATTTTATGACCACATTAAAGTTTTTAAGAAAAACTGAACTTTGCCGTTTTTTTTAATAATAAAATAAAATAATAAAAGCCTCAAACACCAAAAAAACTACAACACCGACCCCTAAACAGTAGAGAGTTACAGTATTGCGTAGGCGAGAAATAGCAAGCGCTCTGAACAAGAACAAACCACGGAAATGTTGCCCCTCTGTCTCGAACAAAAGATGTATGCCGAAATGTAGTGTAACGCACCTAGAACAACATAACAAAAATTTGGCAAGTTACGTATCCCAAAGTTTGAGAAAAAGGATTTCTTCAAAGTTATAATCGCCGGACTTTTTGGCACTTTCCAGTTTTGCAGTGGGGTAGACAGAATCACTTACACATTGAATATAACATATTAGCGAAACCAGGAACTCCTTTTAATGTTTTCTGAACCTATTGTGCAAGTTTGCATTTAAGATGCTTTTTGCATTACACTTGCCTTCACAAATCGTGACACACGTTGAGAAAACTGCCGTCCATTGGGGGGTAGGGATAGAAACCTTACATCTTAATTATATTAAAATAAAGGTGTCATATTCTACCGATTAAAAAAAAAACAAGTTCAACACTATAAGTGGCATGGCTATTTAGCAAATATTTATTTAGAGTTTCTACAGGGTGTCACAAATGAAAATTTACACGGTCTTTTTTACCGTAAAAATAAACTAGGCATCGCCGAACGCTCATTCTCCGCCCAAAGGTGTAGCTAGAGGTCACAACCAGATGCCAAAGTTTCAGCCCGATCCGATAACTTAATCAAAGGTTATAAGTGATTTTCTGGAAATTTCAATGGGAAAATGGAGTCCAATTTTGCCCGTTTTTGGTTTCTGGTGCCATAGAGCCCCATGTGTTTGAAAACTCTGTCGGCCACCATTTTCCCATTGAAATTTTCCGAAAATCACTTATAACTTTTGAATAAGTTATCGGATCGGGCTGAAACTTTGGCATCTGGTTGTGGCCTCTAGCGCTACATTTTGGGCGGAGAATGAGCGTTCGGCGATGCTTAGTTTATTTTTACGTTTAAAGAGACCGTGTAAATTTTCTTTTGTGACACCCTGTATATATTTCACTTCGAGGCAAAGAAGTAAAATAGAATAGACATACCCTCCAGCGGCCCGCAACACACCTTCCGCTCGCCGCACTTTTTTTTTTATTTCCTGAAGTTTTTCTAGCTTAAAAAGGTAATCCGATTTTAGTTTGTTATTGCTTGGCGAACAAAATCTCCTCCTTTTCTCACTTCATCCTAAGGATGAAGTACGGATGAAGGGAGAATGCGCAAAATACACCAGAACGTCAAATTATATGAAGGGGACGAGGGGAGACGGTGAAAAGTAACTTAATAATCTTTGTGACGCTTAGAAGCGCCGAGTCTTCGTTTACAAATCATTCTGAGCCTCCCAATCAACGTAAAGTGTGAACGAAATTCAAAGCAGTTTTCGTATCTTTCATGTTGAATGAAATCCTTCGATTTGTTAAACTTTACTCGTTTTCACATTGGCGCCAGATATTAGACTTTTTTAAGATACATTTTTCTCCAATGCTTTTTTACTTCAGCCGCCAGGAATTCCATGTTTACATCACCTTCACTGAAAATCCTCGGAAGCATGACGATTTTACCGTCATACGCTCTGCACACATGTTGTAATTAAGTTCGTTCCGATTTGAAGTACCTTTACTTTCATCGATAGAAGTGCCCTCAGTTAGAAAGTGCAATCTCTTTTTTTTTCCAGCATTTTTTTCTTACTAGATGTGTTTGCGTGTTGATTTCACGGTATGGGATGCCTCTAAAAAAATCTCGAACGACGGCCTACAAAATCTTTTTTTTTTTCTTGAATTCCGGGAAAAGTGTTTTCGTATTTTTCTGTTATGTTATTGTAAATGCGTTACGCTACACTTTGGCATATACATTCTGTTCAAGGCAGAGGGCCAACATCTTGTTTTGTTTTTTGTTCTAAACATATGTGTGTTTACAAAAAAAAAAAAAAGCTCAGTACAGACATTTTTATAATCACATTAAGTATTTAGCGCTCAATTAATATTTCCCCGGGCGATTGACCTTTATATTGTTTACTCTAGAAAACAATTTTAGATGACTTGGTAAATTTTAGATTTATTAAAAAGATGGGTGAAATATTGCCCAATGAGGCCTTACTTTGTTAAGCCTTAAATTTTTGAAACTTTTTTTTAGGTTCTTAACATAATAAAACTACTTAGTAAACCATGTACTCAAACGGATTTGATTCCGTTACAATTATTTCTGTCATCTTTTCACTATCTTAAAAAAAAAAAAAAAAAAGATTAATCTGCCGCATAAAAACGGCAATTTGCTCAAAGTTTAAAAATAGGCACCGCAAGAACAACAGCCAGAGCAGCTAAATTTTTCAGTCAGAATGTTAGGGGAGAAGTGGCTACCACTGTGATTCTTTTTTTTTTTTTTTTTTTTTTATCTAAAAAGGTTGGTTACCTCGCAAGGTGTTTGGCGTGGAACGACTCACGTGCAATCCCCTCATCAAGTTAGCTATATATTCGAAAGGAAAGCCAACCTAAACTGCCCAGAATGTGCCCTCGACCATACATAGTTCTAGCTACTTTCAATAAACTGGACAACATAAAAAAATTGATCGCTGTGTGACTCAACCACCACGTAGCAGGCACCGCCTTTTATGCCAGTGAACGGGGTTTTCTCTCCTGGGGAGACTGCACTGCACGTATTTCTGAAAATTTACCTCGCAGAGGCGCAACGGTCACCAACATGTAAATGCCTGCAGAATACAAGAGCAGCGACAATGACTGCCCTTAATTTAATAAGCAACATGATTAAGAGACGATACCAAAAAAGCAATTATTGGAGGAGTATTGACCCCTCAAGGTTGTACGCGCATGCACTCGGTTTCTCTGTCTGTCTTTTCATTCGAGAGAAATCTGAAGTTGAAATTGAGCTAATATGACATACAGATGAAATCACAACTGAAAATATGACCATTGCAGGATTATTAGCGCTTGACCTAGTAGTATGGTGCCTGGAACGCGTCTCCGACTGGTGTGTTTACCGCGGCCAAAAAGTGGTCCCTCGATTTACACCTGATGATGTCATAGAAGTTTCATGCTTTCGCTGGTCGCGACCCTGGCGGCGTCTCAACAGTTGTGGTATCAATAACAGACGCCTGTTCTGCTGCAGGTCACTCTCCACTGTGACAGTTCACGGAAGCTACAGCAGCCGGAAGTTGGGACGCGTGGGACGCCGTGACGACAGCGACACTAGCGTTCGCTCGTGCTTTTCACCAGTATTTCTACAGCGAACCGCCAGGATCGCGACAGGCAACAGCATGACACTCCGGCTTCTGTGACGTCATTTGTTGCCACTCGGGGACCACTTTTGATGTATGGGCGGGATAGGACGCTAAATACACCAGTCGAAGACGCGATCCAGGCACCATACTAGTAGATTGCGAAACCATGTAGGCCTTTATTGAGGCGACAAAATTTAGAAGCGAATTTCAGGGTAACATCAATATCAGCCGAACAACTAATACAAAAGAAATGAGTGTTTCTGCTACTTAAATAGGCTTAAGGAATATCTGGAAGAGACTGAGTTTACTTTCCTCAGAGGCATCACTTGCATACAGCAGAAACTACTGAGCAAATGATGCATTAAGCGATACTATTGCGTTGAAGACGACGTTCAGAATGTTCAATATGAAGTACAAAAATGAATTTCTCTGACATGCGCTTTTTATACTTCACTCAATAGGAGCCCTGTTTGTGTTTTGCTTTCTTCGTACTGACTATTAACCCACCACGCTTGTAAAATTCATCCACTATACTTCATCATCCACTCAAATGTTTCTTCAAAGAAAACAGAGAAAAGAAACGTGGGTATATATGCACACATATATACGTCGTTTAAAAATATATATATATATTTCTCTAAATGAAAAGGAACTGCCGAACAAAGCTGATATGCAAGTAACAAGACTATTTTGCTCTGTTGCATCAAAAGATATGAAAAGATTGAAAAAAAAAAAAAAGAATTCGGTCCCCCATAAGCCAACCTAGCAAAAAAAAATAAATAAACGAGAACCTTTTAAATAAAAGATAATGCCACCATCTCGAAAACGTGAACCACTCAGCACCAAACGAAGAGTTATCTAACCTGGCGACCGAAGCAGCGTGACACAATTTTCCGAGATTCCAGTAGCCTCTTCTACGTTTCACCTCTTTACCGCGCTATACACTATTCGCGATGGAGATTGTTCCTCCAAGCGGCAATCCATGTTCATCTGTATACGTGCAGCAAAGACCTCGGTCTTTTTTTCTTTTTTTTTTTTTGTCCACGGAAGCTCGCAAAAGGAAAGCGTGGCGGAATAATGCCTTCCTATGCTTCGCTGTTTATTTCGATAAAAAACTAAAAAGAAAGAAAGAAAAGTAGAGAGAAAAATCTGGCGCCATCGTTCGTTTTCTTTTTACGATGGAGCGCTGAGGATGCCGCGAATCATCCCAGCCAATCCGATGCTGCGTTGATGTCACGTGACCCTCGGCATCGGCGCAGCGACGCGCGGGACACGTGGTCGCGCGATACGTTTATAAACCTGAACTGACTGGGATGACTCGTGGCGCCCCCCTGCGGTCCACGGTGAGGCGAAACGGAGTACAAATGCCGAACGGTCCGTTGCAGTGTTATGCGGACGTTGATCAATAACGATGGGTCGCGTAGACATAGAACGATCGCCTTCTTAAGCGATGACCGGACGGGCCGGCGCTCGGGGGGACAGCAAATCGCTTTCAGGCCTGGATGCGACCCGCACGGTTCAGTGGGCTCATGATCGGCGAGCGCCGTCTTCTCCAGTCCCGTAAGAAAACATGTCTCCCCTTTTATTGGCCATTGTTTTCTGCCCAGAAATGCACTTTCGATTTGGGCTCTGTGTACAACCGTCTTCGGGTCCTTCCAAGTGTTTTCGCAAAACGTGGCCTCGATTTTTTTTTTTTATTTTTTTTTTTTTGTGGATTTGTGCGTGTAGGTTTCGCGACATGGATCTCGGAAAGAGGAGAAATATTTTCTTGGAGATGCCGGCGGAAAACTGTGGTATATTCTGGCGTACTGCGATATATAGACAAATAAGGTATACGGAGGAAGTGAGATTTACGTTCAGCTAAAGGGGTATTTGGGCACAAATATGCCTTCATAGTTTTTGAGGGAACAAATGTTTACTGCCCATTATCGGTACTTTCTAGTGCCTTGCAGCTTTTTACGTCTTGGTTTGTTTCTAGCCTTGTTTAGGGCGTCCTAATTCTCTTTTCTATAAGGCGGTTTCACCTTTTGTAGAAAATCATGAAGACAGCACACGTGTCACATAAGCTGAACAATAGCGTACACAACAATGGCGGTGAGATACAAGCCCAAGCTCGAGTCTCCCGGCGCGAAATGCATGCCCTTTAACGTGATTTGGTGTAAAATAAACTAAAAAAAAATCAGCAAGAAACTATAATATAATATAGTGCGGGGTTAGGGGCTCATTAGAAACAAGTGCTATATGATCAAATGAGGAAGTCAAAAAGTAACCTGATGTCACCAAGCAGTTCTGCCAACTATTTTAAGTTATACTCAATGTTGACAGAGCCGCCTCGGTGGCTCCGAGGCAAGAGCGCCGGCCTACGGATCCCCAGGTGGCGGGATCGAATCCCGACCGATGTGCCCGGAATATAACAGAGGCTTATTGCAGAGAAGGCGCCGTGTAACCGAGCTTTCGGTTGCACGTCAAAAGATCCCCAGCTGGACCAAATTAATCCTCAGTCCTCCGCTGGGACGTGCCAGATGCGCGTCGTTGGCTTGGCACGTAAAACCCCCAAATTTGACTTTTTAATGTTGACAGAATCCTCTCGCAAAACATATTTTAAAAGCGCTTCAGTAAGTATCTGAGTATGATAATTAGTTATATGTTTACGTGTTCCGTCTCCCTGTGACAGCCTAGAAAGGCCACTAGCTTCTGGTAACAAAAATGAATATCAACTAAGCATTGACACCACACAAACTGTGTCACTCCCGGAAAAGTGAATTGGGTGAAAGGCAAGTATCAGCAGAAAGCGAGTCCGAGTCTGGCGTCGAGCTCATAATTGCAAGGAACGACTATAGTGAACGTACCAGTGTGTGAAAAACGTGTGGACTGGGACTTCTGTGAAGTACCAAAAAACTCTCTATTGACTCGATGCTGGCAACCCTAACACGCGATGTTTGATTGTGCAAAAGACTACAACAGGCAACACTGTTTACGCAGTGCACCGCCATGACAATGGGCGCGTTAAGTCCGCGCTCCGAAGCGCGAGAGTTTGGCGCTCCTTTCACTAAACGGACAGGAGTGCCACCGGAGACTGACACTCGAGCGCGCTCTTCGTGCACCGAGAATTTTTCGCAGCGCGAGTGACTCCTTCGCGCTCCGTGACGTCACGTAAACAAACAAGATGGCTGCGCTGCGCCTGCGACCGCCGAGACGAAAAGGCGTAGGCGGACCGCTGCCCCTTTTCAGTTGATTAGTGCTTAATCCAGCAGGTAAAACGATTTGATTTGAAAGCCAAGACAGCAATTAGCGTTCCGAAAGAGGTTTGTTCGTTCATCTCGCCTGAAAAAGAAATTAATCTATCAAACGGTATCGTGCCGATAGCACTGCGACAGAAAAGTTGTCGAGATGAGGAGATATTTGGACCGCTCTGTCCCTTCTATAATACTTAGCGCAGCGAATAAAGCTACTTCGATTTGAAAGCCGAAACATCAGCGAGCGTCGATGAAAAGGTTTGTTTGTGCGTCTTGCCTGAAAACGAATTGATCTATCGAACGAGCGTGCCGATAGCTCGGCGACAGAAAAGTGATGAAAAGACAGTCAGACGGCTGCCCTGCTTAGAATGCTTAGCCCGGCCGCAGCGAATAAAGTTACTTAGATTGGAAAGCCGAAACACCAGTTAGCGTTGCGGGAAAGGCTTGTTCATGCATACCGCATAAAAACGATATGCTAACGAACGACGGTATGCCGGTATTGGAGTAGCTTCCGTCTCGCTGCGTGACGGAACCGACGGAACCAGAAAATCTTTGACAAATTTGAGGGTTTTCCTGCGTCGACGAGCGGGTTCAAGAATATTGTCTTTAATTTAAATCGGAACAGCATGCATGATCAATAAATAGATCAACCAAGGTAACCTTCCACATATCTGCACAAAGCGAGTCTTCAAACCTTTCAGGAATATTAAAACGTTCGTAGAAACTTGATAACGGTGCCGTCTCCTTTGCTTTAGACTCTGCCGCTCCACCCGGGCCTAATTATTTATCTTCGAAATATTTTCCGCTTCTGCCACCCGTATCCAAGGTTGGAAGGAGCTCGTGTGGGCTTGGCCCGTCGATGGTTTCTGGCCGTGTTCCAAACTTACTCGATCTAACCCTAGGGTAAAAGTGGTTTTCATATTAAAAATAGCGCAACACAGACAGGACAAAAAGACGAAGAAGCACACAGGACAAGTGCTAACTGGCAACTAAACTTTATTGAAAGCTTCCAACTTTGCTATCGCCATACACGCGCTTAGTCTCGTATCAACAGAAACAGGGCGTACCGCCAAATCCGCACATTCATACCGCCCACTGCCTGTTCCAAAAATTCAGCAAAACAGATACATCACCCCGCCGAACAATCCGAACGAGGAAAGGAAAGAAAAAAACGCCGCGTTAATATTATCAAGTTAGATAGTGTTAATGAAACTGTACTCTTTCGGCTGCATATACACTGATGCGACGCTTATGCAAAACGTCTTTGTCACAAGCATGTATTTTTGCCGCCTCCAGCAACTCTCGTTCCCTCCTTCCTTTGTTACGTCCTTCCACCTGCGCACCGTCCAGCGTGGGGGAACAACCACAAGTTTTACAATGCCCCGGTAAGTGGGAACCGTAAGTGTTGCCAAGCGAAGCCGCATGCTCTCGAAGTCGATCATTTAAGCAACGTCCCGTCTGCCCAATGTAAACACGACCACACGTTAAAGGAATCCTGTAAACCACCTCAGTGGCACAAGGCACAAACTTTGTCACGTGTTTCTTGCTACATACAGGTTTCTTCACTTTCGGCCCGCTCACCATAGCGCACAATTTTGACAATCTACACGGGGCAGTGAAGACAACGTCCACGTCAAACTTTGATGCAATCCTTTTCAGATTGTGCGACACCTTATGAATGTAAGGTAGCACTACAAAATTCTTTGGTTTCCTCTTAAGTAGAAGGGAAGAGCATTTCAACTTCTTTAGAAGGGATTCCGCAACTCCCTGTATTAAAACCGAGAGAAACCCGGAGTGTTCCAAGCGAAGTGTCTGGAGGTCAAAACTCTCACTGACTACATGCGGACAGGACTTCAACAGAGCCGACCGGAGGCAGAGCGACGCGATGCCCCTCTTTATCAATTTAGAGTGGGCTGAGTCAAAAGCTAAAAGGGCCTTTTTTCTGCTTGGCCTGTACATCCAGCACACATGGTCAAGGGAGTTAAAAGAGAACCGGACATCTAAAAACTGTAAAAAACCTTCCAACGGAAGTTCGTAGGTGAAATGTAAATGCTTAGAAGATTTCCTAAAAACTTCCAGAGTAGTCTCGACTAAAGAGACCAGGCTCATGCAAAACCGAGCGGTCAAACTTGGCAAGAAAAATCTCACATAGTACAGGCGCCACGCTAGACCCGATACAAATGCCAGGCCTCTGCACATACACCTTGTCCTCAAAGCGAACAAGCGTTGAGTTAAGGTAGCAGCCCAACATTTCCAGGAAGGCATCAGCCGTAACCCCACACGAGTTTTGAAACGCAAGAACGCCCGATGTCTCAATCAGTTCCCGAACAGCAACTGGAAGTTCGTCGTGTGGAACCGAATAAATCAATTCCTCAACATCCAAGGAGAAAGCGTTGTTGACTCCAGACAGTCCCTCCCGTAGTACGTCGATGAGGTGGTCCGAACGGCTCACCTTGTAAGGGTCTTCTGGGATGAGGTTACTCAGGTGCAACTGCAGAAACCTGCTCACCTGGGCCTGCCAGCTGTCTCTCTCTGTGACGATGGCTCTGAAAGGGCACTCAACGTTGTGGGTCTTCGCCGCAAAGAACATCTTCAGGATATCCAGTTTGGAATTTCTTGCACGCTTCGCCAAAGCCTCGAGGTTCAACTCCTCCAGCATCTTGACCGCCCTAGTCTTTGCCCTAGCCGGTCGTGTGTCTGCTAGTTTGAAGCTCTTGTTGATGGCCAGCATAGCTTTCTCACCCTAATGAATTGTTTGGGAGTACTGTGAAGCTTCCTTCTTTGTCAGACAACAGGAGCGAAAGGTCCGAGTCGTGGAAGTGCCGGACAACCCTCCGGAGAACCGACCGATTGTCTTTGCCACCTCCGTAGCTCCTCTGCAACGAATCCACTCCTTCCAAAACACACCGCTCCTTTTCCTCTGTGGGAGCCTTGTCCGCAGTCCTGTGGACAGCTGCCAAGAGTTCGAGTTTGTCCGCAGACGTTTCAAGACTAAACTTTGGTCCTCTTTACAGCACTCGCTCCACGGCAGGTGGGACCGAAGCACCACCCAAAAACACCACCGGAGCAACAGAAACTGTCGTCTTCTTACCCGGTTTTGGCAGGTTCCACCGAGTCCTGGACCAAAGAAACTCCGTCGTCGCTACCGCCAACCTACGATATTCAGTCAAACGGGTCGCTCCAGCTTGGCCGTCCCCGCACCACTTTAAGGAACTGACTCTCAGCCAGTCGTGAAAGAATCGAACTTGCCGCCAACACTCCGACTTGAGGATCTTGCAAATTCTCTTCCAATGCCCGATGGACGGACCCAAGGCACCAAACAAGGAAGCAATGTCCGGTGGGGCTTGGGGCCAGCACATCCATCGTGCCATTACATCCATCGAGCAAATCCGTCCAATCTCGTGCCGTTACATCCATCGTGCCAGTACATCCATAGTGCCAGTACATCCATAGTGCCAGTAGATCCATTTCGGGCCAGTTCATCCAGCGTGTAACCAAATCCAACGTGCCATTGGATCCATCGTGCCATTACATCCACTGCGCCATCACATCCATCGAGCAATTTCATCCAAAGCGTGTCATTACATCCATCGTGTTATCATATCCATCAAGCAGCTTCATCCAAAAACGTGCCATTGCATGCATGCATCAATTACGCAAATTTTCTCCGCTACACATTTCGTTTCTTTCTTTCTTGAACGCTACTTCAGACATTTGCGTTTGCTTATGAACGACTCTTTGCGACCGCTTGTGCCGGTGCGAGCAGCAATCGCGAAAGGGTCAGTGTAATTCTCTTAAAGATGGTTGAGACATTTGCTTTGACTGCGTCGACTCCCCATTGGCTCGTCGTGAGGATCGCCATTGGTTGTAACCAGTCGTAACGCAGTCAAACGCAAATGTCTGAACCGACTCTTTTAAGCGCTGTTCAGACACTTGCAACCGAGTACGACCGAGAGAGAAAAGACGGCGTAAGACCTGCTCCGCGGCAGCGCATCCGGTCCTCCGCCGTCGCAAGAGGCTTAAAAATCGGTCTTGTCTCACGGGAGTACCTGGTTGCAAGTAGTCGCATCGTCACGAGAGGTGGCAAAACGCATCATCATAATAACGGGCCAACACGAGATATACTGATGTGGGGAGCGGTGTAGCCTTAACCCAGCGATTTTGGCAATCCTGAATATGTTCGGAGCTTTCCATACTCAAGCCTAGAAGGTTTTTTTGCTATCTGTACATTTGTAAACATGGTTCGCGTGACGCAATTTCACCATAAAGTGCCTGCAAGGCAAAAGATCAAAGAACGAATCCGCTTAGCATGCCTATCATCTTGCCCTGAGCCCGACCTCAGTGAACGCAGCAGCAAACGAGCCATATATTTTTCAATAGTTCACATTATTTCAGGAGTTATACGCCGAAAAAAATGAACAATGCACAAAAGCAAGTAAAATTACCCATTGTGCGTCATGCACCTTGTGCGGCCCTCGGCCTCACCGAAGCCGCACGAGCCTCCCCCAGTCCTGATGAATTTACCGGATTTAACGGAGCTCGCACTTCAAATTATCAAGAGGGAGTATGGGTGTCATGCCATATGAAAACAGTCCGCGAACCCTTCTCGAAAGTGTTTGGGCCCGACGTGGCCGTCGTATGCCCGCTTTGCGCATGCGCCACCACTTCCGCCGTTGGGAGCCGATCCTAATGACAAGGCGTTATTTTCCTTGTTTGTTGTTTCCACATGTATGAAACGTTAGTTACTGCTCTTTAACTCTCATAATTAACTCAATGGAAACGAGTTTAATTTCGCGGGCTCGACATTTCGCGAAGTGCCGGTTTCGGAAATTTCGCGGGCAGAATATTTCGTGAAAGGGAGATATACGCAATGTATTCGTATTCATGGGGTGACTTATTCGCGTGACCAATTTTTCGCGAATTTGATAAAATCGTGAAATTCAGGTCCTCGCAAATATTAGGTCATCGCAAAAATTAAATCTTCTACAGTAAACTACTTTAATAGGGGATTAGGACGGTACACATAATCTTACTTTTTATTTCGCTTTTCGACAAGAAAAAAAAAAGTTTGAATGCCCCGTTGAGTTCAATTGTGATTCACTAATGTTCTGTGGCTTACCCCTTGTTTGCTGAGACTCCGAAACAATGAGAATATGAATACCGCAGACAAAGTAATCAGCTTAAATATAATTGCGGCCCCACGGCGGCCATCTTGGCTTCTATGGATGTACTAGCACGATGGATGTAATGGCACGCTAGGCATGATAACAGGAACGGCGAGCAATTACATCCACCGAGCCACTTCATCCAGCGAGCAACTACATCCAACACGCAACTACATCCATCGAGCAGCTACATCCATACGCATGTCAATACATCCATCGAGCCCGTACATCCACCGAGCCATTACATCCATTGATGGATGTAATGGCTCGATGGATGTACTGGCTCGATGGATGTGCTGACATGCGTATGAATGTAGCTGCTCGATGGATGTAGTTGCTCGTTGGATGTAGTTGCTCGCTGGATGAAGTGGCTCGGTGGATGTAATTGCTCGCCGTTCCTGTTATCATGCCTAGCGTGCCATTACATCCATCGTGCTAGTACATCCATAGAAGCCAAGATGGCCGCCGTGGGGCCGCAATTATATTTAAGCTGATTACTTTGTTTGCGGTATTCATATTCTCATTGGTTCGGAGCCTCAGCAAACAAGGGGTAAGCCACAGAACATTAGTGAATCACAACTGAACTCAACGGGGCATTCAAACTTTTTTTTTCTTGTCGAAAAGCGAAATAAAAAGTAAGATTATGTGTACCGTCCTAATCCCCTATTAAAGTAGTTTACTGTAGATTTAATTTCCGCGATGACCTAATATTCGCGAGGACCTGAATTTCACGATTTGATCAAATTCGCGAAAAATTGGTCACGCGAATAAGTCACCCCATGAATACGAATACATTGCGTACATCTCCCTTTCACGAAATGTTCTGCCCGCGAAATTTCCGAAACCGGCACTTCGCGAAATGTCGAGCCCGCGAAATTAAACTCGTTTCTATTGAGTTAATTATGAGAGTTAAAGAGCAGTAACTAACGTTTCATACATGTGGAAACAACAAACAAGGAAAATAACGCCCTGTCATAAGGATTGGCTCCCAACGGCGGAAGTGGTGGCGCATGCGCAAAGCGGGCCAACGACGGCCACGTCGGGCCCAAACACTTTCGAGACGGGTTCGCGGAGTGTTTTCATATGGCATGACACCCATACTCCCTCTTGATAATTTGAAGTTCGAGCTCCGTTAAATCCGGTATATTCATCAGGACTGGGGGAGGCTCGTGCGGCTTCGGTGAGGCCGAGGGCCGCGCTGGGGTCGGGCTCAGGGCAAGATGATAGGCATGCTAAGCGGATTCGTTCTTTGATCTTTTGCCTTGCAGGCACTATATGGTGAAATTGCGTCACGCGAACCATGTTTACAAATGTACAGAGAGCAGAAAAGCCTTCTAGGCTTGAGTATGGAAAACTCCGAACATATTCAGGATTGCCAAATTCGCTGGGTTAAGGCTACACCGCTCCCCACATCAGTATATCTCGTGTTGGCCCGTTATTATGGTGATGCGTTTCGCCACCTCTCGTGACGATGCGACTACTTGCAACCAGGTACTACCGCGAGACAAGACCGATTTTTAAGCCTCTTGCGACGGCGGAGGACCGGATGCGCTGCCGCGGAGCAGGTCTTACGCCGTCTTTTCTCTCTCGGTCGTACTCGGTTGCAAGTGTCTGAACAGCGCTTAAAAGAGTCGGTTCAGACATTTGCGCTTGACTGCGTTACGCCTGGTTACAACCAATGGCGATCCTCACGACGAGCCAATGGGGAGTCAACGCAGTCAAAGCAAATGTCTCAACCATCCTTAAGAGAATTACACTAACCCTTTCGCAATTGCTGCTCGCACCGGCACAAGCAGTCGCAAAGAGTCGTTCATAAGCAAACGCAAATGTCTGAAGTAGCTTTCAAGAAAGAAAGAAACGAAATGTGTAGCGGAGAAAATTTGCGTAATTGATGCAAGCAATGGCATGTTTTTGGATGAAGCTGCTTGATGGATATGATAACACGATGGATGTAATGACACGCTTTGGATGAAGTTGCTTTTACATTATAAAGCTTTTACATTATAAAAGTGGTTATTGAAGACCTACCCGCGTCCAGCGTTTCTCTATTTTTGTTGTCACGTGACATAAAACGCCAGGGTAACTCGGATCCATTTTAGTAGGTTTGGAACGCAGCCTCCGTGTGTCGCGCTACTGTACGATTTGCGCCGTTTAGTTGCTGCGCTCGGAGTATGAAACTCGGAGTGTCGGAGTAGGAGTAAAGGAGCGCCGACTTAACGCGCCCAATGTTGGCCTTCGCCGCTGCGAGAATGGGTACTGCTCTATATTGCAGTAGGCTGGATCGCGGATCGGGAGCCTGTCGGTGTCACCGCCGGCGGCCATTGCTTGACACCAGGTTATACATGCAAGTATAAGGGAAAAACGAACAAAAGTAAGAATATTGAAGTATGCACGCTGTGCTCAGAGGCGAGTATTTTATGGTGTGCTGCGATCCTTATGTCGGGTGTTTAGAGATCGAATCTGTATTTATCAAACGTTCAAATGCCGATTAAAACAATCAAACGTACCCGAGCACCTACGGCTGAGCTGGCAGGCTTGCTCTCGTAGTACAGTAAACAAATGAACTTGCCGTCAATGAAACCGTCCTCGGGAAAGCCCAGAAGTTGATGAATGACAAAAAAGTTCCATCTCGATAGCGGCTTTCCGGGAGTAAGCGAATTCCGCGTAGCAAAGCCTTCAAGCTTGTCGTCTGTTAAACCCAACTTAACGAAACCGCCACCAACTCGCGGTCACTCTAGGTAACTCTCGCCTCATTGAGCTGCACTACATTTTTCGCCCAGCGGAGTCACTCTCGACCACAAAATGTTTATTTATAAAAACTGTGAGGACTGTCATTTTAATGTTTGTACGTAAGCTATTTGACAGGCTTATCGAAAAGCAGCCAAAAGGTTTCAGTGCCGACAACAGCTTAGAAACGAGGGAAACGGCACTTTTTCTCGTTTTCCCCATAGAATCCCATGCGTTGGTTGGTGTCAATCAATGGCCGCCGGTGGTGACACTCGGCCCCAGCTGCCGAGGTCGCGGTCCGCGATCCAGCCTATAATACAGTAGATATCAGTGAGTATGGGTATCGCCACTGGTGAGGATCTCCTGCAGAGTAGGAGCTTGGCTGCGATTAGGAAGGACTTTATAATTGCATAAATTAACGAGTGCTATGTTTCCCTGAAGACGAGCGACTATAAAGGGTGGTATAGCTACGAATTTGTCACCGAAAACTGCCTCGAGCCGCCATTGACTAAAACGGCGACATTTCTTCGAGCGTAAATCTCAATACTGCGTTAATGATTGCCTTGAGTTACATGTTCTACTTTAATTTTTTTATTTGCTTGCGTATTATATGCCCCGAATTCTGTGTCCTTCGTAACGAAAGTGCTTGCCCTCGTCGCATTTTACGGAAGTCGCAAGTTTTTTACGCGCAACCGGATTTCTCAGAAAGCAAAAAAAGGACAGCGTAAAATGGAAATAACAGGCACCATGAGTTCACCAGTATCAAGCTCACGCTAAAGTAGTCTTATGTTTACGGCCTTATTCATCGGCCAGTCCATATCATCGTTGCAGCACAGCATGAGTATAGTAAGAGCGCGCGCGTGCAATCACCTTTCGAAGGTTGTCTTGCGACAGCACTGGTAGGCCAGCTACAGTATACAGACAACGCTTTCGGCCATGCAAACTACACCCCACACACAATTGCCATTTCAGAGTAGCGCGTTCTAGATCCCTCTATCATTTACCCCCGTCTGCGTAACAAGACATGACACAAAGCAATGAAGAGGTCACTTGCGAGTAGCGTTGGAGCAGCGGCGGGAACGCAAGTGCTTCAGACACTAACACCATAACAATGGCGGCCGAGATTGGCCAGTCTCAGCGCCCGGGTGTAGGCTTAAAACGCCGCCACTTTATATAGATGCATAAAATTTGCGGAAGGGTCTGGGTAAAAAATGTTATTTACAACAGTGGTGCCATGCCTAGAACAAAACCAAAAACCGAAAACGCGCTATGTACAGTATATACAGGCTCTATAATCCACAAGCCAAGGTAGTCAACCCCGCGCCTAAGACGCGGGCATGCGCCCGCTGCCCGGCAAAGCGCCCGTCCGCGCTTGCACGTCCCGCCCCTGCGACGCCTCAAAGAGAGGGCCGCATTGCGCCCCGTTCTCCCTTTCTCCGCCTAACGCGGTCTACATATGATCGACGTATTGAAGTCGCAGTTCGATACAAGAGTTGTGCACGTGGAGGTATCGGCTGGACCAGCGCCGCATGGAACTCCTGCACTCTGAGAAGGAACAGTTGCGCCTCGAGATACACTGGATGCCATATTTGAGGTCAATATGTAGAGCGTATACGCTGAGAACGAGCCCACATTAATAGGCTGCTAAGACTGGCAATCTTGAAGGTGCGGAATGCGCGTTGCGTAAAAATTGTGGAAGCTCGCGCTCCGCAAGCGCTCAGCAGTGGGCACACTATAGACGCCTTACACACGCGCCAGTTTACGGACGCCATTGCCGACCTTCTATTGTCTTACCGAGATATCAAACCACTGAAGCGGGCTTTGGCGAGCCTCCACGAAGGCAAATGCTGGAGAAAAAGACACCGTCGTATCTAAAATGCCAGTAACCTGTACTCCTGTGGTAATCATGGAGCAGAGTAAAAAATATAAACGAAAACGAAAACTGAAGGGCGGTTATGGCGGCGCCCATGCACAGCTGCTGTAAAGCGTCTATAGCGCACACAGCCATGGCCGCTATTGAACACTCCCTATTGGCGACGTGCGCGATGGAAAGCGTCTCTGTGGTCGGCCTTCCGCAATTGGCTGAATGTTGACTATGACGTCAGCAAAAGGATTTCTCTACGCCGGAAATAAGAGGAATGGAAGAACTTCGATTTTGACGGGGTTGCCAGTGTTGGTTCCAAAGCACAATGATTTGAAGCCTCCATCATGCTAATTACAGACACCATTGAAAATGTTTTTAGCGAGGTAATGACGTCACGAGAGGGGACTATAGGAGTGCGACAACAAAACATGTCACCGATAATACTACGTAACCGGGAGTATCACCCACCCTCTGATTTTTCCATTCTTGGGGTTGCAAATGACCACGAGTCAAAACGAATTATTCCCGATAGAAAATAAAGCAATTTCGTTTCAAGATTCAGGCATCAGCTCCAGTGTTCTCAACTAAAAGATTAAAAACTCGCCAAAGGAACCCCAAGAAACCGCATAAACCGCTATATTTAGGGGGTAAGGCAAGAATGAACTTTTTTTGCACTATTTACTGCTATAATGGGTGCAAAAACAGCACATTAAATTTAAAAAAAAAACACATAGAGCGGCCCTGCAATCATATTAAAGCGTCTACCTTTTTTGCGGTTTCCACGCCCCTCGGGGTTCGGGCGAGCAAGCGGGCGCGGAGAGAGTAACTAAATATCAGTGCGTCATATTTTAACCGGACAAACCGGAAACCTCCTCCACCTACAGGGGCAACAGCGGTGCCGAAAGCGCGCGATATGTGGCGTCTTCGGTCCTGGGCTTAATCCTGGTCAGAGCCGCTCAAAGCTGCTTTTTGTCCAAATACAAAAGATAAGTGGCGTGAGCCGTTTCAATTATTTATAAAAGTAGTCTATGCTCACTACTTTACATCAGAAAAGAAGCAAATGCAGTTTAGAAAGTACGGTAACAAGAAAAATGACCCGTC
The DNA here is from genome assembly GCF_016920785.2 of Ixodes scapularis. Taxonomy (NCBI): domain Eukaryota; kingdom Metazoa; phylum Arthropoda; class Arachnida; order Ixodida; family Ixodidae; genus Ixodes; species Ixodes scapularis. The sequence continues at coordinate 225,888,533 of NW_024609835.1, forward strand.
GACATACCCGCCACGAAGCGGTGGAAAATGCGGCGGTGTAGTGGGATCAGGCACCAACGAGCGGCGAGCGTAGAAAGCTCCCGGATGCACGCGGCGGCGCTGCTGTAGAAAGGACTGGAGGATCCGACCGGTTCCGAGCGTTCCCAAGCGTTCCCGGTTCCGAGCAGCTTTGACTTGCGGTTTGGTTTATTGGCGGTATAGCAGCGCGAAGTGATTCCCGTTCTGAACTGATATTTACCCCGTGTCTGCTATCGTTTGTGGCCAATAAAATGGCAGACCGAATTAGTGTTTAATCGTGCAGCAAATGCAGTGCGAGCCGCCCTGGCTGCCCGCTTCATACAGCCTATTTAGAACATGCTTTAGTGGCGCCCTCTCGAGCCGTCGGCACGGAGCGCGACAGCCGTGACCGCTCGCTGAGCTCACTACCCCTCCTCTAGTTCACGGCCACTCAAGCAACCAAGAACGTCATGAAGGGGTTACTTTTTGCTTGTTTTTGTAATTTTGATTTGCCTATAACTTCTAAAATAGAGCGAAATTCAAGAAAAGTTTCATTAAGTTTCAACGTTCAGTGCGCTCAGGTTCGGTGCAAATTGAAAATTTGTAGAGAAAAGTCATTTAAGACAGTAGAAGGGATCTCTCCTCTTTGAGACAGGGTGCACCTATGCAAAGATGTTCACGGAGTGCACGTTTGCACCTAAACACCACCGCATGATCTTTTTGTTACTAGGTGTTACGACCTCTGTTGTCTAGCCATACCTGCCGGCGCACACAACACACGCTTACGTTGAGAGTAAGCAAAAATTACCACCCCATGACTCTAACTTACCGCAGAAAGCAAACTATTCATGATTTACAAATGTAAACCGTAAAAACATTAAACGCGGTAAAAAACGAAAAAGAAAAACCTGTTATGATCAAAAAACTTGTTCGAAATTCCGCCAGTCGACAAACGGTAATTTCTTCCGCCGATATCTCACAGAACCGCAAAATATATCGGGACACCCGATAAATTTCCAATACAGATCAGATTTTATGTGAAAAAACTTGTCACCGGAATGCAAGGTACATCTTTTTATATGCGGCTCTTGCGGCACCATGGAAATTACAGTGTTTAAGTACGTCTATAATTCTACCCTCTAAGCTAAAGTTCTTATGAAATGATTCAAGCCCATAGAGTAATAAACGAACCCACGAGGTTTTCTCGAGTCTATATATTGTTTCGGCTTACCCAATTCGTACACGAAGGAGCATGACGTCGACGCAAGAGGACGCAACAATGGGCAAGAAACAAAACGGCGGCAATATCCTCTATTGAACTGCAAAACAGATCCGGAAGAAATTCAATTTCATTTACCACGGGACCGCAAAAAGAAATCACAAAAGCGCAAAAAAAAAAAAAAAGCAAAGCGAGTTTATATAATGCGGAAAGAAAGAACAGTCGAATTGTTCCCGGGAACTCCTTTGAGCCCATGTTTGCTTCGCACATTCTGGAGATTCTTTGCACGCCGGTGCGTACCAGACGCAACGGAATGCGGAAATCGCCATGAACAGCGGTCGACCAGGAGGGACAATTTGACGCGAGCAAGGCAAAGACGCTCTCTTTCTTCTCGGAAAGATATGAAAAATAGTGACGCTGCAACCGAGACGCCCACGCGGCTTCGGGATCCCAGGTGTCGTAGACGACAAGAATGTCTTGGTGTCGAGTTGAAGCTCGACTTTACGAGCATTCCTCTCAAAGCGATACGGTGGCGAAAATTGAAGTTTGAGAATCTCCAACGCCGCAGAAATAAGTGACACTTCACTCGCTTCGACGGGACCTTGGAATTGGGATCAAGCGGCGAAGGACTGAATGATCCTTGTGTGCCTCGTGACGTCATTGCATTCTGGTGACGCGTTGGATCACCCAAGCTGCGATTGGCTGCGGGAATGTGTGGGATACAAGAATGCCATCACGACGTGTTGGTTTAAAGCGCGCATCATCGATCGGAGCGTGAAGTCCAAAATGCCCCATGACTTCGCCATGTACAAGCGTTTTTTTTTTCTTTTTTAAACTCGTTGTAATAAAGACCGAATTGATGCAAGCTCTGCATGCTGTGCTGTGCTTCAAAGCGTCACACCGTGTCTCTTTTGGCGTTCACAATTTGTTGATTGGCCGATTTTGGCGCAAGCAGCGCTTCATCTCCTCAGTCTGCCAGAGCCCAGAGTAGGCCTTAAAGGGGCATCTCGAAACTCAGCGTGACATTACAAGGAAACAAAGAGTGCGGATCAACGAGCAGAACCTGGGAAAGTACATGTGTGTGTAGGATAACGTAATTCTGACGTACAGAAGGTGAAGTTCCATGTTTTTCGGGCATAGGCTTCAAATCTGACTTGTTTGTACTCTTTTGTTTTTTTGTTTCTTTTACAGTTGCACACATTTGCCAAATAATGTCTCCATTTCTTTGCCAATGTATCTGTGCCGTTATCCTTTGCGTGACCACAAATATCAGAGCTACAAGGATCATCTGATCCGGTGTCCGTTGGTGTTTATTTTGTATTCTCCGAAAAAAGGACGATACACTTTTGTAGGCATTAATATACGCTAAAAAAAAACAAAAAAGAAACAGAATTTTAAAATATACACCGAACAAAGTGAGCCGACTTTTCAGAAAATAGAAACCGAAAACGCGGAACCCTAGTTATGTGCCTGGCAGCATTGTCAACCCCCGAATTTACATTCGGCCTGTACACGATTCTCAAAGGTAAAACTAACGAATCTTGTCCTTTTAATGCTCAAAATTTACAATAGGTTATGGGCCTTCCAGCGTTGGCAACCTCTGGTTTCACGTTCGGTCTGTAGACTACTCTAGATGGTTCAAACAACGAACCTTATAGTGTTATTTGGGACAAGGACACTCTCAGAGGTAGAGTACGACACAGGTGTTGAACGATAAGCGTTCCTTACTGTCTTACTGCTTAGTCGTTTTCGGGGTTGCCCATCTGCCTTTGTCGCAATAGGCGTATACTCAGGATAGAGTTAAAACAATGCAGTTTAAAGTGTGTTGCACACGTTACTCCTCAAAATGAACGAAACACCGTTACTGGTTACTTGACTTTAAAAGTAACTAAGTACCGTTACTCGTTACCAAAAAAAAAGTAACCAGGTAGAAGGAACTCGTTACTAGTAACGCGTTATGTGCATGATTGGATTCAGTGTACACGGGAATGTTAATTTTAGAGTGGCTAATTGTGCGGTCAATCATTTGTGTGTGTGATACAAATCTTATGCTATTATAATCCCCAAAAAATATTCTGTTTGCTATTTGTGATCAGTATTAATGTAAGATGTTTGCAAGTGTGGTCCACAAGACCGGATTCATACACGTCCAGTGTGTTTTAGGCTATTTTAAACATATTTACTTTAAAAAAAAAGTGAAGGCGGACAAATCCGGTTTTGTGCAAGCATATCATGCGGCCAGTGGGATACAACATCCCACTGGTGTCAAGATACGTAAGAATATTAAATAAAATTTGTTAATTCAGTTTTCTAGTTCTCAAGAGACAAGATTTGAATTAGAAACTTGCTGAGCGTTATCGAAAATTCCTACATTAATAAACTTGATGACATGGAGCAGACAAGAAGCGCAGGGGTGCGCCAGAGTTACCCCTCGTGCAACAGGCGCAAGGGTAGCGGAGAGAAAACTCAAGTGTTCAGATAATCATCTGCGTTTCGAGGGAAAGCTTTTGAGACTCCACAAATATCGCAATACAATGTTGTTAACAAAAGAAAATCATAGACCAATGAGATTTGTTTTGCTGTGTTTCATGATCCGTGTGCCACACCGCGCGAGTTGACACGAATGTAGAACAACTTGACAGCTCGAGGTTTGTAGAGAGAAAACTCTCGGTTTGTAATATTCACAAATATAATTTTTGGAATACAAGACGGTCCATGAGCGCGAAGATATTAGTTTTCTTTGCCTTCCTTTCTTTTTTCTTTTTTTTACTCCCTCTGTTTTACCTCGGTCGCTATCGTTCGTCTTTTACTCGATTTTAGCGGATTATTAGGAGTAACAAAATGCATCTTTGTTTAATATATTATTTTTTTTTAGTTTTTGATTTGGTGCCGTTTTCGGCCTTTATAATTCATAAGCGAATTGTGTCTACGTTGCTTTGTTTTGTTTTGTTCGCGCTTATGTGCCTAAAAAATACCGTGAGTATTTGGATATTCAATAAATGATTCTCATGACTACTACTATTATTATTACTATTATTATTATACAACATACCCAATGAGCTTACAAGGGTTTTGGCGGGTGCTCATAATTAACTAGCATTTCATTTACATGAGCTCGTAGAAAGGACAAGCGAAGCTTGCTCCCGTGCCAGTGTCTTTCACACTAACACAGCGTCGCACCTGGATAGTGAGCCAAGCATACTTTCCACAATCCTAAAAATTCCCGAGCATCTAGATACCTCCCATTAAACCGCAGAAAAGCCTCAGTTTCTGTGCTCTACATATCAGGCTCTGTGAACTTCCGTGGCTACGAGAACGTTTTAAAGGGCAGTCGTGATTTGACACCGAACATCACGTTTGGCACGCACGCGTCATAACGCATATCAAAGCGTGGACGTCGCTTTTGGGTGGAATTTATTTTATCTGCATTGCACGTCATTCCCCAGAGCAAACTACATAGATCGAGGTGGTTGGCGGAAAACTAAAGGAATACAAAAACAGCGATGAAAAAAATAAAAGGATAAAATTGGATACAAATCGAAAGCTAGGAAAGCATCACGCATGCTTGTTTTCATAAAATACTCAGAGCCAAAAAATTATGTTGCGGCTTCGTTTAGACAAGGGGAATTTAGCCAGCCTTAATAAGCGTCTGTGGTTTCCACCGTAAATAAGAAATTTCGCCAGCACTACCACTGTTTGCTTGGGGTCCTACTCCCAGCGGTGACACACCATTCGGATGATCGCCGGTACGAGGATCATCCAAATCGATGACGGACAGGGGGGGAGGATTGAACCCGTGATCCCTGGCTTCTGCAGCGCGAGCTTTCATTCCACGTGCTGCAAGCTGTGGTGCGCGAACACACTCACCGCCGAATTCAGAAACCTCACTCAAACTACACTCAAACTGAAGGGCCCCTTCACTTCCTCGAAGAAGGCGCGAGAGCCGGCGCTGGCCAATCGTGAGGGCTGATCCGTCCTCGCGATTGGCCAGCGCCGGCCCTCGCGCCTTCCTCGAGGAAGTGGAGGGGCCCTTCAGTTTGAGTGTAGTTTGAGTGAGGTTTCTGAATTCGGCGGTCAGCCCCGATCGGCCTGAAAGCCAGGTTGCGAGAACACCGCGCGTCGCGCCCCTCGTTCTCCTAACGAAGAGCAGACAAAAAGCTTCTGTCGCTCGAAAACAAAGCGAGGACCTCGCAGAAAGGGACGACGCTGTTTTTGTCCCGCGTGTGTATCGCTGAAAACAGCTTACTCGGAAAGCAAAAGCAAAAAAAAAAAAAAAAAGAACAGAAAGAGGGGAAAAAAATAAAGATGAGGCAAAAGGCTACCGAAAAATCGGAACGCGTAATTGTAGCACCGGAAAACTTGCGCAAGACGGCGAAGAAGAAAAAGAGGAGCGGTGGACATCTGAATAACAAACGCCTGAGCTAATTAGCAAACTAATGAGGGTCGGGGACTGTCTCCACGCAGCGCTCCGAAAGGTGTAAACAAGGCAACTCCGCCTTTAATTACTTTCTCGAAGAACCTCTCAAAAAGGGTCCGGGAAATGCTTTAATCAGTACGTTACCATCTTCCGGTTGGACTCTGCGCGCTAACCCCCCGCCCCCCCTCCTCGGACTGCGTGCACTTTGAAAAGGTCCCACCGCGTGGACCGCGCAGGCGAGTGTTGCGTGTGTTAGCGTATGAATAACGGGGCGGGTTTTTAGCTTTTTTTATTGTATGTTTCTTTTTTTTTGAGGCCAGCCTTGAGTTTTTATGTCGGATTAAGATCGTTTAAAATTAGGACAAGGACGTGAAATGTTTACAAAACACAGATCGCTGAAAAGAAAGTCACTGAGGTAATTTTTATGAGGCTTCGACTTTTCCGTTCCGCCACCCACTGAAAAACGAAGCTTTTATCAAAAGGCCGTCTACTTTAAAGTAAATATTTAATGGGCTCCCGCAACCCAAAAATCTTTAACGTGTAAAACGACAAGAAAGATCTTAGTTTAATTCTTCCATTTTGAATTCTGTGTTTCGAAATTATGGCGATTAAATTAAACGCAGTTATTTTTATGCAGCGAGAGGTCCGTAGATGTTTCTGAAATTACAATTCTGGTTCAACGCCGTACACAGCCAATGTAGTCAGTGCCATTTAACCGGTAACCTAGGGTTTGTAACGCAAATCTCATAGCATAGGGATGAGACGGCTACTCACCCGTGCGATGCTTACTATAGATCAAAACAAAAAAAAACAGGGACTGAATCTAGGGTTTCCGGCTTCTTCACCGCAAATGATTGCTTTACTTTTGCTTTCTGCGTGCCATCCATACGGGGTGTTCACAGAAGGAACATACCCGCGATTACGGTAATTAAAAGAATCCAACCATGTAACTCATAACTGGATAAATCCTAACTATAAAAAGAAAAAAACGTTTTAGGGGATATTGTATAGTACATTTCAAAATAAGTTAACAGCACTCCTGGGGAACATGCGAGGAAATATTAGAGAGAAAAAGAGAGAGAGAGAGAGATGTAAGAATTAAAACTGTATTAAACAAAACAAAAAATGAAAAGAAAAAAAAGTATTCTAGCAAAGCCTCAGTCGGAACCTGCAAAATCCGATTAAACAGGAAACCGCTCAATTGTTGAGACGAGCCAAACGCATCAGGTTCTGAGCTATAGTGCTATTCTCCTACCGAAGAAAACAAAATAAAACTCCTTCGGCGCGAAATGTTCATCCATATTGTATTTTCTTCTTCTCACTTTCCTATATTTCGTCGCCCCAATGGTCGCCATGTCAGGAACAGAAGCCGGGGAATTCTACAGTTCGTGTCACTCGACCGGCTGCGGCGTATCATCGCGTCAACCGCGCGGCGCACAAGAGCATCTCCGCCAGGAGGTCTCTTTACAGAGCGGTTCCAACAGCAGCGGCGGCTTCGTTTTGCACCTCCCAAAAAACAAAACAAAAATAAGTAAGAAAAAACAAAATTGAAAATCCCGGAGACGAAGCCTGGAGCGGTGCAGACCTCAAAACAAAAGGATCCACGCACGTTTTCGATCAGACACGAGAGGCGTTCGAGCGCGATCCCTCGAATCCCTCAGCAGCCCTTCTTTCTTTCCCCGCTTTCCCGAGTCTTTGTTCCTCCCCCCAATTCCACTCCCGGAGCCGACGCCACGCGTACTCCACAGGAATCATCCATTTCACAGCACCCGAACCGGAGTCGCTGCAGTACCGCCCGCCAGCTCTGTATGACTTCGATTCGGTCATAGGCCTCCGCACCGCAGCCGCCGCCGCCGTACCGCCACCGCCACCGCGATAAACACGTTCCTCCCCATCTTGTTTTTCTTCTTTTACCCGACCCCAATTTCTTGTTGTGTGGGCTAGAAGGGATGGGGGGCTCTATTTTAAGTTTTTGTGGCATTCTCTACTTCTTGATTATATTGTAGACATCCGCTGCCGTCGCGTAAATACGCATTTGCAACTCCCAATGGCGTGCGTTAAATCCCTTCTTCTCTGTTTCACTAGGCCGCGCCAGTTCTTTCCGTACACTTGAGTTGGGGCTAGCTCCCCACCTAAACCTCCGAGATCCCGAAGCTTGCGCGCCTTCGCGCGCTTTGGGATTCTGGAGGCCATGTCCCCACTTCTCTCGTTGACGTCCTTTCCGCTAGGTGGCGTAGCCTCCTGCGCAGAGACTCTGTATTACAGAAAGTTTCCAACTATTCGATCGGGGCGCGTGGTGTATGCGCCGGATTTTCAATGCGAGCTGCGAGGAGGTGACGAACGCGTTAATAATAATAATAATGTTTTATTTGGCTCTGGAGAGCCGCGGCACCACGGAAAGGCAACAGCTCGTACCACGGAGGCCCTCGGTGCCGCGTATAATGAACATGATAATGTGATGATTATATACATGCAAGGGAGGACGACGAGATGAATTGTGGTTAATGCGGAGGACTTCAATCCGATTTGAAGATATCCACATTTTGTTGAGGCGGGTCAGCAGCGGGTCAAGGGGATCTTCAGCCTGCCGTTGGATCGGGGCATGTAGCACGAAGGAGCCCCATGAGCATGACGGTGCTGTCGCTCACTGGGGTCGAAGCATCAAGATCCAAGCCCTGTCAAAGTAGAAAGCTGCCGCCTCCTAGGTACCAAGGCCCAGGGCTCAAATCGAGGCACCGCCGTCGCCTGGTGTGGCATTCTCTCAACGTCCTTCAGCAAAGGACTCCGCCCTTCTTTTAGCTTTCCTCCTCGGCACGAGAAAACGCAGGGGATGCGCATTTGCGACCGACGTCCATAGGAGGTGTCCGGTCTTAAATTGCAAGCGCTCCCGTGGTTTGGGAAGGATCCTCTCTTCAATCTCTCTACAGTGGTGAATAGAGACACTATAAATGAGCTGCGCTTAGAGTATCCGCACTCCATTCCCCGACATTGTTGTGGGCGCCGCCATTTTGGTGCTTGTGCAGAGCAGACGCAACTGACGATCGTCATGATTCAAAAGTGCGACTTCCCCAGCATTAGATTCGGTGTTAGGAAGTTCATGTAATATTGCTTTGCTTTGTCGCGAACTGTTTAAACAATTGTGGAGGACAGACAAGCGTCTGCCGTAATTTCAGTTAAAGCTTAAAATAACTGGCGACCATGATTTTAAGCCACAATATGGCCAAGTGTCGGTACTCTGAAAAGTTGATTGTTTAGTGGCAGTAGTGGCGAATATGAAGGAGGCGGGTTGATCAGCTCGGCCGAACCACGTATTCAGCGACCGAGCTATGCCGAATGGATCTGCTATCAAATTAATAGTATTTCTGTACAACATTTCTTTTTTCCCTTTTCACGCGGTTTCAATATATATTATTTTCGAAAAAATGGGTAAATTTTCGTTCATTCGTTTTCTTCTCCATCGGGAGCGATAGTCACACGCGGCAACTACCTTATTCCTTCATCTAGTTTTCTTGTTGTTGCCTCTCTCTACCAAACAGATTTTGATGCGTCACAGCAAGATAAAAACAATGGGCAAAAACGCACAAGCAGGAAGCGCCACAGGCGATACTATAGCTGCGTTTATTTGCCGAGCTGTCGAGGAGGGGACCTTTAGAGAGAGCGCTCCACGCGAGAGATTGCGCGTGGTTAAGCCCTTCTTTTACGGGCGTTTCCTACAGGCGATCTGCTCTTTTACGACTCCAACAAAAAGGGGCTATAGGAAAAGCGAGAGGAAACCCGCTTGATTTAGTAAGAGAGCGGGTGAGCTCCGCTGACGACTGGTGGTTTTGGGCAGACGGCAGTAAAAGGAACGTAAAACTCGCGGAAATAAATGTCGCCACCGGTGCGACGGTAAACATGAGCGCGACGTATATTAAAGCTACTTCCCGTATAAATATACTGTCTGCTGTTCGCTCTCTCACGATACTATCATGCAAATACGCCCGCATGTAAACGGACCCGTGCTCATACATTCGGTGTGATACCCGATTCACGTGGTGCACTTTTGCCGGCGATTCTCGGCTGCGACCGCTCGTGCGGAGAAGAAACCTATAGAAAGTAGTTGTCGCGCGATGCTCGGCGTCGCAACCGAGAAAGGCGAGCAGAATCGGGCGAATGAATTGGCCATAAAGGCTGGAACACACGCTCGAAGACGAACCCAGAAATCGCGGGAAACTATGAAGTTACAACGAATGCGGGCACGCCATTTTTGCATCGGCAATTAACTGCGCGAGAGTGTCTGCGCTGGGGATTTTCGGGAATAACCGACTATAGTATGTTTAATAATAAGAGCACAGTGAAGTGCTAAGCTATCTAGAAGTGTGGACACAGGCCAAAATTGCAACTTAGCGGCAAATCCACAAACGCAAAGAAAGTTTAGGAACGCGGCGACGTAGCGCTTTTAGTACTGCTTGATTAGCGCCATCGTGTCGTAGGGTCGACTGTACTTTGACTTGCAGAAAAACAAAGTATAAACCATATCTGCATTTGTCTTCCGGAAGAAGTGTAAAATTGTTTTAAAATTATAAAAAAATTTTCTAATTTTCACTTGATTTTTTTTTTTTCGCTGGTGCTTTAGTTTTGGTTTAACACGAGGTTCACCAAAGGTTCAAACGCAACCTCGCATATTCCGAGTAGACGCTTCAATATGTTTTGTTCAATCCAATAACCGATGAATTAACAAAATACCGCATCCTCGTGACCTTTCTGTTTTTGCTTTCTGCAGAAAGAAAATGAATTGCGAGCACTAAACTAGCGTCTACACACCGACACTTTTCGCTGCTATGGAACTAGGGCGGCAGCGCTGACTGCGACACGAATGCATGTGCAGACGTATCGTTCGTTGAACTTGGGTTCCTTGGCGTCAGTTGTGGTTCTCCCAGGTGACTTGGGCACTTTTAGAGCACCTTTACAGCTGGGGTGACCCTTTTAAGAAAAACCGCAAATACGCATTGTCTTAAGGCATAGAAAAGAAAAGACAGAAGCAATCGTCTTTATTTTGTGTTTAAGTGCGTTTCTTCATTAACTGTCTTTCTATTACGCAATTTCTTTTAGATGCTGTAGTTTTGCATGAAGATTTTCAAGCGCTCCCTCACGAAAGAAACATACGCCAGCTCCTCACGCACCCGGGAAGCTCACTTGCCAGAATGGAATGGCCACCCAATGAAGACCAAGATAATGAATACAGCGTTCGCGGAGTCAATCATGGGTAATTCGCCATAGTGCCCCCTCCGCCGCAACGTCTTCGCTGCACATTCGACAGATGCTCTGCGGGGACCCCATATCTGAGGGGCTATTTTGGGTAATGAAGCGAAAATCAAACACGCAGACATCTTCGCGAGAGCGAACGCGACGAAGGCAAGAAAGAGCTGGAGGATGAAAAAAAAAATACGGACGGGGGAAAAAATAAAAAAAGAGACGGAGGACGATGGAGGCAATCATTGAGTGAAACCGAAACTGAGAAGCAAGGCGAAAAAAAAAAAAAAAAGAAGCGGAAAAGAATGAAAAAATAAAGGGGGATTCCAAGACGAGAAACCTAGATCACGTCATCAACCTCCTCCCAAGTCATTTCCATCCTCGACGTCTTTCCCCATTTTTGTGGAACAAAACGAGGGAACGCGGGAAATCGGGAGCAAAATAAATAACGCGTGGAATGAACGAAGAAGAAAACGCAGCGAGCAGGTTTCTTTCTCGGCATCGCCGAACGCTCATCATAATTAACAGTGCCGATACTCGGCCACAAGCCCGGTCGCGCAAAGGGACCAAACGGGACGAAAAAAGAAACGAGAAAAGAGCAGGAACAACTTCCATTCCCGGTTTGTCCCTGGCGCCCACACTCCGTCATCCCGGCGCATTGATGATGATGACAGTCCATAATGCATGCACTGCCTCCGCTTCCCCCCTCTCCCCCTCCCTGCACATATATCCCCGTCCCCATATTCCCCACGCACGAATTACACCGGAAATAAAAAAAGGGAAGAGGGTTGGTCCTCCCGCGGTCGGTCCTAACTGCCGCCTGACACGAATCACGAGGGCATAGCAGCGGCAGCAGTCGTTGCGGAGGGCAACTTTCTTGCAGAGCGAGGCCAAACGGCTCAGACACTGTTTTCGCCGCGCCTTAACTTCGTTCACCCCTAGGCTAACAGCGCGGTGAAAGCTACTTGCTCTCTGAACCAATGACACGACTATCCTTTATCGCGTGATAAGGCGTCACCTACACACCCAGACGCAGTGACTGAGTAAAGGTGACTTAAAGGGCGGCTGTTGGTTGGTACGGGGACAGCGTAGCTCCCAACGTGCTGTGAGCTTAGAGGTGAACAGACCATAGTCGTCGTAGGGTGGTGCCCCTCGCGAGCGGCGTTGACAGCAGCACGCCACCTGTGCGTCCTAATAGGCGTGCCGGTGGGCCTTATCAACCGCACGTGGAGCGGACCGATTAGGGAACGAGCGGGCTAAGTGCGGCCGCGTCAATTAGGGAAGAACGGCAACGCCTGTGTCGGGAGGCAGGGCTTTTCCTCGGGTTAGAGCTTCAAGAAAACACAGTTGGAGGCAGCTCAGTTTTTGTACAAACGAGGCGGCCCCACTGGGCTGAGCGGGTTGTAGTCGTGGAAAGGAAATGTCTTGGTCGCCGTGTGAAAGAGAAAGATGCCGTTAGCAAGGACATTTTGTTATGAAGGCGCCGGGAGATCGGCAGTTACGTGACTGGAGGGTGGTCGGTTTCTGAGTGAGGGCGGGGGGGGGAGGGGGGGGGGGGGGGCGGCAGTTGGGAGCGCACACGTGTCACGCGGGTAATGCTCCTCATTTACGCTGGAGCAGTCAAGGAACAACGGAAAAGGAAGAACGACACGACACGCTTTAGAGGGTGCCATGAACATCATGAGCCCTAGTTCCGCGGTGTGGCGACTGAAACGAGACATGCGTCTGCGTATGTTAAGAACAACGAGCATGAAGGTTCAGATCGCGGTTCAGTGCCTTTTTGGCAGCTGTTGCCCGTACCTCCCCCTCCTAACTTCTCATAAAATTTGAAGATTCTAATAGGGGCCGCCGGCATAACATTATTACATAGTATCTTTGCCCATTTTCCTCGCAAGGATCAAATGAATCAAATAAAACCACAAAGAACAAAATGAGTTCATACCCACGTCAAGAATTGGTATGAAGACAACCTTCGTCTGTATTCTTAAAGAAAAAAAAACAATCTAGTCTGTTTACACCTGTGTAGGCATGGTAGCGAGAGGGGTATTTTTTTATGACTACAAAATAGAGCTAGTTAAGGTTATTGGCTTGCAATTTTCCCGTCATGCAGGGCTATAGCCTGTGGTTAATTACTGTTGTTATTGTTACATATTAAGTTCAGCTTACAGATCGAGCCGGCCGTGAAAAAATCAGCCGGGCAGAGGAACGTTAAGCGAGATTTACAGTAGAGGGGGTATAATAAAAATGTGTCCCCTTAGCTGCTTGAGACGTTACAATACGCACACCCAAAAATTATGCGCGTGCTCTGTGCGACGACCCAAACTGGTAGGGGCATTGAGTTATTCTAATCTACGCTAGAGGTTCAACTGGCGCTAGTGTCTATGCGACTTCGGGGATGCAAATTTAAACCGAAAGCAACCAGTATACTTTTGCGGTACTCTTGTGCATTCGAATGGGAGAACGCACGTGCGTGCATTTTCTCTTTGCCGAAAAATAACATGGATAATTTTGCTTTTTTGGTCGTACCGAATAGTATGTACTTTTAGTATTATTGTAAAAGTGTAATTGCTTTAGTTTTAGTATTTTTCTTCACCAGTGAACGATGTTTATCTTCGCTAAATGTCAGGCCCAAACCTCTGTCCCATAGCAGGTGTGTAAAAAAGAGCAACAATGTGAAGGACTATAACATTCGCAAAAAAAACAACGTAGAATGTGTTCAAGGTTCGCCTACATTCCGGTGACGCTTCTACCTTATAACTAGTATGCCCGTCCTGTCACAATAAGAAAATGACCCCGTCGTGTATATTTACTAGCGGTTAAAAACATTTAAACGTGAATAATAAAGTACGTGGGCTATGAAAGTTTGTTTTCTCTTTTGTTTCGTCATTTCTTATGCCGGACACTTTTTTATCAAGCTGTAGTTGTTCTCTGGATTCTTCCTATTTTCAAAGGGTTCGAGCACGCGGGTGATGTTGTGAGCGCGGAACAAGCATCGTCGCACATATTCATGAGAGCACAAAGAATAAAGCGGTACCTATTTTTTGCAAATCGGGCTACAGGTCGCGGCCTTTAATTTATTTTGACCGTACATGCGTTGCAGAGGGAGTTACTGATCCAGTGTTACTGCGTAGTTCTTGCCGTCTCTCTTGGTTTTCCAGATGTCCCTCGTTCGTTTTGCCCCTATATTGCCCATGCTGAAAAGCGCCGACGTCGTGTTCGAGTCAACAGTTTCCGACAGTGTACATAAATGTATCTATGAAGCTGTTTAGCACTATGTTTAATGCCAGGCATTTTAAAGAAAAACGCGGCAGCTGACCAATTATTTTCTCTACGTTTCACAGAAATGTTCCAAGCTACTAAGTAGGTAAAAATTCTTCCTGATATTCGCTCTCATAATGGAGCGCAGGGAGAAAATGCACTCACTTTTCTCTATAGGAGGCATTTTCGGAAGTCAATTTTTGACTTGTTGCTACCTGCTTTAATTTTAGTCCACGCAGTAGTGCCAGTTGAACATCTAGTGTATATTACAGCAACTCTATGGTCGGGGGAGCCAAAGCGATGCGGCCCCCTACTCTAAAATTCTTTAATATCTTTTCGCCGGCACGTATTTCTTTATTGCTTTGAATAAACACAAAAAAATGGAACTGGCACATATCTCGAAATGGCAAAAAAAATATCTCTCCAGTCAGGGCCTCTTCGCTTTCTAAGCGCAGACAATATTGACCATAGCTCGAATTGTAAGCTGGGCAGAATTGCCTTACAAAGGAGCCGGCGTCGAGTGCAGGTTACGGGACTGCGCAAGAAGCGATCGTTCACAGTGTTCCTGAGAAGGGCGCCGTTGTGCAAGTGACGAGGGATTTCGGTCGTCGGGACCAGGCGGAAAGTTGGCTCCCATAGATCGGCTCCCAAACTTCCAGACAGGAGCATCCCAGGCGGGCCAGATAGCATTGCTTAGCCAACCGGCTGGAGCCTCCTCGGCATTTGTTCTCGGAATTGAGAAACTACACCGCACCACGCATACTGATCAGCTGCGTAATTAACTGTGAAGACGGGCTGCCCCCGATGCATAGAAACAACAACAAAAAGAACCCTGTAATGAGGAGGTTAATGGTCGTGCGGCTCGACATACCATAGAGCATCACGCAGCTTATGAAAGGTCGCGTCACATTGACGGCTAATTCAACATTGATTTCAATCCCGGACGATTTCAATTTCACTGCTCTCTTTTGCGACAAGGCTCTCCTGAGTTATCGCTGCAGCGTCTTGTACAGTACTTTAGGAAGTTAGTGGACTCAGTTTACTGGTAAGATGCATTTCAGAACGACATGTTTATATGGAAAGTTTCCACTTACCTTCCTTGCTCGTGTTGGTCTCACAGCGTGACGTCACCACCTCACGTGACGTCAAGGTGTGACGTTACGTAGCAATGTCGCCTGACGTCATAGTATTCCGATTATTGATTATTATGAATAACCTCACTATTTAACCGCGCGCTGCATGAACGACTTCAGGGTTCCTGCAGCTTTTCTTCTTTTTATAATGCGGGAAAGAGAGAAATTTGTCACTTCGTCAGACAGCCTCCTTTTCTAATGTTTACTTTATCTAGATTCCTCTTTTCTATTTCAGTTTCATTTTTTTGTTTGAATGGATAGAAGCACATTTGAATCGACTTCGCAATAAAGTCGCAGGTTTCCTTTCTGGCCACACTATCGATTATGCTCCCGCAATCGCAGCTGCAGTGTGGAAAAACTAAATATAAAAAAAAAACAGAGAGAGAGAGAGAGAGAGAGAGAAAGAGACAGAGAGGGGGAAAGCGAGGAGCGGATCGAATTGAAGCAGAATCGGATTACACAGGGAACCTGTTCAGTGAGGCTAGGAATTAATGACTCTTCCGAAATTTTCGCTAGCTAAAACACGTTGTGCTTGGCCCCAAGCACCCGAAATTTCCTTTTATTTTTGTATATGTGACGAATCTGCGTGTTGTTTGGCTGTTCAAGCTTGCAGAATATAGGAGAGAAAAAAAAAGGAGTAAAACCCGAGCAAACGAAAGAAGTGTGAACGGCGAATAAAAGGCTGAGCGCATTGGGGAAACGCGATTGTACGTGCCAAAGCCAACGAAGGGCAGCCGCAGACGAAAAGGAACAAAAGTTTAAATGTGGGTTGAAACGACGAAAACGAAAGGAGGGCGGTGCATGCACTGGTTTGGTTCACTCATCTCCGGAGAGTGCATTTCGTTCGAAAGATTACCGTAGAAATGTAAACAGAGCAAGACGTGTAGGATGTTTACAGCATCAGAACAGGTTCACAGACTACCTCAAACCTAATGGAGCTATGTTACTAACTAAACCGTTTTAAAACACCCAGCTGTGAGAATTGCGAACTTGGAGAGAGAGTGAGAGAGGTGACGTTAGTGAAATAGGGGAGGTTGTTCTTTGCGAGCCTCGATGCCAATTATGATTGCGCTGAATATCTAGAATTTGCTGTTGAACCATGGTGAGGGTTCTCGAATTGGAATCACGACAATAGATGACGCTCACAAATTGACTAAACTTCAGAGGAAATTTTGTTTCACACTATGTTTTGTTTAGTAAAATTTGGCAAGCAAAAGGGTCTGGTTGCATCTAAACTGCTGGGCCCAGCGTTGTTAGTTATCCCGTTCCTATAAACAAGGGCTATTGGCGACGTGAGCGATCGAAAGCGTCGCTGTGGTCGGCTCACCACAATTGGCCGAATGCTGACAATGACGTCAGCAAAAGATTTCTCATGGACCGAAATAAGAGGAATGTAAGAACTTCAATTTTGACGGTGTTGGGAGTGCTGCTTTGAGAGCGCTATGATTTCAGGCTTCCACCATGTCCATAACAAACACCATCAAACTTGTTGCTCGCAAGGCAATGACGTCACGACAGGTAACCGATCGAGGGCGCCACGGAAACATCTTGCCGCTAATACTCTATTTCACCTTATCATGTACCGCGGGAAAGGCTACAAGCACAAGCTCCTTGGCACATATCAGCGGCACAAGCTCTCGTTCATTAAGGGCAGCTGCTAACGCTATGAGCTCGCTTCTCTAGCCTTCGCTGCGGTACAAGATAAGATGAAACGGAGTGTAGACAACGCAGTCGCTCACATTTAGTAAGGAACATAAAGAAGCTCTTGGGTTTATTCCGGTGCAAACCGATACAGATATGCCTAATTTATTTTCAGAAATTCGGTCAAAAAAGTTCAATATTATGGATAGAATCCGTAGCTGATGGACGTTTTTTTTAGAAAGGGGGGAGGGGGGGCCGAAGGGGGGGGGGGGGAGGTGGAAGTAGTTCTGACTTCTTGATGTACTTCCTTCTGTAGCCGTCACCTACCTTCAGAAACGTCCTATTTTAAGCTGGGCGTCGGGTTTAACTATTAATGCGAAAGCAGTAGCTGTCCCTTGGAGAACAGCCGGCGTTGTTTGAGGTGAGGTTTTTGTCCAGGTTTGTGATTGGGCCTTCTGTGCCAGGTTACAAGACCTTTGGCTTAGGGGTTCGGATTCTTTTCATTGAACAAACCAACGGTAAGATCACTGCTATTATAGAGTTCTGTGAGTAAATGACGTATCTAGCGCTTTGAAATGTGGTACTGGTTGTGATTTCGGCAGTTCCATTTGACGGATTGGTCAGCTTTAGCCGCTGTAGTCCCTCGCATTGGCGGCTTGCCAATTTTGGACCCGTACGGAAAGGAAGCATCCAGCGGTGGTAATCTATGGTGAGTTGTAGTTCCCGAACACGGCTCTTATAGACAAAAGAAAACGGGCGCGCATTAGTATAAATAACATTGGAAACTACACAGAAGCATCTGATACAACCATATAAATTCATTTTGGTTATGATTAAAAGTTAAATTCGAAGTTCTTTCTTATGTTCACATATCTGCCTCGCGCGTAAATGGCAGTGAGTGTTTTGTCGTGATTTTATAATGTTGTACAGGCTCCTGTGACAAAAAAAAAAACTATTTTATAACTTTGTTCTTAGAAATCTAAGGCCCTGTTACATAGATTCAGGATTGACATTTTTAATATAACAATTGCACGGCGAGTTCCCACAAAAAAATAAAAAAAGACACGCAAAGCATTATTTTCATACCGTTTTAGGTTGAGTGGATTTTGAACTTTCACAGCTTATAGGGGGCGCACTAGTTTCTATAAAAATAGCTGTCATCTGGATGACCGTCGCAAAAACAATGGCACCAGGTTGGGACTTCGACACGCGAGGAAGTCTCACTTTTTAACCTTCGAGCGATGCAAGAGCCTTAGCGTCACACTTCAACTTGAGGAAGGCGTAAACAATCACCTTTCTTCTGAAGCCGAGCATCCAGAAGCTATGGACCGCGATTCTCACACCGCGGTACCACCATCGCTAAAAGTTGACAATATACCACATATGAAAAAAATAAAATAAAACTCTTTTAGTTGTAAAACAATACACCGGATAAAGCCAAAGTATTACTTCCTAGATTAATAAAAGATAGAAAAAAAAAAGAAAGCGAAAACGCATAACTGTTATGCATATTGCGAGGAAGGGGAAAAAGAAAGTTGGAAAAGGGACCGAGCAGGTTCAGTTAGCAGCGAAGGGCCCGAAGAGAAAGCAGCGGAAAAGGTTGCCGGTGGCTCCACGGATAACCGCTTGGCGGTGTGCGCGCTGTAACAGAACCCAGCGAAAACGTGGCAGGCCACTTGAAACGATCGCTCTGACGGAAACCAGACTGGTGTGTTTAGTCTCGCCATTGACGGTCTCCTCGTTCTGCTCTTCGTAAGGCGCTCGTTGAATATGGGCCGTTGGTCCCGAGGATAGGCACCTCTTACCCACCGGGGGCCGTTCACGCATCTTTCTAATTTTATTTGGTTTATTCAAAGTTGAGGTTCCTGCGTTACCTCAAAGCTTGTAGTGTCTGCCGCGATGTTTGTGTACCTTATATCGTGTGCACGTTTGCCCGTGAAACCGGCGCGACGGCTCTGATGCTCGTAACAATGTGTCGGAGTGAAACTTATGTATAGGGGATGCACGTGCGATGCGTGTACATACTCTGCCAGCATTGGTGCTCGAGTAATCGGGGAGATCTGTATGGGCTATCAAAGACACGGATGGACAACCTTGGACGGTACGCGACTTTGCGGTCGACAGAAAGCATTCATTTCTACTCCAGAGAAGAAGACAAACACGGAAGAAGCGGTGCCTGTTTTTAATGCTTAGTCCCGCACAATTATAGTCACTGACAAAATGAAACGTGTAGGAAGGAGTAGAAGCTGTTCCGTTTCCAACGCAAGCTGAAGACGCGCGAACAAATACTATTCAACAACACTACGGTGGCTGGTGAGGTTTAAGTTTGTACGCGCAGCCAGGGTAGTTCAAAAGGAAACGAGGGTAGCTGGATGGAGGCAGTGCGCTCCAAAAGACGCCGTAGCGTTTTCATCCAGTCATGGACTATTAGTGACGTGAGTCACCAAAGGTGTCACTGTAATCTGCTTTTCTCGATTGGCCAAACGACGGGTATAAGAGCACAGTCAGACTGTGAACTTGGATGGTGTTGCTTTAAGAACGCGATGACACCTAGAGTGACACACAAGGTGAAAACGGCAGGGAAGAGCTCCAGGCTTCAGCTGTCCAGCGCGAGCTTTCTACCTTCGACAACTATACGGGAACTAACTGAGGGAGAGGAGGAAGATAGAGGGAGAGGGGACGTCGGAACACCGAGCTCTGGTTGGAATGCACAGTGATGTAGACGCCTTCGTTTCTACTCACTCTCCGGACGCGTTCGAACGCCGAACGCCGAACGCCGGGGGTCGTTCAATTCTGAACAGTAAGTAACGACAAAGACAGCTAGCCTCGTGTCTACCCACGAATCGTCACAACGTGAGCTCGGCTCTCTTGCGTCAGCTTCTTTTACCCGCCTGGATTTTACCGCGCGTTTTGTACACACGCCATTGCTCTTGTCATCGCAACGAATAATAAGTATCCAGGATCACAATTCGTGAAGTCACATCGAGGCAATCCTGGTCGTCACGTCACGGATAGAAACCGTCAGAACGCTCCGCCGCAACATATCAACGCTAACACTAACCTTCGGCTAACGGACGCGGGGAGGTTTTCGGGCGTCTGTTATCCATCCGCGCGCCGGCAGGCGCACGCCGGCGCACCTCCCGCGATTGCTCCTCGCCCGCAGCGCACCTCCTCAGAGAGACCCTGGCGTCGTTCGGCGGCACCATGCCCATAATGATCCAGGAGCGCGCGGGTTTCATCAACGCAGATGACTGCGCTTCGCTCACTAATTTCGCGGGCCGCTTCATATCCCCACCCTGATTGCGGAAAACTTCAAGGGCATCGCTGGCTGCCCTCCCTCCCGCCCGGCGAGTTATTCGGCGCATCGGGAACCCCGCTATCAGTTGTCCCTAATTACGCGCGGGAGAGCGGGATGCGCCGAAACGCGTGAACGGATATCGAGAGACAGTAAAAAGAAAAAAATACGAATTTGGAGGCTAATAAAAGTCCGCGATCGGGCGCGGGTGTGTCTTGCGTACCGCGTTGCGAATGCCAGTGACGTTAGTGTCGCTTGAACTGGTGCGTTATAGTTTGTTTTCCGTGCGAGTCTAAGCGCGTTGCATGGTGTGTGCGTGTGTGTGTGTGTGTGTGTGTGTGTGCAAGCGCGCGGCGTGTGCTTATCTGTGTTCGTGTATGTATGCGCGTGCGAGTATGCCTACGTGTGTGTGCGCGCTTGAGTGTTAGCGTGCGCGCGTGTATACGTGTATTTCAACTCGTTCGTGTGCGTGTGCCTAAGAGCACGCGTGAGCTTTTAGGTGCACATACGCGTGCAAAGGGTAGTGTTTCACGGAGAACGAGTAGGAGGGATCGATAGTCGTCTGCAAGCTTCCAATTGTGAGACTTAGTGTATATTTGTCGAAGCTCGAAGGCATTCGGGGCTCTCTAGTAGGAGAACTGTCTCTTGAAAATACACTATTTCAATAACTCTCGCTTGTCCTTTGCTTAGATACAATATATTCTGCAATAATAAAAAAAAAACCTCCTCATTTTTTTTTTTGTTTTTTTGTGTGTGCACGCTTTAGATGTTGAAACACTAATAAAAATTATTACCATGCCGGTTCGTTCGTTTTCCTACCGTGGAATATTCCTTCTTTCTTTTCTATTGGAGTTGCGTCTGAAAAATAAATTAGTCCAGCGGAAAGGCAACTCTGGTAATTATGGGATTGTATCCACCTCATACGCAGTAATTCCGTGGCACCTGGCAGAGAAGGCCAACTGTTGCATGCACACGGGCCGTGGGAATTATAATTGCGGGGGCCTGGAAAATAACATTTCGCGGCCGGCTTCTTTTTTTTGCTCTGTTGATGAAAGAACCGAAGCAGAACGCTAATGCGCGTAGCAACAGGAGCTCCTGCGTCCTTGGCGAACAAACTAATTGAAAGCGGTGGACTGTCGACGTCTAAATGCAAAACAAACGAAACAGGAGCATATTCACTTCCCTTTTATAGCTCTCCCTGATCTTGTTCTTTCCGTCCTGATTACGTAAATGTATCGACGTTTTTCTAGACTGCATTTAGCAGTCTAGAAAAATGCAGGTCGTATGTGTCATGCCAAGGGGTTGCGGCGACGTCAGAATGACGCGGACATCTGACTGGCTTTGATTGGAAGGATAGTGTGTAGACCAGAATGCCAGATGCCTCGTTGTCTACCCACTATCTGTTTTTCAGCCAGCCAATAAGAGCTCGGCGTTCTGACGTCATCGCGACCCCTGTGCAGGAAGCAAACCAACTTTGGGCTCCGCAAATGCATCTGCAGCAAACAACGAGTTAAACGTTTGCAACAAGGGAAGAATACTGACCAAACCGGACTGGATATATCTTTCAGGAATGTTAAAGGACCCATGAAACAATATCGGGTTGGACTCTGTGCATCTTAAAAATTATCTGGCAACTATTGCATAGCTCTTTCCGAGCGCAGCTCTTAGGCGCCCGTTTCCGGCTTGAGCGGCGTCGCCGTCGGCGTAACCGCGCGTTGTATTATGTGCGGTTTCCCATAATGACGTCACACGCGACGTCAGAAGTGACGTCATGAGGGTCACGAGTGACGTCACTCGCGACGTCACCGCGCGTTGCATTATTGGTAAACTTTCCGCTAAATTTAGCGAAAGGAATTCCCCGTTAAATTTAGCGGAATAAATTTCCCCTCTAAATTTAGTGGAAAATTTTACCGACAAATTTAGCGGGAAAATTTCACCGTTAAATTTAGAGGGAAAATTCCTGGCTAAACTTAGCGATAAAAAACTACCCTCTAAATTTAGCGAAAAAATGTCCGCTCCAAATTTAACGAAAACAGTTCCGCGCTAAATTTATCGGAAAAATGTCCCCGTTAAATTTAGCGGAAGAAATCTCAAGCTAAATTTATCAGAAAAAGTTTCCCCGGTAAATTTAACGGAAAACATTCCCCGCTAAAATTATCGGAAAATTTTTCCCGCTATATTTAGCGGGAAATATTAGCCTCTAATTTGAGCGAAAAATTTCCCCGTTAACTTAGGCGTCAAAAATTACTTGCCAGATTTAGTGGGAAAAATTCACCACTAAATTTGGCGGAAAATTTTCCCGCTAAATTTAGCGGAAAATTTTCTCGCTAAATGGGAGGGGAGCAGGAGAGGAGGAGGGGAGGGTACGGTAGAGGAAAAGGGGCGTACACTTTTCTCCGTACCTTCCCCTCCTTCTGAAGAGGTGCGCTTTAATTCGGCGTTAGAGGGGATCGGAAACCTCTTTCCTTTCTTAACCAAGACAACCCCGTGGCGCCGTGTACGTTTTTTACACGTGTGGAATCTTTCCAGCGCTTGTATTTTTGAATGATAAAATGGCTAGATTGAATGCTGTTCTTCCATTCAATGGTGGTGGCATTGCACGAACCAATATTTTAAAGTCCTCTGGAGTGAATCTTGGGTGGAACAGCATCAAGTGGCTCGAATAATATGCGGACCGAGCGACACGACAGGTCACAAAAGAGGCCCAGCAAGCAAGGCGATATGCCGAAAAGCGAAGACATGACTCTACTCATGACCACCACGCTGGCGGCTATTGAAAAAATTACTTTGAGGGTGTTGGTGCCGGTAGCAATTAGCTATTCACCTGCTTTCTTTTTACTTTAAACTCAATTATCTCAAAACAGTCTTTTCCAGTGCAGGTACCAGTATTTCCTTAACCTGAAATTATAAAGGCTCCATTTTTTTCTTCCGGCCACACACTGAAAAGTACTGAACTAGAATTAAAAATATTCACGTAACAGTTTTTGTGTTGAACGTTTTTGATACACTAAGACAGCTAAAATTTTAATACTAAGGAAAAATTAATAAAACGTATTTTTCTAATAATTTAAATTATTCTTTCTCAACTAAAAAAAAAAAAACCACAACATCGTAGCGCGACTGGCGCGCTCGAGGGTCTGTTTCGGGGCACCCGCGCCATTCGATTCGTACTGACTTCGCCTGGCTGCGGCACTGACCCTCATCTGCAACCCCTGGGTAATCATCGTCGTCGACTACTTCACACGCTATGCCGAAACAAAAGCGGTGCCAGCCGCAACAGCCTGCGAAGTGGCGAAGTTCTTCCTGCACTCCATCGTGCTCCGTCACGGTGCCCCTCAATATAGTCACAGACCGCGGAACTTCATTCATAGCTCACTTGCTTCGAGAACTCCTCCGTCTCGCTTATTCCGTCCACAACATCACGAGGGCGTATCACCCACAAACGAATGGTCTGATTGAGCGTTTCAATCGAACTCTAGCTCATATGACCTCCGTATATGTTGCAGACGACTACAAAAACTGGGACACCATTCTTCCATACGTCACGTACGCATGTAGCACCAGCCGCCAAGCCACCGCAGAATACTCACATTACTTCTTTGTATACGCAAGAGAGCCACTCTCAACCTTGGACACCGTTTTACCCTATGTTGATGACAGTGCACTTCACCATCACGCTGACAAAGTTCTCTACCGCGCAGAGGAAGCAAGACAGCTGTCCAGGATTCACACACTACAGACGCAGCAACAGCAAACCCTTCGTCATGCGGAAACCCACACTGATGTCACGTACCAAGTAGGGGACGAAGTTCTCCTCTGGACACCTATACGCTCTCCTGGGAAGAGCGAGAAACTTCAGAAACGGCTCACTGGCCCCTTCAAGATATTACGACGCCTCTCATTTACCGACTACGAAGTTGCTCCAGTTTCGCCCCCTCGTGACCAACGTTCAAGACCAGCCGACGTAGTGCATGTCGCACGCATGAAGCCCCATACCACCACCAACCACCATAAAAACACGTGCCGGCGGTCCGTCACTTTCCTCGCCGAGAGGGTAACTGCTAGGAATGAAGACGACGTGGCGCGAGTGGCGCGCTCGAGGGTCTGCCTCGGGGCACCCGCCATAAGGCACGTTTATTCAGTTATTAGCATTAGGGTGTGATCTTAAGTAGTATTTAGCGAAATTAGAAAAATCGTTTCATCCTTTAAGGGGCCCTTTCATGGTCCAAACGTTAAAACGAAAACATGGATACGGGTCTGGAACCGAGGAAATGAGGGTTTAAAACTGCAGCTAAGTAGAAAAAAAAAAGAAAAAAAAACCCAGGGCATTGGAGTGCGCGTGCTGCTGGGATTGTTTTTGCGTTTTCATTTTCTACAACAAATTTTCTTTTCTTTTTTTTTTTTTGAATGCCCGTCCTGACGTGGTTGTTGAAATTCCGGGATTCCACGGAGTTCTTCGCTGGGCGATCTGCCAGAGCCCTAGGCGATTACGTGTTTCGACAACTGCGGCAGAGACGGCCCACTATTAAGCTGATAGTGCGGCGGAAGCTGCAGGCTTGTTGAACCGGACTGTCTTCAGCCACGTGATCGGCGATCGGGGCCAGATGAAAGAAGGGAGGGCGGTTCCTGGTCCGATGATCGCGTAGCTCTCACTGCACTGTCAGCTTGGGGATAAACTAAGCCTTTTTATAGGACAGGAAGGCACCTTTAAATTACGGCAAATAACGCTCCGTTAAGCTGGGTCTCGAAATGCGGACAAAAAAGGAATCCCGCGTTTGCATCTTCAACCTCCTCAATCACACGCGTCAGCATTTTTTCCTATTCATCCAATTTTGACACGTGTGTTTTGTGACAAAATATCGGCGAGAATACTCTTAGACTTTTTCATTGCTATATTTAATTCCTCAATATGTCGATGGATGAAAGCAAGTAGAGGACGGAACAGTGTGAGGAAAACAAATTGCTTTCCCCAAACAAAAGCTTTTTTTTTTTAATAGTTGGTACACAAAGAACTGATCGCCAACCATAGAATACTTTAAAGCTCGGTTGTTGAAACCAATGTATTTTTTTTTTATGAGAGATATCAATTCTGGGCCATTTGATCGGTTGGACCTAGTAAAAAAAGGACGAAACGGCTTAAAATTCAACACTTATTCAACATGACTCAGAGTATGTACTTGGGTGAACAAAAACAAAAAATGTCCACATCATTATTATTTAAAAAGTGCAACGAGACACGGACAAGGAGGAAATACAGAGACACAGCGATGTGTCTCTACTATCCTTGTCCATGCCTCGTTGAGTTTTTTTTTTTTTTTTTTTTAATATTACGGATCACCAACCAACTGGCCCAACTTTCCAGTCCTGTCCCATCATGAAGTTCATTTCATGCAACAAAAATCTTAGCCTTCCTCGCGCACCTTACTTCCCCGAGGAAAATGGAAAATTTGGTTTGAATGTGCTTCCTTGCTGTCACCCCTCTTTAATATGAGACGCGCAGAGTATTGACGTGACAGGTGGCACTAAATCAGGCTGGCACCGATATCCCCTCTCCTCGAAGTAGACACTCCCTTGGAACAACACGGCATGCAATGCTGCGTGCAAGGTTATAGCCTAATTTGCGATGTGCTCTCGGCTCTTCATTGAACCTTCTCTTAATATTTCAAAATTTCCAGAAGCGGGTCGTCTTATTCACCGATTTTTGTTGATGTTCTTCACGCTGTTCAAGATAGTTCATGGGGTATTAGAAATTAGAATCTTGTAAATCGCCCATCTACAGCGTAAACATTACTTGTCATATTTCGGAGCATATTAATTTCCCTTTGGGTGCAAGAAAAGAAGAAAACAATATTATTTATTGCCCAATAGTCTCAGCATAAAGTTGCCCTTCACTTAACGTCTAGTACATTACATTACTACACTGTCCAAATTCAAATGCTAAAAAAATAAAACTCTCCCTGAAAAGACGGTCAATGTGCAAGCGAGCTGGTGTAAACATGATGATTGAATCCTAAGACTGGTTTGAAAAACGGAATACTCGTGCTCCGTTTTACAAACCACAATCTTAGGTTTGAATCATCATGTAAAACTCTCCATCTTGGGAATTTATATGGGAACAAAACAACAATCAGTCACGAACATGAAGAGAACTATGACTAAAACAGAATGGTGACTCCACTCGAGGTAACACAAAACGAGCTCGCATCGAAGCTGCATCGAAGCGCCGTTCACTTCAGAAGAACTACGACGTCAACAGAACGGAGGACGGGGAGGCGAGATGGCCGCTTCCAAGGCCAGAAGGAGACGGGCCAACAGCGGCAGCCCCGACCGGTCGGGGTGATTACCGCTAATCCCGCCGGCTAAGCGTTTCCCGCGCCACACGAGCCACCCCAGATTTCCGCGGGCATTAAAGGAAACACAATCCCAGCCCTCTTCTGCCTCCTTCATCTCCTCCCGAGCCTCTCCCGCATCCCTCTCTTGGGCGGAGAAAGACGAAGCCCGGTGCTCTTCTCTCCAGACTCCGTTTCACCTTACAATGGACCGCAGCGAAAACTACGGGCCATTCCAGCCAATCCTGTGCCGCGAACGCGTGACGTCACTACGCGGTCCCGTGCCCCAGCCGGAAGTCACGTGTCAATCACGTGGCATTGGGTTTAGCTCGGATTGCTCGCAGCGTGCCCCTGCGGTTCATCAGAAGGAAAAACGGAGTACAGCGAGATGAGGGAAGAGGAGCTTGTTTGTTGTTTCGGCCGATTATTACCGCTTCTCGCTGTGTTTGGTGGGGCGGAGGGGGTTGCCAGACGAAGGCCGCCGTGGGTAAGCGAACACTTGGACCCCAATGGAAGCCGCTTGCTCGGCACGATTGGATATTGGCTGAATGCGCAAAGGGATGTTTTTTGTTCTTGACTTTTACTTTTTTTTTTTTGTGTGCTGATCCTGTTACTTTCGTGCGTATTCAGCGATCGTCTATCTCTCTCCTTTCCGTTTATTTTCGTATGCAGTTACATCGCCGTCTGGCCAGTGTTTTTTGGGTGAATTAACTGGGCGGAATTGGTTCCCTGCTCGGCAGATGATGTCATCTCTCTGGCCGAATTACGTCGTCGGTTTCGTTGTCTGCGGAGTATCGTCGAGCCCAGCGTAACTTTATCCGACTTGCTTCCGCAGCTTCGTGCTCTCAGCAGTACGTGCTGGGACTCTTTATGCGGTCACCGATAAAGGGTTGCGCGCATGTATGAACAGAAATCTGGTTGGGGTCACTGAATTGAGCCCAAGTTTCCAGAATGATAAGTATACTTTGCCGACACGCAGTACGCGAGTAAAGTACAATGTACTTAGTTAACTTCACATAAACTGCACTTTTTTCTCTTTTTTTTTCTTTTTTTTTTTGGGGGGGGGGGGGGGGCTGTTGAATATTACCGTTTGGTGTGGCCAGAATACGCATGACGTGTTCGCTAACTAGCAGTATACTGTCGAAGATGGCTGAGTTCCCAAACACTTGCATTGCTGTTGTCGGCCAAAAGAAAAAAAAATTCTGGTGTTGTGTTCGTGAAAAAACCGAGTGGTGACAGGTTTTACCAGCAATTTCTGCTCTCTCGTTGCCTTAAAAAGCGATGAATGGGCGCGACACATTAATTAAACTAAAAATACGCGACTTGCCATTTTACTTTCAGACTTAACGCGGTAATAGTGGTTACCTATAGACCACAAACGTTTTCAAATATTCTAAACTAATTAAACTGGCGCCATCTTGCTTCAGCGCACAAAGGGGTGGCCATGCGGTGCGATTTTAGACAGTCATCCCGTTGAAAGCTGAAGCGTACAATCTCATGCATGACAGTAAGTCAGTTTCCCTGCAAATGCTAAGACTGTTGTCACACTGCTCATACGTAATACCATAGCCTCCTATATACTGCTAAAGCCTGGCAGATCACCACTAGAAGCGGGCGCCGAAATTGAAAAGGTGGAGCGGCAGACAACGAATGAGAGGAGAGCCACGTGACTGGCGCCCCACTGCGGCGAGTCGCCGAAACACTCTTCTCCCGAGCGGACAAGTATGTTTCGGGTCCTCGCCGCTGCAAAAACTGTGCGATGATTTCCAGGTTCTCCAAGAAATGGCTCTTTGATGCTCTGTGCCACCAGACACTCGCACTCCAAATCTGCGACCGGTTACTCTATATGGCTCCGTAGTCGAACTGCCAGGCTTTGTGACTATAGAGCAGGCCATGGTCACACAAAAGACAGGGTGTTAATTGCAGACATGATAGCAGGATTGCCTACGGACACGACTCGAGCTTCTTCGTAGAATGTTTGTTTCCGTATGTGTGCTTGAAGCATGTCTTGGGAAAGGTTTTGTATGTCCATTATGACATAATCCTCATTCGAGGAAGAAGCACGCCTCAGCCAGTGCCCACAGGGTGTCGTTTGAATGATGTATTAGCAGTGGAACCGCGGATTTATGAAGATCAAATTTCGTGTCCTCTGCCTCTGCGGGGTTATAAAAGTGGCGAGGTGACGCTGAGAATGGGAAACGTTCGAACTTTTGGGAAGAATTACTTCCGAGTGAACTGGTCAACGGAGGGCGCTTGTCGGCGTGCGGCAAGCGATAGGTTCGCCCGCGGAGAAAAGGAGCAGTTTTATCCGAATGTATCCCTACCAGGCTCTCTTCCAAACAAGTTATAACAAAATCATTGGTCCACACAACGTAGTCCGCGAGAAAAAAATAGTCCACATGCATTTCTATTGCCCTGAGCTGAATAGGCGGGTTTGTAATATAAGACTTGTTATATGTGGGAATTAACACACATTAAACAATATAAGATCAAAAACAGCCTTTTTCAGAAATAACTTCAGTGCCACTTTAAAGGTGCCCCGAGGAAGTTTCTGAGATCGACAAATCATAACGATGCGCCGCCGATTTAAAGGGGCCCTGCAAAGACTTTTTTGCTGGTTTTTAATTTGCACCAAACCTGAGCGCACTGAACGTAGTAACTTAATGAAACTTTTCTTTTCTCGAATTTCCCTCTACTTTAAAAGTTATAGGCAAATAAAAATTACAAAAACAAGCAAAACATAACCTCCTTCATGACGACCTTGGTTGCCTGAGTGGCCGTGAACTTCAGGAGGGGTAGTGAGCTCAGCAAGCGCGCTCACGGCTGCCGCACTCCGTGTCGACGGCGCGAGACGGCGCAACTAAAGCATGTTCTGGATAGGCTGTATGCAGCGGGCATCCAGAGTGGCTCTCATTGCAGTTGCTGCTCGATTAAACACTAATTCGGTATGACGCTTCATTGGTCCCAAACGACAGCAAACACGGGGTAAAGATCACTTCAGAATGGGAATCACTTCGCGCTGCCATACCTCAAAACGGTCAAACCGCAAGACAAAGCTGCTCGGCGAAGGCCTTCGGAACGCTCGGAGCCGGTCGGATCCTCCAGTCCAGTCCATATAACCGCAGCGCCGCCGCGTACATCCGGGACCTTTCCGTGTCGGCGCCTGATCCCACTACGCCTTTCTAGTATGCGCCGCCTTTTTTACCGCTTGGTGGCGGGTATGTCGACGGGTCATTTCTTCTTTCCGTACTTTATAAACTAATTCGTTTTTTTGTTTTCTGATCTAAAATACCGAACAAAAACTACTTTTATAAATAATTGAAACGGTTCACGCCACATATATTTTGTATTTCGACTCAAAAGAAGCTTTTAGCGGCTCTGACCAGTCGTAAGCCCAGGACCAACGACGTCGCATATCGCGCGCTTTCGGTACCGCGGGTCGCCCCGTGGGTGGAGGAGGTTTCCGCCTCGTCCGGTTCAAATATGACGCACAGATATTTAGCTACTCTCTCCGTGCCCGCTGGCTTGCCCGAACCTCAAGAGACGTGGAAACCGCATAAAAGGTAGACGCTTAAATATGATTGCAGGGCCCCTTTAAGCCTAATAAGAGAGCTATCAAAGTTCGAACTAATCTCCGGCGATGGAAGGAGCATTCTCCCGGAGGCTAGGACGACATCTTACAAATGAAAACGCGACATTTCGTTGAGATTGCAAACACTGTTCTTACAAAATACGCATGATTTTGCCGATGATGAAAGCAAAAAAGAGTAGCTTCTAAAAGAGGGAAAGTAAGGCTGCAATAATTGTTTCAAAAACAACGTACAATGTTGCTGTGGTGGTAGTGTGTGTGTGTACGCGTGTGTGTGCATATGTGCGCGGGGGTGTGCGCGCGCGCGCGTGTGTGTGTGTGTGTGTGCGTGTGTGCGTGTGTACGTGTGTGCGTGTGTGCGTGTGTACGTGTGTTTGTGTGCGTGCGTGTGCGTGTGTGCGCTCATGTGTGTGTGCGCGTGTGCGTGTGTGTGCGCGTGTGTGTGCGTATGCGTGTGTGTGTATGTGTGTGTGTGTGCGTGCGTGTGTGTATGTGTGTGTGTGCGTGTGTGTATGCGTATGCGCGTGTGTGTGTGTGTGCGTGTGTGTGTGTGCGTGTGTGTGTGTGTGTTTGTGTGTGTGTGTGCGTGTGTGTGTGTGTGTTTGTTGCCACGCGAATGCTCGCTCCCGCGCGCATTGGCGGAGGCGCGAAAGTCCTTGGCTGACAGGGGTCCTGGTTTCGGAACATGTTCCTCCCATCACCGGAGATGAGCTCCGTGTGTTGCGATTTTTGATTTCCTTTTCAATAGGGAAATTGGTTTTGTATCGTCATGATTTCTGGATGTCTAGGATGCTTAGATCCATCAGGGTTAGGTATTACCAGATTCAGGCGATCTCAGAAAACTCCCCACGGCACCTTCGAGTACCAAGGCAGATTCCCTTATGCAGTTTTTTTTTTTCGTTCGAAACAGCATTTGAGGTTTCGTCATTCACGGAGTCAAATTCGGAGATCCCAGATATTTGACCCTCAGAATGACGTAAACTCCCTAAATATTTGAAGGTGCATATGAGGCAGTCAAACTTCTAGAGTCTTCATTACAGGTAATAATATTAGTCGTAATTCATTACTTTTTGAAATCATTTTGTCGTCATTTAAATACATTCAATAAAAAGTAACCGCGAGAATCTTTTGATTACCTTCGGATGTACTAAAATTACTCGAGCCGTTACTATCTTCCCCTCCCCTTTCTGATGGCGCCCTTTGTTTCATCCAAGATATCCGCAAACCAAATCTCATACAGATGGATCTTTCCCCAAAACTTGCTGAATTAAGGAGGTAAGTAGCTTGTAATACGGCGATTCTATTTCCATAATGGATAGCACAAAAGACTAGTTTTAAAACCAGTAGAAAAAAAGCATCGCTTGAAAATTCTGAAGCAATTAGAAAATTAGCGGTTTCGTTTCAAGGAACCGTTAACTGAAAAAGACCGTTCAGACTTTTTGAAAGGCAAATCGCTGTCATTCTCAAGTAATCGAGTCATTTAATTTATTACGTTTACCCAAGAATAATTATAATTGTCATCGATTACTTATTTTCGAGTGACAAGAACAAGGGAGCTAGTCGAATTTCACCACACTTATCAATACATCGAGCACTTTAGCGCTCATCCTTTGCAGAGCTGACTCTTTTATCTTTTTACTATCTCATTCCGATTTTGTAAACTAATGTCAGCGCCACATTATAGGCCCGGTCGTCGTGTGCAGCCGCGCAAGAAAAAAATACGCAACGAGCTTGACGACGGTCAAGTTCTAGTAAAAGCTTAGTCCTTTCAATGCCGCCATCGAGCAATCAGCGCCTTAAAGTTCTCGCATCCCTTTCATTACCAGATGGCGCTTTTTCCAGGGCGCGGTACTCCTCATCCGGCAACATTGACCGCTTCATCAGTGGCACATTCTGCCCGCCGTCGCCTCCATTCGCCGTAAGAGTCCCGACCCCGGGAAGCGTAATTCAAAATTAAAATCCGGGCTCGACCCATCGAACCGTGCACCATCTGCGCCCTGCCACGCGTCAGACCCCGACCGCAGCGCCCACGAGCGCACTTGCCCGCGCCACCGCGGTTAAGCCACAAAGCCTCGCACCGGACCCTCCCCCCCCCCCCCCCCCCCCCCCACGGCACCTTCCTCTGGGCGTGCAGCTGCGGACGTAACCAAACAGACGGAGCGCCGTCAATGAGCGGGCGACCGCAAACCTCTCCGACCCCCGCCCCGACCACATCAAACACGGCCATTGTATTCCGGGTTGGCGGGCAAAGCTGCTTCGCGACACATCTGGATCAGAGGGGAAGAGGGGCACTGGTTGTTCATTACATTTTTGCCTCGTGCGCGCGAGAACAGAGGCGCCCGTATGAATCGGAGGGACGAAAATGCTTCAGTCGCCCATCCCTGCGCGGTTCGACCCTAGTGCGCTTATAGACATTGCCACAATGCAGGCGCCTTTGATTCGGAACGTAGTTGCAGCGAGCGGTGGATTGCTCCAAATCCGGAGTTCTGCGACCCTCAAACGCGCGCTGATTTGATGAACAATGAAGCGCCGTGAAATGCGAACCTTTTTTTTTCTTCTTTATTTGCGTTACTCGACCTTGCACGCGTGCGGTTAGCTGTCACGTGTACGTGCATCTGTGAGATTCATTCAGGACGCATTCCCTTCTGCCTCGTCTTTATTACTTTTTTTTTTTTTACTTTTGTAGTTTACATCGTTTGTTTCTTTAATTTTAGTAGCTATATGTCGGCATATGGTGCCTTTCTTTTGTCACGCATGAGTTGTCCAGAAACAGGCTTCTGGTCAGCGTAATTTTCGGCGTTTGTGCGTACGGCGTGTGCTTCGCTCGCTTTCCAAAGAGAAGATAGGCATGCCACGTTGTGATCAACTCACAGTGGGCTGGGATTTTGTGAACGGAGTAAAACTGCAGTCGGGCTACTCGCACATCATTCAAACGAGAGCGTGTTCGCACGCACGATGACAGAAATATCTGCCGGCACGCTCGAAGCATGTGTTAGAAGCATGTTGAGTTCTACATAGGTATGCTTCGAACACGCGTGCACGCAGTTTTTGTGCGCCTAATGTGACAGGGCCCTCAATCGAGGAAGAAACGCCTCTTATCTGCATATTTCGTTTTGGGCGACGTATTGGCTGCGTGACCGTGGTTTTACGATTTATAAGGGAATTTCACCAGACAAGATTTGATAAGGGTTGATGTTACACGACTTTCATCTTAAAACACGCGACAAAAAAGAAAAGATAAAAATATTACAGGGGAAGCTCGGTGACGTTGTTGCGGGCGACGCAATCCCCGTGATCGTTGCTTATCCTCGGTTTCAGCGTGTATGGAGTTCTCTCGAATGACGAAATCATTGGGGCTGCGAGTATCAGTGCGAGATCGGCCGGAGATGGCCCAATGTTTCTCGACTGCAGAAAACACTCGGACACCAGAGAGCACACCGCGCTTGCCTAACACCCACGAAAGCGTGGCGAGCTCTTAGCCGCAGAAAAAGAGAGAGAAGGCAAGCCCCTTTTCTGACGTCCGCAAAAAGCCACGCCGAAGCCAGCGAGCATCGGAAAGGGCCAAGAAGAGCGGAACAAACCTCGTCCGAACCCGCGGCGGTATAACGTCCAATATTGATCGGACGGGCGGACGCCCGTAACACGAGACGCAACAATCGTCGTTGGGAGTCCGCGCAGGATCCTGGCCAGAATTGATCCCGAGCTTTTTTCCCGCGCGCCGCGGCTCAATAAAGCATGAGCGGGGAAAACATCGCTTACGCCGCACTTGTTCCTTCTCTGGGAACCAGTTAGTTGTCCCGAGAAAGTAACATGAAACGGGAAAGGATCATCCGCCGAAAAGGGCCGAGAAAGCGGAAAGGCATCGGTAATCTTTTCGCCTTACCGGAGAGGACGCCCGCAACGCGGAGTAGAAGAGACAGTAGCCGAGATCAGGGAGCACGCTCCCGGATTCTGTAGCCGGCTTTCGTTATATTCTTTCCCGCGTAAAGAGTCAATCGGAGAAGAGGAAGCCGTGACAATGAATGTCACCATTACTTCGATGCCCCATTGTCACGGTGTGCCACAATCAAATGCATTTTCGTTTTTTCCTGCTGCTTACGAGGCCTCGCGATCTCATACAGGCGGAGGGGAAAAGAACCAAGTAGGTGTCCGTCGTTACTAGGGGGCTACCGTGAACATGCCGGCAGCTAGGATGGCTGAGGTACTCGATCGAGAACCTCCGATCTTAACCTAAAGTGCCGACTGTATAGAAAACGAGAAGTCGCGAGGTCAGGCATTTTTGTTAAAAGAAACAGGAAGTTCACGTCTCTAGCTGGATATTGAGTTTGTTTATCTTTCTACACTGGAAAATGTTCTTCGGGCCCTACCTAAAGTAACTGAATCGTAGAAAAGTGGCGTCAAGAACCCGTATGGTCACCATTTTGGTTGATAAGATGAGCAATTTCTTCTTCACCTCTCCGTTCTTGGTGAGCCGATCCGATTTTGCTGGTGACGGGTAGATTTATAGAGACGTTTCTTGTACACAGAAATTTTTTCTGACCACGCATCCTCCATAGCATTGTTCGCGACTGCTGAGCGCTGGCTGACGTCGAGCTTCCACAGTTATGTTGCAAAGTGCTTTCCATACCATCGAGGCTGCCGGCCATACCAGCCTATTAATGCTAGCTCGTTGTGAGCATGCGCTCAGAACAGCGCACTCAAATATGTCGGTTTCCCTTTAAAAACACAGAAGTTACAAGAGCAAGCTGGGGCTTTTCAGCAACCACTTCGAGAACGCGCGCTTGAGGAGCGCAAACCTTGTTCGGGGCACTTGCTTGTAGACTCGGCTTCGTTCGCTCATAATGTCCAACGGTTGCTTTTGCTGGCTTGGCTACCTTCGCCACACTTCATACTCCCTTTCACAGTTCAAATAGAGCTGATTTACCTTCGACACAAAAGGCAAAAACTTATAGGGAAGTTGTGTTGGTAAAATTAGTTAAAAACGACTTACACGCTGTGGGAATAGTGATTTAATTTGAAAAGAAGGATACACTGGAAACCGCTTGTCAACTAGAAGTGGTAATCCCGTTGTTCAGAATAAACTGAAGCGGTTCTGTATACCAAAAAATGATAATACTAAAAAGGCGTCACGATTGGTGCCAGTGCGAGGAAATATACTTTGCAAAATTTTGGATTGCACGAGTTGCCCACAAGAGCGACACGTGCTAGGCGGCCAAAAGATCTGGGTATGGCGTAAGAACTGGTCGGGGGTTTCCGTGTTTTCGCGTTTACTTAGATCTTCGGGGAACGCGAAAGTGATAATCAAATCTACGAGATAAAAATATCTAGAATACACCCCTAACTCGTTTTTTTTTTTTTTCTTTTTAAGCACCTCTTTAACTTTCCTTTAAAACTTCTTGTTTGTTTGTTTCTTGTTTTTTTTTTTTTTTGTGACCAGGACAGGCGGTTATGGTTTTTTTATGTTGTTTACTTCGGAGGTCCATCAGTGACTGGTCCCGTTGTGGTCTCCTAGTCTTGCGACTGTGTTTTAATGACATGGAGGAGCAAGTGTTCAAATAAAGCGTGTTGAAGGCTTCCTTCACACTCTAAGTTCCCACCCCTGAAACTGTGGCAGAATCAGTCTGCACTTTGCCTGGTAGGTTGTCTTCACTTTCATTGACAAGCCCCGTGTAAGCGAACGTAAGCCTCAGTACTCCCAAACGCGGCATATTCTTTGGGTCAAAGCAAAAGTGTGGACGTTACCGTAAAAATGGCTAGGTCATTGCACCTTGCCAATGTCTCTTCCTAGGTGTTACTGCCAAGGAGAACGAATTCGATGTTGCAGAATTCGGGCTGCATTAGGTACGCGGTCAGGAGCAAAGAAGTCAAAATGGCAGAGTGACATTGTGAATGAAACATACGGGTGCGGCGTTCTCGCATATTCCATTAACACTGGCACACTGTATTTTTGCAGCAGCCCAATGTAAAGGAGACGCAAAAAAGGTATTAGAGTCAACACTGCGTGATTTCGGCAGGAATTCCACTGTTACTGAAAAACATTGACAAGTAGAAGTGAAACGTTTTCCCACGCAGCGATCAGTGGTATTGACGTATTGCCAACGGAAGTGGATCATCATGTGCGGTGCTTGAACGAAACCAATAACGTAAAAAAAAAACAAGAACTTAACCGCATTTTATTTTATCTTTTAACTTCCGCAACGTTTTGCCAAGAGCCCCGTTTCAAAAAGCTCCGAGATGAGCGAACTATTTCCGCCTGCACTCGACGCCGCTCTATTCTTCCCCAGTCCCCGCACAAAACCACTACCACCGCGGAATAACGTTAAAATAACACGAAGACGCACTCGAAATTCTCTCCGCCTCCTGAGAACAACAACGAGGGGCAATCATGCTGAATGGGGAACCGGGGGAAATTCACGGCAGGAGGTCTTCCCCCAATCCCGCCCTCCCGCCCCTCCATCCGGGGCTCCCCTGGCCGCCGTGTTACCCCCTCCTCTTCGATTCCAATGTCCGGCCACCTGGCCAGCACGGCAGGCGGTCTCGCTAAGGCCGCGACTGCACGAGAGAATCCCCCACTCGAACAATAAAACAAACCACCTCGCTGAACGCCGATCACGGCCGAAGCTGACAGTGCGGTAAGAGCGGTGAGCCGACCCCACCGTAGCGCGACATCGCTGCAAAGCCTCGCGGCTTCGTGCAACGCGATAGACCTACCCCACCAGAGCCTCAACCACGGAAAACGCGGTCACGCGGTTTAAAATCATCGGCGGATTGGTAAAGAAACTAGGGGAAGCTTCTACCGCGATGTGGGCTTCGCCTCGAATAGACTTTAGAGACGGGTAGAGGTAAGAGAGGGGGGCAGCGGGGTTGTCAAACGCCGACCGCGTTGGCACGACACCCGAGGAGACGTTCCACTCGTTAGAGCCGTTCAAGCGAGGCGCCGACACGCAGAAGGCAGCGCGTCGCTGTGCCACTCGGTGCAGAACTGATTCTCTTCAGGAGTGCGCTTGGCTGTTGGCTGCGCCGCCGCTCAACTGCCACAAACTTCAATCAGGCGGCGGCAGCGTCGATTCGGCCGCCGCGACTCGTCGTTACGGTACCGTAGTCTCCGATTTTGTTGCTGCCCTTCAAACCCGTCTCTGCGCAGGCAGCCTCGGCTGCCTTACTCTACTCCGTTTCAACTTACGGTGGACCGCAATGAACGCTACGAGTTACGCCACCCATTCAAGTGCCGCGAAGGGATCGCGTGACTACGCGACCAGGACGTCGCTGCGTGCCTCCCGCCGGACATGTAACGCCACATCGGACCAGCTCGGATGGCTCCTAGCCTCTGCTGCGCTCCATGGCGAGGTGACACGGAGTGCGGCTCCTTATACCGCTTTAGTGTACGAGTGCTTCGGAGTTTGACACGAGTTGAAGGGTTGGAGCCGGGACGTGCTCGGGGTTTCGTCATGCTTGCGCGGAGCCCCAATGCGGTTTGCGCCTCTGACGGACGTTCCGTCGAGCAGCAAAGAGGCTGCCGAGACGGCGGAGGAAAGCAGGCTCCGCTTCCAGCGCCATTCTCCGCGGACGACGCGGATGAGGAGGCGTTCAAGGATGGAGCATCACGGCTCGGAGAATTTTGCTCGATGCCTGGTATACGCTTTTCCTCCGTTTCTTTTCATCTCTTTCGTTTCTTCTTTTTTTTCGTATTTTTATGTTGTTCGGGAGGCGTCTGCTTCGCCGGTGGAGCGAAATTAAGAGGTATTTGGTCCGGCGTTTGATATTCCGTGAAGGGTTTGTGCCGGGCTCCAACTTCGTTTAGCACAAAATAAGCGCGCGCTTCGCTATCGGCGCGTGAGGGGAGCGGAAAATCGCTACGGCTTTGCCGCGTGCGGTGTTTACGCGGCGCGGTTTCTCGATGGCGCATTCGGTGGGGTTTAACGCGCGCCCTGCTCGTAAATAATGGAGAGAAAAAAAAAAGAAGAAAACTCAAGAGTTTGGTCAGGCGCTTTCACGCCGCAGAGAAACGCTGAAGATCGTAAAATACCAGCTCTTTCTACTTTGTTGCCAGAATGCAAGAAAGCAGTATCTCTCTTTAAGAAAGAAGAAAAAAGAAAGGAGATACAGGTACTATTTTTAAAGATAAAGCTTGCATGACACAAAACGATTTCTCAGCACAGTGCCGCTGCCCTGTCTCCGCAGCGCGTGTTGTCAGCATCGCCCATAAGAATCGCAAAACCTATCTTTATGGCGCGAGTAAACTGTAAACAGTAGAATCCCCATATCCCATCGGGCAATTTAACGTTATACAGTTCACACACTGAGTTGTTTCTAGAACCGTGTATTGATAACCAGGTGTGTTACGGGAACGCAGCAACGTATCCGTGATCAAATACCACTCGCCAGCATACCTTACGGAGACTGGATTTAAATCCTCATCGGAAGGCATTCCATCGGCTTTACTCGTGTAGTCACTTCAGTCCTTGTTTAAGACCGCGGAAATAAGCACAAGTACTCTACTGGCTGAATTGTTCTTATACAACGTTTGACCAAGATCGCCAAATTAAAAGTACAAATCGACTTCTCGCTGTGATATAATTCGCATGTTCTAATTTGCTTTAAAATCACGTGTTCTGTTGTCAACGTCACCAATAAAAGTTTCGCCGAAACCCGACGTTTTTGAACTCAGTTTTTATTCAAATGTCGTACTACACAAGGTTGTCGCTTTAGTGCTATATACACAGCTCGACTATAATCATCCCTGGACAAGGGGAACAAGGGGGACAAAGGACAAACATAAATCTCCAAACACAGCAAGATGACTGGTGCGCTACCAAAAAAATCCGCCTGGTCCGGGTGTCGAACCAGGAACCTCTCCATTACAGGTGGAGCGCTCTACCAATTATCGTCATTCCTGTTCAGCTCGCTTGCACCTTTGCATTAATTGGGTTATTATCATAACCTTCAAATGCAAGCCGATCGCCTTTGTTGGTGTTAGTCTGGTGGGAGCTGATAAAACCCGTTTGCTCTACTGACGTCTAACTCCTGGTTAGCTCAGTTGGTAGAGCGCTCCACCTGTAATGGAGAGGTCCCTGGATGAATACGAGGACCAGGCGGTTTTTTTTTTTTAGGTCGCGCACCAGTCATTTATTTGTGTTTGGAGGTTTGTGTTTGTCCTTTGTCCGCCTTGTTCCCCTTGTCCAGGGATTTTTACCGTCGTTCTCGTCCAGCTTACTTGCACTTCCGCATTTTTTGCATTATCGTCAATACATAGCTGTTTTGTACAAACAGCATGTGACACCCGGGAAATACACAACTCGTGTTACGTAAAATTTAAGAAAAATAGCGGGAGACTTAAGCTTTTGCGGCTGCTTCCACCACACAAAACTGCTTTCTCAGTATGGGCGCTAGCTAATAGTTAGTAACACTTACTTAGATTTTGTAAAGTCCGAATGGCATCCGCTGCAATATAAACTACTAAAAAAAAGAACAGGTTTGCTCGATCAAAACGTTTGAGAATAGACTCTCTCGACCAATACAATGCCGTGATTTTAAAATATTGTAAAAAATTACTATGGTGATAATAAAAAAAAAGATTAAGGAACAAATTCAAACTACTGATTGCATATAAAAATGTAAATAAATATGTGAACACTATTGTCTCGCAGTCAAAAGAAAAAAGATAAATCTTTTTTTTTAAGGAAGGGGATGAGGACCAGCCAAGCTGCTTAGACACCTTTTTTCTTCAGCTCCCACCTTATTTATATGGTAAATAAACCTATTATTATTATTATCGAATACATCCTCAGTTTTTCTCTTTTTGCAGAGCAAACGCTGGGAAAGGGGGGGGGGGGGAGGGGGGAGGGGCGTGGAGGGGAGAAAGTCATTATTTATGGCGAGAACAGTGTTTTGTAAAAAAAAAAGCCTTCTCCTTGATTAAAAAAAAAAAGAAGCCCTCAAAGAGATCGGATAAAGGAACGACAACAATACACAGGCGCTGTCCTTGTTGTGCTATTCTTCACTTGCAACAGATCACTCCGAACTACAAAACAGGTCGCCTACACTCTGTTTCAGATTACCATGGACCGCAAAGAACGCTACGAGCCACCGAAGCCCATTCGCAGCTCGGAGGCTGTCACGTGCTCTTCCGGTTGGGCGGAGCGACGCGGGGAGAGTTAAGTCCCGAGACAAGCTATGAACTATGTATTGGCTCATGTACCTTGTAGCGTCGATCCCGGTACATCGTAGGTGAAATGGAGTATAGACCTTTTTCACAAGGGTGCCGCCATCTTGAAATGTCGTCACTTCCAGTATGGGCAAAAACATTGTTTTGCCGTCGCCACACCAATAGAATGTATTTAAGAGATAAACGTGACCATCACCCATTCTCGTTTTGTCTTCCTCTATCTTTTTTTGACTATTTGCAGATTGAAACGTTTTAATATTTTTTCGTCGCCCATACCTGATATGCCTTCTTGGTGGTCGGGGGCGAGAGTAAGCGGAAAAGGTATATAGTCAATCTTTGCGCGGTTCAAAAGCGCGGTTCCTGGATTTGCTCAATGTCTTCCTGCGAGGTACTCGGTAATGCAGCTCTCCTTTTGGTAATACCCGCCCCTTGGAGTTGATTTGACTATAGTGTGAGATAGGATTATCTACAGATTAAACTTCTCCGTGTCGAACTTTGTTACAATGTTGCATTTTTATAACGGACTTCACACAGAATAACTCAAACATGCATATCGTTTTCTCTGAACAGTTGGGAATTCCATTATAACGACATATTTACGCAGTCATCAGTGCGACGAGTACAGGTTCACTAAATGAAAACATTGAGGTGCTTCCACTTTACAGTATGTAGTTTTATTTTGAAGTCTGCTTTGGAAATACTAAAAAAAAAAAATACCCCTACGATAAGAAAGAATCCCTAGTATGTTCCATGAGCGCTCTGCCCTAATGTGGAATGTGTGGGTGCGAACAGGTAACCTTTTCAGAGGCTTTTCTTGCCACAGTCCCAAGGCAAAAAAGGTGAAAAGGTGATTTGGCAGGGTTGCCCACGCGAATCTCCTTTCGCCTCTTGCTTAACGAGACTTGCGCAACAGACCATATGAGGTAAAATAAATCCTTGCATTGCTCAGACGGATGTAATTTTAATAGGGACTCCTCCGTTACCCCAAAAATCGTCCATAATGTGAGTTGATAATTACTAATAAGACAAAAATGCATGTACTCTCTATGTTTGTCCTGAAAATGGTGTCCATATAGCGGGATATACAGATTAACGGGGTCCATATTAACGAGACTAAACTGTAACACCTTTCACCCATGCTTTACCCTCGTACCCTATCACGTGATTTCAGGATGGAGTACGAGCGACGAAGAAAAATGGCATATTTCAACATGAAAAATTGTATATAGTCAAGTAAGAACAACAATGATCTACAGTTTTGCATAAAGCAAGAGTATTTTTCACTGCCGTGACAGGTTGTTTCGACTGTCACAAGTTATTCCGCCTGGTGAAAAGTTCCTGGCAAACTGCAGATGTAAAGAATGCGGGTGCTCCCCCAAGGTGCTCCGATCAATGCAATGAAGTTTATTTAACTGCACGACTGCACAAAGTTGTCCTCAAGTTCATTTATGAAAATTTCGTAGCAACGCCACCCCCAGGCCGAATCGCTCAGCCACTAGCCGCACTCGTGAAGCAGCACAAAGTAGGGCAGGCGTCTACCAGGGAACGTCAGCCAACAGGCATCTCCGCCAGCGCCTGTGTTCTCTCGCTTCCCAAATCAATCTTCGTCCTTATTTCCGAGGGGGCGAGCGTCTGCCAGAAATAACCAAGACGCGGCGGCGTGCCGAGGTGCCGGGACGTCTTTCCCGGTCTGCTTGCCTTGGCTGACTCCGCTATCTGCTCGCGCTCCGCTGGGCCCGATGCTTTCGCTTTTTATTCTCGGACCGGATGCTGGGATGAGAGACCTGCGGGGAGCCTCGGCTGATTTGCGGCGCCGTGGGCCGCGCGACTCGTGGAAGGACAATGACAAAAGTGCGGAAGTAAATGTTGGCAGGCACCGCTGTTAATTAACCTTTACCTAAATTACCTAAGCACCAAAGAGCGTGCTACAAGTGTAGTTACACACCCTGCGCGTGCTGGCGTCTGCAGCAGTAACTGTTCTTAAGCAAAAGCCTAAAACAAATGGCATCGTGCAGGCGTGTTCGTCAACGCCTTATTTTGGTTATTTACTCCGAATCTTTTTTTACGGAAAAGGCCAGCGTGTGGGGTGCGTAGACGGTAGACCTATACACTTCCAACATTCTTGTTGATTCTTGGGTAATGTGGCAATATGTCACACAATTGCAAACTCCATAGCGGATGAGGACGTTTATTCCAAGTAATATCAGTTCACCTGGTCTTATAATGCCTTGCTCTTGAGCATAATGTTATTGGGGGATTAGACGATGCCGCTGAGAAGCAAGGAACTTCGAGCAGTTAGTGGTCAGAGTGGCTCGCTTAGATTGTTGAATAGACTTCCCGCCCAAGAAAAATTTCATTGAGGAGCTTGTTGATCTAAATAAATGCAAACTATGCTGACTGGTGTTCTTGCTTTTATCGATGGTGGAAGCATAGGGCAAACGCAAAACAACGACGGATGGTTCAACAGATTCGGTAAAAGTTCTTGTTGTGCCGTTTCCCCTCACAGAAAGTTAGAGTTTGTGTTATTGTGGTGTCATACAATTGGGAAAGTTGATGGCACATGAGTGGAAAGAAGGTGGGTCTTCCAACTACATTAGGTAGATAAAACTAAATGTGTGCAGATATTCTTCGCGGAAACGTGGAAGCCGTACCAGTCATTTCATTTCTCGTGGTCTGTTCACGATATTATAGAGTCCGGAACTATCTTGGGCTGTAATAAATATTCCCGAGGAATTAATCGTCTTGGGAGAACTCAGCATCTGCTTTAGAAAGCAGAACCCTGTATTACACTGATATTGTAACAACTGCATAATACTCCTTTCAATGCCTGGAGTTAATCGCACTGATCCATAAGGGTCACAGGCCAAAGCAACACATTTCTTTCGTAAAAATTTGTTTCTTTATAAGTTACGAAGAAATGATTTGGGCGACCGTTTGATGAGGAAACAGGCAATTTTGTGGACTGCGAGGTCAATAAACTTCCCACAAAAGCACCGCTTAGAAAGACGCTCCATTATAATATGATAAAACGTACAAAGCATAAAAAAGTCTAGGCTCGGCATGGCCGATCATCGCTACATAAAACCAAACAATGACGGCCTCGCGAACATTCCGGAGGCGCAACACCATCCCGGAACGAAACAAC
This sequence comes from Ixodes scapularis, assembly GCF_016920785.2. Taxonomy (NCBI): domain Eukaryota; kingdom Metazoa; phylum Arthropoda; class Arachnida; order Ixodida; family Ixodidae; genus Ixodes; species Ixodes scapularis. The sequence goes on from NW_024609835.1 coordinate 225,931,953, forward strand.
CATTGAAATTATAATTCGCGCAAGCCCTCTTCACATGAAAACGACGAACAGTCAACGACGCGACAGTAAGATGCAGTAGCCGCCAGGGAGAGGCACCCAAGCCTCCGCCGCCCACTGGAACCGAATTCGCCAAAGCGGGCTCCAGAGGCGCAAATAGAGGCTATTGTATTCCCGTTTAGACGACTTCCGCGAGCACATCACCGCCTATATTTAGCTTCCAAGACGACCGATTCTTCGGCAGCCTAACCGCACCCCGCAGTTACCTGGCCAGGGTAGCACGTCGGAAGACCAGTGTGAAGGCACTCTCTCCCGTATGGGCGGACCGCAGCGCACCGGCTTCGTTCGGATGCAGTAGCGGCGGCGGCGGGGGTGGCTCTACGGCACCCGCTGCACAGCCTGGATTGCAGACTTCCACTACGGTAGGTATGCCCACAGACAGACACAGCGGGAAAGCAGATCTTCAAATGCGGCCGCGAAGGTGAAAAGGGGAGGGCTGTGCCAAAAAAAAGGAAACGAAAAGAAGATCAAGGAGGCAAGCGCGTGAGGCGCGGATGACGCCATTAGACGGCAGCTGCAGTTGAACCGCCGCAGTCATCATTTAGGCGCTCCCACTGTCACGTGGTGGTTAACGACAGCTCCGAAAAAGTCGCACCTTTCGCCCAACTCTCGGGCACTGCGCCGGCTAATGTGCGCGGCCCTGGAAGGCGCTGCGGCCGCGGCAGCTAGGCCTCGCATGCGTGCTACCCATATCCACTGGCGCCGCTGCTCTTTTGCCTTTCTTGGCGGGGGTGTTCTCTCCGGGAAGTCATTCGGGACGTCTGCCTTCGGCCCTTTGTTTTGTGCAGGCCGTCGGACGCCTCCGCTAATGGAGGCCCCCGTCCCTGAATTATACGGCTGCCTGACAAGCGCTAAATGAGTCAGCAAATGGACCTATTGATTCCGGCCCTGCTCAGGCTCCGGTCGCTGCTTGCGACAGCCTCCGAGGGCTTTCAGGGCCCACGCCTAACACAATCTGTCTATGTTGTTTTTTCTCGGGTTTTACGAGGTCGGCACTGCCTGTCGGGACACCTGAGTTTTAAAGGGGTAAAAATTACCGAGGCATGTCGAAGTAGCTGGAGATTATTTTTGTCTCCTTTTAGAATGTGATCTTGTGTCCGTGTGGATAGGCGCGCGTAAATAAGTATTCACGTATAGGTCGCCGTGTATTATGTCCGTGTTCGCCACGTATAGCGAACACCCCCTATCGAGTCCAAATACCAACGGATGCAACCGGAAACACCAGCAGGGGAGAGCCGAGCGGCGAGCCACAAAGAAGCACGGGATGCCTGGAAGCTACAGGCAGGGCTCGGTCGCAGACCAGAGGAGACGCTCCTCGTAACATCGACCGATTGTAGCCTAAACAGTTAAATAAACGTATCCTCGCATTATCCCGAATTAAACCGGTACATCACATAAGTTATAAAGAAAAAAAAAAAACATTCCACGTAGTCCTTGAACATTTCTGACTGAGATTGAAAAGAGGTTAGAACCAGACATGTACGTAACGCGTTACAAGTAAGGAATTACTTCTAACTGCAGAGTGAAACAAGGAGACGCCAGGCTCTTTAAATCGACCGCAAAATTTGGTTTCTTAACCTTTCACCCTACGACTTTGTGCAGCGTTGACCACAGATGGTAATTTTTTTTTTTTTTTTTTTGTAAAATTTGCAAAGAGCGAGTTTACCTGAGGAAAAAGTAAAGAAAGAATGAGGCTTAGCTCCTATGGAAGCGCAGCGATTCGACCGGTCTTCAAACAACACGGCGCCGTTTCGCACGGGAGACAAGAGATGGCGCAACGAACGACACCAACGAACGAGCATATGGCGCCGAGAGCCGGCGTCTATAGCAGACAATCTTTTCGACTCAAAAGCAGCGTGCGTTCGGCAGGCGGCGACAGTCGCAGAAAAAAAAAAAAACAGGCCCGGTGACAACGAGGAAGTGCAGTTCCTTGTCTGCTAAAGACGCCGGTTCTCAGCGTCGTATGCTCGTTCGTTGGTGGCAGTTGGCGTTGCGAGCGCTTGCGCCATCTCTTGTGTCCCGTGCGAAACGGCGCCGTGTTGTTTGAAGACCGGTGGCTTCGCTGCGTTTCCATAGGAGCTAAGCCTTTTTCTTTCTTTACTTTTTCCTCGGGTAAGCTCGCTCTTTGCAAATTTTACAAAAAAAAAAAAAGAAGCACCATCTGTGGGCAACGCTGCACAAACTCGTAGCGTGATAGGTTAAGAAACCGAGTTTCGCGGTCGATTTAAAGAGCCTGGCGTCTCCTTGAATCACCCTGTAGATACTGTTTTCTGTAACGAGTAACGTATTTAATTACTGTTGTAGGAAAGGAACGAGTAACGTACTTAGTAACTTTTAAGGTCAAGTAACGAGTAACGGTATATCTTTACTTGTGAGGAGTAACGTGTACAACACCGCGGCCTTGTTTTTATTCTAACCTGAGTAGGCATCTATTGCGAGAACGGTTGGTGGGCAACCCAAAAAAACAACTAAACAGTATGGCAGTACAGCAACGTCTATCGCTGAGCAGTTCAGTCGAACATTTCTACTGACGTGTCCAGCGATAAACGTTGCTGTTCTGAAATCTACAGCTGGGAATGTCCTTCACCCTGCAAACACAAGAAGGTTCGTTGGTTGAAGCTTCTACAACCGAGTACGGACCGAACGTAAACCCAGAGGTTGCCAACGCGAGAAGGTAGATGATCCATTGTCAACTCCGAAATTTAGAAGTAGAGAGAACTCAAGAGAGAAGGGAATCCCAGATTTACTGGCTCCTGCTGAAGCAAAACACTGCCGTTCTTTCGAGCGCGCTGGTAGAAGGACTCTTCAGCATTGCCGGAGAATTATTTTCAAGAAAGCGGGGAAACATAACTGATGAAAACTTCGAGAGGCAGTTACTGCTTAAGTGCAACGACTACTAAAAAGAGAATAATAAACCATGAAACAAAAACAGTTCTGTATTGGATCGTAAAAGTAACGTGAAAAGTAACTCGTAACTTTGAAGGTAACTTACGCATCCCTTTTGAGAATCGGTAACGAGTAACGTACTTAGTTGCTTTTTGAGCGAGTAATAAGTAACGGTATTTAGTTACTGTTTTGGGGCAGAGTGTACATGTCTGGTTAGAACCAGTGATTGACGGCCGAAGTGGTAACGTTACCAAACGCAATGCCGCGGTGGCCTGAACACACTCGAAGTAAAAAGAAAGCGTATCGCTCCTCACATGTTATGGAACTGGCGTTTTATTATACATTTGTAATTTGGAAAAATTATGTTGTGTTTTAATGAGAGGGACCCTTCCTATCTTCGCCAATCACCGTTAGTTCTGGTCACTAAAAGATTATGCAGCGCGTTAATGGCATGCGAAAGGTAGGGTGCCCACCTTCCGGCAGGCGAAATGCGGGACAACCTGAACGGAAAGTGGGGTAGGCGGTGGGGCGGGGCGGGGGAGGTAAAAGGAGGGCGGTATTTTCATAACTCAAGAAAAAAAATATTAAAATAAAGTAACCATCACGCGCACCCCGATATCCTGTGCTCTCCGAAAGCATATTATACACCTGAAAATTGTGTGGCGGCAATTAAGCTTAAATAATTTGCATTCACAGTGACATATTTTTGTGTAGTTGTAATGGTAAATATTTCATTATAGGTGTCTAAGTTGAAACCATAAAAATTGACTGCAGCAGACCGAAATGCATGAAAGGGAAATAAGAAATCGTAAATCTTTTTCGGCTTATTGTTTCCTGTCGATACTTACTCTTATACTAACATGCTCTTACACAAAATTAGAACCTTATGTTGCTGTTCGTTCGACCCTTGTGCGAGTAAAAAGAAGAAAAAACAAACAAAGCTTTCCACAACAACCTGCTGTCGCAGCAATACTGTGTCATGCTCATTCGCATGACACAGTATGATTTAAATAAATACAAAAGTTTATTTTTCAACTTTTGGCGAGCAATTTTCGCTCGCAATATTTTGTCATCAAGGGGAGAGGCACAACGGTACATGTGTGTCTTTTTCCTGCAAGAACGACGGTCGTTTCCCGCAGTGCTTGTATAGAAAATGGCATACCATATCGATATGCACATGTTTATCAGCGACCTCCGCGCTACCCCGGGCCCGTTCTTCGAAAGCGCCTTAATTTGCGTAGTGAATGCTATGACAATGTCAAATGCGGGACTTTTTAAAGATTTTGGTATTTCTGGCGGGACGCGGGACACGCGCTCTCAATGCGGGACAGTCCCGCGACTCGCGCGACGGGTGGTCACACTAGCGAAAGGTAACTGGAGAATCGCGACCAATAAAACTAGGGAGCTATGTACGCTGTCACGCATGGGAGTGAACCCCCGAGCAAGCTTCCAAACATGCGCTCCTTGAACAGCAGGGGGGCTATGTTGCGCTTTTTGCACTCCCAGGAGACTAGGGAGAGGGAAGTGACGTCAACGACACAGCAAACGCAGATTGGGTGTTGATTTCGTTTTCTTCTGACAACATCCAATCTGCATTTGCTGTGTCGTTGACGTCACTTCCCTCTCCCTAGTCTCCTGGGAGTGCAAAAAGCGCAACATAGCCCCCCTGGCCTCACTCCCCCGACACACGAGTGCCCACCGCCAGTCTCAATACCATTGTACTTTGGCTGCTGTGCCGACACCGGTCAATAATTTCGAAGCAGAAAATTTCCACCCTTGTTTAGCGCTCTTCTTATTCTGACTGTCAGAACCGTCTCAATAGGCTTCGTTACTGACCGAAACCTCAGGTTGAATCTTGCTACATATGGGACAAAGTGTGCCAATATACAGTAGTGAACAAAAAGATATGATATTTCGTTTTTGTTTTACCGAAGTATTGCTCGTCGTCTAGTTGATTGATTCATATTTAAGTAAGCATCAGTTTCTACTCTATAAATACGTTAATGTAGTGTTCGATTACAATTTTTATTTCTGTATCACAGTTCGTAGAAAAGTTACCAACGTAAAACCGAAATATCATAGAAATATCATATCTTTTTGTTCACTACTGTATATATTTGTTTCCGGTCCTGACAAAAAAATTCGACAACTGCTTTTGGCGGTTTGTGGAAAAACCCAGACTGCACAATGGCGAGCTCTCCCTAAGCTCATTCGCGTGAGAAGTTTTTTCGTAGATGCGCGTCTTTCGACGAATCTCAATCGGGCAACGCCACTGGACGGGTTTAAAAATATCTATGCTTGGTTTTCTTAAACCAACTGGCGACGTTGATAGACTAGCTATTTTCATCGAAAAAAAAATAATTTATTTCTACGCATCCTATCGACCTACGCCTTTCTCTGATTTATGTTCTGAATTCACTTCACCTACATCTCCCCCTCTGCATTGCTTTCTTCTTTTTTTTTTCTTCGAGGAAGACCACCACGGCATTATCAGCTTAACCTTTCCCTTTCCACACCCTGTACTTAGTAATGGCGAAAGCTACCGTTAATGAGCCACACCTTGAGCTGATCAGCAATCGATGTCTTCTCATATGCCACTGGATCCGGCCATTGCAGCCTCTTAGAAAAATAAAAAGAAAGAGGAGAAGGGTGTACACGGCCGTCAAATTTTGAACCCAATCTGCTTAACGGCCTCCTAAATTGGCGTTGTAGTTTACCGTGCAAATCGTAATATATATATATATATGCATTAAAAAAAAAAATTCCGCTCATTTTAGAGGATTCCACGACTCCCCAATCTCGAAGACTTGCAAACCTCTCGTGCCGAGGCGGCAGCTCGGCGACTCCTCCGCCCGCACGCACGAGGAGCGTGACTGCCGCTCGAGACACTGCAGTCATCACGTATACTTTTCCCATATATACCTATACACACACACACACGTGGGCACTTTGCCGTAGTATACACCGGGGGTTCCCATTCGGACTAGAATGCGATACGCTCGGCCACCGGGGAGACCCAAAACCCATCTCGCTCGAAGCGTGTGTAGATATATACATATCGTATACATATACACGCCCAAAGGAGCCGGGGGCCGGCTATCGGGAGGGAATTATTATGCACCGGCTTCGAGTTTTCTGTGGCAGCGGCGGGGGCCGCCGGTCGTCTCTCGCGAGCAATTTTCAAAATCGTCCGTCTTGGCCATCGAAGCCGCGTGAGGTTTGCGAGTCGTCGTCGGGGGCTGCACGCCGCGTGCCGTGCGCGGGGGAAATGACTCAATTTGGGTCCCCGGACGAGCGTTCGTGTTAAGGCGAAGATGAGTCTCGACTGCCTAGCCGATAGAGAGTCGAAATTGGCTCTGTAGTGATGGAAGGCCCAAACACACGTATCTCTCTCTCTATCTCTCTCTCTATATATATACATATATATATTATATATTTGCTCGAGCTTGAGCGGTTCACAGATGAGGTAGGCTTCGTGTTTCGGGGTTGTTCGGTTGCTCCGTCCTTCGGCTGTCAGGTGAATACGTGAAAGCTGCGTCACGACTTACCTTCGAATTGCTCGCGGTCTCTCACGGTGCGAGGTAGGTGCTTCTGGCGGAGAAGCGGGACTGAGTTGGAGTGGACGCGAACGATCGTCGGTAGAGATTGAGTTTGGCGTGCGTGTCTATATTTCTACTGCTCGTCAATACGACCGTCGCATCGAAGAACCTTACCACAGCAAGACGGCATCGGGTGCGCATGCTAGTGGGCATTTTTGAGTGTTCCCCGTGTTCACGTGTGGTGGTGTCCGAAGTGGATCTTCGTCATTTTTGATGACGCCTGCGGTACCATTGGACAATCCGTACTCGTGTAGAGCCGCGGGCCGTCCAGCGTTTTAAATGCAGTAGGCCGAAATGTTTCACCATATTGTTTTTCAATGCTTACGTAATGCTTGTAGCTGGTTAACGCCTTTGTAAAAGCCATCAAAAATGCTTCCTGCTTTGACGATAGATGGCACCCAAGATTTGCGAGAAAGTCCCACTGAACCGTCAAAGTGTCGGCAATACGACATCGCGTGCCTTCGGAAGAATACTCATATTTAGGCGTTACAAATTGAATTTTGCAACGGGGGGCTTTTCTGCCCGTGGGCGTATTGTTTCTTTTGTACAGTACGGGAGGTATATTTACTACAAAGCTGACTGAGATGCGCACTTGACCTGGACTTTTGGCCCTGCGAGGTAAACTCCGCCGCTTTATCGTACGAATGTAAAGTATTGGAAATATTTTCTAAACATTACATTACGTTAACTTTCAAAATCCCGTGTAAATAAGATGATAAATGCACGAACATCAACACAAAAACAAGCGCCCTGCAAGCTTATGTACACGCCAACGTCGTTAAACTTCCACAAATCACTCAATAATAAGAAAAATGAACGAGAATACCCCAAACGACCTTTGCCCACAAATCTCTTCAGAACTCCCAAAACTCAACAAATTGCCACGAGCGACTACCTCAAAATACCCCTAAACAAAAATACAAAAAAACAAAAAAAAAAAAAAGACACTACCGTATCACAACCGGAAGATATTCGTTCCCACCCCGTCACAAGGCGAGCGCGTGCGTTCCCGCTCAGGCGCGCCCCGGAACATTGTCCGTTCTCGATCCGAGCTACGCCCGGAGACCTCCGATCATTTGCAACGTGCGGCGACGAGCACCGATAATCCAGACCCGAGTGAGGCCCGATAAGCGAACGCCCCAAAGCCACCAACGCACGTACACCCAAACCGTACTGTAAATAACAAATAAACAAACAATAAAAAAGAAAAGCACGCTCGGGCGCCGTGTAGCACGCTGCGGCGTACGCTACCAATACGGCGCCTGTACTGCTCTCTTTCGACTTCCTTTACCGACGGGCCGCGCAGGACACTTCCGAGCCGTCAAAGCCAAACGAATATCCGCGCCAGTGTCACGTGTGACCTTCAAGAAGGACGCTACGACGAGCGAGGCGGGTAGTCACGAGCTCATTTGGGGGCACGGGATTGGCTTGGATAGCTGGCAGCGTCCGTGGCGGTCCATCGCAAGGTGAACCAGAGCGGAGCAGCAAAACGATGCCTTACATCATTCGGCCACAGAGAAAGAGAGAGCGAAGGAAGTGGCGGGCTCATTTGAGGGGGCGATCTGACGCGGGGAGCGGGGGCTAGCGGGCACGGCCTGAAAAATTGCTCCGAGGAGAGGGGCGGGCCGGCGCTGTAAGCGAGAAATGCTTTGCGGTAAAGCGCCACACTGTACAGCACTTGTTTATGATGTGCCCTGAGTTATGAGACCCATTCCTGTTATCGGGTTAAAGTTCTTCGGGGACCGCGGCAATTTATACGCGCTCTACTTGCCGAGTTTTTCTCGGTTCTTAATTTTTTCCGTTTTTTTTTTTCGGTGTTTTCGTGTCTCCGATGTATTTCGTGCGTCGAGATGTGTGTTGCGCGTCTGGTTATTTCCTCCTCTTACAGCTACTGCGCTTTACTTTTCGACACAACCGTCGTTGTGTTTTTATTGTGGTTTCTTACGTTTAGAGCGTTTCCGGCACCGCTCACGAGGACAACTCTTTTGCTTTTCTTATTCGTTGATACCTTTGCGTCGCACCACTCGACAGCGACATCTTTTCTCTCTGCTCAGTAGCTGTAGTTCTTAGTTGTTTGTGCTCTGGTGACACCGACCCCGATTCCTTCCCCTGCCGCCGAAATTTTAGTTCAGGACATCTAAGCCGGCAGGCCAGAGATCGCAGATTTTGAAACGTGATTTCGAGGTATCAGAAAGCACGTTTTAATTTAAAGCATGTAAGAAGCGCGGGTGAGCTGGCGCTTTTAATTTTCGCTGTCCTATCAGCTGATAGGTGAACGACTATTAGCGGACGTACTGGCACCAGCTGCTTTATACTCCGATATATACACGGTCCTCAAAGCAACTGGTCGAGACTTCAGACGCCCCTTCAGTCGTAACCACTGTCGAGGATACATTCGCGAAAATAAGCGCGTCAATAGAACTTTTCACGTGCTTCCTTTTCCTACTGGCATGACAGAGAAGGGCGATGCTTAGGACGACTTGTTCTCAGCGTTGTATTAACAATTAAATAAAAAAGGAGGCATATTGAGCACTCAAGATTCGGGGCAATGGCAATTTTACTTCAACACTGCCACAATCCTAGGACGTTACGCGTGGGGCCCAAAGCAACAGGGCCGTCTGTTGCGCCTGGGGACAGGATGATGTCCTTTGATACGATGTCGCTTCCTTTCATCAGTAGTATTAACTAAAGTCACTGAATCCTTGGAAAGTAGCGCCACGCTCCACCAATGGTCACCAGTTTGGCTCATGAAATGAGCCATTTCTCCTTGGCCTCTCAGTTTCTGGTGATCCAATCTAAATTCGCTGGTGATGGGAACTTTATAGAGACGTGAATGCCGAGATTTCGCTATCCACACATCGGCGAAACAAGCCATATTGGAACCGCCACCAGTTGAGGTATCGGTGATGGGAGGCATTGAAAAATAATTTTCTTGTCTTCCATACGCAAGAAGGACATTATCAATCTTAGAGATCCGTGGGGATGGGCGTGTTTGATAAATTGATTGCATGCACAGCGCCAAAGAAGTTTATATTGGCGAGGAACGCCTTCAATGCGATGATGCTCTATGGCGATCTTGGCGCGACTAGTTTAAGATTAGTAGAAAATAGGAATATTAGAAAATAACAGGAGTCAATTCTTATCATAAAACTAGTCAAAAGGGCATTTGAAGTATTACTGGCGACCCAGGACGGCATAGATTTGAGCGATTGTTGTGTGCCCTATGTGTTTTCAAATTTTAACTCGCCCACCATGGCATTTACACTGTGACGTGTATATATATCTATATATATATATATATATATATATATATATATATATATATATATATATATATATATATACCTTTTTTTAACTCTGAACTAAGCTGGTGCGTCATTCTGTGAAAGTGTTTGCATCCACTGATTTTCAGGGGTTTAAACTTATAAAGTTTCTAACTTGTTAGGCTCCGTAACATGTAACTTTTCAAAACTTCCAACCAGATTATTTTTTTTTTTTTTGGCCTGAAGCATGCCGGTGCGTTGTTTTCTGTAAGATAACACTATTCATATCCATTGCCACAGTGTCCCGCTCACTAGCACACTGGTGATTTTGCAGGCTTGAGTAATCTACGTACTTGTTTTGTCGTGCAATAAATATATGTAAACTTATGTAGCCGTTTGTGGTAACATTTGAACTCGAGTTTTTCCTTACGTAATTTCGGGGCATCCTAACAGTTTGCTACAGCTTAATAAAACAAACTTAGTTTGATATAGCTAGATATTCTCATATGACAACCAAATTTGGATTGCTTACGCTTTAGAATATTAACCATGCAACTATGAAGGTTTAGTTAGAGGCTGCTTTTTTATTAAAAAAAATAATAAACTTTTTGTTTTCGCTCCTTGAAAATGGCGGGTTTCAGATTTTTAATTATTTTGAAATAAAATATATCTCGCACACATTTCGCTTGTTCTTGATTTCACTCAGTCGGTTGCAATTATCGGATTAGATGCATGACCACGCCCCTTTAACTGTTTTGTCATGCCCCACATATCCGCAAGAACATGCATGTCTTCTTTTTCGGCGTGTGTATAGCATCCAGAACACACAAAAAAAAAACAAGCTATATGAAAACTAACAGCACATTTATGAAGAGAGTATCACGCAATATAAACTGTAAAATTTTCAATTAAGTAACGTAACAATAATAAAACAAAATCCCCTGGCGCATGCTCCTTCAAACTAGCTCCCTGATATTGGCGCCGCTCATTGGTGTTGCTCATCTTTGACGGTGGCTGTAAAACTGCAAAGGTTACGCACGTTCCTATTTTTTTTTCAACTAAATTGGCTGGGACTCGGACACCTTCGTGCTTATTTTGTAGGCACTTTTTTTTTTTAATACGAGTAATAGTGGCGACGTTATGATTACTGATGATAACTGGATAAATAGGGATCAGTGTTTGCGATAAATCTATATAAAGCTCGATAATTGACCACCAAGTCGGCTTCATCAAAATCGTGAAAAACTGGAAGACCCGGAAATTAGATTATAATGCAAATACATGCACTGGTGCAAGCGAGCTGGACAAGAACGACGCAAATAATCCTAGGAGAAGGGAAACAAGGGGGAAAAAGACAAACACAAATCTCCAAACAGAGGTAGGTGACTTGTGCTTGACCGAAAAAATCCACCTGGTCCTGGTATCGAACCAGGGACCTCTTCCTTTCCGGTGGAGCGCTCTACTGGAAATGGAGAGGTGCCTGGTTCGATACCAGGACCAGGCGGATTTTTTCGGTAGCGAGCCAGTCACCTAGCTGCATTTGAAGATTTGTGTTTGTCGTTTGCCCCCCTGTTCCCCTCCTCCAGGGATTATTTACGTCCTCTTTGTCCAGCTCGCTTGCACTTTTGCATTTAATTACATTTTAATCACAACCTTAAAATGCAAGCCGTTCACCCTTGTTGCTGTAAGACTGGTGGCAGCTGATAAAACCCGTTCGCTCTACTGACGTCTAACCCCTGGTTAGCTCAGTTGGTAGAGCGCTCCACTGGAAATGGAGAGGTCTCTGGTTCGATGCCAGGGCTAAGCGGACTTTTTCGGTCGCACACTTGTCACCTAGCTGTGTTTGGACATTTGTGTTTGACCCTTGTCGCCCTTGTTCCCCTTCTCCAGGGATTATTTTCGTCCTCCAGAAATTAGAGCAAACCTTGAATAATAGTAATAATAATAGTAATAATATTATATTATCATATGCCGCTGTGTCCAAGTGAATGATCGGGTCCGATCAAAGCAAGCAGGTGCTTGTGGGACCAGACCCAACATCAAACAAAAAAAATCCACAAGTCAAAATCTGCACTAAAGACATTAACATGCAAACCTTATACAGGTCGGGCTGTGCAGTCACGTACACAAAAAATACGGGGTGTTAAAAGTAAAACAGATCAAGCATCGTAGTCTCAAGTGGACACAAAAAAAAAACTGTCCAAAGGTTTCCCAAGGTTGAAATTTGCACAAAAATGTTCGCCAAGCGAAAACAAAATAATGGTGCAGGTCAAACTTTGCAGTCTCACCGTACACATAAAAAACCCTTACAAATCAGTTTAGCAAAAAAAAAAAAAAACAAGTGTGTGAAGTTTGCGCAGTCTCAAGCGCTAAAAAAAGACTTCAGATATGTCGAATTTCACAGCATCGCGTACAACGAAAATAAAAGAGGATTTTGAAGGGAGTTGTCACTTTAGATTCGAAGTTGTCACGATAAAAGAAAAATGCAAAAAGGACACAAGGCACAAGATATCATCCACGGGGGTTATCACTATAGGGACAGACTTGGAAAGGAAAAAAGAACACATTTAGAAAGACACAAAAATAATCAGAAGAAAAACAATAGACGAATCGGTTTCGGGGGTTCAAGAAAGGAAATTCGGCGGTTCCGGTGTTTCAATATTTACTCCTAGAAAAAGATATTTAGGTACTTGGAGGAGAAGAACAACCGCAAAAAAAACCCAGAAATGCAAAATGTTAAAATGCACACAAAAAAAAAAAAAAAAGATGAAAGCTTACTGTTAAAATACGTCAGAAACCATGTTTGTCAACTATTTCCTCAGTTTCTTCTTTGAGCAAAGAGAAAGAATGGTGTCCGGGATGTCGTTAAAAATATTTGGGACATAAAAGGATTGCATACTTTCGCCGTAGTGTGTTCTTACACTCGGAGTTTGGAAACCCGGGTCAGATCTAAGCTCACGCGATGGGATTGTAGAGATTTTGAACTCACTATGCCAGAAGTGTCTCCAGATAACAGTGAAGCAAACAGGCTGTCACTGGATAAATCTGTATTGTATGCGACACTTTTCATTATTCCTGTTAAAATTCGATCGATTCGTGAATGACAGAAAGTTCAAGAATGAAAAAAAAAACATTTATACCCTGCTCAAATATAGTATTGGCTAAGGACGGCATAGTGTTGTTTCTATTGGATAAAAACACTTCTTATATTCTAGAGTAGACAAGAGACAGTTCTTAGTTGTTGACACATACATAGGATATGATTATTACATGAAATATCGCAATCAAAATAAAGGCCTAACTACTTTACAGACCTAACATATTCAATAGGCTCAGAGTTAGCACATGTGCAGCTTGAATTGTGGATGATGAGTGGAGAGGTTAAACCAGGGTGACCACCCGTCCCGCGACTCGCGGGACCGTCCCGCATTGAGAGCTCATGTTCCGCGTCCCGCTGGAAATTCCAAAATCATCAAAATGTCCCGCATTTCACACTGTCGTAAAATTCACTCGGCAACTCAGGGTGCTGCCAAACAACGGGGCACGGGAAAGCGCGGAAGTCGCATGGCAATCGTGTGAATCGCAATGATACGCCATTTTCTATCCAAGCATTGCGGGAAGCGACCTTTGTTCTTGCAGGGGATTCGACGCGAATGCGGTGTTTGCCTCTCCCTTTGGTGGCCAAATATCCTAAGAAAAATTGTTCGCCAAATGTTTAAATATAAAATATTGTAATAATTTTCAAATTACTGTGTCACTGGGAAAGGGTTGCTGCGGATTTTTTTTTTAATGAACGACAGGGACATTTGCAGCGGTGGAAAAAGAACATAATGTTATAACATTATTTATGACCATGTTGATAAAAGTAAGCGTTAGCAGGAAACAATAACCCGAAAAAGATTTCCTGTTTCTTATTTCCATTCCATGCATTGAGTTCTGATATCGTCGATTTTTATGTTTTGAACTTCGACACATTTAATAACATGTTTGGCATTAAAACAAATATATCACTAGGAGCGGAAATTATTTGAGCTTAACTGCTGCAAAACAATTAGCAGGTGTATAAACAGTGCAGGATAGTAAATGTGTTAACAGAATCTAGGTTCGTTGTGTGGTGTTAATATATTTCCTCTACCCCCCCCCCCCCCCCCCCCTGGGCCCGCGTGTCCCGCACATCGCTAGAAGGAAGGTGGTCACCCTAGGTTAAACTCACATTTCTTTAAGGATTTTGAAAAATATTAACTTTGTCTTTAAGGTACTCACACGAAGCTTATTTGTTGAAAATCAATCCATTATCTTGGTTACATCTATCTGAAGCATTTATATTGCACGTTTGTATACCATACACGCCGAGAAAATAAAACTGTGCCATCTGCATGTTGCAGTACTGAAGAAGTGGTAATTACTGTTGAAACGTCATTTACATATCTGCTGAATAATAAGGGAGATAGTATAGAGCCCTGTGGAACTACAGACTAGAGATGCCTTGGAGCTACTAACGTTGTCAACTGTCACAACTTCTGTGCGATTTGAAAGAAAACTCTGTAGCAACACATGAAATGGCCCATGGAAGCCCACCCTATAAAGTTTGTCAAATAGAATGTCGTGATTCACGGTGTCAAAAGCCTTAGCTATATCAATAAAAAGCGCGCGCACACACATGTTGTTGACAAACAAGGAGTGTAAAGTGTCAAAGAAATTCTCAAGGAGCTTACTTATACCACGACCAGCAACATAGCCGTATTGATTGTTTGAGATAATATTGTATTTTTCCAAAAACCCAAGCGTAACATCGAAAACTAGTTTCTCTGAAATTTGTGAAATGCAAGACAATATGGATATAGACTTGTAGGATGAAACTGGGCTTTGTATACCATCTCTAAAAAAAGGGAATAACCAAGGCTTGTTTCAAATCATCGGGACCATTACCTGTGTCTAGAATGCCATTTATAGGAACAAGAATAACTTTTTTTAAGAGCCACAGTTATGACAAAGTGACGTACGGCGAGGCCATCAACACCCACCAACCCAGAGCGCTTATATCCGAATAGATATGGGCGTCACTCGGGCTCCGATAGAAGCGGAAGAAGAGCTGATTCGCAGATGAATGGAGTTTCGGGTGCCGAAGCCTCTTGGTTGCCAGTCGAGACAGTGACGGATTTCGCAAACTAGACGTTAAAGCCGTTGACAGCAGGTGTTAAATCGGTTCCGAAATTTTGTTTTCGGTGTTTCAGGAACGTTGTCGTACGTAGACGCGAAGGTCATTCACGACAGACAATTTTTTTTTGCCCGAACGAGCGTCTGCGATTTTTTTAGCATAATGATTTCTCCTCGCTTATCGAGTGAGAGCATTTGACCCAATTGTCGTCTCTTACATTCTACCTCAAGAGTGGAAATAGTAGGAGAGCACCGAAACTTCCTTTACAATTTCTCTTTTCAATTTATTGCTTCGAGGATATCTGAAGTAAGCCAGGGCAATGAGAGTTTACGTTTCTTGACATATAGAAGTGTTTATGATCAATCACGGAAGTTTTTAATTTCATCAATGAACACAGAGTGTATCTCTTCAGTGACGTACTATGTAAAACTGAGCTGAAAATTGTAAAACTTCGAGTATATATACTACGGAAGTTATCTTTTAATAAACAAATTTAATGCAACGGTAACTAAAGGAATTAAAAAAAAATTAGATGGCGTCCTCATTCGTACACATTGTGACACAACACCAACGGATTCTGAAAGGCCGAAAAATTACTTTATTTCAGACATAACGCCCAAAACAACAACACTTTCAATGCATCTGTCTAAAATCCCGCCAAAGAAGGCTGTGGGATGCCTACCTTGTATGGAATTAAAAAAAGCAGTCATTCGCAGCTGACAAGCGTAGAAAAACTACATTTCCTGCAGTGCACACGTGACTTTGACCTGTAGCCTTCCTTCCGACAACGTTGCGGAAACGATGCTGCGACATGTTGTGGCCAGTGTTCTTTGCCATCAAATCGCACGTAGTTCGTCGGGAGAGGCTCAGCGTTGTGTGCTGGCTTGGATTGCTTCTGCGCACTTTCGGAGCTTGGCCGTCCTCTCTTCTTTTCAACTGGTTTGTCGGAGAGTACCAGGGCGAGAGCAACGTCCGTCTAGAGTTCCAGCATGTCCTTGACGCTCTTCCGAGGAAGTCCTTCAGTGGTCGGATTCCTCAGATACTGTAGCCAGGAGTTGGCAAGAGCAAAAGGGGCAAAATGTGCGATTACTCTCACAGGCCATTTTTTTGTTTTGGCACAAATTGGGTAAAGGGACACGATGAAGTCCAGCTTGTCCACACCACCCATGTACTTATTCTACTCCAAGATTGCTTGGGGGCACTCAATCTCAATGTGCTCTTTTGTTGAGGCACTTCACCTTTTTACATGTCCGGGGTCACCCACACCAACTTGCGTAGACGTTACATTCACCAGGTTGTTGTCCTTCCATCGGATCAGCACCGCGTCTCCTTCTTCAATCACCTTGGTGTCCATCGGCTCCCTTTCATCTTTCCTCATCTCTTTTTCTCCCCTAAGCTTAGAGCCGCTCATCCTGTTTGATCTGATAGTTCCTGTGGCTAGCATGCCCATCTCCTTTAGCTCCCTCAGGAGTGGAACTGAAGTGAAATAATTATATAAATAAAACACTTCAGGTTCTTGTGATGTAAAAAGTTATCCACAAGTCTCATCACAACAGATCCGCCGAGTCCAAGATGAGAGTACTGAGGGTCAATGCCTGTACCTTTTCCCTGGTAAACTTCAAGGTCACGCGCCATGCCACCACTGCTGCATTGAACGAAAAGTTTAGCGCCAACAGTTTTTGGCTTGCTCTTAGTTACTTGTTTCGCAGCAATCCTCCCTGTGAAAGGAAGCATCTGCTCATCAATACTACTGTGCTCAAGGACTTCCATCTCCAGGCACCGCGTTCTAACTGCCTCCAGAAGAGGCCTCACCTTCCAGAACCTGTCTGCGCTCGACGGATCTCTTGTAGCATTCTGGTCTGTGATGTGCAGAGCACTCCGAATCTTAAAAAAATTTGCTGACAGGCATCGAGTCAGCGATAGCTGGGATGCGGGTACCAACCTGCCAATACATCCGCACCCTTGGAGATTTCAGAACTGCCATGTTCATGAGAAACCTGAAGAGCGTCTTGATTTCCTCAACTGAGCAACATAGTTCAACTCCCGTGTTTTGAAGGACATAGATGTTCGTAAATCTTGTGAGGTCTTCAAAGACTACATCCGTCAACTACCGCGTAAAGTACTGCAGCGGCTCGTCCGGAGTTGAACCACCAAGTGGCTGGTAAGTACATTGTGTGTCCACCGGGTCGAACGGTCTAGTGGACCAAGTCACAACTGGCTTCTTTTTGGTGGGGTGGTTCATCGGTAGGCGGTTTCTCGTCAATTCCGACGTCTTCCTCAATCCCAGTTGGGCTCCCGGAAGGAACAAGCTGTTCATCTGTACCGTCTCCCTAAAATAGTATTTTAGCTATCAATACAAAATAAAAAGAGACAGAACAAAACAGTGCATTTGGTACATGCCACGTTCGTTGTGTCCCCTCCAGTGACTTCGTTGACTTAATCGTCGGAGAGCTCGGCCTCTGGCTCGTCATTATTTACGATTGACTCAAAGATCCGCTCAGCAGAAGAGTCAAGAAGCTTGTGTCTTCTTTTGGCGTGGTATCTACGATAAAGAAAATTGCTCTTATACAATCGTAAACGTCAAAAGCACAAATAAAAAAAAGGAGATGACGCTCGCCAGAATACCTGTGCGTTTTAATATTCCGCTCGTTGCTGCACAAAGTATTGGTCCATTTTGGCATCTCTAATTACTTATTCACACAAAATAATGGCAAACATTTGTTTTTTTATATATTTTAAAGCGTTGAAGTTAAAAATGCAAGACCACTTACTCGGTCCGCCGTAGAACAAGGACGCGTCTTTCTTCATCGTGTAAAAAAAAAAAAAAAATTGATGTCGCAGCCACGAGATGGCAGTATCATCCAGGGCAGCCGAGTGTACAATGAAGACGCCGTGTCTCAAGTGAGCAAATCTATGGAAGAAGCTCAGAAAAAAATAGTAAATTTTGCGTGTACAATCGTAAACGCCATGTCTGAAGGGGTCTGAATAATTGTTTCCCAGTCATATTCCATACTGAGCCGATCAAATTAATTAATGAAATCTTCCAAGACGAAGCCTACCCTTAAAATCTTGAACTGCCTTACAAATATAAACATACTTACAAGCAACAAAATAATGATCAGGGAGCTTTTGTAAAATTACAGCGCAATGAATGTAAGCATGTGAGACGCGTACATTGACATGGTCAAGGCACGAGGAAACAAGATTACCGTTTAACACATCGTCTTTGGCTGGACTAAGAATAGAAGGTATTATTCCATTCTCGGCAAGCAGCGATACAAATTCGCAAACTCAGGATTCAAAATACAAATTTTGAAATCCTGAGGGTGTCGATATTGAGATCTCACACCATACGTAAATGTGCTTCATTATAGAGTTCTCCTAAGTTTTCTTTCAGCTGTGCTAAGAAGTTGGTGCAGTGTGACAAGGGAGGTCTGTAGAGTGCTGACAAGCAAACTGAGTGACAAGAATTAGAGAAATGAAGCATTACGCTTTCCGAGTGTTTAGTGATTAGACTGATTCGGGTAGTTGTCCCGAGTCATGTATAAATACGCCAGTTCTGTTTCCTGTAGTGCTTTGATGAGTAGAAACAAAAACACTCTAAAATCCTAATGCTTCGATTGTCACTAATGATCCGCAGTGGTATTGATTTCTATCTCGATAAAGCATAAGCACCAATTTGGTCAGGTATTTCATAAATAATTCCCTTAAATTCGTTACAGTATTTTCATATACTGCGAATGCTAACGTGTAAAACTGTGAAAGAGTCAAAAGAAGTGAAAAAACAAGTCATTCAGAGAAAGAAAATTAAAATACTGCAAAAGGTAGACATTATGATTACGTAATTAGGTCCGGGTCACTTCGCTGCAGAATCCGTACTAGCGGACCGTTCTGTTACTTCCTAACGTAGATCCCCCGTTGCTGATCCAAACAAATTTCTATTCATTCTCACTTCCACGAGAGCAAGCAAGCCAGAAAAGTTCCCCTTTGGTCTAAGTTATGTTGTAATTGAAATATATTCTTTCGGGTGGGCTTTCACTGGACAATGACATAAGTTTTTCACGCATTTGCATGCACTGGTCTTTAGTGGCGATAGATGCAAATTTCACAAGAATATGCGGAAATGTGACTCGTCAGCCTGATAACCTGTAAACTGATACGATATCAGATGGAGTATGTTCACAATCCCGAGCTGATCTGCCAGCACCCCCGAGACAGAAGCAAAAGCCTCACCAAACACGGCTTTCATTTCATGTATTTACATATTTTAGAGGTGACTACGTTGATCTGTGTCATTCATCACAGATTGGAGGCTTTGGATTGTATCAGTCTCTTCGGAAATCGTGTCCTTCATGGTTCCGCCTCCGCACAACGTGCTCCGGACGCAGATCGTTGATATGCGTTTTATTCGCAGACGCCGGGGCCAAAGGCTCTCATATTTCTGCCCTAAATAATAATACTAATAGATAATAGTAATAATAATGATAATAATGTAAAAACAATCTTCAAGAGGCGGAACTTTCTATTTCCAGCTTTATTTTTCTGTTAAGCCCAAGCCTAGCCCCCGTGAACTGCCCACGAGGCGGCTACGTTCTTCTGAGCCGCACTCCTCGTCTCGCATTCTTGTCTTACAGGAAGCTGAGCGTTTTCCCAGTGTTCGGCGCAGGGGCATGTTACCCAGGTTTGGGGAATCCCACACACATGTGGAATCTTCTTCAAGCTTCGGTAAACGCCGATTTGTTATCCGACACCGCAATGAGCTACCAAAAAACATCATATTTGTAAAAAAAAAAAAATATTCAAGATAGAGAAAAATATAAAGACTTGCGCATCAAGGGACCCAAATAATAATTCGGACGTAACCTTTTTTCGCGTCGAAGTGCGCGAATGATGGATACATAAGTAATGGTTTCTTTAACGTGTTCGTGGCGATGCTAAAGTGACAAACACCAGAGGTAAACAAAATAGACCCCCCCCCCCCCCCCACACACACAAAAACAGCTGTTTGTCGAGAGAAAACTAAATAACATCGACAGAAAAAGTGCTCAGAAAAATAAATCAATAATAAACATAAAAAACATCGAGCACGCCCGGATTAATCAAGAAAGGCGACATATTACGCTTAAAAAAGGGGTCTTTCCTAGTTCGCCTCTTATTAATCGGCTCATTATCTATTATAATTATTTTAACAATCACTATAACAGCCAGGCAAATGCAAAGATGGTAATCCTAGTACTCTGAAATGAGCCCCGCTGCGCACAGAATAAAGGCTTTTGCCCTGACGGGCTTCAAAGTTTCCGAAGTGGCCACTCCTGGGCGCGGCAACGCGCTTCTGCAGAAGCGTCAACGCAGTGTGCGTCCCATTTCGTTGTCTCCTCTACAACAATGACCTTCCACACACCAAACGGGACAATAAGGCCTCCCTAGAGCCCAAAATACTGCTGAAAGATTCAAACAAAAATGAACAGCACAAAAAAAAAATTTTAACGAGAAGAATTTTGTGCAAGGAACCCAGACAACAAGCCTGAGCGTTTTTCAACTTTCATTCAGCTCGGCGACGTCCACATACCCACCGAAATACCCGCCAGAAACTTCGCGATAACCCAGCGACCGAACGTTAGAAGCGCGCACAAAAGGCCCGTGGAATTTCCGAGCCCACCCCGCTAAGCGTCACAAGTGGCCGAGTGAGCACAGCGGCATAACGGTGCTGCTGCTCGTACTTCTTCAAACACCAACAACGCCCTTTCTCCAGCCACGTATTTTGTGCGAACACGGGTGCGCTCGGCCGCTTTATGGGTTAAACTCGGGCGCGAACATCAGTCAGAGATAATTACTCGGACGCCTTATATGTGACGACAAGCTCGGCGGTACAACGTGCGGCGTCCCCGGGGTAATTATGGAGCGTAGACTATCGGCTGGCGAAGAGGGCCCTTCCCAGGCCGAGATAAGCGCGGGGAATCTGCGGCACACCGACGCTTTTATTTCTCGCTCTCTCTGGAGAGAGAGCGCCGAAGAGCCGAGTTAGATTGAGTTGGCAGCTTCAGCCAACACCGGGTCGCGTACGCGGCCCGCTTCGCCACTGACTGCACACAGGAGGCACAACACTCTATGCGATTCGGGGCTTTAATTTGGTACGAGATTAAAGAGAAACGAGCGGACCGAAAAACTATGCGCGCTCTTCGCGTATTCGAGGGATGGGCGGAGAAAGTGAAAAAGCAAGAGACAAAAGACTCGTCTTTCGGAGTAGTTGGGGAAAAGGGTCCCCCCGATAAGCGGTTGGGAATCGAGGCATAGAATAAGTAATATACGCACACGAGCGAAAAACGAGCGCTTCTATTCAAGAGCGGTTCGTGTTTTGGGCGTGGGTTATCTCTCTGGCGTTTGCGCGGCTCGGTCAGACGAGCCTCATTTACAACCGCAGTGCCTATATTTCTGTTCTTACTCGCGCGTTTTCGCTTTTGGGCGGGCGCGTCGTACTGTAACATGTTGCTCGTTGTTTTCTTTTTTTGTTGTTTTTGTTTTCATTTTTTCCTGCGGTGCGTTATCAGAACGCGGGAAGAAAAACAAAAGAGGGAGAAAGTCATTTCCGGGTTTTCGAGAATGGCTGCAAGCAAAGTTTGTAAGCGCTGCAAAAATTGAAAGAAGAATTTGGAACAGAACTCACGCAACACATCCACGCATACCCCTGAATAGGCTAGCGCGCGAGCGCAAACCAGTTTGAACTGGCTTAAAGCCCCTCGATATGTTTTCGTTTGTCTTTGCAAGTAGCGCCAAACGCGCGAGCGCACGTGGCCCAGGTCTCGAGCGGCCCTTGGAAGCAAATGGCGGCGCAGCACTGAAATAAGCGGCCCTTGGAAGCGAATGGCGGCGGAGCACCCGCTCGTGGCACGTGTCTTGCGCAATTCCACAAAAATGGTTGGCAGTACTTGTAAAAGCACCTTTATCAAGGGGCTTTAAACTGGCTTAGCTGGCTGCGCCATCTCGCACCCGATAACTTAGCACTCTTCTTTCTTTCCCTTTTTTTACCTGATACCCAGGTAGTACTACCTCGATCAACACTGGACCACATATATGCCGGCGTTGACCCTTGTCGTCACCTCAATTTAACCACAATTTAACGAAAAAGAAAAGCGGCTGAAAATATATTGGACTCCAGGAGCATGGCCTCCGAGACTGTCTGACTGCCTGTGAGGAAATATTTCTTGCTACCGTTCCATAAACTCGGTTATACAGCAAAAGAAAAAAAAAACGCAATTAATTAATTTTTAAGTGCTCGGCCACGAGGCGGTAGTTTCTCAAAGCACTGCTTCAGCACCTGGTCGAACCCGAGAGGACACGGCGATCTTAGAGCGCGGTTCCTCCTGAGGCAACACACGCCACCTGAGGGCGCCAATAGCCGTAAGTCATTTCAGCGCGGAATGTGCTTATGGGCGAAATATCATGCGAAAAGCGTTACGCCAGAATCCAACAAAAAGTCGTTACACATAGACAACGGCAACATAAAGCATGCATGTACCATAGCTGGCAACGAATGAGAGTACAAGGCCTACTTTGTCATGATTAATCAAACTTCTGGGAACCCCCTCCGGCGTTCCGGACGGCCTCCCTTTTTCCACTCTCCCCCACGGCTGCACCTGTCCGGGCCGCCTGACGTCACGTGACTTGGTTCCCTAAACAGGACTGACTCATTATCGTGGATTGCCTCATGGGAAGGGTCACATGGTCAAGGGGGACCATGCGAGCAAGGGGACCGACCCAACACCGCCTAGAATATAAAGCCGGAGCGCTCGAAGAGGTGACGTCAAACCACGTCAGAGCTGAGGGCCGAAAGTTCGAATTGCGTGAGACGATGGCTTCAAGGTTTCGCACCGCACCTTTGCCCCGGTGTGTCACCCGATCACGCCACGCCGCAGCTTGTCGTCTGGGAAGCGTCGGGGTGCCGAGTGCGCATGCGTCGGCATTTAACACCCAATAAAAATAACCGCGCGTTTTCTCTCTTCTCATTTCGACCGTTACGCCAGTCGTCTTG
Organism: Ixodes scapularis; assembly: GCF_016920785.2. Classification (NCBI taxonomy): domain Eukaryota; kingdom Metazoa; phylum Arthropoda; class Arachnida; order Ixodida; family Ixodidae; genus Ixodes; species Ixodes scapularis. Next base: position 225,954,945 of record NW_024609835.1, read on the forward strand.
GTCTTGTTCGGATTATTGGCGTCATCGTGTCAATCGCGGACACTTGTCCGCGATTGACACGAAAATAAATTTAAGGCTGAAATAAATTAGGATTTTACTACTTGCAATTCTTTAGTTCGCCAAAATAAAACTAATACACGAGCGTAGAAAGTGTGGCGCCTCACGTGGTCTCCCGACTCACGGGATCTGAATAAATTTAAACTAATTTTCGTGATAATTTGTACAACGCCGGGAGCTCATGCGTGCGTCGTGCGGGCAACACGTTCCGAAACCAACCTGTCGTAAGCAAGCATAACGAATCATAACGCACGCGTAATGCATACGCAACATATCCTGTGCTACAGGGGTTTGCTGACACTTTTCATCAAAACGTCTCGTAGTTGAGCACCGACTTCTCACACAGTTAGTTCTCCATCGCGAGTCGTTCCATTCAATAGAGTTTCCTAAACGGACCTACAGGCGAAAGATTCGCGCACCGGTTCGGAGCATGCCTAAAAAGATTAATAGAAAACAACAAAAACAGGAGGCGAATAGTTGAGGGCCAATTGTACGTCCCACCGACCCCTCAAAATAATTATAAAACTGGATTAATGGAGGTATCTTGCGTTAATTAACGCGAGAAACACGAAGCACGCAGAACATCTTCCATCACAATCATCAGGAAACGTACAACACAAACTGCGATGATCCGCGATGCACTTTTTATTCTAAGCTTTTACGCTACGTTATGAAGAGCTTGGTTTCACTGTTTATGGATTTTCGATGGGACGCGTCCCGGCAAGCGGGGGCAACACACCCACAACAACAATGAGCTTCCATCAGGTCAGAGTGGGTCATCTATTTACTAAATTGAGACTCGAAACAAAAGAAAAGGAGGAGTTACAAAGCGATACCATTGTTGACGAAAATTGATAACCGAATCGGCGATATAAAACAAAGAGCCGTCCCTCACTCGTAGTCCCTTTCAAAGGCACTCGGTTTTATTTCCGTCGAACGTCCGTATCTTTCGCTCTCGCAATTTTCGCCCGTACAGAAACCACCGACGGTAAAAGAGAGACACTCGAATGACGACGGCATCAACAATGACAAATCGTTTTGATTTTCTTTTTCCTCTCTCCCCCGTTCGTTTCTGCTTGTCCCCTTTTATTGAAGTCAGCAATATTTTCCGAGATGGTCGTATCCGACTCCTCTCCTTTCGTGTCGCTCCCCAAAATAGCTTCATACAACAATGGCCGCTTTCTGGCGTCTTTTTTGCGGGCGCTTCAATCAATATGTCTTCCCCTCCCATTCTCCCTGTAGGTTCGCGCGGCTGGCTTATTTAGTTTTCCCCATTTTACGACGGGGGAAACCTTTATTAACGACCTTTAATCCTCGCAACCTCTTTGCTTGTTTTTCTTTTTTAACTGGACAGTGTAAACATATTCTTGTTTTGAGTCAACGCTGCCTTTAGACGTTTATGTACAAAAATGTTTTCGCACAGCACAGCTCGACTTACGTTGTGTTCATACAACGTCGCAACTCGTTTATCGAACAATGCGCCACACGCTGCACACTTCCTTTCCTTTTGATCTTAACCTAGTTTTTGTTTTGTTTTTTCACTCCCACATTATTTATTTCTTACGCCCCACGAAGTCCACCCAAACCCAGAGATTTCCGTAACATTTCCGTAACAGAGAAAACAAAACGAACAGTGTAAGAGCCATTGACAATAAACTTACAATAAAGAAGCACAAGAAACCCACAAATTGATTGGTTCCAAGGTAAAAAAAAAAGAAAAAGAGAAGATTGCACTGAAACCAAGGGACGAAGGAAAGGGTGCAGAATCGGCGAAAACCGGCACGTTGTTTGGCGCTTTTCCTTTGCCCCTATAAATGGGCCTTGAGATAAGACCGATGCCAAGTGGGACGGGAAGGAGCCATGGGCCGACGCTTCCTCGGTCGAGATTAATGGAGCTCAGCGCAGCGCCCAAGGTGTGGCGTGCTCGGATCCGCAGATCGACCGAGTTCGCCGGTGTTCGGTTCTTGGGGAGGGCTCCCCACTCTCACAACCCTCGGTCTACCGTTCTAGGGAATCGCTGGTAAGGTGTGCTGCTACGGAGCAGCACACCTTACCAGCGAACACCTATATCCGCTGCAATATAAAACAACTGGTCCAACAAGAAACAACAGGCCTCAGCTTAATGTCCCATACGTTCAGCCGCATTGGTATTTTTGTGATATGATCGTTTGGGTTTTAAATGTCACTAGAAAAAAAATACCAAAGCTTTTCTTTGTTCTGTTTCTTTTCTTTTGGTTTTCGTGATTAGCTTAATATGAGTATCATTATACAAACCCCTTTTCCTAAAACATATTTCAATAAAACATTATAATTATAATGTCACACTCCGTTTATTACTTAGTGTACAACAGTGTCAAAGAAGTGGCTGTCTGGCTCGATCATGTCTTTTTTTTTTTTTTTAGCGCGTTATTCGCACACAGTCTCGTGTAAATGCGACGCTGGATGAGGCCACACTCTTGAGTCAGAAGCTTTGACAGTTTATAACCCTAACTGTTTAGTACCGTTATGAGTAGTCAAGGAGGAATGTTTCTTTAACAATGTATTCCGGTACAAAAATCAGTTGATATAAGCAGAAGAGAAACGGAAAGTTATGCTAAGAATCCGAAAGCGAGCAAATCTCTGGCACAACTGCCGGCCACATTCGGTGCGGGATAACACCCATAAGAGCCAAATCGCACGTGGCGTCCGCACTGCTGCCTATGGGGACAATTCACTGGCGGCCATTGGCGACGTGCGCGACCGAAAGCGTCGCTGTGGTCGGCCTTCTACGAGTGGCCCAAAAGCTGACTATGACGTCGGAAAGGGTATACCCAGAGCCTTTTATACTGGGAGAGTTCGGCGGTTCTTTGATCCAGCCGCCAGTCTGGCAGCACTGATCAAACAGTCTGGCAACTGTACGCATCCGCCATGATGTGCCTTGCCGTCTAGCTTGATTGCACCTTTGCATTTAATTGCATTATAATTATAACCTTAAATTGCAAGCTTCACCCTTGTTGGTGTAAGGCTGGTGGCGGCTGATAGAACCCGTTTGCTCTACTGACTCGAGCCGGCAGTCGGCTCGCTAGAGTCCATGGAGCGACAGACGACGATGAAAATGATCGTTCTGCGCTCTGCCAGACGTTAGATGAAAAAGAAATGGGGGGCTGCAGTGCCGTTGGGTGCTCGAACAACGCGAATAAGGGGTTCAGGATGTACCGGTTCCCGCAAGGAAAAGAAAACCGCGCAAGGCACAAGATCTGGGAAACCAAACCAAGAAGGGCTGACTGGAAGCCGAGTTCTCGATTGTGCGAGGTAAGTTTATGATTAACGTATGATTAACGTAACAAAATGCTTGATTTTTCGACTTTCTCCTTACGCGAACAAAAGCGCAAACGGCAAAACCTACACGCGTATACATCGCATGTCAATGGGGACCCACTCGCCGGGAGGCACATCATGGCGGAAGCGGCGCCCGCTGAGTCCGCTAGACCTAGCGGGCCGTAAGCCCCTCCCACCCGCCGAACTCTCCCAGTATAAAAGGCTCTGGGTATACCATCGACGGAAATAAGAGGAATGAAAGAACTTTAATTTCGACGGTGTTGGCAGTGTCGCTTTGAGAGCGCAATGATTTCAAGCTTCCACCATGCTATTTACAAACACCATCGAACTTGTTGTTCGCAAGGTAATGATGTCACAAGGGGGAACCATAGGAGGGCGCCACCAAAACATCTCGCCGCTAATAGCTGTGTGCGCGGCTGCTGAGCACGTGCTGACGGCGAGCTTCCGCAGTTCTTTTGCAGTGTGCATTCCGCACCATCAAGATTGCCGGTCTTAGCAGCCTATTAATTCGAGGTCGTTCTAAGCATGCGCTCTAAACATCGCCCTCAAATATGGCGTCCAGTGGATACTCCAGATTGCATCGCGGGTCGAGGCTTGTTTATGGGGTCGAGGGGTCACCCCCGGCGGCGTCGCTTGACACCAGCAATTGCAAAAATGTCAAAAAGTGAAAATCCTTTCATATTCTCTTAAGTCTTTGTCTTACTATTCCTGCGAAACCTCTTAAATGTTATTTTCAGGCACCAAAACGCTTCACGCAAGCTTCAAAATCTTCATTTTTATTCATTTCTCGGATAGATTTGCATGTATCGCCAGATGTCTAGCAATGGCCGTCAATAGTTCCACCGTCAAGCTCCCGATCCGCGCTGCAGCCTACAACAATAGAGAGCAGTAGGCGTCTCAAGGTTCGCCTGACCAGTGTTGCCCGGAATATACCTGTTATCTGGTTCGACGATAAGAACAACTACTAAAAACTCATTCCATTGAAACACTCGCTTTGAAGCTTAATGTTGTGGGTTCGTAATACAATGCATACGAACTAATCAAGCCGGAAAACGTTTCTTTCGAGCTATGATCAAAGAAAAAAAAAAAACTTTGAAACAACCAACGTTACGAAAGGTGTCGCTGTGGGCCATATTGCGGAACTCCGAAACTCCGGCGGTACTGCCGCGATTCCTGAAGAACCCTCGCCACCTCAGCAAGAGAGTGAGTCCCCTGCACAGTTTCATGCTGACCCCAAACTATCAGGCTCGAAACGGAGACAGCTTATTAAGCTCCTCGACAAATACAGGCCTGCGTTGCGACGTCGTCGAAGGTGCGCCAAAAACCCGGTTGCAAAACACCGGATCGCAACCGGGGACGACGCGCTCAATGCTGCGACGCTAACCTTTTTTTTTTTTTTTTGCTTCTGTGCACAAGTTTGCCCTATTAAACGTTTAGTTTTTTCCAGTTATTCGCCTCCTCATCATCTGTTTTTCGTGACATCATAAACCGACCGGACAAACTTCTGTAGAACAGATTTACGATCAAGCTTTTCAGGCTGCATTCTCGGAGGCAGCTGGCAGCTGCTTCTGTGGAAAAAAGGTCCGCCCCGAGAAAATCGTTCCCCATGCTGACCCCTCCGTTCCGTTTACGTCACCGACTTGTTACATCCCCGGCCGCACGTGAACAGGTTTATCAGTAATAGCAGCGTGGCAAATAGGAGCGACGCCATCAAATAGCTACGGCCAACCCAAAAACAAATAACCGCCAGGGAGGTTCGTTTAACCGCCAGCAATAGCACCAGAGAAACCCAAGCCACGCGGAATGCGTCTCTCCAGAAACCACGCTCTCACTCGTTTAATAGAGACGTTGCTTTCGGTGCCTCATGTTACCAGCTATTCCTCGGCTTACACACGCACTAATGATAGTCTTTCGAGTACACGGAAAAGCGATTCGCGGCCTCAAGCCGAGCCACGCTCGTCTTCAAAGACCAAAGAAGCGATCCGCGGTTAACCTCTTCTTGAGGTCAGCCTGGAAAACCGGCCGAGGGAGTCTCCCGTCGATATGGCCAGGAAAGGGAGTGGAGGGCACGCTTTTGTGCGGTAACGGCGGCACGAGCTCCTATTACGAGCTGGGGAACCCCGGCGGCGGCGGCAGCCCCGTGGATGAAGTTATGCTTCTCGCGCTCGTGTACACATAAATCTCGTCGACGTGTGCCCGTACGCCGTTTACGAGAAACATGTAAAAAAAGAATAAGCGTACTTTTATACGTATACGTGCAAAAAGAAAGGGACCCGCTCGGTGCTCGGAGCACGGAGGTGGTTTCCTCTCGCTTCGGCGAGCGTGGAGACTGAACCCGATTGCCGAAACAGAGAAATAACCGCCGTAATAGGCTGATGTAAAGAAACACTGAAAAGTGACCGTGGCATGCCCCCCACGGGCGCGCGTGAGTTGTGTTACTAAATGCGGTCGATAGATGCGCGCTGCGGACCAAAGGGCTGTTGCTTCTACAAGTTGGTGGACAGCTCAATTGCCTCTTTGGCTCGTCGCTGTCTTGCCTGCTAATTAAACGCGTGGCTCGAGGGAAACACAGTCCCCGGCTGGACGCTGGCTCATGAAGTCAGAGTTGTTGCTGTATACGGACGCGGGTCTATGGTCTTGTTGTCTAGGGGTGTCATCTTTGATCTGATCTTTGGAGGGAACGGCCCGGGCAACGTTAGTAGGGGGCGAAAGAAGCCCCATAGTATTGGTTTTCTTTGCGGACGTTTTAAATGCTGTATTGTTTTGCTTTGATGTCACAGACCTGTCTTCACGGGCCTTTTCCGCAGCCAGCTTCCAAATTAGTCCATTAGGGCACGGGTGCCTTGTTGTTCAAATTTATTTGTAACTAATGTGTTAAATAAATTATTTGTGTTTTTGCTTCCGTAACTCCGGACGTGGTTTCTTTTATTACTTTTTCTCAACTGTCACTAATTTTGCTCTGTTATTGTTTTTTTTTCGCGCATCATTATATATAGCCATGGAAACTGTGTCTCAATCACGCAAACGAAAATCGGGGAAAAGAAAGTAGCTAAATGAAATTGCTAGGCGTATTCTGGCTTACCCTTGGCTGTAGTCACTGGCCAGTTAAGGGACGAGGGGCTCGGCCTTTTTTGATCAAACTTCTGGCTTTGTGATTCCTTCTGTGGCCCTCTTATTGGCTGATTGCACAATCTAATTTGCTGAGGAGCAATATCAAGATGCTGGGGGCGTTGCTAATCTCTACGTTTCTTGAGGTGTCAGTGAGAAGAGTTGTAGATACACAAGTAATGTTGTTCGATTCGGTGCCGTGATTCGGGAGCGGAGCATAACGCCAAAAATGCTCCGATGAAAGTTACGAGAGAAAGTATAGGGTATTTTAGCGAGAACACTATAACATACGGTTTGTTTCGACAGGAGATAGAAGTTGTGGGCAACCTGGGGATTCAAAGCGTTTGGCCCAGGTTGCCCCTCCAACAATCGTCAGGGGTCATCTGCACCGCGATGGGGCCAAGGGCAGCTGGCCACCCGGGTGGCGCTCTGCCGTGTTTAAAGGATCGTCGCAGCGTATCCGCGGGGGCTTTCGGGATCGCGGCGCGGGCGAAAACCGTAATAAAATCTCCTCGTGTTTTTGAACGGGTGTAATCTGTCATTCTGCGAAACGGGTGGTAGCAAGCGATTCCCACAAAGTATGACGTATATATATGTTAAAGGCGTGGTGACATAGTCAACATTTTTTTTTTTAATTTGTCAGATATGTATTTTAAAGTATTCTTTATTTCTTAACAGACTTCAGTATAGAGGCTCAGAACTTTAAGACGACTCACAACAACATCATAAGTAACACGATATAAAGAAAATTATTGTGTAGTAGTAAATTAGTTTGCAATCTGCCTAATTCATAACGTTTTTGTTGTACTTTTAATCATGACAAACGTTTACCACTACAACTGTGCTCCAACTGCTCCATGGTCAGAACTAGAGTCACTGTATGGTTACAGAGTACCGAATTCCATTCTGTCCGCTTACCGGAAGTCGATCTTGCAGAATTCATTCTGATTGGGTGGTTTAGCCCGTAACAGAAATAAACAGTCAGCCATTTCGTGGATCGACCCAAAACAACAAAAAACGTATATAAAACGTTTCCGCGTTACCACGGCTACGGCGGGTGCGCACGGGTGGCAACTCAGGGCATCGAAACGAATTAGGACCGAACAGAAGGTGCGTTAATTTGCATTCGTATTTTTTAAAATTATTATTATATCAAGTAACCGCTAGTCTGGTTTCCGAAAGAAGATTGGCGGCTTTTTGCTCACTAGGATTTCGCTGGGGCTGCGTGTCAAACTCTACGCCACAGGCGCTAATCCTAAAACTCAACTTCAATTTGTTTCGAAGCGAGAGAGAGAAACGAGACAGCGAGAAACAAGTCACGCACCGTACAAAACGAAGGAAATAACTTGAGCAAAAACAAACCAGAGTCACCACAGGCCAGAAACGTGGATTGTACGCACTTCGCTTCGACCGCACAGGGCAGCGCCATATTGGGCATCAAGACCGCAGCGACACGACTTGCTTCTGAAACGAAGCTTGGGAATTTCGGTACTCTGGGAACAACAGTGACTCTGGTTAGAACGCGCTGGGCAAAAAGTGATCGAGCTGTTAATGAGGCCCCTTTAAATCCAATAGGGGGTCAGCCATGCCACGATAAGTCAGCGTGGGTTCACCACAGAGCAAACGTATTTTCAATGGTGTGCGGTAAGCCAGGCTCACACTGCTCATACATCATATAAATGACAGTCTGCAAACACGACTCACGGCAATATCCCTGGTTCAAATGCCCCCTGCAAAGGCTCCCCTTGAACTCGTCGCCACGCGGCACTAGAAGCACGGATCTCGCAGAGAGTTGCGTTCGAATCTGTTTGCAAATTGTGTTTAATATGATGTACGGGGTGTCACAAAAAAAAAATTTACACGGTCTTTTTCACCGCAAAAATAAACTAGGCATCGCCGAACGCTCATTCTCCGCCCAAAGGTAGAGCTACAGGTCACAACCAGATGCCAAAGTTACAGCCCGATCCGATAACTTAATCAAAAGTTATAAATGATTTTCTGAAAAGTTCAATGGGAAAATCGAGCTCATTTTCGCCCGTTTTCGGTTTCTGGTGCCATAGAGCCCCATGTGTTTCAAAACTCCGTCGGCCGCCATTTTCCCATTGAAATTTTCAGAAAATCATTTATAACTTTTGATTAAGTTATCGGATCAGGCTCAAACTTTGGCATCTGGTTGTGACCTCTATCTCTACCTTTGGGCGGAGAATGAGCGTTCGGCGAAGCCTAGTTTATTTTTGCGGTAAAGAAGACCGTGTAAATTTTCTTTTGTGACACCCTGTATATGCAGTGTGACCCCGGCTTAAAGGTGCAAAACTTAGGTCAGACGGGCACAATAAGGGCCTTCAGAACGACCCTTTTAAAGGGTTGGCGAACCAGCGCACGCCGATAAGCGTAGCAAGGTCGCGAGTTCATCCGCCGATCGTTCAAATTAGTTCGTTCTGAAGGTTTTAAATGTGCCCGTCTGACCCAGCTTTTAGTCCCCGGACATCCGCTCTGCATGTCTCGTGCAAAGGGACTCCTTGAACTGGCTGCGACGCTTCATACGAAGCATGGATTTCTCAGTGATTCTCAAGGTAAGCAGCTGTAAGCTCTCGTAACATAACCAAGCGTAACCAAATGGAGCCCATCCTAAAAGGAAAATGAAGCGGTTCTGTATTTGATGAAAAAGACTTATACCCATTCACATGACCGTAAAGGTACCTTCAGCTAGGGGACCTTTATTCTCTGCGGCCAATCAAATAACGATCTTCCGCGCGTGGCGTGTGCTTGCAACCCAAGAGCACGAACTGATTTGCCGATAGCAAAGGGACCTATGTTAAAGGTACCTTTTATGCTGACCGAGTGAATGGGATATAAAATCGTCTTCATTTGGGCTCCAGGATCACGAATATCGAGATTAATTTTCAATTTGGTGCACAGAGCCTCCAGAAAATTTTTTTCAAAGTACCGCTGATGCCTTTCCTGCCCGGGGCGTGACGTCATATTAGGAGTTTTCGGAATCTCCGCTCTCGCGCATCTTCAGCTCCCCTCAAAGCTATGCACGCGCACTCTTGCTACTTTCAAAAAAGGAAAAAAGAAAAGACGTCACGAGTGGAGTCAGTGCGGGTGAATATTCGCCTCAAGAAGTTTGGTACAGCCGCCTGGTAGATTGCTTCCACAACCCGGTGTGAGGATACTTTAACTTCCCCTGCTAGTGCAAGCCCGTGCAATGCCAAGCTTCTACGCACTATGAAAATGAAAACATTTCCACGTGGGTGTCACGTGCACTACCCATAGTGAGAAAAACAAAAGTGCCCCTAGCGAGCTTCTCACCATGAATATATGGTCAACTAAAAAGCATTGCAAGACGCGATAATTACTTGGCACAGTCGAAAAAATAACCTTTGGGCTCCAACTGGGTGTGATGTTGCTTCTCTGCACTGCATCTTATTATTTTATCAATTCTAGTCTATAAATATTTTATAGAAATATGGTGACAGAGAGTTCATTGACAATTGGTGATAAAAATGTCATAGAATATATACTGCCTGTACTCTAGAGACATCGGTTGAAAGAAAGCCTATAGCAAGTCTGTTGTAAGTTGACGATACTGCGTGGGTGGATAAGAAGTTGAAAGAGTCGTTGAAATGTGGACAGGATCCCTATAGACTGCCTGAAATATGTTTTGTAAGGGCAAGGATATTACAAATTTGCGTTTTCTAACACATCGCCAACTCATTATTAAAGACGGCGCTCTCGCGCTAAGCGTGTTGTCCGCACCCTCAACGGGAGTGCCCAGACATCAACAAAAACCAAGATCGCTCCCGCTAAACAAGAACCGGACGAAAGCACACCGACCGACACCACCCCCGTTCAGAAATGCGTCCGCAGCACTTGGGCAGACCGCACCTTTCGCCCCACATCCTCTCGAACGCCCGCACCTACCGCACTGCAGCATGGGGGTCGACCATCCCTATCCTGCCAGCGCGGAAGGAGCTACACTCACGCGGGACCAATCAACCGGCTGGCTCACATCGGCTCACCCCGTTCACTACGTGTGGGTAAAGGAGGAATCGTCATCATCTCGTGGCGAAAGATGGCCATATAACTGGTTCAACGAGCCTTTCAGCGTACTGTCAGCTTACGGGAGAACAAAGTAAAGCCACGGCTCTCCCTGCACGAACGGAGCGTTCACTCCCCTCATCAAACCACACCCATTACCGACTCCCGCGAGAAAGTGGCGCAGAAAGAACGCAGCGAGCAAACTACAGTCTGCCTCCCGAACACCTTCCCCTCCCAGCAGCAGCTCGCGCCACCGCTGACAAGACAAAACGAAAGGCCCTTCGGCTGCTAATGACTTTATAATCACCACCTTCATTCACCTCACTTCCCCCCCGTCCTCCACAAACATGCACTGTCATCGCAGTTCTCCCCGTCAAAGGAGGTGGACGCGGATATCTTCATTACAGGCCCCACCGCTGTTCGCGCTTCTCCGGACGTTCTTCGAGAGAGCGAGTTGAATAACGGGATGAGGTGGAAGCCACGGGCCATGACGACGCAATTAAGCCATCGAGAACTCGCACACCCCGGAAACGCGTCGCTCGCGCGCCCGGGACCACCGAACGCGGCGTCCGTCCAGCGTAGAAACAGACCTCCTCGGGGCTCGAACCCGTGGCCCGTGCGCGCTTCGAGAGCCTGCATAAGTAAATGGGGCGTGATGAATTTTTCAAAGGGGGTGCTTAGATCGGAGAGCAATCAGCGCTGCCCAAAGAAGGACCCGGGCTGCGCGGAAGCGCACTTACACGAGTACCGTAATTAGCGTTTAGGATTGCAGAATAATGAGTGCACGCGGATGGGGATATAGGAAGCGGACTTGTGGCTGCTGCCGCGCAAAGACTGGGGCAGAACAAATGAAAACAAAGAACAAAAACATACACTCACTGTGTTAGGGTATGGGGGGGAGGGGGTAGGGCTTAGCGCAATTTGAGCCGTGATTAATCACCGGCAGAGTGACGCACAAGCCTCGAGAGTGTGCGCGTGATGGTATTGCGTGTAGTATGAGACGTGGAGCGGGGCTAATAACGCCGCGTTGGATTTTAGGGTGGGGAGAGAGCGCATGTCGGGTAGGCATGAAGTACGCGACCTGTCCACTCGCCGAACAACGCGTGCCACTGCAGAATACGAAAGCGTGAAACGCTTAGGTTTCGTGGGGATCAACGGAGCCTTTACACCAATCACTTTTTTTTAATGATAGTAGGACCTATAATGCGTGCGAAAAAATGAGTAAGGTGGTTTCTTTGCCGGCAAGCAAATGATCAGAAAGTATAAACGAGCATGTTTTAAATTTTATTATTTATTGTTGTAGTTTTCATTCAATTTTTTTTTTTTTTGCTTTGTTTATTGCATGGTTTCTGAGTTCATGATGTATGAGAGGGAGTATGCAAGCGAACTACGATTGCCTCAAATCTTCCAATCCACGAAAACGCGGGACACGATTATCAACTTGTGAAAAAAGATGGAGGTTTGCTTTCTATAATCCTACCACAAAAATAAGAGCTAACAGAAATTAAAGAAATTCATACTTTTCTAAACTGGCAGGGGAAGATGGAAAGGCTACAGACAACATGAGAATGGCAGGCATTCGGGAGTTTGTGGACCATCTTATTATCACTTCCGATAAAAATGCCGAACAACGACTAAAAACTGGGAAGATTGAATATGATAGGCTACGCCTCGTGTTTCTCCGGCTACGTTTACATCGATGCGACTGCACCACATCGGATCCAGTTAACGAATCGAATCGGTCCATGTAAACAACTTGGATCGGATCGGATCGGATCCGATCCGATCTGCTGGGACGGGATGTTTTGAGATGGTCAGTCCGAATCGAGACTCTCCATGTATACGCTAGCGGATCAGATCCAGTACTCGAGCGAGGGGTTACGGGAGCTTTGCTTTGAATGCCGCTAGGCAAACCGGACACCTCGGAAACAACCTGAAGGTCACGAGGTTTGCGTTGTGATCCTTCAACACGAGGTGCCGCTACTGGTCAATCCGTGTACAGGGAAACGTAGTGGTTGAAGCGGATCCGATTCGTTAACTGGATCCAATGTGCTGCTGTCGCATCCATGTAAACGTAGCCTTAGATATGCGTGAGCGAATTTTAAAAGTACTTCCGCGACACTTGTTTTATGGCTACTTTCTAAGTCAATTTTGTTGATTTTTTTTTCATTAGTTTTATACCACATGTGGCTATTTAGTTAATGCCATGGCTATGAACTCATCTGTTTTCCCAATGGCAGCTTTCTTTTACAACCCCACTGTCTGTACTGTCTTCAAGCGGGAAATAACCAGAATCGATTTAATTATTTTTTTTTATCCCGAGTATTCGAAACAGACACTATGGCACAAAACGAAATCGAAGATCGAGTTGGGAAACGGTACATTGTGCGGATTAATTTGTCACTAGAGCCGACTCACCAGCCCTACCCCCGCTTCATCTCCAGCTGAAGAGATCTACCGGGAAAGGAAGCGGGCAGCCCCTATGCTTCTCGTGCTTTCCGTCTTCGCTCCCTCGAGTCCCAACTAGGGATGAAGCTCATGCTGCTTGCTTTTCCCGTTTCTCGATTGGCCCCACACACAATCCGTCTCGTTACAGGGGTAGCGCCGAGAACAAACATCTTGCGCGTCCCGCTCGCGGAGGGGCCGGGCTTCGCGATCAAACAACATCTGGACTCCGCGGACGGACCCCGGGTCGCTCTCTGGGAAACCCTCGGACCCAGCCTATATGCCCTCGGCACACAGTCGGAACAGTTGCTCATTTCCTTTCCAAGGGTGCCCCCTTTTCACCGAACGAACAAAATCTGCAAACATTGCGGGGTTCGTCGCTAAGCAGCGCGGGGAGTCTCGGCAGCGGGGCGCGCACACATCCCATGGCGCACACACACAATCGTCGGCCTCTTCTCGATTCGTTGGACGAAGTTCGTCTTCTCTTCCTCGTTCCGGCGGCGGGGAGGAAGCACCCCAACTCTCCGCGGACGAAGCGGTGCGTCCGAGTGTCGGGCCGATTTTCCGTCGCGACAAATCCGCCGTCCTCATGAATCACGGGCCCGCGCTTGGTTCGCTCGAAGAGGGTCCCTCCCGGCCCGTCCCCTCGACGGCGCGCTTTCCAAATCCCGGTGCTCCCGAGGAACGCACGGACTGCTTGTCGGCCTGGCGGGACTTCCAAATCTCTCTTTCGCGGAAGACAAGGCCGTTTTGTATTTTTTGTTCTCTCGTGTTTGGTTGTTCTGTGGGAACTGTGCATAGGCGAAGCGCGAAGATGCGGAATCCTCTCGAAAGCGAATTTTTCCTTTGCGGGGGAGGAATCAGAGTTATGTGGCTGAATTGGGTTGGCCTGCTTTCGTGCTATTTTGTTCGCTTATTTTTCCCACAATGCAGAAATATACCTACCCCCCCCCCCCCCCCCCCCCCCCTCCTCTTCTCGTTTTCCCCTGACAGAGTGCACTTGCTCGACCTTTTTCCTTCGGGAGCGCAGTGAGAACAATTTCAGCGTAACAACGGTTCCTTGCCAATCGTTGCAAAAAAAAAAAAAAAAAAACGCGCTTTACCGTTTCGGTTGCTTGAAACACCGCCTTAGACTTTGTTACAAACAGAAAGTCCTAAGTGGGAATACACAAGAAAGTTTATCACCTTTGCTATTCATTAAAGTTACAGCGTAAGCAAATGGTTCCACCGTGTGCGGTTTCTGATCTGCAGAAAACATCTCCAGCAGCAAAAAAACGAAAAAAAAACAATAGTCACTCGAGACTGAAACGCAAGTTAGTGCCCCATTTATCGTGTGCAAGAGAAGTGCTGTCAATCCTACTCTTCCACGAGCGGAGGCAGGGACTCTGGGAACGTGTTACCCGCACCGTTTCGCCCACCTTTTTTTCTTTGGAACGTTTACGGGAGAGCAGGCGTTACGCTCAAAGCATGCGCGATTCGGTGAAATGCCTCATGCCGATGACATGATAGAGTGGAGTTTCTTAAAAATATTCAAACTAAACATTGTATGGCAACTCGCTAGACAATTTTGTTGGATATGTGAAACCATGGCCGGGACTGGAAGCGCGCGCTCTCTTTCTCTTCTTACGGCCTTTGCAATCGGCCGGGGGCCAATGGCATTTTTTCTCGGTATGTAGTTCACTTGCTTGCCGCCAGGGGCGCAACCACCTCACCCCACTTCACCCCACTCGTAGAGTCCCTTCGACCTGCTTTGCGCAGGTGTTCGAGCTTCGTAGGTTGTTGTTTTGGCAAAGGTTCCTCAGAATACTTCTGATTAACCATGCAAAGACGGTCACGGACAGAAACGAAAAATCAGCTGGATATGTGCACAAGCCCTCGAGGAAGCACTTTAGGCTTTAATATGCACTGTGCGAAAATTGAACAGACTACTACACCCTCATCTAGACCAGCTGACCGACTTCATGTGCGGCCTATGAAATGATGATGCAGACCACGGCAATAGATAGATTGGGCCTGCTTACATTTTACGAGAGTGTAAGAATTATTTATCGTTTAAAGTCATTTAAAGTTCCTCCACGTAGAAGGGGTCCGTCTCCTCCTGTTCTTGAGTTGCAACAGAAGTCCTGGAGGTAAAGACGAGTATAGTTTTTCCGCAATTGTATTCGCTGTCTCTACTTACTACTTTTTACTCCCGAATATCTCGGAGATGTGCGTCAAATATTCACCGTTTTGGGCTCATCAGAAGCGCATCAGATAGTGGCTGAGGGTCTAAACATAAGGATCAGGTGTCAAAGGCTATAAAAATCTCGGCCGCAAGTTGCGACAGCGTTGGGATGCACTGTCAGTCGCGCTTTGTCCAAACGACAAAGGGTAGCCCAGGGTAGGGAGCCTCGCACATGAAGGCACCCTAGCCCAGGGGTGAGGTGACAGCGCCCCCCCCCCCCCCCCCCCCCCCCCCTGGAACGCGGCGGGAGGTGGCGATTGCCCCAATTGCAAAGGCCGTAAGAAGAGAAAGAGAGCGCGCGCTTCCAGTCCGACCGTGCTGAAAGGTTTTCGAATCACAAACGTTTAGCGATACCCTGAGTTTCTCGACGCCAGACGACTACGTTCACAGGCCTATGTATCAGAAAATTTAACGCGTCGCATGTGTACACTTCATAGTTGTCCCCATAGTTCAATTCACTGTAAAGGTACCCTGAAGAGGTTTCCGAGATCGGCTACAAAAATCGATAACACTCTGCGTGCTCTAAGCATCCTAAAAATCCATAAATCCTAACGATCTGCGGCCGATTTCCCTATGAGAAAAGAAATTAAATCAAAATCATCTCCGGCGACATTTCTTTGAAAAGGAAAACCCGACATTTCTTTGAGATTGCAAGCGCTGTTTTTACAAAATGTGTATGCTTTTGTAGGTGACAGATGCAAATAAAAGTTTAAAAAAAAAGTTGATTTTTTTCTATTTTTTTTATTACTATTTTTTTTTGCGGGGGGGGGGGGGGGATATAATATTGAAGTAATCCTCTCAAAAACAGGAAACCACGCTTTTTATTTATATCTTCTGCGGGAGTGATGTGTCCGTTCGTCAGTTCTCGAGAGCGCGCTCTCTGTGTTGAATTCTAGTCTGGGCTGAATGGACAACGAGCCGCGCGTTCGAGATATCCCTCCGCGGTTCCAGCGGTCGGAGGCGCAAGGGTCCTTCGCTTTCTATTGGCTGACCATGGTCCTGGTTTCGGAACATGCTCCTCCCATCGCCTGAGATGACTTTGATGCGTTACAATCTTTGACTGTTTTTTTTTCAATTTTTTTTATAGGGACTTTTATAGACTCTAAAAAAGGGTTTGTGCGTTTACTTTCACGCACAAAACTCGGAGAGCCAATCACCGCAACCGGAGTCAGCTCAGCGAATGGCGATGCCGAAACATATGTTTAGACCAAAAAACGCAGTCTGAGTTGTGACATTCAGCAATGCAAAACGTCACGCTTCCATTGCTTAATGTCACAACTCAGTCTGCGTTTTTTGGTCTAAACGTATGTTTCGGCATCGTCATTCGCTGAGCTGACTCCGTAATTTGCGCTGATTGGTTCTCCGAGTGTTCTGCGTGAAAGTACACGCACAGATTTTTTTTTATACTTCGTCTCACCCTACGATGGACTAAAGGCAAAAGCTACGGACCGCCAGATCCAATAACGAGCCACTTAGAAATTGTGCGGTATTTCGTTTCGATGCCCGTATCGGTGCCTGCGTCTCGGATCACTGATGACGGGACGGTTGGACAGTGGTTCAAATCGAAGAGCACTGAGTGACTCAACAATTTTACATCGCATAGAAAGCCACGACATATAGGCTCTTTGCAGCGTCCAAGCTATAAAATGATGCGGCGCCTTTGGATTCGAGCATTATTCGTCCAGCCCTAATCAATGTTAAAGACCGACGACCAGTTCGCGCTTTCCACCTTTCGCCCGCTTCCTCCTCTCCCTCCTACCCTTTCCACCCACGCCCGCCCCTCTTGGTCCCTTCTTTCCATCCTTGGCTTCCCTCGCCCGAAGGCGTGGAGAGGAGGGTCTTCTGCCTTGCAGAATCTCGAGTCTGGTCGTCGGCCTTTAAGCGTGCCATAGTATAGCGTGGAACGTGATTGGATCTGGCGGCCCGTGGCTTTGGCCTTTAGTTCATCGTAGGATGAGACAAAGTATAGAGTGCGGCCGCGTATTGTCATGATTTATATATTTCTAGACTGCTTAGATCCAGCAAAGTGAGTTATCGCCATATTTAGGCTAAGAAACCTCCTCAGGTATCTTTCAGTTCAGACTCAGCCGACGCTATGAGCTCATGGGACCAATCAGACAGCAACAAAACCGCACCATCATGGTGTTCGTCGTGTTTCTGTCTGTGTCCAATAATCGCTGAACCAACCACAAATGCGGAAGGCCCAGTGACTTGCGCGTTCGACGCATCTTGATTGGTCAATTAGCTCGCAACGTTGGCTGCGTCTGGACTTAAGCTGAAATGAAGTATAGAATGAAGCAGTACTACCGCTAATAGGGCTGATAAACCTGACGATCTTCCAGAGCCTTCCATCCTCTCGAGCTTCTCTCCCTCAGTGCGCACAGGTGGTGGAGCTCCGCCTACCCCTTTGGTCACATGATCTCTCCATTTACCAATCAGCGCCGAGCAGCTCACTCCTCCTCTCCCACTCGATAACTCTGATAATCAGTGTGGAACCTCCCGGCCACGCTTTTTTATCCAGCATCCACATTCATCTCGGCTTTAAGATATGCGAACCCATATCCAAAGAACGTCTTACGTTAATAATGTCGATATAACAGGTTCATTATTCGTTTTAGTACAAAACCTACCGTGAAAATTATTTAATTCGGGCACTACCGGGGGTCGCGTTTTCTGTTTCCATCTTAAATTTGTGTAGGACGTACAGAGGAGTTCATCACTGGATATGTGTGACGTCCGTGCTCGCTGAGTCTCATCCACTTCTGAATGCAGCCCAGCTAAGAAAGTGCTGGTTTTTAAAGGTTTCACGGTCTGTACACATTGCGTGATGCCACTGCCTAAATCCCGCGAATTCAAGCTTTTAAACGACCGTGGTAAGGACTCATCCACATATGACAATGAAGTTGGAGCCAGAACAAGGGTTTTGGGTGCAGCTTCATGGCCATATGTGAATGAGTCCCCAACACGGTCGTCTTAAAAATCTTGATTTTGCGGGATTTCCTATTTCTTTTATAATTAATCGAAAAAATACTTACGAATTGTTTGTTCAATCATTCTTAGGCAGGGAATAAAGTCTCACAGTCATAGAGAGGTTAATAAATATATATGACGATGTACAAGGAATATAAAGTTTAAAGCTGGCTTCAAAGATTTCGTATTTTATTAATAAATTTACTACTGAAATACGATATTTCAATCGTACTTGATGTAATGGCAGTTTAGTGCATGATGTCGGTTTTCTTTATGAAAGCAGAAATTTCGCAAACATGCTAATAAATGATGCATAAAATTCAAAATTGTAGAACAAAGTCACTATGAAAACTAAAACGCCAGAAGCTATGCCTTCCCAATGGTTTGGTCCCATGTCGGCTGCTACATCTGTACCAGGAAGAACGCGTGGTGATAATAAAATGTCTTCTGGATCCACCTTTATGCAGACTATTTATGGCCTACCCTAAAGCCGGGGTCACACTTCTTATACATCAAACATATGCGTGCAGATTCGAACCCGAGACACCGCGAGATCCGTGCTTCGAATGCCGCATTGCAAGGAGCTCAACGGGAAACTTGATACGGGGCGTTCGAACCACGGATATTGCGGTGACTTATGTCTACAGACTGTCTTTTGTATGATGTATGGGCAGTGTGACTCCGACTTAAGAAATTATTAACGTGTATTGAAAGGGCCTCTGACACAACAAAAAGATTCGAAGTGCCCGCCAGTGCCGTGTGACGTAACAGTGTACCATAAGGTGTCGGGGCGGTCAGAAGAGAGGCATCGACTACGTCACTAAATTGTGTTCGCCGGAAGTCTCGTGAGTGTTTCTCCTCGTGCTCCCCACAACCGCGCCTAAGACTTTTTTTTTTTTTTTGTCTTCTCCACGGGCGATTGTAGAAAACAAAGTTTCAGTTCCATTAGCTTTTTATCACTGCACAGTTAATTAGTTTGCGCGCTATAAAAGTTGAGGACGGAGAGTCAGTAGATTGACGTGATGGAGGTCAATGATGAAAGTGTTGCGAGTACAAGCCAGTGTAAGAGTGCATGCCATCCGTCCGATAATACAAAGCCAGACTGAGCACAAAAGAAACTATTGAGTTTTGAAAAAAAAAAAAATAAATAAAACGCTTGCAGAAAAGGATGTGTAGCACACGACACGCCCGATCGGATTGCTGAAGGTTCAGATACCGAGCTCGTCGAATCACCGGATAGTCTCCAGGCTGAAGATGTTTGCCGTCTAGAGAATACGAACTGGTGAGTATACCAAGTGCAAGTAAACTTGCGCATAAAGTACTTGTTTTGTCTAGAACATGAGCAGAACTTGTTTTCTAGGTTCACTGACTCCTATTCTTCTACCGTTACAGCAACATTAGGCGACGAAAAGCAGATAAAAGAAACCTCGTATGCTTGAATTGGCTCGCGGAGGTACGAAGAATAGCAACAAAAAAAAAGATGTTACACGTGGTCGCGGTAAAGAGTGATGCAACTCACGTGACTTCCGGCAATGCCTCCCTTCTGACGGCCCCGACATCTTGCAGTACATTGTTACGTCACAGGGCACTGGCGGGCACTTTGAACTGGCTTAGTATTTCTATTTTTTTATAAAAAAAAACTACGCAACTCTAAAGTGAAACATTTCTTTGGCGATATCCTGATACACCATTTGAACGACTAACATGAAAAAAAAAATTTAGGGGGCGTGTCAGAGGCCCTTTAAGGCGAAACACCATATAAAAGCCAAATTGTGAACTCACCTAGGTCATCACTGGCAGAATCGTTATCCGCCAGTCACCTCTTTGGGTAATTATCGGTGCAATGGTTTATGCACCGAGTCTCATACCGCCATCTTGAGCGTCGATGCCGAGCAGTGTTCTCTCGTTTGTAGCGCATATGCATCACGCTCTTGAGTTTCGCCTTTGCGTGTCGGTTTTGCGCCGCACGTTTTCCCCCAACTAACCATCGCCAAAAATATATTTTATGGATACAAAAACACACACACACATACTCGGCAGCTTGACTTGTTTCTGCACCAAAGTTCAGGGTTTCCCAAAATCTTCCTTACAAACTTTGAAAAGAAAACATTACCATCGAGCCAATAGCTCACAGCATTCCCAGATTCGGCGCAAAGAAAAGGGAAAAAGGAAAAGAGCAGAGAGAAATATCAGCTAGCGTGATTGCTCTGGTCCAATCCCAACGCTCTTCGTTGCAGGCAGTCCGTGACAGACAATAAAACACGAGCACACAAAAATAAAAAAAATAAAGTGGTCCAGTTCTTAGGCACAACTCCCACGCAGCCACTTAAAAGAGAAACAAAAAAAGGCGAAAGACAACGGTGTCGTAAAAACAAAGGCCCACCAGCCGGCCAAACCCAGTTACAGTCGGCGAGCAGTGCCTCCTCTTTAGAAGCGCGTACCTCACGAGGAGTTCGGCGCTCCGAAGATTCCCCGACGGCGGGGGCGTGGCTTGGCCCAATTTGTGCGCGTCAATCCCTGCCTCTGTCATTGTTTACTTGTCGCGCTCTCGCCTCGCACGATGGAAGCCCCGGACATAAAGACCGTCGTCGGGGGCCCGATTTCTCAATTGCCGAACAAAGCCGAAAGTGGCCGAGCAGCTGCAGCGGCGGCGACGCTTTCGTGGGAAGCGACGCAACGGCACCACCCACCACACTCTCGGCGCGAAGACTCGGCTCTTTTCCCATCATGTTCGACGGGATCGCACCCCGCATTAGTGCCGCTCTATACTTTCGGCCGAAACGAGCGCTCGAACGAAGAATTCTGCGAAGTCTTAAACTTGCTTATTGTCTTTCGGTTGTTTCTCGAAATGTAGACGTAGGACTGCCGTTGGTGTTCATCTCGCTAGAAGTGCGCGTGACCGTGGCCTTTGTTGTGGTGATATTCTTGACCCTTCGTGCAGCTTCAGGCTGTCAAAGAAGGCGCCCAGCATACACGAGTTATACGCAAGAAAAAATGTATTCGTTTGGTTGTAGCTTCGTGTTCAGTTAGGGTCGCTATCGTAATCGGATGAAAGTTAAGAGCGCTCCAAATAAACACCACCACGTATACGAGCCACGGCATCGAATCGCTCCGCGGACCAAAGGCAGTACCCACCACGAGTGTTGTGACGTCAGCGTGAGGTGCGGACTATTTCCGCACCGCGGAGGTGGAGTGGACAACGATGATGAGGGTTTGGGAATAGACCCTGGCGCCATCTTAGCTTGTACGCGACTCCTCGTAAATTTAGTTCCCGCTCATCCGATTCATACGTTGGCCTCTAGGACGCGGCAATTCTGGCCGCACATTTGTCATCGCGTTTTTTCTGCTTGGTGATGTCGATTTCCCTCGGAGTTCTGAATACCAGTTATGCTCAGTAAGTGCGAAGGAGGCGCTCTGTGGAAATGGAAGACCAGCTGTTTAGCACACGACACAGACCCACCCCGAGGAGTCTTCGAGAAACCTTTCAAATCTTTGAGAAACCTTTATTATCTACCTGGAAGTCTTCTGATCTGGAAAACGGTGGCTATTGATAACTAACCTACTGAATAGACCTACCTATTCCTAAATTACCCAAGCATCGAGGAGAATGCAGGGAATGCTCGCGCCGCACGTGCCAATGTCTGCAGCACTAACTGCTCATGCAACAGCCTAAAGCAAATGGCATCTTGCACGCGCGTAACGCTTTATCTCGGTTATTTCCATCGAATCCTTTATACGAGGAAGGCGTGCGCGTGCGGCGCGTACGGCGGCGCGTGCGGCGGCGTGAGCTTAGAGTTTTTAGTCACTGCACACGAAAAATCCACGGAACCCTATAGCCATAAACAGCTTCTAAGAAATTAATATGGGCTGCAATTGCTGCTGCCACCACTCTGATTCTCGAAAAAATGCTTTAGCATTTGGCGCTCTCCTCCTCGGTACATACAAGCAGTTGGGGGTACTAGAGAGCGACGGCGTGGCGTAACCTCTAGCAACCGATGTGCAGTGAGGAAAAGCGGGGCTAGGGCGAACTTGGGCCGCCGGCGGAGCGCCGCCAGCTAGTATGCACGGGTGGCCCAAGGTGGGTTGTAATGAGCCATCCGCAGACTGTCGCCGCGAAGCGGCGTGAACGAGAAATGGGGCGGAGGGAGGAGGGGGTCAACATGATTTCTAGTGATATATTCGCCGTCCCCCACTGCGCGGCGCCGAAATTAGTGAACTTCGGTTGCCAGTAGGGCTCTGGGGCTACCCCATGGCGACGTTGCGAAACTCCATAAAACTGTGCTCCAACCACGTCCAAGGCCAGTGAATGTACGAGGGCACTAATGCTACAGCATTAACAAAATAAAGTTGGCAAGCGCTCGAACAGCTCCAAGTCGTCGCGGCAAAACGAATACGGCCATCCTATCGTCTGCTTTCATTTTCTGCTCTTCAGTTATTTTTTTTTTCTCGTTCTTTCCCTCGAGATCACCGATGTCAGCGTGTCCGTTTCGCCGCTTTCTTCCCCCGTCTTTAAGCTTGACCCACATGGTGTGAATTTACTCGCAATTCCGCAGCTTCGGCGTCTAGCATCCAGCCTTCTCCATTTTCTTTTTGCTGCACGAGTGACGTCGTAACAGCGAATTCGCGAGTGAAATCGCACCATGTGCATATGGCTTTACCCTCTTGGGTTAGCCAGTGCAGAACACCTGCTGGATACTTTTAGAGCTACCGAATCAGCTAAAACCTCGACACTCCATTCCCAGACTGTCTCCCTGGTGCCGATATTTTGTTGCCTGGTGCAAGAGCGGAGGCAATTGGCGTTAGTAGCGGCACAAAAATGCGTCTTCCTGTCTTCAGACGCGGAGCCAGGAACCGCATGCGATTTCCCTTTCAGCTAACGCTGGCTATCTTAACATTTCTGGAAGTCAGGAAAGCGTTTCCAACGATTTCAGACAGACCTTAAGGGCACTGGCAACGAGGGTGCCAAGCAACAAGAAAGCTGAAATGTCGTTATTCTGAAGCATTACTTTTTAGGGACTCCAGATACACCCTTGGAAGTGAAGAATGGTTTTGTTTGTACGCAGGCATCGGCTTCGTCTCGGCCCGAGACAGAAGGAGAGCCGTGTCCGCAGCGCCCGCATGACTTAGGGGCCCGTGTCTCGAGGCGACAGGCCCTGAGCGAGGGAGATTGATCAATCTTCTTTCGGGCAGTCAACGGTTGTTTCTTTTTCCCAGAACGCGCTTGGGCCTCCAAGAATTCACAATGTATACGTAAGTACAGAAACAAAAACAACCACCACTGCGAGAAAGCGAGCGACATATATAACCTCCGACATGAGATCACGTTGGCACCTATGGACACAGCCGCAAGTTGACAACAGCTATGCTTGGAACAGAGTCGTTACCGCCATGGGAGGCGCGTCATGTTTTATTTTAAGTGAGCGCTACTTTTAACTGGCCCTCGGAGTTGTCACACCTGAGACGTGTCGCGTATGCACACGGGTCTGCTGGCAGTCGGTGGCGGTGACCGTGTCCGCCCGGGTTTCTGTAGCATGGTCTTGTCTCCATGGAACGGATCTGGGGACTTACCTGCGCAGGAAAAAGAACAAAAAACGATATCGCTTTTAAGAACAAGCTTTAGGTTTCACACAAAATTTGAGCCTAAGATGAAGTGATCTTTAAGCCTTATATGTAGAGACAGGACTAATCATTAGTGTAAGACTTTGGTGAATGCTGTTTGTGATGTAGCCGACAACGGTTTCAATACTAAGCTAGTTTGCATTCTTTGATTTTGGCTGGCACTTTTTTGTAGACTTTCGCTATTGTACATTTGTCTTTTTCAAGTTTACAGAGGTCATTTCGTCACGCGACGTTATAACGCTACGAGACGCTGTGACGTTACAGCATCATGGGACGCTGTAACGTCACCGGACACCACGACTTCACGTGGTGTAATATGACATCACGGCCTTACACGAAGCGTGCACGAAGATTGGTTGCGAAGCCTCGTCAGTAAAGGCTATCGCCCTAAAAAGAGCGAGAAAGAAACGGGTCAGTTTAGCTCTCCCCAGAGTAGCCTCTACCCTGCAGTTGCAGGTATCGTATTCGGGTTTTCACTGCTTCCCGCTGGTGGTCGCAGGTATAAATCAATAACTAAAGCGTCACTAAAGTAAAAAAAAAAAAAAAAAGCAGCTAAATCGTGCTCGTTAAGTACCTGGAAAATGGCAACTGTAAAGTGAATTTGCCAAAGGCTTTTGAAAGTAAATTTTAACTTGAGAACAGCTGTAAAAATTTATTAGACTACACTAGTAACTACGAAACGATATTGCAATTGAAAGTTAATCAATCCTGGAAGCGGTATAGCTAAAGTGACTTGAGTAGAGGTGATGTACACGTCTGTGAGAAATGAATAAGGCAAATACTACGCGTATCCTTTGCATTCATTGGGAATAAGATGGTAGAAAAGCAAACAGCAATATTTTAACCCAAATCGAGGGAGCTCAATCAAACATATTCTAACACGCATATGCTATCTTAACCCTTTTCCCTTTGTACAAAAAAAAAAAAAAAACAAAAAAAAAACAAGGCGCGACACATTGGAAATAACATAGTCGTGTTTGGCAAGCCGTATTGTGCACTTCGAAGCAGAAACTTGCGAAAAAGAAACACGAGACGAAAATGAGACAACCATTATGATCGAGTGATATAAGAAATCGTATTGTAGACCAATGGGTAGCGTTATGTCTCATTCTCTATTAGGAAATAAAATTCTACGGGGAAATAATAATACAGCGTGTTCAACGGAAGAATTGCAGCCATAAAACAAAAATAAAAAGACCTCCCCGCGACACCCAACGCGGAACGAAAACGCGGGAGAAAGAACCCCGACCGCGACACGCGGGACGCCCCAAAAAAGATCAATGGACGCGGGAACAGAAAAAAGGAATTTCTAGAATTTCTCGCAAACCGACGGCAATAGTAATCCCGTGACCAACAACAAACGAACAAACCAACGAAAATGAGGAAGAAATAAAAGAAACAGTGCGGCACTGCGGCTCGTCCACCACCGAAGCCATCTCGCCTCGCTGCGCTTCTTGTTTGTCTCTCTGAATCGAAGCCCGGAGTCAGCAAAAACAAGTCGTTCACGAACAATAGTAGCCTTTTGCCGCTCTATTTTCCGGACCTTTCTGGCGCTTTACAGCTGCGTCCATGTCCGTCCTCCGTCCCTTTAATCCGGTTCCTTCTTTGTTGACTCTCGCGGCCCAAACTACGTTGGTCGAAGGCGAGGCAAGCGGGGGCCACCGCTATGCTCCGTTCCGCCTTGCAATGGACCGCGGCGGACGCTGAAAGCGTTCGAAGCCGATCAAATACCGCGTGGGGCTCATGTGATTCTCGAAAAGAGAGCGGCGAGGCGTGGCAGCGATGAGTCACGTGACACGTTTGCAGCGCTTGATTGGCTGGGGTGGCCTATAGCGTCTACCGCGGTTCATCCCAAACTGAAGCGTGGCATGAAAGAAACTCAGCTGGCGCGGGCAAGCGGCTCCAAGAAGGACGCTTTGTTTCCGCTTCGAGTGGACCGTGCGAAAGGCTACTAACTAGCCTTAGCCAATCAGGAGGATGGGAGCGTACCGCGTGACATGGCGCTTCTCTGGTGGCTCGCTCCCGATCGTTAACGACGCCTGAAACGATCCTGGCGCTCGATTGGCTCGATATGGTTCGTAACGTTCCCTTCGGGCCGTTCTTAGGTTGAAACAGCGTGGTGTTCGGCCGGTGTATGGAGGTTTCTTCCGATCTCCCCCGGCGGTGCGATGTTATACGAGGGTCCGGCGACTGTTTGTTACAGCGACAGGCGAATGACACGGAACGCTACGAAGGAGCAGATCGTAAACTAAGACTGGGCGAGAATCGAGAGTTCGGGAAACGACCAACCAACCCTTTTTTTTTTCTTTCATTACTTCTTTACTACGTCATTCCACTGCTGACTTGTCAAACGCGACAGTGACATAGCCAGAGTTTCAAGGGCTGAGATATAACTTTAAGCAGGCAAGAGAAAGAAAAAAATCATATAATTTTCTTCTAACGTATCCGAGTTAAGCCTGTGTTTTTCGAATAGGAAAGTCGATATTTCTAAGGTATCTGCTGCGGTAAAAAAACACCAAAAAACAGCAACACATATGTAGAAAAAACACGCGAATTGGATCGATACTGGCGCAAGAATAAACATTTCTTCTCACTTAACAAATATCCAATATTCGAGGAAATTTGACAAAATGTAGCGACTTGCATTACATCTACGATGCATATTTCTCATTATTACGCGAACCTATTATCTCCTGGCGGCTTCCCGACACTAGCTGCCATCCTCTCTGACGACTCCTCTGTTTTTCACATTTCATTCCAGCTCCTCCATTTTGTCCGTAGAACACCAATGAGCAAGCAAACAGAAGCAGTTAATGAGTACAAGCAGGATATTATTTCAAGGTCATATCAACGAAATTTGCGGAAGAGTGCAGTTTGCACGCATTTAAATTTTCTGAAATAAATTAATGCAAACAAAAAGACCACTCAACGCTCATGTTTAAACCCTCGACGAAATATCTTACGTACATTTCTCGAGTATTCTCTCAGTAATCGGGATAGTGTTTATTGTTGGTTACTCTAATAAGACGACATATGGTTCAAAATTGTATAATGGAAAACGGCGCATTGTTTTTATCTTCCCCGCAACGTTCGTGGCGGTCAAACATCGCAGTCCATAGCGCGATACAAAACTTGTGACGTGGTGGAGATGGGGGAAAATGAATAGGTCTTTGGTGATTTTGAAAGTTTTAGTTAAATAACGCTCCCGCTACAAATACGCCTACAACGAACGATCGTAGATTGAGGTACCAAAGTATCTCACAAGGAGAGATATGGGTTTTGATAACATCAGCATAATCTCCGTTGCTTGTGTTTATTTTCCAGGACACTATGGCAACTACATAACTCTCGCTAGTAGCGGATCTCGAATAATAGCCGCCGAAGGCACATAAACGTAAACGGATCGTCCATGTATTGTTTCTATAATTTCTGAAACAAACATAAAAGCACCATAAAATATCTAAGGTGCGAAGCCCAGCAAAACAAATAAATTGCAAAAAAAAAAAAGAAGTATACGAACATGCGTCAGCCTGACTTTCAAAGTTAAAAAGAAAAAAAAAGCGGGAATGCCGTGCAAATGGCACAACACGGAAATAAGGGAACAATCAACGAGAGAAACTCATTCCCGAAAGATCTGCGGCGCGGATTTCTCCCGGGACGAGATGCTCATGCCGGAAGATTAAGACGCCCTCGCTCCCGCTTCCCGATCCAAACCAAAGCGACAAATGCATCCAGCGAGCGACAAGGTTCAATAGGGAAACGAAACAAAGAGGAAGAAGGAAAAACAAATCTAAGCAGACTTTCTTCGCTTTGAGGTACAGAAGCGAGAACGGCGATGGCGCAGCAGAGATTCGCGAGCGAAGCGGGCTTTCTTCCCGAAATACCAATCTCGGTTCCTGTCCTCTTAGACTTGAGAACGTTTGGAAACATTTATGCCTGCGTTGATTCTTCCGCGGTGGGTACCGAGTGCGCGCGGGATTATTTGTTTTACCGAAGCCGTGAACTCGCGAGGAACCGATGTAATATAGCCACGCAGGTAGGGTCAGCATGTGGACACCGGGAATCGGCGCGGCAAAATGTATCACTGTTCTCGTTTTTCTAAGGTACGCGGTCCCATGGTAGCTGGTATGAAGAAGTCAAGTCCACTGCTGAAGAAAGTTTGGGCCTTTGATATTAAATAAATACCTCCCCAAATGCGGACATACGTTTCAAAGTTAAAAAGAACAACGTCGGAGAGCTTAAAAAGCGCCCCCCCCCCCCCCCCCCCCCCCCCAACCACGCAAACCCGGACCAAGAACGCGGAAGATAAAGAAAGAAACCTTCCTCCGTCATGAAATGTTTCCAAGTTGCATGGCAAATAATGCATTCGTGAAGCCCATGCTCTCTTTTCCCATGTAACCCTACTGGTAACGTGATGCAATGCGAAAGGCATCCTCGAACATTTAGGGCGCGTTTACACTCGCGGCTTGTAGGTAACAGCGAACAAAATAATACAAAAGGTAACACTTGAACAGCCAACTCGTCCAAGCCTCATATTAAGAAGTACACCTAGGGATTCGAGGTGGGATCCGCACAGGCGCAAAGTGGATTTTGGAGCCGGGTGGCGAAATCACCTCGTCGTTGGAGGAAAGTCTGGATCGGTCTGGGACCCATACCATGATTCTCCGTCAGCAACGAGTTCATTTCGCCATCCGAACTTTTCGCCTGCACGGATCCGGCCGCAAATCTGCAAGTGCGAACACGCAGTACACCTTTTAAAGTCATCGGTCATACCGAATGCAAATTGGGGGGTTGTCTGTGCTCGGTTCAACTGGCAGGACGGCCTTCCGAGATTGTTGCACGACCGCTCGCGGCGACCGGGTCAGGGCGCTCTGTTAAACAGGGCTTGACAAGACAGCCTAGGTTTAAGAGAAGGAGCAACTCAAATTATAAAGAACGTTAGCGATTAAATGGTAGACGCCTTCTGGGCAAGCTCTTGCAGGTGAGCATGCCTTGCATTGTCGCGGGGCCAGAAGAAAAGCTGAGGAAAAGACAAGTACGAACGATGGACGGTTTCGTCAACCTTCTCGCAACTTGTAGACGCGGCCTTTAAACCACGTCACCAGGATCGAGCAGTTTGAAGCACTCTGATATCCAGGCACATTAAACGGGTGCGCATCATCTGCTTCAATCTATTTTACCTTCTGCATTCGGCATGGTTTGCCTGATCGTACCGTGAAGATGCATCGAAATTTTAAACTTTTTGCATGCTCCGATGCAAGTCGGACGGCTAGAAAAGGCTCGAAGGAATTTCTTTCATCAAATCCCCGCTGTTACTAACCTAAAAAAAAAAAAATAAGAACCTACTTTTTTTGACCGACGAAAAAGCTGGACACAAAATGAGACGTTCTGCTACTCAAAGGGATGCAATCTTTGTTTCAAGAACAATTCTATGGGAGGAAGACGGCGGGCGACTCAGAAAATGCGCCTGTTTTCAGTGCAAAAGGCCTAACAGTAAGAGGGACGTTCATAAACTTCATATTTTGGCCACGAAGGAAGATAGATTCAGGAATGAAACACGTGTAGGAGTTCAGTCTTTCTCTACATATTCGCCTCTCCAAGCAAAGTCCTGCACTTTTGCCAGCGACGGACAACCTGTCGGAGGCCATTGTTAGATAATCCCTCGTTTTTAGTGTCCAGGATTTGTTCCACGTCAGCAATCACTTGGTCGTCGTCCTTCAAATGCTTTGCACGCAGTGGGGTCTTCATGCAAGGAAAGTGGAAGGTAGGAAAAAGGAAGAGAAAGAATGCCAAGGATAAGTCTTCTTGGGATTTCTTCTATTTAAATGGAGAAAACGGATCACCGCACGAGCTTCAAATTTCCCGGTGTGCGGTACCACTTTTGTTTCAACGGCCTAGCAGCGTTCCGCGGTACTATACCCCGCGATGTTTATGCCGTGGCGAAACTAGAAAGACGCGTGCTCGTGCTGATGCCTGTTTTGTTCTCTTTTTTTTTTTTTTTAATATTTGGTGCGGATAATAGGCACTTTATGAAAGCGCCTCGTATTTAGTAAATAAAGTGACAAATTTGTGACTTCGAAACGGGGTAGAGGTGGTTGTCTATCGCCACTGTCTTGCGTGCTCACCGGGTACAGCAGTGGTGGCGACCAAGGACTCAGTTTCAGCGGCGCGCCTCGCGGCGAAACGTTGCGCTTGCGAACGCGACGGCGGCTCATTGTTTTCCGACTCTTTTGCCAGGCACTGAAAGTATATAGAATGCACTACTCATATCCATATCTCCTAGAGAGTGAGGCCGTAGTGGTGGATTTCGCTACTTCACCTAGAGGAGGATAGCACGCAGTATACTCCGAACAGGAGTGCTTCGTCACCGGCTGCAAACACAGCCCTTAGCTCTGTTTGGAAATGTGGACTTGCCCATCGTCCCCCTTGTTCTCATTTTGCTGGGATTATTATCGTTAATTTGTTTAGCTCGCTGCACCTTTGCATTAATTGCATCAACACCGTAAACTTAAAATGCAGGACGTTCACCGTTGCTGGTGTTAGACTAATAGCAGCTGTTAAAACCTGCTTGCTCTACTGACGTCAAATTCCTGGTTAGCTCAGGTGGTAGAGGGCTCCACTTGAAATGAAGAGGTCCCCAAAACAATAACAGGAACAGGCGGAATTTTTTAGTCCCGCATTGGTGACTTAGCAGAGATCGTCGAATTACGCATGTATTGTGATTAAATTACATTACTAATTACCATTACACGAAAGTAATGAATAGCAATTACAAATTACCGTATAAAAGTAATGAAATTACTTCCAAAAAACTTTTTCATTTATTTTAAACGAGGAGCTAAACAAAAGGAAAGAACACACTCAGCTCTGCATTCGCAAAGTAACAACCGCCAACCCCACACTGAGCCAGTGGGCAAAATCAAAGACGGATAAGGCGACAACATGCCATCCCAAACTCAACCGACTGACCTTGGGCCTGCTTGTGTTGTGGGTTCAAGTTTTTCCGAAATACCTACTGCGTACGCTGTATATCCCCGGATGATTCTGGGCTCGGATTGCATTGCTATTGACTATCCCTGTCGGCTGTGTCTTCTTTGTGTGAATTTCCGGGCAAGATAATCTTCAAGGGAGACAAAAGCTATGTTTGGGGAGGCCTATTCTTGGTCGCAGCAACACAAATCCAGCAGGATTTAGATGGCACGACCCTCTACTCCGACCTAGAGGCACGGACAAGAGGGTCGTGCCCTCTAGTTCGAGCCAGCGGTCACAAACGAAAACCGCATTCGTCCTTTTGTTTCTTCAGTTTCTAAAAAAATCTTTATTTTTTTTATTTTTTATTCTAAAATGCAAGAACAGCTTTTTGTTTTGTTCATTTTCCAGAAAAAAAAAATGCCTGAAATATCTAAAATTAATTACAATTTTAAAAACAATTACCGCCACTATAGTAATTCATTACATTACTAAATTACCTGCATCAAAAAGTAATGAGATACATTACGAATTACTCTCAAAAGTAATTTAATTACTGCAATTCAATTACAGTAATTTCATTATTGCCTCCTCTGTCACTTAGCAGTTCTTGGAGATTTGTGTTTGGAGACTTATGTTTGTCCTTCTTCCCCATACTACGGGGATTATTATCGATATTCTTGTCCTGCTCTCTGCACTTTTGCATTGATTGCAGTAACACCATAACCTTAAAATGCAGGCCGTTCACGCTTGTGGTTGTAAGACTGGTGGCAGCTGTTAAAACCTTTTTGCTCTACTTACATTTTACTCCTGGTTAGCTCAGTTTGTAGAGCGTTCCACTGGAAACGGAGAGGTTCCTAATTCAATAGCAGGACCAAGCGATGTTTTAATTTTATTTTTCAGTTCTTCACTTAGCTGTGTTAGGAAATTTGTGTTTGTCCTTTGTTCTCGCTGTTTCCCTTCTCCGTCGAATATTATTGCTTAAATCATGCGTTCACTACTTGAAAACGACTTCCAAGCGACTCCTCACGCAGGAATCGTGTGCAATCAGCGATTCCGCACATGCCTCCAGGTAGGTGACGCAAAAAAAAAAAAAAAAATTCCAGCCCTGTTATCCCGGAGACAGTGACCAAACACGCATACTCGCAGGAGGCGGTCTATCCTCATCGCCGGCTTTCCACATTCCGGGCGTACAGAAAAGAAGGCTGGCGCCTACGCTCGATAGATCTGCACGCAAATTTCGAATCGAAAAACGCGTCGGCGTTTGTCGACGTGGCAAGCGACGGGGGCGCATTCTCCCCCGGACCCGGGAGGACCGGGCTGTTGTCTGAGAAACTTTGGTGCGGAAAAACGGGCCCAATCCCTGCGAACGCTGATAAGAAGGATTCCGCGGAGGACTCGGATTCTTACGGCAGTCAGGCCGAAAAAAAAAAAGAGTAAAAAAAAAAAAAAAATAAAAAAAAGAAAGCCAATAACGTGGTAGCGCGCATTTTTGCTAGTCTCGCAGAAATTAAGTCGGCATATCGTCGGCGGCGGCGGCATTCGGAGAAAAGCGGACGTCAGTGTTTTCTATTTACATTTCCCCGATTGCATTTGCCGCGCTCGAAGGAGCCTCCTTCTTTTAGCCGTTCCCTCTCTTTCTAGATCTCTTTCTATCCTGTATCTTCTCACACTTGTCTAAGCTCCCGAATAAACAAAAGGATCGAACAAGCCTGCTGTATTAAAATAAAACGAAGATGAAAAAAAAGGCGGAACAAGTGGGGAACGAAGACTTAAAAAAAAAAAAAAAATGCTTCATCGATGGCTCGCTTGACTGAATTCATTTTAGTATTCAGCTTTTAGGAGGACTGCGGACACGTCTGAAACGAGGCGTCTAGCAGCGATAACATTTTCTTCGAGTGGTAGTTGAATGATTGCAGTCTCAGCTTAAGAAAAAAAGGAATACATTATAAAACAGAAGGTGTAATTGTACCCTTTTTTGTACCTCGGTGGTCCTTTGCAGATGCTGCTTAAAGGCACCGACGTGAATTCGCAGCTTTAAAACGCTGATTTCCTTTGGCTAGTTTTCAGATGAACGAAAATTTTTGGATTGCTATACTCTCTCGCTTGCTTTTTTGACAGTGCTGCCACTAAATTTTAGTATTTCTGGTCGCATTACCCCGTACTCCAACCTTCTGTAACTCTGGGTGATATTCAGTTACTTAGTGACACTCGAGGGTGCCTTTGTACCAGACAAGAGAAATTCGTCGAACGCCCAGCCTCAAAGCTAAAGCTTGGCAAACTAAACAAAAGTGGCATTTTTTTTAGTTATGAAGGAGCAACTGGACAAATCAAACTGCCAATTGTCTGGTTGCCCCTGTAACCAGGGACACACAGTTTATTTCTTTTGTTTTCCCAGATATACTGCAAATATGTTCTATTAATAATAGCAGGCATCCGTATACGACGGGGGAATAGGTAATCAATTTAAAGTACGAGCACGCCAAACGACGCAGCCTATGTAAGTGGAGCGTACGTAGATACATACACATTAGCTTATAAATTGACACAAAAAAAAAGGAATTATTCGGCGACGTGATAATCCAGTTTTTTCGCTCGGTTAACTAAACAAAACTGGATAGCAATGCAATTCCACTTTTTATATCCCCAAGGACGGTCAACCATAGACAAGCAGAGATGACATAAAATATGTATCTCACGATTCACAGTCGTTTTTCATGTTCTCTTGAAACATTTTCTTTCTTCCCGCTTGCTTGAACAGAGTGTTCAGAGCCAAGTCCCAGTGTCATAGAATTAATCGATAATTTTGCTGTGTCATCTACGATATACTTACAGTCTTGCTTCCGCCAAGACTGTAAAACAAACAACCGCTCGCCGTGCTCTAAGATTCTCAAAAAGAAAAAAAAAATATGGACTGTTTTTTTTTTTGTTGTTGTTGCTGTTAGAAATTTCACGTTCCCGGGTTGCTCTTCTTATTTGGGCAAATTGTCACAAACATATTCAATATTCACACTGATTTAAGTATCCAGCGCTATTTCTATCGCTGGAGTGTGCCCTTTTTTTTCCCCTACAATGTCTTCAAACCGAATGTTTTCAATCGTTCTTTCTAGCGAATCTCCCCAAAATTTCCTGTACTACCGTTCTTTCTCAAGAGAGAGATACCTTCGCCGTTCAACCTAATTCAGAACATCCGCTAGACCCTCAACGTCCACCATGCTCGGACACGTCCGTGTATACACGGAAATGACGCCGATCAATCACAATAACAAACACAACAAACGAGCCAACACAAAATAAAAAAAAAAACTATCGTGGCTACCAACGCTTCTCGTTTACACATGAGAAACACTGCAGAAATGGCCAAGCTATACGCCGCCCAAACTCGTAAAAGCTGCACGACAGAAAGCGAGCGAACCCCAGACACGAACCAATACGGGGATAAGGACTGGTAGTAAATAAAGAAAGGAGCGTGCACGTACGTTTCCCGTCTTCCGTTTGTTTTCTTTCTGTTCACCTCCGGCAACGATAACATATCGAGAACTAGGGAAAAAGGGAAGAGCAGGCGGGGGCAGGGACAAAAATACGGGCATAGAGCGGTCGCGGACGTAACGTGGCGCCTTTTCTCGTTATCGGTTTCGGTTTTTAATGTTCTTTGTTTCTGACGGAGCACATCCTTCAAGATCGCTTTCATCCTCATTTCCCGCAGGAAATGGGGATCATTCCTGACGCAGGTTCCCGTGTATTCTTTCTTGCTGCGCTCCACGACGCCGCAAATCCTTCAAACTCGGATCCAATTTTCAGGGACGAGTCTACAGCTCACACGGAAGTCTCGCGGGAAAGGAAAAGAAAAAATCTGCCCTTGCATTTTCGTTTACCAGTGTGCACACACCGACGAGGGACATATTTCACATGCGGCACGAGCACCAGCTAGACATGAGTTTGTTTTTGGCACAATAACGAAGTTGACAAAGGTGTACTTCTACGTCTTACGATTGAGTCGGTGAAAACGTGTATTTATTTGGTCGAAGGATCGCCCGCCTTGAACGACTTATCCCGAGGCTTCAAATACGCGTATGCTTTATCGCAATAACGAATATGCATTATTAGGCAACGTCCAGCAAACATCCGTGACGTCACAGGCTGTCGCCACCTATTTTATTATATTGGTGGGGACAGCCACCCATATAATTGATAAGAAACAATAATTGATAATAAACCATAAATAATAAACAAATAATTATATCGAGGTCGCCATATTCGACCTCAATATATAATGTCGCCGCAACATGCCGCTAGTTACCGGTGGTCTTCTGTACTTGTCCTTGACGAAAAGACAACAGCAAACTCGGCGGTGCCAAGTGTGACGAGCAGAAGACACGCGCTGAACAGCAAGGCCGCCTCAACAGTTGCTGAAGTGACGTCACTGCGAGCCGTGTAATTGGTTTATCTGCTTCCTCGTCTTCACACTCGCAACACGCTTCTTTCCAAGTTTTTGGGGAAAAGAAAGGCGCCCCAAAAACGCCTGACGTGACCGGACTCACATTTCGCAATCCTGTCGGTGAAGAAACGAATATGCAATAAGAGAAATATTCAACTTCGTCAACCGCCCCTCCCTCCCTTCAACCGGCCAATTACGGCAGAGACAAGGTTGCCTCATTTGTTGCCCAGGCATCTGTATGCCCAAATACCTGTTAGAAAAGGAGTGCTCGTGGGCCGTTTTCCCCTCCATTAAAGTTTCCGCAAGGAAGGCGCCGCTAGCATTGTCAACAGTGTTTCGAATCCTGTAGGGCAGTGGTTCTCAAGCATTGATGATTCGCGAACCCCGTGTGAATCGGCGGAGGACCCTCTTCGTAGTGAGAAGGAAAAGTTGCGGTTTAATTATAAAAGTGATTTCATAAAGTAATATAACTAAGGGCTAGTGTGAAGTAGACTTCTCTTACTAACATACGCACGAGAAAACTCACCCGAAAATTAAGACGTTTCTTCTCAACCTGAGAAGAGTCAACTTTTATTGCTGGGCTTTACTGACGAAGCAGGGCTTCGCGGACCCCCAAAATGCCTTCGCAGACCCCAAAGGGTGCGTAGACCCCCATTGGAGAACCACTGGTGTAGGGGATTCCCGAGAGCGTTGCGGAACAGCGGAAGCGATCTATCAAAGTTCGTTAATTCCACTCCAACTGCTCGCGGTGTGAATGCTCATAGGATACGAGCGTCTGGTTGTTTAATCGGGGCTGCGTGAGGCAAGTTAATCCTTTGAGTGCCAGGATCTGTTTTCCCGCATGCCGATCGCAAATTTTGGTCTCAGTAACGCTGTAGCATGCTCTCTGAACAATATTTATTTATAATTTACGAACTTTTTTATGGGCGAAATGCTAATTCATCTATGCATGCATCCAAACTGTGATTAATTTACCGTGTTGAATGTTGTATACTTTTCGAGTCGCGGTACTATGCAGTCGCACGTCGATCCCGCACCCGGAGGTCATTCTTTTTGAGTGACCTTAAATCGTCCTTTATTTATTCGCATCTGTAACTTCCTTGCTTTCTACAGTCGTCCAATATCATATTCATTAGTAATTTTTGTATTTGTGTTCGCCATGAAGCGGGAGGTTGAAAGACAGGGATTCGTTATTTTGTAGCAACGAAGGAGACATATAACACAGATAATTGGACACATATAATTTTGTTTATTTGCATACAAGAAATCAAGAAAACTTATAGAAATATTCAGAAAAAAGTTTCACGCCGGCGCAACGATTCGAATAAGGAAATGCCACCAATCAAGCAGAGCCTTAAGTACATACTTACATCACTGGTTGTCTTTGCAGCAAGGTGGATAATAAATATAATGATAAGTAAAATCGCGATATAAATGAACGCTGAAATCAAAATTTAAATCACACCTGTTTTACCATTATGACTTCAAACAAACCTTTCGTGCAAAATGATCCCCGCAAAATTTATTATTCCCCCCTTCTTTATAATTTATTTCTAGAAATATTGGCTTCGTACCTAATTAGAAAAATTCAAAACGTTTATAGCAGGCTGAACACGAGCACAAATCGGTGCTCTACTGAAAACATTGAGCTCGTCGATCTTTCTTTCTACCTCCCAATTCATTCGCCAACCAGTATGCTGTACGGAGTGCAAGGTTCGTCTGCTTCTTTTATTTATTTCACAATACTGCCAGCCCCTTCAAGGGCCAAGGCAGGAGGGGGTAATACAAACACGGAGATCAAATACAACACTGCTTTTAAATATCAACATTCAGAGCAATCTCCAGGATCCGCACCACAAAAATATACACCTCAAGCACCGCTTTCATAATCAACCTTTGGGAACCTCACCCCAAAAATATACACTCACAGATACACCCACAAGAAGGGTCACACTTACAGGTCAAACAATACGCTTACAGCATTCTCGAATCCAGAAAGGGATTCCAGTGCAACGACACTAGAAGGAAGCTTATTCCACAACTCTACCGCCTGAACAAAATATGACTGTTTAAAAATATTTATACGGGCATCAATGGCGGTTAAAACTTTCTGGTGGTGTAGGCGATCTAGCCGGTAGCTTTTCGGCTTCACATATTTGGATTTATCAATTCTAATAATGTTGTTGTATATTTGAAAAAACAATTTCAGGCGCTGGAACATTCTTCGGTTTTTTAGTGGCTGCAAACCAGCCTGTCGTTTCAGCGTCGTAACAGATGTAGTACTCCTAAAGTCAGAAAAGATTGAGCGCACTGCCAGTGACTGTACGTTTTCAAGCTCCCTTAAAAGTGTGACCTGCCAGGGATCCCAGACTTCGGATCCGTACTCTAGGGTCGGTCTTACTAGAACTTTATGCGCAAGAGTCTTAAACGAAGGAGGTGTCCTAAACAGCCTTCTTCGCAGATACCAGAGTTTTTTTATTGCCTTGTTTTTTATATAGTCCACATGTTTGTTTCATTTTAGGTCACTCGTGATAATCACACCCAAGTACTTGTAGCTATCAACTTTGGAAAGTTTAACTGCATCAAGCTCATAATCAAAACACAATGCACTCTTTTTTGTTGTATTATGCATGTACTTAGTTTTTCCGGTATTGATTTTCATGTTATTTTCGCTGCACCATGCCGAAATATCGGATAAGGTATTATTCAGTTTAATCTGGTCATCCACGGAGGTTATAGGAGTGTATATTATGCAGTCATCAGCAAACATTCTTATTTTTACTGGCCCGTTACTGCTAATCGTAAACAAGCTGTTAACGTATATCAGAAAAAGCAATGGCCCCGACACAGAACCTTGTGGAACCCCTGAATATACACTTAACAAATCGGAAGGAGTACAACCGATACTGCTGCCGATTTGTAAGGTATGCTCTTATCCATTTTATTAATAATGAAGGAACACCGAGGACAATTAGTACATTAATTAACTTGTGATTAGGTACGCGATCAAACGCTTTTGATAGATCGATAAAAATGGCGTCCACTTGTAAACGATCATTTACATGACGGGATATTTCATGGTAACATTCAATTAGTTGCGTTGTTGTAGATAACCCTCTACGGAAACCGTGTTGATTTCATTTAGTATGTCATGTTCATCAAGAAAATATATTAACTGTTTGTTTACAATGTGCTCCAATAATTTACACGACGTGCAAGTCAAAGAAATGGGGCGATAATTTTCAATTGAGTCCCGTTTACCATCTTTTGTAACTGGTACAACTCTTGCTATTAACCAGTCGTCTGGTATTGCAGATTCCCTGAATGACCTCGAAAAGATACACGTAAAATATTTAGCAACCCATTCGGCATATCTCCTTAGAAACATGATTGGTAGGCCATCTGGGCCAGTCGATTTTTTTACGTTAAGTGATAACAGCAGTGATACAATACCCTGTTCTGATAGGAAGCTGTACGCGTCAGATCTTTCATCGCTGGGAATGGTGTTCGATTTGCTTATCTCAGTTGAAAAAACGGACTGAAAATAGCGATTAAACTCAAAAGAGATTTTGCTCCTGTCACTCACGTCGTTGTCATCAATGCGTATCTGCGTAATGTTAGACCTTGGAGGGGACAGATAACGCCAAAATTTTTCAGGAGACGATGTAATGAATGTGATGTGAATGTAATGAATGTAATGTGATGTAATTTTGCAGGGGCTGTGGTGACGTCATAACGCTGAGCTGATTGGCTCTGTTGAAAGAAAAGTGGGCAGACCTCAAAGCAAGCTCCCTTGAGGTCTACCCACTATCTTTTAATCAGAGTCAATCAGAGCTCGGCGTTATGACGTCGCCCCGACGCCCGCAAAACAAGCAGACGAACTTGCGCTCCGTATTGCAAGCAATCCAGAAAGCAGAAGAAACATCAAATGAAGATTTTTCGCTAACTTAAAATATGAAGCTCGATGTGTACCTGTATGGCGGCGCCTACATCAAAAAAAAAAGTTGTTAATTAAGAAAAATCTTAAAAAACGAAATACCGTAATGTTTTTCTCCGCGTTGTTTTCAGTGATCGGGCGGATTGATCAACCTATTTGCCACATTTAAAACTACATAGTAGTGACAAAGGACCACTTTTTTTTCTTACTGTAGTGATTTAAACGAAATAAATTTGATGTATTTCATACCTGAAAAAAATCATGATTTTTTCCCCACCCCGCTTTGTAAATCTGCTATTACTAACCATACACAATTACGTCCACCAAAAAAAAAAAAAAAAAAGAAGAAGTGCAGGATTGCGATGCATTTACGGCCCGCCATTAAATTATTAAGTCATCTCAAATGCGCAGAAACGATAAGCACCTTGACAATGCACTTTTGGTGATCCTTGATGAACCTTTAGGGCTCCTTGATGCACCTTTATCGCTCCTCTGTTGCACCATAAAGTCGGTTGCGGTCGAACCTACGTCAAACGGAGTACCGTATTTACTCGAGTGATAGCCGCACTATTTAAGAACAAGGCCCTCGCGTCTACTTTTCCGCAGAACAGATACACAGCCCATCATCGGATTGCGCATAAATTGCATAGCGAATAACTAAACCGAGAATGCGATTCTCCAAACAATGGCAACCTTCACAGATGGTATCTTCGTGTTAAGACATCATCTTTATCTCGTAAATCGCTGGAATCACGCAGTCGATCTCGGGGATTGGCTATCCGCAAAAAAAACGAAGCGTCAGGTTTTTTTTGTTTTTGTTTTTCTTTTTCTTTTTCTTTTATATAAACGGTGCGGTTTTTACTCGATTAAATACTTGTACTTTCCACCGAACCCCTGACAACGGAACACTTCGTTTAACCGCAAAGGAAAAGTAAATATACGGCACGCAAAAAAAAAAAAAGAATTTGAGACATTATATATATATATATATATATATATATATATATATATATATATATATATATATATATATATATGCAACTTGAACTAGTCGGATAATTCTATCACACATCGTGCTAAACTCGGCTCTGACGAATTTTAGAATAAGCCAAATGAATGTCGTTGGCATCACTGCTAATTTTTAAACTGCGCTCTCCTTTTGACGATAAGAACGAGAAAGAGAGATCAAGATGCTTACGGTACAACTTCTTCGGTGTACGGATGTACAAATCATTCAAGTTTTACAAGCGCACCGACATTCCCATTTTGTGTAACCGCAGCCACAGAGTTCATTTTCTGATGACGATCAGGAGAATATATGTTTCCATCAGATTCTGTTTCTTTAATATTAGTTGCAGTAGCTTCTCTTTGACGCCCAAGCGACTGTCTGTACAAAAAAAAAAAACGAAATCTACAAAAAATCCCTCGTATATTTCATCATTTTTTCTCCTTTATTTTGCTTTCCCTTTGCCTTCATCCGAAGGGATTAGAGTCTCCAAACAGAGAGGATCGAAAAAGATAACACGCGGCGTGCGGCTTTAGAAAACTATGCTTTCGGGACGACTCTGCTCAAAAGAGGATTACGCCAGAACTTAATCCAGGGAGGATCCTGTAAAAATGTATCAAAGTTGGTCACAGTAGAATACTTCTGCCGTTGCATAATAGTCGTGTCAAAGAGATACTGAACTAAACATTGTAGTGTCCACAATAAGTGGCGCGCGATCTTTCCACGAGCGAGTAGCCGGCGGTATGCGCGAGCACGAGCAACGAAACTGACGTCCTATTTCCCCTTTCTCGCTTAAGATGACAGTAAAATGTATGGGCTCCGGGCAAAAGTAGAATGAAGACAGGATTTTTATCTCCGCAAGTGAACGCTACCTGTTTGTAACGCAAATTAATCGCCCATCTCTTATCACCAGAACCCACTGTGGAGAATAAAAGCCTCTATTTATTCTCGTTTTCCCCGGAGCCCACACATTTCATTACGGCCCCTATGACGTCAATTTCATAGTGTGTGCTCGTGCACACAGGTGGCTGCTAGATCGTGGAAAGGTCGTGCTCCACTTATTATGGATAGTGTAGTGTTTGATTCAGCATCCCTTTAAGACCGAAACTTGAAAGGTGGTTGCCCGATCGGCGAGACAGGCAAGCCTAGCGAGTCGTGCATCGGCAAAGCTACCCGATTCGAAACCACCTAAAGAAATACAGGTATCTTTGACGGCGGCTAGAAGGAGCATACTGCACGGGGCTCCGGTGCGGTGGTAGCCACCAGGACACGTTTTCTGCAGTCCTAGCGTTTGCTCTACCGGAAGTGGATGTTTTGCTCCGCTTCCGTTCCACTTTGTAACGCTTTTGGCTCGGGGAAATCTATCCTCCGCTTCCGGCTCTACACAGAGGCTTCCGGCGTGCTCATCATAGGAGTCCGGAAAGCCACTAACACGCTCTGTTCGCTCTCGTCAAGGCGTACACTGTGGTTCTCGGTTCCCAATCACCCGTAAGCAAGAAGGGGGAGGAGACGGTCTCAATGAGGCGATGAGTAAAGTCATACTGTTTTGCGTATTTCATGTTCTCCCTGAAAAAGTACGCGCGCGCCGCAGCGTTCACGCACTTTTGTGAAAGGCGTGAGCCTTTTTTTTCGTTCACAGGATTTTTTTTGTGTTTTGTTTGGACAGCCCTTTGCAGAGGGCTTCCTGACTGCGCAGCTCTCGGTCCGACCGCCTGGTGGGTCATGTATGCCTCGATATTCTTCGGGAGAATTAGCTGGCAATATTCTCTTCCACCCCTGAGCTGACGGCGCGGTGTGCGCTTCCGCTCGCCGGGCGATTCAACCGTCTCCCTTTCACCACGTGACCTCGCTCTCCGCTCGTGGTTATGAGCGGGAACCTGATCACGAGGCGAAAGAGAGTCGGGTGGCTGGTCCAACGAGCACGTGGCTTCCATCGCAGTGCCAGCATAGGGGTGTACGGAGTAGCCTGTTTGCCAACTTATCCTACACCCCCAGTGCCACCTCTCAAGGGCCAGATCATTTAACATTTCTTTTTATAACACCTGTTTGCGCCATATTCTGTTCTATGTTCTTCTCGAACAAACACAACACAAATTTCCAATTCTCAAAAAAAAAAAAAAAAGAAACGTTAAAAGTACATATTTACTTCGCTTAAAGGCCGACGACCAGACAAGAGATTCTGCAAGGCAGAAGATCCTCCTCACCCTGGGGGAGGAGGAAACAGGCAATGGTAGGCAGGGTAGAAGAGGGAGAGGAGGAAGCGGGGAAAAAGTGGAAAGCGCGAACTGGTCGTCGGTCTTTAAAAGTTTTTTGCATGGCAGTTTGGTCAGAAAGTATCCTCCGCTAAAGGCTTGGCGTCCTTGACGGACGTCAGATTAGACTGCGAGCGATTGACGAAATAAACTGGGGGAGAAAATGTTATAACATAAACAAATAAATAGTCAATATAAATTCTTTTTTTTTTTTTAAATTCACTTTTTTTTTTCTTTTACCCGGCAGAACGAGAAGGATTAACCAACTATTGGAAGACCTTAGCTACAGGCAGAATAAAAACGGCAGGGTATTCTTCTCAGATGCTCCCGTACGAGCTCGTTGCCTTCCACCATGCTTTGATTGCGCTCTACAGCTTCACAAGACGCCGATGTGTTATCGAAGGTATGGAGCGTGCGCTAGAGGCGTGACTATACTAAAAAGAAACCTACCGCTCCCCCTCTGTCAGAGAGCGTTTTGCTCTACAGTTTAATCCGTTCCTTTTTATTGAAGACTGTAACGCCCTCGAACTCTGGAAGCAACGCCACAGCATTTTATTTATTTCCTAAAACATCAGAAAGTGACTGGTCGAAGTTGCATAGGTGTTGTTAAAGTGTATTTGTACGTCAAAGATACGTTCTCTATCGGAGTGATTTGCTCTATAAAAGGGGAGATTACGCGAAATTCGTATACTGCATACATGCAAAGGGGGAGGGCAGGCAAAGAAATGTGGACGTGAAGAAGTTGGTTAGGACAGCCCACCGGCAGAGGCGGAATGTTGTCAATCGACACTAAGAGAGCAAAACAGACTGTAGTAAAGGGAGGCGGAAATCACCGCAGTTACAATAGAAATATTTAGTAGGTTATTTAAGCATTCCGATAACCATACACTTTACACGTATTATATAGTATAGAAACTGCAGGCGCCTTTCCACATTCGTCATATCTTTATCAAATATCGTTATTGGTAAAAACAAACGATGCTTTTACACTTTATAGTGTCGTTCCAAGATGAGGTTGTGAACATCTGTGCTTTACCCTGAAGCGGCGACACCGTGCTGATAGAGCTACAGACACGGATCGTCCGAAGATATGGATAATTATAGTCTTGTGGCAAAAATAGAGCAGTAGATTGGAAGCCGTCAGCACCGTTGCCTGCTACAAGTAGAAAAAAGCAATTCCCGAGTAGTTCCGTCCAATCCATCCAGGAATTTGTCGCGTCACAAATTGGGCAGGAGGATATCGAAATATATAGGGGGCGCATGACCCGTTTGTTGTCCCCACACCTCGGTATTTACTTAAGACAAGGCCTGTGCACATGCCCACAGTCCTTATGGGCATGTCCATGTTATCTTTTACAGTAGAGCGCTGGCCACAGTGTAATGTAAAAAAATAACAATCAACGAAGTGACGTTAAGTGCCGGATCTCTCCCAAAAGCAGTCGTCAGAGAATGCGAACTTGGCCCACTTCGGCTTTTGTGTTGAGCTCGGCACATTGCATGCTGCATTGTTCATGCTGGCTGGACTGGTAACAAAATAACCCCTCCTCCCCCTCACCGGAAAACACGAACTCCAGCCGGACACTGACGCCGCGTTCGGTTATGTCGGGCGAGCGCTGAGTCATTGTATGCGTTGTCCCCATCCGTGTAGTTCTATAGTTAACCGCTTGGGGCGTAACGGTCTATCCTCCTCCCCGATAGGGCCGTGCAAGGGCTGTTGTATTAAGTGTCTTAACCACCTGTTAATCTAC
The DNA here is from genome assembly GCF_016920785.2 of Ixodes scapularis. Lineage (NCBI taxonomy): Eukaryota > Metazoa > Arthropoda > Arachnida > Ixodida > Ixodidae > Ixodes > Ixodes scapularis. The sequence continues at coordinate 225,999,077 of NW_024609835.1, forward strand.
TTGTTTATTTTTTTTTCTAATGCATTTAAACATGCTATAGTGGAAGGTAAATTCTTGCTTGTATAAGGAATAGAGATAAAATGTTATTCCACTAATTGTGTTTCCTGATCATGTAGCGAGTATTGTCAGTGTCATTCGTCTTTCTGTTCTCCTCCTAACAATGTCCACTTTGAGACAATACAAAACCAGCTCTCAAAGACGGGATTTGGACTCTCGGTTGACTCGACTTGCTAATCACGGCGACTCTGTAAAGAAGGTCGCAAACCCCGGCACCTGAACCTAGAGAAAGTAACAAAAGCCAATAGCCTGTTGCAAAATAACAATTAAAAGGGAGGCTCCACGCACAGGTACATTGGGGGTGTAGGAACAAATGGTCCCGGAACTAATGGTCCCGGAACAAATGGCCCAGGAACAAATGGTCCCGGAACAAATGGTCCCGGAACTAATGGTCCCGGAACTAATGGTCCCAAGCCCAAGGTAGGACAAAATGGTCCCGTAAGAAGGTTGTTTTGAAACTAAGATATACCACGCAACATACTTCATCCGTTATACAATCAGTGATTTTCTGGTGGAATGAAGGATCTCGTCTATATTTTGAGGCCAGTTACTTTGAAGGAAGTGGTCAGGTATTGAACTTAATTTTTTTTTCAAATTCATCAAAATATTTCTGAACGAAACATTTTTGAAACAAAAATGAATACCCCTAGTTATACTGTTGAAGCGGGTCCATACCGCATGAGCGAATGACGTTTTAGCGAATTACGGGGGCGCGTGTTAACCCCCCCCCCCCCCCCCCTCTGCCCGCGCTGCGCTTACGCCGCTTTGCGGCGACAGTCTGCGGCGGCACATTTAAATTATGTTAACGCACTTGGCCCACCCGTAAACACCGCTTCGCGGCGGCCGACTATTCGCTGAAGTGTCATTTGGTGAAACGTGGGCGTTCGCTAAAACGTCATTCGCTCAAGTGAGTTCCTCTCCTGTTGAAACCATGAAACTCGAATTACTTCCACCCGTCATGACTCGTGGTGCTGGCACTCATAACGAGCGGAGCTCGATGCCTTTGTAGGTGCATTACGTTTCCATAGCGCGAAACATTTTGGAGTATCCCAGAAAAATATAAAAACCGGTCGAGCTCGTGCAACCATCAGCCTCGAAATTTGGAGCTTTTCTTATAAATTAAAAATTGTGAAATATTTACCGGCTGGTGATATCGGATTTTATCCGATTTATCCGAAAACGCAGACGTGCCATGGGCATTATTTATCTGGGACCATTTCTTTTCTAGTTTGTATTTGGGACCATTTTCTCCCAGTTTGTACTTGGAAGCATTAGTCCCGGGACCATTTGTTACGGGGCCATTTGTTCCGGGACCATTTATTCCGGGACCATTTGTTCCGGGACCATTTGTTCCGTTTCCCGTACATTGGACATTGGGGCAACTTTACATCTTGGGAGGGGGGGGTGCAATAGGGAGTCACGGGAATCCACATTGTTGATATTTTGTTTCTCCTTTTTTTTGCAATATAGCTGCCATTTTTCTTATGCCAAAAACTCATCTTTTTCTTTTACTATTCATTATGTACGTTTAGCGTACACTCTACCCAATCAAAACTGATGGGCTTGGCATATGAGAAAACGGAGCTAGGTTTCAGCATGCGCTGTGAACAACGACAAACGGTATGGCGTCCGGTGAGCATCGTTAGAACCCCACATTTGTCCGCCCTGCTTGTAGCGTTGTCCACTATAGGCGTTTGTAAGTACGGCCTCTGGACACCCCCATCCTGCTGTTGGTGTGGGTAAATCGTCCGATATTCAAGCATTCCTGAGGCGTGGTCATGGTTTGCCAGACTGGCGCCCAAACAAAGCGATTTCCATCCACGGTGGCCAGACTAGCTCTCGAGGTGCGGCTTGTTGCAAACATCTATTAAAATAAGGACACTAAGAAATACTTCTTCATTGTTGCGAGGTCAAAAAATGGTGTTCGTACTCAGCTGTTCGGTGGCGTCATCCCGTTCTGGAAATTTGGGGGCAGAGTATTTTGCGAAGTTCTTATGTTGTACACCTTCACCAGACTGACCGCTCATCTGAAAGTCCGAAAATCCGTGGCATCTACAGCAAGTTTTTCCGGTGGTGCTGTGATCAAAACAAACACAGCAGCTTGGAGCCTACAACGGAGAGCAACCTGAGAGCACAGCCGGTTGATGCCCACGACGATGGGGAGAAATGTTCCTTGTGTGTTAGCGGAGATTTTCTGATGAATTATTATAATTTGGTGTTCAATACAACACGACGGTCAGTATGGACATCCCTTTACCTCTTTTATTAGAAGTATCTCGTTACAACTTAATAACACGTGCGTTTTATTGCGAATATCATTCTGTGTTCTGAGCCTAGACAGAAAATAAAAAAATGTCACTGAACTGCCAGTGGGTTGTTTGGGTTTAAATGCTCTCGTTACATTATAAAACAAAACGCGTAGCTGGATAGGAAGGAGCTCTCTATACGTATACGCACCCTCGAGCCGCCAAGAAGAATCTCCACTTGGATACTGCTCATCGAGTACATACTTAGATATTGCGACCTTCCTGGGCCCGTTTTCTCGAACGCGAAACGTGGTTTAAAGTTAACTATTGTCCCTAAAAGGGGGAATTCTAGGTCACGTGACTTGGAGAGCAGGGGCGCCGAGGGAGGAGCAGTACCTAGAATCAAAATGGCTGTGGTGTCGCTCAACGAGGGCTAATAATTCTGCTTGGTTCTGCTGAAAATTCATTTCGATCCGGCTGTTATATTAATGACGCACCATTAACCTAATAGCACGTCAAGCAAAGCGGTAGTTCAGAGGAACTACTAAACTAACCGACGGCAGCATTGCACGAACGCATCACTCTTCAGCAGCCCGGGATCCAAGACATATAACGGTACATAAGCCTTGCAAGTGTTTTTATGGTGAGTAAAAAAAATGTTTTGCGAACGAGTGTTGGTATATATTTATTCTAACACGTTTAATTTGTTACACGATGCGTGCCAACTCGTGAGCAGCGATTACTTTATGGAGAAGGGGGTTATCCACAATAAAGTCTTCGTTCCTGGTGAACAGCTGGGACATTGTACTGTTTCTTTTTTTTTTTTTTGTTCGCAGTGCGCCGACAGTATGCCGACAGCATCGAAGTTTCTACATATCCCCGGTGGCCAGCGATTCAACGGTGACGAGAAGCTTAGCTTCTCGTCACCGGTGGATCGGTTTGGCAAATGGAAGAGAGGGCAAACAGTTGAGATCCGCAGGAATCGCAGAAACGTGCGTTGCAAGGAACAAAAACGAGACTACAGCACCGGCATTGCCAGACTGGAAGGAACACGGGAAAGTTATGCGTTGTTTATGGCGAAACATATTGAAGGAAATGTTTTTTAGATTTTCGAATATTCGTCGACAAACTATGGCATAGTAGCTAAAATCTCTTTGTACCATCGGAAGCAATTAAATTGGTCTTCAAGTACAACATTACTATATTTTGGCTTAAAATACCATACTAGATCGATAACAACCAGCGGAAAAAGGATAAACAAAATGACTGGCTTGTTTCACCGATAGGTGGCGCATCTTATTGCCCAATCAAAAATAATTATTTTTGTTTTATATCCAGCGATTTATTACAGTACCCAGGTACTTTTTCCTTCCTAGGCACCGTGGTTTACCAAAATAGGTTTACTATCGCTTCGAGAAAACCGGCCCTGGACAGAAGCTTAGCGTCGAACACAAGGTAGTGATTCATCTGCGCCAGCGTCTTCGTCGGTCAGGCATCCGGCCTTTCTTCGAAGCACTCCGAAACAATAATCTAGGGCCTGAGCAGGACGGTAGAGAGGTTACTCATACTCTGCCAGCGAATATAAAAGCCGCACCTGCAAACGCGCCCGACTTTCAACCGCAGATCCATTCGTTTCCCAGGCGCTGGTCGCCCGAGCACCACCCAAGCGTGGCGTCCTCATTGAGCCCCGCAGGACCGCACCCTTTCGCCCGCCGCATGATCAAGGGGCCCAGTTGAGACTCCTTCGTTAGGGCTACCAACGGCGACCCTTTTTGCGGGGGCCTCTCATTATAAAGCGCGCCTGCCCGATGCAGCGAGCAGCGATCTCGAGTGCCACACTCCCAGGGGGTAGGGCTACACATGCACACACACACAGAAACACCACGTGAAATACAGGGGAGGGGGGAAGGGGAGGTTGGAGGCAAACGTCTCCACCGGATGGCGATTGTCCGCGTTCAGCGCGGCGTTAAGGGCGCACAATCGCCGACTCCCTCGAGGAAGAGGGGGCGGCAATGCGACTCCCCGGGCGCAGTGCACGCCCCAGAGCCTGCTTCGCGACGAAAGCCACCGCCGTCTCTGCCCTTTGTCGGTTTCTAGGCGCAAATTAATCAGCGCCCGAGCATGTACTCAACAAAAAGACTAGAAGCTTTTTTTTCTTTCTTTCTTTCTTCAGGGCAGCAGGGTACGCGCTCTCGAGCTGGTACTTCTCCTGCCCGCTTCCAGTGACGTGAGGCAGTGTGCTCGGCTGAACAAAGGAAAGCTGTACAAGGGAAAAGGGAGAGAGAGAGTGGGTTGCGTTTTAATTTTTGGTCAGTTCATGCCCTGGAGCTACTGCGAACAGTTGCTGCGCCCTTCCTCGATGGGCGACTATTGAAGACGCAGAGCCAGCGCTGTCGCCGCTATTGTTGCGACGAAGAAGAGACGAGCGCGGACGGAGCTTAATTTAAAGAGAGGGTTCGAAGAGCGCCGTGGGAGGGTCCGCCGAAATGCGAACGATGAAGCGATGCCCCCTGGAGTCTGGTTTTGCACGGTGCAGTTTCGTTTTGTTCTTGTTTTCAGCGAAGACGGGTACGCGAGTCCGAAACTGCGGTTGCTGCGGCTCTGGCGCATCTGTCGCTCACTGTCGTTGCTTCGCGCCGGAGAGTTTGACACGAATATACATATGAGAAGTAGGGGTGCATATCGTGCTTTGTCAGGATTCAGGTAAGCTACAGACTCAGCTTAGCCACGATTCTGTGTGGTTTGCTATTGCCGGTAAAGGCGGCCATAGAAAAAAAAACACACAATTTGGTTAAGCATTGCCAAACTTGACGCTCCTGTATGTATATACTGCCGGAGCAGCTGCTGACTCGGGTTCACTAATGCCCCTCGATTTGTTTGCATTATTTGTAGCTGAAATGAGCGGCCGAATTGGGAGCGAATGACGGCGACTCCCTCGCTGAAGACGCTAGCTCTCTAAGGGGGTTACGCAACATTGATTCTCGGCAGTCGTCAAAATGCGAAGCGGGAATTTAAGGAAGCTGCTCTAGGTGCTACTCTTCCGAAGTTTGTTAAAAATCACGACGTATACGCAAAGCCAACCAGCATAATCACTTCAGGGGACGAATACGAGACTGGTGCCTTAGTTCTTTTGGGTCATCACTCCATCTACAGACACTCTCCCAAAACGGTCAAAGCTACGTGCTCGCTGGACCAATCGACCGTCTGTTTTTTCCCACGTTATCACGCTTTAAGTGCATAGTCCAGAGAAGAGAGTACGATCAGGGGATGAAGGCAAAAGGATGATAGGTCGGGGGGGGGGGAGCAGGTAGCTTTTATCGCCGTACAGAGCGCGACACTGTTAGCGCGAACAAGATATCGCCGGTTTTTCCAGTTTTTCTTTGTGAAACCAGGGGATGTCATCCAAGTTATTATTGCTACGGAAAGAGCTCATTTAGTTCTATAATGTAAGCGATAAAATTTTGTGCTCGCTAATACTATTTAGAAGTAAAATGCGAAAATGCGCCGATGTCGTGTTCGCGCTAACAGTGTCGCGATGTGTACGTGCGGAGCGCCAGTTCGTCTGCTTCTTATAAGGGGTTGCGATGATGTCAGAAAGCCGATCTCTTAATGGCTGATTGAAAAACAAAAATAGTGGGTAGACCTCAAGGCATATCTAGAATTCAGGTCTACCCACTATCCTTTCAATCAAAGCCAATCAGAGCTCGGCGTCGTTCTCACGTCACCACAACTCCCGTGCTAGAAGCGGAGCACTTTCTCTACCGATAGCTTCGTACGCGTCGACGTGACTTCGATTTCCGGTGTCTCGTGTAATTCAAGTTGAATGCGAGAATACCAACGTGTACAACTTTGCACGTACTCTCGTCGAACAACACAGTGTTTGCAACTTCCCTAGCGCTCATCGGATGTCTGGTATAATACGTTTTTCGTAACTCGTTATTTGCTGATGTGAGTAGCAAGTTTCGACTTTCTTTTTCGCGTACGAGGAAAGCAGAGGCTTAAGTAGATGAAAAATACACGGAATAAGTTTCAAAGCCTACATATTTGAACACGGCGAGCCATTATCCGCGGCAATACTCTCCAAGCTCGAATTAGTACAACTACGCGACCAAACGCAACGAATTAATTAGGGACTGTTTGGACCAATCGCGCGACTGGCATTTTTTCCTGGAGGGATGGGAAACCTCCACGTGACGTGATTGATTCGTGCATTTGCAGCACTGAGGCGAGATCACCTAGAGTAATCGAGCTCCACGAACGATTTCCTTTTCCTCCATGGAGAGTCATCAGACTGGGATGGCGCCAAATTAGCCATTGGTCCCGAGCCCGAAGCCGCGTGTCCTTAGATGCGGTGAGTGGGCACGAGATCCAGCCGAGCACTGACGCAGCGCTCGTATCCGATCTTCGACTTCGCTCGATCTCACTCTAATGATATCTAAATTCCAGTGTGCAGGGTTTCGTTATTCTTGGTGGTGTTGGCTAAGGGGCGTCACATTCGCTTTCGGCGCCTTCCGCTCGTGTAGAAGAGGGAAATAAAAGTGCGAGGACACCTAAGCACTTCTTTCGAGCTATGAATCCAATATGCCGCAGGCATGTTGGATTTATAACTTGGGCGAGTTGGTGTGACATTTTTAAAAGGTTATAACAGCGCAAACGACGAGGTACCAGCAGCACAAGAATGCATACAGAGCGCTGTATACGTATGTGTCCTGCTACTCGTCCCTCGTCGTTTGCGCTGTCTTTGCCTCTTAAGAAGATTAGGATATTTGTCAAGAAAAGCAGATATTGAAAATTCTGTTAATGGGGCCCATATGATTCAATTGGCGCCTTAACTCGGCGCTCCTTTACTCCTACTCCGACGCTCCGAGCTTCATACTCCGAGGGCAACAACTAAACGGCGCATAGCGTACAGGAGCGCGACACACCGAGGCTGCGATCCAAACCTACTCGAATGGATCCAAGTTACCCTGGCGGATTATGTCACGTAGCTAAGCTAGGTGGCGCAAGGTACCGCCCAATTCATGTTCTACAAAAATTATTTTATTTTCTTACGCCACCATTGCGCTTCAGGATCCTCTGTCTTACACATATGTAGACACATTACGCATACTACAAGTACCAGCTAAACATATATACATATTCATCGCACATACAAACATCAATACAACAGCACACACACCCGATCACTACTCCCTAGCTCTGCGTTTCCGTGTTTTATACTGGTCGTTTTGAACGTACGGAATGTTTCGGTGACTCCCTAAAAAATAAAAAAAATAAAAAAATCCTAGCATGTTGATTTTTTTCTAGCAATGTCATACATCTGAGAGTATTTATAATGGCTCAGGGGATGAATCTCTTATTAAAAAGTAAACGCTCGATCATGCCATAATTATATTAAAGACAATAAAGCGAGCCGCTGCAATGCAGTTCCAATCCATGAGTTTGTTTCTTGCACGGCACTTCGTGGCTAGTATTTCTATTGTACTGTTATTTTTTTTTTTGTGCTCTTCGCGCACAGCTGAAATTGCAGTCTTGAATTAATCTCTGTAGAGCGGATATTCACTCGGCTGGAACTGATGCTTCACGGGCAGAGAAATTGCTCTTCGATCAACTGGAATGCAGTCAAAGCCGCGACTTGCGGCAGGCATAGAGATCATCGGCAGGTGTTAAGATTACGGAGCTACGCCGTGGCGAGCTCGAAAACTTCTTGCGTTCATCCTAGCGCGAGGGCAGTTTCTCCAGGAACCGTAGTATATTTAAACAGTGCAAAAGAAAGGATAGCTTTATTTTCCCCATTTTACCTGTTTTTTTTTAATGCTAAAATTCTACTCTAAATATACATACTTTTCGTCATCATTTTGTACTGTTCAGTCTTTTTTCCAGAGCGCAATCGCTCTCGGGGACCGACAGGCACACTGGCCACTGTGCGATAGGAGCTTACCTTTCAGACCAGTGCTCCAACATGACTATCCGCACGTCGATCGACTGCACCTAATTCCTTAAGTGGTCTTAAACTCTTTAATGTAAAGCGAAATGTCAACCTGCGACACCCCGCCACTCCGATCACGGCCCGACCAGCGGCATCAATGCCCGACAGTTTATGTAATTTCATCTTGTTGTTACACCACTGATACGCGAATACACGGTGACATCGGCGATAATTCCAGCCTTCTGTTCACAACCCACAACACTGCCATCACGATGTTGCTGCTATGTTGCTGACACGCAGAAATACAAAACCACGTTGAACGCCGGTTGGCAGTCGGCACGGGAAAACAGAACCGAACTCAGCACGGAAGGCACCCAGGCAGCCGGCAGGAAAACCTGCCTGCCTTGGACGCAGTTCCTGCGATTTTCATAACGTCGAAAACGTCGACACAGTTCCGCGTGGTTCCGCTACTGCAGTTCCGCGTGGGTCCCGCCGCAATACAGATACAGCCATCTTACCCAGTGTACATAGCGTTGCTGGAACTGCTCCGGAACCTCGCTGTTTCTAGCGGCTTCGTTAGATCGTTTGATAAAATTAGTGGTAAAAAAATGAAAGCCGCTTACAACTCCCTGTAACACCGAATTAGAGCGCAGCTCTTGAGGAGGAGGAGGGGAGGGCACTGGGGGGGGTCATCGTCATCGTCATCAGTGATGATGACGATGACGATGTGGATGCCGGTGACGTCATCAGTGATGATGACGATGACGATGCGGATGCCGGTGACGTCATCAGTGATGATGACGATGTGGATGCCGGTGACGTCATCAGTTATGATGACGATGACGATATTGTGGATGCCGGTGACGTCATCAGTGATGATGACGATGATGATGTGGATGCCGGTGACGTCATCAGTGATGATGACGATGACGATGTGGATGCCGGTGACGTCATCAGTGATGATGACAATGACGATGCGGATACCGGTGACGTCATCAGTGATGATGACGATGACGATGTGGATGCCGGTGACGTCATCAGTGATGATGACGATGACGATGTGGATGCCGGTGACGTCATCAGTGATAATGACGATGACGATGTGGATGCCGGTGACGTCATCAGTGATGATGACGATGACGATGTGGATGCCGGTGACGTCATCAGTGAGGATGACGTCATCGGGGGGTCACGCGACATCGGCGGGGGTCACGTGACCTCGGGGGGTCACGTGACCTCGAGGAGGGGGTCACGTGACCTCAGGGGAGTCACGTGACTTCGGGGGGTCACGTGACCTCAGGGGGTCACGTGCCCCCCACGAGGTCACGTGACCCCGGTGGGGGGCTCGCGCGGTGCATTATGGGACATTTCCCATGATGCACCGCGCGGTTACGCCGACGGCGACGCCGCTCAAGCCGGAAACGGGCCCCTAAGAGCTGCGCTCTAAAACGTCTATGCAACCGAAATGTTCTGCACGTTTGGACTAGAATACGGAATTACAGGCGGCCTTCGCTGCCGCTGAAGCTCAATCAATTCAATAATATTTATTAAACAACGTGCGCGACGTGCTCGAAAAATGAAACTGAAAGAAGATGAGTCGTGAGGGCGAAACTTTCTCCCGTCTGCCTGGAGAAGGAGGAAAACGTATCGTTCCTCCCTTCTTCTTTTGTCTACTTGGAGGCGCGCCAGTAGAAGGGAAGAAGACGCGCCGTTGCTACCTTTTTCCTCCATTTATTCTTAGAGTGTGGTTCCGTCGGTTCTGTCTCGCAGCGAGACGGAAACTACCCCGATACCGGCACACCGTCGTTCGATAGCACGTCAATTCGTTTTAGAGCGCAGCTCTTAGGCGCCCGTTTCCGGCTTGAGCGGCGTCGCCGTCGCCGTCGGCGTAACCGCGCGGTGCATTATGGGTAAATTTTTCCGAAGGGACCCTAGGACTCCCCAAGGAACCCGAGGTCGTCCCGAAGGAACCCGAGGTCCTTTGGGAGGACCTCGGGTCCCTTCGGGAGGACCTCGGGTTTCTTCGGTAGGACCTCGGGAGGATCTCGGGTTCCTTCGGGAAGACCTCGGGTTCCGTCGGGAGTTGCATGCAACAGGTTGCATGCAACCTGTTGCATGCAACTAGCATATAACGAGTTGAATACAACCTGTTGCATGCAATTCAGGTTGCATGCAACCTGCTGACGTCATCGTCATCCGCATCGTCCTCGTCATCATTACTGATGACGTCATCAGTGACGTCACTGATGATGTCATTGGCATCCGCATCGTCATCATCATCATGACTGATGACGTCATTGGCATCCGCATCGTCATCGTCATCATCACTGATTACGTCATCAGTGACGTCACCGATGACGTCATCAAATCGTCATCGTCAAGGTCACGTGACCCCCCGAGGTCAGGTGACCCCCCGAGGTCACGTGACCGCCTGAGGTCACGTGACCCCCTGAGGTCACGTGACCCCCTGAGGTCACGTGACCCCCTGAGGTCACGTGACCCCCTAAGGTCACGTGACCCCCTGAGGTCACGTGGCCGCCTGAGGTCGCGTGATTCTCCTGAGGTCACGTGAACCCCTTGACGTCACCCGACATCCCATGAGGTCACGTGACCTTAAGGAGTCACCTGTCCCTCAGTACGCTTCCATCCTCCTCAAGAGCTGCGCTCCAACCGGCGTTACAGGGAATTGTAAACGGCTTTCATTTTTTTAGGGGGTATGGATGAACGAACCTTTCCCGTAACGCTAACTGGTGTTTAGGATTTTATTCGCTACGACTGGGCTAAGTATTCTAAGCAGGGCAGCGGCCTGACTGTCGTTTCATCACAACTTTTTTGTCACCGAGCTATCGGCAGGCTCGTTCGATAGATCAATTTCTGGAGAGACGCACGAACAAACCTTTTCCTCAACGCTCACTGATGTTTCGGCTTTCAAGTCGAAGTATCTTTATTCGCTGGGCGAAATATTATAAAAGAGAAGAGCAGTACGAATGTCTCATCTCGACAACCTTTCTGTCGCTGTGCTATCGGCACGCTACCGTTTGATAGATGAATTTCTTTTTCAGTCGAGATGGCACGAACAAACTTTTTTTCGGAACGCTATTTGCTGTCTTGCCTTTCAAATCAAATCGTTTTTTACCCGCTGGATTAAGCGTTAGTCGACTGAAAAGGGAGAGCGGTCCGGCTACGCCTTTCGTCTCGGCGGTCTCAACAGCAGCGCAGCCATCTTGTTTGTTTACGTGACGTCACGGAGGGCGAAGAAGTCACTCGCGCTCCGAGAAATTCTCGGTTAGACTGCCTTCATACACACGCATTCTCGGTGCACGAAGAGCGCGCTCAAGTGTCTGTCTCCAGAGGCACTACTGCCCGTTTAGTGAAAGGAGCGCCAAACTCTCGCGCTCCGGAGCACGGACATAACGCACTCAATGAACACGATTATTTTAGAGCAAAGAAATGAAAACTATACACGTCCAAAAGTTGTATTACTGTTTATTTACATTTAATGAGCGCCATCTAAAATATTCCCGATGAACATTGCGATGCTTGTTGCTCAGTTGAAATTCCCATTTGTGTGCGTGTGCCGAGGCGTTGATGTCCAAGAAAGTAGGGGATGGTAGGAGTTTGTGTGAAGGACGAGCTCAGATAATCTCAGCAATGAACGGCCGGCGCAGCTCCAAAAAAATGAAATATTTTGTGTCTTAACCTTTATACAAATAATTAAAATATTTTCCCTCCCTGAGAACGTAGTACTTGGCGTCGCCAAAAAGGTGCGCTGATATTCGTGTCGTTGTTTTGGAGCTAGACAGGGAATGCAGCCTTTGCCTTCTAGATATCACCTCCCGGGCTTAATAAAATAAAGTTTTGAGCATAATGGCTCCTAATCCTTCAAGTTGAGACGTACTGCGATTCTGAAGTGTCGCGTTCAGACGTAACGCTATCCGAAGATGTCTTGCACGGCCGAGAAAGGGGACAACCCGGGTCTAATGGGGCATTTAAACCGAATCTGAACCACTGTTTTCACGAATCTAATAAAAAAGGCGCTCTTCTATTGAAATTTCTTTCTCGATGAGTGCGACCAATGGGGCTTTTTTATGTCCTCCCAAATGCACCAAAATAAGCACCAACTACTTTGAATACGATGGCGTAGAAATTCAGCAACCTTCATAACATTTGTTACTGCCGACGACGTTCCAACAATTAAACTAATTAAAATTTTATTTTCAATGCGAATCTAAGTGGTGCTCGGACATCTCTCGCATTAAAAAAAGTGATCACCTTTTATATGCCAGATTCAGTGTATTTGTACTAAAAAGAAAGTGCCCAATCTATTTATTACTTTTTTGCGGTTAAGAATACGTGTTTCAGGCTCGCAGATTATCAAACGCGCTTGCTGACGGAGCCCACGCCCAGTCACAAGCGAGTCGATTCGGGACAAGCTAGCAAATATAAATGTCAGAAAATAAGCCCAATCAAACACCGGAACATTCCCAAACTTTACATTTTAGAGAACACGCGATGAACGACTTCGGCGTGCAAGGGTTACCGCATTTGTGCCTCCACATATTAGTAACTGCGCTGTAATGGAGTCTGGTCATCGCAAAATATTTCCAGTTTCAGAATTGACGCCTGGATTCTCCTTAAAAATGAATGAAACTGTAGGTACCGCATATTTTTGTATAACTTTTTTTTTTATAATTGATATAACGTGTACTTCGAGCGTTTTCGAGGTAGTTCCCGCCTCAAATCAAGTTATAAATGAGTTGTTATAACGTTGTTACGCTGGGCTGCTGTATGTACTCGAAAACAAAACAAGAACAAAAAAGAAACCTCGATTTATTTTGATTTTACGAATAAAAGTTGGCAAACACAGAATACGTTTTGCCGCAATCATAGGGTTCCGTGCAGACATTGAATTATTTCAGCCTTTCTTTAAGCACTTTATTTTATTTCATTTGTCTCTTTTCTATGTGATGGTAGGCACGTCTTGGATTAGTTGTTTCTTCTCATAAACTCTCCGAACCTAGACAGTTAGTGTATGCCGTCGTGGTAGACAACGCCAACTAGCCTCGTTTCTTTTCGATAATTAACGCAGCGGCAGAATGTCGAGATAACATTTATTTGGTCGTGGGTTCGATTTCCGTCGGAGCGGGTTTAGAATTTATTTCCTTCTTCGCCAGTTTCCAATCTTATGTGCACATTGTCCTCTAAAGTACTTCTTAAAGGGGCCCTGCAATCCTATTTAAGCGTCTACCTTTTTTACGGTTTCCACGTCTATTGGGGTTCGGGCAAGACCGCGGGCACGGAGAGAGTAACTAAATATCAGTGCGTCATATTTTAACCGGACGACATGGAAAACTCCTCCACCGACGAGGGCGACCCGCGGTACCGAAAACGAGCAAAATATGACGTTTTTGATCCTGGGCTTCCTACTTGTCAGAGCCGCTAAAAGCTTCGTTTTAGTCGAAATACAAGATATAAGTGGCGCGAACCGTTTCAATTATTTATAAAAGCAGTTTTTGTTCGGTATTTTATATCAGAAAAAAAAAAAACGAATCAGTTTATAAAGTACGGAAACAAGAAATGACCCGTCGACATACCCGCCACCAAGCGGGGGAAAAGGCGGTGCGTACTAGAACGGAGTAGTGGGATCAGGCGCCGACACGTAAAGGTCCCGGATGTGGGCGGCGGCGCTGCGGTCGTATGGACAGGAGGATCCGACCGGCTCCGAGCGTTCCGAAGGCCTTCGGCAAGAAGCTTTGTCTTGCAGTGTGGCCGTTTCGCGGTATGGCAGCGCAAAGTGGCTCCCATTCTGAACTGATCGTTACCCCGTGTTTGCTGTCGTTTGTGGCCAATGAAGCGTCATGCCGAACTAGTGTTTAATCACGCAGCAAATGCAATGATAGCCACTCTGGCCGCCCGCTGCATACAGTTTATCCAGAACATGATTTAGTGGCGCCCTCTCGCGCCGTCGACACGGAGCGCGGCAGCCGTGAGCGCTCGATGAGCTCACTACCTCTCCCCTAGTTCACGGCCACTCAAGCAACCAAGGACGTCATGAGGGAGGTTATTTTTTGCTTGTTGTTGTAATATTGATTTGCCTATAACTTTTAAAACAAAGCGAATTTCAAGAAAAGTTTCATAAAGTTACAACGTTCAGTGCGCTCAGGTTTGATGCAAATTAAAAACAAGTAAAAGAGTCCTTGCAGGGCCCCTTTAAGGCCCGTTCATACACCTGCGCTTGACTACGACCGAGACATGACCAGTTCTTAAGGCTCTCGTGATTGCTTACGAACGGCTCCGCAGCAGCGCAGCCGATCGTAACTTGTAATCCAAAGCCAGATGCTTGAAAACCTGTCGTGTCTCAGTTGGCCGTAGTGAGATGCAAGTGTATTAACGGGCCTTCACACATTTCATAATGGTTTCCATGGCGGTCTGTCTCACTTTCCTCGAAGAACCCATTTCTTAAACACATTGTCCTGTTTAAACTTTTTGTGTATTGCCGGAAGCATGTACTGATCCATCGACTTAAGGAGCGACCATTGAGCACTCAAAGACGTCCAGAAATGTCTAACGATAGGTAGCTATGCGATCAATGTTCCAACGTCTAATTCCCTCCACGCTCACTCCATGAACTCGAAGCAAAATAGCCCTTGAAGAAGCTTAATTTTGTTATGATCCCCACCTTTTTCGGAAAAGCACGACGAAACTTCATCCAGCAGAGCTCCACGCCAACATCCGAACATAGTCATATTTAACGACTGAGATTAGACAAACAAGAGCGCCCCCCTAGAAGCAACAAAGATCGAGATAGAAAAGAAAACGGATACCTCCTTATGAAGCGATCTCCGGACACTTCATCTTTATTTTCTGTCCGAGTCTCCAGAACGCGGACCATAAAGCACTTTTTTCCTGACAGGCGTATCTTTTAAGCCCCGCTCTAACGATATCCCATAGATTCTCCGCGTGAGATGTCTCGAGCTCGTTGCGAAAAGGAACGCAACAACAACTCGGTCTCTTTATGGCGGCGATAGTGGCGGGCTCGAGCTCATAGGTGGCGCTGGCTTCGAGGCACACCTTCTCCCTCTTCCACCGCCCCTCCTTTATCCCTTTTATACGAGATCCTCATCGTCCCCGGGTATACTCCTTTAGCGCCGGTTCCTGTTCGTCGTTGTGTGCTCGCTTCAGGCTGCAGAGGGCGCGGTGCGCCGTGAAAGATTTCGGTCTGCTCCGCAGAACGCGCCTCCTCGTACTCTGCTCCGTTTACCTCAAAGCTGACAGTACGGTGGAACCTACGCACTCGCCGGACCAATCAGCTGCCCCCCTTTCCTCACGTGACTCGCTTTATTTTTTTGCGCGGGGGTATGAGGCAGTGGCAAACGGGCCTATGAGCCCACACCCACGGTTGCCTCTGTTTCCTTTTGTGACTACATCGCCTACACTTACGCACACGGGTAGGTACGGGTGGGGACGAGGTCGCGTGGCAAAAGCTAGACGTACGAGCTGTCCACGTAGTTTCCACCGCATTGTCAGCTAAGGGGCGAACGGAGTATACGCGCATCACACCGCCGAGGGTCCAACGTCTACATTTTTTATGGGGGAGGCCCCCCGAAGCCCTCGTCACGCTTCGGCTTGGGTCACGCACGACTTGAGTGCGAAATAGCCCCCCGCGTGGGGCGCGGTGGGGGGATCGGAGGGGGGCACACTATCTGATCACGTCGTGTGGACTTTGTTGTTGGCCGAGGAATTCTTCTTCTAAACAATCCCGACGTCGTCGTCGTCCAGCACGCCGCATTTTCTTTTTCTTGCTTCTTTTTTTTTTTTCAGGAGCGAAAGTAAGCACACTGTCTAACGCCTCGCCCCTCGATACGAATCTGCCGGGTTCCAAACTACGGAAGAGAGAGCCGTCCCAGGAAGAAGGAGAAGATTGCGAGCAATTCCATTTGGAAAAGCAATCAGAGCGGATTGGAGTTGCCTCGCCGAGGCGTCCGGCGGGCAGCTGCTAACCGACGTGTTCGTGGACGCTCGTTTCGCGCTCAAGCCACACACGGCACACGAGCAACAACGCCGGCGTTTCCTTGACGCACTGCGCGTTCGGGGGAACGGCCGGCTCTTGCGCGTTTCGATCTATCAATCACCAAAACTGACCAGCGTTCTGAGTGTTGCTCCCAGACGTTGGGTTGTTATGTTTCGAGCGCATCTCAGGGATACAATGTGTTAGCTGCTGCTTTCACAATCGTTCCAATATCTGGGAATACTGCTGCTAGGCATGCAGACAAGCTCAAGAGTAATATATTGCGGAGACTGAATAAAATGCGTTATCTCGGCATTTGCATTTCCATCTCTTTATGAGGGTCACAGCAGAGGTGTACTGAATATTCTTCGGCATCATTTCGATCTTTTCGATCCCGTCAGCACATGGCAACGAGCGGCAAGCATGGTACGTTAAGAAGCATAAATTCTCGTTATAGAAGACTGTGTTTGCAAAGACATATTCATAGTGCGAAGATATCGGCCGGGTCACCCAAATTATCTTGTTTCAGTCCTAATCCTAAATCTCCCCTACGTGGCGCGGACATGGGTTTTTGAAAGCACGGACCCCGTCGCCCTCGGACATGGGTTCACCAAATGTTTTAAACCTTTACAAAGGCACGTGATCCCGAACGACCGATTGTTGTCGGGTTTGGCAGTGACTCGTGAATCCCGCAAACGACTTCGGTTGACAGGATGGAACACACTCGTAGAGTTCACTGCATAGTTTGGTCCCGCCAGCGCGGCGACTTGACCAAAACCCGATAGGCCCCGAAGGTCGTGCAAGAATGCAACCGTCCCCGTAACCAAACATCACACACACTACTGACGAAAATAATCCCTGGAGAAGGGGAACAAGAGGGACAAAGGACAAACACAAATCTCCAAACACAGCTAGGTGACTGGTGGGCGACCGAAAAAATCCGCCTGGTCCGGGTAACGAACCCGGGACCTCTCCAGTACAGGTGCCTTTGCATTTAATTGCATTATAATCATCACACACACTAAACGGCCGAACCCCCGCGGGGCCAAAAGCACTGTGGGCCGCGAACCCGGCAGAAAACAAGCAGGACGACACACCCCTCGCTTACAAAACTACGACATTACTCTTGGCCCGGCCAGCGGTTCCTTCAAATAGAATTGTTGACACAAACACAAATTCAATCCGAGCGCAATTTATCACAAGCAGTTAGGCAATACCGTAACTGTACCGAAGTTAGTAGGGTGCTATTATATCGCCTTGTTCGTCTACCTACTCGTTCTTGACCCTGTCTTTGGGCTGTTTTTATCTTTAATCATGAAATACCAACTAGCCCGAACTTCTACGTTAGTTAACTTCATTATATCGAACAAGATTAGAGTTTAGATATTATTAATGACAATCCTGCAAACATAAACACGTCGTTAAAATTAGTTGAATTATCGAATGGATCGAAATATTTTTCACAGAATAATAATACCGCTGCTTGGAACTGGAGTTATAGAGATGACCCGCTGACAGTTATGGGTTCGGTCAAAATCTATAGTTGGCGACAGGTCAAGAACGAAGTGCAAGCTTCTCCCACCTCTTTCCACTGTAACAGAGTGAACGCTGGGGAAAAAGTCGCCTCCTCCCCAGCGCTCACTCTGCGAAGGTTGAGAGAGGTGGGAGGAGCTTCCACTTAGTTCTTTATCTCTCACCAACAATAGCCCTTCCTATACATGCTTTACACACGTGCCAATTACAGCCGCCATGGCTGACCTTTTCTTGTCTTGCCGAGATACCGAGCCGCTGAAAAGGGCATTGCCGAGCCTCCACAGAGGCCAATGCTGGGGCGAAGAGCGCGATATAATCTAACATGGGAAAAAGCCTGGCCTGCTATGGTAATGATGAAGTGAAATAAAGATAATAAGAGGGAACAAAAACTGAAGGTCGGTTATGGCGGCTTCCATGCATAGCTGCTGCAAAGCGTCTGTAGTAAGTTGCAGCTCAAGAACGTTTCGGCGAGGGAAAGAAAAGCCGGGAAGGAGGAAGCAGACGGAACGCTGTAGAGGAGAGGGGGAAAGCTCCTCACTCTCCAGCGTTCAGTCTGCTTCCTCCCCCCCGGCTTTCCTTTCCCTCGCCCTACCTTCTAGAGTTGCAAGGGACTATAGTGAGCACTAAGATCGCTCGAGGTTGAATAGTTTCCCAAAAGCTACCTTCTCTGCAAGATACCCTCTGGGACGGTAATCAGTTTACCTCGTTTGCTCCTTCACTCTTGCTCATCTGGCACATTGTTCTTTTTTCACAAATGCACAAGCATAAAATGCTTGCATGCACATACCTAAATTTGCACGCAAACAAAACAAACATTTTTTTTTTCGCGAGATTGTGAAAAATTAGACGGCCTCGCACAAGGAGCTAACATTGCGTAAACAAAAGTGTGATAATAAAACAAACAAAAAAAAAAAATCAGACGAGGAGGTGCGAGGTGAATGAATGATGTCGCAATCGATACTGACTCGTCGCGCACGTCAGGTTCATTACGGACGGCAGACGTCTTGAACGGAGCCTGGAGGCGCACACGTACCTAAAACTCCGGCCCGAAGAACGAACATCCACAAACCAGAACAGAGTGTCACCTTTCCAGCCGAGTGCCGTGCGGAATATACTCGTCAGCTTGTAACACAGAGCGGAGCCAGCTCGGCTTCGAGGAAGCACTCGTCGAAGGCCACTCAGGGAGCAAAAATTGAGACAAGTTCCGGGGAGAGCAAAACAAATCGGAGGAAAAACAGGAAACGCGTATTCGTGTTTCACCCTTAATGAACTATAATGAGCCGAGGCGGTCATTAGAGCTCTCTGCAAAGTCAAAGTATGCGCAACCGCTACGGTTACGCCACTGCGTTACCGAGCAGTTTATTTATCGCTCCCGTCCTTCGCCTTGCCCAGCCGCTGCTCTGCCATCTTGCTCTTGCCGAGCACCGCTCCTTTTTCTTTTCTCCTTCGTACGATAGTTCGTGTACGTCTCATTTTGTTGGACCCCTCATTTGTCGTCCTTAGGCTAACGACCTTCCAACACGGGCCGATTCGGTGGCAACGCGACCGGCACTTGGAAAATCAAATGACCCTCTCGTCCTTTTTTTATTATTTTTTATTTTTTTCAGGATCACTTTGTTGTTACGCTGCTGCTCTTCTCGAATTAGTTTCGATGCTTTCGCGTTTATTAGGGCAAAGGTTAAAGAAAGAAACACGAGCGTGGGGAGCACTCTGAAAATGCGATACTCGGGAAGTGCGTCTTTTTAAAGAGATTAGCGTTCGCTGCTTCGAACATCGATAAAAGTGATATCATTTATTTATTTCATGCTTTATTCAGGGGGAAAGAAGTCGAGAAAAAACTTCGGTGGCCAGCTTGACGAGATTTCAGTCGCCATGAAACGACGACATATAGATTAATTAATATATATATATATACAGTAATTAAGAAAAATACACGTAAAAAGTACGTCCAAGTTTCTCCCCCGAAAAAGAAAACTGTTTTTAACATTTAGTCTTGATATTCTACCAGTATCTACTTATGTGCTGCGATGTTATTAGCAAGTTTCGCTAGCCCACGTTTAAATTACATCGGTATAGAATCTGAGTAGTGAAATTTTTGAAGACTAACACTCTTTGAACATAATTTAATGAACCACTTGAATCTGGTTCATTATGGAGATATGGAGATGGAGGATATGGATAGTTAATATAAAATTACCTACGTTACCGACCCCCTGGGAGAATATGAAAGATCACAATGCGTTAGAAATTTGATCTGTCACTATACATTAGTGATTTTACATTAGGTAATGAGCCAGTGAAACAGGTGATAATGAGCCCATGACGTAATTATTTGATAAGTGAGAATATTACAGTAACATGTAGCTGATAACTTCTCCAGTGACAGTAATAAATCCGAAAAGCGACAAAAATATTACTGCACACGAAGTTTATTTCAAAATGAAGTTTCCATATTTCATGGATCACTTCACGACATGATGAATGACTTCCATTTTACTGAGGTTCGTCATGCTTTTAATCTAGAATGTAAATGAAAAGTGATATTTCCGATCATAAACACGAGAGCTGGTATTACCGACCTTAGTTTTTTATGATTGACATTAGATAACCAAATCCGCATGATCTCTCTTCCAGGGTCAATTTCGTTGAAATCACGGCAGGAAGCTGACACTTCGGCACATTGCGAGACAGTCATCTTGTCAATCAACAGGTCCACTCCTAAAGCGTTTTCATCAGCGTCCACTCTCGCACCTCGGACAACTGGCATCACAGTTCAGAGCACCCGTTGGTGACCCAGACATCATCTACATGACAACACAACCATACGCTCCATCACTAAACATCAATGAGTCTGTTCCCACTCTCAAAAGTAAACGGAACACAGCCCAACCTGTAGTCCGGAGCCTTGTTGAAGACCACATGGAAACGTCCTTCGCTGGTTGGCTGCGGGTATACACCGATGGCTCTGTGCTTCATAGCCGTAAGTCATCTACTGCTGCCATGTGTATCCCAGAGCTCAACATGAACGAGTCCAGGAAGCTAAGTTTTTATACTACGTCGACAACTGCCGAACTTGTGGCACTTTGGCTTGCCCTTGACTTTCTTAGCAACCTCCCTCAATGTGGCAAAGCGTTAATCCTCACAGACTCTAGGATGGCGCTGCAACAGCTAGATCGTCTTGAAGACGCACCGCAATACACTCGATTTGTCGCGCACGTAGCGAGAATCTTACAAGCAAAGGGCTGGCAATTAACCTTTCAGTGGTTGCCTTCGCACACTGGCATCTCGGGCAACGAGGCCGCTGACCACCTCGCCGCAGCGGCTCATCACCTTGATGTGCCAGTGGTAACAATACCTAAAATACACGAAGCCAAACTACTTATACATCGATAAATAATCCTTCATCACCCGGACCCACGGGTTTCTGGCGGAAAACCTCCTGTGCGTGTCCCACCGAAGCTACAACGAGCCAGCGCCTCCTTGCTGCACAGGCTACGCACCGGATGTGCCTTCACGGCGAAAGCCCTGCACCGCATAAACTCTGCCGTCGACCCCCTCTGCCCAACCTGAAATGTTCCTGAGGACTTCGACCACCTCCTTTGGGACTGCGCGGCGTTAACGAAAGAGAGATCCCTCATCGACGCCCTGCAGTGCGCCGGCGTCGCACATGCCACTACAAAGGAAATTCTTTTTCCCCCGGGTCCGGCCGGGACCGCTTCTAAAATATTCGCACGTCTCCTCACATTTTTAGAAGACACAGAATTATTTGATCGCCTATAAACCAAAAGTACCCGACCTTAAGTGCAGAGTGCCAACAAGTGACAGTCATCCACCCCTTCCCTTTGTTTTTATCTCTCTCCCTCTCTCTCTCTCTTTCTTTTCTTTTAATCTGTCTCTCCTCTAACCCATTCCTCAACCCTGAACTGACTCGCCTCCATTTTTAGGAGTGGCCAACTGTTCAGGTTTTGCTTTCCAATAAAACGCTTACTACTACTACTACTATATGATCTCTTGCCTTGATTCGATGAATGTCAGACGTCATTCTCCTTACCGTGAATGTCAATTATGACTGGTCTTCCTGTTCAGCAACATGCACGCACCATAGGCGCAACTACGAGTTTACCAAAAACGACATGCGCGCGCATACTACTTGTGCTGAGGCTGCTTGCGCAGCCTCGGTTCATTTGATCGTATAGCGGTCGCAGGTTTAATATAGAACCGTCACCAGCTTCTAAGACAGTCTTTCTTTTTTTGCCGTCTTAAATTTGTTCTGAAAGAAATAACACGACCTCCCAACAAACACAGTTATAAAGTAACTAAAACAAAAAGAAAACAAATGGCATTATTAACTGCGACATAAAAAAAAAAGAATTAAAAAAGAAACGAACCGAAAATGATAGATACCATTTTCCGAAAAACACGCATTTTTGGTGGTGTGCCGGACCCAAGGGTTTAACGGGGAGCCTCACTGCAAATTGAAGCGGGGAAAACACACACACACACACAAACAGACACACACCTAAAACTGCGAAACGACGTGGTCAAACCACGAAAGTTGTTATTTAATCTTTTCCGGGGCGTGTTTCGAATGTCAACGCAAAGCTTAGCGTTTCTCAGTCCCATTCTTGAGCTGTAGTATACATATATAACATTTCGAGCCGCACTCAAATAAACTTTGCTGTCGTCTTCTTGTAGCTCCCGCGTGTTTGCTCTCACTTCAGCCATAACATTGTTTTCTCTTTTTTTTTTTTTTTTTAAAGGCCGACGTACATTTTGCGCTTTGCAGTTTTGCCCGCCTCCTCCTTACCTATGTCCTCTCACGTTTAACTTGCCCCAACTTGGCTCCCCTCGCAGCAGAGGAAAGGGGAGCGCTAAAATGATTACCTTCCCTGCAAAAAACCAAGGTTGTACGCCGGTCTCTAAGCTTCGTCAGAGTGGTTGGGAAGACACAAGTACTGGCTCCTTACCGAATACATTAAAGAGTTTTTTCGGAGGTTTATAAGTTTTCCATCTTTAGATATAGTCTTGTGGACGCCTACTTTGCAAGGTTTGTATATATTTATATGTATATATTGGAGTAGTCTTCGATGAAGCCCAGCAAATTTCTCGCTGAAACAATGCCTTTACAACAATTACTCTCCTAATTATAGTGAACGATAATAATATTTCTAAATTGGCCCTTCGTAAATAACCACTACGGCATCAACCATTTTTTTTTTTTTTTTGTGCTGCACGTTGTTTTCGCAGGAGCAATTCGGCCGGCGTATCCAAAAACATGCTGTGTACAGTGTGATCCTGCGAAACCTTGCAAAAATCGCGCAAAATTATGGTGTTTCAGATAAATGTAATCTCTTTCCCGGAACAGACTACCAGCCTTGGTGGACATGAATGATTGCAAAAGTGAACTAATTACCGAGGTAACCAACAAATAATTACTATATAATTTTATTTAGTGAAAATAAACCCATAGTTCCACGGGGAAACATGCTAAGCATCATCGAAAATCGCTAAACTAATACTTTTGACAGAAATACAGGACAGGAGTAGCATTTCACGACTTTGGTTTCTTACCGGAGCGCATCTCCGCGCCCGCGGTCCTGCTCCCCGGTAGCTCAGACGCGCAACACACACGCGCTATTACTTCCCTCCATCTTACGAGGGTGTGCGGTGGCTTCGTTCTTCGACCACCGGGGAAAAGGACCGCCGGCGCGAAGATGCGCTTCGATAAGAAAAAGAAACCTAGAAACGCGTCCAAGCTGAGCGCTTATGGAAAGCCGTGAAATGCTGCCTCTGCCTTGTATCTATCTAAAAAGAGTTGATTTAGTGGTTTTCGACGATGTTTAGCAAGTTTCTCCGTGAAGCAATATGTCTATTTTTACTAGTTAGAAAAAAAAGAGAAGTTTAGTTATTTAGTTTGCTAATTAGTGTATATATATAAGGAAGAACCAAATATTTTGGCAACTTCGGAAAATTCGTTGCAGTCGATCAAGCGGTCAGGTAGGGTTCATTCATCCGCATATTTTCGATTTTTTTTTTTTTTGAGACTACACACGAGGATGAAAAGTACCTATTATATATATATATATACACATATATATATATATATATATATATATATATATATATATATATATATATATATATATATATAATTGGTACTTTTCATCCTCGTGTGTAGTCTCAAAAAAAATAATCGAAAATATGCGGATGAATGAACCCTACCTGACCGCTTGATCGACTGCAACGAATTTTGCGAAGTTGCCAAAAGATTTGGTCTTTCTTTTTGTTTATACTGTTACTGCCATATTTCCCGGGTGGAATTATTAATTTTTTTTTAAAATACCAATGGAGAAACAAAAATGCATGTTTTATAGTTTTTATTTACCCCCACAGATCAAGTTCATGTCACTTCAGAATGCCTTGAAATGTCTAAATAACCCCTCTCCAACTCCTCCCCCCCCCCCCCCCCCCCGCCCTCCCCAAATGCATCTCTCTCTCTCTACCTCCATGATTTTCTCTTGAGAAGCCGGAATACTTGCATCGGCATTATTTCGCAGGTATGGAAACGAAATGTTTGCTCTTATTCATTTTATTTATATTATATGGTCTATGTTATGGTGGCAGCCCAGAAACGCTAGTCTAGACTACTGTTTCTGGGCTGCCGGCAGAAAATTCAAGAAAACTAAAGCTGGCAATGCCCCTAGTGCATGACCAGCTTTCTGAGACATGCTGTTTTAGTTCCCGATTCTCGCGACACTTGGCGTATTAACCTTGATCAAGACCGGAGCAAGATAGAGTGCCTTCATACACACGCGCGCTTTTGCTTGAGTGGTGACATCTCAGTCATTTTTCCGCCCAATCGTTTTTCTTTTTTAATACATTTTTAAGCGCGCGCAACCTGGTGTCACTCAGCTCGAGCGCGTAGCTTTGGCTAATGCATAGACGCCATTTTACCACCCAAGTCACGCATCGAGTGCGCGAGAGCGTCACGCTCTTGTACATTCAGGGCAACAATGGATGTCTTCGCCCTCAGACTGACAGACATGCAGGCACCCTAGAGCAAAATAAACGGAGAATTCGAAGCGCGCGACCGCCCTATCTGAACCTCCTCTTCTGCGCATCTCTCCGGCCTCCCACCCTTTTCACCGTTTGCGTCCGGCCAAATACTTTATTAGATAGAATACATTCCACTCCGCTCATTTGTATTAGACAGAACGCCTACAGCGCCGAATCCAGCCCTGACGGAGAAAAGATCCGCGCCGAGTATTCTTTTTATTTTTTTTTTCGGCAAATAAGCTATTATCATCATCAGTCGCTGATATTTCACGTTGACGCACTATGCTACGCCGGCGGTCGGTACGCCAGTGCAAGCCAGTGTCTCGACGTTTGAAACAACGTCAAATGTGTTGCGCGGTGTTTTCGTTTGATACTTGTTCGAAACGATGCACACGATATACCCCTAGTTTCATCAAACATTAGTTTAGTTTAGGTTTGTGAATTTGGCTTTTAGAAACAAGAAATCTCCCAATTATGTGTATTTTGGCGTCTTGCGATCAAGAGACGATCTGTCATTTTCTGTATCGCGCATGTTATTTCAGTGATGTTCGCCACTAGTTTGGTGTAGTTTTGTAATTTGTATCCTCTAAACGAGGGAGCACTAATGTCATTTCTTTTAAGGCGCTACCGGCTGTTTGTCAGCAAAGCATTTTGCTTTAGTCCTTAGTTTTTAGTCTTTATTTATTTGGCTCTGGAGAGCCGCGGCACCGCGGAAAGATAGCAGCCCGTACCATGAAGGCCCGCTGTGCCGAGTCTAATGAACATGATAATGTGATGAGTATATACACCTTGTCTGTAAGTGCGCCGCCATCTTGAATTAACGTCACTTCCAGTATAAGCGAAAACATTGTTTTGCCTTTGCCACGCCAATAGAAGGCATTTAGGATATAAGCGTAACCGTCACACTTTCTCGGTTTGCCTCCCCTTTATTGTTTTACTATTTGCAGGTTGAAACGTTGGAATATATTTTCGTCGCCCATACCAGATTCGCGTGTTAGGTGGCTGGAGACGAGAGTACACAAAAAAGGTCTATACATGCTTAATGACGACGACATGGATTGTTGGTATTGGGGAGCATGGCAGTCCGATTCGCAAAAGTCCAGATTTCGTGGAGGTCGGTTGGGCGGGTCAGCAGCGAGCCGACGGGATCTGGCACGCCGTTCGATCGGTGCATGAAGGAGCCCCAGGAACATGATGGCGCTGTTGCTCACTGGGGTCAACTGGGGTCGAAGCATCAGGCTCCAAAGAGGTATCCCAGTCAAAGTAGAAGCTGCCCCTTCCAAGGAACCAGGGCTCAGATTGAGGCACCGCCGTCGCCTGGTGTGCCATCCTCGCGACGTCGTCGTCGTTGTGTTTTTTTATTTATACGTGTATATATGTATAAATATTATAAGATAGATAAAAAGACACACAATCGAATGGCAGGCGGCGCGCCGTTCTAGTTATATTTCTAGTTATCTCTAGTTATATACGGCTGAAAGAATTTTGTTCAGTTTGTGTTTGTAACGGAGCTAAAACTTTACGTACACAGACAAATTCAAAGCAAAATATATACAATGCAAGTATTTCTGACCCTAAATAACAATTGCTTATATTCCAAATCCAGGGCACAAATTTTGATTGTAAACATCTAATTACTATATAGTCAGATTATAACCGCCACATCCTTAATCAATATGCTGTCACAAACGCATCGTACAAATTTGTTTTTCGATAAGCCTATGTGAAGGTAGCTTGGCCGCAAGCTTCTTGGTGCACGGCGGAGTGCTAACTTTACAGGAACAAAAAGTGGGCCCAATTTGAAAGTCTCGAGGAATAAAAAGTATTAATTAAAGTACCGAAATCTTAACTGCGGTGTGTGCTATGCGTCGGCAGCTATTATATTTGTCGGGAACTTTACGATTCTTTATTCCAATGAGAAGAAATTTAAAATTTTGTCCAAGTGGCCCATAGGACCCAATACAACAATATTGTATCGGGCCCAGGAATAAAAAGTATATAATTCTGAGGTTCAAGTAGGTATTAAATAAGAGTGCATTAGTGCCCTCTATAGATATATCGAGGAACTTAAAGATTTCTGCAGTAGTTTGGCTGAAATTATCATTTTACTGCGTTTTGCTGAGAATAGCCAAGAGAGGGCGCAAGGAGACCGTGTCCAGGAATGCTGGGGTTGGCAGTCTTTGAAGCTCCGTTGGAATGCCGCCACGTCATTGCAGTCTAAGAAGCAGCATCAGTTCGTGGCAGCATGGCTTTCTCGTGCAGTTACTTAGTCTTGAATGTGACTTGGCGGAGAACGCTAACGAATCTCCTACGTTGTAGGTGTTATCTTCCAGTTATTCCGCAACGTGCATTCCACGCCATCAAGATCGCCGTTCTTTGAAGACGTTAGATAGGAGCGTCATCTAAGGATGCGAGGACCCCTGAAAAATGGCCAAGCCAACCAAATCTACCCCCCCCCCCCTCCCCGGTGCGCTGTGAAAGAGGTCTTGATCACTGAACTTTTGCCTAGTCGCCGAAGACGAGCAATTCTGTATTCAGGAGACCTTAGGTCATTGGAGATTTAATCGTCAGTTAGCGGGATCTAAAGATTCATGATTACACATGTGGCGCAATGTCTGGGAAAAGGTTCATAGCTGTAACTTTTGATTCCACAGATCACTGTGCAGCGTAGTAGCCCTCACCTTGCCTGTTCGTTTCTTATGCCTACGGCAATGAGGAGATTCAGGCGGTTGTGGTACCTGATTCCGAAGAAACATTCTGGGAATATCCTCAGAGTGAGACAGTCTAAGGTGGCTCAGCGACGTCATTACTTGGCCCTCTGCTATTAGTGTGAATACGACAGTGAGACCTCCAGGCACTACTGCAGGAATGCAGACTGTCTCAGCACTTAGGCATGAATTAGGTCTATTCGTTTTTTGCTTCTTTTTTTTTGTCTTGGCGTCGTCCCAATCTTGTTAATCAAAATCAGTCAGCTCTATATCACTAGTTGGCACAATGACCCGGCGCGAAGAGGTTGTGACACATTGCTGACCTGGAGTGATGTCCTCAGCTGTTTCCATGGGCGAGTCCTTGTCTTCTGATCCAGCGATTGAGCTGCCACAGGTGGAGTAAGACATATCGTACTAATCGGTGGAGACGTGGTGATTTGAATGTAGCATGGGTGGCCCAGAAGGCATGGGAAGGTCGATTCCCGTGCACCGGAGAAAATCCCGGTGAAGAAGATCGCACCGAGGACTGGAGTAGTCAACTTACGAATGATGTCTGGAGTTCAAATTAGTCAGGAGGACTGATATTATTAGAAATATGAATCCAAGGGCGCGAGCTTGAAAAACCGCAACCGTCTTCGAGACACTTCTTCCTCCCCCCAGGTGCGGGTATGTGCCACGCTTTAATTACTGCAATTGTGTTGCTGCATACTAATCGTAGAGCCAGAGAGACAACAGAGGCATTCAACACGCCACAATGCGAGAGGGACATGTGTGCCAGCTCTCTGTCTATCGCTTTGTTTAGCAGAGAGATTGCGTACATGTGCCGTTTTGAAGCAAGTTTGTGAATGCCTTGATAAGATAGTCAGATAGGCATGGTTTTGTGTTTGTGGTGGGTTGACGGCTTTGTTTCTTCATATTAAAATTTAGTTGTAGGTGAGCGCTTGTCGTGTCTACTCCTCCTACCTGCCCTTCGTCATTTTGCGCCCTGTTTATCGTTACTTATGTAAAAAAAAAACGCACAAGAAGCGCAGCAAGTTAGCATTACGAATCATTGGCGCGCACTATCTCTTACATATCTTACAGTATTAATTATTTAAGTTATATTAAGTAAATATTACAGCGCACCTGTATATAGCTAGGGCTCCATGCATTTTTGGTCTCCAAGTGCAGAAATTAAATTGCATGTAAAAGTGCTGCATTGAATAAAAATGCACATACGTCCCGTCACCTCGATATGCAATTTGACAATGAAACACGTCCAAACGTGTGAAAATGAAAATACATCCGGAGAACACCTTCTCCCGCTCGAGTCGGGTGTTGTCACTGCTTTAGATATATAAAAGCAGCTGCTTTTATGCATGTACAGCATTATATGTATAGATTCAACTTTAGCGAAGAATCTCACCGAGTTGTAATGTAACCCATTAGTCTTTATTATAGTAATAACAAAGCGATCATCACTACCGTTTGAAAATGATGTATTTATACTGCAAATAAATATTTGGTGAAGCGCTTTTGTGTGTCTCTTGGTGCATTGTGTGGTGGTGCTTTACAGCTTCGCTGGCCAGCCACCTTCGCAGAGTGGAATGGCTCAGAATTCCTATTCTGCCGATCGTTTTTCTTCTTTTCAACTAACGTTTCACGTCCAAACAGCTGAACCGCAATCAATATGGCGGAAACTGAAGGAAAGGGGGATACGAGAGCGCCCGGGGGCGTTAGAACTTCGAGCTCTGGCTGGAAAGGTTGCTAGATAGATGCAAGGTCAGCTGCATTTGTTTTCTTCTCTCTTAGAACGCGTTCGAACGCGGAAGGCCGGCGTCCGGCGTTTGACTTTTGCAATTGAACGTGTTGTAATTAAGAACCCAAGTTTGAGTCAACCGTTTACTCACTCAGACATCTAGGTAGAAGACTGTACATACGAGGCCAAAAGCACTGCGTTCCAACCATCACACACACATCGTCCCCGTCGCTTTACACACCAGTCCCAGCTCGCGCAACAAGACAACAGTACAACGGTGCACCTTTTAGTGACAGCACCGATTACAATCAGATTAAGGTCACGCGCGATCAATACAGGAAGGCAAAATCACGTGGCGATACAAGGCGGTACGACACCGCGAATATAAGTCATGCGCTGATACAACAGGACACGTTCGAACAGTGAGCAAAGACAGAGGCAGCTAGCTTCGCCTCTACCCAGTACTCACTCCTGCCAGAGCTCGGCCCTCATGGCGTCCTCGCGTGTTCTCATCCCATCCTCTCTATCAATGCGACCCGTATAGGTAGATATAAGTTCATGACCGGGAACAAGACAGTTTGGTTTCTATTATTGAAAGCTAGCGCTGTACGAAAATCGAGTAGGAAGTTAAGAAATCACGCCGCGTAGTGACGGAATCAACGTAGAAACCCCAAAACTTTCATATAAATCTACACAACAATATTATATATAGTATTAAGCGCGTGTCTTAGAAAAACAACATCAACATTGTTTGCGAAGTCGACACTATTATATTTCTCCATCAATAAGTCGAGACGTATATCGCAAAAAACGAAGCAAAAAAAAAAAAATAAAATCAGCCTAAGTGAGCTCACCTTGACGATGCCATGTTGCGTTATGCCAACATCGGCTTTCTTCAAATGCACGTAAATAAACAACCACTTCGAACGTCGTTCAGAAACCTCTCCCGAGAAAACGCGGAATATTCCAGGATATTATTCAAACGTCCCCTCGTCCATACGGAAAACACGTTAGGACGATAAGTCTTCATAACGCGATTTATATCAAAATAAGTTATGGAACTCAGCATCACCTATCTGACTGGCGTCGCCGGGTACTCGTCTTATAAACAAATTTATGTGCATTCCATCAGCGTAATCCGCATCACTATTATACTGCAAGAGTGAAACTCCACAACGCCCAACCAGAATAATAAAAATAATCCTCTAGGGAAAACTGAACTCAAAAACTAAACTGAGACGCGGTGCCCAAACCAAGTTAGCCATGCGTTCTCTTTGCTTTGCCGCGTGCGGCTTGTCCTCTCCTCAACAGTGCCACACATGAGCGGTGGAGGCAGGCAGGCAGTTTAACGCCGGCAGTGCATTTCGAGAAACACGTGCCGGCGCTCAGAGGAAAACACGGCGCGGCTACGCTCTCCCCGTCACTGCGGCACAGTCAGGCGCCGTCGGGCGGATCTCTGATAAAGATGGATGAAGACGGAGCAGAACTCAAACGCAGGCAGAAGAACACGTTTCCGCCGGCCGAAGAAAAATTGCTCCGGAATAAAGAAAGAAATGAAAAAGGATCGCCTCAGTTTGGCGTTTACCCGTTCTTTTTATTCACGTAATGTCAACATCATTTAGTGTTAGGTTAGCGCTTAGATCGCGTTGGAAATATTGAAGACGAACGCCAATGGTGCCCGCTTTATGTCGTCACAATATTGACTCTCAAGGCTGGTATGGGCATTTACGCTTGAAGGTATCACTGTGATCATCCTATCAGAGTTAAGAGCGAGGGTGATCTTGAACTGATCCGATACAGAAAGTATTAAAAGTTTTGCTACGGCCTAGACGTCATTTTTCTTGTGCTTGACAGCTCGCTCAGTTATGTCAGTGAAAATATTTATGCTCTATTCTTGGGAGGGGACTTCAACATTAATCTGTTGAAAAACTTCAACTATTTGCGAAGGGCTCTTTTTAGTGGTTGAATCAAATGATTTTAGATGCCTCATTACTAAAGCAACACGAAGAAGAGACAAAGGTTCCACTTGATTACTATATTAAGAACTATATCAGTAAGACATCTCTGCTTAGTGTGTAATTAGTTGCAATATCGGCGACCATTTACCCGTCTCTCTACTCACCGACCCCCCCCCCCCCCCCCCCCCCCCCCCCTACACTCACTAACTCTCCAACATAACTGTGAAGGTTTTCGTACACTCGCCATTACACTACAGAAGGGTTGATTGTTGGGCTAGTTGGTTTTGAAACTTGGAATAAACTTTAGCGCTTAAAAACAAGGACGAAAAGACGAGAATCAGACACCACAGTGCGCTACTAACAACTGATTTTATTACATGAAACGACACTTATATACCATCCGTATTTCGGATATCGCCCATCACTAGCCAACCCGATGCCAGGCCGCGTCATTGAGGAAGGCACGTTCCTTGTCCAGTAGATCAATTGAGGCCACGCTGACACATGCTGCCCCACCCCAATCTCATCTGCCTCGGTTCGAAAAAGGCGGCCCACAGATCGAACGTAAAGTTTGTGTTTTCCGCACCAAACAAACTTAGTAGATTATGTAGGATTACAAAAACTTTTAGTAAGGTTCTTTCTGACTTTGCGGTGAAACACAGGAATCCCTTCGTTGAATGTGCGGAGGAAGTAGTGTATCAGATCCCCTTATCATGCGAAAACTAGTATATAGGTCAGACCGGTAGGTGTCTTAATGATAGGCTAAGGGAACACAAACTTAAAGGGGGAAATTATCAGGACGGTCATCTATCTGATCATTGTCAAAGCTGCAATTGTTTGCCGTGTTTTTCCGTGTGCAAGATTCTGGCGAAGCACAAGAAAAGAACTGTGAGGGAGATAATCGAGGCAGATGAGATTAAGAAGGCTGGGGCAGCATGTGTCAGCGTGGCCTCAATTGATCTACTTGACAAGGAACATGCCTTCCTCAAAGACGCGACCTGGCATCGGGTTGGCTAGTGAGGGGGAGATATCAGAAATACGGACGGTATATAAGTGTCGTTTCATGTGATAAAATCAGTTGTTAGTAGCGCACTGTGGTGTCTGATTTTCGTCTTTTTGTTCTTGTTTTTAAGCGCTAAAGTTTATTTCAAGTACACTATAGAGACTGCAATGTTTCAGGAAATCTATCGAAACCAGATCGTGATATGGTTTACGCTAACGATTCGCCTGACGCAGTATATGAAACGTTTTTGGAAAGATTCCACCAGATTTATAATGTGCACTTTCCATACAGGTTTATAAAACCAAGCAAAAAACAAAGAAAGAAAAAAACGAACAAATCCTAAGATTGGTATTAAGAATTGTTTGTATCACAAATTTATAAAGCCTAAAAATATTGAGCACCTGGTAGCGATTATAACGCACAGGAATAGATTAAGCGCGTTGATTAATACAACAAAAACCTAAAAAAGAATCCGACATCAATATGTTTGCTAATATTGCGGAAAGAATTAACCAGATAAACCACGGAAAACATTGTTCGTGTAATAAAAGCCTACGACCAAAAACCAACGCTAAGAGAAAGTGGCCATTGTGAGCAAAAGCTATCTTGCACATCGGTCGCCAATGCGTTTAATGGCTACCTGGTCAGCCTTGCGGGTCGTTGTCCAAATGTAACAAGCAGACATTGTGAGTATATTAAGTAGCATATGCACTCATTCATTCTAAGTCTGACAAATGAAAGTGAAGCAATATCAGCTTTTCGAAGAATAAATTGCGGCAAAGGAGATGTAAATGAACTGAATATTTACCAGTGAAATTTGCTTTTGGCTTTTTAGCTTCACCTTGCATGTTTCGTTTCAATATTTCCATTTATTCCGGAGTGTTTTCTAAACTTACGCAAATCGCAAAGCTTGCATTACGGTTCAAAGGGGGTGATAAGAACTTGCTAGGGAACTATACACCAATATCAATACTACCCAATTTCTCTAGATGTTTCGAAAAAAAAAATTCTGCATAGGAAATTGTGTGCATATTTGGAACTTTTTTCGATAATAACGGAATGCCAGCACGGCTTTAGAAAAAGGGAGGTCTACAGAGGTCAGCTCTGATGGCTGGAAAAAGAGTATCAATTAATAATATTAAAAAGAAACTTCAGACATCAGCAATGTACGTCGATCATTCTAAGGAATTTGACTTAGTCGATCACAATATCCCGTTTACAAAAGTTTCATAGCTATGGTAGACGACATCATGCACTCAGCTTATTTGATTCATACCTTGGTGAGTGCAGAGGATTTGTTAAAATCGGTCAATCATCACCAACCATAAAATGAGTAAAAACAAGAGTGTCACAGTGAAGTATACTAGGTCTACTATTATTTCTTTTGTAGGCCAATGACAGAAAACACTGTGTTCTGGACTATCAAATTACAGCCCATGCTGACGGCACTACCTTATTCGTGAAGAGTGGTACATGTAACAAAATTGAGATGACAGCAAATCGTATGCTCTCCCAACCACATCTGTGGACTAAAACAAACAGGCTACGAATTACTGTGAACAAATTCCGCGCAAGAATTGTTACTATATAAACTAGCCTGTTTCCATAAGGAACCTTTCCCGGATAACGAGCGCCGTGTTGCGGTTTGTCCGTGAACTACAAATAAAGGGCAGCCCAACAGGACTTCGCTCGACAAAATACGTCGACATCGTACCGTTGTATCGGTTTCCATTGCTTTTTATGCGCCTTGCTAGCGATACCAAGAAAGAAGACTGTTGAAAAATACGAAGTACGCGAAAAGATGGCCGCTGACAATGTTGGTCGTGCAGGATGGTGCCGTGTGAAAACGGAAACAGCGGGAAGCAAGGCCAGCGGCGAGGATGTACGCATGTGCAAAAGCTTACAGGAAAACGGTTCATTGAAGTAGTAAAATCGTTTAGGATAATAGGTGTCATTTTTACAGAAAAGTAAGTTATCGTGGAATTACCACGTGAAATACGTCAAGAAAAAAGCAAGAAAAGTCGTAGGAACACTATTCAGATGCCTCGGAATATTTACCGCGTTGTTTACGCTGGCAATTTTTCGCAGTCTTGTGCAATTATTGTTTGAATATCATCAAGCATTAAGAATGGTCTCAAATGTACCACATCTTCACCACAATGATAACCTTTTCACGCGATTTAAGGTTGTTCGATTAACGAACCTGCACACCTACCGCCTGTTGGTATTATAAAAAAAGCAGCAATAAGAAGTGAACGTAGCAACTTTCTGGAAACTTTAAACCCACTTAAATATGGAGGCTCGAATCACACGCGTCTAGATTAACGATGAAATATTCCCACCGCTCGCATAAACTATGGCCTCACGTTCATTAAATACATACTACCATCCTTATTAAACACACTGAATCATAAGGTATATTTAAGCGATAATTTGCCATTAGATGAAATATGTAGCTTCTCTCCACACCGGGAATGCCATTCATTCATTACTTCTTAAATGTGTATTTATTCAATTTATGCATATTCGCAAAATTGTTCTAACGTCAATTTTTGTTACTTATGGTATTAAGTATGCCTTTGAAAACATTGTCGTGTAGTTGCACTGTATTACGCAGCCGCTGAACCGACAGTCGTCTTGGTGTTGGGGTCTCTTCAGGTTGCACTTTGTTGCAGCATTTTGCTCCAACCACCATTTTTCTTGTAGAAACAAAAATAAAACATTGATTGATTGATTGATTGATTGTCTGACGCAATGAATCCTTCGACCACAATGCGTTGCGTGGGCCTTAATATAGTAACAGTTTCGTCAGAGGCAGTCGTAAACAGTCGTAACATACGCGGCACCATTCAAAAGGAAATGTCTGAACCAGTCTTTAAAATGTCGTGCTATGACACCGATCAAACATTGTTGCTTTGTTCCACATTCTGTCATATTTCTTGCGTGAATCGCATAAAAAGATGGCGAATCGCGATGTCACGCTGTAGATGCCGGAAGGCATGCGGCACTCATATTACTCGATACAACATGGACTGCACGTACGTTAACTAAATGATCACATCCTACAACACGGAACATCATGAAAACGCACACACACTGCAGCTTATTGCACTATATTGCCGCGCGCAGACTTGCAGAAGGTTCTCGTTTATTCTTGCTGCGAACATATCTTCTATCGTTTATCCCTGCTTTTGTTGTTCTAGAAAGTGCGTGTTCATTCTCGCCCCTACCGCGCTACGCTCCAACGTTCCCCGCCGAATCTTCGAGATAGTGACTCACTCTAGAAAAGAGGCCGCCCGCGACCTTGTCGAGTCAGTCTCGCCTTAGCATTCGATCCTGCTGTTTCGCCGCCATTGACGCCTGCGACGCTATCCTTTTTCTGTTCTGTTGCTTGGGCACAAGTTCGCCTCATTAAACGTTTAGGTTCTTCAGTTATTCTTCGCCTCATTATTTGTCATTCGTGACATTTTTGGTGGAGCTGCGGGGTATCGCATTCTATGCCCGTGAAGCGTACCCCTCCGAAGACATCCCGGCCAAGTGAGGTGCTCAGCCCCGCAAGGCCACCCTTCGCAGAAGACGCCGTCGCCCGAGAAAGCCGCCGTACCAAAGTCCAACTCCCGGGATCCGGACCCCTGCTGCAGAAGCCGAAGAAGAACATCCCTACGATGACCACCCCGCCCGTCGTCGTCCTGCCCGTCGCTCCGCGGACGCCTACTCCCTTCCTCGGCGAGACCTACGAGGACGTCGAAGGCTGGATCAACCAGTACGAGCGCGTGGCTCGCCACAACGGGTGAAGTGACGAACAGCGATTGCGGAACCTCTATTTCTCGCTTGAAGGAACTGCAAGGCGCTGGTTCGAAAACCACGAAGCTTCCTTGACTTCATGGGAGCTTTGCAAGAACGAGCTGACGCGCACGTTCGCCAATCAACGCCGAAGAGAGAGGGCCAAAGAATTGCTGCAATCCAGGACCCAGGGCCCCAATGAGAGCGTCACGAGTTTCGTAGAAGACGTCCTGCGTCACCGAGGAAAAGAAGCTGCGTATCCTGATGCGCGGCGTGAAGGACGACATTTTCGGTGGGCTCGTACGCAACCCACCGACGACCATTCAAGGATTTGTAACCGAGGCGACGAACATCGAGCGTGCTCTGCAAGCCCGAGCCAGCCACTACAAGAGGCTACCAGGCGTCAGCGCGGTTCCGCCGTCCGTTTGCGGCCTTGGCTCCACCATCTCAGGCATTCGCGAGATCATTCCCGACGTCGTCCGGGAGGAGCTGCGAAAGATGCTACCCGCCGCTAACCGACCAGCTTCGCTCTCCATCGCTGAGGTCGTGCGGGAAGAGGTGCAGAGAGCCGTTCAACCAGAGGCTGCCATCAACGCAGCAGTCCCCGAAGAACCCGCGCTAACTTACGCTGCAGTGGCCCGACGGCCACCGCCTCCTCCTCGAGCCTATGTAGCGCCACCCCGACGTCAGTCTCCTGCGCCGCAGCACGACCGACGCCGCGACGACCAGCTCCAGTACGCCAGCCAGGAGCCCCGTGCACTCCGGAAGACCGATGTGTGGCGAACGCCCGACCGACGCCCTCTGTGCTTCCACTGCGGGGAAGCAGACCACACCTACCGCCGATGCCGATACCGTCGACTCCGGCTGCGCGGGTTCCAGCCAAACGACCCGCGCCCCCGGTGTGGTGAACGCCCTCGGGAGATTGACGAGTACCTGCGACGACCTTAGTCTCCCGAGCCTGCGTCCCGCCGAGAGTTCCGGTCGCCTTCGCCACGACGTCCAGCTTCGCCGATGCACCGACCCCGACGTGAAAGCCTGTCACCCCTCGCTTCTCGCCGGGGAAACTAGGCGCGGCAACCCCTGGAGGTGGAGTTGCCGAAGACGACCGACGCCAACATCCTCCACGAACGTCGGAGGGCCCGCACTCGAACGCTACCAGAGATCGAAACGATGCCCTTGCAACGCTGTCCAATAACCTAAACGTCGTCATCGACGGCCACGACGCTTCAGCGCTCGTGGACACCGGAGCAAACTACTCAGTCTTGAGTGGGAAGCTCTCCCGCCGCCTTCAAAAAGTCACAACGCTGTGGGATGGACCTCAAATACGAATCGCCGGAGGTCACCTCATCACAGCGGTCGGGAGATGCACTGTTCACGTCGAAATCCACGGTGAGACGTGCCCTGTTAAGTTCGTCGTTCTGCAAGACTGTTCGACGGACGTAATCCTCGGAATGGACTTTCTCTGTGAGTGGCACCATCATCGACCTCGGAGCAAACCGGCTGACGCTTCGGAAACCTGCTCCACCACAGGAGGAGCCCAAAGCGACGTCATCCGCGGTACGAGTCCTCGCAAACCACGTGAACCTACCGCCGCGGTCAAGTGTTTTCGTACCCGTCGGGGTCGATGAGACTTTCTGTGGCGGCGTTTTGCTAGAAGGAAGCCTCCAGTTGCTTCTAGGAAGAGGGATCGGCATCTCAAGAGACGTCGCGGAGCTCCAAGACGGACACACTGTCGCACTCGTAACGAACTTCCGACAGGAGACCCAGCAACTTACGAAAGGCACCGCCGTGGGTAACGCCAAGGAACTCCCGGACTCAGCCGCAATCGCCGGAATATCAGAAGACCTCTCTTCGTGGTCACCCAAGACAACGCCAACGCCGCCTTAGCAGTTTGACATCGACCCAACCCTGCCTACCCCACAACGACGACAACTCAGTGACGTTCTCGCCGAGTTCAATGAGTGCTTCTTCACGTCGTCAAAGGTGCGCCAAACTACCGTTGCGAAACACCAAATTGTCACTGAGGACAACGCGCTTCCTGTCCATCGGTCGCCGTACCGTGTCTCTGTCTAAGAAAGAGAAGTCATCCAGAAGCAGGTCCAAGAAATGCTCGATGACGACATTGTCCAGCCCTCAAGCAGTCCGTGGGCTTCACCGGTAGTCCTGGTGAAAAAGAAAGACGAGACTCTTCGGTTCTGCGTGGACTGTCGCCGACTAAACGCCGTAACGAAAAAGGACGTCTACCCGCCGCCAAGCGTCGACGCCACTCTGGACCGGCTGCGCCATGCCCGATACTTTTTGTCGATGGACCTGAAGAGTGGATACTGTCCGATCGAGGTCGACAAACGGATCGTGAGAAAACTGCCTTCGTCACGCCGGACGGACTGTTCGAATTTAAATTGATGCCGTTCGGACTGTGCACAGCACCGGCGACGTTCCAGCGCGTAATGGACACCGTTCTTTCCGGCTTGAAATGACAAAGCTGCCTCGTCTATCTCAACGACGTCGTGGCTTTCGCAAGCGACTTCGACGAGCACCTGAGACGTTTGCGAGCCGTGCTACAGGCTATCCAGAACGCTGGACTGACCCTAGAGCCGTCAAAATCTCGGTTCGCTTACGGCGAGCTCAAATTACTGGGCCATGTCGTGAGTGCTCAGGGTGTAAGCAGGGGGATCGGTGGCCGAGCGGGCTGAAGCGCACACCCAGCTCGACGCGCGTGGAGCGAAAGCTCGCGCTGCAGAACCCAGGGATCCTGGGTTCGAGCCCCACCCCTGCCCGTTTCGATCTGGATGAGCATCGTACCGGCGTGCGGTCGTGTATCACTACTGCGTGGTGCACGTTAAAGACCACAGGCTAGCGGTTGTACTGCACTGGCTAAATTGCTCATCTACAGTGTAAACCAGTGTTGCCCCTACTGGCAGACCAACCGTACGCTGTATAAATCACTCAAACGTCCAATTCGACTTTTTTGACTTTCAGGGTGTAAGCCCTGATCCTGCCAAGACATCCGCTGTTTCCGAATTTCCGAAGCCATCAGACAAGAAAGCCGTAAGATGTCTTGGACTGTGCGCTTACTACAGACGTTTCGGTCGCGATTTTGCCAAGATTTCGGCACCGCTCACGCATCTGACCAAGGACGACGTGAACTTCCATTGGGGGGAGGAACAAGAACAAGCGTTCAACGAACTGAAGGAAAGACTCCAGTCGCCCCCCATCCTCGGACACTTCGATCTATCAGCGGAAACGGAAGTTCACACGGACGCCACCAACTCCGGGCTCGGCGCGGTACTCGTCCAAAGACACGACGGAGCAGAAAGGGTGATCGCTTACGCAAGCCGGGCACTGTCCAAGGCAGAGAAAAATTACTCGACGACCGACAAGGAATGTCTCGCAGCCATCTGGGCGCTAACCAAGTTCCGCCCGTACCTGTAAAGGATCCCGTTTCGCGTTGTCACGGACCACCACGCTCTCTGTTGGCTCGCCAACCTCAAGGACCCGTCAGGACGCCTCACTCGCTGGAGTCTGTGACTGCAAGAATTCAACGTGACCATTGTGCATAAGTCTGGCCGCAAGCATAACGACGCCGAATGTTTGTCTAGGGCCCCAGTCGAATCTCCTCCCGAAAGTACTGACGACGACGATGACGCCCGTTTTCTCGGCGCAGTGACAGATGCCGACATGGCAGCTCTTCAACAAGACGACCCGGAACTTCGCACCGTGATCGAACACCTCGAAGGTCAAGGAAGTTCAGTTCCGCGAGTCCTGGCCCGAGACTTGTCAATCTTCATTCTGCGGCAAGGAATACTCTTCAAAAAGAACTTGTCTGGCTGGCTGCCGCTTGTTCCGGCCAGCCTGCGAGAAGAAATCTTTCAAGCATGTCACGACGACCCGACGGCTGGACACCTTGGCTACAGCAGGACGCTTGCCCGGATTCGTGACAAGTACTACTGGCCGAGACTCCCAAAAACTGTCCATCTTTACACATGGTCGTGCCATGAGTGCCAACGACATAAAAAGCCTCCGACAAAGCCAGCAGGACTCCTGCATCCGATATCTGCCCCGACTACGCCATCCCAGCAGGTCGGAATGGATTTGCTTGC
The DNA here is from genome assembly GCF_016920785.2 of Ixodes scapularis. Taxonomy (NCBI): domain Eukaryota; kingdom Metazoa; phylum Arthropoda; class Arachnida; order Ixodida; family Ixodidae; genus Ixodes; species Ixodes scapularis. The sequence continues at coordinate 226,039,196 of NW_024609835.1, forward strand.
GCTGTTTTCAACGTCGACGCAAGGAAACCGGTGGATTATTGTCGCGACCGGTTATCTTACACGATACGCCGAGACGAAAGCCTTTCCATCGGGAACAGCGGTGGAAGTCGCCAAGTTTCTCGTCGAGTCCATTTTTCTTCAACACGGCGACCCTGAAGTGCTGATCACAGATCGAGGGTCATCTTTCCTGGCACAGCTGACTCAAGAGGTACTTCGGCTCAGTCACACCAGCCATCGACGAGCCACCGCTTATCACCCGCAGACCAACGGGCTAACAGAGCGGCTGAGCAAGACCATCGCCGACATGGTCTCCGTGTACTATCGGGGAAAAATGAAATGCGAACAGAGGAGCGCGTGGCTCGCGGTACAGGCTGCGCCGCCTGGAAGTGAGCCTAGGAGCGAGTGTGCGTGGCCTACTCCGACGTGTTCACGCCACTCCCTCTGCGCTCCCCAAGCTTCAGCAGTGCGCCTCTTGGTGCGCTGAAAGTTATCACCGCTCTCTTTGCTGGCTCAGCGCGTGTGGAGCAAAAAAGCTCGCCGCACTCGCCGAGCAGGCAAAGATAGCGGTGACAGCTTTCAGCGCACTGAGAGGCGCACTGCCGAAGCTGGGGGAGCGCCAATCGAGGGGCGTGAACACATCGAAGTAGGCGACGCACCTGGCCCCTAGGTTCACTTCCAGGAGGCGCAGCCTGTACTGCGAGACACGCGCTCCTCTGTTCGCATTTCATTTTTCCCCGATAGTACAGTCTCCGGCAATATGAAAGACCCACTGGGAGCGCGTGGCCGAGGCGGTGGCTGGCGGGGGCGCTACGAGCGCTCCGGGCAATTCCATTCTGCTTCGAGGAAAGGACGCTTACTCGGGTTCAGCTAAAGCGAAACGCGCTTATCAGATTGTGCTGAGCCCCGAGTGAGCGTCCTTCCCTCGAAGCAAAATGGAAGTGCCCGGAGCGTTCGCAGCGCCCCCGCCAGCCACCGCCTCGACCACGCGCTCCCAGTGGGTCTTTCAAATTGCCGGAGACTGTACGTCGACGTGGAGCACAAGACGTGGGACGAGGTGTTGCCGTAAGTTACATTTGCGTACAACACAGCGGTACAAGGAATTACAGGAATGACGCCTTCCAACTGGTACACGGCCGGATGGTTACCACGATGCTGGACGCCATGCTGCCTCACGTGCCAACCGATGATGGCAACGACGACGCTCAACTGATCTCTCAACGCACGGAGGAAGCTCGTCAACTGGCAAGAATCAAGATTCAAGAGCAACAGCGAGTCGACGCACGCCGGTATAACCTTCGTCGCCGGGACGTCCACTTTCAACCCGGAGACCGGGTGTGGGTGTGGACACCGATCCGCCGTTGTGGTCTCGGCGAGAAACTTCTGAAGCGCTACTTTGGACCCTACAAAGTGCTTCGTCGACTCGGGGATCTGAACTACGAGGTGATGCCCGATGGAACACGGGCTTCATCACGCCGCCCTCCACGACCAGAAGCCGTCCGCGTCGTGCGCATAAAGCCGGGAACACATTTGCGAAAAAAAGCTGTATTTTGTGCGAAAACCGCACACGAAAATCGCACGGAAGCTAGGCTTCTCCCTTTTTCCGAAAATCGGGAGCGGTCCGGTAGATCTGCAGCGCCAGATATTTTCGCACGGCGCCTCCGAATTCGGGGCGGAGGAGCTCGCTGAGCGAAAGCCCGGAACAGGACGGAACGAAAAGATACGATCGGCTCGCAACATGGCGGCTCGCGCAGCTTCGGAAGCAGCGCCGGCAGCATCGTATGCCATCCCTGCGTTCTCATCTCAACCTTCGTTGAAAATCCCTTCTGTCTCTATCAAACGGTGGTGGTACAAAGGCTCGCGTTTCATTTAACGAGGTTTTAATAGCTGAAGTTTTTAAGAGGCGCGAAATATGGGACGCCAGTTCGCCAGACTACCGAAATGCCTCCTGAAGTCGAAGCACGACAACCGCAGTGCATTGCGATTTCCGCGCCGCGCATTCCACCTCATGTGGCTCGTCTCCCGAAAATCGCAAGCTACGATTTTCGCAGCCTCCGATTTCTCTCCGATCTTCGGTTCGTTTTTTCGCAAATGTGTTCCCGGCTTGAAGCCGTACTACGCTCGATAGGACTGAGAACCTTATCTGTTCCAAATGACTCTTTAGTTTACCGTTATTTCTGTTTGCTTTGTTTTCGGTTTGTGCTGCATCGGGACGATGCGCTTTTAAAGGGGAGGGGGATAATGCCGCCCGCAGACTTGCAGAAGGTTCTCGTTTATTCTTGCTGCGAACATAAGTTCTATCGTTTAAGCCGGAAACACATTTGCGAAAAAAAGCCGAATTTTGTGCGAAAACCGCACACGAAAATCGCACGACAGCTAGGCTCCTCCCCTTTTCCGAAAATCGGGAGCGGTTCGAAAGATCTGCTGCGCCAGATATTTTCGCACGGCGCCTCCGAATTCGGGGCGGAGGAGCTCGGTGAGCCAAAGCCCGGAACAGGACGGAACGAAAAGAGACGATCGGCTCGCAACATGGCGGCTCACGCAGCTTCGGAAGCAGCGCAGGCAACATCGTATGCCATCCCTGCGTTCTCGTCTCAACCTTCGTAGAAAACCCCTTCTGTCTTTATCAAAGGATGGTGGTACAAAGGCTCGCGTGGCATTCAACGAGGTTTTAATAGCTGAAGTTTCTAAGAGGCGCGAAATATGGGACGCCAGTTCGCCAGACTACCGCACAGCCTCCTGAAGTCGGAGCACGAAAACCGCAGTGCATTGCGATCTCCGCGCCCCGCATTCCACCTCATGTGGCTCGTCTTCCGAAAATCGCAAGCTACGATTTTCGCAGCCTCCGATTTCTCTCCGATTTTCGGTTTGTTTTTTTCGCAAATGTGTTCCCGCCTTTATCCCTGCTTTTGTTGTTCTAGAAAGTGCGCGTTCATTCTCGCCCCGACCGCGCTACGCTCCGAAGTTCCCCGCCGAATCTTCGAGATAGTGACTCACTCTAGATAGGAGGCCGCCCGCGACCTTGTCGAGTAAGTCTCGCCTTAGCGTTCGATCCTGCTGTTTCGCCGCCATCGACGCCTGCGACGCTATCCTCTTTCCGTTCTGTTATTTGGGCACAAGTTCGCCTCATTAAACGTTTAAGTTCTTTGGTTATTCTTCGCCTCATCATTTGTCATTCGTGACAATATTACTGCAAAACGATATCGGCAGCGACAGATACTTTTCTACAAGGTTGCAGTACTGACAGCCTAGAAAATTATTGACTTTCGCGAAACCTTCCCTCTAGGAGAAAAGAAAATGAACAAAGAACAAAAAAAAACAAAAAAACAGAGGACTTTTACAATGCATCGGTGTTGTGTGAATGTGCTTCAACACTTCTATATTATCCCAAGCTAAGCCATTTTATTCGACAATGATTCTTCCTTCTCAACATGGCTCATTCTCACTGGTGTTTTTCGGCTCAAGATTTAACCTTTTGGCCGATGTTTCGTCGGTATTTTGTGCCATTCTGTTGGTTCATATTCCAACTGTCACTTCATATTTCCGTGAGCCTTTAATTTTAGTTCCTTAGAATATGAACTAGCAAAAAAGTACTTCTGGGATTCTCTGTCGTCGGTGTCGGAGGCTACAAACTTTGCCCCTTTCCCTAAGCGAAACAATGTGTCCTTTGCTTTAGAGTTAGGAAGGAGAGCTGGCAGATGGCCATTGCAATAAACGGGCTTCTGGCCGGTGCCATTTTTAGCGTTCGTCCGTATGGCGGGTGCTTTGCTAGCTTTCTAAACCGACGAACATGCTCGCGCTGTGCTGTGATGGTCGCACGCTCGGCTATTTCGTAAACATTAAGAACCTATTCACACAACCAGCATAAAGGTACAGTGCCCCTCAAACTTAACGCCGCCACTCGGTTACATCCCGGTTACGCAAATATTGATCTATTGCATGCTACTCAAAGATAAATTGGTCGCTGCAGCTGCTCGAATACCTTCCCCTGGTTGGGTTCTCATCGGGGACGCAAATGTTCACCAAGTAGTTCGACCACTAGATTCAGGAATAGCTCAACAAGTGAATAAACCGGATTATCTAGTGGCGGCGTTAAGTTTGAGGGGCACTGTACCTTTAACCACGGCCGGACTGGAAGCGCGCGCTCTCTTTGTTATCTTACGGCCTTTGTAATCGGGGCAATCGCCACCTCCCGCCGCGATTCGCGGGGGGCGCTGTCACCTCACCCCTGGGCTACCCTTTGCCGTTTGCACAAAGCGCGTCGAAAGTGTATCTCAGCGCTGTCGCAACTTGCGGCCGAGATTTTTATAGCTTTTGACACCTGATCCTTAAGTTTAGACACTCAGCCACTATCTAATACGCTTCTGATGAGCCCGAAACGGTGAATATTTGACGCACATCTTCGAGATATTCGGGAGTAAAAAGTAGGAAGTAGCGACAGCGAATGCAATTGCGGAAAAACTGTTGTCGTCTTTACCTGCGGGACTTCTGTTGCAACTCAAGAACAGGAGGAGACGAGCCCCTTCTACGTGGAGGAACTTAAAATGATAAATAATTCGTGCACTCTCATGACATGTAAGCAGGCCCAGTCTATCTATTGCCGTGGTCTGCATCATCATTTCATAGGCCGCACATGAAGTCGGTCAGCTGCCCTAGTCGAGAATGTAGTAGCCTGTACACTTTTCGCTCAGTAAATTACAGCCTAAAGTGCTTCCTCGAGGGCTTGTGCACATATCCAGCTGATTTTTCGTTTTTGTCCGTGACCGTCTTTGCATGGTTAATCAGAAGTATTCTGAGGAACCGTTGCCAAAACAACCACCTACGGAGCTCGGACACCAGCGCAAAGTAGCTCGAAGGGACTCTCCGAGTGGGGTGAAGTGGGGTGAGGTGGTTGCGCCCCTGGCGGCAAGCAAGTGAACTACATACGGAGATAAAATGTCATTGACCCCCGGCCGATTGCAAAGGCCGTAAGAAGAGAAAGAAAGAAAGCGCTTCTAGTCCGGCCGTGCTTTAACATAGGTCCCTTTGCTATCGGCGAATCAGCCCGTGCTCTTGCATGGCGAGCACACACCACGCGCGGAAGATCGTTAATTGATTGGACGCAGAGAGTAAAGGTCCCTTAACTTTAAGGTACCTTTACGGTCGTGTGAATGGTGTATAAGGCGACATATACATTCATGTATACTACGTTTAGCTTTATTGAAACTGGTCACTGTTCTGCGTGCTCGGCTACCGTAAGCCACTGAGCCTCCCTGCCACCTTGAGCTACCGTGTTTTGTAGCACTAAACTGAGAGCACGTGAACACGGCTATACGACGAGAAACGCATTTTGATGCAATAAAGTACGGCGACTACAGCAACATGGTAAGATCCTTCGTTTTACTCGAACACAACTTAACGTGAATGCTGCCAACACCAAAAGCTCGACCTCCTTGCTCTTGACAGCCACTTTTACGCACAACCACTCGTGTATTGTCTAAAACGGCTCGCTTGGGCTTGAAGAGCCAATGCGGCAGTCTGTTTTAAAGTCAGGAAAGGTATGGACCATTTCCGTTTCCTCTAGTCTCGAGTCTACTGAGTGTAATATAGAGTTGTGCGACAAAATAAGAAAAACAAAAACGTTTCATGCTACGAAATGTAAAAAACGTACATAAGCAAAGTAAAAAAAAAAAAAAAAGAGAGTGATATTTAAGTTTTAACTGCGAACGTTTTCGAATGGCGTGACGGTGCTGTTTGTCCAGTCTGCAGTGAATGCAGAGACAGATAAATTCGGCGACGCATCGGAGATCAACGTCAGCTTCCAGTCATTCTTAGTCAATAACGTTTATACCATAGATACATAAGATTCCTGCATGGTGAACTAGTATATGAATTATTCAGGCCCTCAAAAACGCGTGCGTGCTTGTGGGTGGGACACTTGTGCAATGCATAGGATGGTATTACTACACAAAACAATACAACGTACCGACAAGCTTTAGGCCTACAAAAAGGAGGGAACCTTTGTTACATGATTGAGAACCGAACAAGTAACAAACTCTGTAAATTTGAAACTTGCCCACTGTCGTTAAGGGACAAGACCACTCCGACCGTCAATATTTGTAAACAAGACAATAAAAACGCTCCAAACAAAAACAAGCGGGATATTATTTCTTTTTTGTATATACAACCGCGTACCGTGATCATTACGTAGCACGTACACTCGTTCGATCGCAGGCCTTCATGACAAAATAGTCATCGAATTTTATTGCGGCGGTGCCTAGCGGCGTGCCGTTGTACTCGAAGATGCTATCGTGCTACTGTCTCATTACACCTTGTCCAACCTGCGGCCATCAGCTTTGCCCAGCAAATGAGCGACGAGCGGCCATCTAGAGTGTGTAAACACAAGAGGAACTCGTCAATATTGCGTCCACGGTGCATCGATTCAAAGTGCGGAAAATGTTGGAGCCCATCCGCAATCTCGCGTGAATAAAATGGCAGATGAGCGGTGATAAGGCCAAACATTACCAAACCCTCCCGCGCTCTCCGAAAACGCTCAAAGTAGGTTTAAAATATTCTGCTGGTACAGAAAAAAAAGTAACAGCTTTATGTTTGGATATCTAAATATTTGTAGCCTAACTAATCAGCTATTCCCTGAACTGCGTCGGTCAACCTCGTTAGGAAGAGGTTTTTGAAAAGGGAGCCCTTGACTCGAAGCACTGCACCTCACATTCAGGTGTTGCAGTCCGAACGGTAGGGACGGTTTGCTGGTGAACTTCGGGTATCTGTCCCGGTGGTTCAAATAGCCACTAGAGATATTTCGAGGTCACGTGAGCGGGTCTGGGGTGGCAGGAAATGAAAGTACGGGCGTTCCAAGTAAATGGCGGCCCTAAGTATTCATCCTTGCTTCGATTAGTCAAGTCTGATCTTGCGCGCACAAAAAAGGTGGACAGTCGTGAAATGTAGGGGAAATAAATCGCATTTGTGCACTTCGGGAGCGTCCTATTCTTAAAGTAGGCTGTCTTCAGCGAGAATTCAAGAAAAACGACAGGCAAGGCTTGCGCCGGCTGAACATAATCCGTTGGAACGCTAAGTACTTTCCCACGGAGCCGGTCATCTGAGCTCGAGATCTCTTTTTGGACTGTTTTGATTGCCGGGTTAAACACCAGCATACAGCAGCAAACTCGCCCAGGACGCTATATTTTCGATTCCTACTGTTTTCGAAAATACGCCCTCATTTATAAATCTGCACCCGGTTGGAAACAACCCAGTGAACTTCAGTGTCAAAGGAAATTTCGAAACAAAACATGCATGGAATTGGCTCGAAAACGCGGCGTAACTTTCAGGAAGGCCCATTTTGAATTTCTGTCTTTTTCAACTTTCATTTGAACCGCCGCCTGACATCAGCGCATTCAGTCGAGTGCACTCGTCTTTAGAAAATGTTTACCGCGGTTCCGTTTTCCAGAAGGCGGGGAAGGAACCAGTTCATGGACGCTCTCACTTTGATCATTCGCTTACCGGCGTTACCGTCCGTCTTTTTAGGCACATGGCGAGGAAGTCGCTTCGGACTGCATAATACACCATCCTCGCATAATCGGTGCCAGCAAAGGTCCAAAACGACGTCACCAACATACCGCTCTCTGAAGAGGCCGAATAAACGCGAGACGAACGGTGCCTCGGATATACAAATACCTACATATAGATATATATAATACTGGAACCTTCGAATTTGACTTGCAAACGACAGGCCGCTCTTCCGCTCGATGCTTCGCGAAAAAAGGGTCCCCGATGTAATACGGGCGAGGAGGGTTCGTAACCAATCACCGAGCGGACACGAACCCCCGGCTTGCTGGTCATCCGTCACCGGAACGACCCGTTCGGTATCGAACCTGTGGCCGAGAAGCGAAACCCATGCTCCCCGCCCCCCTCCCTCATTTTGGGAGATGGACCAAAGCCGTTGTACGCACGCAGTTGCACGCTCTGGAAGAAAGCACCGTGTTCACGCTCCCCATTCCCCGCGTCCGTTTAGTTACACCGAGGGGCGATAGAAGTGACAACCGTACTGTATTCTCTGCAGTAAATTGGTTCATTTGTCGGCAGATGCAGTTACACGGCGTCTTCGCTGTACACGACTGGCTGTGCAGGATGTGCGCTTCCTTTCGGTTCATGTGGAAGGAGATCAGGGTAGGGATAGGGCGGGCAGTGGAAGAGCACTCCTTTCACTCCGAAGCTTACAGCCCGGCGGGAACTAGGCGCTCGCCGGAACAATCTACCGCTTCCCTTTCATCACGTGACCCCGTTCTCTGTGCGTAAAGTTGGGCGGGACAGCGATCACGTGGCGAAAGATAAGCGTGCGACTTGTCCAACGAACACGTATAGCTTCCTACACCTCACTGTCGGCATGGCGGTGAGCGAAGTATGGCGACCACGGGACAGTCTCTGCGGTGGATGACGGATGGGTCGCGGCGGGTCCCTTTCCCGCCCACATCCGCGCACGAAGTCGCCACGATGATGGCGTGCCGTCATCCTGCTCGATAAACATCTCGAGTAGCCAATGAAATCGAAAACATCGCTTTTTCCTTTTTCCGTGGTCAGTACCGGAGATTGTTTTTAATCGGCGGGTCGTGTTCGGTCGCCCCTGGCAACGAGGTTTCGATTACGATCGTGTCCCGTCGATAAGTGTCGGGGCAGGTTGACGAATGGGGAAGAGACGACGCCGATAATGAAGGCGAAAGTTGGCTCGTCACGCGGAGGATGATGTCGGGATCGCTTATGGATTTTGGTGCCTTCAGTGTTGACCGCGATAGCGGGAGGTCTTGATGAAAACCTCCGGGATTGTTCCCGCGATCTGCAGAGTAGATTGTGTTGATACTATGTACTAAGCCCTAAATGATCTCCAGCCAACATTTAATTTTCGTTTTTGGCTTTCAGTCGGGTGACAGATTTTGGTATCTAGGGGTGCGATCTTTTGATTCAATTAACCGACTTCAGGTATCTCTTTTCTATTTGCTTCGTTTGGATGTCGTATCTTGACGAAATTAGGGCACATTTAACGGCTACCGTGTTTTTTTATAACCCGGCAGTCTAACACTAGCAGCAAAAGTGTAAAATCGTAGAGTATGTACGGAGATTATTCGGGGTGTGTGGATGTACGCAAGCAAGGAGAAAGAAGCACTGATTTGTGCCCGACAAAAACCCTAGGGAAAGCTATAGAGTTAAATCAGCAGTGTGCTCGCCCACAGTCACCGTGCAAAGCCGTAAATATCCGAATGGACCCACATATGTTAATGTATGCCGGCCCCAACAATCCACGGACAGTTGTAATCAAACCACACAACTACTGTGGGCGCAGAACTGCTAACAATTCGTTAAAATCCGCTATAGTCTACATCTACATAGCAGGCGGTTGAGTTAGTTGTTGACATTGAGGCCACAAAAGACAAGCACTTTAATTCAGAGTTGTGAGCAATACGGAGTTGCGAAGCGCAAAGTATAATCACTGGCATTTTACGCATTTCAATATAACAAAACTTGAAGTGAAGCACATTACTAGACCGACCCTCGAAAAACTTACTATCTACATTTCCATTTTATTCCAACCTGCAAACAGAGCAAGAGGTACAGTCTCCGTAAAAGAAGCATATTTAAGCGCGGCTGAGATACTCGGTAAAATTTCTGTAGCAGCTCTAGAAGGCTTAGCTAACTCCACCATCGCTTTGTTTTTTTCAGCGTTTCGTTGAAAACAAAATTTCATTCTTTGCGAAAACTGCAATCTCGTTTTCGCTCGACGCACGGGAACATTTCGAACCCCTACAGCAATCAGTAAGGAAAAGAAGACAAATGAAACTCGTTCGCTACACCTTCATCGCAAGGCGCTATATCTTTTCTCCGACAATACCGGTGCTGATGTTTCATGGAACAGCAATTACGCGCGAGGGATATCTCCCTATATGGTCCCTCCTTTCTCTCCCCAAGGCTCCAGCCGAAAACGTGCCTACGCAGCCGGTCCTCCTCCTCTCCCACATAATAACCTGGCCGATGCTTTCCAAAACCCAGGCGCGAGCGTGTGGGCGTTTCATTCCAAATTCGTGATTCTTTGTTAAGCTTATGAAATTGTTCCCTTCATACCCCCCCTCGCACGTGTAGTTTTCCCCTCAAACACTCTACCTCCCAAATAAAAAAAAGAACAAAAAAACATTTTTTTTTCCGATTACCCTACACACCAAATCAAACAGAGTAAAGCACCTCCAAACACAAATCCCACAAAAAAAAAAAAAAAGAAGGTATGCTTTCCTTTTTCCAGGCACCATAAATCACCGAGCTGGTGTCAAAAACACGCCATTTAGAACTTTCTCTTTGCCTTTTCCCGCATCCTTCCCGCGTACGGCATGGTCGTTCCCAGGTGTGCCTCGGACGTGTGTACATCTTTATAGCTGTTCTTATATCTTCTTGGTGGATAGTGAGTGTGTTGCAGACAGGCGAATGGATCGACAAAGCGCGGTCCTAGCCGCATAAGGTGAGCATCGGGATTCGCCATCTTGCACCGGACTGCGGATCCTGTACCGTGTACCAAAAAAAAACACAACAAAAAACAACCCAAAACCAGCAGATTATTGGCATCGGAGTACTGGCGTCAGTAATTCCATCGATTAAAGAGTATAGTATTCCGTACCCTTTCCTATGCGTCACGCGTACATGGGCACGTTTTGTGATTGTCGACTTATCCGCTTAACGAATCACTGCTCACTTGGAAGAGACGTGACAGAGGGGTCGTTCAGCCGATCACGTCTACCCACGCATGAAACATGGCGACCGGGTTTAATTTTGTTTTTTTCTTACCGCAGTACCCCGTGAACTGTCGAGTTTAGCTGTATATACACGGTTCCAGTGTTTGCAGATTGTCAGCACAGGCTGCAATTTGCGCAGCTTGACATGAATGTGTTGGTTGCTTTGCCAATAAAGTGAAGCGAGCGTCGTACGTTGTTCTTATTCTGGGCCTTGAAACATACCGAAGAAGAATGAAACCGGACCAATGTGGTCACTCGTGTAGAAAAGAACCTTCGAGTTTCCGCTGACAAGAGGCGAAGCGAGAAATAACATCAAAATAAAGTCATCCGGAAAGGGAGGACAAGGAAGAGGAAAGATAGAGTGCGCGGTTTAGGTTCATGGGAGATGTGGTTTCTGCAATATTTCCATGCTGTATCTTAATCGTGCGTATTTTCATTCACAGTTATGGGGCTTATGTGCACTTTACTGAGCGTCTTCGTTGCCTGAAAGTCATGGTGGCGTTCGTAGGCAAACACATTATGTTAGGGAATGGCGTTTACTACATGGCCGATACATTTTCTTGCCTTGTCTAGGTACTGTTTACTGGAGGAACGCTGGAAATGACTTTTTATTCTTCTAAATATCTTTGCAATAAGCCCCTAAAAGCAACCTCATTGAAAAAAAAAAATCGTAATGATCGTGGTGCAGAGGGCACGAAGCTTGAGCGGCGCGCCCGTCGATTACACTGTCATTTAGTGTCGGCCATGGTCAAGTTCTTTGTTCAGCACTTATACTGAAAGCGAGCTTTCGCTCGCACTCAGTGACGAACGATAGCTTTCAAAGTGTCAAAGGCTAGTTTCGTAAGCCTTGTGCGAGCTCAGTGTAAAACTCTGCTCAACAACAAAGAAAAGTGTTTTATAAATTGATTCCATCGAACACCAGATCTTCACGATCACGGTCAAAATTGTCAGTTAACGGTGCTCAAAACACTTGCCTGAAATCGCCAGTAAAACGCATCTATGAATGTCAATGGGGCTACATGATACAGCGGTACAAACTGCAGGAGGAATTCATTCTCGCCACGAACACCACCAACGTTTACTTTATTAGCTCCTCACTTATTTATTTAATTAAATTCATGACGGATCGGAAGCGCTGCCGAGTAGAGTATCGATAGAAATGAAGCAAGCTAAGACCACTAAAAACAAAATGACAAACGCATGAAGTTTTTTGTTAGCTAAGATATCTCGGATATTCCGGCGATATTTTTTAGTTGCGCGACGTAAACACCAGTCGAAGCCGAAGCGGCACCAAACAAGAAGAATGTAACCGAACGACACAGGTGTTGTGATTACCTCGTTGTACCCCATCGCGACACGTGCTCCGAGGGAAGCCGTCACGTCGTCCACATTCGTGTGGTCACGCAAATAGGATGTTGCAACGTTCACCGGACGTCCTGAAGAGGGTCGTATTTCGTCGGAAACAATTATCCGACTTCCTTTCTTTTCAGAAAAGCCGCGACCTTGCGCTGCGTAGACGGAGTCCCGGTATAGTCTCTTAAACGCGTTCTACGCACACCTAAAAAGAATAAGCAAGGCGGAAGCTCGCTGGTGGCAGCTGAAGAAGCCAAGGTTTGCAGCGGTTCTCCGGCCGGCGGAATCAGAAAGTGCATCCGAACAAGCTACGGTGCGGCCGGCATTGATCCTTTAAAAGGAAATAAACGAACAAAAAGTATGCCTCCACCCACCGTCACTCCTTGTTAGCGCCGGGTCAGCGAGTTCCGTTCTCTTTTCTTGTTTTCCTATTCCCTACATTTCCTTCTCGGCTGTTTCGCTCGCAATAATTAAGCTTTTTTCTCCGAGCATCCCCTTTGCAAACAGAACAAGAAGGAGCCATCTTTTTATCCGGCTATGGCGTATCTATTTCGGGAGCTCGAGCGACAGCGGGCGTCCGTGACGCTCTCTTTTCACCGGGTTAGGAACGCGCCTCTCTGAAGTTATGCTGGCCGGCTTTTCATGCAAAACGCATTGTGTGCACGTCCTCGCTTCAGCTGGCTCTCGCTCGAAGTGGGCTTCGCACAGAGCGGTCGGATTCTTTAGAGCCCGGTGAATAGGTGGACCGTTCGCAGCGGGAAACCAAACGTTTCACGCTCCAACTATGCGCAGGACAAGCGTAACGTCGCGGCTGCTAACATCCGCGAGGCTAAGCGTTGTGTTGAAAACAATTGGCTTTCTCTTCCATTAATTTTGTCGTCCATGTTTTTTAATAGTTTTTTTTGTAGCGTTTAACTTCATTAAGCACTAGCTCTTTTGCAGTAGAAGGTGCTGATTAAATTTACTGAAGTACCGTACAAATGAAGCCAAAATATAGTAAATAAACAATAGTTACTTCTTTTTTAAATTACCCCCTTGTTTCCATAAATCTTGGTATAAAATTGTGTCATAATATACCTATAGCAACAATTAATGAAGTGGATATAATTCAGATAAGCTTCAGGTTCCAATTGTTTTTGCTGGTGAGTTTCTACGGGACGTGGTTCACCCAAAAATATCTAGCCAAAAGTTTATACGTTTTAAACGATAGCGCGTGCTCGCGTTGTGGCGAGGGAAGGTTGAAAGGACCATCGTGATTAATAGCAGCTGAATTTTGTTTCAATCTTAACCTGTTCGGAACTGCAAATGTGTGCATCACTCTCCGGTTCTCTGTGTGACAATTTTGGCACTCGGCGCGAGAAAGCATGGGTTCGGTCACCAATTAAAACAACTGCTCATAGTTTAAGATGACAGTGCTTTAGTTGGAAATTGTGATATCACAAAATATTCAAAGCACGGGGCTGTCAAATTTGACGAAGCCGTTTATTTATGACCAGAGATAATCGGGAGGCAAAAACGTAAAACTGACGGGCTATCGATATGAGTTTTTTTGGAGCCTTCAATAGCAGGATTATTTATTTTATTTTTAATTATTTATTTCAGGTACCCCAACGCGCCCGTCAGGGCATTATAGCGGGGGAGAGGCCAAAAAGAAGAAAAGCAAATGACGCTAGAGCATATCAAGTAAAAATCACGCTAGCCTGCAACTAGGCACAGATCAGTGGAAATCAGCGCAACAAGAATAGAAGGATTAATTATAACCACTAGAAAAGCGGAAGATGAAAATGGTTACCTAGGTCTACCCAACGCTCCTCCGCTTCCTTTAACCCTTTTGACCATGACGTGAACACGAATGCGGTGCATTTAGTCGTGTATTTCACAACCCACGCTATACTCAGCTAAAAAAGAAAAGAAAAAAAAGAGAAAAGAAAACAGGGTTTGAAAAGTCTGCTTAGTGTGGTCTCCTGACCACCGAAAGAACTCCACGGAGCCCACCAACCGAGTGGGCCTCCCCTGTGATCCAAGAACTTGAGCAACATTTCATATCTGACCGAGTCTGAGACCACTTCGGACAAAACGAAACGTTCGATTTCAATCTCGAAGCTCGAAGGACTAAAAGAGTTTCGTTCGGGCATTCTCGTTACCGCCGGGAAACCAGCCTTCAAAAGCAGCCCTATACAGTGTGCCCACATACACTCATAAACCTACAAAACACAAACAAACAAAATCCGCCTCAGCTTTTCGAAGTGAAGTAAACACGTATAGAGTTTCTCAATCATGAAACTCCCCCCCCCCCCCCCTCCCCCCGGCCACCTGTGTCTACCTCCAGCGTCAAAGGGGCGCATAAAACCACACAAACAAATGCGACCAACGCAACAGCAACAAAGTCGATGACGAAGAAACTGAAAAAAAAAACAAAAAAAAAACGCTGCACCCTCGGGAAACATAGTTGCTCTTCGTCGCGTCGTCTCGCTTTAAAAGATTCCAAGAGTGGATGACGGCTTGACAACCTTATTAAGCGAGCGCGCGCACAGATCAGGGAGTCCGCTCACATCCCCTTCCTCCCTCCCAAAGACATCGAACACCTCGGCTGAATTCTCCATCTTGTCGGCGGTGTTTCACTTCTCGAAAGGAAGAGGCAGCCGTGGAGCGCCTATGCACCATTTTCACCTGACGATGGACCGCAACGGACGCAGCTACGAGTCGTCTCAGCCTATCCGGCGCTGCGAACGAGCCACATGACCACACCTCGCGAAGGTAACGTGGCCCACTCGTGGTGCGGGATTGGCTAAGCTGACTCGAAGCTTCCGCTACGGTCCGTCGTGAGATGAAAAGGACTGCGGTGTGTGTCCCGCCGGAGCGACCGTCGGCCGGGGAGCGATCTGGGTGGCGGCGGGGCAGCCGACCTGACTGAGTCCCGACTTTGAAGGAGGCCGCTCCCCACGGAGCGCCCCCCGAGGAAAAGTTTCGAGCAACTTTTCACTCGCGCTGTTCGCTGCCTGCACTTTACTAGGCTCCCTCCTTATTAAGGGCGGCCGCCGTCGTCGATGATGATGTAGTTTTTCTTGTTGTTTTCAATGTTTTTTCTTTAGATTTTTGAGGTGGCAATCGGCCCAACCATGTTTGCTAAGACTGGTGGAGACTACCCCCCCCCCCCCCCCCCCCCCGCTTTCTTGTAGGAGCACGTTGAAAAATCGTGGGCTGCTTCGTGCATCTACGGCGAGCACAACGGAAGACAGACCGCTTTCTCTCGGCCGGCAGCAACCACCTGTGTTGCTGGAATTGACCGCCTATGAAGAAAATCGTCGAGGTGTTCTCTGCCCGATGGTCCGTTTTCGGGAAGGCGCGGAGGGCGACACGGTTAGTTCAAACTCGTGATCTCTAGACTGGTTTCGCCAGCGGCTGCAATTCGGCTTGCGAAGTTTCTATGCAATCTGCCCATCGGTGCCACTAAGTGGGGAAACGTTCTGTTCCAACTCAAACACAGGTGGGCAAGCCACCGCACCACACCAACCTAGAGTTACTAGGACCAACTATATCGGGCACTCTCTGTTACTCGCGAAACATAAAGATGGAAATTTGTTTGTGCGGGAATTACCGAGAATCGATCAATGGGACCCAAATGTTTTTGTTTATTTTTTCCTCCTACCGGCGAAGAAATGCAGCCCGCATTGTTGCGGCAGGTGCAGTTCCGAGGACGTCGAGCCAGGTAGCGGGCAAAGCGGTGAACCAGACGAGCAAACGTTTAGCCGCAGAAAAACTTGTTTAATTACATGGTTGCAGCTGATTATTTGCGAATTGCAGAAATACACACTTGTCGCGTAAGCGACATGAGCGAACAAAATCGAAGCAAAGATTTTCTTTCTCGGAGCACGCTGTTCCTTATATAGGCACACTTCACCTCATGCCCCGATGAGGAGATTCCATGCATCAGGGCCGATGCCACTTACGGCTAAGGTTCAGTTTGTCTTCCGCCCTCGTAAAACACACACACTGTAAAATGCATACACACAGCAACGGGGCTGAGGAGGAAGCGACGGCAGCACCGAAGTTTCGAGGCGGAGTCATTTGCCCCTTTCGAAGGCGCCCACCGTTCCGTGGTATCCCTTAAGTTAAGCACCTGGCTAATGATTATCACATTAAGGGATTTGGTTTCATGACGACGAAAGAGCGCTATGCTGCCGTTGGCGACAGGTGAAGGCCAACTTCAGGAGGATGCCAAGGTAGGCCGTCCCAACATCATAAGCAATCCAATATCGTTCGGCATGTTCGTTTTTTTGTTTCTTTTTTGTTATGTTTATGTACAAATCACTGAATTCATATGGATGCGGATGATAGTCGTGATGATCGTGCCTTATTTACATTCGTAGCAAGTACTTTCAAAGTCTAAAGTGACGATAGCATGTTTTCTTGAACAAATTCACGCGTGTTTGTTCTTGCATCGCTATTAAATAGAGTCCCATCGTCTTAAAATTAACGCCGCACGTCCCCGGTATTATTTGAGTCGAATAAGTGACAAGTGAATATACTGAATCCCGCAAGGAAGTAAACGCAGGAACGTGTACTAGCAACAATAAAAAACCAATTGTGAACGAAATTAAAAAAAAAAATTGTGAGTTAGTGTAATTGTGTTCATTTTGTCAAGGAGCTGGTACTTCATATACCTTCAGTGAGTTTTCCTTCATGACTGATGCAAAAATACAAATTTCTAGAAATTATTCAAAAGCTTTATTACCAAAAAAAAATACTAAATAAAGTTTGTTTTTTTGTCTTTTTTTCGTGCACGCCAGTGCCGGTTCATACCATTGCCTTAAACGAGTTTTCTAGCTTCCTATGACTACCTTTTAGAATGAAACCACGGCGCTCGACAAATAGCGAACGAGCACTGCTCACGCACTGGCAGAGGTAGAACGGCGAGGCGTCTCTATCGCACGGCCGGCCCCCAGCAAGCGCTCGTTACGCTTAGTCTTCGCTGCGTGCGCGCGCTGAAGGCTCGCAAGACGACGAAGAGGTGTCCAAGGTAAGAAGCTCGCGCTGGGCGGGGACTCCTCTGCCGTTCTCATCCTGCCAATGCCACTGAGCATCGTTCTTTCCCTGTGCGCAAAAGCAGTTCTATCATAAAGGGGAGAGATTAGAGTGCCTCAATGTCCTTCTGTTTAGGATGATGCCATCGTTTGTAGTACCCGATGCCGACAGCACGTGCTCACAGGAAAAATACAAAGAAATCGCAAGAAACAAAATGTCGCTGTAGCACAATCAGCGCCACGAGCGCGTGCAGTGACACGCTCTTTCACGTGCGTGAGAACAAAAAATAAAAATAAGCGTTCGAAACAAAATGGCCAGATGTCATCACCCCAAGCAAAGCGCACATGAAGGCACCCTAGGAGAGATGTACGTGGGCGCTCACCTCTTAAACTCGAATGCCCGAAGGAGCGACCACGCGATCGGATGCCGATTGCATTGCGGCGACGTTCATCGCAGGATGAGATGACGCGATGCTCTTATTAAAAAAACTCAGCCGAACTCCCACGAACTCACCCGACGTCAAGCTAGGAATCGGCACGTGCACCTTTCCGGGATACCGGGACCTTGCCGTCTAAGTGAGCAGGCTCGGAAAAGGCGCGATCGAAATCAATAGTTCGAGTCACCAGACGGAATTCCACGATGCTTAGCACAAGATGAAACGGTGCTTCTGGCTCAGTGACTACCGGCTCGCTTGTTTATTGTCGAGTTTTAGAACATCGTGCGCAAGAGTATTTTTTAAGAGGAAGAATAGCGTTTTCGCCCTACACATCGCGACACTGTTAGCGCGAACACGACATCGGTGCATTTTCGCATTTTACTTCTAAATAGTATTAGCGAGCGCAAAATTTTATCGCTTACATTATGGAACTAAATGAGCTCTTCCCATAGCAATAATAACTTAGATAACATCCCTCGGGTTTCAAAGAGAAAAACTGGAGAAACCGGCGATCGCTTCTTCGCGCTAACAGTTTCGCGCTCTGTACATCAATCCAAACAGCGGTGTGGCCTCGGCGTATCCGCGGTTGTAAAGAACGCTACACTTTTGTGTACGCAAACGTTTTACCTACGCTATCGCAATCGTACGATTGCTGTAATTATGTTGTAGTATCTACTCTTGTTCGAACTTCGGCTAGTTCCACTCAACGTCCGTTGAGGATTCTATGAACAAAAAGTAAAGTTTCAGGCTCCTGCGCATAACGTGGAAACTAAGAAATACTTTTGATATTACGTTTCGTGGTGTTTCCATCATCCATCCCCCCCCCCCCCCCACACACACACACACACAAACTGGGCTCTATGAACCATGTCACCAATACCTCACGCCAAGTTTTCTGCCACGTTTCCAAATTTAAAGAACAACTTGGCAGCGCTTTTGCTCTTTTTTTTTTTTTTCTCTCTTCTCCTCCGCGAACACGAAACAAGGTCGTCGCGACCATATAAAAAAAAAAAAAAAAATGAGGAGGCCCCATCTTCGGTAGTTTCTAAACTGTTTTGGATTACCGCAACGGGACAAACGCAATAACGAGACAATAAGAAATAATAATAAAGAACAAGATGAAGCTTCTTGGCGCCCGAAACACAGAGAAAGACGCAGTCAACGACACACACGGCATCACACGAACCGCTCCTCGGGACGACAAACTTCCAAGGCAAGCTTTCCTCTCCGTGAGGCGCTCGCTCTCTGGACGCACAACGGAGTGGCGAATCCGAGGAGCGAGGAAGAGGATGCCACGCTCTCCTCATCCCAGAGAGAGATCCAGGGTTCCAGAGAGGAAGCAAAAGCACTCAGTCGGCGGAAGTCCGCGTGCCCTCGCCGTCTCGGCGCAGCGCCTTTTGTTGTACCAGCGCGCTATTGGCGGCGGAGGGCATTCTTCGGTGGTCGTTCAAAAGAGATCGAATGGTGGAGAGCGCCCGCCGCCACAACCGCCGCGCCCCGCCGAAAAGCTCCGTGGGCGCAAGCAAACAGCTACGATGTTATTCTCCCGTTCCTCGGCTATTCTCGAAGAACAGTCGAGCTTCGGGCATTCTCTCGATCTCCTTTTGTTTTCGGGTGCGGCGGTCGACCAAGCGGCCCTGCCCCGCTCGCGTAAAACTGCGTAGCGGGTTCGAAAAATTCTTCATCAGCATTCCTGGGCCGGCGCGTTTTCGGAGGTCCGAGCGGTTGTAGATCGGCCGGTTCTGTCGGCGCCGGCGGTCGATGGTTTGAACTTTTGCAAACGAAATTGCGGGGACTTGAATGTTTTTGTTGATGTTTTGTTCGTGGGTCGTGCTCGAATCGATGCTTCCTTTGTAGTCCGCGTAGGAAAACTTTGGAGAATGGGAAAGGCGGCTGAAGGGCTCCTCGGGAATATTCAGGTAACGCGTCTTCCCTGGTTTGCGTCCTGCCCAGGGGAATGTTTGCTTGTCTCGGAGTCGACGATGCACACGCCCCTCCTATATTGCGTCTGGATGGTCGACGAAGATTACATAAGAGGAGTTGTTCGTTGTTGTTTTTGTTTTGTTTTTTTTCAAGAAAAGAACAACAAAAGTAGCGTTTTCTTTTGCAATTGCGTTAGATATATATAACCGGTATTTTCATCTCTTTTCTTTTCTTTTTTTTTTTTTTTATGAAAGCGAGGGGTTGAGATGAAGACGAGAAACAAGTGGCCGGTAGTAAAAAAGATTGCGCTTAATATTTAGATTTCAGCTTCTCTCGTCGATCTCAAATTTTGTTTTATTTGAAATAATTCACTTTATCTGCATAAAGGCCTGTTCACACATACAGCGAAGCGCTAAGTTAGCGCTACGTGAGCGCTCCAAGAAGCGCTCATGTGGCGCTTCCTAGCGCGTGACTTAGTTCTACATTGCGCGCGATTAGCGCTTCTGCAGCGCTGCAGTAGCGCCTTGTTTGCGCTTCAGTAGCGCCGTGTTAGCGCTTCAGTAGCGCTTCTTGTACCGCGGTGCTGCGGACTAGCGCCTGCATTGCGTTTCCGCTTCCTGTGGTTGAGCCGCCCAGAAGAGCCTTCTGGGTGTGCGAAATCTTTCGCCACCGAGATACCGACGGGCACCCGGCGAACCTTGTTTATAGGCTGAGGGACTCAGACACAGAGCTCTTTCGAAGGCGAAAATTTTTAACCGCGTGTCTTTGAAATTAGGGTCACGCATTTTGAATAGAAAGCGATGAGGTCGTACCCAATCAATTAATCGCTCAAAGTCCATGACTCTGGATCGCCTACCCGACCCTTTGCTTGGAAAGCGGCTGTTTTAGTTCCTCTTCTTTCAATGCCAAAAGAAAAAACACAACAAAGTAATCGCCGTGCACGCGCTGTTCCGCAGCAGCACGCACGGCACAAGGAGCGTGAGAGCACTAACAAAGCGCTTCTGTAGCGCTAACAAAGCGCTTCTGAAGCGCTAACAGAGCGCTACATCACGCGCTAAGAAGCGCCACATGAGCGCTCCTTGGAGCGCTCACGTAGCGCTAACTTAGCGCTCCGCTGTATGTGTGAACCGGTCTTTAAGGTTCCTATATTTGCGCTGACTGTGCCATCAAAAACATATAAAGTGTACTCCCTTTTTTTTTTTGTTAGGCCCTTTTTTTTATTTTCAAGTTAATATGGCGTCCTCGCATTGGATTTTGGAATACAAGATACAAAATGTAATAAAAAATCAGAATGCAGCAACTCTGAAGTACCGGTAATTCTGCGTGTGTGGCAAACCTGCATTTTCGCTCATTAATTCACCGTTGAAAAGCTCTTCAAATAGAAGAGATAATTCCATCCGTTTGTTTATTATTTAGTTTACCACTAGCAATAAATATTCATGATAGCAATAGTGTGAGAATAGAGACTTTTTGAAGAATCATAACCACCTTGCTCGGTGTAAACACCTTAAAATATATACCAGCAAAAGGACTGCAATTGTAGCACGATATTTCAAATCATTGCTTAGCCTTGACCGATATCTTGAATAAAACAATCAGAAATCTAAAGCGATCATTGATACGAAGCTTTTCCAAAAAGTGTTATTCAACTTAGCGAATAACACTTTCTTCATGAGTTCTGCTCGAAGGCGGTGTTCATGTCAGCGAACGATGTTTACGTTACCGTAACCAAGATGGCTTAAAAGAAGGTAAATATCGCCACGGTGACTCGTACAATAACCGATGTGATTGTCGAAAGCAGGAAACTGCCGCCATGGTGAGCTGTGGAATAACCGAGTAGACGCCACCCTTGCAGCCGAGCGCGTACGTTCAGCAGCATACACTTCAGGCCACCCAATTTGCGTTTCTCCGCAGCAAACAGCAGGAATGACCCCTAGCATGTCGCGACGACGTCACGGGCGAGCCACGTATCGCTTCAGAGCGAGGCAACCGAGACAAAACTAGAAATGTACCCTCGCTGCTTTCAATCCCGAATACAACCCGGCCAACGTAAGACCTCCACGAAGACGTCGCGGCCGCTAATGAGTATTCCGCGTCGGCATCCAGGCCCAGTCCCTCTCCGGCCGCATCCCCCTCGTCCCTGCGTGTGGTTGTTTGCGCGACTGCGGCCAGGCCGCGTGGGTGACCGGGGGAAGGGGCGACGCCGGCAGGGAGCGCGGGAGACCCATCTATCATGCGGGGAGACACCCGCAGCTCTGCCGGCCGGAGTATCGGTCCGGAAGACGGCCGCCCGCCGAAACCCTTCCGAGAAAGGCGAAACCAGTTAAAGGCCCAGCAAAAGGGCCCATAAAGAGAAAGCAGTACGAGTCGATCGATGCGGGATCAGAGCCGGACGCCTCTCGCGCGAGGCCGCTCCGGCCCAGGGAGCCCGGTTTCCGATAGCGTCCTAGACTTCGCCTTGGCTCAGGGCTGGACCGAGACGGAGGCCGCAGGGAAGGGGTAGGATCTGATCTGGGGCTGCCCCGAAGGCGCTGCGTGTAGTTATGCCTAGTTCGGCAGCGCAACCGCCACCCAGTCGGACAGGGATCGTGTCAATCCACTGCAGCCGATCACTCCACCCAGTTGGCGTCAAAACGCTGGTTTTGAGCTAAACAATTTGAGACATCAACAGTCAAACGAAACGAACTGAGTAATGCTCATTTTGAACAAGAAGTTTCAGACGGTGGAGCAGAAACGAGGGCAAACATACGAGCGTGTCTAGAAATGTTTTTTTTTTTTTCTTCTTCTTTCGTTTGCTCGTGTTTATTGGCGCGCAAACGCCGACGAAATTCGGTGTTGGCGCGCTCTTTGACTCTGTCAAGTACATATTAAAGTTGGCTTCGTTATGCTTTACAATTTAGTTATCATGGTGGAATCACAGCAAGTATGACAGCTAATTATCCTGTGATCTGGCTTTTACTCGCGTACCGCAATAGCCGTTTGCTAGCAGCGGGACTCATGATACCCAGATTTGAATTTTATTGTTTAAAAACAGTCTGTGTACCGTCATTTTCAGCCTTCTAGGCCCACCAAGGTAGTGCGAGAAAGCCTCGGTACCTCATTGTTCTCGCGTCTACGCGGGGGCCTGCCTCTGTTCTGGTCCAGCTAGCAGCGGATACTAGCGGAGCGAACGAAAGCCTCCTTCGCGCGTGTGGCCACCCGCCGTGCTCCGGCCGACCGAGGTGAAGGTCTCTGAGGCTCTACGTTTTAAGTCACGATAGACCGCGAGGAACGCTACGTGGCATCCCAGCCGCTCGAGCGCTCGGAACGCAACACGTGACTAGCTTTCTGCGAGTCGCGCGTCACACTCACACACCACTGGTTTGATTCCGATGGCGTGTAGCCAACAAGTAACGATGTTACTCATTACCAACGCTTACTACTACTACTACACGTTAGGTTTCGTCAGTGAGGTACTAAAGTAGTCGTCAGAATCCGGAATGACTGACGAGTAAAGAGTTTTAATTACTATACTTCGTCTCAGCTCATGTCTAGACGCCTCCGACGTTATAAGGTACTCCCGAGCGCAAGTTCGTCTGCTTCTTGCACAGGGGTTGCAATGATGTCAGAACGGCAAGCTGTTACTGGCTAATTGAATAATATAGTGGGTAGACTTCGAGGCGTCTAGCATTGAGGTCTACCTTTCATCTCGCCAATCAAATCCAATCAGAGCTAGGCGCCATTCTGACGTCAACGCAACTAATAAACATCGCTTCAACAGCATCCCGCACAAGAAGCGGACGACGTGCTTACCGCATAGACCTGTAGCACTCAAGTTCTGAGCAGCGCCCCTGGCGAGAAGCATGAGATATTTTTTGTAGGTCGCGCTTCCACTGTGCGTGGCGTTGCGTCCTTTCAAACGCTCTGCTAGTGTGCGTGAACCACGAGCAGACGCTGAGGGAAGCTGGCAGACGCAAGTTTGCGCCCGTGGAAGGTACATTATGGGGCGCTAGGACGCCGCTTCAAGTCAGACATAGCCTCCTCTATACTCACAAAGCCTGGCAGCTTGACGACGGAACCATAGAGTGCCCGGTCGCAGATTTGGAGCGCTAGGATTTGGTAGCACGGAGCATCAAAGAGCCATTTCTCGGGGAGTCTGGACTTCAGCGCACAGCTTTTGCAGCGGCGAGGACCCGAAACACACTTGTTCGCTCGGGAGAAGTGTGTTTCGGTGAATCGCCGCAGCGGAGCGCTAATCACGGGGCTCTCCCCTCATCCGTTGTCTACCACTCCACCTTTTCCGTTTCGACGGCCACTTCTCGTGTCGATCTGCCAAGTCCTGTCAGCAGGCACGTAGCCAGGATTTTGTTTCGGGGGAGGGGGGGGGGGGCGCCCATGACAAAATGCTGTATGACGGGGAGGGGGGAGAGGAGGCCCCGGCAATAGGAAAGATTTCGGGGGGGGGGGGAGGACCCCATGCCCCCCCCCCCCTTCCCCCCCTGGCTGCGTGCCTGCTTGTCAGTATATAGAAACTTATGCGTCAGCAATTAATGGTCGTGTCTGGCGGACGCTAGCAGAGGCGCCACTTTTGTGGTCGCGTCTCAACGCTACAGCGCTCCCTGGCCGAGAAAAACAGGCCTCCTCTCAAGCAGCCTCAAAAA
This sequence comes from Ixodes scapularis, assembly GCF_016920785.2. Lineage (NCBI taxonomy): Eukaryota > Metazoa > Arthropoda > Arachnida > Ixodida > Ixodidae > Ixodes > Ixodes scapularis. The sequence goes on from NW_024609835.1 coordinate 226,063,333, forward strand.
CACAAGTCACTAGGTCTCCTTTTTTTTTTTTTTTTTTTTTGTGCAGCGATACTAGAAAACGTACAAAAACTGTCTGATTGGTTTCATCAGCTCGTAGCGTCAGCTGTGTCTGAACTCAAACGAAGTATAATATACCAACTTTGAAATTCAGATTGGCAACTTTGATCAATACCACCACCTGAAAGTAAGGCCCCTGCGCCAAACTAATGGTGGCCTTAAACTGAGGAAGGAAGGAGATGAAGATACTACAAATCGGAGGATATATAAGGCCTGTACGTTCGAGACGTCAGTTATTAAACGCAACTATTGCGCAAGCGATTAGTTCGGAGTGTGGTCCAATCAATATCAGGGCACGAGTTTGGCTCTGATGCCTTTTGATCAGTGGCATCACTTGGGGGGTGGACCGCCCGGGTGCAGAGCTCAGGGGGGTGCAGTTGGGCAGTGAAAAAAAAGGGGGGGGGGGGGGGCGGTCGCGGCGGCTACTACGGCGGGTGCCGCTTACCCTATTGACGTCAATGCTTTTGATGGGGAAATTTAATCGAGGCTACTTTGTACTGGTCAATATCGTGTTCACACCATCGAATGTGAAACAAATCAATAAAGAATTATCAAGCAATAGAAGAACCAATTCTCATGTGCCTTAAACGTGCTAAAGTGGCGGTGCCCAACGAAATACAATTTCCTTATCGCCATTAGCTTGTCGATAGTAAAACTACTTTTACAGCCTCAAGATGGCGCTGAAATTCGAAAAGAATCTATTCGGGGCATCTTCAGTGAAGCTAGGTAACTAGTTTCTTTCGGTAAATTAGTCGCGTTTTCGGTTCCTCGTATGTGCCAACACTCCATAGGGACCTCGGTGCACCCTGGAAATGTGAAAAACTAAGAATAAAAGAAATCGTGTAACAAAAACGTTGTAAGAGTTTGCATCCGCTTCGTTCGCTACCAAATTATAACACTGAAATCCAAACCTACGTGAATTCTAACATTGGAATTTTAAACCTTTGCAAGGGCTCCAATCTCGAAACTTGGCGAAAAAGTCCCGCGAGGAACTCAGCGAGCCAGATTGACCGTCGCAGCGCAAATACTAATGTATTTCTCGTTCTTTCTAAAATTCATCGACGTATTTATTTTTCGTCCTGTTTCTAGTTTTAGGGCGGTGACGAATCTCAATAAAGCGTCCGGTTTTGACAAACAAACGAGTAACGCTCTTTCGCTACTCATATTACGAGCGCAAAGCTTTCAGGTACGCTATTCTAAAACTAGCTACTCTATATAATAAAGTAGCTACAAGCTTTGCCCACGCAACGAACTAACGTTGATGCCATTGCCCACGCGCCGAGCCCAAGCCGCGTTTCGGATTGGCAAACGGCGACGACGCTAGTCCATTGCGTAAGCGAAGCTTTTGTGTAGGCTATTCTAAAACTCGGTATACTTATTTTCGGTGGCTGGCGTAACGCTGCACGTATAGCGTCCCCGCGCCATCGTGAGCTGAGCACGCGGCGGGCCGTCGGCCGACGCTGTTCCTCTCTCCACCCCCGGCGGTTCCTCTTTCGATCTCGCCGTGTGCGGGATGACTCGTGGGTCAGGCGGGTCAATGGCGGCCTTAGAGGCAGAAAAGTATACGCGATCGTGAGCGTGCGCGCTCCAAACTCGCTGATCCCGAGATGCAGGCCGGCCGAGGCGAGCGTGCCTTCGGATAAGGGGGGCCCTCTTACGCTCGCTCGCACGTCGCCATGGACCGCGATGGACGCTACCATCCACCATCCGATACCGCGTGTCTGTGTCACGTGACCTTGGAGAGAGGCGCAGCGATTTGAGGGGCTCGTGATCACGTGATCCATTTGGGGCGATGGACTGGTCGGGAAGGATCGCATAGCGTCCGCTGCCGTCCATTCGGAAAGAGAAAACGGATTATGGTCTTCTGGGGGGGTTCGAAAGCGAGACGGACAAACCTCCGCCTCGTCCGACGCCCGCACAACCGCCGCCCGCCGACTGGCCCCTCTGGCGTGAGGTGCGCTGCTGCGCTCTCGAGGGGGGGCCATCTATCAGGCGCGCCGAGGTATAAAAAGCGTCGTGGTTTGTACGAATTCATTTATTTTTTTTATTTTTTTTATCGTGGTGTAGCGTTCCGGAAAGATGAGGTCTCTGTTGCTGGTGGTGCGGTTTTGTTGTTGTTTCCGTTTCCGCGTTGCGGTTTGGTTGGCTCCGCGCGCACGCTCAGTTTTGCGTGATGAAGACGTCTGGCCCGTAACGTTTTGTATAAAAGGAGCGGCTCGGGCGCCGCCCTTTTCTGGTCGTAATTAACTCGGCTATTTTCGATAAAAAACCTTTTGCGTGTCGGCTTCTTTTTTTTATTAATATTTCTTTCTCTGATTGCTTTGTTGTCTGCGCTTGACGAAAGCTGCTTCAAAAATTTTATTTCGTCCAATCTCTTTTTTTTTTTTGCGTTTGACAGAATGGGAGCGAGAACCGTTTTCTGGGAAAATTAGAAGGCGCTCCTTCGGCTTTTTGAGCAGTCAAGTGGGTTGATACGACAGCTCGCGATCGAGCCAGCCTCCAGAAACCTAGGCTGCTCGAAGAGCCGAGAAATATCGTCCTTCGAGTTGAAAGGTGAACGTGGTGCTACGTACGATCAATAGCGATACCTCTATACGACCAGCTCCCATTCCTCGTGTGACAAGACTTGCGAATAAGTGGGGACGAGCATGCCTACTCTGTCCGTTACAGCCCTTCCTTTTATAAATATCCAATTAGCGACAGTTTTCTGCGTTAGCTGCCGGCTTTCCGCGTTTCATACTTTGCAGGCGTTTCACCGACCACAACTGCAAGGCTGGCTTAAGACGGAGCAACTTTTATCACAGTTATACGCGGCGACACTGAGACAGATGCATCTGCAGCCTTGCGCCGAATCTCGTCGAGTTTCAGCGTGCTTGCCACTGGGGGGTCCAGTAGAAACGACGTCATGCGAAGGAATTGTCTGCTAAGTGGTATCGCAGCACCTCGATTCCCTACGTGTGTGCCACCGTCATCACTAAACGTTTAATTTTCTCCCGATATTTAGGCACAAACGTACCTCTTAGATGTCGTTTTTTTTTTATGATCTCTAAATGGCATTCAAGAACACTACCTCATGTCCTTAAAACCCTTTAGTTGGAACGAAAGAAACCCATTTAATGCAAACCAAAACAAGGTCAAGTCATTAGCTATCACCATCATCAACACCACAGAGAGATCGCTAGAAAATATTGCTTTACTGATCGACTTGTGCCGCTCCAAGCCTCTTCTGAGTTGTTCGAGTTTCCCGCCAGTTTTTATACGAACCCGATTAGAGCAATCTATGTGGTAGCGCGACCGCTTATTCCCGACGTACGCGACTAGAAGCGCCGCTGGGGTCGCAACTCACGGTTAGCCAAACACTCGCTGTGACGTTTTTATCTGGATTAATATTTCTTCTATCGAGGGAAATCAGCGCAACGTCGGAGTGTCTACCGAGACAACGCTGGTTTAAGAAGGCGAAGACTCCGAGCTTCCATCGTTATTTATACACCTTCCGGTTCGCAACTGGAGTTAAGCAGTCAGAGATTACAACTCTTGAGGTCACGGACGGGAAAGTTCTGGTCGTGACGTCACGACCGGAGAGCTTGAGAAGGCGCCACCGAAACATCTCGTGTGTGGCGAGAGTCCCGATCTCCTAATTGTCGATTCGCGGCCAACGTGATTACAACGTTAGCCGTTAAGAACGCCCAAAAAAAGATGAGGAGAGTGAACATTACAAACCACACGAACACGTTCTGAGTTTTAGGTTTCAGTGTGCGCGCATGCGGTTGTATGCATTTGAGGCTTTCACAAAGGTTTGACTCGTAAAAAAACTAAGTGCAGCTTTTTTTTTTTTATGCTATTCTAATAATCTTGATGAACACGCGAAACGCGTACGCGTGTTTCCTGTGCTGTACTGTAGTTCGTTTCCCTTTATGTACGAGCGAAGCGTAATCTGCGAGCACCAGCGAGTTGCCCCGACCGGGGTGGATCCTGCGGCTTTACCTCGAACCGTGCACCGAGGTGGGCTATACAAGACGTCCGCTGCTCGTCGTGCAATGTGTGTCAAGCGTCTCTTCCTCAAGCATACGCCACTGAGCGCCGAGAGAGACTCAAACATTATTGTTAAAAGGCACAGGCGTTGTCTTCGAGCACGAACGAGTACGAATAAATTAATAAAATACCCAAGCCAATAACTAACCAAAAAAACAAAAACAACTTTTCTTTAAAGTTGTAATGCGTATATTAGAACGCGCCAAAATCTCCTCCATACCCCTCACTGACGCCAGCCAGTGTTCTTCCGAAATGGCAAACGGTCCTCTAGCAAGGTACACGTCGCGCTGACGTCTCTGGGAAGTGCGCACACTGCTTACCCGCAACAAGTACGAGCCGGGCTGCGCGCGCAAATAACGCGCCTTTATCCGAGCGAACCCACTAAACCATTGCCCGGCCCAGCACTCGCGCGCTTTTGGCTGCGTCAACGCCTTTCTCTTCAACGACACGTCCTAGAACTCGTCGTGGCTACTGCGTGTCCCGGCTGGTCTACATTCGCGCACCCCAATGACACAGGGCCCATAGCACACCCCATCATGGCGGAAACGTTACACGGCGCCAGCATCGCTCAAAATGGGAGCACATGGGAGTCTTTCTTGCAAAACGTCTATAGAGGAGCACGCCCGTTTGTCGGGCAGGCTGAAAGCGGTCGTTCGATCTTGTAGCCTTTGTTACGTTAGCAGAAAACACTCAATAAACAAAATTAAAAGAATAATATCGTTGTAATAATTCTAACAAGAAGGGAATGAAGCGGAATTCTATTCACACTAGAAAGAAAAGGGGAAAAAAAAAAAAAAGGCAGGCACTCTTAGACTGGAACTTGTGTTAGCGTACAATTTGCGGAAAAAATGAGGACCTCCAGTTGTAGCTCGGATTTCCTCGAAAATAACAAATTGCTGGGACCACCACTTCCGTAAAGCTCCTAAAAAACTAAAAAAAAAAAAAAAAATACATATTAAAAGACTAAACGAGCCTCACAGTCGGTAGTTCTGGCGGAGAAGGGGACGAAGCGGCAAGAGGGGTAGCGTGCGGAATAAGAGGCGTCGTGCACGCACGACCGCGCAGCAGCAGCCATGCAAATAGAACAGCGTCTGTCGGTCAGCGTCCAGATCGTCCCCCCCTTCCTCCCCCGGCCGGCCGACAGCTGCCAGGCCGACTTTGTCCGCGAACTTGACGCCCGGCCGCTCGCACGATCGCGTCCTTGCACGGGACCCCGATGCATGCCAAGTGATCGACCGTCTCGCCGCCAGTACACTTGACCGTGAACTCCACGACGCGCCCCAGTGAGAACAATGTGTTGCGGCGCCCTACGAGGAGTGAGCCGTCCCCGATAAATATGGATCGCGCCCGAGGGGCCCTAAATGTTCGCGCTCGCGTGGCAGAAGGGGCGTGGACCTGAGGGCCGTACGGAGCAGTCCAAGAGGGCCGCGTACATGTTTATCGTCGTGTTTCATGGTCTTTTGTCTGGCGTTATTCTTCGCGAGCGTTCTATCTCCCACAGTTGCCGGGAGCTTAGGAAAACGCAGGGCGCTGCTTCCTGTGTGCACACTTCTCTCTCTGTGATTGGTTCTTTGGCAATTGTACCGACTAATGTCACAGTCTGATTGGCTGTGGATCGATAATAGATGCGCGAGACTCGCCGCGCCCAGCGATCGTTACGCTGTCAGTGACTATGCGGAGCGCAAGTTCGTCTGCTTCTCCCGGAGAAGTTGCGGTGACGTCAGAACGACGCTGAGCTACGATTGGCTCCGGTTGGAAGGAGAACTGGTAGACCTCGAGGCAGCTAGCATTGAGGTCTATAGACCTCAATGCTAGCTTTGATTGGAAGCCTGGTGGGTATACCCACTATGCTTCCAATCAAAGCCAATCGGAGCTCGGCGTTCTGACGTCCCGGTAACATCTGTGCAAGAAAGCAGGCGTAACATCTGCCATAGCTCCCGTATAGAGACAACGCTGGGGTCTGCATTGGATTCAACTTTCATTACAGAAATTCCGAGGCGGTCAACGGCCGAACAAGTGAAGGTTAATCTCCTATTTTATAATACCGAGGAATAGAAGCAATATCTAATTCAAGAACGAGAAAAGAAGAAAAATATTGAGAGAAAGAGAGCCAAAGGACGTACATTTAAACACAGAAACACGCGTCAGACGTACAATAACTGTCCGGGTGATATTTTAGAAATTTTTGTAATATATATATATATATATATCGATATACATGAAGAAGCCATGTTCTCGTGAGGAACATTCACGTGTATATGAGCGCCTTAGCTAGATGATTACCAGAGATAAAAATTTTAAAACCACAAGGCGTGCATATTGCCGAGATTTCACTATGGTAATTGCCACAGCCGCCAATGTCACACCGAAACAAGCACGTGGTTAAGATTGTTTTCAAATTTATTTTATACGCAATTCACAACACGCACATCAAATAATAAAAAAAATACAATTATGTATTTCTATGCAAAAGTAATTTACGAAACACGTCAAAATAACACGTTTTAGAGACACGTTCACAAATTATTTAACAAACAACTTTATGCAAAACGTCGCAAAATATATTAAAATGTGCGTCTTAAGAATCAACTTACGAATATATATCAACATATTTGGTTAGCCATCTTTGTGGTTTTGTTATTAGTTCGGAAACGTAAGAAATTTCTCTAAAAGTAGGAAAATTCCACTACAATATAAAAGAAGCCGTCCTTTATTTCTTTTGAACTCTCCTTAACTCCTTGCAGCAACTTGAACTAACTTGTGATGCCAAAATACTGAGTAGCATATGACGTCCTATTGAGAAAAGCGACGACAAACCTTCACTCAAATTCAGCTAGCTTGTCCTTGTAATAGGGGCTTTGCCGCACGACTTCGGCTCCAAGAGATATTCTCTAGAACCGGCGAAGGGTGCATGTAGAATGTTCCTGCTTTATTGCAAAGCGTAGAAAGCCGTCATAACTTAAAACCATGGGATTAGGAAGAATAAAGAAAAACCAACAACACTGCACAACATCTCAAGGACAGCTGAGTTTATTCGACCATACCAAAACAAGAAAAGATCGTGAAAACAGAAGATTATGTCGCGAAGGTTGGGCCAGACGTGGCTTGACAGGCTAAATCCCTACAGCACTAGACACGCTTTCGACAACAAGCATCCACCGCCAAGCAACCGCAAAGATAATCTTCGTCAATGCTACGAGAGTCGACTATCTTCCTAGTTTCAGTGTGTTAGGTTTGGGTGTTTCATAACCAGCTCGTCCTCGTGCACTCACTTCTCAGAATGTCATACTGTCCCAAGTTTTGTTTTATCGTTCAGTTTCTGTGTGTTGTCTCCTCAAGTACCCCCCTCCCCCTTTATTTCTTAAGGAGTGTCGGCGGACGCCTTGCTGCCTGCAGCTGCGAACAGTTTGAATGGCAGATTGCCTTCAAACCCAAGCGCGCCCGCAAGGAGGGTCAGTCACCGCGCAAACAAAGCGAGAAAGTAGTATCTGAGGTGTAGCTATCTTGGTGTTCAACATCGTGAGGTGGAAAACAAACAGCATTGGCTTTTCATTTCAAAGTATCAATGTGTAACGTAACGTACAAGGAATACCGATAGAAGTTGGTAACCACAAGGACGTCTTTTTGCTGCCTTTGTTTCACCACGCTAACCAAACATTTGGAGCTTGGACGGAGGCATTCAGAAACTCCCAGATTAGCATTTGGAGAGAACGTGTCAAAGAAGACTTCTCTCGCTTTGTTTATGCAGTGACTGACTTTCCTTGTGTGCGCGCTTTAGTTTCAAGGAAAAGTGTCATTCATACCGTTCGCAACTGCCAGGCGTCCGCCGGCACTCCTTAGGAAATAAAAGAGGGGGGGGGGATGAGGAGGCAACACATGGAAACTGAAAGACAAAACAAAGTTTTGCACAGTATGACAGTCTGAGAGATGAACGCACATAAATGCGCTGGTTGGGAAACACCATAATGTAACACCCTGAGATTAGGAAGTTGATCGATTTTCGTAGTATTGACGGAGATCATCTTTGCAGGCGTGTGGCGGGGATGATCGTTGTCGAAAGCGTGTCTAGTGTTGTAGGGATTTAGCCTGTCAAGCAACGTCTGGTGATATCTTGGCGACGTCAAGTTCTGTTTTCTTGATCTTCTTTTTATTTGCTGTGGTTGAAAAAACTCAGCTCTTTTTGAGATTTTGCGTTGTGTTGTCGGTTTTATTTAATATTTTCGTTTTATTTAATAATTGTTTAATATTTTAATAATTTTAAATATTTAAACAATTAGTAATCTTTTCAAGACCTTGGGCATACACTAGGAAACCATTATTACTTTTGTAAATTCAAAAAATGTTCTGGTTACGAAGGAAGATCAACGAATAATTTCGACCGCCATCCGGGCGCCAAATAAGACGACGCACTCGCGAGAATGTGGACGCAGAGCTCGTTCGCGGGAGTGAGCGCGCGATCAAACTCCAATGAAAGAAATGTCTTCAGTTCCGCAACTCTTCAGCCGCCCTATCTGTTCGTAAAGGAGAAAGCGTCCTGCTGCGGGCACCCACACACCCGCTTGCAAACGAGAAGCGAGAGTTGATCAAGACAGAGTTCTAATCCGTCCAAATCGCACGCCTGACCGATGTTTCTCGAAGAAACAAAAGAAAAAGAAAAAAAAAAAAAAACGCAGCCACGCATGCTTTGATCTTTTCTACGAATAACTAAAACAAAAGCAAGGAAAGTGAGTAGGTGTGAAGGGGATCGGTATCATGGCTGGTTGCGTACGAAGTCGCCCACCGACCGCACCATCCTTCCGTTCCTTTCTTCGGCCCGAGGCAGTCCATTTTCTGGGCTTTGCGGGTGCAAGCAGCGAACGGGGAAGCTGGAAGGGAAGGGTTGTAACCCTAGGAAGAGGGGCTTCCTTCCGCGTGGCTCCGGCCCAAAGTCTCAACCCTGTCCCCCAGTGCGCCCGGTGCTGGGGTGACGCCGACAAGGCTTGACCAGAGGAAAATTGGCGACTCCCTAAACGTGAAAAAGCGGCGGAGTTTTTTTTTGCTCGATTTCCAAAAAAATATTTTTGTGATATCCCACAATGCCTAATAATTGTTAGGCGGGGAAATTGGGTAGAAGGAAGGGAATATTTCATGTTTGTCTTCTTAGACTTAGGCTCGGTGACGCAAGCCGCCGCCCGTTACAAAGGGTACAGCCATTAGTATCTATCCATCCATCTGAGGATTACGCTTCGAAGCCGGAGTAATAGTTTTTGCATTGGCGAAAGCTACAGACCGAAAAGGAGCCAAAGACAACAGCAAAAGTTCAAGGTGGGCTTTCCAAATTTAGTCGCATCTCCCTAATTACAGCGAGACAGAGGACGAGGTTGTGCCCTGCGGCGCATCTGTGAGCGCCCCCCGTGCGCGTGCGTAAAATGACCGGGGAGTACGTGGGTCACATTCTCTCAAAACGATCTACTTTCTCAAAAAGAGAAAGGGGACACCAACAAAAGGGAGAAGAGGGGGAGATCGGGATCACTGAGGTGAAGCGTCTCGAAGTTCGCACGTGGCGAGCAGATTGTGTTGGTGTTTTATGTTACCACGTTTATTTAGAATACGGGGCGTCCCGTTTGTGCGTTCGGCGCTGCAGAGTGAAACAAACGGCACCCCGCGGCTATTCTGGTCCGGGCTAAAGCGAGGCGGATTCGAGCCGTTCGGTGCTCGAGCGGAGCGGTTGGGCGAGCTACAGGACGTGCCAGAGAAACGGCTTCTGCCGCCGAGTTTGGCTGGTACGCGGGGAAGCGATTTAATTGTTACGTTTCGGGCGAGGAGGGCAAAGGGAGCGGAAATACGGGATTATAATCGGCGCTGAGGAGAGTGTCGCACGTGTGACGGAGAAGTTACGGGGAGCAAAGTTTCTTCTGGCGGGTCGGCACGATTCGAGGAGCACGCGCACGTTTATATCAATGCTGTTACAATGCAAAGAACGAAACAATAATGACACGCGTCTTTATATTTTCTTGAAACAACTGACGAGACAATCCAGTCGTGCCGCAGGTTCCCCGTCCTGCCGCAAGATGACGCCGTAGCACGGACTCCGTGCAGCGCCGTCAAAGCAAAACAAGCTGTCTCGGAAGTGCCCGAACTTGTATCCCATGCGACGGGCGCACTCTGTCGCTACTTATTCTCTCCATTACCGTATTTTCCGGACTATAGACCGCAGACTTTACACAATTAAAAGTTGATATTCTACGCTGTGTGGACTGTCTAAAGTACAGACAATAAAATGACTTTTTTTTTCAAAGTCGCTCGATACCGGAGCATTCCTCACAAAGCGTGGTTGTCGAGATCGCGCTTTTTCATACAGGGAACGAGTCAGCGAGACAATCTATAAGACTGTTTCGTTGCGTTCGCCCTCGGTAGCCCGATGAATAAGGCTCGAGGTTTCTGCACCCTGGCCGGACAGCGTGGACCAAGCTAGGTCTCCATAACGAAGACACAGGCTGGTCGCGACTGTGAAACTATTACTCAGGCACATAGCCAGGGGGAGCTCATGGGGCCCGCCCCCCCCCCCCCCCCCCCTTTGAAATCTTCCAATTTGCTGGGACCTCCTCTCCGCCCTCCCCCTCATAGAGCATTTTCTCATGGGTGGGCCCCCCGAAACAAACTTCTGGCTACATGCCTGCCATTACTACAGATAAACATGTGACTGCCACAGTCCTTCAGAAACCAGGGTCGCGATGCCCCGTATAGTCGGTGACAGGTCAAGAACCAACTGGAAGCTTCTCCCACCTCCTTCCACTTTAGCAGAGCGAACGGTGGAAAGGAGGCGACCTCCCCTCAACCGTTCATTCCGCTGAAGTGGAAAGAGGTGGGAGGACCTTCCACTTCGTTCTTGACCTGTCATCGAATACAGTACTATTTGTCGGGGAACTAACGACTTAGCATCTTTAAGGCGAGTAAGACGCGAAAGAAGCAAACATTTATAGTCACAGACAGGTTAAAAAGGAGCTAGTTGCCTGCCGCTAGACTTGGGCTTCGCGTGTGCCGAAGTGTCATAAAAGGCAGAAATGCCTTATGCTGGAAGCGGGCCATCTACTGCATTCTTTACCTGTCACTGACTATAAGTAGAGTTCCGTGCTTTTGAAAAGTACTAATAAACCCCGAAAATTAACCTTTCCGACGGTTTCATCGAAAATCGGGGAATACCGAAACATAAAAACAGTCGAACTGTTCGTGATTAAGAGAAGAAAAAAAATATCTTTTTAAAAAGCAAATCTTACTCTATACTTTTATCCGGTGTTAATCCGGAACAGAGCGCGCGCTCAACTGTCCGGGACGCTGCTTCTTCCTTGGAAATTACACCCGTTACCTCGTTCCTTCCCTATCGGTACCGGGATATTTTTCAAGTACTTGGGTCACGTTCCCTGAAGGTTGGGAGATCCACTTTGCCTGTGCTATGTTCTTCCCAATGAGCCTGATAAATGCAAAGTTTCTGTCACGCACCAATTATTGACGCCAAAAAACACCGAATCTCTAAAAACAAATAGCCCCCCCCCCCTAAAAAAAAAGACACATTTAAAATAAAACAACAATAAGTCCGGAAAACACAGAATCCTAAGAGTAATGCGGAATATGCCCCAGGTGCGAACTAGCTAAGAAAATACACTTTTTTTTTTTTTGTGAAACTGGGCTTTGGCGGGCTCTACATCAATTGGAAACGGTAGTTAGGAAAACATGGCGCTGACTTTGTGGGTATTAGCTACGTCTCGATTTGCTCTTCGTTAATAGAAACAAAGAGGTCAAAGGAAAATACTCCTAATCCCTTCCTTCGAGACCGAGGTACCGAAGGTACTGGTCACCCCTATACCAGACTGCAGCTTTTTGGACCACATAAGAAGCATGTCGGTCCAATCATGAAAGCGAGAAGGGCGCTGTCAACACCCATGTTATGTAATGACTTTTGCGCGATGTAGATGGACGATCTCAAGTCAACAGACTGACTGAATTGCATAAATAACGCTTGTACGCGAGCTGACATTTAGGATTTAAGAGGAACTTGAAAGGTTAACATCTGTTTAAATGTGGCTCTGCACTGCTATTGTTGTAAGCCGAGTTGTGCTGAGCACAACTCGGCTGAGCAATTGGCGGGTGCGGCTGAGCGACTGAGCAAATCGGTGCTTTCCAATTTGCTCAGTCAAGTGTAGGAAGGCTCAGCGCATTCATCGCAATGCCCGTGCGAAGGAACGCAAAGACCCCGTGGTCGGCCAGTCGGAGCGAAGCGGGGGGCAAGCAGCCCACGCCCGGTTACCAGCCGCGCAACGACATCTGCTCTTGTCCGCGACCCGGCGAATGAGCCACGGCGCCGACGACGAGGACCAACGCACGACGTCTCGCGTCGCTGGCCAGCAGGGTCTTCTACACCCACTGTGCACGGAGCGGCCATGTAGGCGGGCGGGCGTCGTCGGCCCCGCGCAGCGGCAGACTGCGAGGTCGAAACTCGACACCGCCACCGGAAGGAAGTCCCACATCCGGTTTCCGGCTGTCCACCGCCGACATCGTCGTCGTCGTCCGTCGTCGACACCCGCGGTCCGTTGTTGTGCAGGCTCCGCGCAGCGCCTCGCTTTGTCCCCCACCGCGGCAGCAGCGCTAACGGCGTACACAACAACAGACTCCCCCGCGTTGCTGTCCTCTTATCTGTCGGGGGGAGAGGGGAAGGGGGGAGCAACGTCCTCTCCGGTGGTGCCCGCCGAATTTACGCGGACTACTCACCCTTAAGCTGACAGTGCGGTAAGAGCTACGCGCTCCAATCAGGTGCCTTCATTTCGTCTCCTGACCCCGCTGTCTGGATGTGTGTAGGGCGGGGGAGTGCGATCACGTGACGGGAGATACACGTACGTCAGGGACTAACGTAGCTTCGACCCCATTGTCAGCTTGGGCACAAACGGAGTGTAGGGTGTCCCGTCGGCGGCCGCTCGAGAGTCCCGGTCAAGAGATCCTCTCGAAAGAGAGCGCGTCGTGGCGGGTGTGTACGGCGAGCGCATCCGTACTTCCGATGAAGCCCCGAGGCTGTTATCGCGAGCTCGGTTTGGAGTGGTAATTAGGAGCCCCTTCTCCACGCGAGGCTCGTTGACGTGGCTGTTTGGGGGCGTTAGGGGCTGGGCCGAGTTTTGGCGCGTATTTTTACTAGCGGCATCGGCGCTTTGCGCGCGAGATGAACGAGTTTGTGAATGGAGATTGCCGCAGAGATTCGGGCAACGCGCGCGGGAGCCCTCGATGCTTTTCCGGCCATCGGGATGTGACTACGAGCGTGCTGCGTTAACGGCGAACGAGAAGTGGGAGGGCTGTTCTATCGGTGTTCGGTTGTATAGTTGGGGTGGGCCTTGATTTGGATCTAGGTGGAAGTTTTGGTTGGCAATAACATCCTTTACAAACTAACGTTTCATATTGGAAATATTAAAAACTGACTTCAACAACATATTTTAATATAAAATAAATATATTTATGTTTTTGTTGCAATAAGAAACGCCTTAAATACCAAAGCTGAATCCTTCAGGGGGTATGCGTACTAATGTTTACAAAGTAAAAAAAAAAAAAAGTTACACTTGTTTTGTGATTTTTTAGATAACTTTTATAAAAAAAAATAAACTTAAATATGAGGTGCGACTACGAAAAATGCAGGTAGACCGAGACACACAAAAACAAATGCCGAGATGCAAGAGAACTAAGTATACACACGCCTATACAAGGCGTGAAAAGCGATGGAACGAAATCATTTATATTTTATAAATAATATAAAATAAAAGCATCGATTGTATTATACTTGTACAGCAGGTAATTCTAAATCATGGTCGTATTTGCGTCTTTATAATAAAAATAGTAATTTGATGTATTTTTATTTTAAGAAATGGTGGGCGATCGAGAAAGAAAGCCTCACTAGGCGCCGTGAGAAACGCTCGGCTCTGATACATTCCGCAGCAGCTGCGTGACGTCCATGCCAAGTATTCACAATTTATCACTCGGTACCTTGCAGAAAGATAAAAAAGAGCACAAAAACAAGTAACACGAATCTGCAGTACACAATTTGAACAATATACTGTTCAATAATCATAGCCCTAAATGAAAGGCTATGCGTAATGCTTTTTAACTCTCGAATAGTGTCTGTCCTTGGTCTACATTTTTTTAAAAGAAAAACAAAATATATAAATATATTTAGAGAATATCAAGATGTAAAACAAAACGTTTTATTTGGAAACACTGTCCTCCTGGTGTTCATGACTGGGGAGAATATAAGACGTCACACGTCAAAATATCAACTGCTCAAGAAAAGGCATTGATATTTTACTATGACTTTTTGTCTTTGAGAACCTCGGCACCGAAGAAAGACTCGCCTTTAATGTTATCAAATACTATTTTTAAAAAGAGAGAAATTTCTTTCAGTAATTTGCATTTAATAAGAACGGAAAGGCCGATGCTTCGCAGAAGCACGTTTATCGGAGCATTGAGGCGTTTCTTTGAAGCCCGAAATTTAAACTTAAAGCGTTTCTTTGAATTTTCGAAGTAATGAAGCTTGTGTAGCTGCACCCGGACTTCCTCTCCTATCAGTACATAACTTTATTTTGCTGTTTTTGGTTTAGAAACTATGCTACTTTGGAATTAAACCGAAGTCACTTTAACTAACTCAATAACAAGTTTAAGTATGCGCTAGGCACTCGTGTGAACATAGCATCGATATTTTTGCCCCCGCAGAGAGTGCGCTTTGTCCGACTCAGCGGATCTCTAACAGCCTGACTCAGGCTGAAGTGACTCAGTATTTCTAGGCAGGCGCCAAGAATAGCCCAGAGGACAGCGGCTCGCGAGATGCCGGATAGCTGGCAGTTAACACTGAACAGATAGAGCCTGTTCCTTAACCTCTCCTTTTTGTGACCGAATATTGGCGGTGCCGTGTCATGCGTTAATGCATGACACGGAACCGCCAATTGTTTCACGCGTTAATGCTAACAAAGATATCCGTTACAATAAGGGTTAGACATTACTGTATCTTCTCCCAACTCAGCTAAACAAACTGGTCTATTGAGTCGCAGTCCAAGCAAACATATCGTTGTTCAGGCGCGCTCGCGACGAAAACATGCCAAGATAGGCAATCTATGCGATCGTACAGATCTGTCCCAAGTGGACGAAGTCTATGCCAAACCTTTTAGAAAGATAAGACGAGGTCTATGCCAAAACTTTTAGAAACACCCGTGAGTCTACACGTTCCCGCAGAGCGCTCGAACAGCAAATTACCGCGTTATAACGGAAAAAATACAACCTCTTCCCCCGTAATAAAACAAATACAGAAATTTAGAAAGTTTTGTACCGAAACAGGAAGCACGTGATATGATTCTGGTGATAAAACTTTATATCGATATGTCCTGCCAGAGTTACATAGAAGATGTGGTTTATTGGTGAGGACATCGTGCAATACATTGCTTGCTCTCGATGTGATCAACCTGTGCTAATAACCATTTCTAATTTTTCTTAAAAAAAAAAAAAAATCCGCGATGTGGCATTTACGCACGAGAAGATGCGGGTTAGCCAACAAAGGTCGACAGAATGACCGCTGGTGCGATGCCCATTCAAGCCAGGTATACTGAATGCCTCGTTCTGCCGGTTTGTCGCTCAGCTCATGCTTACTCAACACAAGAACAGTGGACCAGATTCCTTACTTCACCTTCCTCGATCGGGTGCGGGACATAAATTGGGGCGCGTGTGCTGCGTCCGCCCTCGACTAGGACTCGTGCGTAAACGGTGCTTCACTGATTGAGTGCTAATTTCATATGAACGCCGCATCAGAAACAACCAAGTGATTTATGTGTGTCTCTGTTGACCCCAATGCTGAAGTGAGCCGCCAGGGGCGTGACTGTTCTATTTCCAGGACAATACGTCAAAACGTTTTCCCGGCCTCGCAATTCGTTGAGTGGCCTCCAAGTTCGTAATGGGTAGCTCATCGAGATATCTAAAGGTACGGTGACACATGTACACGCTTTAGAGTGAAGGCATGCAAGATAGAGAACATTTTTCACGAGAAAAGTTAAAACTGATATATTTTGTATCGTTCCTCTTTTTATCCTACATGCGACCACATACGTTCTTCACCGTAGAAGCAATTTCTAGCTTGCTGAGTATCGTTATTTTGCTTAGGATTCCAGGCCGTTCCGCCCAAAGGTAAACTTAGCAATTTTCTCACCTAATTAATGTACTTAACTACCTATATATATATATATATATATATATATATATATATATATATATATATATATATACATATATATAAAGTCGAAGAACATTAAATAAACGCAATGTATTAGTGAAATAAAACAATTTTTTTTTCTTAGAAACAATAGAACTATTGAAAAAATATAGGTTACAAATTACAACCACACGGTTGATTCGGTTCGTAAAACATTTTTCCACAATATAGAGAAAACGGTTGTCTGAATTGGAACATTTTATCAATATCTCCGCCTAATTATTCATTTTGGTGGTGAAAAGTTGATAGAGAAAGAGAGAATGGAAGCGTACAGCCAGGAATCGGGATTTTCACTTCTAGGTGACAGAAATCGTTTTTGGGCACATTTCCGAGATCACGCCACACATGCCTGCAAGCACCTGCCGCTCCCCGCCGAGACCCTTTGCATACATTTCCACACACGCGGTACCACGCGGAATTTGAAAAATGGGGCCGTGTTTTACGCCGACGAAGAACTCATTTTTCCATCAACTCCTGCAGCTCACAACTCAAAACCCCGCCTTACAAAAAAAATAAAAAATAATAACACATAGCTTGCAGATGCGCTTTGCTCGTTATGCCAAGGGATGTCGTTCGCCTTTTCTTTTCTTTTTTTTTTTACCGGAAATGATGTCTAACAAAACAGAACAAACTGTCTCTTTAGCCTCTTCATACTTCCATGGGGCCACGCCGTTCCCGGCTATAAACTTTTACGAAACAATACCAGCCTAAAAAGATATTAATGTGGGCCAAAACAAAAAGTATATTGTTCTGACAAATCCGGTTCAAAGTCTAACATAAGCTCGTCATTTGTCTCCCGTCTCCTAACCGAGGATACAAAGACCGACGAAAAAAATCTTTTTAGAGAACATTCATTTGTCATTTTTCCGGAGAATATTGGAACTAAGCTTCAGGCAGAGAATAGTGCGTGGCTCTAGTTCCGGCAAAATTAAGAACTGCCGCACTTTCCGTGGTGTTTATTGTTGTGTGTGCATGAGAAGCTTGAAGTCGGGTAACTACATCTGTTATGCAAGTAATGATAATATTTAAAAGATACCCATTACGGTGTGTCAAATTGGGAATAGCAGATGCACTCCGGAATTGGAGTATCTACAAATCGTTGAGTCTAACGCTCGTCGAACGCGAAGCCAGAAGCCCCTTTTTACTTTAGGAAAAAAACAAAAAAACAAAAAAAAAAAACACAAATTGCGTGTTTCTGAGATCAAAAAAGAAAAAGCGTTTTCGTTACAGTTTTAAGCATTGTTACATTTCCAATACCATCGCGCATTATTAAGTAATCTAGTGCTCGTATATCTTTGAATAGCAAGAATGAGTAAGAGAAAAGAGAATTATGTTCAGAAGATATTGTGATTAAAGACGGCGCCAACCAAGGTTGTGGAAGAAATAAGAGATGGAGAAAAAGAGAAAAGAAAGCAGGAAAGTGAATAAATTTACCGATCCGAGGTAGCAACGAGAAGAAAACTAATGATACCGGGAATGTTTTCGGTCTCAGTCCCAGTTCATAAATCACGAAGAAGCTGAGCGAAGTTGTCATATGTAAAATAATTTGTTTACGCGTGCATAAACTCGAGAAACAAAATACATTCGGTGAACATATCTGAAGCCCTAAAACATAAGAAACCTGTTCTTTTTTTTTTTACTTCTCGATTTGCAAAAAACGTAACAAGCTCCCGGTTCACTTCCAGCGGTTCAAAATATAACGATGGCCTCTCTTTATTCTTTCTAATACAAAGTCATCCATTGAGCGCTCCTCCTTGAAAACCATAAGCATAAAAAAACAGTGACACTACTCACATTGCCAAGGTAAGAGAATTCCGCGATAGAATCAATTTAGAGCCAATCCGAATACTTATTTTCGAAACATTTTCGCTTCGCAACAATAAATGCGTCTTGTGCCAATATAATCTAAAAGTTCATAACGGCGCCAGGGTTTTCCGATTTGAAGCGAATCATTGCAGCAGTACCGATGAGGGTTCCACCGTATTCTCTGTCCTCGTTGTAGAAGAACTGTTTCAGTCATAGTCAAAGTCAGTAAATGATTAGCCCCCCCAAACCGCCCTAAATAATAGCTGTATAGTGCAGAACTGCGCGAAAGCGTGAAGAAAGTAAGCGCTTCGACTTCTTCATAGCGGATGCCAACGTATCGATTTTTGTATTGGACTACGGGAAAGAACAGTAAAAATCTCGATAGAAATTTAAGCAGATATCGCCTAAAAGACTCGCAGATCTGGATCAACTCCACAAAAAGAGGGAACCACCTCTGCGGAATGGATTTGTTCTAGGAGGATGAAACGCAAAACGCCAGTTTAGGTTTTCAACGAGAGCATTTTTCGCTAGTGCTTCTTTCCCCACGCTATAGTTGGAATTACGCGTATATAGACTGCCCCCAGGCGCATTAATTCGCTCAAATGTGGCGAAATGTACGGTAGTTGAAAAATAATTTTCTTGGAGTGTGCATATCTAAAGAGACAATTGTTTTTAATGGGTATGTTATTTCTCAACAATCATGATGTGCAATCACGAACCATCCGCAAACTAATTGGTTGCGTGTTCTTTTCCGGGGATTATTGCGTCTGGCGAAATACCCGAACGAGGATTAGCGTTATTTTATAACATGTATGCTAGAACAAAACAGGTTTACCTTCAATGAATAAAAAAAGAAAATGGCAACGCCGCTATTTAAGCGGAATATATGAAAACACCCCATATCTGCAAATGGGCTTCTTGTGCATATTGCGCTCGTGATGGAAGTTCTTCAAATATGAAACCGCAAAGGGTGCGCCGCGGTCTGTGTCTGCATGTGCTCTCTAATCTGTCATCTTAAGTGATTTGACAAACATTTTATTATTTTCACATGCGCAAAATCTTATTTAAACGTAAAAAAGGCCGCCGTTCAATTTGAAAACGAAAAAGCTCCCTTTCTTCTTCTTAAAAGCAAAGTGTAGAAACCGACTAATACCATTTAGATATTACAATTGCCCACTTTAATATCTCGTAACACTCTCTCGCTTTATTACTCAAGAATGTTTTTTTGTTGCCTCATATATATCTATATCTATATATAAGACGAAAGAAAAGCCAGGGACTGTTTTTTTCTGAATGGCCATCTTGGGAAGAAAGAGCAGAGTGTAACTTAAACGGAGCAAATTTCTGCTCTCTCTGACTGTTCCTCCCGTGCAAGAAACATGATTAAGAGACGGTATGAATCCCACGTAAGCACGGAGAACTTAGTTTGTGCACAATGAAGTTCAAGCCTGGCGGCACGTTCACTCAGCCCGTTCCTCAGTCAGCCCCGCTATCCAAGTGAAAGGTTCATTACCCCTCCACGATGCAATGGCATAAAGATGATGGCTCCCACAGGCCCTTAAAATTAACTGTCATTAATGTGCGCACCCCACCGAAAACCACCCACGCTCTGAAGTTTAACACAAACACACGGTAAATGCGAACAATCCACAGATTCACAAGCAGGCAGGATTTCTCGCGCACTCTCAATTTCGCTAATTAATCGTTGTTTACAAACAAACAATTCCCGCCCTCTCATCCGCAGATCCCCCGTCGCCCACTAGAGCACGATCATTCAAAGCACGCTGCCGGAATGAAGCAAATCCTTGGAAAACTGCCAACCGCACAACCGGGAAAAAAGTCACGTACGGTGAACGATACCTTCCAGTCGGGTATAATCAAAATCCGCTTTATAGTTATTTTTCCCCCAACAGAACGGGAAGATAAAATAAACAACCGAATATGTTCTCTCATCGAAGTGATAAAATGACAAGCCATAAAACCGGCCTACTTTCGGCATTTAAAGGGGTCATGAAATGAATATTGGGATGGAATAAATTATTTATGGTCGGGATTTTGCTATAGTCAGTCACAGGTCATGAAAATGTTTCCAGTGAAAGGAAGGTTGGGGACGAGGAAGCAGGCGGAACGCTGGAGAAAGAGGGAGTTTTCTCCTCTCCTGTCTAGGTTTCCGTTTGCTTCCACTTCTTCTGTCTTCCTTTGCCTCGAAAACTTTCCTTAACTTTTCACTGACTATAATCACCAATCACTTAGTGGTCGACAAGAAATATAGCACATATTCAAAAGCTTACTTTTGGCTACGAAATTTTGTAAATATAGCGCACTATTTCGCACCTCCTTTTCTTCGAAAGCTATCCGCCTTTTCACAGTGATACATCCGCGGTACCCAAAGCGCCATAGCACCCCAGCCGGCCCCAGCTCACGCATTGGACAAGAGCACTGCATGCGCTCGTCAAAAATCAATCTGCCATTGGCTAGTCTGTGGCCAATCAGTGTCTTGACAGTACTTATCAGGACTGACGAATGACAAGTTTCAGGATGTGCTTAAAAAGCACGACAGAAGCGAATGCACCACAAGCACGTCATGACCACGAGCTTTCTCGCTTTGAGGAAGAGGTTGAAAAAGCGTTTCATGGACCCTTTAGGTTTGTACACGCGCAGATGTTTAATATTGTCATGTACTGTACGAAGGTATACGGGAATGTATAAGCAATAAGTTTGTCATTCGGTGTCCTGTAGCCCGTGGGTGGTTTGAGTTGTGAAGCGTTTCAGGACTGGGCGATCTTTCGCCGCACGCTCTAATGGTGGAAGAACTTCGCTGCTTTCACTCAAACGAATACAACAATTTAGCTAAATTGAAAAAAAAAAAAAATGGCGCCCGAACAATTCAAGAGTTTAGCTATTGGTTGAGCACCGTTTTGTTTAGACTGCCTCAGTAACGGGTTTTTTCTTTCTTTCTTATTGCCTTGTTTTGCTACGAAGTTTCCTCTTCATAGAGGTACCCTAATATTAACCTGATTTTTGTTTTCCAGACTATGGCGATTAGATAGGTTGAAGAATAATAATAAAATAAAATACACTTTAAAAAAATAATGATCGGTACCCTTTCAAGAAAAGGCAATGAACAGGAAACCGTTCCCCAGTGACGTAGTTGGACTAAAGGAGACGGATGTGAAGTACTCCAAAACTTTACTGAAATAATGCAAGGATACACGCGTAAAGACTTGAGCGTGATAAGTGCGCGTACAACAATGGGCCAGCAACCTGCTTACATCAATGACCACCGTAAATACACCCAATTAATATCGTCCTTGCTTTCTACACTGGATGTTGCGTGCCTGTGCAGCAATTACGCGTTCGTAAGGCACATGAACGAAAACACCATTAGCTGAAACCACCGTCGCATCTATAAAAAAAAGAAGAACGGTAACAATATTATTATAAAAATAAAGCAAACAAAAATGTCGCGAGAAGATAATAAATAGGGAGCAATTAGGCCGATTTCCATCTGATATTTTCTGAAAGTAATTTTTCGTCCGTGCGTTTAATCATCCCTCGGAGAGCTCCGCGTTCTTCTTCGTGACTTTTTGTTCTCTATTTTCAGGTAGACTGCGTAAAACAGCCGAGCCCTCCGAAGCACGTCTGAAACAAGAGCTTCGAGCCGATTCCCAGGCGAAATTGCTCGGCCGTCCGCCGCCGGTGTCTTGACTCGAGTGAAGCATCTTGGCGTCCCATGCCTCTGGTTGTTTTCTGCGCGTTCCGCATCGCTTCTCATTCTTACGGGCGACCACCCCACGAAAACTGCAACAAGTACAACGAAGCAGTACCGACGCCATTTTTTCCGGGGCGCTCGCGGGCACCCACGCTCTATATTTTCATTGAGAAGATCGGGGGCAAGCAAAGGCTCGGTCATCTAAAGGAGACCGACGAAGACGTCATCAGTCATAAGCATTCGTCTCCGGTGGGATTTTGGAGTTCGCCGAACGCTTCGAAGAGCCGCGAACCCACCGGCAACGGAATCGATTGCGAGAGGTCATAGCCTCCTCTATACTCACAAAGCCTGGCAGTTCGACGACAGAGCCATAGAGTGCCCGGTCGCACATTTGGAGCGCGAAGTTCTGGCAGCACAGAGCACGAAATAGTCATTTCTTTGGGAACCTCGACGTCAGCGCACAGCTTTTGCAGCGGCGAGGACCCGAATCACACCTGTTCACTCAGGAGAAATGTGTTTCGGCGTCCCGCCGCAGCGGGGCGCCAGTCACGTGGCGCTCCTCTCATCTGTTGTCTGCCACTCCCCCTTGTCCATTTCGGCGGCCGGTTCTCGTGGTGATCTGCCAGGCTTTGTCAGTATGTAGGAGGCTATGATTCGAGACAAGACCGGCGTCGGCGTTCAGCCGGGCCTCGTGTGCAATTATTACCTCGCAGGACGCTCGAATTTGGGCTTGGGCCAGATGGCTGAGGTGGTGCCACACGGATGGGATCACTGTTATGTGTGGAGGTTCAGGAGATTGTCCAGAGGCTTCGATTATTCCAGAGGGTGTTGTTCAAATTGACTGCAAAGACGTTGCTGCGGTTGAGTTGGAGCTCGAATGTTAGCCTGCTTAGTCCACTTGGGTACATTAAAAATATTTGAACTACATTATTCAAAAAAATATTCCGTTATCATTATTTATTATAAGTATTCTTGACAAGGAAGTGTAGACTTTTTGAACAGGCCTTTATTGGAATCAATGAGGTGACACCGGTCCTCTGGCGTTTGACTAAACTGTAAAAGGAAGACGGGAATATTTTTCAGGCTATCTAATTACGAGACATAAAGGCTCGTTTGAAAATTAAATATTGAGCAACCGAAGATTTTGGTATTTTTTTGCTAGGTCGGTAGTATAGTCTTGTTTCTTTCGTCCCATTTTGTACGGGTGCAGTCGACAATTGAAGCACAAGTCGATCTACCATGATGACTTGCTGAATTTTTTTTCTTAGTCTCTATTATTTCTTTAAATATGATGAAACGAAAAGGTTGAAAGTTGGATAGTTTTATTTAACTAAGCTTTTACAACATTACGAGTTGTGAATGGTTCCGGATAGGTACAACTAGTCAGTATTTACATTGCCTCGGTACGCAATCAAGAAACATTTTATTATTTTTAGAAATAAATGCTAGATTATAAAATAATTATTAGGAAAGTTATCTGAGGCCGAAATAAAGCAATTTGGCTAAGCATTGTCAAGAATTTCAAAATGTTGTGGTCACCATACCAAATGAGTCAAAAGCTGTCCACGAATGTAGCAAGAACGCATTCTATTTTTAACCGATTATTGGTATTATATTATTCCTTTATACGATACCAAGAGTAAATATGAATTAAGGTTTCCGGAACCTCCTCGGGCATTGTGCATGAGTTAATTCTTCGCGGCCTCCCCGAAGATGTGCCTTCTCATATAACAAAATAGTCGTGTTTTACATTGGGCCATTCCGCCGCAGTTGGTTTTGATTTTAAAAATTTAAGTGGTCCACAACCCTCAACACGGATTTACGGCATTGGAATATGCTGAAATATTGCTTCGTTTCTCTAGTTGCGTACTGCAACTTTCTCAGTTTTCGTCGGCAGTGAACCACATCTTACTTCTGCATTCCATAATACGGCAGAGCTGAACACTGCATTATTTGCGCTATAACATTGTAGAGAAACGTTGCCATCAGCCTAGAAAGCGGGATGAATCGTCTTCGAATAAAATAGGAAAAGTAACTAGAATGTTTTTTTTTTTTCTTCTAGTACTGTTGCAACTCGCGGTGGCGAGTAGTTAATCTTGGTGTTTGTTCTATAGTCGTCAACTTAGCTCTAGTTTAGAAGATGGAGAAAAAAATATAAAAATGAGAAACCACGATGGCATGATGGTGTGTCCGAGAAAGACACACGCTTCAATAGAGATCAAGCGCGGCCCTTCTGGGGTTTAATTTCGAAATTTACGCACATGGTATGCGATTTATATAAACGGAAAAAAAAGAAGACTTATAGAGTGCAGTTAGAAAAATTATATTTTAGGTTTGGAAAAAGCGATCGAGAAGTATAAAAGTTAAAACTGAAACTGGGTTCCACCGTAAGAATCTAAATAAATTTCAACAACCTCAATAAAAAAAATTGGGGTGTGTGTATGTTTATACCGCCTAGAACATAGTCTGCCTCAACGGGCGACTTGTCGCCCAGCTATACACTCCGTGCGGGAACTATAGGGGGCGCTTTGAAAAACGCGCGCAGCGCCGCTAGCGGAGGAGCTGGCGTTCGACCGTGAGTCGCGTTCAGCAGCCTGCGGCGCCTTTTCGCATGCCAAGCTGTGGCGGCGGAAGCGCGCACCGACGAAACTCTTGCTTTTTGAGCCGATACGTTGAGGGTGACGTTGCATGAATGCTGGGGCAGACCTAAGAAGGGCATTTAGCTGTTCTCCTCTTCTTATATATTGAGTTTTAGTCGTTATTCGGGGGAATTTCTCTAGTTGCGGCCAAAAAAGGAGTTGGAGCGATTTTCCGAAAAGCAAGACGGCCGCCACCATAATTGCTTTGAGTGGGAAATTTATTTCGCTCGTCGCTGTAAACGTAGGACTGCTGGAACGATGATATTGGAGGCGAGTGAGATGTCCACTAAGTTTCTGCACGAAGTGTGCCAAGTTTCATTAAGACAGCAGGTGTGAAAGTTGTTTCTAACGAATGAAGAAATAAAGCTGTACGGTATATCCAATATTGGACCCAAAATGTTGCGTTATAGCGGGCTGTGCACAGTGCAGATTTGGGCACATAGGTGCTTGGACTTGACAGTAACATGACACAGCACTTATTATACAAAAAAAAAAAAAGGTGGCACAGGGAAACCAGGTGAAAATTTGGTTTGGGCGGCGTAACTCAATGGGAACCGGTTTTGACCATGAAAAGGCTGTCAAGAGAATACCACTGGTCGGGGGAGGTGGAGTCTTTAGAGGTAGGAAGGGACTAGTGGACTGTACTTCCAATCGAAACAACTTTACGAAAGGTGGTTCCAAAGCCGAGAAAACGAAGTTGTCGGCCAACACACGGTTTGGCCGCCAAGGGCTTTTGCGGTCAGCTGTTGTGTAATAACCTGTTGTGCGAGGTGCTGATTTTCGGCCCACAGGTACTTTGACATGACCGTCACTTGGCACCACACTTATTATAACAAAAATAGTTGGCATAGCGAAACCAGGTGGAAATTTAGTTTGGGCGGCGTAACCAAATGGGAACTGGCTTTGACCGTCAAAGGCTGTCAAGATAATACCACTCATCGTGGGAGGTGCACACTTTACAGGTAGGAAGGGACCAGTGGGCGGTATTTCCAGTTCGAACCACTTTGCGATAGGTGGCTCTAAAGCCGAGAAAAAAAATTGTTGTCTACAGAACTCGGGGTGTCAGTGTTTCCACATCCAAAAGGAGGCTTATCAAGAAAGAAAGCACACCACATAAACTTCCATACTCAAACGCCGACTCTCCAGTGATTCCGAGTTTCATGGTTGTTTTCTTTAGATTTATATTTTTCACTTTTTTTACCGTTCAAATCTTTCTTCATGAAGTACAGATTGCGTGCCATACTTGTCCGGAAATATCATCGACACGTACGATGGGGACGAAACTTCTTTGGAGGGCATTCCGCCAACGAAATCGGCACTGCATACCCGCGAGTGTGGGATGGCATTTCAGTTCGACCCATCGGCGCTGACACATGTAGGCGTTACTGGTACGAAAACAAACGCAGAGCGCAAAGCGGCAGTGTAGAATATGTCAGCCGTGCCGACACAATGGCAGACATGATCGGGACACCAAATTTCTCGCGTCGTACGGCACGGCTCCATCGTTGTCGCTGTCCCACAAAACATCGGCGAGGGGAAAAACTGTGAAACTTTGTCTCCACGAGATACGACGCATAACTATTGAAGCACTTAATGACGCAGCACAGGCAGCACTTCATGCTGTGAACCCAGCGCAACAGCACCACTCCGACTTCAACGCGTACCAACGTACGCCGGCGTGGTTTCGGTTTCGTTTTCTCTGGGGTGCTCACTGCCTACCTTCGGTACCGGCCGCGCGGCGGCGCGCCAGTCGCGTTGCACGGAGTGTATAGACTAGAAATTTAGCCAGCGCAGTACAACCGCTAGCCTGGGGTCTTTGACGTTCGCCAAGCAGAAGTGATACAGGACCGCACGCCGGCACGATGCTCATCCAGATCGAAAAAGGCAAGTGTGGGGATTGAACTTAGGATTCCTGGATTCTGCAGCGCGATCTTTCGCACCATGTGCTCCGAGCTGTTGTGCGCTAGCCCACTCGGCCACCGATGCCCCTACAACAAGCTCAACTTTTTCGAGGTTCAGCTTTTATTACGTGTAAGCTGGCTGGTGAACATGCACTTGGGTTATTTTTACAGCTTCGGGAAGCTTCTTTTGTACACCCAATGTAATAATTTGAAAATATCTAAAGCAAGTTATTTCATCTTTTGTCATGCAGCGTTTTCTAGTTTCTTTTTACGAGAAGTTGTTAGTGTGGACGGTAGAAACTCGTCCGATGTGATTGACGCGAGTTCTCGAAAGCTCAGTAATTTCCAAGGAGAAACAATTTGCACTTCAGGTTTTAATGTTAAAACACGGATGCGTAACTTACCCCGATTCAATTAACCGCCCGCTTTCTAACGGTGAGGCCGTCAAAAATTTGCAAACTTCCCGAGGAATTGCGGTGAATGCTAGACTCCAGTTGAACACTTACACTCACGGCATGTCAGTTCCAAAATAGTTTCAGAGGCTGAATGCGGGCCAAAACTCATGTTGCGTATATTATCACTCATAATTGCTATCGCCGTTTCTTTTAAGAAGCCGGTTTTCACTTCTTTTTCAAAGAGCGTACCGTCCTACGAAGAAGCGCTTGAACCAGCGGTTGCTGAGTACGCTCTGTGAAATCTGAGGCGATCAAAACTGCAACTGGACCGGCATAGACAAACATTCTCAAAGGTTTTGCGATATTAAATGGGCTCTGTATACTTAAGCGATAGTGAGAGCTAAGCAAGAATCCAGGCACTTGTTTTTTAAGAACAAGTGCGAGAGCCCGTTCCTCGTTTTATTTTCACTTCCATAAAAGGATCTCAATAAGAGTTTCGGCAGTTCTTGAGCTCTCATCATCTTTATAAATACTATAGTTTAAATATAAAAAAAACGGAAAACTACAGCTGACATAAATAATAGTAAACCAGAAGGTCAGGAAATAAGTAGATCTGCCGTTTTACTGATAGATTATCCTTTTGGGCGCAATAAATAAAATAAAAAGGTAAATGATGGGCAAAATAAAGCGACTTAATTTTGACGTTTAGAAGAAAAGTGAAGAGTTGTCGTTCTCTCTATGCTAATGCAAATTATACCAGTTGCGTTTGCTCAGCGGTAGGAACATGTAAAAAAAGAGGTATGATGAGCTAGAATACATCCGTCGAAAGGAGTGGATGATTTTTCTGAGCACCCTGTTGTTCAATGTTTCGTAATAACAACAGAAGAAAAAAAAACAAGATAAGGGCAAGTTCTCGAATTGATCACCTTAATAATGTCGCACGAAGTAAAGCCGTCACACCAAAGACAACGAGCGTAGACTCTTAACGAAGTGACAGTTTGCAACTATGTTATTAGGTGTCCCTGTTGACGAGACGACAAGGTGTTTCAAATTAGTGTATAAACACTTTGTTTTATAATGCATGGTTTTTTTGTTTTTTTTTTTTAGCATTCACTTGTGTGCCAGCGTTTAAACTGACAACAGGATTGTCACGCGTCCAACGCGTTCTATTTTTCTTTCTTTTTTTTTTAATTCCCCTCGTCTTAATTTGTAACACGCACTGCACTGCAGTGAAACACCAGCTACAGTCTCGACTACCTTTAGAGGATATATTTCACGGTGGTTTGAAACATGTGTTGCTTTTGTAATGGAGAACTGACGGCACGGGATCGCGTGTCTCAACGTCCCGCTCAAAAAAAAAAAAAGAAAGTGTAACGGATCCACAGACGTCGCTCAAAGTGGGTGACAACGGCGTGTACCTTGCTGACACCATCGAAAGGAGAAATATATATATATATATATATATATACATATATATATATATACATATATATATATATATATATATATATATATATATATATATATATTTTTTTTTTTTTTTTTCGTTTTGTCGAGATCGCTCCAGGATAATCTTGGGGCCGTTCCTTTGATCCTTTCTGATACGAGGAAAGGAGCAGAATAATAAAGATAATACACCACGAAAACGATATAGTACAGCTAAAGCCATACGTTAAAGCGTAACGATATGAAAACTGGGAAATAATTTTGCAGAAATGAACTGAACATTGTGGAGTGAAAAGGAACGTGAAAAGTGGGAAGTGAACAGACATTATCTGGCCATTCATTTAAACCTCTCTTAACTGGAGTGAAAAAAGAAAATAAAGTAGGACACTGATAAACACGCGGATGAGCGTGACAACAACCACAATTCGAAAGGAAGAGCACTCAAAGCCGTCGCCACGGTCGTCTCGAAAAAATAACAAAAAGCCCGCCACAATGAATATCGAGAGGGCTGCGAAGTGACACCCGCGGACCGCACCGTGGACGCAGCCATTGATATCCCACGTGCTCCTCGAACCACGCGCAGGCGCGTCGCAGCAGGCGGAGCGCGCGCGGCGAGAGAGCGGTAGAGAAAGAAAAAAAGATCGCCTCCTCGTGCTCCTCATCTTCGAACAGATGATGCGCAACCGCGCCACGACTCACTCCAACTCGGACGGAAAAAAGTTGTTGGCGTGTCTCACCGTTTAAGCAGACGACGCAGAAGTAGGCGACGAGGACGGACGGAAGCATCGGTAGCATAGGCCGGTGTTGCCGTTCGCGTAGGCCCATGGTTTTCACGAAAGCACAGCGGCCCAACGCGCTGCTTCCCACTCCACCTGTGAAACGGAAAACAGCGCTTGGCAAGAGGCAGGAGGCGTCCCGGAGAGCGGAGGACGACCGGCATGCAACGCGGGGGATCCCTCGCCTGGCAGCCGGCCCCCTCCTCCTCGCCCTCTTCTCCCCTTCCGCCTTGTCCCCCCTCCGCCCCGCAGCGGAAGCCTGGCCTGAGCAAACTCACGGGACCCCCTCCCTCGCAGAGCCGGCAACCGGCCGTTGCCAGCTGCCGGACCGCAGGAGTCGGTTAGCCTTCCCCAGAACAATGGATCCAGCGCGCCTTCGTTATTAGCCGCCGGTCGCTGATGGGAAAAAACAACGCCAAAAAAAGAAAAGCCGAATCCGGCGGCTCGGAACGGTGTGCTGGCGGCCGGTGCCGAAGTTGGAGCGGCCGGGCGGGGTGAGCCCAAGCGAAACCGAATCTGCCGCCAACGACTCGCAGCGCCATCTCAGGGACGCGTCGGGCACCGCGAAACGAGCCGCTTCGGGCTTTCTGATTGGCCCGAGGGTCGCTCGCTTCTCACCGTCCCGCGCGTTCGGGGTTCGGCCACGTGGTGCGCTGCGCTCGCTCTCCCGGCGATTTCGGTCTCGCCTTCATTGATCTCGACGGTGCGGTCGGCTTCGTGAGTGCGCGCTCTGCGTCCCCCCATCGCGGCTGTGTTTCGCTTGGCCATCGACGCGCGCACACGCACGCCTCTGCTGGTATGGTGAGGTGTCTCGCTGTAGCACGCGCTCGGTTCTCCGTCGACGAGGTCCCGTGCGGCGGGCCGTGATCGTGCCCGTTCTCATCGATGAACGCCGGCTGTGACTCGACGACCGACGGCGGCGGAGAGGTGCTCGAGTAGCGGCGTTTGGTGCTCGGTCGTCGTACTCGCCGACTACGGTGCGCGGTGGCGTAGCGATGTCCGGCCGTGGGAACAGGACCCGAGGACGGCGGCAGGCCGAGTGCACCGTCGACGACCTGCTCCGGCGGATTGCGCCGGTGATGTGTGTGCTGCCGCTTCTGTTGGCTCTCGTCGGAGTAACGCCGCACTTCGCCTCAGGTGAGCGCAAAGCCCACGCTCTCGATGAGCCCCCAAAGGGAACGCGAAGTTCCGTTATAGCGAGGCCAAACTGAGTTATCTGGTTTGGCTGGTGACGGCAGCGGAGAAGACGTGCTGCTCGCGGGGGTGTCAGGTCTTAACGTCGGACTAAAAATTTTGATTACTGAACGTCTCACTGTGCTCGTTCATTTAACGTTAGGAGCATGTTCAACCGGAACGCACGAGCAAGTTTGGGTCAGGAAGGTACACCAAAAAAGTTGGCACGCTATCGGCCTAAAAAAGAAAGGAAATTAAGAGTGCATAGTTGAAGGTCAAAGCAGAGCACAAAAACAAAATAAACCAGCTATTTGCTCTCACATGTTGAGTGTTCTGTCGCGCATCGAATGCTACCTCAATGAAGGCCATGAAAAGTTTTGAAGCGTTTGAGAAATCAAAAGAATATCACATTCAGTCATGCATTCACAGTTATATAGGAAAGCGAACCATAGAAAACAGATACAGCTTGATAGAAAGCTTTTCTTTGGGAACCACATGTTTAGGTTGTTCGTAGGTCGCCGAGCGCGTGCCAGGCTTTCGAGAGCCTCTCCGAGCGAGTGCTTCCCTGCGGAACACGCAAGAAGAAACACCGATCTT
The DNA here is from genome assembly GCF_016920785.2 of Ixodes scapularis. Classification (NCBI taxonomy): domain Eukaryota; kingdom Metazoa; phylum Arthropoda; class Arachnida; order Ixodida; family Ixodidae; genus Ixodes; species Ixodes scapularis. The sequence continues at coordinate 226,094,132 of NW_024609835.1, forward strand.
TTTCCAGAGCTGTCGATGAGATTTCGTGGCCCGCAAGCAATGCCTTTCCGCACGAACACTGCAGGTGTCTGCAGGGCGTTGGACGATTCTCCGTCTTGTTACCAGAAACACCGCTACGCATTTGCTTTTCAAACTCCAGAGATCTTACATGGCAACCGAGTGTCTACACGCTACTGCTATGCCTTTCACAAGAACGTTTAGTAAAACCTCACCATTTTGTTTTTCTTAGAAGATTATTTTGGCATGTGCGTCTTAGTACTTGTTTGCTAATTTCAAGGTTTTTCCCGCTCAGCTGATGTTGCTGGAGTGAGGCGCCTTAGTCTTGTTCCTACATTGCATAACGCCCTGTGGAAATTGCCATTGGAATAACGAAGCTACGTCCCCAGTTTAATTCACCGCGTTACTATTTAGTTTTAAGATACTATATTAGAATATATAGAGTGACATGCTTATATCGGTTGCGTATTTAACGAAACAACATAAATATCAAGCTACGTACATTCAAAAAATGAGCATCAGGTTGTCGGGTTGAGTTATTCATTAACAAACAGGTCGTACATTTCATTTTTACCTTAAAATACATCTCGCCTTTCTCTGTTCGGACTTGACACAACTGGAAGGCAGCAGAAACGTTTCAGCAATGTCCGTTTGTTTCGGTCTGCCCTCATGCTTACGTCTTACGATCACGCAACGTTTGGCGGTGTTCGTTTTATGTCAAGTGTCTTTTTGCTTGAGAGAAACCTGCCCTACTTGCACATAGAGCTGCACTCTGCTCAAAAGCGGAAATCCTATGTGACGTCAGAAGTCGTAAACACGCTCTTAGTTCACCCTCATAAAATGGCATTTTTGTTTTTTTAATTTGGTGTGCTGAGGGATTTGCGTACATGAATAAACTATTGCGTGTGCGCCGAAATGAAGATATTTCTATTTCTGCGAGCACTTTATTACTCCGTTTTCCACATCTTTTTTCTAAATCTGTCTACATAGGAACATTAGACTCGAGTGTCACATTCAGCAGCGTGGCAACGTGTTTTTGTTCATCTGTTCCTTCGGATATGAGAGGAGAATGTAATTCTTCGCGCCCTGACGAAGATGTGGAGAAGGCATGGCGGGTCACACTACTTATATATTAGAAAAGCGAGACTGGCTGCTCCAGTTCTTAGCTCTAGGAGCCGTTACAGCCACCTACTCCACAGAATGAGCGCATTGTCCATGCTTTGACATCGCATTGACGTGAGTGGTCGATGCTAAGGTAAAACAGAAGACGGATATGTTATTCACGGCAACACACGTTACGGCAAGATAGCGAGGTCACTTTGAATGGAGTAAGATATACAGTAAAACCTCGTTATAACAAAATGGGATATAACAAACTAATGGATATAACAAAGCAATCATAATTCCCCTTGCTTGCTATTAGGGAAGAAATGAACATTGGCTATAACAAACTAATGGTTATAACGAAATAATTACGATCGCTCCTTCAACTTTGTTATAACGAGGTTTTCCTGTATCTCTTTTTTTGTGTTGTTGTTTTTCTTTGCGTATAAGGAATGATTACCAGGTTTAATGTTTTTGTCTACTAGGAATTGATATCCCGTTTCCTGTGTTAATTTATTGTCAACCAAAGACCGTGGGGTTTGAGAAAAATGTGCCATTAATTACATTATTTGGAACATTTGGCTACTACCTCGAACTGAACTTACGGCACAAAAAATCTAATTAGGTTTCAACACAAAAAAAAAGTGACTGGAAGGCTTATTTGCCTTGATCTGTCTTCAGATTTTACGTACAAAAGTATTGGCTTTTTGTTCATTCTTTTTTAGAAGCCGCTAATTTAGTTATTGGTAGAACTCCCAATTCCCAAAACCATAAAAACGTTTTTACAACTACATATTCAACGTAGATGATCTGATTAAGATGCTCCAGTGGCTAGAGCAAAAAAGAAACGTCTTGGTTTGATTCCGACTAGAAGCTGCCAACTCGACAGGAACATTGCTATACCCGGCACACTTTTGTGAGCCACCACTTCAATATTTTCGCAGTTTCCTTCCATACCTTCACGCGCCGCAGCTAGAACACCATATTACGCGTGTTTCCAAAGTTTGGTGCGAAATATAATATTTGGACGAGAATATCGACTAAATTAAGAGCCGAAAGATTTTTCGCAGAAAATAAATTTCGAAAAAAAAAAAAAGCTTCTCAATTTTTAGGGAGAAAAAACTCTAAAAGAAAAAAAAAACTTCAACGCCCTCGTTATATAGTTCGGCGTAATCAATATATTGCTCCTTTTTACTCAGTTATTCATATTTGTTCTTTTCGGTAATGCCAGCGGCTCTTTATTTTTGCTTTTCTTTTTTTTCCCCCTTCCGGGCCGTACGTGCGCAAGCTTTTTTTCGGTACTCGGGCGAATATATATCAGTGAGGCACGCCCTCGCTTTTTTGCTGCTCCACTTTCTTCTTCCGTTCGTTCCTTCTTTCTTCTTCTTAGCTTCCCCGGCGCCCGTCTGTTCGTTCTCTCCGTTCACTCGTCTACCTCTCCTCGCTCCGTTCGCCGGGTTCTCTCTAGATGTTTGTTTCCCGTCTCGTGCCGGGACCCCGACGGCGGGACGGACGCGGAGAGCTCCGAGAGACTAAAACAGTGGGTCCCTCCGAGAGCAGCCTCTCCCCGTCTGGCACGGCGCGCTGCTTCGGCGCCGAGTTGCGAAGTACGCCCCGCGTGAGGGAGGGAAGTGCCGGAAGAGACGTCGCACCCTCCCCACCGCTGCACCGGTGGTGCCTGCTCGCGCTTTAGACCGCGAGACACGCTCTACAACGGACAAAGAATAAACGAAAATCAAAGAGAAGCGGGGAAGAAGCGACGGGGCAGAGGGGCAAGACGGCGTTCGGACGGAAGCGCGGGGGAAGGTGAGGGCGAGGGTGGCGGCGAGTGATACCGAGTGGAATGAAGGGTGAAGTTTTAGTGAGTTCGGGGCCAACGGGATGCGAAGAGCCCTAGCTGTATCGGAAGAAAGCGCTTCGCCTTGAGTGGGAGATAAAAATAAGAAAAAAAGAAAAAGCGTTGCGGCGAAAAGTGGGTGATTTACGCGTTTGACGAACGACCTTCGTCTATTTTATTCGCGGCTGAGAGGGTGTGTCGAGAATGGAGGTTAGTGTGGCAGATGTGCGCTCGACTCGAGTGTAGCCCCGGATGTGTTTTGTGTAGTCACTGTAGTTTTAAGAAATGTATGGTGTGACTTGCGATTCTGCGCCCCTTGCTCGGTGATTCGTTCGTGGGCCCTCTCATATCCTAATGCCGCGACTTGATTGGCTGCCGAGCATTATTTCGACGCTTAGCGATCCGCACGTCCCGAGCATCTTAAGTTACCTGTAAACGTATGATCCGTGAAAGTGAAAAGGCGAACGGAGGTTGTGATTCAGCCGGAATCGGTCTTTGAATTCTGGTTGCGGCTACAGTTTGCTTCCACCAAAAATATGTTTCGGATCAGTCACGCCTGCGCGAGGCTGCCTTTTGGTATTTTCTCATCTACGTTTCGTAACCCCGGTCATTGGAACACCAAGGAAAAAACATGCTAGGCGAATACGCTCTCATAAAAATACCCCTTAAAAGTTGTTCTTCTGCTTCTACTCACAACGTGGGTAACGATAGTGCCTGATAAAAGCGAAGAAAATGGGTAGAAACATTTCGACTAAAGCAGTGCCTATGCATAACGAGGATCAATTACATAGCCTAACAAAAGGACGCACATTCCCGAATTGAAAATACGTAAGGAACTGCCGGAAAACCGCACTTCGCGTTGATGTACTCCACATAAGAACACAAGGTCGCACTTTTCTGGGGTGGGACAGCGTTTACTTTACGTTTCTTACGCCTACTACCTTTGGAGTGTGTTCGATGAAATCTCGACCGTTACTAGTCGATTCGCCTCTCGGACTAAGCCCCACTAGACGATAATCCAGCAAACGCTCGCTCGCTGCAGCCACTGATGAAACTCTCAAAACAATGAGCGCCGATTGAGCGAGAAAGCCGGCTCCGTTACAAACTCGTACGAACGTAGTGGGTCGTCCGAAGCGAACGTTCGCGATCATCGACGAGACTTCCCATTGTACCCTTACGACTCACTGTACCGGGCCGGCCCGCACCCCGGCTTCGCAAACACGGTTTACGCGCGCCAGCCTCGGGGCGTCGTCGTCGTCGCCGCTCCTCATCGAAGCCGCCGCCCGCGTGAGCTTTTCCACTCGCCGATAGCGCCGACGGCAAAAGGGATATCAGAGACCGGAACCGAAAGCTGGCTTTGCCGCGGCGCTCATCGCCGAGTGGGAAAGAGCGCTCGGCGGCGCTAGGCCAGCCGAAGGGGAGACCACCGCGCTGCCGCAATTGTCTGTCCGCCGCCGCCGTCGGTCACATGGGAGTTTCCCTTTGTCTCAATTGCCCATTGTGTTTTTTGGGGGGGTAGAAGGGGGAAGGGAACGATCTCGTTGTCTGCGTGGGCACTGGCGATGGACGGCTTGTTGCCCTCGCTGCGGCTTGGCTCGTCTTCGTCCCGCCGAGTCGCACGAACGACGTGCACTGACCGTCGGCGTAATTGTGAGGCCGAGATTGCCACTGATGAGGATTGCCCCCGAGGTCTCTTTCTCTCTCTCTTCTTCTTTCATTCTCTTCCTTCGTGGTTCCGCGGTCGGAGACTCAGAAAAGCCTGTTTCTCTGGGGTTTCGAACGTACTGTGCGCACTGGAACCGTGACGTATGCCCATTGTGTTTACGCCTTGTTCTCGTTAATTTATTTAAGCTTCATCTCATCCTTCGTTTGTAATGCTGCGGTGAACGAGACAACGGGTTTGTTTGTGCTTAGGAGGGGCCGCCGGTTGATGCGTGCTTACCTTTCGTCTGAGAAGAGAACGACTTATATATTAGCGTTGCTTTCGGGGCGCTCCATTTAATTGTGGGTAATGAATCGCCTCGAATCTTTGAATTTATTTTTATGATTTTTTTTGCACGTGACTATGTAGGCTTATTAGAGCACACTCTTATTTCTTTCAAGGTTGCTTTCCTCTTCAGGCCTTGAGTGTCCGTTGAGCATAGATGGCTTATACTTCCCGCGCGACGTGTGCGGGAGGGTTGGCAACAGCCTAAATATTTATTTTGTTTTCGTCAGAATCCATTGCGCGCTTGAAATCACCTGACCGAACACATCACATATTAAATAAGTAGAAAAGCGTATCGTGTATTGCATCTGAGTAACGCTACGACACATAAAGCGAAACATGGGGGTGGTGAGAAATGCAGGTTTTTTTTAATGGTTTCCCAGGGAAACCGTTATACACTTGATTGGGCCATCTATGCTCGTACGATGTTGGCTCATCACACCGAGGGAAGCGATTTTAAGTTCGTTTGGCCTTTAATATTCTGCTAGCGATTTTACTACAATTCCACGTTCACTAAATGTAGAAACTGAATGCTTGGGTGTGGAACGTGACTCTATCCAGCGGGCCTTTTCCAATTAAATATTCCCGGTTTGGAATTCAACACAACCAGAATGGAATATCCGAATGCGGGGCAGGGGAAAAGAGAGAGCCGCCTTACAAAGACAAACATTCATAAATTAATGCGGGCGCTTTGTCCGGTGTTCGGTTTAATCACTTTGTATCCAATTTGAACATAACACTGTTTGGAATCGAAGTGAGCCTAAATTAGAGAAACGACACAGCGACAGCGACCGGCGCGCGGAGCGAGATTTGATGGATGCCGTCATACCGCTCAGTATATTTTGAGGGCGCGAAATAAAATGAGCATGAAACGTGCGCTCTTTTCCCCGTTGCCTAGTGAGCGACATGACCCCGTTGACCCACTTTTACCTTGGGGGGCTTCCAGACGTGTTCTAGAGGGATTTTACCCGAAATTAATGTTTTTTTTTTTTTAATAATTGCTTGTTTTTGCCTGTACACTTAGCTGCCAATAATACCGTGCTTTCAAGCACCTTCGTAAGGCGCGCGAAATACTCTCGAACAACGTTTTTTCTAAACAACCAAACTACTCGGCATGAACGCGGAAGTTACGGTCGCTTACATATTAAGAATGGCGGAGCGTTGAGAACTTTGAAACTCTGATTCTCTTTATCTTCAGATTTTGGGATTCCGTTGGGTGCCCGGCCATAGGGACAGTATTGAGATTGAGTGACCCTGGCCACAGGCTGTCCTCATTGAACTGTTTTTCTCCGTCCTAAACAAACCAGGAGGTTTCCGACATAAGTATTTAAGACTGAACGCCAGTAAGCGATTATACCGCCAAAAGTGCAGGTTGTGCTGAGTTTCGAGTTGCGTTTTGACTTCATTATTACTGCTTTATGGTGGGTGAAATGCAGAGCCAGTGGTTCTTCTAGCGGATCAGCTTGGATCCGCTAGAAGCCGTGGGAACGCATCTCCACCGCGTAAGTCAACCATCCATGTCAGAAAGAGAATGTGTTGTATGGATCGTGGTTATATACGCATCTGAGCATTTGACCGCAGCGCCGTCTCGTCTATAAACGTTGAGCCAATGCATGCAAAGTTTAAAGCAATTATATGCGCATTTGACCACAGCACCCTCTCCTGTATAGATGTTGAGCGGCTACATGCAACGTTTCATCCATGACATCCCCAGCTCTTGAGTTACTACCACATCTCGGAGCCCCCTACTCGTCCCGCAGTCGTGGCCGAGTGGTTAAGGCGATGGACTAGAAATCCATTGGGGTCTCCCCGCACACGTTCTAATCCTGTCGACTGCGCAAACATTTTTTTTATTTTTATGTGAGCACGGACGCCGGCCGGACGGACGCACAAGGCTATACCCTACGGAGCTTCGCCCCTAAAACCGACCAACTTCATCCGGCGGCACGTTCGCTTTGCGCGTGGTGCGATAGCCACTGTTATGAGAACACGCGTACAGCGCATGCCGCCGAACGAAATTCGTAGCTCATGTCTTTACACGGAGTTTGGCCTTTCCTGGAACGGCAACGAACCGAATTTTGTGTCATAGTAGGCGTCAGAATCACGTCCGTTTGTTTCTCAGACAGCCGGAAAAAGCGGACACCTAAGAAACTTATTTAGTAACTTTATTACTCGTTGAGACCTGTTGCGCCACATGCTTCAGCCTTCCGAACATTCTCGACTCTTAGTTCATCGGGAATGTGCATTGTAGGGTTTAGTGATGCACCAGCTAATGATGTATGTAGGCACAAAAGAAACGAAATACAAATTTAAAGCCTCTGTCTCTGATTTATTCGATCGAGGCTCACAATATAGCATCCCTGCAAGCACGAACGTTTTGCTTCATATCATTTCCTAGTACGTGGCTACCACTAGAGCGCAAAGAGACGAATAAGCGAGCGGGACAAGGCGGCTTGTTAAATGGCCCTACGGAACGTGTGGATTATATTTCTTTCTGGACTCTCGTCTGATCTCAAAGGCGACCCCTGCTTGTGAGGTAGGAACAAAGGAGCAACTGTTCGCGTTGTGGAAAAAAACAAAGTATACGTCGCCGAGAGGAGAAAGTTGGTCGCCATTATTAGGGGAGAGGAGGCGTCTTTGGACGCTTCATTTCGACCTTGTTCGTCTCACTTTCTCTCGTTGTTCTTTTGTGATGGCTGGGACGTCCGCTTGGCAAGCAAAATGCGCCGCTTTGTCTCGGCCTGCTTTTGTCATGAATCCTGGCGTTCGCAGTTCGTTTGTGTAAGACGGTGCCCGTGAAAAGGAAAGGGTGATCATTCGGGTTGGGGGTTTAATTGCATTATAATGGAAACGTCAGGAAGATTAACGGCGCACGTGGAGCGAGGCATTATACGCGACACTATACTAGGACTTTTCTGGTTCAAATGTTGAATGGCGGAGCATCGACGCAAATGGATTCGAGATTGATTCTTCATCGGTCTTAGAAGGAACTGATGTATACCACCCATTAAAGCCGGCAATTACAATTAAGTGTTCAGACAATGAACGCTTGTGGCCCCGTAGGCGTAACGGCTTATTGGGGACTCAGGTCAGTTCGTGTTGTTTATACCTCGGCGCTTTTTCTAACACTCTGTCCTCGCCCGCGCCCTCCCTTCCCTCTCCTTTCTTTTTTGCAGCTTAGAGGTTACAGAGTATAAAAGATCACACTTATTGCGCCGTGCTTTGTCCCTTACGTGACGGAAAACCATCAGAGGCCTACATTTATTATTCGCATTATTTTTTCCAGCTATTTACTTCGTATTGAAACTCTCTAATTCTTACCAAACCGGTGAACACTTTCAGCAATGCTCTCGGGTCTAGGTTAGACTTTTCTGTGTGGAAAGCGAGTCAGATCGTGGTTCTCTAAGCAAATGAAATGCGAGAATTCACCAATATTATAACCCTAGAAGATGCTGAGTACCGGGATAACAGATTTTATATCTGCCATGCAGAACCAGTCGTGCGGGCTGTTTAGAATGATCGGATTACTTCCTTAAAAAGAAACGTCGCTCGTTAAGTAATAGGCAAAAAACAAAGCAAATACACGAAAGGGTCGGAGACCACACAGCGCAAGGAGCGTACCTGCCAGTCGACACGCTGACGAGTCGGGTTAATGATGGGGTCCAGAGCATGCGCAACCAAAAGTCTCCCGGCTGAACGCGGAGCGCCTCAGAAGTGAACGACCGAGGGGCCGCAAAGCCGTCGGCATCTTTCACCGAGAGCGACGCCACCGCAGTCAGGAGTCTCGAAGCAAAAAAGAAGAGAGCGGCATTGCGCATTAGAGACAGTTGTCCTTTGTCTCGGCTTGTTTCAGGTGACTTGGCCGAGATTTTGCAATAAACGCGATCCTGCCTGATCTGCAGGGCTTCACGGAAGCAACCGAGCGATTGTCCAGAGTGCTTCCACCGAGCAAAGTTGGTGCAAGTTAACTTCTTAGTCGTCCGGAAATGCAAGAAGCGTTAGCGCGCATTACTTGTGCACTGTTTACTACGGTTCTCTTGTGAGTGCAATGTTTTGGCCACTGCGAGATTGTTTCTTGTTTTAGTGCGCTCACCTTTTGTCCCTGGGTCGGCTGAAACAAAGGGTCTCCCTTTTTCAGCGCGCACGGAGTTTCCCGTTTATTTAGGCATAGATCTCATTTCGTGTGTGTTACAATTAATGGAGGTCCTTCGTTCCAATACTGCCCTTAAGTCAGAAAGTTGTGAAGACGGAACTAGCGGTGGTTTTCTTGCCTGCCGTAGAGTTTTTCCGTACTCCTTGATTTAATGCAAAATCTAGTCCGCTGGACGTAGGAAACTGAAAACGTAAATCGAATTTTCAGACTCAAGCATTAGTTACAGTCTCATTTTCTGTCACGTGGAAAAAAAAGAAAAAGAAAAAAAGGAACTGATATATTTTTGTAACTAGTCAACAACTCATGAGGTGAGATCGACCGTTCGTGTCCTTCATTTGTAGGCGCCCAAAATGACTGGTTTGGGTTTAACAATTTTTATCAACGTTTCTAGTGCAATTGGGCACATTTATAAAAAATAGTGGAATTCTTCCTGGCGCATGAGAGTATGAGCTACGGTTGATGTACTCTTGTTAACCATCGTGTTTTAAAAGGAAAAAAAAGGCTCTCAGCCATTATAACATTGAGTATGTTAAATATTCGGACGTTACGAATGGCAGTTGCTCCAATATAACGCTGATTTGAGAAAACTGATTTCAATGTAATGTTTGGCGCTGAATTTGGCGTCATTCTTCTGGTAACTCTTTTTCCAACAAAACGTAAACTGTATAGTTTTACTCCTCGTTTCATGCCCAAAACAATGGGTTGGTTGAATGGGCAACAATCTCGATATGCCACACTCATACGTGGGACTGCAATATTTGTGACAAAAATGGTGATTTTACTATCGGTAAATCTTGAGACCAAGTTGTTTAGTAGCGAAGAAATATCCCAACGTGCTTCATACAGTCGAATGTATGAATACAGATTGCATGACTGGTGTGGACACTCTTAGGAAGACGTAAAAAGAGCGACACTGTTAACGCTGACAACCAGTTACCGTGTTTATTTATGTTTCTGTCGCAGAATCAAAGTGCTAACTACTTTTGTGATGGAATGAAATAGTTTAGAACATAACGAAAATTCTTTTTTTTTTTTTTTGTGAGGACGGTCAAGGAATGGAACGTTTTACAGGAATGTATAGTTTGTGCTGCAAGTGCTGATATGTTTTGTTTGTTATTATTCGCCCCCTGCAATTATGCTTCTTCTAGGCGCTGCAGGAGTTCTTTGAGTAAAGAATAAAAAATAAACTTTGGGCGGTGAAGTTTGATGCTTGTCAATACTCCTTCCAAGCAGAAGGCGAGAAAGCGCCGATGTTTTGCTCGTGCTAACAATGTCGCTCAGTGTGCACTTCTTTCTTCTTGCTGCGGCTTGAAGTCCCAAAACCACTGTTCAGCCGACAACTTCGGCGCAAAGAACCAAGTTCTTCACGACATCAACTGAACAATGAAACCTAAAGGAGCTGCGGCATTCTAACTTTCCCCCACGCCGTGTCGAACGGTAATGCACGCCGAGGCACGGCGTTAGTCTTCTTCCTTTCATTCCTCGGTGGCGTACGAACGCAGACACACGCATAATCCACGGGGCCTGCTCCTGTGTACGTTCCTCCGCCCATTAGCGCCACACGAATGTTACAGCAACGGACGGGCAAACCGCAGGTGTTTTTGCGCTCGAACGACACACCTTCCTCTAAGTGCCGTCGAGGAAGGAAAGAAATAAAAAAATAAAAATAAAACGGAAGCCCAGGAGAAGGCCGCGTTCAGGGAAAGCTCTCTTGCGGGAAGAGCGGGCCGCTGCCGCTCGGAAGCTTCGCGCACGGAGGAACGACGCTGCTGGGCTAACGACTCCTGCTTTATCCGTCACGCCGCCCAGGCCCTGTACGGCGTCGTCGGAATAAGAACCGAACTAATTATTCTGTCCCCGGCAGGCGGCGCCACCGGCAGCATCGCGCCCCCTTTGCAAAAGACGGGAAAAAACTAGGCCGCCGGCAGCCAGTGTCGTCTCAAGGAGGGAGCCGCCGCTTTTTTTGTTTCTACTACCTTGGTCAGGGCGTCGTAGTCGGTGTTCAGACCGCAGGTCCGTCTGCCTCTTGCGCTAGGGTTCCGGTAACGTCAGAATCAGGCACGGAGCCAGGATTTTGTTTGGGGGGGGGGGGGGGGGGAGGAGGGCCCGCCCCCCCCCTACCCCTCATACAAGATGCTGTATGAGGGGTAGGGGGGAGAGGAGGCCCCAGCAAAATAGAAGATTTCGGGGGGGGGGGGGGGCCGGGCCCCATGGGCCCCCCCTCCCTCCTGGCTACGTGCCTGGTCAGAATGCCGATGTCTGACTGGCTCGATTGGAAGGGTAAGGGGATAGACCTCGAAGCAGCTAGTATTGAGGTCTACAAACTGTCCAATCAGAGCCAAGCAGAGTTCGACGTTCGACGTGCGGGAGACAGAATTGCACTCGCGCTTCGGGCAACTGCTGCGAGTCAAATGACGTAAAAAGACGCACAGAGCAGCTCTGGACACGACTTCCCTTATGGATGTCAGTCAATATGCCAAAACTTTTCTCCGGAGCGTGATCGAGAGAAACGGCCCAGGAGGGCGCAGACGCTGAAAGTGGTACCGGTTAGAAGCCCTTTTTTGGAATGGCCTGCGCAGCCTCAAAGGGCTGTCATCCCTTACAGAGCATGCACACAGCTCTAATTAGTTTTATAAGTCTCAGCGGTGGAATATTGCGAACGATGCGAGGCTTCAACTCGTAACTTTCGAAAAGACTTTGGCTACACGACCTTCCTGCAGCAGAAGCACAAACTAAAGCTATAGTAGTTGCAGACATCTGTACGTTCTGCTGGGGTTCACGTGGAAAGGATCACGAAATAATATTATACTCGAACTCTAGGCTCCGAAAGGATATCGCCTGCGCAGCGTGTCTAGAGCTCGGGCAGCCGCATTTCCAAATCGTAACTGTCGCCGTTTGCGCCTGCCGTCTGCGAGGCAACCGAATTACGCCGCCCACAAAACAGTCGGGGAATGGAATGTCCGTACCATACAGGCGTCGCCCGCTTAGGGACTCTGGAAGCACTTATGCGTAAGCTTTAACTATAGTGCTTGATTTGACGACTCCGATGACCAAATAGAAAGACTTCAGAACGTCGCGCATGGTCCCACCGAACATTACTATAAGGCTTCTGTTTGACTGAAAATCCGCGAAACGATATTTCACCGCGAGCACTCTCCAAGGGGCGACTCCTTTCCATGGCGTTCGCAGAGTGCCCTCCATGATGAACGTTTCTGCGCGCCATACTCTCGCACCCACGACCCCGTCCTCCCCTCCACCGCACGTTCCACCCCGCTTCCGAGAGCATCAAAACAGCGTTTCCTCCGTCCCGAATCCCGCGCACGCACCCTACACCGGAAAGATGTCCTCGAAGGATGAGCCTCGCGCCGCGGGAGGGCAGGCAGACAGCCTACTCCGAGGAGGAGACCGGGAAGGCGCCGGAGACCATCAAGAGCCGCCGCCAGCCTGGCAGAACCTCCCATCTAATAACCGCTCCTTGATTACCCCGAATCAGCCGGGGGAGAATGGGGGTGCAAATCTTTGCTGCCGCCGCGAGGGAGAGTCCTCCGCTCTCTCTTCCACCTCGACGACGTCGCCGACGCCCTCGTTCTCCCTTCTTTTCCGCAGAGCGCGTCGTCGCACGCTCGCTTGTCTCGCCGGACATCAAAGGACGATTTGTAGGGAAGAGGAGCTCCCCTTTTCTTCCCCCGAGCGCGCACTTGTTTAGGTGTCTGATTTTTAGTTCGTTCCGCCGCTCAGGGATACAATTCCTATACGGCTCGGAATGGGTGCCCTGTGCATGAAAAGAAGGGATGCTGGAACGTGGACTGGAGATGGAGGGAGTGAGAGAGGGAGAAAAAGAGAGAGAGCGGCGGTGGCGGTTTCTGGCATCGGCTAGCTGCTGCTGCTCGGAAACGCGCGAAGCAGTTTATCTTTAGGGAAACGGGGAAAGAGGGAGAAGGGGGGGGGGGGGGGGGGGGCAAACTATCGATCGAGAGTGTCGAGCTCATGCCGCGTGCCCGGTCCGTCCACTGGTCACTGGGGAAGCGAGGTGGGTTCCAGCTGTCTCGTTCCTTGACGTCCGAAGGCCGCGTGAGTCAGGTGCAGAGCCGTGGCCGAGTTTTTCTTTTCTGGGAGAATTTGACGCGAGTCCGGAAGAGGATGGGCCCGGTGGGAAAAGAGGTTTGGGAGCACGGGGGACGACGACCCGACGGTCAAGGAATAAGACGAGCCTTTCGTTTCGGAGCGCTTTGGCACGTCCTGTGTGTTGTGCGGCGGAATACGAGAGCGTATATGAGATTATGCCTTTTCAGAAAATTATATATATATATATATATATATATATATATATATATATATATATATATATATATATATGTAGGTAAAGTAAGATAAATATAAAAACAATGGACCGGGAAAAGTTAATAAGTCAAAGATGCGTACTGTCGGAGTTACTAATTCGAAGTTTATTACGACGTTTCGAGCGGGGACGGTCCCCGCTCGAAACGTCGTAATAAACTTCGAATTAGTAACTCCGACAGTACGCATCTTTGACTTATATATATATATATATATATATATATATATATATATATATATATATGGAAGGTATCATTGCGAGTCTTCTTGTGTGTGGCGCATGCTATGTTTGCCTGCCGAAGCGGAGGTATCGCGTACGGAGAGTTGTGAATTTGCATGCTGAGATGCGGCTAAAGACGGTGTAGTTTTCACAAACATGATGGTAATTCATGTCTACTACAGGCCTACAAACTCATCTAATTCCATTTCATCCGATGGTGTCTGTTCGTCGCCAGCATCAAAACACAAGCTATAGGAAAGTTGTAAACTGAATATAAAAGAGCACGGTACTCTTCATGCGTACATGGAATTTCAGGATTTACTTTTTAATTTTTTATATTTCAAATTGTACCGTAAAGTTTAACAACATAGTGGAGTTTGCAAGTGTGGGACATAAACATAGGCAGATAAATTTGTTGTTCCACCCTTAGCTGAATGTGTCAAGTTGTATTCACATGTGCAAACTTTTACTAATCGGTCTCTCTTTAATATGACTCGTTCTTTATTTCAATACATTAATTTTCAGTACCGAAATCATGCAAAGTTACTAAACCTAAAGAGCTATTTTGCTACTCTACAACACAAAACGAGAAGAAGGTTTGAGCGAATGGGACACTGAATACTCCCGAAAGCTACACTTCATACCAAAAACGTAGGTGAGAAAGTAATCTGAGGTACAGAATAGAGCAACTTGAGATTGTTGAGTTAACATTTTGGAATGCAGTAGGGTTCTCTGAGGCGTGCGTAATAACGTGCGAAATTCGAAAGGTAATAGCAAGTGCAGCGGCCCGCAAGCACATATGAAGTTTCAAACACGAGAGAAAACGCGTCCAAAAATATTTCCTCATTGCTTCTCCGATTGAGAACATGGTAAGCGGCAATTTTGATGTCACATATTTTTAAATATCTGTACATTGTACTTTTCTAGAAAATGTCGAGGTTTGGGGCCCCGACACTCATATCAATTGTGCTCTTGCTGGGGTACTCCTTTCTCGTTTTTGTTTTGCTTTGGTTTTTGTTGTTGTTGCAGGTAGGCTTTTGCCACGTGAGCGTAAACGCCAGAGTCGAATGTGAGAGTATACGGAATCACTACACCCGGGAAGTTTAACTTTTAATCTTCAGTTCATAGCCTTTGACGCTGTTCATTCGCTTCCGTGGGGTTTATTAATTGGGATAGTTTGGTGCAGACTTTGTTAATTCGAACGCCGAATGTTCGAGCAATGAGTATGCTTCCGCACTTTAAGTAAATGTCTCAGTTTCTTTTTTGTCCAGTTTTGAAGGTGTTATGCACCGACGTAGTTCACCACACGTCGACTGCATACGTTTTTGGGACTAGGTGTCTAGTTTTGAAGGTGTTATGCACCAAAGGAGTTCACAACCCGTCGACTGCATACTTTTTGGGACTAGGTTCACACCTCAGTTAAAGAATGGAGCGTTTTACTAATATCGATCACAGTGGCGTCTGTGACGTAATACGCCGCGTGCAAGCTTTACCAACTTTCATTGCAAGGAAACAAAGCGAGGTGATCTTTATATTACGCTTCATTTTGAGTAGAAGCGAGGTCGAAGCTTCGCTCCTGCTAAACAAAGAAATGCAATCGGAATGCAATCGTTGTTTCGGAATGCCACAAATTATCCACCAGCCGTACAGAGAACTGGCACCTACTCCGACTACATGTTTCCACACCAACGGACGTTCCGACTAAACTTCCGACAGCGAGTTCGGCCACCCCATTCAGAATCACGCTTTTGGACTGAGTCTGCGACAGCGCGTCGGAGTATAATGTGCTCGCCGTAACAGCTCCTCCCCAGGCCGCTTCCGCCCTTACTTCCGCAGGATCGCGTTCGTCTCCCCGTTCACTCTCTGTGTTACTTTTATTGTCCGCTTCTGTATCCGTCGTTTACGACGCCCGGGTTCACGCTCCGCCCGCCTCCCTTCTCCGAGCCCGTAGGGAGCAGGGCGAGGACGAACACCACGTTGCCTTTCTTTCGGTTCCCGCCTTCATTGTCTGCCGCGTAAACACCGTGAGCAGCAGTGTGTGTACTCGCACATTTACCGGTTTCACTGAACCGATACAAGACTCCTCTAACCGGCAGCACGAACCCGTTGTCGCGTAGTACCGCGCGCGTCGGGAATCTTACGCGAGCGCCTCGTGAACCTACCGACCGGGGTGCATAAATTTGTCGGCAGAAACGCCTCGCTCCGCGTACACAGCGTACATTCATCCCTTCCTTTATTTCCCTTGCCCACAAAACAAATGCTCCGCCGGGGGGACGGGGCCATTTTCGCGTCGGCGCGCCTCAGGGACTTGCTGAAGCCGATTATCGCCCTCCCCTTTTTACACTCTCAGCCATTTTCCCTCGGCCCCGGTCGAGTCTCGTCGGTATTAGAATAGGTTACAGCATGGCGCGCACACTGATGAATGTCGGCCTGCCTTCCAAATCGGATCTTCCTGTTTCGTAGTCGGGGTTCTCATTCAATCCTCATCTCGGCGTTTAACCCTGACGCGAGACCCCGAGGACATTTCCCCGTAGGTGACAGATTTTTTTTTTCTGTGTACGAAATGACTTTCTCGTGTTCGCGTCTTCTTCCGGCCCGTGTAAACCCTGTTTTGGAGCACGGGACCGTTTTCACGATGCTCGACCCCGCTAGGTTTCGGGCATAGCCCCGCGGTGTCATCTCCGAGTGCTTTGAGATAGGGTGAAGTGTAGGCGTCATTCATTGCAGTCTTGGGAATTCCAGGATACAGAACTAACAGTCGTCGCATTATAGCGCGATCAAAGCGGGACATGGAGTATCGCTTATTATCACCGATTAACAACGAGGAGGAAGCAATCGTGAAGTCTGAGCGATGTTATATACTTTGCCACGCCATACTGTTTTTACGTCTTAGAGTAAACGATGCTTATTTTTTTCCCCGATTATTGTTTATTTGGTTTGTTTTACAATCTAGTACGAAATATCGCAGTGCCTGTTTCTTTCGTATGATATCAGCCAATATCTAGTCTAAGTCAATCTAGAAAAACAAAACAAAAAAAAAAAAACCTTGTCAGTGTTATTGCATAAGCACTTAGAGCTTGTGCCATTAGCGTGCTGTTCTGCTAGTGCACAATCCTTAGCAGATTTTTGCTTCGAACGGCCTGCGAAACGATTCTTACTCAAATTAATTTGAGCAGTCCAGCGCAGGATTAGCAGTATAATCATCGTAAGAGCAATTAATTACCACAACCGCTGCCAGGCAGAGACAAAAGTCCAGCTCGAGTGTCATCCTGTCAGCTTTCCCCAGGAAACCCTCGCCCCACTGCCCAGAAGCTCCGTGGCAGCGGAGCGGGCTCAGGTAACAGGCTCTTTATCCTCGATGGGCTCAGCTCCCTCGAAGCACTAGCTCGTCGGCGCCTAATGAAAGCCCCAACAGTGAAGCCGCAGAATCGGCCCGGTAGACGCCACTAATTGTCACAACTGGACGCTTCCTCCGAAGAGGCGACGACAAGTTCCCGTGGCTCGCTAATTGGACTCCCAAGTAGTTGCCCGAGGCCACCTGCTTCACCTGGCACGCCGAGATCAGTGCGTGGATAAAGAAAGACAAACAGAGAAAGGGAGAGAAGAAACGCAAGGACCACGATGCCTCGCCCAAGGGTGAATCGCTTGGAGGGGGGCGAAGCGTCAGACAGTCAGCGGCCGGTCCAGCGCCTCAGCCCAGTGCTTCTACACACCCGTCCGCCTAACGATGGACCGCAAAGGACGCTAAAATCCATCCAAGTCAATCCAGCTCCCTGAGCGCTATCACGTAAGCACGTGCCCCTCGCGTCCCAGCGTTTCGTCCGCAAGTCACGTGTAGTTCACGAAGCATTCCGTTGGCTGCGATGGTTCGTAGTGTCCACTGAGGTCCACCGTAAGGTAGAACGTGCTATTGTATTGTTGGAGAACCCCTTGCTGACGCGGGAAGGGGACGAGGAAAGGCGACGCCCCCGTCTCCTCTTCGGACAGTTCGGGCGGCCCTCTGAATTAATTACCGCGTGTCGACCGATCCGCGGCTGGCGTCCGCAGCCCTTGCCCACTCCGAGATGTCACCCTTTATCAGGAGGCCCTGTGCGAAGGCTAATGCCTTTACTCCTTGCTAAACGACTTACACCGAACGATGCGCTCCTCTTTGCCCTTCTCTCTCTCCCTCCGACGGTCTGCCCTGGCCCTTTCTCTGAATAGGTCTCGAGCGCAACTTTTAATTAAGTTGCGCTAGCTACTCCTGAGTGACGCCGCACGCTTCTGCCGCGAGCGTTTGGCAATCCCTCTCGCGGCGGAGGATTAAGTCGCGTAAACAAAGCGTCGCAGGGTGCCGATTTCGTCCGAGCCCATTTGGGACGTTGGAAGACGAGATGAAGAAGGATAGGCTCGTGGCTGTATACAGTGTATCCTTCGCCGACGGCGTGAGCCTCGGCGGCGCGCACCTGCGCTGCCCCGGGGTGCGTTGAGTAGATTATAGTGGCTTAAATGTTGTCGCTAGGGGCGTACTTCACTGCTTTTAAGTTTAGTTTCCAGATAAAAAGGTGGTGTTTGTTCTTCTAACAAATAGCGACGCGAAGTTCTTTACGACGCCGGGATTGGTTCGACGGTGCTCGTTTTTAAAAGAAACTGGCGGCTGCAGTAGGAAAGGTGCCACATAGTATCGATCGAATTTTGCACCAATATCTGCGAATGAGCGATTATAAGAAGGTTAGGACTCTCAATACACTGAGTTTATTAAGCCGCCAGCGAACATGATAGTATATTAGCAATTAAGACTTTTTTCCGCAAGCTGCACTCTGCCGTTTGCTTTAGCTCTCGTCGCTCGTAAAAAGACGGTGCACACTTTCAAGAGACTATTTTTTTTTCTTATGTAACAGTAGAAGCATTATAATCGTTCTCTTTTTAATGAAAAATAGAGAGAGAGAGCGAATGAAACGTGCACCTTGCTAATACATCAGCTAGTGTCCAGTTTGCGCAGTGTTTCACTCTCTCTCTCACACGGGCTTAACATAACTGGTCGTAAACATGCTACTTCAAATCCCGGCAGATTGCATATTAGCATTATTTCGTCATGCGACGATATCAAGCATGGCCGATTCTCATACTTAAGGAAAAAAAAAAGTTTCTGACGCGGAAATGTGCGCGCGTTTATTTCTGGCCGTACACAGCAAGCAGCTTTTGTTAGTGCTCTGTTGCTGCCGTCTGTCAATGCAACGAATGTTTATGCTTCAGCTTGAGAAGCAGTATTGTCGCCAAGTACAACTATGTTGCTCAATATCAAAATAACTACGAATACATAACAAAGTTTACGTCAGCAAGTCAGCTATTCGTTGGCTTCTGGAGCATGTTTTAATGTATTTCACACTGGAAGCTCGGCACTCCATTACACGCTCCTTCATTCGAGGGTGCACAAAGCCAGAATGTTTCCTGCGGGGAAAACCTTCGAACGAAATCTGTTTGGTGAATTTCTTTTTTAATGATTTTTTTAAAGAATTTGTTGTTCTGTTTTTTTTTTTGCCTCGATAAACACGCCCGAAAAAGCGAGGCCTCTCCAAGAGCGTTAGTATTACCTTTATGCTCATATCTCCATTTTCAAACCCATTTTGCCTCAAAATGTTTTCGGCAAAAGAAGGATAAGTAGAAGGCATGAATTTTGATTTTATTACGGAAACACGAAAACATTTCCGCGCAAGCACTTTTATCTGTTGTATGATGCTTTTATTAAGGAAACATGGAAAAATCTCCGCGCGAACACTTTTATCTGTTGTATGCTGCACGCTTTCGCATGGTGGCCGTACAGCCAGCCAGGCCTTAGAGGTATAGCGCGACAAAGTGACGCGACAGGCAAGCACGATATGTGGCGTGCGCGCAAAGAAGACGAGCACACACGCACACACGCATCTCTGCGGCATAGACCGTCATGTGTTGTGTGGACGACGCCGCTCGTAAAAGCGTCGAGAAAAAAGGTTTTTCGATCCGTGTTGGTCGGCCCGCGTCGTGCCGCCTCGATTCCAGTCGGAGGTGGTTATGGGGGAGGCCCACGGGGCTTCCGAGCTTGTGCCGTGGAACATACTTTTAAGAGCTCCCGCAACGAGAAAGCCGCGTTTCGTGACGGACGAACGAAAGCTGATTGTTTTGGGGGAGCCTCCATTACCGAATATCAATAAGAGGACCGAGCCATGCCAACTATACACGTCGACAGAAGTGAATCCGAAGTATAGATTTTTCGCTCGGTGCTCGCTGTGCAAAGTGCGAAGTGGAATCGTCTTTGGCCGCGCGCCGGTGAGTTTAGCCAACCCAGTGAGAGTAAACTTACAGGCGAGGATGACCGATCAAACACCCGTGATTTCAGAATTCGTCATAAACAAAAACAAAAAAAAAAATTTACTGCGGTAGTCCTTGCTGCTCGTATTCCGAAACCCCGGAGAGAAATGTTTTGGAATAACGGCGTGATACGTCTGTCGGCGCCTACGGCCATTCACAGCTGAGGGAGAGCAGGGCGAAGAGCACATTGTTATCGCTCCGCAACTGCGAATCTACCGAAGGAACTCGGCCAATCACAGGGCTCAGAATATGTATCAAAATAAATATTGCGCGGTAGCATTGAGCATGACATTTCACCGCCGTGCTCAGTGAGCCCCGCCATTGGCCGACCTTTTTCCATAGATACCAGAGAATGGCTTTCCAAAGAGCTTTGCGGGACAGCTGACGCCCCAGATTTGTTAGACCCATACTTGTGCATATCTCAAGTAATCTACTCAAGATACTGTATTTCAAATAATTTTTGAAGTATCTTGGTGTCTTACAAATAATTTTGTTCGAGAGTGTTGGATACTGTATTTTAATTACATTTCTAGGTATCTTGACCTCATTATCTCAAAGACATTTTTGGCATTCGCCATTTCCCGAGGTTTTTGGTATGAAGTGGGGTAGGCGTTGCACGAGCAAACGTGGACACTGTTGCTAGCTCCGATAAGTTGCGGTGACTTAGAGTGAGCTCGTGAAAAGATCGCTTTTGTAGCTTGAGCTACACTGGCCGAGGTTGAGCAGTTTCGAGTGGCTCGCATAATGGTCCGTGCTCCGTGCTGCGCGAGGAGCAGTGACGTGACTCGACGCCCAGCTGGCGCGCCGGAGACGCCGCTGCCGCGCGCTCCGCCGCCACTGCGCGCGCCTCGCCGGTCTGCACATAGCAGAGGAGTGACGTCATAGCCGCGGCAGACGCACTGGCGCCGCCGCGTGGCCAGCTGTCCACCTCCGTTGCGCAGTAGCCAAGTCTGACACTGCACCGGAGCCACTTGATAGCGCCTCTCATTTTGTGCGCAAAAGCTCGCTCTCCGTAGATCCTGGTATAGCCGAGCTAAGCCACCGCAGTTTTGTGCCGATATTTGACCCATATTTCTCCCCAAAGTTCGTACAATGAAGGGTTTCCCCTCGCCTTCCCAAAGGCGCCCTTTGTTCCTCAAACAGGGTGGTTTTACGGAAGTAAAGATTGCCACACTGTGGCGCAACGCAAAATTGAGATCAACCCACGACAGCAATGCAGACTTCAGTGTCAAGGAAAGAACAAATAGAAGAAAATGAGTAATGGACACAAAAAGATATCACTTTTTCTTTGCTTGTATATTTAGGCCTACTACGGCAAAACGTCTTTTTCTTTTTCCGTCTTTTTTTTTTTTTGTCGTCAGTTTCGCATTTATTGTTATCGTAAACACTGCCTGTAAGCGAGCACTGATAAGCAGAGAACAGGACAGGAAACGACTCAGGATAACTTCTCAATATGCCAAGAAAGCGTCCCCAGCGTTGAGTGCCTTTCTAACCTTGAAGAGGGTGAAACCAGTGCTGTGGCTAATATGTGGGTCTCTGCTTTCCATTCATTCATCTCCGTATCTAAAGCTAGTTTATAGTGAGCTCACCGTATAGGGAATATGGATTGTAGTTAAGCGATTCGTCTAAGGTGCGCCGCAGGACGTGATTCAACGATGTTAATAACTGAATTTACTCTTTTTTTTTGTTTTATCCCAGATATCGTTTTTAACATGTATCAGTGATATCCCGCTCTTTATAGTTGCACTCCATATAGAACCCCTTCGATGCTTTTGTTTCTTTGTTTATTCTTGCGATTTTGTGCTGTTGCGTGCTAATAAACCATTCTGGTAAACCAGTTTCGCGCAACTGCATAATTAAGTTTGTCACTGACGTCGATACAAATGTATTTACTCGAGTAATAGCCGCACTATTTATGAACAAGACCCTTGTTTCTACTTTTCAAGAAAGCACATATAATGCCTATCATCGCGTTGCGCATAAATAGCATAGCGAATAACTAGATCATGAACACGAGTCTCCATACAAAAGAAACCTTCACGGATGGTATCTTCGCGCGAAGACGTTATCTCTGTCCTGTAAACAGCTGGAATCATGTTGTCGATCGCGGTGATTGGCAATCTGCGTGCTCCGCGGAAAAGCGAACCCTCGGGTTTCTTTCATAAACAGTGCGGCTATTGCTCAAGTAAATACGGTATCTTCAAAAGTAATTGAATTACATTTCTAAGTATTTGTACTCTAGTCAAGATGCTTTTCAGTGAAAGTAACTTGAGTAGTATTTTAAATACTTTATGAAGCAGGTAGTTAGTAAATTAAATACTCTTACCAAGTATTGTTTCCAACACTGGTTAGACCGCATAACGAGTGACCCTAGTGTGTGGAACTCAATATGGTTATCGGCACCTGTGTCACACAAAACGGCCATTCTAGCGATGCCCATTGCTGTAAAATGCACTACTAAGACTCGTATTCTGGGCGTTGCTTCCGGTGGACAATTCTTCGACACTTTTTTTTCGTCGCAGGATTTGACAATAATAGCATCATTTTCCAAAGAACCTTGGCTCGACCCCGACTCTTCGTAAACCAAAGACCTTACTGGTGGTTTGAGTCAAAGCGTTCAGATCTGCCTGCGTTTAATTCCTCGCTTTCTTTTCGGGATTTACGGTCTCTTGCGAGCTGACCATAAATACTTCGCCACTCCTGGTTGGGTCCCCCAAAATGGGAAGTGTTATACTTGTAGAGTTTC
This sequence comes from Ixodes scapularis, assembly GCF_016920785.2. Taxonomy (NCBI): domain Eukaryota; kingdom Metazoa; phylum Arthropoda; class Arachnida; order Ixodida; family Ixodidae; genus Ixodes; species Ixodes scapularis. The sequence goes on from NW_024609835.1 coordinate 226,116,841, forward strand.
TCAAGTTATAATGCCTATCAATATTTCTTTGTTGTTTTTGGTTCGAGATTGCTGTTATTGAGTGTAGTCTATTTTTTTTTTATCTCATGATGCACTCTGGAGGCTTCGCTACGCCAATTTTGAACACGTAACTTGAAATGACGAATCGATTTCAAATACAATTACTTTTGCTTAAAAAGTATTCAGTTATATTACTTGATTACTTGATACGAAAACCAGTTCGCCGTTAATTGTAAAAGTAACCGTTAGTTCGACGATTACTTTAGACTTTTAAAACGACAGAGTTGTCTCCCTGTTTGAAAACGGGTTTTCGTACTCCGGCTGTTGGGCTAGAATCACAGAATTCAATTACTTATCTTTTAAATGCACCAATTTTAGTCCACAAAATCTCATTGTCGGAAATTTAGATCGAGGTTTTCTTCGCAGGAAAATTGTTCGAACAGAGGGCACCATTAGAAGCGTATGCTCATGGACAACTTTCTGTAGTTGGAGTGGATGTTAGTGGCTATACATATGTAACGGGCGGTAGCTTGCGCCACCTAGTCTAAGGCTTAAAATGTTATGCAGTTAAAGGTTAGGGTTGCGCGCATCAGCGGCCACTTAGAGCTCTGCACGCGAACTCCTCTTCTCGCAGGAAGTGCCACCGAACGTTATCCACAGATAAACCGAGTCATAAAATTGCTTTCTGTGATCGCGATACGTGGGAGTTTCTGCTAGATCATTTTCGTGGCTACGATACCAATTGACTGCTCTTCCGCCGTTTTGTTGCGCATAATGAAGTTTACATGCTTATTTAAGGGGTCTGCGAAAATAATCGTCAAAAGCCCACTACAAGCTATCTTTAGCTTTCTTTTCGCGTTCATGTTTAGAAAGTAAAAAGAAGAAAAAAATTACGGCATTTTGTACGTTGCAGTGACTTTAGCAGGTATGATGAAAACTTTAAAAGAGCCTGTCCAAATGCAAAATATCGTGGCAAGAATAAACGCCGCAAAACAAAAAGGCTAGCCTCTCCTCGATTGTTTAAAGTTCTCTTACATAACTCAGGGACAATTTCTCGAGTATTGGGACTTTATGGTCGTCATTCGCGATATTATTTCGCAACCCACGAAATAGCGCCAATCTACGAGGACTGGGCATGACACCCGACAATCTGAATACATTTATGGCGAGTATCTGTTTATACGAGATCTCGAGTACCAGGGCAAGAAGATGAAGGCGAGACATCGCGAGGCGGTCATAATATCTTTAAACTAAAGTAGATCTGCCAAAATGTTCTTTATGGCCCCGGCTTGGGTCGTGAAGCTCGATGTCGCAACAAAATCGGCAACTTTGTGTTTTAATGAGCAAGTGTCGTTCTTTGCTCATAGGTTCTCTTTTAATAGTGTGCTCAAATTCGCTTTCCTCTTCATGTTTCGCAAGGAGTGCATTCATTGCACTGCCGGGTCTTGTTATAAAATCAAAGAGCTTCCCTAGCACTCCGCTTACCTGACAAATTATGGTGCGTAAAGTACTTACGGCAGTCACATGGTTCGTGCCACGCCAGTCAACATGACGTCACAATGTCACGTGACATCATGACGTCACTGTTTCACATGACCTCACGTCACGTGACCCACAACGTGGCACCGTGACGTCACGTTGATCACGTCACGTGACCATTCTCTACGAAATTTGCCACTCTGCATCGCCCGCAAGAAACTAACATTTCCGCAATTCACTTTCGTAACGCATTTTCGTAACGCTGGAACGTGCCTGGTTCTCTCATATAAAGTGTTCCACGTTAACACTAGGCAAGAATAGATATAGGACGCCTAGCTGTTCCCCGAGCACAAATCCTTCATTGGGTTTGCTTCGACAAACAACAACCGTTTCGCGAGCAAAAATAAGAAAAGTACACGAACGAACAAACAACAGTTTGCATGAATCTCCGCGTGAGCGGGTGTTCGTCGAAGTGCCCACGCAAAACTCGCAGGACGCGTGTTGCTGAGACGCTCGGCACGAGCCGCATCACGCCAGGGTTCTCGCCGCGTGTCGCGGCCGGGGCTCGACGAACGTTGCGTGGACCGATCGCGGACCGGCCGCGAAGCAGTTAATAATTTATGCGTCCGGGCCGGATTTACTCGCTTCATTATGCATGCCGCAGCGAGGAAGCGAAAACACTCCGGCAGCAAGCGGCCAGGAACAGGCCGGGAACCGCGGAGAGCGGACGACAAGAAGAGAAGCGGGCACATAATCAAAAGACGTCCCGGGTCATGAAAGAATTTGAGCGCTCGTGGGGCCACTTGTGGATACGTGGTCTCCCTCGCTCGCGCGTGTCCCGTTAGCGGGAAAGCTTTTTCCGCCGCCGAGAAAGCTCGTAAACTCAAATAAAATGTTTTTTTTTTTTTTCAGAGTGGGCCGCCTAAGGTGACGTGTCATTCAGGTTCATTCAAATTTGTTCTCGGAAAATGGCAGCGTCGAAGAGAAACTAAAGCACTCTATAGTCCTATGCCTAACACCTCGGGAACCCCTACAATTGCGGAGTTTCCGATAATCACGATGGAAATAAATGAAACCTGCGCATAAGAGTGAAACTGGGGCACGTACATCAAAGTTGTGCATGTCTCCCAATCTCTCTTTTGTACGCGTTCCGTATTTGACGGGTGCAATGCAGCCACAAACAGGTACCTTCGCGTCTACCCTCTAACCCTTCCAATCAGAGATTGGCGTTCAGACGTCCGCGCGCTCTCTCGTCTCCTCCTGTGCCTCAGTTTCTGCCCGCATAGTCGCTGACAAAATCAGAACGCCAGGGCGTCTCGTTTGAACGCCCGGCTTCCAGCACGCGCTCGCTACCAGCCACTGTGAATTGACAGCGCGTGCACGCGCGTGAAGCTCGAGAGATGCTCAAGCGTTGTCCATAGTAGGAAGCTCGCGCATGAGGCCGGACACTGTGGGAATTCGCGTACCGCCGCCGATTCGCAGTTTCCCACGTGGTCCGTCAACAACCCGAGTCCAGCCTGGTTCTTTCACGGGAGCGGGATTCCGCTCCCAGTTTATTGGTACAATAAAACACAACACTACAAAACACTCAATCTAAACTACAAATACAAGCTACATTACACAATTATTTACAAATGCACGTTAAGGCTAAAGCTAAACACAAAGGAGGCCCTTAGGCCTCGCGTCCCGCGATATCCTAGATCCGGTCGCCACCCACTTGCCTGCCAGTGCCTGCGTCTCGGTCTCGTCCGAAGTTCTTAGAGGCCTCTCGCCCCCTGCCCCACCGAGTATATATGTCGATGGGCGAGGAGGTTTCTCCTCGCCTGCCACGGGGGCGCCTGCAGCGCCCTCCAGTGGCTAGGAGAGAAAGCGGCGCGTCGGGAGCCGAATTCGAGATCCCGATCGACCCCGCGGCAACACGACCATGTGATCGTGTCGCGGCCAAGATTGGCCGAATGGTTTGATGGGCGCCCTCGTGAATTCACAGTGCGCCATAACACGGACGGACAACCTTGCCGTTCTCGTCATGTCAGTGACGACAGCTCATCTAACACCGATTTTGATTTTTTGTTTTAGTGATGTGGAAACGTTAACATTCTAAACAATATATCTACGCCTTGCTTCCTGCCCAGAACTTTGGGAGCCAATCACTATGCTCTTTGAAGGCAGCTTTACAAGCTCAGAAAGGTGCAGAAAAATCAAGTCTGCGATGGGATACTAAGAATTGCTTCTAGCTTATTCCCATTATGCTGGGTTCCACATTTTAGAGTCCTAGCCCGAGAAGTTGTGCAGGCTTCGTGATTTTCCGCTTAGTCTTCCGTAGATTGCAGAATGGCCATTTCTGAGCTAGTGTGGCTAAGCAAACGCCAAGACACTTTTTTTTTTTTTTTTTTTTTTTGCGTGCGTGTATTGGCATTAGAGTTCAGAGAAGAGAGCCCTGCAAACGAGGAAACTGAAACAGCGGTTTGACTTAGAAGTTGAATGCTTGAAGCTGAACACTTCAAAACGCTTGATGGAGCGCACGAAATTTGACGCGTTTTGCGGAAAAAAGTGAACCCGAGATTGCCAGATCGCCTAAAAATGAAAGAAGCTCGGAGGTCTTTGCTTTGCTTGAGCGAAACTGACTAGGCCTACCACAAATACCTGAAGCCCATCTCGTTTCGCGCATGGCGCCTATCTGAATCCAACGTTGTCAAAAACGGTGCTCGTGAACGCTCTATTCGCCTGCTCTAAGATTAATCGCGCCCTGGCCGTCAGTGTTGCCAATAGCAAGTTCGCACCGTTTTAAATATCGTTAATTCCACTCATAGCTGACGATGAATGGTTTTACCCCCAGCCCGTGTTAAGGCTCATATATCCAGAAAGAGACCAAAGGACCCAGGCGAAACTAAGAGGAAGTCAAGTCAATGCCGACTCGCCGTGCACACGTTACGATAAGGAATGAAACCGCTTAACTTCGGCTAAGAACTGGTACGCGTCTTTAATAAACACGGTCGCCTACACAAACTAGACAGGCGGAAAAACTCCTGAGGAATAATCTCTGATGATGTTCGTAGACGTACAGTTCAGAACACGTCTTTTCTCGGGAGAAAGGCCGCATAAAAGAGACAAATCGCTTTTAATGTTTGTTTTAGATTATTAACGCTTCAGACTCTCGTAAATGAATAAAGAGATCAATAAAAAAGTAGACACACACACACAAAAAAAAAAAAAAAAAAACTCTCAAACACGTTTGAGTGATTTTTATAGACATACTATATAGATACAGCCCCCTTTCAGTCGAAGGAATTTTGTCGATGAAAGATAAAAATAGCCTTTCTCATAGTTTTTATAGTGCCAGCGCTGCTGTGTTAATGTAGGCAAAGTTGCAACAAAGCTTCGGCCGCTAGCTCAAAAGTGATTAGCGACGCTGGCGACAAAAGAGTAGCGAGAAAGGTGTGCGGTCGAGCAAAGCTGACTATCAAACGTCGCGGTGCCGTCGACGTCTGCGGTTTATTTCGGGCGCCAAAGGACATCAGGTCAATCAGGGTGCCGCCGCTCGAGGTCGCTCGTTTGCTGGCGCGCACAGTCGCACAAAATTCCCCGAGTATGCAAATTTCTGCCAGCGGAGCGTGGCCCCGGGGGCCGGAGCACTTCGGGCGTAATTAAGAAGCTCGCACGCTCCTGGTTGACCCGCGACAAAAACGCGACAACGAAAACGAAATCAGGACTACCGCCGCCGCCGCCTCCGATTAGAGATCCGGGATGGAAGCGAGCGATCAAAAAAATAAACTTACAAAAATCGTGTATTTATAAATATATATATATATATATATATATATCAATAGGATGAAGAAAAAAAAAGAAAAAAAAAGCCCGGATTTATTTTGATTCAAAGGAACGAAGTTCTAATTTTAGCGGCGCGCGCAAGGAGTTGAATTAGGGTAATGAAACTCGCATTGGAAAGACTGCGCGTTTCGTCGCGCTGTTCACTTCGTTAACCCCCAAATGTTTCATCTCTGCTCCACGTACATGGCTTGGCTAGAAAATCGTGAACTATAAGCGTGTCCTTGCAGATCGGATAGCATATTTGATATCAATCGATTTGATGGTCGGCTCTCCCAGGCTTCTGCGTTTCTGAAACAACTGCAGGAAACATGTGTCGTCTCGCTCTATGGGGCACGTCATAAGGATGAATTCTCCTTCGTCATTGTAAGTGTAGGGCTCCGCGTTTCCGAAAAACGGCGAAAACCACTTGCCGGTAACACTTTCGTAAATTCAGATTTATCCGATAAAATCCGAATTTTCGTATGCCTATGCCCTCCTCCCCCTTCCTCTCCCGAAAATAAATTAAATAAATCAAAATAAAAAGTAAATAAATAAAATGAAACAGACTGTATTGTACAATTAATTTTAATCAGTGCACAGGGCCAGTGGTTCTGGCAAAATGTCATCACAGTTATCTTGCAAATCTCGGACCACTGTGAAATGTGCTCTTAATGCTTACCTCATGAAGGTTCATTCAGGAACACAGGTGATTGTAATTTCGGGTCACGACAAAAACGACCATTTTGGTTTTAAGTTTGGGCCATACTATTTGTAGTTTACAGGAAGGAGAGGTTGTGCTCTTGCACCAATGAAAGCTATGGACCATAGAGATTGCATAAAGTGAGGGAAGAGGGACAGTTCAAACTCGTCTATTACATCCTTTACCACTCCACCTCGTGCTGCCGGAGCTTAGGTTGATGAAATAGGATGGGATGAAGTCGAGGTGCCCAGCAACCGCCTGTAGGAATTTAGGATTTTTAAGGTATTGACGTTTATTGAAGCAACATTTGGGTGCAACTTTAGTCGTGGTACAAAATTAGTATTGAGAATGGCAATGCCACCAACGCCAAATACAGGTAAAGTAATGTTTTGATCCAAAGACTTTTTTTTTTATCTAGTCCACGTTTACAGCCAGAAAATATTTATCTATTTGTGTATTTTTAATAAAAGAAACCGCGAAATTAAACTTGGATTTTCGGCGAATTGGGAAGCAAACAAAAATAAACTTCGATAAACCCAGAGTTTTCGGCAAAACCTAAACTCCGTAAAAGACCCTCTGAAATTGACGACAAATAAAACTCCGAAAACACGGAATCCTAGTTATAGCCAGTGTTGGCGGCAACGCACTACCAGTAACATGCTCTATTTTTTTTGGTAACGTAGCAACGTACTCATTGCATTTTCAAAACAGCAAGGGGTTACGTACTTTCGTTACTCATTTCGAGTAACGGGTAACGAAGTTACGCTAGTCGTTACATATGCAGCCCACACCCGAAGAAAAGTACACTTACATTTTTTTCCCGTGTTTTTCTACTTCGTTTTACCCTAAGACCAGACGCAGCCGACGCTACGAGCTGAAGGGACAAATCGCAGAGCGTCACAAAGGCACCATTGCGGTGTTCGTCATGTTTCCGTACGGGTTCTATCATCGATGAACCAATCATAAACAAAGGAAGGTCACGTGACTTGCGCTCTCTACACTGCTTGATTGGACCCATGACCCTGTGGCGTCGCCTGCGTGTGGACTTAAAACGAAGTATAGGCGCCAAGCCATTCAATATTGCACTCATTTCACGTACCTTCAAAGTTTTTGAATGTTTTCTCGCTGGGGAAAAAAGTCTTACTTTAGCAAACCCCAACGCCTACGCCCTTTGTCCATGTGCCAAAAAACGCTGTGGAAAAAAAAAAAAAAAAAAAAAAAAAACGCTTTTACCGTTTATTTACGATTAAGAAGTAACGCAAGAGTAACGCGCGTTACTTTTATCGGTAACGGTAACATTTTTATTTTGAGTTAACGTGGGTTCATAACGCGTTCATTTTATATGCAAGTATCGAGTAACGTATTTCGTTACTTTTTTTTCGGTAACGCCTAAAACAATAAAGTTAATTAGAAAAAAAAAACACAAAAAAAACACGGACACAACAATAAAATACGCCTGTGTTACGGTCAGTTTAAAGGCCTCCAGAACGAACACCAACTGCACCTACTCGGCTCTGCGCGTGCACATTGTCGTACGCCGCTTCCCCGCTTTTTTAGAGGAGTTCGGTCGGACGGTCTCTAAGGTGCAAGTGAAACAGGGGCGCTTAATGGTCACTTATAAGGTAAGAGACGCCGGGCGTGTCGAGTTTTGAATATCTTATAATCTCTCCGCAACCGTTGAGATCGCGCCGATAGCCGTCACCGCAGCACGGCTCGAATACCGCCCCTCGCGCAAATATCTAGACATGACCGACAAGTTGCAGCCTCCAGGACGACGGACAGAGCTTAGGACACGCGATAAATTCATTATAATCGCAGATATTCTTACTAGAAGCGTTTATTTACGTAGCAGACGCCGAAAATACACACCTTAGATGTGTAGTATACACTATAGACATTTCCAACGGTAGCACGCCGCCTTAAATGCCTATTCATGACGAGACTTGTGTCCGCCTCTCCCTCTTGCACCCTGCCGCCGCATAGACTCATCCAAGAGGCCGGAGCCAGCGAGCAGGCAAGTTGAATAACGGCGTCCCAAACAAAGCGTCCCCACAATTGGGAGCTAAGCTGAGGCCACACCGGTTCGCTCGACTTCCCCCACCACCAGCACCGACGGTTTCAGCCGCAGTATCATTCGTTAGTTTCTTTACAACCGCGAAAGAGGACACAATCTGCCCAACTATACGGTGGGCGGACGCGTTTGCCCCCACAAGAGCCTCGAGAATGCCGCTTCACCGCAACGCTCCGCTCCTGCAATAACTCAGAGCCAGGTCTTCTATTTTCGAGCACCCGGGCGGGGCTGCTGCCGCTTGACACTTTTTGTTTCCACGGCCCACCTAGTTTTATAACGTTGGCCCGGTTGGTGCGACGCACGCGTGTGCGCGGGCATGGCTAAAGATTCTGCGCACTCAAAGGTCTGCCTCGGCTGCCCTCAAGCTCCCCTCTTAGTGTCTCGCGTTAAACTCGTGGTTGTTTCGAACGTTTCTAATCGAGCTTTCCTCCGAGGGAGTCTCGGGCGCCGGGGTTTAGGCGCCGTTGGGCGCGCTATATTTGCTTAGAGTTTACGGCTCGGGCGGGTTCGGGGGACCCGCCGCTGTAGAGCTGGAGACATGCCCGGGGATGCCGATTTCCCGACCTGCAGAAGAAAAAGTACCCTCTCTCTCTCTCTTTCTCTCTATATTTTTCTCTCTGCCTTGCGGAATGGTGCGCCGGCGCTCTCGTCGCCAGCAAGCTTCTGTGGCGCCGTTCTCGTTGTCTATGATTCATGGCCAACTTTCTGGGAAATCTCGTAAAATAAAACATAAAAGAAGGTTTCGAAGGGAAAATTGAAATTATAGTTGATTTCCGTTCTATGGCGCCCAGACGTTTACAGTCCTCGTGAACTTTGCGGTATTTTGTCAAGGAAAGCAGAAATTGACAATATTAGAAACGTGCGCAGAGGATTCGACGACAAAAAACAAACACATTTTTAGAGCCGTGGAATAATAACCATACGCGTAAAAATGTGTATGGTTTTCGACGTTGGTTTTCGTTCAGTTGAAATTTTCCTTTTAGTGCATGCGCCCGAGGCGCTGATGCCCATGAACATTGGGGATGTGGTATAGCTGCCCGCGTTCCGATGTGAAGGGAGTAGACGCTCATTCACACTGGAAGCGGATCCGTGTTCGCAAAGCGGTTGCGAACGTGGTTTTCTAAAGATCCAGTAAAATTGCAGGCGCATTCAATGACATTAAGTGCACATGCAATTGTACTGGATCTTTATACAATCGCGTTCGCAACCGCTTTGCGAACGCAGATCCCCTTCCAGTGTGAATGAGCGGTTAGAGAGGAAAGGCTCAGCCGCACTTCCCATACAACGCACTAATGTCACATTCAATTGGGGCGCACGCAGCACCGAGAAAGTGCTGCCCCCAAGGCCGCGCCACCGCGTGGGTGCAGCGTATGACGCACTACCAAGTGAACACGAAGCATTCCGCCGTGCAACGCGCTTGGCGCGTTCACTTCAAGGGCAAAACATAAACGGGTGGACCACTGAACAAAATCCGCCGCGAGTGGGGCGGCGGCGCGCGCCATCTAGCGAGAGTCTCCCGAGCCGCCATGTTTGCCGAGACGAGGAACACTAAGCGAGGGAAAGAAGGGGCCGAAGGAGGCGGAGAGCGGTAGCTAAAGGCCGCGCCGGGCCGCAGTGCGCGAAGCCTGCACGGTCTCCTTTCGACAGTGCAGATGGTGCAGCAACGCGCCGGTGTCGTGCGCCACACCAAGTCCCAAATGAACGTAGTGCAGCCGCACCGACACGACCATGTGAACGCGACACGTCCGTCGGTGCAGTGCGGTGCGGTGTGGTGCGCCCCAATTGAATGTGACATAAAGATGCTGTGTTCTCTGCGGATATTACGACATGATTATCTTCACACTCGCCTCGAGGATCTTCGAGGGCCTCACCTGTATCTGTGATCGGAGCATGTCAGGAGATAGCTCTTATGCGGCCAACCTGGTAGAACAATCATGCAAGGAAGAAAAACATGCCTCGGACAGCATCTGCAGACTGCATTTTGTACCATCACAGCCTCCTATATACTGACAAAGCCTGGCAGATTGCCACGAGAAGCGGCCTTGGAAATGGAAAGGTGGACTGGCAGAAAACGGATGAGAGGAGAGCCAGGTGACTGGCGTCCCGCTGCGGCGAGACGCCGAAACACACTTCTCCCGAGCGAACGAGTGTGTTTCGGGTCCTCGCCACTACAAAAGTTGTGCCCTGACGTCGAAGTTCCCCAAGAAATGGCTCTATGATGTTCTGTGCTACCAGATCCTCGCGCTCTAAAACTGCGACGAGGCACTCTATGGCTGCGTCGTCGAACTGCCAGGCTTTGTCAGTATAGAGGAGGCTATGGTATGATGTACTGGCATAGCGACCGCGGCCAGAAGAGTGGCACCGGAGCAAGCGAACTGGACGACACGCAACCAGGCCGGTAACCACCGTTGTCTTCTGTCGTTATATTTTAGTCACATGTTTACAATGGCGGACAAACTCCCTCCCACAAAGCTCTCTGCTTGCCGCTACTGGCCTCTCCATTCGCCTCTCGTTCGGCGTTCGCTCTGCCGTGGTGGAAAGTGTGGAGGACTTACTGCGGGGAGAACTTGTCTCGCTATTCCAAGCCCGCAACAGACTATAGAGCGCGAACGCTTTTAACGCAGAATATGTTTTATCGGCTGAATTTCACGAAAAAACCGTCAAGGAGAACCGTCACGAAGCAGCGTCATGGGGGACCGTCAAGTGAACTCCCCCGACTCACGTAACGTCAATTTTTGCGAGGTGTTTCTGCGTGGTGGTAGTTTGCACTCAACGCGTTTCGTATTCCCCGGTATTTGCCAACATGACAAAGCTTGTATGCTTGTTTTCTATACCGTGTGTACAACAAGTTAAATAAAACCCCAGTATTCTAAGGCTGTTCTTTTTTTTTTTCTGGGGAAGGGGGGGGGGGGGGGGGGGGGATACGGCTCCTCAGCTACGTTGACGACATTTCGGCGAGGGAAATACAGCTGCTCAGCTGTGGAGTCCTCAACGTATGTCACAGAGGAGGCATCGCGGGTATGAATTCCGAAATAGCTTCCCTAGAACTCCAGGGAATTTTAGCCGACCGTTTTCCGTGGGCCGCGTAGCGCTCCGGGCGCGTGCTCTGAAGCCTATTTCCAAGGGGCAGCGCTAGCTCACAATCCCGACGATGAACCAATACGGATATGTTTTTTCTTCGGAAATGTTCCGTCTGTCTTACAGGAATGTAGACACCAGCGGCGGTATAGAAACGCGAGGGGATGGCTGAGCTGTAGAATGTTATCGCGGAAATACAATTCACAAAATATCTCTGCCCCCTCACCCTCGCCCCCCCCCCCTCTCCCCCCAAGAAAAAAGAGGTATTTCCTGCACTTTTTGTTTGTCAGATTTTTTTATTCCTTAACTATAAACGATATCATTGTATGAAAAATCATCGTCGTTTTCATTATGGACGTAATCATGAATTTATAATTATCGCGGAACATGTCCTAAGCCGGGTTAATGCTGCTTATGCATCATACTAGAACCACTAAATGAGCTCCACGTGGAGTATTGGCAGTCTGTCCTCGAATATTGTTGTGGGCGCTGCCATCGCGGTGCTTACCACAAAGCAGACAGAACTGCCGATCATCGTAATTCAAAATTGTAACTTCCTCAGCGTTATACTCGGTGTTAGGAAGCTGACGTAATATTGCTTTGCTCTGTCGTGAACCGTTAAAAAAAATGTGTAGGACGGAAAAGCGTTTTCTTTGATTGCAGATAAAGTTGCACACAACTGGAAACCAATATATTAAGCTCCCAAGATAGGTGTGTGTGGTTGCTCTGAACCGTAGCCTTACATATATATATATATATATAGTGTCTCTACATCATACAAAAGACAATCTTCGTACAGATTCGTACGCGAGTCACCTCAGGATCCATGCTTCGAATGCCGTGTGTAAATAGGTTCAAGGAGAAAACTTGGCACGCGGCATTCAAACCAGGGATTCTGCTGTGACTAGTCTTTGCAGGCTGTTTTTTGTATGATGTATTCGCAGCGTGAGCGCTGCTTTAGCTTCACTTAGTGCTCATCCTTTTGCAGCGGTATACCTTTCAACCGAATCGAGTAGCACTGCTTTCATCTAATGGTAAAACTCCGTGAAAAAAAAAGAGAAATAGAACCTCTTCGCGACTAACTAATTGTTCCGGCAATTAGGTATGCACCATGTTTAAATATATTGGACGTATTTAGGCTGCAAACGCAGTGCTTGCCTACACAATAAAAAAATTGAGTGGTTGTTATTTACTATCGATAAAAACAAATTCCGACGGCTCAGTAGTCCCTGTTCCAGCTGAGCTCTAATCGTAACACGAGTGCTCGGAAGCTGCGTCATACTGTCGTGCCGCGTGGTATTTACGTCCGGTGGGCTGCTAAATTTTCCAGGACGTTTTTTTTTTTTTTTTTCTTCATAATTACGGGTTACAAAAGACGCAGAAAGAGGCGGGCGAAAGACGTTCTCACCGACGAGGACATTTTGCGCGTGCTTAACAAACGCCGCGCGCCATTACCTGCTCCTCCTTAAAAATTACCGCCCCCTCCTTTCCTCTTCTCTTTTTTTTGCTTTTTACCTTCCACAAAGAATAACCTCCCCAGTAACGAAGCACCCCAAGCCAAAATGCACCGAGCGTCGTAAAAAAATGTACCGTTAAATTTAGAGATTAAAGATAGAAAAAAGCGAAGAAGGTACAGCGCGAGCGAAAGCACATCCACTTTGTCATTGGAAATAGAAATTCGCGCGCGTACTTTTCTTCTCCCACCCGCCACACGCACGTGCAGCTCCCCGTTCCCACTCTCTCCCCTCTCCCCTTCGCGTACCAATTTGGAGTCATTAGGCGGAAGTGGCCGCAATGCTCCATTTCTCTTCAAAGGCTCCTTCGTCTCAGAAACAAGAGCGGAGCCGAAGCAAAACGCGAACACGGTTAAAAACGGCGAAGAAACCTTCGCCCGATCCCGCGTTAATAACGAACTCTCGCGCCGATAATACGCGCTCGAAACGAGGGTACTTAGTTCGCAATTCCGTTTCTTGCGCTCTCTCGTTAGGATGATTCATTAATTCCTTTTTTTTTGCTGGTTGTTTCACCCACTCTCTTACTTGTCTCGCTTCGCACGGGAACCGCATCCCTCGCTATCGCAATCTTCGGAGGATATCGCTCCGGCCTTTATTCCTTTTGTTTTCGGTTTCTCTTCTCCGAGCTCTGTGCTGCTTGCTGCAGCGCGGGGCGGGCGGTGTGTGGTTCTTTAATAGGTTCTCGGGCCCCGCGGGACCTTAGACGCGCGTAGATTATCACGTGCGATATATCCCTCACCCGGCGAAAGACGGAGAAGGCGTCTTGGGGTTTCCCGCCTCATCTTCCGCAAAGCCGGGCTTTCTTCCGCTCTCTGCTAAGCCCCGTGTTTCTCGCGCCTCCTCCTTCCCTACTTCTTTGCTTCCCTTCCTTCCCGCTGCCAGCGCCGTCGTCGCATCACAGGCTGCGAGCGCGTAGCGGCGTTTCCCCCGGTATAAGAAAGACGCCGATACGTGAAAAGGCGCTTGTGGCTTCGCCGCGGTGTTTCCAACTTCTGCCGGCAAGATTGGAAGTTTGAAGAAACGGGAAAAAGGAGGGATGAGGCGGGGGAACCGTTTTCGCGAGCGGTGACGGGCGACGTCCAGGTTTTATTTGTTTTTAATTTATTTACTCCCGTTCTTGTTCGCCGGGCTGAGTGGTTGGGTGGACTCGGCAGCGAGACTTCATCATTTCTCTAAATTGATGGAAAATGAAGACGAAAAATAATAGCGCGAGGTAAAAGAAAAGAAAAGAAAAATAATAACATATATTTTTATTTTCTTCTTTTACCGAGCGGATAATTATCCCGAGTTGGCGGTTGTTTCCCCCGAGGGAGTCGCTTAATAACGTGAGACGCGAAACGGGAAGAGAGAAGGAAAAAAAAAATCAAGCAGACTTTTTGGAAGGAAATCGAAAAGTCGTGGCCAAGGAAAGAGAAAGCGTTAAACCATTAGCGTTCCGACAAAAAAAAAAAAAAAAAAAAAATAGAAAGAGAAGAACACAAAAAACGAATGATACAAGAGCTTAGAAAATACAAGTTCGCTAATTTGATGGTGTTAGCAACAGTATTATCGTAAGAAAGTAGCTCGTGATAGGGAAATCGGAGTCAACGGCGAGATGATAAAAGAAAGTCGTATTTGCACGAAGAAGTCACAATTAATTGAGACGATTCGTTATGCCGACATAGCATTATGCTACATTGTTGGTCTCCAGAGGGCATGCAACAGGGCCGACCCTACGTGCGGTCGAGCTGAAATAGGGCTCCGTTGCTGTGGTTTCGCCTTAGAAAAATACGTTAATTACAGCACTCTGAGTGGCAAATGCTGTGCATTAAATAAGTCTAAAAAGTAAAGGCAGCTTAAGCTAAATGCAGTTTACTGACTCCACACGACACCCCACCGAACGCACTCACATTTCGAGTATTGCCAAGTAAGGTTTGGCTTATTGCCAAGGTGTCGAGTGAGTGCAAGTAAGTTGAATCTGAGTCTTTTCTTCTTACTTTTGAGATGTTCGGTTACAGTCAGGTCTCGTACCAGCATCGCCGGAAGCCTCCCCCTGCTTCCGCCGGTGCTTTGGCTTCTACGGGAATCACTTCTACCAGAGCCACCAACGCGATCCGACTACCTCCGGTGGAGCCACCAGTTAATGACCACCAATGTTAACCTATCAAAGCATTAAGGTTGCATAGTTCCTCTTACCCATATTCATTGAGCTGAGTTTTCGAAATTTCAGTATCAAATTAGGTGTTGACACTTCATAAACATAACCATGAAAAAAGTATATGAGATAATAGAAAGAATGACTTGCAAAGGTAAGCAGTCCTTTCATAAATAGGTTGCCTCACTGTCTTTCTGTTTGGTGAAGTGACATCTTTTGTAATACCCGACGCCGACAACACGCGCTCGCGTAAAAAATGAAAATACACTGCCGGAAACGAAGGGGCGCTGTAGCGCATTCAATAGGGAGTTTTAGTATATTGTTCCGATGACTCCGATAACCATACCCGATGCTCCGCCGACGCCTTTGCGCATGTATCGTCTCGTTATCGGGTATTGCTATCTGAGGTGTTGGAAGAAACTACTAACTCCAGAACAAAACAGAACATGAAGAGTTCCGAGCAAAATGGTCAGATGCCATCACTTTATGTAAAGCAGGAATGAAAGCACCCTATTTAAACCAAGACAGAGATACTGAGGGAAGAAATACGGCTTGGTACTTTGCTTTGAACTCTCAAGAAGGTCTTGAAGTGTTGTAACTCAGTTGAGAACGTTTTCATTGAAGGAGTCACACGATCAGCTTTGTTCACTTTTTCCGTTTCGCTGCACCTCACATTGGATGTAAGGTGTTGGATGCACAGTTGCGAGAGGTACGGGCGCGTGTACGTGACTTCCGTAACTGCATGTCTCATTACACGAATTTTCGCGCATTTTCTAGAAATCTAGAAAAAAAGTGACATCCGATTTTATATTGGGGAGGAGGTTGAACTCCAATGATTTTTACCCGCTACTTAATGAATTTTTTTTTTTGTACACCACGAATGACTTTTATCTTGAGCTTTTAGCTCACGTTCTCACTGACTTTTGTTTTGGCAGTGCGGACACGAGCCTAATGATTTGGTAATACATGACCTTGTCCATCTAACATGGTAACCAACACATTGTAATGCACCCCATGGGCTTAAAACTATCTTCAGACGTTCTTCCGAATTAAGACAATGAAGGAATAATTTGCGTATGTTACCCTTTTCTGCCCCTCCTATAACAGAAACACCATTTGATGAGCTACTGCCTCAACCTCCTCCCTGAAAACAGGCGAGAAAATAATAAGCTACGCTCATTAACTTCGTGTTATCTGATATTCGATGTCACTCGAGACAAGCTACGTATTCTACGTACCTCTAATCTTTCCCGGGGCACAACGGAACGCTCCATCTTTTTTGGTAACACCCTCGGCAGGACGATCCGAACCTCCTCAGGCGTAGGCATTCCATCTCTACCCCTTTCGATTCCACTATTCGCCATTTTTGTGCTGCGAGTCCGTCTGTCTCTCGATCGACATTAAATCAGCTGAGAAGAACGATTGTACCCTGATCACCTCTCGAGCTGGACGTCCAGCAGTTACATCCGAATCCCTCTCACTCAGAACATGCACTCGTCTATCAATCCTCCCAAAAGAAGGACAAAGACAAAGAAACAAGTAGCAAACGAACGAAACACAGCACGAAACGCAACGTAGAAAAGAAAATACCGCTCGAGACGAAGACACAGCGTCCTTTGCGGGACCCTTAACGCAGTCGGCGGCCGTCCGCAGCCCGACGTGCGCCGGTAGCCCGGCAGCGTCGCCTTCTCTCCCCCTCCATCCCGGGGTCGTCCCTCCCATCGGGTCAAGCCTCGCCGGGCCTTTGTTGGATCGGACCAAAAGCCTAACGACCTCGCCAACGCGGCCCGAAACAAAAGCAAGCAGGTCCCACGCTAAGGACGAGGCGCTGCTGGAGGCCCCCGGGGGCGAGAGGGAAAGAACAAAGGGGCAAGCGAGGCGAGTTGGCGCGGCCAGTGCAAAAAGAAATCACTGCACTGCGTTTCAAAACTTACGATGAACCGCTGCGGAGGCTACGAGCCACCCGAGAGAATCCGGCACTGTGAACGTGTCCCACGACTATGGTCCTTCCGCGTCACCCCTCCCTACCATCAGGTGACACTCACGGGGCATCGTGATTGGCTGCCACGGCTGGTAGCCCCTCCTGCGGTCCATTGTACGGTGAAGCGGAGTAGAGCCAGAAAATAAAAATCAACGGCGGGCGCAGGAATCACGAGGTCCAATTACGCCGGACCGTCGCTCTCTCGGTTCGATCGCCGAACTGCGGGGTTTGTCGTGAGGGGAGCGTGGCGCCGGGCGGCCGGGCCCAGGGCGCGAGCCCCGGAGTTTGTGGAGTGGGGCGCGTGTTGCGTGGGGAGACTCGATCGCTGCCGTGCTATGGTCGGGGAAGGTATAGGCGTTCATACAGGCAGACTATCACTGCATGTGCAACTTGCACCAAAATTTGCACCAAAACTTTGGGACAATACTGGAGGAGTTTGTCGTTCACTGCGGCCGGAGCTTTGCCACTTGCACTGATTACAAAGCAAAGAGAAAAGTGTGGTTGAAAACTGGTTCGCTGAAAAACGTTACGATTTTTTTTAATTACTCTTTTTTTTTTCTTTTTGCTGCGCGATGTTTAAAGAGGTGGAGTTTATATTTATCCCTCTTGGTACGTTTGTGCATCCTAAAAAAGAATGCCCGTGTGTCTGCTGTCCCGCAGAGCACACCCCGCACCCATTAGTAGGGTTAACGGTATGTTTAAAAAATAACAAAAGAAAAAGTAAAAAAAAAATTTTCACTCAAAATTGGGGTGTACACATCGCCTTGTTGTTTCCCGGACGCTCATCGTGGATCGGCAGGAGTTATTATTTTCTGCTGTCCCGCAGAGCACACCCCGCACCCATTAGTAGGGTTAACGGTATGTTTAAAAAATAACAAAAGAAAAAGTAAAAAAAAAATTTTCACTCAAAATTGGGGTGTACACATCGCCTTGTTGTTTCCCGGACGCTCATCGTGGATCGGCAGGAGTTATTATTTTCTCACGTGATATGCTAGAAATGCAGGAGCATAAAAAATTTAGGTTCACATAACACACCCTTTACAGATATGACGAGTTTAAATCTTACTTCCGTCGGTTTGAGCAAGCAGGGTGCTTTCGTGCAGTGCAATCGATACAATGCACTTAAAGGGCCTCTGACACGCCAAAAGAAATACTTTTTTCCATGCTAGGCGTTGAAATGGCACGTCACTACATTACCAAAAAAAAAAAAAAATTGTTTCACTACAGAGGTGCGTAGTTTTTTTTATAAAAATAGAAATACGAGGCCCAATTCAAAGTTCCCGCCAGCGCACTGTGTCGTAACAGTGTACCGCAAGGTGTCGGGGCGGTCAGAAGGGAGGCATCGACCTACGTCACTAAAAGCGGGTTCGCAGGAAGTCACGTGAGTTTCACTCCTCGTGCTCTCCGCGACCGTGCCTAAGACTTTTTTTTTTTTCTCTTTGTACGAGCGATTGTAGAAAACGAAGTTTCAGTTTTACTAGCTCTTTATCGCTGCACCGTTGATTAGGTTGCGTGCTGTAAAAGTTGAGGACGAAGAGTCAGTAGATTGACGTGATGGAGATCAATGATGAAAGTGTTGCGAGTACAAGCCAGTGTACGAGTGCATGCGATCAGTCCGATGATACAGAGCTATACTGGGCACAAAAGAAGCTATCAAGTCTTGAGAAAACATTTTTAGAACGCTCGGAGAAATTAGGATTGCTAGCGTACGACACGCCCAATTGCATTGCTGAAGGTTTGGACACCGAGGTCGTCCAATCATCGTATACTCTTCAGGCTGAAGATGCCTGCCGTCCCTCGGAAATGAATGCAGTGTGATATCTTCTTCAGTTGCTGAAATACCGGGACAGTCCCTCACACAGCACCTTCTAGACATTGTAGTTGATCACGTCTATTCACTGACTCCTCTTCTACCTCTACAGCAACATTAAGCGATGAAGAGCAGATAAAGGAAACTTTGTCTGCTTGGATCGCTCGTGGAGATGCGGAGAACAACAAAAATAAAAAAAAAAAAAAATATTACACGCGCTCGCGGTAAGCACGAGGAGGGATACAACTCACGTGACTTCCGCCGAGGCCTCTCTTCTGACCGCCCCGACACCTTGCGGTACACTGTTACGTCACAGTGCACTGGCGGGAACTTTGAATTGTGCCTTGTATTTCTATTTTTATAAAAAAAAAACTACGCACCTCTATAGTGAAACATTTTTTTTTTGTAATGTCCTGACATACCATTTCAAAACCTAGCATGAAAAAAAAAATTTTTTTTTTGGCGTGTCAGAGGCTTTTTAAAACCTCTGCCACGCTTCAAGTACATAACACAACAGACAGACACTGTCGAAGGCCTCCAGTGTCTGACGTCACATTGGTCATACGCAAACTGTACGCAGGCGTGTTCCGAGCCAGGCTTGTAGCCATGAATTTGTTTTCGGGGGAGGACCAATTCCTGAGGCAACAACTTCAAAGCATTGGAAAAAACGAAGGGGGGGGGGGGGGGGGGGGGCGGTGGTTACGGGATAGAATGGCATCAGTCTAGCTACCGGGGCCCCCAAGGTATTTCTGAGAAAATAGACGGAATGAGCCTATTAATTACGGGCTCGTCGCTATTAGAAATGCTTCTATCATCTCTCTCCAGACGCGTTCACGAAGATTTACCAGCATCGCCACAAGTCGGGAGCGCAGCCTCGACATTCCCGTCTTTGCGTGCCTGTCGGGTGCTGATTTTTCGATCAGGCGTCCTCTACTTCTCTGTGATGCTCCCGGAGCTGGCCGTTTACTCAGCGATTCGTTTGGCCGATGTGCTCAGCGCCCGCGGTACGTGGGCCTGGAAGGTTCTGCTCCTCAGCGTCGCACGGTCTGAGCCTCTTGGCCTGTTTCTTGGTACAGTGGGGCGGCGGGATCGAGTCTCTTTCTGGTTGCCCGTCTTGCAGAGGTCTCTAAGCCTGGATTTGCATCCGAAAACTACATGCCCGTCAAGTCTGGAAGCTATGGACGTAAACCGGTGGGCCATTGTGTACACGTTCATAGGTCTAACCGACGTGTTTATAAAAAGCGAGAAAGAAATATAAAAGAGCCTTTCGCTCGACAACCCCGATGCCGTCCGAAAGGCCTCCCCTCCCCCCACCCCCCCCCTCCCCCCAAAACTTCGGGGAGGGGGGGGGGAGGGGGGGGCCGCTCGGGTTCCTAGGTATACCCCCCTTGCTTCCGGCCTGTTCCAAGCATGCTTAAGTTTGAGGCGAACATCCTTCGGAAATTTTTGGGGCGAGTGCGGAGCAAGTTCTGTCATCCCGTCAGTAGGGAACATGTTGTCTTTTTATAAAAGGTATGCGCAGTGGGACCGCGATTCAAATGTCTCAGGTGAGCGGCCTCTCGCGTAGGTCAAAATGCGCCGACGAATAAGTCCCAAGATTCTCAAGCCCGGGCAGGAGCACGTGACAGTGCATCTCCCTGCAGGAGTTCTTAGACTTTGTGAATTGTGCAACCGTCATCATTGTAACCATGCTTTCGATACCGAGATATACGTACACAGGTAAGCGTTTATGAGCCATTTGGCTAGAGGCAGTCAGGCGCTCGGTCCACATCAGTTTAGTCCAGGGATGTTCCTGCCATTTCGCTTCGAAAGGCAAGTAGCTATCAAGATTTTACAGTGCACCTGGCCTAAAAAGGCAGATATGTTTACGCCGCGTTTTAATTCTGTGTCATGACGCTCACTCACCTGGATCGCGGACGCCACGTGAAAAAAAATATTAGTAGAACAGTAAAGGTATAGTCCGTTGCAGCTCAAGAGGGTAAGGCGAGGGAAAGGAATCCCGGGGAGGAGGAAGCAGAGGGAACGCTGGAGAGAGGAGGATGTTTCCCCCTCTCCTCTCCAGGGTTCCGTCAGCTTCCTCCTCTTCGGCCTTCCTTTCCCTCGCCCAACCTTCTTGACTTGCAACGGACTATGGAAGGGCTGTATATTTTTAAACGACATTTTTCAGTTCTCTCGGTCGCTTATTACCGCACACCAAAAGCTGCTGACAGGCGCTTGTATTGGACCGCAGCTCTTACGAGATGGACGCTAGAACGGCGCTTTCATAGCAGACGGTCGAATAACAGACGGGCGAAGGCAAGAACGGACGCCGACGCGCAGCTTTCGTGTTCTCGTCTCACGGGCATTGCAGACGACGATATGCGGTGGTGAAATAGCAGACGATGCCGGAGGCTGCCACGCGTCTGCTCGCACGACTAGGCGGCCAGTGTCAGACGCCAGACTAGATGCACCGGTTGACGCGAAAGGGAGACACCAGGCTTGTTGGGTTGTTTGTTTCGAGCAGCAAAGCCAGTCCAGTAGATATGGGCGGGGCCACTGACCTGTGGGCGGGGCTTAGAGCGGGCCATGACCTCCACCCATATTGCATCTAAAAACGAAAATATTGCGCAAACAAAAAATGCTTTTGTGGCAATATTATTTAATAAAATACATATCGCATATAAACTTTTAAAAGGTTTTTTTTTTAATTCTAGTGTTTCTTTAAGGCACCCTATTTCAGATAAAATAACCAGAGGTATTGTTCCTCGACCGTGGAGCGAGACCGGGGTGGCCGAATGAGCGTGCGCTCCAACTTTTCCCGTCCTCCAGCAGAGAGACTTCGGCTTTCCGGCGCCTGCGCGTCGCTCTTTGGAGGCCGCAAATTCGTCGGAGCCGCAGCGGGGGCGCCTCACTCAAACCGCGGACCCTGAGCCCCGTCCGGCGCAGTAGCCGGCTGCCGGCCCCAGCAAATGGCATTGTTCGCCGCGGAACAGCCGCCTTCCGGCGTCTGTTCCTCCTTCGTCGCTTGTTTGGGGCTGATTAATAGAGGCGGCGAAACGCTGATTAATTGATTAGAAATTTCGCGCCTGAGTGGAGACACAACTTAAGATTAATCGTGGTCCGCTGCGCTGGAGAGAGGGAGAGAGGGGCTGCGAAGTGTGGGCCCGTAGGTGCCACGTTTCCTCGTTTATTGAACAAACGCCGCCACGGGGACAATGAGGCCGGATGAGGCCGCGGGGGAGGGGGGGCTAAACACGAGCCTCCTTTGTGAGTTCTTGATGGGACAAAGTGTCAGCGCCGGCTTTGGGACTCGACAGTGTTTATTCCTTCTTTTTGCGTGTGTCTGTGTGGAAGAACGCAGCGCCGTTCGAAGGACGCCTACAAACGAGCAGCACCTCCACTTTACTGAATTAACAGCGAGGTCCCCTTTACTGGCGGTGCTGTTCGCTCGAAGAAAGCAGAATGCATGCCAAAGGAGAACAAAATGGGCGTCCTTTTCAGTTGTTGGCTTTCGATTTTTTTTTTTTTTATACAAGAATCATCTAGTATAACAAAGCCGACGGTGATTATCTCGAGTATTTAAATATGTAATAAATGTTATTTATTCTAAGCATTAAACTCTATAAAAAAAAAAAAAAAAGACGCTAAGAAACCTCTGCATTTCGGGTTGCTTTGAAGTTCAACAATGACGTTTGCTGGAATGAATAACGCAGGCATGTTTTGTCTTAGCCCAGGGTACAGGGAAGGCACGAGGTCATATCTATGAACGACGTCGATCTTGCGTGATTACGCTCTGCGTTTGAGCACCTCGCGGAGATGTGTTGATTATCTTCCACTGACCGGCAATGCTCGCACCATACAGACACCCTCTTTCCATTATGGAAACGATCAAATAGAGCCATATGTCGTCGTTGACCTACACGTTCGCACCGGTAGAGCTCAGAACAGGGCTATTGATGGCCGCTGGAAAAGGTTGTTTTCCCCCAAAGAACGAACAATCACAACAAAGAAACATGCTGGACGAGTCGCGCAGTGACTAATGATGCGGCTGGCAAACGCTTGGTAATCATGCTGCACCAGTATTCTGGCATCGTTTCGAGCTTTTCAGCGGCACCGTTATTGCGACATAATTTGAGCCTTGCCTAGCTACAAACCAGAAATTATGTTACACGTTTATTGAACCAAGCGAGTGTTTAAAGGCGACTTTTTGATAGTCCCAGATTCATTTCAAAATAGCTTCAGCCCGTTAGTAGAAACATATAAACTAGGTATCGAGATTACGAGTCAGAATAAATATTTCTTTCGCGAAGCTTTTGAAGGTTTAAATTTGGTAGGATAGGTTAAGCGGTTTTATGACAGCACTGAAAACGTTACGTAATATGTAGTATTACGGGGCAATTCGTGGGCAGTACAGCTTGCTCTTGACAGGTTAAATGAAGTTCGATTAAGTTAAATGAATGCTGGTTAAACACACCCCAATAAAATGAAGAGAAAAACATGCTCGAAATATTGCGGAATTCAGACCACCTGCTTGACTCGCAATTTTTGCATGTGACGTCTCCCCAACCACTGGGCAGTGCGGGAAAATTAGACCAATGATTTTGGCATCACCTTCCTTGTCTGTTTTCTCAAGAGCTGTGTTTAATTTAAAGATAATGAATAGCATGTCGGGAAGAGTAAAGCCTGTGCATTCCGAAACATGCTTAGTATGGCTAGTCTTTGAAACAAAACCTGGAAGTTTTTATGTCAAACCCCGAGGGCGTCTACATACAGTAATTATAGGTAATTAGAAAAAAAAACACAAAAAAACGTGTACATGAATGTGTAACTGCCACAATTGCACAAACTCATGGCGGTCTGACATTGAAAAGGCAAGCTACTTAAGTCTTTGGTTATGCGTATTTGTCTATGGCCTATACATATGTCTAGGATTGAACGCAAGCTGAACTGTGACATTTAGTAATAAAAAAACGCAATAAAGATTTGAAAAGAAATGCAGAAACTTTCATCTTTGAAGTTTAAAAATGCATCAAATGCATTATAGGGAATTGGTGTGTTACGTGACGTACATATTCCCGCTAAATTTAACGGGCAAACTGAATAGGCTTATAGGTCATGTGACGTCATGTCACGGGGCGTCGATTTCCCACGCTTAATTTAGCGGGAAAACTGGTTTTGTGTCTAGGGCACAAGACGTGAAAATTTCCCGCTTAATTTAACGGGTAACCGAATTGGTGTAAAGGTCCCGTCACGTAAAGTTCTTGCAAAATTTAGCGGGGAACTTTAATTCATGCTTTGGCTAGATTACGTCCATTTCCCGCTACATTTAGGGGGAGAACTGAGTGGACGTATAGATCACGTGCCGTAAATTTCCCCAAAGGTGTGTAAGTCACGTGACGTAAGGTGACCGTCACGCGACGCCTCTTTCCCTCCAAATTTAGCATGGAAACTGAATTGGTGTATAGGTCAGGATACGTGAATTTTTCCGCTGAAGTTAGCAGGGAAACTGAATTGGTGTGTACCTCCGTGACGTCAGGTCACGTGGCATCAATTTTCCCGCTAAATTTAGCTGAGAGACTGAATTCGTGTATAGGTCTCGCGATATTAATTTCCCCGAAAAATTTAGCCAGAAATGCATGGAGGGACGGACGGACAGACGGACTTGGGGATAGCGTCTTGGAGACTTGGGGATTTGAGGATTTGGGGATTCGGGGGTAGCGTCAAAAACATTTCATGCTTAAAAAAAATAAGGAAAGCTGCAGCCCATTTTTGGAACTTTTGACAAACTTCTTGCACTAAAATACGTTATGACTTATAAGGTGCTTATATCGGCACCTGTACAAACTTGCTCAATCATCATCTGACATGGTCCACGTGGTGTGATCACGTGCACCAGGATGCTGGTGACATCAGTTCCTCGTCGCTTTTGCACGCCTGTCTTTCGTTTCGCTTTCTTGTATCGATATTTGCCAATACCCTTCGAGGCCGCAATATAAAATAGGAAACGGCAAAAAAAAAAAAAAAACACACACGGAAAGGATAAGATATTTATCATATGTAATGTACTACAATGGGCAGGCCCAAAATACGTTAACCAACCGAGTGGAAAGTATCAATCTTCGTCTTTTCAAAGTGTAGTTTTGCAACAGTCTGGCTTGATCGTTTATGTGGACGTAGGACATGTCTTTAGAGGGGTTTCCTTGTACCAGATGCTTGCTTAAAGGACGAAATGCGGAGGCAGACGGGAATTGCAAACCTAGCGTTTCGCGTTCTAGATGATTCGGAGCGTCTTTAGAAATAATACGGTTGCGCAAACCTGTGTTCTCTTTGTTTACTTTTTAATGCACGAAACGCATTGCACCCAATAAATTTGTTTGTGCATTTGTGTGCATTTCACCGCTCAAAATGGAGGGATGCTGGCTTGGCAATTTTATCGAGAGGTTTAGTGATGACCGATGTAATTTCAATATTTCAGACTGAACTCAAGTTGCGTCGTCTTTTCGGTACATATTTTGTCATATCCGAAAAAGACACAAACTTCATTTTTAGGCGGGTCCGGCGGGGCACATACGGTTTTTAAGGCCCTCCGATGGAATTAACGTGGCGTTTTGTCACTGATGAATAATTTGCATCGACGTACCAGGTTTGCCATGTTTAGGTAAATAATGAGGGGCACAGGCTGCGACACGAAAAATGTAAAGTTGTGCTGCATTTCATTGTAAATACTTGTGCCTCCATTTGCTCGTCACGTTTCTGGGGCGTTCGACAGGTAGGGGATATTAGTTACACCCCAAATTATTAAAAAAAGTCTATAAATACAAGACACTTCTCATGCGCAGTTTTAAACATTGTCCTTGGCTATCTTCCCTTAAATCATTTATTAAAAAAAATAATCCTACATTTTAGAAGTGCTCTTGCTAGCATTAAGAAAATGCATTACACCAAAAGTATATTAATTCTTCAACTTTATGAGAGAAAAAATATACTCGATGCATATGTCGAGTGAACTGCATCTTGCTCCGAGTGTAAATGAACCAGAATGTTGACGCCAACCGTGACCCGCCTTTAAGGTGTGCGGATATAAAGCGTACGCTTTATTTACTGGTTGCGCACGCGAAATATGCCTGACGTATATTTTCCAAATAATGTTTTTTTTTTTCCTTTGTGAATTTGTAGAAATAGTATACTTGTTGAGAATTGTAATTTGCAAACTGTAGCTTTGCAAAGAATTCAGTGCCTGTTAAAGACATTCCAGACCAAAACAGAAGCTCGCTCTCCAATTGAATAATAATTGATCATACGGCGTCTTTCGCATAAAGTCGATCACTCGTTTACGATGTCAATTGCACACCAATCGCTCCCTACGACGTCTTCAGTATGATTAATTCTCCTTTCGTGGACGAAAATAAGTGCAATGTCAGGTTTTAAGAACGCAATTACTCGTGCTTGCATCCTTCTTTTCACACGAACCCTTAAGCTTGTTGTCGGAAACTGAAAATTCCGGTCGTTACGTCACGGGTGGGAACCACCAGGGGCCTCCTCGGGAGCATCTCGTCGCCGAAAGTGGCTGCGAAGGGAACCGCACGGGCGGGGAACGCGAACTTGGCGCAGTTTAGCGGACGAGGCCATAGCAGACTCCGCGGCCATAGAACAGCCACAGGTGGCGTCACGCTCCACGGAAAGTTGGAGGAGGAGAACAGACCACGTGTGTTCCGTCCGGCTGTGCACACTCGAGCGTGCTACGCACATGCCCTTTTCGAATTTTATGCACCGTTCCGCATCAGTAAGCTTGGAAACAGCCAGAATGAATGCTGGTGCGTTTGCTCGTGCTTTCCCCGCGTGTTGAACTGGCGAGACACTTCAGCGAGATAGGGAAGCTTGCTGAAGGGGCAGGAAGGTACCCGGGCCTGGATTCCTTTTATCGCATGATCGAGTGTTACATTTAGTTAATGGTGGAATAGTCTGCGCCTGCACAGCTGTAGAGATTTCACGCTGTACTTCGGACGGCTCAGCTTAAAAGTGGAGGATAGACCTTTTGCGGTTGTCCGCGGCATCCTGTGCACTGCAGAAGGGCGCTGTAGCATAGATGTGAAATATACGACCCAATAACGCGTGAGTAGGCTGCTTGTTATAGAAACACTTCAGCTGCATGAATCTGCCATTTCTGCAGTCGAGGTAAGCGCGACGAACGCTTGAATATCTTGAAGGACGCGTCTGCAGGGAACTATTTTCTAGAATAGTCCAATTATGGCTGCTTAAGATCACACGTCATTCGCCTGCGTTTCTGCGCGATAAACGCAGTAGTGCATGTTTCCGGGACAGCTCAGTTATACGGTCTTCCGGGGAAAGTTTCAAAGAGGAAGCTTAGTAAAGGCCATTGAAAGTGTGTGCTCGCGCCCTATGCATAGCGCCAAATAAAGCCCCGATGAAAGTTTCACTTGCTTCGAATATTCACTAATATGTTTAATCCCGCCTTCATTGCTGAGCTTGCGCCGATGGTGCGCAAGCCCACAATACTTCCATAGCGCAGGGTGCATTTTTATCATAAATATTGTGTCTTTTGGCGGGCGTTAAATTCGCGAAAACGTGCATGGCAAAACATCCGGCAAGCCTTAAGACACTTGGTGAAACCATGGATTGCTGGCGTACAGATCGCACACCAGAAATGTTGGAGATCGTGATCCCACATTCGGTTTGGACTCCACTGGTCGGCCGTTCCGTCCTTCGTGTACTTGTCGCTTTACTGGGAGTCTGATCTTCGCGTAGGGCTTGAGTAAGACGTTCAACTTTGGCGTCCAAATGATACAACGTAGAGTGCAGAAACGGACATTTGGTCTATTCACGGTTTTTTAGCGGTCATGTGGGTGGTCACTTTGGACCCACACAGAAGATGACGACTACCCAATGCAATCGCTTTGAGCTGATCTCTTAATTTTGAATACATTTTCAGGCTAACGAGCCAGCGTGCTCAATAAACCGATCTCACTAAGCGTTCGCCGTATGCGTGACGCCGCCATAACTTCAGTTCACTGGAGGCGGACGGCCGTGTATGCCAGGGCACTTACGTGTTTTACACGCGCACAACTCCAGCGAGGTCGTCGCACCTGTAGAAAGTTTGAAGTTCCCTCGATGGGCATTGTGGCGGCGGTGGTGAAGTCAACCTGGCTGCGAAATCGGTCTAATTTATATTTTACAGTTTTCTAAGCTATTGCTAAAATGAATAAGAATAAAATTCGTCTCTCTACTTGCACCGGCAAACGGCATGAAAGGTTTAAAGAAATTAAAAATGAATAAATAGGGTCTAATACGTTGTAGTAAAGTAATAAAATAAATAAGAATAAAATAAAATAAATAGGGCCTCATATGGTCTACTAGCAGCTTGGACAGTTTTGAGCAGAGCCGTATATCGAGAGAATTTGGCCATTCGTAGGGATCATTCCGTGATTTCCCTACACCCCCCTCCTTGTTTTTCTGAACGCACCCCCTTAATTCACAACGACTCCTCTATTCTGAATTCCCCCCCCCCCCCCCTTCCCCTAAAAATTTAGACACCCGCCTAATTTCAATTCCTGGAGAAACCCCTGGATGTATGGGAGACAAATGAGGAGGCGCCATTGGACGAAAGCTTTGTGGACGTGTCCAGAACGCTTTGTCTTCATCTTCACAAATTCGGATGTGGCCTACCAGAAGCCGTGTTTAATAAATCCTGATGGTGGTCGCGAGAAAAACAAAAATTAATAAGTATGTCGAAGGAAGTCTTGGTGACTGAATATATGGCGCACATGATGTTTCGATCACGGTCACGCAAAATTACGGTGTAAGATATGTAAAAGTGCATAATATATGAAATGCATGCACGACTAGCAGAACGATCGACGTTATCTGTACGCCAAGCGCCGAGGGCCGAATTCTGCCGCCCGAGCGGTCCAGTCTCCGTCCTTGCAAAACAAAGTTCGAGCGGCACATCGGTTTCTTCCATCTTTTTGTATGATAATAATCGAAACCTCACGCGCACCACTCTGCGAACCTTGAAGAGTTACTACATTTAACCTTACGCACTTATTAGAAGTGTTCCTTGCTACCACCGCTAAGGGATTATTATTGGCTTGTGGTTGGCCATGAGAGCATGCCCAGTCCTCTATCTGCGCCTCCTGCACGCCCTGGCCCTGCCCACTCCACCCACTGACGAAACTTTCTCTGTATCAGGATCTGGTTTTGAGCTCGTGCTCCATCTGAGTGACCGAAGTAAGTATCAAAGAAAGCGTAGGATCTCTTTGCCTGACCAGTGTACAACTTTGTCACAACCCAGCGTGAGAAAATCATAATTCCCGAGACCTTACCTCTCCGCTTTGGCAGCCAACCACAGGATGCGCCGAGGCCACGAACACATGTAAGGCTAGCCTCCCAAAGCCGTTTTTCGCTTTTAAAACTCAACATTCACGTGCCTATTATCTGGCTCATGACAGACGTGTTCGGAATTTTCTGTAAATCTTCGGACATGCGATAAGTATGGCGAGTAGAATGTGAAACAAAAGTTTAATGAAATTATAGTAACAACAATTATAATAATATCCACGAGCAATGGCAAAACTGGTGGCCCCGCAACAAGACTGGTGGCAGCTGCGAATTAGCGCACCCAAAAACGCCCGTAACACTTACTTCGAACAAAAATATATATATAGGTCGGTATCTGCTGGCACGCAATGGATCTTTCAGCTTTTCTTGGCAATCTTTCGCGAACTTGACAGAAAACTAGCTTGAAACTGTTATTAATCAAGTTCATGCCTCGTCGGTGTAAGATGTGTAAGATGTTTTGCCTGGTTTAGCAGGGCCATGCTGGATCCGTAGAAAGAAAGAAAGGGAAATAGAGAGCGAGCGAGCCGAAAAGTTACACCAGATTGATAAATGGCGATGGCAACATTTCTCGAGAATCGCTCAATAAAGCCGTGCTGGGAGGCGAGTACACAAATTACGCGAGTCAAAGCCCCCGTTCACGCTCCGTTTCTACCCCGCCTACGCACCCAAGGGCCGTCAGGATATTGATTTCCGCACTAAAACGGGCGTCCCCCCTATAAGAAGTTTACGGCAAGGCGCCCGCGCCCGCGTCATTTCGCAACGCCAATGGGAATATAATTGCTTCACTCGCCACTTATTCCGACATCGAAGGGAAACGCGAGGCGGTGTAGAACGCCGGCGAAAGGGTTCGGACTTAAGGGCCCGGGGCTTTCTCATGAGCCCTACAATCGATTGGTTCCAAGAAGTGTAATGAGCGTGCCTGGAAACACAGCGTCCCGTTTAAGGGGAACCCGAGATTGGGAGCTAGCACTGCCCTCGAATGGCAATTTCGACCAAAACGCTGACGTGCATACCCCCTTCTCTCCTTTCCTTTCTCTTTCCAGAACACTTGTGTAGGCACTGGTAAAGGAGAACGCCAGAAAGAAAAGAGGCACTTTTGATTATTTTCTAGAAGACCGCTGACGAAATGCGCTTGTCCGCGTTGGAAGATCAAAAGCGTTCGCGTAATCGAGGAGCGTTTGAGGGTTTGAGCGATCGGTGTCGAAACAGCGTAACGACTCCTTGCGATTGCAGCGGACCCATTTCTCAAAGTTAGTAAGTTTGTATTAGCTTTCTTGTTTTTGTTATTTGAACGCGGTTTTTCGTGCGTGAATAACCACTACCCTGATTGAACTCGTTTCGCAATACGGCGTGTCCGTCAGCCAGTGTCGCTTGTCGCTAGTGTAGATACAAATAAGAACCGCTTTCTCGAACGAACAGTAAGGGCATAGAAAACAAAAAAAGAAGCCGAAGCACCTAAAAAAAAATTGTTGCACCAGATTTAAAATTGCTTACAGTGCCTGTCAACTGTCGTCATGCGTGCAAAAAAAAAAAAAACATGGGTAGAAAGTATGTGCGGATGGGCTCATTCCCGTTGAAGAAAACACGTCGGCGTGCACTTTATGTACGCGGCCGACGGCGCACTGCGTTGAAATAACCCGCAGACAAAACGCACAGGCTTTCGTTGTAGGTTAGAACGCTTCGCACGTGGCACAATCGCCCGAAGACAAATTATCTCCGTGTCTACCGCCCACCCGCGCCGCCTCTCGGCGAAACCATTACGGAAATTGCTTTCTTGTGTGCGCGAAGCTGTATCTCCACGCGCGGAATGGACACTTGAAAAATCTTGACGGCGCGTTTCGTCACCGCCTCCATTTGTTTACGCCTTTTGAGCAAGCCGCATTGCGGAAGCGATTTTCTAACTGCGGTCTCGCTCAATTAAGTGTGAATCTCCGCGAGGCATCTTTTTTCTTATTTTTAAAAATTGCTCAACTGCTTTCTGAGTGTGAGCAAAGTTAAAATAAAATAGTAAGGGTGCAGGCGAGCTGGTGGATGTTAACCATGTTGAATATACCTGAGACTGGGGTAGAAAAGAACATAAAAGTCGAAGAAACAGAAAGGCAAAGGACGACGTCTCAACAGGGACACAGGGACACAAGGACACAAAGTCATTGAGACGTCGTCCTTTCCCTTTCTGTTTCTTCGACTTTTATGTCTGTTCTACCCCAGAGTCCAGACCCAGGTATATTCAACATGGGTGTCAGCAAAGTGGTGTCTACACTATAGCGGCCCGCAGGCACGGAGGATTCACTTGGGACTTAGGGTCCGCCATTGTAGCTCTGGCTTCAGTAATTTATTAGAGGGACCATGAAACAATCCACGTAATCTAAATAAATAGTGTGCTGGATAAATCTGGCCTTCATAAGATCCAAAGTCCACATCGCCTTTAAAGTCGGGAACGTTTTTTCAGCCTAAGCCCGTGCTCACAGATATTCGTCGATGTTCGCGTCCGTCCTTCCGCAAACAAATGTCTCCGCTAAATTTAGCGGAGAAATTAAATTGGTGTTTAACTATACACCAATTAAGGTCGTGTCACGTGACGGCATGCGACGTGGCCTAGTAGCGGGACGTCACTCGAACACGCGACCTGACTCACGTGTCATCACGACCTGGCATTGTGACATCAGGTCCCTGACGTCAATCGGTAAACAATGCGTTCTTCTCCACTCTCCCTAATGACTGTTCTTCCAAGCAAAATTAAACGACCGGTCCTTAAACTCTGTCACTAATGCGAAGTAGCCAGGACTCCAATGATTCTGACAAATTCTGGTTGCTACGTCACGGGAGAAAGAGGCCCACCCCAATCCCAGCGTGACACGAACACACGTGACGCCATGATTGGCCGCCTCTAGGACAAATTCCTCTCCTCTTTCAACGCATCAGACTCCACCTTCGGACGTTTTTGTGGTTCGTATGTCTGCCGCTTTAGATTGCCTCACCGAAACATTCACCCGCTTGCTCAGCTTGACAACGCAGAAGGAATGTTCTGCGTTACAAATGATTACGATAGTTTGGTTATTTCCTAATTTTAAAGGTTGGACACGAGATCTACCTGTATGTCTGCAGTGGCATTGATTGCACCAAAGTTCAAGCCGGCCACTGACTCTGTGGTCGTACCGAACCCTGAGCAGTACTCGGCATCGCCACCAGGTGGATCTTTGCAATTGCATCAGCACCGTTTGAGAGAAAGACACTGAAACGAACCCGCCGCTTCGATCATTTAAATGACACAGCGACAGAAAACCGTCCACCTCAGTAACGTTACATTTTGCCACGCACCTCGTGACTCTAGTGAAAATGGGAGGGAATCCGAATTACATCAGTGCGTTTTTCCGGAAACAAAACTTAGAGGTCAGAATATCCTTCTGCTGAAGAGCAACACGGGACTTTGCTCTAACGTTGCTATTCATGCCCAAACGCCAAACTTAGAAAACCTTCAGGAAAGACACTAAAAGAGAGAAAACAAAGAAATGTGTCAGAGAGGGGAGGGAGCGGGAGAGAGAGAGAGCGTAGGTAAAAAGTAGAAGATAAAGAATGAGAACAATGCATTCATCATCGTACTGGTTCGTTTCATGGGCCCCTACTAGGCAACCTTTTATGGTGCAACTTTGCCAGTCATACATATTAACGTCTTCTTTTTTTTTTTAAGTGGGACTTTCCTAGTATTATCTGCGACCCTTAGCTTTAGCGCTTAACTAGTCTTGTTACCTGCGCAAAGTTCAATCGGTGCATGGCCATTGAAAATGCTTGTCTATTCTTTAAGCGACAGTTTTGAGTCCATCCAGGTAAACAAAAAATATATATATTGTTTCTTGTACCAGTCCGAAGAAAGTGAAGCGAAGTGACGTGCGAAGTCGCTAGTATTCTGAGAATGCACTCTAAAGGCGATTTCACCGGACAGCTCCGAAGAATGAAAGTGGCAGGAAAAAATATTGATTCTTTTCTTTTGTAGTCCTTTTTTTTTCATTCTGAAGCGCGAGAGTCTGCGTTTTTATTCGGTCGACAGTGTTGAGCAAACAGTCGCCGTCCCAAGTGCAAATAAATTTTTTTTAATGTATTTTGCCGGTGGGCGTAAGCATGCCGTATATTCGTTTTCTGTGAGAAACATGGTTTAAACTCTGATAAAGAGAACTTACCTACGTAACGGGGCGCCATTTTAGTGCAGTACAATGATATCATAGGTGAGGAGGAAAGATATTACGACCTATACAAATTCTAACCGCAAGAAAAAAAAAGTTTGGCGCAATACTCGAAGTTTTGCAACGTTTGCTTGTCAAGGGAAGAAACGTTGCTTATGGCGTTTGAAAGGTGTACGTCTCGATAATATAACACAAATTTAATCTAGGATATACCCACACATATCTTGATCGATACGTAAAAGGAGAACTTTGTAATACCCGACGAGGAGTCGAACTTTTTTTTTTTTATTATTGTTCTTGGGGTGAATGCAAGTGCAGCTACACCTGAAGAACTGATAGCAAATGCAGTCCACTCCTAGATTTCGATATCTCTTCTTTGGTGATCCATTCACGAGCGATGGAATTTCGGAGCGACGGCTTAGAGAGGTGATTGAGGTGCTCTATTGATTTGTGCCTCTGATAAATAATATACCATAACAAAACAATAATAAATAAATAAATTAATTAATTAAAGGAGTGGAAGGATGTATCGCATACGGTTTTCTAATTTGATGCGCAGTAATGATGGAATGATTGGCGTACTTCAATAAATTGCGCTTTTATTCACGAATCATTCTGGACTCGAAGACATTTCGCCATCCTAAATTAAATATTAATAATAATAAAAAAAACATAATAATTTAATATGTGGAAAGGAAAACCTGATCTGTGTAATATTTCAGGGGCGATATACGAGAATCATGCAACTGCACTCGTTTGGCTTTTTTGCACCGTGCCTTCTGCTAGGCTAAAATGGCACATGTATGTTTATTACGCAGAATTGTTCGGCTCGAGAACCCGCGCTTAATTAGGGAAGCAACGCTTTATTTGGTTGGATAATGGCAAATTCAATATTTCAGTCTTTGCGTGTCCGAGACCATCTTGCTCGAAACGAACACTCCAGAAATCACACTTGAGGCGGCAGAAAAAAAGAATATTGGTGTAGAGTATACGAGCGCAACTTTACGCGAAAAGTGAGACAGTTCCACCCGTGTGCTAGCCTCGCCTATGCTTATTTTATCACTGTCTCGGATCAGCGTTTGTCTCCGCCGTTCTGTTTTATCTTATAGTCGACTTAGTTTTACAATGCACAAGAAAACCGGTACTGAAAGCTGTTTGACCATTGCTGTTTGAAACAAATAATTATTACTATCACTAACAATTGGAATAAAAGAAAAAAAAGAAACCTTTCGTGGAAATGGAGCGTGCTGGTTAAGTTACAATGTTTGAGGAGAATAACAGAGAGGACGAAAACCGGACAGTTTCCGTCTCCTATGTTCTTCTCCTCAAACGCCGAAATAACATTTCTCAGATAAAAGTGATTCGTCTTTCATTTCTTGTAAGCTTACCTTGGTTCTGTTATAAAGCCCCTTATTTCTTCTTGATGTTGAAAAAAAAAAAAAAAAAAAAGGTTACTTTTCCCTGAAAAATACGGAAGCAACACAGGCTAGATCTTGCTGAAAAGTTGCAGGAATTCACAAATTCGATTAAGTGAAGTAGGCTCGTATAAAACGTGCTAGAAAGAAATAAGATAAAAATAAACGAGAAATAATGAAGGCGCCGATGGAACCGACATGCAACCCGTGTAAACACGGCAAAGAGGCACCCATTACCTCCGAGAACACATAATCAATAGAGACGGGAACGGGGGAAACCCGGTCCCTGTAAGCAAGCGATTGTACGGGTCGATAAAGCCATAAAGCCTCATCGACGGACGGGTGGCCCCAAAAACTTCCAACCCAGTAAACGCGACGCTGGGGCCGTCAAGCAGGAGTTCCCGGTTTCCGGTGCCACCCTATCGAAAGCGTGCGGGGGTTCTTCGGTACGGTCTCCCGACGCCGGTTATGCCTCTTTGTTGACACAAAGAAGAGAAGCAGCCCCCTTCCACGCATCCAGACACCAACGTGAACGAGCGAGAACCGATAGATAGAGCTTATGCGGGGAGCTATAGCTTCTTGAAAGCGGTCCGCAATGCTCCGGATAGACGTTTCCGGAAAGTCGCAGAAGGCCTCGCCTTTATCCCACATTGCACCGCGTGTCGAGGGAAATCGATCTTTTACCGAAAAAAGCTGCCACGCATGCGTGAAAGTAGTCTAGTGTCCCCGCTCAGGCTGAAAGCAAATAGGCGTGCGGCCTTTGTTAGGGCTACATTTTATTATTCTGCTTCGGAAACAATCCGCGTCGTGGGTCGCCTTGTTTCTCATAATGCCAGCGAACCGTATATCGCCAAAGGTTAAACGAATTTTAGAAGAAAGAGAGCCCCTCGTATTTTAGATTTTGGTCGGCCAAGATTTTTTTATTTTTTTATTTGAAGAACAAGGCATGGACAGCCGCCGTGAAGAGGAAATCTGATGGCTCGCCATGGCGCCCGAATGAGCGCTGCCTGACCCGCAGCGTACATTTTGCCTCGAGTAAATAGACTTTGTAAGGTTCTGACGAGTCTTCCCTACATCGCCGAGCCTCGCTTGGCAACACATTTCCAGCCTCGAACCCAGGATTTTGAAGTGTTCGGCACTGTACGATAGATGGCGCGTTGTAACTCGCAAATCGTCAATTGGGGGGGGTTGCTCCGATGTACGCCAGGGCCGACTTGGATGCTTCGTATATGGCGAGAGAGTGTTCCAAAATGTGTCTTTGGCGCATGGGAATGCAAGGAAGAGCACACCAATCAAAGCAAAGCATAGAGAAGGCGCTGCTAGGAACGCGCGATCGAGCAAGCACCCTCATTGATTGAGATGGGAAAGGGAAAAACATGCGGAGGCGTTTGAGGGGTGAAAAAATGCACGAGGTCAGCAAGTAGCAGACAAGTTTGCACGCCATATGCTTTGAAAACAGCACAATTTGTTCACGCTTATCAGCGACACCTTAGAGCACAGGCAAAATAAAACAAACACGAAACGAAACGAAGTAATCACTTTCCAATTTAGATTTACTGTTGCCTTCTTTGTGTTTTGAAATCACGAAAAGGTTAAGCCGCGACGCACTTCGTCTTTTACTTCTGGTTAATCTTTAGCGTGCCATACATTCGATCGTTATAGAGGCTTTACACACGCGCCAGAATACGGCCGCCATTGCTGACCTTCTCTTGTCTTACGGAGATACCGAGCCACTGGAACGGGTGTTGACGAGCCTCCAGAAAGGCCAATGCTGGGAAGAAGGACACAATGGAATCTAAGCTGGCAAAAACCTGGACTGCTATGGCAATGACGAAGTGAAGAAAATGTAATAAGCGGAAACAAAAACTGAAGGTCAGTTATGGCGGCGCCCATGCACAATTGCTGTAAAGCGTCTATAACTCGTCAAGCAGATGGCGGGGGCTTTACATATTTCTGTAATGGTCTATTGGAAATGTCTGCTATCGGTGAGCCATGCTCAAAGTGAAGTCTCGATTTCGCTAGCATAATAGACAAAATTC
This sequence comes from Ixodes scapularis, assembly GCF_016920785.2. Lineage (NCBI taxonomy): Eukaryota > Metazoa > Arthropoda > Arachnida > Ixodida > Ixodidae > Ixodes > Ixodes scapularis. Next base: position 226,153,382 of record NW_024609835.1, read on the forward strand.
CGGCAGACGATTTCTTTGATGGACATCTTGAAGTTTGCATTTATCTTGCACAATAAAAATGAGTTCCTTACCTGGAGATGGCGCTAGCTTCCGCTAGAGCCATCTCTGTATGTGGTTTTGTAGTTTTGTCTCGCGCGGACGAGGTACGTTTCTTTTTCGATTATCATTCTAGGTCGTAGGTTACCTAAGACGAAAATGAATAATGATGCCTTAATTTCTATTTTAAATTACAACAACACGTCCAGAACACCGAATTAGATGTATCGTTTGTTACGTCAAGGATTTTGAATCCTAACTGCCAGATCTCCGAGGCTCCGGCTCTGCGCAAACCCACCATAAAGCTTTCAAACAATCCGTGTTAGAGTTATCTACTACGTCTACCATGTCCCTACATAGACAATTTTGTTGCGGATCTCTGTCACGCAGATACAGTTTCTTCTTGGCGTCTTCGGGAATTCCAATATCGTTTACGCTTCTGTAATTTGTCTCGGGGAATCATTGCTTGCCTGCACTCACGTAGAATATACTCTATGGGCCGCTTCTACCGGGCGACCCTTCCAAGTCGGGAGAACCGTCTCGCAGAGGCAGCGGGGTTTATTGAACCGCAGAAGTCAACGTCAACCGAGCTATCGAGAAGCGTCAGTCGTCGAGATAAAGTCAAGTGCACGATGGTGCCTGCCGTACACGCGCTGGCTTTCTTGAGGTCGACGAATAGGGACGAGTCAGGCGGCGAGGTTCGTCTGGTGTCGCGCCTGGTCTGCCACGCTTCGGTGCAACTCTGCCGGGTAGGACCCCGCGCCCCTGAAGTGGCGCTTAAGCCTCTGTACGCGATAAGGGTTCTAGCTGTGCTCACGGCTTTTACAGTCGATAACCTAGACCGCCTTTCCGTGAGAGAGGTCAATATTGTGGGGCATGCAGCTTTGAGAGAACCTCTGGAAACTGTCGTCTGGAAGAAGATGACACGTGGCTATTTGTGGGTGCCCTGTTTGCGAGGAAGCTCTTCTGGGCTAAGGCTCGTCGTAGGAGAGGCAAAGCAGAGCAGCAGCTCCGCATGAAGGGGGAGAAGAAGGGATTCCTGAATTACGCTCTCGGTTGTGTTTGCATTTTTCCATTTCTGGCTTGTGGTGATCGTCGTATGCTTTCTTCAATGACTGTGGCGGAAGCCGTGAGTCTAAAATGAGGATAAGAGATTGTTGTGAGAAAAGAAAAAAATCAACCGCGAAAATCGGCCCACTTTCTTCACGTATCGTTGCTCGATATCATCTTCGAGATCTGAAAACTTTCGGCTTTCTTATCCCACCCAGTACTTGTAAATGATAGGAGGCTGTAAATGGAATCGCAATTGTTTTACGATTGGCAACAGTTTCTTTTTTTAATCTTTACCAATACGTACTTTGAATATGTCTGATGATTAGCGCACATCAGATGAACAATCCTGAACGTCAGCATACAGAGAAATTTTGATGATTTAAAAGTTCGAGGCGTCTGCTTCCTCCCTTTACTTGGCGTTTTTGCACTGTTCCTGCACCACTTATTTGGAAAAAATTGTGCATAAGTTATGCATAATTTCACCAGCACATGCTGATGCGAAAACTTATTTCAAGTCAAAAGTTGGTAAAAATGAAATTTCAAAGCCCATCACAAAAAGAGAAAAAAACTACAAAAATTTAATCTTCTTCCTACCCTGCTTGACAATCGGCCACAAAGAGAGCCACAGAGATAGGCAGCCTACATTCCCCCGTTAATCCGGACCCCCGCCCCCTTTTCCCCCTGCCGAAAACTTTGGAAGGGAGCATCTTTTCGCTTAGAGCGCGCGCTCTAAAACTCGCCGCCGCTCCGACAAACAACCCCACCGCTCAAAATTGATGCCGGAGCGGCACAACCCATTACGACCGGTATCCTTCACGTCCCTTCATAACCTTATTAGAACCCCGTTCGAATTTCGCAGCGTTTCTTCTATCCAGCGTTCAACATAGAGCTCTCGCGCGCTCGGGAATGGGGGGATGTTGCGCCCCGCGTAGCGCTTCACCGGCTCCCTCACTCACCGCTCCGTCGAACGCACACATAAGCCCCGTCCACGTAACCTTATTACTCGGGTGCATAATCCAGCCGGTGCGCCCTTTCTCACGCAATCCCTCTGGGGAAGGGAGGGGGGGCTGAGCAGACGGCGCATGGCCACAGTGACGCTACTAACGGAGGGGCGACGCCCCTTTTCCCGCTTCGAATGCGCTCTTTAGAACCGTGGTGGGCTCTGCTATACTTCGTACGTCCCTACGACGGAATCTGCGTGCTCCTTGGGCCAGTCACACTGCTGTTTTTTGGCACGTGCCCACGCACCCGCCCATACCCACGCCCAACGAGTCGGGTCACGTGGTAAAAGGGAAGCCCTTGATTGGTCCAGCTGGCGCGTAGCCCCCAGCACGCTGTCAGCTAAGGGGTGAATGGAGTGCAGAACCTCGGGCCCGCTTCCTTTTCCCGGGATATCGGAGCCATTTTCCGTCTCCTAATTGAACCCGAGGGACGACGGGCGGGCGGCAGATCGAGGCCCCGTTGCGACTGGTCCCCCCCCCCGCCGGTAATTCACGGGCCCGGGTGCGCTGCGGCGAGCGAGATACGCCGGGGATGAATATGCCGCCCATCGGGACGGACCCCTCCTTGACGGCGGGAAGGGAATCGTCACGCCAATGCACGCGTCGCAGTCACCGAGACTTCGGGGAGCTGCGTTCCTCACGAGAGAACCGCGCGGTGCTCGGGAACACAGTCTGGATGGTTTGAATTAAGGGGCACAGATACGCAAGAAACAAATACCGAAGGGTTTGAGTTCGGGGAACGTGTTGCTAAGATGCGGGTCAGCTGGACTTGAATCTTGAGACCTCGAGCAATATCCACACGAATAAACTGAGTCCAATGAGCCTAAATAAAAGGCCTTTGCAAGAGGTCATTGCCTTCTATATCCTTCATGTCCTTTTTCCTCCATTCTCTTTTATATTTTCTGTTCCTCCCGCCTTAAGTTGTTAGGGAGTACCGCGAAGTGAGGCCACTACTTTTGAGGCTATGCCGAATTCAGTGCAATCTTAAATACTTAGATTGCTACTCCCGGTCCCTCATTTCTTAGTGAACCCTCTTATCGCCAGTTTCATTTCTCTTCCTTGTAATTGATCGTCCCTTGAAGTCGAGTCCAATTCCCTATAGAACGACACGTTGCTTTAGTTGGCGTCAACTAGTTTTATGCGGCGTTGTGAAGGCTAGCGTAGCTTTCGCAGTGCTTCGAACTTTGCGCAAGTGCTTGACTTCGTTTGGCATGTCTCTCTCAAGAAACCATGGGCTTTCTCAGCAGAATGGGGCTGCCGCACTCTGAGAACTACGATATAGCCTTGGCAACCTACCGTCGACTAGTTGCCGCCGAGTATGATTTTACGGGCTTTAATGTACCAGTGCTAAGAAATGCTCGCATACCTGCTATCACATTGGGTACATTAATTTTAATGCTGACCTCGTACACGAACGAGTAAGTTACGACGAAGCACAATACCGCGTTCGTGTTAACCGGTTCTCGCTTTGTGGACCAAAATATTTGTTGAGCCCTCCGATCGGCGTTGGACACAAAGATTGAACGAGAAGCACTCGCTCGTCGAAACCTTTAATCGGCCAAGAGTTTATGACCGGCCTTGAGGGGTTCACATTCAAAAACCTTGACTCACTTTTCCAAAATAAATTGAAGGTAACGGCGGGTTTCCATGTCAAAATGAGGCTTCCAGTCGGAAAATTTGTGCAGGCAAAGGGTACGATAACATATCGATCTCAATGAAAAGTGTGCGCGCTCCGGTTTTAAATGAAGACGCACCAATGTTGGATCGAAAAGGGTGCACGCATGAAAATGAATAAGTCCAGCCCGTTCGAACAACTGTCCGCGGACGAGGGGCACGGCCGACCGATTATTGAACTGTTCCAGGCCGCCGCCGATCGACCGCTCGATGCAGCTGGAGTCCCGGGGAATAGTGGGGGGAAATGGCCTTTCGTGTGGGCGGCACCTGCTATTCTTTATTATAATTCCCGTCTCCCCCTTTCGACGTTGAAACGGCGGACATTTTTTTTTTCCCCTTCGAATTCCGCTGGGCGAGTCACCCAAGACTCGAACGCGGCGGCGCATGGCAACAGCCGAGCAACGCGCGCCGTACAAACGGGCGCACGCCGCCTTTGCGCGTATGCGGACATAATGGGTGAGCGAGAACCGCTGTTTCTCGACAAGCGAACCGCTTTCTTCTCTTGCGCAAATAGAACGTTCCTTGGTCCGTGGTGGCGGCAGCGGTGGTGACGGCGCGTGCACGAACGCGATCCGTCGCGGCGACAGCGTGGACTGCTCCCCCTTACCTTATTATGCAAACGACGGGCGTCTATAATGCGGAGACGGGGATTAATTAAACCTTTCCTCGGACGTGGGGGAGCAAGTTGTTCGTCGATGGATGGCGTCGAAGCGGGTGCTGCCGAAGAAGGGCGGGTGGGCGGGGTTGTTCACTGGAGAGCAGAGAAAAGAAGAAAAGGAAGCGTCAGGCGGCTCAAATGCGGCGGGTTGTGCGGCGGCGAGCAAGCGCCACCGGCAGAGGAGGTGCGTCAAGAAGGGCACGCGTCGCGACGCTGTTGCTGCCGCCGACGACGCCGACACGGGGGAATGGCCACAGAAGCCTAAGGGAACACGGTGCCCGAATGCAAAAAGCGGAACGATACCTAAATGAAAACCCAAACCCAAATACCCCGACAGCACATATGCGTATCATTTGAAGTGACGGAAAACACCGCAGCAAAAAAGAATCCTGTTCACTTCCTTTTTTTTCTGATTTCTCACTATGACTTTAACCGCTTTTCTCAAATTAACTTAGAATTGCCTTCATGCCCAGGGATTTAGACTGAGCAACGAATCACTATCCTTCGTTAAAAGAAGAGAGCCATAAACAGTTACCAATGGAAGATACGTACGAGAGAGAAGTGCTCGTCCCAGGTACGTGCCTTCCTTTGGACCGTTTTCGTGTGCTATGTTTTTATGATGATTCAGTACCGACTTGCTCGGTTTTCAAAGCTTCGTTAGTATAACTTCCCTTCAATCGGATTCAATATTGAGCGATTGGGATTACGACGTTGAATGTTGGTTGTGGAATGAAAATTTTGCGTTTGCGTGTAGTTATATAATTGGTCATTATTCGTGGCGTCGACGTTTTCGTACTACCCCATAAAAGCTGGCGTGGCTTCTGTAATGCTGTGAAACCTGTAACTTTTAAGAGCGCACGTTAACGACACTCAAGGCGAAGCCAGGTCCTCACCCAGAACTGCTGCCTGGCAGGTAGTACTGTGGAAACTAAGTTAGCCTTCAGGACCTAGCGTAAATATGTTGACGGAGTATGTACCCACTAGAGCAAGAAAAATGTTGAATTTTTGTCTGAGTACTTAATGGATACTTTGGCATAGCGTTACCGCCGCACCTAGGGTTATCAGCTGACTCTTGACAAGAACTTTCCGGCCCTACTTCCGGCATAGCAGCGAAGATAATGTGCGAGGATAATGCCTTACTAAATGGCCTCTAATAGGGGTAACGTATGTTCACAAGCAAACATGTCGCTTCACAGCCTGTGTGTGCGTGAAACAAGCTCACTCCTGGTTTCTAGAGTGGCGCGAGCGTTGTTTGTTGATTGGCGGTCTGGCGGAGATGTTGCTTATTGAAATGTTGAGCACGTAGCCGATGCAGCAAACACTAGAACCACTAGAGGAGGTATGATCCAGAGTAACGACACCCGATGCACTGAGGGGGCTGAGCTCTTCCAGATCCTCTGACACCTCTAGTCGTTGCCATTCGTTTGAAGCTTGAACTCCAATCGCAGGAAACGTTTTTCCGTGCTTCAGAAATGCGGAAACAGACCGCGAGAAAGCAAGACGGTAATATAATGTTTTCGTAGTTTGTTTCCGCTCTCCCGCAACGGCTTTCTGCAACCCTCTAGTGGCGCACACGTACAGTAGTGGCGTAGTTAAAGTATCGCGAATAGGAGCAAACCAAAGAACGCAGTTTGGGCTACGTGCACGCACAGTGTGAAGCACGCTACTCTAACACAAACGCACAGGGCTTGTATTTGCTCGTATACGCAATACTAAAAGTCCCTTTTGCTGCGGAGAGCGTATTTGCGCTCCGATAACGATGGTAAATAACGATACGACGCATGCCCAAAGGAAAGGTGCCCACGTGGTATACAGAGGGTATAGTTACGGAAGTTATCGGTGCGATTTAATACAATTGCCTATTTCTTTTTAGTTGCAATGTCCCCATGACTGATACTTAGCTCTGCCTATGTGGTACACCAGTTGTGGCAATGAAATTTCGAGACTGATGGCAGAAGTGTGGATTATTTTTAAAAAATTACAGCTTAACTGTTAACTCCTTCGCCATACGTCACTCCCTTGTCTAGACACCGTAACATGCGAGTTTTACACTGAGAGAAATAGTGCTGCAGGTCATCACGTGCCAACATCTTCATCGGCGGCGCTACTTTCTTCCTGAGCTGGTCCAAACCTTTTTCCTTGCCATTTTCAATCCCGGTGGCGTGACATTTTTCCAGTGCATCAATAATATTCTTGTACCAGGATTGTGCTAAAAAATTTTGTCCCGACATATGTGATGATCTTTCGCAGTCGGCCCGATTCCAAGTCGTCCCTTTACGTCAGTGCAAATGTGTTCTTGAGTGCCTTTATGCTCCTGAGTGAAAGGTAAACGCTTTGAACGAGAGTAAACGTTTTCGGAATGATCGCCGATTCACCGTTCAGACGATTACCGACATGGTGAACGTTGATAAAGCGTCTGTATAGGACACGTTTTGCGCGACCGAGTGAACATGAGCCAAGATGGCGCCCCCAAGATTTCAGTCACAAGCCGAAAAACGCCTTAAAGCATATTTGCACCGATTCATGCAACCACTCTCAGAATACCAGGACTCACTACAAAAAATAATTATATGGGGCGAGGCATCATTTATAAGAAAGAAATAACACAAAGAGAGACTCGATCAACTGAAAATCTTCCACGTCACCGAGAAGGACATTCGGGAGGCAAGAATTGCGAACGAATTGAAGGAGAAAGCGGCGCAGCTGTTGAAATGGTCGACAGATAATAAACATGCGTCATTGTTTTCAGCAATTTAAAGTTTTTATGCGACAGTGAATCGGGAAGCATATAGGAGGTGATACATAACAGTTAAGATGTAAGGTTTTAATAGGCAAACGACGCTTTGCCTTCAGTCTCTTCTTTAGTAGCCACACCACGTCTGCCAGAACAGCCAGCTGAAATGAGCGCCCGGAGCGCGTAAAAATTACCCTCCCCTTTTATTTTTAGCGACACGTAATTTCACACCTCCCGTCAGCTTTACACAAACATATCGAAACTCTATGTCCTATCAACATTTCGATTACTCTCTTGGTGTCATCAATACTGATTCCGTCTATTTGCTCTGCCGCCAGAATAAAAACGTCTCCGTCGATCCCCTTCCCTCCTCACCCCTCTCCCCGGCTTCATTAAAAAAAAAATCGTTATATATTGAAACTTTGGCTTTTCTAGCATTCTTTCAAATCGAGTACGTGCATGGCTTAGTATTTTTATGTTTTCATGAACGCAGCTACTGTTGTGTTTGCACACTGTCCAAAAGAACCGTATGCCTCGTTATTTACGGCGGCGCTCAGTGTTTGCGTTCATTTGAAATCACTGCGGCAGAAAAAGAAACCCTTCACGAGGCCCTGAAACAAACGAGACCCATGCATGCGACAGCTAAAAACGGGGACTCTCGTGCGTCTGATTCTTAAGAAGAACGTCCCGAAATTTGAATACAAATCCAATTTTCATATCCGGAAGCGCGAACTCTCGCAATTTATTGCGGGCGAGAAGGGAGCTGGTTTCCCAGTCCTTTGATTTCATTTCGCGTCAGTACTTCCCGAATTTCGCCGACGTCGTTTCCAGGTCAGACGTGGAAGGGACTTCACTCCGTCCAAGTATTGAGCCGCAGACCGTTGTTCAATACATAAAAAAGAAACATTTCGTTTTTTTTTTTTTTTTTTTTTTTTTTTTTTTTTAAGTGTTACGTTTTTTGCGTGCACAAAATAGCCTCGCCTTCGTATATTTCCGAGAGTAAACAAGGTCCCCCAATATTTTTTTTAATGTTCATCAGAATAACTGGGTTTTAATTAAGAAGTAGAGTCGTTCTATTTACCTTGATTGTTTTCATTTTTGCTATAGATTTTTTTTTTATGTGCGAGCGCAGCCGAAGATACAAGTACGATCCTGTTGCCCTGAACGATGCTTGAAATGCACGAACGCGTGTGCTTGGAAGGACCACGCTATAACAGCTTCTGCGACACTCGTACTTAAAGTTAAATGAAATTATTTTAATATTTGCTCCCCAACTGCCCTTTTTACATAATAATACAACTCTTTGCTCAGTCTGCTTTTACTAAAATATTGCTGATTATTCTGCCTTATGCTTTTTTGGCTTGCTTGTTGTTTAGCCCCACACAGAGCCGCAAAAACCCGCAGAAATTATTCAGACAGATAGCAAAGGACTGCATGGAGCGAAAGGCTCCACGTACCTATTGAAACCGTAACGGGTATTCTACCACCGTGCCCATCTGTGAAGAGTACATTTTGGTGCGCGCGAAAATCCCCAGCTTGATAGCCACAGTACAGCGCTGGTTAATAGACCGATCTCACCAAGCCTTCCACGCATGCGTGACGCCGCCATAACTGTAGTTCGTAGCAGGCAGGCGCCAGTTCACGAGACAGCTCATGCCGCCTCGTGCTCTGCTCACGCAGACCTCCAGCAGTGTTTTCGCGCGTGCAGAAAGACTACAGCTCCCACGATGCATGTCGGCAGCGGTGGCGTACTCTAACTAGCTGGTGAGATCGGTCTATTAAAGGCCAGTTCTCACACGCAGCGAAGCGCTGATGTAGCGCTGCTCACGTGTTGTCAGCTACTTATCGTCTGCCATCAACAACAGTTTTAAAAGTGCGATACAAAGCTGGTGAACGCTCCCGGCAGCACGCGCTTAGCGCGAGGTCAATGCTATGCTTGAAGCTAGGGTGCCTTCCTTGAAGCGATCCGCAGCATGTGTGAACAGGCCTTACTAGGGTGCCTTCATGAGCGCTAGGCCTTACTATCTACCATTGAAGCACTGGTTCACCTTACTTGGGGAGCAAATAAACTTGCCACCCAGGTTCAATTCCCCGTCCCGAAGTTTGCCAACAATATTGGAACAATAGTGACCAACTGCTGGAGAAAGAAGTGATGACACAATTTCAGGTTTGAAAAAAAGTACTTAGCGAATTTTAATTTCATAAAAAGAAACGTTGATATCGCGGTGTCTTTGAGAGGTTTCATTCTCAACTACGAAAAATAAAGACGCCCACCATCCATATGGCTGGACGGATCCGTTAAATCTGTGGCGCAATCTAGCGGCGGAAGCCTCAAACAGAAATGAGGAGCGAATGTTTGCTGCGTATTGCTCCTAATTTAGGATGGGGGTCCGGACGATGTTCCTTCTCTTGCTTTCGCTTTAGTGGGTGGTCTCGGACGATGAAGTATGGTGTTTAATGTCAAGAAATCTTTACAATATTGCGAAAAGTGAACTTTTTTTTTTGTGGAGATTGTTAAAATACGTAGTGAGAATAATGTTATAAAATTCAGATGAACACAATTCAACAGAAAAAAAAATTATTAGCGTGAGGCGTTTGCGAAACGGGACGGTATTAACTTTTTTTTTGTCCTTCATTATTTTTGGGGAACTCACATGCACTGACTTCTTTATTTACAGCTTCCTGTGCTTGGTTAAAACTCTGCTACATCTTTTTCTTTCTTTTTTTAAGCCTTGATTTTAGTTTTCATTGAAAATCCTTTTATATGCATACACTGAAAACTCTTCTTGCCTACACGCAGTTGATTTCATGTTCATGTCACTTCTATAATTCGCACCTTTCAACAGTCTTTATTAGATGTTACTTCCTTCATTCTGGTGTGGTGTTTAACCAAATGCTCAAAGCTGTCTCTCGCAACGCTTTCTTGAACCTGTGGTTTCCTCGGCGACGATTGCAGGCTGGCCGTTCTCGCCGGTGTCGTATTTCTGACGACGAAGCAAGTCCTTTTTCAATTGCAGCCTTTTCTAGAGCATCTTCCTGAGCATGCTGGACAGATTTTCCTGCATAAGACGCCGGCCGGTGCCATGCTTGCTCGCTGGGGTGTGGGTTTGTAAACGCCGAAGCCGTGCATACGTGTGAAGCGGAGTGTAGTGGCCAAACTCCGCATCAAGTCAGAAGATGTGAATTACAAATAACGTTTCCTAGCCCGCCTTGTTTGGGATTACATTACTGGGTGCTAATATCTTCGCAAGTCACACTATCACTATATAAATTCTAAGATCAAGCCATACATCATGTTGGTAGGAAAAATACAAAATAGTCAAAATGCCGTTGTAGCGAAAATTTCGTGTTTGGTTATATTGAGGATCCCTTGAATTCCCGTACCGAAAAACCCAGTATAACTTTTCACTATCTGGATTATGGAACTGAAATTATGTTTCTGGAAAGCTGAAATCCGGATTGCAGATAAAGGAATAATTTCTGAAAACCTGAAACTTTGATGGAATCGAGATAGATTTCCAGTTCCTTAATCGAGATAGCGAAAAGTTACACCGGGTTTTTCGGTAGAGTTCGGAGTTTATTTTTCTTCAAGTTTGAAAGCGTCCTTCCGAGTTTTTTTTTCTTCTTTTTTTAGCAGAAATTGGTGTTTATTAGAGTTTACTTTTGTTTGATAGTGAATTCTCAGAAATTCGTAATGAAATAATGCGTTTAGTTGAGTTAAAATGTAAATATAATCCAGGTGTAAACATGTTCTAGATTATAAAGAAACGCGCTTATATCAGGTGACATTTCTTTAGCTGGATTTGGGATTGTGCCGTTACCATTGGTAGTACTAATTTGTATCACGAGAAAAGTTGAACGCAAATGTTGCTTCGATAAAAGTCAATACCCTAAACGCAATAAACGCCTGGAGGTAGTCGCTGGGAAGGTCGTGTTCATCCCAACCTATTTCATCAACCTACCCCGCGGCTGCGCGAGGTGGTGCGACAGACGATGTAATAAAGCAGCTTCAGCACTCCCCCCCCCCCCCCCCCCCCCGCCCTTCCTTTTCTCCCTAGTATGCAATCTCTATGGTTCGTAGCTTTCACTTTTACGAAACCACGACCCCTCTTTCCGCTAGAGGCACAAATATTAGGCTCGAACTGAAAACCAGAATGGTGGCTTTTGTTATGACATTAAAGTACAGACCTGTTGTCCCGAATTGACCTTGACGAGATAATCGGTAAGACCCATTTTGACAGTCCGAGAGTAAAAAGCTAACTGCGGTGGTATTTTCTCATGACCATGGACCCTGCGCGCCGATCAAACATCCCTGTCAAATACAGTCTTCTTCATTTTAGTGTATGTGTGTGTGTGGGGGGGGGGGGTGGATTGGTAGATAAACATTCGGAGTTTACGACATAATGAACAGCGCGCAAAGGACGCAAAACAGGAGAGGCACAACACGCAAGTGCTGACTCGCAACTGGTACTTATACGAGTAAGTGGAAAAGAAAAAGAAATCAGAGTCACAATATATTCGGACCGTGAATATTTACAAAAAAAAAAAAAAAGTTTATCGCATGAAGTCGGAGTTTAGAGAATAAATCCGAATTAACAAACACTTTTCGGGCAGGTTTTTTTCGTAATTTTGTTGTCTGATTTATTTGAAAACACAAAATTATAGTTATATATATTAAATAAATGTGTAATATCTTGTGCTCTTTCTTGTGACTAGATGGTGTTCTGCTGATCCCAAGAAAATATTGACATTCTTTTGGAACTGCTTTTTTCTAGGATAATGCCAATCATCCAAATAGAATCGTCGCACTACAGCATGCGCCTCGTCCTTACAACAACCTCCCCTCCCCCCCCCCCCCCCCCCTTTCCTCTCGGCCTTTTCTACGTTCTGACAAAAAGAAAAAAAAAAAGGACCTAAGTAAACTACTTTTTCGGCGTATTTCCTTTCCCCTCTTCGTTGACGTTCGCAACTATCTCCAAGATGCTGGGTCACCATGTGTATACACTATATTAAAACAAACGCACGAAAGTCAACAGAAGCTTCCACACAATATTGCCTTTTCTCCTACCAAGCTGACCCTTGTTTTTAATTTTTCTTCGCGGACGGGTCTCGGTGAGTGGAAAAAAAGAAAGTCCCCCGGGGCACTGTTGGACAAACATACTTTGTTTCGCATTATCATGGACCACAGGCGACGCTACGAGCCATCGCAGCCAGTCAAATGTCATTTGTCACGTGATATTCGGAAAGCCTTCAGCGACAGGCACATAGCGCTTAGTCTCGTGATGCGTTCACAGCGCTCGATGGGCTCGGAAGGCTCGCAGCGTCCGCCGTGGTCCATCTTAATTTGAGAACAGCACTTAACAGCCTTGACACGCATGGAACATGAACAAGCGTTCTTCAGGCCCTTCCACGCTAAGGTCGCCTGTGAAAGACGCTGCGGCAAAGACGCAATCTCCTTACCTCCCCCCGCTAAACTCACGATATTCTTAGAGCCACAGAGGTCACGGAGAGAAGGGAACAATGCCGGAACCTTGGCTCATCCTCACCATCTCTGTTGTTGCCTCGCGTTTCGCACGACGCCTTGAACCTTAGTCGGTTTGTCACGTTGCTTATTGTGTGAGTTCCTTATTGTTGTCGCTAGTGGCGGAGTCTGCAAAACCGTTAGTCAGATCAATTTGCGTAACTTCTTTGTGTACTTAAACGCCCATAGAAACGGTTGAGCGTGAAGTGCGTGGATCGAGGGTGTTTAAATAAGAGGCAGCCAAGGATGCCACACGCAAACCCGCAATTGTGTTACGACCTCCCGGGAATAATTGTTCCGAATTACGCGCGTATTAGCCGAGAAGGACACTAATTATTGCTTATTGCCACCTTTACAAGGCAGCAATTATTTATGTTGCTTTGTTTGTCGCACACCCGCTAAAAAAGAACTAAAAGGCCCGCACGCCTTATTAGTTAACCTTGTCAAGAAGCGCATCGCGGTTTTGCTGTATTCGTTCAGATGGTTTCCGCCTTATAAACGGCGTTCAAATGTTCTACGTACGGATTCAGTTCACCGATCGCAGGTTAATGAGGTTGGTAATTGATATTGACGTAATGCGCGGCGTTACGTGGTTAACTTGTGGAAGTTAGGCAATATATATCCGAGTGTTTTTTTTTTTTTTTATTTTACGCGAGCAGTTAAGGAGCTTTAGGTGAACTAGAGGGTGCTTTAAATTGTGAAAGCTAACCACACGTCTAGGGACATTATACTTTTTAAAAGCAGGACAAAACAAAGAAGGTATGTGAACGCGTTTCAGTTCCTAACTCATCGTGGGTTCCTTAAAAACCAGGATGCGAAAGGAACATGTTACGGAAGACCAGAGTGATTGCGGTCTCAGAGGACAGAAACTCACGCCCCCTCTATTGAGCGAATTACCTTACCATTGACGTTAAGAAGTCGCAAGGACGCTGGATCCTTGTTGGTTCAGCAGTGACTCTTTTGGTACAACGGCAAAGCTACCAGACTTGTTTAGTGCGTACGCAAGGGTCACAGCCCTGCATTGTAATCATCTCATGGACACTCGAATAAATGTAATAAAAACGTATAAATGACAAAAGTATTTTTGGTTGAAGAGTGAACAATGCAGAAAACACAAGCCCAATGGCTAATACCATATTTACGTTTTTTTTTTGTTTTTTTTTTTGTAAACAGCCCACCCTTGTAATCCGTTTTTGTGTCAGGAGCGAAGTGTATCTCTATGCAGTAGAAGGCTGGAGAGGTTCTAGAATTTTTATATACTGCGCAGTACACTTTCGTCGGCGAAACCTCCCTGTGGCAAATATTTTAAACCCAGAAGTGTTTTGCTTAACTTCGCTCAGACCCAGTTTGAATTTAAAAGCTAAAACAAGAGCAATGTGTCTAGAGTTTAATGAATGGCTCCGTTTATTTACCAACGAGGCGGTGACTGAATATCGGATGTCGTATATTCAGGCGACCGTTCGATATCTCTCAAGCCCTTTTTCACACCATTGATGATCTCTTTCAAATATGTGTACCGACATTCACATTGTCTGGTCTTTTGGGATTAGACCCCTCCCCCCCCCCCCCCTCACACACACACACACACCCTGATATAAACTGCCGGGTCACTGCCTGTTTGCTCTCTGCGGGGAATCCTATAGTCAACAATGGTGTATCGATTTTAGCGAAAGTAGTTTACGTATGGTTCTCCCGTAACAACAGACAGGTTACGTAGCGAACGCGTGCACTGAAAACATTTGGCGAATGTAAGCTTATTCCATTTTTGTGAAGGCTTTTCTTTGAGTAATATTGCGGGTCCCCAGGGGATAAATTTAAACGAAAGTCGGGACAAGGACCCCCAGTTGGTTTTAACCCAACTAAGCGGGTTCATTTGGCCGACACTCCTGTAATCAGAAATATTAAAAAAAAAAAATGCATTTTCGCACTAGCGGTGAGGTCACCCTACTTTCGGCAGCAGTGCGGTAATACACTACTATTCGATATTTTCTACTCCGGACTCGCTTTTGATAAACTGAATTAAAATAAAGTACAGGGTGTCCCAAAACGGTTCTTACGGCGCTCACTTTACCTCAAGAACAAACTATGTATTGCCTAACGCTCATTCTCCGCCCAAATGTAATTCTAGCAATACCAACCAGATGCCAAAGTTTCAACACTAACCGTTTTTTATTTTATTCAAAATGTATAAGTGATTTTCTGAAATTTTCCGTGGAAAAACTGGGGCCTACAGAGCTCTCAAATTTATAAAGTTTTATGGTGCCAGTTGCTGACAACATAGGGCTAATAGGGAGCTTTAGAATAGCGTACGCAATTTTAGCGCACGTTACCGCTTCTTTTAGCGCTTGCGTTGGCACACGCTACACTCGAGTGTTTTAGAATGGAGCTTTTCCGCCGCGACACAAAAAGCCCAAGCATCTCGCGCTTGCAACGTCACCAAGATACGGTCACAACTCTTATTTCGCACACGAAATGCTGTAACTTAAGAAAAAACAAGTATTTTTTTGGTTCAGAGTAATATTTTAGATTTCTATAAACGTGAGAATGCGACACGAGCGGTCGACTGATCGTGTCCGCTTGCGTCGCCTCCGCAGGAGCGGTCGTGTACGAACCTTCGCCGATAAATGTTCACGCGTCGCAAGTATCAGGTTTCCGGTGATGGACGCCCACTTTGATGGGTTTCGCAAACCGAGTGTAATGTCGTCCGGTGTTGAAAATTGCAGTCGCGAGGATGCCGCCGGCGTCGCACTCACGACGCCGCCAAAGCGGTGCCGGAGCCATGGTCCTGGGAGCCGCCATTTTTTAACTCTGCTTGTCTTGGCTTTAGCCAACTTCTCATCACGAATCCTCCTTGGAGGAGCGACTCTTTGCGTACGCGTGCGATTTAAAAAAAATAGCGTACGCTAATATGGCGCACGCAAAGCGCAAGTCATGGTTAGTGTTCGGCGCATGCGTAGTAGCGACGACGCTATTCTTTGCGCACGCAAAGCTCTAGCGTGCGCTATTCGAAAACTCCCCAATGAGACCTATTTTCCCATCAAATCTTTCCAAAAATCATCTTTAACTTTCGAAGAATATAACGGTTAGTGCAGGAACTTTAGCATCTGGTTGGGAACGACAGTGGTACTCTTAGACGGAGCCTGAGCGTTCGGTGATTCATAATTTGGTTTTGCAATAATACAAAAACAAAAAAGGAACATTTAATTCCGTGTGTGTGTGTGTGAGGGGGGGGGGGGCACCGTATATGCAGGTCGCATATGACTTCATACATTTCATATTCGTAGAGCACGAACTTTGCAAAACGCAAACTAGCAAAACATAAAACAAAGAAACACGACGGTATATTGTTTTGCGCCATTTCACATTACGTCGGATTGCAGCCGACGCTACGTCGCGATGGCGGCAAGCAAGCAGCGCCCAGGGCCTCTCCTCCGGACACTCGACGAAACAAACGTCTGCGAGAAATCCGGCTCCCGCGATTGGCCAACGCCGCACTCGACTTCGGCGCCGGCCAATCAGAGGCGACGGATTTTCTCGCCGACTTTTTCGCCAACCGCTAAGTGCATCATCATGGCGTCCGCTTCTTCGTGTTCTCTATCTCCGGCGAATACAAATCATCCGCAAACGAATGGCTAGTGACCCTGCGCTTTGATCGTTTTGTGCGTGATTGGTGAAGCTTGTGATCGGAAATACACACAGACGACGAGACCCGTCATGAGTCATGAGCTCCATCGAAACCTAGCTTCTACCGCGGTCCGACTTGATGTGAAACGGAGTATAGAAGGTGTACTCCAAGTAAAGACTATACTCCCATTTTTGCGCAAAGTGAGCTGTGTCTCAGAGGCGCACGATATCTCACGCGAGGCGCGAGCCGCGGCTTTTTTGAACCACTCGTGCGCGCGACGGAGCGACCTCTCCAACGAAAGCCTATCCTTCGGGCGGTCGCACCATCGGCCCAGCCGCGCGAGGGCGCCGTATGCAAACCGTTTTCTCAATGCCAGAAAAGCAGCTCTCGACATTTCGCTCGCAATATCTCTCGGTTGCGCAAAGACAATTCTTCTTCCGGACCCTTGCCGAAATATACTCGACCTACGAATAAAAAAGAAAAGCATATGGCCGCACGAACACACACACACACAATCACCCGCGCCAAGCTTTTTGATGCCGAGAAGTGCTCCGTTGAGTTTCCTTATATATCTGCTTCTGTCTTAGACTTTTTTTTTTTATATACACAAAGCATTTTTTAGGAGACCGGGGGAGAGCGTAATAAATCCTGTCGATGTTTTGGTGGCTCGCCATTTCTTCTGCAAACGTTAACCCTTCCCTTTTATTTTCTTAGACGGTATCTTTATATCGAAGCGAGAGACCGACGAAAGGGCAAAAGTGACTGGAAATAAAATGGAGCCTAAATATAAGATAAAATCGGAATAAGAGAAATACGTTTAAATACGGACAATAAGTCGAACGACGGAGATGTTAATAAATGGGGAGCGCAAAAGTAAATAATTCCGGCTTTCCTTTCGATTATATTTTTGTTACGATCTACATGGCACGATTAAATCCCGGCACGTGGAAATGAGCACCACAAGTAAGCGCCCAACCATATCGTTTTTTCCCCATTTTTCCGCTCAGAATCCCTTTATAACTTTGTATATAAGATGCGAGACACTCCCGAATAGGGAAAGAACGAAAGGCTGAGTGTGCGACGTTATGCGCCGGACCAAAGATGCGCAGTAAAAACGTCCGAAGGAACTCGACGGCGATCTACTGCCTTCAATAAGTGCACACAAAAAGAGAAAAAAAAAAAAAAAGCGGTAGAGCGCGGACGCGCGCGAAAGAGATTGGTCACAAAATGGAGGCCTCGCACACCCCGGCGGCATTTCTCTCTGGCGAGTTGCGATATGATGGATCGGGCCGGGACCAACGGGGGGCCCTCTTGCATCGGCCTCGTCGCCTCTCGCGAGAGCGAGCGCGAATAACGCACCGACGAGGCGAAAACGAAAGTGCGCGAGATGGGGAGGACGGGAAGACTCGAGATCATTGCCGCCGGTCGCCCGCTTTTTTATAACACAGGAGACCAAAAAAGGAAGAAAAGAGCTTGCAGCTGGAACTAGAAGGTGAACCAGATATGAGAAAACAAGAACGAGTTACGTGATTTCCACGGCGTCGTGACGTTTGCCCGTGTGAAAACAAAAGCGAGTGCGACATTATTGCTGGTCCATGAAGGTATACTACAGGCTCCCTGCATCTACCCGTACCCCCTGCACCGGCGCTAGAAAATGTAGGGCAGTGTACTTCCGGAATGTGTATAGAAATAAGGCCGGAAGTACACCGCCCTACACTTTTCTGTACCGGTGCAGGAGGTGCAGTAAGTCCAACCAGCCTAAAGTACTTCATGGATGTGGCAAATGAGATAAATCGTCTATAGAGTTTTGACGTAACGGAAGATTTTTTTTTTGAGACATGCACTTAGAGCTTTGCGGAGGACCTTTAAAAAATTGGGTGCCTTTGGTTTAAACGTTTTGGGTAAACCACTGAATTATCGGGAAACGGTAGAGATTATGAAATGGTTGCTTATATTCCTGAATATGTGCGTGGAAGCCATAAAATAGGTGCCCTAGGTAAATGTGCAAATATAGGGGAAAGGTAAATGCCGGTTCACACATCACCGTTTCCTCGCGTTATAATATGTTACGGGAGTTTACGCCTGCTTACGTCGAGAAACATAGGCACATTCGTACTTCCTATAAAGCGTGGGAACCAATTGAAGGAGAAGTTTCGTACGCAACTTTCTAAGCACGGATGAACCGGTGACTCATAAGTAACGTAAGAAAGCGAGCACTGGCACTTTATTCGCGCTGAGAAGCTCGCTAGGGGCGCTTCTGTTTTCCTCACTATGGGTAATGCACGTACTACCGACGTGGTTGTGTTTTCAAATTTAGAGTGCATAGAAGCTTGGCACTGCACGTGATTGCTCCAGCAGAAAGATGCGAAGTATCCTCACTCTAGGTGGTGAAAAATTCCCACGTGGTGGCGATACCCAAACTTGTTGCCGCGAACCCTCCTGTTGCAGTACGAAAAGTGTCGTCCCAATAGACAAAAGGTGACCAAGCTGCGGCTCCTTGCGTGTTAAAGTGGGGCTCGCCACTCCCTAGTAAGGCTCCCTCAGGCACACACACTCGGGCCTCCCTTCTAGTCACAGGACCCCAAAAAGATAAATGGAACGCGTTTTAAATTGAACGACAGGTTGCGGTTTGGTAGTCTTGTGCTACTGCTAGTTACGTAGAGTTGGACTGCTTTTGACTGGGTTAGATCTAAAGTGATTCCAGTTTACTTTTTTGCTCTAGACAAAAGTTTGCCCATAGTAAGGATATTCACTGAGGCTAATAGATGACACATTGTGACAATTAAAATCACTAAAAAAGACGAGAACCTGCAACGAGGTTGCTGCACGCCAGGAACAACGAAAGTTCCCTCCATGCATTGCGAGAGTGGTGGCGTAGCCAAAGTGGCTGGTGAGACCGGTCTACTATACTTTTCGTCGGAGGCTCGTCAATATATTAGCGCAAGAAAAAAAAATAAAAAAAAAATATGTAATTTGCCTTAAAGTAACGGTGCAACGTTTTTGCGCATTTGTTCAAATGCCGCTTAGAATGAATTCCTGATGTTGATAGGCGTATGAATCAGCCATCTGCGGTGAAGTGCCAATGCAACGATTCTACACTTTTACGCATATACCGCTGATAGTGAATTCCAGATGTTAATAGCCCATAAAAGTGTGCTCTCTGTGCGTG
Organism: Ixodes scapularis; assembly: GCF_016920785.2. Lineage (NCBI taxonomy): Eukaryota > Metazoa > Arthropoda > Arachnida > Ixodida > Ixodidae > Ixodes > Ixodes scapularis. Next base: position 226,172,853 of record NW_024609835.1, read on the forward strand.
TCCTCTATTACTGGTTCTCGTCGGTTTTACGACTTCCAATCATCACAAAAGTTGATCCCCCGCCCCCCTCTGAAGACTTTTCTCTTCTAGGCGGCTCTTGGAAGTTTAGTGGTTTCGCTTGCGGCTCCCAGGCCGGGTGAGCCTGGCCACCCCTGACATTGGCCGATTGTAGCAAGCGTTCGGCGCACGCGCAATGACGCCGTAACTTTAGTCATCATTAGGCAGGTGATAGCGCACGAGATGGTTTGTGCACTGCACGCGCAGCGTTGCACCGAAGTTGCTGCACGTGCGACAAGACGAAAGCTCCTTCCCTACATTGCGGCAGCGGTGGCCTAGCCAAACTGGCTGGTGAAATCTAGGGTGCCTTCATGTGCGCTTTGCTTAGGGTGGAGCACGGTGGAAGGTGGAGACATCTGGCCATTTTGTTCTGACTTTTACATCTATTTTTTGTTCAGAAGCACGTGAAAGAGTGTGTCCCTGTACGCGTCTGGGACGCTGACTGTGCTATGGCGACATTTTGTTTTCGCCAATTTCTTTGTATTTTCCCCGTGAGCGCGTGCTGGCGGCATCGGCTACTACAAAGGGTGGCATCACTCTAAACAGAAGGTCATTGAGGCACCCTAGCGAAATCGGTCTATAATGCTTTTCGTCTTAGGCTCGTCAAAATATAAGCGCAAAAAAAAAAAAAAAAATCTGCTTTTTGCGTTAAAGTGACGATGCAACGATTTTGCCCTTTTGCGGAGATGCCGCTTAGAATGAATTCCTGATGTCGATGGGCTAGAAAAGGCGCTCGTGTTTCTCTTTATGCAATAGTTGTCGCAGGAAAAAAAAAAGAAAAAAAAAAAGAGCAGCGTTCGCCCCCTCAACTAGCAGCCAAAACAAGCAGACACGTGATCCGGGGCCCGTTCTATGCCACCGATAGGGAGCTTTAGAATAGGAGGCCCAGCTTTTGGGGGGCCCTAAGAAATAGGTGTTCACAACTGCGCATGCGCAGAACCCAAATCTTGTTTAGGGTTAAGCACCGTTTACTCACTTGCAACCGAGGAAGACCGAGAGAGACAAGACCGCTTTTTAAGGCTCTTGCGACGGCGGAGGACTGCGCTGCTGCGGAGCAGGTTGCACGCCGTCGCAAGAGGCTTAAAGACCGGTCTTGTCTCTCTCCGTCCTACTCGGTTGCAAGTGTGTGAACGGCGCTTTAAAGGGATGGTGAACCGAAATTCGGATTTCACAAAAAACTATGCAGGAGATGTACGCGGGACGCTACAATCCCTACAACACTACTCGTGAGGCGATATCTCGAATGGACGGCCGTATTTTTGAAAAAAGAGGTCGAGATTGAACCAGGCCGACGAGGCGCGTGACCGTCAAGATACTTAGTTTCCTCCTCTCTTCGCTTCACTCCGTCAAGGCCGCGAGGCGGAGAAGACGCGGGGCCGTTCCCTCTCCTTCTCGGAGAAACATGACGTCAACATTTTTGTCAAATGCGCTTCTTTTCTTGAAAAATACGGTCATGCGATCGAGATATTGCTGTAGAGTGATGTTCTGGTGTTTGTAGCATCCAGTTGCACGCTCTTGCCGCGTGTTTTGTGGAATCCAGAATTCGGTTCAGCATCCCTTTAAGGCTCGTTCACACACTTGGGCTGGACTCCAACCGACTGAGAGAAGACTGGGTTTTATGGTACGTTTACACCTGAGAAAAAATCCGCTCCCACGGGAGCGGTTCCGCTCCCGGCGGCGGCGGCGACGAGCTGGTTGCGTTTACATCTATTTTCTTCGAGCGGCGGCGGTGGCGCCGGCTGCGGCAGCTGTTCTCGTAACATCCCGTCGAATGTGTCGAGAAGGCGCGAGAGTTCCCATTTCGGCTGTCTCTCCCAGGCGTTGCTGCTCCCGGAAGAACGCGTACTCATGACGTAGGCAGCGTCGCGCTGCGCAAGAATGTCACATCCGGTCAGCGAAACGCTTCGTTCGGCGTCAGAAATAGATCCCGGACCTAAACGGCTCGCCGCCGCGTTTTCCGCCCAGCGTTTCGCCCCAGCGGCAAAAGCTAAGCGGATCCGCTGGCGGATCCGCAAGTGTAAACGTACCATTAAGCCATGTGTGGCTGCTTCCGACCGGCTGCATTGCTGCGCATCCGGTCGAAAGCCGCCCTGAGAAGCTTAAAAACAGGTGTAGTCTCAGTCGGTCAGAGTAAAGCCCAAGTGTGCGAACGGGCCTTTAGCGTTCGCCCCTAAAGCGCCATTCACACTCTTGCAACCGAGTACGACCGAGAGAGAACGGAGCGGTTTTTAAGCCTCTTGCGATCTCTTAGGACCAGCTCGGCTGCACCGGATCCGGTCCTAAGAAGTCGCAAGAGGCTTAAAAACCGGTCTGGTCTCTCTCAGTTGTACTCGGTTGCAAGAGTGTGAACGGTCTTAAAGGCCCCTCCACACACTTGAAACCGGGTACGACTGAGTGAGAAAAGACCGGCTTTTAAGCCTCTTGCAATGTCTTGAGACCGAATGCGCTGCTGCGGATCTGGTCCTAAGTCGTCGCAAGAGGCTTAAAAACCGGTCTTGCCTCTTTTCGTCCTGCTCAGTTGCAAGTGTGTGAACGGCGCTTAACGCGGAATTCGAGAGACCCATAAGACAAACAAACACTGCGACGTCCGGCGTACCTCGCTTCAGAACAAAACCACAGAGGCCGCTGCACTGTTAGGCGCGTTCATCGGCAACGAATGGTACGGCAGGCTTTCGCTTTGCTGTACCTCGCTAAAAATCACAAAATATCAGAGGGGATCTTGCCTAGCTTTCGAGAACCTCTCTTAATACACCGGTTTCAAAAGTGCATCGAGCAACATTGGTGGTCGCCATTGCTTGGACACGAAACATGTGATTGGATCCGAGTCCTCGCCGAACGCTGACGTCAGTGCTCGTGTCCATTACGCACTTAGGGTATGCGCGAGCAAGCAGTGGCGGACAGGCGTTTGCGCGGACTTTTACAAATGGCCTGTTCCGGCAGCTCTTAAGCCCAATGAACGCATTAATTGTTGACACGATAGCAGCTCGCGAATCCAAGTTGCCTGTCTTGTCTCGATCTCGCGCAAGAACCAAGACACAGAAGAGGAACCCATAGGGCAGGCATAAGTGCTGACTCGCAACGCTACATTGCTATGCAATTCGCACGTCAATTTTGAATCTTACATCAGTCTACTTTAATAAATACCACCTGCAAAAAAAAAAAAAAAAAAAAAACGAACGAAAAACAAGACAAAAAAAAAAAACAAAAAAACACGTAGCTGTTTTTATTGTTGTCAAGGTCTGGTATCCATATATTCTGAAAATATATAACCATCCTTAGTACTTCTAAGGACCTTTCTCATATGAATCTTCCGGTGGTTGCCATATACGTGCATGGTGCTGATGACGTGATTTCCGTTTCTGTTGACGATGTTGGTGGAAGGGACTAAAGGCGCTTCCAAAAGGTCGAACACGCGCGCGATATATTTTCTTTCAGCTTAAGTCCAGACGCCGGCGACGCTACAAAATAATAGGGCCAATCGAACAGCGTCAAAAGCCCGAGTTGTGACGCCTGTTCGCTTTATGATTGGCTTAGCCATAACAGAACGCATACAAATGAATGACAAACAGCTTCATGGTGAGCATAGGAGGTTGTGTGATTGATCTCGTCAGTTCTGAAGCGTCGGCCGCGTCTGGAAGTAAGTTGAAGTGAAGTATAGAATGCGATTAGGCTGGGAAATTAAAAACATTGGAACGACATTTAGTAGTGTACACTGTATACGTTGTGAACCTAATCCTTTTTTATTTAAGTGCACTCTATACAAATTTTGCATTTATCTTTTGCAGGTAAAAAGTGCGTGCGCGTGGCTTAGGAAAGTTTATTTTTTTCTTTATGTTCCCTGAGCTTTTTCAAAGCAAAAATACGGAAAAGTTATGCTCTCGCGCCTCTGCTTTGATAATGCCGCACCCGTCTCGTGAAGATGGAGGATAGATAAAAAACAAGCTGAATAATAAATGAAAAGCCGTCACCCGAAAAAAAAAAAAAGGAATTAAACACGCAACTTTGATATTATCGTTTGTGAGGATCAAAGAGAATTTTAATCGGGGGCTTAAACCTGCGTTTGAATGAGATTGATATGATAAAATAGAGTTAACACTTTCAAAGTGACTAAATTGCCGGGACTTACAAAAAAAAAAAAAAAAAAAAAAAGGGCGGCGCGCAGCAAAAAAAAAAAATGAAACTAAAAAGAGGTTTATTTAAAAGAACAATACACTGAATGCCTTGAGACGCCGCGCATGCTCAACATATAACCAACCGTTATTTTATGCTGAGCGTAATATTCGTCCTGTCCAGTGTCGCAACCTAGAGAACGGGATGTTTCACGTACTCCTTGTCCAAGAGCGTAAGGTAAAGTCTTTATTGAGGGCCTGTTCTTCGCTGCGATTCCCCTTTTCATACAACGCAGCAGCGGAGCTACATTGGAAAAATAAATATTGGCTTTATTCCTTGATATCAAACCACGATGGATGTAATTTATTGACGCGCTAATTAAACTCCCCATGATTCGAACAAGAACTGCGGAAAATATAAATGCGAAATCGGATTACAAAATGATGCTGAATCTTATTTCTTAATAACGAAACCTGGCGAATGAACAGGTAGATATTACCATATGGATGATCTCGCAGACCTACTAAAATGTCTCCAAGTGAAATGTCTCTTGTGCGTATGTCTAGCGGGGAAATGGTTTGGGCAAGTGCCGACGGACAATCAGCAGTTGCGCAAACACCACTTCGACGTACATAAAATATTACAGAATACCGAAATGTTCTATTATGTCCGGTACTTTTTAGTGTTTTGTTTTTGTCGGTGTATTTTAGTTCCAGTTTTTTTGTTTTTTTTTCTGGATCTATTTAATCGCGGTGTAATTCTCGAATACCGAGCGTCATCCGAATTGAGCCACCCAATCGCAACTGTAGTGTCAATATGATCAAACCATTGACGCAGAATTGAAATGACCAAACATATTTGTTAATGCACACGTTGCGGATTCATAATTTTACTGCAGGGTTTTGTGTCGCTCTCCTGTATTTTGGTTATTTTGATTTCGTTTCATTTCTTTTGTATGCCTCCGGTCCCAGAGGGTAGTCTGAAAGAAAGAGGGAGAGAGAAAGAGAAAGAGTGGGAAATAATGTGAGAGATCGAAAGAGAGATTAATACAGTATCTTGTAAGCGGTTCGTTAAGCTCAGTTTAGTGTCCGAAAAACGATCAAGAGAAAACTCGGAAAACACAATATCGCGTCCTGAAAGAAGTTTCGAAAGAGTGGTTAATGGGCGTGTTACGAAGCGCGATGCTCTTAAGCTAGCGTCTTCTTTTCCTTGGAACTAATATTTGCCCAGTTTCAATAACTTCGGTATCATAAAGGCTCGAAGATTACTGTTGCATCATACACTGGAGCGTTATGCCATTAGCGGTTAATGTATACAGCTCGAATTCGTACCCGTCTCTGAATTTTTTCTCTTCAAGATATCGTTTTTTTCCCTTTTATTTAACGATGTGAAGCAAAATAAATTCATACACCATGTTGGGATTTCAAAGCTGGGGGATTAAATTCCGAGTCTGTTAAAGCGAGGGAAACGTTTCTTCTTGTTTTGTGCCAGTTGTGCTCGTTGCCTTCGGCTTGCGAGCTGTGAGGGGCCCCCGCAAGCTTCGACTTTTGCTCCACGTCGAGTTTGTTTTAATTTCTTTATCACGAACTACAACCACTACCTTGCTACGAATAATCCGGGCTATATCTTCCCATTGCATAAACGTTCTCTTTCACTTGAAAGCGAACGCCTTAGTGAATGCCGTGTTAATTTTTTTTTTTTATTTCCTTTTTACAGGTGAGTCTGCCTCCGCTGCCTTTTTGACGATCTGGGAACGACGCGATGGGCAGTGCGCCTGGCGCCGCAATTCTACAAGAATACAACGAAATACGAAGCGGTAAGATAGCATGCTCTCCACAGACGGGCTGGCTATCTCAAACTTGACTTAACGACGGCAGCAATAACGAGGTAGTTTTACGTGTCCCGTTTTTATCTTCGGGTCACCGTATAGGTATTTATGGATTGAAAATGGTATCAGCCCTTTCTCGAGAACCATTTCAGGGAGGGTATACGTTTCAAATGTATATACATCAGGATGCAGGGAACAGTTTACAATAAAAACACATGAACACACAGTACACGTTTGTGACTTCATTATGTTGGCAGCTGAGTGATGGAATATTCCAAGGATAATACAGTCTCCATTCACAAATTAGTATGGCAGTAGTTTTCAGGCATTGATATTTCTTACACAAGATGATTGCTTGAAGGTGTGCATTCACCTATTGAATGTTTGGAATATTCTGAAGTGGTTTAGCCGTCCTGACCTTCTGGTACTTGCTGGGCGAACGTATTCGGGCTCAAATTAGGCTTGCCGTTAACGAATTAAAAAAATAGTAATTTTAAGCATCTGTTTTATGACTTGTTTGTTTGCAGTGGTTGTAGATTGCTCGAGCGGATTATTTCTCTTGAAGACTGCATGAAGCTGTAGGTGGAGCCGCAGCTCAGTTGTAATGTTTAACGATAAAGTGCAATGTGAAAAAAAGCGCCAAGTAATATTTGGAACATAATATTAAATAATTTTTTTTCGGAACAACGTGCGTCTACTTTTCTCTGTGTGCAAATCGTCCTTAGTCAATGCGATTGATCGTCCATATGATGAATTAATCGAGAACTAGTTGCCCACAATTGCCGAAGACGCAAATGCCTAGATATTTTTTCAACTAAGCAGTCGTTTCCAGGCGCCTTTATGAAAGGGTAGTTTATGTCAAATAACAAAACTAAAGATAGCAGAAATAGGCTGAATTCTCAAAAAGCAACAACGTATAAAAATGGTTTAAACTTTATATCGCGCATCCATGCAGTGTGATCTCTTCCTCCATTGCTTTTTTTTTTTCAATTACTCTGGGTGGCGCGGGAGGCACACCTCTTGGCAATACGTGATACGATTGAAACAACAGGCCCCCTTCAATTGGGGTCCATATCACAAGAGCGAATGACATTTTAGCGAACGGCGACATTTGAGCGAATGGTCGTTTTAGCGAATAACGGGGGCGCGCGTTAACCCATCCGTCGCGCTGCGCTTTACGCCGCTTCGCGGCGACAGTCTGCGGCAACTCATTACAAAAATATGAACTCACTTGGCCCACCCGAAAACGCCGCTTCGCGGCGTCCGACTATTCGCTAAAGTGTCGTTCGATGAAACGTGGGCGTTCGCTAAAACGTCATTCGATCAAGTGAGTGCCTCCCCTTCAATTGTGTGCGCCCTCCAGTATCTGTAGCGTTAATTATTTGATCCCGAAATATTTTCGACCCATACATTGACCGTACAATGAGCCCGAGTGCTGCGTTCGACGCGTGCTCCAGTCCAAATCTATTTGACACGAGTACAGCTTCGGCGCTCCGTGGGAACACGAATCCAATCGCCTGCTTCAAAAAAGAAGCGACGCGCAAAGTAGGGCAGCCGCCAGTATTGCGTGGCGTACTTTTGAAAAGGGTTACTTGAGCGACGACGGCAACGAAGAGCACTCCTCGCGATGCTTACGACGATAGTCTTTCAGATCCCGATAAATACGTCTGGGACGGTGAGCTAGAATCAGCGCCTCAGCTAAGCGTGACTGTGCGAACGAAAGCACTGCCAAAGCTTGCGCACAAGCGCAGTGGCACGTCAAGTCGGAGTCTCAAGCAGGCTTTCTATACACAATCTAAGCTAAGACGATGATTCTAGCAAGCCGGGTTAGATCGCCAACATTGTCATCATGTTCGTTTCATAGCCACATCTATATTTCCAAAGCCTGGCAGTTCGACGACAGAGCCATAAAGTGCCCGCGGTCGCAGGTTTGGAACGCGAGGATCTGGTAGCGAAGGGCATCGTAGAGCCATTTCTCGGGGAACGTGGACTTCAGCGCTCGGCTTTTGCAGCGGCGAAGACCCGAAACACACAGGTTCGCTCAGGAGAAGTGTGTTTCGGCGTCTCGCCGCAGCGGGGCGCCAGTCACGTGGCTCTCCTCTCATTCGTTGTCTGCCGCTCCACCTTTTCCATTTTGGCGGCCGCTTCTCGTGGCGATCTGCTACGCTTTGTCAGTATATAGGAGGCTATATTTGTTCCAAAGTCACCCGTGGCAGCGTTCACGCGCGTACTCAAATAACGGCAGTGAGTCAAACGCGGACGCCAACGGACGAGCCTGCAGCTGCTCAAGCGGGAATTCGCGTCGAACTATGTTCAGAGTCCCCGGAACGCCGTAGGGCCGCCCGGTTAATAAACCAATCTCTCTCGCCCTATAAACCGAGTCCCCCTCCCGCGTTCTCGTGCACGCCAGCGTCACTGGGCTCGGAAACTGCGGCCCTCTTTGGAAACAACGGGTTTAATTACGCGGCAGTCGAAACGGGCTGAGAGAGAGTCGTCTGCACTAGTCGGCCCAGCTCCGGCGAAAATTCACGCTGCTGCCCCTATGCAGTGTGCCTTAATTTGAGACAGTTTCCAACTGCTTAATGAGAGTCACGTGATTTATGGGTGGTGCTTGCAACGCAAGACGTGACGCGAAGGCAGAATCGTCGATCTTCTACGAGTGTCTCCAAGCGTTGTTCGGCGCGTCCTCCCGGTGTTGTCCACGGGACTCGCACGCAAGTGCACGTGCACCGAATCCGAGGCTTCCGCCATTAAAATTGAAAAGAAGCTCACCAGGTCTTGAGGTGCTCTCCTCTCTTAAATGTAGGCTCTCGTCCCCAATGAGTTAATAACAACGTCCCTATCGCGCATTTCCACGGACGACATTTCTGGGAGTCGGAAATCGATTGAATCGCCATGAAATAGCAAATTTCAGTAAAAAAAAAAAAAAAAAAAGCAACGGAATTACGACTGGTTCTGGTGTAATTACGAACAACCCGAGCGAATTCTTCGGGGAGCGGACATCCTTTTACGCGGGCGTTGGGGAGATGAGGGGGAAAGGGTAAGCAGGGAAGGAAATGGGGAGAAGGTTAGAGTCGAGGGCGCTTCGGAGGCGCAAACTCCCAGAATAATTAGTTGGCTGTGGTCGGGATTCCCGTCGAACAGAGTCAAAGTGTCGGTCGCAGACAAACTCGCAGCGCTGTGCCCTCCTCTTGAATTAGGGTCGCCGAGGAAAACGAGAGGTTAGGGCTGCTTGGTTCGAGCTTGAGCGCTCCTTCGTGATGCGAGGCTTTTGCCGTGGACAACGATCGCATGCCAAACGCCGATCGAAGTTTTTTTGTTAATTTTTTGTACGTGTTAGGAAACTATTTTGAGCAACTGAGTAAAGGGGTGGCTTTGCAGAGGTGGCAAGTGTGCAAAATACGTGGATTTGGGAAATTCGACATCCGGTTACATTTTCATCTTGTTTCTGAAAACAGCTGATAAGAGAGGGATCGAACCGAACGGCATGTCGGTCCCGCCGAGAAAGAGGCGCCCGCACAGCGGATCCATCAGGCGCGTCGATGTGGATAAAGCGCGAAACACATGTACGACGAAACCTTCCGATCCGACGTGCGGACTGCCGGAATGACCTTTGGGGGGCGAGGGTTTTCGTAGCATCGGAGAGCGTTGAAAACCCTCGCCTCCGACCGTCGTATTCCGTGGTCGGACGTCGGATCGGACGGTTTCGTCGCACATGTGTTTCGCGCTTAACCCTTGAATTATGTTGCCGAGAATTCACGAATTGTGAACGCGCATTGATACTGGGAAAATGGGAGCATGCGGAATGTCTCGCTGGAGAAATTACATTGTTCTCGCGTGAACACAAAAATCATTGTCACAGGAGCCTATTACTGGACACACCGCGCTTTAATCGGTACCCCCGACATTATAACCCCTTTAAAGGGATACTTCAACGAAATTTGAAATATTCCCGTCGTGTTCAAAAATAGGTTGAATATGATCCACAATATCCGTAAATGACAATCGCACGTTTGTATTTTGAGCCTGGTGGCTGTATTTTTCGTTATAAACGGCCCACTCTGGCAAGCGCTCGGAGAAGGCCCAGCGGAGACCACGTGACATCCAACGCAATGGTGACGTAGGTCGTCTCAGGACGAGCAAAGCTACGGCGAGGCTGACGTCGAGAGGATGGCCTAGTCGTTCCAGCCACCGAAGCGGCTGCTTTTGTACGAATTTTGAGTGACGGGTTAATCTCCTGTAATCTTGTGGGGGGACAATAGCGACTTCTGCGACACACTAAAGGCATTCTCGGGAAGAGGGGAGTTCCTCCTTTCCCTCTTCTTTCGTCGTGGCCGGAGGCGAGACAACCTCCGTTACTAGCTGTCAAGGTTCCTAGACGGGCATTACAAGCGAGGCGTTAGCGACATTCACCAGGTGCTCTTTGCTAGTCGTTTAATTCGTTTTAAAATTCCTTTTCGTGACTTCTTTAACAAGATATTGGTAAGTTCGATATGATGCTGCTCCTTTGAACACATATAGACCAAAAAATGAGCGCCGAAATTTCGTTGTAGTATCCCTTTAAAATAAAAACTAAAATAAACATCGCGTTAAGACTGCTACCTATATTCAATTTCACCTTACCATATAACGCAGCCGATGTTACGAGCCATCCGGATCAGCCCAGCACAGTGTACATATTACTTGTTATATCACAACTTTGACCTTTCCAATTTTTTGCGCTTCCCGCAATTTTGCGCTTAATTTGACAGAAATTAAGTGATTCTTGTAAACATTTTTTGCGAGACAAATAAAATTCGGGGGTTCGTTAGTACTGCATATGAAATGACAAATTGCTTATTATCTTTAGACTGCAGTAATACTTATTTCAAAAATAGAGAAGCAATAATTATAATGGCAATTAGGAATTAGTGACCGATTTTAGAGCTTTCCGGAGCTGTTCTCTTAGAGCAGCCCGAACAATAATTGCACACCCCAAAAGGGGATGTGCATCACGTGTGTCTTCAGCCCTCTCTTTAGCTGTCGGAGTTTTCTATTTTTATTCAATTTGTTTTCCACATACAGCTTCCCCTTCTTATGAAGTAACCAGCCGAATAGTGTTTGACATCCTTGAGTTCCTTGGGATAGTCCCTCCAGCTAAGGGTCAGAACGATCAATATAAAACTCCGTCAGATAGTAAGGGTCGCTCATAACTGCACGGTACCAAAGTTAGTTTTTAAATTATAAAAAAAAGAGGAGAGGAAGCAAAGAAGCAAATCAAAGCTAAAGTATTTTTATATATAAAAATAAAGAGTATCACGTATTCATCAACTTTTTTTCTTTTTTAATTTTGGCGCGCATAAGCCCGTTAAAATATTGGCTTCAGTGTCTCGGTAACTCGGTGTTCGGCAGCGTTCGACCAGGTCGTCTCTCGCGATTCCTACGCGCGAGGTGGCGAATCTTAATCGGCGACGCTAGCGGCGCTCCGCGGCTGATAAAACACCGGCGCCGAAATATATGCGCGGGAGCTTTTCGGGGCGGACAGCGCGCGGCGTGAACAGTCAATGGAAGTCATCGTCGTGATTAACGAGTGCGTTGTGTCATTCTCCGAGGCCGGCAGTAGCGAGAGAAAATTCTACGAGTCGTCTCTTTTTTCTCTTGAATGAGACTGAGTTCTTTGTTTCTTTCGCCGTCTCCGACAGCCTAATAAACGCGGGGAGTGGCCTATGAGTTGTCTGGTCATGAATCGCGTTATAATGATCAGGAGCGATTACGAGTCTCTTGGTATTCGCCATGCCCCGCGTTTCAAACGCTCTCAGAGAATAAAATTAAATTACCAAGTAGACAAAGTCAAAAAACTGTCGGAGAATTTCTAGGAGACGGATTGGCGAAGAGATGCTTTCGTTCACGGCGTCTAGCCGACGCAATTGGAATCGGACCGCATGGGTGATGAGGGGAGGCGGCGTGGCGTCTACGTCCTCTCGCAAATGTGTTATTGACACTTCCAACGAAATCGGCCGACGAATGCTTCTCCGGGCTTTCAAGCCCGCCGTTCAACGCTCATTCACATTCGCCTCAAGCTGCGCGGGTGGAGGAGGAAGGTCCACAGCAAACATGTTTGCCAGAGGACTACGACGCGGGCGTGAAAGCTGCGATGTCGCCTCACGCGCGACGTCTCGATCGTCGCCGATGCGGCGAGGTTTCCCTTTCCAGCGCTCGCGTCGAGCTCGTTCCACGCGATGGAGCGCGGTGGACCCTACGAGGCATCCCAGCATATCCAACGTCGCACGAGTGTCACGTGACCTATTCAGGGCTGCGGAGCGGCGCGCAAAGGGCCCAGTCATGTGATACGTTCGTGGCTCTAGATTGGCTGAAGAGAATCGCGGCGGTTCTTTGAAACTCGTTGCTTACCTGCTCGCTTCAAACTCCCCGAGGCCATTGTGGAGGGCGTTTGCTCGGATGGAACCTCTAACTCGAGCAAATTAATTTGCATAGGTTGCAAAAGTTTGGGGACCGATTTTTCAAGGCTCGATCGCGCGAGGCTTTCGTAAGACTATAGGGACTACACCTAGTTCAGTCAAGACCAGAGAAAGCGAGGCCCGCTGGAACCCACTTGAAATGCGTGGGTGCGGAAGGCAGCTTCGCCATAAAAAAGTAATTGGGAGTGTTTAGGCGCGTGATATTGGTGGTCTTGTTACAGTAAAGTGGGGCGAAGTGAGGTAGAAATATTGATTAACTTTATTTATTATGCAGTCTAGAGACAGAATGTGACAAAAGCAGAGGCATCGCAAATCTTTGCCTGACTCTATACTCGGGGCGACCTAATGTATTCGGAAAGCGTCTAAAATAGTGTTTTTTCTGGGGAATTGCAAGATAACGAAGAAAAGGAACCTGTTTTTCAAGGGACGCTCTGCTCTGAGCGGACGTCCCGGTCTTGTGGCAAACACTCGATTCTTGAGACGTGGCTTCCTTACAAATGAACTGTGGTGCTTTTCTGTTGAAAGGCTGTTGAAACAATCATCACAGGATATAAAATAACAACACCTATTTATGTGACTTTCTCTAACTTTTCTCTTGACTTTAATTTGATTACTGGTCCGCTTCTTAATAAAAAAAAAAAGTCAACAGACTTTCTATCGCCTCCCAGATGCTTTTTCTTTAGCTTTTCGATTGAAAAACTACAGGCGTTTAAAAAGGAAGATATGATTTACACCTTAGCTATTCATTCACCAAAGGTTTGGAGCCTTACTATGGCTTTCTACTCTGCTCCTTATTGGCTGAGGCTAAATAACGTAAAAAAAAAACTAAAAAAAACACGTGAAGTTTTTATTTTATTTTGGATTTTGTTAGGAATCCCTGTGACATTCGAACGCACCACGTACTACATGCAACAAATACATATTTGAAACGAAGACAAACACAAACACCGTGAAGCACTCAGCACCTGAATCACAGTCCCGTTGTCTTCGTCAAAGCATAATACAGCCTACAATTTGAAGGTAATCATTTGGCCGGTGAACACTTCAGCGCTTATTAAGGTTCCAAGTATTCGATCTGCTTCTCGGGTGTTTGTCGAATGGAAAACGCCGTTTCGAAGTTCATGAACTCTGTTTCTTACGAAAGAGCATTGGTACACCTTATGATAATTCGGCGCAGTCGCTAAAACAACATCACCAAAACCAGCTTCTAGAAGAAATTTTGCCGCTTCTCTGTATAGCACCACGCAGGACGAAGCAAGTCAAGGCAGTTTCTGCACTTTAAAATAGTTATCTTGCTTTTCTTTACTATTTGACTAGTTTTGATATGGTCACTAAAGTCATCATAGTCACTTACAAAGTGAGAACTGCCAGGTATGTCTTTCGAACGACTGGCCTCCAGCACGCGCCCCACGCCTTCCGTCGTGCTTCAACTGCGCGCGCGTTCTCGAGGTGAGCGATACGCCGAAGTGTTGTCAAGTGTAGGCTTGCGCTGGAGGCGAGACAGCTGAAGCTCCTCCCTCTCACGTTGTCAGACACTATTGAGAAAGTGACGTTCGACATGTAGTCGATATGTACTACGTTCAATGAAAAGTCAACAGAAAGTCTGAAGCTTTATATGGACACTGGCTACAGAGAGTCAACGAAGTAAACAGAACGTCTGCAGTTTTCTGCTGACAGCGTAAACATAAAGTCAGAGAAAAAAAAAAGCGGAAAGTTAATTCAAAGCCAACGGCTTTTCTCTTGACTCAGGCCGAAAAAATCACCAGAAAAGTTTCACCACAAAATCGACAAACTTTCTGTTGACCATGTAAACAGAAAGTCAAATACAAAAGAAAGTAATCAGACTCAACAAGAAGCCCACACGTTTTCAATAAAAAGTAAAAAAAAAGCACATTTTTATAGGGGTTTAATCACGAGATAATTTGTGTCATATTCATCCAAATCACCTGTTGGCCCGTATAAAATACGGGCCAACACGTACAGTAGCCCATCATCTTTCGAATTATATGTTAACTAACTTTTAGTATAACCTCACTAGTACACACGGGTGAACGAGGGTGAGAGCTTTAATTAAAATAATGACCGAGGAGCGCACTAGAAGTAATAAAACCCCGTGTCTCTTACAAATCCTGTCTAACATATGACTCGGGCAAATGATGTACCCTTCTACTTCTATGAATCGATAACGCTGCGCATTTAATCATTAAATGGTAGTTTTCGGCGGTTTTACGCATCTACAAATATCCGCGGTGCTTACTGGATTAAGATTAGCACCAAATGAAACAGAGAAGGCAGCTAGGACTAGGTGACATTTCCATTACAATCGGTAATTTCCACGTTACAAATGCATAAATATATAGGCATTCTATTCTAACTAACCGCGTTTAGGTCGTGCAGTTTGGTGATTGGTCTGAAAGCGTTTATCATCAATAATTCAGTGTAGTTTCTCCACATATATTAAGGTCTTTACACAGCCTTATTTGTGTCTTCGCTGCCAAAGACCATCTACTACTATAATTGCATATATTCAGTAATCATTTTTATTTTGGTATTTTGACACATCGCCGTGATTTATAAAAATAGTATATTTGATTAATTGTGGCGTGATTTCTACTCCCCCAACAGAGGACAAGAGGCATGGATGTTGCAATAAATAGTCTGCATCGCTTTTAAATTCATTTTTATGTTACATATTGCTTGGGTGAAAAGCATGAAGATTCCACACTCAATGTCCTATCTAGCTTTTTCATGAAAATGAAATTAGGCAACGGTCTCGCGATGTTTTCTGCGCCCTCAAAGCTAATCCGTCTTAACGCTTAAAAAATATAATTAATCATTTTATAAGACCAATGCTATTCCAAATTGAAACCATACGAAGTTTAACTGAACTAAACATCTTGTTTTTCAAACAGACATCCTGTAATCAGACGACAAAATGTCTCCTTTAATTTCATCCTAAAACGTTTTTTTTTTTTTTTTTTTTTTTGAGCAGGGCAGTACTTAAAACTTCGTTTGGAATTTAAAAAACATAAATAAAAAAAATGTTTGAACGAACTTTATTGAACGGTGACCGGCCTTCCCCATACACTCTCGGGACTCGAAGCTGGGACAAAATAAGCTTCCCTTCGCCGTGCTGAAACTACTCCGACGGAGGCTCAGCGGCGGATTACGCCGTTCATCTCACGCACAATCAAAGAAAAAAAAAACACTTCAAAGAAGCGAGACGAGTCTAAGGACTTTGCGCAACTCCAACTCCTCTTTCCGTTTTGGAAGCGAGTTGTGAGCGACGTGTACTGCCCTGCGACAAGCCCGCCTCGCTCGACCACAGCGCCTGTTCCATTCTTCGAAACATCCGATTATGTCGGGGGTGGAATCCTCTCTACTTTGCTTCGGTATTTAATCCTTTCCTCTTTTCCTTCCTCGCAGTCGACTTCTTGTTGGTCGGCTTCTTTCAGTCACTGCGTCGTATAAGTCAAGCAGCTAGGCTGCCCCCTTTTCTGTGTGTTTTGTCATTTTAGGAAAGCTCGGAGATGTTCGTGTTCGTGTTTTTCTTGTTGCGTGACTCACGCTAAGGCGGGTTTAAAGTGTCCGCCTTTAAAATCTTCCCTTTAACGTCGAGTGAGCATAGTTGCTAAGCAGAAGCCGATTCATTGATCGAGTACGGAATTTTGGATCCAACAAACAATTAAGATGTATACTTTATTTACAAGTTCGGAACGCAGTCGCAGATCAGATCAAATGCTGCTTTTTGTTTTTCTGTCTATTGTTCTCCTCACACGGGACAATGAGCAGATCACGTGGTAGGTGTGCAATGCTCAAATGTGAATTATTTTCAATTTACAGAATATTTGTGCAGTGGAAAGTTGCTCTGCCTTAAACTGGGTTACCCAATTCCTCGTTGTAGAGACAGATGCTTGAACTTGCTATACGACTACTATTCCGGGGTTCCGAGCCTACGCTGATCAGCCGCAACATTATGACCACACTTACATGGTGGGAATGAGCGCGTGTAGCTGATGCGCCATCCGCGTTATGTGCTCTCCGATGCGGATGGTGAATAATGGCTCCAAGGGATACGAAGTATAATTTCGCGTCATGTGAAAGGCTGCTGATTTAAGCAACTGTGACAAAGGTCACATGTTGATGTCAAGATCACTGCTGATTGGATACACACATCCGAGGCTTATCCTTCAGAACGGAACACCCAACCGACATCTTCCGACAGGACAACGTACCTCGTCACTATGACGGTGAACAGCTTAATTATGAAATTATTTTGATATCCTGGCCACCTATGTCGTCATTGAGCACATCTATAGGATGTTATTGAGCGCCAGCTCAGGCCTCATAAACCACTCCCCCGTAATCTACTGAAATTCGCGACCTGGGCTTGCACATCTGGTGCAGTCTTTCTCGAGGCACTAATCAAGGACTTGTAGAATCTATGCCGAGGTGGGGACGCATCTGTTTTGCGTGCTAAAACCTGATGAACGCGGTACTAGGTGGTGGTGATAATGTTTTTGCTTATCAGTGTATATCACGCGGTAGAACAACAACAACTGACTTGACAAATGCACGCCCGCCGAGATAGCGATAAATACGTGCCGATAACACACGCACAATATACTCCAATTTCCAAGTAAGCTGAAAATATAGCTTGGTTCTCGGCTTCAAGGACGGACACTGCGCAAACGTTTGGCCCGTTATTTTTGTGTATCTCATGCATACGCAGTTGAATTCGGGGTAGAAATGGGAATGTAGTTTTATAAACAAGCAAAGAGGAAGCTATAAGAGGGCCCGACTTGGGCATTCATAAAACCGGCTGAACAAACCAATCTTCAAAGCAGTGAGGAGAAAAGGAAAAGGAGCAGAGTAAAGATAATAACGATTTGCAAAACGAAGTCGAGTACTTTCGCGTGGAGCTTGTTTTGTAAGTTAATCGCTTCCAACTGGAAAACATATCTAACAACGAAGAAAAGCGGGAACATATCAAAGACAAAGACATGCGAAGAAAGAACAACATAGAGTTTTTCCAGCCATTCGCAGGTAAAGGCAAAACAAATCGCTGAGCAAAGAAGGGCTAACCGGGAGGCCAATTCCTGCGAAGGAGGAGAATATTTTCAGAGCCGAATGTTGACTGCGCTAGGCAGAAATATTCTCGGATAATGCCGATGCCGTTGGCACACACAAACACAAAAAAAATAGAAAAAAAAAAAAAAACGCGTAGATGCAAAGCACGAGAAAGGATCTAACGCGGCGGCGGGCAAATAAGAATATGGCGAAGGTAAGAAGAAGCCAGGGAAAGCTTTATCCGAAACTCAGGAGCCTGCGTTCGAACGTTTGCGATGTTCTTTTCTTCTTTATCAAGGTCCTTCTACGCAGTTGCTCTCCCCTCAACGTCCAAAAGAAAAACAAAAATCTTGGAGGAAATAACAAAACCATAACACGAGAGCAGGGAACAAAAACGCCTTCCACGACTGCCGTTTTTCTTCCACATCTGAGCCCACGCTTCTCTGTCCAACAAACGCGGCTCTCTGAGACGTAAAATAGATAAAAGTGCACGGCCAGGAAATAGGGGTAGAGGAAAGGGAGGGGGCAGCACTAAGGCATAACGGGAATACACTTTAGGCCCGTAAACGCGCCCCGATTCGAATATCTTCTTTCGACCTCTTCAAGCTCCATTTTTGTTGTCCGCACCCTCGCATTCAGAAATTCACATTGTAGGAGCGCCTATACAAGAGCGCAGAGACAAAGACGTGGGTGCGCAAAGCGGTTTCCGCGCGCGCGCGCAGTTCGCTCGACCGTGATGGTAGAAAGCAGCCTTCTCCGAAAGCAGTGCATTTCTGTCCTTCCCTTTTTTGAGGCATCCGTAGAGACGCAGATATTATGCAGCTGCATTTGTTCCTAGGATGGGAAGGCGAGTGAAAAGCGTGCACACTTTATAAACACGAGGGCTTGGAAGTCGTGAGCCATTTCCCCTCCCCGCGTTTGTCTAGCTGAGCTTACGGCTTACGGACGCAAAGCGGGCTCGCCCCAACATATGGAAGCATAAAGAAGTACGCAACAAATCAAACGGATGCAACGCGCGAGAAACAATCGGAGCATGCGCAAATAGCGCGAAGGAAGGGGGAGCAAACGGGCGCTCGTTTTGCATGTCCGTGTGGACAAGTGCGCCGGGGACATATGATTTAGAGCATATAATGCTGCCCGTGGTTCGCCCTCTCTATGTGTGGGCTCAACAGGGAGGCAAAACGACCTGGGATCAATCATCAGAGAGAGAGAGAGAGAGCTCATGTCGACAGTGAACCGACTGCAGAAAGGTGGCTGAGCTGGGTGGGGGAGCGTAGAAACACTGCTGTTAAAACTTGTTCGTATACGACTGACTCATTTCACTCTCAGGTGAGCCACCTCGAACGTTTCAACAATCTACCCCGAGTGTGCTATGTGACGTTTAGACTAAACGGGCAACAAATAGAAAGCTGTATTGGTACATTTTAAGCTTCATAGAATGAGAGCGAACGCGGTGTCAGTGGATCGTACCATAGCCTCCTGACAAAACCTGACAACGCCTGGCTGGTCGCCACGAGAAGCGGCCGCCGAAATGGAAAAGGTAAAGCGGCGGACAACGGATGAGGCGGGAGCCACGTAACTGGCGCCCCGCTGCGGCAAGACGCCGAAACACACTTCTCCCGATCGAACAAGTTTGTTTCGGGTCTTCTCCGCTGCAGAAGATGTGCGCTGACGTCCAGGTTCCCCGAGAAATGGCTCTTTGATGCTCTGTGCTACCAGATCCTCAAGCTCCAAATGTGCGACCGGCAACTCTATGGCTCTGTTGTCGAGCTGCCAGGCTTTGTGGGTATAGAAGAGGCTATGGTCGTACACGAGTCTAGTGTTCGCCAGAAACTCGTGTTCTGACTCATCGAACGCGAGTTCTGACCGATCGATGACGTAGCAATCCCGTCCACTATGTGACCCGCGCTGGCCCTGAGTAGGTGGCGCAGAAAATTTAGCCCTATGGGGTGCTGTTGGAACGGAGCACTACGCGTAGCGCATAAAAGGACGGGTGAGTGACTGACTCCGTATATGCGGTAGACGGTTTGCGGACTGGCGAGATGAGAACATTCTTACTCATGTAAAACTAAGCCGCGTATACTTTAATAAAACTATAGTTTCTTAAAAGGTGAAAAAGGGAAGTGTTTAATATTTTTCACTAAAATTACTCTGACAGGATTGGGAAACTGATTACTATTCGGATATACAAGCCGGGCAATGTTGGTAATTGCTCTCCCGAAGTAACGTCTAAAAAATACTTACGACGTTTAAGCACTAGCAGCGTCTATAAAGCAAGATCGCGGAAGCAGCGCGTCTTCCTACATGCCAAAATGGCCGAAGGTTGATGGAGAACGGTCAGGTACATAAGTATCTTCTCGGTTTTTAGCGTAACAACTTATGGGTAGGTGTACTGTTTTTTTTAACGCCACTACTAACTTTCAGGAAGTTAGGAAGGATTTCAAAGAAATACGCTAGGCAATATGATGATCGTGCGAGGAGCGCTTTGGTGGGGTGGCGAAGAAATTGAGAACCGTCTATGGTTAAGACGGAAGGAAATCTAAAGCATTTGATCACACTGAACTGTACACCAAAACGCGTATATTGCGTGAAAATAAAACGAACCACCTGCGCATCGCATCATGAGCTGTGACTAGCTAGATTAGATTACGAACACAATGTTTTAGACGTTGGCTCGTTGATCAACCTGAAAATCTATGTGCTGGTGAGTTCACTGTATTCGGGACCGACTGTAATTTCATTCCATATTTATGTCCGAGGTTTAAAGGTATTCGTGACAGAAAGGAAGCCTTGGCTCGCCAAGGCATATACTATTCCCAGGGAAAAGACGGAACACTGTTGAGAGTCTTGGCTCCACTACAGCTGCGAAGGGTTGGGACACGAGATCGGGGTATTCGGCTTCGTTTGCAGAAAACAGCCGAGTTAAGGAGCTCAAACATTCTTATACACGCGCGTAAATGTACGAAGCGAGAGCTACCAGCAGATTCCACACCCGCGGCGGCGAAGGGGGAACAAAAAAGGCGGACTTGAGAATTGAAAGGAGGAAAGATTGAATGTCCTATGTAAATAAGACACTTCCCAGTTCCGCCCGCCCCTATGTCCGTCGGTCCGTCTCGCGGATTCCCGGGTCTTTTCTTCCGGCTCAACCCGGAAGAGCCGCTCGGAAGCAAAGAAACACCACAAACAAATATAAGCGGACGCCCAAAATCCTTAGACGACGGAGCAACCGAAAACTGCGGATCAAACGTAAGCAAAAAGATGCGAACGAGCGCCCGCGCGTCCTGCTGAATTGGCACTAAAATATTTCGTTGCACCGGAAAGAAGTATCTATTCGTTTCAGCGCGACTGGTTGTTTGCTTAGCCTTTACGAGCGGTCTCCTTTATTCTTTTGTTGTTGCCGCCGTTTGTTGCTTTTGTATGTCTGGTGTACCCAGCGTGCGTTAGGTGCGTGCGTGAGCCCCGAGGGCGCGTTCCAAGGACGGCCGCTCCGCCGTCGAAACGAGGGGAAACTCCGTTGTGCGTATCTTGCAGGAATTTCGGGAGGACGGAACCGAGAACTCGGATCGAGCGAAGTAGGGCGGCCGGGGCGCGGATGAGGGCGCCGTCGAGCACACACCCTCCCGCCCCTTTGACGGATGACAGCTTTCTGGAAGATTCGGGCCTCTCTTCGGTGTCACGGACTCGGTTTCCTTCCCCGTCGCGCCCTCTCCAACCCTTTCTCGGATGAAACCTCGGAAGAGACTTTCGGCTCGAGGTTCCGCCAAGTCACGTCGCGAGCAATTGTGTCGTTCACTTTTGATGCTGAAGTTGTCTGGCAGTACGTATCCCCGAAGGACGAGAAAAACGAAGTTTCGCGTGGTACACGCGATGACACGCGCTCCCGTGTGTCTGCTTCGCCCAGTTCGGCATGTGCACATGCCGAACTGAGAATTACACACAAAACACTGGACAGGGCAGAAGGGGGACATGAGGAAGCGAGGAAAAGGAGGAAAGCGCGAACTGGTTGACGGTCTTTAATTTCTAACGGAGCATATACATCCCTCCTCCCAATTTCATCCGGTTTCCGGGATGAAAATGAGAGGTACTTTGTATTGAATTATTTTTTTATGTTGCTACCTACTTTGACCTGCCACCTCCGCGAACAACGTAATCTTACTTCAGCTTCGGCCCTATCACCATATATTTTATTTGAACTGTTGCTGTTCTTACAACCTTGTGGTATACTCTTCATCTCGTTCCAATAAGGTTCTGGTTATAACTGGAAAAATTCCGTTTAACCAGGGGGAACCGTGTTACACATACTTCGTAGTCACGCCGAACAGTGTTGCCGAGAACTGCTCACTCTAAACGATAAATCTACAAACAAAAAACAGCAACAACAACAACATTTCCTAGAAGTTTTAACTGCAGCAGATAGGCGATTTGGCGCAACTGGATAAATGGGCACTAACATCCCAAGGTTTTTTTGTTTTTTTTTTGTCGGAGATGATGCAAGTTGTAGTTGTAGACACTAAAAAAAAAAAAAACACGTGAAAGAAACTTTTTTTTGCGCCTTCTTATTTTTGGCGCCCTTCTCTTCCTCTTCTTACCTCTTCGCTTCTGCTATTTTGTGACGTAATCAATTATAAAGTTTAGAAGATTTATCAGACATTTCTATTATATTTAAAAACGGCAGTCCTAAAACCTCTTTTTGAACGCAATTGCGAACGCACTGCGGCCTTTCTTTTTTGAAATACCGAAAGTCGGATTCCGAAGTGATATCGCTTCCTGTGTTTTTATCCTCCCTCAGAAAACATGGCGGCGCTCGGCGCATGCGGGATGACTCGTGAGTCGGGGAATCGGAAGAAGGTAACTTTTTTAGGTGCCCGACGACCTCTCAAACTTCAAAAAGAAGAGTGTCAAGCGGACAAAACAACTGGATTTGGTGTCTGCGTACCGTGTTTTCTGTTGTGGCTCCGCCAGGTGAGCGTATCATGCAGAAACGGCGCGACGTGACCCCTCACGTCACTCCTAAGAGTCCACTTCGCGTTCTCTTCGACGTCACACCGTCTCAAAGAATTTGAGGTCGCCTAAAGGGCTTTTAAGGAACTTCAAACTCAAAAGTGAAGCGTCGTCTGCTTACAGCCATTGGCGGCACGCACGGAGGAGAGCACTTGATCGCGGTACGCGGGCGAACACGATTCGGGACGGTTCGGAGGCGTCAGAAAGACTGGAGTTGCAGGACGACTCAATCTTTGACGTCGCTGCACTAGTGCGGATCGCGCTGGCACTTCAAATTCGGCTTTGGGAAATTGTTTTATTTTACTACATAAATACTGAGCTCCGAAGTTTGAAATTTGGATGGTAATGTCGACGCATTGTTTTTAATCGTTTCGGATAATAGAAAAACATATATTGACCTGTCTGTGCCCCTTTAAGGGGAATGGAATGTAAGATCAGCGACCATCTACATAGAACCAACTGAAAAAGCACAAATAATTTAAGAAAACGGGCGTTTCGCCTTCAATCCTCGATTCACGTAAAACTTTTACTTCTGCGAGGAAGAAAATGTGGAACGTTAATTTAACTCGAACCTTCATGCAACCGGTTTGAGAGTAAATTTTAGCTCTTTTGTACTGGAAAAAAAAAATAATAAAAAATAGCGGATTCATGTATACAAACATCGACATATTAATTTGAGGTATTTTCAATCGGAAAAATTGGAAGGAGAGACACTCGCAGTTATTTTAATTAAGCAACTGTAAATGTGTGTCCTTCGTCCATTCGAGTATTTCATTCTTTCCTTATGAACTATCTGTTTTGAGCCAAAAATTTTGTTTAAACTTTTTTGTTGAATGCAGCTCTTTCATTACGATAAATCATGCACCGAGTGGGTCATTGTAGGGGACGTCGTTTCAGGTATAGAGCGATCGGCTAAAGGAATAGACAGTAACGCCGGAAACCGTGGCGCGTCGTTTCACGACAAGGTGAACAACCGAAAATTCCTTCTAGATGGCCTTTCTTTTCTATTTACTTTCGAGTTATTTTTTTTTTCTTGAGACGTCAGACTGGAATAGGAGCATCAGTATTGAAGGAGATACTTGAGAGCGATTAAACGAGATCTCGTTCGCACGTCAGGATCGCATGCAAATGCAGTCCTCAGAAGGCTTCAATCTTGAACTTAAAGTTGAGCGGGATTTCGGACGCGTCGCAGAACGAGATTCGCTTGCTATAGGATTACAGGAGTCTAACTCAGTCGTTTGACGGGATTACGTACCCGCCTTTCTGACTTTTTTTTTTTTTTGGTGGATTACTTTGAATGCGTCGTGTTTTTAAATGTTTGTGCTGCACAGTGTTGGCGATAACCCGTTTCAACTTTCAAGTAACGACGTTACCACTAACGCGTTACTTATTTCATGAAAGTAACGCAGTAACGTATTCATTATATTTTAAGAACAGCAACGGGTCACGTATTTGCTTTACTTATTTCGAGTAGGGGGTAACGTAGTTGCGTTACTCGTTACATATTTTTTCAAAAGACCCGAAGAAAAGTACACTTTTATTTTTTTTTCGTGTTTCAATACTTCGTTTGACTTTAAAGACCGGCAACCAGTTCGCACTTTCCACGTTTCCCTTGCGTCCTCCTATCCCCTTTCTACCCGTTCCACCTTTGCCTATTCCCTCCTTACCCATGGTGAGGAGGATCTTCTGCCTTGCAGAATCTCGAGTCTGGTGGTCGGCCTTTAACCCCAGACGCAGCTGACGCTGCGAGCTGATGGGTCGAATCGCAGAGCGTCCCAAAGGCACCATTGTGCTGTTCGTCATGTTCCTGTACGTGTTCTATCATCGCTGAACCAATCATAAGCAAAGGAAGGTGAAGTGACTTGCGCTCTTTACGCTGCTTGATTGGTCCCATTACGTGGTAGCGTCGCCTGCGTGTGGACTTAAAACGAGGTATAGGCGCCAAGCCATTCATTATTGCACTCATTCCACGTACCTTCAAAGTTTTTCCTGTCTTTTCATCAGGCAAAAGAATTCCCACTTTAGCAGACCCCAACGCCAACGCCCTCTGTCGCAGTGTCAAAAAACGCTGTCGCCAAAAGCAAACAAGCAAAAAAAAAAAAAGCTCTTATCGTAAATTTATAGATAAAACGTAACACACAAGTAACGCGCGTTACTTTATATCGGTGTCGGTAACGGTGACGCGTTCCTTTTATTTCGAGATAATGTAGGTCGGTAACGCTTTCCTTTATTTTGCAAGTAACGAGTAACACATTTCGTTACTTTTTTCAGAAATTCCGAGAACACATGGGCTGCACTAACAGCAAAAGTTGGAAAGCGTGCAACCTGTTTCTCGACATCGGCTATTACAGCGACGCTGTTTATGACTCGTTGGTCGGGTCTTCTCGTGTACGTCGACGGAACAGTAGACGACAAATAAAATAGTCGACAGAAAGCCCACGCGCGCCTTATCACCGTTCACTTTCGCCTTATCTCTTATGATCTGGCTTTGACACTTCCTTCAATAAGAAAACGACAAAACAAGTGTCAAAACGTCGTGATAGAGGATAAGCACGTAACGCTCCCCGCATGCGTTTCTCGGTAGAAATTTCGGTTGCAAAAGTACGATGTGGGGAGTCACGTCACATATCCCACCACCAATGCGAAGCACGTAGCGCTCCCGGCATGTGTTTCGCGGTAAAGATTGCGGTCATATAAGCTGCCGCGGCAACGACAACGTACGAAGTCTTCCATACATATATGTATATATATATATATACATATATCAAAGCTGAAAATTTAAAATTATTCGTGGATTCTAATTTTCGCGAATCGAGTGTAGCTTCCGTAGCGTTCGCATATTGCCCGAATGGTTTGCGGGACGCATTTCCTATATATATATATATACATATATATATATATATATATATATATATATATATATATATATATATATATATATATATATATATATATATATATATATATATATATATATATATATATATATATATATATATATATATATATATATATATATATATATATATATATATTATATATATATATATATATAATATATATATATATATATATATATATATATATATATATATATATATATATATATATATATATATATATATATATATATATATATATATATATATATATATATATATATAATATATATATATATATATATATATATATATATATATATATATATATATATATATATATATATATATATATATATATATATATATATATATATATATATATATATATATATTCGCGCTCACCTGGAGAAGTGGCGGTGAAACGTTTTATCTACATCTCAAGAAGCGGTGTTAGATGGCCTCGTTGCTATGGCAACTGGTCGTTCCATATTTTTATAAACCGGAAGTTCTCCGGGACGTAAAAGGCTGGAGCACCACCTGGTGGCGTTTGCCATATAAAAGGGATCTATAGTGCAGTGGGCAATCGTTGCAGGTGATACCGCAGCTTCATTGTCCGCCCACCTTCACAGCGTGGATTGGAGCTTTAATTGTTCTCATATTTCATTAGAATTATCTGAACCCACATACAATTAAATTCTTGGTACAATCTAGAAACCACGGCTATCTCTGTTGTTTCTAAACGGTAATGTAAAAAAAAAAAATACGATTACATATTTGATGAAATATACTTCCACAACAAAGGGGTGTGCGATTCGTTGTTACCCATTCCTCTTTTTCATCGGCACGTAAACGGCATTTTGAACGTACTCCTTGAAAGAATCGGCGAACCAGAAAACTCCAAGGGGCATGCGAAGATTCGAGACTGTTAGACCGTAGATTTGCAGATTCTTTAGAGGACTACTCTCTGAATTTTTTTTAAGTGCCCGTGAAAAGGGGATATAAAGCACGAAAGTTTCTTGGTTAGAAGTACACGTTTTCTTTGTTACAATCTTTCTTGCCTAGACTGACGTGCAGGCTATAGAAAGTACAAGTAAGTGTAGCAGTAGGTTGAACTGGAACTGAATTAAACTGCTCTTAAAAGGGGGCGCGCAATATCAAAGGACACTACACACCAGCCTCGCATGCTCATGTCCCGCTCATATCTTCGATAATGTTGCTTGGTCGGAACGTGATTTATTGCTCGTTGATCGCCGAGCTCTTGTTCAAACCCTCGTAATTACCTCTCCACAAGTTGTGAGGGGGGCAGTCGCACGATCTCACTTTGCTTTCATTCATTCTTTTTTTTTTTTTTTTTATTCTGTGCTAATGAACAGCCCATGCATCGGTAATGATGCAAAAAGTGATGAGATTAAAATCTTGTCAGAAACAACTTAAATGTTAAAAAATCTGAATTAAAACTGTCAATGTTCGTCGTACCAAAGAGGTTATACAAGCGTCGTATGCAAGTCATAGTTTTCATAGGGATGCAATCATAGGGATGGTCTGATTCGCGGGGAAAGAAGGAGAAACTCCCAAGACTTGCCTTGGAACGGGAATATTAATAGATGACGTAAGATCAGGGCAATGAAATAATCCGTGAACGAGTTTTTTTGCCAAAAATAAATATGTAGTGAATACCAGAACCAGTAGCGGTTGCCCTTTGTCCGCACAACATAATAGGTATATTGTTAATACTATTATTTTTTACTATTTCTATATAATAATAATAATAATAACATCATTATTGTTATTATTATTGTTGCTGTTGTTGTTGTTCTTGTTGTATTTTGCAACTCATGAACTGAGCAGCGAGACACGCACAGTCGCGCGAAATCCTCAGGCCAAGCCCTCTTTGAAAAGTCTGAAAAGTGAAGCGTTTGCCACTTCGCTTTGGTTTTGTGAATTGTCCAAGTGGCACCTGTCCTGAAAACGTCCTTTAAGTCGTTTTTTTTTTCTCTTTTTTTTAATCTGTCGCATAGCTGGAGTAAGGAGGGGAAAGAAAGGTGGTTCCGGGCAGCCCCGCTCTCCCTGTAGATTTTTTTTTTCCAAGTAGAAGAGGCCAGCAATTCGTCCCATCAGATTTCTCCTCGAAAAAAAAAAAACAAAACAAAACTGGATAAGCAGTTTGTAAGAAAGGAAGCGACATATAGCTCAACGCAATAAAACAATAGTAAGTCGGCAGCGGGACAGACCTGAAAAGTCAGCCCCGCGATAATTTTATCTGCAACGAATAAAAAAAAAACTACTAGCACACGCACACACACACACACACACACACACACACACACACACACACACACACACACACACACACACACACACACAAACACACACAGACTAACACAGAAAGCTTTCTAAGACACGAAGTGAGGCGGGCATCTCGCATTTGTTTTCTTGTCTTCGGTCATTTTTTTTATTTTCCCGTTTATCTCTTTTTCTTGTGCCGTTCCTCGCCTGCGTCCCTCCCTACTCTGCGCGCATGGAGGCCAACTCGGAGGAAGAGCAGCCCGTAAATCCACCTCTCGAGGTTCGCGTCACTCGGCGGCCCGTGCCTGGCATCCCTTCGCTGTTTGTCGATTAAAAGCCAATTAACGGGAGTCTGTATCTTTTTCTTTTCCCCTTTTTCTGCGCGTTGTTAGGCGGAGGCTTAACCCGCGCGCTCACTAGCGCGCGCCTCCACACGAGAGCTCTCTACGGGCTTCCTAAAATGCGAGTAATCCAAAAAAAGAAGAAGAAAAAAAAAAAAAAGAAAGCGGTTTCGGACAGCCGTTTTAGGGGCCGTCGCCTTGGCATCCCAAGCCAGACGGCTGCAGTGAGCCCTTAGTAGCGTCTAATAAGGCGCGCTGGGACAGCTCTCGGCCACGGGTAGGAGTTGTTGACTTTAACTTCTTTTATTTCCACTTTCATGTATGTTTCTCGGAACCCCTTTATTTGCCTCGCTTTGTTTCCGCGGAGGAAACGCAACGAGCTGCTGCATTTCTGCTTTAGGGTTGCCCGTGGGAATGCTGGAATACGCAATTTCAGAATGGCGCTTCTACTACCTGTGTTCCTAGGGGGTAAATTGGAAGATGTTTGTGATGTGTTTTAGGTTGCTTCTCCAGACTTTGTGTTTTCTTTTTCTCCTTCTTGGCGGAGGAGGTGGACGCTTTTTTCGATGTGCGCTACGTTGCGCCTACAAACGATGGCCACTATTTGATTGCTCGTATGAGGACTAGAAGCATTGTAAATTCTAAGGCAACGAAGAAATGTGATAACCGCGATGCTGTGAAATTAAGTTGGCTACACAAAAGCACCCAAAGGCGCCAACGTTCTACTACATTTAATGCAGAGACGGCCAAAGACATATGCATGCAGTATCTTCCCCCGTTCATGTCTACGTCGCGTTTTTGCATTTTTTTTTTTTATTTTCCCGTCGCCTAACTAGCCAAACATAAAGTTCTAACAGAAATGTGTTGGGAGTCAAGATTTTGCTGAAGGGGATGACACAGGTGGTGAAATGTTTCTGAATATTTTCCGAGAAGCACCGCAAAAGTGACCTTGGAGGCCTTCTCCCATGCGAGCGTCAGTCGCTACCCAAATGATACTCCTGATCAAGGGGGAAGAAGAAAAAGGCGTCTGGAACGAGGCCAGCCAAGCCAGCAAACGTTTACCCAGGCTTCACGCACTTCCCGGCTTCGGCACTGTCGGTTTAAAGACCATCGCGCAGCGCAGTCGGTGAATGTCGGTGGCTGCGCGGCCTTGTAAACGTTTGGGCCACTTAGGACGGTTTGTGGAGTGACTCTCATCGGCCTCGTGCAACCCCTAAATCTCTTCATTATGTTTATAAGGCGAAGCGTGAATTTCATCGAGGTGTTAACAATTCCACACGTGTTGCGCCATCTCACGGCGTTTTTCAGAAATGTGAGCTAACCTTCGCCACACTTGCTCCATGGCGAGGCGGCACCGTCCAGGCACGTCTCTCTACCACTCTGCTCCAGATGGCAATGCACCGCGCTTACGCCGGACTAGTACCGGTGCGGCAATCGCAGCGGCTTTATTACCAAATGTCTAGGGGGACAAATATAAGACGGAATATGCTCTATATTTGTATAAACCACAAGTGAAAATATCAGTAATCTCCTTTAAAAGTGACGAGCCTTAGAACGAACCCAGAAAGCGAATCCATTTATTGAGAAGAGGGAATCACGCATGCACGAAAAACAAGTGTTACACTAAAATAAAGGCTCTGTCATTCCTTTTCTGCAGAACAGATAATCGTATCCTTAGTTTCGTTGTTCGCTTGGATATATCTATTGTTTTCTGTAATTTGCTGTCTATGTTTTCTGAAGGAAAACGAACATATAGTATTTTTTTTTTTCGTTTTTGTTTAGAATCTATATTTCGTTTCGGATGAAATCCAGACGCAGCCGACACTGCGAGCTGATATGACTAACCAGACAGCGTCAAAAACGCACCAGCAGGGTGTTCGTCGTGTTTCTTTACGTATTCTATCACTGCTGAACCAGTCACATTCATAAAAAGCCTGGTGACTTGCGCTTTTGACGTCGCTTGATAGGTCCCTTTAGCTCGTAGCGTTGGCCTTGTCTGGACTTAAGCTGAAACTTAGTATAGACACCTTTCCAGAATACTTCCAGCTGGCAAAAAAAAATTGCGACAGTTTTTAAGGTATTCTCCCGCACTCTAAGCGACCCGGTGAGTCTACTTTCCTGCAAAACACTTAGGAGAGCCAATCGCCGCAGTCTATGGTGACGCATGACCAGGCCGTATAGGTGACCTACAAAAACTGTCTTTGTTGTGAGGCTGAGCGTGACGTCTCCGTCACAACCCGGACTATCTTTTAACGTCAAACGTCATTTGGCGATGCTAAGCCACGCTTTTATCTGGGCTTATGGAAGCCCAGATAAAAGCGTGGCTGCAAACCTCGACACTGATTGGTTGGCGGGTAGGCAAGGAGGAGCGCGACCACCTGTGCGCGCTAAGGGAGAGGAGCTTGAGAGTATATCGAACACTCTGGAAGGTCGCCAGGGTTAGAAGCCCGATTAGCACTAGTATCGATTCAATCTAGGAACAACTATCAGATGAACATGGTACTCTTTAAACTTGATCAAGACCGCCGTGAACGTAGGAGTCTGGCGTCTGGAAACTCAGACTCTTGCCAAGCATTTGTGATGGTAGAGCTTTCCATGCATGCAACAAAATTGCCTAGCAATTTGCCATACATTTTAAGGTCTACACATATTTTCAGCCTCGTCTTTTGCCGAGCTGATTCCGTAGATTGCAGTGATTGGCTCGTTTAGGTGTTCTGGGGGAACGTAGACACATTGGCATTTGTACAGTGCGATATACCACTTCTTCCTCCCAGCATACAGAAAAAGTGCTAAGCACGGGTTCCACTCTTTAATCGCAGAGTTAGGCGGAACAGTAACCGTCTATCAGGCCCGTGTTCCTGAGAGAGAGTATCAGACATCCGCGCAATATTCGGTTGTATTGCTCTCTATGCCTCGCCTGTGCGGATATTTTTATCTCAAGCGTTATTGGAATGCATTACAGAAGAGGGTGATGCGTTAGTGCTCCAGTTTAGGGCAACACAACTTCCGTCGACAACTTTCTTTAAATTGAAGCTGTGGCAAAAATTTGGTGGCCACTGATTTACCTTTAAAAATAAGCCGCCGTAAAAATATCTTTGCGCAGAGTTATTTAATTTTCGATTTTGGTCCTGCCGACTGGCTAAGTTCGTGAGATATAAGTTGAACTACGACGTAACTCAGTTTACTTTCCCCACTATGCGCACTGCGTCACGGGTCCTATTAGTCAATATATCATTTTATGAATGTTAGGGCAGTAAATAATTTTTTTTTAAATTATTACCTGGGCACGATTCGCTTGATTATATTGACTAGATGCGCTAGTAATACAATTAAACACGAAGAATCTCCTCGGTATTTAATGTACACCTTTTAAACGTGCAGAATGAACACCGAATAGATTCTCAAAGTTCCCGAAGAAAAAAAGCGGCGTAACAGTCGGGTAATTTACGAGACTAGCAACAGGCGCTCGGATAATGAAAGGTTCAAGCACCGGACAAGACGGGAACATCTAAGAGAGATTTGTGCGTAACGTTGCCTTGCACGTTGGAGTAATTAGTCTTCTAATACAGAGTGTCCATAGTATGAAATCGTTGTCAAGTGAAATAAAATTGCGGAAGTGCCATCCCAGTACGCAGTGTTTTTTTTTTCCATTCCTGATGGTATCGAGCGATCAAAATGTGCCTAACGAGAAAACGCAATTCGTAACGTATTGGATTTCTTGTATGTGTACAAGCACACGATGCTATTTATAGGAAGTTCACAGTTCTCAGGCAGAGTTCATTTAAGCGCATGGTGTAATTAAGCATCGAATAAACCATTTTTGATTCTATCGGCAATCGATGAAAATATATTTGTTTTTGTTTTTATGACACGAAAGGTTATGTATATGTATGTTCGCCCGCAGCCGCCGCTACGGTGGAGTCAACGGAGCGGCGTCAAAACTCCACAGTCACGGCGCACGTTTGGTTCTCGAGTACGCTATGAGCAGCTAAACTAGCCGCGCACGGAGAAAAGCGCAGGATCGCGTCCAATTGCCCGTGCGAGATTTCTTGAGTCAGTGAGAGCAGACGAAAAAAAGAACCCCGCGCGCGATGACGATGAAACTTTTGGATCTGCCTTATTGTCTCCACTAGTTCCAAGGGTCGGAGGAATTACGTCAGCCCTAAACTCTGGTGCTGGGTATCATGCTCGCGAGGATATGCGCTTTCCATTTCCGAGTTTTCATGTACCGGGTTAGATCGAGAAGGAAAGAAAAGCCGGTTTTTCGGCCCGCACAAATAGATAAACTTCTCGTCACAGGAAGATGAAACTCTGTAAGAATGGGACGCTAGCGGAGATGATGAAATGCGAAAGTTTGAGCACGTGAGGTTACCCGGATCGAAAGATCCGAAAGAAAAACAAGATTTCCCAATGAACCGACGTTCACCTGAGCCTACTACCGCAAATTAATATTGTGGGCGCACGGAACTTTTTCCGTGAGCAACTGGCCCTTTAGAAAGACGATACTGTTTTCTCTCGTGCTGACAAGTTTTCTTTTTCACTAACGTAATTGCCACAGATATCCACAATCCTAAATCTTGTTTCGATGAAATTTAAGCTTAGGGGGACGCCGGCACATCGAGGCATATATTTTTTAGGTTTCTTTTGATCTGGATAACGTAATTCGCTCAAACTTCGGAATTTTATCGTCGCCTCTAGCGTCACTTCTTACGGAGTTTCAGCTTGCTGCGACGCGTACTTTATTTTTGCAGGCCCAAAAACCGGGTTTTGTTTTCTCGATCGAACCCAACAGTTTATGCCTATCGGAGTGCCCCATGAACTTTCTCTTGTAAAAGTTCATAAATATTTTTAAAATTATTGTAAAAAAAAACAAAAAAAAAACGCGTGTATTTTTTAAGAGCCTTATAGTCACAGAGGGGCACAAGGAACGTAGGTTGTGGATAATTGTGATCATGCTTCTTGATTCCTATTTCGTTTTCGGCGATCTTATTGGCTGATGCTGCAACCTGATTGGCTGCTTAGCGCTGATGAGATGCGCGCCACTCACGCTGTCTCCGATGATGCCAGTGACTCTGGACGTCATCGCGTGCTTCTGATTTCCAGCCAGACTACCCACATTGATCTTTGTCGTAAGTCTTCGCGCCACGACCGTCGGGAAGGAGACAAACAACGCGACAAGGCGGGAGTTGTGAAAACCGATTTCGTCACGCATTAAGGGATTAGTTCGACTAATCCGCTTATCGGGATATTGCGCTCGAACAACAGGCCACTTTCTGCTCTCCGAGTGACTGCGTAACACGGGCCAACTTAATTACTCCCACCATCTGGAAGACACACAAAAGCACAGATACGAAAAAAGAAAAAAGAAACGCGCGGCGACGAAAGTTTACGGGTAAACTAAAACAAAGAAATCCATTGTAGCGCGCTATTCGGTTTTGTGTCAGTTTGAGCTCAACGCACTTGCTCAAGAGAGTTGAAAGTCTAAACATAATTCTTACACCCCTGTACAAATTTTTCTGAAAGCGATTGAGAAAAAAAAAAAAAAAAACAGTTTCTATGCGTCAATGGAGATGGGGCCGCGGCGGCTCTGAGGCAAAGCGCCGGTCTACGGATCCTTCGGTAGTGGATTCAAACCCGGGTTCATGTGTCCCTCGATCTGTCGAAGGCAGAGTGTGACTGAGTTTTCGGTTGAGGGTCGAATGATCGACAGGTGGTTGAAATTAATTTTCAAACCTCCGCTCGGCTGTGCTAGACGCCCTTCGTAGGTTTGGCACGTGAGCCTCCCAATTTTGTTCTTAACATCAACGGAGAAAGAATCCCACTTGAGGTTTTAGTACTTGTTTAATGAATTCCCATGTTATATATTTTTTTCGCCACATCGATTTATTTTTCTGCAAGATGAATAAATTCTCACCATAAACAAATATCTGAATGTAAGTGCGTAGCACAACACAATCAAAGCAAACAGCCGCCTTTTTTATTAAATCGAAGGACACGTAATAAAGACTAGCATTGCGCTACAAGTGCTGATTCGTAGCGCTAACATTAGGGGTGAAATATGACTTCGCTGATATCGACCAGCCTATAGAAAAAGTGCTGAGGCTTTCCTCTTTTAGGTCCCTCGTCTCCGATTTTTTTGTTCTATTATGCTATACTTTATTTCTTGTCAAGTCAAGGCGTAGTGAACGTCTAAACGACACGCGAACGACGCACAAACTACGAGTGCAAAATTATGATGAATTTTCAGCACATGTCTAGGTTAGGCAACGATTACATAACCGTAGAAAGACCGCGATCGCGGGACATGCGCTTTTGGGCCCGCTTAATTGACCCGATTGAATCATGGCGTCGGCTGTACTCTGTATACACTCTAAAAACAATCTTGTCGCACAAGAACTCTTAGCGGTGCTACTTAGCCCGTGCATCACGACGGCTACCCAGGCGAGTTTAATGTTGGTCACGTGATAGTTTTTATACAAATGACCACCAGGACAGCACCCTCCCGTGCTGAACTATTAATGTCTGAGCATGTCGCCTGAACAATGTTCCACGTGCTCCTTTACCACACCTACCTCTAGCAATAATTACGTTTCGGTAATGTGTTGGAAGAAAAGAATATAAGCTATATATGCAAATGAACAGGTCACTTCCTTATGTTAAGTAACCCAAACGGCCTGTCGCCTTCTCGGTTCCTGACAAGTTCCAACCGTAATGGCCGCCTCTTTCAGCGGCCCAGCGTGTTACGCAAGCCCGCTATCCTATACTTCGTCTCACCCTACGATGGACTAAAGACCAAAGCCATGGGCCGCCAGGTCCAATCACGTTCCACGCTAAACTATGACACGCTTAACATTGATAAGGGGTGGACGAATAATTCTCCGAATCCAAAAACACTGTGTCATTTCTACAGCTCCGACACTGCAAACTACTGCAAACAGCCTGTGCATCGTGGCTTTTTTTTGCAATGTAACATTGTTGAGTCATTCACTGCTCTTCAATTCTAACCACTGTCCGCCCATCCCTATAAGTGATCTGAGACGCGGGCACTGATACGCGCGTCAAAGCGCAATGCACGCAATATCTAAGTGGCTCGTGATTGGATCTAGAGGTCCGTAGCTTTTGCCTTTAGTCCATCGTAGGGTGAGACGAAGTATAGTTGGCAGCTGCTCCGCGTTCTTGGCAAAGACTCGTGTTTTTTTCACTCTCCTCCTTCGATTTCCCCGTTTACAGCTTCTAGTATTATCTCTTTATTGCTGCCTCCGTCCGGTGTTGAAGATGATTCTGCACGAAACGCCTCTACTTTGAGGGACACGAGGCCATCGGTAATGTTCACTGGTCACCAATCTTATCCGGAACACGCGATGACGGCCTTATCCCATAAGAACGATGTCCCGCTGTCTTGGCTACAGCCGAAGGATTGCTTGGTGACGTAGCGCTCAATGAAACCATTGATCTCCAATAGGGAGCTGGATGGCGGCTTGAGCAAGCAGGTTTTAAGCCACCGGATATAAGCTGCCTGTCCCTGAAGTGAGCACCTCGCAGGGTTTTCAACTCTTCCGAGTGCTGGTACCGACAGCGTCCATGAGGCGCTGGATATTGTTTAGTCATCTCAAGAGATCCTGCTTGTTGCGTAGTACCAGTTTATAGAGACCCTAGAAATCTTCTTGGAAGCCATTCAATGGGAATATTTTGTACTTCTAGTTAAGCAAGTTTGCATATGCAACACGTTCAAATGCCTTATTCTCGTCTTTACTTCAAAACGGGGTTATTAAAACTCACTCGAAGACACTGGAATATATGTAAGAAAACGTCGACCTGAAAGCACTAGAAAGCCTAGCAGACGCCTGACTTCCTACACAAGAATTGAACTTCCAGTGGCTTCACACGCGTCTCGGATTCATCCAGTCCCCCTATAGATATCAAAGTTTAACAGCCCGAGCAGCAGAGGCTGAAGTCTCTTGATACTTATTTCTATAAGTAACGACAACCAATACAAATGACGAAGCACATTTCGCTGGAACGGAATGGCACCATTCAGTTCAGTATTCTGTTGTGCGCCGCCATTTGCTATTTAAAACCTGCACCGTCACGGAGTTGGTGCTTCAAAGAATGTCGCTACTTTTGGGAAGCTCTTATCAAGGAACTTTAGTAGAGGCTCCAGGAGTTTTCGCCCTGCCAGGTTAACTTTCTCACCATCTTTTTACACGGCGATGCGTTGGAGACTGTCGAAACAGTAAGTGATTGAATGATTCAATCAGTAAGCATTTGAGGTTTTTATTGAATGAAGCGACGCACGCATATCGCCTCGCAGGGAAAGCTGCTGTGTTGCAGCCGGTCCAGCAGCGATTTCGGCTCTGTGCGAGTGGCCTCCCACTGACTGTTCCATTGAGCGCTACGTCACGAAGCAGTTTTTCGGCTTCTGCCAGGATCCCGCTTCATGAGATAGCACGCCGTCCGTGTGTTCAGCGTAAGTTTGGTGAGCGCTATGTTTTGTTTGGTTGTTGCAACGTTTATTTTATGAATACTTCATGACGGGGTTGTATTTGGCGCTGTAGTCCGCACGCTAAGAATCGCTCACAAGCGCGATTGTAGGTTGCCTCAAGCCACATTTTCGTGATACGCCCGCGTGGGCACGGCAAAAAACTCTCACGGCAGTGATAATCGCGCTGTTCGTTTCTCCTTCGCCCGCACCTAGAACAGAGTATAGATGATATTTGCCAAGGTGTTTATTACTGCAAATCATTGTACCTTAGGCGGTGAACTACTAGATTGGTTTTTTTAATTGAACTCACACTTACAGTGATAACCATTCGTGTTTTCTTTTATGGGAGGTTTTTGTGGAAGTGGGACTACTTGAAGTCTTGAATGTGTGTAACACTTTTCGAGAGAGCAAATTTTTCTTTTTTACTTTGGAAAACAGAAAATTTGGGGTTTACTTTGCTAAAGATAGTTGCGATAGAAGGGAATCCAATGTTTTCTTTTGGAGCAAAACTCTTAAATATTTGCCTTATTGCATGTGTGCTTAGAATCTGTATTAATTACTTCTTATTTTATTTTCAACCTACAAGCCCTCTAAATAAAATGGACGAACGAATACATACACGAAACAATACAACCTTTGATAAAGGAAAAACCGGAACACAGCTTGAACCGGGCTAAATTATGCCCATCGATAACTGCGTCTTTCTATTTTACTACCCCCTGAAGGAGGATACGACGGAGCTACATCGATAGTTAACGACCCTTGCTCGTTCCCTTGTTCGGCTTGGCTTGGATTCCAAAATTGTTTATTGCATCACAATTTTTTTTAAATGTTTCTATAAAGTTTATGGAACGTTTGTACAGTAAGGTTTGGTGCTGCAACTCTGCCCACAGGTGATTTCGCATCCTGAGAAATATTTCCGAAATTTACCCGTTCTTCTGCTGTGCTGCAGTTGCCAGAGCCTTGACATCAAGTTTCGACAAGCACCGTTAGACCGCTAAAATCCAGATATGGAGTGTTTTATCTATATTCAAACGTATTTAATGCCCAATCGCAATATGCTTGCACCGATAGAGCGACTTACATGAATAAGCAGGAACACGTTTTGGAAAACAAAAAATGGCGTAAGACAAAGGATCTCCGCCAAGACAGAACTGACGAGACATGGACGGAGAAGGGGCAATAAAACTCCTTCGTAAAGAATAAAAAAAAAATAAAAGAGAAACCGAGTAA
The DNA here is from genome assembly GCF_016920785.2 of Ixodes scapularis. Classification (NCBI taxonomy): domain Eukaryota; kingdom Metazoa; phylum Arthropoda; class Arachnida; order Ixodida; family Ixodidae; genus Ixodes; species Ixodes scapularis. Next base: position 226,210,601 of record NW_024609835.1, read on the forward strand.
GAAATAAGAAATAAAAGGAAAGAAGTGACCCGAATCGCGGGCATTCCTTGGGTCGGCCTCATATGGGTTCCCATTATGGGAAGAGGACATACCTCATCATAACTGCGATCAGTGAGCTTGACATTCGCAATGAAATTCTCCACAACTGGTATGCCGGCTTCTGGTTTTCTCATTCTTTTCTTATTTTATCCTTCGCTAATACTTTTTATTGCGAGGACGGCTGGAGCTTTGTTATTCGTTTCTAAGCGTTCCCATCTGGGCGCTATAGGCCTCGTGCGTGCGTCTGTACGGTTCGCTTTTCATTCATCGCCCTCCATGCCGAGCGAAGACGCTGCCCAAAAGAAAACGCCCAGGAGAGGGAAGCGGAGTCGGAACTTGGGAAGCGAATCGAACGTTTTTCGTCAGGCACATTCAATAATATCGCCTCGTATTCTCCTCTTTACTGCTTCGCTGAAAAAAGAAAAAAAAAAGAGAGAAAACCTTAAAGTAAGATTTGTATAAACCTCCGCAGGTTTTACGGAGAGCAACGACGATATCCAAGCAAGGACAGCAAGCTAAACTTCGTCTCATCCTACGATGGACTAGGGCCCGAAGGCTGGTGGGCGGAGCAGTGCCTCAGAAAGGCTTGCATCCGCATTGCGAAAGAGTGCGCGAGAGAAATTCCGATACGCAGGGTACAAAGAGCTCTAATCTAACGAATATGGTTCTCTGTTATGATAGCGCGCTATTTTATATTGGCGAAGGACAGGTACATAGTAATTAGTTTCATAAACATTCTTGCCATATTTCGTAAACATGTCAGTTGTTTGGAGGAGGTGAACGGCACGCAGGCAACGCTCAAATGAAGTCGTTTCGCGTTAGCCATAACAATCCAGTGCAATCCAACTTTTGTGTATGCTCAGACCCACACCTCCCTTCCACACGCGGTCCATACATACCCTCCCGTGTCGAACACTCTATCCGACTCATCTTCCTTTCTTAAAGGGCAACCCCGCTCCATTCCGAAAAGTAGGCTTACATGTGATTCCATTTCACAAAGCACTGCTAAACAGCTCTACGACTTCAAATATTATTTGTGTAATCTTAATTTAAGCATCAGCTGATACCGAAACCGAAATTTCGGTTGCGTCAGGTAACATTGGTCTCCTGGGACTCGTGTCGTCAGGGTCATGGCCACGTCGCGTCGAACCAAGTCCTCTTGTGACGTTCGTGGGGGCAAGGTACAGGCCACGCGACGCGGGCGGTTCGCTTCGCATGGCGTGAACGGCGATGGCCCGGGGGAGAGGGGGAAGGGGAGAAGACGAAAGAGGAGAGGGGGAGCTCAGCAGAGAAACATACCGATGAGCACGCAGGGCAGCTCAAACTGGCGCATCCGCGTTACGGTGATCACGTAAACGCCGTTGAGCCAACAGCGGGAGGAGAAACTCATGACGTCATCGTTCAATTTCGCTCTGAGAAGTAAAAACAAGCAAAACGTGAGAATGACGTAGTAATGCCTCTGACGTAGTGGCCCAACGCTGGCCGCTCCAACTCCGTCGCATTGACTGCGCTGACGGTTGCGCCTCACGTCCCACGCTAGAGTTGGCAGATTTCGGCGACTTGGCTCATTTGAAAGTTTGCCGGCCAGTTTATTTAATGTATAGACGGAATTAGATCGTAATATTTGACGTGGGGTCTACCTATATGATGCTGAAGAGTGCTGCATAGTTTTCTAAATATCAAAAATGAAGCGGAGTTGCCCTTTAATGGCCACTGGTTCTAAAACCAGGTTATCTTCGCCCCATCAATCCAGATGGTATTTAATCCAATCAGTAGTCTTGAGCGAGTAGCAAGCAGATGGAGACGCTGCGTGGGCTGGATAGCAGGCGAAGAACTCACCTCCGCATGACGCGTCTTGGCGCACTGATATGTGCGACGCAGCAAATGAACCACGTGGTTTCTAACAGGCTCGGGATTGGACCCGGCGGCCTGTAGCATTGGGCGAACAGTGCGAACTTGTAAATCGCGATACATATTAATGCCCTGATGTTGTATAATCCAGGCTCTACTCGTCAGGTCGAGAGGGCGTCTTGGTTTTATGACAATACCTGCAGGAAGAAAGAAGTCATTCCTCTATTTGTAGTTATACTATTTTCCGTCTCATCCTACGTTGGACTATAGACCATCGTAGGATTCTCCGTCTTATCCTACGATGGACTATAGTCCATCATAGGATGAGACGGAGAATAGTATAACTACAAATGGAGGAATGGCTTCTTTCTTCCTGCAGGTATTGTCATGCAAACCAAGACGCCCTCTCGATCCGACGAGTAGAGCCTGACTTATACAACATCAGGGCATTAATATGTATCGCGATATACAAGCTCGCACTGCCTTGCAAGACACGTCACTTTTCCTTACCTGCTTGGCACACCTGCAGAAATATTCGGCAAATTTTTGAGCGTTCGGCGAAGGACATACCAATAATCGCCTTCTGCGCGCCACCATCTTCGTCTGCAGCTTTTTGTATTTTTTTGGAAACCGTCTTAAGTATGCGCAGGAACTCTCTTCTCTGAAATACTGGGAGCCGCGCATTTGCCTGCAGCCCAGTGGCTCGGCAACTTTCGCTTGGCTGATAAGCGCTTGAATAGAGTATGCAGAGTTATACTCTCATGGACAGCTTATGTTTGACTCATAATAATTGATTTATGTTTATCCCTATACTTTCGGATGGGATGGAGTCAATGTTTACTGATATGAGTTTTGATATGGAAGGTTCTTTTCCGAATAATATTTTCGGCTCCCAACAAAGCGCGGTAAAAAGAAAAAAAAGAAAAACAAGGAAAAAAGCTCGTGTGACAAGGACAAAAAAAAAAGAAAAAAAAACATCAAGAGAATTAACGACAATTTAATATTCTGTACTCGCAAAATGTGCTTAGTCAAGCGTGAGTTCTCTTGTTACTTGAAGAAACAAAACTACCAAGAGATAAACCTGATTGTCTGTCATATCCCGCATCGACTGCCAACGGGCGTTTGCGATTCAACTGAAAGCACGTAATTCACGCGCCTCTAATTTGAGAACCCAGTGCACGGAGGTTATCTTTGGCGCGCCCATCACACCATATCGGCGAGCAGGTCTTGGCGGGAGCGTCCACCGCGTTCCATTGGGCAAGAGCAGAGGACAACAGCATCCACATTGGCCGAAAGCTCTTCCCAGCCCCCTTCCACCACTCACTGACCGAGCAGTCCGAGCGGTGTCTCAAGGCCGCTGCACGGAACGCGTACAATGGAGGCGGCGGAGCTCCGTTACGCGTGATTGAGCGCACCTGCGCGCCCCGCCGCCGGACTCGATATACACCGGTGAGAGACGCCCGCGCGCATTACCCTGGGAGCTTCGTCCGGCGTGCGCGATGCGGCACGGCCGCTGCGCATGCAAATTAGCTTCCCCGGACCCCCAGGCCCGCCGAGGGAGGAACGTGGTACGGCCTAAATGAATGCCATTCCCGCCACCAGGTATGCGGAGCCTCGCTATACGTTAGAGCGGTTTAGATTACGGCACGCGGCGAGTGCTGCGGCATCGGTGGAAAGGCTGTGAAACCGCATTAAACGAAGGTGCGATGGCAATCAAAACAATAAAAAAGAGGTTTGTGAAAGAGATTTCTAGCGGCGTCCGCCGTTGTACGTTTTTCGTTTTCTTTTTTCGAATTAGTCGGGGTTGTACTCATGAGTTGCTTCCCATTTCAGATAAAAGGCGTGTTTTGGAACATACGAATATTTTTATTTGAAACTCTTCGCTCTAGTTTGCTGCAGAGCAGGCCCTCAACTGACAAACAACCGCGCGTTAATTTTTCAAATTTATTTTAATATATATATTTTTTTTTTAATTTATGTTTTTCAGAATATGAAGTGGTTAGCCTTCCCCCCCCCCCCCCCTCCCGCCACCCTTTTTAAGACAATTTATTCATACTTCCAATAAATATATACATATTTCTGAATATTGCTTAACACAATAAAACTACCAAAATGCATAACTGGCACACACGTTTAATGTTTTGCACCAGTGGTGTGAATTTCGATGTAACGCAGAAAATGTTCATGGTCTGGATTTTGCATATAATTATTATATTGTACGCTAGAGGTTGAAGTGGCGCTAGTGTGCTGACGCGAATTGAAGCAGACACCAACCAGTCGAAAATTGACTTCCGGTAATGCATTTCTATGGGGAAAACTGACTGTATTTTCTCCGTCCGCTCGATCATAAGAGCAAATATCCCGAATAATTCGTACGTACTAAGTGGCTTGGAACATTTCTCACTAAGGCCGACGAAATAATTGGTCAGTTACATCGTTTTTCTTTCAAATTCATAGGATTGAAAACGGTAAAACGGCTTCGCACCTGTATTTATGTGCTCTGTCGGACACTGTTAGCGCGAACGCGGCGTCGGCGATTTCCAGTATGGGGCATATACATGCCATCGAACGAGGGACACCTGGAAAATCAGGAGCGGTGGCAAGAACTACGCAGTCACACTGGATCAGCAAACACCCGTGCATGTACGATCAAAATAATTTGAAGGCCACGTAATATATTCAGATTTTTAATAAGTAAGTACCTCTTTATTCTTTCTGCTCTGTGCGAAGAGGCTTGTTCTACGGAGGGCCGGATTTAGAGGGGGGGGGGGGTCCGGATGTAATGACCCCCCTCTTGATTTTTGCATGTGTAAAATTTAGGGCGTGAAATGAGGGAGAGGAGGAAGGGGTTCCTGAACATATGGTACGCTGACCAACAGCTGACCCCCCACCCCCCTGAGGAAATTCCTGCATCCGCCGCTGGGCTACGTTCAAAATCTCCCCCGCACGCTCGAATTCTGTGAGAATACGTCACGAGGAGAGGAGGTCAAGACTTAGCATTGCAGCCTATAGAAAGGTTAGTGGGAGCGATAAGCCTCCTCTCCTCGTGATTAATGCATTCACCACAAGAGGCTTCTCCTAATCCCAGCGCACTAAGGAGTGAACTTGGTACACGCACCTCTGGAAGGAGCAGAATCTAAATGCTTTACTGTGTGAATACATTTTACTTCGCTCATTTGCATTAGAGAGCGCTCCTCCAGCGCCAATTCCTCCTCGAGCGGTTTGGAAGTCCCTCGCACGAGTGAACGGGAACATATCGCGCTATCGACGCTGTCGCGCTTTCGCGCTGCGGAAGATGTCATGACTTCTACACACTTTTCTTCAGGCATCTGACACTGAGTCACCGTAAATGAGATGGTAGATTAGGCGCTCTACGATCTTGTCTGGTTTTCAGTTTCAAATAAACGCCGCGAGTAAAATCTCTGGTCGACCCGAAGACAAAGTATGTGTACATTACTTCGTGTTTTCATTATCTCCGCAGAGAATCAACTTCAAAATTAATTCTTCGAGTCTTACGTCTTACGACCTGGGGCCCTAAACTCGTCCAACCCAAAGTTGGGGTCGAAGGTTGGCGGAGCGCGCCGATTGGAAGCTGGCGACAAAAGCGCGAAGCCATCGTGGTGATACTGCAATCGGTGCTCTCCGTGAACTTGGGCCCCAACTTTGTGCTTGACGAGTTTGGAGCTCGAGAGCTTCTAAAATCCACGTACGCGGTTGTGGCGTGCTTAGACACGATGGTAGTCGGTGACGGGTTAAGGAGCCCAGGGCGGGATAACTTCTGAGCGTCCTGTTATCACTCCTCAGCCCTATGAGGTTGCGTCATCAGCCAATAAATGCCGAGAAAGGAATCACCAAGCAAAAACGGTGATCCTAACAGCCCGCGGCTTGTGTTTTATGAGCCGTCGGTTACCTTCACAGCCCAGTGCGGTCCTTGTTGATTACTTTTTCGGAGTTCGCTGAGAGAAGACCGTGCAACACAAAAGCAAGCATCTGTATGTAGCCCCATGCAAACACTGCAGTGGGCTAATGCACAGTCTGCCACCGGCTAAAATGCCTGAAAAAAAAAAAAAAAAAAAACTGGAATAATTACCCGCCGTTTTGAGGCTCTTAATGTATTTTTTCCCGTGGCATATTAAAACGATTTCTGGAGCGTTCTCGTGCTCAGCGCCGCGGGAAATATAGGCCGGGCAGGATCGGCACTACGGAAGGGGCCTCATTATTCATTTTTAAACGCTAACTCAACAAGCATGAAGGGATATAAGAAAGCATAAAAAAGTGCAACCGAGTTTTTTTCTTTTTTACTTCGAAGGTTTCCGACGTGGTAATTGCGAAGCTTGTTCGATGGTGATTTAACGTGTGCATCATGAAAAAAAAAAAAATATATATATATATATAGTTCCTTATACTAAAGTGTTCATGAAAAGTCTTGCATTACAATAACGTGTGATTAGAAGTACACGTGTATATTATTCCTACCTATTCATGTGGATCTACCAGAAGTCTAATTTGCAGCCGCGCACAAGGCGAGATAATCACGGCCATCACTCGAACTGTAGCCAAGAAAATAACGACGACGCTGAAGCGTCGCCTTTAAGGGTGGAACGCAAAAGCCGTGGAAGCGTGTCTGCGTGGCCTAGTGAGTAGCGTGTCTAGCTTTCAGCAGAATGGTCGTAAGCTTGATTCCTGCGTGAATTTTTTTTTTTTTTTGTTTAAGGCAAATGAATTACTTAAGAATGTAAAATCATTGGAGACATGCGGCGACCTTTAATGTTTTCATCACTTTCATTCCGCGCGTGAGGTCACGTTTCACGTAAGGGTTGTGGGTTGTTCGAAATTTCCGCGCGAAATCATGAGGCTGTGACCTCATGACCCTATCGGCCAATCAGGATTTTCTCGTCCAACCGACGCCGACACCGACTCTGGCTTTTATTGTGACTCAAGCCCCTTAGCCCTGACCATAATGTGGAAAAGCAGAGACTGTGGTAAAAGCAAGGAAACGGAGTCGAAGAAGAAAGACAGGGGAAAAGAACTTCTGAAACTCAGCTACTGCGTTTATTTCCTCAAAGTCTTATAAACCCACAATCTAACCATCGACCACCGACGTGCCAAGGTCATCCTTTGTTCTCTATACAATCCTACCCACACTGGTTTCTTTTTCGACTCCGTTTCCTTGCTTTTACCACAGTCTCGGGCTTTCTACATTATGATCAACATCCACCAGCTGGCCTGCGCACTCACAGTTTTTTCCTTAGCCCTGTCGCGTTAATATTTCTTAAACTCCTCACGTTCCAGAAGTCTTGGTTATTGCTTCGGAACACCTCCCTTAGTTCCGATGACAAACCGGATGCTGCGATGTATATTGGAGCTCTCTAAGGGGATCTTTTTTACATATAAATGACACCATGCGGTGAAAGCTTGGAGTGGACTTGGCGTCCCGAAGGGGAGCTCCGTTATCTACCCTTCCTACTCCGGACGCTGATATAGGCAGATGGTTATTGTATGCTCTGTAAACGCTATGCGGAGGTGCCGTCTTGCATAAGACGTTTAAGCTGAGTTATGAAATGTGTGCCAACAATTTTCCTCTGCTGAGAATCCTTAATTCGCGTAATTGACGTTGCCTCTTCACAACCTATTTCCTTGACTGGAGACAACCCGCGATATTCAGAACGTGGATAAAATCAACTTCGTTTTTCTTTACAAAAAGATGATGCCACTGTCGATAATCACATCCTTTATTTCTGTGGTTCAGAGGCAGAACGCATGTGAAGATTGCGTCAAACAATATATTTTTGCTTAATTACCTTCGTTTTTTTTTTCGCTACCGACGCCACGAGGCATCTATATACACTTACCTGGACTATAGAGTGTTCGTTCCGCAAAGCAATTCGTGGCAGCCGGCGAGCACACCCCTCAGTTTGCGTGCGACAAGTGTCCTGGATTCACGTACCGCTCTTTTTTCTTTTCTCTCTTCATCTTTCTCTCAAAACAAAAAAAGAAGAAGAAGCAAGGTAATGCAACCGCGTCTGCGACATGAAAAATCTACGGAGAAATCACAGCCTTGAAATAAAGAGGCGGGGGCGACGGACGAGCTGTAGGGACGGAGCGCCGACGGAAGCACCTGCTATCCGCACTCTGACTAAATATCAGTCATTATTCGCCGCACAATGGACGCTTGTGTAAGTTTTTATTTTTTTTTTCTTGCTTCGGCTTCTTAGTTTATTCTTCGAAAAGGTTGTTCACACTTTCTCCCGAGATTGCTTCTTTCTGCTCTCGTTCTTCTACCTCGAGGTGCTCCTGAAGAAGCTACGCGCTGAGCAAAACAAACAAACGAAGAAACGAAACACCACGAATTCAAGAAGGAGCTATCCCTGAATGGCGTGGCACGCTATAATTGAGGTGAGATAGTCGTCGCAATTCCGGTTTTCGTATGTCTCTGCCGGAGTTATGTTTCTGCACAATATTTTATTTTCGGGTGTTCTGCCGCCTATACGTAGGCTGTTACCAGCAAAAGAGTCTTTAATAGATGAAAACAAAATAAAACACCTTGCGAACGCTTTGGCCTTCCTGTTTGTAGGGCATACAGGTTATCTTTAATAAAATAACTGGAATAGAAAAAAAAAGTCTAAACGCATAAAAATGGATAAGTATTGCCCAAGAAGAGGCAAGGCAATGTAGAGTTTTCGCACAACCAAATTAAGAAACATTTATGCCATAGTTTCATTGGTGCATATCAAAACCTTGATAGTTTAAGCTCTGCGATCGTCTAATAATTTTCTTTATTTCGTTTATTCCTACTATAAGACGTCTATAGGTTTACTCACCGGCGATCCCAGTATAGTTGACCGCAGCTTTGGTTTCCACTTGGGTTTGCCGCCCCTCACCCTCGTTCGGTGTTTTATATCGCCGCAGACGTCTTCCGGCTTATATAATTATCGAAGATTTTATTATAATAACATACTGTTCCTTATGCAGCGCAGTAGGTGAAATTCGAATTATTAAGTCCGAGTTCACACACACACACACTAGAGCGCTAACTCAGTGTCAGTAACGAAATAACGCTGGTCTTGCTGATGCTGCAGTGACTTCGCGCTATATTAGTTATACTACGCTGATATAAGGCTGCACCCGTGCTCTCCCTATAGTGCTGGTCTAGAGCTGCGATAGATGTCTGGACGAACTTTTACTAAAACACTAGTTTGAGGTGAGTGGTATATAGGTGACTATCTACAGAATACAGTAGGTGAAGACCTCGGGCCACGGAAACCTTTAGTCTGTTTCACCTTAAAGTGAACTGCAGCTAACAACGTGAGCCATCGGAGTCATCCCAATGCCGAGTGAGTTCCACGCGATTTTCGGCTGAAGCGCAGGGACACGTGTGGGTGCCCAGTCACGCGATTCGCCCATAGCACTTGATCGGCTGGAGTGTGGGACGTGGGAAGAAGCTGCACTTCCCACGTCTTATCCAGACTGCATCCTCGCCATAGCCTTGCCGGCGATTCTAACGAGAGTAGCCCAAAATGAAACTGTCCAATTTCGCTCGGAGCGAGGCAGTCCTCCCACGTCTGAACGAACGGGCTTCCTCGGCCATTGTCTGATACCAGCGAACAGGTTTACGCGTAGCTCTTCCCCCTCTCCACACAGGCCCTTTAATCTCCGACAGCAGCGCACCGGCGTAACTCAGCAGGCGGGACAGAGCGTAAGGCTGCAGCCCTCGCCGCGGGAGCGCTCTCCTCCGGCGGCGAAGCGCCCAGTGCGCAGCGCACTAACCGACTTCCACGGCCCAGTCCGTACCTGCCCGAGCGCCGCATCTGCACTCCGTCTACCCTCGAGCCGACAGTGCTGTGCAAGCTACGAGATCGTTGGACCCGTCAGGCGTTCGCCTGGAGCCACGGAATAAGCTACTCTTCCGAGTACCGACAGCTCAGCTGCCATCTGGGTTCTTGAAATCGTTGTAACCATTGTCTGAAGCTTGATCCGAAATAACAGGAAACGCCTTTTTCCTCTTCCAGAGATTTTAATACGATCCGCGGCAGCAAGAAACTGACATCGAAGCTGAGCCTATCCAAAGTTTAGGAAATCGCGCTTTTGTAAATCGCCAATTACGTCTGCTCTTCAGTAAAAACCGAAATGGCGGCGCCCGCAATGCAATCGCGGAATAGGGTCCCAATATGCCTAATTAGTGACTCTACGTTTTGATTTCCTCACGTGGTCATACTCCCGCCCGTTGTACGCCAAAAAACTGGGATCACGTGATGAAAGGGAGTCGGTTGATAGGCCCGGCGAGCGCGCAACTCCCACCGGACTGTCAGCTCGGGGACGAACGGAGTGTGCCTCTCCGCCGGGACTGGGAGGCAGCAACCGACTCCTGCGACGATAATTAGTTTTTAGCCGGCATCCGGCGCACGCCTGAGCGCCCACCGCCGGCGCCGCCGTTCGTTGCGCGGCCGAGCGACCAGTCACGTGAGACGGACTCTGCCGACTCGGTGCCGGGAAAAACAAAAACGTTAAGTCGACCGCTCCGTCCTGGCCTGGGTACTCCGGCTGCTGCTTCGGACGGCGGTGCAACGCGCCCGGGAAAACTCGGTGGCAGCGCCGGGTGCGCACCAATTAGCGTCGGGAACGGCCCCTTTCCTACCAAGGACCCCGCGCACGTCGCGGGTTGCGTCCTAACAGCGTAGCCGACGGTGCTATATTTTGTTTCATCTTAAGTCCAGACACAGCAGACGTTATGAGCTACTGGGACTAATTAAGCAGCGTCATAAGCGCAGGTCACAAGAACGAATCGGTTTATGATTGGTTCAGCGATAGTAAAACACGTATAGAAACATTACGAACATTATGATGCGCATCTAACGCCATCTGATCGGTCTGATGAGCTCGTAGCGTCGGCTGCCTCTGGACTTAAAGGTGCGCCAATGAGGATTCTGTTATCGTCTGTTGTTGGTCCTAAGTGATTATGCGGGCCCTAAGGGTCCTAAAAATTCAAAAATTACAATCCCGCGACGCCGATTTCCCTATTTAAAACGTGATGATCGAAAGGTCGGGACACACTATTCTGGACAAATTTTTCCGCGCGTGAAATGCGTGACATACGCCAGCAGCGGTGTCAGCGCGGTGACGATGGGCGCTCGCGGTCGAATCGCAAGCCGTCTCTTCGAGAGACGGGTTGCTATTCGCCGAGCGGTTCCGACCTTCGGCGGACTGATTTTTGGGGATTTTCGAGTTGCTGCCGTTGGTATGGTCGGACTCTGCTGGCCGCGTTGGGGCTGCGCAGCAGAGCAGGGCGCGGACGAAGGAGAACTAGGTGATCGAATCAATCGCGTGATCTCGGTGTGGAGAAAGGCGACGCGCTTTCCACGAAGGAGACGACGGGAGACCAGGGGACACGGTACTCCACGGAGGCAGGCGAGGAGAAAACATAGTTCGCTGTTTTTGAAACTATAGTTGCAATATTACTTTTCCTACATCACGAATATTTCGCATGTCCGAAAAGTGCTATAAAAATAACCCTCGCAATCTGAATGATATGTAGTTTTTTAATTGGTCTGATTGGTCAGTGGCATTTCGAGGGACTTTGTGCCAAAAAAGAAGCTGCAGCAATTAACTATCGACTTCTACGCTCAATGTTTCATGGGCTTCGAATATGGTAATATTTAAATGTGAAATTATTATAGTACTCTATGAGTGGCAATATTGTATTTTATACATCTATAAAATAGATTGTTTTCACAGAAAAGAAGTAAAAAAATGACATACCAAGTACATTTAGAATGTCCTCAAGCAGTCTCTATTGGTCAATAGCTGTTAAAAAAAAAAGAAAAAAAAAGTTTTAAATTCAGTGATTTGGACAAAAATAAATATCCAAGAAACTAAAACGTGTTAACAGCCCTCATATTGTCTTTTCTCTTCCTTGCGAGTAAGAAAGAAGCAAGGGGGACTTTAAATTAAAAAAAAAAGAGCTTTATGAATCACAATACGAGAAACACAAAGGCATAATAGAATTAAGTGCAACATAAGGCAGGCAACAACGAACATTGATGGCGTTAGGCTCGTCCGTTCTAGGAAGGGTTTATGCCTTAATTTATATGAAAGTTATACAAAGAAGTTACGACATCTATATTTTAAAATGCTGCTTGCGACAACTATTTATTTTATGAAGGCTTGTAATAGCTATTGGGGGTGTTCTTACAATTGCGCTTTGAGGACAATTGATTAATAGAATAGTGCATTAGACAAGAAGATAATTCCGCATATCACACACCTGACCAAATACACCTTTTTTCAATAAATAGTACAGCAGTAAAAACGAAAGACACTTGTACTGACAATGATTTAATCAAACGTGATCTCTCAAATAAGGCATCCCCTTTCCGGCCGTCACGTCGTTGTGTGGTTATCCGTTAGCTAGTCAACGTTTCTCCAATTGGAACGGGTAAAACCTGCTTTCAGATTTTTTTTTTACAAACCGGATACCTTCCTGCTTTCGGCATTTTTACTTCCTACTAAATATATTGTCGCATGCCGGCAATGGCGCGTTGAGGATTGGTAGAATAAAGGCCTCGCACTTACTAACACTTAGAATTTGACGAAACCCATAAACTGAAAGACAGCACACGCGTTCAACCACACTGTCTCCAGGGACAGAGCATGTACCAACGTTACAAAAATGCTCAATCGGGAAACTCACCCTTGGAACCTGGACAGTTCGCGTCCACCGAGACCGAACTAAATACGATGACAGCGCCACCCTTTAGTGACTAATCGAAACATGAAAGATCATTTATATTGCTACTGCGAAAGGCGTTGCGTGATGGCGCCACCGTCCCTTACTCGACCTGAACCGATAAGGGAAGATGTGCAGTTCCCGTAGTGGCCGCTGCGGTAGAAATGGCGGCGTTGCGATCGCCATTTGTTCGGTTCTCGTGTACGGATCGAAGCTACTTTTTCAAAGCAGGCTCTATGGAAGTTTCCCAACTGACTTTTCCTAGTAACGTTGACATGTACGAAAATACGCAGTTGTATTCTTTGGAACTGTTTTATTAAAGATTCTTTGTTCAATAGCGTTTTAAGCCTCGCAGGCTGCTCTGAAGTTGATGGTGGAACACTTTACAGCGTCTTCCAAGCTCCCAACCGGCGTGATATGCGCGGATCCCGCAATTGACTCTCAATTCCATCTTCTACGGAGAAACAGAATGCCAGAGCAGGAGCTTTCGCATCGGCGTCTGTGGCGGTCGTTCAATTTCCATAGATATTTGCCCCGAACCACGCGCTGCTCCCGCATTTCAGGTTGACGTCGAGGGTGGCCAGAGTCTAACGACGGCGGATGTCTGCGTCGGTGTAGGTAAACATTTGCGTCGACGATTTTGGTCTCGGAAGAATAGTTCCTAGGAGGCCCAAGGGCAATTCTTTCTTTCCCCGTTTCGGTTCACATAGAAAGCAAAAAAAGAAAAAAAAGGGGACGCTGGGTTTTTTGTTTTTCGGGAGTTTGACGAAGTGACAAAAATGCAAAATTGAGAGGGACACGCGCTAAAAATAGAATTCTTCGTTATAGTGGAAACCGTGAGTTATTTCGTTTTAGCTTTAATCCGAAGCCTGGGATGCGTGGAGTCCACACTGGAGTGGGAAAATTACAGGGGTCAATGTTCTGGTCAATACGTAAGGTTTACGTGAACTAAAATCTACACAAGGTTGGCATGGTAATTCAGGAGCGGGAGAAAAATGGGGCGGGCAACACAAAGCTCGAGTTGAATTAGGCCAAATCAATCTTGGGCCTAATTAAGGATGATTCCGCCTAATAAAACTTCAGCCGAGTTTGGAGCATTGTGTTGTCCGTCCTGTTTCTCCCGCTTGTGGGTTACGATATGAGTACTGAACCAGCTCGTCTACACATTTGTTTTACTTTCAAGTATAGGGATGTTTGATTTTGATTCTAACTTATTCTTGTTGTAAGGAGGGAGGAGTTTGACGACTGCCGCTTTCACAATTTATTTATCAGGCTCGGCCGACATTGGATGAGAGGATAATTGTCTTGTCAAGTAGGTTAATTAGATACGACATTAACGTGGTTTTTTCTGCACCGTGTAAACTTGCCAGGATATGTCCGATGTTGACAAGGCAGAAAAAGGCACCGTGCTCCAAGAAACACGCGGTGCAATATACTGCGTGCGTCACCAATGTGGTGTACGAGATTCCGTTTAGTTGTGGCAGAGTCTACATTGGGCAGACTGGGCGCTGCTTCAATGATAGAGCACGTGAACATAATTTGTGTGTGCGCAACAACGCGGGGGGCCATCTCGCTGACCATTGTGGGCGATGTGGATGTAAACCTTACCTGACTGGCACAAAGTTTTTAAGAAAGGCAAAGGAAAAAACGGAAAGAGAGATTATAGAGGCATTCTACATAAAAAAAAGAAAGAAAACAATTGCGTCAGCGCTCCGTCTTTGTATTTGCTCCAGAGTGAGATGGTGTTTCTGGAAGGTTGGCTCTGATTGTCGCGATTGAATCCGATGTGGTTTGGGCAATGTGTATATATAGGTGACAATGGTGTTAATAAAAACCAGTTGAGACAGAAGCGCCTGTCCTGTCGTCCGTGTTTCTTTATTGTCCTCGTTTGTTCGCGCTTTTTAACCTTTTATTCAGTAATTAAATAATATCCGTAAATTAACTTTTTCATCATCAATTCTAGGGCGAATGTTGCAATTGCAGCATTGATGGCCATTGCAGTTAGGGGTCTGACCAATGGAAAGATTTTGCCATTATTTAATGGATTTTTAGACATTAGTTAATTCATGATTTATTTTCAAATTTTCAAACCAATTTGAAATTGCTCGTAAAAAATGCTTCGCAAGCCTTGCCCATAATGATGATCAGAAGAGTGGTGCTGTCGTCTTATCAGTGTTGGGAAATACTTTAAGTACATTGTGCAATAAGTAAAATTTGAAGTAGGTTTAGAAAACTTGTACTTCATTTGAAGTACATTGTCTGAGTATGCACATGTACTTGCCATAAAGTATTTTTTCCGGTGCTTTCAGAGGGAAGTACAACCCCCGACTTTCATGTACATTCCCCAAATCGGGTCTTCTTAAATTTGCTTCACGAAATGATGCCTTGTCGACTCAAAAGAAAAACTGGGAAGGATATTGTACTCTTACCATAAATGTGAGCTGGGGCTGGCTTTCCCGCGTCATTTCGAACTCTGGCTACTTTTCGCCCAGTTAGCGCAACCGAGGAAGTTACAAAATATTAAAAGAGGGCTCTCCCCCACTAGGGGATTGCTTGCAGAAGTTATGGGACTGACGTCATATTCTCTTCAGCATAAAAGACTGGGTTAAAACGTACTTGTACTTAATCTAAAAGTACATTGTATTTATGGTACTTTTCTTCAAGTACGTTAGGGAAAATCATGGTGTAAGGTGCGAAAAACAACGGACGCAAGAGAGAAATCGAACTCTATGTCTGATTTCTCTCTCGTGTCCGTTGTTTTTTGCGCCTTACACCATGACTTCCAATGTTCACCACTAGCCCAGCTAGAAGTTTTTCTAAAGTACATTACGCCCAGTGTACTTAACAGTTTGCTTGAAAAACGTAACCTCTAATTTACTTGGTACTTTACTTCATGTACTTTTTATATGTACTTCACTCAAGACTGGTTTCAATCATGTCGTCTCTATATCGACATTGTTTCCTTGGTGAGTACGCAAATGACACAAGTGACCATGTGACTGAAGCGACTACGTCAAACTTCTAAGCGTCATTGTAGGCAAAGCTCGCGGTGCGCATTTTGAATCAAATTTTAAAATCTGGCTAAAATACGTGAACGTGTTTTAAAAAATATCTAAAAAAAACATTACATATTTGTAAATTATTTATATTGGTCTGGCCTCTAACTGTAATTGCCATCATTATTTTACATACCAACATGACCTTTAAAAACCAACCATTAAATCGTTAATTCACACATTTTTTTTCTGTAAATTAGTCAACTTACCATAACGAATATTTCCTCACCTAATATCCGCCGAGCCCGATAAATAGTATACATAAGGAAGACGGCATTCATCTAGCTTTCACCCTTTTTTTTTAGAAGAAATTGTTCGAACTAAAATCAAACACTATGTATATTGTAACGACGCAAGTTCATCATCATCAACATCGGCATCGCCATTATCATCTACAACCGCTAATCGACTTGCACGGGCGGTGCGTGACTCATGTTCGAATGCGCGGAGCTGTGCTGCTCCGGGGCTCAGCCGGGAAAGTCGCGGCATTGGACGCTTTGCTTCGTCTTTCTTATACACATGGGATATAGATTAATTATTGTTTCTTTTTAACGTTATATCAGTCTCACGCTTTTACAATACTGTGGAATATTACGCCTGTTCAATATACTATTGGGCAGAAATTCCAGGTTCCTTCAAAGTGCTTATCGCCACCAAAAGGGAAATTAATCCGGCGTAGGAATAAAAAGAAGGCTCTTGTGAGCCTGTGATACAGTAATAATATTACTGTATTATTGACGTCGATACTTCTTCGATACAATATTATCATTCGCGCAGCTGTTCGACCGAAATCAAATTTTTACGGGGTTTTGCTGACAACCTCCAAAGCTGGCAGCAAAATGCCCTACAATGATGGGAATGATTTTTGTGTTGATGTAGTTTTTCTCGCGCGTGGTCTTTTCTAGACGTAAAAAAAAAAAGAAAACCTTACGCGAGTCGCGCACCACTGCACAAAGTATCAATTTCTTTGCAGTTGTAGTTTTTCTGTACCTATATTCCAAATATAACAAATACAATCCTACCGAATTTGTGATGCGCCTCCCACACTTGAACAGTTTTCGGAGACGGCTGATGTCCACATCCACGTCTGTGGTTCCCTTTGCCTACAGACTGAAACGGAAGAGTTCCCTGATTTGAGAGTAATTGGAATCACGTGAAGACGCCAGGTTCACCTGCTCTGCTTCTGGGCAGAAAGTGAGGAGGAGGAGAGGGAGGGCCCTCTTCCTCACGAATATCTCCCAATTCGTAAAGCCCGAACCGGGAACGTTTCAGTACCGGACAATTCGCTACCAGTCGATTCGGCGCGGACATTTCGGTAGCAGGTGTTCTTGCGCGCCGTCATTCCACAATACTAAGGTCCTAGCCAAATATAAAAGCTGAGTGTCGAGGTAAATACGCTAGGCGTTTGAGATGAAAAGTAGGGTGAGGACGTTTCGCATTAGCGAAACGTCCTTAACCCTTTGCATGGATGAATATGAGTTTTTGAAACGGGGGCTAGGCAAAGGTGAGTGACGATTAGAATGCCTGTCAGGTATATATGTGTGTACTTTTCAAATAAACTTTAGTTGAGAGTGCGCCCTGTCTTGTCCTTCTGTATTTCCGTGTATTTTTCAACGATTTTCCAGCGTATATACGCACCAACTGGTCCATATAAGTACCATGTTATCTGTGGGAGTTTTAAAACTTGAACTCTCTCTTGGTTTAAAGGATTCCTAGTCTGTTTTCCTATCAGTCGCTTACCCGTCGGAGCGGGAAGTTCGACGAGAGCGTCAGTTTTGTCTGTAACAAAAACAAAAAACCAAAACAAAACAAAAAAAAAACAGGAAAAACCCATCTTTTATAAATCCAAATACCACAGTTGCGAGAAAAGGGTGACTAAGTATGTGCGGATATCTATTATTTAAATACTTGGGACCCAATCCCTTAATTTGGCTACTATCACTTTGCGTATATCTTCTTCATCTGTTCGTTAACGTGATGACTCTGGCGAAAAATATTTCTAGTTAGTTATACTTTATCGCTAACCATCGTAAGAGTCTTGCCGAAGTATATATGTTAGTGATAAGATTTGGGGCGTCTCTTTAAAAGGAGCGATTAACAATATTTTTATTGATCAGTTTCGTCAGTTTTTTTTTTGTAACTTATATAATGAGACTCTAAAACATTGGAAGTTTTACACTGGCAGGGAAACGTTTAGATCCGAATCTATTTCAAAATTTGCTTTTAACTAGCAACAGCAACATAATACATACAAGGTAAGAATCGTTCACTAAGCATTCTATATATTATTTGGATTATAATATATAGTGCATGTTGAATTTCCTATAGCTCCAATTAAAGTAAGACCAACTTATTGCCCCACATTCGCCGTGTATCTTATTAACTAAGATATCAACAAATGCGTTCATTGCCGGAGCAATTCACTAAAAGTTTAAAGCGTTTAATTCTTTTTTTTAAATATAATATTAAATCTCTGGGATAAACAAAAAAAGAGACGCAGTTGACATTTACCGAAACAATCTAGCACGTATCGAAATGGCAGAAACTGAAACGACCGCGTACTGATACGACCGCGCTCAGAAACGTCCTCACGGAAAAGTCCTCACCGAAAGGGCCGGTACCGAAACGTCTTGCACCGAAATGTCCTAGACTCAATGCAAATTTATTAGTCTATTGCCGCAAGAGAGTAGTTATGGCCAAATCAAGGGCACTGTTTTTTTGGATGCAGTTGGGAAACCGATTTTTTTTATCTCTCCTAGATTCTATCAGCTTCAGCTTTGTTGTGATACTTGTGCTAGTACGAACCTTCCTGACCTGCTTCCAAGCAAGACTCTGAAACTGGGCTTTTTGGTTTGTTCTGCCCACCGAAAACGTCAGATCTGTTGGCCGGTTCTGTCATTTAAACCGCATTTTCAGTGTTCTGTTAGCTTGATCTATACACGAACTCAACTCTGTGACGTCACGGCGCGGTGGTGGCGTGTAGGTCGCACTTCCGGTCTCGGGCTGTGGGCAGAAGTCCCCATGCCAGACGTGTATTCCTGCGTTGTTTTGAAAGGAACCAGACAAAAGCCTGCCTTCTCGTCAAAACGCTGCGACTGGGGCAGTACCAAAAGTGTCGAAAAAGGTTTGAAGGTCAGTTTTCACGTGCTCGGTTCATCTGAGAATCTGAATATGCCGTGAAAAGGGAAAAGCAGACGCCGTCGGACAACGATTGCTTGGGCGGGAAGCACTCTGGATTGAAATCACGGATACTTGTGGTCATCAGATTTATTTGTTTTGTTCCGACATGAACGCCAGAAAACCGTCAAGTTGTGCGGACCACCTGCGGACTACGTTCAGTGCGTCTTCAAGTTCAAACGGCCGCCTGATCGTTCGAACTGACGTCTGCTCTTTCAAACGTTTCTGCTTGTCGTCTGCTCTCTGAGACGACGCCGGCCCGTAGACCAAATGTTCGCCCGGTACTTGCGATAAAAAGTAAGTGCAGGCCTCAAAAGACTTAAATTTGAAGGTTGGTAAGCAGGCTCGATGTAAACAGTTGATACAAAGAGAAGTTGATCATTGTTACCAGTGACCATCACCGACTTGTTACGCCTAATTCACTTGGTCTGGTTCTGCTTGCGATTTTCAGTATCGACGTCGACCATCTCAGCTACAGTTAACGCTTTTGCAGTCCGAGTGGCGTCGCGACTGAAAATTGCGCGCGAATTCTCATCATGCGACATGCTTTAGCGTACATACTGCGGCGTCCACGCGAAATGAATCGCCACATGTCACATTATTCACGCGAAGTTTTGCGGTGTAACGAGCCTCGGTAATTTCGCAGACGCCGCTCAAAATAGTCAGACATCGCCAGGAAGTCGTAGAATCAACAATTCGTGCGCGAAAAAGGCAAGGGGACTCACACCGACGCCGACAACATCGTATTTGAATGGTTTGTTTATGGGCGACGGCGAGCTTCTTGCCCACACCCCCATCGCGCATGCGCCGCGCCTGTGGCGTCCGCTAGGGGCGCTCCGGTTTGTTTGTAAACGTGAGTTGGTGTATAGGTGTGGGACTCTCTCGTGAAGACCGCTTTACATGCGAGGTGAAAAAGACGGAGGCACCCACACGATAACAAAGAGAGTACGCAGCACGGCTTGAAATGTAAGGCAAAGAAATAAAGTGAAGATCACGGCCTCTCCTCTCCCCCCCCCCAAAAAAAAACAACAACAAACAAACAAAAAAAACTAAAATGGAAAAGAAGAAATAAATGCGTATGACTCAGTAATATTCCACCGTCCGCAACCATTGAACGATATCATCGATTCAGTCGATAAACCACGTCCTCCATTTTTTCTGGAAACCTTTCTTTTCCTTTTTTTCGTTTCACCATCCTTTTTATTCTTTCGGTTCCCTAAAAGGTTGGTTCGTGCATTGTTTCCCGGCTCCCTTTGTGCTTCCTTTGGCCCCATTTTTTTTCTGTATTTCTCTCCCATATGCTTTTTTGCATACATATATGTTTATATATAAACTGGGTCCGATCTGCTATCGTGTAATCTATTTCGTGCTTTTTTACGCTTTGTCGGAATCCAATTTCCTTTTTTTTGTTATCTTGATGTGGGGGGTCGCGTATATGCCCCCTTTCGCCGATGCGTGGACCGAAGCCGAGACTAGAACCCAGAGAAACCCAATGGCGCGCCGAAGGTGAACGCATCATAGCCGCTTCTTGGGCGAGATTAACCAGAGAGAGACGGAGGGTGCGACGCGCCGTTCCTACCTTCAAAAAATGCAGAAGTCAAGCTTCGAGAACGCAGCGACGTAACCTGCGCGTGTTTACGAGCGTGCCTGCTCTCCTTCGCTCCATCCTTAGCCAGAGAGAAGGGCTGAGCCCCGGAATTGGCGTCGTTCTTTCGTCCCATTCTCTGCCTCCCTCGTGTCACCCTCTCGCTTCCGTCGGAGCATTTCCCTTTCGTTCAGAATAAATGCCAGCTGGCTCGAAGCGATGAAACGGGAAAAAAGGGCCGAGCCTCCTACGAGAAGAAGCAAACATCAAAACAAGAAAAGGAAAACACCGGACGTGGAATGGGGAGACACGAAGAGAAAAGAAAGAAAAAAAGATTACCATGATGGAGGGACTCAATACCTGCGGCTATAGACCTTTTTTTTACAAGGGCGCCGCCATCTTGAAATATCGTCACTTCCAGTATAAGCGAAAACATTGTTTTGCCGTCGCCACGCCAATAGAATGCATTTAGGAGATAAGCGTAACCATCACCCAATCTCGTTTTGTCTCCCCTTTTTTACTATTCGAATCGCAGATTGAAACGTTTTAATATTTTTACGTCGCCCATACCGGTCGGGAGCGAGAGTAAGCGGAAAAGGTCTATAGTCTATACGGACCGAATGCATAGTGGAGGTCCGTAAACGCTGAAGGGTTTGAAAAACGTTATTCGTTAACATGCTCGCCTCCCCCGATTTTTTTTTTCTCGAATTGCATATTACGTTTTGCAGGAATGAGTGGAAATTTGGCCCGTAATAGAACATGAAAGGTATATTTGATGTATAGAATATAATGAGGAACGCTGGTGTTTAAAGAAATTAAAAGGCAAAGATAGAAATTATGTTTAAGAGTTTTGAAATTCAACATGCTCCCCGCTAATTCACAAAGTGTATTCCGCTGCCGTAGAATGAAAAAGTGGCTCCGAGCTGATCTCTCGTCGTTGATATCCCGTTAACTAGACACCAACTGGCAGATGTTTGGTGTATTTCGGACTCAATGTTCTCGTCATAAAAGGCGGTCCACACTAAAGCACCACTCTTTGGAGTTTTGTACGATCATAGTATGGTATACAAATTGCGTAGCAAAAGCTGAAGCAAAACTAAAAGGACGATGGTACATCAAACAACCTGTTTAATTACATTCTAATTGTTATTACGCTTAAATCGCCCATTTCTGGGATCCACACGGAGGGAAGAAGAGGCGGCGCGAAAGAAATAATTGTTAGAAGGTTTACTATAAAGGATTCTCATTTCGTTTTTCTTTTTTAAGCTGTTCATTTTAGCCGCCGAATGATAAAAGCCTCATAACAAAGATACAAAATCACACATAACTTTACGTCATGTAAGCCCAGCCTCATACGAAACCAAAATAAAATCACGACTGTTAGGCACACAACGTTTTCACCTTGCTTTCCTCCCAGATAATTCATACGGCCCTTTACACTTCCAATGTACATCTGAAACATGAGCCGCACGCTTAGGTTAATTGGCTTCTATTATGAGCGCTACACTCGCTTAGCAAGATACGCCTTTTGCACGGCAACCTTCTGGTGTACTTTTGGATTGGAATGACTTAAGGGTAAGTAACAAGCAACATGGGCATCGAAGAGTGTTTTCCATGGATGATTAACGCGGCAAAAAGGGCCCCTTTCGAGTTTTACAACGAAGAATAGTATTGAGCGCTTGTTGAACGTGGTTTTTCAGCGAGTGCATAAATATATGGCTTTTTCAATTTTTTTTCTCCCCCTCAAATTCTTAGAGGGGGATAACCCCCTTAGCGTTCATCATATCCTAGAGACGAGAGGCTCGCGTGCGTAGATGCTAGGTTTGCAGCGCTGTTTTAGAAACTCTTAGTTTGAAGGGTTTTACAGCTTGATATGGTCACAATGTTCGGGAAGAGGCAATTTACAGCTTATGTACGTCGTCGTGAACTGTGACGGCTGTTCATCTTTGCTTAGTGGTTATGGAACATGAGTGGCGAAAAGACTTCCGACCCCTTAGTCACTGAGTGAGCGTAATTTTTGACAGTGAATGTGCATGCACACCTTTCGAAAACTGCAGGCTCCGCTGACGAGAACATTACACCTTAAAAATCCATATTGAAACAAATCGGTGCAAACGTTGTTTAGATTAAATTTCCCATGAGTCACATCCCAAGTTGTCTATGATACTGCGAGTAAACTACTAGCTTAATGCAAGAGATTTAAGAGAAAATTTTTTTTGATCAAATAAGTGTATATAGTATTTTGTGATGGTCCAGCGTATGAGGGAACACAAAATTAACAGAGTAAATTCATGAAACCAAACTTTACTATCGTGAATCAATGACACAACGAAACAAACAGATAATTTTTGAATGGAATGGTGTCACGATTAGAATAAAAGAAAGTAGAACAATCTTCTAGATAACTACAAATGTGTCAGTTATGACGAAAATAAGAGAGTGCATTGTATAGCGTAGCTTTGATAAAAAGATACATCAAGAAATAGCCAAACTAGTAATCGCTTGTTTACTTCTTTAGAGGGATAAAGGGCAGTGACTACGGTGGAGCAACCCGTCACGCGGAAGCTATTTTTATTTTTATACCGAAGATATAATCTACCGAAAGGTTCCTTTAACAATATTGTGGAAATGTTTGTGAACATACCGTAATTATTTCACGAGAACCTCCACTAATCTAGATAAAAGAAGTTGAAGAAGCGCACTACCTTATCCGATTCCTCCATCTTAACCAATGGATTCCCGTTTCTTTGCCGCGTCTTTCTAAGGGACTGCTCTGACGACCGAGACACCACGCAGGCTGCAACACACAGATTGCACACTTCA
Source organism: Ixodes scapularis (assembly GCF_016920785.2). NCBI lineage: Eukaryota > Metazoa > Arthropoda > Arachnida > Ixodida > Ixodidae > Ixodes > Ixodes scapularis. The sequence goes on from NW_024609835.1 coordinate 226,233,855, forward strand.
CACTAACTATGACGTCATGTGGCTTCGCAGTGTGAGTGTCACGTGGAATCATGGCTTCATGTGACGTAATGGTATTGCGCGTGCCGAGACATCGGGATATCAATCAGGCTGTCACGCGACTGTCCTAGTGCCGCGTGAAAACACGCGACAGCGGATAAATTTTCCAGCCACGACGGCCAGGGAACACACCTGAATTTGCGTTACGAAACCTCGCCAATACACAGTTTAAGTAGATCATTCCCATACCTCCGATAAGAACGCCCTACACTCCGTTGACACCTTTGCGCATGCGTTGTAACGTAAGAGGATGTCTTGGAACGACCTGCTAAGGCACTCTAATAAAGGCCGTCACCGAAAAATTATTCGCACATGTTAATGGCCCATTGCGTAAAGCAGCGGCGGGCTTCACGATAAAAAAGCTGCCGCAAACAGTTGTTTCTTAAAGTTTGCGCATAGTATGATTACCAGTCAACGTCTCAAACTTATAGATATCCCCGTCAGAGAACCATCGGCGGAAACTTTAACCGGAGCTCCGCCGCCCGTTAAATCGCTACCGAGCGCTTTCTTTTTCAATCGAGTTACCTCCGCTTCCAAAAACTCTATCCCTACTCGGTTCAACTCATACGTCTGGGCGCACCTTCCCTTCAAACGCATACTTGAAAGCATCCCGTAGCCTAAGAGAAGCAACTCTCATTCAGACGGCAGGCAGCGGTCCAAAGCGCCCCTCACAGACATACACACACGTCAGTTGGGAATGGCATGACCGGATTGCCTTGGCTGTCGGAAGTCTGGGCTCCGGGATGAGGTGCTTGTAATCCTTCGCTGCTCGCCCAAAGACGCGTATGAAACGACAAATAGTCAGAGAATAAGAACAAAAAAAAAAAAGCGAGATCTGCGGAAAGTGAAGCCGAGACTGACTTCTTCGGCGGGTCTTAAAACGCAGCCGGCATTCCAACCTAAAGCGCCGAACGGGTGCCTCAGGCAAGAGCGAAGTCGGCTGAAGCTCGCACGGCATTACCGAAGAAGGCTGGGAGGGGGTAGGAAAGGGCCGTAATTCGTTGAAACGATGAGAAGCTCGGATCTAATTTCGTGGGACTACTCCATCTCTCGCCGGGACCTGAGCAGTGGTCGGGTCTTTGCAGCGTTGCCGACGTGAAACTGGGCCGCGCGTGCGTCATTCTGGGGAAGCGTTGCAGGTTTGCTCCGTTTTGAGGGAAAAGTTCGGGCCGCTTTCGCAGCAGCGTCTGTGTCATGGTTGTTGAGAGGAGTGCATCGAAACTCTCTTCATGCAGCGAGGATGGGAGCTGATTCCGGGGGAAGGAATTACCGGGTCTTCTCGGCGGCGACTAGAAGCCGTGGAGGCCGCTAAAGATACAGAACGCCGGAGGAGCGAGGGCAGATAGAGAGAGAGAGAGTGCCACGGGGCCGTTGTTGGCGATGGGTGAAAAGTCTGAAACAGGGAAGGAAAGGGGACCGGAAAGCCAGCGCGGCGTCATCGAACCTTTCTTGGAGAGCCACTCTTAAAGGTACCCTGATTAGATTTGTCAGATAGCCTAAATATGGCGATAACTCACCCTAGAAACCCAGAAGCAAAACGATGCGCGGCAGATTTCCCTATTAAAAAAAGCAATCAACGATCGCAACAGACCGAGGTCTTCTTCGGCGATGGGAGGAGCATGCTTTAAGACCAGGACCACTGTCCGTCCATAGCAAGCGAAGGAGACTCGCGCTTCCGACCGGTGGAAATGCGGAGTTATCTCTCGAATGCGCGCGGCTCTTCGCCCCTACTGCGCGGACTACGATTCAACATAGCGAGCGCGAGCTCTAGAGGTGACGATCGGACGCATCACCACCGCGGAAAAACAATAACAAAAAACAGCAACAAAAAAAAACAGAGTGCGGTGTCTTTGAGACGACTCTTGCAGGAATATGTTCCCTCTCCGCGAAATATTAAAAATTTTCGACTACTCTTTTGCTTTTATCATCTACAAAAGCATGCACATTTTATAATAACAGTGTTTGCAATCTCAACGAAATGTCGCGTTTTCATTGATCACATGTCGTCCTGGCCGCCGAAACAATGCTCGTCCAATCGCCGGAGGCCTCGACGTGTTCGATCTTTGATTTCTCTTTTAATCGGGAAATCTGCGGCGTATCGGTATGCGTTATGAATTTCTAGGAAGCTAGCCCGCAGAATGAGTTACCGCCATATTTAGGCGATCTGAGGAACCCCCACAGGGCACCCTTAAAAGTTTGCGAGGGGTGCTGTCGAATCAGGTTTTGTAGTTTTATTATATCGAGATTTTTTTTTTTTTTTTTCAATTTCTAGGATTTGTATATTTCGGATAAATGAAGCCCCCGTTTTATAACATTTGCGCGGAGGTCGTTAGGACAAGGTGTATGTTTCGTATGTTCCTGATGGGTGCATCACTCACAAAAAGATATACACGTTTTTTTTTTTTTTTTTTTTTTTAAATACATAAACCTCAAGTAACCGTGTTCTTCACGAAACCGATATATGTATGCCCGTGGTTTACGTTAAATAAATGCAAGAGTAGATTACCCAAACATTGCATTCGGAGATGACTGGACTTTAAAAAGAAAGGCACTATGGGACACGAAGAAGTTTTTTTTTTTTTTATATTTCTCGTCGTTGCCTATTTCTTTGCTTTATTTCCCCATACTAAGAAGAGCGTACAAAAAGGACCCCAACTTTGAAGAAATTATCTTTTTTTTTATTTATTTTTTTTTGCATTTGTAGGACTCCTCAACCTGCTCCTATCTTTTTCCTAAACTGCGGTTGCAATCTCTGCCTTCATGAGAAGGTGGAGCTATCACCTCTCCTCCGACGGTGTGTTTGAGAGTGCCAGACTGATAAAAAAAATTATCTTCCTTGCCGCAGCTGGGTCAAACATAGACAAAAAGCAAAGCGAAACATTTTCTTTCTTCTTGTGGTGGACTCCAGTTATCTCCTTCGATTCGAACGTTTGCTGGCGTTTTAAGCCTGCATCTTTGGACCTGGCTACTTTTCTGTTCTATGTTCGGTCGCTTCCGCTTCATGTTTTTGGTCGCTCATTATTGCGTTGGAGTGTGCTGATTCTCATTCGCGTAAAAGAGTTCCCGTGATATATTTTTTTCAAAGATTCGACGATGTATTTGAGATAATGAGTACAAGAATCTGAGAAAAGTAATGAAGACAGAGTAGCAAATACATGCGATAAAATATATTTTCGGCTCAAATTACTACCAAAACTATACGAAATACAGTATCTAACAAAAGTATTTGAGATAGTTACAGGCCTCTTCTTACAACACCACTTTCTAACACTTGGTATAACTGCGGACGAGATTTTTTTATGATTAGCTGTCGTCATTTCGCAGTTCTAGTTGTAGCAAAACTCTATTAAAATAGCAGGCTGAGTCACGTGGCCTGCTGGCGAAACATTCAGTCGTCACACGTTCGCCTTTTAGTTCTTCATATTTAGGGCATTTATTTTAACTCCGTTACCTGATTTTCTTTTTCCTAAGAAGATAGCACAAATAAAGCCGGTATTTAATAGTCTAGAGCAAAAAAGGAAAACAATGAAGCAGTCAAGCTTGAGGCAAAACGCACAAACACAGAAGACAGCACTAGCCAGCAGGCAAACGTGCAATGCATGTGCTCTCAACATAACATAGGCCCTCATGCTCATACTGAAAAGGGTTGCAAGCGAAAGAAAAAAAAATGTTTCAAAATATCATAAAACGTTATAACACGAACTATTATTAAACTCGGGACGCAAGAAAATCAACAGCAATATTTCGCGAGTCTGAAGGAAATAAAGATGAGGACAGAGGAACGCGTCGAGGAAGAAAATTTATTTCTCGGCGGAGTGCGAGGAAGGGTCCATAAATCAGGAAGCGCCAGGGAGCCAGGTCCGCTGATAAAATGCCCGGATGGTCGTCGACCGTCTTGCGGCGTCGACCGACCACGCGGCTGACGACGACGGCGGCAACCGCGACGACACTGCGTGGCCACGAATAGCCCCAGGGTCAGCGCTTCGTGCCCGGAAGACGCAAACCGTCCATCGTCTCCGAGGTCCCAGCCGCCCGCGCATTTGTAGCCCCCAAAGAAAATAACTATACTCGTAGCGGACGCTAGGAGCCACCCCAGCCAGTCCCGGCGATGTGAGCGTGTCACGTGATTAAGCCGTGCAGAGCGTCACCGCGCTCCTTCCGAAGGCCACGCGAAACTGACGTGACATTGCATTGGCTTGGGTGACTCGAAGCTTCATCCGCGGTTCATCGAAGTGTGAGGCAGAGTCTGAGCGGGACTTTGTAGTCGTAAATTTAATGCGCGCCTCGCTTCGGTGTTCTTGTTTGTTTGTCCCTATGCGTGTGTTGGCGACTTATTGACCGTGTCGAGTCTTTGGCGTGATCTTTTAGCGATGCTCTGCCTCTGTACTGAGACCGATGCGAGTATTTTTTTCTCCTTCTCTGGTGTACTATTTAGGGTTGCTGGACAGCAAACTTTATGAAAAGCCCAAGGTGCTGCCCTCGAGGGACGTGAAACAGAAAATCTATATTAAGGGGTGCCCGGTAAATAAACAGATGTGTCACCAGGCAAAGACGGGCCTGCGGGAGCTAGAAGTAACGGTGGAGAACCAAGAATATAACCACGATCAAAGCATCGCGACGACCAATACAACCAGAAAAGAAAATAAGTCCGTGTATGATCAATGTTTTGAAATGTTCGAACGTCAGTTTGGCGGCCCAGTTACCTACATGTTGGGTAAACATATCGCCTTTTCCCCCTTTCAGTCCTTTTTGATTCTTTTCTTTTCTTGGTTACGTTTTTAGAGCTACGCGTTTCGGAAACGTTTGTTTTTTCTTGGAATGTCTCCCTGTCGGCTGATTGTGGAACCTGATCCATCTATCTCAAAACGTTATTGACCTGCTCCTGCTGACATTTCTATCGAAGGTTTCAACGTGGGCAGTGTATGTCAGTGTAAATATCGGAAGGACGCGCTGGTTTGCTTCCTCTATATTTGAATTAATAGATTTTATGACCTAGCCCTATACAAGCACAACCCAAATGTGTTTAGTTTCGCCAGGAAAATGGATATGAATTTTGTAGCAATCTAACAAATATTTCCTACTATCGCTGTACACAAACACATTGGTTTGCGGTTAGTTGGTCATTCTCAGGATTGACAAAAATATAGTTAAAGGAAATTCCCTGGTTCGCTTGCGAGGAGCGTTCGCTGTCTGTTGCTATCAATGCCACTCAGGTGTACAGTTGTTCTAAATTGCACCTGTTTATGTAATGTCATTGCCAAAATTCAAGATACAAAAAAAAAAGCAGCTAAAGTAGTTTAAATTTGCTACACGAGTTTTTAAGCAATTGCGGTCACGTAGGATACAAGAAACAGCTGCAACAACTTTTTTCTCATAAAGGAAACATAGTCACATTTTTGTTCTTAATAGTTGTGTTGTTTGTACCCATTATATTTACGACCAAAGTTGTTATTTTCGCCATTCGTAACCCATGCCTTTTTAATGATGATTTTCCTTAGGGCAAGTGTGGCATATCTTAATTAATTTAGCTATTTCCTGCGAGCTGAATATCACCTTGTGGTTGCCAAGCAATTAAAGAAAAAATTCCCGTGAATGCTTTATGGTGTTAGAGCTGCCACACTAGCGCGTATGTATTTCTTTGTACTTAGTTGCTTAAGGTTACCAGAAGCTCCGCCAGTGTGTTGTTCTGCCTCTTTCCTGCCCCTAAAACACTCGTAAAAAAAAAAAAGATGCTATACAGGTAAAATTTAAATCATTCGATTAACATCAAATCGCTTCAAACAATATAACCACACTCTACTACCCGAATTAAGCCAAACTTCCTTCTCTCTCATCGAGGAGCCGACCTCCCTCAAACGGGCGCTTACCACTCCCACCCTGGAGAAACAGCGCCGGTGTCAACCTCGGTCCAAAATGCGTCAACGAACCCACGGGCCTTGGGCGCAAACCCACTCATACCTCCGCCCCACGCCGTCCGCGCCTCCCCCACTATACACCGGCCGCACGTAGCTGGACCAACCAAGATTGTTGTCGTTAGAGACGCAACCCCGCCCGGCTTCCCAACAACAGCGGTAGCAGCAAGCGAGGCTCCCCGACGCCGACAGAGGAGCCCTTCAAAGAGCCGCATTTTTTTCCAGGTTGCGAAACTTCAGGGATCTAATTTGTGAAACAAACGCACCGGCGCTGAGCCTCTCGAGTTTGGGGCGGGAAACGACAAGAACGCGCTCCAGGCTCTCAGCCGCGCTGCATGAAGCGGTGTCGGTGGACACGTCACTGGTGCCGCACAGTGTGCCAACGGACATACTGCGTTCAGCGCTAAGCTGACAGCGCGGTGGGAGCTACGCGCTCGTCTAACCAATCGCCCACTTCTGCTTCAGCGTCTGTCAGCGCTCTCTGCACCTGAGTATGGGCTGGAGAATCATTATGACGCGGCGAAAGAGTTGAAAACGACACACTTTGGAGAGGGTAGCCTCGGGTAGGTACAGATTGGCGTCGCTGGCGTCTGTGAGCTATCCTCTTCCCTCTCTCTCTCTTGCCGCACAGCCGACCCTTTCATGAATCGCGCGGGGGTCGAAGGCACGCAGCGTTCCCGGGTAATTATCTGAATATGGCGAATAGACTGCTCCCTTTTGTACAGCGTTCATTACTGTTTTGATAACTCGGGTGGTCGGGTTGATCTTTTACGTCGACGCGCTATCGCGGAGTCGTTCAGTGGAGTCGAGTGGCGCAGGAGATCCTAGCAGGAGAGGTGTGTAATTGCCCCCTTCCATCCCGAATCTGTTTTGCACACCCTTCCCTTCCTCCTCCGCATACATCCTCTTTGCTGATGTACTCACCCGTGCTCGGGGACGCAATGGACTGCATGGAACAGGTCACTCCGACGCTTCCAGACTCCCAGGCTCGGCACAAATCCCCGTTTAATGGTGGGTGGAAAGTTGTTTGCTTTTGGAAAATATAAAGACCAAACAGGGGTGCTAGTTTGAGTTAGACGTTCTTGTTTTTTTTTTTTTATTTCGTGGAGAAACAGTATGTTTTCTTTCGTGAATTGAACCTCGACTAATTGAGGATGCGTGTTTCACGCTAGACGACTTCACGTGAGAATGAAGTTTCTCTGTGCGCGAAGATTTAGAAGAACTGAGGTTACCTTGGACGGTAACTTGGTAGCCGAAATAATTTTCTTTTGCCAGTAAATACTTTTTATTTGTTGCTTTAGGACACACATTCTACAAGGTGTACATATTTTGTTGTGCTCTTCGTTTTTATCCTGAATACATGTATCGGATACCAATAATAAAGTTAAACACGATGACAAGTTCCGCTTTACCTTTTAACTTCAAACCCGAATAGCAAGAATAAAAAAAAAAAAAAAAAAATCAAACGCCTTGACAGTTTTTTCTCTTCTTTTCCTGTATGTTGAATAGTGTACTGTTATTGCCCATTGATTTACAACAAAAAAATGGCGATAAAAGTGCGGGACTTGCCTCCATGAATGCTGAAGCGCGTCTTCAGCGCGTTCTTTCTTGTAAATTTTTTTTTAACGGAAATGAAAGGGACTGGAGGCAGATGTATAGTCTAACGAGGCCTCACATATTATGGCTTGAGTGTAATGCAGAATGTCGAAAAAATGAATAAAAATAAGCGTCCTATCAGCGGGTTCGGCCAAGTCAAGAAAATCGAGTATTAAAAATTTGGCTGTCTCGTAAACTCTTGGGGGGCAGAGACTTCGTCAGTCTTGACGCTTTTATCTCTGCCCTCTCGGCGAAAAAAAACCGGCCAAACAAATAAAGAAAACAATATTCTTCTAAATATTAACGGCCCTAAGGGTAAATACCAGTACGTAGATAATACCTCTAAAGAGATTACACGAGAGCCGGTAGTTAGGCTGATTAGGAAGGGCACTTTTGGCACATTCTAGAACTATTCAACAAAATTTTATGATTTTTAAGGCAGAAGCTTGCAACTCTCTTGTGCGCGGGCCTCCAAACGCAGTTGGAGAAACTCGAATCGCCCCCGAGAGAACGACGATACCAGTCTCGGTTTCTTTTCATTCACGCGTCACATTCTCACGGACGCTCTCCTCGAGGCAAAGTTGATTTGTAAAATGCGAAAGAAGAATAAAAAAAAAAAGGTTAATGCTTCTAGCAGAGGTAAAGCGCTCAATTTTAAAGAACAGAAAATAAAACATCTTCTTTTATCAGCTAAAGTAACACGGAAGAGGAAATGTGAATTGACGCCCCTGTCCACAAAGTGTCCCCCGCAATCTCGTTCCCTTCTCTCACGAGAAATGTTGATGCCGAGTCCCGAGTTGCCCCGAGCGCATTCGCGTCCCAGATAAGCGCGGATGAACTCCGACGAGTGGAGTGCGGTGCTGCGCCCCAGGGAACGAGACTCCGAAGGGGCGCACGTCCGACAGATCGCGTCCGAGGCTTTGAAACTTGCAGCAGCAGTTCGTTGTTGTCGCGACGCGGGATGATGCGCTTATCTCGGATTCCGCTTCGGGTTGTCGTCCGATGGAAAAAGAGAGGCCGGGATGTTCTTGTAGCCAGCTAAGGCCGGTGCGCTAACATTCGGAGATGTGGTTTTGATTACAAAAAAATATTCCTGCGACTGGTTCGTTTACTTGATTCTAACTTAAAGGCTCGTTGTCGCACGTTTGTTTGAGCGTGATCGTCTGCGTTGCAACCGCCTGTCAACGGCTGTCAACGGTCACGACAGAACACCGGTACACTTTCGCCATATCTCGGGCAGCCTTGAATCACTTTCCATCTGCGTATAATTCAACGGAAAGGTTTGGCAGTATTTGTGATATCCTATCTATAAAGGTGTACAATAAATTGTCGCTTCTAACTTTTTCAGCGTTATCTCAAGCATTAGGTGGACGAATTATGCATAAAACATGCGCAAGTCGAAAGTCGTTCAGGTGTACACTACCGACGATGCAAGAGCGATCTCTCTTATCGTAATCGCTCACAAGCGCTTCCAGCGCAGTCGATCACACTTAAGTGCAAATCTGCAATAGAGTCTCTTTTTTTGGGGGAGACTGGAGCCACGGTCGCTTTATCTGAAACGCAGAAGTACGGCCCGCCAGATGCGCCGCAAACGGCGAGAAGTAAACCGGGCGACCACCGCGGCGCTACCGGTCGATGACAGCTAAATATATGGCAGCTGCCGCCAGCGGTCCATAACCGGCGCTGGTCGGTATGTTCTGTGGTATCTCTACGCTGATCATTACCTCTCCGCTGCTGCTGTTCTTTGACTTGCCCGGAGCATACGCGACTACTAGCACCAACGCGGCCTGTAAAGTAAACTGATCAATCTCGCCTTCGCCTATGTGCGGCGCCGCGACGTGGCGTGCTGTTCCTTGTTTTTGATCGAGCGACCGTGGTGGAGGGTAGGCTACGAGATTAGGGGAAAGGAGAGCAGTCAAGCATCAGGCATCAGATCCCTCTGCGTAGCATCGGAGATTAGTTACCTACACACGCGCTGATTGACCATGATGATGTTGTTTTCCGTTGTTTATTTAAGTCTAACGAAAATATAGCCTGGAGAAGAAGAAGAAGAGGAACGAAGGACAAACAAAGATATCCCAACACAAATCTCCAGATACACAACACAGTTTAGTCATTATTGTCTAGCTCGCATGTACTTTTGCGCCTATTGCATTATCATCATTTACTTAAGCGTTCTTTTTCCATTAAAACTTTAGTTGGGTGGCAGCGGTTGTCTTGTGTACACCCTTCTGCTTCGACTTCGTATTTTGTGCTCTGTGTGAATTTTGCCAAAGTTTAATATAAATCATCATAGTGAGACTGCTCCGATTTAAATCATGATTAAAGTCACGAATTAAATCACGCTTTAAATTATCCCAAATGTTGTTCTCGACAATAGCTCTTCCCGCGCGTTCAGGCGTACGAACACAGGAAGCAGCAGTGCCACCGAAAAAGTTCCGCATAAGGGGTCGAAGTTGAGACAAACGAATAAAATAGCCATCGAGTCTATTCAGCGTTCCACTTGTACAGTATAAAACAAAAAGCCACTTAATGTGCCACTGCAGTAGCATAAAAGAACCACCCCAAGGTCAACGATGGAAGATTGCAAAAATTCGCATTTTTCCTTAGAGCGTGGGGAGCATACACCTAATATAAAAATCTTATCCAAATAAATCGAATTTATTTCACATTCACATATTTCTAAACAACTTTCTTACATTTGTTATCTACTTATGGCCCAAGGAGAACTTTTTCATGAATTGAATCGAAGCATCTTTCCAGCCTGTCGCACACGAACTACTGGCGAAAATGAGTTTGGTTTCGCAGCATAACATTGGCACGTTGGTGAATATTTGGTCAAGTGCTGTTCATTAGTTCTCAGAGGCGACTGTTTTATCACATAACAGTTTTGCTTGCCTGTTCCACCATAAAGGCCGGTTCTCACATGCAGCGAAGCGCTCATGTAGCGCTCCTCACGTGTCGTCGGCTACTTATCCTCTGCCATGAGCAACAGTTTTGACGGTGCGATACAAAGCTGGTGAACGCTGCCGTCAGCACGCGCTTAGCCCGAGGTTAGCGCTATGCTTGTAGCGCTTCGCTGCATGTGTGAACGCGCCTTTACTGTCGATTGCACGATTAGAAATTCCGTTTTTTTAGTAAGATATTTTAAAAATCCTGGCACGACATCGAAATGCATCCCTATTACATGAAATACACTTCCCATGCTGTCCGTACTGTTTCCCGGCTCATTCACGCAATACGTTCATGGAGTGCATAAACATTAAAGGCAGGGAACAGCAACTGTGACAAGGACAGTGAATTATTTTTATGTATTTATTATATTATATAACATTTACTAAAACAAAAACAACTCACAGCTGTGGACATGGGCGCTAAGGTTTTTACGTGTAACGGACATTTCTGTGGGGACAAGACGTTATTTTCAGGCTCCAAAGGCAGCTTTTTGGCATTGGCACGTACACAAAGAAAACGTCAAGTACCATGTTTGAAAACGAGGAGTGTTCAACGCCTGACGTACAATAATAATGATTCGAATATTTTTGTGCCCCCCCCCCCCCCCTCCTCTTCCACAATAGCAAGTATTTACATTCACAATACAGATACACGAATATATGTATTGTCGAGTATCTGCATACATCACTCCTAAACAGCATACGTCAGTTTGCAGATAGTTTGTTGAAACGAACTGCAGTATATCAAGTTGGAAGAGAAAGGTGCACTAGACGCAGCTGTGAAAAAACCCACCTATCCACTGTTAGATCGGGACGAAAAATTTTTTTTTTGTGCAATGTTGATGCGCTGCGCGAAGTCGCTCTTGCAAGGTTTTGTTGTCTGGGCAAGAAACGGTGATTTCAGTCCTTTAATCGTGTACGTCAAGATAGAGTAACATATACCTAATTTGAAATGCACCAAGATAAATCCCAACTCACCACATAACGGGAAAAATAATTAATGCTCCACAAGAAGCCCGTTTTTTTTACTGCGGTTGGCGGCGCGAATACGAGTATAGGACCTCTTTTTTTTTACAATCTACTGTTGTTGAAGCTTGAACCAGGAGGGAAATGTTTAACTCCACATACAACCACGGCTAAAGAACTTGGAACTTCCTGTAGACCGGTACAGCCAAGACAGGCAGCGGCGAGCGCTCTCTTTCAGTCTAAAGGCAACTTATCTAAAAAAAAAAAAAAGTGCCGGCGTGACAGAACTAAGTGAAAGCATCCGAGCAACTTCTCAACAAAGAATCATTAAAAGATAAAAAGAAATCCCTGTACTTTCAAAAGGGTTTTCTGTCCAGCGGCGAAAGGAGGAGGGGCTCCCAAAGCAACCGCGTGACTGTATGCTTCGTTTTATCTTGCGATGGACCGCAAAGGATGCTACGAGCCATCGAAGCCTATTCAATACGGTGTGATTATCACGTGACCTTCAGGAGGGTGGCTGCGACAAGTGGGGTGAGTAGCCACCTGTTTCGTTCACGGCTCTGCATTGGCTAGGACGACTCGTAACGTCCGCTGACGTCCATCGCAAGGGGAAACGGAGCAGAGCCGTCCGCTGCCGGCCTTTGTTACGAGCCATTACCTTCGAATCCAATCGCTCGCCGGGGCTTTCCGCGCTACCGTTGTCTTGGTTCCGAGCCCCGGGTCAGAACAGTGGCGCTTGAAGGGTGCACCGAACAAGGGAAAAAGAAAGCGAACGAAGATCAGGTGTTCGGTACAGAGAAAAAAGAATGCTTCCGTCAGCCGTGGTGGCACCTCGAAAACGCAAACAATTGGAAAAAAAAAAAAAAGACTCTGTCCGCCAAACCGTATTATAGCCTTTGATTACAGTTCACTGGACTGCGGAGATTGTCGACTTCGCGGGTCGGGACTATGGGGCGGGATAGAAGAAGAGATGGAACATAAAATGAGTATACTCACGGGCTATTTCGAGGAAGTCTGGCCGTGGTCCCTTTGAAAGGGGTGAAAGGAAAGGAACGGAAGAAAGTTATTTTTAGTGGTGGAGGGAAACGGGTTGGTGACGACTCGTCCGGGGTCTCCGATATCTTAATCTGTCATCTTTCGACTGTGCGGGTGGATAAAGTTTATCGGTGAAGGTTGCAACATCTGGGAGTGGAAAAAAGAAGCGAGGTTCAATGTTTTATGCAGTCTGTCTGTTTTGAAACAGCATGTGTTACAGGGCTCGTTTCCGTCATATCTGCGCAACATTGCGAAAGGGCGTCACAAAAAACCGATACGCGACCGCTTAATTTTGAAGAGGGAGAGATCACCTGCCAAGTTGAGCCGACCCCAGATCTCAGAACAACTACCACATAAACACCAAACTGAGCTCAAGACACACTGGATACGTCGTGTCTTCGGACTTTACCCATAGGATTAAAATGCATTTTTTTCCTTCTTTCTCTCTCTCTCTTTCTGTCTTTCTCGTTGACATCGATCGCTGGGGGCTGCAAGCCGTGCGAGTCGAAAGGAAATTCGTAACAGGGCGACTCGTAGCGGGGAAATTGGTCACATAGGGAAATTCGCCATAGCACAATTGACCACTGGGTCAACTGGTTCAACGCCGGAAAGGGGGTGACATGGAAGATGTATGTGTGAAGAGCTGCGGGCCGTTTGTCGAAAAATAATTTGCAGCAGGGCAAATGTCAGCTGGGCAATTTGTCACATAGGGCAATTTGTCATGAGACAATTCGTTACTGGGTCAACTGGTCCAAGACCTGAAAGCGGGTGACATGGAACATATATATGTAGAGGACTGCGGGCCGTTCGTCGAAAGACAATATGTAGCAGGGGAACTTGTAGCAGGGCAATTTGTCATGCTTGGGAGAAGAGCGTGTTGGTTCAAGTGAGGGTGAAGAAAGAATAAACAGTTAACACTGGGACAACGCAACCGCACCTTTCATGAAAGATGTGGTTGTGTTGTCCCAGTGTTAATTGTTTATTCTTTCTTCATCCTCAATTTGTCATATATGGCAATTCGTCATAGTACGATTCGTCACTGGATCAACTGGTCCGCGAGCGTATTAAGGGTAACATGGAACATGTATGCGTAGAGGTATGTGGCCCGTTCGTCGAAGGGCAATTTGTGAAAGGGGAACTCGTAGCAGGGCAATCAATGGGTCACATATAGCAATTTGTCATATGACGATTCGTCACTGGGTCAACTGGTTAAAGACCAAAAAGGGAGTGACATCGAATATGTATGTATAAAATATAAAGTTAGGAAAACCTTTTTGTTGTCCGCCTACCTTTTTATTTTGTTTCGGAGCGATCAGTAATTTTTTCTTTTTTTTGATTCCGTGTGCAACCTTTTTTAGGAAGATAACGATTTTTTGTTGAGTAGAAAAGCGTTAAAGTGTCTTTATTGCCCGTATCCTTTTAGTTTTTGTCTTTGGCCAGTTTTTTTTTAAAATTTTTTATTAAAATGCTTTGTGGGGGAATGTGCTTGCTTAGACCAGGGGGTTACTTTGGTCGCTTTTGTTATTTTTATTATTTATTTGTTGTTCATTTTCAGGCAGCAGTACGTGTATTAGGCATTAACGTAGCAGGCAAACAGACAAAAAAACATGTGTTCGCGCTTGGGGCACAAATAATTTGGCGAGGCAGAATATTCATTTCATTTCATTTATTTCATTTATTATACTCTCAGGGCCCGAAGGCATTACAGAGAAGAGTGGAATTATATACATCAATATAAGGTGAACAATAAAAACAAAACGCAAAAAATAAACAAAAACAAGGTACAGAATCGCTATGGAACATTGTTAAGAACATCAGTTATGGCAGTTTTAACATCAGCAGCTTCAGTAAGTGAGACTACGGATGCGGGAAGGCGGTTCCAGTCGACGGAGGTCAGAGGTAGGAAGGAGGCATAAAAGATGAAAGTGATGCAGTAGGGGATTCCTACTTTTAGTGGATGATCGGTGCGCGGCGATATGTATGATGGTTCTGAAAGTAATGAGGCTCGAAGTGCTGGGTTAGAGTGATAAATTTTGTGAAATAAGCAGAGGCGAGCTATTTTTCTATGGAAGGAGAGGTTTGGCAAATGTAGAGACGCTTTCATGGAGGTGACGCTGGCTGTACGGTGATAATTAGAAAGTATAAAACGTGCGGGGCGATTTTGAATGGATTCAATAGATGATGCTAGGGATATGCCAGGGTTCCAGATAGAGCTTGTATACTCAAGTTTGGTGCGCACTAACGTTTTATATAGGAGAAGTTTAAGTAAAACAGGGGCAAGGAAAAAGTTTCTTTAGAGATAGCCTAATAAGCGATTAGCGGTGTTAGTGATATATTCGACATGGATGTTCCAGGAGAGATTGTTAGTTATATGAACACCGAGATATTTATAGGTTGACACAGAAGGAAAGGTGGAGTTATAATACAGTAGGAGGGACTAGTGTTATTTTGACGGGACACTCTCATAGATTTACATTTAAAGGTGTTAAGTTCCATAAGCCAATTATCGCACCGGCGGGTGACGTTTTAATATCGGTCTGAAGAGCAGATATGTCAGAGTCGTTAATTATTTCCTTATAAATTACACAGTCATCACCGAATAGGACAATTCCTTAGCGGTCTTAACAAAAAACAATTCTTGCCAAATTACGTAGTACGGAGCTTACGTATTTTGGGCTTATTTTCTTTACGTTATGAAATATAATTTGGAGCATTCCATCCAGCCATTTTACATAGGATAGATAGTGTGCGAGTAAATAAAGGGTTTTGCTCATGATTATTCACGTAAAATAAATATGCTGGATAAATTAAAAAAGAAAAATAAACACACAAGATTTCGCAGAGTTATGTGACAAATTGTCATTGGCACGAATTACCCCATAACGAATTGCCCTATGTGACCAATTATTCTGCTACCAATTCATCCGCTGAGAATTGTGTTTACAGCCGATTGCTAAAAAACGCAAAATATATATTTTTATGACAATATTCTTGAAACCTCCTTATTAAAATCATGGTCCTTAGTTCCCCTGTGAACTCGGAATATGCTTTTATTTAAACGATCCGCTTACAGAGAAGACCCCGAGGGAGATACCCTGAAGGTTTCTAATAGGAATGAATATAATATTAGGTAATGACAATCTAAAAAAAAAGGATTCACAAAATTCATCGTACGTAATGACGAACTATGGACAACGTGCGCTGGTCCAAGGGGCCGCTCCAGAAATCACAGATCAGTGTTTGCTGCTACTGCGGTCTGCAGTCTGCGTGATGTAGTGCGGATAGTGTTACATAGGGCACAACGTTCAGGATTTATAACACTATATTTAGCTTTAATGGGCGCTGCATTTTTTTTATCGTCCGTTTTAGTTTATGATTATTTATTTGGACTGACATGCTGGCAAAAAGGCAACCGACCAACGTTGATTCAGTAGCAAATAAGATGGCAATGAACGACAAGAAGCTTGCTCTCATGACGCAAACGAAAAGTAACTGACTGAGCTACATTCGCGACGTTCGCAAAACCTACAACGCCTAGTGTTAACGCTCTACAGTACAATGCCGTCGAGGCAGGATCGCTCATGCTTGTATGCAAGGGACATCATGCGTTCAGATTAAGCGCGGTTGGTGGCAAGTTTGAAGGAGATCTGCTGGGAATCGATTACAAAAACAGTGTAGCATGTGGAAAAACGACGGATTCGTCTTTATTTTACTAGCACAGCGTGAACGTAAGAGCGCGAAATCGCTCACTCTCTTACTAAAATAAATCAGGGTGAGGAGAGTTTTTTTTTGCTGCTGTTGGGCATAAATATATCATTCGAACTACTGAAATTAAAAACCGAATGGAAAATTGCTAGCTTAAGCTCACGAATCAGCTCTATAATTGCTATCTTAACGTAAACCTGAAGCGGTTTTGTATTTGAGAAAACACACTTAAATCGTCTTCATTTGACCTCCAGGATCTCGAACATCGAACTTAATCTTTATTTTTTTGCATGGAGCCTGCATAAAATCATTTCCAAAGTACTGCTGAAGGCCCTCCTTCGCGGAGCGTGACGTCACAAAGAAGTGCTCGGAATTGCCGCTCTGGCGCATCTTCATCGATTATCAAAGCTATGCACGCGCACTATTGCTATTTCAAAAAGTGCATAAAAAGGCGCCACGACCGGTGCCAGTGCGGAGGAATATACCTGGCAAGCTTGCGATTGCAGGCGCTGCCCTCGAGCGACACGCGCTTGTCGGCCCAAAAATCGTCTTATGATGTCACGACTGGTCGGAGTTTTTTCGTGTTTTCTCGAGTTTAGCTACAGCTTCGGGGAAAGCAAACATGATATTCATATTCACGGGATAAAACTACGCTAAAATCAACTTATATGTAATTTTCTGAAAGCAGTGTTTTAGCTTCCCTTTATATATAAACACTGCTCATTATTTGAAAACGCAACGCAGCCACCAACTAACCACAATAAAACGACAAGGCCTTATAGCAGTAATATTACCGTGTTCAAATATTCTTACTTCGTTTGGACCTTTCAAGTCTAGAATTCACTCCCGGAGGAACTAATCCAATTTATCGAAGCACGATCAATCCCGGATGGGCTGACTGAGAACCTTTATGGTCATAACTAAAACTGCGTTGGCATAATAAACAAGGTATTGGCTCTCCGCCCTGTAGTGGTGAAGCTCTTAAATATGCGCGCGTTGAAGCCTCTAGAAGTTCACGTTTCCAACATTTTGTTGTTTTTGTGGTCCTATTGTTTGCTAATATTATGGTTTTTAATCACTCACAAATAGTTTCTACGCCTTCAAGTGATGCTCCATGTTGGGGAGTGTTCGGTTTCTATATTTGCAGCCTACTATCAATACGAGCCTACGCATAAAACGATGTAGAACGGATCTATTGTATTGATGTGCGCAATTCTGTGTTAATGTTATTGTTTTGTTTTGTTGTGTAAAGTACTGATGCACCAAAAAAAGGTACGCGGTATTTCAAATAAAGAATTAAATCAAGCAGTATTCTATTGCTCTTTCATGTCTCTCTGTCTCTCTTTTTTGCGAAGAGAGACTTGGATATATAAACAGGCTATATTCATGGGTATGCCCCTTCAAAGACCTGTTAGTCATGTGTAGGGATCATATAAATAGAAAGTTTTGAGTTTATTTGTTTATGATGTATGAAGAGAGAAATAAACCTCGACCGTAAATCTCGAAACTTGAAATATTTTAATTTTATCAGGATGGCTCATCCAAACTTTTTTGGTTTGTGGCCTGAAATATGGAAAGGCTTTCAACGGACTAGCTTGCAGCTGAAAATATAATTTATGAAGGAATATACGCCGAGTGAAGAGAAACACATGTACCATTCATCGATTTCCGAAGACTGCCATTGAAGTCTGCATTTCGCTTTCTCAGCGGCTTCGAAACAGTTAAAAAAAATAGAAAAAAGGCCACGCATGTCATATAAGAAAACGTGTATTCAGATATTTATTCATCAAAGTGAGGAAACTCTGATTAAAAATGCCCGTCTTTTCATTTATTTATTATCATCTTGCCGAAGCAGCAAAGAAGCTTACTTAGACTACAGGATAAAAAAAAAGGAGAAAAAATCAAATGCGTCGAGCGATTACAAAAATGGGTAACCGCATCTTAATAGACCTCGATCACTTATATCTAACTTCCAATTAAGAAGACCTTTTTATTTTTTTTTTGCAGTGTTCAACTTTAGGTGAGTTTTCTGGCACCTGAACTTGGGGTTAATAAGAACGATGGACCCGAAAAACGGAAACAATGAATATTATTCTAAACGGAGGCCCGCAAGACTTCGGTGTTGTTGCAAGCGTGGTCGTCCAGTGTTAAGTTCAAGCCGGAAACTCCGCTCAGCAAAAAAGCTTGAAATCGACGAAGTTTTTTTTCTCTTCTTCTTCCCCTACACCCTTTTCGACATCCAAGATTTGAAACGAAGAGGCCGGGAACATTTCTATTTTTTTATTTAAACATCCTTCGCTCTCCTCCTTCCTTTTTCTTCTCACCCTTCGTTTCTACTTACGTTTCTGATTCATTTCACCGTTTCAGGAGGTAGCCCTTCCTCCCCTTGTGCCCAGCAAACCAGGATAACTGTCTCCCTTCTCTCCCACATAATATTTTCCCCCTTTTCCGCTTTCTACTCTCTCTTTTCCTCATTTTTTTTCTATCAACATTTTTATTCTCCTTTTCTACCTCACACTGGACCGCAGGGGACGCTACGAGCGAATCCAGCCAATCCACCGCCGTGAATGTGTCACGTGACCACGCATTCCCGCAGGTCTGTGCCGCCCTCCCGATGTTCACGCGTCGCTCCCATGTCATAGGATTGGCCTCGATGGCTCGTGGCAGTTCACTGCTGTCCATCTAGAATGAAAACAGACTGGAGCTCAGGCGTTCGCTGCAGTTCCGCCCAGGAGCTATACGGCCCATCGATTGCGGGGAAGGTTTTTTTGTCCTGTTTTGCGAATATCCCGATCATCTCGTTTCCGGTTTTGGAGGCCGCGCTGGCTTGCGGAGAAGTCGTCCAGCGACGGGCTCAAGAGGCCGGAATTGGTTCGGATTTCTCGGCCGCGAAACGAAGCGAGTCGATGCTGGTAACCAGCACTGAAGGCTTCTGCTCAATGCCGGCCACTTTTACTGAAGGGGTCAGATGCACGCGCGAAGGCGCGCTTCAAATGTGCGGGCTCATTTTTTTTTTAAATTATTTTAGGGGAGAGGCAAGTTTTTAGTGGCACCTGTGATGTGGGAATTGTGAATGTACAAAAATGGAACCTCACGCGTGCGAGGTTGCGCGGGCAGACTAAAGACAGCACCAAAATCAAATCGCAAAATTACAGTGCTAAACAAAAAGGAGAGATTTTAGATTTTTATCTAAAAGAAACTTTAGAAAAGAAAAAGAGAAGAACACGCATATTCCGCATATTAGAGGGAGAGATAGAGAGAGAGCGAGAAAATACACTTGTATTAAAGCACCATGCTTGGACATATCACAGGATACAGGAAGGGTCTAAGTTGTTCAAAGAACACCCATGTATGCCCAATTTTGGTTAAGATCCGAAACGAATTTTGAAACCGCAAATTTAGTAAATAAAATGTAAACGGTGTGTCGGAAAAAGAAATTACTACCGTTTAAAAGGGCTGAGCTGCTCACGTTCTATGCAAATGACCTGATGAAGGATCAAAGCACTGTGAACTTGTGACCTTCTTCTATCCAATGATGTGCGCAATGTGTTTTATTTCGGTTTGCAGTTTGTATAAGAAATAAATTGAAATATGCAATTTTTAGCAGCCACGAACATCATGCGTTCGAGTACATTTTCCCGCTTGCGCCTGTGCGCAGGATTAATAACGGATGCGTTTGTCACAGCATTTGTGTCATGAAGCCAGTTTTCTGCTCCTAGTCCACCCATAAAACACTCGTATACTTTCTTTATAAAGTCAGTTGAACGCTGCCCACTGATTGCTCGAAAGGGTCTAGTGAATGATCACACAGCATTTGCAATACAATCGTGACTTCTAGTTTGGTATGGCGTCGCGGCAAGTTCGGATGCTCGGATGCTGGGAATGTGATACACAACGTAATAGACCAAAATGGCAGATTCAAAAAGGGGAATCTCGCAGTACTGTAGGCGGCAAAATAACGATATATCACCCAATAACGACATCCCGGAAAAAATAACGCCGCAATTTTTAACTTACATTACAAGAAACAGTTTTTGTGCCGTTTGCAGACTATATTTTTCAATCGCACACAACCCTTAGGGTTATAGCGGCTATCCCGAACTCTTGTTTCGCTGTCTAATACTCAACTAAATGGCTAGAAACTAACGTTATCCGAGAAAATAACCTCTCCATTTGGATGGTAACGTGCGCTCGCAAACCTAACTCGCAATGTAAAGGCATATATTTAAATAAGCCACTCCTGTAGCACGGAAGCTATTGAAGAAAAAAAAAACTATCGTGAAAGTGATAGTTTATTGCCGTCTCTTCATGACGAGCAGCCTCGAAAATGCAGCTCTGATTAGGGCGAGGTGTTTCCTCCTTTCTCTGTCTTCGGAGCCATCACCCTTTAAAGCGGCCTTTAACGACCGTCCCGAAGACAACAAGCCGCGCTACAAACGCGCTCCGTGACAGCGGAAAGCCGTTATCGATGACAGCGTCCTCGACGAAGATATCATCATCGGGCAATAAAAGAGAGGAGCGGTCACGGAAAGTAAGTCCCGGAAAGCCCTATTTACGACCAGGGGCGTTAATGTTTTACTACCGCGTGCGCAGAGCGTACCGTTAACAACCTTTCTGTCCGATCAGCAGTCAGGGTTGCCACCATTGCGCTCGAACCATCCCGATCAGTTTCTCACTACAGTAGTTCCTCACAAGTTAACCGACGACGTCATTCTCACCAAGTTCAGCGTATTAGCATCTTCAAAAATTACTTTCGAAATTGTTCGAGAGGTTCCGAGTACTCCCCTTCCTTACCCCGTGCTAGCGTCTTGTTTTCAACGCTGAACGAAACAGCACCATGATCGGAACACGCGCACGCGCCTAGTTTTCTTTTGGAATACAAGCGATGCATTTACCAACGGTTCATATATGAGGGCCTCTAAATTCGTGAAACACAAAGTTGGGACCTCAACACCAATTCAATTAACCGGTTCTCCGCTAAATCTAGCAGAGGAACTAAAGTTTCCCGCTAAATTTAGCCGGCAATTAAATTGGTGTCGAGGTCACGTGACGTCAATTTTCTTGCTAAATTTAGCGCGGTTTCGGCGACGCCTACGCCGACGCTGACGCTGCGAAACACAGAAACGAGCGCCTAAGAGCTGCGCTGTAATTATCACCCTGTATAATTACTACCAGATTAATAAATGCATGTTGTGGCTCATTAATGTGCAAGTTTCTTGCTTCGCCAATTTTTTCTCGCTTCTGTCTCATCATCTGTCTATCTGTCTGTGCTTATCATCTCTGTCTGTCTGTCCTTATCATCAAATAGTCATTTGAAACCAGTAATCTACGCGGGCCTTGAAGAGTTTTAGAGAACCGTTTTTGCACATCCGATACGCGAACGTGTGCGAACTGATCATGCGCTAGCACAGCAGACTCGCATAGGGGCAGTTCTTACCGGAGAACCACCGTACCGTATCGGCTGTGCAAAAACCGTTCCCTAAAACTCCCTATCATCAGATTTCGATAAATCCGATGCGATACCGAATCGCTAAAGTACCCCTGTTTTTAGCGTAGATGAGGCTGTACCGCGAACATCATCACCCGGAACAGACATATTTTGATCAAAACGACGTGCGTGCAACCGAACCAAAACGGTGGATGCATTCGCGCGTGAGGCCCACCACACATCCAGTAACGCGAAAGCAACCGGAGAGTGCGCCACGCTAATCGCGCTGCCCATGACCGCCGCGGCTAAACAATTCCAATTGACTGAGCCGTCGCGAAACACGCGATTCGGCGGTGCAGCGTTCGGTCATTAGGGACACGGATATTGCTCCATCTGCGCCCGTGTCCGGCGCTTGTAATGGTGCTCGACTACGCCGCTATCGATAATCCCGGACAACGTGGATGCGGTATCGGATACCCAAGCAAACAGGCGGTCCAAAGGGGAGGGGGGAACGGGAGAGGCCGTCCGTAGTATCCAGTGGACGGATCTCTTTCTGGCCACCGGTCCTCTTCTGTGCTTCGTGCATTGGCGTGGGGCGCCGAGCTTGCATGTAGTCCGCAGTGAGACCGCTGCAGATGGAGGTACTGATCATGTAACATCCCTCTCTCTCTCTGTCTTTCTTTCTTTTCCTCCCTTTATATACTTCTTGGTCAGAAAAAAATCTACGAGCTTTTTTTTAAAATTATATATCTGTGTCGTAGTACCACTAAAGAAAAAGGCGTAGTTGCTTGGCGACTCATTAGCTCTGTTTTGATGTACAACGTGAAACATGCTGACAACGAAAACATGGAGCAGAAGCCTTATGTATGAAGCTACAAATTAGTTCTCTAGCAAAACATAAGCGTAAGATACAAATTTAAATTTAGAGTGTTGTTCAGTAGCAAACTCTAGGTATCATAAAAATTTCTAAGGCACCGGCGCTTTTCGATATGAAAACATACGCATGTTTTTTTTTTTTTTCATTGAGCTGGGATTTCTCATCATTAGATAGAACGCGTTACAAGTTAGAACTAGTAAGGGTTCGTGTTATTTGTCAAAGTAGCCCTACTGAAAAAAAAAGTCTACCAAAAAGACAAATGCCATAAAAAAAAAGAAAAACAAAGGCAACTGCGCAGATATTTGTACGATGTTGTCGTCACCTTGAATGACGGAAGCTCCTGTATGGGCGAAAACATCGTTTTGCTCTCGGCGCGCCGTTGAAAGAAGTTGACGCATTGAGCGAGAATGTCCTAGATTTGTCTCGCCTACATTTTCTGTTTTTTGTTTGTTTCCACTTTTCAAGATTTAGTCCTGCATGTTTATTTCGTTTGCCATGCCTTATACCAAAATCGGGCGGCGGGTGTAGAGACTGAGCTTAGCAGGTTTATAGATATGCAAAGAGGTCACAAAAAAAGACGATGAAAAAGCGCATTTTGATCGATCTTTTATCACGGTCCTGGATAACTGCCCCAGCTATGGTTCAAGTTTGCAGTATATACAAAATAGTCCTTTTTAATGAATTACTGAATCAATACAAAAACCAATGAAAGACGACCGCGCTTCATGAAATATATGTAAGCAGACAGACACGCATGCGAATAAGACGGCAAAAACAAACAAATCTCGCTTAGCGTTAAAAAAAAAAAAAAAAAAAGAAGTCGAATAATTGACTGAGAGAGAGTCGCGAATTTGGATGCATTCTAAAATAGTTCCGGAGAAAATATGGGAAACGTGTGATCTCTGAATCACGTCTAGCTGGAATCATTCAATTGAGTTTTAAGTTGCCATAAATGCAAATGGGGTGATTCATTCTAGCGAGAATCCGTCGAGTGTGCGTGCTTATACCAGTTTTCGAACGACTATTTTCTTTCAGCTTACTTTTTTTTTAGTGGCATTATACTGCACAGGTGTTAGTGGAGTAATTTCGGATCACACAGGTGGAATAAAGCGAAGATAAAAACAAATAGCTACCACGTAAATACTTCTACGAATGCAGGGAATACAACCAATAAATATTCTGGGCACGGAAGACCAAATTTATTATTGAAAACGCATAAGGACCTTGGGTTAATCACGCAGAAAGCGTGACCAGGTGCTCAAGCACCACGCCAGCTTCTGCGTATCGATCGGAAGAAAGAATTCTTTTCTGCCGAGTTCTCCACGCACATTTTCTCGGGGTCAGCAGGGACAGGGTAGGGCAGGCATCCGCTAGAGAAGCGTCGGACGCCGCGCGTCGCTCTGTGGGACCTCGGGCGTTGCTCGACGGTCACCCTCGGCTTGCGCCACTTTCTCCCGAGCGCCGTGGCCGCGCCGTCTTGCGTAGTTCCTGCGTCGTCACAGGGGCAAGCACCGCGACACATCCCCGCTGCCATCGACCGTCTGGAAGTCGCCTGTTGGTTGCTGCTTGGGGCTTGCCAGCCAATGCTTGTTCTTAAATATCAAAACAACAGCAACAACGCAAGCAGGACGGAGAGAGCAACGCCAAGAGCAGCATGTGTGAAAGGCACTGGTTTGGGCAGCACTTTGTTTTCTTCTTGGGTGTTGGGGATGTTTGTTGAATATAAAAAAAAAACAAAAAAACACAATGACAACCTTTCTTCCCCCCAAAAAAGAACAGGAAAAAAAAAAACGTTGTACTCTACATTAAGGAAAAGGGAGAGGAATGAGGAGAGAAGGGGAGAGTAGAGATAGATCAGAAAAATATGAAAAGAGATTAACATTGATGGTGATATAGTCCTTGTTCTCTTGTTTACATGGGACAAGGGAAAGAAAAAAAATGGACGGAGGAGACACAACACTTATAGTGGATAAAATAATAAAGGAAACGGAACGTGAATACGCGCACAGACACACACACACGCGAACGCCCCCCTCTCCCCCAAACACACACCACTGGGCATATTGGCTTTTGTTTGCTTGTGTACGTTGTGCAATGTTTTGACTCAATAAAACGAGTCAGTCTACTGCCTATCTGCCGATGGAATACGCCCCAAGTCTTGGCATTGTGTGTGTTGACGTTTATAGTAATTAGGTACTGGGAATACAGGTTACTATGCGATGCAATAAGATACCCACATATCGGGAATGATAGTCCTATACCTGTCTTGAGTTTCGCCTCAAATTTGTAGCGCTGATCTTAGTATTTTAAAATGGCTACTCATTCATACCTTTAAATTCCCCAGAGAAGATTTCATTTCACAGACGAGAATGAGTGGAAACATTTATTGGAAAATTTTTTCTCGGCAAACGATAACAATAGTATGTTACAGTTGCTAATGTTTTGGTGCCGTGGGATTCCACAAAGTCCTGTTTGCGAGGAAGCAACAGCTATTAACACATTTATTGCATACATTTATACAGTGAAGGTGTAAATATTTATGTATATATGTTTTACTATATTTTTTTTTTTGGGGGGGGGGGGGGGCGCAACCAGTAAGCTCGATACTGAGTGCATGGGATGCTAAGCTTCGGGGAGCAACACAACACAATATTTAGAAGGCGTGAGTAGCGGTGAGAAAATTCGCTTAACAAAAGGATGCGAGAGCGGTAAGGGATTATTGGGCCTACTTTTAGCGGGCTTAAGACATCTTAGTCCATGCAGGTTGAAAGGCATTGCGGACAAAATAAGAAAAATATAACGAAGTGGTCTAATTAGCCGAACCGAGTCCGAGGACACACGGAAATAAGGTGGGTTTAAGGAGTACATCTACGGTATATTTTGGTTGCCATCGCCGTAAAAATGGCTCGTGAAGTTTGCAACAAGCCACTAAGACTCCGCCTCAGTTGTCATTTTATCTTACTGAAGGGCTTATTTGGAGAATGTGGGACTTAGCGGATTATGTGGTCCAATCTTTATAGTTTAAGGTATGGAAAAAAAAAAGAGCGCTTATTTTAGTGAAAGCTTTTGGACGGACTAAACCAACACGGTTCGTTGTTAGCAATGTTCTCGGGCCGTAGTAATTATATTTATTAACGCGAGATGAAGCATAGTAATCTAGGCGTATGTTAATTTGAGCACCATGAGCCACCAGTTCTGTTTGTACTACGTTAAACCGTAGGTTAGAAGGTGCACAAAGCAAAGTCTAGGATGATAAGTTGCTCTCTTTTGAGACTAGAATTCCATGTAATCTAACTAATCTCCGCAGCTCCTATGCGAGGTAGAGCGCACTCGTCGGGGTTAAAATCCCACTCTGACTCGTCCTAATAGAGAAAACGGAAGCAGACAAGGAAGCACATATAAGTCCGGTTTTGTTCACAGGTCCACGAACTTAAAATAAAAGAAACATACTGAAGCTGTGGCACAGGAAAGCCCTTTATTCGTCGTCGCGTAGGGACTTGGATGGCAATGGAAGGTTCGCTAAATTCGGAACAAGATTTTCTTCATAATTTTCACCGCTACAGGGATTACAATTGTTAATCTCATTACAGGGAGGTTCGGACGTATTAATTTTATAATTTGGCGCATTGTCATCGCGATATACTCGATGTCCCCATTAATTATTCAACGAAATTAAGGGAGTTCTCCGTGGTTTTAAAAATGGGGTTTAAAATTTTAAAGGAAGTGTAAACTAAGTAAAAAAAAAAAGAAAGATAAAGCAAACATTTGGTATTAAACGGGGTTTTCGAAACAAAATTATATTTTCACTCTCGAAATGTAGTGTGGGTACATGAACGGAAAAAGAAAGAAGGCAGGGGCGCACAAGGTATGTTATTCACACCGCTACAAGGACTTTCTCATAAAATAAGGTGATATATCGGATATTGGATATACTGCTGTAAGTCTTAACTTAAATTTTTTTTAACACGGTGTGTAGTAGCTATTGGTCACTAATAACATTGACGCGCGCTCTTGTAAAAGTCTCAATAAAATGTTAGAAAGTTTTATAAATAGCACTTTAGACACCGAGAGATTTTTAAGTTACAATAGATGTTACCAAAAAGACTAGTTTATCTGGATACAGTGAAAAACGTTTATTCGAATAGAATGTATGGAAGGAGAATTGCCAATATACTTTCAACCATACCGTGGTGGAAAATATTTATGGGCCTTTTCCGCATCTTGTATTCCTTAGGCTTCAGGTACCTTAATTTTTTTTTAAAGCCCGGGGGGGGGGGGGGGGCTTTGCCGCCGAGAACCAAAATGGCTGCTGGTTTGTCGGCGAGTGGTATTACAAAGGGTGGCATCACCCTAGCAAAGCGCACATGAAGGCTCCATATCCCACCCTGTTCTCAAGTGTTACGTTCCATTAAAATGCAAGGCATTTATAGGGCGAGAATTTGCCACTTTCTGCATGTATAGCTTTGATGAAGTAACAGTCTATCGTGATATCATGGCGTCACGTTAAACTACGATATGTTACCATTTGCCATCAGGTGACCTAATGAGCCATGTGACCTCATGATGTTACGCGACACTTTCACGTTACATGACATGGTGACATCACATGACACCATGACATGACGTGCCACTATCACGTAACGTGACGGTACATAGTTATCTAACACTCTGACGGCTTTGCGCATGGACAGAACTCTGGAAATGTGGGAGCGGTGCGATGCTACGCATTGAACGACTTTGGTAAATGACAAAGAGACGGCCAGTTTTCTTTAATATATTTTAATATGCCCGAAGCCTCTGAAAACATGTGCTTCAGAAACGTCACCACTTTTATCTTGGAAGTGCGGAAGGAACTTTCCGGTAAATTTAGAGAATATTTTTTTTGTTTCTTTTTTTTAGTGTAAGAATCAGTCATATCAAATTGAAGCAAATGCAAAATAAATAGTGTTTCTTAGGTACATAGACAGGTAGCGTTCTAGTTTATTAATTCTAAACACCAAAACGAGGCCCCCAACTTCATTTAAATATAACGTAATACGAATTATGTACTATATTAAAAACTGAACTGGATTTACATTTTCTCGGCGCGAGCTCAAACTGATTCAAGCAGCACTCCCGGGGGAATTTTATAATTCCGTACGTCTTCCATATTTAAAATTTCTCTTTTTACCCGGACAACTCAGTTCATTAAAATTACACGTCGGTTCCAAATTCTAATCACACAGGCATACAATCCTGTAAAAATTTCATTAAAGAGGTGTTTATAAAAAAAAAAAAGAATGACAGCAGTTTCTATTGTGGAAGCAAGAGAACAGAGGCTGCTACTAGAAGCAATTCAACAAAAAACACGGGAAGATATATATATATATAAACGAAAAAAAAGGGGACTAAAATAGTTCTGAGGCACCCTGAGAAAAGGGAAGCGTGGGCGTGCGCTTGAACGTAGATGGAAAAACACCGTATAATAATTAAACTCCTCGATAGACACACAATAATATTCACCGTAAATCCCACATAAATTCTATTCATGTTTTTAGTGCCATAATGGAGACACTAGCCGGGTTGGGAAGAAAACCAAAGTATTGCTAATACTCATTCCACGAACTGCTGGGCAATGGTGCACTAGGCGGAGTATGAGAAAGAAGCTATCGTTTGTAAGGTCCCTAACAAAGTAATGATGTTTTTACATTAAAAACGATTGGGCATTACATTTTCACACTGAGCTATAATAGAAAAGCTCCCGTGCATACACAAGACAAGTAGAAAAAAAAAGTACATTTTTTTTTTACGGAAAAATAAATTACGCATTGCCAAACGCTAATCCCCCGCAGAAAGGTAGCGTTACTGTACCAAACCAGATAAACTATTTTTATAACTGACCGTTATCTCGTTACAAATGTACAAGTGTTTTGCCGTTATTTTCAACAGAAAAATGGTCGCAGACGGATTCATCGATTACATTTGCCAAGAATCGATTACGAAGAATCGAAACCAAGAATTTACGAAGAATCGATTACAGTTACCAAGAACGGGCTTTTTTTTCCAATTGATATTTTCAGAGAACCACATATAATTTTATCAAAATAAGGGTTATTTCTAAAACTGTGGCATCTGCTTCGGAGCGCTAGTACTACATTTTGTAGGAGAATAAGGGTTAAGCGATGCTTCCTTTATTTTCGCTGTGAAAAACAAGAAGAACAAAACTGTAAGTTATTTTTGAGAAATACTGCCACGAATGAAAAAAAAAATATTTAAGGAATGTAAAATCGAAAATAAATATTTAACGAGGCAATTTTTTCCCTACAAACTAAAACCGAATGTACCGGCATCTTGAGTCGACGACAGAGAACCACTGTCCCGATGTTGCAAATTTCAGCTTCTTTTATAGGACTATGCCAGTGGTGGCCAGGCTGGCCTGGCATAAGAGCCGCAAACAAAACCACGGAATTTCTAAGAGCCGCGGGGGGGGAGGGGGGGGGGGGGGGGGACAAATTTAACTTTTGTTCAGAGTCTGACGCTACGTATGGGGGCACAAGGCTGTACGACTGTACGTATGGGAGTACAAGGCTGTCAAAGTGCAAGCTGCAGTGTGCTTTATTCTGAAATCCTTTCTTTTTTTCCTGGGGAAACGCGAAAAGGGGCGAAGGGGGGGGGGGGGGGGGGGTCCCCTTACGAGGGATCCGCGAGCCGCACTTGGACCAGCAAAGAGCCGCATGCGGCTCGCGAGCCGCGGTTTGGCCACCCCTGGACTATGCAGTCTAGAATATTCTGAATGGAAACAAACAATGCCTCGCAAAATGCTTCTCCGTTTCACATTAAACCCAGATGGAGCCTGGGCGAGCTAAGGGAACAATCAGGCAGCATCAAGATCGCACTGTTATGGTGTTCGTCATGTCTTTGTACGTTTTAGATCAACGCTCATACAATCTTAAACAGAAAAATCCTAGAGGACTTGCGCTTTCGAGCGCAAGTTCGTCTGCTTCTTTTGCAAGCGTTGTGGTGACATGAGAACGACGCCGAGCTCTGATTGGCTCTGATTGGAGGATAGGGGGTAGATTTCAAAGGAGACTGCCTCGAAGTCTACCCACTATTCGTCAATCAAAGCCAATCAGAGCTCTCGGCTTCCTGACGTCACCACAACCCCCTCAAAAAAAGCAGACGAACTTGCGCTCCTCATTGGTCTCAGTTCCTCGCAGCGTCGGCTGCGCCTGAATCCCCAAAGAAGATAAAAAAAATTCTTTGGAAAAAAAAAGTGAGAGGTGATTATTAGCGTATTTTTTACCAGTGCATTTAAATATCACAAACATTTGACCCAAACGTAAAACTTGACGCGAGAAAAACCAGAAAACAAATAACAGAATCCAACAGCTAGTGTGACATCATACCAGAGGTTTGAACTGCGCCTTCCGCTTGCCGCTTGTTAGGGAACACGTGCAGCGTTTTTCACTGCTCGGGTAAGGCTTACGGAAGGGGCGGAAATGTGCAGATCTCGGAATAATACGTCACGATTCCATCCTCTCATCGGACATGCCGAAAGGGGGGGGGGGGGGGGGGGGGCTTTAGCGTTGCTTTCAAACTGCATGTCGTAAATATTTGGCTCGTGCAACTCGTCCAATCTGAAATATAATTTTCATATTTCCTGATCATGGAGACCAAAGGAAGACAATTTAAGTGTTCTTATTTTTGTTAACTGCAAAAGTGCTTTAGTCTTCCTTTACGCTAAAACAAAGTGTTCAACGTTCCAGACGAGCCGTCTGGAACGTTGAACACTTATAAAAAGAAAAGAAGAAAAATCAAGATAGTGGGGTTTGAAGCGCAGCTCCGACGGCTTCGCGTGGGAGCTGCTTGCGATGTCAACTCGGCCATGTATAAGGAAATACCGTAGTTCGCCATGTGGTACGCTAGTGCATAAGAAGGTGCGATTCTTCGTAAACCAGAAAACGACCACTCAGATGATTCATCACAACCAAGAAAAGCCATAACCTACGAATAGCGTTTCTTTTCTGTTTTTATGAAGATCAACTGGTTAAGTTTGTTTCGCGTAAAAATATACCTCAAAAATCAAACATAACCTATGACAAAAGAAAAAACAAAACAAAAAAACGTTGTCGTTCTACTCACACAACCCCGTCGAAAAAATGATGTAAATGGTTCTTGCTACCGTCTTAAAGGTATAAAATATAAGCGCGGCGTTCCTGCGTTCCCCCCAAAACGAGCGCCCTCCAAGAGCGAACCCACTCCACTGTAATAACAGAACTCGTCTTACCAATCATCTCTCTCGGAACAAAATAACTCTTAACGGATTACACGAGATATTTTGTCGAGACAGTGACAAAAACTACGTGAATCTGTGTTTTAAAAAGAACATTAAACTACCTGGATGTGACAGGCTTTTCGGTTTAAGAAGGCCGAGATCCCTTTTGTAAATTGTTCGTGATTCAACCTTATCCTCCTGATCGTAGAAGATACCTCTCCTTTTTTTTTTATCAATTCGAAAAAAAAAGCTTTTTCACGATTCTATCCTGATGCAGAACATTATCTGTTTCCACACTTTCTGCATGTTGTGAAAAGTCCGCTGCTTTTTCGGATGCCCGCCCCTCTGTATACGTGTCGTACTTTGTCTCAGTTTACCATGTACAGAACCGACGCGGCGAGCCCCCAGAGCGAGTCTGTTGCTCGAAGCTTGTCACGTGACCTTGTGGTGTGTCGGAGCGACGCGCAGAACGTGAGGTTGCGTGAGTAGAGTGGCAAGGCTTTATGGCTAATGTGGCCCCTAACGTGTGTTAAGCTGCATCGCGAGGTTAAACGAAGGAAAATAGTGCTTTTGGTTTCCTCGCGTCCGAACCGATGGCAATACGTTCTAGGCTACCGCATCAACGAGCTCACTCCGCGCATTTTGGATCTTGCCGGATGATTGAAGAGAACATTGTTCATCTTAGTTGCTTGTTTTCGGTGCCTATACACCAACTCATGTTTACAAACAAACCGGAGTGCCCCTAGCGGACGCCACCAGCGCCGCGCATGCGCGGTGGATGGTGGGCAAGAAGCCCGCCGTCGCCCATAAAAAAACGAACAATTGAATTGCGTTGTTGTCGGCGTCGGTGGGAGTCCCCGTGCTCTTTTTCGCGTTGGAATTGTTGATTCTACGTCCTCCTAACAATGTCTGACTACTTGAGCGGCTTCAGCAAATCAAACGAGGCAAAACTTTGCGTGAATAATGTGACGTGCGACGACTCATTTCACGTGAACGCCGCAGAATGGACGCTAAAGCCCGACTCCCACGGTGAGATTCTGCTCGCTACTTTGCAGTCGCTCGGACTGCAAAAGCGTGAACCGTAGCTGAGATGGTGGACGTCGATACTGAAAACCGCAAGTAGAATCGGGCATTAAAAGTCGGTGATGGCCACGGGTAACAATGACCAACATCTTCTTGTATCTGTTTACACTTAGCCTACTTACCCCAACCAACCTTCAAAAGTGCTTCAGGGCCTGCACTTAGTTCTTATCGCAATTACCGGGTCAACGTTTAGTTTACGGGCCGCTGTCGTTTGAACAAGCTGACGACAAAAAGCAGCCAAGTTTGAAAGAGCAGACGACGGTTCGAACGCATGCGCAATGGAGTACGGGCAAGAAGCACCGTGTCCCGCGTCAACAAACCATTCGAATGTCACGTTGTCGGCGTCTTTGTGAGTCGGCATACTCTTTTTCGCGTTGGAATTGTCGATTCTACATCCTCATCGCAATGTCTTACCACTTTAATCGCTTGAGCGAAATTATCAAGACTCGTTACGCCGCTTAACTTTCCGTAAATAATTTGACGTGAGGCGATTCATTCGCATGAACGCCGCAGAATGGACGCCGAAACCATGATGAGATTCTTCTAGCTATTTTCGGTCGAAACGTCACTCGTGCTGCAAAATTGTAGAAGCAGGGATGGGCAAAATACATGCAAATATGTATCGAAATACAAATACAAAATACTTCGTCAAAAATGTATTTAATTACAAATCTAATTACATTTCCAAAAAAGGCATTTAAATAGAAGATACAAATACAACCAAATGTATTTGGTCTCCTCCACATACCTTTCCAAATACATTCCTCAAAATTTGCGTCAGCTACTTCAGGGCACCTGCAACGGGTTTCTGGGTCTCATTTTAATTTTGCATCGCACACTCGGGAGTTAGTGTGCGAGGCTCTAGTAACGTAATAAAAATATAATCACAAACAAATGTAATCAGCTTGGACGTAATAGGTGAAAAAGTAAAGAGCTTCAAGTAGCTTTTTTTTTTGTCGATTACATTTTGGTATAGAAGAACAAAGAACCGAGACGACCAAGGCGCGCAGCACTAGCTAGAGAATTTTTTATTGTTGCAACTCGCATCAGTTACAAAAATCTGGACAACCCGCGCATTTAGAATGTTCCAGGCAAAAATATGGATGGAAATCAGGCTGGAAAGCATACAAAGTTGTCACAGGCACTTATTTAGCCAGTCTGCCTGTGAACGTCGATTTCGTCACTATTCTTGCCCTGGACTAGCACCGTAACCACAAAGTCACTAAACGCTTGTGCTTGATTGGGAGACACTGCATTCGGTGCAGAGCGTAGTTTTCTTACTGCTCTGGACAGTGACAATAAATTTGAGGGATGTATTTTCGCCCACAAAATGGTATTTAATTACAATTGTATTTGAAATACCCACGTTTTAGTATTTAAATACACAGGTCAAATACATTACCCAATTTGTAATTAAATACAAATGCAAAATACACAAAGTATTTGAAATACGTATTTGAAATACTTGTATTTGAAATACTGCCCATCTCTGTGTAGAAGGTATACCGGCGATGATCGACGTCGATACTGAAAATCGGAAACGGGAACGGACCAAGCGTAACAAGTCGGTGATGGCCACCGGTACCAATGATCAACATCTTGTATCTACTGTTTACACTGAGCCTACTTAAGTCTTTTGAGGCCTGCAATTACTTCTTAGTGCAATCACCGGGTCAAAGTTTGGTCTACGGGCCGCTTTTGTTTGAACGAGCAGACGACAAAAAGGAAACAAATTTGAAAGAGCAGACGAAAGTTCGAACGATCAGGCGGCCGTGTGAATTTGAAGACGCACTGAACCCGTGGGTGGTCCGGACAACTTTGCGGTTTTCTCTCGTTTATGTTGAAACACAGCAAATACACCTGGCGACCACAAAGTGTTGCCCGCACACGCAATCGTAGTTCGACGGCGTTTGGTTTGCCCTTTTCAAGGCTACTATCCACGTTCTCGGACGAACGGAGGGAGCGAAAACACATGAAAACTGATCTTCAAACCTTTCCAGACTCTCTTGGTACAGCCCCCGTCGCAGCATTTTGACGAGAAGGCAGGTTTTTTGTCTCGTTTCTTGCAAAGGAACACAGGAATGCATGTCTGGCACGGCGACTTCTGCCCACCGCCCCAGACCGGGAGTGCGCCCGGCGCGCCACCACCGCGGCGTGACGTAGGAGAGTTGAGTTCGTGTATATTTTCAAGCGGAAATTACTCATTTCGGTATACTAACACAGCGTGTTCTCCTCGTTCGAACTTCAGCAGTGTAGTTTCCTTGTGGGAGCATTTTTTCGTGTACGTGGCTGCCTCTTGATTGAAGGGAGGGTGGAAGAGAGGGAGATATGACAGACAGGTAGGTAAAGAAGGAGCGAGAGACAACAATCCTGAGGGGAAGTGAAAATAAAAGAACGTGCATACATTCGGCAAATTTATTGCCGTTATTCGCCGACGAAATAGCAATTAATCAATGAGGATATTTCGGAGAAGGCCAAGAGCCCCCTTTGCGTGTTTGAGGAAGAGCGGTTTCTTATGAGAAAGGGGGGCTAAAGAGGGAGAGAAGTTGTACAATCAATTTTGACCGCAGGGACAAGGTCCCTCTTCTCATAACTCGGCCAGCATAATCGCTCAGAAGGGCCCTACACTTCGTAAGAGGGTGAGAGGGCCAAGTGTACACGCGCTCCCTACGTTTCCAAGTTTCCTATTTTCGCCCTTCTCGCTTTTTTTCAGTTTTTTACCAAATACCTTCAAATCGATAAAAAAAAAAGATACATTGATGATTGAAGCAAGTTATGAGCAATCCTTTCACGCCATCTTTCGACGCGACCCTTCCGTCGTTTGCGTCCGACAAATTTAAATTCTAAGAATAAAACAGGTAAGATAGTGTAGTGTATCGCTCTGATGTCTAGATAGCAAACAACGTTAACTTTCTTCTAAACTATTTTTTTTTAACATTAAAAACAATACTTTTTCATGGGGGTTTGTTTTCTGCGCCGTGCATTAGCATGTCACATAGCTTTTTAGCTTGGATACTTGGTGCTTCGCTATTATTCACATGAATTTATTTTTACTTTTTTTCGAGGGAAATGGGGTGGAGGGCGGGTTTCATTTGGTAGGTTCAAAACTACAGTTTAGTGGATCCATAAAAAAAGACACAGATACGAATAACTGGATGAAAGAGACAGGTTTTAAAAACTAACTGAAGTTTTTTGTCCTAGTTGCTATTCAACAAATGGACGCGCTTTTTAGGAGTGAACGCCACTTATCCCCGTACCCGCAGACCACGAACGATCAATGTGTTCTACATCATTAGAGACGCAGTGTAAAGTCGAGAAAACCATTTTCTTTTGAAATACGATCTGCCTAGATAGCGCTCGGTATATATGTGGCTTTAAAAAAAAAAACTTTTCCTGTTCGCAGTGTTCGCACGGGTGAGGTTGCCGTTTGGAGTTCTAGGCAAAGATCGTGGTCGCTCTTCTAACGTTTTATCGCATGAAAAGCGTCGTGGAATGACTGCCGAAAGAAATTAAACTGATTAAGTAGAACTATTGAGACAGTGATAACGGTGGTCATTAGTTTAAATATAATCTATTAAATCCCCGTTAAAAAAAAAAGGTACTTACGGTGCCCATAGAATCGTTTTGGACGTAGTTCTATGTTTACCAGCGTAGAATAAATACGAAGTAATTGGCCGCACTAGAAACAACGGACATGAGTCAAGCGTTATCGTCGTGTAAGAGAAATCAATCTAAAAGACAAATCTAGGACTCAAGAAGGCAAAAAAAGGGAAGAAAAACGTTGAGACAAATAAACTGATTAGTAGTTATGGAAATATCGAACGGCGGCGCTACACGCATCGGGCGAATCATGACCACTTAAAAACAACCCCTCGATTGGGTCAAACCAAACTTCCGAGGTGTCTTCTTTTCCCGCCTTTTGACGTCTCATCGGAAGTGTATCATAGTCGAGATAAGCGCTCCGCTGCCTATGCACTCCCGCCTTTTCGTTTCGCCTTTCGATAACAAGCGTACACTGTGTTTTCCCCTCATCCCGTTTCTCTTGGTTTTCCCTTCAAATTTTGTTCCTCTGTTTGTGGAACACGTCGATGTGGCGCGGCCATTCCCCTTTCCTTAATAGGGAAATCTCGCATCCTCGTGGGACGTACGCAGCGGTCGCGTATCGGGCCGCGAGTGGGGAAGAGATTCTCGTCGGCCTATCTCGCGACAATAAAGGGAAAATATCTCCGTGTTCGTCTTTTCCCGAAAATGACGTGTCTCTTTGTTCCGAGGTATAATTCCTAAATCGATCAGGTCCGATCGGTCTGCCAATCGAAGGCCGTATGACATCGGAGGAGGGGGAGGGCGGAATAGCAGACACAAAAAAAAGCAAAAAAAAAAAAAAAAAACTGTATTTTTCTTTTTTTTTTTGTCTATCTGTTCATATATATATATATATATATATACATATATATATCTCTCTCTCTCTCTCTCTCTATATATATATATATATGTATATGGGCGATTTCATCTTAAATCGTTCAGGCAAATGTATACGATTTTTTTTTTTTTTTTTTTTTGAGGAAACAATATGGGCGTTGTGGGAACTCTTCTGTCAATAAGAAAGATTGAAGCCTCTGGTTCGGGAGATTTTTTTGTTCTCGAGTTATGGAGCATTGAAGCGGCCGCGTTGGAAATGAGGATTTTCCCTAAAAGTCGAAGGTGGCATGTTTTAGTTACCCTCCTTCCGAGGATTTTGCGTCCACAGGCAAAACGTGTTTTGTTCAGCTGTGCTTGCACGCCCCATCCTTTTCACGATTATATTTGGACTTTTCAAGTGGAAGTGACCCCCGTTACGTATGTGTTCCTGACGGCAACCAACGGTTGAGTCCTGCGAAATCGTTTACGCAACGACCAAGAACTACACCGTTGATGACACCGTGCTCTATCCGTGATTGCCTTTATCAAATATTACGAAATACTGTCACGGGCGGGAAATACTAAACGAATGTAGAACTTGAAATAAATATTTTAAGGAGACGAAAATGTGCCTACAGACCAAGACATAGAGCATCGAGCATCCTGCGTCGGCGAAAGAAGGGAAACTGTGCTGATCCATCACCTTACTGCTGCTTTTATTGGCCATGCTTATCACGTACCATTAAACCGACTTTCACGGCTTCGCCACTAGTTCATCAGGCGCTGTGTATACACGATTTCTTCGAGAAGGCTGGCGAGCGAACCTGCCTTCTCAGCTTTCTGTTCTGGTCGCTAGGTGCCGTCCATTTCGCTGGAGTCGCCAGTACACGCTTTACGAGGAGGCACGTTCTGAACCAGAACACAGAATAAGAGCCAGAAATAGGCTGGAACTTTCCAGAATAGCAAATACCGATAAATGAAAGGACCTGACCGAGCGGGGTTACGACTCTGTACTTCCGCGTGACATTCG
The DNA here is from genome assembly GCF_016920785.2 of Ixodes scapularis. Taxonomy (NCBI): domain Eukaryota; kingdom Metazoa; phylum Arthropoda; class Arachnida; order Ixodida; family Ixodidae; genus Ixodes; species Ixodes scapularis. Next base: position 226,271,150 of record NW_024609835.1, read on the forward strand.
CGTGTGGTGCAGCTCTGCCATGCTCACGTAAATATCCTGATAAAAGTTTCTACGTGCCTAATACTTCGGGTGAGACAAACCATCCTGAAGAAATTCCGAAACACTTCCTGACATTTGAAAAGACCAGGAATGCTCGACCTTGCGTAAAAAAATAACACCTAAAGCAAAGTACTCAGTTTGTAACAGAAGCAATCGCCAGAAGAGTCTCAATTGGTACCTTTCAAAGTACCTTAGATGCCAGAAACGCGTTAGATATATACGAAAAACAAATATTTGCCCGGTGGTAGGCGTATTTTTCAAATCTTCTACCATGACCCATATACACCATTTCTGTTTTGCGGTTTTTATGCATCTCAATTTATTTCCTATTTATTTGACACGTAACACGCTTGGCTAGTTTATAATTTGTTTAACAGCTTGTTTTAGCGCTTCGGGAAAACTGACGATTCACGTTTAAGGCAGCGGGAAAACCTAAAGCAGTCTCTCTGCCTTCTTCAGCAAAGGGCTGCGATAAAAAAGTGAGAAACTTGACATAGGAAACAAACAGAGGATGCAGGACCAACTGCGCCGTCCCTAAAACGTTAGTTTCTTGATTGTGGTGAAAACGATCTGTTTAGTAGAAAATACATCAACCTCGCTATGGCGGCGTGGCAATTTTGTTTTTTTTATTTTGCGTGTTTTTTTCTTTGCTGCCTTACAATAATTTTAATTTTCTTTTATTAACTCGCCCCTATTTTGACCGTACAGTTTAAGCGTTCAAGTAGACTTCGTTTGAAGTGTATTCACACGTGGTTTCCATAGTTTTACGAAGGTACTCCTCTCGCCAGCAGTATTTCTACAGAATGGGAGGAAACACAATCTGAAATGTTCACGCTGAACACAGGTACGCGCACTAGGGACTGGTTGCTTAATGAACCATATTCTTTTTTTTTTATTGCGTTTTTGCCCACTACTCTTATATGGGACACAGTTCACACTGCAAGAGAAGGCTATCTGTTATTGGCTTTGTTCCTAACTTTCCCTTGCGATTTTGTCTGCAGCATCAAGTCCTCCGACATTTCGTAAAGCCTGGAGATTCACTGTATATGTTTCAGAATGATTCCATCTCCCTGCACCTCCCGCGTTGTAGAGCTTACTCACAAACTAAGCGAGTCGAAGTATGGATTCGTGCTCAACCGAATACGTGGATGAGCTCCGGTCTAAATACAAGCAACCCATGTCCCATCACCTGCATCGGCAAATAAGCAAATTCGCACAGTCCCCTCAACAGCCACAAGAACCGCAAGAAACGGAAATGAATAAATAAAGAAAGAATAAATAAAAAAAATACGAATGAAATGCTGGCGGAAGTGGAACGGTCATTCATCGTCTCCGGCTTTACCATTCGAGAGCGTCTCGCCAACACCTCCTAGACTACTTTAAAGCCTGCACGTTACGTCACATGACGTCATGTCCGGGGGTCCCGCACGGGCGCTCATAGGATGCGAGTGCCGCGTCAGCGTTCGCGTGGGACTATGATAAATACCGAGCCCCACGCGAACGCTGACGCGGCACTAGCATCCAATCAGCGCCCTTGCGGGACAGCCGGATGTGACGTCATGTGACGTAAGGCGTAGGCTTTGCAGTCTAGGAGGTGTCGCTGTGGCTCGGGTTAAACGAAAGTGAAGTGAAAGCTCCTGTGCCGGGAGTCAGTGAATGGAAAAATAAACTCGGGGGGCTATATGGAACCACGAGAGTGTAAGGACGCTGCGATGTCACGAGGTGAAAATGACTCTGTGGTGCAATTCAATTTATTGATCCCGGTATTTCACTTCTCAGAGCCATATCGTGCTTTTGCGGCTGCCGACAGGTCCTCCACTTTGAAAGGCTCAACTCCGCTACAGATGCAGACGCGTCATAGACTCTCTTTGTATTCTCGCTAGTTTAACGGTAAGCTAAGTTGGCGGAATGTCTGAAATGGGCCCCTTGAATATCCACTCAATTGTCCAGCTAAGCCGCCCAGGCCTTTTTGTCGGACCGCTGCCACTGAACAATGCCAGGCACAGCTCGCCCGGCGGCTTTAGGAGGACGTTGCCGGCATACAACTTTGTGAGTTTGGATCACGCTTTGTGTACATAAAATTCATCACCGAATTTAATTGATTACGCCGAGACTTTGTTACATCTGCGGTTAAAAAGATTGATCCACGTTAAAACATATTAACTGATTAATCGGAAGGTAAATGGGTCAAGCCCTATAGCTCACATCCAACGATTGAAGAGGTAGCAACATTCGTTGTGCCTTTTTACGAATTGTCGGAAAAGCGATATAGGAACCGAAAAAGCGAGATTATAGAGTTAGATTGGAATACTTACAGAGTTGGGGACTAGGTGAGTAGCTGCTCATAATCGTTTGAGACAAACTCATTTCGAATGTATTGAAAAGTGCACGAAGTTGGTTTCTGTTAGCTCCCCGGGAGGGAAAAGCAATCTTTTAAATTACCTGTGGTCTGAAATAAACGCATATATGTATATGTATGTGCTGGGAACCCTAGGTTGGCTTCAATGGAGAAGAACATAAACATGTAATTTATGACATTGCTAATTCCATTCACCCTAAAATACTTGTTTAGTGAATAGGTTTGCGCGTTCGTTTGTCCCGTTGTCCCGTTTGCCAAAGTCCCGTTTGCCAAAGTGTGTGGACCACGCCCACTCATTTTGGCATTTTTATTTTTAATACCATTCTTGGAAGTGGAATAGCTGGTGAAATGAAATTTGGACACTTTGTAAAAGATAGTTCTGATCAAAAAACGCTTTGACTCCTTAATTATTCAGCGCTTTAAGTATAATGTATTTGAGCTAATTACGCGATAAGAACAAAAAAAAAAAAAAGAGAACAAAAAAAAAAAAACCTGCATTTAGGTTTTGTGTTTATCAATTAAGAAAATATTCAGTGTAGTTGCCGATTGTTATACATTACATATGTTGTTAAAAAAATGTATTTAGGAACGCAACAACGTCACTGAATCCTCGAGTCTCTTCACCAAATGCGGATTCTTTTTGGTATTTAAAGCCCTGAGGAACCACTTTAAATTTAAGTAATTTGAAAATAAAAACTGTTTCCATGGAGCTAGAGACATTGGCTATATATATAGCAAAATGCAACTAAATTGATCGTGTGGTTTTCTTAGGGTTTGCATCGAATGTTGAAAAGACGTATGATTTTTCTGCGGTTTGCCATAGGAACCAATGAGTAAAAGTTTGGTTGCATTTTGGCCAGACTTAATATAAACCCAGGACCACGAAACTTCTCTTGGAGGTTGAGGGCAACGTATTAAAACGTGACAAAAAAGTGCAAAGGGATTGAGTGATTAGTTTTCGTTGTATAAAAAAAGATCGCTTTGGTCCATTGAGTTACAGGCGCCGGCGCAGCGGCGGCCGATAGATGGCGTAAGTAGTAACGGCGCTCGCCTGTCCGAGAATCTTGGGGTTGTCCTTCGCAAAACCTTGCTTAAAGGCACTTCATAGTTCAAATCCGAGGCCCTTTTTGGGATGTGGTGCAGTATACTATAGCTTTTAAACCAACCTAAGTAATGCTAGATATTTCACTAACGTGTGCTGCAGAAAAACAAAGAAAAGGTGGACAAAAAATGACACACGGAGGTAAGTGTAGGACAACACTGGGAAACAGGGCGGCGCCTTGTAATGAGAACGATGACGAGTCTGATCACCTAAACAGACCACAGAGAGTAAACAATTGCGACTTAGTAGTGAGGCCAGCGAGTAAGCATAGGTAGATCGTTTCAGAAACCAAGAATCCAATATGCACTGTGATCACCGCGACACATACGTTTTAGTTCTCAGGTCTAATATTGTATACGTCAACGGGTTGAATCTTTGAGCAAACTATTCTGATTCGCAGACTCAGTGGTCCGAGGGAAAGTGTAAAATCAGGGACTGGACTCCCCCAAAAAGATAGTTTTTTTTTTTATTAACGACGAAAATGGGAGAGACAGGTAAAAGGTATATCGGATATTTCTGCGTAGTTATAGAAGCTCTGTTTATATTAAACATGGAAGCTTATTTAGACAAAACAAAGGTTAAAAAAAAAACAAATATATATTAATTATTTATTAAATATTATTAGTTACTTATTTTTTATTTAATATTCTTCTTATTATTATTAGTATTATTAGTTTTTGCTTAAGGAGCATGCAATTTGCTAGAAAGTCGTAAAAAAAGCTTATAGAAAGATTTTGGGGAAGTAATATTTAAACGTCTCTGACTGAGCGAAACCTGCATCGGCATAATAAAAGTTTGTCAGGCAGCACAAAAGAAGAGAGGTAGAGCGTGTGATGAACGGAAATAAACGCCATCTCAGAACCTCCGCGGAGCTCTGCGAGAGTCGTGAGTGGGAGTGCAGCGCTCTAAAAAAGGGGTTCCTTACTCAACACCACTCTTAATTACTGATTTTTTTGGAAAATACGATAAGTTCGATCAAACGCTACATAACGCGACAAGTTATTTGCTTTGAAGAGTTGCGTGCCAAGGTCGAGATTTGGCCTTCGGACTCATTACCATTGTTCGAGCACGACTGAAATAAATTTAGCACATCAGCCACGCCAATTCCTTAGCTAGGTTCTAATTTATGGGGAAAGGAAGTTGTTAAAACAATGTTACCCGTACAAGGAAGCCCAAAGCACATACCTAAAGATTGCAGCAAAGTTGTCTCCCTCTCAACGCCGCTGAGCTTGGTTCTCAAGCCAAGCCAACATCTACCGTACAACGCTAGGTCCGCGAGCCATTTAGGTCACCGCCGCCGGCGGCCTAACGCATTTGCGACGGTCCGACCACGGACATGTACTCGCGGTTCCCAGGACCGAGTCACGGCACCGCGGCAGGGCAGCGAGCGTGCAGCTCCGAGTCTACGAAGCGCTTCCTCAGCCCGGGCAACTCCACTCCCAGAAGCAGCGCCTCCCCCGTCTTCCCATTAAGCCGACTCCCAGGAGTGTAATCTGCGAGAGGCAACATTATTTTTGCCCAAGGTATCGCACTCCTCTTTTCGTTTGTTCTCTCACCCTACTCCCGTTTCCTTCTGTTCCTCTTTCTCTCCTTCGCTTCACGAAAAGATGGCGTTTCCCTGTTTTTGTTCTTCCGCCTTTCATTATCTCGCGGCCGGCCTCCTTCTCATGTCCGGCACCGTGCTCAGAGAAACGAAGGTTGGGATTTAATGACTGCAAAATGAGCCCTTAAGACGGAACGCGGTAACACGTAGACGCAGGGGGAACAGGGCGCTGAAAGACCCTAGATTTCTCGACCCGAGCTTCCACTACTGTCTGCCGCTATTCTATTCACCCAGTTTCTTTATTTTTTCAGTTTTTTTCTTTTCTAGCTCAAACGTAACGCAGAGGACGGCTGCAGAGGAAGAGGTGGCCGATAATTACTGGGGAGCGCCTGGCTATTTGTTTCAATCAGGGCCGTTCCGCTGGCTTACCTCGGCGAAATTGGCCAAGCGCGCGAACGAACGGAGAGGAGTGAGCGGTGCGCGGCCGGGCGGAAGGTGCGAGCCCCGGGTTTTAAGAAAGTCGGACGTAAATAAAGAAAACACAAAACAGGCGGCTGTTTCATTACTGAAACACCGCGGCGGCGTCAGCAGCGGCGGCGAGGGTCTTTTATGTTAAGGCACGAACTCCAACGCTTCTTCCGTTTCTCCACCGTGGAGCGTTTAAACGAGAATAGGCGCGCGACGATGCAAAGAACGGCGTCTCAAATGTTTTGAGCAGGTGAATACAAGAATTCCTAAATTTCCGAGTGCACGCCAAGGCGAACTTGGGGAGCAGACTGCTAATGATTTAACCGTGGCTAATTTCTGCTATGCAGGTGGTAATTTTTTTATATCTGCCGGTAAAGCACTCTCAGCGCTTTTGGCAGTAATCTTTTATTAGGTAGGACATTGGGAATGATGTATTTGGGCATGTAGCATTTAGAACTGGTTTTATTAACAAGTGTGTTTGAAGCAACCACATATGCTCATGAGTCTGTCTCCAGGCCTAGCTGCGTGGGCACGTCGCGAAGCGCGCGGCGGACAAGGATATTCATTTGTTCTTCTTGCTAATGCAAGAAGAACAAATCTTGCCCATCTTGGCAATGTAAGAAATAGCGGTCTTCATTCATGCAATTGCGACGTAAATCGGCCTTCACCTCGAATAAAATTGTCGTCTTTTTGTGTCCACTTTAAGTCCGTTGAGTGGATCTGATATGGACGCACTTGTCGCCTGCTTGATATAAAAAAAAAATTTATTGACAAATTCAAGATTGTTGAGTTACTAAACATCTAACAATCGATGACTTCGCAGTCGATGCTACTTCAAACCATCTGCGGCGGCGTCGGGGGACGCGCGCCACTATCTTTCTTCGTAATGAACATGGCTTGTCATTCGCACCAACATTCAGATACATAATGTTCCGTGTTATGGTTCCAGAACTTATGTATGAGAAAAAGCACGACATTGCAAGAGAAAAAAAAAGTTACGGTGTCATTCGCTGAAACGATTTGAGACACGCTTCCGAAAAGTAAGCACTCACAGTTCAAAAAATTTATCCCGCGGTGACGGCCGTGCAGAGCTGGACAGGCGCATTTGCAATTCTCGAAAAAAGAAAAGAAAAAGAGAGCAAGTTCTACAGGCTGCGCATGAGATGAGAGATGTACACGCCGGGTGTGCGTCAATAAGTACGAAGAAGTCCGCGCCACACAAAATCGATTCTTTAAATTCTTGAACAGGTTGCGCTCGAGTCTCCGACGCAATGAAGAGATGAAAATAAACAGAAACAAACGCTGGAAATTCGCCTTTCAGTTCCTGCTAAAACAAAATTAGAAAATAATCCTTTCCATACTTTTTTGGGGCGGCCAGAAGCGGCACTCGCGCTATAGTTTTGTGAATAATGCGTTCTCTAAGTGAAGAATAGAAATATCACGCTAAAAAGCCAAACCTGCAGACCAATGAAAAAAATAAAGAGCTCCTCGCTTAGGTTTTTATGCACCATAAGAACACATTGACTGGGAGCTCAGTCAATGTGTTGACGCACATTGACTGAGCTCCCAGTGCCACTTGTGACCATCGAGACTAGTAGCATGCGTAAACAATATTCTTTATTGTCATATTTTGAACAAACACATTTCTATGTATTCTCAGTTTTTTTCACTATTGGAATAGTTCTTATGGTGCCATTTGATTTCCCATTTATTTCTTAGACTTTTTTAAACTGGATTGCTCATTTTAGCTTATTTCGGTTCTTGTGGGAGAAAGAATGCGATATTTTCTGTAGTCTATGTTTTATCGCGCATTAAGACATAAGGCTTCCTTTTATATATAATGACCGGCAATTTCGGTGCATGGAATTGCCGGTCATTATATTCCCTTATGAAGATTCGATTTCCTGACACAAATATTCATACACACCACATTCCTTAGCCAAAAAATTTAGAACTTCTGACTTTCTCCAAGGTATTCTTTTTCTTTTCAGTTATACCCACGCCTTCGGCCCCCCGCCACCTTGCCCGTTGTGTCATATATATATATATATCAGTGTGTCGAACCGAAAAAAATACGGGTTCGGTTACGGTTCAGGTTCAGGTAAATTTATTTTGTTCCGGTTCAGTTCCGGTTCGATTAATTCGATCCGCGAACCGGTTCGGGGCGCTGAACCGGTTCGCGAACCGGTTCGGAAATTATAAATGACAAATTGCAACATCAAAATAACTTACAAATAAAACATCTGAAATCAGCACATACGAAACGGGATGTATCGTAGAGTAAGGCTCAGGGATTTCTACCAGTAATGGTTTCTTTACGTGCACTCAAAGATTACCTCACCGACGTTTACGCATTCGGACTTCATCTAATTGGGTCCGACGCAGTAGCTGTAAAATCCGCGACCTCCTTACAAGTAGAACTCGCTAACTATCCCGCCACCTCGGCGTGTAAGCAATTGAAGGAACAGTGGGGAGAAAATACAGCTTTCTTTATTTGAACTAGCCTTCGGTAACTCAAATTAGACCCTTAAAGAAGTTTTCATTAAACAAGATACGGAATATGAAAAACATTTCACCGAACGCAACGCCACAAGGACGAAATAGGATAAATATTAAAATAGAAGAGTTCGTTGTCTCACAAATATGTTAGCTTCTAAGTGCCTATACGAAACCGGATGCATTATTATCAAACTCCACAGTCTTTTCTTTTCCCATTCCGATGGAAGCAAGCTTCAAGAACTCTCGTGTTCTAGAAACGTGTTATGAAATGAGCACACAGCAGCATTTAGGATTTACGAGATTGTAGGAAAATAAAATCCCGTGACGCGTTTTTTTTTTTTTTTTTTTGCACAGTCTTCCAATTCTTTTTTTTCCGTGCAAGCCGCGACCAGCGCAATACTGGTTGCTATGTCAAGATTCATGGATGCAGCGTTTGTCAAGATTCATGGATGCAGCGTTTATATTCCTAAGACTGAGTGGAGAAGAAAAATATGTAAGCGAGGTGTGTGTCAGTTGACGGCAATTAAAAAATAAATGGCATTGATAGCACATTCATTGTCAACAGCGCGTGGCAGAACCGTTTTGACATGAGCCGATAACCGTTATTTTTTTTTCCGGTTCAGTTCCGGTTCGGGTTCATCGCGGTAACAGTATAACGGTTCGGGTTCGGGTTCAGTTCCGGAAAAAACACCGGTTCGGTTCGGTTCCGGTTCGACACCCTGATATATATATAGAAGCCGAGTCTCTCGGCTCCTGACGAAGCCGAGTCTCATGGCGAAACTGTCGATGAAACTTCGCTGTTTGTTGTTTCTCACCGTGAGTTTTCCACTCCGTTATATAAACGCCTTTGGCCCCTTGGCTCCTAATGCCAGCATGCCCACTATACACACACACACACACACACACACACACACACACACACACACACACACACACACACACACACACACATACACACACACATACACAGATATATATATTATTTACAGCGTACGCCGGTATCCTTGACTTTTTTGAGACGAAACTCTTATAATACCAAATGGTGTGGCACTCATTTAATGTTTCTTATGTGTTACAAAAGGCTAACCTTTGTAACATTGAAGGGCTTGCCGCGCAGTTAATTAATACTTTCCCGACTGGGTCCCGGCAAAATTTCTGCCCTAAAAAAGCGACAATATCTTGATATTGTATGAACACAGGGGTTAGTCCATGAACTTCTTGTCTACCTGAAAATAATACTGCGCGCACTCCATTATTATTTCGCTACCGGGGTTTGGCAATTACTCAAATGTTTGAGCATGACTGACCCTTTAGGTCCTCCCTCCTTATTAATAAAATATTACTACTTCTTCACGCTTGCTATCCTATAACAGGAATAAATTGTTTAAAAGAAAAAAAAATACGGACCCCCCCTTCCCCCTTTTTTGTACCACTGCTACACTGCCACCTGTCTGATTTTAGCGCATCAAACATTCGACGAAGACACAGACTCCACACGTTTTTCGAAGCACGCTGCTTTCACGCTCCAAAACAAATGCGAGTGACAAAAAGAGACAAAGAGTTGGAGGGCGCGTCGAGAACGTCGGCGACAGGGAAGGAGAGTCGCAAACTTTTTCGCGGCTACCGCGCATGCGCGTAAAAGTGACCCTAACGACCGGAACCCGCCGTGAGGCTCCCGTTGCTCTTCATCCGCGCGGGCGAGGGAAGCGATAATTAAGTTAAGGCGCACTCAAGAAGGGCCTCGCACGTGACGACGGTGGAGTCTCCGAGGCGGGCACCGAGACACCGCAGGCACGGAACCGATGCCTCACTTTGTCCACCCCGGAGCTGACAGTACATCTAGGAACAACGCGCCCGTTGGGCCAATTAACCGCGTCAGACTTTATCACCTGACCACGCTCTCTTCGAGTGGTTATGGTCGTAAGTGTGGTCTCTTGGCGAAGGACGTACGTATGACTGATTTAAGTAGGACATATATTTCAGCGTAGTGCTAGCTTAGTAGTGAACGGAGTGCAAAGGGGTACGGCAGGACACAGGAGGTTGTCGTCCCTCGGGACACTTTCGTGGTGGACGAATCGCTTCACTCAAAATTTCCGCTTCACCATGGGCTGCAGCGGACTTAGGTCGCTAGGTCACGTGATACGATGTCAACGTTGGATTGGCGGTGGTTGGTGCGCGGCGTCAGCTTAGCTGACAGTACGGCGGAAGCAACCTGCTCGTTTTAGCCATCGTACGTCTACCTTTTCCCGCGTGATCCTGCCCAGACTCACGCACACCCAGCGGTGTCAGGTGATGAAAAGGAAGCGGTGGATTGGTTCACCCCTCTGTGAAGTTAGGGTGAGCGGAGTCTAGTGGGTTTCGAGTGGGGCGACTGGAACGACCGCTTCAAGTAGGATGCCGTTCTACTTGAAAGTGCATTGACGCCTTTGTTCTGCTTCGTTTCGGTTTCTTCGATGTTGGCGTTTTTGCGGAGGTGTACCTGATTTTTCTTAATTACTCGCAGCGCGACATTTTCTAGGGTTCATGCGCTTCGTGCGAGAAGAGCTGCGAACAGAATATAATATTTCCCCCGTGCAAAGAGGGTTTTTTTCTCTTTTGCTGAACTCGTACAGTTATAATAATACAGCAAGAGTCCTGGCGCCGAGACAGAAAGTCTGCTGCAACCTCCGGATGTTTTTGTTTGCACGTAGGACGCCTGGCCTTTTTTCAAAGACGCGGAGCCTTTTGACGAAGGTTTATCATCTTCCCCGGAATAGATTGTCGCTCACGTAATGCTTTCGTTTTCGTTTAGTTTCTATTAAATATTTATTCGTGCGGAAATAGCGAAACGTTTACTAAGCTTCTCAAATATCTACTTAACAGCAAGCACGGTACACCGTTCACCGTGCATTGTTTTCACTTCAGAAGACTACCGCTAAAGTACCCTCTCGAAAAATCAATTTTATATTGTCTTATATAAAAAGAAAGAAAACAACAACTTCTGAGTAATTCCATAATGTTTTCCTAATCAATCGCATCGCTTAAAGTACAATGGCATATCAGAATGCTTTCTCTAGCTTTCAGGATCGTCGCGGCTATCACATTGAAGCTTGTTCTGCGTTTTGTATTCTACAGAAACAATCACCCCAAGCTTTAAAGAAACTAATATAAAAAATAAAGGAAACGTATATGTCGACTCGACAAAACTTTGACTTAAGGAATCATTTGTGCGGAGTGGTGTCAGTCATTTAATGTTTTATTATTCACATTTTAGTTAACTCGCGTTTCAAAGCACGCTCAAGGTTTATATTGCCTCACATAACAAATTAGAATTCGTTTCTTACGCTTTGGAAACTGACATAGCTGTCGTGCGCAAACAATGTCCAGTGCCATGTGCTGCAACACAATTTCACCTTTGGTATAGACCAGAGTTCACCAAACCACGACCCGCGGGCCAAATGCAACCCGCGGCCCGAATTAGGCCTACGGGTTCCAGTGAAGCCCGGCCCGCTGCCCGCTTCCAGCAGATCTGCTGCTACCGGCGTAAAAAGAATAAACTTCCTTCCTGTCCGTTGTCCTGTATCACGTGTAAGTTTGATTGGTGTACCGTGTCGCATCTACTCCATCTTGTCAGCAGCAGTTCTATCGTGATCATCAGTCTTCTGCTCTGTTGTATGTGCTAAAGTTCTTATGCACTTTCATTTATGCCTGGTGAGTTTTCTGGGTTCCAATTATTGTGAAATCTCGTTATTAGGTAAACATCAGACTTATAAATAAAAGTTCGTATTTTTCATATCTTATATGGTTCCCTTTTAATATTTACACTAACTTTCTACGTTGTATTTAAATGCTCATCGGTAGGATCATTTATTTAGTTTATTTTCATTTATATTTAATTATTGTCATTTGCCCCTCGGGCCCCTTATTTCAACGACCAGCAAGGGCACGAACGCGTTTTACTTGAGCATTTTTCATCTGTCACAGATCCCCCCCCCACCCTGCGCACCCCCCCCCCCCTCCCCCCTCCCAAGTCCCATTCCGTCGAGTCGGCGCTCATTAAGCCAACGCAGCGCAGTGACGGACGACCGCAGATCGCCCTATTCAGGCTCGCCATTGGCTGACGTCCGCGACAAGTTCTGCAAAGCCAGGCGCCCGGCCGTTTCCTCTCGAAACGCCGGCGACGCCGCGGACCCGGGATCCGAACACGAGAAACACTACCTCGTTCACATCCAAGCCGATAATGCGGTGGAAGGTAGGCGTTCGTTAGACGCGTCACACGTCTATCTCTGGCTTCACGAGCCCACACCTTCCCATAGACAGGCGCCACGTTCGGGGTCAGGTGATGAAAGGGAGGCAGGCCATTGGTCTGTCGAGCCCATAGCTTAGTTAGCACTGTCAGCTTAGGAATGAACGAAGGCCTAATGGCTCGTACGCCGCGAAGCTATCGTGAGAGGGAGAGGGTTGCGTCTCTAGGGTGGCATTCCCCCTTCCACTCCGCCAAGAAGCGGCGATAAACATGGCAAATTACGTGCCGATTTAATGGAAGGCTAATTGGATTTAAACGACCGCGGTCGGCCATCTTGCAAGAGGGTCCATTGCCCGGTTGGTTGGATTCGTCGTCGAGAGAACTGAGCTTCAGACTTTTGGAAATCAAATCTCCATGTCTAATATTTTCTTTCGTGGTGCCTGACGGGCGAAAAGTAATAGAAGATTCACCACCAAATTTTGCTTATAATATTTTTTTTATCATCTGTTCATTTCTGCGGAGTAAATGGATGTGGGATTCGAGAAGCCAAAATTATTTGCGTCTCCCCCCTCCCCCCCCCCCCCCCCCCACACACACCCACACAACCTCGTCGCCCCCCCCCCCCCCCCTTGCATAAGAAAATAAAAATGAATTTGATTTTAATAAGAATTTACCTTAATTTTTTATCCTTTGAATATTTTTCTCGAATGGCCCACAGGATACTAAACAATATGCTACGTACCTTCATTTTTTTGTTTTCGGGCTAAGGTTATTTATTTTATATGCTCCTTTCTTTGACTTGTACCACGTGGCCATTCTACGATCGGCTTGTGTGTTCTGTTCGTTGATCTGGAGCGAGTGAAAAAGAGTCCCCCGTCTCGAACGTTTAGTTTCGAACAGGAAGTTTGCTGCCATTATAGATAAGGCTACTTACGTGATATTGATTGTCTTTGTGACTCGTTGCAGTCAACATTTTCTACTACTAATAGTGGAACTAGCCTACCTGGAATACAACTGAAATACATTTATCTAGATCATTGCTTTCTGTTCCATTCTGGTTTTACCTGTATCCATATATTAGCACATTCACACAAAGCAGGCTTCTCCCCGTCCTCATTAGAGAATGTTGCAATAATAATAATATACTTTCAGCTCAGTCAAATATGTTTGCCTAAGTTACTCAAGGATGAGCTGAAAATAACGAAACTCCGCTTTATATAGAACGTGTCCAGCTAAATCTATACAACAAAGGCTCCCATTTTTTATATTTTTTTATGATAAGTCTTACTGAACTCTGTGTCAGGATTTGCACATTTTAGTTGAGGATTTATGCTTCCGGCCATTGTACCTAATAAATATTCCGATGGACTTAACACAGGGACGATAATAGGTATTGTAGTTATGATAAAACATGTCTGCCTGGCGCCATTTGCTGACCACGGACGAAGTCAAACGACCGACGCTCAATAAACGGCGGCTGTGGTCATCCCTCTCTCTGCCGGTTTGGACAAAGGAAGAGGCGGGTGACAAGAAAGAGAAGAGAGCTCAAGCTGAACCTTAGCATGGGCAGTGAACACGATTGATGTGATGATTCAAGCCCTGAACAATAACAATGATGAGCATGTCTTTTTCTAGTTAGTGAACATTTTGTTTTAAATATTGACTCCACTCCCCTATTCTTGATTCATTAAAAAAACAATCTCTTGTAATAAACTTCCAATTTGGTAATAGATGTCTGACCTGTCATGGACCACTCACATAACAGCTGTCATCGCCGATGCTAACCGCACTCTCGGATTTCTTCGCCGCAACCTCAGACAAGCTACATCCCCCGTAAAACAACTAGCTTATACTACCTTGATCAGAACTAAACTAGAGTTCGCTTCTTCCATATGGTCACCGTGGCAGGCATACCTAACTAACAACCTGGAATCCGTTCAAAGCAGAGCCTTCCGTTTTATTTATTCCGACTATTCCCCTTACGCAAGCATATCAGGATTTCACCAATTAACTAACCTTGACGCTCTTTCTCACCGCCTCAGGGTGTCTCGTCTTTCTCTTCTTCATCGGATCTTTTATTACACCAGTCATCTCAGACAAACTTTGTTGTCACCTCCTTACCGCATTTTCCCTTGTCTCGACCATTCTTGTAAACTCCGTCTGATTTCATAGTCAACCGTCACTCACCAAATGTCGACTTTGCCATTGGCCATTGACGGCTGGAACTCACTGCCTGAGACGTAATTGTTTCCTTATCTGACACTAAGAAAGTGTCTGCAGAAATTAGCGTATTTTTTCTAACCCACCACTAGATTACAGCGTGTTTTTGTAAATAAATAGTTGTATTATTTGTTTTGTTTTTAAGTGCTCACTCTCTTGTATAATGCCCCCTGGGCCTTCAAGGAATAATAAATGATGATAATGATAACATAAAGCATTCTCAACCAATCTTTGATTAGTTATTGTGTTTTATGACTTCAACAAAATCATCTCGAAATTGAGATTTCTAAAGGCAAGCAAAAATGACTCATCAAGCGCCTATGTCATATTTTAAGGATGCAACGGCACGATGTTCTCAGAAATCAGATAATTAGATATTTTTTCCTACCTCTGGCATTGTGGCTTGGGGAACGCCGCTCACTGAATACAAGATACTAAAGGTTATTCCTATTAAAACTTTAAGCTGACCTTCTGTTTCTGAAAAAAAAAAAAAGAACAAAAAAAAAGGATGTATGGGAAGGGGGTTGGATTACTGTATTGTTCCCAATTGTTCTTATGCAATATATATATATATATATATATATATATAAATGATTAAATTAAAGAAAACGTATGGGCGTAGATATAAAGCCACCTTACTATTTGAAGATGCCTAAACCGTATTCTCTTTCCAACAAGTGTCATCGGGAACTTTCATACCGGTCGTCTGCCACAATGAAACGCGCAATTCTAAAAAAAAAAATAAAAATATATAACCATGGCTAGACGCCGCAGGTAGAAAATATTTCCCCGAAATTTTCGTGTGGCTTGCAAAGTCGCCACTCAGCGGAGTGGATAAAAGCAATCTGCCTGAAAGCTTACTGCCAAGCAGGGACAGACAGCCTTTCAGCATGCGATGGAAGCGGCGGTTGGCTTCCCCGCAAGCAGACTCACCGTGCGGAGAAGGAGCATTGCGGGAACAGCTTCGCTGGAGCCGCGCGTCGGCTCTACGCCTCTTTGGGCGCATCAATTCTTTGATCTCGCGTGTATATGTATGTTCGTGAGTGCGTGTGTCAGCCTTGGCTTCTGGAGATTGGCACTCGCGTGCCTTGCGCGCGATGTTGTTTTTACGTCTTTTGTTTTAGTAAGGCGGCTTATGTTGGCAACAACTTTTCACACAGATTAATGCGCGTCGCATCCCCCCCCCCCCTTTCCCCCCTTCCCGCTGGAAAAGGCGCGTATCAGAGAAAACAATGGAAAGTAAACTAGAGCTTGAATTTACGAGAAGCTTTTATATAAAACATATCTTGGTAAAGTGAACGTTTAGATTGATCGGAGTAGAGTGAATTTCGTTTGCACATTCCTTTTCATCGAAATGCCAGACTACATTAAAGCGATGCGGCTTGCCCGTGACTATAAATTTTTATATTTAAGAATATCTTCACGTTAGCGACATTATGTTCATAGCAAAGTGCTCCACAAACAAATTTGTGAATATATCTTTGTGAAACTTGTGTAAAACTAAATAATATCAAAGTCTGAAAACCAATGTAGTCGGATCATCGATATTTGTTTTTTACAGAATCATCGATATTCAAAAATATTTACACATCTATTTTATAAAATTATGATCGATGCAACACGCTTCTGGTTCGACATTAGTTTAGGGAATAAAGAGGTCAAGATAAAACTTTAACCGATGAAAAAAGAAATGGAGCCGAGCGTCTTTTTGATAAGTTCAAGCCTGTGCGCTCCGATGGAGTGTCGAAGCTCTGATTGCTCCAATCACTAAGGCGATAGGCGGATCACTGATTGGGTAAAAACGCAGCACCAGAATATCAACCGCTTCAAATTAAATCTTCAAAACGTCGAAATAAACTCTCAGTGTGTTAACATTACCGCTGTTCGAGCAGTACGTGTAACGTACTCTCTAGGTGGTGGGCAACTAAAATGCGAGCTGTGTGTACGAAGTTCTACATGTTAAAGTTTCCACTTACAATCGCACCTTGGAATACCGATATTTTCTGCATCTTTTATTGTATGAGCTTGACTTTTCACGCGCTCCACCGAACGAAGGAAGCCGATGTGCTCGTTTTTTTTTTTGTTTTTTTTTGTTTTGTTTTGTTTTTTGTTTAATGAGTACGTATTATGCATCTTACATACGTTTTTGATACTGAATACCAAGTTTCACCTACATAGAGGTTTTAGACGTCGGCGCTTTATCGTTCCGTTTAAATCATCATGCACTTCAATGAGGAGGCACTCAGCCCCGCGTTATTCTTGCTGAACCGCCATCAGTGCGGGCGCTTCTTTTGCCTGACTGCACTGTATACACTTTTTTCTTGAATATGGTAGCTACCCTAAACAACACGAAATGAACCGACGACGTAAACGCAAAATATTAGTGCCGAGCAAAAACGAGTAGGTCGTGTTTGATGGCTGTCTTTATAACACTCGCCTGCAATTTGTGTATAATCTAATAAGTGGGAGTGCGATTCTCTACGGCTAACGTCTATTTTACCGATTGCTGCCGCATATACACGGCGCATTAAAATGATGGATTGCATTACCAAATTTTAGTTAACTAATTTATTTTATGCTATAGGACAAAATGATCCACGGGCGGCTCTTTTAATGAAACAATTAAAATTAGGTTTGCCAAGTCAGTAGACTTGACACTGTTAGTGGTGTGCCTAGGGATACTTTCAAACTGAAGTCGTTAAAACGAGAGTAAGATTATGCAGAAGCTCGTTTTCAAAATTTTGAGCAGGTGTAATATATTCTGCGCACTGCTCCAAACAACTTCAATTACGCGGTTCTGTGTGACTGTGCATCTTGCAACTGGAAGAGCTGAAAATACGTTTGGGCTTTGTGCTGTAATTGGAAATGCGATCGCCGCCTTTTTGTTCATCTTAAGTCATCATGGGGCGGCGTTTCCCCGCGTGCCGGTTCCAATGCGTCCTTCGAGCAATATCGAGTTGTGCGACCCGTTTTGGTGAATGTAAATTGTACGGGAATTGGTGCCCCAGTGTGTTTGGACACCGCAGCTTAGAGAACGCGGAGCAAATATTTTTGCTCCAGAACCCAGAAAATCTAAGCTCAATCCCCCCCCCCCCCCGACTACCTGTGTGGTCGCCTATCACTACTTCCTGATGCACGTTAAGAAACCCAGGTTAGCACTTGTTGGACACAGGCTACAGTTTTAATCTAAATCGTAATGGATAGCCTCCCTACCTTAAAGGCAGATCGACATCACGCTATCCATGCACGAACGCTTACTTTGCTTTTTCTTTTCGTAACTTTTCAGTCAGATTAGCTTGAGATTTATTTCAATAGCGCGGGGCACCTAGGTTAGGAATATACATATACGTTTTAAAAAGGCCGCGGAGGTGGCATATGTGCGTCTGAATGGTGAAGGCGATTGTTTCCACCAATGAGACGCCAATTCGCCCCTTCTGTGACCTTTTAAAACGTACATGTAGATGTCGAACCTAGATGCTGTGCGCTTTTGGTTGCGGCTATTCTAATCACGGAATGACAGAATGCACTGGTTCAACGACATGTAGTCATTTGCTGATTATTATCGGCAGGCGCTGCGACTCCGAAAATGCCCCGCGAATATGCTGCGGTGTCCTTTTTTTCTGCAACGGAGCGCCGCTCGCGTGGCCCATTTGAAATGGCCACCTTGCGGTGGAAGCAATTCCGGTGGCTAGACCTCGCGAGCTAGCTCGCGGTAGCTAGACCACAGGAGTGGTCTAGCTGATTTTTCGGTCAAAATAGCTTCATGAAGATTTTCAGATTTATAATGTACAACTAATCGTTCAAACGTATTTTGCGTTACATAACCTATTTTGATTGTCACGTTACTGTCTGTTTCTGATATGTATTGGAAGTGACACACATAGCATTTCAAACTAGCCCTTAGTGTTGTGAATATAT
The DNA here is from genome assembly GCF_016920785.2 of Ixodes scapularis. NCBI lineage: Eukaryota > Metazoa > Arthropoda > Arachnida > Ixodida > Ixodidae > Ixodes > Ixodes scapularis. Next base: position 226,289,523 of record NW_024609835.1, read on the forward strand.
TCATAACAGTTTTTTTTTTGTTGTAACTTCTTTACCCCTTAATTTTGTTCGTAATCAGCCGCTCAATTTATATCTATAGGAGACAGTAAGCAAGAACAAAATAATTACACGTGTCGATTTATATTTTTACTTCGGGTTCTATGTGGCGGAACTCAACATTACTCCCCAGATGTCAGTGAAAGGCGTGCCTGTAAGAGGTAGTCCTGGATTTTCTTTGCACGCAAAGCTCATGCAAATGATTCAAGATCACGCTAGGACCGGCGTGTTTCAGAACGCGAGTGGCACCGGTGCCCACGAACAAACCTCTCGTGCCTCTGGAATACGAGAAATGAAAGAATGAAACCGATGCAACAAAGAAACCCCAATCCCGCTAAACGCCAGCATAGACATACACGTACGCGGAGGGGTTTATTAAAGCAGAGATAGGAGGGGTGAAATCTATGCAGCGCGTTTTATTTTTAATTACTGGCAGCGGTGAACGATAGAGGGCTGGCATACAAAAGAGCGGATCCCCGGGGGAGAGGTCTGCGTCGTATCAGGGGCCGCTGCGTAATTACACGACCTGGAATACGAGAAACTAACAAAGAGCGAAGGAGGCGAGCTGATAACGGCAGAATGAGAAATTACAATTTTAATTAATGGGCACATGCTCCGCCGACGATATGATGACTCAAGACTAGGGCTCACTAGGGGAGAACGGGATACATAAATTAAGAAAGAACAAACTAATCACGCCCCCTTTCTTTTTTGTGCTATGTTAGACACGAACAACCGGGTGGTTCGCGAAACGTGGACGAATTGAGCTGTTGGAGATTGCTTAGTTGATTCAGACCCGCTGAAAAACCTTGAAATGCATCTTTGCTCGGAGAAAAAAAAAATGTGTCGCAAAATTCCATATCATTCTGTTGCTACGTGGAGCGTGCTTGGTATAGCGCTAGTGGTACTAGACCACTAGCGCTAAACCAAGCGTTTAGTGGTGTTAATGGTGAGTTAGTGTAAGTTAGAGTTAGAGTTAAAGTTAGAGTTAGAGTAAAAGTTAGAGTTCGTTTGAGTTCGAGTACGAGTTAGAGGTATTTTGAGTTGGAGTTAGAGTGAGGGTTAGAGTTAGTTAGAGTTACAGTTCATCAGAGTTAGAGTTGGAGCTATAGTTAGAGTTATAGTTAGGGTTAGAGTTAAATAGAGCTAGAGTTGGGTTTAGCTAGAGCTAAAGTTTCCCCGCTAAATACAGCAAGGAAACTGAGTTACTATATAGGACATCTGACCATGTCACGTGGCGTCAATTTTCTCGATCAATATAGCAGGAAAATTTGCGGATACGCTTTTTGAGGCTTGAATTTATCTGAAAACCCAGCATACAAAAGTTCCGCGTCAAAACTAGAGTGCCAACTGTTGATTCTTACTGCTGATTAACGTTTTCTTTCGTAGTCGCTGCTTGCCGCTGTTTGAAATGTAATACCTAAACTTTACCATGAACAACCTAAACGTGGTTATCCCTACAAGTCTGCCTTCATCCCTGGCAGCACACTCCCCGACTCATACTTGGTTCAGTTTGGCGTGAGCTTGTTCCAGGCTTGAGCCAAGTTGGCTCTAGCTCGCTCCAGTCTGGCCCAAGCCTGGGCCGAGGAAGTGTCCTACTTGGGATACTGGTAGCACCACCCCCCAAATAAGCCTCGAAGACGTCGGAGAGGCATAAATCAGCCTTGAGTATTTTACACACTTGTTTCAACTTGTGCTGATGAGACCGCCAAAGTTTGTGATTTGTTCTAGATATGTTTTGTCCGCGTCTATATACTCCAGCTAAAGTCAGTGGCTTTGTTACGCCAATATATTTGCATCCGAGCGGCGGAGCAGCTGCAATAAAATGTATTTTATTATAATTATTTTTATTTTTTTGCATGATTCTAGCCTTCAAGCGGGCCCATTCAAAAAGATATCGCTATTGACTATACACGATATGATTAGTGTTTTGCGTGAGTCCAATCTGTGCTACATTTTTGTATTTTCTTTCTCTTTCCAGGTAAGACCTCGACACCGGCAGCCAAAGAAAAAAACACATCAAATCTGACTGCGAATTTGTTTGTCCGCACAAAACGCCTAACTGCCTAAGGGCTGTTAGGAACGTACCGTCTTTTGGTGAGTGAATTGTTGGATACCTATACAAAGAAAGGAAATCAACTCCCTGACTTCGCGAGAGGAAGGTGATATTTTAACTAAGTTGCAGTCCCATATCCACTTGTGCAAAGCAGGCGATTTCCGTCTGCATCACCGACACTCTACTTAGGGGCGGTTTTTAAAGCTTCCACGCTTTTTTGCCACGGCCTGACACAACCTCGAGAAAGACAGCACTTGGCCGGAATGGAGCCGGCACCAAAAAGACACCGCAAGTGCACAGTCGGTTGTGCGCCACAGACACTCTTCTTCGATGAAATGAAGATTGTTCTACGGACGCTCTTCGGCTCTTCTTATTTGTAAAATGAAAATTATTCTGCTTTTCCTTCCTGGCATAATTTTTTCTGTTCATTCAAAATGAACACGCTCGATTGTATTTCGTCTGAGATGATGTAGAATAATAAATAAAGCAGTATTGGATTTATTACTGTATGAATGTACACCAGCTTGTTGTTCACAAGCAAGAATTCACTACAGTCGTAACTGAAGCGATGTAGAGCCAATTGCAACTTCCGACAAAATTTCAGTACAGAGTCGATCTAGGTCCCACGAAGTTTTCTATCTTATGCAAGGAAATGTCGTTTGGTAGTAATGTTTCCGTCGACATACCGGAAATGAAGTAACGAATTATAAAAGTTCGGCACTCCGTAGCAAGGTACGCAGAAATTATATATGTATATGTATATATACTAAACGTTTTCCGTTCTTTATGCTACTCTACAACAATTTAAAATATTGTGATGCCTAATTTACTTTCCCAATATGCTTCAATACAAAAAAAAAAGTTTCTCATACTCATTGAAACAGGGTATTTATTACATTCTGAAATGTTTACGCCAAATTCTAAAATATATAAATAAACATAAGATATAATTTATTATATACACACATACATATCGTCGCAAATACAAACATAAACTTTAGTAATAAACCTTAAAACGAACGTTTCGTGCTGCGAACTTGTGCCGAGAAACATAAAGTAACAAAGACCGTAGATACTTTGACGGAGACGAAAAGACGACTGTCTCGAGCAGTCATGCGAAGTTTTTTTTGTAAGTGCGTGAGTATCTAGAAGTTTCCGAGCTCGAACAGGCAAGATAATTCTTGAGTTACGTGGAACATCCCAGACATGCAAACAAAAGCGAAATAAAAAGGGCATTCGCGTTCGGGCATCAAACCCCAGCCAGCGGCGTGATAGTCAAGCACTCTGCTGACACACCCCTTCTCAAGCGGAAATATAGTATAAATATAAAATTTATAAAATATATAAATGGTGCTGGAAAATGTTCACAACACTACTTTTTTTTCTTAAAGAATCGGAGTGATACTGATATCCTGGCCCTTTTATTAAGGTAATTAATAAGAGTTTTTTTAAATTTAAATTCAGCTACCTGTTACTTTATCAATTTAAAATAAAAATAGTATGACTTTTTGTTTTGGACAAAACATCTTGTAATACTGACTTCCTGCAGCCTATGAAGCATGCACATTATTCGAATTTTAATTAACAGCCATTAGTGTAGCCAGTTCACACGGGCAGCTTCAAGTGACTTGTAGACCCCCGAGTGTTTTCAAAAATGTGGCACGAGTGTCAACAGTGGGAATGCGCAGCAACAGATTGTTAGAGCGGTGTTAAGCTACCTCGAGATCTCGCCGTCCGTTGTCCTGCAACTCTGTTGTCGACCGTACGAGGTCTCCATGTGTAGGCCTCTGAGCAATCTGTCAATAAGCCAGCACGCCTTTGCCTTTTGTCATGGACCCTATATGTAAGTCAAAACTAATTCGTTAGTTTAAATGAAATCTTATTTAGGTTTTCATCACGGGTACTATGGGAGCCAGCTGAACCTTTTGTGCCTATAAAAAATGCGAGAAGAATAAAAGGTGTGAGACTAAACATCTTTTCTACGCGACGCAATAAATATAATTGAATAAGTTTCGTATAACAATGCATTTACAGTCAAACTAGCAATGAACTACTCCACCCTTCAGGTATCTTTTTCAATGGCAAGGCTCATTTTTTAGCTAAGCTCTCGTCAGGGTTCTAAGCACCAGGCCGCTCTTTCACTCATTCATATGCACGTTGAACAAAACAATGATTGAGGTTCTGCAAATTTTGCGAACCAAGATGAAGTCTCTAAAACAACAGAGGCCGCATACTATGTAGAGATTATTATTTTTTGTCTTGCTGTAAACTCTCGCAGGGAGCATATATTGTATTTCATGAGACGCGATGAGGAAAGAGCACTTCGTGTTAGTGGTGACCAAAAACTTTGGTAAAAGCAACAACTGAATAAAATCGAAGTACAAAACAAAAACGAATGATAAGGAAACTGAAAAAAAAAAAAAAAAACGGATGACTACGAAGCAGCTGCCTGGACTATCAGTGTTCTTTATAAGACGCACCGCGTACATGACTGAGAGAATGAACAGCATTCGCGTTCCCCACTTCGAAAACAGGGGCCTGCGGGCAGCGTCATGGTGAGTTTGTCCTTTCCAGCGCAGAGTACCATTTGCTGCATCCGGACTCTCTGATTCGCACGACATTTTCTCCACGAATCCACTCGAGCTTCTTCGCGGGAAGAAGGCTACGCCACGAGAGTGAAAATGAAAGCAAACAGGGAAAGGAAACAAATTGAGTCGTCGATCCGTTTACTCTCAACTGTTCTGCCGGCAAGCAAACTGAATCCTCTTTATTCTGCTCGTGGATCCATAGAGGTAGCGCGCGATGTATGCTCCTATTCATCGTTTATTAATTTTTTTCTCGAATAGCTTTATTTTTCTATTTATTTTTGATGCAGGAAAGCGACGTAGAGGCACATCATCATACGGACGTAATTTTTCGCGTGTTAAGCACGAGAACACCGGGTGGTGCTTCGAGTCGGACGTCGCGAACGGTTCCCTCGCATTCGCTCTGGCCCGCTTTCGTTTTAGAACCACCTGTTTTTTTATATATATCTTGAATATTTTGGTGGGTTTACTAACATTCGTGATGGAAGACTGCGCGAGCGACGGCTGCGGGATAAAGGGAGAGAAAAGAAAACAGAAGGAGCACGGAGACAGGCATTACTTTCCATCGAGCTCATTTCGACGGGAACGTCTCTCTGTAAATCAATTTTAAGCGTTGGCTGTTTTCTGCGCCTCCTTCAGAACGCCTCGTTTTCTGCTCCTTCCGCTCGCATGTGTATCGTACGCATTTTTTTTTTCTTGTATTTAAGTCCAAATTCTGTTTTCAATTTGTTTACTTTGCGCCTCTTACTTTGAGGCCCTTTCCACGCAATGGCTTCGTCCCAGAATTGGATTCTAGCATGGAAGGAATAGTGTCGTTCGTAAAACAGAAAGTTGAAGAACGAAAATTTAATGAAGGAAGACGGCATAAAAGTATTAGGATCGCTTTGAAAGTTTTGTGGGGGAGGAGACGGGCTTACGAGCGGGGAAAGCCGCGGGGATTGAAGAGTGCACGGGAATGCTGGGGGCACAGGATTCGGTTTCTAGTTAAGGGAGAGCCGCTCTAATGCTCCGCAACCCCTCCCTGTAAGTGGCAGTCATAGTGCCTGCGCGGCGCTCTCGGTCGACTTCAAGCTGAGGTTCATTTTGTTTATATTTTAGTCTTATCTTGCGCGCCAATCGATCAAAAGAAAAAAAAAAAAAAAGATCCCGGTTAAAATAATACCGCCTTCAGGCTTTCATAACTAAAAAAAAGAATCGACGAGGGCAAACTTGTAGCTCTGTTCACGATAGCTTGTAATCAAGTTTAAATCCTTTGATTGGAGACACCATAAAGTAATGTATATCTGTTTCTCTTTAAAAAAAATGCTAGTGTAGATTGGTTTGCTTGTACTTCTAGATGCGCTAACCAAACTTGTAGTTGTGAGGCGTACTGCCGTGGGGTATAAACCGACCGACAGACGAGCCTATGGCCGTATGGACAGATTTCTGAGTCTGGTGTATTCTCTCATAAAACATTCCGTACTTTAGTGTAGGAACCCTTTCACTATACCAAAGCACCTCTTTCATGCAGTGTTTGGTTCATACCTAAGAGGGAGAAAGGAGGAAGCAGGTAGCAGGTATCCAGCTGCTCTTCGCGCCCAAATCACTCCGACGAAATGTGAGGTCTTGAGCATATAATTATCTTTCAGGCTGAACAAAACAAACATTTTTCGTTTCAATTTTAATAGCTGCTTCACGCAGCGTACACCATTTATTTCTATAATTGTTCAATACACTCGAGTCCCTGGGGGCGTTCAGGAGCTCTGGATAAAAGATGTTAAACATGCACGAACGAAAAGTACATGAATAAAATGAAAACGAAACAGATTGAGAAAGAGCGGGTTCAGGAAGGTGCTCAGTTATGGCGGGCTTGAAGGATGAGGCGTCTTCAGGGAATGCGATGAAGGGGAATGGCCGCTCCACTCTGAGCTGGTCTTGGTTAAGAAGGGATCAAAAGCACAATTTGTGCCGCAAAATGGAAGCGCAAATTTATACGGGAGATCGATGCGCGATGAAAGATTTGAAGACTGTCGAAGAATTTCACGTTGCGACGATAAGTTATGAAAAAAGAAGAAAAAGTTAAAGGAGCGAGATATTTCTCAGAAATTGTATTTCAGGACGCTCAAGATTAGATTTCATCGATGTAACGCTGGCGAGACGGAGATAGTTAGAAAGACTGAAGCGCGCTGATCGGTTCTGAACGAATTTTATCGCGTCGATGAGAGTACGATGAGCTAGGTTGCATATCTCCGATGCGTACTCGAGCTTCGAACAAATGAGTGTTCGGTGTAATATAACTTTTAGAGACAAAAGGGCTTGAGAACAACATTAACGTATGTAGACGATGGTGCTGTTAGCGCTGTTTATGACGTAGGTGACGTGAGTATGCCAGGGCAATTTATTAGATATGTGAGCTTCGACATATTTTTACGAAATAAGGCGTCTACAAATAGAAAGCTCACACTTTCACCTAATGCGTACTGAGAAGCTAGTTTTACTGTATGAATTATTAAGGCGCAGGAGGTTTTCTGTATAAACTCAAATAAAAAAAAATATCTTGCTAAAACCTAGTTTGGCCGCCTTCTCAGAGGACCAAGTCAGCTATGCTATTAATTTGTATGACCATTTCCCTATAAGCTCAGCGAGCAGACATATATTGCGTCGTTTGCTCGGGAGATGTCTCCAAAAATAATACCGCCGCTAACCCGGTCACCTTCGAACGCGCGCCCGATAAAGATTTGACAATTTTGTTGCTCTCTTGTTTTACGGGACGCCATGAAATTTCACACGGTAAATCAGACCGGTTTCTTTCCGCATTCGTGAAAATTTAGAACATCCTATGTGCAGGCGGCGATTTTTTCCGGCTCCATTTACAGAAGAAGCTCCGCTGGCGCACGATATGTATAGTAAGAAAAGCAACGGAGCTAAAACACTACCCTGAGGGACGCCAAACTTCATAGAATATTGGACGCACACCTTAGCTGTTACAGACTAGATGTGGTTAGTAAAGAAAGCACGCAATCCATTTCAAGACGATCAGGCTAATATGTAAGGTGATGATTTAAACAAGCTGTAATTTATATGGTAACTTGAACGCTTTCGCGAAGCCGAGGAAGGTGCAGTCGAAGAATGATCCATTACCTAGGCCTGAGGTTGGGAGCAAATGAAAGGCAGTTCCGTTTAATGGAAATGGTGTCTACGAAAGCGTGCTGAAATGAACTAAAATATAAATTAGTTTCGAGAAATGATGCGAGGTTCGAATATATGACATGAAAATAACATTATAGCATTACCGAATATTCCAGACTCTTTAGCACCTTTATAATCGCCAGTATCCCTTCTCATGCGGTACGTATAAATTTGAATTTATACGTACCGACGCGGTTCTCGGGAACCAAAATAAATATTATTATTATTATTATTAATAATAATATTATTATTATTATTAATATTATTACTATAAATTTCGGGCACTAATTGAATGACGTGCTGTGAGAATCGACCTACTAGGAACGCTTAGAAGCGCTCCATCAAATGTTTGTGACCCTTGTATTTCATCCAGAGCCATCAAGCTATCAGTGTCACAACATGCAGACGGGGCATTCCTTTTTTTAAATGCTCGTAACGATTCCTTCATAGTGGTCCGCTTAAAGTCCTCGCAATGGGGGCAACATTGCTGGGATGCGCAAAGGCGCCCGTAAAACAATAATATTCAATTAAATACAATTCAGTTAACGTACGTCGCGAAACAACGGCGGGAAAACAAAAGAAGAAAAAAGAGTAGGTTTTCATTTTGACTGGTCATCGCAATGTACACCGAAAATTCAAAACAAAATCAGCAAAAAGAAAATATTCCGTCACGCACATTTCAAATAGAAGTGCCTGCAAGTCCCGAAAGTGCCCAAAGCACACGCCGCACGCCGCACGGAAACGATCGTAAATCACGCTCACACTCGTTGATTTTGAACGGCGCCTCTCTTATTTCCGATCTCGCGCGACTTTTTTTTTGGGGGCGCTCCGTTTGTTTCTTCGCGCTTCTATTTTGTGCTAAAAATTGTTCTCCATCTCTTCCCCCGGCGAGAAATTTGAGACATTTCTCCCGAACGATCGCTACCTTTTCCCGTCAACGTACTGTCGCCGCCGCGAAGAACAAGAATGAACTGCACGGTCGACATCGTCGCGCAGTTCTCGAGTTCGCTAACGACCAAACGGGGAGAGAAAACTTCTCGACCGAAGGGCGCGAGTGGGCGGGAGGACAAACAAACAAACAAAAAACGCCCGCGCTCAACAAACAACTCGAAGGGAGCCCCACACCGCGCGACGGACGGAGAGGTAAGTGTAGGGAAGCCTGCCTCCGACGGAAACGGAACTGCGGAGGCATCCAGAGGACACGGAGAATCCGTCTCTTCTTCCCCCTTCTTCCCGATCAGGGGTTCTTCCCTATACTTCGTCCACCCGAAAGCTGACAGTGCGGTTAAAGCTACAGGCTGTTTCGAGCAGTCAATACGTGTATCTGTCGTCACGTGATCGTGCTTTCTCCATACCCACGTGCCGATAACGAGGTCAGGGGATGAAAGGGAAGCGGCTAGTTGGTTCTGCGAGCGCGTTGCCCCCGACGCACTGTCAGCTTAGGGGCAAGTGGAGCAGAGTCTCCCGCCTACTGAAGGCTTCCTTTTCTTGCCTCGTTTTCTTTCACATCGCTCTGTTTCTCCGGGTCCCTTTCATTCGCTTTCCTCGTCTTTTCGCGCGTATCCTTGGGGAACGCGTTTCCCTCTTCCGCGACGCGCTGCCAATGCCGGAAAATCGAGTTAGGTCCTTTCTGCATCGCTCACATTCTCAATCACCTGAGTCGACGCAGGTACAATCCCACCCTGCCGCTAGGCTTGGGTCCTGTCTCGAAGGTTTTTTTTTTGTTTCCTATAGTTCCCCCCCCCCCCCCCCCCCTTCTCCGAACACACTCAGATCTTTTTCTCTTCTTAAAGGTCCCATTTTGTTGTTATCTTTGTACACTGCTATTTTTCCTCTCATTGGTGTCCTGTTCCCGTCCTCGACTGCCTTTCGACTTTCGCGTTTGTCTTGGACCGCACTTCCTCCGGGACTGGTTCTGCGTCCGCTTGAACGGACTCCAACCTGGCGTGTGCGCGAGCTTCTCCCATTCCTTGAATGCGTGGTGGGAGGGATTTTTATGTGTTTGTTTGCTTTAGTGTGTGTGTGGGGGGAGGGGGGGGGAGGGAAGGGGTGTCACTCTCCCGAGCGCTTTCCCAGAATACAGTAGCAGCTGTCTTGGTGAGAGAGCGCGTGTACCTTTTCGCCGGAGTGAATCTTCGGGCGACAATATGTTTAGGTAGAAACTGTCAGAATAACAAATGTCTTTTTTTTTTCGTGTCTATTCGGTGCAGTTTAGAAGGGCGCAGAGGAATGAAATGCGGTATCTTAAAGAAATAAAGTATGGCACCCCCCTCCTCTTTACTGAGGGAAGTTTCTTATTCGTGGAACACGTTCAAAACAGGCGGTATTTCAATCTATGTTGGGATCATGATGTTGGAAACTGGAAGCTAGGATACGGGAGAAGGTATTTGATACCAAAAGTGATATCTTTAAATTGAAACATTTTTGTTCCGCCCTGACTGGGCTTTTTTTCTCGCTTTATTGTCCATCAGACATCAAAATCGAGATCTGAAATAAATATGACAATTATAGGGTAATATATTATTTCTTTGTGACTTCTTGTTATTATTAGATATTATTATTATTGTTATTATTATTACGGTGATAGTAATCGTAATAGTAATTAAATATTTTTTTAGATTTTTTCACGCATCGCTTCTAAAAACAAAATGTTACAAAGACTGCATGCAATGATGAGAATTTAGAAAAACAATGTTTATCTTTCGGAAGTTGAAATACAACTTCCACATGATAAGCACTGGTAAGTGGCAGTACCGTTAGTTACAATGATTGTACATGTTACGACATTCAAGGCACAGGTTCTGAGCTTACCTCACCTAACAACGCCACCACCTTTCCCTCGGACAGAGCGCAATCCCTCGCTAACATTCGGCTTCGCCTGAGAACCGCCACTCATAGAGCCCATAGAACTGGCTGACGAAATGTTTGTACACGCATCATTCAAATGCGCCGCTGAAATCTAGATCCCCAAGTACAATTATCTAACTATTGAGCGTGAAGCAGCTGAAAACCACGCATTTGATCGACCTGCGATTGCACAGCTAGTGTCAATGCAATAAGAACGAGCTTAAATTTATCCATTCAAGAAGTACGCCGCTACCACGTCTTTTCTTACTTCATAAACATGATCACTGTCATCGTACCGTTGAAAATTAATTCATGTATGTTCCCGCACGGCCGTCTCGTCCCTTTAACAACTGCTGTGATTTTGGCGCATATGAGGCTGGACTAGCGCTTTAAGAAATCCTTTCTGCCATGCACAATTGTTGACTGGAGCAGTCTCCCAGAATCGAAATTTTCAATTATTGAGCCTGTGACTTCCAAAACCCAATTCTATTATAATTTGACTGGTAGTTTTAGACTGGCGATGTTTTGAGCTGATTCTAACTTTGAGTTTTATTGCAAGCTTACGTTCTATTTCTTTTTTTTTTTTTGCTTGTTCATCGAAATGTATTCTTTATTCTGTAGCTCTTTCATTATACAATGCCCTCAAAAGTGAGCGTTTATTGATAGAAAAAAATAAATTGCATTTTGATTACTTATTAACAGCTATATACTATAGGGTAGAATGCAGAAACTCTTACAATTTTTCAGTAAGCGAAACAAATTGAAAACCTAAAATTAAAAGGTTAGTTCATTTCTATTTTTAAATGTGGGAGCTGTTTCGAAGGTACCTTCTAACGGCGGTCAAATTGAACTTCGCTAAAATGTTCCTTTAGTTATCCTGGCCAAGCTAGTGAATTGGTATAAGTTTTATTATTTTCTTAGATATTGAACGAGTAGTCATTTGTAGGTGCTTCTAAATTTTCCTACAATATTTATCTCAAGGAAATGATAATTTGACACCACCTGCATCATGATATCAGAAAGAATTGAGCGAGAGATATTGCGAAAAATTTTGTTTCGAAGTGTGTAATGACAAATAGGTATTTTGTACTAACAACATTTTTGGTTTAAAACAGTTAAACAAAATGATGATAAAGCTCTTGCCAGCTACTTCATTATGGCATTCAGTACGCAGTGTAAATAATCATCGCCGCCAATATTTATATTGAAAAAAAAAAATGAAAAGCACGTGAAAATAGTTATTTGGTGACTATTTGATTAAATGATTGCCTTATGACTATATTATGGTTCCCTGCAATCTCTAGGAACGCTAATTTTGAGTGTGTATTATATATTTTTTTAATAAACTAAAAGCCGTCTCGTATCTGTTCAAGATGACCGCCGCGGTGCAGGAGTCCTATGTGCTAACTGAAACGCACGACGTCTGCGACCATTCACGCGGCTGAAGGAGACATATACGGTTAATAGACCACAGCTCGAAACCACAGCGTTGCCGTGTTCCTGACCTAGAATGGGTACATCCATAAACATATATTCATACGCAGTCGCAGCATGTCCAAGTCGTAAAAATCCCCCCCCTTCCCCCCCCCCCCCCCCACAAAAAAAACAACAACAACAAAACAAAGTCTTTGCCGGTTTTTATGTAGCTTTTTACTTTGTGCTCCTTGGAGCAATCGGTACACTTTTCTTCCTAAAGCCGTTGCTGAGTGCCGAAGTATTTCGCTCAATCTCAAGTAGGCGCGCCGGCGATTCGCAGCTCTTTCCGCGCGGGGTTCTTTTCCTAACGACCTCGTCTGAACCCCGATCGAAACTGTCATTTTCACCGGCGAGAGCGGGAAGAGACGCGTCGCATGCAAAACTACTTCCCCCAGAGCGGCCATATTCGCCCCTCCTTCCTCCCCCGCGGGTCACCTCGAATAAAATGCAATAATTAAGTCCAACCCTGTACCATAACACCCACGCACACCGGCGTAAAGTTTTACCAAAAACCTCCAAGACCGGCACACGCACATGCACGCGCCGGAAACACCTGAACTTGGGTAGACAGCAAATACACGAAATGACCCTAAGTGCAGAAGGTATACGAAGGAGAGAGAGGGGAGTGGGGAGGGTGTTTGCGGATTGAGGGGAGATGGGCGGGGGCGAGCGAGCCTCCAGCGCTGAAGTGCTAACTTCCGGTAGTCTCAGTTCCGGTCCGGAGGGCTCTTCCGATCGCGTCCGGTTGAAGCCGGTCGTTTCCTTCGTCGTCCGTCCCACGACTTCTGTAGCGATGTCGGTTCCTGAAATAAGGGCTGCCTCTTTTCATCCGTGTCCACCCGGAGACGCTAAGGACTGGGGAGGAGGGATATTTTGATTCCGGTTCACGCGGGTGACGAAGAGGACTGCCCGGATATAAAGCGAGACGGCGGATGACGACCACTCCGAACGCGGACACAGACGCCCGTGTGTCCGTATTTCATTTCAACTCGGGGTGGACTGCTGCCGTTGCTGCGAGCAGTCCCAGCGCTTGGAACGAATTGCGTGACCACGCGGCGCACTCTCGAGGGTAACGGGACCCTCGCACGGCATTTGATTGGGTTGAATGGTTCGTTGCTTCCTCTGCGCTCCATCGCAAGGGGAGGCGGATAAGAGGCCGCACCGAGAGACCCTGTCCCGGTGTTTGCAGAAAAGGACAAACGGACGTCGTCGATGTCGGATGAAGTATAGTGTTCTTTGAGGAGACGGCCAACGGAGACGATCCGTCGTTATGTTTTTTGGTCACTTTTGTAGGACTTGATCGAAACCGCTCAGATGTCGAACCGCGAGGATTAGCATCATTGACCCGATGTGCCACTGGTGGAGATGATTCAAATTCCTCCGAATTTTTTTTCTCCAGCCCTCGGGATGCGGACGTCTTCGTTCGCGAGGCAGTAGTTTTTCTTTAATTTCTAACGAATCTGCCACCGCGCGAGTTTCTGTAAGTTTGTTCGTATAGGAATAAAGCAAAGTAGATGCCCACGTACTGTGGCACCCCATCATAGGTTTGCGATTCGGACACTTCATATCGGTTTCGCATATGTCATCTCATATGTTAAGAGTTACAGTTTTTGTAATAATATTTCCGCACTTTTTTTTTTTTTTTTAGCGGAGGGCTTTGAACATTCAAGGTGAAGCCCTTCCTTGCACAGCATACGTACAGGATTGCACCCAGAAACTGCCTATGGGCCTACTCTTCCAAGAACTCACGAAGAGCAAATGACTACAATATACATCGCGTGAATGGAAAACGTTGAAAGCAAAAAATTGCTGATTTCTCGAAAACGTGATCTGCCAAAAAATAGTGGGCGCAAAAAAAAAAAAAAAAATCATATTCCTTTTTATTGGGTAGCAATAGTTTTCGGGGAAAATTTGTTTTAAAGGTGGATCACAAAATGAAGAAGCTGTTCTTGACTCATGGATGAAGAAGAAATAAAACAATTAAAACAGGGACAACACAACCCCATCTTTTATGAAAGATGCGGTTGTGTTGTCCCAGTTTTAATTGTTTTATACTTTCTTCATCCATGACTTAAACCAACAGGCTGTTCTCCCAAGCACTGTCCTTAACAACTGCGAGCCCTCTGTCGGTTTCAACCGCGATTTTGTTTTGGGAACCACGTTGATTGGCTCTCCCATCAGAGCATAAAGCTCGCCGTCTGATGAGGGACCCGGTGGCGCATGATCATGTTGATGAAACCGCATAGAGGAAGTGACCGATCAGCGGAGGATTATGGTCAAATCACAGTGTTTAAGCAACACGTGCTTTTCCTTTGAACAGAGGGTCTTAATGGTAGTCGAGAAGTTCTATACAATCTACACAAAACATATTTTTAGAAATATAATATTAAAAGAAATGGTCTTTCTTTTTTTGTTGACTGTCTTTGATTTGAACGTGAACATTTGACACATATCTGTCTGGTTGGATTAAACACTAAATTCCAACCCAGCCCTAATCGGCAACTTTCTGAAGAATTGATACCTTATTTCAGAGACTTGGTTCTATGATGCTTTGGTAGGACACTCGAGGCTATAAAGTGCTCCGTTGCGAAGGGAAGGGGACAAGCTCCTTCGTAGAATTCTTGATTCATCGTGATCGTACGGATAAAGCTGGTATACAAAGCAGGTATCTCCGCAGTATTCTTTTGAACCTATGGCGGACAATGGAATGTTTTCAATTTTAATCGGTTTTCGCATGTATATTTTATTAATGCGAAAGTATTAAGTGTCTCTTGGAGCGAGCCGACGTCATCAGTATGAAGCGCGAAAACGGCACATCAAATCCTTTTTCCAAGTGTAGCCAGCTCTCAGCTATGAAACCACGCGGAAAGCCTAGATTCGGCACCTAGTTTCCCCGATTCCAAAGCAGCAAAGTAAAGCTCATGAACTTTCGGCTTCGGTTCCATTGGCTGGCGCGCGTCGACGAGGCTCCCATTGGCCGCTGCGAGTCAGATTGAACGATCGCTCGCACGATGGCGCTGCGTGTCCGCGAGGCAGCGATTCCACCGTTCCACGCTCAAGGTCAGCGCGTTGTAGCCCAGGGATTAAAGAAGGGAGCGAAGGGCAGCGTGCGTGCTTTCACATTCACAACTCATAAGAAGTGCTTAGGGGTACCTCGAGCCATTTTTTAAATCTCCGCACTTTTTCAGGTGATGATGGGCACGTCTTAAATTGTTTGCCTTTTCCTACAAAGATTAAACTGTTCAAACGAAAACGCCGAACGACGAATGCCACCGTCCGGCGATCAGCGTTGGCTTTCGGACAGTTAGGAAATCACACCGTGCAGATTGTTTTCTGAAGCACGCTTTACACATTTTGTAATGGTTCCCGCGGTGATCAGTTACGCTTTCCTCGTGGATACTACGCCTTGAACATATTCCGCGTGAACTTCAGGGAGAAAAATTAGCCATAATGGGCACAAACGTGATAAATATGGAGCTTACTCTAGGTCACTGCAACTCAACGGAGCGGACAAGATCAGGAATCGCTGCTCGAAGGAATATTCGCGCAAGCTCGTGCCGCCTTAACAAAACATCATACAAAAAAAAAAAAAAAAAATTTCATTTGGAGAATTTTGCAAACGGTGAATAGGGGACACAACGTTTCGAGGCTCGTTCGACCTTTTCTTCCGATGCTACGATAAATGTGCCGGTTGTGGATCTGGGCGGTTGGAAGCAAACACGCGCACGCACTCCTTTCTGAAGTTTCTCTTGGAAATCAAGTGCGTGCAACTTGTCGAATCAGTCGCAACCCGAAAATTTATTTCGGATTTTGGCTCCCACTCGATAAAACCCCCACTCGACGGGTCTCAAGATCACAACAGAGCTTTACACCCGACCCTATAGCGGCTTGTCGAGGCGGATAAGGAGGCGAGTGACACGTGGACGCATCGCGCTGCCTCTGTCCCACGAACAATCGTCCCACGTGTTTTCCCGGGGGTAATCTAGGGAGCGCGGAGGTCGGCGCGATCCGCGGCTGCTCGCAGATCGATGGACGGCAACTCTCGCTCGTCTCCCCTGCGAAGGCGTCTCGCAATCGGCAGTCGCGCATTCCCAAACTTGCAGCGGGCTCATTTCTCGAATCGACGGAGGACGTCTCATTGCCGGGCGACCTCGGGCTCACCATTGCGTAACAGTGATCGGCGCTAGACGGGTCGTTGATTACACGAATTGGTAGCGGCGGGGATTCGGGATTTTGGCGCAATCTTACTGTCGTGCTTCTACGTACAGAAACCTCCAATCTGGGAAATGAACTCGAAACAGACACCTACTGGTTTCTTTGCGGCCTGCTTTGCGCAAGCCGCCTTAAAATACGCTAAGGAAGGGGGTTGCTTTGTCCCAGTGGATGCTGTTGCATCCCTGGAAATGCCGATTGCAATCCCCATGTCTGATATCCACAGGAGCGCTAGATCAGGCTTTCCAGGGGATAACGAGTACGAAAACTGGTACGAGACTGTCTTAGTCGTAATAACCATTTCAAGGAAATAGCAAATGACATTAGGGAAAATTCATGAGACATACATCATAATGAAGGCTTTTGTCAATTCGTCATTTGTTTGCGATTTTTTTTGTTGTTATAGGGAGGTAGTGTTTTTGTTGGTCGCCGAATGATAGGGTGGTTGAGAGTGCATTCAGATCGACAAATATTCTTGAGATAATTAGAAGATTAATGTTATGATTCTAAACATAGTTTAATTCTATATTAATGTACACTGTATTGCAGGTAATAATAATAATAATAATAATAATAATAAACAATAATGCTTATTGCACGCACACATAAAACCAGGTACAGACAAGGTCTCATGAAAGCCATCTAGGCTTTGTATGATAAACACCGCCTTGATGAGCATGCTGCTCTTGAAGTGTCAAACACGAAATCACAAATGGTGACAGAATTTTTACTGGATACACTTAAGTAAAAAAAAAAATAAGTGAATATAATTACTCACACTATGTGACATCACACACCCATCGAATCTAAAGCAGGGATACAAAAATGCAACGTTAAAACTAACGCGTTACAAGTGACGACGTTACTGGTAACGCGTTAGTTTCTTTAGTAGCGTACTAACATACTCGTTAGAATCTCGAATGAGTAACAAGTAAAGTAATGTAGTTATTATTTTACTTTAGCTACTATCAAATTACGTTACCCATTACTCGTTACTTCTGATTAAAAATGGCAGCATGATGGTTTGAAAGCAAAATAATTTTTATTCTGCGCACCAAAAAACTTCCCAAAGAAACCCCAACAAAGCTATGTATAAATGACGTCATTTCAAACTCCCTTGGAATACACTTGCAACGTTTCCACAACCGATACCAAAAGATGCGAGATTATCGCTTTGCAGAATTTCTGAGCTTCCTTGGTGCAGTGTTTGTATCGAAGCTGCTAAGGCCACCGTCGCCGTGCTCCGAAGGAGCAGCCGTCTTGCTAAAAAGAGACATCCGCTCAGAAGGCAACAGACTGCCGCCGCTCGTAGGATTCTGCCTAATCGTCCCTAGCTACTCCAGCTGGTCAAGCCCGTCTGTTCAAAATAAATACATTCTCGTTATATCAACAACAGAAAGGATAAACTCTAAATTAGGAAGCCTTGACGTTCCCACGCTTTGAAACAAAACAAGTGGAAAGGTTATCGCAAGATTGAAAGGCGTCCGTCACCAGAAAGACCTTAAAATCTTTTAGAATCCATGCCGCCAAGGTACAAAGGTGCTGTGTCTCGCTGGGTAACGGCTCCCGTTCAGAAGGTCGCCTCCCACTAAATCCTCTGGTGATCATCAACAATTAGACGAAAGGCAACATTACCACCACGGACGGTACCTTCTTTGAATCGCAGTTAGCCCCCAACTCCCTGGCATTCAAAGACCGAATTATCTATTGCTAGACGCTGCGCCCGCGCTATCCTTCTCGCAGTTTCTAGTTGCGTGTGAAGGCTACTATACCAAAATTCTAAAGAGACACATTCGTAGCAGGGCGATTTCAGAGAAGATCGACCAAAGGGTGGCTGGTCGAAAATTTTAAATCACCTGATGTTTTTATATTCCATTCTCTAGTGTCTAGTATAAACGAATTCACACTTAGTTTTGACCAGAAAAAAAAATTGGGGACAGGAAAAAAAAATGAAAGCCGTTTACAATTCCCTGTAACGCCGAATTAGAACGCAGCTCTTGAGGCGGAGGAGAAGGATGTACGGAGAGGGGGCTATGCCCTTCCTCCTCTCCTGCTTGCCTCCCAATTAGGGAAAAATTTTAAGCTAAATTTAGCGGAAAACATTCCTCGCTAAAATTAACGGGAACATTTCCCGCTAAAAAGTTAATAAAACTTATTCGAGACTATCGAAAAGCTAATTTCGACTCTATGACCGATGCCCTGAGTTATTTCGTTGATCAATATTTTGTTAGCTTCTCCGAGCGTTCCATTGATCAGAACTGGATTATGTTTAAGGGTCAAGTGGCCATCGTCACCGACATGTACATTCCACTGCGATTCGTAACGTCTCACCCTCAATTACCATGGTATAACCCATCACCGAGAAGGCTGTCGAGCAAGAAAAAGAGATTCTTTCGTGCGGCTATATGCTTCAGTGCCTGTAACCGGTGGGAAGCTTATCACAACACCAATGCAGTTTACAGAAATGCTATTCAAGTTGCGAAATACGAGTATTTTAACGTTAAGCTACCGTCTATGATAGGCACTAACCCAAAGCAGTTTTTCTAATACTTTAAGCAGATTCTAATACGTTTTAAAAACAAACTATGGGTACAGCTTGCTTATACTTTATAGTAATAATATTTATTTGCTTTATATTTATTTTTGGAACATTGCCAAACATGTCTGCTCGAACGACAAATGGCAACATGTGGAGGCCTGTATCTTATGAAATAATTTATTTATTATCATAAAAATTTCTGATAATATTTTACTTATATATGGTTAGTTTAAATATATATATATATATATATATATATATATATAAGGTATCTGAGTGGTACGATAGTCGGTAATATTTAGGCAAACAAGGGGAACAAATCAAACAACGAAAACTTCCGATGCGAATAAAAAAAAGAAAACACCACCTTCGATATTTTTCGAATTTCAGTACCCTGTCATCCTCTATTTCGGAATTGCATTCCATTAAAACATGTTGCATTATTTGATTCAGAAATAAGGCACAACTCCCCGAAGTAGGGTCTTTTCCAAAGCATACACTTGGCAGTTCCCTACACGAGAAGTAACTCTGAGTCCCAGTTTCATGAAACTAACGCACATCTTTTATATATTTTTATTCAGATGAGGCCATTTAAAACTGGAGCAACTGGTTGCACAGTAAAAGTGAGGAGAAACTATATACTGCTTTTTACATACAGCGTACGCATAGGTATCATATTGGAGAATAGTGTTTCGAGGGAAGAATAATTCAGTATGAAGTTTCTCTTTCCGGTATATTTTATATTTAGAATAAAATAAATAAATTTACTTCCACGTACAAAAATTGAGATAGAATACTAAAATTGTTTAGGTTAGCTATGTATTTCCAGGTAGAAACCATTTCATGAGGGGTGCCCCGCGCCGCACTATAAGAGCTTCGATACTCTCGGTGTACGAATGGTTCGTGGCAAGCCGAGATATTTTATCCCGCTCGAGGATAACGTTATGTGACTTTCGTATGGTGATAAGACAAATATTGTAACCTATCACGAAGTAAAACAGTAGGTCAAATACCTCGCGAAGAAAACTGTGATAAATAAGAAGTCCCTGCCTTCAAAATGAGTAGCCCTTGGGGAATCATATTCGGCACTTTACGCTAAGGCATTCCTCAATCTATCCATTTAATAAAGTTTCTTCTAACCAGATCCGACTGTCCGTGTTTCATATATGGCACAGGTTCCATCTGTTGATGACTTCCACAACCGGCACGCGTGCCAAAACTGAATGCCAGTAAAGGAGCGCACCGTCAGCCACTCTTCTTTTTTTCTTTTTTTGTTGCTGTTTGTTGACTATAGCGAACAATCTCATTTTCGTCCAAATACTCAAGATGCACCAAGTTTCGCGGATAGAACGCTTACCACTGTCCTGGCCGTCTGAATTACGTTTATTGAACGTTCTCTGAGGTTGTTCAGCGTTGCCTGATGCTTCACGCGTCCGCCAACTTCGTCGTATGCATTTTCCCACGTCCAGTGAAGCTGGTAGCGATTCTTAAAATGACTAGCTGCCCCGTCACTTACATACGTCACGTGCGAGTATACCGCAACGTTGTCTTTAATCCACTCTTTCACTTTTTCTAGATCCAAGCATGTGTGACCGGCGTCGTGACACGGGTCCTTACTGATGATAGCAAAGCTGCTTGTAGATTTTCTTGCCCTCACTATGCATGTAAATATCGTAACTTTTTCTGTTCCAGTGGTATGCTTGAACTTTGTCAAGAAGCACGATGACCCGTTTTTGAGCAATGTCAAAATGAAAGAGAATGCTCCCGCGTTGCAAGCATTGCTTTTCATTGTAGATCGCTTGATCCTGCGTTTATCGGATATGGTTGTGAAATATCCAACTTTCAACGGTTAATTGAATGACTTTTAGAAAAGTCTCAGAACCAAATGTTTTTTTTTGTTTGTTTTTTATTTCTCTTTATCCTCTGGGATGAGGTTCCTCGAATGTAAGAGACTGAACTTTTGAGCAGTGATCACAGTCGCCTTGAAGACATAGACTTGTTAGTGGGTCGCACAGAAATGCTGAGTTCATTTCACCAGTGTTGAATGTTGAGCCTGTAACATTCTCTACAGCAGCAATACATAGGTAATAATTAGAACAGCGCACAAAAACACCCGCTTCCTGGTGTGTAATATATTTGACCCATCTAGGGCACAAGGAATAAAATTTCGTTAGCCCAACGCCGGAATCAGGATGCTTGTGTTTGTATACACGAAAGGCCTCTCGGAGTGAGCTTGTCAGGAAGCGCCTTGGCATGAACGTTTTCTCACCGTCCAGCGTGACAGAGATCGCGTCCTTTTGGTTGGGGCCTTGGCGCGAACATTGTAGCTCGTCTTTCATGAAGTGCTCTAAGGCGGCAGAAATGGTGTCAGGGCTCACCTTGCACCTCGTGTTAGGATCCGGCTCATACAACACGGCATGCATGTCCTTACCTAGAGTGTTAACACTGTCGCCATGTTAACCTTTTCTAAGTAAACACGACGACAGTGCTTACGCTCTATTGTATTTAGGCGGGGTTCGAGTTTTGGGGGGTTCTGCTGTCTCTCGGTGTGCCTCTTTGCGCCTGATATTATCGACCGTGACGCCAGCGAGTGGGATGACGACAGTTACGACTGCCCAGTAAACAGGCATCGGCGGCCATATTTTGCTGGTTGAAGCGAAACCCCTCATCCTTGACAGCGATCGGGAAAATGTGAAAAAAAATTGCATCGGCCGTTTTGCCAGAACAAGTGACGAGTGTCGCCCGCAACTTCCGTCAACTATTGCGCCATAATCCTGATCTTGGTAAGGAAATGATTGTTGCTAGCCACAGAACACTATCACGCAGAAAGGAAATACTTGAATATGTTTCGATTCTAGATATAAGTCAGGGATATATATAAGAGAGAGGGATGGAGGTAGGGGGTAGAGAGAGGCGCATATAGTGTCGGAGGAAAATAATGTAAACAGAGTTCACAATGGCCGATGGCTGCAGGATCTTTTCTCGGATCACTAGTTTGTAATACGATAGCTCTTTTGTACACAATAGTCTCTCCTTACTTTTACTGTGTGAACGATTGCTATAGTTATCAATGGCCTTATTTGAATAAAATATATGAAAAATGTGTGTTAGTTTCATAAAAGTGGAACTCAGAGTCACTTCTCGTATAGGGCGCTCATAAATGTTTTCTTTGAAACAGGACCCTAATTTGGCGAGTTCTTCCTTCTTTCTCTATCAAATAATGGAACATATTTTTAACAGGAATGACTGTCGAAAAAAAGTATGACAAGCTACCCAAATTAAAAAAAAAGTCGAAGGTGGCGTTTTGTTTTGTTTTTGTTTTTTTGTTTTTGCTTTGGAAGTTTTTTTTGTTTGATTTGTTCCCCATATTTGCCTAAATATATCCCGATGATTGTATCACTCAGATGCCTTATATATATATTTTTTAAATATTAGCCATATATACGTGAAATATTATCTGAAAATTTTATGATAATCAATAAATATTTTCATGAGATACAGGTCTCTCAATGTTGCCATTTGTCGTTCGAGCACGCATGTTTCGCAAATTTTAGAAAACGAAATGTAATGCCAATAGACATTTTGACTATAAATTACAAGCAAATTGTACCCATAGTTAGTTTCTAAAACTTATTAAACTTCTCCTAATTTTATCATTTTAGTTATTCACTTTCAAACATGCCCCCTCCACCAATGCGCGTTAATGCAGCAGTCCACCTCCTCATGCCTTTTGATTTTTCTTTTCCGAAATTTTTTTTCTGGTCATAACTAAGCGTAGATTTGTTTATACCAGACACCAGACAGTAGCACATAAAAATATCAGTTGATTTAAAATGTCGACCAGCCAGCCTTTGGCCGATCTTTTTCAAAATCACCCACCAGTAATAGTGATGTCTTTCGTCTGCTTCGCCCTTACTTTGCTGCTAATGGCGTGAAAAAAACAAAGAAAAAAAGGTTTTTGGACATGAAAAACAGTTAGAATAAAGTGGTTATAAACGCTCACCACCTTTTTTAATCATAGATACACGTAAATATACTACGAGTACGCATGCAATAGGAACCAAAGTATGGCCGGCGCTATGCTTCATTTATAATCACCAATAATCTTTTTTGGTTATAATTATGGATTATATTAAGCGATTGGTGTCCCCTTTTTGTTGCCTGTGTAGCCTAAACCGGACTGTGACTGAAACCGGTGTGGCTATGAGGTACGTTGTTTGTGAGCAGTCCGTGTACTGTACAGTTGCCTTCGTCATGCCATATCTGCCTCTAACCAACAAGGCCGTTTGGGAGCGCGTGTTATAAAAGCCCCTTTTACTGCCATCTCTTACTCACTTTTCCTGCAAGATGGCAAAGGCCACCGAAACTTTGTTATTATGGCGCGGGCTAAGTGCTATGTTAAAACTGAGGGAAACGAAACCAGACAATTTGCCGTTTAAATGTCTGCTTTGGATGCCAAAACTCAAGCTGCCGAGTACATCCAGGACGTCGAACTGTAATTTGGAGAATCACATTAAGTTGAGTTATTCTTGAAAGTACCTTACTTTCTTTCCGTTAAAAAGTCGTCGTTAAGCTTTCGTAGGCATAATAACGCACCTTTCTTTGCGAGAAAAAATCGTAGAAAAAATCGTAAGGGTGCAGGCGAGCTGGTGAATATTAACCATGTTGAAATAACCTGAGACTGGGGTAGAGAAGAAGCATCAAATCGTAGAAGGGACAAAAAATAGACAGGACGACGTCTCAATATAGACAGGACGACGTCTCGAGATCGTTTTGTTAGTCGGAGTTTTTCAGCTACACCTCACAATGCTCAATAATGTAAACTAGCAAAAAAGTCTTCGAAAACGGCTTACTTGTATATTTCAGAAGGAGTGTAAATGAATCTTGGAAGTTATATATAAGCAAGCCTATTTGATATATGTTTAATTTTACGATTTATTTAGACAGGTTTTTTCGGTACTAATTCATGATGCAGCCTATTTAGTTAATATTTCGTTGTTCCACACGACTGATAACTAGAAATAACAGCGGTGCATCGCATCAGTCCTAATTGTTTTTCTTTTCCGCTAGTCCCTCCATTCGTTCGCGGTAAATTCAAAGAAAAAAACAACCGAAGTTACAACCCGCTTTCTTAACACACCCTTGCTGAAGCAGAGGAAGATCGACCGTATGCATCAAACTCCCGTTGCTCAAGAAGTGTTCGACAATATTATAGAGACGTTTGTGGTTGATACACTACAGTCATATAATAACACCTGTCATATACCAGGAGTGAAACACAGAGTAACGACAAAACTAACGTAAAAGTAACGTCCGTTAGGGATGACAAGCAAGGAATCCGCTATTTCGTTACATTTGCGAAATTGTAACGGAGCTCTGTAAAGCGTTAGCTTTTTCCAAACTAACGAGTAACGCTATTTCGTTACTTATTTTCGGTAACGGGCACAACACTGCAAAAATATCACACAGGAAATCAATATAAAATTCTCTCTCTTTTCATATGTGCCTTAGCAAAACATACTTGAGAGCTAATAATAATAATAATAATAATAATAATAAATTTATTCAATAAAACTAGCATGTCCACGTCAGAAGTCAGGTTCGTCAAAGCCATCCAGGGCTTGTATGACTGAACCTATCTGCAGTGGCCTCAAAATTAACTATGCCACGTACTAAAGAAAAAGTTTGAGTCAGTTCCAATAACATTTGTGACACTTATTACAATTAGACTCAAGGGAAAACACGTATACACACACCTACACATATGCACAAACACGCAAGCCGGTCATTGTCACCATTGAAGAAGGTCTTGATAGATGTTATGTTCTTGGTGTTGTGGTTCTTGGAGCAGAAAGACAGGGTGTTGTAAGTCGTGTTGATTTGCTCAAACATAAACCAAATAAAATAAAAATATTAAAATCTGGTGTTCAACATTCTTTATAGAACTTAAAAGGAATTGTGAAATAAAATTGTGACGGATTACAGGGCCTCGTTGGTAGATAAAAGATGGTGAAGCGCTTTTTTGAGTTTCTTTTTGGATGTGAAGTCGAAGAATTCGGAAGGTAAAGAATTGAATACCTGAGGGACATAAAAAGATCGCAGGTTCTTGCCATAGCGGGTGTAATAGCGGGTGAACAAGAAATTAATAATAATAATAATAATAATTATAATAATAATATTATGATTATCGGTATTATTAATAACTGTAGGTTTATTTTGCGAAGAGTTTAATGCTTCGATTCGGGTGAGTCAAAGACTAAGTTGGCTTATATGACTGAAACCCCGGCGACAGGGAACGCTGGAAAATTAACGCGATACAATTAAAAATAAATACAAGTGTCAGTTTCAGAAATCTAGATGTGTCCTTTCTGGTTTAAACGACACAATATAAAAGAAAATAATATCGAACCGGAGTTTAAAGTTATAAGCACATAAATATGCAAGACTGCAGTTCAAGGCGTCCACTGGTAAAACTATTCATGCCGATGTTGCGTGCACGATCAACTAACTTTAAAGGTCTGAGGGGTTCTTTCAGTTTTCGTCTTGGGTCCAAGTCCCATATGCTGTGAGATCGACTATTGAAATTCCTGGCACGTAGAATCGTCGTATAGTCGTCTGCCCATACCTTGTTGACACTCTTGACACTTGGAAACGAACTGTATGTCTCAGTGTCCGAAATGCAATGTATGGAAATTTGAAACCGGCACTCCAAGAATGTTTTAGGACAACTCTTTCAGCAAACAAAGTTTGACATTTAGGGAGGTTCAGTTAAAAACTTTTTTTTCTTCCTGCTTCTTTGTCAGAGCTGTATGCGATGCTTTTAAACATTCCTGTCCAAAATATGATCAATCCTCTTTTGCCATACTTCGGAACCTCCTCCAAAGATTGTTATTCCATATCTTTTGACACTCTATGCTAAAGCGTTAATAACCATTTTTTCCATGCTACGATTGACAAAGGTTCTTGTACTGTGCAGCAGACTAGACACACGCCTGAGGTTTTTCCGAAAAGTTGCCAGGTGCGAATTCCATGACAGGTCACAGTCAGATTTTATACCTACGTACATTACATTGTCAACATAGTTAATAGCGGAACAGGGAAATAACAAGCACGATGAATAATGTAGGAATAAAGAAGGGGGTTAGTAAACATAAGAACTTTCAAGGGATTATGGAAGCATATGAGACACGTTTTCGAATGGTTAATATTTAGGCGTTTTGTTGAAACCAGTCAACCAGATGTTTGGTTTCATTTTGAAAAAAAAAATGGCTTTCTTATAGTCTATGTGGAGTGATAATAGTACAATATCATAAGCCTACTGGTAACGTCTGCAGCCCAATATAGAATTTGACATATCTTTGAAAAATATATCGAAATGTAATGGCGACAAAATAGAGCCTTGTGGAACTACGCGGATTTTAACGTGAATCGTGAACTCTGCGTTTCTTTTTTATGAAAACTTGTTAATTGCGTTCATTTTAATAATTTTTGAGCAAGTCCATTAACGTGCAACGGGATCCAGCGTGATTAAGTTTTCTTTAAATAATGGCAAGACTATCACTATCAAATGATGTTGGCACACCGACGAAGAGTGCAGAAGTGAACTCCTTTTTTTCCAAATGCATAATGCAACTCGTCTTTAGATTCTTCAATTGATGTCTGAGCCAGCCTCCCGCTGACAAATAAGTATAGGTTGTCAGATATGATTAAAAAATTATTGTGCAGCTGCTTCATAACTTGGAACGATGTTTTTCACATATCCGACTTACGCAGGGCAAAAGCGAAATGGGTCGGTAGTTTCAAATCCTCCGGCGATCTCCTTCTTTGTAAAGTTACTTAACTTTTGCATTGTTTAGGATGTTAGGAATTTTTCCTCCTGACACGAAACTATTTAGCATGTGTATAAGGATGGTTTTAAGGAAGCCAGAATTTCGGCGGAGATCACTCACTTTTTTTTATCAGCCAAATGCGATTTTTTTTTTTGGCATACAACTAAATACTATAATTTTCAGATCGTCCTTTGTAAATTCAGGAAGGAAAATGGATCTACGTTATAACTTCCTGAGTTTGGTGAAGATATTACGGTCACACGGCAGAGCGCCTGAGGACCCCGGAAATAATGTATTAAACCTATCGGTAAGTGAATATGTAATTGTACCAAATGTATTTTCTAGCGCTTTATCTAACGAATTAGTAAAAATAATAATAATATGAATATTATTAGTAATACCACTATGGCATTGTTTAGGAGGTTTAGGATGAAAAGCCTCTGTGGCTTTGATCAGTCCCGGAACTGAAATGGCATATTCGCACCACGGAATAAAACTATTATTATCATTATTATTATAATAGTACTACTACTACTTCTACTACTACTACTACTACTACTACTATTGTTTCTACTACTAATGACATAAATAATATTTTAATAATTTTAACGCAGGTCATAACAGCTAAAATTTTTCTTAATTTCCACTGAACAAACAAACAGATGCGTTAGTGTTAAATCAGAATATTGTGAGGACATCAGACAACACAGTGAGGAAACAGAAACTAGTAAATGCTATCAGCAGGGCGATAAATATAGAGCGTAGGATTAAGCATGGGGTGTCATCTGTTAAGCATAACTATACTTATTTATATGTTGCTAGGCAAGACATCATGTGCTAAAAATAAAGAAACGATAAACCTGTCCAGTTTCGCGCAGTTCAAAATTTTAGTTAATGAATATCGTGGCGCATAGAAGCTAATATGTAAATATTATTATGGGTAAAAAATAAAATAAAACATCTTTGCTCGCACGGTTATTTTTTTTTTATTCTGGCGAAAACTATAAGAATACGTTTCTTCTGCTCTTCTGACTTTATTTTGCTTTGTTATGCTTAATTTACATTTGAAAACGACGTTTCAATATTGAGTTATTCTAACGGCGGCTTTGACCACGCCCGTTTACGAGTGCTTTTTTGATTTCTAAATTTTCTAACCCTATTTTACACTTCGCATTTCCCGTTTCGCCTCCAATTTGTTTTCTTTTTTCTTTTTTCCCACAGACGCGGTGTCCCACACTTTTTTTTCATTCCGTGTCCCACGAACTGAGAATTCAGCGGCGCTACCACAAATCAGTTCCACAGAAAAAAAAAAAAAGAAAAAAGTTGAAACTTAAGTCCGGCCTTTTCGACGAAAAGAATGAAGACAAAAAAACTGCAAATAAGTGTGCGACTGTGAACAGAACGGCGCCAAAGTATAAAGCATGGACAAAATTAAATTGAGCGGGAAACCACGAGCCAGGCAACAAAGCACGCAGAACAAAAATAGGTAGTGAGAGAGAGAGAGGAAGAAGAAAAACAGATAACGCTTATAAAGTTTGCGTATTCGGCGTCTCTTTGTTCTCACAGACAAGGAGGATGCTAACTTTTATGCAGAAAGGGAAAGAAGAACACCATGGCGTCAACAAAGCTCCCCTTTCAATTGAAACTGTTTTTTGTGGCTTCAGCGAGTAAGGATGAACCGCGTCTGCGTGTGCAGTTTTGTTTTTAAATTTTGTTTTCTTTATTGACTGTCGCTTATTTTGCGGTATGAGCAGGAATTGGAGCGGGTCGATGTCGCATTTAGAGCAGCCCCGCCATTTGCGCATACGACCCTCCATCGTTTTGCAGTGGACGGGAAAAACTGCCCAAAGGTGACGACAATAGCGATGCATGACTGCGTAAAAGCACGATGCCTACACAAAAGCGTTGTTACAAACCCAGCTCTTTGGCATAAAAAAATAAAAACCTAACTTTTTTATATTTTTTATACCGCCGTGCAACCTGTGCGGTTACTTTAATTTATTATATTTTCGCAGAATTATAGCTTACTGAGAATGTGTAAAAAAGATAAGAATTCCTTTAAAAAATTCTCGAATGTATTATGACTGGGGACTGCAACTTGGAAAGGTAACTTGCTAAACTTTAGCAGAAATTTTCGCCGCTCCCCAGCTCAGAAACGACCAATAAATAAACAGCCAGGGCTGCTCGAATCAAGACGCGGATTCTGTTTCTTTCGAAGTTATCCGTAAAATTCAGTTATGTAAGATTTGTTCTTTTTTGTATTACTTTGTGTGATCTTTTCTGGTGTTTTGCCGTGCATTCTTTACCGTTAACAGAATATAAATGACTAGTACCACATTTCGTTGCATATCGTGCTCGATGCCATCTTCAGTGGCGGAGCTTCTATTTTCCTCATGTTTATTATCATTTTTTTTTATTTTATTTGCGCCACATTTCCTAAATATCTGTTTTGGCGTTCAAAACCTGCGATACGGATCGAGAAACGCCGGACAGCGCACCGTCTGACGCCGCCATTTTGGGTTCCCAAGCACACATTACGTGTGGTTTTTATGATCGTGACAAAAGGGTACGCAATCGACTGTGAGCTACAGTGAGTGGCGCGGGAGTTCTTAAAAGTACTATGACATTGCTTGCAGATTATCTTGGCACGGTACCGAAAGGGCGTGCAGCCTTTGGTATACGTATTTGTTTTCTCTGCGCAAATTCCACTACGTGTTCTCATTGAGACAATCACAGGACGACTATTTGCAAATTTCGAAGGAGCCTCTTGTCGCACGTCGATCATTATTTTCCAGCCCTCAGCGATTCAATGGCTCTCTACGTTGATAGTTTTTACGTAGCCAAAATTGGTCCGGGGAATGCTCCCTAAGCGCTTCATGG
This sequence comes from Ixodes scapularis, assembly GCF_016920785.2. NCBI lineage: Eukaryota > Metazoa > Arthropoda > Arachnida > Ixodida > Ixodidae > Ixodes > Ixodes scapularis. Next base: position 226,319,151 of record NW_024609835.1, read on the forward strand.
AGCTTACTCGTTTGATCATATTGTAAAGTGTCTTTCTTCTGAGGCTTCATAGGTTGTTGCACAGCGAGGGCAACTTACACGGGAAGGCGAGGACTAAGTATGAGTGCAAGATTTTAGACTTAAGTGGAGAGGTATAGCAAATAATCTTAAGATGAATTAGGCTACGAATGAAAAAGAGGTATTTATTATTGTTTTATTAATTTGGCATTTAGATCATTCTTTTCCGCCTATGATAATAAAGAAATGATCACACTCACGAACTCTCTGCAATCATTGCGAAGTATTTGCCTATCATGGTAAAACATAATAAAGGATATCCTTGTTTAAGTCCAGGAACATACATTGATGGGTAAGAATGTATATTTGTTTAAGTCAAATGCTTTAATCGCGATATATTCTGTCAAACGCTCTTGTACTTCCGTACTTTATCCTTTTTAAAAGTTTATTCCCTAGCAAATAATGCAACCTTTTTGCTGGACTGAGTCTTGAGCAAAGCATTTGTTAAAAAATATGGCGAAGTGCGGTGGTCCCTTAAAACTTTGCATTAACGGAACTCAGCCATCATGCTGACGGCTAAATGCGGTGGTGACAGTTCGGTCTAGTCCGTTTTCCGGTGGAGGGTACGCGACCACCAGCGGGTGACGGAGACCTTAAGGGTGTGCGCGACCCTCCTTCGCGGCCATAATGGCCCACCTCGGCACCTAGGCCCTCCGCGAGCGAATCGAGGACTGCACGGAGTTCATTCTCCCGGTGTTCTATAGTTAACACCGCACCTCTTTTAGACCGACCACGACGCCAGAGAAGCCACAGTCACACAGGCACCGAGCTAGAAGACGCGCTCGTTTCATTCCATGTAGCTTGTTGTGCCCGCACAATAACAGGGAACTCGTACGAACAACTGCAAGGAACCCTCTTTGAGGAGCATCTCTCATCCCGTAGCGCTTCGGCCGTTCGTCTCGTCACAAAGAAAAGTGACGCGCACGCAAGAAAAAAAAAAAAAAAAGTCATTTTCTTTTGTTACCACTGGCATTGAATCGCATGCTGCGTGCTGGTCGCACCAATTGAGTCCCTCGGTCACAAACGCGTGACTTCGCTCTTTGCGCTCCTGTATTCGCCGGGCCCTTGACCACGTGGTACGGGGCTGGCAACTGATTTGTCCGACCAGCACTTCACGCCTCCGCTTCACTCTCAACGCCTGGGCGACCAGATCGTGTGCCTCGTCTCACCTTACGATGGACCCTAACCGTAGCTACGAGCCACCGCAGTCAACCCATCGCACGCTATCTGTCACGTCATCCTCCTGTGGGGGGGAGTGGCAAACGTAGCGTAAAGTCACGTGACAAGCGCGGAACGCGGGACTGGGCAATGTCGCTCGTACCGTCCGTTGCGGCGCATCGTAAGGTCGAAAGGAGTGTAGGGTGTGTAACCACACAGCCTCGCGGCGGGGGACTCACTTCCGCGATGTCCAGAGCGCTCGGAGATGACGCCGTCCGTCTCAGCGCCAAGTGGCCCGGAGTCAGAGGGGGGCGTGTCCGGTGGCCCATTGTTTTCTCGCGGTGGACTGTCGGCGCGTCCTTCCGCCCTCGCGGCTCGCAAACAATCCCCAGGCATCATCTGAGCGGGGAGACAATGGGGGCTCGTAATGGGTGACGGCGCGTTCGGGCTGGGCTGTCTCTCTTTTCGCCCGCGAGAAGGGTTACTGGCCTCTGACCTCGGTATCGCGGATGAACGGCTCCAGAAACTCACTGACCCCTTCTCTGCGTCTCCTGACCGCACAAGAGGCGCGGCTATTCTGGGTGTGGGGAGATCGCCGTTGTGCGTTGATTGCCCGCTGCTGTCGGGCTTTGAACTGGTATACCTCGGTGTTTCATGCGGCCTCCCGGAAGATGGATGTGTGATATTTTACGCTGCGTGAGGTCAGAGCTTCGACTCTCTGAGTTACTCGATAAGTTCGTGGGCACTTGTCGAAATGGATTTTGCCTTATATATCTTGAGTTAGTTATCATTATGCCGCAGAAAATAGGCAGATTTTATTTATCTGTGTTTTAAAAATAACTCTAACTTTCAGAAAACGCAAGCTAACGTCCTATTAAACGCGCACAAAGCGGATCTCGGGATAGCTGTGCAGAAAAAACCGTGTCCTCTAAAATGTTGTACTGAACCGATGGCTGCTTTCACATAAATGCGATCGTAACACGTAGACTGGATTTTAGCATCAATGATTGGTTTGAAAAGGAAGAAAGAGTAATATTAGATGAGGGTAAATGGCGTCCTCTCCATTCGGTTCCCTTTGGTCTCATCCACACACGTAGCTCGAGTCCTGTGTGAACAGCCCTTCAATGGCGCGTCGCAACACGCTGTAGCCTCACTAGCTGAAGTCTCGACGTCCGCAACTTTGAAAGGATGCATCTGGGGAGGCAAGCATCCCCACTTGCAGCAATATTTTACCCCTTCCGCTCAGCCTTCCGGGGCTCATATCAGGACGGTCTCCTGGAAACGGCCGTTGGAACAAATCCCTTCCTTCCGCCTCGGAAGACGACGAACGTGACCGGAAACAAAAGGCCAGGCGGCGCTTTGCGTCTCGCGCGGACCTAGAGAGCATAGATTTATGAGAGGGAGCAACTCGAACCATTGAGGGCGTTGGCAATGCAACGGGGGGCACCACTTCCTCAGGTTTGTTGCCCGTGGACATGCGCGAATCTTCGCTTGATGAGGGGAACAGCGAGTGGAGGAGGTGAGAAAAGTCGACACGCTTGCAGGCGGATGATGCTTCTGCCAAATTCCTTTCTATGAGAATACATTCTGCCACGCTTGTTTCATAGAACATCGCGCCTACCGTACAAAATCGTCCCTTTGCGGATTGAAGACTTGGTGTTCTAGTGGGCACAGGCACATCGCGCAGTCAACGATGTCGCTGACTCACGCGACGTCGAGGGAGAGGGCTCCCGCCGGCGCACCGAGACGCCGAATTAGCCAAAACAGCAGAGACGACTGTCTCCGCAGACTCGATTGGATACTACGGCGATAGACGGCGGCAGCAACCTTTCTAATTCAGGGGAAAACAAATACCCGCGGCCTCCTGCGTACAGCCGTTCCTGCGACGCAGAAGCTGTTGGCCCCAATGCCATTGCAATTTCTCAATATTAAATGTATTCCGGTATTAAATATTTGGAGGAAACTTACAGGAGATCGACGTTTTCACCTTCTCCTCGAAAGTTGTTTTGCAAAGGTGGTTCCTAAACCCATGGAGATGTTCTAAAGTAGGCTAGCGGTTCAGCTAACGCTAGCGTCCACGCGAAGGTTCTGGGAAGCAAGTGGAAGCACACAACAACGAGTATACATGTGCCGGTGCTCCTGTGCATTCCGATTGGAAAACACGCGTGTGTTTTTCGTCTTCGGCAAAAAATAACAGGAGTCAGTCACCTTTCTTGCTTGGGTTGTCGCCAATAGTATGTAATTTGTTTAACGTTGTAAAAGTGTAATTGTTTAGTTAGAGTGCTTTCCTTCATAATTGAAGAATGTTTAACTTCACTATATTAGAGGCCCAAGCCTTTGTTCTATAACAGTAGTGCCAAAACAAGCGACGAATCTAAGCAAAATAACAAGTTCATTTCATTTCATTTATTTATTATACTCTCAAGGCCCGGAGGAATTACAGAGACGAGCTGGATAATTATACATCAAGACAAATTGAATAATAAAAAACTAAACGCAAAAAAAACACAATGTACAGAATCGCCAAGGAACATTATTCAGAACATCAGTAATGGCCGGCGGTTTTAAAATCAGCAGTGTCAGTAAGTGAGACTACGGATATGGGAAGGCGATTATAGTCGACAAAGGTCACGGGCAGGAAGGAGGTATAAAAGGTTGAGGTGAGTCAGTGGGGGATTCTTACTTAGAGTGAATGATCGGTATGCGGCGATATGTATGATGGTTCTGAAGATAACGAGGTTCGAAGTGCATGCTTGGAGAGATACATCTTGTGAAATAAGCAGATTCGAGATATTTTTCTACGAAAGGAGAGGTTGGGGAAATATAAAAATGTTTTCATGGAGGTGACGTCGGCAGTACGGTGATAGTTCGAAAATATGGAACTTGCGGAGCTATTTTGAATAGATTCAATGAATGATGTTACGGTGACGCCAGGGTTCCAGAGGGAGACTGCATAGTCAAGTTTGGTGCGCGCTAGAGTTTTAGATCGAAGATGTTTAAGTGAAATAGGGCAAAGGGAAACACTCGTTTTGATGTAGTCTAAGAAGCGATTAGCATTGTTAGTAATATATTCGACATGGATGTTCCAGGAGATATCATTAGTTATATGAACACCTAGATATTTATAGGCTGACACAGAATGCAAGGTAGGGTTATTAATGCAGTAGAAGGGAGAAGTGTTATTTTGACGGGACACTCTCATTGAACTACATTTGTAGTTGTTAAGTTCCATAAGCCAATTTTGGCACCAGCGGGTGGTGTTAATATCGGTCTGAAGAGAAGATATGTCAGGGTCGTTAACGATTTCCTTATAAATTACACGGTCATCAGGGGATATGCTTATAGAAGAAGACACATGCGTGGGAAGATCGTTAATATACATAAGAAATTAAAGTGCACCTAATACGGAACTTGTGTGACACCGGAGTTGACACGTGAGTTTGAAAAATTACTTGTGTTAGCGTGAGCAAAGTAGTAATGGTCTGATAGAAGCGATTTTATCGAAGCGATTATATTAAGATCTGTGTTAAGCTTAGAGAGTTTGTGAAGAAGCAGCACGTGAGGAAGGTTGTAGAAAGCTTTTGAGAAATCAAGAAATAAAGTCCTTGAACCCCGGTCAAGTGTTGCGTGAGGGTTGTGAGTAAAGGTTAGGAGTTAAATTTCACAGGACTAACACTTTCCAAATTCATGTCGCAATGAGTTAAAAAAGGAGTTGGAGTCTAGAAAATTGCGAAAATTAGTATAAATGATACGCTCAAAGATTTCGCAAGCACTGCTCGTTAAATAAATGGGACGAAAATTTAAAACGCTATTCTTATCGCCCCCTATGTGGAGAGGGATTACCTTCCCCACCTCCGAATTTTTTGGTAAGTCTCCTTGTTCAAGTGATCGCGAAAATAATTTAGGTAAGATAGCGCCTGAGTACAAATTGGTGTTTTTGAAAAAACTTAGCATTAATATTATCAATGCCTGCTGTAGAAGAGGTTTTAAGGTCTTTGATAATGTTAGATATACCTTCACAGTCTATGATAACGGAGAACATGGGCAAAAAATGATAAGTTATACATAGTCAGAGGTTACCGTGCATGAAAATGATCGAAAAAAACTCATCATTTAACACAAAAAGACACAGATTACTGGACACCTCCTCTCCGTCGGTGTCCCTAAGTACTATACCTAGACTAGTAGTTGGGTTATTAGCTTTCCGAAATTGACGCGGATTGTTAAGTAACATTGTCGGCAGTTTTTTAAAGCAATACAATATAGCCTCTTCTACTGCTTTCTTATATACGTTACCTGCAACATGTTAGGCTTCCCAGCGTTGTACATTGTCCGATTGCTTTGCGGTGTGAAATAATCGTTTCTTTTTATTTCAGAGCTTTTCAGTGTCGCACAGTACATTCTGGCAACGAAGATACCACGCGAAGGGGAACATGTGCTTTTATGAGTGACATAACGTTTTCTTTAAATAAACGCCAGTCATCATCAACGGAGCGCTCAGCAAAACAAACTATCTAGTCCTCTAGAAAAATAGAAAGTTCATTGTTGATTGAATCAAAATCAGCTCTACCATTGTCAGAACATTTGTTCTGAAAATGCTTGGGCTGTCAAACAGACAATAATGACTGCCACATTAAGCACGGCATGACACTCGTGCCTTGCAAAAGAGGGACAGTCTGCGAAACCCGATTCTCCTGCAGATACTCAAGCCTGGTTCACAGAGTCGCGTTTGACTGCGTTAAGACTGCTTGCGTCGAGCTGTTTCTACGGCGACTCTTATAGGACGAGCCATTGCAAAGGCGCTGTGCTGCACGACACAACGCAGCGCAACGCAGTGTACGCAGCTGTGGAAACGAGCATTTATATATCGGAAAAAAGGGGAGAGACTTAAACATCAACACCAGCATCCCAATTCGTTAAACATAGAGCATACTTTTATTTAGCAATGCATTTGCGTGACTGCAGCTGCGAACCACAGTTCAGAGACACAAACACCAAGCTCAGATGTCTAGAAAGAAAGTTGAGGCGTACCATAAAGCAGAATAGAAAAAACGTGCTTGGGCCTACCATCTCTGAACCTCAGGGACAGTGGTAGGCTTTTTGGACTTGGGATAACTTCTCATTCGAAGAAACCAGAAAGAATAAGCGGCCGCACAGTGGAAGAAACAGAAGAATCTATGCCCGCGTGAACAAGAATGGGTTTTTCATTACAAGAAAGTTGATAGTTAGCGCCTTGTCCTGTGTGTTCTCTCCTCTTTGTCCTTCTATTATCGCGCTGCTTTTATCACTACTACAATTACTCGGCCTTGCTTTTGTTCCGATTGTCCACACGCTGGGAAGTTAATGCCATAAACAATAACTCCCTGTTACGAGAATGACGGTAAGAACTACTGCTCAGTTTTTACCGCCGTTCTTGATTTTTTATATACTTTTTGTTCGTTAGCCCGACAGTCGTCCTTGCAAAAAAGCGTCGATGTTGCGCGCTTATGTCAGCAGTGCCGGACAGTGTACTATAATGCATATAAGAGGTAATTTTAGCACTGTGTTTGGTAGAATGAACTCTAAAAAAAAGACGCTAACGGACCAACATTTTTTATTTGTGTGTACGTCATTGATAAATGTTCCAAGTCTTCCTATATAATTATTAGTAATATTTGCTCTGAAATTCAAGACAGACAAAACAATTCTCCACTTTCTCCCATAGGAATACATAATCGAAAGTCAACTATATACTGGTGGCTTTCTGTTTTTATTTGCAACAGCACACTAGCACCAGCTGAACCTCTGGCCTACATTATAACTCTATACATAAACCATAGGACTTAGAGAGAGCAGTTGGAAACACTATCAAATTTAGGTACACCAAGCGGGCATTGAGACATTGACAGTGGGTCTACCGTCTACGTTCGCGGTTGAGGCGAACCCGTGGCGCGAGCCGCTTCAAGTGGTCGTCAGTGTTCATCGGCAGCCACTCGGCCTAACGCAATCACCGAGGCGGCCTTCGGGGCCTGCGCTTTTTGGGTGCCTCGTGTTGAGAATTAAGAACCACGATTATTCGTCCCCTATCGGCGCGACTCTTTCGTCAGTGCGTGCCTCCGCGCCGGGGCAGACGAATAAGGGGCCGGCTTGTGTGTACGTGTCTGTTTCCGACGCGAATACTAAACGCCCGATGGCGTCCTAATATCTTACGCAATAATAAATTTACAAACAAATATAGACAAATCGGTTCGTGATGGACAGATATGTATGCTAACCTGAACGCAAATCTGTGGAGGTAGATAGTTCGAGTTTGACGCCTCGCATTGAAAAGAGATTAATTCTTCAAAGAAAGCTGGTTGGGTCTGCAAGGAGCGAACGTACGCTATCGACCTGGCTGGGAACCATCCCAGTCTAAACTCTTACATTAGTAGCAATTAAAAAAACGAACAACACGACGCGTACATTCTTTTCTTATATCAGTGTTCCTTCCAGTCTACTAGTCTCAGACTTCAGATTATGATAAAACAAGGCCTTCGTCCGAGATATGATTTACATCTTGATAATAGATACTGATGTCACGAGATTTAGGTTGATTGAGTAGAGCCGCTTTTTCAGCCGTATTTGTGTTTTGCTGTAAGGTGGTGAGACTGAACTTCCTTTATGATCAAATAGGATCACTAGAGCAGCCAATACCATAAAGGAGTGTGTCTTAATATTCGGAACTTTCGAGCTAATACTCCCGAACGAACCACTCTCGCCTTTCTTGTTATCATTTTTCCTGACATGGTTTATTATGTTCATGCTCCTTGCTTTGCGATTGGTTCTTTAACGTTCTCATCCGCTGATGCCGCAATCTGATCGGCTGCCAAGGGATAATAAGATGCTTGTGACACCAGATGCCCTGTGTTTCATAATATGCCAGTTACTATAACGTTTTTCTTTTCCCTAAGAATAATATAAAAAATTAGGGCTGGGCGTCGGTTAAAAAATTTAACCCGATTAATCGCCACCCTTTAATCGATTAATTAATCGGTAAATCGGTTGAGTTTATTTTTATAAATAATATATTAAAAAGAATGCAACAACTCGTCCTGCCTTTGAAGACTTGTTTTACTCTATGTTACACGGCGGAAAGGACAATTAGAATTGAGGATACAAATAGATCAACGATTCAAAGACACATATGTGTGCTCTAGCTCCGAAGACAATAAAGTTTGTCCACATTCCCCGACAGGAAGACAAGAAGTCAGAGCTTGGGCGATGCTTTCTTTTTTTTTTTTTTTTCAGAGAAAGGAACATCTATGACGAGGCGTTGATTGTTGTCTGCGTTTTGGCGGATGGTCCTTGCTGCAGCTACATGGGTGCTTCGCTCGTTGGCGATACTGAAGCGAACTTACGCTTTCACTGTATCAAAACGGCTTTTTCCAGATGATGCAGTGGACTTCCCTTGAATTAAAAACTTCATCGCTGGACTTTACTTTAAACCCAAATTCGCCGGCGAGATTGCCTTTCATACTCGTGAACTTGCCCATCTTTACGGGCCGAATATTAGAACAAGTAACCATGGCTTTGTTATCTTCCCAGCTTGTTTTTCTGCTTGTTTGTCTTGCCTGGGCAGGATGTGTAATAGATCCTCAACACACTGTAATGTATATCCTCGAAAACGTGACGCTTCGCGAGAGCGAGAATTGAACCTTGCTCATAGCACCTGGCTGGGAACGGACTTCTTTTGAGTACCGATTAAAACACCGATTAACCGGTTAACAAATTTGATCGCGATTAAAGCCTTAATCGATTAATCGGAAGGTTAATCGATCAATTGCACAGCCCTATAAAAAATATCAACCAAAATGAGAAACACGAAGCAAAGCGACCTTCGCAGGTTTCTGCACGGACATGTATTCCTTCCGCTTCAATATTTGGGGGAGCATTAAACCATAGTTTCAACGTCCTTAAAAGCCGACTATCCCTATCACTCTCCAGCATCTTTAAATGGAGCATTTTTCTCCACGACCTCGTAGGCCCGCACTAAAACACAAAAAGGCCCTCGACACTGATGTTAAATAAGACTCCTAAAAAAAGAAAAAATGTCCCACCAAAAAAAAAATAGTGATTGTTTGCGTTTTGTTTTTGTTCCTTGCTGCTATTAGTGAGCAAGAGCTTAATTTCGTGTTAAATTTTAGCGTGCTCTCGTCGAGCTCAGGACCTAGCTTTCTTGGTTGTATGTCCCGCTACCAGGGCTTCGGAGATGCGCGCTGTTTTGTACTGTGGGCCTCCTGAATCTATTAGTCCCGGTTCTAATTAGAGTCCCTGAGTGAGATATATTGAACGGCGCATGCGTTTTTTTACTTCACTGGGTCTGAAGCCGTGCCTCCAGACCACTTTATTTGGCGACAAAGCGACAAGTAGATATCTTCGCATAGAGAGAAAAGAACTGTACATTGTGTATGAAAATGCTACCAGATGAAGCGTTAAAATTAGCTAAGTAAACCTATGGCCCAGAGAATATTGTCTTTGAAACACTACTTACGAATTGCAAGCAAAACATTCTCGGTTTTTTGTTTTGACTAGCCGGTTTTGATTCCTGGTTTCGTTTCCGGGTACCGATTCCCGGTTTCGATTTCCGGTTTCATTTCCAGGTTTCAATTCCCAGTTCAGACGAGCTGTCGCAACGCGACAGCTTGTCTTAACAGCGATGGGGAACTCATTACGGCAGTCTGCCGATGCATTTTGTCGGGAAGCATTTTGAACTAATCTATTTTAAAGCGCCTTATTCTCACAATTTCGTTAATTTAGTTAAAATATTAAAAAAATAATAGCCATATTTTAAGAGGATCCGGACAACTCGTCGGAAGCCAACTTGTCGAGGGCCAATTTGTCGACAGACAATTCGTCGAATAGGCCAATTGGTAATACAGCAATTCGTTGAGGGGGCAACTTGTCAAAAGGGACAATCTGACAAAACGCGGTTCGTCAAATCGGTTGAATGACGGTGCGAGGTAAAAGTTCGTTGTGTCTTGCGATCATGTTACCTTTTTTTTTCCTTTTTTGATTAGGCACAGCGACATTGGGAGGTGACAGGACTAAAAGTAATAGCGCAAGAGTGCGAATACAGGGAAGATCCTTGAGAAAAGTTGAGAAATAGATCAACTCTGGATGTGAGCGGGTGGGCCGAGCAGGTTAACACGCGCCTCAGTGATACACGCGCGACATAGTGACCGACTCCCACTGCAGACTGGAAGTGGCGAGACTGGCAAGGTGTTATCTTCGACGAGGGCGCACTGGAGGCCAATTACCGTGCGGCGATTTTACGGATTACTATAGGACGGTATTTGGTTTAAAGTTTCGCGACAAACGATTATAATAAAAAAGCAGCCACTAGTTGGCCTCTTCGACGAGTTTTCCTTCGACGAGTTGCCCTATGACGAATTCACCTATTTGACTAATGTGCCGCCGACGAGTTTGCCGTCGACGGGTTGACTTTCGACAAGTTGATCCGGACCTCTTCAATTACCATTTTTTTTTAGTCCGAAGTGTTGTGACCTTTTTTCTTCTTGTAATTTTAAACAACATACATGTTTAGCATTTTCGTTTTTTGAGATAACACTTTTCAGGTTGTGCAGTGAAAAAAAAAATCGTGTGCGAACTAAATATATGTGCCACTCTGCACTATAAGTGTCTTCTATATGTTAGCAGACTTCAATACACTTGCAGGGGACACCGTCTGTACAATTTCTTTTGCCGCCTCTACGTTATCTTCAAGTTTCTTTGCGAGTGTCGGGGTTTAAACATCTTGATTATATCACCAGCTCGACTGCACTTAGACCACTTCTTACACGAGGGTATGATTCTGTGCAATCTACATTAAATAACAGCAAATAAATGTAAATTAATAAAGTATTGTTTCCTTTTTTGTTGATGCTGCAATTATTTATTGACTTTCTCTCTTTCGACGACCAAGGATATCTTGTGCTAGGAAAATTGTGATATTGTGCTTCCTCAGAAATAAGCTTGTATTTTCTAAAACTACAACTGGGCCAATTTTATATTTAGTTCGAGAAATAAATGTAAAAAAAGTTAAAACGCCATCTAGTTGTGATATATAAAAAATTACTAATTTTTTATTAAGTATATCCCGGTATAAGTATGCGTTTTTTTACAAATATTGATAACTGCACTTGGGATACATAGTTTTTTTTTTTCAAAAGCCGTGAGAGCCACATTAATGCGTCTTGTGCAGGCGAGTTATACGGCCAGGGGGACGGAGTATAGAGGGCTAATCGTAACCATTAGTGAGCTAATGATTAAAATTTGTTAATTAACTTTTTATTAATGAAAATGGACATATGGTTCCATTTACAAACGTGCTCTGCGTTATCGAAAACCACTAAATCAGCTCTTTCTAGAAGGATATAACGCAGGGGAAGTATATTATGGCGTTCCATAAAAACGCTCAATTTGGACGCGTTTCTAGGTTTCAATTTTTTATCAGAGCGCATCTCTGGGCCCGCGGCCCTGCTCCTCAGTGGCCGCGGCGCGAAGCCACCCCCTCGCCTCCATCGTAGCATGGAGGGAAGTTTGGCGCACGTGTGTTGCGCGTCTCAGCCACCGGGGAGCAGGGCCGCGGGCCCAGAGATGCGCTCTGATAAAAAATCGAAACCTAGAAACGCGTCCAAATTTAGCGTTTTTACGGAACGCCGTAATATACTGCCCTTACGTTGTATCCTTTTAGAAAGAGTTGATTTAGTAGTTTTTGATGACGCTGAGCAAGTTTGTGATTGGAGCTATATGTCTATTTTTATTAATTAAAAAGTTAATTAACACATTTTAATGGATTAGCCGACTGATCGTTACGATTATCCCCCAATACTCTGTGCCCCTCGCCGCATAAGTCACCTGCACAAACCGCATTAGTGTAACTTTCACGGATTTTTTAGAACAAATCTGAAAAGCTTAAAAAAAAATCCTGTATATATATATATATACTCGATTGAATTGGACAAGTCACCATGAAGAGTTGCGCCACTCGCGAAGACCGCCTGATATACGGCATGCTCCACTCTGATGGCTCGGAGCATACGCTGTGGTCCATCGTAATGTCGAGTTGAATATAAACGTGAACGATATTGATCATATACACAATGAACGGATCGTGCACTACCCTTTGTTCAATAAAACTATGCTATCAAAAATATAAAAAAAAAAACGTGAAAGGAGGGGAAATGTTTATTCTTTTTATAACACGTGGGACTGCTGCTTTCAATCCAGTTTATAAGAATTATGCATTTTTATTTTATTATTGATGTCGCGGGGCCGGAGATATGTCGCATCTAGATTCGCAGTAGCAAAATCCAGAGGACACCAAAGCACTTCTTATGAGTTGTGAATGTCAAAGCATTCTCGGCGCCGAAAGGAGCCGAAGTAGCCCCAGCGCCTGCAGGGAGTGTGGCGGTTCGCCGCGCAGACCGCCCAGGCTCGCTGATGACTGCTGCGCCGCTGGGTGAGGCAGCGTCGGGAGTGCGAAGCTCGGCGCGGCGCGGCGCGTGCTGAGATCCCGTGTCTTCTCATCATCATCATCGTCCAAGCTACGGGTACCGGTCGAAGGCGCTAGACTTCAAAGCGTGACTTTAGGCCTAATGTCAGGCCAGCGAATACCCGCGTCCCCCCTTCCAGCTACGCCGCCAGCACTTCGGATGGCTCCTTAGCAACGATGACTCCGTTGCTATGGAGCCACATGAGGCGTCGCAGCCAATGGGAATTCAGATGCCGTTTCGCTGCTACAGACAACACCGGCTTCCCTCTATTAATGCTTTCGAATTAAAATATGTAGGCGCGCGAAGGTCGCGAGATGATTTAAGCATGTAATCGCGCTACAAATGTTTATATTACATATTTGCGAATGACACGCATGTCTCGCTGCCCAACATGAAGTTGATTCATTTCCAAGGGGGCAGACATTCTCAATTTCACGCGTTTTGACGTGCCGTGGAAGCCGTTCGAATATCGGTCCTATACCGCGAAAGCGCCGACTCCAAAGTCAGAACTTTGAACCTTCATCGGGCGTTCAGATTCACGCCGGACACGAGATCGAAGAGGCCACTCTCTTTCCGGCGGCATCAAATGAAAAGTGAACGCTCTTGTAGCGGGAGTGTTTGGCGAACAAACAGCCCGCTGTACGTGACCAGTGTCGCGCTTCCTCGCCGTGGACGCTCACTACGCTGCGCCGGAGAACGTGCGACCCGGCGTATGGTTTCAATCTTCTCTTTGTGGCTTCCTTGTCTGTCCGTTACTTGTCTCGTATCAGAGATGAAGACGTGCGTTGCAGTGATATTTGGCAAACGCGGGGTAGGGGCGGGAACGGAGCTTCAATGGAGGGGGGGTCCGAGGAGAGCTGTTTGGAGCAAAGAAAGCGACCTCCACTTCCTACCACAATGTTTGTAAGAAGGTTGTTCCGCAAATGAAGTCCTTTTGTTTTACGTCTGCTTCCTTGGCTGGCCCCACTAAACACTCTCTCTCCCTTACATCTCCGTGTTTCTTTTTTACGCTGGCGTTCACCTACGTCGAGATTTTTTTTCCTGTTCTAACATGGCTTACATCCAATCAGACGGGGTGAAGATATCAGCCCTGCTGTTGACACAAGATCCGTTCTGACGGAGAAAAAAAAAAAAAAAAAGAACGAGTGGACCGACCAGTTTTGGTGAAAGCGTTTAATCGGACAAGAGGGAAGATTGGAGCCAGAGGACGGCAAAAAACCGAAGGAAAAGCGTGCGGGGCGCCAACCCGTGTTCTAATTAGGTGAGCGCGTTCCTTTGGCACCTTCTTGGCAAACGAGATGGCGTGAGTTATTTAGACAAGACTCTACGGCCCAGCAAAAAAAAAAAAAAAAAAAAAAATCCACGTTGAAGTTTCAAGGAAGTTTTGGAAGCCGAGACGCGTTCTATGTACCGTCCATTAAAAAAAAAAAAAAATGGCAACTAGGCGAATGGTACGTTGCTTCCCCAAAGAAGAGAAACCAGATTCACGAAAAGCTTCTTAGATTACGACAACTTAGCTGGGAAGTCTGTAAGTTAAGAACATCGTAAAACGAGATTGAAGTGGTATTCACAAACGTGTTCTTAAGTGAGAGGAGGAAAGCGACGTTCTCGTACGGAAAAACTAGAACTTCCGGTACCCCGCGAGCTCCTGATTCCCTCGAAAGCGGGCTCTTTCTAAGGCGACGGCGCCTTCGGCAACACGAACAACCAATCGGAGAGCTCGGCATGGTTCGGAGCAGTTCGGAGCACGTGAATTTTGAATAACAAACGCAGGCTGTCTTTCCGCCAACGCTTGTGTATGGTTAATGCCCGGGCAGTAAAATGTCGACGCTTACACGATTTAAACGGGCCTGAATGCCGAGGCCGGGATGGCCGCCTTCGTCGACTGCACTCTAAGAAAAAATGGAGGAAAGAAGTACCAACGGCGCGTCTTCCTTCCTTCTACTGACGCGCCCCCAAGAGGACACGAGAAAAGGGGAGGAACGAAACGTTTTTCTCCTTCTCCAGGCAGACGGGAGAAAGCTTTCGCGCTCCCGACTTATCTTCTTTCGGTTTCGTTTTTCGAGCAGGTCGCGCACGTTGTTTAATATATAGCTGTTCAGTTGATTGAGCTTCAGCGACAGCAAAGGCCACCTGTAATTCCGTCTTCTAGTCTAAACGTGCAAAGCATTGGGGTTGCATTGAGGTTTTTATCACTAATTTTATCAAACGAGAAAACGAAGCCGCTAGAAACAGCGAAGTTCCGGAGCAGTGCCAGCAGCGCCACGTACATTGATGTACCACTGTGTAGGAATAAAAATGGCATATTAATAACAAAGTGCACATACCATATGTTGCGAAGGTTATTCATACCGTACCGTGTTTATTTGTTCACTATATCTCACAAAATAAGTAGATAGACTTCATGAGAGTCGCTTTTCGACGAAAGCGTTCGTCACAGTTACCTCTTAATGCAAAATTAAGGTCAGCGATCACACTATTCACACGAGAAGGGTCCACAAGGGTAGTGTGGGCATATTCCATTCAACAAGCTAGCCGGTCCTGGTTAGACGGCCTTGGCCAGGGACCATCGGAGGATGTCGGAGTGCCTTGCTAGACCTATATTCCGTCGAGCTCGCGGAACCAGACCTTGGCGATCGCTTGGTCGGTGGGATCGCTGCCGTTGGAGCTTTCCCGGCATGAGTATGGATCCAGCGTTCATGTCCGTCAATTTCGGTTTCAAGCACTTCCTTCTTTTTTCATGCCCTTTGGAGTCGGGGCGAGCGAAAATAGCGCGTAAAAAAATGAATATCCGTTGGTCGTCGCGACCAACCAACTGAGCGACGCTGTGGGCCATGTTGATTTGATCGTGAAGAAGTGCGTAAGGCAGCTTCGGAGCTGCGCAAAGCTTGCGATAATATTGTTTCGTGAATACGAATTCGTTCTTACGTTTTGCCGTTCGCATATTTTTGATGTAAAATTGTTTCGTGAATCTGGCTTGCGGTCTTAATTCGGTTAGGCATCAAAATATGGCTGCCCTTTCTTGATGCGTATACCCTTGTATGTTTCACGAGGCTTTTTACGACAGTCGTAGTATGGATTTGATAATATCCTGGAGAGCAGTGATTCTCCAGCTTCATGTAAGCCAAAAAATAAAAATAAAATAAAGAACGCGATTTGTGGTCGTCTTTGTTTTAAAAATAGGCAGGTTTCTTTGGCCTGTAATTCAAGAGCACCTCCGCCTCGCACATTTTGAGCAAACTACTTAAAAGTAGTGTGCTCAAACTGCTGCAGCGAGAAAAGACCGTAAAATTATCTCTGCGTACCTGAAACTTGGAGTCTGCGCAGAAAATAAGAAGGCGTAATAACATTGATTTGGTTTCCGATTGTTGACGGCGAGGTATACTGCATCTATTTTTCTAAAGAATTCATCACCACGTCTGATGCAGGGCGCTCAAAATAAGCTACAGATTCGAAAAGTATTCGCAGCTTATATTGAGCTTACATTTGCTGACATTACATTGAAGTAATCGATAAATCTGGGAATCACCACTCCATACTCGATCATACTGCATTTTCTTTTGTCCAACTGCGTGTAGCAACCAAAAGTTTCCTAGAACTACCTGAAAAGCTTCAAGAACCGTGATTTGAGAATATTTGCTCTAGTGTCGGAGGATGGATAAAAGGGCAATGTATATGGCTGAGACCAGACTTAACTGAAAACGAGCCTGTTGGTGAAGAGATACGAATACATGAAAGGATAGAAAAGGTTAAAAAGATAGCTGAAGGACGTTATGTCTCCTTCCACGTCATCTACTTTGTATACTTTTATGTATTCGTATCGTTTCGGACAAGACTTGTAGAGAGTATAGAGTTCGATCGCCACGATTCGCTTGGCTGCAGCAACGGCGGTGCCGCTATCAGAGTAACGTATTCTCCATCCTTGTTGTCCTAGATGTAGGTAATGCAAACATTGTAATATTTGCATCCGTGAGTATGACAAGACTGAAAACCGAATAAAATAGAAGCCACTTCTGATTCGGTGAGCAAGACGGCAGAAGCTCACTTGGTTTGCTGAATTCGCACCGACCGTAACACTACGCACATCGCCAAGTCAGAAAGGGTTGACTAAGGACCTTGAACAGTAACATATTTAGATTGCGCTCACCAAGGTAATGCTTATCGGTGTGGGTCCCTACCATAGACAGGAAAATTTTAGGATTTTTAGTTATTTAGAGGCACGACAAAACGTCGGATTAATGACGTTTTCTGGTTTGCGTGCACCAGATTTCAACGAACGAACTAACATTTTTGTTTTATATCCGACGTTTACTTTGACTGTGTTAAGATGACCTTTTATTGACTGAAAAGTGCCAATAGTTCGAAACCGTAGAATCACTTTCGAAGTTCTTTGGGGATCAGAGGTGGCAGGTTCGAATTTGTGCCGAGGTTCCCGCAATCTTGCGGAAGGTTTTCTCGCAGAAGGCACCGTGGGACCGACATTTTGAACGCACGTCACACGATCTTCATTCGTTGGGGCGTGCCAGATGCACTTCGGACCGCGAGAAGTAGATTCCCAGATAAGTAAATGACCGGAATGGATCCGCCGATCGCCGGAGGGGTGGTTTTGCCTTCCTGTTGTGTCTTCCTCCCTTACCTTATTTGTACTGTTTAAGTCAACGGGCCCCAGAAGGCGAGATAGAGCAAGGGGCAAGTGGCGCGATCACCTGACTCCAGGCTTGTACTTATAAGATACTCATTAAAAGTACTTAAGTTAAATTACTGAGTACCACGAAAAACAGTAACTGAGTAGAGTAGCAAAATATTGTAATGTAATTGAGTAAAGTACAAAATACTCAGAAAAGGTAACTCGTTACCTTCAAAATACCCTCAATTTACAAATTTCTCTGCAATTCATTGTCAAGCACAACCAAAGTGAGAATAAATCCGCGTTTTTTTTTTGTTTTGTTTTTTTACGCTGAAGGGACGTAGGGACGGACTTTGACTTTTGAGGAGTTTGCAGGGACTTTCAGGATGAAAAACTCGAAAAGCTGCTACGCTAGCACTAACAACGTTCCTCATTGGTGTTCTTTTTTTTTTATTTATTCTTTCTTTTTGGCGGGGGGGGGGGGGGGGGGTGAGTGCAGGCGCATTTGAACCCGAACGGGGGCCCTGGCCCCGGTGCACCGAGTTGCGCTTGCAATGCTCGCTCGAGTTACGGTAATCCAAATGGTTTCCTCTGTGGAAGCGTTCATTGGAGGTGCGGCGCTCGGCTCGCGAGGTCACCCATCGTCTTGATTATCGTCTTCGTTCGAGCCTATCGTCTTGATTACATGTGCACCGTGTGATTTGCTATTGAGCTCGGCTTGGGAAATACCTGTGCCAACAGATTGCGCCAACCAACCAATTGTGGAGCGGACCGTCCCTGAAAAAAGTGGGTCTACAGACCTTTTCATCGCTTTTCACTAGGGTAAAATATGCAGAGTCACTGAGCTGCGAACGCGGGCGCGCGCAGCGTCTTATATACCGCATAGCAGAGCAATAGCGCATGCTCAGAAAGCGCTCCACAGCACAGCAGAAAAAGATGGCAGCGCGCAGGCGATTGTTGCAAATGTTTGTTAACGCAAGGTCTTAATAACCAGGGTGTTCTTAAAAATGCTGTTGAAGTTTAGTGACTGTGGTAATTTATGCAATAAACACAAATGTTCTTAATTTGTTATACTGAATACCTGGATTAACATGTATTTTCCCTTTTACATATTCAATATCGTGTTTGTAAAACAAGAAATAGCTAATTAGTCAGTTGTAATTTGCGCTCACGGAGAGGTACAGAAGGCAGGTTCACTCAAATAAGCGAAATAAATAAAAAAATACATCTATTTTTTCCCCTGTGGCGATAACCGTAGGGACATTTGCACACTTGGGTAGGGTCAAATAGGGAGGGTTTGGCACGGACATGGGGACTTTCCTGTTCGGCCATCTGACAACACTGCCGTGGTGGGCGCAGGCGGTCATTCGTGCTACCGAAGACAATGCTGCGTACGCCGCGAGCGATGGGCCACCGGATTGGAGCTGAGCCGTGCAGTTGCGTCTTACGAGACTTGTGTGCTAAGAGAGCCTAGTGAAACGAACGAGCGGTGTGCGCGACTGCGTGCGGAGGCAAAGGCATTTCTGAAGCTGGAAGGCTTTCTTTTATATGCTTTCACTCCATAACATAAAAACATGAACTTCGGTTTACTGGGGACTCTTTCTTACCAGACACTTGTAGAACCCACTTTCTCTCCGACGCAAATGCACTCCCTTTGGCTTGTAGCCTTGTACACATCTTATGCTTTCAACCGCATGCCCTCCTGCTTCGGAATCTCTGTTGCTCTTGGGCTTGGCCACAAACAAATTTTTAGAAAATGTGCTTTGACGTTTTGCCCAGTTAGAAGACACGACACATGTCCGCTCGGCTTGAGGCTGCGACACCTGCTTCTCCGTGTCACCTCTCTCAGCAGAAGCACGGAAGTCCGCAGTATTACATGGCACGAAATGTATCTGCAATGGCAGGGTGCCTAGCCAAAATAACTGGAGTTCAATATTTTCCAAGCTACCCGCCTCTGAAGAAAAAAAAATAGAAAGTAACTTAAAAGTAACTCTAAAATGAGTACAAGTTACTTGAAAAAAAGTATTTAAGTTAGAGTACTAAATACGGACTTTCGAAAGTATTTGCAAGATACCAAGTTACTCACAAAAGTATGTAAGATACGGTAACTTGAGTAGAGTATTTAAGTTACATACAAGTCTGCCTGAACCCCAGTCCAAGCACGATTGGCCAAGCGAGTTGCTCCTAAACCCTGCTATTATCAGCGAAAGGGCGAGCGGAGAGGGTATCTCTGCCGTGCCAACACCACCTAAAATAATCAAAGCCTCGGCATCACCTCCTCTCCCTTCATGAAACGTCATCACAGTCGGAGTGCTCTAACTCGGCTATTGGACCCGAGTCCGACCTTCGGCGCCCTGATTGAACACGAGCCCCGGCCGAACACCCTGATGCAGCAATCGTGCCCAATCTCAGGCCTCCGTCGATCTGACTGTGATGGCGGTAAGGAGGCCTTCTGCCTATCTAGGTGGTTTTGGCTGTACTCTCCAGCTCCGGCGCGAAAGACAACGAATGATCCGTTTGTTTTCGGCAACACGACACTTGCCCAGTGCAAGCCCACTACATTTGAGGCTGCAGAAAAAAAGCTAATATTATCATATTCCATTAAACACTGACGGTAATACGTCAATACCGGATTTATGGGCTCACTTCGTTTTTATTGTTAATCACAAAACATAAAAATAAGAGGATTCAAAGCTGTAATATTTTAACCACACCAGACGCGCCTATTGGTAAAACCCTAAATTCTGAACTCCGGAAAAATGTTTAAGCATCATATACCAATATGGTAATACTTTGAACGGGGTGAACGACTTATTTTAACAGTAATACCACAATGGGGTAACTTTACGCAAGAATAAAGTTTCATTAAAAGTTTGGCACAAAACTAGGGCTGTACAGTGCTGAGCAATGAGGTCGTCCGAGACAACGAATTTATTTTTCTTCTAACGGCAATCGATTTTAACAACGGCTGTCTGACCTCGGGAGCAGCCCCTTTCACCCAGATATATTCTACAAAAGATAGCGGCAATTCAATTCCGACTCAAAGGAAATTTAGAAATCAATGGTTATCTTTTATTCAGGCTAATCATACCAGAGAATTGGATTATGCATTTTGTAGGACGCGAAACGATAAATGCTAGAAAACCGATTTCCGCCCTCGAGGTCCGGAGATTGAATATTTAAGAGGGGTGGAAAGGAGGCGGGAATTCACAGCATGACCGATCTAGATTTTATAGGTAAAACATAAAAGTCCGAACAATGGAGGAGTAACATAAAGCTATAGAATATGTCAAAGGTATCTTGGTCAGCTTTATTCCCAAAAGGGGAGTTACGTTTTTGGACTCTGAACACATTGACCTCAGTCACTATGTTCTCGGTTTTATTTTTTATGCTGTACCTGACATTTAGTATAACTTAATACATCGTTGGCTTCATGTTTTTGTGCCAGATTTATGTTGAAGGGATTTTTATAATTTATTAACCTAAATTTTTATCTTGCACGTATAGGTAAAAAACGCGTATATCTGATCTATTTTAGTATCTAGTACACCAGTGTACGAATAAAAAAAGTAACATCAATCCATAAAAAAACCGCTGCTTTGTTAGACAGATAACCACGTGCGTACCTTGAATCACCAGAAAAATTAAATTCCGCAGTTATTTATTCATTAATTTGACGCGGAATGTTAATAGCCTTGCCTCAAACTCGTTAAAAAATTAAAAAAAGAATAATAAAAAAGGCGTAAAGAAGTTTCGAGTGTTCCCGAGTGGACATCTCAAACATGTGCTAGCGAGACATTTTCTATCAGTTTAAATAAAATGCTAAAGCAGCGTTTGTTTGAGGTATTTATTGGCTGTTACTGTTTAAAGATATAAAGCTCACTCATTGTTACCTAAGCAGATACAATTTGAATGTAAGTTTGTCTTGAAGTGTCTACTATTTTCAAACGAATCAAATGAATGCAGGCTTGAAATGAGAACGCACGCACGATGTATATTTCTCGTACTTTTCAACATTTAAAACACCCTTCAGTATGGAGTTCCTGCCTTGAACAAATACACGCGCAGAAAACAAAACAAAGGCTGATCGTACCATGCACATCTGAGAACCGCCTAGCTTGGCAAAAGCTTAGCACACCTATGTGCCAAACTTGTTCATAATACGGTTTTGTCTCCAACGCATTAGTTGGTGCCACAGTACTTTTCTTTGGCTTTTCCATGACTTTCCTCTGGCTTGCGACATAACTGCCAAAGTGTCAGACTTCAGCCAAAGATTTCACGTATGAACCGAAGATCCAGCAGTGAGGCCTAGATCTGGCACATTTTTGGCAATTTGTACCCAAATTTCTCATATAAAAAAACGAACAACTTGAAGTGAAGTTTGGCTTTACCCCCTTTTTGGTAATTTATGCCCAAACTTTCTAAATGACAGCCACGCAGGCAGAAGTGAAGCTTAATTTTGGCATTTGTTTGACGAATTAGTGCAAAAATACCCAGACTATGTTGAAAAAGGGTCAAGTTTTTCACTCCAAACTTGTATTGAGCGCGTTGGTAATAGATTCAAAGATACGAAAGAGTTAGACAAAAAAGACGGACTGTCCATTTTTTTTGTAGAACTCTTTCGTATCTTTGAAGTTTTCACTTCCTTGACTTGTTGAGGCCTGAAGTTCCAGGACAAAAACGAATCTTCTCCCAAAGAAATATGCTACCTGGGTAGCCTCTTATATGCCGGGTGAGATTGCGACTTCACCGTCAGAACTGATGCCAGTACAGAGCAAGAGAAATAGCGAATATTCAATGGTTAAAATGATGGATGTTTTCAGCTAAACTGTTGAAACTGGGCGGTAGCTTTAGCCACATAGCCAGTGAATTTAATATGCCTCACTAACGAACGTATCTAGATTGAACTCATTGATAAAAACAAAATTGATTTCTACAATTTCAGTTGTTTTTTTTTTTTTTTTGACGAAACGCAATTTGCAACCATCCTGCCGTAGAAATTGTCAGAAATGGAATAACTAATTATATAGTCATTTTCCCTTCCACTTTGCCACTGGTCGTAAAATTTGTGATTGGTTACCTCCAACTTCCCAAGGTCTCCGGTCTTTTGTTTTTATTAAACATCAGCGTCTATATCAAATTAGTCTTGCCTTCCAAAACTGCAGCGTGATGTCCTTCACTGTATAGCATTAATTGCTCACGTGTCTCCTTAGCCTGTTCGCACTCTGCCATAGTGTATTTTTTAAATATAAAGCTATCTTAATCCTAGCCCGTAACGCCCCGTGTCCTGGCGTGACATAACAATAGCTCCCGCTAAGATGTTTATAGATATTTTATCTAAAGATGTTCATATTAAACAATCTGTACCCTTTCAAGGCTCATTTTGTCTGCCTACCTAAATCCGACACCTCGACCTGTTTTTTCTAACACTATTTCAAACTTGCATTTTCTGCTTTCTCTGCCCAGTGTTGATTTCGCTATAAGTTTCATAAGTAACTTTTATTTTGTGTCCACGCTTCTGATGTGCAAATAGCTAAATATGTATCGTATACCCCCCCCCCCCCCCCCCCCCCCAATCCACCCTTTCATGCACTTCCATAGACGTAGAAAATCCGATGAGCAACAGCAGAGGTTTTATTTTCAATGTTTTCAGCAGAGCCTGCCCTTTTTCAGGTGTAGTAAAATACATATTCCCGAATATTTCGATTCAAGATCGAGAAAGATAAGGAAAGCAACAATAAACAGACCATAAGTCGACCCCAAAAAACAAACTCACACACAGGTGGCGATGTTCGCGACAACACACAGGCACGCTATAGCAAACAACACAACATGACAAAGCCGGTCATGGAAGCCTCCAGGGTAACTAAACAAATGTAGTAAATAGGTGGCGTGTCCTTTATCTCTACGCCGGCTCTAAAAACATAAGCAAAAAGTATACAGGGTGTTTCTTTTTACGCTTTATATTTTCTTAAAAAAAGCCGTGAAAGCTACATTAATACGGCCTGTGCAGGTGAGTTTTACTGCCAGCGGGACATAGAAAAGGGGGGCGGGGGAGGACGGGGGGGGGGGGGGGGGGGGGGGGCTAATCGAAATGGTCAATCGGCTAATGAACTAAAATAGGCTAAATAACGTTTTAAATATTGAAAATAAACATATGGTTCTAATTAAAAACGTGCTGAGCGTAATCACAGACCACTAAACCAGGCAATATTAGAAAGACTTGTAGCACGTAGAAAGCACGGCGACCGCTAAACTTTATACTTGTGCAACGTGAGGAAGTCAACCGGTGCAATAATGCGCCCGCTTGTTTTATCTGCCTCTTATCATAGCTCCAGTCTTGTGCTCGTTGCTCGAGTGGTAACTTTAGCGCACTACTGCGCTTCGGACGCGCTTGCATACTCTCTAAAAATGACATATTCAGTGGTTTTCGAAAACGCTCACCAAGTTGCTAGTTGAAACAATATTCCTATTTTCACAATGTAAGAAGTTTATTCACAATTTTGTTCAATATTGAACAACCTTAACTATTAGCATCTATATCATGTCTTCCTGGCCGTATAACTAACCGGCACAAACTGCACTAGTGTAGTTTTCACGGCTTTTTTTTAAACAAATCTGTTATATTGAGAAAGAAACACCGTGTAGAATTAAAGCTACGCGCGTAATAAAGAAAAAAAAATAAGTAGAGTAAACAGCGAGTGCCAGAGATGAGAAGATGGCAGAGAAAGTGCGGTCCGGAAGCAACACTGTTTGTGTAACTGGAAACGCCGAGTTCATCGGCGTGAAACAAACCGTGCCCTTGTGGCAGTGTTAGTGCTAGTAAATTTGGCCCGTTAGGGGCCAAACTTATCAGGACTTAACCCTGCAATTATTGTAGATATCACCGTTTCAGCATGGTTTATTCTGCTTTACGGACTCTTTTTGGTGGGTGAATCTTGTTTTGAAACAATGAAAAGGCTTTTTTTTTTTTTCAGATCAGTGCGACTGTTGTTTGCGCTATTTCAACGAGGGACATTTAAGAAATCCCTCTTTTTGTTCTCAAAGAGACCGTCACTTTTAGTTGATCCGGTCTCTGCCAAATTTCAAGTCGCAGATTATCTTCCTTCCCCTCCTCTTTCTCTAACGTTTTACCGTCTTTGTATCGAAAGTTGGTGTTAAAAACAAGAAAACGCAACAACATTGAAACTCCATTTAAGCCCAACCCAACATAATTTTCTCCAGCGTAATCTCAACTATCCTCTCCTAAAAAAATTTAAGAATTGGAAGTGGCCCGCGTTAGGGGGGCGGGTGGGAGGGGGAGGGGGGCGCTCCAATGCAAATCTTCTTCGTTCCTTGTTCTTATTTTTATATCATCAGTGCATGTCTAGTGAGGATCAAGCAACTGTTTTCGCTATCTTTCGGACAATAGAAAATGAGTTTATTTACAGCAGTCCCAGAAGATGAAACGATCGAATTATGCGTATAGTTTACCTTAAGTGGAACAGAGAAACGATATATATGGAAAGTCAAAAATAAGGCAATCAAGCTACGAAGCATATTTCGCTTTAAAGTGAAACTCCGCGTCATGATTACAAGCGCTGCGAAGCTCTATATTCCAGGGTGCTGCATTAGGAATCAGGCGAGCAGACAGCATTTCCGCCTCTAAACTTTTATCATACTGTCTCCTTCCGTTGCCGCTGCAGAAAAGAGAAATGGTATACTACACACTGTTTATTCTCAGTAGTTACCTGACCGGCGGATAGAGGGCGCCAGCGCACTCGCCGCCAAAACGTGGCTCAATTTGGTCGGTTTTTGTTTCGGCGGTCTCGCAGCTTTGTTGGCGTGTTATGTAGTGTTTGCTTGCTTCTGCGATACAATCGCGTTTCCTGTGGTACAAAACGAACGATGCAGTAGTACTGGGCTACTTTAAAATTGACGAAGTGATTTCGAAACTAAATTGGGTATGTTTTTACGAGCAGCTTCTGTTGACACGAATGGCAAATGATGAGGCGGCAAGTAACTTAAAAAAAAAACACAAAAAATTCACGTCTAATTTGGCGAACTTCTGCCAAAACAAAAGTAAGAATGAATGGCGAATAACAGACATCACAGGCATCGTTAACGGCGTCACGGCAATATTGAGCGCGGGTGAAAGTGAAACCGCCGTCCGCCACGCGGAGCTTCTTATGTACACGCGTGGGTTTCTGGAAAAATCGGCGTAGAATGTTCCGCTCGTAAAATATTCGGACTTTATATAAGAAACAGAATTTTCGAATGCACTACATCCACATAGACTACAAAAATGCATATCCGTTGCCAGGCATCAAACCTTGGACCTTTCCGTGACAGCCAAGCACACGATAACCATTCGGCCACACGCGCGCTGCCTATTTGGCTAGCTGCGCGCGCGGTGTTAAAATGGTCATGTTCGTCGTTTGGCCAGGTTCGGCGGTAAAACGACTGAACTGATGCAGCAGGAGGAATACGTTTTTCTACATTCGTGCCCGTAGACACTAGTTTCCTTAAAAATAAACAAATAAAAAATGCAATGCATGCATGCATGGTAAAATGTAAGTCAACAACCTGATTAATGTGCTGATCAAATCACAGAGAACAGATGAATTCACTAGCTTATTACTGTTCAGTTTTCGAGACCATAAACTTTTTAATATATCGCCGACTAGAAGACCCCTCTGTAATGGCGCCTGCATTGTATAAAAAAATGCAATGTTGCCTTTACCTGTTTTTTTTTTTTTTTTAGAAATTAAAGAATTTGAGAGGTTTCACTGGTTCGTCCTAGGACGAATATGTATTATTTTCGACTATCGGCCTTGATAAAGTGTTCATTAACATCATTTCACGAGGTTGGCATTATGGAGTAAACTATTTGTTATACAGGCATTTCTGACAAACTATCCACGTTATGAAATTATTGAGCAACCAGTCAAGTGAAGTATGACATCTGTTTTTCGTAAAAAATGCGAAATAGAAGAAAGCGTGCATGAGAAGTTACCTTCGGCACATTTAACTGAAGTCGAACGCCAGGCACCACTTCATGGCTCTGTGCCGACTGACTTTTATTCCTTAAAACAAAAGCACTTTTTACTTTCAGTGGCATCGCCAGCCGTTGAAAGTAAATCCGAAATCCACAACTCTGCACTTGGGTAGTTTCTTTGAGATGTTTCTTTTTCGGCATCACATACTGCGTACAGCGCCCAAAGCTGTCTGAGAAATATTTGACCCGGCGAGACCTACCCTTTGTGTTTTACTAAATTATTTGAATAAAATATCCTTAAAGCATAATTACATCACTTGTAACAAATTGCATGGCTGCGATAGTTCCTGGAAGTAAACATAGTTTAGATGCAACGGTGCGTAACAACGAGGACTAAGACAAGGAACACACAACACAGGACGAGCGCTGACTCGCCTCTAAATTACATTTAAATACTACAAAATGAAGGAAATATTTAATCTTAAATACTGAAAAAGACTAAATTTTCGCGGCGACCTAATTTTCGCGAATTTCTCGAATCGCCTACAATTCGTAAAAAATACGTTCCGGAACAATTCGGGCAATATGGGAACGCTACGGAAGCTATACTCGATTCGCCAAAATTAGAACCCGCGAATAATTTCAAATTTTCCCCTTGGGCCCGATTCGCGAAACTTTGAGCCCGCGAAAATTAAGTCGTTTACAGTATTTGAATATTCACTTTTTAGTTTCGAGTTAGCGCTCGTCCTGTGTTGTGTGTGCCTTGTCTTGGTCCTTGTTGTTACGCACTCTAAAGCCTGGTTCAGACAGTTGCGTTTGACTGCGATTGACTGCGCTGCGGCTGCGAGAAACCAGGACATCCCTGCCGCTTATATCGCGTGCCAAGATGATTCCTTGAATTGTATTTCACGCTTTATAAGAGGCAGATATATGCCGGTGACTCGCTTTCGGTTCTCGACGCAGCGCAGTGAAACGCACTCGAATGCAAGTGTGTGAACCGGCCTTTACACTTACACCATATTTAAAGCACTTGCCTGACTGCAGACATGAGATCGAGCAGAATGTAAAGTTTGATTAAATACATAGAGATACCGATCAAGCGATGTTTATACTGCAAAAACAATGTTCCTTCATAAAAAAAAAAAAAAAAAAAGAAAAAAAAAAAGTTTGCATTTTTTACGAAGGCTGAGGGCTATGTTTTCGAAAAGCACACAGTGAGTGTGTGGTTACGCTGACTGTATTCGTGGCGTATTAAGATCCTAAATGCGCGATCATAAATATATCCTATGCTTCTAATTGCGAATATTCCGCCAGAACCACTAAGAAAACATGCGCTGTCGTACCTAATTGGCCTCTCAACCCTCGTGCTGCCTGATGTGGTATTTCATTGGCGGACATTGAGTTCTCCAAAAGCGCTCCATGCACGCGTCTTTAGTGGGGTAGATGCGAGCGTGTGCTTTCGGACCTACCAAGATGCCAACAAAACAGCTCTCTAAAACCGCTACAAATTCATCAGGGTATTTCTTCATTAGAGTCATCTACCCACTTAGTGTGCGCCAGAGCTGAATGAATGATTCCTGTGCCGCCTCTTGCCTTCACCCGCGTATCCGGTACGCCGACAATGACATTAGTAAAACGAATTATAAAATCAAGTGCAGACGTTATGCACCGTACGATCGAAAGGAGGTAGTAAATGGAAGCATTTATTGTGACTCTACAGAGTAACAAAAACATATTGTGGTGGAACGCTCTAAAAAGCACGGATACAACGCCTTCTCTTACGCGCGGAGGGGGGGGGGGGGGGGGGGGGGGGGGAGCGGAGCAACGAGTTGAAACCACCTTATGGCGGCCGCATCAAGCGATTCCAAGATGGCTGCGCCTATGCGACAGAGGCTGAAAATGACTACTCACCCACACACCTGCACCCTCCTACGTAGAGAGAGACAAAACATCTATTCCCCTTTCGTGCCTGGGTATTTCCGCGCACTTTGGGCGTGAGGCGAGCGTCTTTCGACGAGGTTTGACGGCCGAAATACAGATACAGAGTGAATTATCTTCCCCAAGTTTCGCGCCCCATTTCTTCCGTTTTTTTTTTCTTTATTGCCATTTTTTTCGTTCGTGTGGCCGGAACGACAACCTCTCTCTCTGTCTCGCTTTCACCCGGCTGCTCACTCGGGTCGCTGTGACGCCGCAGCGTTCAGGGCAGAGTCCATTACCTCAAAATGAGGTCCAGCGAAGAAAGCGTTGTCAGTTTTATTTCTTATCGGAGCAGAGCCTTGCACAAAGGATAGGTGCGAGCCTGGAAAGGGAATCAGGAATCCGCGCCATCTTGCGATGCGCTGGCTTGAGGGACACAATATGTGCTGCGGGTTTTGTGATAACAAAATAGAGACTTGGTGCTCGGCCATCTTTGTCACCGTGCGAGGTTGGTTGGTTCTGCCACCTAGAATAGCTCGAGAAATTAAGTTTGAATTGGCTCTCCTACACTTATACCTGAATCAGGAGTGAGTCACTAAATCGCAAACATCATATTAGAAAAAAACAAAGAAAAAACGACTAACGCTTTTAGGTGTCACTCAAGAAAGACACAGTAACTTGACAGCCATCATTTTGATATAAGCCTAAGGCGAAATGGTCATTCGTAGTAACAATCCGTACTAGTCCGTTTTCTGGGTCTGGACGGCCCATTTTCACCGCTGTTCATCGGGGCACGACGTGCCGCTTAATTCAATGGTGCGAACCAGAAACACCCGCGACCCAACGCTCCGTCGCCGTTCCGAAGCCTCCTCCCACCAAACATATTAAACCACGTGCAGAGTCGTCATTACCTCCGCCGGGAAATTGTCGAGCCCGCAGCGACGAATGTCATCAGGGAACGCTTTGACAACTCGCAAACGTGATTGTCTCCGATTGCCGCGTCCGCACTAAAAACCCGACGTTATGCAGTCCGGCGCGAGACGGGCGCCCGGCACCTTTTCGCGGCTGCCGGACATTAGCCGAGCTGGCCGAGTTCGGCCCGGTACGAAGTTGAGCGCGGTCGTCGCGGTGGGCAATCAGGCCAGATGGCCACGGCGTTCGTTCCAAACGGCAGCCCCAAACCGCTCGGACATTTGGGCACCATGCGTAGATCTCGGCGTTGGTTTGCACGTAAACGGGTCTAGCACGGCTGGTTCGCTCGCGAGTGTCACGACTGGTGTGTCCGGTGCGGTCAGGCGCCGGATCTGTCATGCGCGGCTACACAGAGTTCCGTTTCGTTGGCTTCTTGCTTTTGTTTTCAATGGGGATATTTCGCCGCTGATCACGTACGTCGCTCAAAAAAATTGTTTTCTGACTTTCGATTCGCACAAGTGAGACACGTCACACGCCACTGATTAATGACGGCTGCGTGTAGCTCACATTTTCTGAATTGAAGGAACGCGAAAAACAAACCCTACCTGGTGATAACTTTCGTGAGGATTTCGTGTTTTTTTTTTTTTTTTTTAAGAATGAGGGGTTTACGATAAAAGTTTGCGCAGACGCCGTTGCGAACAGTTGTTCTTTACGATTAGCACATGCAGCACAAAAATACTTTTAATAAAATCTAAAAGCGAAGAAAAAACTATTGTCAGGTATACGTTGCAACATATCACTAGGAAGATTGTCCTGCCTGGTTTGCGTTCGAGCGAAGGATATCAACGAGAAAAAATATTATGCCCACGGTTACTTACCGTTTTCCTTTCACCCGGTGCTAAAGATAAACACCTGACATTGTTTGATGTGCCACGAACGGGTGCGCACTCCCTAAAACGCGAAACCGACATCGTGCTCTTTTATTTTGTATTTTAGTATCTGCTCGCTGAGAAACTGAATTCGTACGCGAGAGCTGGTCACGAACCTGTACCTCTAGGCCGTGGGATAGGCAAGCACGCTTCGAGGTGTCCGCGAGGACGGGTGGCCAACATTCCCAGGGTTTCTCGTTGTATTTCTCCGAAGCCGACCGCCGTCCATCTCCCTTAAATGTTGGAGGCGGACGCGCCACACGAAGCCTAAATGACGAGGCCTCTTCAATATGATGAAGCGACTGCGGGCCCTCACGTGAAATATGTTATTAATAACGCTGTTCTTTCAAATTTTGTTCCGCTGCTAAAATGAAAAGCGGGGCGGGCTCCTCTCACGAACGGGCACAAATAAATGTGCTCCACGAGTACCTAACGGGTGAGGCCATTACTGGAAAAAAACTCGAAACAAGCAAATATAATTAAGAAAAAAAACCTTTTTTTTGTAGCAGCCTACTTCACATTTTATTTTCGCTAGGCACGCGAGGGTTCGCTTTTCCCCAAACTTTCGGCTGCTTCACGCTATGCTCCCGAACGCGTTTTTTATGCAGCTTTCCGAAGTTCCCAACATTAAGCGTGGGCGAAATGCGCGGTTCTTCCCGGACACGCCATTGGCACGGGACATCGATCACTGCTCGTGACGGCTCCCGTGCCGGGCTCTCGAGCGCAGGTAACGAAATGCGGGGAGCGGGTTTCGAGGAACGCCGCGCACGCGCGATTGCGCAGCGATGTTAAAGCGGCGGGATCGAAATACAACTTTTGCGGCACAACAGCAATTGAGGATTATGTGGGGTGGCTTTTAATACTACAAACCTTCGTATGTAAGTTCCTAGTCTAAAATTAATAAGTTTTCTTTAATATTTTGAATGCTCTCTCTGAAAATCAGGTTGATACTGCCGTGACTGCCCTTTTGTTTTTGCATGTCTGTAGATGCATGCACCTGAAATTGCGCGTTTAGCAAGAAACCAGTTCTCAGTCGGTTGTAACGTAGCCAATTTACTTTTAGAGTTTCGAACATCGGGTGAGTCTTGTGCGCGTTTTTCAGAAGAATTGCGTAAGCGAACTTTAGGTCATTTGCATTTGAATTACCTGTAATGCAAGTACACAGAACGGCACCGTTATTGGAACGAGAGATGGCCAATTTTCTCTCTTTCTCTTTGGATTGAAAGTTTGTTGTCCAAACTACAACTTTGAAAAAAGAAACAACTAATTTATTGTGTTCAAATAAGCGCTAACATTGTGTGCCCGCCAAAACTCGTAAGAAGTAAAAAAAAAAAAAAAAAAAAAGCGTGAATGTCGTGGGGTCGTTATTCAAAGGTAACTCACAAATTATGAGTAATTTCTGCTGAAGGAATAACGGTGACGTCACGTTTATTAATAAAAAAACAAAGCGGTCAAAGTGCAGCGGGGAGCTGGTGGATGTTTACCATTTTGCAACTTAACCAGAGACTGGAGTATGAAAGAGATTTAAAAGTAGAAGGAACAGAAACAGAGAAGAATAGAAGTTCCCTCTTTCTCGTTTCTGCCGATTCGGGGTTAAAGTTTCTATTTCACACCTTAGTATCGGGTCAAGTCGCCACATGTTGATTGGATCAAATATACCAAATAATGGCGTAACCCAGCGTTTGTGCGAACAGACGCGCAAGAAAAGCGCTACATGTTGCCACGTGTTTGTGCTCTTCCAACCGTAACTCTACACAGTACTGTCTAGGAGAGTATCGCCAGGCATGATTTTTAACTGATTCGTCCTATGAAAGTGGCCCTACAGAGTGAATTCCGACGCCGCGAGCGACCGTGCTCGAGCACCAAGAGTTCGGTGAAAACCGCGGGAAAGCGAACGCAAGGTTCTGGAAGTCGACTTGACCCATTTACGCGTTCGGCGCAGGGAAAGCAGGCGCAGGCCGGCGAAGGAGCAGGAACGCGAGGAAGACCAATTGCATTCGGCGCTGCGAGACGGGCGGGAACCTTAGGCTTTTCCTGAGCGCGTAAATACAAAATTTCCTCGCTCACTCAGCGCTTTTAAAGCAGACCTCGGGACGCGAGAAAGGACGCCGGAAGGAAAGATATAAAAATAAAGAAAAAGTAAAGAAGGCAGGTCCTTCGATTTGCGATTCCCGATGCAGCTTGCTCTGCCTGTGTCGACGCCTGGGCAAGATCTCCTCCCGCTCCGAGCGGGCGCTGGCGAAGCATTCCAGCTGTGCTGACCGCTACTTCTGCGTGTCGCCTTTCCTTCTAAGAACCCTCTTTTTTTTTTTTTTTTTTTTTTTTTTTTTTTAGGGAATTCGGCTTTAAATGTTGGACCCGCTCTTTTCCCCATTCGCGCTGGCCCCGAACGCGCTGGATTCCTTGTTTTCAGCAGTCGTCTCGGCGGTGTACGTTTTGCTATCGGAAAGCCATTCGAGCGGGCTCCTTGCGAATCGCCGGCAGTTTTCAAATTGGCTCGAGGCTATCTGAGCTCTCCGGGTCGTTTGTGACCCCCACCGCTGCCGCCTCGAGACGGCCTAAGGCTTCTTGGGGCTACCGTGATCCGTTCGTCTGTTCCGACGTGTTGGAACCACGTCGAAGTCGAAATGGTCGTGTACGTTAATGGGGCTTTAAACGTGGGCCACGCCTCCTGCCCGGTTGCCTCGATTAAATACTAAATTTTATTATTTGCTCCTTACTTTCTAATAATGCTCTTTTTATGGGTTGGTAGATATCCTACCTTGTGTGTGCATCTGTACTGACCCATCAAAAACTATCCCCCGCAATGCCACTTTTATGATACCTTGTTTTGTCCTCGCCGTAATTAGTCTTAGATTTCACCAGAACCATAATAACAGTTTCAACCATGGCAAAGAGGAGGGGGGGGGGGGGGGATGCGAGACAGTGTAGGTAGTTCTGTTTTGTGCTTTACGAGGATAAGAAACGTGGACTACACAGTGTTGACGGATATGTTTGGTGTTTTACTTTTTTCAAAAACAGCAACAGGAAATTCGTACGTGAATAACCTTTCAGTTCGCTCACCGAAAACTACACTGGTCAAAGTTCTGTGTATTCTTACTTGAAATATGAGCGGGAGTTTAGGTGTTTACTTCTAGGGCCTTCAACTGTCGTATGGAGCTTTTGTGCAGGATATTTATAGTAGACCGCTCGAGTACGACACATTGTGTAGGAATGTGAAGTGCCGTGGGCAATACCGTTCCCGGCTTGTTGGTCTTCGAGGCTTAATTAACATCTCAATTTATCTATAAAAAAAAATTGCCTTGAAGCTTCCCTTCGTACTCTTAACTGAAGAAAGTATTCTCGCTTTCTCACCTTTATTCATCAATTTTTAGCGCTCTACGATGGTGCCGCTGCTGAGATTCAACCCGAGTTCAAGTCGATCGCGAAAGCAGCAGTCCTGTCTAATCCATGGTTGTACACTACCACCTTGTGATAATTTTCATGTTCACTTGCATATTACATATCTGGTTCATGTTGCACATCTAGCATATGTGTGTTCACCTGGTTTACACTAACGCCAGGAGCTCACCTTAGTTCTACGCCCACGGGGAGATGTTACGTTTTGCATTGAGCCTTTTGTACTTTAATTGCTTTGTATGGCATCACTCTTCATGGAACACAACGTATTATACGTCAGAACGCTGTACAAGATTTATTGCTGTGTTAGCGTATTTGATTTTGTGTACTGGTATCCGAACCTCGGAATGAACGTCGCAACCAGAGAGGGGAAATACGGAAACGGTCACGTGGGCTTCCAAAAGTCATGACGGGGTAGATATGTTCACCGTGTGCTGTAATATGATGTGGAGACAAAGCGTCCACTACGCGAAGAGGTTTCGAGGGCACCATAACTACCACCATAGTTGGACTTCCTGTTTTGTGGCATCCTTCTGAGAATAAATGGCCCGGTGACTGAAACCGAAACCTTTGTGTTGAAGGAACGTAATAAGCAAGTTTTTATTGTGACTTTGCGCGTTCCACATTGCGTCCCACGGTTAGTGATGTCGTACTTATTAATTTATTAAAACTACCGTATAGTTTGATCCTCTGCTACGTGGCCGAGTAATACAATGTATCAGGCACTTTAAATATTCCTAAGATATTCGTATCAATCCTGCTATGACTGGAGCCTTCTTCTTATCAACCTACCTGGACCCCAAGGATTATAAGCTTTTTACTACTGAATGCCTACTATTTTTATTAGTATTCATTCCGGTGACAAAAAGTCTCTGTAATTCATTAATTTCAACTTTTTAATGATAATATTTCCATTTTTATTTGTATTAGAAAATGCCTGGCTTTTTAAATGCGTTCGATCGTTTCTCTTTCAATCGCAAACGGACCAACCTTCAGAAAATAAAATGTTAAATCTCGTAAATGAACTTTAAGTTCCAATCAATTCGAAACAACTTACAATACGTTTCGAAAATACCGACTCTAAAAAACCTACCAACGCTGCGCCATTCGCCATTATATTTTGAGAAATACCGATTTGAGCCATCGACGTTAAAATCAATTTAAAACTGTTATTCGGGAGTACGTCCGCCACGAATCTCATTCTCGATTATATATAAATAAAAATACGTACGTAAACACTGCACTTTTCCTACCTCGACTCAATACCAGTGGTCCCCGAGGATAATAATAGAAAAAACGAGACTAAAAGCCTCATTAACTTTAAAAATGCAGCTGCACGCAACGCGACGGCGCCATCCTTGAGAACTTTATTCTTGAACGGTGCCATATACGACAAAAGCTCGCTCAAATAAAAATAAAAAAAGCTAAATAAGCAATGGGCGTCAAGGCAGAAACCATTTATCGCTGATTGAACGGGAACACTCTTATTTCCGCGACGACGACAGAGAGAAGCAAAGAAAGCAAGAGTTGTGAGGAGAGGGAGACTTGAACGGTTCGAATTTGAAATGAGTTTTAAGGCAACTGGGGCCCGCGGTTCGAAGCTGCTTGCATCGAGCGCGAAGGTTGCGATGCAAGCGCTGGTCCCTCGATAGGAACTCGCCAACAGTGCGCAGCAGCGTGCCCTAGCTGTCACGACACTGGCACCTGTAGCCGAGAGGAAGAACGACTCGCTGGTGGGGAATTGATCGTCAAAACGAGGAGGCTTCTCTCCCGTCCCGCCACTTCACGAGCTCGACTCACAAAAAAACACATTTTTCGAGACATCGATTCGGGCGATGAACGTGCTGCGGTCGCGGGTTGAAGTCGCTGGTTGAGTTCCTTTTGAGAAAAAACAAACAAACAAACAAACACAGACAATACCAACGAAAACGGCAACAACAAGAAACGCATGAATAATGGAGTGTTGTGAGATGTGGTGTGCATAGTATAGCGCACACATTAGTGAAATTCGATGGGGTACACGAGTCATGCTGCGATGAGTGGGGTGGTGTCTACCGCAAACTGCCTTATTTCGATCCGGGACTGCTGATGTTTACGGGGACTCTGAATATTGGTCGGAACTAAGGTGGGTCGTCCAGTCCGACAAGAACGGACAGGCGCATGAAACGTTAACGTGTCACTGCCTTATTCCCAGTTGCTTTGCGATGCGCGCGGTATGTAGTTATACCGCGCCGTCCGCAGTTTAGTTCCGAGCAGGAGTGTCTGGTTTTGCGGCCTTCAAAGTGGTGCCCGGTTTTATTCAACATAAGGAAACTTTACGAATGGATTCCCTCAGAAACGTCGTTCTTCGTGCGACAAACCGAAAAAGACATTAAAAAATTTAAATATTTTTTACAAAAAAAAAGTAAAAAGGCAAAAAAAGCGTTCAATGCGAAACGAAATGTATAATATTTGTTGCTAAGACGTCCCCCATGCATAAATTAAGTTTTATAAAAAAATAACTATATATTCTTCCCCACTGTTTTCTTGTGGTGGCGATAATTTGAGGGGCAAACAAGAATCAGCGACAAGTTTCTACAGCCTGGTAGATGAAACTTGCCTGGATGAACAATGTGTCATATTCTTCAGGCAAACGTGAATGTAATTTAATAAAAATAGAAATATTTGAAATTGATAAAAAAAAAAACGTATCCTGAGATGCATTATTTTATTTTCTTAAGATTTCAGTAACTTCTCTATCTAATTGTACGTTGTAGTAAAAAAGATTTTCTGTGTCATTGGCTGCCTAACTCCATAAAACTTACGAATACTGAAGGGAATGTACACTGTACACTTAACACATACGGGACAAGCGAGGTGTGTGCTTTCTTAGGGGAACTCTATTTCTGGATGTAGCTGAAGAAAGGCTCCTTGACGTATAGAGCTCTGGGATAACCCACTGAGTGCAACGTGACGAAGTCGTTGTTTGGCTGCAGCCAGTGGAACGCTCCCATTAAAAAAAAAAAACACAGAGTTCCCGTTTTTCGTATAAGTATAATGAACGCTGTATATATAGTGCAGTTTCATACTTCGAGGCATTTATACGTGATGATGTGCGCATTGTAAGCGGTTATTTTAAATAACGGCGGTTCTGCACATCAACGTCGATACGACCGCATGTTACTAATTCATTACGCGTTTGCAGTTTATTTCTTTTTGTACATAACAGATAAGTCGTAAAGCTAACACGTAAGTTATTTAGAAAATTTGGTAAAAAAAAATTCGCTACAGATTTGAATAACGTTATTTTTAGTACGCACAGGACAATGAAGCCCTGGCGCGCAAAATACTAAAACCATGAACTGAAATTTGTAGCCGGAATGAAAATACAACTACAGCAACAGCGAATAAAAGACTAATGCAAAATTACCTAATCTTAAGACTAGCAGTGCACTTAAAACGTAAACAGAAAATAGTGACAAAAAGAGCAAGAGGGTTTTGTATTACTGAGTCACCATTTCGTAATATAATTTAGATTATGTCGCTCACAGCAGACTGATATAAGTGAAAAAAAAATGGACGGTGGGAAATCGAGATGCGTTTGTGCTCTGAATGTCCCTAAACGTCCGGAGTCGACACCACTGCATCGAAACAAGGTGACTTCGTCCCTCTACCTGACCACTTACAAAGTCGTACTCTGTCGAACCCGCTCATCGACCCGGCAGGAGCCCCTAATGCCGGATATCCCGGCGGTAACATACGCGCTCTCCCACAGGTTGTGCGGTGTGTGGCTCCTTTTTCCCGCAAAGACGCGGAGACAACAACGTCGGTGTCACGATATTACAAGATGGCCGAGCCCATTCATTAGGGAACATCGCGGAAGGGACAAGCGAGGAAACTCTATTCACAAAGTTTGCCTTTTCTGATCCTTTTTTTTATTTTTTTTATCTGCATTCCAAACTTTGATGCGCGCCGAGAGCTCGTGAGATGACATCGCGCGCACCAGACGCGTGGCCACTGCTGCCTGAGGTTCTCCGAACGGCGCGAGCAATTATTCATCACCGTCGCCTTCCCTCTCTTCTTACCTGGCCGTTCTCCGGAGTGATTAATTGACCGCCGTGGGACACGAGGAAGCCGTAGTATTGGGCCGTCCGAAAGAAACCTGCCCAGCGTTTCCCCCTCGCAAAAACCGCCGGCCGAAAACGTGTGATGGATCCGGGAGTGGAGCGGCCGCGACTCATCCCGTCTTATCGCGTTGGGTTGATGGCGGTAAGTTGACGGCTTGCCTGTCGCCCTCTGCGCACAGTGAACAAGCCCAACGCTAGGCCTAACGATGGCTGCGTGAATTTGCCTGATCAGTTAGTGGGGCCCGTCGGGTCTGGTGCAACTTGCTCCCCCGAGATCGAGGACGGGGCGAAAGTAAGTTTTCTTTGGCGACGGACGCTGATCGCGCTTGGATCGGGCGAGTTCCGTGATGGTGAAGATAAGCCGAGTCTACCGTTGCATTCAGATACTCAGCCTGGGAAAGTAGTGCGGTTAGAGAGGCTTCCTCGTCTTCCGGGAGTCAAGTTTCTTGAAGAGTCTCGAGAAAGGAGAGTTGGCATTTAAAGAGCGGTCCGTGTCAGGAGCGTGTCCGTGAAGGCGTGAAGGTTTTCGCGGATGGGGTGCGAGCTAATACGACTCCCTCCAACAATGATGGATACGATGGACGGTTCGTTTATCGCGCGTACAACAAATGGCTACGTCAGGTTGTATTAGGTGAAGTGAATTCTGCCTCGAATACAATATAGCGACTGGCCTAGCTTCGGAAACAATTGTTCTCACATAAACCTGAACGGTGCAAAGTTGAACGAGCGTCGTACACATACATCTACGCTCTTTAAAAAACATAAAATGACAGTTTTATTTATTAGGTAAAAGTTAGTAAGAGCTTGTCACATTTGTTACAGGGTATCCAGTAACCATACTTAGTCACAGTCAAGCTAGTAATGGTTACAAGGTCAAGAAGCTGGTAACGAGTACTAACCGAACTATACCCCTTGTCACTAGTTGCGTGCAGTACAGGCGAAGGCTACGCCAACCGAGGGGAGGGAGGGCAAGCACTGGGAAGGCTGGGGGAAGAAGAGAAACCTCCTCTCCTCTCACGTTCCTTGTGCTCTCCCTTTCTCTCCTCGCCCTGCTTTGCCCCCGTCTCCCGTCCCGCCTTTCTAGTGCTCACCATTTC
The DNA here is from genome assembly GCF_016920785.2 of Ixodes scapularis. Taxonomy (NCBI): domain Eukaryota; kingdom Metazoa; phylum Arthropoda; class Arachnida; order Ixodida; family Ixodidae; genus Ixodes; species Ixodes scapularis. Next base: position 226,357,843 of record NW_024609835.1, read on the forward strand.
CCTTTTCGCGTGCCGTTGCCTTCGCCTCTACTGCACACAACTAGTGACACGGAGTATAGTATCTTTTACAACCCTTATCTAGTAACGGGCTCTCACGCTCACAAGAACCAGGTGTGGCGCTAGTTAACGTCAAATTCAAAAATTGCAAAAATGTTATCGCTGGGATCGATTTTTTCCCGTGATGCTTACATGCACATTTGTACACGTATTTTATGTTTAGCACAGACAAGGAATTAAGACATAAATGACAGACAGGCACAACACACAAGCGTCGACTCGCTAACCCAGTCGCTGCACCCCATGGAAACCCATGTATCTTTTACACTGAAGATTTGAAAGAAGTCGATTGATCAGTCACCACCTCGTCCGTTAAAGATGTTTCAAATGTGGTTCTGCTTTCGAACCAATATTACTCTCCAATATTGTTGCAAAACATTAAAAGGAATGTATTTCTTACTAAGAAGTAACGGAACACAAAGTAGTTATTTGCGAAAGTCCATAAAACAACGGCTCTATAGGTTCACAGGAGTCATGTCTCGCATCCCCGCATTGCAGCTGGAGTTACTTCCTGTCTCACGCTTGTCATATTAAATAGGAAGTAAAAAGGTCCTAACCTTTCATAAAAAGGTAGTAACTGCTGCATTTACTAACTTTTTGGTACCTATGACGCGTTTAAGGTAGTAAATATTAAAATGTAGTAATGGTGAGGAAAAGGTGGTAACCGCTGCTAGGTTCTTACTAGCTTTTTCCTAAGAATGTGTTCGCTCACTTTTTATTTGGGGAGTTCAATACTGTGCCACATTGGGAGCGAAAAAAGTGGGGTTACACAGAGAAAAATGACTAATGCAACTACACAGAGGCTTCGTGCAAAAAATCTAAAAGCGCTGCTGTTAATTAGTGCCGATTCTGACATCTACTGAGATGAACTATTCCCCACAATAGATTCAAGCCCCTAGAATACAAGCAGTTTTACTCCGGCTAAAAATGAATGATATATCGGGACAGCAAATATGACTTAATGGGGCGCTGACAGGGTATTTAGGAGGGCCAGTGTCTTTATTTGTACATGATATATGAGAGCCCAACTACACTTAAAACTATTTGCGGCTCGAAATTGGTTTTCTTTTGGCCCGAAAACTGCCGGTCGAAAACTGTCTAGTTTGAGTTGCGCTCACTTTCTTCTCTGTGGTCCCGGGCCGTTCTCTAGGATTCAGACACACACACACCAAATATAATCAAAGCCATGCGTCATCGAAGGCACACATTCCGCAGTAAAAATAGAAAAAAAATACAGATTATTTTTTGGCTTTTAAAAATCTCAAAATATGTTTATTGAAACAAAAATACCATAGAGAACAGGAAGCATCCTCTGCACTCTTTGCTTAACTCTCAACATAGTGTAGTATCGCGGGAGGCGTGGACTGGACGGCTGAACGAAGCGTAGTGAGCGATGGCGGCGGACGACTGCCGTGGTACCTTATACTTCAGAAATGTTGTTTGCGGTACCGAAGAATCTGTCCAGCTTCGCAAGAGAAATATATTACTGAACAAAACAATTAGGACCTATTCCTTACGACTCGCCCGATCGCAAAGCTGATTAGCGCGAATACGCCACCGAGTCGTCGCCCCTTCCCCCGGCTGAAGACATCGCTCGCCTTACGAACACGAGTTGGCAAGAGTTTGAAAAACGCGCAAAGGTCAAGCACGAAGTGCTTGACTTGGGCGTTATTCGTGCGATGTGCGCGTTTTTCGTGTGCATTGCACGGCAGAAAAAACAAAGGAAAAAATAATAAAAAATAAATTAAAACGCAGTTAGGTTACTAAGCCCTGTGACTTTTGCGCAACACTCTCCTCTATACTTCTTCTTCCTGCCCAGTGCAGTTTTGGTTTTGATTTCGGTTTCGAGATCTTGTGTTTTTTTATTTATTGAAATATACGCAATGCTATACTGAAACATCGATTGGATAGTCTTCTGACACTATAATGAATGGCCTTGCAAAAAATAGAGCATTTTTTTTTTGTGGGGTAACAGTGCCCCCAACACTTATGTGGGTGAGTGCCTTTCAATTTCGCCTCGCCTTGCTTTCATGTAAAATTCATCACCGATGTGTGGAATTTATTTTTTGACAATACTTCAGGCCCCGCTGGGGCCCCGGCAGGGGTGGACGGATAATACATTGTACAGGACATAATAAAAAATTGAAAGCTTCAGCACAACGAAACAACACCCTAACACCGAAAAGAGAAAAAAAAAATATTCAAACAGTCAGGCTCGTAGCTGTGCAAGAATGTCAACCGTCGATGAGCGTTCAACGATCTTTTTAGGAAATCAATTCCAGTAAGTTATTGTTTTTTGAAAAAAAAAACGAGTTCTCGAAAATGTTATTCTTACTTTGGTATGGTTCCAGTAATCTTCTAAGATTGAATCGCGTGTCTCGAATTAAAACAGGTGTTAGGAAGCGGGAAAGGTGAACCTTCATGTGCCTACGGTAAAACGAGTATGACAACTTGAGTCTCAGGTTTTTTTGACGTAAATAAAGATAATCTAATTGAAGTCTGTCTAACATTTGTGATTGACTGACTAATCGCCGGAATCTATTGCAAATAAATATTGCTGCTAGTTTTTGTATTTTTTCTAGCTCTTTGGTGTTCTTTTCGGAATTTTTCACAAATATTTTCTAGCCGCCACTGAAGGCCTGTTCTTTTTCAAGTAAATCTTTAATATCTTTACATTTTACTGGGGATAAACAGTTAAAAAAATTGTGTGTTTTCGATACCCATGCATCAGTTCTTTAAAAACAGAAAAAGAAAATATTTTCCTGAGCACGTTAGACGGAACATAAATATAAACTTTCCCGTCCCTTTTCCTAATATCAACCAAGACCACCTTTATTCATGGTCTGAATAATTCCGGACATTCCTCTTAAGAATTGCTAAACCGGCTGAGCGACCGCTTGATGCGCATCGTAAAAGAGTATAACAAAACAACTTTTACAACAAAAAGCAACAAAGGAATAATAGAAAACAAAACAAAGATGAACTGATGAAGAACTCGTACCATTTCCGTTCGTCCTCTTTAGTGTTCGACCGAATTCCCTCCTCGATAAACACACAAACAGGCAAAAAGAGAGACCAGTTAAAAAAAAAAAAAATAAAGTGCCGGCATCCTCCTCTTGTCTCGTACATTTCGCGGACTTCTTTATTGTACCCTTTTTTGTCTCTAAACATCTCAGGGTCCGTCCGCAACAACGCTCGAGTCCTCTCGTTCTCTGTCCGCTCGGAACCCACTCGCTCTCAGTCCCCCAAACCCTCTTCTGTTTCTGCCGCTCTTTCGGTGTATTTGGTCGTTTCCGGCCTTCGCTGCCTTTGCTCACATTGCACATTAAACGTTCGTTTTCGGCGCTGGTGTCTGCCCGGGGCTCATTTATCTCTCGGCGTGTCCGTCGTCGCGACGAGCGCATTTTTCACTTGGGACAACGTGTGCGCGCCGGGAGCCGTTTTCTCCGTTCGAGTAATTAGCGGCGAACACGCGTAGCACGAGTCCCGACCGAAGGACCGCGACACACCCGTGGTCTCCCTCGGCCCCCGTTCTTGATGATTTTGTCCGGGCTTACGCGGCGTGTGTTGTCCCTATGCGAGAACAAGGCGCTCTTTTCGCGGACCGTCCTTTCAAAACTTGACAGGGGATAAGTGCATCGGGGGAGGAGAATACCCGCTTTAAAATGACCCCTTGCGCGCCCTCCCGCCAATCGACAATAATTATTAAAAAATCCTATAAAACCGCAACAATGGTGCCTTGAGTTTGAGTGAGTAGCGGCTTGGTACCGATGAAACTCTTTCCTAACATATGACGTCAACGGGAAGCGGGTTTTCTCTGCTGCATCGCCATTTTTTTTTGTTTGTTTTTCTGATAAGTTGATGAACGTTGTTCTGTGGATGCATGAACCGTTCGTTTTATCTTGACTTCTGTCGTGGTTCATTTTAAAGCGAAAGCCGCACCTGCGTTATTACGCGAAAATGCGGCGTCGCTGTTGTGCTCGAAAGATGGCCATAAAAATACGTCATCAAGCACGCAACGCTCAAGGTCAAAGGGTACGCGCCTCAGAAATAAATCGCAAAAAAAGCACAGCAACACAGATGCTTCATCACGGAAACCGTAAAGCCTGCGGCGGCGCCGCTCTTCAATGTCAAAGCGGACGTGCCTCAGAAATAAAACACGAAGGAAAGCATAGCAACACAGATGCTTCGTTACGAAAGCCATAAAGCCGGCGGCGGGCGCCGCGCCAGCGCAATGGGAGACCGGGATGTCACCGCCGGAGCGCCGGGTGCAAAAGGTGCGCTTTGGATTTGATGTGTGCTCGTTGAGTGCTTTGTCCGATGGACTGTTAGACGACAGGGCAGGACTATGACATTTTCGCACTTCTAGAAGTAAAAAGTCTTAGGTGTCCTCCAATTTGTTTGGGCGTGAATGTCTACTACAACGTGAAGAAGAGGGATCCCTTTATTTCAGGGCGCTTCGCTCAAACACTTGTCTCGCTAAACGACAGAACAGTAGTTACACACCTTTCAGAGGAGAGGAAAACTAGCTTCACGGAAGGTAATTTTAAACAGTAAAAACGAACAAATAAGTGCATACCAATAAATTATATTATGCCTAAACGATAGAAAAATCGCATAATGCAACGGGAACACTCTAGCGACTAGGTACGGGTAAAGTGGAAAGTAAAACAAAAACTCGATTAGATCCAGCTCAAGGCCATAAATTTTGATATAAATTGTAAAATCAATTCCTGAGCATTTTCTTGGATGACGGCCCGCTTGGAAGGAGCTCGTCTTTAAATCAAATTGTACTAAAAGGAAAAAAAAATTGAACAAGTGTAAAAAAAAGAAAATCTTCCTTTGGGGTTTTTGTTTGGGTTCAGGGACAAAGTCAGCTATGCAATAAGCCTGAAATGCCGAATCCTGCCCGAGGATCGCGCGAGCGCTTGTTCACGGTAGTTCAAAGCTGAAATTAAAACGTACAGCAACGCGGATGCGTGACAGGCCAGCAACAACGGTATTGGGCGCTTTTATTTTTGGGTGGTATTCCGGGCAAGGAATGTGCGTGCTTTAACCGCCTCACCATGGAGTCCGAAGAGAAAGGAATTCAGATGTCGTGTATTCCTCCAGAGCGATACTGGAAATAAAATGTTCTTTTATGAGAATCGTGGCTAGCTTGGTAGTATAAGGTGTCCCAACCAGAACGCAAGATTTAATTCCGTAATCAAGCGTATCATCTATTCAAACAATGACATGTGTTTTCGTTAGAATATTATGTGCAAAATGTCCCACCACAAAAAAAAAAACAACACAAAACAAAACATTTACACCTCTTTCTCCGCCGCAAAAAAGAAAAAGAAAAGAAAAAAAAAATAACTACGCATCGCAGAACGGTTATTACCCGCCCAAATGTAGAGCTAGAGGTTCAAACAAGACACCAAAGTTTTAGCACTAAACGTAATCTTATTAAAAAATATCAGTGAATTTCTAAAATTTCCATCGGGAAATTGCAGCCGACCGAGTACTCGAATACCTGGAGCTCTATGGCGGCAGTTAGGGAAAACGGGCAAGATGCAGCTCATTTTCTTATTGAACATTTTAGAAAAACACCCGTAAGTTTTAAACAAACTAACGTCTAGTGGTAAAACTTCGGCGTCTGGATCGGACCTCTAGCGCTACAATTGGGCAAATGATGAATGTTCGTCAATGCATCCTTTATTTTTGAGACAACAAAACAACAACAAAAAACGCTCCGATTTTAATTTTTTTGTGGGGGCGGGGGGGGGGGGGGGGGGGGGGGGGCAGACGTTGAACTTACGTTGCGACTAATTGTGGAGCACAATATTCGAAAATGTTCGCGTCGACTCAGCTGGCGAACTCTTCATCTTTTGAAAGAATAATCGAGTTCCGCATTGTGGCGTCTTATTTTCGCAGATGACACATCGAATTTATGATCGTAGGACAAAATGCATGGTATCATTCAACCCGCCATAAAGTGCTTAGTAAATTCTAGAAAACAATATTCGATTCTGGACTGTTTGTCACCCAAACGACATCGCACCGGTCGGTTTCTGGACAATACTATCGCAGTGAGCGGCAGCGCTGCTGAGAGTACAGAACACATGATTTGCCATGGTTCGCAACAAATTCTCTGTCTAATTTTACCACACTTAAGAGCGGTTTTTTTTTATATCACAGAACTATTACAATGAAGGCCAGAGGTTCAGCTGACGCGAGTGTGCTGTTGCAAACTGGAGCACACACCAACCAGTCGAGCAATACTTCCGGTGATCCATTCCTATGGGGAAAAGCGGGTGCATTTTTTCTCTGCGCTTGATATTAAGAGATTTAAATATTTTGCAAATAATTATGACGCCGCAAATATCTTCGAACATTTTTAATCACGTAATAGAAAAGATTTGTCAGTTAATATGTTTTCCTTTTGAATGCATGGCATTAAACGCAGTGCTACAACAGCTTCATACCTGGATTTGTGTGAACTGTTGGACACTGTCAGCACGAACGCGGCGTCGGCGTTCATCGGCATTTACGTGCAAGACAAACGAAAGACATTTGGAAAATCAAGAGAGGCGGTATGCTACGTAGCAACACTGGATCAGTAACTCCCGGAGCATATAAGCGATCCAAATGATTTTGATCCGTTCCGGTTTGGAATAAATAAGTACTGCATTATTCTTTCTGCTCATGAATATATGCGAAGATGCTTGTTCAGGGTAAAAAACATAACCCGCACGCTCGAAAATGGGGAGACGCCAGGGAACAAGTGCACGATAAAAGCTGCCCGGCATTGGAAATAATAAAAATAAGCACTTTTCATGACACAAATTCTCTACACTTTACTTTTCAAATGATTTTAACCGCTCGTAAACATGCACGACGGGGTCATGGTCGTATTGTTACAAGACTGACATATTATTTATATATGAGCGCCACCGGAATGCTGGCAAACCTTTAGTACACTCTACATTGTTTCCGATTGTAATTTTGAATGGAATCGCCGCTGAGTTTTTCACACCCGTTGTGAAACCGAGGTTTGAACATTAAATATAGCGAAGATTAACATAGTGCACTGATGAAAAATAAATACTCTAACAAATGCAATTACACTTTCACAGTGATAATAAAGGCTCATATTATTCGGTACGTCACAATTAACAATAGCGATCTGTTATTTTGGGGTAAAAAAAAAATGCACGCGCGTTTTTTTTTTTCTTTTGAGGAGTGCACAGGAGCACCGCTAGAGTAGACCGGTTGCTGTCTGCTTCAATTTGAATCCCGAAAGTCGCATACTTAATAGCGCCAGTTGAACCTCTAGTGTACATTATATAACTGCTTTATGCTTTATAATTAAAAAAAAAAACAAAAAAACCTGAGCGTTTTCTATGTAAATTTTGCGATTCAGAAAAAATTAAATTGCTTGCTTTTTGAGTGACAATCAATACGTCGATATAAAATAATTAATGCAAGCTCCAAGACAATATATAAAACAGCCAAAACCTCGCTCAAACTTAATGACGTGAAGCACTACATCAAAGGCAGTATATTTATGTCGTACGGCCCTTATCTAAACTTTTTCTCCCTAAAAATGATAATGAAGTTTCCGTTCTGAAGCATGAATTTGGCCAGTGTGGCACTACTGCTAAGCAGCTGTTTTAAATATGTACCCATCTATAGCGTTTATTGTGGTGTGCTTATGTATAGGAAATATTAATTTTGACAGAGGCAGATGTCGATGACATATTTAGCCGTGCAAACACAGGTTTTATAATTCAATACTGTCATTCAACTAGCACCACAATCTACAGCCTTATTAAATTTTCAGCGTATTTTTCTCCCGTCAACTTTGAATAAAAATTGCTTTGAAGAGTTAAAGGCGGGAAAGGGCGGGGGGGGGGGGGGGCTTTATAGGACAAGGACTTGAAACGTTTCTAATTATTCTTTATAATTCATTACGGTTATTGTTTCAGAATATATCATGCCTGAAACCAGACCGCAAACTGCTGAAATCAAAGTAGCGGCAACGCAATCGTAGCTGCCACCGAAATCAACAGTGACACTAAGAGAAATCAACTGAAACTATCGCTGATGCATAAAAAAAACAATAAAAGCGATGTAAAAGATTGTGAGGTAGCTGTTTGAAAACGCACATTGACACCAAAGTTCTCGTTCCAAGACATGAAGGTCAAGGAACCACAGTAGGTCGTAGAGCGTCTAAAATGCTCCCGGCTGAGGCCTACCAAATATCTTTGAGTCAACCCTTGTTTGTTCTTTTTTATTTAGACCAGCTTGCAGACACTTTTTGAGCACGAACATTTCGGCTTTTTTAGACTTCCGGGTGTCCCAGTTCAGTCTTCTGATCTCAAATTTCAGCAGCGTTCTCGCAAAGCTGGGAAAGGCCATCGGACGTTTTAGACCAACTTTGCACGAAATAAATCGTTGCCGAAAGAGTAAAAAACACCAAAGCAGGAACGAAGGAGAGCAAAATAGTAATTATATCGAACTGTATATCGCTTGTTTCGCTGGCAACCTAAAGTATTACCTGCGCCTTGCCAGTCTTCGTATTTATAGGCCAGTCTTCGCATAAACTTGTCACATCGTTCTTTGTATTGCCATTTATTGCGCCCTTGCTTGTTGCATGGAGTCGGAGGCGCCAGGGTTTCAAAGGAAAAAGTCAGCCTTAAAGGGACAGCTTATGTCTTTGCTGTGATGAGAGAATTGACTGTTGTATCACAACAACTTATACGGGTTCTTAAACGGTCATCACGCAATTCGGGTCAAACGAAAGCTACACGGCTCAGTGGTCGTTTGTACTAAAACAGGGTGGACCGGTAATTGAAAGTGTCCAGTCGGTGGCGGACGCATGAGCTTTTGCTGCGTACTCCAAATACTTTAAGCGCTTTAAACGAAAACATATTAAATTTTTTATAATTTCACTAAATTACAATTGTCCTTTATGGTGACTCCAGTGTTGCTTCAAGAAATGAAAAGTGTCTTCTGGTGAAGCACTAAAAAAAAGTGAAATAGGTTCTCCAGTTCTTATTAGTGAAACTGACACAATATACATTTGTTTGTGAATACACACCTGCCTTGACACATTTAGAAAATAGTTGTCTCCTACAGCATGAAAGAGCAATCGGAGTTGTTTACGTTCTGCTAGGACTGTGTATCGACATAGTTCAAATTTAACCGCCTAGGTTGAAGCCCCTTATAAACACTCTGTACCACACTAGCATTTCGGATGACGGGGTTTGCACAAAAAACAATATCAACAACGGTCAATTATTTTTGATAATTGGGTCTCACTTCGTACTTTGCTGTTAAAAACGGCGATAGTCTGACTAGATAGATAAATAATATTATTTTGATCAATGCACGGTACCGGACGTTTTGTTGCACAAGAATTGCTTTTTCCTCAGTCGCAATTGTAAACATGGCCCTAAAAAAGGCGGAACAAATGATTGAAAGCATTGCTAAGTCTGCACAAAACCGCGAAGCCATCTTTAAAAGAAAAGCCTGAATAAAATGAAGTTTTACTCATGAGGGGGCGCAGTCGCGGCATCGGAGATGTTCAAAGGACAAAGGCAACCGTGGGTTGACTGCGCGAAAGGGAAAATAATTCGCCGGAAGAGCGAGCCGAGCGGCGAGTATTCATTTCGCTAAGTGGAGACAAACGACACAAAAAGAAAGAAGGGGCTACGGTAGGGAACGACTCCGACAGAGGCCCGAAAAGAACTCGTCCACCGAAGGACAAGCGGAGTCGATGGAGGAGGCGGAAGAAAAGCGGAACCCTTGAGAGATTAATTGCTTCCGAATCTCGAAGCAGGCATTCTTATAAGTTACCATGCAGAGTTGCAGCCGTGTTTTCGTTTATTTTATTGTTTTATTTTGCATTTTGTTGGCAAGCGTGTGTGTCGGCGCTTCCAACTTCAGTAAAGGATCCCCAAATAGGCACACCTGGCTATTCCTTTCCGCCCGAGGAACGTCTGATCTGTCGAGCAGCAACATTTCAAAAATTATAAGGTACGTTTCGGCGTTATGATTTTTGTTCTAATATATATTCATAACTAAATTGTACAAAGCCTCGCATGTAATACAATTTCATTTACCATGTTTTTAATGATGCAAATCAGGTTAAAGTAAACAGATATCGATGGCGATAGAAACAACTAGATACAGAGTTGCCACAATTTATTATAACATGGCGAAGAACGACACATTCGATGGCTGAATATGTTGATTCATGGAAACAAAAGAACCAATGAGTAAATATATACATGAAACTCGTGCAAAAGATAAGAATGAGCAGGAAAAGTAGACAGGTAGCGGGGCAAGTATTTCTAAATAGCAAACAAGTACGGCATGGGAATAACTGCTTATTCTTAGTATTGAGCGTTATTAAAATAATAGCAGCAACCGTATCTTTATTTCTGTAAGACATATGTATAAACACACTTTCGCCATCCTTCATGTCTACGTTATGTTTCCGGACCCTTCGGCCCATTTTTCCAACCTGCTTAATGAGGACAAAAATGTGTTGCTTAAGATTCACCAATAGTTGCAGCTGTGGCGCAGACGAATTTAAATTGTCGTTATTTGCAAGCAATACAACCAAATGAGGAAATCCTATATTCATAATTAAGCAGTAACCATAGCGACTAGTGGTCTCCAGGTAATGTTTGACGCCCTCAGAAATACATTTCACGAGAAGAATCAGGCTTTGCTTGGAAATGAAAAGTTGGTTAATGTAATATTCAAGAAATTCAATATAATTTCCAAGGGAGCAGTTCTAGTACCCACTGTGGTTTACTGCAGCGACAGCGACGCTGAATGTGTATCCGGCTAGTGTTCGTATGTCGCACTAGCGATTCCGATTTATTAATCTCCTAGAACACAAAGGACAAAGTGACCATGATACGTACTTTTCACACTTTCAGTGAGATAACTCGAATGGCGTGTATAAAATTAAAAAAAAGTTCAATAAAACATTTTTTTTCAGTTCTGCTATTTAGAATATAATACTTGGCTTCAAAATATCAATTCCGTTATTGCTTCAAGGATATGAAACATTCAGTATGTTGTGTCGGTTAGTTAGCATGTTATCTATGAAGAAAGTAAATGTACACAATTCTTGCATGTGCATATCGTATAAAGCCGGTGTGCGCCAATTGATTGCAAATAAATATGTTCGTTTACAAGATTGTTTTATTTCAGGTCATACATTTTTGTTTTGTCAGGGCCCGAAGGCATTGCAGATAAAAGTAGGGTACTATACAAAAAATATAAAACTTAAAAAGTTTAAAAACAAAAATACAAAATGACTACAAGATATCTTTCAACAAATTAGTGACTGTAATCAACGTAGTAATTGCGACTCGGGCTGCGAGAAGGTGATTTCAATAAATGAAGTTTTGCCGCCAGAAAAAGGCATTGAAAGTAGACGTACCTGAAAGGGAAAGCTTATAACTTTCGTTTGATAATTGGTGCATAATCTAATGTATTATGAAAATAGTGCTAGACGCAGTGTTGGGTAAGAATTATGAAACTTATGGAACAAATGTAGACCAGATATTTCTCCACGAGGTGAATATTAAGGAGGCATAGGAAGTCTTTCTTTGATGGGATGGTAGCTTTGTAGTGTAACCCGCGGTTCGCCACTTAGATATGAGATGGCGGTACTTGTGCCGGGATCAGCGAAAGCGCGCTCGCTGCGCAAACCCAGCGGGAGAGAAGAACAGACTCGCTCGAACAGCGGTGAAGGTCGGACGTGCAACATGCCGTTATATTATCAATAAAGCCAGTTATTTTACCCAAAACGTCTACGGATTTAACAACTCAGAAGTGGGATCAACTGCGAACGCCCCGAACGTAAAACGGTCACCTGCGTACCCCAACGATGCGTCCTGTAACTCGCAACGCAGTGTCTTCGACCGTCACGAACAACGAAGAAGATGGCGGGAACCAGGGCAAAGGGGAAAAGACCGGCAACGAACTTCCGACTCCGTCTGCAACGGGACCTGATACAGCGCTGGACTTAACAGCGATTGTCAAGGCCGCAGTCCAGACAGTGTTTTGTTACTGTGTGTGAGTGTTTTGTGAGTCCAATGCTGCCATCATTTAAAGGGGGCCGAGGGCCCCACAAGCTGCGTTTGTAGCTTTTTTCCTCGGCCTCCTCCATTCTGTATGAAATGGAAAACCAATAAAGAAAGAAAGAAAGAAAGAAGTGGTCAGCGGCATGGCGCTTCTCCAGACTCAAGCGGTTGCTTCGCCTGTCTCCGGCGTGGGGGAGACGGCGCGGCTGGTACCATCGTTCAACCCGCTTTTATTAAGCTGCCCGACGGTTGACACGTGGATCTGACGAATCGACGACCTTGCCGACATCTATCAGTGGACTGACAGGATGACGTCCTGCAACGCACTTACGAAGCTCGAGGGCCCGGCGAGGAGCTGGTACGATTCCCTGTGGTCGGTAGATAAAACGTGGACGGAATGGAAGGAAGAACTCAGGCGCGCGTTCCCGTCGGCAACATCGATGCAACGCCTGCATCGTGACATGGAGGATCGGCGTCGCAAGCGAGGTGAGCCGATTGAATCGTACTACTACCACAAGCTCTCAAAGGCTCGTCGGTGGAAGTTTAGTGACGAGGCGTGCATCGAGTACATCATAACCGGACTAAACGATGAAGGCGCTATCAGGGCAGTCAGCGTACGCACGTACGAATCCCCAGAAGAGCTACTTCACTGCTTAAAACGCCTTGAAGAGCGCTTGGGCAACATGGCGTCCTCGGCTTCCCCGGCTTTGAAGGGGGCATCAAGTTCGCCCTTGACTTCGAGGCACCGTTTCGAGAACGGAGCCGACCGAGCGACAGGGTCGAAGTCCGAGGCACGCCGTGAGAGGGTGGATCCTCCTCCGCTCAGACCGAGGAAGAAGCCGCTCATCAACGAAAGGGGAGAAACGCTCTGTTTTAACGGCGACGACTACGGTCACGTGTCCATGAACTGCCCTTCGCCCCAGCGGAAGGCGCGGTGCGGCGTTTGCAAGCGCGTGGGTCATGACGCAAAGGACTGTCGAGAAAAGCGAGAAAGCGGGCCGCGGGTCGCGCAGAATGTGGCCGATGCAAACTTCCGCGCCCCCGAAGCTGCCAATGAAAAGTACTTTATGCCTGCGAAACTAAATGGCCACGAAGTGCGGGCGTATGTCGACCTGGGTAGTCAGTGCGTTACTCTGCGGCAGGAAGATGCAGACCGCCTAAAGATATCCTACTCAGAGCCGGCAGTGCCATTTACCATCGGAGGGTACGGATCTGGACGCGTTACGCCGTGCGGCGAGACAAGTGCTAACATCGCGATCGATCAAGCGGCGGCGGACGTTCAGCTGTTTGTGGTGCCCAGCAGCTCGCAGTCGATACCCCTTCTCGTGGGACAGCCTTTCACAGAGCAACCTCACGTAACGGTTGTCAGACGTCAAAACACGGTGAGGATTTTCGAGGAGCGCGAGAACGTTCACGAGAACGACGATACGTTGCGCTCTATTGAGATCCCTGACCTGCCGCAGCGTTCTGTCTGCCTTTGGGCAAAGGAATCGACGGTAGTTCTCCGAAGTATGTGGGATTCGTCAAACTTCACGGAACGGGCAGTGCACCCCACACGGATGTGTTCGTCGACGCACAGTTCAAGGGCCAAGAAGGACCCGAACACTGCATACCACGCTGTGTCTTAAATGTCAGTGAGGACAACGAAACTCGCCTGCCAATCATGAACGTGTCGGATCACAACCTCGACATTGAAGAGAACGAGCTGATAGCACGAGTGATGGTCTGCTATCCAGACGACGAGCCCTCTCCGAGGAAAGAGCTGAACATCAACACGGCTGAACGACGCCCTGTGCCAAGCGAGGAGATCAAAACGGGACCCTCTGTCACTCTGGAGCAGTGAGAGGTACTCGAACGCCTCATTGATGAGTACAGCGACTGCTTTGCGCGCAACACTTCCGAGATTGGACACACGAAAATGGCCGAAATGAAGATCGAGCTGACGTCTCAGGAGCCAGTCAAGGTCCGCTCCTATCAACTCTCCTTCGCGGAAAGAGTTCATACGAAGGAAGTCATCGCAGAACTCAAGGAAGCGGGGATCGTCGTCGACTCGACCTCAGAATACGCGAGACCTATCCTGATGGTACGAAAGAAGACGGGAGAACCAAGACTCTGCATGGACTATCCAGCCTTGAATCGTCTCACGAAGTAGGACAGGTACCCACTGCCACTGATCGACGACCAGTTAGATCGTCTTCGAGGGAAGTGCTTCTTCACGAGCCTCGACCTGGCGTCGGGTTACTACCAGATCTCCATGTCAGCAGAGTCGCGACACAAGACTGCGTTTGTCACACCGGACGGTCATTATGAATTCGTACGTATGCCATTTGGATTGGCCAATGGCCCGGCGGTATTCCAGAGGATGATTACCGCTGTGTTGGGACCCCTGCGCTACACTGTGGCACTCGCCTACATGGATGATGTCTTGCTCCCAACGGCAACCGTAGAGGAGGGACTCGATCACCTGCGGATGGTTTTGGACGTCCTTTGAAGAGCCGGAATAACGTTACGACTCAGCATGTGTTACTTTTTCTACGACCGAGTGGACTACCTCGGTTACGGCATTTCCGCGGGAGGCGTACGACCGGGAAGTCACAAACTCCAGTACGTCGCTGACTTCCCGAAGCCCACAAACGTACACCAGGTACGTCAATTTTTGGGTCTCACGAGCTACTTCTGAAGATTTGTGAGAGGGTTCGCTGCCATTGCCAAACCTCTAACGAGGCTGACGTCCAAGGGCGAACCCTGGGAATGGACCGATACATATGATGCCGCGTTTGACGAGCTCAAGAAGAGATTGGTCGAGAAACCTATTTTGGCGCACTTCTCGTTCGATGCAAGAACAGAGGTTCACACTGATGCCAGCAAAGATGGGCTAGGAGCAACCCTTTTACAAGAGCAAACAAACGGAGAGCTCCACCCAGTCGTCTACGCAAGTCGACGAACAACAGACTACGAAGAGAGATAGCACTCGCACGAGCTGGAAACGTTGGCGGTTGTGTGGGCACTCGAAAGGTTCCGAACCTACCTGATCGGACTCAAGTTCAAAGTGGTGACCGAATGTAATGCAGTGCGTGCAACGATGAGCAAGAGAGCTCTTCTGCCACAAATTGGCAGGTGGTGGCTTCGTCTCCAGGAGTTTACCTTTGATATAGAATATCGAAAGGGCATAACAATGGCGCACGTCGATGCGTTAAGTCGTTCTCCTTACGACCCTCCCGAAGAGATGGAAGTTTTCAGTGGCCTGCAGATCCTCACTACGAACGTCGGGATTGAAGACTGTCTCGCTATTGCCCAGCAGAATGATCCCAAGATCATGGCACTGAAGGAGAGACTTGAGCTAGAGCAACACATCTCCAAAGAAGACCGTCGCGTTCAAAGCGAATACCAGTTGCGCAACGGCAAGGTGTTCAAGAAGTTCCAAGGCAGCGACTCTGTGGAAAAACTCCCGTGGGTCGTTCCGAGCCAGGCACGTTGTAGGGTGGTGAAGTCGTGCCACGACGACATTGGGTACTTCGCTGTGGACAAGACCCTGGCAAAACTCAGGGAAACGTACTGGTTTCCAGGAATGAAACGCTACGTGAGAAGGTACATCGCCGCGTGCATCGAGTGCCTCTTTCACAAGACGACTTCCGGAAAGAAACCCGGAAAGTTGCACAGCATCGAGAAGGTCGCGAATCCCTTTCACACCGTCCACATTGACCATCTTGGACTGTTCGTCAGGAGTAAGTCCGGAAATGCTTACATAATGGTTGCCGTTGACGGCTTCACGAAGTTCGTGCAATTGAGATCAGTTCGCCACACGCCAGCTGGACCGGCAGCACAGTTTCTACAGGATGTGGTCAGCACCTTCGGGCCGCCGACAATGGTGATCACAGAACGAGGGACCGCATTCACCAGTGCCAAATTCAAGGCAATGTGCGAAGCCTTCAAAATTACGCACGTCAAGAACGCAACCAATACGCCTCGAGCGAACGGACAAGTCGAGCGTTACAATCGGATGATAACTCCGGCGGTGGCAAGCTTGACCAAAGACCAAGGCGGTCGGGATTGGGACTTGACACTGCCTCAAGTCCAGTGGGGGATTAATAACACAAGCCATCAGGCGACTAAGACTACCCCGTTTGGACTCATTTTCAACTACCGGCCACGGAGTATTACCGGTGACTGCGTGGAAGACGCCCTTTCGGAAGAATTTGACCGCGAGCTGGAAGCGAGACGAGCCGCGGCGACTGTAAACATCCGTGACGACCAAAGAAAACAGCAAGAACGCTACAACAAGACTCGGTCTCAAGCGCCGATCTACAACTCGGGAGATGTGGTGCTCGTCGAACGAGAGCCTACGGCCAGCGGTGAATCTATAAAATTGCGAGAAAAATACAAGGAACCGTTCGTTGTCACGGAGCGGCTGCCCAACGACCGCTACCGTATCGGAGACCTCCCCGGTAGTCGGCGAACACGGAGACACTACTGCAGCGTCGCCCCTGTGGACAAGCTAAAGCCCTGGAGTAAAGACGACATCGACTCCGAAGATTCCGACGAGGATTCCGACCGCGACGGTCGGTAAAGCAGGACGGCCGAGTGTAACCCGCGGTTCGCCACTTAGATATGAGATGGCGGTACTTGTGCCGGGATCAGCGAAAGCGCGCTCTCTGCGCAAACCCGGCGGGAGAGAAGAACAGACTTGCTCGAACAGCGGTGAAGGTCGGACGTGCAACATGCCGTTATATTATCAATGAAGCCAG
Source organism: Ixodes scapularis (assembly GCF_016920785.2). NCBI lineage: Eukaryota > Metazoa > Arthropoda > Arachnida > Ixodida > Ixodidae > Ixodes > Ixodes scapularis. Next base: position 226,374,737 of record NW_024609835.1, read on the forward strand.
TTATTTTACCCAAAACGCCTACGGAGTTAACAGTACTATTAGTCAGAAAGTCTATAACCGAGGAGAGCGATTTTGGACGGATTCCATCGGAGATTCAATGGTGACACCACGCTGTCAGATTGACACTTTGTATTAAAGTTTATTAGACATAAGGTTTTATGAAGAAGCTTTCATGAAACCTGAACAAGAAAGACATTTCATGTGGCATAACCCAATAAAGTGTTATGTGTATAGTGGAGTAATCGACATTGATATTCTACGATTGATAATTGGTGATGTGAGTCCAGTAAGGAGGATAGAATTATCGATGAAATAGGAAGGGTAAACAATATTTACCGAAAGATTAGTGAGTAGACCTAAAGCTAACTGCCTTTGTATCCATTGCGCTTGTCGAACGGGTTCGAATGCGAGATCCGAACGCCGGACGCCCGCCATCTGCGTTGTAGCGAGTTCAGAGAGGCTGCCTTTCTCTTTACTTCTCTCATCGAGCACGTTCGAATGGGAAAGTGAAACGCCTGACGGCGGTGTTTCACGTTGTAAAGCGTTCGACGAGTGCATTGGAGACTAAGGCAGTTAGCTTTAGGCCTACCCACTAATCGTTCCAACCAGAGCTCGGCCTTTCGACATCCCCATACGCTCTTGTATTCTCCTCTCTTTCAGCTTCTCTGCGTATAGGAGCTTGACCAACACCTCCTGGATAACAAAGCCGTGGTGCTGATAGAGAGGCTGTCATCAGCGAAGGCCAACGCTTGTCGCGGATTGGAGACGACGATTGCGTCAAAATTCAGCTCAAACTTGATTCGAAGCCGAGCGCTGACGCAGCACTTGTTTCTTTCTGTGTCCAACGTCAGCCTTCGCTGGTTAGGGAAAAATGTAAACACTTCTAGGTCGCGTTAACTTGACACACCTGAGCTTCCCTCGCATTCTTGATTTCTTAAGTAAAAAATAACAAAAAACAAGAAAAAAAAACTCTTCCCTTTTGCCTATTGAGTAATGAAGCGAAGGTTTTAACACTTTTCGTTGTCACAGCCTCTTTTATTTTTAAACCTCTTACGCCAATATCGCGTATCTCTCCTGCCAGTCTACCCGCACAATACAAGCTACTTTTGCACAAACCTAGAAATACAAAGATGCTGCACTAAGTGAAAGCGAAGTTTTGCATTATTAGTTGACAAGGATTATAAGAAGACAGGTATAGCATAGTTGGCGCTACTTCACGACATCGGAGCGCTTTTACACGCAAGCGCGCAGACAGGCGAGGGTGCATCTGGGAGCGCTACTCTATGCGCTGCTCGGCTGCGATGACAAACAAAAATATTTCGATGCTTCTCGAAGCTCCTAAAATCAACAAAAATCAAGCGGGGAGATAAAACACGAATGTCCACCCCTCCCTCCCCCTCTCGCGCTATCTAGCAAACTTTTGGGAAAAAAATAAAAGATGGCGGTTGCCTGAGCGAACGTGGCAGGAGCAGCAGTCCACAAAGCCGCGGGAGACATTGCTTCCGTGTTGCTACATTCAATACCGCCGGGATAGTTTTTCACCCTCCTGGGGACATCTATTTCCTCCCTGTTTCCTGCAATCATGGTTTAATTGTTTTTTTTTTTTTGTGGCGATTATTTTTGCCGTTTTGCACTCGTTGTTTTTATGCGGAGGCCTGGCGACTGTTTACCCAATATCGAACGGACGCGATACTTTTTTATTTTTGAACTGAAGCCACAAAATACAATCAATATTTGTTACCCGCCAGCGGCCATTTTCACCCAGCTTCGTTCAACGCCTTGCCCCTTTCCCGTCGCGCCTCATAAATAGGAGCTGTTTCTTTGAAGCTTTTAACGTAGTCACATCAAAAAGTTGTGAATGCGAGGTTTTTTTTGATGTTGGATGAACGGACGTGGTTTTGAATGCTTGCCAAAGTCATCTGTGGGTTTGACCATATGTCAGAATAGGCGTATTTTAGTCTGGATCGCATTTGTACGCAGTAAAAATGTAAATAACTAGTGGCAGAAGTCGTGATCGAGACAATTTCGATATCCTGTTACGGAATTTTCACTGTAACTAGGGTGCCAAGATCTAAAAAGATCTAGCATAACGTAATCGTAGGCTATTTTAGAGTGCCATTGCAACCGGGAGCTTGCGCTTAGACGTCGAAACATGCTCTTCAGGATGCGCCAAAACTGCTCCCGTTACCTCAGTTGCCTAGGGTAACGCAACGCTAAATCTTTTCATTGTACAACAATTCCGGCTTGATGTTAGCGAGTCGCCATCCCGCCATGCAATTGCGATTGTGATCGGCCTAATAAGCGAAGTTTAATGTTTAGAGTTCAGCCAGAGTAATGCATGTTTTTCGCTTTGATGCTATGCAATGCAAATAATAGAACCAACCTAAAAGTATGTCTCAAAAGTTTTTAACACAATTATGTTTTTTAGTAACCCAATACGGTAGCCCGTTATAAACGTGCCCTTAATTTTGGACAACCAAATTAAGGGCACGTTCAGGAATACTTGCCGTGCTTAGTTTCTTTGCTTATACCAGGAGAAATGTGATATTTATTTTTGAGTACTTTATGTAAGACTTAAGCCTGAACGACGTCTGAGAAATTGGTCCAAGTTATTTCTGAGCAGAATAGTCCAAACTTACGACAAGATTTGACTTTACATAATTGGGAATTCAACCTCTCGGAGGAAGGAGGATGTGAAAGATTTCAAATGTAGAAATAAAGGCATAGATGATCAACAAGCATAAAATTATTTCTTCTCAAGTCTACCGAAGCTCTCATCACATGCAAAGAACGTTACACTTGGCGAATTAACACTATCACGTTGTAGTTTTTGTTAAAAAATATCGAAGCTTAGATGTCACTGAGAGGATTGCATTCAAAAGTTAAGGATGCAAATTCTAAGCTTTCGGATTTAGCAAACTTCCATTAAGGTTTGCGCAGCTTCTTGCGCGACGGTTGGTAAATTAACTCAACACCATCGTGCTCCCGCAGCTAATCACCGATTATTTGAGCCGAATTCTAAACCAAACCCAGTTTCACAAATTCACTCGAAACTAATATGAATACCTGCCAGATTCAAAATACTTTGAAAACCAGATCTCTTTATGCGTACTACCTTGAAGAACCATTTCGGGATTCTTACGTTTCAAACAGAGGGCATCGCGATGCAACAAAAAGAATTGAGCACCGATTCAGATAACTCGAGCGATATGAGCTAGCAACATACATCTAAATGACTTGTTGCCTACTTAGTAGATATCCCGTAAGTTACGGAAACCCCCACCAAGATTCTCGGCTCCACGCCAACTGGGCGAGAATTTGTCATTATCACTTGAAGACTCAAGTAAACTTCAAAGGCCAACAGGGAGCAAGAAATTCCCCAAAATGTATTGCGGACCCGGTTTCAAGATGTTAGATCTCCTGCACTTCTCCCGTGTACTCGCAATTTATCCTCCGGCTTTTGCTTCGTGTAGAGACGCCTTTTGATCCCACGAACCTGCTTTTGTTTTCGGCCTTCAAACAAACTTCTGTTTTGATACCGCTGAAAGCGACAACGTGATTGGATGCCCTTATCACTCATTGTGCAGTATTGTCACGCGCCTCATTTGATACCTTCAAAGAAAGAAAATAATAACAATGTCAAGTAGAAAGATTTTTTGTTCCGTAGTCGTTAATGGCTCTGTTGATGCCCCAAGTATCAAAGCAGAACCAAGTGAAACACATAAAGAGGGAAAAGTGGAAACGGTTTTTTTGTTCCTCCTTTCCTCTTCCACGCTTTTTAAGGGGTACTGGAACAAAATTCTACCGCTATTGTATTGTCTAAATGTGAACCCGTTCTGGAAACAGCACAGATACGCCAATGTTTTACTCGAAAAGACAAAAAAAAGTATTTAAAAAAAATAAACCGAAGTCGCTACGTCTGAATTCCCATAAAAACAGCACCGGTCCGCGGTATTGTGCCAGAGCGCGCGAGACCTGTTGAACTTGGCCAAACTGGATTTTCCCTCTCTCGCGAACGCTCACAAGAATTGGCACTTGAAACAAAGCATATAGACATTCGTTTAAAATAGAAATGTTCAATTGTCATTGGCAGATATTGTTGTTCATTTTTAACTGCGTTGTGAACGTGAAAGGTATATTTCAATTTTCATTTCAGCATCCCTTTAATGTCTCCTACAAGTTCCTGCGATGCTTTTATCAAGGCAAGAGTATAAATTCTTGATATCCAAGGACTTCACCGTAAACTTCATTCCATGATTAGCACTCAAGATGCCAATAAGTTCTGAATTTCTCAAGGAACGAAATTTATAGAGGCATTAGTCTCAAATTCTGCTACAGAAACTTAAACACGACCATCTGCGAACTCTTTTTTTGAATTATAACTACTCGTAGAGGCATTTCTGGCTTGTCCTCTCTAAGACAAAACTTCAAACTGAAAGTTAATTTGGACCGACACATCATTTTGTTTTTTGACTTCGTCCCCATCTTCCTCTTTCAAAATCAGGCACATGCTATTTCTGGACATTGATAGATTCCCGTACCAACCATTAAAGGAAGACCCTAACGTGTCTGCTTTCTTCAGGAACTCAAGTCGGTTTGCAACAATTTCAACGAGGCGCTTGCAATTATTTTTTATTTTCTTTTTTTATCGTGGTTTTATCTCTGAACTTTTTTTTTCTTTTGGGTACGTATCTCCCGTGAGCCTTTCCATTCTACCTAATGTTTTGATCAATAAAGGTAGCTTTGCTATCTTCAGCAAACAATCTTACAATTGACTGTGCGGACGAGAACACATCTAACCTTGAGGGTTTAACATTAATACAATGCTAAGACCCTAAGGACAAGATGCCCTGCTTAATGATGATGTTTAAAAGGCATGACAAATACGCACCAGCTCGCCCGCTTGTTGACGATTCTTTCACAAATAGTATATTCATTTTATGTAATTCTTTTTAACATTAATCTCATTAGAGCTGACGTTGAGCATTTATGTGTCTACGTATTGGCATTTTCGAATTAACTGATAAAAACTCTAGGAAACCAAAATGAGCCCTAATAACGTGAAATAATAAAATGCAGTGAACTGTTTGATTTACGTCTCATGCTTTCATAAGGCCTTTTGGTGTTTCTTCAAAACGATGTAGCCACTAACGAGTGTGAGTACTCATCCTCTTACTCCATCATACATCAAACCGGCAACTAAATGTCTTGAAAACTAAAATATGGCCAGTTAATATTTTGAGAAGAAAATGATTTATTTGGAGCTTAGACGCTTGGAATATTCTAATAGAATCTCAGAAGTTGAAACGTATGAATATTTACAAGCGAAGGCGTATTTTTTAATGCTCTCATTGAAGTCAGAATGGTTGCATGGCAGAGGGTTGATAACAGCGGTGATTTTATTGGTTTGTAATATATATGTAATAAATCACATAGGGAAACGAACGACGCACCGCGTACTTGAAATGTTTTTTTTTTGTCTGGAGAAGCAATACTAGAATAGGGTTGCCCTTAAACCTTCTGGTCAAACGTTCTACTCGGTTGATGGAAGGGATACATGACTATATGCTGTTTAACAGACAGTACTGTAAATCTTATTTTCTTCTTTTTTAGCTGAACTTGCTTACTAAGGGTTGAATGCGCACTGTTGGTGGTAGTATAAATTGACTTGTTCAATAAAAGGCTTCACGTGCTACACCTTGCTGTATCTGAAGTAAGAATCGAAAGCTCTTTTGTAAGTTAAGTTATCAATTTGCATATAACACGACAGCGCCAGGAAAAGGGTTTACCCTCAAAAAAAAATGTACATAATAACGTCTGTCTTGTCTTTAATAATTGTGCGAAGGGTTTACATTTGAGAGCAATTTCAACCTAGATGAGTTCGATGTTAGTCTAGTGGAATACTAAAAAAGGTGTCCATACGCCTTTCAAGTTCATCTGGTCCTTGCGCTACTCGTGCGTTGACCCCCAAAGCCGTTAACGTTCCCTTTTTTCCCCCGACCTCAACCAATGACAGCGCGCGCTTGGTTGCCTCGTCATCGCGCGTTCCCTGCGCCTTCTCTGCGGTGCTTCTTGATTGGCGTGCACCTCCTTGCGTTCCGATGCGCCAAAAGACGCATTTTGGTTCACGTGCTGGCCATATATTACCCAAACCAAAAATTATTGCCTCTTACTTTGTGTACAAGCAAATAAATTGGACTTCAAGAACATCTTTTTCCGGTTTCAGTTGAATATTTTATTTACACTTGTCATAGAAGCTATTTTTATGTTGTAATTTAGACATTTTTTGTCGTGTTTTTTATATCGATGGGGGTCCTTCTCGCATTTATTAATTGCCAAACTAAGCGAAAAAGCAAGCATAACGATATAGGGAAATACGTTTATACCGACGTTATTTATTGCTTATTTATCCAATGTCGCCGCTTCAGAGGGGACATGAACTGTTGTTTCATTAGATAATATTTATTCTGAAAATAGGGTAAACATATACGAGTTGGAAATTCGCAGCGTAATACTGCTAGCTAAACAGCCAATCACCAGAAGTCTCTTTATATCTTTAGTTTAAATGCTGCGATTAAAACTACTTGTATGGTGGGGAGGGTTTAGTTAGGGAACTAATTTAAGCGATAAAACTGGTGCCCCCGTATAGAATTTTAAAGTAATCTTTGTGAATCGACTATATCGTGTTCACAGTGACCGTTTCGCACAGTTTTCTTTACATATTTATGGTGCTGTTATTTTTAAGTGCTTGGGAAATTAGATGATCTGAAAATATTGAAATAAAGAGATTTTAGTATTTTAGTATACAAATAAAACATAAATGCGCTGTTGGAAACCTACAGCTTCATTCTATTTGCTGTGGAAAATAACAGTTATGTAGTGCTCTGTTGAGCCTGTGATGTACATATGAGTGTAGGACATGAAAAAAAAAAAACTATAATCCGCTATTTTTTATGTATTCAATGGTCTTAGAGCATTCCTAAGTATCTTGTATTTGCCTTGGATAGAAGACCCATAAGACACAATTCCTACGTTCATGTTACGGGGAACAGGAAATAGAAGACGCTATTAAGATGAGCATGCGGGACGCAGTCACGTTTTCGGCTGATATTATATGAGTTTTGCCAGATATCTGTGTGGTTAAGTTGATGCAGAACCGAGGAAAATATCTGGATATCTTCTTTACCAATTTATGTGTTGGCACGAGGAAGAATATTTTCGATTGGTGCTCACCTCGCGAGGTACTAATAAACTAGATTGTTGAAATCGCTCTACCTTATCATCGCAAACTAGCGGACGAACATCCTTGTGATGTTCGTGCGTAAAATGTCTAAAAAACCAATACACATCTCCCTACTGTAGTTTCATATTTTTATCTCAAGGTTAACAGAAACTGAGCATATAATGTCAAGGAAACATAGTGCCAGCTGCATATAAAATCGAGGGGCAATCTCTTGCCGAATTCATTTAGAATGTAGAAGTACAAGCAGTCGGCATTAAAATAGACTATCTCAAATGAGGGCCTGCTGGGTAGACGAAAGATCGCGCTGATACAGTGAGATGGATATTGTTTGCTGGTGCCAACTTTATAGACTGGGACTTTTGAAACGCCGCCGGTCTGGCTCAGGCTTTGCCGGTTACGCATGACTATGCAGGTAGGATTTCTTGTTTTCCTTTTTTTTTTTTGCTCGTTTAGAGCAGAGATAATTTCTTTTCTACATTCACTTTTTTTTCTAGAACGAACAGCTGAGAAGGATCGCAAACAACAGTATAAATGTGGAAAGAATAAAATTGAAAACGATAACTATTGTGGATGAAGAAAGAATAAAACAAAACTGGGGCAACACAACCACATCTTTGAACTAGCAGCAGACGAGTAAAATTTCCACAGTGAGCAGCCGACTCTACCCAGGAGGAAAAGGCGGGAGAAGGGGAGATAAAAACGCGAAATGCAAGTCAGACAGGTGGGTTTATGTCGGATTTTAGAAATTGAACCTCAGTGTTCGTCAGCAGGAGGGAAGGGTTTGACACGTTGTTGTTTGCTGTGGTCATGGCGAATAACTCTATGACCTCCCTGGGGAATCCGGTGTCGGCTGCTTGCTCTGAAAATGTTACTCGCCTGTTGCTAGTTGACAAACATGGTTGTGTTGTCCCTGTTTTAATTGTTTTATTCCTTCTTCATTCATGACTTGAACCAACACGCTCTTCTCCAAAGCAAGCACGGTCACTATTAGCTGAAGCACGTGCAATAGTAAAAAAAGCAAATAGTCCATCCACTCCTGCTCTCAGTGTATTTACGGCAATGTATGCCCGCGTGTAGCGACTTCACCATTCCGGCCGTCGATTACTTGGGCTAATTTTTTATAGTGCTCGGTGCACTTTCTTATTACTATTCCCTAATATAGAGCGAGATAAAACTAGAGTGTAGTTAGCAAGAGGACTGGCCCTTTTTCTTGATATGCCCAATAATGTCAGTGCGGAAGCTAAAAAGGACAGTGACGCAAAAGTACCGCTGACCGCCGGGGCTCGCAATTGGCCTTCCGCTGAATACGGATTACAACTGTCCCCACAAAAATAAAAAAATAAGAAAAAAAATAGAAATTTAGTCACCTCGTGAGCCCGTTTCGCAGAGAGAGGCTAGCCTCCCGAAAAAAGAGCGAGTAGCAGCGAACGAGGCGTGACTTTTCAAACGCTAATCTTTAATGTCACCTATTGCGAAAGTAAGTCGAGTCCAGCGGTTCGAGGGTTGTGATCAGGCGCGCGACACCACCATTCATCATCCAAAAGACAAATGCCGGGCAGCGCAACGACGTTTCTCCCTTGTTACAGGGGGAAACAGAAGCTGCAAACACCGGTAAAAGGGATCGAAGCACAAGAACCCGGCGCACAAACCCCGTGGGGTGCCTTCCCTTTCCCTCGACTTTGATTTGCCCTTTCCACTTCGGTGACGCCCAAGGAAAGAACATAAAAATAGGGTCATTCGTTTGGTCCTACGTCCCGTATGCGTTATCCCCGGGTGCTCTTCGAGAACTGCCCTAAGAAACGCTGAACATTTGTTCTTAAGATCAATCACTGAGCGAAAAACCTGCCCCAAGAAGTTGCATTATTGCTTCGAGGAACGTCTGCCTTGGTGTTTTTCGGTTGAAGAATGGCTTTTTATAGAGAATTGGATGCTACCCAGAACCAACCGTTCGTCCTTGGATGCTTGCTTTAGTTTTTTTTTTTATTTTATTTAAATCGTTCGGCTGGTCCATGGGTAGTTTCTTTGTCCTCCGGGTATGCGATTATGCGTCTTCGGTATCCGAGAGCGAGGCTTTTTTTATTGGATATTACAAGTTTCAAAAACGTCCATAATTTTGAAATAAAACTAGGAGTATTCGGTTTTTTATATTTTTTGCTTACTTTGTTTTAGGGAATTTAATGGTTATCGGAGAAATATTTCTGACGGCAGACCAAGAAATGTCGCCGCGAATTTCGGAATCGAGTTTGCGTCATCTTTTTCAGTCCATCTATCGACGCTTTTCATACCGACCAGGGACTCTAGGTTGGACGCTGGGCAAGAAAGCCGGAAACCTCGCCGACTTTCTCCCCCTGTGACTAACTAACATAGGTGGTAGGCAGAAAAAGAGGCGACATACCGGCTGAAACTAGTGAAACAAAAAATATCGCACCTGAAGTTGGAATTACACGTCCCGGTTGGTGTGACCGCCCCCAAGGGTTACTGAAAGAACCGTTGGCACCAAATCAGCTGTCCTTCATGTCCAATAGCGTCTTGGTTATCACTCGGGGCGTGTCCCTTTAAACCGGAAGTCTCCCCCGGCTTCACGTCCGGTGGCCGCATGTCGCCTTCATAAGCTTCCTTCCTCCATGCTAACTTAGAGCCTCTGAAAAAGTTTGGTGGCTTCTCCTCTACATGACATAAAATGTGGAAAAGTACCCTTGCCGGCGACACTGGTTAGGGTTTTGTGTCGCCGTAAATGGACCTTCCCATCGCTTATCACCCTTGCGAAAAATGCCGAGTCACTGAGCTGGGGACGCATGCACAGCCTTATATACGACACACTAGAGCTACAGCGCATGCTCTGAAAGGCGTTCCACGGCCCAGCAGGTAAAGATGGCACTGTGCAGAAGGTGGTTTTTGCACAGGTCTTTACAGAAGGTCGCGATCGATTGCGCGTGTTCTTCTATTGCCTTACATTAAAACGGCTCGCTTCTTTTAACTGTTTTATTGCGCCGCCTACACGAATGAATTTAGCGCGCTGATGAAACAAGATATATGTCGCAGAGCGTTTATTTAGGAATAGAGGGTTGGTGATGTTGGTTCTAGACTGTCCTAAAGTGGCAGTGATGACATTCTCTGCGGAGCAATCCACGCACCACAGGATGTAGTCAAGATTTAAGTGTGCCAGGTAATGATGCCGTTTTCTTTCTAAAATAACCACGAATGCTGCCACAATCGTTTACATGAAACAGAGATACCAGACGCTATTCTAAGGCGCAGCCCGATTCATATTTCAAAACCTCCTCTCAGCGAATTTGTCTGTTTTGTGTGGCACAAATTAAACTAAGTTATTAAAAAAAAGTGCGGCTAGTTTAATACCAACTATTTTTTGGGAGGTTAGCTTTCTTTAAGTGGATGAGTTTGGTTAAACAACGGTCTAGTTATTTTATTGCTGGCTGAATGCTATTTAGTAAGGTGAGTTTAGTAAGGTAGGCTTTTGCGTCCAGGCAGTAATTACAATAAATAGAGTTTTTGAAATCGTCACGTTTACTATATCTTAATAACTTCACTTAAAATATATGCAATGCACAAATGAGCACCGCACTGTAGGTCGAAAACAGAAACTCAGCGGTCTCATCTTGCTTAACTTACAACACAGCTGTATTACGATTGAACTTTGCATTGCATGTCGGGGACGGTAACTAAACAAGCTCGTCTCCTTTCTCTGTTTGCTTTCATCCTTAGGCCAGGAGACCACGGTGACGGGCCTGGTGGGAGAGTCCGTGCGGCTGCCCTGCGACGTGGACGTGAAGCGGTGTGGCAATGTGTACTTCATCACCTGGACCAAGAACGTGTCGGACGTGTGGAAGCGCATCTACCTGTACAGCAACGACGTGGAGAAGCCGCTCCAGGAACTGGCCAATCCGGACCGGGCAGACTTCTTCCTGCGCAATTCCACCGCGCAGCTCGAGATCTTCCCCCTCCGATTGGCCGACGAGGGGCAGTACAAGTGTGACGTTACCTACGTGAGGGGAAAGTGCCCCTCCCTCTCCTACGCCAACCTCATTACTCTCGGTGAGGGACAGCATTTCCGGGTTCATTCCCGCTGGCTACGGTGTGCACTCTCCCGAAAGGGTTAATTGAAGTAATATTTAAGTTTGTTATTTTGCGGTGATTAGTGATTTTTCGGGTCATAAAAGTCGCATTTAAAATTATTTTGTTCATTTGCGTCATTTATCCGTGGTGAAAACGCGACAAAACATAGGGATTCTCCCCCTTTCTGAGATATGTGTCTAAAAAAGAAGCTTACCGCGAAAATAATGATGGTGCTTTTAATTAAAAAGTGACACGCGTGATTTTAATTTCCAGAGTTTCTATATTTGTTAAAACGCGTAAATTAAGCGCGCGAAAAAAACAGACAAGTTCGCTTAAAAATTAATTTACTAGCTTTTTAATACCAATAGCCAGGTAGGTCCATCAATCTTAAATTTACTGGGATCTGGATCAATAAGAACGAATTGTCAAAGGTTAGGTTTAATTTAGGGGGTACTATTTTAGATATTATTCCGTTTGTTTAGCAATTATGAGTAGAGAAAGGGCGGTGACAAGCGTTTTAGCTTTTTACAAGCGTTTGGGCGCACACGCAGAGTGGATAATGAATGGAGTACGACGAAATTATAATAACTTAATTGTTATATATATATTGTTTTTTTTTTCTTCAAATTTTATGTTCAAGGTTTAACATAGTATTAGTTTAGATGCCGATTAGGTCTTGGTGTGCGCGTCGTTTCCGTTCTCCCATCTTTGTTAAGCAAGTATCTTCTGATTTTTTTTTCTCATTTGTATTTGAGCAGAAGACTTGCTCTTGTTACGACCGCCATATGCAAACGCTGCTCCAAATGTTATTCTTCGACGTTTCGAAATATTTTCTAATATATTATTGAAAATGTTATATTCATCTGAAAAATAACCCTCTACTTCAAAGTATTTTCACATCCAGAAATCCAGAAAAGGCCAGAGGGGCTCGCGCCGCTGCCAGCTGTGCTCAGCTGGCAGCGGTAGGAACGGCCTTTTATCGTTTATCGGCTCCGGCCAACTGCAGTTTATTTGTTACGAAAGTGTGCGGTACGGTACGAGGAACCAGCCGATACCAACATCGCGCAAGTGGTATGTGAATTTTCGCCTCTTTTGGGACTTCGAAAATTCGAGGCGAGCAAGCGTTGCTAGGCCTTAGGCTTAGCGCACGAGTACGGCCAGTACGGCCACCGGGGCGATCGCCCCCGGTGTTAGGCCTACCCGACGAGTACGAATAAGATGGCGTCGCCACCGACGATGGAGGTGTGCGAGAGCCCGGCAACCATAGGCCTGCAGGCAACGATAGTCGGCAACGATGAAGGGAAGATGTACGTTCAAGTAGGAGGCCGCGACGCGACACCCGGCGAGTCGAGCGGATGGACCACGACGAGTAGAAGAATGCGCAAGGCCAAGGAGCTACAAGGTGAGAGACCATCTTTAACCGCGGAACGGCAGTCGAGACCCAAGGAGAGAGTTAACTTTGTCAAGCGAGTTACCGAGAATATCAAGAAAGCAGCCCGTATGCCGGCGGCTATCCCCAGAGACGACCATAAGATCGTGATTAGGCCCAGGGGCGGCCTGAACGTAGCTCGAATCGAGACGCCGGTCGTCACGGACGCCATTATGGCGGCCGCGGGGACAGCGAAAGAATACCAGGGCGAAGACATGGTGTGCATCAATGCGGCGCAGAACATCTTAGTCGTGAGCACGCCGAGCGAGCAGAGAGCCCAAATTTACACTAAGATCAGGACCGTCGAATTCGGCAACATGGAATTTGAGGTTTCCGCCTACCGAACCGCGCCCGAAGGGACGGCGAAGGGAATCATCAGAGGTATCGGAATTGACGACTCGCCCGAAGACATAAATGAGGCGGTCGTGACAAAGTATAACCCAACGGCGCTAGAGGCGCACAGGATTGGAAATTCTACAGCGGTCATCGTCCTCTTTGAAGGACAGAGAGTGCCCCGGTACGTAATATACCGAGCGGCACTGCTCAAGTGCGGGCTTTACAGGAAACATCATGAAGTGTGTAGATGTTGCGGAAAAGTCGGACACCGCATCGACGTATGTCCAACCCCGGAGACCAGAGTATGCTTCGCGTGCGGGGAGGCCAACCCCGACGCGGACCACGAGAAGGCATGCAAGCCAAGTTGCAAGCTATGTGGAGGAGCGCATCCGACGGCAGATAGAATTTGCAAGAACAAGTTCAAGGTCCCCTTCGTCGTCACGAAAAGACAATGGGAGCGCCGAGAGGAACGCGAACAGCAACAGCTCCAGAAGACAAGACCACCAATGACGTCATCGGACTTTCCACAGCTGCCGAGCAGGGAGAAAAACGAGTGCAGCGAAAGCCAACAGCGCACCGGCAGCCGCGAAAGACACAAGAGCCAGCAAAAACACCTGCCGCCGTCGCAGCAGGAAGACGGGAAGCTTAAGTGGTTGCCTGCAGTTAAGGGAAGCAAGTCGAAAGAAACGCCCCGCAGCAAGCAGCAGCCACCATGCCAACACCATAACACCGGAGAACCGCCCGTGACAAGGCGAGAAATATACGACATGATTAGCGAAAACAACGAAAGGCTACTACAGAAGATGGAAGAGAAGATGGACGCAAGGATCGACAAACTACTAGAAGCAATAAGGGCGAGTCAAGCGCCACTGTCACTGCCGACCCCGCAACAGGAGCAAGAGGTGGAGCAGATACCCCGCCCATCCTCGAAGAAGAAAACCCCAGCAAAGCCACCTAAGAGGAAGGAGGAACCAGCCATCGCCGAAGAGGAGGCTACCAAAAGCAGCATCGAAAGCGACGAGGAACAGCCAAAGGAGCCCAGCAACAAAAAGAGGATTATCGAGAATACCAAAGAGAGAAAGCTCATGGCCAGGCTCGACCGCATGGACAAAGAGCGGGAACAAATTGCACATTCGATGAAGGAAAAATTCAACAAGGTAGAGATGACGCTGGGAGAAATACAAAGCGGAATGCTACAACTACAAACGCAGATGCAAACGTTCCTGCAGAGTATGGAAGCCAAGATGCAGACATTCGTGCAGAACGCCCAAACCCAGATCACCACCCAAATACAGCAATTATGAACCCAACAGCGAAATCGAACGCCAAGCCAGACAAAAGGGCAGTAACAGACCAGCAGCCGGTCAGGGACCTCCTGATTTGGCAGTGGAATTGTAACGGCTATCACAATAAGAGGGCAACGCTAACACGGCACCTACAGGGAATGGAGAGGAAACCGGACGTCATTATGATTCAGGAAACACTATGCACTGACACACCCCAACTTCAAGGATACAGAGCACACGCCAAGGCGGCCAAGCCCCTAAACAAAAACAAGAAAAAGTTTGGAATACGCAAACCAACAGGCGGGGTGTGCACATTCGTCCGCAAGGGCATCGTATTCCTCGAGCACGAGCTGACCACCGGCGGCTGGACCGATAGCAGCGCGGTGGAGGTGATCGTTGGGAAGAAGAAGAGGAAAACCAGCGTGCTCGCGGTCAACGTGTACAGCAGCCCGAGACATAGAAAGCAAAAGTTCCGCACGCTCATGCAAAGGGCACTGCGTGCGACGAAGAAAGGCACGATCGTAATAGGGGGTGACTTTAACGCACCACACTACGACTGGGGATACGATAAGACAACCGAAAAGGGGAGAGACCTATTGCAAGACGCCACGGACGCGGGGCTAACGCTAATCACGAACCCGGAGACCCCCACAAGAACGGGTACTTCGGTCGCCAGGGACACCACCCCGGACCTGACGTTCGTCGAAATAAATGGGAACGACACCGCAACGTGGAAAAACACCAAACACGACTTCGGCAGCGACCACATGGTCATAGAGATCCGGGTCCCGCTGGGGAACGGTGCAAGCCAAGAGAAACGAACACACAGATACACGAACTGGGAGGAGTTTCGGCGTCAGCTCCCAAGCCAGCATGGTAACATTGAAGATATAGAAGCGTGGTCGAAGGCGATAGTAGAAACGACCGAGGAGGTGACGACAGAGATAGAAACGGACGAAGACATACACGAAATGGACAGCAGATTGGCCCACCTCATCGAGGCGAAGACTGCCCTCAAGAGAAGGTGGAACCAACAACGAACAAACAGAAGGCTCCGCAAAAAGATCGCGGAAATCAACAGGGAAATAGAGAAACACAGCAAGGAGCTCGGCCGGCAGCAGTGGGAGCAAACGTGCAGAGAGGCGGACGGCCAACTCCATCTGGGCAAGACGTGGCGACTGCTCCGGCACCTCCTCGACGACACCCAGACCAAGGGAGAACAACAGTACAAGCTCAGCAGAATTATACACAAGGCGGTAGCGGAGCACGGGGAAGCGGAGGTGAAGAGGAGACTCGACGCCAAATACCTCCCGGTTCCCCAAAGGAAAAGCACCCAGAATACCAGGGGGCAGAGAACATCGAGGTTGACCAAGACATCGAGGAATGGGAGGTCCGAAATGCGATGCAAGACCTGAACAGGCGTTCGGCGTCGGGCCCGGACCGCGTCAGCAACAAAGCGCTCAGAAACTTGAACGACGCGGCCGTGACGGCACTGACGGCGTACTTCAATAAATGCTGGAGGGCCGGCAAGCTACCACGCCAGTGGAAGGAAGCCAAAACCATCCTCATTCCGAAACCAGGCAAGTCGCCCGACATCGAGAATCTACGCCCAATATCCTTAACATCGTGCGTGGGTAAACTGCTAGAGCACATCTTAATGACCAGATGGCAACAGTACCTCGAAGAGGCAGAGCTCTACCCGGATTCTCTCGTCGGCTTTCGAAGCAAGCTTGGAACGCAAGACGCCATGCTCCAACTCAAGAAGGAGATAGTAGACTACGAAACTCACACCAGCGACAACAGGGCAATACTGGGCCTGGACCTGCAGAGCGCCTTCGACAAAGTCCGGCACTCTGCGATCCTCGCCCAAGTGTCGCACCTGAACATGGGACAGAGATCTTACAATTACATTCGGGATTTCCTGACCGACCGCACGACTCACATCTGCGCCGGGGATCTCCAACTACCAGAGAAAACGCTCGGCAGCGAGGGGACACCACAAGGCGCGGTAATCTCTCCGCTGCTCTTCAACTTGGTCATGATCGAAGTCGCCAACCGGCTGCGGAGCGTCGATGGGGTACGCCACACGGTTTATGCCGACGATGTGACGCTGTGGGTCACCGGCGGCAGCGACGGCCACATAGAGAATACACTACAAGAAGCTGTAAAAACGATAGAGGACCAACTGAAGGGATCGGGGCTGGTGTGTTCCCCCGCAAAGTCGGAGCTGATGGTGATTTCACCCAGGGGAGCGAGCCGCAAGAAGCAAACTATCCGAGACTGCGATAAAATCCGCATACGAACGCAAGGGGGGCACATCATCCCCGAGGTAGCCAAGATTAGAGTGCTGGGCATGATCATCGAACGCAGCAAAGTCAACGGGGCAACGGTCTCCAAGCTCGAAGCTAAGACCGGCACGGCACTGCGTCTCATACGCCGCGTCGCCAATAGAAGAAGCGGGATGAAGGAAGCAAGGCTCGTCAGACTGATTCAAGCCTTCGTGATGAGCCATATCACCTACGTCGCCGCCTTCCATAATTGGCGGCAGTGCGAGCGGAAGAAGATCGACGCGATGATCCGCAAAGCTTACAAATCAGCATTAGGACTCCTAGGATGCACGAGCACGCAGAAGCTCGAAGCCCTGGGACTCCACAATAGCCTGGAAGAGATCGCCGAGGCACAGCAGACGGCGCAGCTCACCAGACTGTCGGGAACCAGGACCGGCAGATCTATCCTCAAACAACTAGGCATCGGAGCCAAGGAAGACGACCACCGGATGCAGGAGCAGATACCGCGGGAGCTGGGCAAGCACATCGTCGTGAGCCCAATCCCGCGGAACATGACTCCCACATTCCATCAAGAAAGAAGAGAGGCGAGAGCCAAGTCGCTGATCGCGCTACACGCCGGCGATGAGGGAGCCGTGTTCGTGGACGCGGCCAGTTACAAGAACATCGGCGGCGCCTTCAGCGTCAGCGTGATCGGAGCCAAAACGGGTGAGATCAGGATGGCGGCCAGCGTGCGGACCACTGTGCCCAGCCAGGCAGAAGAAGTGGCGGTAGCCCTCGCCATCGCGGACCCCAGAACGAAGACGGTGTTGTGCGACTCGCGAACGGCAGTGCGCAACTTTGCGAAACAGCGAGTGTGCAGTGCGGCAGCGCGCATCCTGCGAAAGGCCGAAGTCAACGGAGTCATCACCAGTGCGGTGATAAAGTGGTTTCCCGCCCACGCGGGCGCGGAAGTGGCGGGCTCGCTGGGGCTCACCAACCACAACGAGACGGCCAACTCCGTGGCGCGTGGACTCGCCGGCCGCGCCCCGGTAACGGCCGCCGCCGACGTGGTGGATCGCCCCGAGAAGGACACCATGGACGCTTACAACGAGGTAACCCTGTGGTACCGTTTAGCCAGAAGAACGATGGCCCTGCCCCACCCCCGTCTGACGCGGGAGGAGGCGGTGGTATTCCGCCAGTTACAGACTAACTCCGTGATAACCCCAGTGTTAGCAAAGCACCTGTGGCCGGAGGTATACGTAACAGACTTATGCAGACTGTGCGGGAAGGAAAGGGCCACGTTGGCCCACATCCTGGAAGACTGCGAATGCGCGAACGCGGACAACAGTGCAGACGTTCTCCCGCCCCTCATGGAGGAGGCGAAGAGATCCGAAGACTACGACGTCCGACACACGGCCGTCCAGCAGATCCTAGCGGCACTCGAGAAGCAGCGACCGGACGGGATGGAAGCAGAAAGGGTTAACCCGAGTACGCTGAAGCCCGCCGCGAGCGGCTCTCCCCGCTAAGAAGACGTCCGGCCACGTCACCCCAAGAACCCACCTGAGAGGGTGGGATGATAGGGGTTACTGCAGGAGACCCATTAAAGTTGCTCTCTCTCTCTCTCTCACATCCAGAAAGACACACACAAAACAAAGACTCCAGATAACTAAGTATTTAATATATTTGATCACCAAGCACTACATGTTAGCGTAGTAAATTTATATTCTTGCTGTTCATTAAAACGCGACGTATATTTTAAATGAATTATGCCATTTCTGATTTTCGCAGCTCTAACAAAAGCGTGAATGCTACCAAATAGTCACGAATCAATATCTCGGTCGACTCATAGGGCAAAGTAAGCTGAATTAAGGTTCTTTTTTTTTTGAGACATAAAGACCCTCGGACGAGGTCATGCAAACACTAGGAGGGAGAAAAGACCGTAAAAATTCTCAAAACGCTACCCCAAAAACCCTATTATGACTTGTCGACATTAGCGGTGCCCGGCGCCCTAAAATCGTTTCACTTGTTCCGAACTAAAGTGCTGCCATTCTGCTCCCTCCCCTAATCAGTAGCCGTTTTGCTGAGTGCTAGTTTCCACTCGAGAACTTCAATGACAATTACTTCCTAAACGAAGAACGATATTCCCTTCTCTCTTGTTCTTTTCTTTGACCTCCATACATGTTCCCGGAGAGCAGCTTTATATTTATTTTTCATATCCCAACATACAATAAGATCCCCTTCTCATTCTCATGGTATTCGAGTGCCATTAAGCCACGAGGACCTCGAAGTGAAAGAAGAGAAACCAAAGGCAGAAATAAAAAGCGATACTACGTACTGCTCGTGTGCAACCAAAAAAAAAAAAAACACGAGAGGTTGAAACCTATAGGGAGCTAATTAGCTTACACCGCTTTGATTTTCCTGCGTAGCTTCCAATTGGCTCCAGCGAAACTCTGCGCATGCTTGCTTATATATATTTTTTCTGAACTCTGGCACTATTTTTCGTAGCAGTTCTTCTTGTATTTTATACAAGTGAAATTTCTTTAAACCACGTAATCTCCTTCCTTCCTTTTCTTTCTTGAGAAGCGCGTTTCTGAAACGTCTCAGGGCTTGTGCACCGTTCCATTACTACCGTGTTGTGTTTTGTTGGGCCCAATTGCAGCCTTTCCTCTAGTTTTGCAGCAGCTAGGTTTGTGTCGATTTCTTTTTATTCTGCCTGAATTGTCTCACTTTCTTTTTCGCTTTCAACCCTCGTGATTAAGGGCCTACGTCCTTACCGAGTTTTCGAGCAGTCTAGTTCTCGACTTGGTTTAATTTTGTCTGATTTTTGTTTTGTTTAGCCGGTAATGCATTTTCTGAAACTCTTCGGAAGACAATGAATCTTGAGACATGAGTTAAAAACAAAAAAAAGTAATAGAAACCGGGGGTCTTCATTTCAGAGGCCGAAGCTTTGCTGCTTTAGGAAAGATTGTAGTGTACCTGAAAAGAAAAACATACTGGTAATTTTAGGTTAATGCTTGCTTTATGCAACGCGTACATAGTTTGAATTTGTTCATATTTCTTTTGCGTTCCGTCCGTTATGTGATTGAGGTTTGTTTTCAAAGTTTCGCAACAGCGCTCACTCATAAACCTTTATTGCGCACTTAGTTGCAGAAGTTGTTAGCACGTTTTTAACTACCCGATGCCAACAATATTTTATGTCTTCCTTTATTTTTGAAGAATGGTTTGAATAATAAATTTAAATGTTGATTTATTACTTCCTTATCCCACGTTTGTGAACAAACTAAAAATGCATGTAGTTTTATTCTCACACAAACCATTTGTACCCGGACCTGAAAAGTTATTATGCGCTCAAACGTAGCTTGCAGATAAGGCACAATGTGTCTTCTAAATACACAAATATGCCATCTATAAATGCTACAGGATGCCAAACCCTTGGCAAGAGACTGCTTAGCTTGCACTACACTTTTTGCACAAGCACTAGATAAATGCTTTCATGCAGTGTCCTCAGGTATGGCAAAGAAGAGTTTCCTGCTTTGTCGCTGTAGTGTAAGGGGCTTGCACTACACTCAAAATGAAAAAAAAGACTTTAAATTTAGTAATGTGATGAAAAGCTATCATTCGGAGCAAATACTAATTTTTCTAAGACGGCAAGTCAGGCTGGTTGGGGTTACATTCTTGAAGTAAAACGCCTAAAGACAGGGAGAGAAGAAAATAGATGATAAGAGGGCAAGGCTGCTTTTTACCATCTGTTTTCTTTTGCTTTTTTTTTAGTTCGTGCTAGCTGCGTTGTGGTCTATGCCTCTTTTTTTCATTTGAAGAGCTAGCGGAAACACTGTGAGGTATGTAAGGCATAAAAACATTATATTACTCTAAAAGCCGAAGCGATTAAGTGATGACTTCGGCGATGATTATATTGCATATGAAATAGCGAATAATTAGCTCTTAACCAGTTAATTCCCAAGGTATGCAGATTTCATCAAATATAATCCAAATAAAAAATATTGTGTGATATTGATCAGTTCTTTTTAATTTGGTGCATTTCAGAAGCATTATCAGCTTGAATCAATTTCAGAAATTTGCTGCATCGAGATCACAAGGCTTCAAAGCCAAGATTGCGTTCATTTTTATTATTTTGTTTTGTCTTAAATGTGGAAACGAAGTATGCAGACTAACGTTCAATGTTCAAAGAGTGAAAGCGTATACCTATTGATAGGCCTCCAATATTAACAAAGTACAACTACGTAAAACATGCCAGAAAAGAGACCTTATATTGTGATTATCTGAGGTCTAACTAAATGAAACCCCGTAAACATTTTACAGACAGCCAGAATTACTCCGAAACAAAACATCAGGCATCCAAGGATACATTGTTGAAGGCAGTGGTGGCAAAGACTGCCGTTGGCGTCTTCTCAGGAAACGTTCTGTGTGCTTCGCGTGACTGATTGATAAACCCGAACGGGATTTTAAAGCAGAAGCTTTTTCTTTGCCAAGTCGTCACTTTGTCGCCCAATAACATCGTATACTACTGCCGGCAAATTTAACACAAGCTGAAGGTTGTGCATCTTAAGTCCCAGACATTTTTAGATTAAGATAGCCATGAAAGTGCTGCAACTCTAAAGCGCTGCAAGAATCGTCGTGTTCGTAATGAATATCAATAAAGAATAATGTAGATTTCATTTGGCACTTTATTTCTGTTCGTTCTTTAAGGGAAGGACTTAAAATTATGAATATCCGCCACCCTAGAGACTATGTGTCGTTGTATCTAAATATATGAATCAAAGACATTCGAACACTACCAGCTCAACTCCAGATTATTGCAGTGATTTCTAAGGGTCCAATTGGAGTGACGTCATCGAAGAAGCGATTCGTGTTATTATACCCAGATATCCCTGTCTAAACGTTCTTGGCCGTAACATATATACTATGCCTAAAACGTTAAACCAGGGCTTCTTTTCACTAATCGCGCTTGAAGTCCTAATGTTATAGTCCATACGGTCTCAAGATTTGTATGGCAGATTTTATATTTAAATTGTCTCTATGCTGGTTCTTTACCTAGGAACCATACCTAAACATATGAGGCACCTCGCGGAGCTTTACTTATTTCTTACCTTGTGTGATAAAGGAAGATACTTGAGTGCGACAGAATGCGAGCTACATTTTTGAGTGCGACAGAATACGAGCTACACACACATTGAAAACGTTTTTAATGAATACGAGAAATTAATATTTTTTCTTGCATACAGTTTTTTGATGAATAAATTTGCGCCCGATAAGAGCTATGCTTAAAATATTTATTTTAATTATTTGCTTATAAAACTGCGGGAGAGGAGGTTTAATATATTGTTTGACACATAACTAGCCGTTTCTGGCGTTTTTGCATGTAAGTAATATGATTTGACACTTTGGGGCTTTGTAGAGTGCGAAAAGTGCATAAAATATATTTTTTTATGTTTTTAAATATTCTAATTTTGAACCCTACAGCCCTGCTAGTGTTTACTAACCACGTATCTGAACTACGTGCGAATGTAAGGAACGAGGAATTCAATCTTAACCTCATTAGCGATTGTTAGGGTGTTGAAGCAAGTAATATATGGGTCTTTTTGAACGACCTTAATATTATCGTTAAAAAAACTATCCGAAGTCCATCTCCGGGAAGTACGTGGTTGCCGTAATATTATTTCATATTCATGGCCTGCTAGTTCCGAAAAACAGGGGACCCGTTTATAAACGATAACAAAACATTCTAGAATATTGTGTCTCCGCCATCTTTCAGAATACGAGGGGGACCCAATAGTAACCGGAATCATATTCTGGATTGCGGGCCTCCTGTAACAAAAGTTTGACCCGCTAGGTGTGTTTCCTAGGTACCCGCTTGCATTGGGGTAGAAGTACGTATTCCTATAAGACTCTGCGTTACGTTGCGGTGGAACATTTGCAGAGGCTTTTTGAAGGTGCTTGTCTTTTTTTGAACTGACTATTTAATGAAAAGAAATAAAGCGAAAGCGGTTGTTGTGCGACAGTCGGCTTACACGGGAGCTGAAATAAAACAGATGTTTTCAATTATAATGCAATTAAATGCAAAGGTGCAAGCGAGCCGGACAAGAATGATGAAAATAATCCCTGGAGAAGGGGAACAAGAGGGACATAGAACAAACGTAAATCTCCAAACACAGCTAGGTGACTTGTGAGCGACCGAAAAAATCCGCCTGGTCCGGGTATCGAACCCGGGACCTCTCCATTACAGGTGGAGCGCTCTACCAACTGAGCTAACCCGGGGTTAGACGTCAGTAGAGCAAACGGGTTTTATCAGCCGCCACCAGTCTAACACCAAAAAGGGTGAAGCTTGCGATTTAAGGTTGTAATTATAATGCAATTAAATGGAAAGGTGCAAGCGAACTGGACAAGAATGATGAAAATAATCCCTGGAGAAGGGGAACAAGAGGGACAAAGGACACACGTAAATCTCCAAACACAGCTTGCAACATCATGTTTCCAAATGGTTTTCCCGTTTTAAACAAGGTCATATGTCAATTAATAATCAACCTATCCTTAGGTGCCCTTCCAACAGCGGAACTAAGGAGAATTCGGCAAGAATTCGTGTAGATAGTTTTGTAAGCCGCCGTGAAGAAATTGAATGTGAGGATTTGCAGATGAAATGAGTTGAAGCGAAATTCGTGCGTCGGTTGCACACGCCTGATTAAAGAGGCAGTTGCTTGGTTGTGTGTCGTGATTTTATGAAGCAGCTAGAGGATAAAACTTTTTTTTCACGATCATAAATAAAATTATTTGCGGTGCAATGGTTACGACTTGGAAACGAAACAGCAATCCTCCCAGTAGAGGACTGCCTCTTTACCAAGTCCTAAGAAAGCGCGCGAAGTAAGATCCAACACGAAAGAGAAAATTACCGTCTGTCCCTTTGACGTGGGAGAGATTGTGCGCTCAGAATATGATCCTCTGGATCTTGCGGTCAACCAAAGTTTATATATGAAAAATTTCAGAAGGTTTCATCATGATTTGCGGAAGAAACGTGCCGAGTCGAGGCAAACAGGAGACTGGTTTGTCCACCATGACTACGCTCCTGTCAACACCACGCTGATTGCTGAATTGGTTTTGACAACCCCTTTCCGCACCCTCTTTATTCATCGGGCGTCACCCCGTTTAACTTTTTTGTTTCCCCGGATGACCAACGTTACCAAAGGGAAACGGTATGCCAATCTAGAAAGCGTGAATCATAAAAAGGCAGAAGCATTGAAAGGCATCAACATCGACTAGTTTTAAGGCTCTTTTAAGCATTCGAATAAACGTCTCAAAAAGTCTATTGCATCAGTCAGTGTGTACTTTAAACATTACTAAAATCTGAACGTGTACTCATGTATGCACAATTTTTTCAAAATAAATTTCAATTTATTTTGTGTCTTTTCTGATATGTTTCCCCGCGTATTTACCATGTAAACGCGTAAAATAATGAATATAGGCATTTTAAATTAAATAGTGTGTACAAAAATTAGAAGACAGTTGAAGTCGGGAATACCTGTTTTGATGTTTATTCCATCCCCACTTAATTGTTAATACGTCTACAATATAAAACCTGTCCTGTATCTTTATATTAGCTTTCCTCATAAATGAGGTAGACAATGTTACGTAGTACAGTAAACAGCACCCTATTTTTCCTTGAAACCTTCCGCGTAAACTGCCAGGGCAAGCTCGACCGTGTCGGTCTCAAGCTGGTCAGTGGGGGTTGAAGGCAGGCCTATTTTTTGTGCCTATTTCACTAAGTGCGCTTTGCTGTTAAAACCTCGGTTTTAAGGTCTTGCCTATCGCTAAGACTTGTACGAGCCCGCATGCACTTTGATAGGGCGGACCGTCGGAGCTCTGTAAAGCGTGCCTTGAGCCCTTAGTTCATGGCTGCGGAGGTCCTACACTCCATGAAATCTGGAGGGCCTACTTTCCCTCAGGACACCTAGGAGAGCAAATAGACCATATGGCATGTTTGGCATGGCATGTTTGGCATGGCATGTTTGGCATGACACATGCCAAACATGCCATGTGTCATGAGTTGGCTTCGGCACGTAAAAAGCCAGGGCGCGAAAGCGTGGTTCTGAAGACTCTCGCACAACCACTTGCGCAGAAAACGCGCTTTCAAAAACCAGGCGCCCGAGACCATGTCTTTCCTCGGCACTCGAAGCCAAATTTCGAATTGAAGTGTACGTCCGCCATGTTGGTTACAGCGAGAAACCCGCGACTGGCGGGACGACGAGCACGTACACGCGTAAGGAAGAGCGTAAAACAATACTAACGCTTAGCTCCCAGGTGTGGGTGGAGATCGATGACGGTGAGCAGAAGGCCTCGATTATTGCCGCCAACGCTACGAAACTAACAGCCTAGCAAGCTCCAGCTAACAAAGATCAACGATGGCAGCGCACAACGTTTTGCCCGATGGTACAGCAATTCCGAATACCGTCTATTGCTGCAATCTGCGAAGTTAGTTCGGCAAATGAGAATGCTGAAATCATCTATAGACACCTCCCCAACAAAAATATAGTCTACGCTGGGGCGCTGTATTGACGTAAGGATTAGTGTCACAGCTTGGACAGATATTTCAGTTGCGAATATAGTTTGATGAATGCCCTTTGGCGAGCTTCATCGGTGGATTACAGCGATTCTCTGTCTTTACCGCTTTGCGGGAAAGTACGTGCTACACAATTCTTAGTGCCTGGTGCAAGGCAAACTATGCACGGCGTTAATAAAAGTAGTTTCTCCCTAAATAATCTTTTGTTTTTAGGCCTGAGTATTGTAGAGGTCGAAACAAAGGAAGTGTCTTGTTTCTCCTTAGCTGTCTGCTCACTCCTCTCTCTCCTCCTCCCCGCCCTTGTTCCCGTCGACGGCAGCCAAGCCCAGCCTGCCCTCGGTGGAGCTGAAAGGCGCCCCGCTGTCTCCGGGGGCTACGGTGGGGCCGCTGCAGGAGGGGGACGTGCTGAGCCTGACGTGCCGGACGCAGGGCGGCAAGCCCCCGCCCAAGGTGGCCTGGTTCAAGGGCGACGTGCAGCTCAGCGCGCAGCTCCAAGAATCCAAAGGGGAGCGCGGCGCCGGGGACGTGGCAGCCACCTTCGCTACGGCACTGAGCCGCCAGGACCTCGGCTCCAGGTTCGAGTGCACGGCCGTCAACGAGGCCCTCGAGACGCCCCTCCGGGCCTGGGTCGAGCTTGACCTGCATGGTGAGACACGCCGAGCTTGTCGGCTGCACACTTGGGCGAATGCTCTGAAACGGACTTTGAACTCTCGAAATACTTTTTGTTTAGGTGCCTGGATAGGACAAATGCGCAATACATTCCCTGTTTCTTGTGTTCCAGGGGGTATTGCCCCGTCACGGCTCCTCGTCGTTTGCAGTAACGATCGATACTACATTCGCGTTGTATGCGCAGGTAGTTAATGTTGTACTCAAACGTAAGTCTGTGATTGAGTCTTTAGGCTATTACTTCCATTTTTCGGTCGTCGACCGCTGTAGGATGAGAAAATCTGTCTGAATTGCGCTGTCTTCATCAAAATTGTTTCGTGCGTGGCGTGAGAAAAAAAAAGAACTGTAGCTTTTTTACAATATTTTAGAACAAAATAAACCACAAACACTTGTTGGTAATTGTGTTGTTTCGTTTGCCATTTTCTGCTCGAATTAGTAATTAAAACAACCTTCAAAAGCGACAAAACTACGTCCGTCTCTAGCGAAATCTAACGAAAAATTACCGAATCACCAGTAAAATAAAATACGAATATAAATGAATTAACGGTCTACTTGATTTTTTTCTAAACTGTCTGCTTCATAGATTTCTAGACTCCACTCACATGGGAATCTCTAACTTGGCCCAGTAGACAGCCAGGGAAAGTTTGAGCGTTCATATGGTAACGCAAATGTTATTCGAGCACTTTTCTTCCAATTTCTGCATCGTGCGACATATGATTGAAGCGACGTATCCTTTTCAACATTCTTTCAGTTGTTATAGAATAGCAGAAACTTAGACGTTTCCACGAACTAAGACCCGGATCAAGAAAATATTTAAATGATTTTATTCTCGTGGAAATGGAGCGTGCTCGTAATGTCACGGCGTTACAGGAAAACTATATTGATGACGAGGAGAGAGTTGTGTCTTCCTGCCCTCGTCATTTATATAATTCGTCTCTAAGGCTGATTTTATTCGTGATTGTTTGGTAAGCATTTTAAACATGCTGCAATATCAAAACATATTTTGAGTAATTGAGACACAGCCTTTAAGCACTAAGCAGATAAATGTTTGTATCTTGAGTAAAACAGTCCTGATTAGATTTGTTTCATTTGTTTCAGAGTTTCGCGACTTCGACAGCTCTAACTGAGAGGGCATCGTCCTCCTAATACGAACACATATAATAGTAAAAATTCAAAGAAACTTCTTTTTCTTCTTTTTATGATTTTTACGACTCAAGTACTAGATTGTTTGGCACACGTTCACGCACCTTGTTTATGGTAAGTGGAGGGAATTCGCATTGGCGATAATTCTTCGGTGCCGTCTTACATGCCACGTCTTTCTTATATAGCTGACACGTTTCATTCAAGTCTCCGGTCCTGTCAGGCATGCTTTAGGTGTAGCCTGTGGACGAACGAGATAAGGATGGAGATAAGCGAGGCATTATGCTTGACTGACCATGATTAAAACCAAAAGCAACATTTTTTGTCATAATACAAACAAAAAATACCATGGGGTGCACGGGAAGTGTTCCCTGAGGTTCTCTTTTCTTCTTTGTTTGTGCCATTGAACCTCCAAGTCTCGCTCCGGCGGGTTCAGCGTAACTCGGTTACAAAGGGAAGAGAGTGCGGCGTTATCTCGGTTGTAATTTGCACCGGGTACAAGTTGTCTTACAAGATAGACTCCAATAACATGGCGTAACGTAACTTTTCAATCTGCGCCCGTAATTTGATTTCGATGAAAGGATGTCAGCTGGTATCAGCTCTCGCAGAAACCTGGCTCACTAAGTGAATTAGCGTCGACAGGGGCGTCTACATTCTATTTTTTTTCCAGCAAGCTTTGCTCTTGCACCAAGTTTATATTGCCTGCGACCCTGCCGTCATCTCGACAGCTATTCATATATATTCCCACGTTCCCCTATACTTCGGATCATATTAGGGTATCCGAGCGTCGTAAAATGAAGTACAAGATACTCCGTCGTGTCGAACTTTAAAGGTGCTACTTAACCGCGCTACGATTAGACAAAAGCTGGTGCAGTGAAAGTTTGAACTTTTGTGCGGGAAAGTACCTCCTAAAGCTTCAGAGGCATTCAAAACTTCTCTGTTAGTTCAAAATGTTTAAGTTGCTGCTAAAATCTCCTTGTCCTTCACCCCCTCTCCCCCTCCCCCCGCAAACCACCGTAAGAAAATAAGTTCAATTATTACATTTTCAAACATTCCTGCACCATTAACTATCAGAGAGCTTCCCCAGAGCTGTCACCTTAGCCAGGTTTTGAAGTGTTCAATAATCGGTGTATTAGTGCTTCCTGCATCTTTGGTGGACTGTCGACCTTTTCTGCAAAAGGACGTATCCATCATCTAATTCGGGCTGAAGGACATCTTGTCAAGGATTAGCGTACACCGCGATACCGGTGGAGGGAAGGCATTTCGAATAGACAAAACTATCGATTTAATTTCCTATTTCGCTTGGTTTTTGTATAAATGTGTTCGTAAGTGGTCACTTTTTTTATTGAATCAATAGCAGGATAACACCTCACGAATAAAAACAAAAAAAAAACGTTAAATTTCTGAATGGACGAAAATCGAGCTGGAAAAGTTTTGGCGAAATTATTACCTATCTTCTTGGGTCAAGCTGGTGTTTAGTTCAACATAAAAATGGGTTAAATACACCTCATTGTGTCCCACCATGTCATTTCATAATCTCACGCAGGCTGGACAAGATTTTGTTAATTGTTATTTTGAGGTGTTTTTGCTCAACCAACCTTGTCCATCCACACTTTTACTGATAAGTCACCATGTAAATACGACTTTGTGCCAAACCATATCCTGATTTGTTAGAATACCCATTTATCCGGTTCTTTAATAAAAAGACACACAGCCATCGGAACGCTGTGGCAGATAACTAATAACGTGGAGCAAACGCAAGCCATCTAGCTAGGTTAACTTAATCTACTTTTTCTTGTAACACAGAACCATCACTTCTGCTGATTAGTGAGTGGTGATTGCAAATATCGAACATATTTGTTTTTACTATACTAAGAACAGATTCCGAAGGGCGGCTGTGCACGATAAAAGTTTTTATTAAAATCATGTCCTCACAACCCCGAACAAAATGCAGTCAAGTCAAAATGTTCTTGCTTTTCCAACAGGTTGTTTATTCATTAAATATTTATTCGGGAAAAGGTCACGAAGTTTTGAAAGAAAACCGCTGAAAGGACCCCTTGGTAATAAATGGTTAGTTAGCGACCAAACTTCACCCCAGCACTCGACAGCAATCATAGCACTGTCTTCACTAAACGCACTTCTACCTAATGTGTGCTGTCAACTGCGAAAAAAAAAATAATAATAATTTGTTTTGCTCGCCTAGTCACAGAAAAGTGAGTCCGGTTTTGCCGTTTACAACAAGAGATGTCTGCTGTGAGGATACCCTGTAAATTTCTATCTACATTTCCTGGCCTGTGATTGAAGCAGTATTCTAGGTAGGATAGTTTATAGCGTTCTGCTTGCGAGTGTAACGTTTTATTTAAAAAGGTCAGTTTACAGTACCACAAAGTAGAATGAATTTACACTGTAACTCTGGAAAGTGGCAGGGACAGCTGAGCACACTCACAGAGTTCTTAAAGTAGCTGCATTTTATTACTCTAAACCATAGCTTTAAATAGCTCCGCGGTGAAAGACACACTGCCGGAATTTAGGATGCCTATGTGACGCAACCTCAAAAATGTTTAATTTGTATATTGCGATATGTATTTAACATTTAGTAAGTGTATTAACGTGGTTTAGGGGACAGTTGAAGAATGCGGTATGTAAGACAAGCATTTGTTTGGGTTCAAACCTTGGTATTTATGTTTTTGCTGCCCTTTCCACGCTCTTGGGCCGTTCTGTTTACTTCGTTTTTAACCAGCAAACTCCCGTACTTGCGTTCACGCTATAAGATAAACAATTTAGTGCACTAAGTTTAACGAAAATAACGTAGTGATTAATTGAATGTTTTGAAGCCAACACTTTTTCAAATAAACGGGATGTCCAGGCCAAACAGAACAGAGAACTGGTGCCTACTGCTCTGTCAAACTCTTCGTAATGAGTTCGACTGCGCACAAATTGGAAGGTAATCAGGTTGATCAGAAAATAAAGAGAACCCAGAGCTAAGTTTTTCTATCGCAGTTTTCAGAAATAATTTCTTCCGAATATGAACCGTGCGTTCAGTGGTTCCTAAGACGAAATTTTCAGCTCCTTCAGTCTTGACAAATGTCAACATTAAAAAAAAAAAAGGAAGCGAGGTTTTCGAAGATAATTGTTTGCAAACTTACTTTCGCGTCAACCGTGCGCTGTTAAATTCCTATATTGTATAACCTACTATAACAGCCATAGTCCTCCAGCTTCTTTACTCCGTTTCACTGAAGTCCGATCACAGCGGATACTTCAATCCGGTGGATGAAATCGAGCAGCCCAGACAGTTCATCGGCGAGAATCTCATTTCTTTTAAAGGTTTACTCTCACCACCAAACAAATAAATCACGCTGAAGGTGCCTGCTGTGATCCTGAACTTTTTGCTGCGTGTGACTGGTTTGGCCGGCAATAGCAGACAAACAAAGACGACGAGGGCCATGACGATGCAGTTTTAACTCAGTTCGATTTGATGCACCAGGTTTCTAGCATGGGCTGGGGTTTAACTTTAAGTGAAACGGAGCATACATTCGCGGCCTTGCTTTCAGCCGTCCGTTTCTCCCCTTTGAACCGCCACTTCAAAACGTTCTGAACACTCTCAACAGCATTCGCCAGGCGTGACTAGCACGTGTTTAACCGCTGCCTAACTCAGGCATCGATCAAAATGACCATGTGGTAGGTGGTAATCACAGCTAAGTAAGCAGTTGGTATTCACCGATCATAATTCGGGCTTTGCCGCCCCGACTGAATTAGAAGGCGAGCGAAAAATCTTAGACGGGGAGTATACCGCTAGTTTAGCCAGCTCGGCGCTGTGGCCGACTCCTATCACCACTGGCCGAAAACGGTAATGAAGCACTTACTGTCTTGGAATTCTGAGGGACACATCCAGAAAGAATCGGAGCAGCGAATATTTGGGGCAATAGCTCAGTAAAACTCTAAAGGAATCTCAGAAATGCCCCGGACGACGATAGAGCCGAGATTGACGGCCGCTTCGATATTCGCGTTTGTTGCTGGCACGTGGCTTTCGTGTTTTATCCCTTGAGTTTTTTTTTATTACTTTCTTCATACAACTTTGTTCCGGACATTTAGAGTCTCATTATAGCATTGTATGATTGCTAATTAAAGCCTAAGTATTCGTTTTTATACAATAAATTTCCCATTTACACAGTGGAGTTTAAGTACGCGGTAGCGTGACTTATATTTCTATGTCATTTCAGCTTGTTACTCCTGTCTAAATAGTCACTTGCTAGCTTCGCACTCGTTCATACTGCGGGACTGCTCTCTTTTTAATCTTTGATTTTTCCCCTTAATTCCTCACTACTTATAAGCTTGTTACACGGGCACTCTTAACTGAAATTACGCTAAGCCACAGTTAGCTTACAATATTTCCGGACAACATTTTGTGGCAATGCAGTCAAAGCTATGGACGCACGTGCGCTTAAGCATCATGAGCAACCATCAAAGTATTGCACGCTCACTCTTCACTACTTGCGAAATAGTTATCCGAAAGTATAGTATGGTAACTGTGACGACACGTTACAGCACTTAAAGGTGAGTTCCTGCGGTTAAAAGTGCGTGTATGAAACCGCCATTACGCGCCTTAATAACTTTAAAACAACGCTAGCTAATATCGACTGGTGAATACGCCTGTCCGTGACTCTATCTAACACGGCCTTAGGGCTGAAAATTCTACGTCATCTACCGAAGGCCATCATGGTGCCCATGTTGGACACGACTATGGCGTCAGCGATGGGCTGAAATTCGTAGCCTTTATGATCGTTCAGAAGTCCCAACCAGGTGCTGATAAACAAATCCTCTCTAATCTCTGCCCAGCACTGGCCTCTTTTATGTGACGTAGCAAAATCATGGCTAGAGCCCTGTTTCCCGCGATGCGTGTCTTCAGGACCGGTTTAGGAAGCCAGTAATGTTCACGTTCCGGAATCGCGTCCTTCTCCCGCTGCAGTGAAGCCCCTGGAGCTGGAGATGGACAGCCCCAGCATGCCAACGAAGGCCGGTACGGCGCTCCAGGTCAAGTGCGTCATTTCCGGCGCCCGTCCGGCCGCCGAGGCCACGTGGTTCAACGGCACGGAGCGCATGAAGCACCAGCCGCAGCCGCACGTGGAGTCCCTGGGTGACGGCACGTTCCGCACCATCAGCACGCTGGAAGTGGTGCTCACGCGCCACGACCACGAGGGCAGTTTCACCTGCAAGGGCAGCAACCCCGTGCTCCAGAGCGCGGGCCTGAGGCCGCTCGAGCGCACCGTGGATCTCCTCGTGCAATGTGAGTGCGCTCCGCTTACGGTTCGCAAGCAGGCGATTCAAGATTCAAAAGTGTAGGGTGTCCGCGAATAAAATTTACAGTATTCTCTTCTCTGAAAAATTAAGCTACACATCGCCAGCAATTATCGTCCAAATGTAGCGCTAGCAGTCCGTATCAGATGGCGAAGTTGCGCACCTCGGTTTTCTTCCTGTGCGATCCCTCTTCATGCGCGCCACTGTATTACTTGTTCTACGCTCTGTTTTCAGCCATGTCGCGCCACACGCGGCCGGCCCGAGCAGATGACAGCGGCGCGCGCTGCTTGTAGGAATGCGCGGAATGTACGAATGCTGTCTTTTTCGTACATGTAGGCAGTCCTAAGAGTCCTCCTGTAATATTTTTTGTTGCGAAAGATATTGGGGAATTTTGGTTTTAATATCTTTTTAATTTAAG
Source organism: Ixodes scapularis (assembly GCF_016920785.2). Taxonomy (NCBI): domain Eukaryota; kingdom Metazoa; phylum Arthropoda; class Arachnida; order Ixodida; family Ixodidae; genus Ixodes; species Ixodes scapularis. The sequence continues at coordinate 226,407,460 of NW_024609835.1, forward strand.
TAGTTTTGGTGTAAGCTATGTGAGCTTAGAATGACCTCAAATAAAAATTTTATATAGCAAAAAAATGGTTGCGAAGCAATTCCTAAAAGCCCACCTGGCTTATGGGTATTTTAAATTAAATTAGTGGTGAGAAAATAAGAATGCAAAATCGTATAAATTAAATCAGTCAGGTACTATAAATTCATTGTTTATGTAACTAACAGTAAGATCATTTTTTGCGTGTACTCTTACACGTATATACGTTGCTTTTTAGATCTAGAAAAAGCGTATAATGTAAACGTTGGCACCGTACGGTAGACGCCTGAATGTATGGTAGAGAAGATCCATTGCGAGAGTTATGATTTATAACGTTATCTGAATTAGAAGCTCGAAGTGGGTTCACACACATTGAGATTACGAGGAAGTCAGTTGGTGGCTTTTGAGCGACCCAAAAGCACTCCATGCATACGAATTCAGGGCGCTACATGCTAGCTCGGTGTCTCATGCATACATAAAAATACCGGCGGTTTTATACTTTAGACCCATGTTACGGGCAAAACAAACCGACGGTTATGGGTCCAGATAAAACATGTTTTTCGTGAAACATTCCAAAAAATGTTTGGCGCTGGATATCGGTCATTCGCGTTCAATTCATATCTCGAACTGTTTTTGTTCGCGTTTTATTTATTGAAAAACAGGATAAGAGTGCCAAAACACGCACTGATCTCGCCATACCGCCATCTCATCTGCAGGATAAAGTCCTGCAGCCTGTTAATGGTTACCGTGCCTGTACGTCCAGAGGCCTCTACAGACACTTGCGCACGCATGGAAACATTTAATGTACACTTTTCGACCCTGTTAGCACGAACAAGCGATCGTCACTTTTTTTCTCTTTTTTTTTCTTTTTAGAATCCTCCTATCAAATTATTTTTCTGGTGTAGAGTGCTTTCTGGTGTAAAGTGGCCTTTTGTAAAGTGCTTCCATCAGAACTACTTTTCTGGTAAACAGTGCTCACATAAAACAGCGACTTAAGCGTTAACGTTGATACCAGCTGCAGAATCTCTCCTGTGTGAAGCGCGAAACAGCTCCGATGTTGCACAAAAATGATGCACGGTTTTCTAAGCATTTGAAAGGTTTCAGCGTACACCTACATATGCAATGTGTTTCATAAAACGCTGGGCTCAAATGTTTCTATCAAAATTACCCATCCGATAGGAGATATATTTCCGCCTCATTAGTAAAAAACAATGGGCTTATCTTGTCAGATACAGAGATTTCAATACTAATATTTAATGTCACTTGCCCCATTTTATTTTATTTAGTAACTACAATCATCAAGCTGAAAGAAACATGATCGAATATCACCGAAGACCAATAGACCAGTTACGTCAAACATAATTTTTATTACGCGAGTATTGTTACCCATTTTCCTAGACTGACACTCTGTGGACAGTCCGTGGTTTTGTTTTCCTATTGGTTGCCTTTCTCCGTTAACAGCCACAATATTGTAACAAAAAAAAAAAAAACGACAAGTAAAACAGAAACAGAAAGAAACAGTTTTGATGATAATAGAAATAATGCAAAGGAGCAAGGGAGTTAAACAAGAATGACGAAACTAATCCCTGGAGAAGGGGAACAAGGGAGGGCAAAAGACAAACACAAATCTCCAAACACAGCTAGGTGACTGGTGTGTAACCTGAAAAATCCGCCTAGTCCTGTTAGACGGTAGCAGCTGAAAAAAAAACGCTTTCTCTGCTGACGTCTAACTCCTAGATGGCTCAGTTGTTAGAGCGCTCCACTGGAGATGGAGAGGTCCCTGGTTCGATACCAGGAACAGGCGGATTTTCCCGGTCATGCACAAGTCACCCAGCATGCATGGAGGTTTATGTTTGTTTTTTGTCCTCGTGGATTATATTCGTCATTATCGTCAGGGATTATATTCGTCAACATTTCCGAAACGCTTTTTGTGTAGAAGAATTATGAAAGATGCAGCACAAGGGCGTGGCGGGGAAACCAGTTATGAATAACATCTTACTTCGGAGATATAATTGTCACTTAACTACTTCAATATCGGAAAGCTTTTTTCGACCATATTGTAACGCAGACTACATTTAAGAGACGGCAAGTTAATCAAACCGTAATCCTGAAAAAAAATATTTTTTTTTTTTGACTTGGTAAAATTTTGGCAATCCTCGATTTGGGGTCAAATAAAACCTTGCTTCAAGGCGCTAGTTTGTGTTAAAATATTCTTTGGCAATAACTAACCCGGACAAATTCCAAGTCTGGGTTCACTAGTTTGTCACATAATTGCCAAATTGCCAAGGATGCTGCATGACCACCGAATGACCATCAGTAAATCCTGATTATGGCCCATTCTCTGGAACTGAGGCATAAAGATGCCAGCTGACAACCGAACAACCGGGCAGTGAAGCCAATCTCTGGCGCTTATATCGGAATTTGCGTCGAAAGGGGCGAGGTGCTTACCGAACAACCAGGAGTGAAACCTAAGTGTTGCATTTTCTTGAACTGTGAATGATAAGGTGTGTAGTGTGTGCATTCTAATCACCTGCCATGTAATGCATTCTCTGAATGTTCTTTAAGCCAATGAAATTGAATGAAACCGAAGTCCAGATATGCCGAACGCCAACACAAGACTTAGTGGTAAACATTAACTCTCATTATTGTGGCAGTAGGGGGCCAAAATACTCAGCCTCTGACCAAACAGCATCAAGTTTGATTACTTCTTTACTTTTTTTGGGGGGGAATTTTAGGGCCCTAAATTTTCGTACAAAAAATGAAAGATGTTTACTACTCCCTGTACTGCCGGATTAGAGCGCAGCTCTTGAGGAGGAGGATGGAATTGTACTGAGGAATAGGTGACTCCCTGATGTCATATGACCTAAGGGGAGGGGGGGGTCACGTGATTTTAGGGGGTGTTACGTGAGGGTAACTCTCATAACCCTCATGACCCTCGTGAGGGTAACCCTTTTGAGGGTAACTAACCCTCGAAACCCTCCTCAGGGTAACGCTCGTGACCCTCGTGATCCTCGTGAGGGTAGTCCTCGTAGCCCTCGTGAGAGTAACTCTCGTAGCCCTCGTCACCCCCATGAGGGTAACCCTCGTGACGTCATTATGGGAAACTATCCATGATGCAACGTGCGGTTAGGCCGTTGCACGCAACGCGCGGTTACGCCGCTTGCCTCCAACGCGTTGCATGCAAGCTTCGCATGCGCGTTTCATGCAAAGCGCGTTGCATGCAACACGCGGTTAAGCCGTCGCCGATGGCGACAGCGACGGCGACGCCGCTCAAGCCGGAAGCGGGTGCGTAAGTGCTGCGATCTAAAAACAGAGTTGAGCCAAAAAGAACCATGAAACTTAGGAAGTAAAGAAGAAATAATATGCCATAATGACAATTAGATAACAATACACAGTGTGACCGTCACTTAAAAACACACAAACCAAATTTGTGGCAGTACTGCCATATATGTAAAAAAATTGCCATACATACTTGAGGCACACTGGCATAGAGACGATTGCGCTCAGGTTTACCAATTCGAACCCCCATTTCATTCTTAGAGTTTGGTTATATATTCCCAAAATATTGTCACCTATTTTCTTTTTTGGGACAAAAGGTGGGGAGGCAGCCATTAGTAAAGGGTTCGTTCGCTGGGCACACTGCTGCTGGCGCAGGGAATACGGCCAAAAGCAAACCCAATTTGGTTAACTTAGCGGTTTTGGTGATGTACAGAGAGTTTATAGTTAAAACTATACCCCTCTGTTTGGGAACTGCACGTTTATGCACACAAAACAATTGTCAAACTCTTTGTATTCAATGCTGCGAACCTTCCGAAACGTTTAGTTTGGAAAAAAATCGAGTACCTCCTCAAGATCTGTCCCTTGTAATTCCTCGTTTTATCATAAAATAGCTGGCCTTGGTTTTATAAAAAAAGCCTCCATATGCACAAAGAAACTCGCTTACACACGTAAACACGCCCTCAAGCACGCAAAGGAGTCTCCGGGAAAGGGCGACGCAACTCTGCCGCCTGCTGCGAGGTCCGTTGCGTAACTTGATTACGCAAAAAGTAAAACAACTTTCAGCTGTGTAGAGCATGACTTTGTCTATAGAAATGGTAGCTACAGATAATATTACAACTACATTTAATACTAATGTAAATCATACTGCGAATACTACTTTTAAGTATACTAATATTAGTGATAATACTAATAATCTTATAAATATTAATACAACTATTACTTCCACTACTAATAATAATGACTCTGCTAATAATAATCATGATAATAATAAAATTTAAAAATAGTAATAATATAAAACCGAACTTAGTTGAGTTTTCTCCAACATTTACCTCGGAATTGTTTAGCCATTGGCACTGGCACGTTCCCATTTTTAAAAATCAAAGGTTGATAAAAAACAACGACAACAAAAAAACCCATTGATGTTTAGAAACAAAAAGTAATGATTGAAAGTGGAGCTACTAAAACCCCTCCGTAGTTTTTTTTTTTTTTGCAAGTTTCTTTTAACGTGACCTACAAAAAAACAAACTCGTAAGAAAAAAACAAAAAACAAAACCGAGTTACATGTTAACCGATCTCATCGTTACCCGACGTCCTTCAAACTCCAAAAAGGTCGACTTACCAGGAAGTGAAAAAAAGTAAGAGGTGAGCCGGAGAAGAAGGGAAGACCCCTTTCCTTTAGCGCCAATGTTCTCCCATCTGCCCTTGTCCTCCTCTCTCGACTCCTCGACCGACTTCTCACGTTGCCCGCAGGTCCCCCAAGTTCCATTCCGCCTCCATCAGCGCGATTAAAGCCCGGTGCTCAACCGCAGCGCTTAATGATTAATAAAGTGCGCTTGCCGAGTCTGGCTTGCAGCGGCTTCGGAGAGCGCTCTGCTCCTTTAACGATTCATCGTCGGGGCCAGACACAGCTTTACCCCTGTAGAACCATTACGATGAACTGCGACGGAAGCCACGAGTCTATGGAGTCAATCCGGCGTCGAGGGAGTGTCGGATGACCTTTCGGAGTGTCGCAGCTACGTGCGAGGCACCAAGTCACGTGTTACGATCACGGCGCTGGATTGGCCAGTATGGCTCATAGCGTCCGTTTTTGGTCCGTCCTAAGCTGAAAGACAGCAGAGATAAAAATGGAGACAGAAGGAGAGGGAGAGGATAGCACCAACTTGCTCTCTACATTTTAAGAATAATAAAAAGAAGAAAAAAAAGACACGCGAGAAGACGGGGAGCCGAGAATTATTTAAAGGGTAACTTTGGTACATTTTTTCGATGTTAAGTTTGCAACTGTTTTTAGTGGAGGATGCGTCCCAGAGTTAGGGGGTGTAACTTTTTTTCCGATGCCTCTTGTAGTTTTGTAGATATCTTATCTAAAAGTTTTGTTTTGGGGGTCTACGGCGAAACCAAAACCACCGGCTCGAGCATGATGGCAACCCTTGTTATCAGTTGCATGGCCATGGTGTTACGCAAAGTTTGTACCGCGCTACCGGAAAACCTACCACTGGCCTTGTCGAAGAGGCAGTTGCGACCGGTCAGGTAAGATGCTACGGCTGTTTTACTGCTTTGCTTCGTAGATATAAAACATATGTAGCAAATGTTAATAAACATTCAAAAAGTGGCCGGCCGAAAGCTAACTTGCCACGAAGAACGCAGGCTCAGAGCAGGTTCCGAACAAGTGCCCACTTATCTTCTAAGAAAACCTACAATCTGGGTGGTGTGCAATGCACGTTGTAGAAGCGTTGCAGGAGCTAATAATAAACTAACGCTTAGCGCGAAAGAACTAAACTATGACCCCTAATGAATACCATCTTCGGCACCACGGCCGGCTTGAACGAACAGGTGGTCAATAAACTTCATGCGGAATAGCTGAGCAACTTACAAACCATGGCCGCTGAAACATAAAAGAACAAGCGGAAAGCATTCATTGGGAGAGCTGAAAACGCAGCTGAAAAAAGCGCAAAAAAGTGGCAGTAATAACGACCGACCTCCTGGACTACGAACATGACATCAGGGCGCAAGGCCCCCTGAGAAGCCAGTGGTGACATTTTTAATATCCGTTTTAGAGTGGATCGCTGTTTCCCATTAGTGTAATATTTGACAGTGCTCGTAGTTAGTCTCTGCAAATCGACATCCGTCATTTACTTTGATTGGACATTTGACCGGAGTCACCCTTAAAGAGATTGTGCCGAGAACTTGTGGCTCACATGGGAGCGCCTTTTCCGCAAGAAAATACGCGCGAGCGACGAAGTCTTAAAGGAGAACATTTTCGGGGTGAACTTGCAATTTTTGATGACGGTTTGCTCTCGGCTTTCATCCTTCTCTTTCAGTCAGACGTGCCGAGGGCGGAAGTGAACTCTAACAAACAAACACGACAATCAAAATGAATATTAGAAAATAACACGCGAGGCCGAATATATATACGTATATATATATATATAAATACAACAACAACAATCAAGAGGAGGAGCTGCTCTCCGTGGACATACAGAGCTTTTGAACTGCAACACGGAGGTCATCCTTATTTGATGAGCCATGTTAATGCTTTTGGGATGCCTAAGGGGCCCCCGAAACGTGTCTCCGAGTGGTGCAAGGTCAAACATAGCGTTCAGGTTCTTCTCTTTCTCAAAAGTTTCCGCCCGTTCTTTCTCGCGGGAGTATGGTGTTCTTTGGATTGGGGGTCGCCCGTACTTTGTTTACGAGGTGTGCTTCTGCATTTCCATGTTACTTTGTAGGCAGAGCGGGAGTTTGCGTAGTACCTTTGCAATAGGGCCTTTATACCGCCAAAAAACTTCGCAATGGAAAAAAAAGGACGTTCTGAAAAATATTGCATTTTTGACCTGGTTTGGTTCAGAGATTTTCATTTGTTATTCAACCGTTGGTGTATGGACTAAAGTAAACGCTGCGCTCTCAGGAAGCCGGTTGGGATGATATGCGCATTTCTGTGTTGGTGGTTTCGTTTCATGTGCACAAAAACCCTAAACTAATACATTTTCTTATCACGTCCAAATAGTGGTTCTACATGAAGCCACGTAGCAGTGAACGCGTTTATTTCCAGTGCCCTTCCTTTAGTACCGGAAGTGTGCTGCGGGGCACGGAATGGTCTGATCGTTCACATGTAACGACGTGTCCTGTGGTGGGCTTGAACTCTTCACTTTTTTTACCACTAAGCGTTTAGAGTCTTTCACTCGCACTAGTAAAGAAACACCAATCAAGAGGCGGGAGCCGTATTATATTGGGAAGGGGGGGGGGCACGCTTTGCAACCTTCTTAGTCTCGTACTGGCGAAACAGGTCACTTTAATTGTTGCGCTTTTATTTTTGAGGACACCAGAAGGAGTAATTTAACCAGAATAAGAATGTGAGGCCGGGCGAAGGCTTCAGGCCGGAGCCGCCTCTTTTTCCTCGATATTTCGTGGAAAACCCGAAGTGATGGACGAGTTAAAACGCGTTCATAAGAAGGGGCGTGTACATAGAATGCATTGATAGCTCCTCAACATCCGCATTATGAACGGCTGATCGAGAAGAGCCTTTGCTAATTCAGAGCCAATTCGACTCGTTAGTAGGTCCGAAAAAACAATTGATGGCCAACATCCCAACGTTGTGAGCAGTTGCTTAAAGCAGAGCAGTTTGAGAGCGAATTGGAATTACGTAACTCAGTTTACAATTATTCCCAATGATAAAAGCCAGATCTGCCATTGAGCGCCGTGTTCATTAAACGATCAAAACAGTGAATGCTCTACATATATTGTTTAAACAAAAATATACTTGTCTTTGTTATAATATCCGTTTCGAGTGCATATAGCGATGCTTCATTCTCCGGTGATCTCTAGAGATGCAGACGCTGCTTTATTAGGCAGCTGTGTGCGCCTCATTTTGCTGTCACCAAAGATACTGAAAGCCAATATCTTAAACAATAGTTGATTTAGAACATATTTGTCGGGTATTATTTAGTCCTTAACAGGAAACATTTTTTCAACATTACTTTTTTTTTACCGGTGTGTCTATTTATGTGCATCAGTGATATCCTCTGGCGTCTCTCAAAGGTCAGATTTAAGAGTTGTTTTTATTTTAAATATTTATTAAAGGCATTGCTACTAAAGTCAGTCCTGATATTGCGGTACGGTTATTCCCTGAGGGTTGTCTAATATACACAGAGAATGACCCTGATGATGACCTACGAATGAAATGAAAAAAAAATTAATACACCAAAAACAGCTTTTGACCGGATGAGCAATAATACTAAAAATGCTTTTCCTTTCGATGTGTCTTCGTTCGTTGAAGTAGAGACATTTAAATATTCAGGAGTCACGATATTATAGGACTTAAGTTGGAGCGAAGACATCGATAAAATTTGACGTAGTGCAATTAAACACAACTTAGGAATCTAATTCGAAATTCGAAAGCTGCTTCACCTGCGTTTAAATTAATTGTGCACAAAACATATATTAAGCAGAGTTTAGAACACCTAGCAGCGGTGTGCGACCTTTTAAAAAAAATCAAACTGACGAACAAAGGAAAGTTTAAAGGAAGGTGGCAAGGTCTATTTTATTGAGATATAAGCGACAGGATTTTGTTAGAAACAAATTCTAACTTTCGACTCAAAACTTTTTTGTGTAACCCATTAAATATATTGTTAAATATAATTCACGGACTATATAAATATATATAGCAGCTGGACTAAAATCATTTTTTGAATATCTCACATCACATGTACAATGTCGGTTCGCAGGCTAAATCTTCGCGACTTAAAAAAAAAACTAAAATATAATCATAAGCCACAGTTTAAAATCCCGCACTATCGTATCGACGCATATAGGTATTCGTTTTTCCCAAGTGACTCCAATAACCCTCCGAACAATATAGTGTCCGTAAACTGTCCATTGGAATTTGCTATTGCTATTTCATATTTATTTGGTATAACCCGTTAAACATATTTTGTTTCTTCTTATTCTCGTCAAGGGAAGCTATAAAAAGTTCAAAGTTAAAGTTCAAAGTTTACACCGTTTGAGTTAATTTTTTTGTTTTATTGAAGGGCAGACTGTCTCAATTACAGTTTTTGTTATTCGATTTTATGCACCCATTGTAGGCTTAATGAGCGCATTATTCTAGTTATTTTCTCTTTATATTGCATATATTATGTGAACTTGTATATTACATGACAATATACACCCTCACAGCCCCTGTTAGCGATGAAGAGTATTCGTAAATAATAATAATAAAAAAAATAACAAACAATGAAAGCACATACGAATTCCCCGTTTTATATTACCCGGGGCGCAATCAATACAAAAAGAAATATGTAGGCGTGCACGACGCAGTCGCTTTAATCATGTAACCTGTTCCGTACGATGCTCGCAGGCATTCGGTTATAATGAACGAGGTTTACGTGCGCAGAAATAGAAAAAAAAATCGTCTTCGAAGCTGAAACAAACAAGTCTGGCGACCTGCAGGTGAGATCAATACACCGTTAACGAGTTTTGTCAAAGCAGACCCCTTTAAACGCATTCTTCTAATTACACGCACGGACAGGCGGTCTGCCCCTCGCACAGACGGGAGACGGCGAGTCTTTTAATATCGCGGTCGGGGCCGGTAAACAATGCCAACTCGACTAATTGATTTGCGGGGCCGAAAGGAACCGGACGCCACTAATTATGGCCCCGTCTTCCCGCAAAGCGCGGTGCTCCTCATCGGTAATACTTGCCTCTTTCTTTTTTTTTTCTTTCTTGACGTACGTACGTGTCCTTCTCTGGGCGAAAATCACTCCCTAGGGAATAACCATATCCGGTTTCCCGCTTCGTCGTCCCTTCTTTCGCGACGAAGTACCTATACTCCGAGCACACAGACAACTCTAAAAGTAAACAAAAAAGAGAAAAAAAATAGTTCGGTAAAATACGAGGAGAGATAAAGAGCTGAAGGGTAGAAAATATATTAAACAAAAACGGGGGAAAAATAAACAGGGTTGAGAACAACGCCAAGACCAAAATGCGAGCCTGCAATGTTGGCCCTATTTCCGGTAAAGCTGGGGTAGAAGCGTGCAGCCAATACCGACCAGCTTCCGCCGAGAGAAATTGCTGGGAGATAGAAGCAGCCTCTCCGCTGCCGCCGGGAAGGAGCGAGCCCGGAGCCTAAAGTTGGCTCCGCGAGGGACAAGTGTTCAAGGGGACAGGACAGCGGGGAGAAGGGGGAAGGGGTTGTGTGCGCTTGGGTCGAGGCCAGGTTTCGACGCCGACCGGGAGGCTGGGACTGTTGCCGCCGCTGGCGTCGAGTCATCTCCTTGCCGGTTATCTTACGCGGGAATCGAGCGGCTTCGATGAATCCGCGGACTGTCCGGTGGTTGGGCGACCGGCTTCGAGGGATCGTTCGCGGAACCGCGGTAAACTGCGGCTGGCCCCGGCTGAAACAAAGCTCCTCCAGAGGTGACCGGGCCTGGCCCGAACTCGAACCATGTACTGGTTAAAGAGCTATGATTTTAAACGTTTCTTGAATTTTCTGTAACTTGAGGCTAGGATGCTTATATGTGGATGCGTTTGTTTTCTTTAAGTTACTTTTATTTTGCTACAATGTGAAATAAAACGCTGCTTTTGAAGTGTTATGATATCACGGTAAAGTCTATCAGGTTGTTGCCTATAGCGTTCGGAGCTACAGATTATAGTTGAACTGAAACGTGTTTTAGAAGTTCATCTTAAGGTTTCCTTTGATTCACTGCCCCCAAGAGGCGATGTGCAACACGGGTGCTACAAAATATGGTAATGCCAAAAATACGTCTCTTCATCACTCTTCGCTTATGTACTTACAATATCTATAACATAACTACCGTAGAATACCGCACATTCGCCCATACCACACTAGGCGTCCATACCCAAATTTGTAAGATCTGAGAAAATATGCACAGTACATTCATATTTCAAAGTGATGACCGGACAAGCTCCCATCCCCCATTTTTTCGCGATTCTCTATAAAATTGGAGTGGGCGCTTGCCCGGTATTTTACGTACCTAAGCAAATATTGAACCGAATTACACTAACACTTACCGGATACGTTTAAATAAGGAACCTCACTAGGCAATCTTTTCGCTTATTTATTGTCTGAGAAGTCGCATGTCTTTGAGCTTGTGACTCACAAGTTATATTCGACACAGATTTGAAATACGGCTTTGTCTGTCACAGCTTTGGGAAGCATGTGAGAGCACATAAATATCCGTATGAATATTTCAACGATAAGCTCCCTTTCGACCCTAATGACCATCTGCAAAAGCAGGAACAAGAAATCATTACACGCTTCCTTTCACATTTGAATTAAATTCCACCTTTGGATTGATATCCACCTTTGGATTTCAACCCTGGACGAGTACATTTCCCAGAATAAATAGCGAAACAGAAACAAGCTCGTGATTAAGAGAGAGAAATATAATAGTATATGAGGCGTTTCTTAATTGTTAAGTGTTACGGAAACTTCTCGAAGTGCGGTCTCAGAAATCATCGGTCTCAAATTTTCTACTTGACCTCTGAACCTTCGAACGCGGACAGGCCTCGGCTTCATCGTCCTGATATAATGCATTAAATTGCGCGAAGAAAAAACGAAACACCTGAGTTTTCAATGAACGCCTTACCTAATAAACAAAAGGTTAGGGAGCAAACGCGCTGGTGGTGGTTGAACATTTTAAGTTGTGCTTAAGACTTTGTGTTTGTCCGTCCCTTCTGGTCCCAGTGTTGGGGCTTCTAGTCAAATGCCTTACCTGATGGCCGTAATTAAGATTATTTAAAGAGTAGCTTTATGTTTTGAGCTTGGTATATGTTGGGTTTGAGGGTCTCTGTATTCCACAGGTTGAATTAAATTTTTTTATGCTATCATTACGAGTTAAACATTTTGTGAACAAAGACATACCTATCATCTTCATTTATTTGATTTATTTGTTTATTTATTTATATACCTACAACGCCTTAATGTACCTACGCAACAAATGTTTAAATTGACAACAAACGGTGAAGTCTAATCCGCACATTAAAACTATATATAAAAAAAAACATCCTGTGGTCATATCTAATGTTTTCTAATACTCACACAAAAGCCTATACACCATGGTTCAGGGGCGCATAATCGGTAGAAGAAAGGTAAATACCGGCGGCCCCAGCGAAAAGTGTCGACATCTTCGAACCTCGTTCAAATTATTATCCAAGTCTCAGAGCCTCGGGACAGTTTGCAGACTTGGAAAATTGTAATTTTATTGTGTAAACGCGAATGGAATCACATTTTGCGAAACCCCTGGGCGTACTAACAATGATATATTCGGCACAAAGCGCTTTTCATTTCTTTCTAAGTGCTTCATTCTTTCTCTTTGTTTTTCTGTGATCTCGAGCTCGACATCTATGGAAGCTTGTAGCTGTGTGGCGGGCTGGCTTTCCCATCCGAACGCAAGACACGTCTCGCAAAGCGACATTACTCAGGGGCCCTACAAAAGGAGCCCGCATCTTTTGCTGTGTCAGTTCAGGTTACATGTGGAAAAACGGCTTCTAAACGCTTTTTTATCTTTTGTTTTTGTTCTTGTTGTGTGAGAAGAAAGAGCTTACAACTTTGTTCTTCTTTCCTTCTCGTGCAGTTTTAGCTCGACTCAAAAAATAGTAGATAATAAAGGGAGGCTAAACCTTCACTCAGATCTACAAAAATTATATGTTGTTGTCTTTTATGTTACATATTAAAGGTTACTATGGGATATAAACAATCAAATAGTTTATCATTTAGTCGCCCTGAAAATCTTATAGTCGGCAATGAATAGAAGGGGTGGTAACGATAGTAATTTTTAGAGCTAGCAGGGAAAAAATTGTTACAAAATACAATTGCCAAAATCCCCAAAAATCCCAACGCGCTAATCAAATTTATAAAGCTATCTTGCTTAATGTTTTACTGCATATTTTTGGACTATGTTTTTATTCAGGACCATACCTTCATTATTGTGATGTGTTAAAGTTTCTTAGATGAAGAACCTTGAAGGGTTTCGAAATCATAACCGCTTAAAATAGCGCGAAACTAAAACGATTTCGAAGCCAACCTCACGTTTGCAATGGACGAAAATATCGACGTTAATAACATTGTTTGCTGGACCTTTGGCCAATTCCATACTGAATGGCATATGAACTTGTAGTGGAGATGTCCGGTACATAAAACTTTTTTATTATACTTGACTACACAAGGTACAGCAACACATGAGCGCGTTGGCCCCGGTGCGGGCGTGTCTCTCTGATCCCGAAAGTGTAACTCGAAACTGTTTACTCAAACGCCCGCGCCCTCCGGCGGCATACCTCAGCAGGCTCTAGTTGCCAGACGCCGGAGGCGAAACCGAAACTAGACGTGCGATGTCCACACTACTCCCCCTTCAAGAAATGTTGAAAAATTAAAAGAATACATGCACAAATCGTACGGCTTGACGAACCCTTCGTCCACCACGCGTCGTCGGAGAGTCTGCAGAATTTCTCGCCGGCGCACCAGTTGGAGTGGTGATTGAATGCTCGAGGTGAGCCGGCTTTAATCGATCCACCGAAACCACTTCTGATCGTCCGCGCACTTTGATTGTGTAGTGTTTCGTACCACGACGAATGACTTTAAACGGGCCGTCGTACGGCGGCTGGAGGGGTTTGCTCACATGGTTTTTAACATGTGAGAAACATGTTAAACATGGTTTTTAACATGGATGGCGCATGATCAGAACATGGTTTTTAACATGGATCGCGCAGTAGCGATACACGCCCGCACGCCGGTACAATGCCCATCCAGATCGAAAGTGACAGGGGTGGAAATCGAACCCAGGATTCTGGATTTTCCAACGTGGGAATTCGCTACACGTGTTCCGAGCTGGTGTGCACCCTGGTGGATGACTATTGGCTATCTTAGAGAAACACCGGCTAACGGCAGTTAGTGTCTGAAGGAGCTTCTGGAAAATTCTGGTATGCGCTTTGAGATTCGAGATGTTCTACATAATTTTGCGGTGTTTTTTCTTAAATTTAATTGTTTGTGCACTTTCTCGGTCTAAGTCAACAAGCCTTTTTGTTTCAGAAATAATGTTTGATTCTCTCTCGGCGCTTATTAGCGTAGGCTAATAGAGCTGAATATAGAGTAGGTCCGCCACACCTCCCGCACGGTTCAAAGTTAAGCCAGGATCCTACTGGCCAAGGTGTATAACGATACAGCTCTACCCTGTGCATAACAATTCAAAGGTGGTTTGGCGCAATAACAAGACTTATAGGGTCAGAAAAGGATAGCAAGAAAATAAAACAACGACGCCTGCAAGCCTTCTTCTGAGCCTACACAAATGGCAAGAGGTTCTGCGGAAATATATATATATATATATAAAACTGAGAAGAAAAAAACCCTTAGTGAAAAACAGCAACAACGGACGATTTAATCTTCGACGTTTCGGCCGGAGTCCGGCCTTCGTCAGGAAGAACTTTTACAGATGAACGCGGGTGGTATTTATACAATGCTACGGTCGAGTCCAAATTTCGGAGGGGTGACGGTTGAAGCTTTCGAGAGAGGGAAGCGTAGGGCAGTTCTTATCCGGGTGAAGAAGCTTGACGGTCGGTGCCAAATTTCAAGGACGGCGGGATGACGGTGGTAGCTTCTTGAGAGGGGGCGCAGGGTGACTTTGTGTCCGGGCCGGCAGCGGTGACCTATATAGACGATAGCGTACAATAGACGAAAGTTACACGCGCAAACTAAGGTGCTGTCTCAAAAAAAAAAAAAAGAAAGGGCGGCACGGTCAGTTGTGTGCATGCAGGCATGCAGGAGTCAAACCTGGAAGGGAACAAAGTTAAACCTAGAAGTAAAAAGAAATACAATGGATATCAGAACCTGGAAATAACAGAAACGTTGATGGTCCAGTTCCGGCCCCAAACACAGTACCATTGTTAACAACAAAATGTACAAAAAAAAATGTTTTTGGATTGCTGTTGCTATTCGTCTGTTAGCATTTTAATCGATGCCAGAGTACCGGGGCTTTTATTTATTCCTTGTTTAATAGTGTTAAATCGGTAAATTAGGTAGGATTCACGCTGTTCACGTTCGCGATTTGATTTAAATCCAGATTCTAGGAGCGTCACTGACAATTTATCAAAAGAATGTTTTGGGAGAGCGAGATGTTTGGATAAAGGCAGTGCCGGAAGATTTATGGCGTGAGATTTGTGATTATTAAAGCGCAGTCTAAATGCCGTTCTAGTCTGCCCTATGTATTGCATTTTGCATACCGTACACTCGAATAAGTAAATGACATTCGACGAGGCACATGTTAAGTTCCCTTTAATTTTGATCGAGAACTGCGAGTGCGTACTGGTGGCCGTGCTTGTGTGCTGCATCTGTTTACAGATTAGACATCCTGGGTGCCTGCAAGGCCTACATTCGTTAGGTGGTGGCGATGAATTTATCCGAGAGTTTACTAGCGCGTCTTTGAGGTTACGCGATCGTCTGTGGACTACCCCCGGGGCGGATGGAAACGCGCGTTTAAGGCGCTCGCTTTGTTCGAGAATGTTATAATGTCGTCTCAAGACATTATTTACATTAGGATGGTTTATGCTATAAGTTAGACATAGATTTGTGCGTTGTGTGGCGCTTTGCGTGGGGCGCGGGCTGATGAGGTCTGCGCGGTTCAGTTGTTTGGCTTTTCTGATTGCATCGTCGATTATACGGGGTGGATACTTTTGTTTCTCTAGCACTGACCTTAAATTTTGACTGCTCGCATCAAAATCTGTCTCTTTTGAACAAATTCGTTTGAAACGATGAGCTTGGCTATAGGGAATGCTGTTCTTGCAATGGTGTGGGTGGTCGCTTTGATAATGAAGGTATTGCTGCCGATCTGTAGGCTTACGGTACAGGCTCGTGGCGAGTTTACTTTCGTCTATCTTAACGTTGACGTCTAGGAAGATTATTTCGGTTTGAGAGTACGAATGTGTAAAGCGGATGCTCGGATGAGCAGCATTGTATCGACCTATGAAGTCCACCAGCTCCTCCTCAGTGTGCGACCATACAATAAATATATCATCTATAAACCTTTTGTATATTAGCGGCTTTACGGGACATTCAGAAAGGAACTGAGATTCTAATTTTCCCATGAATATGTTGGCATAGTTCGGGGCCATTTTGGTGCCCATCACGGTTTCGCTAACCTGCCTAAAGTATTTATTGTTAAATTCGAACGTGTTTAGTTCTAAGACAAGCCTCGCTAGAGTAGCGACGACGTGTCCATCTGGGGTATCCGGTTGTTTGTGGAGTTCGTACATGTCAATTAAAGAGAGTATTCCATCATCATGTGGAATATTCGTATACAGCGATGACACATCGAGTGTAACGAGATATCATTCTTTGGGTATGCATAAATTTGATATTTCTCTTAAGAAGTTAGCTGTGTCTTTAATGTACGAATCAAGAATTGTAGGTATATGTTTAATCAAACTGTCTACATATCCTGATATGGCTTCGGTTACTGTACCAATTCCGGATATGATTGGACGCCCTGGGTTACCAGGTTTGTGAATCTTAGGGAGCATGTAGAAGCGGCCCGGAGAAGGCTGTACCGGTTTCATTAATTTATGTTCGTTAGCAGTTATTCTGCCCTCGTCTAGGAGATCCTTAAGAACCGAGGTCACAATCTGAGTGTGGTGCACCGTAGGGTCATCCGCGAGAGGTTCATAAAACTTTGAGTCATTTAGTTGGCGGTTTCCTTCTCGGATATATTCAGAAGTGCTAAGAATCACAATTGCTCCTCCTTTATCGGCTGGTTTTATTGTTATGTCTGTCCTATTGCTCAGGGTTTTTAAGCTAGCCCGTTCGGATTTAGTGAGGTTATCCCGTCTTCCCGCCTGCCTGCGATATTCCCGCATTATGTCTTTTTGCACAGCAGCTATGTATAAGTCAAGACAATCATCACGGTTAGCTTTTGGCGTCCAGTCGCTCGTTGCACGCTGCTGAGAGGTGTTGGAGCTAGAAGTTTTGTCCAAGAAGTATTCCCGCAATCTTAAATTTCGAGCAAAGTTGTCGAGGTCGCGTAGTAATTGAAATTCGTCAACAAAACCTGTGGCGGGACAGAAATTTAGTCCCCTCGATAGGAGTCTTTCGTCTTCTGTTGATAGAGTCACGCCAGATAGATTAACAATTGTAGTGCCACAAGGGGCACTAGTGCTTGACCTACCGTCTGTTATGCTAATGGCCGGTTGAGTATGTTCGTTATAGTTAAATGATGTCGTGAGCTGAGGTAAAACAGGGTTAGGAACCTTATCGCGCTGTAGCTTACGTAGCTTGATTGTTGCGAGGTCATGGTGTTTCTTTTTATCAAATTCAGATAGGGCGCTAATTTCGGATGTCGATAAGGGGCCATTTGAACGGAGAAGTGTAGCGGTCGCGGTCGTTAACTGTTTCACTTGTTTGTCACTATGCTCAATCGCTATTTGGACCAGTTTAAGGGAAACTTCAAGGAGAACTTGTTGCCATTCCGATCGGTCATGTTGGTCGAGGTTTGTGCAGGCGGGAGGAAGGGAAAGCGACATGCCCTTCGGGGTAATGCCTGCGTTAAGGTACACTAGCAAGGTTGATTTATGGAGTTCGTGCCTAATGCGTTTATCTGAGAGCTTTCGTACTTTAAGAAAAGTGGTACTGTAGTTTGGAGTGGAGGAACTGGACTCACCGAACTGTCGTCATTCGTCTTTCTTCGGGTGCGGGGAGCTCTCCACGGTGGGCTTTCGCAGGTTGTAGCGCTGTCTTGGGGTACTTCTCGGCTGCTGCGGGCGTTGCATTGGTGCCACACTCTCGGCAGGTGTCGGGTACTCATCGACGTAGTTGACGCTCTCGCTGGCTGCCGGGCACGGTGCTGGCGGGGTCCCCACAGGGGCAGCTGGGCTCTCGATGCTCTCGCTAAATATATATATATATATACATATATATATATATATATATATATATATATATATATATATATATATATATATATATATATATATAGAGAGAGAGAGAGAGAGAGAGAGGGTTGGGGGGGGGGGGGGGGGGGGGGGAAGAGAACTTCGGTGCTTGTGCGGGCGGCACAATACATATTTAGTAACATGCCCTTCTAGTATTTTTTTTTCATCTAATATCCTCTAAGCTGTGAAAACTCTGATAATGTGTATATTTAAAAAAGAAAAAAATACTGCGAAGTCACTTGTGTGTACACACATATCAAAAGCCTCTTATTTTATGCTGGCGCAACCAGCATGCTCATTGTACGAGGGTGATTCAATAAATAAGGTGAATTTTCTTGTATAAGGACTTCTAATACCGATAGAAGCTTACTTTTTTTTTTATTTTTCTACGTAGTCTCCCAGCACTGTCAGACACATTTCCCATCTGTGCACAAGCTTCCGTATTCCCTCAGCGTAAAAATCTTTAGACTGATGTCTAAGCCAGTCGCTCACAACGCTTTTGACTTCATCGTCACTTTCAAACTTCGTGCCTCTCGTGAACGCTTTCAAGGGACCAGACAGGTGAAAGTCAGATGGGGCAAAGTCTGGGCTATAAGGGGGATGTGGGAGCAGTTCCCAACCCAGCTCGCTGATGGTCTGCCTCCATTAGGGCTGCTGTGTGAGGCCTTGCATTGTCATGATGCAAGATGACTCCTTTTGATGATGACTTCTGCGTTTATTCTTCATGTCTTTCCTGACCTGCCTCAGCAGTTCACAGTAGTTGGCACTGTTCACAGTGCTTCCTTTTTCAAGGAATGAAATGGTGATTGGGCTTTGCATATCCCAAAAAACGGTGAGCATCACCTTCCTAGTGGACCGCTGGGACTTGAACTTCTTCTTCACTGCAGAGCCTGCGTGCTTCCACTCCATGGACTGTCGTTTAGACTCAGGCTCATAGTGCCAAACCCATGTCTCGTCAGATGTGACCATCTTCTTCAGAAACTCATCACCATCCTTCTCATAGCGGGAAAGACACTGCTGGGACAACTCGACCCTCCTCTGTTTGTGCTCCGCAGTAAGCATCTTTGGCACCCACCTGCTGCTGACCTTCGAGTAGCCAAGGTTATCATGGACAATTTTGTGTGCTGTCCCCACAGATAAGCTCAAAGTCCTTGCAATGCCATCCACTGTCACCCTTCTGTCAGACTGAATGAGGTTATTGACTGATTCAATCACCTCAGGAGATCTCATTTCTGTAGGCCTCCCAGGCCTGTCTTCATCCTCAACACTGCTCCGTCCTTCTTTAAACAATTTAGCCCTCTTGTAGACATTTTTTTGGCTGAAACATGTGGCACCGTACACAGTTGACATTCTCCTGTGAATTTTAACGGGTTTGCACCCTTCAGCAACCAAAAACTTGATAACTGACCGCTGTTCAATCCTGGAGCATGCTTCTTGGTTGGCCATCTTTGTTACGCGGTAAAATTCTCACAGTTTTTTTTGTAATCTGCATAAGAAATTAAATCCACATGGAAAAGTAGTAAAACAATAAAAATAACATAAAAGTAAGCTTCTATCTGTATTAGAAGTCCTTATACAAAAAAATTCACCTTACTTATTGAATCACCCTCGTACCATAGAATAATCGAGGAGGAAGTTAGCAAAGCCCACGCGTGACCCAGTTTAGCGAAAACGACAGTGACCGGCTTCGTGTGTTCGGATGGAGAGAGTCACGCGGTGCACTGCCGGTGAGTTTTTGGTCGTCGGTGCCACTGGCAAGGGCTCGCCGGCGATTTACCAGCCAAATTCTCCAATAGAAAGTCTGCGATGGGCATTTTTGGTTCAATCAAAAAAACTAAACGCTTTACCGCCTTTTTTTTTTTTTAGAGGGGGGGTGGTGGTATTTTCGGTTTTTTGACGCGGGTTTGCTCTTTGTGAATTGGCCACACCCAAGGATGTAGAAGACGACATTTGCTTTTCCATGGCATCCTAATTGCACATAGGAAATTGAACGCTCAATAAATGTTCCCACTGGGAACTTTAATAAATGCTGATGTGGTCACCAGCCCGAGGAATAGCTTTCATACTAGGGGTAGTCAAGGGGTTTGTGATTACTGTGTTGTGAGTGATTTATTTTGTTTCTGCTCGTTTCCTTCATGTGCTTCCTTTCCTTGATGTTCTAGACTGTAAGGAATTATATATAAAAAGAGATTCCCAACAAGTGCAAGACGTTTTTAAAACTCGGTTGCAAAACATTTATTGAAAATCTATTGCAAAAATATCTTGAAACACTGTTGCCAAAAATTTAATTGAAATGCAATTGCTAGAAGTTTAATTAAAATTCGCTGTCCAACATTCAGTGACGGTTCAATGGGAATTCATACGAAAAAAAAAGCAATTGAGTTACAATTGAGACTCGACGCGGCGTATTAAGTGAATGCTTTACAATTTTAATTGAAACTCGTTTCATTCATTTGTTAGGGTGCCATCATATGCTACGGAGGTAGAACCATCAAAGGTTGGAGTGCACCCAGGTCCGACTCTTTGGAAGTTTCAACTCATAGTTCGAGTTTATGCGGATGAGCAGAAATATCAAAGAATAATACCGCCTTAGGGAAGCAAGTCGTTAAAAAATTAATATAATCAAATGTTTGCTTTTATGTTGCACGAAACTGGGAAAGTATTGTCTAAGACTTTAAGTAAGCTAATCACATTTCGTTTGAATCACGACTTTTTATAGGCCGGTCAGGGCTGTTTAATATGTCGACTTTCAAAAAAGTTTTGTCAATTGGTCGAAGATTCGCCGAACCAGTGGAATCTCGAGGTTCCATGTCCTTAGTACTTATGTTTCAAAATAGTTTGTATCTCAAAACTTTTCTCTCAGTCCTCTGTGCATCCTCTCTTTTCTAGATCCGCCGGAGGTGAAGATCGAGCACAGCCGGGTGGGCGTGGTCAAGGAGGGGGGTCACGTGGTGCTGCACTGCTCTTACACGGCCAACCCGCGGATGATCCTGGACATGCGCTGGTTCAAGGACGACGCCCCGTTGCGCTTCGACCAGGACGAGCGGCTGGAGCCCAGCAACCCCGGCCTGCCCACGCTCACCATCCGGGAACTCACGCGTAAGGACCGCGGACGCTACGCCTGCGGACTCCGCAACGACGTCGGCTGGGGAAACTCCTCCAACGTGGCGCACCTCGACATCCTCTGTGAGTGGCGCCTTTTGATTTTGCCATCACGACATCCTCCGTGAGTGGCGCATTTTGATCATACCATCACGACGGACGCGCTGCCACAGTGAGCCAACGCATTCTAGATGTCAAGGCCTAGCACGGTATTCTTACAGTGGTAGCTGTTTTTACCACTTCTAGCAACATGAGAAGATGCTCAAACGTAAACACTCACAGTACTGGAAAACTCTATTTGGGTTCTCATGCGCCGTGTGCCACCGGTAGTAATTTCTGGGAAAGCTAACGCCCTTCCAATCTAAGCACGTCTCCGTTCTGGTTGAAGTGCTTCCCGGCAAAGTTTTAAAGGACATGTACGTCTCCCTTGCAAATGCGTAAACTGTGGCACCAGTGTTGTCAAAAGAAATCCCGTAATACATTTTTTCGGAACTGAACAGATTGCGCTCTCTAGTGCAACAAGGGTTTCGTGGTCGTTTGCATTTTTTTACCTCATTTCTTCTCACGGACGCCTTAAGGAAGGTAAGGCATATTATGTTCGTACTTCATGCTTCGTTAATAATGCTTCAGTATTCTTACAGGTCAATGTCGCAATAGTCCGATCTAACCAGCCTGTTTGACTACACCACCGGTACTGCAATGCATTGAGGGAACTTTAGTCTTTTTGCACGTACGACAACCTCGCTGGAGCTCTGCTGGTGTAGAGCAGAAGTCACGGGCCCTGGTGTGCTCTGCCGTCTGCCTCTTTTGAACCAAAGTTATGACGGCGTCAAGCATGCACCGAACGCTTAGTGAAATCGGTCTATCGCATTAGCGACGTTTTTAAGCTGTATGTGCCTGGAGGCCTGGAGCACATACTGCACATGAGTGGCCCTTTCACGTGTGGTCTTCGGTTTCGTGTCTTCACCGGCGGAATGAGGTTCAAGCGGAACGCTGCCTCAGCAGTCGTGTTCAATATGTAACCGCGGCTGGCCTTCGATGGGTGTCGTAGAACATCTTGCACTGTGGCCTTCTAGCATGTGTTCGACGACCGCGTGGTTCCTTCTCCGTGGGACAATCGGAGAACCTTTCCTTGTCCTGTAGATTGAAAATATCGGTTCGCTTCTTAAGAGTACCTCTGAATATTTTTCCTTACACATTCCGAGGTAAAAACGCCAGGATGCCATGTTTACTCTGGATGAAATAACTTTGCCAAATTTTCTGTGTCGTCTATTTTCTCGGATGGAAAAGGCCGGAGGAATGAAAACTGATATTAGATCTTTTGCTAAATTACCCAAATAGTAAAAAATATTGTTGGGAGCGTAGGCACATGCACTGCACGCGTTAGCCTTTTCTGTATTAAATATTTGAACTAAACAACCAAATGAAGATGTTGATAACCCGCGTGCAATGTGGCATTTGTTTTGTAGCTTTAATTTAGAACAAATACTGCTGCAGATGGCAGTACGCACAGCGCGTATAGCTACACTCGCGCACGCTCCTTGAGCTTGGGTGTTTTAGCAAAAGACCTTTATATACCCTTTCGAAAGCCCCTTGCCGATTATTATACTCAGTTCACCCTTAAGCTGAGACGCTTCACCTTCAGCTCGAGCTCGCTGGCTTCCGCAGTGCCACGGTTGCGCGTGCCTGCGTGCTCACATTTGTGTTAGCAATAGCCCGATCTCACCAAGCGTTTGGCGCATGCGTGACGCCGCCATGACTTTAGTTCGCCGGAGGTAGGCGGCAGTGCACCGGGCAGCTTGTTTCGTTTGGTGCTCTGCACGTGCTGAGCTCCAGCGAGGCCATCGCGCGTGCACAAAGACTAAAGTTCCCTGGATGCATTGCGGCAGCGGTGGCGTAGCCAAACTGGCCGGTGAGATCGGTCTTTTGTTGAAAGATCGCGCTGAAGGCGGAGTTTCAAGTCTCAGCTTAAAAGCAATCGGAGTGTTGAAGGTCGAAACCACTGCACAATGGCGGAAAAACCGTATTCGTGGAACGTTTAAGTAATTCCATACGATTGCGCACATCGGAGCGCAGCGAATGTTAGTAGCCGACGAGCTAATCAAACCGCGTCGAAAATGATTCATCAGTTAGCTCATCACCTTTTTCTGCGGGTGTGTTTTTGCACTCAAATTTAATTAAATTCGTAAAGTGTGCAGCTACTTTGCGGTTGCAGTCCAGGATCGTGTAGGGATTACACAACTGCCATCAGAGAGCCGTTTTTGGTAAGAGATATATAAAGGTTTAAGCGGCGAACTAGTGCCAGCGGCCAAAAGCACAGAGCTCGTGATCACATAGGTAGTCACTCGTTTAGTGCTTTCCTGTATTTCTACCGTTAGCGCCCCAAGTCCCGTATTACTGTCGTCCGTGTGGACTTGAATCGTAGCAGGATGGTCGAAAGGGCCAGGATCAGAGCTGTCTAGAGTTTCTGTTTCAGCCCATAAAATTCGCGTTGTCGCTGTTTCGTATATTGTTGAGTCCAGTGTAACGTCCCAATGCCTATCATTAGGTCTGTAAGCTGCAGAGAAATCTCCCCCAAATCTGGCGCAAAACGCCCTTAGTAGGCACACAGTCCGAAAAATCTCCACATGGCCTCCTCGTCCAGCGGCGGTGAAATTCCGGCCGCTGCACGTGTCTTCTCAGGGTCAGAACGGACACTTTCGTTGCTTACGACGTGACCTAGGAACATTAGTTGGCAGCAACCGAACGGGCATTTCGAAGGCTTGAGCGTCAGTCCCGCGGTCTTGATGGTTTGGAACACGGCGCGGAGTCGAGGCAGGTGTTCGTCGAAGTCGCTTTGAGAATAACACAACGAAGTAGGGGTAAACGAGACAGCGTTGCCATTTCAGACCCGACAGCGTAGTGTCGATGACGCGCTAAAAAGTTGCTGGTGCCGTACAAAGTCCGAAAGGTATTACCTTTAGTATCGCATGCATCAATAGTGCCGAGTGCTTGACCGAGAACGAACGATTTGCGGGTTGTCTGGACCAGGGTTGGCCAGGCTGACCCGGCCTAAGCGCCGTAAACAAAACTATGAAACTTACAAGAGCCGAGGGGGGGGGGGAAGGGGGGGGGGGCAAACCTTTGTCTGAGCAATAAACGAAACTTGAACTACTTTCAATCGCTACGAGTCAAAAGCAGTCCAACTGCACATGAGGTAGCACAAGACTACCAAACCGCAACCTGTCTTTCGATTCAAAACTCGTTCTATTTCTCTTTTTGAGGAAGTGCTCCTGTGACTGCGAGGGAGGCGGGTGAGGGGGGAGGGTTTAGGGGAGGGAGCCGCGAGCCGCGCTTTAACACGCGAAGAGCCGCATGCGGCTGGCGAGCCGCAGCTTGGCCACCCCTGGTCTAGATGATTGGCATTTACTCTTAGTTTCAGCGTAAACAATATGGAGGACAAAATGACCTTGCCTAGTCAGTCTCGCCCTAGCTCTGTCCTGAACTTTCTGGGTCGAATATTCGAGATAAAAGGAGAAGCGTTCTTTAACTGTCATGCACGCGGCGTTATTTATTACAGTGGTCAGCACCCTTCACTTCTTTAAGAAATTTCGCGGATAAAAAGGTTTGACGAGAGTGAACTGGATATAAAGGTTTAATCGGCGAACTTGTGCCAGAAACCGAAACAAAGAATAAGCGTCGAAGCAGCAGCAGCGAACATGGCGGTGTCGGCGTGACAGCTGCTTGGAGCGAGAGAGAGAAGGTGCCTCGTCGTTCGGACAGTCTTAGCGACTTGGCGAAGCCACTGACAGCTACTTATCCGGTCCACTCGGTATCCCATATATTTGACCTACAAGGTTCGGGAGTGAGTTAGGGCGAGACTAGCCGAGGTCACTGTGGCCTCGTTATCTTTCTGCACTCGTGATGAGAGTAAAGGCAAATCTTCAAGATGAACGGAGAAGCGTGCAATCTCAGTCCTGCGCGCGGGAATACAAATATTCGAAAGGACAACTATCACTTAAAAAGAAGGGAACAAAAACAAAGGAATAGTCCGAGTTAAGATTTCAACATCCTGTAGTACATAGTTTCCAACTTGTTGATGGGGGTCATGTTCTGTATAAGCCGTGATTGCAATACGAGTTGTGCTGAAATACCTAACGTACTGATCGTCTGTTCCGCCTTTTTGCATGCTTTCTTCCCCGTCACACGACAACGCAGCGCATGCGCATTTGCGACCAATCGACGAGGGATGCGTTTACCAATGAATTGAATGGTTTGAGGAGGACACCCAGAATATCACGACAAGCGCGCCATCTATCGTTCCTTCGTGCTAAGCTTACCGGTACGGCCCGTGACACGTTTTGGTCAGAATGGAGAATAAAATCAAGATAATTTAGATTGCGATTTAAATCATCATCTTAATCGTGATTTAAATCACATCGGGTCTGCAGAACAATTTTTGTTTTTAAATAATCCCTAAAATATTTTTTTACTCACCGTATGTCTATCATTTGATGCTTTCTATGTGGGCTTGTTTCGTATTTAAAGCCAGGTAGCAACCAAGAAAAAGTGATCTATTGCAGGTTGAACGCAAACAGCTGTTCTGAACGAATCACGCCATTGAGCTTGTTTTTCTGCATTGCACTCCTTTTCTCAGTTACGGAATGTCCCACTAAAAGCAAATCAGAAACTGATAAAAAAAAATGAATATGGCTTTTTAGCTAACTAAAAAAATAGACTACTTTTATTCCAGAATGGTGGGTATATAATTTCCATATTTTCTTCGCTGACCAAACGGATCATTTATTCAAGCTGCCGTGTTTGAAAACAAAATTAGTCATAAGGGATCATTTTTTCCATGTACCGTTACTTAAATAATATTTATATGGTCTTAATCAAATAAATCGGATTAAAATAAAATAGGCATAATTTAGTTTATTTGAAAAGAAAGAAAACAATAATTTTGTGCCCTGATTTCGGGCAAAGAAGCCAAAGTGCAATAGGACAGCGTCTCCGTGACTGGAGGCAGTGGTTCGGATTCTTAGCGGTCTATAAACACACCTTCGGATTTGAGCGGGAACTTTCAGCATTTAGACAGGGCCGTACCTTGTCTTTCAGACTCGATGGAATTTCCCGATCAGAGCTTTGTCTCCTCTTTGTCCTTTGCATTTTGCTTACGGAGCGATTGGCTTTGCGGCTCCGCTCAGCTCGGGCGAGTAGCTTTCGGTGCGTGCTTTCATACAGAAATGGAATTCGCCCCATATCTTGAAAGTAGTTTTTGCCTACTCGCGGTCCTTCAGAATAGAAAGAAGAACAAGAACAACGATGTTGCCCCTTTTTGGAGTCAGCGCTTTTCTCGACGTCTCGTTTGTCGTGCTCCCCAAGGAGACTACAGTGCTCGGCTCTCAGAATATGCCTGGGGTTGAAAGTTGAGGAACATTACTTTTGTAAGAACGTATCCTTATCCTGGAATTTGTGGAAGGCTACTGCAAGAACATTTAGTGGCCAAGAGTTCTAAATTTCTTTTTTTTCTGAAAAAATATATATATATTTATTGTTTTTTTAATGTACACGGTTTAATAAAGCAGGTATGATGGTTAGAAAACAAACATTGAGAACGTTTCGATTTGTCGCATTACTAGTTTTTTTTCACGCTTGTTTACATTGATATTTTTTCCTTTCACTTTCCACTACTTGTAAAATAATCTCCACCTTCCACGACTAGTAAAGTAAGTAACATCAAATATCCCAAAATAATTTCCTCAAGTAGAAGTAATCACCTAATTGAGTGTTATGCATCATATTTTTCTTTGGAATTTGAACGGCCTATACCCAAAATATATTATCATCTCTCGTCGCCAGTGTTTAGTTTGTTGCTGCGCAGTTTTCGCAACATATATTTCAGATTGTTAGAAATTGTCTCCCTAAAAAAAGGACCTTGTTTGGGCAGCCTGAACCAAATACACGAGAGTTCTTGGTAATTTACATATGTTGTTTGTGCTAAGAGAATGGCGCTTCAGGGAGAATCCGGCAAGCTCTTCTTAACGGCGTAACAGCGGCAACAGCGTCGACAACAACCACATAAAAAAACTAAATTTGATGGTTGGACGACCTCGAAATGTGCCCCTAACGCATCCACGTTTGCAGCGACCATAGGATAAAGTAGCACGAGTCTCATCTTGCCCACGATACTCCTTTCTATATAATACCCCTAGAGACCTACCACCAAAACGAAGCTATAACCCAGCGCCAAGGACCAAGTATAGATAGAACAGCACGAGTCAAGTTAAGCGCTGAAAGTAAATCTCGCGTCCTCTGCAACACGGGAGTACAATGTGCATATATTCCATCCTCGTGCTCCCAACCACAATCTATCTGCATTTAATATACATATGTCAGCAGAGGCTTGTGCAAGAAGCTCCACTCTTTCCCTCCGAAACCCGCGTTTTACCCGACTCTGCGAGAAGAGGTGGAGAGGAACTCCACTGCACGCTTCCGTTTGCACAGCCTCAACGCTATTGAAGAGGGTCCATGTGCTCTATTCACTTCGGAGAATCGCTAGTGTCGCGTCCTGTGCCGTCGGCGTCATAGCGGAAATTTTACAAGCGCAACTTCGAGATATTACCCGGAAACACCACAGAAATCAACAGGCGATATGTTTGTATTCAAAGAAAAAAAAGAAGAAAAAAAGACAACGGACACCAGGACGATGCACTGTTCATGCCATAGAGTTATTATAATATACGCTAGAGGTTCAACTGGCGCTAGTGTCTATGCGACTTCCGGGAGGCAAATTGAAGCAGACAGCAACCAGTCTACTTTTGCGGTGCTCCTGTGCATTCCTATGGGAATACGCACGTGAATTTTGTCTATTCGCCGTAAAATAACACGAATAACTTTTTTTATTTCGGTTGTACCGGATAGTATGTACCTTTATTGATATTGTGAAAGTGTAATTGATTGAGTTACAACATTTTTCTTTACCACTGAACGACGTTAAACTTCGCTCTATTTCAGGCTCAAACCTCTGTTCAACAGCCGGTGTGTAAAAACAAGCGACGATTCTAAGCAAAATAACAATCGAAAGGAATGTAGAATGCGTTTAAGGTTCAATAGCATTTTGGTGGCGCTTATATATTGCTAATATGTCTTTTCTGTCACTATATGAAGACTCCGTCGTGCATCTTTACAGTCTGCTAAAAAAATAAAGTATGTGGGCTACGAGAGGTGTGTCTTTTTATTATTTCCTATGTGGGGCAGTTTTAATCGGGCACCTGTTCTCTGGCTTCTCCCCATTCGCAAAGATCTGGAGCCTGCGGGTGATGATTTGAACCCAGAACATGCATCTTTGCACATATTCATGAGCAGAAAGAAGAAAGCAGTACTTATTTATTACAAATCTGACTATAGTACGTGACTTTCAATTTATTTGATCGTCTGCATGCACAAAGAGTTACTTATCCAGTGTTACTGTGTAGTTCTTGCCGTCTCTCTTGGTTTCCCACATGTCCTTCGCTCGTTTGGCACGTATGTCCCTCATGTTGAAAAGTGCCGACGCCGTGTTCGCGCTAACAGTGTCCGACAGTGCACATAAATACACGTACGAAGCGGTTTTAGCATCGTTTTTCGTGCCACGAATTTCAAATGAAAACGCTGTAACTGACCAATTATTTCGTCTGCGTGACTGAGAAAAGTTCCAAGCTACCTAGTACGTACGAATTATTCGTGATATTTGCTCTTATAATCGAGCGCAGAGAGAAAATGCACCCGCTTTTCCCCATAGCAATGCATTACCGGAAGTCAATTTCGGACTGGTTGCTGTCTGCTTCGATTTGCAGCAGCGCACTAGCGCCAGTTGAACCTCTAGCGTACATTATAATAACTCTATGGTTCATGCTGCTCAGTCGATTCCATCGGATCGTGTTGTCGGCTCCGGACGGATTTAGTCTAAAACGGAGTATAGTTGCCCGCAGCTGATAACCCTGGACGCGACGTCACAGGCGGGAATCATAGAAGAACGCCACCAGAACATCTAGCGCTTGGCAAACCGTACCTGGCCCGTTTCTACTTTTGCGTGTTCATATTTCACAGCAACAAAACTTACTCCTTTCTGATTCACGTAGGTATCTTTTGTTGTATAATTTTATCTTTCCATTAGCACAACTTTACCCGACAGTTTCCCATCGGCACGGGAGCGAGTGAAAACTAGCGGCGTCGATACGAACGCTAAAACCAGAGGAGGTACATTTAGAAGCATATATATAAATGACAAAAAAGCGCGGCGTGAAAATGGCCTCGAAGGTTCGACGACTGGTGATGCGCAGCTTGATTATTTGGGGGGTCCCGGCGCAAATACGCCGACACGTCGATAGAACTGCGGCGCCGTGCCGGCCAACACGGAATAACCAGGCAAGCAAGCACGCGAGC
The DNA here is from genome assembly GCF_016920785.2 of Ixodes scapularis. NCBI lineage: Eukaryota > Metazoa > Arthropoda > Arachnida > Ixodida > Ixodidae > Ixodes > Ixodes scapularis. Next base: position 226,436,905 of record NW_024609835.1, read on the forward strand.
GCGGAGATGTACGGAAACACGCTGGCGCGGAAACGAATGAATTTACTCCGGCTAATCTAATAATGTGATTAATGAGCGAGCTCGGAGCGCTTTGGGCCGCTTTCGCTGCGAACATTGGCGAAAGGCTGGAAGAGAGAAAGTGGGCGCGCATCCGTGACGAAACCGAAGGGTTCTTTTTGCTGTCCGCTGTCGGCGGGCGTTGCGTTCCTTCTTTACCGTGCGTGTTGCTGTCGATCGGCGAGTCACGCCGCCTAGCGAGACCGCCATTAACGTTTGTCGTCGGGGGCCCGAAGTCTGGAAGTTTGCGAAAGTTTTAATGAAACTAAACTCTCATCGCCAGGCCCAATTTAGGTGTCGCGTACAGAAGTACATGATTCTTTTTCTTCGGTTTGGTGAAACGTCTCGCCTGTGCATGTGAGATGGACTTTTGCTTCCGCTGACAAGTTAAAACAGCTCCGGTTAACCTAAGCATTTCTCAAGTATGAATTTCCCCCTTTATTTTTGTGGTAGCGTTGGAAGCTCGTGTCTCGCTCGATCGAGGGGGGTAATATTACTTTGTTTAAATCCCTCTGACTAATTGACGTCTGCGCTGCAACGACCGGCACTTTTACCGAAGAATGTGTTTCAGGGATGAGTTTAAAACTTAGAGCGTCAAGAAATGTTACTACAAAAAAAGGCACCACGGACAATTTTTTTGTTGTTGTTGTTGGAAATACTACGTCTCTCGCCGGGCATGAAACCGCTGACTTGTCTCGCAGTTAGTATATACCCTGTTTCCTTCGCTATTGGAGCTGCCTTGTTTAGAATGATTGCATTGGATACATACACAGAATATTGGTCTCCCCAATGATTGAAGGAGCTCAAAATACGCTGCACACTCTGTGTCTCCCGACATGATTTTCGTAGGATTAGTATACATAGAAATTTCTTTCTGACGTCTTCTTGATTACAGGTTGTAAACTCAGTCTGATTCTGTTTTTGTCTTTTCTCACCTTTTCTTTATGGCAGTTCTATCACTCTGTTTTAGCTTGGTTGCCTAGTTGGTCAGAAATCTTGCACGAACAGATTAGGTTTGGCTAATCCTTAATAGTCGACCCACACATGTTCGCTTCACTGGTTGTGTGCGCGAACCTTGTCAGCGAAATTTCTATAGTATTTAATTCGAACTTTCCTAAAACATGTTTTTAACGCAATTGCGACCGCTCTGCACCGCTTATTTTTGAAATACCGAAAATCGGATTCCGGAGTGATGTCGCCTCCTGGCTTTTTATCCTCCCTCAGAAATCATCCGGGCGCCCGGCACATGTAGCACTGAGAATGATCAGCGAGTCGGGGATTCGGACAAAGCTCTCTCTTTTTAGGTGTTCGAGGATCTTTCAGACTTCAAAAAGAAAATCGTCAAACGGTCAAAACAACAGGGTTTGGGGTTATGTATACGGTAGCATCGGCTGTGACTCCTCCGGGGCAGCCTTTCACACCGTTTCAAAGAAATTGCGGTCGCTGAAAGGGCCCTAGAAGAACTTCGAACTAGATTGTGAAGCGTCTCCTGCTCTCATCCATAGGCGGCACACACGGAGGAGAGTGGTATAGATCGCGGAACGCGGCCGTACACGACACTTCCGGTGGGGAGGGTTCAGAGGCGTGAGAGAAACTGGAGTTGCAGGACGACTCAATCTTTGACGTCATTGAACTGGCGCGGAAAACGCGGAAACTTCAAATTATGATTTTTGAATTTTTTTTTACCACAAATAATGAGTTCTTAAGTGACACATTTTGAGGGTAATGTATTGTTATCCGATCGTTTCGGATAACAATACAACATACGAGTTTAACCGAACCTGTCAATGCCCCCTTAAGCTGAGACACATGCTGTGTCTGGACTTAAATTTGCACTGACCGATTGGTCCCCTCAGCTGCGAGCTGAGGGGACCAATCGGACAACGTTAAAAACATCATTGTGTTTGTCATGTTTTAGAGCGTATTCTGTTATCACTGAATCAATGATGTGGCGACTTCGCGTGCTTCTTTCCGCGCGCTCTCGAATACTCTTTAAACAGCGTGCGAGATATAGTGGTGGAAAGGGAGTGCGGTGGCCTGATCAACCTGCTCTTTCCGAGGCCGCTCCCCCCTCTCAGAGCGCGCCCTGGCACTCCGTCTCCAGCCGTCGGTGAGCGGTGCGGTACAGGCGCTACTTTGGACGGGGATCCCGTGGTTTCGGTGAAGATGGCCGGCAGTGGTCTGTGGTGGTGTGCGGGATTTGGCATGATGGCGATGAATCTCTGGTTCTAAAAGGGCTTGTGCGTTCGATGGTGCGAGGATTACAACGGACGGAGCGACATTCGCTTGTGACCGTGGAAGGAAAACTCGACGTGGGAAGTGTTGTCAGTGCTTTTACAATATCGTTCATCTCAAGGCAGGGAACCCGCTAATAATAATCTATGATAAAACAACTCGCAAAGCAAACCGCTGTAACACCTGGATTTTGTTGCCGCTTCTAGGAATTTCCAGGTTTGATAAAAGTGCGTTCAAAAGTTTGTGTTGTTAAATGCAGAAAGAGCCAGCTATAAGGCACCGTAATTTGTGTTACATGGTGATACATGCTATGTTCTTTGTGTGATGCTTGCACGATATTCCGCCTCAATAGAAGGCGGTTTTTTAGCCATTTGATATTTACCTGTTCTGCCGTAAGGATCACCTCCATCGCAGCGCGTTCAATGTCGAAAATTGGATGAGTTGATTAGTCTCTTCAAACATTGCCTTCCGCTCCGTTGTGCAAAAACCAATTCGCGAATTGGTATTTTTTTTATTTACGTGCTGATGCGTGGAATAGTTTATAGTTCATCACAGACGTTATAGCATCACGTTGCGAGCGTAAATGTTGCTCCATCCTCCAGCGTCGTTCGTAAAATGTCTTTTTTACACATTAGCAATGTCAAGAAGGTTTACTTCCGTCGCTGGTTCGGGAATGTCGGAACGCTCCGAGCTCCCGAGTTGGGATCGGTTGAAAAGGACCTCGAGTAGCCCTGGCGGCGAGGAGGGGGCGCTCGGTTGAATCAAGGTCAGAGGAGAGAGGCGGCTAATTAGAGGGGGCCGCCCGAATTCAGCATGAAACAAAAAGGCCCGATGACTTGCGCTTTAGACACTGTTTGATTGGCCCTCGTAGCGTCGGCTGCGTTCGAACATAAGCAGAAACAAATCGTTAATTTGCCGCATCCTTCTTCGCGCTCACAAATTGCAATGACGCGTCTTTTTTTCTCCATCAAGTTACTCTGCGGGTTTATAAATCGCGTCTTACGAAGTACGTCGTGACGAAAGCAATAACCAAGCTTAAGGTCCTATCACGACTGACGATAGGGTTAAGGATTCTTACGTTTCGTAGAGGTTACGACCGTCTTTGCATCGTAATCAGATGCGCTTGTATGCAATACCTCCTACACGGTCAGGCCGGAGTCCGTGACAAAAGCGCCGTATGCGCATACACGATTGACTCTCAATTACCCCCCCCCCCCCCACACTTTGCACCTACACCGCGTACACACACATAGTCAGGCCGTAGTGCAGTTTTCTTAGCGCCACCTACCCCAGGCCATAGTAGGGCATTGATAGAACACGAATTCCGGCTAAGAATCGCGTTTTCACTGAGAAAAGAAGATTCACAACAGAACGATAAAAAAGCACTCGTGTCCAGTCGATTTCCTGTGTTGTCTTCCTGCAGGCGACCTAGAAAATTGAGCACAAGATCCTCGCTATCATAGGAGGCGATGTATGGTGAATTTAGTTTTCACACGAGACATTTTGAACGGTTAATGAAATAGAGATACCCTGTCAACCCGATTCCAGACTCCCCGACGGTGTCGGCCGTAGTGAGCCCCCCGTTCCTGGAGGAGGGCTACGGCACCCGGGTGACGCTGTCGTGTAACGTGCTGGAGGGGAACCCGGGCAGCCTGCGCCGCGTGCGCTGGCACCGGGACGGGGAGCTCCTCAATGAGACCACCGAGCGCGTCATCGTCTGGATGGACGTCATGAGGAACTTCACGGGCAACTACTCCTGCCAGGGCGAGAACGACGCCGGCTGGGGACCCGTCTCGGACACGCAGGAGCTGGCCGTCTTTTGTGAGTCCCCACACCCGCTGCCCCTAATGTTCCCCTCTCTTGAAAAAGGAAGACTGCGTTTCTCCCATCAGGAAAGCAGTGCACTCTAATGGTTTCGTGACAAAGATACTCGTTTAGGCGGTAATAATATTTAGCCAGATTGATATTAATGAAGATAATAGCCCATAGATGACAACTAGAATATCCATCGTCTTTACGAATGCTGAGCCTTGAAATACAAATTCATAAATCATCACCGCCTTTCTGAAACATTTGTTACCTTTAGTTTAACCTCGGACGATGTTTTGATTGCCACTTTTATTTTCCAGACAACTAAAGACTTTTCAGAATGAAGTAATTTAACGTTATAAATATTCGTGAAACCAGCGGGCGGCTATCGGTGTGCATAGTGTCTAGATCGTGAGCTGGTTCGCGGATTCTTTAAAGAAGTTCATTCTAAAGGCTTTTCACGTTCCCCTAAAACAGGGGTGTTCGAGTTATTGGCAGCTTTAAAACCACGGGACGGAGCTAACAATGAAGGTTACACGGAAATAAAACAAGGAATAGAAAGTTTATAACGAGTTTCAAAGTGCAGCACCTAGCTTTATTTGGAAGGACAGTGACCCGAGGTGCACACGTAGCTCTGTTTGCCCTGCTTTGAGCGAGACATTGGGTAAAGACAAAGGCTGCGAGCCTCTGCGTTTGCCTTGGCTTTTAAGAGCGTAAAAGCAAAGTTATACCCTCTTACTTTTCCGCACGCTCTACTTTTCTTATCTCTCTCAGTTCCTCTTCATATAATATTTTCCCGGTCTCTTTCGAATTGTTCTGACCGAGGGACTGCCAACCCCTTGGGTTGCCATGTAATAGCCAGAGCATGGCGGCTGTCAGTGCACTGTCGGTATTAGGCTGCTGTAACCACACATCTACTTAGCGATATTAAAGCTGATGTCCACCGTACTGTTGACGGCAGTATCGGTTTTAACGATTTTAATGCAATATGATATTCAGGTTGTAGCATTAGAGGGTTCTCCGACTGCCCCATGGTAGCCGAGTTTCGACGGAATCATGCATATATATCACTTATAGTAGTGTGCAATTGTTCCACGATGTCGAACAATTGCACACTACTCAAATCAGTGACTGATGTATCGTCATGTTGAATATTTTTCGTCGAAGGACCTTCGTGTGATCGTCGAATCGGCCCGCCATTCTGAATACGAGAGTGGAGTTTGAGACGCGCTGCGCCAGGGGTGCCACGCGCTGACTGGGCAATAGCTCAAATGTTATCTAATGGAGATGACATTAACTTTCTCGTGGCACAGCGGTCTTATGAAATAGCCAGTGACAACTTAAAAAAAAACGCTGGGCACTGGTTATTAGGTTCATACTCCTTGCTCCGTGATTAGGTCTTCAGTGCCCTTATCGACGAATGCCTCAAACTCATTGGTTGCGGAGCAATGTAGAGATATAGAGGCTCGACACGCTCTTCGCTTGTTAGCTTGTCTTCGGCATATTTAAGTTTTAGGAAAAGTATCTCCTTTCGCGCTGCATAGTTAAGCGCCGTGGTCAATCTCGACTTGTCTTCCGCTGCAGATCCTCCCGGCCCCGCGAGCGTGGTGCACGCGAGCGAGTACGCCGTGAAGGGCAAGTCGACGACGCTAAGCTGCGCCGTGGAGGACCCAGGCCTGCCTTCGGCCACCCACTACCGCTGGGAGTTCGAGGGCGCCCTTATTGCCACGGCCACGGGGCCCACCCTCGAGACCGAGCCCGGGAGCCTCACGTCCCGCGGCAAGTACTCATGCGCCGCGGTCAACGACGTGGGCGCCGGACCAAGCGGGGACTACGAGCTGCCCGTCCTCGGTGAGCCCTCGGCGCCTTTGGCTTCGCATCGTTGCACTGAACGGTTGCCGCGCATATAGTGTGGGAAAGTGTGGCTTTATTTGTGCAAATACTCGTTCGTATTATAGTTGTCGCAGAACATACATTAGAACATACGTTAATGTGGACCCCGTTAATTAGGCTACCCCGCTGTACGGACAACACTTCTGGGAGCAAACTAGGAAACACACTCTCAGAAAAAAAAAAAAAAGGTGCATTATTACACCCTTTGTCCCATAAAATACAGCAAAGTATAAATTTGGGCTAGTTGGTTTATGATCAGTATATACAGCGCCAAAAAACGACAGGACGAAGACGAGAGTAAACAGGACGAGGAGCGCCTCGTCCTGTTTACTCTCGTCTTTGTCCTGTCGTTTTTTGGCGCTGTATATACTGCCCATAAAACACCCAAAACTGAAGTTGCACGTACATCGCACTGACGCCGATCTGGCGGCACTAACTTTCACGAGGGGCTTGATAGCCGTGTGGTACAACTTATTAAAATAGCTAATGTACGTCTTACTGACTGCAAAAAAAAATAATAATCTGTTTCTTGGCCCTACGGCAAACGCTCAGTGTTTTCTTTCTGCGGTTTTTGATACGTGTTTTAGCTATTTAATAAGTTATCTCGCACCGTTATCAAGCCCCTGGTTAAATGTGGCCCCGTCTCTTCGACCATCGTGCGCTGTACGTCGAATTGAAGTTTTGGGGTGCATTATATGGGACAAAAGGGTGTAAGGTGATACCTTTGTTTTTAGAGGTTACTGGCGTTTGTGCCACCTCGCTAGAGACAACTTGAGTGTGGGTGATTTTTTTTTTTTTTTTTTTTTGTTTTTGTGGAGCGGAGGTGTCCAGGTTAACCAGACACGACTGTTACAACATAATGTAAGAACTGTTACGCTCACCAAAACCCAGAGAGAAATAACGTCACTACGCATATTACACGTACATTGTTCTTCTGACTTTACATAAAGGGTATCATTGAGCGCACCTTGAGCAAGCACAGGTGCTCAAATAAACAAGGCTTCACCTGATTTGCAGTGGCTTTAGGTTCAAGTGTATTTCAGTTAAGCGATGCAATTTCTGGGCGAATCCTCGGTGCACTTTCATGTTTCAATTTATTTTGACTGTAACCCACAGTTTTACAGTCTAAATGCACAGTATAGGCCGTTTAAGACGGATTTAGAAAAAAGGTTATTGTGATGCAATCGTACTCGGGTCGACAAGATACTTCCTACATCAGTATGGTAACATCAGAATCACTTTAGTTTAGGATCGTCTTTTATTTATCACTACTAGTAAATGAATATTTAAGATGTCTGTAAGATTACTGGATATATTTTTTTAAGGCTGTTTACGGTTTCACCGTTCAGACCAAGCAATAAATGAGTGTTATCTTGCCCCACGTCTCAGGACTTAGCACATAGCTTGGAACTACCTAGGCTCTTACATTGATGTTGATGCAATATTTCTGTCATGCAGCTTCGGGCTATATCTGCCTAATTTACAAATATGTGTTGAGAAAATTCTTCAGCTTATTTTTGCCGCCTTTCTAAATCTACCCATGTACAAGTTCAGTTTATATTCCAGCTATTTTAGCAATAGATCGGAAGAGTACAGATTTGCATCCGCGTCATCAACCCTAGAAACGATGAAATACAGGTATTACATTAGGTGTTTTCTAGTTGTTTTGCTGATATATATTTGTATATATTTGTTTTATTATATAGTGCGTACTTGTTCACACTCAAATAATATGTGTTTTGTAAACCCCATCCTACGTATTCCCTGACTGCCATATAATAGACAATAAAACCAGACGTTGCTTTGTATATTTGAAAAAAAAAAAAAAAAAAAAAAACACCCTGAGACAAGCGGAAAAGAAGGGACAAACACAACAAAGTCTCTTGTCTCGTTTTTGTTTCCTTGTCTCGGGTTTTTTGTAAGTATGAAGGCTCACCAGCTAGCCTGCGCCACAAATCTTACTATGGCGTTCTAGTTGTTGCGCTGAACCGAAAAAAAAAAACTCCTGGTTATCACAGTACTGCAAATCCCCCCATTGAAAAAAAAAAAAAAAAAAAAAACCAGTTCAACTATAATGCTGTTCCGAACGGAAACGGAGCTTGTGTCGTTCGCACCTTCCTTTCGTCCTTGTTTATTTTTTTGCGCGCTGTTTATTTCTGTTACCATGAACCAACTCGCCTACATCACGGCACTAATGCTGTTCCGAAATATTTATGTAACCAATTCCCCATTTTAATACATGGACATTAACATTGTACTTTTTCATAAGGCATTGCATTTTCTATGAAATCAGCCGCAAGATGCTATATTAATAGTTGGTATAGGAGTTTTAGAGTATAATAGACGGCTGTGTAAACTAGACAGGATAGCAAAGGAGTGGCGGCCTTCCGTGCAGCTCCGCCTTCGTTCATCGACCGCCTGCCTGCGGTGCACGGAGCCCTGCAGAACTCGACGGACGTGAGCCTGTGGTGCCGCGTGGAATGCGAGCCCGCCTGCGTGATCGAGTGGCTCCGCGCGGGCGACAACATCGACTACAACCCGCAGTTCGGCATCCAGACGACACCACACCCGGAGGAGCCGGCCAGGAACCACTTCGCGTCCGTCGTGAGCACGCTCAAGTTCAACATGTCCCTGTGGCCCGGAGGCGTGCTCGACCGCAACATGGACAACACCACCTTCACCTGCCGTTCCAGCGGGAACCTGGTCGGGCGCGGCATCTCGTCCACCACGCACTTCGAGGTCGAGTGTAAGTCCTCCGCTCTACCTGTACACTCTCTTAAGATTGTCCGTGAGTTATATTTTTTGCGAACTGGTATACTGCGGCGACAGTGGAGGCGACACACGGGCTGCTACACACAGACTGCTCACGATCACATTGTACGTAAAACATGACGTCACGGCTCGAAATTACGTCATGATGTCACGTGATGTGGCATGAAGTTATGGGGTCGCGTGACGTCAGGGGAGATTGCAAATATCGCCTCCGAACTTAGAGGCTATAAAGGTTCTAGCTAAATTTAATTTAAAAACATGTTTTATGACATTAGGTGACATTTTGACCTGAAGTAACTTAAAGTGTTATGAAACTGCGACGTCTCTTGGCACTGTAACGTCATTCCAGAAATTGAATTGATATTGAATTGAAACTTAAAATATAACTTTCACGTTCAGAAATAGGTTAAACACGATCACCTCTATCTGCTAATGTCAATCGCACATTTGCGTTTTGAACGGACGGCTACAGCCGTTTTGCATAGGCGCCACATTACAGCTGCCATTGGTGACCTTTTCTTATCTTACAGAAATGCCGATCAACTGAAGCGGGCGTCGACATGCCTCCGCATAGTCTAATGCGAGGGAGAACCACAGAGTATAATCTAGAATGGCAATTACCTGTCCTGCTGTTTTTGTGATAAACTTAATAAAACGGAGAAAAAGGAAACACAAACTGAAGGTCGGTTATGGCGGAATCCATGCACAGCTGCTGATGCAAAGCGTCTATATTTTTGTTCCAAAGCACCAATTCCATCGAGCGCTCGAAGGTCAGCCATCGGCGAGCGCGATGCACAACGGGAGGCGTGACATCACTTGGTCCAGAACGGGCAAAGCTGCTTGGTGGCTGACGTGGTTATGAGCTCCGCCACTTGGGGCCGTCAAGGCGTTACACCCTGGCCGTTTTAGTTTCCCCCCTCTACCCCGCAGGATTTGTTTAGACTGTGAGGGAGGGGAAACCCGGTTCGAAGGGGCTCGGGCGCAGGCTGCTTGCCAATGTACTTCCGCGCAGCGGCGCCGTTTTTAAGGACAGAAGGGCGTAATGACATTCGGTTTATTCCTTTGAAGTAATTGTTTAGTGTCTTCTCGAACAAAAAATTGTATATCGGTGGTGCGGCCAGAACGCCGTTGTCATTCATACAAAAGAATAGGCCCATGAATTCGGTTGCAGTATCCATTTAACGAAACACGCACTGGGATCCGCTGCGATATGTCACCAATAACGAGTACCTCTGTAAAAGACTTTGAATTCGCTTTCCTACAAAACACGGAGAGAGCCGATCACGGCGAATTATTCAAGGACCCCAACGAACGACGAAGATCATATCATTACACCCGAAGCATTCGATGTGGGCAGGATCAGCGAGCAAGTGAGACGTCAAGCACATTGTTTCCGCGTACATCGTATTTTTCAGACCCAATAGTATTCCGCCCTTTGTTGTTTGCTAGGATCCTCCCATCGTTGGCCGTGTTTGGCTGTCTCCGTTTTCGGCAGGAAAGTGAGCTCGCAGACTTTTCTTGACTCCTCCGCGCAGTTCATTTCTAAGTCACGAACAAACGGACCCAGGCCCAGGTTCACGTTCAGATAAAAGGCTTAGCGCTTTTATCACCCGACTATTGTTCGAGGGAGTGCTTTAGAATAATAAAAAAAAAATGTTATTCCAGTGCTTTCAAACAATGTAGTTAGCGTTAACAAAAAAAAAAACAATGGCGCTTTACTTCCAAATGAAGGGAATGCGCGTTAAATACATACGTTTCTTTGAAACAAAAGGAAAGCGTTACCTGTACCGCCAATAGTGAAATATGGTCAAGTTGTTATATCGCTTCTGTCGTGTCTATTACTTTCTGTCCCCATCTTGTGGCGCTTTTGTCAAAAATGTCGGTACTGCTAACGATTAAAAGGAACGCACTTTACTGTTGCATCAGTTTTTATTTACGAATTGAAACGTTTTTCTCTTGTTTGGCCTTGTGGTCAAACAACAGATAATATGCCCATAAAAAAACTTGACGTAATTGCGTTATTTTGCTTGCGAGAAATTGTAAGATGTGTCTTGTGAGAAAAACGAGTCGCAAGGGCAATTCTAGAATCCTTAGCTATTGAGGAGAGGAAGGACCAGTATGTAAGCACTGCCTCCATTGTGCTACATACAAAAGCAAAGAAGTATTTGCAAGAAACGCCCCATGTGTAAAATAGCCTGAATGAAGGGGGGATCGGTGGACGAATGATCTAGCGCACACCAGCTCGGAGCACGTGGAGCGAAAGCTCGCGCTGCAGGACCCAGGATCCTGAGTTCAATGCCACCCCTGCCCTCTTCGATCTGGATGAGCATCGCACCGGTGTGCGCTCGTGTATCACTACTGCGTGATGCACGTTAAAGACCCCAGGCTAGCGGTTGTACTGCACTGGCTAAAGTTCTCATCTACAGCTAGCAGACTCGTCGCCCGTTTAGGCAAACCAAGTTCTAGGCTGTGTAAACATACACACAACTTAATTGTTTTAGCCTGAATGAGCCCACAGAAGATGCTACCTCTGGGGATGCAAGGTTTTTCAAGCTGAAGTGATAAAGACGAGGGAGATTTATTTCATCCTAACAATAATTAAAGTCGACGAAAGACAACAAGTTAGCCATTATATGAAAGTCGACGAAGAAAAAGATGGTATTCAGTAAATGGCTGTTTGCCCAGAGGAGTCCATGTGTATGTTCCTTTGGTCTCTCTCTGTCTCGTATATTTCTACCTTCGTTCGGCTGGCATTTCTCACAATCATGAATAACGAACTTGCTGAGCTTCATGCTATCACTGCTTTATCGTTTTTACGGTTCTACCTGGGAAAGCAAAGCACATCTTTTTTATGTATGTGAGTGAGTGTAAGAATTCATGACTTTATTCCTCCATGGAACGAGTAACGTAAATACGATACCCATTGCTCAAAATAAGTAGCGCAAGTACGTTAACCGTTAAAGTTTTGGAAATGCGCGAAGTAGGTTATTGCGTTACGAAAGGTAACGCCATTAATTGTGACGCGTCTTGGCCAACACCGCTTTCAAGCCTTGTTCGGATTTTGAAGTTTGTTTAAACGAAACGTTTAAACGTTTTTAGGCCGGAATGCATGGTGCAAGCTGATACTCATATACTAATACTAATACTCACTAATAATAATAATTTCGAACTAATAACATCTGCGACTAAGCGTAGTACTCTGCGGAGTGTTCCATAGAAAGATATGCCTTTCACATGTCCTTAGCGTTAGTTTGTACACTCGTTTTCCTTTGTCGTCTAGTCGGATCCTGTTTGTACTTCCTCTTACTGTTAACGGAAATTTCAAGCCATTTTAGGATTTTTATTTAAGTTTTTACTCCGAATACGTACCTATAGTTTGTAATGGCGTCCAAGCCGGCAATTCTTGAAGGTCTAGCTTTTTTAATCAGGTATATTTGTCAAGAAATGCCCGTGTGACAAGCCACACAAAAATATGAAGCTTACACGAACATGACACAAATCATTAGTGTTATTCTTGCGAAAATGCTTTGTTGACATCATTGACTGACATGATTTTCGAACTCGCAAAGCTCAGGCTTCCAAGCGCACCAACAAGCGCACAGAAATATTTTTATTTTCTTGGTACCTGAACAGTCAGGAATCAGGATTTGTTTTATTTCGCATGAGCTGGGTTCCACATAGCCGTATCACATGCCTAGTTTTTTTTTTAAATCTTTAGTTTATTTTATCATACCCCTTTGTTTAATCATAATTATATATATATTTTTTTTTCATTTATAGTGATCAAATATGTTTTCATTAATTTTTTCTGCCCATGTTTACGTGCGTTGATATTTTACAATAATTTATTTGTTTTGCTTACGGATTCAGCGTGTCGAACGCTGTTTTTATTATAATTACGTGATGCCTGTACGCTGTATTTTTAAGGTTTTTATGTTTGGGCGCATGTACGTGTAATTATGGGGAGGATATAAAAACGCGTTTTTTTTATTTTCGAGTATTAAATTATCGAGCTTCATTCAAATAGCATATTGTACATTCCAAAATAAAGAGAAAAAAACTGACGCAAGTTTTACGTGCGCAACTAATTGTGTTCTTACGCGTTTCTTGAGCAGATCCCCCGGAAGACATTGAGGTGTCCATCGGGCACCTGAAGGTCTTCGAGGGCAACGTGCCGGATCAGATCTCGTGCAGCGCCAGCTCCAAGCCGGCCAGCAAGTACATGTGGATGTACAACGACCAGGTGATCTCGGACAGCCCGATGCTCGTCATGAACTACAGCCTGGCTCGAGAAAGGAGCGGCAACTACACCTGCGTGGCCAGCAACAGGCACGGCTCGGCCTCCGTCAACGCCTACATCGACGTCATCTGTGAGCCTTCTTTCCTTTTCATTGCTTCCTGCTCTAGACGTTTTCAGGGTGCGAGCGTGAACGAACATTTGAAAGCATTAGACTGGTGCATTAAAAAAGTAGGAAACAAATTCGATGGATATAAGAAAGTAGATTGCTCTTCTTTTTTGAGGAATAAAACATAGATATTTATATATCTACATCTCGAACTTGGGTTACCCTAACCATAGCATCGTATATACTGACGAAGCCTGGCGTATCGCCACGAGAAGCGGTCGCCGAAGTGGAAAAGGCGGAGCGGCAGACAACGGATGCGAGGAGAGCCACGTGACTGGCGCCCCGCTGCGGCGAGACGCCGAAACACACTTTTTTCGAGCGAACAAGTGTGTTTCGGTTCCTCGCCGCTGGAAAAGCTATGTGCTGACGTCCAGGTTCCTCGAGAAATGGCTCTTTGATGCCTTGTGGTACCAGGTCCTCGCGCTTCGAATCTACGACCGGACACACTCTATGGCTCCGTCGTCGAACAGCCAGAATTTGCGAGTATAGAGGAGGCTCTGCTCTCACCGCTGGCGTTTATCTAGAAAATGCCTACTTATTAGGATGAGGAGAAAATATACCCTAAAGCCCTTCCTTTGTAAATTTACGTTTCATTTATCGTGCTTTCAGACCCCCCGTCGTGCGTGCTGTACACGAGCAAGAACGAAGAGGGCCAGTTGACCATCATCTGCGAGGTGAACGCCAACCCGGCCCAGGTCAACATCACCTGGATGCTGGGCAACGAAACGCTCGAAGAGCACATCTACACGGAGGGACTGCGCAGTATCTACACGGTGCCGGACTCGGCGGTGCCGGACTACTACGGCCTCTACCTGTGCCAGCCGAACAACACGCTGGGCGTCTCCGAGTGCGAGTACCGGGTCAACGGGCCCGGAGGTAACGGCTCCCCGCCGGGGTTCTCTGCATTTCGCTGAACGATACACGGGACTCGCGCGGCTCCCTTTGCGGGAGAAAACCCTCGAATGTGATGCCATATAGACGAACGAGCGAAATATCTGAGGAGCCAAGCCGTCAGACTGAAGAAAAAACACCGGAATTAAATTTACGCACGAAGTGAGACAGAAACAGCCCGTATAGAGAGGTTGTCCTCTTAAGGTCAGGGTCAACTACATCTTCCCTGCAAGTTGACCGTGGCTTCTGCATAATTCTCAGATGAAGAAAGTGCTGTAATTAGTATCTATGTTATGCCTAGGGTTCCGTCTTTTCTGATGAATCCGAAAAAAGTTGGAACAACACTCGCAGGAAAATATACTGTAGATTCGAATTTATTTGGAAAACTCGGAATTTTCGCAAGAAAGACAAGAAAAAAAAAAGACGTTGTTTTACAAATGAACTTTGAAAAAGCACTGGGTCACCGGGTCTGAGTGGATAACAATATAGTATTCTTTGAAATCTAGAACTACTGAAAAAATGTGTTTGCCTTTTAGCACGTCGAGGTTACTTCAGGACTTCAGGACTACGGGTCAAGGTACCCGGAAATTGTCTATTTTTTTTTTTTTTTGCATTTTTGAAAACCTAAGGACGATTACAATGCAATTGCATGCAAAGGTGCAAGCGAGCTGGGCAAGAATGGCGAAAATAATTCCTGGAGAAGGGGAAAAAGAGGCACAAAGGACAAGCAGAAATCTCCAAACACAGCTAGGTGACTGGTGCGCGACCGGAAAATTAATTAAGTATTGGGAATCGGACAAAACTAAACTCCGATCAAACCCAAACTTTCAGCGAAAAATTAACTCCGAAAACACAGAATCCTAGTTATGTCATATGCATCAGCATATATATGCCTTATATATAGCATGAGGAGCATATAACATCTAGCCTTTTTTTTTTTGTAGGGTCTCGTTCAATTTCTCGCGCCCGCAGACGCCCTCTCGTTCCCGCTAGCCCCCTTAAAGGCTTATATATGTATATATATATATATATATATATATATAACGGGGAAATATACAGATGCTAATGTGGCGATGCAGGCGAGTTGGTTATGCATGTTGAAAATAGTGTAAGTGCACTATAAAGATGAATACGAAGTCGGAGAGGCAAACAGGACGAGCGCTGACTATCAACTGAAGTTTTTACTGGAAAAAAATAGAAACAGCAAAATAAAATCAGCAAAAAGCCACAAATACTACAAATGTGTCTAGTCGTCAATGACTCGGCCACCAGATGTATCAATAAAGTCCACTTCCTTTTTGTGGAGGAAAAGTGCGGGCTGACTGATACACTTATCAGGACAATCCTTCTTTATCATGTAATCCCCCAGTACCTCCCTCGCCACCTTTTCTTTACATCTCCCAACGATTGTAGTGCCTTGAAAGTTGGGAATGCAACGGCAATCTCTGCAATGTATGTGTAAATGGGCTCCTGTTGTTGAACACAGTGATAAAGCATGCTTGCATGCTTTATCACTGCGTTCAACAACAGGAAACAGGGTAGTTGAAAGGAGCACTATTTTTTTTTAATGTTGATCATGTGAAATGTAAAAAAAAGTAGCAAACAAAACGCTTGACACCTGGTGTCGTTAGCCTTTTGTTTCCGTCTCGAAATATATTTTTTTTTTGTTTGATCAATTGGCCTGGATTTTATGGATTTCTTTTGTTTTCAAAGCCACAAGGAGTTTGAAGTTCTTGGCCTGAAAACTCGCTGTGCAGGAACTATAGCTTCTATTCTGTACTTGCCTGTAGTGAATAAAAATAGATAAAATAATGCAGGTACAGTGATTGTTTTTTTTTTGTCTTTTTCAGGCGTCTCCAACCAGGTCTACTTAGATGACGAGCAAGTAATGATGATCACAGGGATAGCGGGACTCATCGTGTTAATCTTCATCATCATTATTGTGATTCTCGTGCTCATTATGAAGAGGCGACGGAAAAGAGGTGAGTGAATTCATTGTTGGCCGATCTGTTCTCCAGTTCGATTGCTGCCAGTCTCTTTGACAATGCAGAACCGCGTATGCATGTATATTCTGTGTGCACGTTCGTGTGTCTGTCTCACGCTTCGCTTTGCTTTGATGTTTTAGCTTTGATATGAGCGATTGCTTGGAAGCATTTGCATTAGCAGCTTAGATTTCTCGCTTTAAATATATTTCGCAAAAGGGGGCAAGGCATGTGACCTTTTTTTCTGCAATCAAGTTAGGACAGTAGAGGCATCAAAGAATATATAGTTTGCATTAACAATTATGTTTCACGATTTTTTTTTAAACATGGTAGCTTTTGAAATTGCAAAAAAAAAAAAAAAACGTGTCTTCTCAGTTATGTACGAACTTTACTCGGAAATAAGGATATTAGGACATTAAAAAAAAAAAAAAACACTCAATGAAATTGTCACCCAAACATAGCTACCATAAAAAAAAAAAAGAAACACGAACTTCTGCAATGCCGGGAAAACCATAGTTTCATATTGTACAGAGAGAAGAATGATTTGCAAACAGAGAAGTTGCGCAAAACGAAAATATTCTATCTTTTATGACGATCCCTGAACGTGAAGTGGAATATATATGAACTCAGGGAATGAATCTCGAGGATGAATATTCGCCCATGAGCCAGAACATAATGGCAGTAAGGAGGTCTCAGATTCAAAGGTGGCTCCCTCTCAGTTCGCTCACGGTAAGTGGTGTAGAAGTCAGAGTCCGTCTGTGTGCTTGTTGCAGCTGGACATAAAGAAGCTTTCGAGGACCGCCAAACGTAAGTACTTCTCAAACAAATGCTTCGTGCTCTTAAATCAAGTGCACCTTACTCACGACATAGATCCCATTTAGTACAAAGAAAGCCTTAACTTACTTAACGCCTCGAATTAGCGGAGTGCATGTCCATCTGCATGATCAACGGCAACTACCCCAGCCTCATCAAAATAATCCTATTGCCTCTAGAAGGAAATTGAACGAGGTATCCTTTGCGAAATATGGGATTACGTTTTGCCGCAATCAGGAATAGGTGATATTTGTAGAATATTTTATTTTTAGTCTGATGTTTTATAAATTTCTAAGTTAGAATTTTACTTCGGGAATGGCAGTCAATTCGCACGTCAGCACATGATCCCAGCTATTTGAACGAGCTTCTATTCATATTCCAGGCAAGCTAAATGAGAGTGCAAAGAAAATTTATATTAAAAAAAAACAAAAATTAACATATTTAATGACAGCGAACTTGGCAGATATCTAAGCTAGGGTGACCAATTACACTTTTTTTCGAAGGTAATGAACTAAACGAAAGAAAAGAAAATACTAGTTTATATGCTCCTGACAAAGGATAGCTACGCTTGGAAAATGTATACTTGAAACGTTAGTCGAGCATCTTCCTCACCCTGAACCAATGCTCTTGTATATCACTTGAGATCTTAGTGAATACCGTGTCCCTGGGCACCTGCACTGCATGCTCCGCTTTTCCCCGCCAACCTGTGTTCCTCATTCATCCTCCCTCATCCCGTAGCCCTGAAGGTCGCCTGAGCACGACCGAAGACCTGAGCGTCCTCAAAGCGGGCTTCCACTCTCCGTATCTGCAGAACGGTAGCACCGCCGATATCACTGGAAACTCAGGTAGCCACTCACGGGGTGCATACTCATACTGCCCGAGCGGGGCGATCGCAGATGGTTTCACGTATTTTTAAAGATGTTTCCGAAGCATTCAATTTGGAACCGTTTCGAATGTTACAGCTATTTGCTCTAAACTGTAAGTTTTGGGTGAAGAGAAGTATACCTAAAAGACGCCGATTTTATGACCACATCTACAATGCTCGTCCTCTTAAAAGGGCCTTGAATGAAACTAAATATGTTTATGAGCAAATAGTATAACAAACAAAGGCAAACCTTCAATAAAGAACCTACTATGAAGCTAGCTCAATTAAGGAAAAACAAACTCCTATTTGTCTTTATAACCCTGATACGTTTAAAGGACGCCTGATAATGCACGCTGAATGATCTAACCAAAAGCTTTTTTAATTTCGCCTGGCGACATTCAATAGCTATGCTAAATGCATGGTGCATGAGCCCCTGTATAGACCCTGGTGTATCTCATTCCTTGTGATGCGACTAACCTCCGAGAGGTGCAGATCTGTAAATAATACCATTTTAAAAATCTGTGGAATAAATTTCTTCGTAAAAGTAACACGCAATAAATTAGCATTTGACATCGGCGATTTTAAATAATGTGGCATTCAACCTGACGCTTTTATTTTTTTTGGAATTTTCTTCCTAGTTTTAGCATGTCGGAAAATAATTTATCCTCTAGGTTATTAAACATAGATTTAAAAATAGATCAGTATGCTTATTGTATATCCGAAAATGGCTCCATCGTTCGACATTTATCGCTACCACAGCCAATTTCGAACAAAAGCAGGACTGTAGGGGTCAGTTCTCCACGGAGCCCCGCCTCCCCTCCCCAGAACCAATGTCACTCTGGCACATTTTCGGTTTCTCCCGTCGCCTGCCCCTTCACCTGCCTTTTCTTCCAACTGTCTTAACACGCACGCCCAGCATGCGTCTGATTATGGCACACTACTCACTCTGCACAGTGATCACTTTCAAGCGAGTTGACGAAGCCAGACGGAAACGGAGAACTGTCTCAGGTGAGGTGACTCCCGCCACCATGGCAAAAAGAAACACCTATGTCGCTGGTCACACAACATACAGTAGTCCATACTGTTTCACTGAACTACCAGCCCGTGTGCGCCGGCCAAAATCGGTGTTGCGAAAAAAAAAAAAAAAATTCAATGAAATGACTTGTTTGCTCCGCAATGTAAAATAAACATGAGTGCATATCTTAGCAGCTATGAGAAACTACTTAAACGGGATTCTCCTCTTTCGCGTTTACTTTTTCTATTATTTCATCGGCAACAGACGACGCCTCATAAGGTTTTTGCACGGCGAATTGGGCAATTTATTTGTCGACAAACCGAATAAAAGCAGCAACAATGAACGTAACTGGGGTTAGAAACGCGATATTTTGCTTACTTGAACCTTCTTAAAAATATGTTATTCGTTACCAGCTCAACGGTTGCCTTAATCATGGACAGTTCTTGAAATTTTCATGAGCAATAAAAGATTGAAAAACGTATATTCCATTCGAAATAACACGTTTTTTGTCACTTTGAGTGTTATTATTAATATCATTTTGTATTTTTTTATCGTTCCAAAATCTGCAAACTACAGCAACACACTAAGCATTTAAGAGTAGCGCCTTTCCCCTTGCCAATGGAAAGACTTCATAACGATGTTCTGAGAGCTTAGCGCACCAGGATTCATGCTCCGTGTAACATTGTGGACGACTGTACGAGGCGCATCCCGGTAACAGCACGATAAAGGCAAATCTTCACATAGGCGAATGCATGATGCACGTTGACTCCAGTGTAGTCCTGTTGTCCGGTGGTGTTCGTAAGTGTCGGAAAAGAATAACCTGTCTTTGTTAAATGTATTTTGTCAAAGTAAGCCTTGATTTGTTTGTGCGTGAAATCTATTTTTGATGAAGACGATGAATCTTTTATTAATGTTTCAATGTGAATGTATGTGGTTGGCACACTCTTTCAATATTACTGCCTTGATCAAAGGCGTCTGATGAATTTATCGAAGGGCCCAATGGCTACAATTTACCTTGTCTCTGAAATTCGATGAAGTGCAAGAACGTCTATATTTTTTGTAATGATGCAGCTTAGGACATTAGTGTATTCTATACAGGAGTGACGCAGTTTATAAAATAGTTAGCAAGATAGGTGTAAAACGACGCTATTGGGAAGGCGGAAGCTTTAAAGTTACTCCATTTTGACAGCAATTTTTTCATGAGTACAATCAATAGTGCGAAACAAATCGGGATAAAATAAGCAAGATAAAATATAAAAATAGCGGAAGAAATCCGTCATAATTATAACGTGTTAAAATACAAAAACCTCAATTGGCACCCACGCATGCCTTACTCGTTAAAATTGTCACGTAGCGCGTAATTCAAGCAAAGCACAACAGTAAAAGATCAGTAGAAATAATTTGAGATTATTGCCAATTCATTAGAAATAGCTCTGTATTTCGGTGATACGTGCTATGATTAGTTTAAAAAAGCTTTACAAAAATTTAAAAAAAATCAGGTGAAGCTTGTGTACATTCATATCATCACAACACTCTGTACACAGCTTATTAGTAGCATTTTGTGAAGTTTTAAAAGTCAGTTCAATAATTTGAGGAACAGAAAAAATAACTATTTTTTTCACAACTTAATGCCGCAACATCTTTATCACACGGTAAGTGAACTTACACTGTGATAGCTTATAAAACGCAGTGCCTCATAATGTTAACACTCCTCTCTCGTTGATTCCTTCCTAGGCGTTTTTATTGGTCAATTAAAAAATTTTGATAACCTCGGAGCAAAAAAAAAGAAAAAAAAGAACTTCGCAGTACACATTACGTTTAGCGGTTTAAACTATATGACTATAAACACTATAAAATCAAGACTCCTTAATCTGTATTAAAATAAACAAACAAATATGAAGTCTGCTTGTGGCTGTGGAAAAAGAAAAAAACAAAACAAAAATAAACGACTTCGATTTGCGGGCGGGAAATTACATTTGTAACTTCTTCCTGGGTAGAGTAGCAGCCGTATTCACCAGATGAGACTAGCGCCTGCTTAACCGCTGGCTATCTACGTCATCAATTAAAGTGATCACGTGGCAGGTGGTAATAATAGCTAAGTAAATTGCCGGTATGCACCGATCATGTTTAGGTCTTACTCGCCCCGAGCGACTTGGAAGGCGGCTGAACAATCTTGGTCGGGTGTACGGCTAGATTAGCAGGTGCATAGCGGGTGATCTAGCGGCTCGGCAATGTGACGTACTCATATCACCGCCATAGAGTTAATATGATGTGCGATAGGAGTTTAACTGGCGCTATTGTCTATGCGACTACCGGAAGGCAGATTGAAGCAGACAGCAACCAGTGGACGTTTGCGGTGCTCCTTTGTGTTTTCACGAGAAAACGCGTGGGCATTTTGTATCTTCGCCGGAAAATAACATGAATCACTTATTGTTATTTTGGTCGTACCGAATAGTATGTACCTTTTTATCATAATGAAAGTGTAGTAGCTTTAGTTACTTCATTTTTCTTAAAGAATGAACGATGCTAATCTTCGCTATATTTAAAGCCCAAACCTCTGTTCCATAGCAAGTGTGTAAAAACGAGCGTCGATTCTAACTGTTATTTGTGACTAGATAGTCACGGCTTGCTTCGCGCTTTTGAATATTGTATGCTCTAGTCACTCTATACAGCTCCTAAGTCGCCGATTCTTCGCCTAGCTCGCGACTACATAGATGTGCTACTAACTAAAAAACAGCGCTATACTAAGGGAGAATTTTTTTTGGCAATGCATTCAAACTTGCGGGCACACGTACCCTCTACCATTTTGAGTGCTGATTAAAGCTGAGCATGTGCTCTCCCCCCTCTCTTTCAAAATGCCAAGAAAAGTCTCCGAGCAGAGTTGGTCGCGGCTTGTGAATATAGCTGTAGATGTTTTACTATTTAGACAGGATTATTGTACAGCAGTGTTTAAACGCATTTTGATCTTGTAACCCTGCCCAGCCAGTGCGGCAACTGCATGGCGCCACACTGGTTGGGCAGGGTTATTATATCTAAATAGGAGGCACATTTAAATAAGCAGCATCTAAATAGGCAGATTACCCCTATAGGCACGTAAGGCATAAGGAATGCAGATCGCGTCTCATTATTTTCACGCATGGTGCTCCGTGTTTCGCTCTTTGGAATTGTTATCTGCTGAACCATCAATAGGATAGGCTGCCAAGAGGTCATAGGATACTCCGAATTCACCGCTCCAGCTTCTCTTTAAACTCTCAGTGACTGTAGTCAAAAAGAGGGTGCTTGGATCTGACCTAAAACTGAAGTGTTTATTGATACATTTTTCTACCTACTATGATTACGCCACAAACGTCCCCTGAGCCAGATTGTCACGACTCTGGTGCTGGTTCTTAGAAACGCCGGAACGCGAAAGGTCAAAGGGTCTCTTCAGCTGTGGCATGCATGCCAGCCTGCCTCTTGATTCATTCTTCAGCAATCTCCCGTGTCGGCTAAACGCCTTTACTCTGGGGACGCGCAGGTGCGGTGGCACCCGTTGCTCATACCAAGTTCCTTCAAGGTCGCTATCACCTGACTCAATCCTTCAGAGGGTCCACCCATTAACTAACGTCTCGTCCACACAAGAATGCAGCTTGTGGAAACGCTATTCCACCATTTGGAACGCTTCCCAATACGCTCAGTTACCCCAAGCAAATTTCTGGAAGAAAGTTTTGAATACTTTATTAGGGGAATGCATCTCACACCGCGAAAATCGACTTGCCTTGAGGACGATAGGTTGTGTTTAGTGGGAAGGGCTGGACGCGCGCAACGTTGGAGTCTTACCCTTTGAGTTGGAAGGAGTGACTGCCGTAGACTATCGTCATGACCGACAATTGAGACAGAGCAGACAGCTGTCTCTGCTAGCTTGGCGATTCCTTTATCTCTGTGCGCCGGCGGCAGCCCTGTCCCTCTACGCCTCTTGAATGCACGACAGGGTGGACAGCGCGATGTGCCTGCGTTCTCTTGGAATCCATGTCCCACCGCCGGAGGGGAGAATTTCATGATTTACGTTCGCTGCCCAAAGCAAATGAGTGGAGCAGGATGTCTTCTTCTTAGTAAATTATTTGAAGGTGTTATCAAAATCAGTTTTCAACCCTTCCTCGCACCCGCAGATGTGAGCAGTCCCGTCAAGGCCAAGACGAAAGGGGCCGCGGTGGAGCCCGTGTACCAGAACGTCGACGGCAAGACGGAAAACGGGCCACCGCCTCTCGGCAGCAACGACGCCGAGAACAGGGCGACCTACGAAAACATGCCTTTTCATCCGCAGAGGAACCCCAAGGGGGTAAGCTTCCACGCGTTGCTTCACGCACATTACACGCGTTTCGCCATCGCCATGGTGCTTTACGTAGATTCACGCGATACCACCTCTAGAGCGTAAATGGACTGACCAAACTTTCAGCTGGAACAGTACTAACGAGCTTGTGCCGATGGATGCAGCATGCTAGAACATATCGCCTAAGAAATCGCATACAAATATAAGTTACGCGGTTTTGCATGCGTCTTACCCAGTATTGACCTAACAATTGCAGTATTTTGATTAACAACGTCCGTAAAGATCATTCTACCTCGAGGAACGCTATGCTTCTTAGCCTTCCGGAATTTGCGTTGTGAACAGTTGTCGCTCTCTGACGGTGGCGTGTAAAAGATGATTCCTTCTCCCACGTTTGCACCGGTGGCGCGAAACGTAATTAAAATTCGTCATTCATCCAAAGCAAAAATGCTTAGGAGGATGAAAGACTCGCCGGACGGATGTTGTTCAAACTGTTGCAGGTTTCGTTTGCTTGACACCAACGATAGTGCAGTAATTGGTGCTTCAGACAAGTCTGTGCAGGGGGATCTTTATGTTAAAGGTGAAACTGACTGCTCCGACAAAAAGCTTTTTGAGCAGCCTATGGAAGAATTTTTCAATTCCTTTGTGAGGGTCGGCGCCTTATTTAAACTTCGCTGTTTCAATGGAACCTAGGCGTTTTGAAAACTGGGGCTTACAGTGGCTGCCTGTGAAGTACTCTCTAAATACGACGGTTTTATTTGTTGTAGAGAGCTCAACCGGAATTATTATTGCGGATTTTTTGTTCATACATTTTTATGCATGTGTAAATGACTATTGGTTGGGAAATAGATGCGTCACGTATGGCAATGCACGCATGTATTTGTTTTGTCTTGTAACGATATTTTATAGAAGTTCAAAGTCTGATCACACCTTCGAATAAAACCGCACGATACGGGGCAAATTAGCAAGACCAAATTCAGCTCTTCCACGTTTCAGAAACTTGTTATACTCAAGGTAATATTAAGAGACGCTTCGAGCATAAGTTTTGTAAGTTTCTGCCGATACGTCT
Organism: Ixodes scapularis; assembly: GCF_016920785.2. NCBI lineage: Eukaryota > Metazoa > Arthropoda > Arachnida > Ixodida > Ixodidae > Ixodes > Ixodes scapularis. The sequence goes on from NW_024609835.1 coordinate 226,461,015, forward strand.
ACATTTATCTTTTTATACAAAGTTTCTCTCTACCCATCTTGTTATGTAGCTGTCGAGCGATATGCTGTCAATTGCATATCTACCGATTTGGCTAGGTACGGGTCTTTAAGGCATTTTGTAAATGAAAATGTACGAGGTGGAGGACTTGTGCGGAAGTTTTGAAGACGGCGGTTGTAGTTAGCTCGGCAGTATTCTCAGCGCTCCCGTAGCTTTTCACCATTATGAGCGGCCGTCTTCTCGAAAACCCAACTTAACCTTGAGTACGACGGGTTTATCACGACAACCCCCAGTGTCCTTCCACTACCTCCACCGTGACCACGGACTCCACGGCCACGACATCGGTGTCCGACACGGCGTCGGTGCCGACGTCGTCGTCCTCGAAAGGCCGGGCGTCTCCGGTGCCATCACAGCGGGAAGAGCGGAGGCTTCCGCAATACGTGAACGTGCTTCCGCGCTCTTTCGCCGAGGACCCCGTCCTCGCCAGCATCAACGGTGTGGGTTTGCCGCCGCCAAGGCCCAGAAGTACCAAGCCGCCCAGCCACGTCCTGCTCCCGTTGACCAGAGGGGCGCCCACGGGGTCTCTGGGCCGCTCGCGGTCCGCCACGCCGGCCTCCGGGCGGCTGGACCTGCGAAACGGGGTGCGGTCGGTGACACCTTCGTCGATGAGGTCGGACTTCAGGAACGGTGTTCGCAATGGTGCCCTGCTCGCTGGAGGCGGGGCCGCCTCAGGAGTGACGAAGCCGCCCACAGCGGGTGAAGGGCACAGGGTGCCCGACAATGGCATCGCCGTCGTGGCAGTTCCCAAGGCGTCGACGCCGAAGGTCAGTTGGCAACCCCGTGGCGTGCCTCCGTCTGCGGCGCCGACAGTCTTCTCAGTGCTTCCCTCGGACCTTGTATTTCCTTCCTTCTCCGCTGGACCCTTCTCTTTTCCTGTCGTTCGGCTTCTCTTTATGAAATACCCAATGGCTATGTTTGAAAGGAGGTCGGCATGAAGAATATGGCTTCCGGTTTGACGCTGAATTTCGATTTTCTCTTGACAAGTCTTTCCTTATGTTTCCGTACAGGCTTCCACAGCTCTATTCCTGAGTCGCGTCTCTCATCCGGTTGACGCTTCAAGCATTTTTTATTTCGTTCATCATAAGATGATTAGACGGAAATCAGTAAATCGGCTAAACTATTAGTTTATGAGGCGAATTATCACTGATCGAGCCCGGAGACATCGTGAAAAACATGGTACCGGATTGTTTTGGGATATTTTATATCTGGCGTTAACTTTATGAATCTCAATAAGGGAAAAATATCAAGTGTTACGAAATATTCGTGGCATCTGTCTTTGCGTGTGAGATCATTCAGTGTAGAGTGTAAGGTTATCTGACGGGCCAAACATTTTTCTACTTTAAGATTGAACGAGAATAATTACTTACCGCCCATTTGTATTTGAAATAATCTTAATCCAAGCACTTTCCTAAGGAAAGGATTAGCCTGCAAAAGATGTCCGGAGGAAAGAAACAACGAGAACGGCCTTCGACAGCTTCTTTCTTCTTTTCACTTATTTCCGACATCTATCTACGATCCTCAACTTTGTCTTCCATCTCTTCTCTAACTCTCGACTTATATTTTTCCACAAAGAACAGCTGCGAGGGTTGTAGCTGAAAACAATGCCTGTGAACGTCTATAAAAAAAGAAAAGAAAAACGAACAATAATCAAGCCATGAGAATCGCAAGGTTTCTCATTTAACCGTCGTGTTGTTTGTCGACTTAAAAGAGTGAAGTTTTGTGTATTTTTCTTTTTGTGGGGCTTCTACTTCTTTCCTTAGATTTCTTTCACAAACAAGCGAATTGGAGAATGCCATTTAACGAAGTTTTTTTTTCATAAACACCTCTTTAATGACCTTCTATTTATTGCTTTTGGTACATTATATCAAGAGATGCTGCTTCGTTGAACACGTTTTTCTTGACAATGAGGTATAATTATTATTACATGGAATCGTAAGTGATCTTTTATTGAGAGAAAACGTAAAAAAAATGAAAGGTTTGATCGAAAAGGAACATCAAAGAATGCCTAGATCTTTTTTTTTTTTTTAAATTTTACTTATTGATGAAAGTATGCAATATATAAGTCTATGTCCAATATTAGAAAGTTTAATATGCTAAAGACCGGATTTGAAGGCCTTTAGAAATAGAATTCTACAGATCTTACTTTATAAACAATTTATTGCTTTTAAATCACCCATCTAGGCCACTGATTGATAGCATTGCTGATATGCAACGTTTAAAATATCGCGGCTATACTATTTACTAGATATATTTTCGATGAAGGAGCATGTCGCCATGTTCGGTCGCGCTTTTATTAGGAAACGAAATCACGCATTCTGTTATTTTTTTATTTCCTCGGGTGCCTTGTTTGTTGTTGGGTATGTTGAGCTTACACGAAAAAAATATAATCTTAGAATACACTTCAGGGTTGCTATATATACATCAATATATTTGTCTAACGTTTGTTACATACTCAGTTCGAATTAATTTGTGTGCTACATGGCTGCAAAGGCTCCAGTACAATGTGAAAGTGACAGGTCGTATCTATTTTATAATTTTTCAAAAACGAATTCAAAAGGTTCTACATCGACAGTGTATAATTGAGGTGAAACATCACGGACGTTGGCAACACGGGACAGCCCTACAATTGAAGAAATTCTTACATTACCAGTGAGACTTATATCATAATGAAGAAACAGCAGTCAGCGATTAGATCATAACGTAGAAATATCGTCATAGGGTCACTGAAGGTTGGTAACAATGTGTCGTTCGTACATGATTTGTGGCAACCTCGATTGCAGCGAAATAAACGCAAAACTTAATCACACCCAAAAATTATTTAAATGTATAAAATGCTCTGAAAAAATAACGTAAGCGAATTTGGTTCTCTGCAAAAATCCTACACTGGACAAGACAGGAGACAAAAGGTGGTTAAGCATACTAACGATTATGTATATCTGGGGCTCATTTGTGGCTTATTTGTCTTAGATTTTAACCATGCTGCATTTCAAATTTGTTGTCTGGACTAACAAATGTCTGTATGCGTGTGCGTATGTGCATGACGTAGTCGTCGGTGTGTGCTAACAGCATGCTCGTGCGTCTGCCCCCTTCCCCTCCCCCTCCTGGCAGATGCACCTGCTGCGCACTAACCACCGCGAAGGGGTCGTGTACGCTGACCTGGCGCTGCTCAACAACGCGCACAAACCGGTCATGACGTCACGGAGGGAAGGCCCCCCGACGGAGTACGCTACGCTCAAATTCCACCAAACATTAGACAATGCCGCAGCTGGTGAGTATCATTAGCCTCAAGGTCTCAGTGTGTTCTTTCTTTAAGGAGAATGATGGAATTTAAGAAGGGGTGACTTTTCATGCACACTAGGGTTCTGAAGATGTGCCGAGTAGAGGCTGTTCGTGACTTTCCGGTGCCTTTTTTGCGGTGGAAATAATGTCGGTACAAGTTACTGATTTTCGCTTAAATTGATAACTATGGTTGCTATTTTTGAGGTTTGAACGGATGTTTACCCATCACAACTTAAAAACACGAAACGTATTATAATACTCCAGTTCCTATTTCAACTTTCTCTATAGAAAAAAAATATTAGTGTCCTACATTTTAAGGGCACATTCATCCTTTAATGTTTGCTGTAGTTTCCATAAACAATAGCTGACGTTAGCGTATTGCTACTTGTGAGTGTCAAAACATTGACTGCGCTTTAATCTGTCGAAGTTTAAACATTAATCTAGCTAGCTATTACATTGAATTTTAATATCAATAGCTCATATTTGCTTTCTTTTTAATTAGCAAACTGTTAAAAGTTTACACACTTGTTCTTTCCGATAAAGCACTTTGAACGGTCGTAAAAAATAGTTTTCTATAACAGGATTGAGTTGAGCTAGTTAGCACACGTCATTAGAGGGATAATGATTACGAACATGTATTAAAGTCACAATTGATAGTGAGTGGTGCATATGTTCGTTCCCTCTTTTTTGTTTATATGATGACCTCCTTGTAACAATTTATTTATAGTTTTGCGATTAATAACAGAAAAAGTATTTTAATACGCACTTTTTCGGAGGTCTTTTGAAATTATTAAATCCAAACTTCACTGTTCTTTAAATAGGAAAGCCTGGAGAAAATTGTGTACTTGAGTCACTTTGTACACCAGATTATTTAAATCGGGGGCTTGAGTTTTCAAATTTGACGAGTATGTAACATAACTCAAAGTAACTTAAAACACTTTCCGCATTTCTCCCATGTCACTGTCGTCACTGTACGTATAAAATTATACGAATTGACAACCGTGGCCATGGGTGGTACTTAATGTTTGCTGGAACATGTCCCGAGAATACAGTACTACGTTTCACAGCTGCGCTGGATTTCCAACACGTGTTTATAGATATATATGGGTGTTTTCACCTCAAATCGGGCAGGCTAAAAGAATGCAATTATTAATTTTCATGAAGGTATTCCCCTTATGACGGTATTTCCCTCATGGAGGTATTTCTCAAATGAAGGAGAGCGCAAACCGCATGTTCTTTAGATTTTTTGTTCTCGAGTTACGAGCCGTAGAAGCCGCAGTGGCAGAAACTAGTTTTTGCCTGCCGTCGCAGGTTGCGTGCTTGACACCCTCTGCTGGTGCTATTGTTTTCTGCACACCCTTTCAACTTTCCCTCCTCATTCAATAGGTATTATAAAGATACCTTGATGTATTTAAATATTTAAATAATACAGAAGAATTGAAAAATAAAAATTTACAAAACTGGGTTTTTTGAGAAAATCGACCTCAAACTTTCAACATTTGTTATTTCTGACAACGTTTACGTGAAGGTAGCGGAGCGGCTAGTCGACAGATCATAATGATATTATTACATCTATAATGGGCTTGCTTTGGGTTTTCTGTAGAGCCAAAGAAAAAAAATTTACCTTAAGTACAGACAAAGTAATGACCTGTGAAATTTGACCAAAAAGCGACCGGAGTGACGAGTTTTACATGTATTTAAAAAACAATCAAATTCCTAAAAATATTTGAATTCGTCAAGGTATCTTTATAATACCTATTAAATGAGGGGGAAAAGTTAAAAGGGTGTACAAAAAAAAAAAAAACACTAGCGCCAGCAAAGGGTGTCAAACACGAGACCTGCGACGGCAGGCAAAAACACTAGTTTCTGCCACTACGGCTTTTACGGCTCGTAACTCGAGAACAAAAAATCTTGGGAACATGCAGTTTGCGCCCTCCTTCAATTGAGAAAGCCCCCAGAACCTATAGTTTTTTCTGTGAAAATTAAAAATGAGACACTTTTAGCCTGCCCGACTTGAGATAAAAACACCCATATATATATATATATATATATAAAAAAAGGCTTGAATTAGAGTTACCTGAAAGACCAGGCTAGCATATGACGTTCTCATTAGTGGTCCCCCCGTCCTATCCCAGGCAGACGACACGCTGAGGCTTCAGTAGATTACATGGTAAAACAGAGGTCGTCTTTGGTCTGGCGTCTTCGTGGGTCACCATTGCAAATGTTGTGTGCCGCAGACAATGTGTCAGAAACGTTCTGGAAACGACATGAGGTGTGGGTTATCTATATAGACACGTCTAAGGTATACGATTCACGTATTCGGTAAGTGTGGTGACAGGATATGCATTCCTAGCCGACTATTTTGCAGGTTTTTTGTTTTTTTTTAGTTTGAAGTTAAGCTAGTCGTTGTATATTCGTAACAGAAGAAAACAGCACAAAAAGACACATTGACAAGTAGACAAATTAATGAAAAAAAGAGTTTTCCTTTTACATTAATTGTCATTCCTAACCAGGTGGATGTCCACCGAAATGTTTACTTTTAATACTTCCAAGCAGACAAAGGACACAAACACAGCCTTTTTTTCTTTTTGCGTGGACCTTGCTATATTTGGCGCTTGTCTATGAAAAAGGCTTATAAGTTATAACGTTGGTCAATGGACATGAGTCCAATGATATCATATCCCTTCGCCAAAGAAGACGAGTGGTTGTGCTGCGGTAATAAAATAGGTACGGCGTAAGAAGAGAGCTGAGGGTTACTCCTCTAATCGGCGTTGCCTGAACGGCCTGTTGCATTCGTATGTTATACAAAAAGCCTTTTGAGCTTCTCAGCAGTGCCTCGTTCCGCCTCCCTGTTCCTCCCTGGCAGCCCTACAGGCCCGATATCAATGACGAACTCCTGTACGCTGACATGTACGAGGACGTGAAAGCGGGGCGCGTGCCCGACCCGCGCCTGGTCAAGCCTCCGCTCCCGCCTAAAGGGGGCGCCGCAGCTCAGCCCGACCTGCCGCCCAAGGCACGCAAGCGCGGCGGGAAGTCCAAGCAGTCCGGCAACGAGTGATCGCCGCGCTCCCTCCGGTCTCCGTGCCGGGGCCGCACAGCAGAGGACCCCGCTGCAGGGACAGGCTGCACCTGACGTCTTTATCTGCGAGCACACAGCGCGCAGAGCACTCCACCGCGTGGGCACACTGGCGGCGACAGGAGCCGCCACGACGGCGTGGCCATCTTCTTTTGCGAGCCCTTTCGGTGCGTCTCCGGACCCCGCTTACCGACGGAGCGGTCGACGTGTTGCAGTCGGTGTCTCGTCTCTGGAGCACTTTGCTTGTACCAAAGATAGGGTTGCTTCGCTATTCGCTTTTTAGGGGCAGTTATCTACGGCAGCCAAGCTCCAACTTTTTTTAATAATGTCCCAGCCCATCTAGATTGAACGAACGTTATAAAAAAAAAAAAAAAAGAAACACGGTCATGACAGATTGGCTGGGCGTAGAGTTTCGCTGAGAGGCATACTTCGTTCATGAGAAGGGCTACACGTTGAATGAAAAATAATTTGTTTCAGAAATTATTTTTCCTTAAAAACTAAAACAAATTATAATCCACAGAAGCACAGCGAGAACAGGTCTATTTAAAAACAATTCTTACTTACACAAAAGCTTTCTCTCTATCTGGTAGTGGAGATGAATTTCGGCGTAGGCCTCTGACGCATCGCGGTTCTGATGCCACGAAAGGAACCTGAGAGAGAAGGAGATAATAAATGAATAAATAACTAATAAATAAATGAAAAAAAAATGTATCAATGAATGATTGAATGAACGAGTGAATGGATAAATTAATACTAGTCGCTTTTGTCTAGTTATTATAGACAACTCACAATCTGGGCGATTGTTTGTGGAGTGGAGTCATCCATATCAAAGAAAACAGTTTTGCAATGGCCAACCAAAAGAAAAAAAAAGAAATGAAAATGACTAAAACGGACGCTAACGGGACGAAACAACATCGGCACGTTGTGCTCTTCCAATCTGTCAGCCTTTACAGCTCGACCAAATATTAGGCTACAGACGCAGAAGTATTCCCCACGTTCGGCAGTGTTTGCTATCGAGCTACGTGTTAAGGCAAGTGTGCCTTCACTCAGCCGTCGTCGGCAAATGAAACCACATCATTCTGCAAACGAGCACCTCGAAGTTTGTCACCATCTCGCGGTCCCCACTCAACTCACCGGAAAACCACTAGGGTCACAGCCCACCTCTACGAAGCGTGACAAACACAGCGACACACTACAACAAAAAAAGTTGCGCTAAAGTCGGCTAGCCAGCGAACATGCACCACTCTTGCACGCCACTTAGTAGTGCAACCAGCAAAGTGCTCCACGAAACACCGGCACAGCCTCGACGCTGTGTGCCGCTCCCAACGCCAACCCACCTCCGCTTCTGCGATTGCTATTGCCAAACCTGTTTGGGTTCGGGCAGGGTTGTCCTCCTGTGCACAGCGATGAGTTGACGCCATTTTCGACAGTGAGGTGCTCCTGTGTTCCTCCCGGTTTCGTGCCCCCCCCCCCCCTCCCTCCCTTCCTCCCCACACGGGACGCATCCGTTCACCCGCAGTCAGTCAGCTCGGCCGTCCGCCATCGGACGATCCCCAACTGCCTCCCTCGGGACTTGGGTCGGCTCCGACAAAGTGCACGCAAGATGTTTTCGCAAACAGAGACACGGGAAAAAAAAAAACTACGCGACGAACAAGCGACAGCAGGATTCATGCGAAGGAAGAAGTGCGTTGAGATGATATAAATGACTTGCTGATTGAATGACTTGTTTCATGGTGAAAGAAGGAAAAAAAAGGACGTGTGGTGATGATGATGATGGTTAGTGCGCGTCTTACGGATGTGTGAGCGTTCCTCGCTTTCCCAGTGTATTTTTCTGTCTAGATGTGTGTGTGTGTGGCTGGATGCTCTAAAGAGGGTTTGAGAGGGATTGGCTGTGTATTTATGATGTTGCTGTTTCTTATATTTACTTCTGTGTTAATATTGGTACAATTCAGTCGGTCGTCCTATGGCCGTTTTTCGCATTATTTTTTTTTTAATAAACTCGTGTCCCGTGCTGCCGTTGTTTGTTGTAAAAAATGATTTCGGGCATAATCACAATATTGGGCGAAAGAAAGGCGTGAGCTTCGAAGCATGTGTTTACAACGGGAAGAAAATGATGTTTATATTCATGCCCACTATCGAGGTGATGAAAATTTTCCCAGCGATTTGTCATAGATTTCTTTCAGTACCGTGCGTTTCTGTTACTTTTGGCGCAAACAAACGCGGGAGTCTGATTTCGCCGTCATATGATGCGTGTTCCGAGCACGAATATTTAAGTGATACGAAGGTTCGTGACAAGTGCGATAATCAATTTTTCACAATTGAACTCTGTTTATGTCGCTTAACAGTGAACATTATTGTGATTGTTATAAGCGTTACTCTTTTAATTACTTTGAGTGATGTGCAAGATGACAATACTTTTATGTTTTTCTGTTGTTCTGTTTTCTAGCTGACCTAAGTGCAATGAAATTAAGTTGCGTGCTAGCTGAATGCGGCGATTTGTTTGCGCACATATTTTGTACGTTTGTTTTTCTGATACAGTTTCCGATCTAAGCTGTAACTCCTCGGTAAAGTGCTAAGATTTAGGATGACCAAGTTTATAACATAAAGCATCATTCACGCGGACAGACTAGAGATTAGGAATTGAGACATTTTACAACTTTTCTTGAAGGATTGTTCAGCGATTTGAATTGCAGAAGTACTTTTGTTCTTTCAACAAATGAATCTCGCGTGAGAGTATGGTTACACCAAAGACCTTTCTTCGTAATGCACCTTACAGTTATTTTTGTATGAGTCATGCAACAGTTTCTGTAGAATTTTATGTCACCTTGCTCCTTCCTCAAACATATTTTTTGTCGTAAATTCCGCGTTTTTAATGTCGTAAACCGGGTATTAAGAAATTTGTGAAAGTCCGGTGTATTAATTTTTTTTTCTGGCTGACCGTTGTTCGGGTTGTGAATGTTCAGCGGTGCTCCGTACCGTATGTAGTAGCGCGACACACGTTGTTTTGTTACTTATGTAAATACTGTGAGACTCACTTGGGAGTGTGTTTGACGTGATGTTTGCTACGAAAAAGCTGGAAGCAAAGTGTTCCGGCTTCCCCCCTCTCGTGATTTCTAATTTTTGCAGAGCTACAACTTGGAGAGCGCTGTTCCTGCCAGTGACAAAAGATTTTGTTTTGTTTCCATACTGGAAAGAAATGCATTGAAGCATTGTTTTGAAAGTGCTGTGTTCTGCTGCAGGCAACAGCGCGAAGACCAGTCAGCTTTTATGGTTATGTTTCAGAAAGAGAAGCATGAATTGCGATGATGCGCCTTAAGCTGCGATGACGGGGGACTGAAGAAATATCGTCCTAAGTCAAAAACTAGTCAGACGTGTGTACACCCCCCAAAAAGGGCAGCGAGTTTAATTTTGTTTTGTTTTATTAAGTAATATATGGTTGGCCCACCTCGTCCTGTTTGAAGCACTTTTTTGTGCATGGTTCTTGTTTCATTATTTGGGACGAACTGCGTACGTCCCGGCACACACACATACACGACAAAAAAAACTTTAAAAAAGGGTGCCTCACTGTAAATGAACAGTAATATTTTCTATCAACTTCCTATGTACAATGGACACCGCATAAAGTACGAAAATAGTTAATAAAAAGAGTGAAATGCACCAAAGCCCTCTTTCTGTGAATCTGTGTTCTTGCTGTTTTGCGTATCATGCTGTCTTCTTGCCGACAAGATATAAATGCGTTCTTGGCTTTTGTTCCGACTTAGTTGTGTTTTGGGTTTTCAGAAACAGAGCTCTTTTTTTTTTTTTGGCAATCGGAGGTTCCTGTTTAATAAGAAGAAGCTTTATGATTTCAATCTGCACCAAAACAGACATTAAGTTTTGTTAGCCAACTTGGTAGTTTCACCGAGTTTTCCCTCTATTTCACCACTTCCATAAAAAAGAAAGAAAAACGTTTGCGTACCCTTTTGTACTGTTGTGATCTTGCCTGTAAAGCAGTCATCAACGCCAGTATTTCAATATGTAGAATGGAGACAGCGCATATAAGCAAAACCACTCGACATGACGTCTTTACCTCGACAGACGTGAGTATACAGCCTACCAAGTGGAGAACTAGGTCACAAAGTACTTGATTCTTTGATACTCATGTTCCCTCAAGTAACATCAATTCACAGACATGGCTAACAGGATTCAACGAATCGTCAGCAGCGATTGGTGTCTATACTTATTTTCATCTCAAGAACCGTAGTAGAAAAAGGTCCTGCTCCCCGGGAAGCCTTACCAATTACTTCCTTTATGAACAGCACTAAGATATAGGTAGGTGCATTCTAGATTAAAATATGTTACATTTTTAACAGGTATACATCTTAAACACCAAAAACATCACTTCTTCCTCCAACAGCCAAGTGTTGTAAGAATTACTTCGCGTGGCCTATGAACAATGCGCAAAATTTCCTTGTTTTTACGAAGTGAAAACGCGTATAGTACAGCTGGGCCAAAAGTTTTAGTATAATTTTTATTGTTCTTTTTGAACGTTGTGGCGACTCGCCGCTGGCTCAAAATGTTCCTTTATTCCTGAGTTTCTGCCAGATAGACTCCTTGCCATGGCTTCGTATGTACATACGTGAGGCCTGGGCCTTCTGCGAGGTCAGTGTGCACCAAGTGCCGCTGCAGGTTTACTTAATTTTATCCTTGTAGGAAAGATGAGCGGTTAGCCAGAGTTGATCTCATTACAGCGAGTGTCCTACTAGTCTTATGGGGTTTTAAGAGAAAGGCAACTTTTACTATTCCGTGACAGCGCGGAATGTGTTGGCTGCATTGTGCTTCCAAAAGATATAGACTTTTTGCTTTTGTTTTGTTGGTGGTTCAGGACTATAATCAACGAAAAAATTGACGAAAGATGAAGGAATCTAAATATATAATTATTTTCGTTCTTCTAATTTTTTTATATAGTATACTATCTAGAAGGTAGTGGATAAAAAAAAAATGACAGCGAAATGAAAAGTGGCAGTTCGGGGACTTAGAGGAAGGAAGAGGAATATTTGTGAATGGCGCACGACGCACGACGGATAGACACCGGAAGATTGGCTTGGTGAAGCACGATTTCGAAGGGGCAAACAAATCTGTGGGGTTGACGCCGGGCATTTTGAGGTTGTTATTTCCACAAGGATCGTAATGGAGCGTGTTCATGATCCCCATAATATCATAAAATGCACTTTGCAAATATGTATGCCTACAACGACGACGACGACGACAACGACGATGGCAGGATGACCGCAGCGCTACGTTCAAGCCCTGCTAGCGGAATTGTTCCTCGGAAATGACTTGACCAAATAATTTAATATTTATTAATTTAAATGCTGCCAATTAATTGGGTTGTGTTAAAACGTTGAATCGATGCGCAGTCCTAATTAAAAAATAAACCATCAAAGGCGACAAAAGAAGAAAAAAAAGAAGTAGGGAACAGAAGAAGAGACAATCCTATAAATTCTATTGTTCGAGCAGGATTGCATTAAACTTCAAAAATAATCTGGCTTTTGAAATCCAGGGAAGATATCAAACCCGCCATATTTGTAGTAGGTGAGCTTCAATGAATACCAGAAACGCGTAAAAAGTTAAAAAAAAAAAGATGAAAGTAAAGGAGACCACTCTGGTTAACGCGACCAATATGAGTAGAGCTTGTTGGGTTCGCTGCTTTGTACTGACACTGACGAACGAGGCAAATATTTAATCGCGCTTTTACTCTCGTGTCCCCGGCAGCCGAATGCCGGGTGCCGTGCGTCGAACGCCGAGATTGACTTGCGCCCACAGATTGCTCGCGATTGCTCGCGCTCGTCGTTTTCTTAGCTTTTTTTTTATTTTTTTCAAGTGCCGCAAGTTAAAGGGACTGCAAGGACGGCAGCAATTATATATGTGGTGGAAGATTCTGTTGAATCAACCATATTTCCAGCAGACGAGAATATAGGATGATCTGCAGTGAATGAAATAAAGGTAAAATATAACAGGATAAATCATATAATGTTGAATGGGAATGCTGTCATACTATAACTGACTAATTCGAAGATTATGAATGCTCTAGAGGAAGCAAAAGTGTATTCTACTGCAGAGTGGAAGCCATTGTTAGCAGAAAATAAACAATGCCTACCGAGGAAGGACATGATTTGGGATCAGATCGTAGTGCAAATGGAAGCCAGAATTGGGTGTAAATTATTGATCGACCGGTTCTGAGGACAGAAAGGCATGGGGCTTAGTTTTGACGTATCGCCGAGCCAGCTACTCTGTACTACGATTAATGAACAAAGAAAAAGGAAATCTAGAAAAACGACAGAACACAATAGCATAATTGTGATGATAATGAAATGGATGTTGACAATAATGCTAGAAGTCCCTCTCTCACACACACTTTCATACGCACTGGCGCAGCAACGCACTCACCGACATCTGTGACACAGATACATACTTGGAGGGAAAGAAAGGTTCTTCTAGACACTGCAGTGACGTTTAAGGAAGTGGGGTAAATAGAGTGATGAGTTAGAGATTAGAGAAAGCGGATAGAATCAGGCCGGAAGAAATTAAAGTGTCCTGAAGAATATCCTTCAACCCAAAGCTGAAGATACGACTTCGAGAAAACGTGGTTCTATTCGTACATGGCATTAGGTATTTGCCAAGCTTCTAGTAATGTTATTGTAAAACAGTCAAGACTATAAAATATATTCAGCGAGGAACAAAAAGTCGAACGACCGCGTGGTTAGCTCTATCAGGTCCATAAATAACGCAGGAGTTCTTCAGCGATAGAGTAGAACTCTCCGCCCTTCGAAAGAAGTGGGGTTGGAATGTCGTGAGAAAGAAGCAAGACCTTGGAGGGACAGTGAGCAGCAGAGTTCGAATGTTAAACTTCCTGTCAGTGTTGATCCGACCTTGGATGAGTAGTAAGACCACGGACACGATTGTCTTGAGGCTCTCACGGAAGGACGAGTCCAATGCAGCGTACGATAAATAATGCAGGTCAGACTCGTACCTCATCCTGGTTCAACAAAGGAAACAACAGTTGCCTCGCTACATAATTGTCTTTGTAACGTGCCATATGGGAAAAGTATACGGTTTCACGATTCTTCTATTTACTCTCAGTGATGTATTTGTTTCTTCTTGAGGTTTTAATTGATACAGGTGGAGGCGGGTATTTTTCTTATCACGAGCGTTTGTTTAACAATACGTCGGTGGGTACCTATCTTAACGACCTTCCCAGCAAACAGAAAGAAATAGGTATCTGACATTTCGAGCCGTGTGCAAACTGGTGGCTATATTTGTATCTGTTTTTAATGAACACCCTCTGTCCCATCGGCATGATAGTAGAGGCATATGATAACCTAAAAAATGTAAATTATAATTCAAGGTATTACACAGATTCTCCACCCAATATACAACTCAATGAGAACGCAAGATTACCCATCAAACAAAAATAAGTGCGTTCAGTTATAAAAGAGAGGGGTGTTTTACCAACAAAGAAGTTAACATAGTCTGGATTGGTTAGTGATCCAAGCTATTTAGATACTTCAGTAATGGATCGGGGAAGAAAAGACTACTTGATAATTTAAGTTGACCTTGATACATTAGAAATGAACGAACATGACAAGATCGGGTGTTAGGCGTCCTGAGAGACTTACAGCGTTTGCGATATTGACGTAGTGAACAGAACAGCGCACAAAAATACAAGGACTGGGAGAAGGAACATGTACAACACACAAGCGCTGCATGTTCCTTCTCTCTGTCCTTGTCTTTTTGTGCGCTGTTCTGTTCACTATGTCGTCATACCAACTCGCCCAACTCACAACATTTTTGCGATATTGAGGCTCATTTTGCTTTGAAGTATATGAAATGAAGGCGTTGTTTTCATGCCCTTATTTGGTGCAATTAAAAGAGGATGTATGACTTTAATTCGAACATTAAAAAATAAAAAAAAAATAATATAAAAAAGGTGTTGAGTGATAAGCTTGTGCCGTCTTCACCACGAGTTTATCAAGCTCGGTGGACATTAGGTGAGGGGATAAACGCTACTCTAAGTTGAATAATTAACAACAAAAAAAAGTGTAAAAACTTTTAATTAATGTTTTCAATGGTCATGCTGGAATTGCAATGTTAAAGAAATGATGCTGGTTTTATAGTTGTTAATAAATCCCTTTCGATCTTTTTCTCCCGAGTTAAAACTGGCGCGCAAAACGAGTGCTTCAATTCCTGCTTACAATTATTCTTGAAAGAATAGCGTAGTCTTTTAGGTCACGTCGTCACTTATGTCATCGGGAAGGACACGCTGCCGAGATAGTGAGTATACTTGTTTGAAACAACGGCGTCACTTTTCCAAGAGTCCTTGTAGGCAGGGCTTGATATTCTGTTTGCTCGCAACTTTAAGATCAGGCGAAAAAACGCGAAGTTTGATAAATCAATATCCCCCCCCCCCCCAAAAAAAAAAATGCTGTTACGCGAAGCTTTTAAATTAGTTTGGCTTCTAATGGTAACATGCCCTAAAATCAATAATCAAGAAGTTAATTGAAATAATTTAGTTCATTAGTCAAAGTGCTGTGTCGATATTTTCTCATCTTATGTTCTCCGACCCTGATAGATACAAGGTGAAGACAAAATTCGTCTGTCAGCACAAACGTAAAAAAAAAAAAAATGTTTGAATTAAAATTAGACATTTTCTACTTACCTACCTGAATTCAGCGACAATGGCCTGCTGTGTGCGGACCCTAATATTTACGCCTCAGATTGTTGCGCTGCACAAATAGCTACTGGTGATCACAGCAAAGCCAACAATAGTGCAATAACAATCAGACAAGTGACTTAATCCAGAATTATCTTCACAGATTTCGCACACGTTTTGTCAAGGACAACAGGAAGATATTCAAAATTAAAGTGACTGTCACTCTTTGAGATCCATGTTCAACCCATAAGGGAATATTCAGACTCTAAAGTATTAAGGTTTAGAAGCATGGCCGAAAGCCTTAGAAATGAGAGAACGGTTCCGCGCCGCATAGAGCGATCCAAGGTATTAATGAAAGGACGCAGACATTTACCCACGGATACCTACATGACTGGATTCACTGATGCCAAGGGTACACTGTTTGTTGGCACGTCCATTCATGTTATTCTGTAATTCCTAAATGATTTGTTACGCCAAAAAACAAGCCAGTTATATAGATACTCAAAGCTGGAGATGGTGGTGGTACTTCTAGCGAGGAATGAGCCAATGTTCTCAATGTTATCTTAATTAGTTTACTTTTTTGACTTACCACTAAGTCATTCTCCCCCTACATGACTAACGACTACCTCATAATGAACCACTTTGCCAGTAATTCTGAGAGTACTGTTAAAACTGAAACTATCTTCAACCTCTGCTATAAATTGTATAATTTCTAGGTTTCTGAAAAACACTACAATGACCGCATTTATACTTCTCGTGAAAAAATTCGCCTATTCTTTGGAAAAGGATAATTTACAGGACGACCGCAGAGTAGCCAAGATGATCAAGTTCCCAAATCAGGTGAAAAACATAAGCAACGTAAGTTTTGTTCAATCTTACTGACACTTATTCTGTGTCAAGTTCTTGAATATGTCATTTACTTTATGTTTCGAAATTTTCTGGAAAAAAACGTATCTACTGTCATAAGCACGGTTTCTTAAAAATTGTTTTCATATAAAAGAGCAGCTACTAGTACCATTATTTCATTACATCGTTGCTACGCACTCCCGAAATACTTTTAAACCACGCTTTGGCTGTGATCTCAGTAGAATCCTAGCAATGGAGAAATTTGTGTACTATATATGCTTAACGCGATTTTTAAACATGAAGTCAATTTCTGGTGAATATACACATATGCAGGTGAAGAGATCTTATTGGGTGAAACGTTAAAACAGTGAATGTTTTTAAAACACATTGTTAGCAGTGATACATTCACAACCCGTAGTTCTTGATTACTAGCATTCCAAGAAGATTTCCTGTTAATACTTCAAATTAGTTTTGATAAATTTCAATGTTTCTCTTAAAGGGAAGCTGAAACGCTTCTTTCGAAAAATGAGAGAGAGGTTGATTGTAGCGTAGTTTTATCCCGAAATCTGAACATCAGGTTTGTTTTCTTCAAAGATGTAGCCAAACGCGAGAAAACGCGAAAAAACCTCTAACCAGTCACTGCGTTAGAGAAGGATCGTTGGGCCGCCCGGCACGTGTCATTTGAGGGCCGCGCGTGAAATCGCAAGCTTGCTAGGTACGCTCCCCCGCACTGGCACCAGTCGTGACGTATTTTTCTGCCCTTTTGAAAAGAAGCAAGAGTGCGCGTTGCATAGCCTTAGATAGGCGCTGAAGATGCGCGCGCGAGAGCGGATATTCAAAAAACTCCATTTCTGACGTCACGCTGCGTCAAGGAGGGCCTTCAGCTGTACTTTTGAAAATGTTTTTGTAAAGCTTCTATGCACCCAATAATAATATTAAAAAAAAATATTCGAGGTACTGGAGGTCAAATAAAGTCGCTTTAAGTGCGCTTCCTCAAGTACAAAACCGCTTTAGCTTCCCTTTAATCTTTCTTATTTGCCTCTATATTGAAATTAATCATGATGTAGAATACGCGAGACTGTGGTAAAAGAGGAAAACTTTGGTGAAAGATAAATGACAGAGGAAGAAGAACGTCTCAAACTCAGCTAAGTTCGAGACACTTTTCTTTCTGTAATTTTGCTTCCACCAAGTTCACATTTTTTACCACAGTGTTGGGTATTCTGCATCATGAACAACATCCACCAGCTCACCTGGCACTCTCTGCTTTTACATTGAAATTGTTTACATTAGAGAACCGCGACAAAGCGGACAAAGATGTGATTTACACACGGTACAGTAAAGAGCGACGTATTTGCATGCCATCGTGTTTGGTAAGGGAAAATTAGGAACAGAAAAACTTTATTTATCAACGGCTACAATGAGAACACTGACACAAGACTGAGAACAGTTTCGAGAAGCTGTCCTAACACGGAACAAACCTTATGAATTTGAATCACGCTTTGAGCGAACGAATATGGTGCTGAAATTAAAATATTGCCTCAACGGTGATAAAGAGTAATATTTCTCGCTATAACTCTTAACATCAACAACACAAACCTCTATTTAGGTCTTGCCGCGCTAGTTTATAAGGTTGCTTTATTCAATTTATAAAGCCTAAAAAGAGATGGTCAAATTAACGCCACTCAATACGGCAAATCTAGATGGAAGTACAAACAGAAAATTTCTTCGCGAATCGCAACAGAACCTACTAATCAGCTATACTCGCACTGAGGAAAATGTATGGCAACGCGGTAGAGTCACATGCTTCCTAACTACCAACAAACCTACCTCAAAAAAGGAGAGTACTTACACTGACAACTGCGAACTCCAAAGTTGGGTATTCCGATATTTACATCGCGGCGCCGGCATCAGACGGCACAATCGCACTTCGCGAAGCTTCTTGGAACAAATCAACCACACTCGGCAGCGCTAGAGACGACAGGAAGGCAACGGTAATAATTTCAAAGATTAGCAGTGTTTGCACGCGAGCGTCAAGCGGGGCACAGAGGCGCGACACCACTTTTCCAGGTTGCCCAGGCGGTCGATCTTTCGCTCGCAAAACGAGGGCAAGAGTTCTTCTTAGGGTAGTTTCCAAGCCACTGCAGCATCATGGGCATTGAAGTAATTGACTGGCAGACCGCGCAGGCACCATTCTCGGGAGCGAAGCTCCTCGTACGAAGAACCATCACTGGCCAGCACCGAGCTCTGCGGCCGGCGAGAGGCGGCGAGTTCTCCCTCTTTCTCTCGTGCGCCTAGAGACCGTCCCGCAGCTGCACGGACGGGCGGACGGCAGCAACTATGAACAAAACAAGGCGCTCAGAAGTTCACTCATAGCTTTGAGAGTATTTGATCTGCCCGAACCTCGGCCTCTGCGCCACAACGAGGGCAGCGTGGGAGCGCGGATTGCAGAAATGTCAGAGCGGCCTCAGGAGGGGTAGGGCGAACCTAGCGACATGAGGCACGCTGCGGCACAAAGGCAAACGGAAGGCGCCACGATCGACGGCAGCCCTCCTGCACATCTCCTTCCCTCAATCTCACTTGCATGCGTTCCCTCCCTCCCCATTTCTTTTTTTCCCCTCGATCTGCGTAACATTTTTGCAATTATTTTGATTTCTCCGTGTCTATCCTCTCGAATTAGCTCGTTGAGCACCGAAGAGACGTCTATATTATGCGCTGAATTATGTAACCAAATACGTTTAGACGGTCGACTTTGTTTCCTTAAAGATGTTTTACAGCGGTAGGCCTTTGTTCGATAAGAATGAGCATAAAGAGAGCGTCAATGCATAAGTGTTTTTCTTGAATATTTGGCGGAAGCGCCTATGCTGCTCGCAAGCTGTTCAGGTAGGGATGCATCAACTGGAAATATTGAATGCGAAAATTGCAACTTTCTTCTTCTCGAATTCATTATGGCGATTTCCCTTCCACTTTCGGGACATTCTGACAGTTTGATATTTTGAACGACCAAAAGTAATTCACGGAGATTCTTTGTTCGATTGTAAGCGCTCATCCTGTGAATTCAAATTCCGACAAGCGTTAAAACGTCTGTGTGTTATTACACGCGCTGCACGTGCGGGCTTTTAGAGCCGCAACTTTTCTAAAGCAAATGCCCAAAATAGGTAGAATCTTGGATGCGCGTTCATCAACGCTTTATTTTAGTTATTTTCCTTGAAGCTTTAATACGGAGAAGGCAAGCGTGTTCGGCGCGTGTACATACATTCCCAGCATTCTGCTTGATGATTGTGTAACATAGCAACATGACTATTGCCACTTCCGCCAGAGCAGCCGACATTAAATTTAGCAACTCGCGCGTATCCAGTGCGCAGAGCGTCTAGTTTGAAAACCATAAATTGCCCGAGAAAATGAAAACTCCGTGCCGATATCAGAACGGCATGCAACTCTGACATCACGCAGCTGCGGTGAAGCTGCTGTCGACGTGGTGCCTGCGCAGAAGTAACACTTGATACGCACCTGGTTTCCTTACGCGCGTATTGCCCACACGCAGTGTGGAACCATGCGAATTTATTTGTAGACAGCGTTTGGTTATCAGCCTATTGTCCGCCATGAAGAACAACCTCGAGGGAGTGAATGGAATTTGATGAACGCTCGCTGTCGTCACGTGATGACAGCGAGCATTCAAATCACCGAGATCGGTTGACAGGGATCTGATTCCGGCGTGCATGCAGTGGCCACACATGGTGTGGGAACTCCGCGTTCGTCCGCAACTCGTGAGTGCTTGTTGTTTACCTTCGCCAAATACAGAACCCATAGCAATGTTTCTTCTGGTTCGCGCGGATTCGCGTTTAGGCGGGCCCTTTAAGATGTGTAATCCAACGTCAAATAATTATCACCCATCTTAAAAAAATAAAAAAGAAAAAAAACATAGCACCGAGTCTACGGCCTACGATTAATTTAAGAGGAAACAAACAAGGTTCATTGTGAGTTGCGGTAATTTTGATTTTGATTTTGAGTTTTACCAGTACCGAATAGAACACAGCTGTTGTGGGATCTGCCAAAGAGATTGCTCGTTTGAGAGAAAGCATTTGAAATAAGCTGGTACTTCAGGCCATCACAAAGATGAGAACAAGAATGTCATAAACACCTTCACAAAGCACTTCCACGTTGATGAGCGATAAGCCCTGTCCAATGCACAGCACCCATTTATGTTTACGTACACTACCCTCGAAATGTACCACAAAACACCCCCCCCCCCAAAAAAAAAAAAAAAAAGAATAAAAGAAAAAAAAATTTTTTTTTGCAAGAATAACGTATGCAAGAGCCAATGCTGATTATCCCCACAAATATGGTGCTAGCGTTCCGAACCGTACGCCAAAACACGGAGTTGTAGTAGACCGTTTTTCACCTCCTCCGCGCTATCCGCAAAGAAAACGCCGCAGCTGCGCATGCGCGCCGCCAGCCTTGTCTGCAGAGTTCAAGGTCGTGTGACGGATTACGGAGCGATAATAATGCGGGTGCTTGGGGTCTGCAGAAACTTTCTACTGCAACTCCCTAATATCTGCATGGATTGTTATCTTATTCAAAAGTTATAACTGGCTAACAGAAAATTTCAAAAAAAAAATGGGGCCGATTTTTTTTCCCCCTATTTGGCGCTTTACAACTCCACGATATATTAGCTCTGTATACCGACTTTTTCCATTGCGTTTAGAAAAGAAATCATTTATCACTTTTGAATATATATTAGAAGAGACCTTTACCTTCAAAATCCTAATCCACTCTTGTTCCCTTCTAAGGCCAATAAACGCTTTCTGAACTGAACCCCAAATCCTAATGCATGAAAAGCATTACATAGGGCATTGGTGCGGGAATTGGTGTGTCACGTGACGCATATTTTCGCGCAAAATCAAGGGGGAAATTGAATGGTGTTATTGGCCACGTGACGTCAGGTCACCCGACGTCGATTTTCCCCGCTGAATTTAACGGGGAAAGTAGATTGTTGTTTCGCTCGCATGACGTGAATTTTCCCGCTAAATGTAGCGAGTGACTTAACTGCTTTATAGGTCATGGGACGTCGATTTCCCGCTAAATGTTTTGGTGAAACTGATTGATGTTTCGGCTACAGAAAAAATGAATTTTCCCCACAAATTTAGAAGGGAAACTGAGTTGACGTGTTGGTCACGTGCCATCAATTTCCTCACGGTGTATAGGTCCCCTGACGCCACTTCCCAGCCAAATTTAGCGGGGAAACAAAATTTGGTGTCTAGGTCACGTGACTAATTTTTTTCCGCTAAATTTTGCGGGGAAACTAAATTGGAATGTACGTCTTGTGACGTCAGGTCACTGACATCAATTTTACGGCTAAATTTAGCTGAGGAGCTGAGTTTGTGTACAGGACTCATAAAAGAAATTTCCCCGCTAAGCTTAACGGGAAATGCACCGACGACGGACAAACTTTTGGGATTGGGTGTAATGATAAAAATAATATCGCGCTTTAATAACGGTTAGTGCTCAAACTTTTAGCATCTGGGGCCGCTTGCTAGAAAGTCTTGACTCAAGTCTTGGCTAAATTTTTGACTCAGGCGCCTGGCGGTCTCGGCTCAGACCGTGGCTGAGACCAAAACTGATCCAGCACGGTCTCCGGCGCGGTCTTAATTAAGTCCGGACTTGAGTCTGGCACCAAGACCGTCAAGAACGGAGTGAGCAGTGCCTAGAGCGGGAATATAGGGAAAACTGAAGGAATACCGGAGAAAGCAAACGGTGCGTTCCAAATCTACTCGAATGGATCCGAGTTACCCTGGCGGATCATGTCACGTGACAACAAAAATCGAGTAATGCTGGACGCCGGTAGGTTTTCGATCATAGGATACAAACCATTTACCCTAGAGTGAGTTAGAGTAAATTTTGGAACACGGCCGAAGATTCCGGACGTGGAACTGACGAGTTGTGACCTCCTGTCCATAAGAAAGCGACGGCGACGCGAGGCGGCAAGCGAGAGATTGTCTGCTTCTGCTACGCTGCGATCGGTTTGGGCAAAGAGAAACGACGACAGTCGCTAAACTGCGGCACATGTCTCGTACATACCGTGGTTCTGTGCAAAACAGAATAAAGAAAAAAAAGAAAAGAGTCAGCGATGCGCGGTTTTGGGTAGTATTTAGTGCGCACCAGCGATGTCATATTTCTTCGTATTGCGATCGTCTGTCACCGCCGTCGTCCACGTCCAGTTCGTACGCCGAATAAAGTTGTCTACAGAAATGCTTGCGTTTCCTTAGATGCCCAATTTTTAAAGAAAAAAGAAATTGCGCTGGACGTATTTTTTGCGAAGCATTTGCAATAAAAGTTGATAATAATGTTTTGATAATTACGTTAGCAGACGACCGTTTGCGTTTGCTGTACGCAGACATGGATGTCGCCGGTTCATCACGAATGCCTCCCAAGGTAAAGAATGCAAATTGGCCCGAAGATGATAAGCTTCCATTGGTTTACGAAATCAAGAAACGCAAATGTATAATTAAGAACAAATTTAACAGCAATATTACAAAAGCTGCTGAAAAAAATGCATGGCAGGAGATCGCATCCGTGATGAATTCGCGGCATCCATCGACGCTACGCACTGTGCGGTAGATTAAGAAGCAATGGCAAAACCTAAAATCTCGCAGCCGCGCTGAACTGACCCTCTCCAAGAAGGCAGACTCTACGATCAGCAAGTTTGCTATACATATGTTTTTACTGCACATAAAAATGAAGCACACATTCCGTGTGCTAAAGAAATTGTTTCACTTTTTCATTTTCTTGGCTAAATTATAGAAGCAATTAAGATATAAACTAGGGCTGGGCGTCTATTACAAATTTTAACCGGATTAATGGCCACCCTTTAATTGATTGATTAATTAATTAATTGGTTGCGTTAATTTTTATAAATAATGAATTAAAAAATGCAACAACTTGTCTTGCCTTTGAAGACTCATTTTACTCTCTGTTACACGGCGCAAAGGATATTTGAAATTGAGGATAAATATAGTTTAACGATTCAAAGACTCACATATTTTTGCTCCAGCTCCGAAGACAAAAAAGTTTGTCCATATCCTCCGACAGGAAGACAAGAAGTCAGAGCTTGGGCGATGCTTTCTTCTTTTTCAGAAAAGGGAACCTCGATGAGAGGGCGTTGATTATTTTCTGCGTTTTGGCGGATGGCCCTTGCTGCAGCTACATGGGTGCTTCGCCCGTAGGCGATACTGAAGCGAACTTACGCTGCCACTGTACGAAAGCGGCTTTTTGCAGATGATGCAGGGGACTTCTTTCGAGTTAAAAACTTCACCGCTGGAGTTTACCTTAAACCCAAACTTTCCAGTGAAATTTCCTTTCATACTCGTGAACTCGTCCATTTTTTGGGCCGAATACTGGAACAAGTAACCTTGCGTTGTTAGCTTACCAGCTTGTTTTTCTGTTTGTTTGTCTTTCCTGGGCAGGATGTGTAATAGATCCTTAACACGTGAATTTGGCGGTCGCTCGGGGATCAGTAGTGGGCCCGGCTTGTTCGTCTGGCCTAGGCAGAACTGTAATGTATATCCTCGAACACGTGACACTTCGCGAGTGCGAGAATTGAACCTTGATCATAGAACGTGGCTGAAAACAGATTTCTTTTGAGTACCGATTAAAAAAACGATTAACCGGTTACAAAATTTGATCGCGATTAAAGCCTTAATCGATTAATCGGAAGGTTAACCGATCGATTGCCCCGCCGTAATATAAACCTATTAATACAATCAAATGAAAATAATAAATGTGCTTCCTACAAGCAGGCAAAATTGAATGCCCAGAAAATATAAAAAGAACCTTGTCTCCCAGAGGCGCAGGGCGCAACGATTATCGACTGACACCGCAGGCTTAAGCTATGCTGGCGGTCATTGGTACCACAAGCCCCAAACCTCTGGGTATCGAAGGAGGCATTGACACTGAACAGTGAGCTGTCATGTTACGGCTATTTGTGCGAAGTACACCGTGGTGCGAAGTCAGCCTTTTGAGATTCACACGATTGGGGTTCTACTAGGAAAGCTAATATTGTATTCATAATCATATTTGAAATCCGCAAGCAATAAAAACTGGACCACTCAAAGAAACGTTCTGGTATGTTCTCTCCACAGCAAGAAAGAACCGTGCACATCCAAGAACTCTAAAACTTTGAGCCATGTTACTTGAAGTTAAAGTAGAGCTAGGCATTTCAATGAAAGGCCACTGCACTCATGAATGATGATAATAAAAATGATATAAATAATAAAAATAATAGTAATTATTGGATCAGAAGAGCCACGGCACTGCAAAAAGACAACGCCCCGCAGAAGCTACGTCCGCAAGCCACATCTAGTGATGGTGATTATGTGATGATGTAAGATCACGACCTAATCTTGTGAGATGCAATATTGAAATGATGGTGATTATGAGGCGACATGTACAACGGGAGGACGATGCAGTCTTTTCAACATCGCAAGCACAGTTTTCCGAACCCTGAAGGTTTGGGAAAGAAAAATGATAGCAGACTTAGGCTGGTACACTCCTGAAATGGTAGAAGGTATATCTTAAAAATGTGTCATGCAATGCGAACAAGACAAAGGTGGTTGTGTTCCTACTACACCACCATAAAAAAAAAGCATTATACTCTCATGATTTCAAACTCCAGGAAGCCACGTATTTTGGTCAATTTATCAAAACTTTATCGAAATAATGATGCAAGATAAAATAATGATTCGCCTTATGAATGGCTTCACGTACACAGAAGATATTTCATGCTTTCCTTTACATAGGCCTACTGATCCTAACCAGGTATGCTACACATGAAGCATTCGTGAAATCTAAGACATATGTTTCTTCTTCCCTCAAAAACGTTCATTGCTGTGGGCTGTTCAGACAGCACATGACAACTTTAAAACAGAATGCAGTTTGTTAAATCAGGTGAAAAAGTTGTCTAGTGTGAACTATTAAAGTGGAGACACATAAACAATGAAAACGTGCACTGCGCCCCAGTTTTCATCGCAACTTGTGCGGACGTTGTGACGTGCCCATTCTATGCCTATGCTACTTAAATTCAATGCCGTCCCAAGTAGCCCAGAGTTGGCCAGTCATCGGCCAATGGCTGGCAGTGATCCTTGGCCAAGTGGCCAGACAGTGGCCAGACACTGGCCGGTGACTGGTCTTTATCTGGCCATTGGCCAATGGCCACTGGCCATCAGCCATCAGCCGAGCATTGGCCAATGAATTGCCACTCTCTGGCCACTGGCCAAAAGACCATCGCCAGACATTGGCCATTGCTTGGCCAAACTTCGTGCTGCTTGGGGTTGTCCAGTAATTCTTTTCTTTTTTGTTCTTGCAGCCCTTTTGTTTAGTGCACCTCTTTCCGAGCACCGGTGCACTGCAGAGGGAACATCCATGGACCTGTTGCTTCTCCGCAGTGCACCGGTGCTCGGTGTATGCCATGCTGCCACATCACAGCGTGTGTGCAGCTGCTGTAGAAATTTCCGCATGAGCCCCGTTGAGTGCGCTTATCACCGGGCACCGGTGCATTGCGGAGAAGCAGCAGCTCCATGGGTGTTCCCTCTGGAGTGCACTGGTGCTCGGAAAGAAGCGCACTCAACAAAAGGGCTGAATGAACAAAATTATAAGTTACAGGACAAAAGCATTTGGTTTAAGTGGTTTAAGAATACACTAAAACATAGCGGGACAACCAAACTTATGAAATTCGTTTCAATTAACCAGAAGTATAATATCCGAGTTTGAATTATCGCAAGACTACCGAAGACAGGCTTGACGTTTACGATGCCAAGCCGAACTGAGAAGGAGAAAAACAAATATATTGTTTTATGTTGAAAACTCTACAGCTACGTAGACCCAAAGGTCACGAACACAGCGCTTGGACCTCATTTCCTTCAGGTCCGTTGTATTGAGATCGCAAGTCAATTGAATAAAGACACAAAGCTGAGACAATCTGTTACTTAAACATATTTATGCGAGATTAGTACTCTCAAATCTCACTCATTTTGTAGGTAGCATTCACTGCCACAGCTGAGTTCGCTGCTGCTGAGCACATGCTGGCGGCAAGATTTTGTAACACTTCCAACACGCACATTGCATACCAGGAGGAGTATCTTTTCTGGAATAAAAACCGCCCTGAAAGGGTGAACCTTATTGATAAATAACAGATATCACAAGAAATCTTGAGCAGTCAGTTCAAATATGGTGTACAGTGACTAGACTTCATTAAGCTTTCGACCAGTAGACACCACCACCAAACTTAGAATCACCCTGAGCACAACTGCTACTCAACATGGTAGTCTTTTTGACAAAAAAAATTGTACAGACAAGCAACCATAAATATGTGGCCGGCATCAACACTGCACACTGGACCTGCATGAAGCCAGCTGCTTTCACAACTAATAGCCGCAACAGCCAAGATCGGGCTTGACCTGCACACTGTAGACTGGCTCTACTAAAGCCCAGCTACTTTCACAACTAATGGCAGCAATGGCCGAGAACTGAGGAGTTGAGCTTGATCCACATGCACACAAAATGCATAAAAGGCAAATAAGTGTGTTCTCAAATTATGTGCAAGGGCGACAAGGCAGACATTCTTGTGTATTTTCCTTAGGGCCAGCACGGCACCGTCAGTCTGCAGCAAACCATCAATGAATTGGTAGAAGAGGATCGGGTCCTCAGCTATGAGGTTGACGTGGATCCCGGGGTCGCCTTCCTCGATATGCCGGAGTCTGACGAAACCCAAGACTACGAGCCTCCGGACTGGCCGCTGGACGAGGATAAGACGTTTGTGGAGCCTGATGCAGCAGTTGCTCTGCTACGTCGGGAGGGGCCTCCTCCAGTGGCGAGGGGACCGCCTGAGGCAGCAACTGCTGCTGAAAAGCGACCAGAAAAACTGCGCCGGAGCCGGCGGGGACCACCTCCTCCACGACCGGTCTGGAGGCCCAACACACCGCCCGCAGGCTTGGCAGCCGGCACATGGGCAGCGGACAAGCAGTTTTACAAAGACATCCTGGCGCAGCAACAGGAGAATGTAAAGCTAGAACAGCAGTGCCTCCTTGCCAAACTGAAGGCATTCGAAGAGGAGACGACGGCAGCAAGGGCAGCCTGGGAGGCAGCCGAAGAGGTGAAAAATGCAGCAATCTTTTATATGCAACAGGACGAAAAAATGTTTGCCTTACTTGGACAGGCCTTACAACAAGACCCTTAAAGGGGAGGAGGGTCCTTCAGTTTGGCAAAGAAGTACTGCCGTTCCAGCTTTGTGAATTAAATACAATAAACAATTTTTTTGGTGAGTTCTCTTTAATGTCCTTTTTGGTTCCAAGTCTGAAAACAAAATTGCACTGCATTACGTATTTTGTTTTGCAGCATGCAAAACTAAACAAATGATGGCGTTATAAAAAAAATGCAACGACGTTTACACACTCAGCGAAGTAAAAGTGAGTCATTACCGCATGAACACGTGCAAGGACCGCACCAGCAAAAAAAAAAAAAAAGTTTGCCTTACGAACTATTGCATTTGTATAGGCCTGTGCGATGTCACCGCCGACGTAAAACGCATTCAGCGTCACGGCATTTTTTTTCTCTTTCAATCCTTACAATCATCTCCCTTCTTGCTGCCTTTTGTCGAAGTTGCTCATGGCACATTCAGCCAAGACACCTAACTATTCGTCTCCTTTTTTGTGTTTGAGCAACCTTCATCTATGATCTGTTGACGTCAAAGCCAAGTGGGAACGAGAACGAAAGGAAGTACAAACTGCAGGTCCAAAATGGAAGTGCATCGGCGTAAAGGCCCATAGACAAAGTTTCGTTTCAGTGCGTTTGATTGCATTGCATCGAAAAGTAGCCACAAGTCCCCGGGTTTCCCGTTGTTCGTGTAAAATGAAGCAACTAATTTGCTTATCAGGCGGCATACGAACGGGGGACCTGCACCGTGCTGGTGGTTGACTTCCCACCACGTGGAAGCGCTTACCAAGGCATAGGATGCCACAAATTGCCCGGACAGGCACAGATGTGCACCATATTTTCTACAAAGTTACCTGGTTTTTGGCACGTGAACTAGAAAAACTGTGCCAAACTTGCGAGTATGACGTTGAACCAGCAGATACATGATATTTCGGCGTTGGTAAAGTTTGCTACAAGCAGAAAGTTCCAATATGCCACCGACAAAGTTTTGATGCGAAAGGCTATTGTGTCAGAAGAACAAATTTCAATATGCGGTTCAAGGCGTATTTGGAATCTGGTAATTATTCTACCAGTGGCTCTGACGCCACTCATGGTAAAGTTATCAGCTAGTGAAGTTCTGGTAAACAACGCAGGGATCCATATGTCGTGGACCGCAAAGGCCCATGTCCAGGTTGCAGCATTTCAGCGAGCATGCATTCGGGGGACAGTGCCGACTGATCATATCCTTGCCGAGCTCGTGGCGCAGCATGCTTCCCGTACTCCGCGAGGAGGTGCCGAAGGTGCGCTCAAAACATGGAAACTACATCATGGCGACAAAGCCAAAGGGCATCGCTATAAGGAACGGGCAAGGCTGATGCAAAGAGTGCGTGAAAATAAATGTTAAAAAGGTGCCATCAATTCGACGCCACGATGAGTCCTGCGAACAGTGCAGCCGCATCTTCTCTGCCACTCATGCTTTCTTTTCTTTGGCGGTTACTCTGTTGAGGGGCGACTGAATGAAACTATCGCCGCAATACGTAGGAAGTGCTACAGCTGAATGAGGGGCATTTTACAATAGCTCTCGCTGCGAATGGCCGTCGCCTTTACCACCAGTATAGTGGTTGCCGGTGTTTTACGCCATGATGTGACATAGGTGCAAGGCATGTATACAGTCAACTACAGACACGATGGTTGTAATCACACACTCCTTGTACAGTGGCGTCGAAACAGGGGGGGCGAGGGGAGGGGGGCAAACACGCCCCACCCCCACAAATAGGTCAGAAATTTAATGGAAACGATACGGGGTAGGAGCGCAAGATCGCCCTCACCGCCCTTGCCCCCCCCCCCCCCGCCCCCCCCCTTCTCGTCCCTCCCCCCTTCCCCCCCCGCAACCACCGTCCCCCCATTTCCTGAATAGCTTCGACGCCTCTGTGGCTGTGCTCGTAATCACCCAGTTTTTCAGACAAAAATGTTTCCTTCAGTGTCGTATTGGAAAGTTTCTGGCAATTTCCACAGTTTCAATAGATCGTTCATGGTGACTGTTGTGTGTTGAGCGGTGCCACCTTCTGGGACACGGATCGCAATCCTAAAAGATTACACCACACCGCGGGAAAAATGCGAAGCACGCATCCAACGGCCTACACCAGCCAGCGAACCTATCACGTCGCTATGTAGCCTCTGTATCTTGAGTTAATAAATAGTTAATATTATCCTGTCATCATCTACCGGCCAGGATTGAACAGTGACTATACTTAAAGTGTTCTGGAAAAAAATATTGTTAGTTTCGGCCTTATTATTTCAAGCACAGTACGATCAGGGCGTTTAAAAAAAGTTTGCCCCCAGATGTCTATAGACAGCAAGATTACTACTTCTTTTTAAATAATTCAAAAAGAACCCTTACCTCTAAACCTTTGTTTTCTCCAGTTTTCTGTGCACCTGGTTGTATGCGCACTCCGCTGGCGTAACAACCCAGCGATAGAGCACGATCAAGCCATCGGCGATGACGA
Organism: Ixodes scapularis; assembly: GCF_016920785.2. NCBI lineage: Eukaryota > Metazoa > Arthropoda > Arachnida > Ixodida > Ixodidae > Ixodes > Ixodes scapularis. The sequence continues at coordinate 226,490,653 of NW_024609835.1, forward strand.
GCCGGTTTGAAGTTCCTCCTCCGAAGTTGTCTCTCATACAGCTCTGCAGTAGCATGTAGAGGTCATGAATGCTTCCTTGCAACTTGGCGACCACCTCTCGATCTGTGAGCATATGCCGACCACCAAGAAGACTGCCTACTTGCCCGGCGTTGGCCCTCCGATTAGCTCTTAGGAGCTCCGCTTCCGGTGCCCACCTTAAGTGGGTAAATATATCTGAAGTTTGTACACGACAGACAATAAAAATGCTAGCGCAGTTTTGATTAAAAAATATATAACCCCGCATACCAATTCCTAGCGAAGTTTGATAAACACTGCTATAATATATCAAGCTACTCGCTATCTTCCAAAATGTATTGGAACATGACGTCCATCGGGAGTTGACGCTGACATCTTGTGAAACTGGCGGCTTTTCCAACTGTTTTTAAACACGAAACACATCATTATACAAAGAAATGATTGCCTCAAAACTTCAATTCTAATCCCTCGGTTAACTCCGTGATCATGGGTTGTAAATCGTCTGAACAATAGGACTACTTACTACGTCTCGCTTTCCGTTTATTCTTGAATTGTTGGCGCTGCATTTGTGTCAGGGACTGAACCGCAAAAATAACTTATAATTATGTCAAACTTATTCACATTGCCTTTCCGAAACAACACAGCAAAACAGTGATGTTATTCATATTATTTCTTATTGACGCCGTGCGTTGCGTTGCGTTGAAATGCTTGTTTGAAGAAAATTGGGGATAATTGACTCGTCGCGCACACTGTGAGGATAAATTTATGAATGCGCAGAAACTGCAGGTACTTTAAGCGGTTTCGTGGTGTCACGAATAGAAGCTGCCAGTAGCAAAGATGGAACGAGCACTTGCATCAAGACATGGGTGACATAGTTGTCTCGCTTGCTGGTCGTCAAGCTCACAGAAAAACAAGCGATTGCGAAACCGCCAAACCGAGAACGATACAGTCGTGAAAGGCTTTCCTGTCGAAGACGTCGATGGCGTAGAAGCAGTTTAAATTCGCTTTAACGAAAACATTCACCCGGTAAAAATGACTTGCAGCCGGTTCGTAGTGGCTGTGATAGTCACGTCCGAGATTTTGTTTTATCTGGTGGTCTCATCTTGGGTCTCAGCTGAGACCCAGCGTGAGTCGCCGGTTGAGCCGCTTGCTCGGAACAAAATTGGAACCGTCTTAGCCAAGCCAGGACTTGAGTCCAGTACCTACAACGGAGTTAGCGGGGCCTCGAGAGGGAATCTAGAGAAAACGGGAGAAAACGAAGAATCCGGATGTGGATGAGACATGGGGTCGTCTGCTTCTGCTACGCCGCGGTCATTTTGGGCAGCGACAAACGACGACAGTCTCATAACTGCGTCCTGTTTTTCGTGCAAAGCGTGGTTATACGTGAAAAGCGACAGCAAGCCGGGGTTCTGGACGTGTCTGTCACCACCATCGTCGACGTTGAGTGCGTACGCCGAATAAAGGTGTCAACAGAAGTGTCTGTTCGTGCCGATGCATTTTCTAAGAAAAAGAAATGGCAGTGTACGTCCCTTGAAAGTAAAGAGGAATGCAATTTGGTGAAAAGATAAAACGTTGCAATTGGTGTATGAAATAGACAAACGAACACGCGTAATTCTGGAGATATTTAACAATATTACAAAAGTTGCTAAAAAGAAAGCAGGGCATCTGTACTAAACTTGCGGTACCAACCGGTGCTACGCATGAGACAAAAATAAAAAAAAGTAGCAGAACATGAAATTTTTTAGCTGCAGAGTTGACACTTTCTACAAGGGAACACTCCACAACCGACGGGTTCATCATACATTCGTATTTACTGCATATAAAAACGAAGCACACATTCTATGTGCTCAATTGATGTTCCTCACTTCTTATTTTCCTGGCGAAATTATAGAAGTCGTCAAGAGCTCTGGATTTGAACATATTATCACAATCAAGAACACCGTTTACGAGCTCATGGAATTTTGCTCACTTCTTCTTTTCATGGCTAAATTATAGAAGTTGTGAAGAGTTCTAGGTTGAAAGCTTTTATTACAAACAAATCGAAACAATGAACGCGCTTGCTGCAATCAGACGAAATCCAATGACCTAAGAAAATGTAAAAAGAGCCGTCTTCCACAGGCACGGAGTACAAGCCCAACAACTCACACCCCTGGCTGAAGCTGTTCTGGCAGTCGTCAGTACAAGTACAACCAGTGAGCTGTCATGTTACTGCTGTTTCTACAAATATACTAGAATGCAGTATGTGCCAGATGATGCAGACAAGTCTAGCCTTTTGAAGTTGACATGATTGGGGGTCCTACTAGCAAAGCTAACATTGTATTCATAACTGTATCTTGGGTGTGCAAATACTAAAAACTGGGCCCACTCTAGGAAACATTCCGGCAAGTTCTCTCAAAAGCTAGAAGGATCTGTGCACATTCAAAAACACTGAAACTTTGAGCCATTTTATTTCAGTTAAAAGTCAAGCTCTGTATTCCAATGAAAGACCACTGCACTTATCGATAGCAGAATTAATCTTGTATACTGCTCAAACGCTGGAAGATATGTTTTAAAAGGGAGTAACCAATGCAAACAATACAAAGGTTATTTATTGTGTTTCCATTGCACCATCACCACAAAATACATAGGCTAGAAGCTTCTGAAGTAAAGCCGAAACATGGCAAGCTGTAACATGAATCTGATGTTTTATGCCGAAAACTCTACATCTCCGTAGGTCCAAAGGTGACAAACACAACACTTAGACCTCATTTTCTATGGGACCCATTTTCTCGGGGTCTATTGTACTGAGATGCCAAGTCAAACGAATGCACACATAAAGCTGAGAGTCTGTTACATAAATATGTATGTGCAGGTGCTTTTACATCTCACTCATTTTACAGGTAGTATTCACTGGCGGCCATAGCTCAGCTCGCAGCTGCAGAGCACATATACTGACGCCAATCTTCCACAACACCTGCAACATGCCCATTGCCCACATGAAAAACGTCTTTTAGAGCGCAGCTTTTAGGCACCCGTTTCCGGAGCGAGCGGCGTCGGCGTTAGTATAACTCTGTGTTACATTGGGATGTTTCCCATACCGACGTTACATGTGACGTCACTAGGGTCACGGGTGACGTCACGAGGAGGGAAGAGGGAAGGGGAGGAGGGAGGATGGAGGGGAGTGTACAGGGGAGGAGGAGGATCATACCGCCCTCTCCGTACCCTCTTTAAGAGCTGCGTTCTTATTCGGCCAGTACAGGGAATTGTAAACATCTGATTTTTTGGAACACAATTATTAAGAAGTCATCCTGTGCTTGCACATCTTGAGCATTAAGCCAGTACCATCTATTAAGCACCGACAGGCATACACTCACTAAATTCGGTATCACCCTGAGCACATATGCTACTTAGCATGGTATTCTTTTTATCACTGGAAAGAAGCACAGGGACAAAGCAACCAGAAAATTGCGTGGCCTGCATCAACACTGCACACCGGCCCAAATTGAAGCAAGCTATTTTCACAAAAATTAGATGCAACAGCTAAGATTGCGCTTGACCTGCACACCGTAGACTGGCTCTACTCGAGCCCAGCTACTTTCACAACTAATAGCCCCAACAGCTACGATCGGGGTTGACATGCACACTGCAGGCTGGTTCTACACAAACCCAGCTACTTTCAGAAATAATAGCTGCGATCGGGTTTGATTTTTACACCGTAAACTGGCTCTGCTCAAGCCTAGCTACTTTCGAAACTAATAGCCACAATGACCGATAGCTGAGGGATCGAGCTTGATCCACATGCACACAAAACGATTTCCTGAGAAACAAATAAGAGTGCGCTCGAACTTTGTACAGGGGTGACATTAAAAACATTCTTTTGGTTTTTAGTTAGGGTTAGCAAAGCACCAGTCAATGTGCGGCTAGCAACTGACGTTGTTGGCCTAGAAGGTTGGGCCCTCGGCCACAAGGTCTTTGTGGCCCCCTGGGTCATTTTCCTCAAGATGCCGAAGTCCGAGGAACGAAAGATTACGAGCCTTTGAACTGGCAGTTGAACGAGGATGAGACGCCCCTTCAGCCTGAGGAAGCACTGCTGACGTTGGAAGGGCGACTAGCACCACTAACTACGCTGACAGGGACCCCCTTGTCCACAACCAGTTTGGAGGTCCAGCATACCGCCTGCAGGCTGCAGACAGATAGTATTATAAATACCTGTACGCGCAACAGGCGGAAAACAAGCAATTCAAGTGAAAATGTGTCCTTCCTTGGCTAAATACAGCCCTTGAAGAGCTCAGAACGGCAGAGGCAGTGAGCAAAGCAACAAGAAAGACAAAAATTGCGGCCATTTTTTTTTTTTTTTTAGAGAACAGTGTAAAAAAGTTATTTCCCTGCTTGGGCAGGCTGTTTAACAAGAAAAAGGGGGATTGTAAATATAATAAATATCTTTTTTTCTGCTTGGTCCTCTTCAATGACTTCGTCGTTGCAACGAATTTTACACACTCGGCCAATTAAGAGCGAACGTCAGAACCACATGAAGACGTGCCACGACCGCATCTCAAAAAAAGTGTTTGCCTTCCGCACCACCGCATTTGTACAGGCTTTTTGAGACTTCACCGCCAAGTGGCATGCAGGCAGCGGCAATGCGTTTAGTATTTGGGTCGTGCTTACCTGCAGTCTTGGGTTTGTGTCATGTTCAATCTAACCCAGCTCGTCTGCGCCCTTGCATTTGCTTCAACAAATGCTTTTCTTCTTTTTGGACTCCTTACAATCTCCTCCCTTCTTGCTGCCTTTTGTCAAAGTTGCTTGAGGCACAGTGAGCCGAAACCCCTGCACATTTGTCTTCTTTTTGCAATGCAAAAAGACGAATGCATCCACCATTTGCTGACGTCAAAGCTGAGTGGGATTGTAAATTAAAAAAAAGTACAACATGCAAGTGCCAAATAGCAGTGCAGTAAAGTAAAGGCCCATACACACAGTTGCGTTTTACTGCATCGCATCAAGAAGTAGCCACGGGTCGCCAGGCTGTCCATGGTTCATATAAAGCAAAGCAACTAATTTGCTTATCACGCGGCATACAAAGTACTATATATTTCCCGGTTACCTGCAGTCTCAACGCAGTCTAACGCCATTGTTTATATGGGCCTTTATGCGACACTGTTACTCAGGAATATGCTTTCATAGGACCAGCAATAGTGGAACAAAGCTAAGTTTCAAAACCAAGATTACAATTCAGCTTGCACATGCACGGCTGTCCAGGTGTGTTGAAACGCTTCTGTTTCTTCCAGGTTCGAAATAGAAGTGTATTAGACCAGCAATTTGATTGCAAGTACATTAAGTGTTAGATACACAAATATATACATTTTTAAACCCTTTACAGCCTATGCCCTATATCTTGAAAGGTCATTTTGGAAGAAAAAAGTACTGCCCTCACACGAGTTTATCAAGAATAAACTTGTGTTTTCAGGCTTGTACATTACAACTGTGTCATGCACAACAGTGTTGGCGCAGAATTGCACGTCACTGCGTAACCCCGTCGTCCACTTTAGGTGGCGAGGGAGGCAAAAGCATCCTTGGTGGTAGGCTGCAGTTGCTGTCCTTGCAGCTGTAGTGCTGTACAATGTTGCGCATGACACAGCATGCAACAGGAGTGGTGTAGCAGCGCTCCGGCAGCACCTTCAGCTCACTGCGCAAGCAGTGGAAGCTGCGCTTGAGATGCCCAATAGTCCTCCAATTAAAAGAATATTTTTTAAGCCCTCAGCACATTTTATGCAACCCAAGGTTGGCTTCACTGTCACCCTCCCATACAGTCTGTCGGAAAAGGATGGCGCAGGAATAAAACATCAGGTTTAGGCTTGCCACATGTACGGCAACTCAAGGCTTCAAACAAGCCGTACACCCCTCACCACAGGCGTAGACTACGGGGGGCATCGGAGCTCGCGCCCCCACTAATAAAATCCGGGGGGGGGGGGGGCCGAGCCCGCCCCCCCCCCCCCCCCCCCGGCCGAAGGAACTTGGAAGTTGATTTCTATCCCCTGAAACTTACCTGTAACTCAAAATTTTCCCAAAAGCGGCATTCTTCTCTTTTTCGCCCATGTCTTTGACAGCACTGCACGCACCTAGTAAGTCAAGTGTCTCTTTCCAACATGCTGATTGGCTTGCTTAGACCGTAGCCTTCGCCGTTTCCCAAGTTATGATGGAATGCAGTAGAGAAAACCTGCGGCCAACAAACGAAGAAAACCCAAAGGAGTTAAGAATAGGAAAAAAAGATGTTTAACACACCCTAACTAATATCATCGCAATGTTGCTGAAACAAGGCTAAAAAGAACTATAAGATTTTTTTAGGTGGTAAAGTTATACCCAGCAAATTATTTTGGATGAACTATCTTTAGCTACGCAACAAATTGGTATGCTTTGGCTCTGTATCTGTATTTCCACAAAAAGTTTGCTCTCAATGGCATCACAAAAATTCACGAGCCTCGTTATCGTCTCTGACGCAGTAAGTGTCAAAGACGCAGTGTATCTTTATATGTTCACGCTTCTAGGCTTGCAATTATTTCTTACTGGCAAATTCTAAAGCTCACTGGTGGAGGCGCAAAGTTAAGATACCCAGAGCGTACCACATCCTGTAAAACGGAAAACAGCGTGATATACCTAAAAGCTATAAATCTAGCGAACTAAGGTAATGGGGCCTGTGAGGATCACGGACACAGGGAAGTCAGGATCGGGTGTTTCAGCTCATTGTCCGTGGGGTTACAACAAACAGAACCGTCGACTCCACTTATTATGATGCTCGATAAAACTGTACTTAGCAGCTCTTTTGTCGGGTCTAGGACTTTTCGGTGCAGGGCGTTTTGGTGTAGGACGTTTCAGTGCGGACGTTTCGGTGCACGGACGGTTTGGTGCACGGACTTTTCGGTGTGCGGACTTTTTGGTTTACGGACTTTTTGGTGCATGAACTTTTCGGTGTGGGACTTTTTGATGCACGGACATTTCGGTGCACGAACGTTTCGATGCACGGACATTTCGGTGCACAAAAAAAACAAAATCACGAGTTTTTTTTTTTCTAAACGTAAAAGCACTATTTTAGCTGAAATGCATTTCTTCGCACTTTATAATTTTTTTAGACTTGGTCATCCATTTACGGGCACTCACTGATATACGACCTAACTGACTTCGTTCGGCGCAGTATCGTCCTGCTTGAGCATTCGTTGGACATTATGGTTCGTTTGTCGGTGTCTCTTTTCCAACGTACGCACTAGTCTCATCATATGTCTCGGGTAATTTTCAACAATCTCAAGCTTGCTGTCGGGGCCTAAATTTCCTGCACAGATTACCAATACTAAAGTCAACACCTTTACAGAAGGTGCCGAGAACGTCTGTATCCACCCAACGCGTAAACACGAAGTGATGCGACTAGTGCGTACGTTGGAAAAGAGACACCGACAAACAAACCGTAATGTCCAACGTCTCTAATCCTCACGCAGAATGGCACTGCGCCTAACAAATTCACTTAGATAATATATTAGAAAGTGACCGTAAAGGCTTGACCAAGTCTAAAAATTTATAAAGTGCGAAAAAAAATTAATTTTTAGCTAAAATAGTGCTTATTACGTTTAGAAAGAAAAAATAACTCGTTAATTTGATTTTTTGTTGACCGAAATGTCCATACACCGAGAAGTCTGTGCACCGAAATGTCCGCGCACTGAAAATTTCTACACCGAAACGTCCATGCACGAAATGGCCGTGCACCGAAATGTCCGTGCACGGACTTTTCCGTGCACCGGAAAGACCGCACCGAAACGCCCTACACCGAAACGTCCTACACCGAAACGTCCGGATCCCCTTTTGCCAGGCCCATGATACTGCTGCTGTTAGCCATTCGGAGCAGTCTGGCTAGAATCAAGTTTTATCTTCAACCTGGCATGGTGGTTATCTTAGGATACACTGTGCACATAAACCGGTTTGCTCATACCCTGGCTATTTAACGCTCAGTGTGCCCTTTACGCTTTAGAAAAAGGTAGCTCCGAGACATCTCACAGGCAAACTGTTTGTCTGAAAGCAGCTCTCCATAACACCTACCTTTCGATTACAAACCGTGTTGCTCCGTAAGCCTGGTTGTACGCACACTCCACTGGCGTGGTCGGCGATCGGAAAGGCGCTATCACCCACGCTCTGCACGGGTAGTCGCAATGGCCTATGAGGATGTCGCCGTACGCGCCCGTCGCGAAGCTTTCCCCGTCACTGCTCTGCGACAGCACGTAGGAATCGTGGACGCTTCCGGGTCACATGGCACCACATTCAGGATCCTCGAGCGCGCGTCCACAATCAGCTGCAAGTCGATGGAGTGAAAGTAGTGCTTGTTCACGAGCAGTTCCTCGTGCACGCGGCCCTTGGATCCCAAAGTGGGTGCCGTCGATGACTCCCACGACGCCCGGAAAGCCGCCCACGGCGTAAAACTGCTGCTGCACTTCGGGGAGTTCCGCTGCTCTTGGCCACTTGAAGGCGGAAACGTGGTTTACGCCGTCGGTTGAATACAATAGCAGTTTCCATTGTTCCGCCTACATAGTCATACCGTGCGCACGAAGCTTGCCGCGAGATATGATCAATTCATATGATTCTCTAACACTTTGAAGAGTCTGCTCCTTCTCAAAACTCCCTCATGTATCAACCAGCTATTTCCACTGACAAGTTGTGAAACACGTTATTTTAAAACTGTTTTCGTAACGAGAAACTCACCGTGATACTAAACAACGTGCCACACCAAAGACAAAAAAAAAATAGAGAGCTTGGGAAAGGATCAGTACGTAACGTTTTGAGGGCGCAATAACGGCGCTGCATGTTGGTCAGAGGAGGCTTTAAACTGGCGAAAACAAAAGTCTCGATTGATCCAAAATTACTTCGCAGCTGACCGCTTAATAAATGTGACATATAGTCAAAAAGGAACGTTAGAAATAAGACTGTTTTCTTACCTCCAAGACTCCGGTGATGTGCATGTTGCCGCCGCGGCGAAACCGAAACCTCGTCAGAAACGTCGAAGGGGCGACATCTGTCCTGGAAAACACGGTCCGATCGGTCCGACGGTGCCGCGAGGGCATTCATGCGGCAAAGATCGTTTGGAGCCGGTGTCTTGTGGCCACGTCCGACAGTTTGTTTACTCTGAAACCGCCACTGAGCCTTCTACGTGACTGTCTCACGATCTGAGACTAGAACTGAGGCAGAGACTCGGTTTTGGTCTCAAGTCCAGACTAAGTTTCGTTCCGAGCAAGTGGCTAACCGCTGAGACCGCCGTTCGGCTGAGACTGTCTCAGTTTGGGTCTCCGTTTGGGCCTCAGTTTGGGTCTCACTTAGGGTCTTAAAGCGGCCTCCAGCTAATTTGCTACGGGGCTGCCTCACGGCTTGAGACACAAGTTGAGTCAGAGACTCGGTTTCAGTCTCAAGTCCATACTAAGTTTCGTTTCGAGCAAGTAGCTCACGTTCGGTCTCGGCTGTGAGACTGCCTTAAGTTGTGTCTCAACTCGTTCGAGCAAGCTGCCCCTGGTTTGAACCGCCGGTACTATCTTTGGGAGGAGGAAGAGCACTTCAAGATGCGTGGTTTATTTTAATTTAAAGCAAATAATTTTTTTTTTTTTTAGTACTTTGCATCAAGTTAGGAGTGCGCCAAACCAAAAAATTGGCGCAATTTTCGTCCGAGGCATTAGCGGTTGAGTTAGAACCGGTGTTTCCAGGAATTTACTACTAAAGCGTGAAACACAAGTGAGCGAGAATCGCGTCGCATCGCGTCGCAAAGTGGCGTAGCCGGTAATGCCTTAGCGTACTGTGATAGCATCAGCGACAGTTGCTATGGCTACGCCACTTAGCGCCGCAATGCGACACGCCTTTTGCTCACATGTGTTTCAGGCTTAACCTTGAAGAAGGCATTGCGAGACTAACTTGTCGAAGAAACAATTCAGAGTGTTAGTCGCGTGGTTCTGGGATCGTCAGGTTGCAATTTATATTTCGCGGTTGCTGCAAAAGCAAAACTTGTAGTGATCTCATTGCCTCCAGTATACGCCTCGCAGGCGGTCTCATTTTCGTCTTCTGCGCATGAGAAAAGAAGTAGCGGTAACGTCAGAACGCCGAACCCTGATTGGCTGATCGCGACTCCCTATCTCAGCGTCGTCTGCTCCTTTGCAACGTCGTCTGCTCGCAATGTCGTCTGCGTCTGCCTTACCTTTCCTGCGACTTTCGGAAGTGCACGTCTTTACGAGCGAGCTCGACTTCGCCTTTCAGGCAGGGCAGACAAAATAACTCGAGCAGTACGTTGTTTTCGTCTAACTACTATACTTCGTCTCACCCTACGATGGACTAAAGGCCAAAGCCACGGGCCGCCAGGTCCAATAACATTCCACGCTAAACTAGGACACGCTTAGCATTGAATATAGGTTTGGACGAATAATGCTGTGAATCCAAAAACGCTGCGTCATTTTTAGAGCTTCGACACTGCAAAGGGCCAGTACGTCGTGGCTTTCTTTGCAATGTAAAATTGTTGAGTCCCTCATTGCTCGATCCGAACCATTGTCTGCCCATTTCCATCAGTGATCCGAGATGCGGGCACCGATACGTGCATCGAAGCGAAATACTATGCAATGTCTAAGTGGCTCGTGATTGGATCTGGCGGTTCGTAGCTTCCGCCTTTAGTCCATCGTAGGGTGAGACGAAGTATAGCCGACGAGCATCAAGAAGTGAAGTCAAAGGACTCACTGGCGAGGTGTCCCGAGGCGCCGAGGTTTGTTTGTTAAGGCTGCGGTACCACGGCGGCCATCTTGAACAAAACATTAGTTGAACCACCAGGGCGGCGTTGGCTGTCCGTATGAGCAAATGCTGCAAAACCTGCGCGCCAATTTCGAAACCCTTTTTCCCGTCGCTTGCGACCTTGAGTTTCCTTCTCCACTCTTACGCCCCTCCTTTCACGTGTTCACCCTCTGGCGCGTCGCGCCCACGTTCATTGTTGGGAGGACAATGTACCGGATAATCCCCAACTTGAGGCCCCCTGCCAAAATTGTCCGGCTGCCAAGTGATTTGAGCGAGATGGAATTTTGAAGCGGTATGGAAAAGTGGGACCGTCAATTTTGAACTATGCCTTTTCGATACTGCATAAGTTGTGTACGGGGCTGGCCAAGGCACGGGCACGAGGACGTAACTGTATACAATGCTTGGGTTGCAGGAGCACTCGCGCGTAGAAATGGTAGGACGCGCTTTCTGAAATCACACGCCTACACTCCGCAGCGTTGCAATCCTACAAGTAAAACAGAGTACATCTTCGGACAGTGCGTGAGTTGATGCCGGCCGTACGAAAGACACACCTCGCGCTTCCTGTCACTACTGCCTCTGCTTGCACGCGCTGCCGATTGGCGGTCCTTTCTTTATTTTGTTTCGTCGCTCTTTTGAAAATACTGAAACTAATATTTTCTCAGACCCTGCTCATCGTACCTCTGCACTACAGTTGTGTAAACACGTTGTGATGTAATTTGAGATTTGGGACGGAGTGTCTACATTCTTATTTCGTGTGTAATGCCGGCATAATATTCCTTTGCTGCCAGAGGGTCAAAATAATGGTAGGGTCGGCAGCAAAAACTATTTCAATGACCGAATTATGATCAAACACCAGTAAGAACATAAAAAAGAAATCACATGGGGACAATAAAAATATTGCTACAAGAGTATGGTGCGTGGGGCACAAACAATATTCGGAGTGACGTTGAGGGAACGCGACATGCCAGATCTTTCCTGATGGCAGCCGTAAAAGTTGATCTGGTGCCTCGTTTTGATCGGCTTTGCACGGAAACTCGTAAACTACCGACTATCTTGTCAGTGGTGAACATAGTGAGCATGAACTGGATGATTTTTTTGTTGTTGTTTTTGTTTCTGTAGTTAAATGAGAGTATGGAAATATGAGACGTCCGCTGACGCTTGCGTCGGCTAACGGAACCTCAATCGCCGATCGCGGCCGATGTTATGGGCGTATACAAATACATCAAGTCGTCTGGGCGGGAGCAGTTGAAGCGCCGCACTTTTTTGGCCGGTCAGTAGAGACTCCGCGAATTCTGACTCGAGGCTACTCTGTGCGGAGGGAGCCGCTACTGAGCGCGACCAATCGGAAACCAAGGATGGCTGAAATTTCCTAATTGCCATGAGATTTGCAAATTCGTTCTTCCCGCCGTAGTAAATTCGTCCGAATCGCTATTCGATTTACTAATCGATTATTTGGATGAAAAGATATATTTCAAAATTCGTACGTGGCTCACCAAATGGCAATAAAATTGGTATAGGATTTCAAACCTATATAGTGTCGCCCTAATTTACAAACTTGTTTCACTTGAAATTAGAGTTCACGCGCAAGCGAGCTGGTGGAAGCCTATACTAAAAAGGCCAGAAACAAGAGAAACAAAAAATAAATAAATAAGAGCGGGATAAGCGCAACACAGTCTCAAATCACAGCTGAAAATGGTTACTTGGTAAGTGTAAATGTCCAGACATTGTATTAGTAAAATGTATATATATATATATATATATATATATATATATATATATATATAAAGTCAAAAATGCGTACTGTCAGAGTTATTAATTCGAAGTTTATTCCGACGTTTCGAGCGGGGACCGTTCTTCATTAGGTGATGAAGAGTGGTCCCCGCTCGAAACGTCGTAGTAAACTTCGAATTAGTAACTCTGACAGTACGCATTTTTGCCTTTGTATATATATATATATAGGGAGAGAGAGAGAGAGAGAGATAGGTAGATAGATATTTTTCACTATTTGCTGACGGCCGAAACTAACTATGCAACACAACAAGTAAAACCACAGAGCTGCCCCGCCTCATATCACCCTCAGTTGGAGCTCGACTGACACATTGCGCCGATCAAGCATCACCAACAGCTCAACACCTAAACGCCACGGCGTTCACTATCTTTGTTTGGGTGATTCCACCCACTAATATAACAACTCATACAATGCGCCGTGATAAAGTGCTTTTTGTCTTTGTGTATGTGTTTTCGTGACATCTAACCTCTGTTTGCGCTCTGACTAAGAATGAAACCATGTATACTAAAACATCGATAGTGGTCTCTATTTTGAGCGACGCTCGCACACGTCTTGCCTTTGACGCAGTGGCATTCTCATCTCCCATACACGGACATTTGGACATAATAGGTTGGTCGGCCTTCACTCATTAGCTGCGGAACGTTTTGACCGTGACGTATGTATAATTCAAAGAATCACCGACAGGCGGGTGCCCCTTTGAAAACAAATCATGTTCGCGTAGAGATATTTAGCGGCTATAGTATAGTCCGTGGGTATTTATTTCTAGGCCAACTCGTCGGCGTCAGTCGGTACAGGCGCTGGAGGCGTGATGAAAATGCTGGCAGATGTCGGCTTGACGAGCCCCACACTCTCCCCTTACAGCAGATGGCAAATAAACCAACAACAATATTTGTCGACGGGCAATTGATTGAAGAGGCCAATCGGTAGTAGGATGACTCGACAAAGGGTAATTCATCAAAAATTCCAACTCGTTGACAATTGTTTGTGAGGCCATTCAGTTTCCACATTGCACTCATCTTCTGTATTAGAACACATACACATGTTAGACATTTTAATATAAGCAAGTTTCGGGCACCGGATATTTTTTTTGAAAAGCTGTTTCACCGAATTTCGCATCTCCCGGTTCGTCGAATTTTGATATGAAATCATAATATAATTATTATACTTGTCACTTCTTCAATTAGAAATGGTTACAGATAATTATAAAATAAAAGTAGGCTTTCGCAAAAATTATGTCGATTATAGGCTATGCCAACGTAGCCGAACAGTAAAAAAAAATGTTATGAGGGTGTTTTTGTTAGGGTTCAAAAAAGACAAAGGCGATTCTTCAAATGAGCACTGGTCACACAGGCCGACTGGTAACATAATTAAAATAAAAGCACCGACTTCACAGAACAGGAAAAAACAATTTCACTAGACGTTTCGCCTCCATGAATAAACGCCTCCATGAATCATGAATAACCAACTCGCCCAAGCTGAAGTTCTGACCAGTTTCGCCTCCCTTGCGGGAGGCATCTTCAGTAGTCACACAACAATGCCTGTGTAAGCTTCGTGGAGAGGGCCGCGTCTTTTGTTACACACGGATGTGTGTGTCCCTGCGAACAAACCACGATTCTAGGATTTTCGGGACCCCCATCTGTCCTCCCTCGCCAAGGTCGTCGCGGCCGGGAAGTCAAAATAATGCCCTATTGTCCACACATAGTACACCCGTTCAGACTTCAGTCGGGTCGCGTGGGATGCGCACGTGACGTCACGCTTGTGTTTACAAAGCAAATGAAAAGTTCAACCTCAAGTCAACGCTATTTATCAAATATGTCCGTACTTCGTGGAGAGGGCCGCGGTTTTTCTTACACACGGATGTGTCTCTGAGAACAAACACGATTTTAGGAGATTTTCGGGACCCCCATCTTTGTCATAGGGTGACTCGTTTATCGGACTGTTCGTCGCAGCGAGAGTACAGGGAAGGATAATAATTCATACCCTATATCGTGCAGAAGAGAAGAATATAAAAAAAAAAAAAGAAAACGAAGCGAAAATTTCGATTTCCTTTCTTGTGGACAGGGCATTGTAGGTGAACGTGGCTTCCTTGTTTGATTCGCCAAAGTAGCAACAAAGCGACATTTTACGATCGAGCGAGCACCGTCGGAAACACTGCCCAAAATAATTTTATAGGGAGTTTCACGGCTTTCCACTGCGACATAAGCACGTGGATAGAAAAACAAATATTGACAACAATAATTGTCGAATATTTTTGGCACGCTCATACCTGGTTTTTCTTCATAATTTGATGACTCATATGTTGATTTTGTTTGCGGAACCGTACTTCTGACCGGCAATTTTATTGCGTACGCGAAGCTTTTGCGTGCGATCCACTACAGTTAATTATTTTGGGGTGTCCAAGTTGAAGCGGTGCGTGTTATTTTTCGATCTCTGTCCGAATGATACAAAGTTTCACGTTTTCACCCTGTGAGTGAAGTGAGTTGGTCAGTGCTAGCATCGAAGGCTAACTTCGAACTCTAATTTGGAAATAATGTCTCTGTTGCCGCATCGCCGACAAAGATATATATGCTCTTATCACTGTAGCAAAATAACGTGGCAGGATTTGTGCTCTTGTTATGATCGTGTACCATTGTAGTCGACGTCATCCCAGCACGGCGTATCGTTTTTGTATTCGGTTCAGCCCTGCAAACCACACTTAGGAAAAAAATGAAAGTTTGCACCTTGTTTGTTCAATTTTTTGTTATACTGCAGAAACATATTGCGCCCCGTGTTTTTGAAGGCACGGTAGACGGTGGTGACGGTGAGGTGACCGACCCCCATGTCAGCCGGCGTCTCGCTCGACCTCCTCGGAGGACAGGTCGTTTTTACTGGTGACTGGTGCATTCGTGGAGCAACTCGGCGCGCATTGCGTTCTTCATCTCAGAGAACGCAATACATGACTCAGCTCTATCTCGTCATCGCTCCAAAATGACAAGTGGAATTCGCAACTGTAGTCGGTGACAGGTCAAGAACGAAGTGGGAGCTCCTCCCACCCTGCTCCACTTCAGCGGAGCGAACGGGGGAGAGGAGGTCGCCCCCTCTCCAGCGTTCGCAAATGGCAAATATTAGTTTATTAGGCCACTAACTGTCAATTTACGCTCGTTCCTTTACGTCCGCCGCAGCCGATAATGTTATCCCCGGGAATACCAAAAGTATAATTTCTTTCAGCAAAAAAAAAAAAAAAACAAAACAAAACAGAATAATAAAACGCCCGGTATATCACAGCTTTGACAACGCTTCACGTGTGTGAGGTTCGATGACCGACAGAGAACCACCGCTGGCCGTGCTCCCGAAGCGGGGAAGTGCAATATATGGAGACCGATCATATTATCAGAAAGGTGCAGACTAGGGAGCCTTCATGTGCGCGAAGCGCACATGGAGGCACTCTAATGCAGACAATCCAGGAAAAGTATTCTTGCAACTATGAGGTTCCAGTTGTACTTACACATGCATTATCGTCAAATTTGACGGAGTTCCTTCCAACACTAAAGAGTTGTCAAGAGTGAAGATTATAAAGGAGAATATCAGCAGGAATCTATTGTCTGTTTACTGAAAACAAAACAAGCATCAGAAAAACGCATTTGGGCGGCCGGGGAGGCCAGAAGCACGGACTGCGCGCACCCAGCGTGGAACCAGCGAATGAGAGGGCACTCCTAGCAATCTGTTTTCAGAGCCACGGTATGCCGGCTGCCGGCCAAATGTCCACTTTAATTCTATTATGGCTTTCGAAACGTAAATACACGCTCGAGAATTTTCAACAATATCACGCGAGCGCCGACCGGCCTGTAGATCAGCGCATCGTCACGGCGCGAAGTAGCGATATCAATGACAGTACGCGCGTGCGCAGAAGAAACGCGCCGAAGTCGGCGTCGGCTGCTAAGCTGTTTCCCCAATCACCACCCACCCCTGGCGCGACGCCCACCGCTTGCTCCACCCCATAAGCAGGGGTGGAGCGACACACACGGTACGCAAACACGAACAGCAGCCAGTAGGAAGGACACCGACACGAGCTTAGTCAGCGAACGAAAAGACAGACACAAACTTCACTCTAGGCAAACAGAGCAGGGGTAGTTACAAGGATGAGATGCGTGCGCAGACGGAGGTAAGCAGTGCACAATAAATACGCGAAAACTCGCAGCAACCGAAGAACTACGCAGCAAACACGTACGTGCACACGCACCAGAAGCACGTGCGTCACGCTGCGTATCTACGCAGAACTGGCGATTTTGGCATTTCGGTAATTTGAAACTTCGATACCGGTGGAGCCTCGCATAAAAAAAAAATCGTTTAACAATATGAAAGCGACTGAAATTCTTCCTGAAAGCTATATTAGCAGAAAGTACCGTGTTATAAAGGACCTCACGAGTTTCGACCAAGTTTTCCAGCACGTTATTTTGCAAGAAACGGAAGAAGCCAAGTGTACAACCAGTTTCCGAAGCTGGCAACCACAGCTGGAATCAGCGCCATCCTCGGCAGTTTCCTGAACCTCGCGTAGTCACATTTCAGCCACCGCCACATAGAGGGCGCAACCAGACATCCAATTTGTGTTTTCTGTGTGTTTTATGATTCTTTTTGATAAATAGGCTCGATTAGTGAAAATGTGGGCTAATAATCAGGACCTGGAACAGTAATCTCCATTTAATACTAAAAATATCGGCCTAAATGTCTGCCAAAAGAGTCAAAATAACCCGTTTTTGACTATCAACAAATACGTGATTTCACCTATATTCAAACTTTTTTTATGGAAAATCAAAAGTGAAATTTAGAAAAAGGGCCTCGCTTTGCAAAGCAGAATATGTTTTTCTTTGCGGGCCTACAATTTTATTAATGTGTGCCAATCCCTAAGCGCTGTACCACTGTACTACCAAATGAAGTTTGCTAAAATTAACGGTTTTTGTCACTTTTCACGTGAGCATTCCGAAAAAAGTTTAAGCCATATTACAATGAAATTTAGCGTAACTCTTTCGACCATAATTACAAACTGATGTAAAAAGTTTCAAATAAAATGACCGAGTAGGCGCCCAAAACTTCGCGACTGAAGTGCTTCCGCAAAGTCAATTTTTCTAAAGTAAATATCTGTCAAAATAAAATAAAAAACGAAAAAAGGGCCTCCGTTGACAATGAACGCACTCTTCTTCTATAACATTCTAAAATTAGAAAGAAATTGCTCCAATAGTGCACCCTGTACCACTGTACTACGAAACCATGTTTTGCCGAAAAGGTCAATGTTCGCGGGTGCCCTCTGAATTAGCTTTTTGCACTAGGAAAACAAATCCTGCATCAAATAAAAGATAATGTTGTACACTACAAGATGATATATAACACATAATTTTAGCAAGCTTGAACACGCCACAATCGCATTTCGAAAACGTGCTGAAAGCGTCATATGTCATGGCCGCCGTGGGACCGCAGCCTTAAGTACCGAGAGTGAGCGTGTTAGTGTCCGCAAGTTCCCTCCCAAAATACTTTTTCCCTCCTTTCGTGTGCTGCGAGACCCCTCAGTCTTTAACGGCGTCGGCGGGTTGGCGCAGTTAACGTCGTCTGCTTTACGTCTGTTAGTCAAAGCAATGGCTGCTTTACCTTTCCTGCGTCTATCGGAGATTCACCGCTTTTTCACCGGCGAGAGTCACCGTTGCCTTGGAAAACAAGAAGATAACAACAGGAAGAAATTGAGCTCTTAATCTAAAACTGAGGTCAGCGATCAAAGTATAATACGGGAAGGGTCCACACCAGCCGGTCGTGGGCAGACGGTCGCCGAGTCGCGGAGTGCCTGCTAGGACTAACTGCCGTGCTCGCTTGGTCGCGTTCGGTGGAATCGTGGCCGTCGGAGCTTTTCCCGGGTATTTGTGGATCCAGCGTTCTTGTTCGTCGTGGTCTGTTTCAAGTACTTTTACTTTTTTTTGCTGCTTGAAGTCGGGACGCGTGAGAAGCGCACGTAGAAAAATAAACGTCCGTGGGTCGTCGCGACCGCGACGCTGTCGGCCATGCTGGTTTCAAATCAAATCAAATCAAATCAAATCAAGTTTATTTTCCAGAAACTCTGGTGGGAAAGCCCATACAAAAAGCTGTTAAAAACAGCTTGACTAGGTATGGGATCCCTTTACATTGGCAGCAGCAACAAATGAATGACAAATTAAAATTATACAATGCTAGAAAAGTACAAACGAAGGGCTCTCTTACTTATTGTATATATACTTATGTTGTTATTGATACTTTTGTTTAACAGAAATTATATTATATTATAATGTAAGGACTGAAAATTGTAATTTGTACGAGACCGAGGGAGGACCCATGAAACTGTGACGCGTGCTAACAACACATTCATGCTTTCTAAGATGTGAAATTGCATACAAAAATTCTACAAGAGGTGGGGAGGAAAAACGAACTGTATAAAGCAAACGGTACTCGTAGATGGATTCTATATGCAGTATGTGAAATCTGAAAAATAATGGTTCTCTGTGGTCATATTAAGAAACATCTCCAATATAACGTAAAATTTTCTTTTGGAGCAATAATATGTTATTAAGGTTTGTTTTGGTCGTAGTGGCCCACACAAGATGGCAATAGTTTAAGCGGGACTGGAATAATGCATGATAAATATTTAGCTTAATGTTGGGTGGCAAAATATTACGGCAGCGAGCCATAATACCAGCCACCTGTGAAAGTTTTACAAGTGTATAATTTATATGGTTATCCCACGTCATGTGCTCAGAAGAAATTACACCCAAGGTTTTATGCTGGTTTACAAGTTCAATTGAGGAAGTACCAAGATTGATTGTATTATTTATAGAAACAGGTTTATTTGTTGACCTAAAGAAAATTGCTTTGGTTTCGTTGTGTTTATCTTAAGCCCATTTCTTTCAGACCACATAAAAACATTACTTAAAATAGAATTTGCTTTACATACTAATACATCAGCTTCTTCCCCAGATAGAAACAAGCTGGTGTCATCCGCGTAGATGATGAACTGTGCTTCGTCATCGATATTTACAATATTATTAATATAGATATTAAATAAAAGGGGTCCAAATATACTTCCTTGCGGTACACCAGTGTAAATATTTCGGAAAGATGAACAATGACCACCGATAACAACAGACTGTTTACGATTATTTAAGTAGGATGCAAGTAAAGCAAGTGGCGTGCCACGGACACCGTAACGATTCGATTTCTGAAGCAAAATTTTGTGGTTTAGGACATCAAACGCCTTGCTGAAATCAATAAAGATGCCTAAAGTAATGAGCCTTCTTTCTACGTTTTGTAAAATAATTTCTTTTTGAAATAACAATGCTGCTTCTGTAGACTTACCTTTACGAAAACCGAACTGGGAGTTGGTAAACACACAGTGTTTTGCAAAAAAGTTGTCAAGGCGCGTAAAAATTATTTTTTCAAGTACCTTGGAAAAAACAGGCAGCACAGAAATAGGCCTATAATTACTTATAATATGCTTATTACCACCTTTATATATAACTGCGACTTTCGCCAACTTCATACTTGCAGGAAAATGTCCGGACGATAAAGATAAATTATATATGTGTACGAGGCATGGCGCCATGACGTCCATCACAAATTTCACTCGTTTTATCTGTATCTCATTTATATCAATACTCTTGCTGTTGTTAAGGCCTAAAACATGTTAAATACCTCTTGTTCGTTGGTGGGATTTAGAAAAAAAACTTTCATCGACACGTTTGGCAAACGAAATGGCGTCGTCATTGTAGGCAGTCTCGTGTGTACATGAAAAGTAGTTATTAAAACATCCCGCCAAAGTCGTACCCGACATAACTTGACCATCTATAATTAATTCACCTATACCAGACAAAACGTGAATGCGATTTAAGAGTTCATTAATATTTTTTCAAACAATATCTGGGCGTTGCTTAGGGACATCTTTGAATATTTGCTTATAGTACGACGATTTTGCTTTTCTGAGCTCAGACGTTAATTCATTCCCAAGTTTTTTGAAACGAGATAACTTGCTTTGGTCTCTTGATCTTAAAAATGCCTTGTATAAGCGATCTTTCTTTTGCATCATTTTTATGTGCACTGGGGTAACCCAAGGTTTTCTTATTTTCTTCTTTACAATAATAGTTCTGAACGGAAAATGTGTTTTATAGAGCTCTTTCAAGATGTTTAGAAATTTATTGTATGCAATATTTGCATCTAACTCAGAGAAGACAGGCATCCAAGCATAGTTTAAGATTGCGTTCCTAAATGCCAATAAACATTTATCTGGCATTTGTCGAAAAGTGACCGTGGACTTCGTATTATCCTTTAAAAATTGATGCTTAAATAACGACAAAAAAATTGGAACGTGATCACTGATGTCGCAGCTAATGGTACCGGCCACTATTACTTTGGTTGAAACATTTGTTATGAATAGGTCAATGGCGTTTGACGTAGATAATGTAATTCTGGTCGTAGATGAAATAACGTTATGAAATCCCATAGAGTTAAACGTATTACTGAGCGTTCTTGTTTCAAGGGAATCATCTAGTATATTTACATTGAAATCACCCCCGAGGATCAGGCGGTAGTTATTTACTGATATGTGTTCCAAAAAGTTCTCAAGAAACGAAATAAAATTGCCAAAATCCGCCGAAGGTGGGCGGTACAAAACAGTCGCAATGTTACTTCCACATTTTATGGTTAATACTTCATAGTCGCTTGTAATTAAAGAAAAACCCTCAAGTAATTCACACGCAATAGAACTTTTCACATGAAGTGAGACACCACCACCGCGCCTATCTTTGCGGTTCAGAAAGAAATGTTTGTAGCCCGGCAGGATAAGCATATCAGCGTTCTGCTGGTAGCAGGTTTCCGTGAACATTAAAATATCAAACGATACGCGGCAACGATCCAAAGATGATATGATTGAATCATGTTTATTTTTTACAGAACGAGCATTTCAATGAAAGACATGAGTAGCATCTCTAGATAGTAGACACTGATTTACGTTATCGGGCAAAACAAGCTCAATGTATTCCATAAAAATATGAAGAAAAAATAATACTGTAAAGTAGCAATGACAACCTATCGAATCTTCTCGACGTCATCCTCATTGATAATTTGAACAAGGGGAGAGTTTTCCGTTTGACGAGCAAAAATCTTGCCGTTTCGTACCCACACGAAACTCCAGTTGCACTGACGTTTTTTTCGATCGCTTTTCCAAGAACACACTTCAAAGTGGGCCAAAGATGTTCGTTAACAAATACAGGTGCGTCTGTGTCAAGGCCTATATCGGCGTTTGAGAGACGCTTCTTTTTAGCTTTATAAAGAACGGCGTCGCGCTTTGCGCGGTTCGTAAACTGCAGTACGATGTTAGACTTTCCAACATCGCGGGTCGGCACCCGGTGACACGCCGCGATGTCCACTTGAACGATCGGTTCACCGATGAACTCGCCTAGCTTTCCCATCAAATCTAGAAGCCCCTCATTGTCACGTTTCACGATCCCTTTGATTTCCAAGTTTGCGTTTCTTGAGTATTGTTCTGTTTCGGTCAGTTTGATCGTAAGTGCGTAAGACAGCTTCGGAGCTGTCGTAGGATTTCCTCGTAACCTGCGCAAAACTTACGAAAATTTCGTTTCGTGAATACGAATTTGTTCTTAAGTTGTGTCTTACGCACATTTTTGGCGTAAGATCGTTTCATGAATCTGGCCTCTGCACTTCCGAAAGTCGCAGGAAAGGTAAGACAGACGCAGACGACGTTGCAAAGGAGCAGACGACGCTCAGATAGGGGGTCGCGATCAGCCAATCAGGGCTCGGCGTTCTGACGTCATCGCTACCCCCTGCGCAAGAAGCAGACGAACTTGCCCTCCGCATAAAAACGAGCGAGGAGCAAGAATTATTCCAAATTTCAACTCGAACTCCGCTTGACGCTCCGCGATAGCCGGGGAGCGCTTTTTTGTGTATGAAAGTGATGGAGCGAAGCGGCTCTTAGTTCAGACACTGGAGTCGACACGGAGCTTTGGGATTAAACCCACGTAAAAAAGCCATAATATGGTACTAAAAGCTTTTTTTTTTTTTGGGGGGGGGGGGGGAGGGGGGGGATAGCAGCGCAAAGAAATACAGTGGTGAATAGATGCATAGACGTTTGAACCAGTGTTGGCGCTAACGCGTTACAAGTAGCGGTGTTACCGATAACGCGTCACTTGTTTTTTTCGGCAACATAGTAACGTATACCTCATTACATATTCAAAACAGTCAGGGGTAACGTACTTACGTTACTTCCGTCTAGCAACGAGTAGCGTAAATTTGCGTTATTCGTTACATCCTCTGAAATCCTGAAAAAAATACGCGTACATTTTTGTCGTTTTTTTATACTTCGTTTCAGCTTTCGTACAGACTCAACCGACACTACGAGCTGATGAGATCAAACAGCGTCAGAAGAGCACCATCCTGTTGTTCGTCATGTTGCATTATGTATTCTATCATCACTGAAACGATAATAAAAAAAAAAAAAGACAGAGTGAGTTGCGCTCTTTACTCGGCTTGATTGGTCCAATTAGGCTTTAGCGTCGGCTGCGTCTGGACTTCAGCTGAAACGAAGTTTACGCACCAAGTAATTAAATATTGAACTCAATCCACATAACTTCAAAGATCTGCCTTTTGGTTCCCCTCGCAGAAAGTCCCACTTTAGAAAAAAAAAAACAACGCGCACACCAGTTGTCCGGGAGTGTCAAAAAACGCTGTCGTAAAAAAAAACAAAAACGCTGGTATTGTCAATTTCTAAATAAAAAGTAACGGAAAAGTAAAGTAACGGTAACGCGCTTCTTTTGTTTTGACCAAACGTAAGCTGGTAACGCGTTATTTTTCGGGTAACGAGTAACGCATTTATATTACTTTTTTTTGGCAACGCCTACAACGAAGTTCTCAAGTTTGGTGAATCGATAAGCAACTTCACGTCTGCTTTATGGATGGACGTGTGAAACAGATGCCAGTGTATCATGCGCCACAGTTCGCTCATGTCGAGAAGTTCGGGAACTGCACTTGGCTGGCGGCCTCCCGGTTATATCAGCGAAATCAGAAAATTAACCGCAGGGTTACTCAAGAGATGGTGTGATTAGCAGTGCACAGCATTGCAGCACGGTAATGCTGTAGGAATTACATCCCGGCTACCCGCAGACACCTTGTCTGGAATTGCATGAGCACAAGAATTGCGAGTGCGCGACACCTAGAGGGGGTCGCTCTGATCTAACCCATAAGCTCACCGAATGAATCTGTTGGATCTGCCGCAAATCGGAAAGTAATGAGAATAAAAGTGCAACACACTTGTGGCTTTTTTTGTATGGGTACGAACTTCAAAAATGAAACATGTATGATTGGTATAACCTTCCTGCAGTTGCCGAGATCCTGCGGTTTCCTAGAAATACAAAGGACAGAAGAATAGCTTCAAGGACACCTGGTGCTCTGGATTTTATCTTCAGGCAGGTGTTATTTTTGTACTTTCAAAGTTGTAATTGTGGTAGGTGTGGAGCTACTATTTTACTGTAGATAGAGAGGACTAGATACCTTTTAGTGTACTTATTAAGAAGTTTTTGCACATCCCAATTAGCACAAAGTGGGTTCCAGAAGGGAGATCGACGGGAGTTCCACGTCGGTTTTACAACTCTGGCGCAAGTCGGCCCCACTTCGGCTGTTCCCTGGGGACTACAGGGGGCCCACTGGGGCAGCCCACACGGTTTGGCCTCGTGAAACCCACAGGGAGCCAAACACGCCCCCCCCCCCCTCCCCCAGGGCAGCCCATTAAGGTTAAAGTTGCCTCTGAAGTGGGGGCTGACATGGGTCTCACTTGGTGAACCCACGGGGGTGCCACGTCGGTTTTCCAAGTCGGGCCCAAGTTGGGCCCAATTGGGCCCGACTTCGTAAACTTTTACTGCAGTAGAGCCCCAATCTTCGTAAACTTGGCCCACGCAGAGCCGAGAAGACACCCACGGGAGGTTTTCATGAGCAACACAACTAGGGCACGCCCACGCTTAGACGCCGTTGAGCCCACATCATTGCCTTTGGCCCCCGTAGCTCCGAGGTGGGTCCTAAGGGCTTATATATATGCAGCCCAAGTTGGGCATACCTACTCGTTGCCGTTATGTATCCCAATCATCGTAAACGTGAGCCCGCAGAACCGAGAGGGGACCCACAGGGGTTTTATATGAAGTTGTGTCCGAGGAGTTCTCCTATGGTTCCCATCTCGGCCAAGCTACCAAATTTCGGGCAGCATGCAGGACAGTCAAGCCAGAAACGAGAGGCACGACAAAAAAAAAAGAAGTAACTCTTTATATCTACATATTTACATCGGCGTTTCAGTGATCGAATTCTCGATCAGCCACCCCTCGATCTGCGAGCGTCTCTCTTTTTATGAATTCTGAATTTTGCCAAACTCTGGCTCGTCCAATCCAAAGGGCCAACGTGGTCTTGAGCAGCCAATAGAGACCAACTTCGCGTGCAAGCCGCCAGCGAATGTCGCTTATTTTCGTGGTGGGTCTCAAGATGTGGCGGCTCATGCTGCTGGTGAGTCACAGAGAGTTCCATTCTACAAGCACACACACACACACACAGCTTTTACGAAGGTTGTTTCGTGAGCTCAGCTCAGGAAACTTCCCTGCACGAAACGCCGGTCGGTGCGAGACCGCGCTCTGGTCGGCTGAACCAGAGGCACATGCTGCTCTTGAGGGAGAACTCTTCTCAGCGCGGGACGGGTCCGTCGCAGCCGCCCACAACAGGTCCGCGGTTAAGCGGGCATTAGCAGCGACACAACAGCTCCTCCGCCAACGGGTAGGCGTTCTGGAGGGGAGCAGTCCAAAGCCGTTCTGCAGAATGCCTGATGACTCGCTGCTGGCCTCGATATCCCAGACCAAGCGCTGCACCCATTTCATCCACCGTTATCGGTTCATCCCCACTTCCAAAGCAATGACGGTGCCGGGCTCCCTGAAGCAGACGACGTTCCACCCGCGAAAGGCGCCTGGACGGAGACCGACGGCTAGGTGCAGACATTTCGCAATTATCGCCCGGGGGGCCATTTATAACAATGGGCAGCACAACTCGGGCGCGCCCACGCTTACAATTGCCCCTGGACGCCATAAGGCGGAGGTGGGTCTTACGGGGTTTCATATGGGGAGCCAAAGTTCGGCACGGCCGCGTTGTGTCCGAAGTTTCCCTCGGATATACGAGGTGGGACCTATCACGTGGATAATATTAAACAAGTTTTATTATATTAATACGAAATCTTAGTATATATCACCGCATACGTCTCAGTATACTTAGAGTGTAAGTTTCAGAAGATAGTACTTATATTGTAAACTTACTAAGAATTGAAATTCCCCAATGCCATTGCTTCATTGACCACCATTCTGATCACATTGTACGTGGATCGCGCCCAGTCCCGTAAACAACACAATAATAGTGATCATGCTTACGTTTGCTATCCATGAGTTACCGTCCCCGCAATGGTTGTGGCGAAAATGTTTATTGAAAAAAATCACCGGAGTCTGCAATATTTTATGACGCGGCGGCCTTAAGGCTTGGCATCGTCTTCGAGAAGAATGCGTATGGTGGAGTTTTGAGGCCTCCCTCAGTGATACACTAAGCGAAACCTAATAATTTTGATCTTGCTTGGTTAAAAGTTTTGTTCTAACTGCACCCACTATTTTAAGTATCTACTGACTTATGGGAGATGTAGCATCGTAATACTTTTCTGCCTCCACCTCTCATCGCTCTGGCTCTAATGGACAGGGTCGACAGCTTTGCCAGTTGTTTCACGTATGCTTGCACTTGCTGGTGTCTGGGCTTCCAAGAATATGTCATTTTTGGAAGCAACCTAATTAAACTTTAGCAGTCTCGCTCGAGGTGAAGAACAGACACGCGACTAAAACAGCTTAACAAAAGCTTCTACCACACCTTCTTCAAGTTTTGCCTCTTGAAACTTTTCTCTAGCTCTATTTTGTTTACATAATTTTCTGTGTCACCGCAGGCTTTAAAGGTGAATAATCCAGCACGCATGTCGGTGACAAGCGGCGAACTACTGCCAAAGCTTCGCCAGTTAAGCACAGATTCCTCGTTCTTTGGAAATGCGGGAGATAAGCATCGAGGGCGTCACTATTTTTTTTATATTGAAGAATCAACTTGAGGGAGGACTGAAATTATGTCTTCGTGCGTTTCCGCTCTTTCCCTATTCCCAGTTTTTTTCTTGAATGGTCGTTATGCATTCCTGCACTGCGAACCTTAGCTGCAGAACTTCTTGTTTTTTTTGTTTTTTTTTTGGTAGAACGTGTTCCATCTCATGTTTTTGTCTTCCTTCGCCTTTCCTCTCTTGAATAAGCTTTTTCCTCCTGTACCTATCTTTTTTACTTATTTCCCTTATAACTTAGCTATTTTCACCCCTTGATTAATCTTTCATTTGTCATCCTGTATCAATTGGCCTTACTGCCGCGCGAACCTCTCGCAGGACATGATCAAAAATTATTTTTGTGGAAAAGGGGTCCTGGGTGGCTGGTAATTGCCACGCTCGTCAGTAATGGCGAACGAAATCGCAGGCGAGATAAACGGAAACAAAAATTAAATGCCTGTATTACAACATATTAAACTAATTACAACCTAATTGAATTTTCACCAGAAGGTCTCGTCGTAAATACACACCTCTCCCCCCCCCCCCCCCCCCCCCGCCCCCCAAATCGTCTTCGCTGGTCACGACTTATAGGCGATACGACGTCGGCACCGGCGCTAGTCTTTGCGGAGCGATGTAATGTCCCAGCGGTGCTGGAGCGGGAACAGTTGCTGGGGCACTGACCATTAGGTGATGCTGAGGTTCAATCCTTTACCAGAAAAGATAAACTGCCTGCTGATCTTCGACGCTCGTGCTTATTTCCTTCGCTTCACCTTCTTTTTGTCCTGAGCAAAAATCCAGATACCCAGTTTTCTACTTTTTTCTTTTATATACTGTTTGCACCAATACCATCACATCAGC
This sequence comes from Ixodes scapularis, assembly GCF_016920785.2. NCBI lineage: Eukaryota > Metazoa > Arthropoda > Arachnida > Ixodida > Ixodidae > Ixodes > Ixodes scapularis. Next base: position 226,518,222 of record NW_024609835.1, read on the forward strand.
ACTCTCCAATTTAGCAAATAAGTTAGAAGATGTAAAAGCCAGTATGCGCAGGCAACATCATCATACTAAGTTATTACTAACCAACCTAGCGTCTGCTGGCGTGCAGTACGCTCCCCTCCTAAGGAAGACAAAAACAATAGAGGTATGCCTCACAGATATTGGCCTAAACACATGACGGGAAATGCTAGTTGCATGTTTCTGTGCAGAGACACCCGAAGCGGAGCCCTACAATTCACTTTTACTGTGAACCTTATCGGCAGGACCAGTGCAACCCCAGCCAAGCAAATTGACTGCTAAGTTCTACGAGCACCTGTAATCAATGAGTTCAATTCATTCGATGCATTGTTTATCGCACGGGTGGAGGAAGCAAACGCGCCGCCGAATTCCTGGTTCAGTTCGTCTGAATTCTCGCTATGAATGATGATGATATTATTTATTGTTGAAGAGATGGCGCTATGGCCTCATTGTGGAGGGGAGAAGGGAAGCACAAGTTCACATTCTGCGGTCGAAGGGGGCCGAACGCGCAGACTTCCATAACGAGGGTAGTGTCTTTTTAGTATAAGAGTTTTTTTTTATTTTTTTTTTATTTTTTTTTTTTGGGGGGGGGGGGGGGGGGTAGAAGGGGGGTGACCCAGTCCTGCAGATTTTGGATGCTTGGGTTTAGGTACTGGGCTCTTTTTTTTCCTGTAAGCCGGTGCTGTCCCATTAGAGCTGCTGAATAGTGGAAAGAAAGCCGGCAGAGCACGTAGTGCAAGTTACCGGCGCTTTTGATCCCGACGCTTCCTCGTTCTCCGGCGTCTGATCTGGTGGGCGGCCCCTCCGTGGCTTGTAGTCTCGCTATCTGGCATGCACATCCTCTGTGAGCGCAGCGTCGGTATGGACTTTGTATACCAGCTCTCGCGACCCCCTAGGTAGTCCCTTAGGTAGTGGTGCGGGGTTGTAAGGTGTCTGTCATCGCAGCCAACGGCTATCTTCTTGGCTTTCCGTCCGAGGGGGTCTCGGCCCGGCAATGCGAGCGGGACTGAGACTCCCAGGTTGGAGCGGTCTTCCCGGTGCTCGCTCGCCCAGGTGTAAGTGATCGTTACCGATAGGGATGCCGCGAACCACCCTAGGTTCGATTTCGAAAGATTACGATATTTTCGAACCGAACTGATGTTCGAATTTGAAGGGTTTCGATATTTTCAACCGTACGGAGATTCGAATCCGAAAAATTTGCAACTTTCAAAAATCGTGAAGTTTCGAATTCGAAATGTTCGAAGCTTTTACGATTTCTAAAAGTTCGGGTTCGATTATTTCGAATATTTTTTTTTACTTGAGGTTCGAGAAATTTGAAGATTTCGAACTTTCCTAATTTGAAATTTGAGAGATTCGAACGTTTCGAATTTATTTGGATCTGAAATTCGAAAAATCGAACGTTTCGAATTCTCATAGACATGAAGTTCAACAAATTGGAAGATTTCGAACTTCTTTCTACATAAAGTTAGAAAAGGTCGAAGGTTTCGATTCTCTTTTAGCGCTAAATTCGAAAAAGAAACTTAGGTTTCGAATTTCTTTAAAGTCCAAGTGCGCAAGGTTCGAAGTCCGGTTCTCAGGTTCCGCCACCCAGTTTCAGTTTCAAATAACGTTTTCACGCCCCACTGGTTTTCACGAAATCAGCTTTAGAAATGTTCGTGTGTGATTTTCAGATTGCGCAAGTTGGTCGCGCAATTAAATGAGACGACGAGTGTCCCGGATGTGCTGGATTATTTCCCAGTGCAGAGTGACGTGTGCAGATCAGTAATTGTGGCCGCCAGCCATGGGGAGAGGGGGGGGGTCTTTAACGTGCATCACGCAGTAGTGATCGCACGAAGGCACCCCAGTTCGAAACGGCCAGGGGCAGGCAGGTGGTTGAGGGTCAATGAGGTTCAGAAAAACCTTGAAGCCATCTGGCAAACTGCCTCCCCACCTCCTGCACGCTGGTTGTAATCTGCTCGAACGCCGCCCGAGTGACGCTGGCATATAGTAAGTTTAGTTTGTACATGATGCAAAATCCTGAGACTGGGAATGAAATTTGAAAGAAAATTGGAAGAAGACAAAAAAGGGGGACATGACAACGTCTCAAACTAAGCTCAGGACAACGTCTCAAACGCAACTCAGCTGAAAACTCAGCTCAGGAATAACGTCTCAAACTCAACTCAACTGAGTTTGAAACTTTGTCCTGTCCCCTTTTTTCTTTCTTCTTACACTATTTCTTTCGAATTTCATTCCCAGTCTCGGGATTTTGTATCATGATCAACAGACACCAGACCGCCCGCACCTTGACAATTTTTTAGTTTGTAATTGTTTTTGTAGGTTTATTTTCGGAGACGGAAGAAACGCCGAGCAAAAAGCAAAGAAACCGACGCAACTTGAGGTCGAGAAGCGTTCTACCATACCAGCAGCGTCGGAATAGGAAAAACGGGGGGGGGGGGGGGGGGGTGAGCTCGGGTCTCTTCCCCTCCCAGATATTTCGGGCTGTTAAAGAAAACAATACGGGGAAAGAGGGCATGGTCGAGCTTATTTTAATCTGAAATTAGTTATGCATATGTATAGCTACTGTCCCTCTTCACTGCATAAAAGATCGCGTAGATGGTCATTGTTGGAAACTCGTTGACAGGAGGCACTACTCGTCACATGCTTAGTGGTTCGGAAGTTTAAAGCTATGTCTTTTCGACCTAAATAACTGTGAGATTGGGAAGAAATAATAAATAAGTAAACCTAAAAATGAATGCAAAAAAATAAAAAAAAAACTATCAAGAATCATATTCTTGCATATTCAGATGCCCAGAACTACGAAACAAATTTCTCCTACCAAAATGTGTACAGGCGAAAAGAAACACGTCCCAGAAGGTAAAATAAAAAAAAATAATAAATGTTTTTTTTTATTTTTTTTTTTTATGACGTGCGGAATTTGAACGATATTAGAAGTATTTTTCTTTGAATTAATTTATTCCTCAACGTGAAAAGAACAATATATACGCTAATTTGTATTCTGCAGATAGTAATGATATGTACTCTCTGTGGTGTTAATTTAAATGCGATACCTCAAACAATTTCGACGAAAAAAAATACCAAGTTTAGGGCATAATTGCCCGTGGATACATATTTGGATATTTCTTCGAAACTCGTCTTGAACAACAATAATCATATATTAAGACGACACTTACCTAGGTTATACATTGATCATTCTTGAAGAAGTTTAACATCGCTATCATAAATATCTTCGGATACAGCGCGCTTCAAATATGGCACAAACGATAATTGTCAAAAACCCGCCGTCCTTCCTCGCTCCTTCGGGAATCTATTTCTTTAAAACCAAGCATGCCAGATGATTAAAATAGGCGGCATTGTCTTTCGTAAAGATTGCGGCACCACATGTAAAAATGCGAGAAAATAAATTAGAAATGTACCTCACTGCTTAAATCCAAAGGAACCGCCCGCCCGTCTTTCGAAGGTCGACGAACTTGGAACTTTTACCCTAAAAATCGAAGTTCGTCGAACTTTTGATTTTTCAGGAATCGGAAGTTCGACAACCTTCGAATTCTTTAGATTAAAGGGACCATAAAATGACTTTTTTACTTTTTCCAGATAACTTTTACATTAAACCGTCAATGTTCACTGAATGCCGAACAGGCATCCGTTTTCGTCTCGGTTTCTTAACTTCTACACAAAAAATTAATGAAATATCGACTTTTTCTTGACCGCAAAACAAGCCGTGACGTACGCTATTTCCGGAACCGGAACTTCTCTCGGCAGTAGGAGATGGGAGCATTAGCGGCGACGAGTTGGGGTGCGCCGGTAGGTTTTACTGCGCCGATGTCACCGATGTATTTTCTGAATCGGCGCCTCTCATCGCCGCATCGCAGCTGAGCGAAATTCAACGAGATATGTTGCGCTACAGCGACAGCATGGGACTAGTCCCATACACCGGTATGCCTGTTGGGAAGTGCAGCGAGTCTTCCGGTGAAGACTCTAGAAGTCAACCCAACTGTCATTGTTGGCAAAAGGCGGCCAGTGTCAGTCGTTTGCAAAGCGACGTAGATGCAAAGAAATTGCCGCGGCGTTTTTCGCGGTCTCGGAGGTGCAGGAGCGAGCCGACGTTAAAAAGATACGTTTGAACTACGAGTGTCAGCAAGAGCCACGTAAATACCTGTTAACACTCGGAGCGGACGCGCGCGTTTGATGGAAGTGCTGTATTCGCGCTGTTGGTAAGCGCTTCGGGACCGATCTTTTACGATTGCCACTCGATACCGACGCGACACTCGGCAAAGAAAGGTTGGACCGGTATTGCACGTATACCTCTCACGAACTGTTACAGCTCGACAGTGACGTGCAGTCTGTCAGGATAAAAATGGCATACCAATACCAAAGTGTACCTACCGTGTTACGAAGGTAATCCATACAGCGTTTATTTCAGCTCTATATCACACAAAAGAAGAAGAGAGAATCGACGAGGGTCCCTTTTCGACGAGTGTTCGTCAACACTGCCTCGGAAAACAAGGGGAAGAGATTGACCTCACCTCTTAACGTAAAATTGAGGTCAGCGATCAAACTATTATACGGGAAGGGTCCACAAGGGTACCTCACAAGGGTAGTGCGGGCATATTCCATTCAGCACGCCAGCCGGTCGGAGGCAGACAGACGGTCTTGCGACGAAGCAACGCTGCGCCGAGTCGGAGTGCCTGCTAGGCCTATATTCTGAGAGCTTCGTCGGAGCGCGATTCGCGGCTTTTGTCGCTCTTCTCGGGTGTTTGTGGATCCAGCGTTCTTGTTCGTCGTGGCCTGTTTTAAGTACATTTTTTTCTTGCTGCTTGAAGTCCGCACGCGCGAGATGAACACGTAGAAAAATAAACGTTCAGTCAGTCAGAGTTTTTAGAGGAAGGAAACCAAAGGAAATAACCGTTCTGAAGTCGGCCCTGCCAGCCCTGCCCTACTGCGCACGCGCAGTAGTTGCTTCGTTTACCACACGATAGATGGCGCTTGGCTCTCAGCATTATCAAATTTGGCAATTTTCGCCACACATCTCTAATTATGCTACAAAATGTGGGTCTGAATATTATTTAACAAAAGTTTTAGGAAACATTCGCCGGCTATTTATTGTTTACGATCGCGGTGCTGGTGAGGTAGGCTCTTACCCAATAGGCGACGTGGATTCGGCTGACGTGCTCAATTTCTGCGGATGCATCGTAGTGAAAAGGCAGAGCTTTCGAAGGACAGAAGTCGCAAAAGAGTCCATTTTTCTAATAAAAGTTCTATAGCAAATAATTTTTTTGGGCTCCCTAGTTTTGTGTTTTTGTGTTTCTTTTCACACCTTTTACGACGTGCGGTGGATGAAATTAGATTTTAAAATCATTTCATGGTCCCTTTAATAAGTTCGAAAGTTCGACAATTATCGAATTTATGAACGTAGGAAGTTCGAAAGTTCGAAGAGCTTCAAACTTTTTAGTGCAAGAAATTCGAAAGTTCGAAAATCATCGCTTTTTTTAGTCTATTAAGTTCGAAAGTTCGACAAGCATAGCAATTTGCAGCGTAAAAGTTCGAAATTTCGAAAATCGTTAAACTTCTTAGTTTAACAAGTTCGAAAATTCGACGTCCATTGAATTTCTCGATATGGAAAGTTCGGAAATTCGAAATCTTTCGAACCTTTCGAAACGCTTGATTCGATCATCGAAGCTTCGATGCGAAAAAGTTCGCGGCATCCATAGTTACCGAGAGCGCCTGCGTGTCCCGGGACCCAATCCACTCGTACTTCGATATCTTTAGCCGTTAACAAATCGGAGCACAGGCTTTTGATCCGCTGGCAGAGCGTGCCTTCGCTAGGTGTCTTTCCTACGCGTGTGACAGCCTCCCCGCAGTCCGGAAAGATTGTTATACGAGTATGGACGTCTGCCATGAATAAAAGCGTTTCACCAGTAGACACATATTAGATGTACGACCCTGCGGTTACAGTACTCAACAAACAGTTAAGACCAAAAAAATGAGATCTTGTCATATTGTAGAACACCATCACACCTCCAAGAGCTTCCAGCGACATCAAGTAGTCCTGCTATTACGCGGCACACTTGAAGTCGATAATCGAGACTGGACAGGGACGAGGAGGAGCAGAAGGCAAGGCAAGGAAGATAATGGGGCAAGTTCACACAACGCAGCTGACCGTTTCTTTAAGACCTTTCTTATATAGGTGTAGTCAAACAAGAGATGTGCTGATCTAGAATGCAACACTGCACCCCTCTCAATCGAACAAGAAAAGAAGAAAACAACAACGAACAAAGCGTTTTTAGGCCGAAGAACGACCACTGGCTAGTGGACGCCAACTAAGCACTAAAAAACTACAGCGAATGCCTTGCAGCGGGTTTTGTGAGTTATAAAATAGAAACGAGCCTAACATATAATCTCGCCTATGATATTGATTATAACTTTAATAATCACATCAAACCTCCCCTTTTTATTCCCGGGTTGTCTCAAACAAGGTCCGATGGGTGCAATGGGCAAAAGTTTAATATTAGGATTTTGCGCAATGTACACTCAGCAATCACCATGCATAAACAGAACTTTCGCCACCATTTTTTTGAAGCTGCCATACATAAATATAGCAGAAAATTATTTTGCACACTGGAACAAAAAAAAAATGTCGTTTTTTTATATTAGTTCTTAATTCCTGGGACAGTTCTTTCTTGGAAAAATATTTTGCAAACTGTCGTGCTAGTCAACTCATTAGGTCATGCCCCTACAGAATCTCTTATTCGTTACGATTTTTTCTGGTGTCCAAAGTCTAATCAGTACTTGACCCTATCACAGTTGCTTTCTTTATTTTTGTGTATATAATACGAAATGTTTTATACGTCTATTTTCTTTCCTCTACAGGTTGATTGGACTATGCAGTGTCACCGACTTGATTACCTCAAGATTTGTCTAGTAATCGTTGGTGTACTGATGTTCCTTTGGGTCATAACCACTGAGCTGCAAAATAGAAATTTCTCTGAAAGCGCTAGAGATGTCGAGGTTGGTTCCGGTAATCGAAATGAGATGAAACGCAACCAGGAGCAAATAAAGGATATCGCGCCTCAAGACAACCACGAAAGTTCAATAACTACAGAATAATTCACTTACCCACCCAGTTTATGCATGAAAAAAAATCCTTCGGCTCAGCTTGACTACTTAGTCTTGATTTCTCTGCTCCCAGGAACTTGGATCGGAGGAATGCCATTCGTAAAAACGGGGCCTATGAAATCAAGGAAATTCAAATAGTCGTACAGCGTTTCTTCTGGCGAAGACAGAAAATAACAAGGTGCAGCACGCAATTCAGAGTGAGTCTTATTTGCACGCAGACATTATCCAAGAGACTCACATCGGCCACTGCCAAAATTTTACATTGAAGGCAAAGATGATGTTGAGGTGGGCCCTAAACACTCTCCCGAAGTAACGTTACTTATTAAGTGCGACGACGACACGTTCGTGAACGTTGAAAACCTCACAAAAGTAATGAAGAGCAAGCGCACCGACACCATTCCTGGCTCTTTATACGTGAATGACCCACCCCATAGGGAGCAATCCTCCAAGTGGTACGTGTCCCACCAAGAATACAATGGAGCTGAATACCCTCCCTTGTTAGCTGGAACCTTGTATGTGTTGGGCGGCAGCATCTTGCGCCGTCTGTACGACGCCTCGGAAGAGGAGCCGTTCTTCTGTTTGGAAGACGTATTTCTGACGGGATTTGTCGCCGAGATAGCCGGCGTAAACCGCACCCACGAAACCTCGATAGCAGATGATCAATTCAGTTGCATGTGTCTCGCTTCAGAAAAAGCAGCCTCTCATAACATTACAGCCCAAACGATGAGAATGTTCTGGTACCAGATACATTATTCTATAATAAATGTTAATGAACTTCATTTTATTTGTTTTTATTAAGCATCGGAGCTATAAAACTTTTTAGTTATTTCTTTATGGTTTGAATGGCGCAAAAGCATTAATGGCCATACTGCGCCAAAAATGTAAGAAAAGATTGAGAGTAGAATTCAACTACAGAGGAATAGTTCTATAGCTTGTTTAAAAATCCGATATTTCCGAGAAAATAAAAAAAGACGTTTGGATGAGGTCAGTGGTCGCTCACCAAGTAGAAAGTCAGGGTGAAATAGAATGTAATATTTTAAACGATCTGAAAAAAAATTGTGGTGCTTCCGAATAGCAGAAGAAAGAAATAGAATATAAATAACAGTCAAAGGTTCACCGCAGCGCTCACAGGATTGAGGTTCTCCACCAGTAAGGAGGTAGCTATTTGTAAGGTAGATGTGGCTAATTCTCAGGCAGCACAGGAGGACCTCGTGGAATATGTTTTTATTATAAGATGTTTCCAGGAACCAAGGTCTTGCTTGATGGTGTGAAGCTTATTGTTAACCTCTGAATCCAACTCGGACTGCCACGATCGCATTTTTAAATCTTGGCAGGGGAGGCGGAGGTTCGACACCGAACGAATTTGCGAAGAGATGGCCAGTTTATGTGCAGCCTCGTTGCCAAAATTGCACACGTGGGTAGGAACTACGTCAGCTTGGTTCGGTGGTAAGCCATGCATGGAGGGGAAACGGCTTACGCTTATAGCCTGAATCTTCAACGAGACTGAATGTTCATCGAGCCTGAATGTTCAATCGGTCACTCGACAGGCGAGACGGAATGTCCAACGAGACAAAGATCCAATCAAGACGGAATGTCCAACAAACCTGATTGTCCAACGAGACGAAAGGTCCAGTAATGAATATTCAGACACGTTGGACATTCCATGTCGGTTGGACCTTCCGTCTCATTAGACATTGAGGCTCGATGGACATTCCGTCTCGGTGGGATATTTTTTCTCATTGGACATATAGGCCCTTTGCACGTTCAATTTCGCCTGTCACGTGCTAGAATATTTTGTCTCGTTAAATTTAGACAACTCCGCATGCTTATCCCGGGTTCCTGCAGTCATTGCTGTGTTTATATTAGACTAAAGTCTCGTGCCACTTAGCCGACGTTCACGATCCGACAGAGAAACATTGGTTAAATGCAACGATTATGCATCATCTAAAGAAAGGAGTGACATGCAGCTATCATTGTGGCAATTTATAGCTGCGTACATATCGATTAAAGCTGTTGATTGTATGACGTCAAGCGCTCTTTAGATGTTGACAGTTCAATAGTTTCGTTGACATAGGTCAGCCAATTTGAAATAGATAATAAGAATGCGGTGGCCGGGTGTTCTAGTGCATCGCAATTGGTGGAAGTTGATGAATGCTGCGCTTCAGATCCCAGCTAATTCTAATTCAATGCTCATCCCTGCCGTTTCGATCGATAGGTGAGCTTCGTAGGGGCACGCGTTCGTGTAAATGCTAGTGCGTGACCTCCCGCCTGTCACACTGATCCTGCCGCCGGCGAAAGTCAATAATGGAAATTTTTAAAGCAGCTTTGAAAGCTGTTCGAGCTAGGCATAAGCAGTTTGCACAAGTATTAATTCCCACTGACGTTGATAATATATATAACAGAAGCTGAGACGTTCCAGGAAAGCCCTTAAATCACCAACCTTTCGAGCGGGGACTGTTTGTCTTCAGGGTGGGATCCCACTCTGAAGAAAAGCGGTTCCTGCTCGAAGGGTTGGTGATTTGAGGCCCTTCCTGGATCATGATTACGTGACGGAATGTCCAACGAGCCTGAATGTCCAATGAGACAGAAGATACAATAATGGATATTCAGGCACGTTGGACATTCAGGCGCTTTGGACATTCCATCTCGTTTGGACCTTCCGTCTCGTTGGACATACAGTCTCGTTGTACATTCCGTCTCGATTGTATCTTTTCGTCTCGATGGACATTCAGGCTCGTTGTGCATTCCTGTCGCCTGTCACGTGCTAGAATAATTTGTCTTGTTAAATATACAGAATTGTGTGTATAGTTCATCGACGTTCCTGCAGGCCTTGCCGTATTTTCGTCATACTAAAATGTCGTGGCACTGAAACCGACATTGACGGACCGACAGAAAAACATAGAGCAGACACAAATAGTCTAATTTCATTTATAGGAAGGCATGATGGTTAGCTAGCTGAGTGCCTGTGTGCAGCTATGTGCCCATCGGTTAAAGGCTTCGATTGCACGACGCCAAACGCTCCTCTGATGTCGACAGTTAAAATATTTCGAAAGTTTCGATGACATAGGTCAGCCAAATTGAAATATACATTAAGGATGCGGTACCCGTGTGTTCTGGTGCATCGCCGTTGGGGGACGTCTATGAAAGCCGCGCCTCAGATCCTAGGAATTTCTAGTACAGTCCTCACCCTTGCCCGTTTCGATCTATAGATGAGCCACGTACGGAGACCCGCAGTGTAAACACAGGACCGCCTGCCAGCGGCGCTGACTATGCGCACAGTCAATATTTAAATTTTTGAAAGGAGCTTTGGGAGTTCTTGGTGCAAGGCATAAACAGTTTGCAGAAGCGTAATTTCCCACTAATAAAAAAATATAGATATCTTCTTTAAAATAAAGAAAAAGATCTACATTTAACACAACACACCACGGGGGTGGTTGGGGGTGTTACCCGGCAACTCATGAGTAAATGCAAAACAATCTCCTGAATTTCGCAAATTTTTATTTTTGTTCGTTTCTCTTTGGAACAGAGTACTACTCACTGTATACTGCAATTGTCAATAGTTTAAATACGCATGCATTCCCTGTCAGTAGGTGGGAATGTTACAGACTAGAGCGATAATATTGGTATCACGCAGTACGCAATTTTTTGGCATGTGACATGCATCGTGCTTTTTAGAAGCCCATGTAATTTAACCGGCTTCTGGAAGCCCAGTGAAGCCCGCGATCCTGTCGTGGTAGTTGATGACGGGTTGTTACGTGGGAGCTTGACTTCTGATAAAGGACGCGAACGGATCCATCTCGGCGCGCAGTAGAAGGTTCACACCCGGATGTACCAATAGCCGGCATCCTGCGTGAATAGAACGGTAGATCGTTCTTCATGGCTTTTTATTCTTGTAGGCGAAGCGTAGTGCACCGCGAATCCGGCCAAATCGTCGAAATTACATTGATCTCCGGACAACTGAAAGAAGGGCAATTCGTCGAATAGGGAAATTCGCTAGGCCAATTCGAAGAATGGAGCGAAAGTTCCCGTTTGTCGAAAGGTCGAAAAGAGTTAATTAGGGTAGGTTGTGTAAATAGCCAGTGACAGTGGGGGTCAACAATGAGGCCCTCTTTTCAAAAAAGAGATCATTACGAATGCAGCTCTCAGATTGTGCTAGGGTCCGATATTGAATTGTACCCGGATCGTTCAAATTTATAAAAAGTAGGTTTCTACCTGAATATGTTCGATTGCGACTCTAGCATAATGGGATTTGAAAAGATCGAGCGAGGGGTTGACCTCGTGATCCAGGGGTCATATGTGCACTTGTAATTTGAGCATATGAAAAAATCGCGGTCGCACTGTCGCAGCGGGTCTGCAAAAGAGTTACAACAAGTTGAAATCAGATTGCAGCCTCGGTACGCTATTGGGCGCGCATCGGTGTGATTGCTGCATGCCACGTGACCAAAAAAGGCAGAGCGGAAACGACGGAGGCGAATCCTAAAATGTATTGTATTCATTATTAAAATTACGTACTTGCTGCTTATCACAAGGTTCCCTGCGACAGCAAATGCTTTGGTGGCTGAAGGATGCAAAACTAATCGTCGCGATAAGCGTCAATCTGGCAAATCCCCCGGACAATCACAGGACGAAAACTCACCACTTTAGGCACAAAGACTTAATGGAAGGAACGTTGTATTTATCATTGATTTTCTTATAAGGATCGAATTTTTGTTTCTGGGGAACGAGATGTCCAATCAGAAACGTCTAAAATATTCACCTTCCTTCTGTAATAAAAAAATAGTGTAACAGCGCACACTTATTACACCGACTTAACCTAATCATATTACTAACAATTTAATCGGGTGTTTTTCTCCCATGCAGGGGACATTATCTTTGCGCTACTAGGGACACCAATAAGGAAAATACAGCAACCCGTACAATACGGAAAGAAAACTGTGGCAGGGAATAGCACGTTTAACGATTCTCACAACTCTCGTGGACCCCACATTTGCTTCCCCGCCGGAGTTACTATCTTCTAAAAAAGCAAACGCGCGACCGATTGTCAATGGTCAAAAAGTTCGGTCTTTGATCATGTTGCATGTGTGACATTTTCCACGTCATTTTTTTTTTAATTCTAGAAATTATCTTTATATTTAGATATATAAAACGAACAATAAATGTATTGCTTTTTTATTTTATGAAGTCTACAAAATACACGCGCATAATTTTAAATTTTATTCGGGGGACTTGACAGAGGCAGCGTCAGCGGGAGAAGCTCAGCAACACACCAAAATAGCCGTGGATCAAAAGCCCGGTACTGAAAAGCCTGGTGCCAAAACGACCGCCTACCGATGTCTACGCACCGAAACGTCCGGTTTCCCATTCCATCGAAAGCATTTTTCACCGCCGTAACTATCAGTAATCCTACTATTCGAAAAAAGAAATATCTAAATTCTATGCATGGCTCGTTTCATATCCGTTGGATATTCAGATTCGATGGACATTCAGTCTCTCTGGACATTGCGTCTCGGTTGGATCTTCCGTCTTGTTGGACATTCAGGCACGTTGGACATTCCGTGTCGATTGGACCTTTCGTCTTGTTGGACATTCAGACTCGCTGGACATTCAGTCTCGATTGGATCGTTCCTCTAGTTGTACATTTCGTTTCACCTGTCACGTGACCGATTGGACATTCAGCCTCGTTGAACATTCAGTCTCGTTGGACATTCAAGCCATGAGTGGAGGTCTTCCCCCCTTTCCGCTTACTCTCCTTTCCACTCCTCTGTCCTGTGACACACTAATTGTGTGTCATATGACACCCGCCCCCCCCCCCCCCCCCCCATTTCATCGAACGGATTTTTGACCGCCGTAAGTATCTGTAATTCTACTATTCGAAAAAAAGGAATATCTTCCAAATTCCATGCAAGGTTCATTCCATATCCGTTGGACATTCAGACTCGTTGGACATTCAGTCTCGATTGGATCTTTCGTCTCGGTGTACATTCCGTCTCGCCTGTCAGGTGACCGATTGGACATTCAGGCTCGTTGAACATTCAATCTCGTTGGACATTCACGCCATAAGCGGAGGTCTTCCCTCGTTTCCCCTTTCTCTCCTTTCCACTCCTCTGTCATGTGACACACTAATTGTGTGTCACATGACACCCCCCCTCCCCCCCCCCCCCCATTTCATCGAACGTACTTTTGACCGCCGTAACTATCTGTGATTCCACTATTCGAAAAAAAGGAATATCTTCCATATTATATGCAAGGTTCATTCCATATCCGTTTGACATTCAGACTCGTTGGACATTCCGTCTCGGTTGGATCTTTTGTCTCGTTGTACATTCCGTCTTGCCTGCCACGTGACCGATTGGACATTCAGGCTCGTTGGACGTTCAGTCTCGCTGGACATTCAGGCCCATAAGCGGAGGTCTTCCCTCCTTTCCCCTTACTCTCCTTTCCACTCCTCTGTCATGTGACACACTAATTGTGTGTCACATTACACCCCCCCCCCCCATTTCATCGAACGTACTTTTGACCGCCGTAACTATCTGTAATTCTACTATTCGAAAAAAAGGAAAATCTTCCGAATTCTATGCAAGGTTCATTCCATATCCGTTGGACATTCAGACTCTTTGGACATTCCGTCTCGGTTGGATCTTTCGTCTCGTTGTACATTCCGTCTCGCCTGCCACGTGACCGATTGGACATTCGGGCTCGGTAGACGTTCAGTCTCGCTGGACATTCAGGCCCATAAGCGGAGGTCTTCCCTCCTTTCCCCTTACTCTCCTTTCCACTCCTCTGTCATGTGACACACTAATTGTGTGTCACATGACACCCCCCCCCCCCCCCCCCCCATTTCATCGAACGTACCTTTGACCGCCGTAACTATCTGTAAATCTACTATTCGAGAAAAAGGAAAATCTTCCAAATTCTATGCAAGGTTCATTCCATATCCGTTGGACATTCAGACTCGTTGGACATTCCGTCTCGATTGGACCTTTCGTCTCGTCGGACATTAACACTTGATGGACATTCCGTCTTGATTGGATCTTTCGTCTCGTTGTACATTCCGTCTCGCCCGCCACGTGACCGATTGAACATTCAAGCTTTCAGGGACGTTCAGTCTCGCGGGACGTTCAGGCCATAACTGCTGGAACTTCTCAACTTTCATTTCACGTCCAAGCGGCCCGTAGAACCTTCTCACCGTGTGTATATATATATATATATATATATATATAGAGAGAGAGAGAGAGAGAGAAAGAGAGAGCGCAACTGCATATCGCGCCCGCCTAAAAAGCATGGGGCAGTTCTGGGTGGGACCCGACAACTCGTGAGCAAATGCAAAACAGTCGTGTTAATTTGACAATTTGTTTTTCTTTACCTTTGGATCAGCTGACTGCTCACTGGACACTTCAGTTTACAAACGCATGCACTTCCTGCCAGTAGATTCCTATGTCAGCGGCTAGAGCGAAAACACTACTATCGGAATCTTTTTTTTTTTTTTTTTTTGTATGAGGCATAGATAGAGTTTTTCAGAAGAAAACGGTCATGTAATTTAACCGGCCTCTGAAAGTACTCCGAAGCTCGCGATTATGTCGAGGTAGCCGAGGACGTATTGGTCCGCGGCAGCTTGACCGTTCATAAAGCACTCAAGCGTATTTATCTCGGCGTCCAGAAGAGAAGACTCTTGTTCACAACGGCGTTGGTGGTAGGTTCGTCGGCAGTCTGATACTTTAGACCCATGTTACGGATAAAAAAAAAAAACAGGATTTATTCCTTCCCGTCGTGTCGAGATACAACCTTCCGTCACCACGCCCGGATCCAACCTACCCCAACACGCTTTTTCCCGCTCTTTATCAGCCTGTTCCATCCGCTATCAACCTCACCCTCGTGACCACTTGAGCTCGCTTCTGATAACCACTGATAGCACACCTACCAGTCATGCACACCTAAGCGTGGCATGACAGTATTGCACAAGGGAAAGCAAGGGAACCGTTGCCTCAAAGGATGAGGACACCACGGCCTTACAATGTCGACGGTCAACAACTGTTCTGCCAGCCAAAACAACGCCGCGTGCGCGCTAAAACCGGCGGCGCGGGACAGAAATCCCGCAGACGCACACACGAAGATGGGCCGGTTTCGTTAGGGATGTGGGGAAATTTGAAACCAGCCATCCGTGCATGCGTGAAACGATACCGCCTGTTTGCCCTAGCTTCCAGCGCCCTATCCTTACCTTGAAACGGCCGTGATCTCTCTCTCTCTCCGGGGAGATCCGATAGCACCGAAGGGTTATCAATTAAACTTGAGGAAGAAAACGAGTTTAATTATCCCCACCAACCCGCTCGTTCTGTCCTTATAAAGGGTTATCTCTTTTGGAAACAGCAAAGCCCGGATACTGACATTAAAACGAGCGTGTTGGTAAATATAGTGTTTGTATTCTGCCCGGAGATTAGTTGGGTCGAAGTCAGCCTCCTTGTCAACTATAACCTTTTGCGAAGAGTGGGCTTCTCCCGAGATGAAACGTTAGCGCCGGCTGACGTGTTCTTTTGAAAAAGGGAAGGGGAAAGAGAAAGTTTGAGTAACTGCAGAAACTACCTCGAAAGCTCCTCTCCCGATATGAAGCTTGAAGCATAGTCTCGGTTACCTTCTCGCGTATCGCCTGCTCGAATCTATTCTTCACTTTCTTTCGCACAGCTACTGTTCCGCACAGCCGTCGTGGATGTGCGTAATAGAGGGAGGAACAGATTCGAGCATCATCTGGACGCCGTCATCCTGCCAGACTTCAATGTCGTGGAACCGACTCGTGTGTGTTCCTTCGCCCCGCTGAACTTTGTTTCGCGGGTGTAGTTTTTTCTGAACGTTTTTTTTTTATGTTTTCTTACCAACTGTTTGTTAGCACTGTTCAGTTGTTGGGTTTATTTCCTCATGGCGTAGCGGCCTGGCGGTGATATAGAGAGCGTGTTCGCACGCATTTGGTTGCGTCCCGTTTAGGGAATGCCCGGGGGAGTTGGTTTTTGTTCTTGCCATGTGCGGCTGAGTTTTCCCGTCTTTATTAAATACTTGATTTTTTTTGTTTTACCTTTACGTGCCGTCGACTTCTTTGTCTGACTCTCCACCAGGCGGGGACCTATCGCCCTGCCACCGCTCAAACCTAAAGACTTTATTTTTATTTTTTTAACGCAATTTTCGTTAAGATCGGAGTTGGGCAATTTAATTCCTATTTATTTATTTTTATTTCCTACCCCTCTCCATGACACACTCTCTGTGTGTTTCGGACCGTTTCTGTGTCACCACTTTTGTGTATTACGGAAGTGAAAGGACATTCCCTGGTGATCTGTGCGATGTGCGGTGAACAAGCCCCAGTGTTTGGTTTCGTAATGAATTGTATATAATATATCGACGATGTGGTGACTTTCTTTGTCTTAGTAATATGACAGCTAATAGCTAGTCGCGCTACTTTACTTTGAAAGGTTTATAAATCGAAACAATACAACGTCTGTGCCTTTTGGTTATTGAAAGTCTACTAAACCTGCTGATTTGGTTAGATATGTATCTCATGGTTCCCGCTCTTATCAAAACATACATAACTATTCAATAAAACAAAATCCATTTATAATTGATTACAAAATGCAAAAGAAAGTTCAAGAAAACTTTTTCACAAATCATAGAGACGCATGGGTCGCTATGTCTGACTTAGGTCTTGCAAAACAAAGACGTCTTTTTCCGATATTGAGGCCTAAATGTAGAACAAACAAACAAAATATAGACTTTCTAGGCTTGATTTTAGTGTAGACAACTATCATATCTACATTTGAACAAAAAATAAAAACTAAATAAAAAATGTAATTTTTTAGAAAATCAATTCCAAAAATGGTACTTTTTGGTTTTTGCATAATATTAACGTAAAAGTACCGCAAAGGATATTTTATACAGCCAAGGCATTTTATAATAAATATAAAGAGCGTGTTTTGGGCTCTCCGTGGACATAAAAAAAATATCGGTGTAACCTAAGTAGATCGCCAGTAATTAATTGTCAAAGTTCGTCAACAATTGACCGAGGAGGCATTTTTGACATTTTTACAGAAAAAAAGAAAAAGGCATAAAATTATTTCATGGTATTGGAACCTTTTAACTGTGTCCACAGAGTGCTTGAAAAAAGATACTATAATGTGGACTGAAAATCCATGGCGGGAGATCAAGCGAAACATCCGACCCACGACGGGTGTGAAAAACACTGCTTTTCGCCGCGGCCTCTTTAAAAATTCATAAGTCGAGAACAAAAAATTCGACGAATTTGCGGTTTGTGTCGACTGCGGTTTTAGAACCGGCGCCATAACATATATTTTTTTCATCGAAATTAAAAATTCGACCCTTTTTGCCTGCACGATCTGAGATGAAACACCCATATATATATATATATATATAATGATACATAGACGGCGACGAAGACAACGACAGGCCATCGGGAGTGGCTCGTGCACACAGGCGCTGCAGCGGGCAGTTTTGAATTAAACCTATCGTTCGGAGGGCACGCCGTTCCCATCGCTCCTTCCAGCACCGTAACATAGTTGGTGGAGGTGCGGGGGTCCCTCGTCCAAGCCATCTACCGCTCTGCCATCACGCATCTTCGAAGTCATCGGGTGCTTACACCGCCTTCCATGGCAGAAGGTGAGCAAGCGGCGGCTCCGGCCATCCATACTGGCTCCATACCCTACCGTCAGCGTGATCCTCCCACCTTCGCTGGCTTCGGAAGCTACGATGTCGACGAATGGCTTCGCACATTCTAACGAGTCAGTGTGCATAATGCTTGGGACAACACACTTAAACTTGCCAAAGTCATGTTCTACCTCCGCGACACGGCGAAAGTCTGGTTCGACAATCATGAAGAACAGATAGCGTCATGGGATGCCTTTAAGACCCGGCTATCGGACGTCTTCGGCTGCCCCGTGAGCCGCAAGGAGAACGCCACCCAGCGACTCGCAACGAGAGCCCAATCTACAGGTGAGTCCATCACCACCTACGTCGAGGACATTCTGGCGCTTTGCAAACGTGTGAACCCCACCATGTCTGAGAAGGAAAAGGTCGAAAACATTATGAAAGGAATTGCCGAAGACGCCTTCGCAGTGTTGGTCTCACGAAATCCAACAACCGTGGCCCAACTTCAGGAAAAGTGCCAACGCTGGGGAGGCCACAGAAGCAGGCGCATTGCCTCCCCCTTTACCATCTCTCGGCTTCAGAACTGCGTCGCGTCGTCCGGACCACCCTTGACAGGCGACATCAAGAATATTATTCGGCAGATCATCAAAGAAGAGCTCGCCATTCTCTTTACACCCTCTCGCCGAGACCTCCAAAGCGAACCCGTTGACCTGTCACCCGAAGGCATACGAACCCTAATTCGGAACGAGTTGGCACAGTCAGCACCATCACCACAAGAAACTATCTGCGCAGCCTCACCAGCGCATGCATACGGCACACCAAATTGTTTTCAAGCCGACAACAACCCCAGATTCGTCCAAAGCTCCGAGAGGCCATGGCTCCGCCAGTTCTCCTCCCCTCCGGCCACCAGACGACCCACCTGTTTCTACTGTGGCATACCGGGTCACATAGCAAGATTCTGTCGCCGTCGCATCGCGGATACTTCTCGGGCATACAATCCTCGAGCCTTCCCACAGTACAGAGATTATCATCCCGACAGTTATCATCAGGACGCAGAAGAACGCTTGCTTAGTAACCCACGGCGTTCAGTTTCCCCTTCATATCGCGCCCGTGCAAACCGAAGCCCCTCATCTGCAGGATACCGGCGACGTTCTCCGATGCGGGTTGGCCAAACGCTGCCCAAATCATTTCACGATGGGGAAAACTAAAGGAAGCAGCTAAAGGGGGTACGGCTGCTCCTTCACTTCCTCGACATCCCCCACCGACTACGTCCTCTTCAAACCTATTAGACATAACCATTAAGAAGGTAAGCTTCACAGCACTTGTCGACACAGGAGCGTCCATTTTTATAATTTCTGACCGTGTCCGGAAACGATTGCGACTTGTTTGTACACCCTGGGAAGACGGTAGTCTTCGTAGCGCAAACACAACACTGATTTATCCCCTCGGCTTAGTTTTTGTCGAGATTATAATTCAAAATGAACCTCATCGTCACATTTTCGCAGTTCTACCGAGTTGCTCACACGACATTATTTTAGGCTGGGACTTTTTAGTCGCTCGACGTGCGCTTATTGACTGTGAGACGAAATCGCTATACCTTAGCAAAGTTACTCCTGGCGTTGAACCTCTTTCATACAACCGTGTTTCTCTCCGTGCAACAAGTAACACTCGAATTTCACCCTTCACTGCAGCGCTTATTCAGTTAACTGCAGACCTTCCAGACTCCGATTATTTACTTGAACCGAACTTAGAAGTTTTCTTTCAGAAAGGTCTCGCGCTGCCCTTTGCTCTCACGCGATCGCGTTCTTGTATATCTACTGTTCTCGTAGCAAACACTACAAACATCTACCCAATCCTTCCAGCTGGTTCATGCATTGCTACAACGACGCTTCACGACGTCATATACATCAATACTGTTAGCGATACCTGCTTGACGTCCAACGCACCTTTGATTTCCGACTCCGTGGATGCCCACAAATTGCTTCGCCAGACAATCAACGCCAATTTGCCTGAGTCACAACGTGACGCCTTGCATAAGCTACTGTGCTCTTTTCTTGATATCTTTGACTTTCACTCTACTCCCCTGACACAAACGTCAATTGTTCAACATACCATTGCAACGGGAGACCACCAGCATTTACGCAGTCGTCCATATCGTGTTTCTGCCAAAGAACGCGAAGTTATACAAAATCATGTGAGTGACATGTTGCGCAAAAATATCATTCAGGATTCATCCAGTCCCTGGTCATCTCCGGTGGTACTGGTTAAAAAGAATGATAACACCTGGAGATTCTGTGTTGATTACAGGCGCCTCAACAAAATAACCAAGAAAGACGTTTACCCTCTTCCACGCATAGATGACGCCCTTGATAGCCTACACAATGCCAGCTACTTTTCTTCGATAGATATACGTTCAGGGTATTGGCAAATCAGCGTAGACGAAAAAGATCGCGAAAAGACAGCTTTCGTTACTCCTGATGGCCTTTACGAGTTCCGTGCTATGCCCTTTGGATTGTGTATCGCTCCTGCTACCTTCGAGCGAATGATAGATTCTTTGCTCCGAGGCTTGCGTTGGACAACTTGTTTATGCTATTTAGATGACGTTATAATATTCTCATCCAATTTTGACACACACTTGTCTCGCCTGACGGCTGTGCTGAAAATATTTCGCGACGCTGGCCTTCAGCTGAACTCTAAGAAGTGCGTATTTGGAAACACTGAAATTAAGATCCTCGGCCACTTGGTCAGCCCCCAGGGCATATCCCCTGATCCCGAGAAATTAACTGCAGTTTCCCAGTTCCCCCCACCAACGAATCAAAAGGCTTTGCGCTCTTTTCTCGGGCTGTGCTCCTATTTCCGACGGTTCATTCGTGGCTTCGCTGAAATATCGGCCCCCCTGCACCACCTTCTGAAAAAGAACGTCCCTTTCATTTGGTCTCAACGCGAACAACGTGCATTTTATGCTCTCAAAACCGCGCTTACAACACAACCCGTTTTGGCCCATTTCAACCCCTCGCTTGAAGTGGAGATACACACTGATGCTAGTGGATACGGTCTTGGTGCTGTCCTCATTCAAAAACACGAAGGCAAAGAACATGTCGTTGCCTATGCGAGCCGTGCTTTATCTAAACCTGAAATGAATTATGCAATAACAGAAAAAGAGTGCCTCGCGATTATTTGGGCAATTGCCAAGTTCAGACCATACGTATTTGGACGCCCCTTTAAGGTCGTCACAGATCACCATGCCTTATGCTGGTTATCCAACCTGAAAGATCCCTCAGGAAGGCTCGGCAGATGGGCCCTTAAACTTCAAGAATACGATGTATCTATATTTTATAAATCTGGTAGAAAACATGAAGCACCTGATTGCTTGTCTAGAAATCCGATAGCTTCAGACCCATCACTCCCTTCTACGCCCGTCAATGTAATCGCTTTGACCTCAAGCTTAGACTTTGCTGTAGAACAGCAAAACGACAAATCCCTCCGCCAAGTATTTCAGTGTTTGCAGAAGTGTCTACAGACACGTAAGGAAAAACGCTTTACCAATATCTACACATTGGAACACGGAATATTATACCGCCGGAACTATGACCCGCAAGGTGCGCCACTCCTGTATGTTGTTCCTAAGCATCTCCGTGGCGACATATTGCGTACTCTCCATGATGACCCCACAGCTGGACACATGGGGTTCTTCAAGAGATACATGCGTGTCCGACACACTTTCTACTGGCAGGGCATGTACCGTGATATCTTCAAATACGTTGCATCATGTCTACAATGTCAACGCCGGAAACGAACCACCACCGCACCCGCCGGACGCCTACATCCTTTTCACCCTCCCCATTATCCATTTGAAAGCGTGGGGAATGATCTTTTAGGTCCACTTTCTGTTACGCAATCAGGCAACAGGTGGATTATTGTCGCAATTGACCACTTGTCGCGTTATGCCGAGACGTCATCATTGCCTACCTCCAATGCTGAAGATGTCGCCGCTTTCCTTCTGAAACAAGTTTTTCTGCGGCACGGACCTCCTCGGCATCTCATCAGCGACCGAGGCACAGTCTTCCTGTCCGAAGTGGTTCAACAGTTGTTAGGCCTCTGTGGAACTGTACATAAACCAACTACAGCTTACCATCCCCAGACGAACGGTCTAGTGGAACGCTTCAATCGCACAATAGCAGACATGATCTCCATGTACTTCCAGTCCGATCATCAGAACTGGGACAGTGTACTTCCCTTCGTCACCTACGCCTACAACACTGCTCTCCAAGACACACACGGCTACACTCCATTTTTTCTTCTACACAATCGATTCCCAACCACACTTCTCGACGCGTTACTTCCTTACAACGATAACAAACAGCTAGAGGACACTGTCGCCCGCCTTGTCTGCCGTGCCGAAGAGGCGCGACAGCTCGCCCACCTACGCACAATGGCTTCACAGCAGCGCCAATGTCAACGTTACAACGAGACACATCGGCCTGCGTCTTACACCGCCGGTGACCTTGTGTGGCTCCTGACGCCACGTCGGCAACAGGGCAAGGCCACCAAGTTCCTCCACCGGTACGCCGGCCCATACCACATCACTGCCAAGCTGTCGGACCTCACCTACCAGGTACAGCTCCTGCACCCAACACCTGACCGACAGACACCTTCGTAGGACACCGTTCACATCACGCGTATCAAACCCTACCATCATCCCAATCAAACCCTCGAACACCCCTCTTCTCCACCAAACTTCCCCCTCCACTATGCGGTCGAGACGACCGCCAACAACGGCGGGGGTAATGATACATGGACGGCGAGGAAGACAACGACAGTCCATCGGGAGTGGCTCGTGCACACAGGCGCTGCAGCGGGCAGTTTTGAATTAAACCTATCGTTCGGAGGGTACGCCGTTCCCATCGCTCCTTCCAGCACCGTAACAATATATATATATATATATATATATATATATATATATATATATATATATATAATAAATTAGGACGAACCACGTTTATATTTTGATGCACCTCTTTTTTTTACGCGCGATGTAACAAAGCTTTGAATCCTTTGTGCCTGTTAATCATATTTCGGGTTTAAAAATAGAAAAAGGGAATCGTTCTTGCTCAATCATCAATCAACTTTACTTAGACATTTTCGTTTAAGGATAAACTGCTTGGGTGGCTCACAGTTTGAGGAAGAGAACGGATTGACGGGCCTTTAATGTGTATATGTCATATTTGCGGTCAAGTTGGCCGCACGGAGCATTAACGTGAATATTTGCAGTAAAGCCGCCTAACTAAAATGACGTGTGCACGCAAGAACACTACGAAATGGTTCATAAGTTATTTGCTGAAGCGTGCCGGAGGACATTTGCAGTTACAGTATTTTAACTTTTTTTAAAACGGGTGAACAAGGTGGTCAAACTAAACTGAAGAACGTAAAAACTTGTGTACTGTGCTTTGGAGGCCCCGTGGCGGTCTCAAATGTGTTGGTTGCTGCCTTAATCGCGGCTGACTCGTGGTCAAAGAGCCACGTGCTTGAGGTCTCCAGTGCTCCTGCATGTCCGTACTTGTCTATTAAGGTGTATTCACACGCAGGACTTTGTCCGCGGACAAGTTCCTACGAAAGGCGTGACGTCACCTTTTCCGGGGTATAAAATCGGCCATTGTTCTTGCCAAAACAGCAGGCAAAACCAAGGGACATGTCAACGGACCTGAATAGCGTGTCCTCGGACCTGATATATCTTGCGTATCACGTGGGCGAACGCCACAGAATATGTCCGCGGACCTGCCGGACCATGATTATAGGGGTTTTGAAAGCGATCCAATTCTGCCTTTTTTCGAGTCCGCTGTGGTCCTCGGACAAGCCCGGGAACCGATTGCGTGGAAATGCTCGTGGTACACTTCGTTGCACGAGCGGTTTTCTTTTTTTTTATATATGCATCTCACGGTTCTCGTGCACAGATGGACTTATGCTCATTTTCCTGTACGATTAGTACGCACGAGCTACAGCTGTGGAAGGTGCTCGAGCATTCCTGCGCATAGTGAAAAGATGAGCCGAAAAGAAGAATAAAGAAAACGGCTGGAAATTGTTTTCAATTCGAACATGGAGGCCAACAAGGCTTCACGAGTTGTTGTGGCTTGTGCTCTCATGATGGCGGATGAGGAAGTTGCGGAAGCACCTAATATCGACGCAAAAAAACAATGGATTAAAACATGGATGTCCAAGAAGAAACTCGGTATACAGAATCTACTCTATCAAGAACTTCAGGAGAGCGACCCCCTAGAGTACCGCCGCTTGCTGCGCGTTGACTCCAACCAGTTTGCTGACATTCTCTCGTCAATTGCATCATGCATCCAAAAACTCGACACTGCAATGCGTCCAGCCATCCCAACCAAAGACAAACTTCAACTGACGCTGCGGTTTCTTGCCTCAGGTCTGTGGTTATTCTTCTTACTTTTGTCCTTGTTTTAGCATATTTGAGAGCTACGCTCGGCTTAGCCGTGTTTCTTGTTTTCTTGCGAATTTTCAGGCGAAAGTCAACATTCCCTAAGCAGGCAGTTCTGCATTAGCCACAGCGCCGTCAACGGGTTCCTCGTTGAAACTTGTGACGCCATTTACAAAATGCTGGGGTCAAAATATCTGGTGTCCCCGCGGACGAAAGATGAGTGACTTGTGGTAATGAAGAACTTTTACGAAAGATGGCAGTTTCCGCAATGTATTGGAGCGCTGGACGGAAAACATGTCACAATTATCAAACCTCCAAACTCTGGATCTGTGTATATTAATTACAAGAAGACCTTCAGTATCGCGCTTTTTCCTCTTGTAGACGCAGACAGCAGGTTTCTGTACATTGATGTTGGCGCACCCGGGTCTGGTGGAGATGGAGGCATTTGGAGGACGACACCACTGCGGAATGCCATCGAGAACGGAACAGCCGGTCTGCCGATCTCAGGACCTGGACCGGTCGGCGTCCCACCCGTCATCGTGGGAGACGACGCCTTCCCCTTGTCTATAAACTTAATGAAGCCGTACACTGGTACAAATTTGGACAAAGGTCATATTTAACTACAGGTGTGTTGCCTACATCGTGTCATTTCTAAACACCGTTTTCCTTATCGTTTTATTTTATTTTTTTATTTCAGATTAAGCCGAGCCAGACGGGTAGCAGAAAATGCGTTTGGCATTCTGGCAAAACGTTTTAGGTTTTTGCACACGACTATCGATGCCGAACCAGGAAGGGTCACCTCATTCATCAAGGCGGCGTGTGTGCTGCACAACTATTTGCGAGCTGCGCCTGTGATTTTTAAAGCGTCGAGGGAGGACCACCAGCGAAAAAGGACAATCTACTTCAGGCTACGAAGTTGCAAAGGGCGCTCCGGGGCAAGAGCTGTAGAAGGGGCCATCGCGTGGCGGAGGGAAGAGGTGGGGCTTAATCTGCGGATAAATAACAAAATGTAACCTTATCTGCATGTTCAGACAAGTGCAGAAGCAAAGATACCATTTCATGAGCTGTATATTGCTAGTAAAGTGGAGATTTGGGCCAGTTGGTTCATTGCAAGCAAAAAAGCGCCGAAAAAATACAGGGGCAAAAAAGCGCCTTGTCCTGTTTCCCTTCGTTTGTGTCCCTGTATTTTTCGGCGCTTTTTTGCTTGTATATTGCTACTTCCTTTACTTAACAATCGTTCATGCATGTGCTGGCACTTTGACCACCAAAACGTTTTGTGGTATGATCTAATTGTTCAACTTTATGTAAATAAACTTGAAAGAATCTTCAGTGTTTTCTTATTTTTTATTTCGTCATGCTATAATATTGGTTCGCAATCTAACACACTCGCCCACTCAAACAAAAACAGCCGTCAGGTCCTAATGGAATAAGTACGAAAGGCAAAGAATACAAGCATCTGTTTGTTTTCAAGTATTCCCTTTACTTATGAGTGCGAGATGCTAATTTTGGTTTAACATTTTTTTAGTTTAAATAGGGTTCGTTGAATTACATTTGTTCTTGCTGTCGGTCTAGGTAACGCTTGACGAGTTCCATTACCTCTATCTGACACCCAATAAAATGGGTTCCGTTCAGGCTTTTCACATGGCCCGCCACTACTCTTCCAAAATTATCAGCGTCGTCGCCACTTTTTTCAGTTGCAATACTTTCGGCAATTTTAGTGAAAGCAACTGTGCGCTCTTTACACCCAGAGCTGGAGCAGTCATCTGCTCTCTTTTTTCCATCATCGCACTTTGAGCGGTTCACAGGTGTGCCAGACGCTTCCACACTGGAACTCGTTGTTCCGCGCGGTGTGTGTGTGTGTGGAATGCGTGCGAAGGACGGGTTCCCTCATCTCGGTCATAACAGACGCCCATTCTGTCTCACTGTCCATCTGGAAAGGTAAAAGAAATGCGAATGCGTTACTCTAGAGGAACTATATGTAAAGCCCCCGCTTGCACGGCAGAATATCGCAAGTGTCGGCCATTTACTTTTCAGAGCAATGAGGGAGAGATAAAAAGATAGTTTTAGTAGTGAAGGGAGGACGGCGATGGGTTACGTGAACAAGCGTAGATGTCACCACCGTAGTACTGTGGGAGAAGCGAGAGTTGTTCTTTATATAGACGCAGCAGGTCGGACCCATCAAAGGCTCACCGGCCGTTGGCCGTTTCACTTGCAAAATTTAATTAAAAAAGCTTACTCAATAAAGGACCCTGTACACTGCATTTAAGGTCAAAACTGTTGCGTGGCCCTGAAATTTGAATGAAACTGCCTTGCGGCCAGGACCCGGCCCGCGGGCCGCCGGTTGTCAAACCCTAGGATAGTGTCTCGCAGTTTCATCCAGAGACTCTCAGCACTTAAAGAAACCGTGATTAACACGAGTGAACGAAACAAAATGCTGAAGCCTGAACGAAAAACAAAATGCTGAAGCGTGTAGAGCAAAGCCACAACTCGAACGTCAGCCAAGCTAATAGGATTCAGTGACCTCCATCAAGGAACGCTCGACAACGTTTCGTTCGATAGGTCTAAAAAATTAAGTTAAACGAATGGGTCAACCCGCAAAACGTTACTCACTCCACTGGGATCATTGTGTTGGTAAGATTCGTTGCACTCCCGGGTAAGGACAGGTTTGCTTCGATCCAAGAACAGGAGACTGCGGTAGAACCTCCATCTACCGTTGCACGTGTACTCCGCAGCTTGGCCGCTCTTCGTTTTCATGATCTTTTCCATCTCCCGTCTGCAGGTGCGTCGCCTATTTTGAAAAAAAGCTCCTCACTTCCTCTGAAATATCAGACAACAATAAGCGGTCAAATACAACTCGGGGTCGGCACTAATTAGTCCGCCTTTAATGAGCCCACCTTCCATGTAAGGCCCATACTGGGAGTAGCGCCGTTGCATTTCATTGGCAATTTGTTTCCAGAGCTCTGATTTTATGCCGTTGTTGCGGTACTGGTCGTTTTGAAGGCACAAAAGTTGTGGAAACTCTTCTACGAGTGCGATTAAACACAGCGTCGCTTCATCGCTGAGATCCTTCATCGTAAAGCCAGGTTCATGCCAGGTTCATCAGACGCTGGCGGGATTGGAATCGACCGTCACGTGCGTTGCGTGGCCGTTTTCTTGTAGCTTGGAACGCTGCGAAGGACCACCAAGGCTCTGGCGCGAGGTGGGAGTGTTGGGAAATACCAATCCTGAACAGATATCTCGTGCAGCGAAGGCAGCGAGAAATGTACGAGGTCGGACTCGCAGTTCTCGCCTTGGTCCACGGCAACCATGCAGTATTAATTCGTATGTCCTCGGACTTGCACAAGTCCGCGGACTAGTCCGTTGTGACATCGAAGCCACGTGATACGCATATTTCACAGGTCCGCGGGCATCGTTCCCGAAATTTGTCCGCCGTGTGAATACACCTTTATCGAAGCCTGTGGGGCACCGAAAATGACATCGTACGCCTGAACGCCAAAGGATTGCATTAAGGCATAAACAACGGGGTGGGCTTCTGCCATATCGACCCCATGTAAGGTATACAGTTGTGGAGACCGTTTTACAACTGCGTACCTTACATGTGCAGAGTGGTTATGTGCTTTCTAATTTCAAGCAGGATCGGCGTTTTCTTTTTGTTTTTCTCTTTCTGGGGTTCATTAACTTAAATGGGCACTGCCATCCAAATGGTCGTATTTGCCTTTGTTTCCAAAAACGACGCAAGTTGTAGTTATAGACACGCCAAAAACATACAAGAACGCAAAAAAAAAAAAACAAATTTACGCGCGCAAGCGCCTTTTTATTTTCGGCACTTTTATCTTCCGCTTCGTATCTCCTCGCTTCCTTTTATTTGTGACGTAATGGATTGGGAAATTAAGAAGCTTTGAAAGTGAAATTTTTATAATATTTCATAACGGAATTTGTTAAACACGCATTTTTTAAACCAATTGCGAACGCACTATGGCCTTTCTTTTTGAAATACCCAAAATTGGGGTCCGGAGTGATATCGCCTCCTGGCTTTTTATCCTCCCTCGAAAAACATGGCGGAACTCGACGAATGTAGCACTGCGGATGATCAGTCGATCGGGAATCGGACGAAGTTGTCTTTTTTAGGTGCTCGAAGACCTCTCAGACTTCGAAAAGAAAATTGTCAAACGGTCAAAACAACTGGGTTTGATGTCTGTGTACCCTAGGTTCGGTTGTGTCCCTGCCGGGGCAGCCTTTCACACAGAACCGTCGTAATGTGGCCCCTCACGTCGCTCGCAAAAGTCCCCTGCGCTTTCCGTTTGACCTCACAGTGTGTCAAAGAACTGGAGATAGATGAAGGAGCTCAAAATGGACTTCAGACTCGAAAGTGAAGCACAGTCCGCTCACAGCGATAGGCTGCACGCTCGGAGCGGTTGATCGCGGGACGCCGGCGAACATTACATGGAGCGTGAGAGAAACTCGACCAGGAGGACGACTAAAGTTTTGACGTCACTGTACTGGCGCAGAACGCACGGGAACTTTGTACTCGGCTTTCGGGACTTGTTTCTTTTTTTATTTTTTTACTTCACAAATGACAAGTTCCCAAGTTTTGAATTTTAAAGGGTAATGTGCAGGCATGGTTTTTAATCATTTCGGATAATAACTAAAATATATGACTATGACTTGTTAGTGGCGCTTTAAACACCGATCTCGCCTGAGTCGCTTCCAAATTGGATATTTGATATTTCCTTTGGATTAGTGACCCCATGGTTAAAGATGCTTTTTACACGACGCCTCTACTCTAAGCGGTAAACAGGGAGGACATCGGGTTATGTACGCTTTTTCTTCGTTCATATTTATGTTGTTTTAATAACGCCATTGTAAGTTTGTGTCTGACGCAGCAGTCCTCAAGCTAAAAATTTTAATAATTGTGGTTATTTTGTTTAGAGTATGCATGTTTTGATTGGACGAGGGTCCGGATATGGCGGGAATGCTCACAACTGAAATGATTAGCCTCGTACCTTTATTTTTTATCCTATTTACAGCTACAGATACCAGTTCAATGCCACGGTCGTAATTGTCACAAATTAATGTGCCGTAGACGTAGAACTAAAGATATTTTCTTTAACTGCTTTGACGTCTGCAATTTTGAACGTTGTTTTAAGATTACACCTTCGCTTGCGCGACAGCGGTATGATTCCCCAATGTGCAGAGTGCGTCGTGAGTTCGCAACAGTTTCTTTACCGTTACAAAATGCCGACGCTCATTTCCCACTGTCGCAGTGTGCTGCGACATGTGAAAATCTAAATAATTATCTCGTTAGAAACTGTTTTAACACATTGCTTATCACCGTTCTGCGCAGGCCAAGTTAGGGAGAAAACTCTGTGCGGAAGGGTATTGTTGCCTAGTGCAGGATACCCTGCTTGAAGGGACGACTGCACCCCGATTTGGAAAGAGCTGAGATGTGCCTACATATAAATAGGATTTTATATGCCATGTCCCCCTGCCGGATTACAGGACGAAGTCGCTTGGAGAGTTAACGAGAGTTAAGGGTTTCTTTGTTCCATTTGTCTTGCCTTTCGCCGTCACCTTACTAAACAAAATTCTTATTTTTTATTTTCCTATTTTGTTCCCGGATTGTTTAGAGCTTTATATACTGGAACACTGCATCCAGGTAATTTTGTATGCAGCTAAATACTTCCTAAAGATACCGGTTTGTTTGTTCTGCTGCAGCGGACAGCATTTTGACAGGCGATATTGAAACGTGTAGTTACACGAAAACATTTCAGACATTAAACAATTGTATATTTTAAGGCGTGCTTAAGTACCTAATCTCGATATACTTTCATAAATTGAGCGATGTTTTTTTTTTAATTATTAAACGAAAAAGAAGAAACTTTTTAAGTAAGTAAACAATGCTAAATGAAAGAATCATCGCCGAGACAGAACTCAGAAGACGTGACCGAAAAAAAGCAATAAAACCCCTTTATACACACGCAGACATATATAAATATATATATATATATATATATATATATATATATATATATATATATTGTGAGACAGAGACAGGTCGGTCAGATGACGGTTTTTTATCAGAGTCTGATATCTATGGAACTTTTCAAAAAAGGTGCCACTTGTCAGCTGACGATGCCGATCGCCCACACACAGCCAAAAGTCACGACGACGATGCCTGTGGGCAGTGCTACGCATACGCGCCCTCACAGTTTTCCCCCGGTTGGGGAAAGGTGGCCACCTGGCCACAGAGGGAAAGAAGGGAGGCCGTTGAGCGGGGGGTGAAAGGTGCAGTCGGGAGACGTGAATCTGTTCGCGGCCGCGGTAGTGGCGATCCGCGGGTGTTTGTACTAGTTCCACGAGAAAGTTGACAGAAGTTGTTTGAGCGATGACGTGGTAGGAGCCGGTGTAATAGGGCCGTAATTTTTCGGAGAGGCCGGGCCTGCGTGTTGGTTACGAGACGAGAACAAGGTCTCCAGGTTGAAAGCTGACGTTTTTGTGGCTGGAGTCGCGTCGGGTTTTTCGTTCCTGTTGGTGTTGAACAGTGCGAAGTCGCGCAAGTTGACGCGAGTCTTCAGCACGGGATACAAGGTCATCGAGGATTGTTGTAGGATGCTCAGTTGGAGTATACTCGAGTACTATGACGAGCAGCGATGTCGGTTGTCTTGCGTGGACGAGCTCGAATGGCACGTACCCAGTTGTACTTTGAATGGCCGTATTATATGCGTATGTTAAGAATGGTAAAATTGCATCGCAGTTGGTATAATCTGATGATACGAACGTTGCGATCATGTGCGCCAGGGTTCGATGAAAGCGTTCAGTGAGCCCGTTTGTCTGTGGGTGGTAAGCGGATGTCGTTTTGTGGATGACTGCACAAGCAGCTAAGACCTCTTGCACTGTCTGTGACAAGAAGATACGGCCTCTGTCGCTGAGCAGCACGCGGGGTGCTCCATGTCGGAGGAGTAGCGGGTGGACGAAAAAATCAGCAACCTCGGTGGCGGAGCCAGTTGGAAGAGCCGCTGTTCCTGCGTATCGTGTAAGGTGGTCGACGGCGGTTACAACCGATCGTTTGCCATTGACTGTGCGTGGTAGTCGTCCAAACAAGTCAATTCCTACGATCTCGAAAGGTTGTGAAGGGCAGCGGGGTGGTAGTAAATGCCCGGGGGGTGCGGTTGTGCCACACATATGTTTTTGACTCACAAGACAAGAAGATGCGTACTTTGTCACCGCGGTGTACAGTCGGCCGTAAAAAAGATTGACACATTAAGTGATTCGTGGCCGGTGCGGTGAAACCGCCACACGCGGCGCTATATTTCGCAATAACACGGGGAACGAGAGTGGCCGGAACGTTCCCACTTTTGAATCGCAGGGGTGCTTCGAGAGAGATATAGTAATCGTTTGTGGCAATTTCTTTTTTTTTATTTTTTTTTACGTGCGGCCTGCTTTCGAGGGTGACGAGTCACGCGTAAGACGACGTTTCTTTATCGTTGTAATAAACAAAGTCTTCGCAGTGCTATTTATTTTATTTGCGGTTAAAAATTTCTGCGGGACGGGAGTATTTTCCGTATAAAAACACGAATATTTCAAATCGCGACACAGTCAATAAGAAAAAGTATAGAAAACTGTAAAAAAATGTCTGAACTTGATCACAGTTTAGAATAATTCGGCGCTTAAGTTGTTCGATCTGGCGATCATTATTATTTATTATATTAAGCCAAACTGTTTGTGTTTTACGGGACCTCTGACGTAATATAATAACCCTCTTAGGTACAAAAGAAAATGAGCGATTGGAAGATCAATCTAACAATATTTCTTGTTTATTGTGGCCTTCCAAAGAACAAAAAAAAACAGTGAATAAAACAGTTGGTATTATAAATAAAAAGTTATGGGCTGGGACACATCTGTCCCTATGTACCTTAAGGGAACCATCTCATTCCAACCGTGCCCGCTACGTCTTCGCATTGTGGACCTCCTGAAAACAGTTCCTCGCTACCGTAAAACACAAGTGCACTTCACAAAGTGTGCAAGTTGAACGTGCGGTTTTCAACCTTTCACTTCGCGCAATTCGCGCAGCGCTTGCGAGAGTCACCTTTGGCCATTTGGTGTTCTGGGGCGATGGGCTGCGTCAACATCGCAACGCGTCCCTGCGTCTGTGCAATTCCTGTTAGTTCTCGTTGGCGACGAGAAAAACTGCCGATAAGGAAGTGCGCCACAGCTTGTCGGAATTCCAGCGAGGTCAGAGCAGGAATATTAGCATTTTTCGCTTGCAGCTTCATGTAGCAGATATAGGCATTGTTGACTCTAATGTCCAGGAGTTCAAAAAAATATTCTGAGATAATACTTGATATTCGATCGCCTGTCCACTTCAAAGGTTACCTTTTTCCGGTCCATCAGGTCAACTCTGCCCATAGCTGTGTTGTATTCTTTTACAGCCAAGGGACAATGGACATCCATTTTTTTCTTTCCTCCCAGCGGATCGCCATTGTACAAGAACAGTTTGGACGGGGGAGATAAAGTTGGAGAGGAAAAGAACGGCACGGTTGTCCATCCATTTCACACTGGCAATGCCCTTCACACTAAAAGACGCAATATCTCCTCTTTTCATTTTCTTGTCGCTCGGACAATTGGTTGGCATGCCCTTTCGGTTGGCACGCACGGTTCCACATGCCTTGATGTAGCGCTCGGAAAGCTCCACCTGCAAGGCCAGTGAATTTAAAAAAAATTGCCGAAAAAAACTCACATCCAAGTACATTCAATCCGTCTGTCAGCTGGAGCACGACTGACTCTCTAAGCCCCATGGCAGTGCCTTCGTATTTCTTCCCAGTGTACATGTCACACTGAAACAAGTATCCTGTCTCTGGGTCGCAACGGCACCACATCCTGAAGCCCCAGCGAAGTGTTTTTTTTTTATGTATTGCTCGATGATGTTGTGGCCTTTGAACTTGACCATGTGCTCGTCAATGGACTGCCGCTTCGTCGGAGAAAGCGCAGCTCTAAACGCCTCGTTGCAATGGTCAATAACAGGTCGCACCTTATGGCCCTGTCAAAGTTGGGCTCCACTCTACCGGGCTGAGACTCGTTTTAGGACTTTTTCCACGTGATTTCTTTTGAAGCTTTTGTCACAATAGTAGAGCTGGGCGCTTTCGATGTCGGGAGAGACACCGATTGTCTGATGCGTTTACTCGGAAGATTTGAAGGCCCCTGTTTGTCTGGGTGCTCAATGTCAATCTCCGCCCCAACGTTATGCACGTCTTCCTGCAAAAAGTCAAAATCTTCACCGTCAAGTTTTAGCACGGTCTCATCATCGCTCTCATCGGCAAACAAGATCTGGTGGATTTCTTTCTCCTAAACTAAGAATTTACGCAGTTTTCCAGCTAAGACAAAAATCAGCAGTTAGAGAAAGAAATGAGGGCGGCTCACAGGTACAGAGTAAGCAAAAGAGAAATGCCATTCGTTTAACTTATGTGACATATTGAAGGTGAAATGGCACAAGCGGCGTTTCCGCCAACGCATTCAAAACAGAAGCGAAGTTCCGTCACGGTACATAGGGACATATGCGTCCCTTAAGCCAGTTTTCCTCCAACTAAAGTACAGGGTGTCACAAATAAAAATTTACACGGTCTTGTTTACCGCAAAAATAAACTAGGCATCGCCAAACGCTCATTCTTCGCCCAAAGGTAGAGCTAGAGGTCACAATTAGATGCCAAAGTTTCAGCCCGATCCAATAACTGAATCAAAAGTTTTAAGTGATTTTCTGAAAATTTCAATGGGAAAATGGAGCCCAATTTTGCCCGCTTTCGGTTTTTGGTGCCATAGAGCCCAATGTGTTTGAAAACTCTGTCAGCCGCCATTTTCCCATTGAAGTTTTCAGAAAATCACTTATAACTTTTGATTAATTTATCGGATCGGGCTGAAGCTTTGGCATCTGGTTGTGACCTCTAGCTCTACCTTTGGGCGGAGCATGAGCGTTCGGCGATGATTAGTTTATTTGTGCGGTTAAAAAGACCGTGTAAATTCTCTTTTGTGACACCCTGTATAATAGACACTGACGCTTCCGTTGATTTTGGTTCCTCGGTAAGTGTACGGCCTAACGAACCTATTTATGCCAATGTTTGCTTGATAGCAGCCGACAAATGGCAATAAATTACATTTACTTTGTCAGGCAGAAAACACTTCGCTCCTTCTTCACAACCGCCTCGTATTGGCGAAAATTCGGTGCCACTGTTGCCGACCCAAACTTCATGTTCCGTCAAAGTAAACTGAAGAGCGTCGAATATGCAACCTATACGGTTATGCACAGGCTAGTTTTTTAGATAAACCGGTTTTAATTCCGGGGACATATGTGTCTCGAGTACCTCTGAGGTATAACAAATTAATAGTTTTCATTAAGTATAGCTGTCTAGATATTCGTAAAAACGTTACCTGATGTTTTCTTAGAACTAATTGTTCATTTATGCTGAGGTCAACATGCCCTATTCTATGGCGTTGAAAGAGCAGCGCAAGATTATAAAATTGTTAATCGTGCATGTAATTTTTCAAGAACTATTTTGCCCAGTATATTCTAGTATATTCTACCCAGTGACCGAAGTGCTTCTAATATGAGTGTAAATGGCTTAATCTTCCCGAAGCGAATTTTCGCGAATTTCACGATTTAAGAAAAGTTGTGCAAATCTGTTATCACGTGAATAAATCACCCCATGGTGTCACATATCATATCACTCCCAATCGCGAATAGGTTGTCACCGTGAAATATTCCCGGAATCAGCACATTCCTAAATTTGTGCAATATTGAGCCCTCGTAAATAAAGTCGTTTAGAATACATGCTCCTGTAATAAATATTTCCATAATTTTGGCTTGAATGTGGGTTAATATGCTCAAACAGTTCTAATATTCATGGCATTGTAGTCAGTGTTACTCTCATTTGCCAGCCTTGCCAGTTCAGCGTCAAGAAAAGGTAAATGACGGTAGGCACTGATATAAAAAGGAGAGCGCTGTTCTCACCGAGCGAGCAAAAACAGAACACATGTGCGCAGTCCCGCTGTGTTGTTTCAAAAGCGCGCTTTGGGAACGGCTCCGGTGTGTCGACGTCATCCGTGCATCCAAGAGTGGACTAATCCGGCAATCGCGACCCCAGCGTGCTTACGCTATCGAAACGCCCCGTGTCGCCTTATCGCCGGCCAGGCCAACGCTCCCTTGTGTCAATTTTTTTTTTTACGCCCGACAGTACAATCTGGGCCAGAAGTATCGTTCTCTGACACGACAGTAAGTTTTGAAGAGTCCTAAGTGGTTGGCTGCGGGATCGTCCTGCAGAGATTCAAGAACCAAGGCATGTAAGGGACGGGGAATAACCAAAAGCCAGCGATGTCCGTGGGGCGAGTAGTTTCGACGGTACAAAACATCATTTTGAAGCTGATAGTGCCAGAGCTGGCGTCGGGAACGAGCGTTTGTCGTAGGTGAGGTTCCTTCCAATTGGGCAATGATATTACGTAGCCGGGGGTCTTGGCGTTTAGGGTGGCAATCCCTATTCTTTCAAATAGTGCTGTCGGTGATGGACTCGTCTTAATATTTAATATAGTCGTAATTGTCGAGGGCTGAGGTAGCGGACATCGTGAGAGAGCGTCGGCATCTTGGTGTTTTCGGCCAGATTTATAAACATTTGTATTATCGTATTCCTGCAGGCGTAACGCCCACCCTCCGAGACGACCTGAAAATTTTTTGAGGGAGGCTAGCCAACAGAGCGCACGATGATCGGTGACGACTAAAAAATGACGGCCGTATAAGTAAGGAGGAAACTTTGCAATTGTCCAAACCACCGCCAGACATTCCTTTTCTGTTATTGTATATTTTTTTTCTGGCTCGCTCAGAAGTCGACTTGCATAAGCAATAACGCGTTCAACGCACGAGTCGTCGGGTTGTAGAAGAATTGCTCCAAGGCCGTAGCGGCTAGCGTCTGTGTGGAGAACGGTGGCGGAGTTGGTGAAGTGTCGGAGGACAGAATCAGAAGTCAGGGCTGCTTTTAAGGATGTAAAGGCAGATTCGCTCTCAGGAGACCGGGTAAAGGTGGAATTGTTCTTAAGATGGCTGTTAAGCGGAGCGGCAATGGTTGCGCTCCGCTTAACAATTGCTCCAAGCGGCGAAGCCATGGATATATGACGACAGACCTAGAAAGTTTCGCAATTCCTTTTGGGGTTGTGGTAGTGGGAAGGCTGAAACCGCTTTTATTTTGTCGGGGTCAGGTCTGATACCGTGTTTGCTGATGACATGCCCTAATATCTTAATTGTCTTTGCCACAAACGTGCATTTTGTTTAGTATTAAGCTGGAGGTTGGCGGCAGACAAACAGGGCAAGACCTGGGAAAGCCGTTCAAGGTCTTCCTCAAAGTTAAAAGAAAAGATTATAATGTCATCTAAATAACATAGGCATGTTTTCCATTTTAAGCCTCACAGGATGTTGTCGAGCATGCGTTCGAAAGTCGCTGGCGTGTTGCAGAGTCCGAAGGGCATGACGTTGAACTAATATAAGCCATCCGGTGTGACGAACGCACTTCTGTCTTTGTCCTCTTCTTTAACCGGGATCTGCCAATAACCGGACCGTAAATCAAGAGATGATGAAAAATATTCAGCTCCCTCCAAGGAATCCAGTGCGTCGTCAATTCGTGGAATAGGGTAAAGTCTTTACGAGTTATTTTGTTCAGTTCGCGGTAATCGATCGAAAAGTGAATACCTGCATCCTTCTTTTTGACCAGGACTACCGGTGACGAGAATGAAATGC
Organism: Ixodes scapularis; assembly: GCF_016920785.2. Taxonomy (NCBI): domain Eukaryota; kingdom Metazoa; phylum Arthropoda; class Arachnida; order Ixodida; family Ixodidae; genus Ixodes; species Ixodes scapularis. The sequence continues at coordinate 226,555,193 of NW_024609835.1, forward strand.
GTGAAGGGCGAATTACACCCTTTTTTAGCATATCAGTGGCATGGTCCTCGATTGTAGAACGCTCTGATGGGGAAACCCTGTACGGACGACGATGAGCAGTAGAAGAATCTTCAATGTGGATCCGATGCGCTGTCGTGTGGGTTTGACCAAGGGCAGATGATGTCCAATATTTTTCTGTTCTGCTCTATAGAGCAGAACTCCTATCTTTGCTATAGCAAAGATAGGAGTCGACGTTTTTAGATTCGTCAAGATCTTGGCTAATTGTTGTAGGCAGAGACAAGGTTTTACAGTTCTGGGTAAGCGAAGATTTGATTTGAGGGGCGGATATAGAACACGAAAAAATGGGTGAATGTGGTGTCGCAGTCACGACAACTGTATCCTGTGGAATGAGAACGGACTCAGTATTAATATTAGAGACAGGTATGAGAGCGTTTCCATCGATGAAACAGAGAAGTGCGTGTGGTACAACTCTGCCTCTCGTGAGGAATGTGTTCGATGGTTGTACGACGACATCAGTTCTGCAAGGAGTTGTCGATACGAGTGGTAATACGTCTGTTGCGAATGGAGAAATAACCGAGTCGGTTGCAACTCATATTTTCACACTGTGATCAGTAACTGTATCGCAGACGTCAAGAGAGGTCAAAATAATTCCGGATGACTACAGTCAATTACTGCCGAGTTAAATGAGAGGAAGTCCCAGCCAAGGATAAGTGAGTGTGTACAATTCACTAAAACCGCAAACTCTATGTGCTGGCAGGTATCTTGTATTACAACCCTCGCCGTGCACAGTGCGGAGGGATATATCAAATTGGTTTCCGCTTTTCGTAAGCAAGTACCGTGAAAGGGAGTTCGGACTTTTCTTAAGGTTTTGCAGACATCTTCGCTTATAAGTGAAATTGCGGCGCCGGTATCAACTAGAGCAAGAACATTTAAACCTTCTACACGTACGTCAATCAAATTGGATGGGATTGGAGGAGTTGTCTGGTTCCTTTGGTTCGCAATTCTCCCCCCAAGAACTGCGTTTTTTTAGTTTTCCGCTGTGAGTTAGGGTAGGTTTGAGTAGATGGAGTCACCTGAGACCAAGAGCGTTGAAGTGGGGAGGGGCAACAACGCCTAGGATATGTTTGGTTTTCAAATCTCGACCTGTGAGGGGAAGTACTTCCTTGGCGGCCGGAGTTGTTTCGACCTACATTGTAGGTCCCTTGATCTCGGCGAAAGTGAGGATGATAAGAGTTGTCGTACCTGTCGTCATCTCTGCGTTTCCTGCAGTAGCGGGCAATATGACCCCAAATGCCGCAGTAATAACATACTGGGCGGTTGGGTGGTCTCCAAGATTGGTACGTCGGGGTGAGGGTGGCTGGAGTAGATGCAGCCAAGGAAGATGGGGTGTAACGTCGTTGTAGCGAAGCCACTTGAGAAGAAGGCACCATAGCGGCAATCTTGGCGTAGGTTGGTGGTGCGGGCGTGGGGAGAGGAAGTGTTGCCGGAGGTAGAGCTGCTAACTGGTCTCGGACAGGGGACCCCAAGTCGGGAGAACTTGCTGCCGGTTCAGCGTCGCGGTGTGCTTCGTTGAACATCTGCTGGGGCTCTTCTCGAACGATGTCTCTAATGAGGGTTCGGAGTTCAGAATTTGTCGCTTTTGCTTTTCCGAGATTCTGAGCTGGGCAAGAGACTCTGATGGCCCGCATTTCATCGAGGTGTTGGCAAAAAGATGTGATGTCAGCTATAGATTTGGGCTTTCGGACTAGAAAAAACATTGAAAGCCGGCTCCGCAATTCCCTTCAGGAGGTTCCGTACGCGCTCACTTTCTAACATTTAGCAGTTGACGCGACGGCAGAGCGCGAGGACGTCTTCAATGTAGGAGGCTTACGTCTCTTCTCCTTGACGTCGAGTCTCTAGTTTCTTTTTCGCGTTCTTTTTGCGGATAGTTGGAGTGCCGAATATGTCCTTTAGCTTCGTGGTAAAAGCGTCCCCAGTCTGGAATTTCTTCTTCGTGGTTCGGAAACCAGGTTTTGGCAACATCAGTAAGGTAGAAGACCACGTTAGCGAGTTTAGTTGGATTGTCCCATCTGTTGTAGACGCTCACACGGTCGTAACTGTCGAGCCAGTCCTCAACATCTTCGTCACGAAGACCAGCAAAAACCTCTGGGTCTCTTTGGCGACTGCGAACCGTCCAGCCAGGAGTGGTAGGGGTTGGTTGCGATTGTTGTTTAGTCATCGTAGTGGCTGTGGACGTCGTCGTGGATGGTTGAGACGTCGAGGGGGTTTGAGCAGCCGTCGCCGTGATGGTAGCCAGCAGGCGGTTTCGCAGCTCCAGGGTTTTAAGCGGAAGCTCGAAGGGAAGGTGGCTTTTGTACGGGGTCTAAAGGTTCGCCTCCACCACGTTGTGAGACAGAAACAAATCGGTCAGATGACGTTTTTTTTTTTTTTTTTTTTTTTTTTTTTTTTTTATTAGAGTTTGATATTTATGGAACGTTTCAAGAAAGGTGCCACTAGTCAGCTGACGATGCCTATCGCCCACACACAGCCAAAAGTGACGACCACGATGTCCGTGGGCAGTGCTACGCATACGCGCCCTCACAATATCTATCGATCTACCTATATATATATATAAACAAAAAAAAATTTCAAGCACTACGACATAAAAGGAAAGAAATGGCCCGAATCGCGGGCATTCTTTGGGTCGGCCTCATACGGGTTCCCATTATGAAAAGAGGACATAGCTCGTACTAACTGCGTTCGGCAAGCTTGACATCCGCAATGAAATTCTCCAGAACTAATTCCTCGAACTCTGTTTTTTTTTTTTTTTTTTACGTCTTGTATTTTTATTTATTGCTGATGCTTTTTTTATTGCGAGAACGGTATGCGCTTTGTTCTTCGCCTCGAAGCGTAATCGTCTGGGCGTAAGGCTTCGTGTGCGCGTCTTCACCACACCAATGCCGATGGGGAGATGCTGTCCGGAGGAAAATACGCAGAACGAAGCCATGTCGATTCTACGAAAGCGAAACGAACGTTTGCCGAAGCACATTGAATAATGTCGTCTTGTATTTTACTATTTCTTGTGCAACTCCGGAAAAATATTAAAATATGATTGGCGCGGATATCCGCGCAATTCGCCTGTAGGAACAAAAATATCCAAGTAAGGACAGCGAAGTTACCGCATCTACAAATACAGAAACTACATCTTTCCCTATGGAGGTATTTCCATAGACCGAAATTCCTTATCAATACGAGAGTTAAAACCTGTCTTTTACCACATCTAGATTAGGGTTCGTGAACCTTCATGCTGGCATTGCCTTGCAAGATACATGCCTTTTCAATACGTGCTTAGATGGGAGGAGAACACGGCGAATCCTGGGCGCTGACATCGGTGGTCCCCAGAGAGCAGCGAGAAAGGGGAAAAAGAAAGCGATTAAAAAAGCAGTTCGTTTTGCTGCGACATTTTGAAGTTGCTCCAGCGCTTGTCAACTTTATTTTGTTGCACAAGATATGCGATTCCAGTGTCAGTCTTCAAATTAATCTGGAAGAGAACATGGTACAGAGCTTACAGGTGATGGTTTGCTGCTTCTTTGGCCAAATTAAGGCGTCGCACGATATGGGCCCATCAGTACCATTAAATGGCACCTCCGATATCTGCGTCTATGCCCCAACGTTCCGAAGCGTTCCGAAACATAGGACTTTTCCGGCTAGACTATTATATTAAGACTATGGTTGGCATACTTCTAGAAATATTCGACTACTTAGTAAACACTAGGTGCGAGGACCATTCTAATAATGGTCCTCTACGCGCCGCCACCTATGTCTGCATTGTTGGGTAGTTGAACCCGTTCTAGGCATGCGCAGTCGCTCTCGAATGACTTTGCATTTTTTGCCTGGGTGATAAACACTGGAAATATTAGGACGGCCAAACATCTACAAGGTACTCAAAAAGGCAGTTAAGTTAAAAACTATTGGCCTCAAAAGTAATTTAAGTAGAGTAGACATTACTGAAATGGAAAGTAATTTTGTAAATTACTAACTACCGTAAAAATAACGAATTATTTTTAACTTAAATTTATATTTTTTTTATGCTAACAAGAAAGTACAGTGCTTTTGATCTATTTGCGAATTTCTGCTAGCCAAATATAAAGCGGCTTGTTTTTTCACACAAATGCTCTAATAATTCGTTTCCCGTCTGCCTGCCTAATGGATTTATAATTTTTTTTTTTGGGGGGGGGCGGTTTGGTTTGAAATGTACAGCGGCTGTGTCATTTCCACTTTCAGGTAAAGCCCTGCATGTGCTTGGTTTTGCAGGCAGTGTGTTTTTAGAGCGCAGCTCTTGGGCGCCCGTTTCCGACTTGAGCGGCGTCGGCGTCGCCGTCGGAGCTGCCGATGCCGTTGGCGTAACCACGCGATGATGATGACGATGAAGATGACCCCCGTGAGGTCACGCGACCCCCGTGAGGCCACGTGACTTCGGTGAGGTAACGGAACCCCGGTAACTTCACGTGACCCCCCTGAGGTAACGCGACCCCCGTGAGGTCACGTGACCCCTGTAAGACCACGTGACCCCGTAAAGTCACGTGACCCCAATGACGTAACGTGACCCTGTGAGGTAACAGGCGCCCGTGACGTTACGTGTCCCGGTGACGTCACGTGACCCCCGGGAGGTCGCGCGTCCCCGGTGAGGTCACGTGACCCTTGTGAGGTCACTTATCCCCATGAAGTCACGTGACCTCCGTGAAGTTACGTGATCCCCGTGAAGTTACGTGACCCCCGTGAGGTCATGAGGGTCACGTAATTTCACGGTTACCCCGACGGCGACGCCGACGCTTCTCGGAGGGAGGAGTAGCCGGCAGGTTGAGGAGGTGAGGAAAAGGGAGGAGGGTTATACCCTCCACCCAGTATCCTTCCCCCCTCCTCCTCAAGAGCTCCGCTCTAATTCGGTGTTACAGGGAGTTGTAAACGCCTTTCATTTCTTTACAGTGTTGAGTAAAGCAGATCTAAAAAGTACTCTAAGTAAAATATAAACTAACTGAATGGCTATGTACTTTAATGAAGTAGTAAAACAGAGGGTGCAATGTACTTGATGTAAAGTAACATAGATTCTAATATGTTCAAAGTAAAGTGAGACTACTTTTAAACATAATCTATTAGTATGCCCTTTCATTCCCAACAGTGTTTTTTTAACTGGTATGCATTGCTCCAAGAGCAATCGGAGGTGCATCAGTTTTTCTTCTCGGAAATAGCAGCAAATATTGATTAAGTCGCCACATATTATTTGTTTTACTCTCGCTGACAAACTATTTTAGACAATCAATTTATAATCCCCTTACTTCTATCGCTCATCTAGCCGCCATTACTTCACTCAGAGATACGACCAGATGACGTCTCAAATATGATAGCGAGTTCTCGCGTGACGATACAAATTATTTGATTTCAGATTTGGGAATATACTTTGAAGTTCTTTGGAAAGTACAAGCAAAATATATTTTTGTGCTCACTCTCATGCTCACAGAATGTGCTTCAAATAGAGTACAAGTTTTCTATACATACTTGAAGTAGTACTTTAATAGAATGTGCTTAAAGTACTTCCCCTCACTGCTTGTTTATTATTTTGTACGTAAAAACTTTGGGGGAACTACAAAGGTTTATCGAACGATATTCGAATCTTAGGAGGCCTGCTTCTTTTGAAGTTTGGGAGGAAAGGAAATACAGAGAGGCTAGCTTTGCGTTGCCCTTTAGCACGCCATTCTTCAAATACAGCGCAAACTACGGGAGCACCAGATGAGCTTTCAGCGAGTGCTGCATTTTTTTCTTTTGCCTCGTTTGAGTGAGGATGACATGTGTAATGGCGGCCCCTTCTGTAGTGGTTGAGAGTTCCTGCGTTGGAGAGAAGCGGGGTCATGCCCTTTCTTCAAATGCCTCAAGTTTCATTAAGCTGCGGGAGAGAGAGACGCCAGTCTTCGGCGCTAATCCCACAGTTACTAGACCTCACTTGAGACGTGCCTGTCTGTGCCCTGCGCCTCGTAGCAGGGTTGTTGCAGTGGGGGCTTGTGAATTTTAGGGGGATTCAGACCCTCCAATACTATCTACTCCCCCCCCTCCCCCCCCTGCTTAAGCCACATGCTTTCGACTTGCAAATATCAGCTGATCTTCCAACTTCTTATCTCTTTTTGTGCAGGAATGTTTGTTGATCAGCTAACTTGCCATTAAAATTCAAAAGTAAGTTTTACTTTGAATATAAGTTACTCTGTAAAAGTAATTGAAGTAAACTACTAATTACTGAAATAAAAGTGTAATTGAAAGCTATTAAACTACTCAGAAAAGTAGTTGAACTACAGTAACTTGAGAAGAGTAGTTGAACTAGGTACAAGTCTGATGCGGGCTAATATATTGCCATGAACTGCATTTGTGTTCTCAACTTAGATGATTAATGTTTTATTGGATACTTTCGGATGGGGCCGTCTCATTGTTTCAGATAGAAAAAAAGCGCTGCATAAGGAGAAAAAAGAACCCGAATAGGACGAGCGTTTATTTTCAAATGAACAGTTATTTAAAAACAGCAAAGCCAAACAATTTCCGATAAAATACGCTGAATCTTATAGTGACCTTAGTCATTAACCACTATCAATAGAATTACCCTCTTTTCGATGCAGAAAATTAACGGCTGGCTGACGCAGCCTTCAGTGCCCTTTTTCTTTATTGCATGAGCTTCTGTCTTGCACCCATATTACGTGAAATCTACTTGTATTATGTCGATAGAACCATACAGGTAAAGCTCAAGAACACTAGCCCGGAATGCACCGTAGTCCGCTACGTTGATGACTACCTGATCATTCACCCTGAAGCCGTTAAAGTTGAGGTGATCGTGGCCTCGTTCGAAAGCGGAGGAGGCAAACTAAAATTCAAAAAGGAACATCCTTCCTTAGAAGGGCTACAATTTCTAGACATGCGATTGAAAAAACACAACGAAGGCGTTTGCTGGGCGTTCAGTCAGTGTTCAGAAAAGCCGGTGCTCCCTTTTGAGAGTGCTCATTCAAAGACTGTTAAGATAGGTATCATCAAGACGCTGCTCAGATCAGCCAAAACGAAATCCTGTCAACATTGGGCAACATATAGCATAAAGAGCCAAACTCGAGGACTCCTGAGTTACGGATTTCCTGTGGAACGCCTCGTGTCCGTTTTCCACCAACTTATTAACCCAAAAGCAACTACAAAAACGCCTTTCAGTCAAAAGATAGCCAGCATACCATACATTCATAATGCTTCCTATCGCATCCGATCCATTGCATCACGCTATGACACGAAAGTTGTCTTTTCGAGTAGATTCAAATTGTCAAGCATGTGCAACATGATCAACCGACGAGAAGCCAAGCCGGCTGGCGAAAAAAAGCACGCCCCGCCTTTCGGGACCTGCTGCACAGAGAAAATTTACTCCATGCCCCTCAAATGCGGAGCGGAGTACATAGGACAGACCGACCGATGTATCAATGACCGCTTAGGAGAGCACGAAAACGAATTCACTTCAAGAACCGACAACCCCATTCATCCGATCGCGGTTCACGCGAACGAATGCATTGAATACGCGCCTGACTTCGCAGGAACCAAGACAGGAGGGGGACACCGCAATCACCACGGACGTGAAATCATCGAATCTTTTCTCACCCAGAACGCAGAAAGCAACGTTTCATCGGCTTCAGTAACCTTATCAAGACGGGAATTAGAATTCATCAGGCCTGAACTTGAAGAATATCGCTACTCCACCTAAATACACACCATCACGGTAGTTCTGCCCGTGCCTCGTGGTTCTCCCTTTCCCCCATCTCCTATCACCCCTTCCATCTTTGTTTTCCTTCCCTTTTATCAGCTTTCCATCTCCCAGTTTTCTTTTCCGTCCCCCATATCACCCTTCCCATCTCCCAGTTAGCCTTCCCCCTTTAAACCTATCTTAGTCGGGGTCTCGTTCAGGGTGCTATGTTTCTCTCCAAAATAAAGGTCGTTGCTAAATGAAAGAAAGTGGTAGTCCTGTGCTTGTCCTCAGTGTTTTATTCTTTCAATTTTATTTCATGTTGAACCCGCTCGCATTCACCAGTTCTAGCACTTCTCTCGCAGCTTTTTCACGGGCCCTCCTCACGATCGTGGTACTTTGAAAGTTGGGCTGGCACAGACAATCTCTGAAATGAAAGGCAGGTGACACCAGTTATTGAACGCAGATGCAGGTAATGCTCCTTCATACTCTAATTTACGTACCATCCTGTCTAGCGGATGTGCGTTCACCCTACCGCATGTCAACGGTATTCTGTTCACCACGCACGCGTTACATTCTACAAATCTTTTTGGTATGGTTCACGGTACATACGCGCGCGTCGTTCAGGCTTGAATTGAATTGGAAGGGAAACAATTATGTAAGGTTTCCAGGCATGGTGGGCGAGTATCTGGTGCTATGACATCGCTCGTACAATCTCTTGATGAGTCAGGTCGTCGAGAGTGCGTTTTAAATGTTTAATGGCAGCTCAAATGGCTTAACATTTATTCACAAACTCCCAGACGGCCAGTTTCTCCAGTTTTTAGATTTGAGACTGCATTTTACGGTAAACTACGTGTGTTGATGTTACCATCCGCTCTCCAAAAAGGGAATCATAGCCTACAATTCGGCATATTCGAAATGAGTAAAAAGCGATATTACTTCGTCTTGCCTCCAGGCGGCACTTCAGAAGTCATATCACTATGTTATTGTTGACAGCTTCAGCTTGTCGGGTAATCGACTGAGAGGTGCCGGTTATCCAACTTCGCCTTCGTTTGAGTTGCCGAGACCCTTCTGAAAAAATTCAAAGGCAATTGTCAGCGTATGAGAGAAAGAACAAAAATGAGACCTCAGGTCATCCATTATTTGGGTGTAGGAACAAATGGTTCCGGAACTAACGGTCCCGGAATAAATGGTCCCGGAACTATTGGTCCCAAGTTCAAGGTAGTAAAAATGGGATATGGCACATTAGTAACATGTCGATTCGTCATAGGGAAACTTGTAACAGGGCCGGTCGACACAGCGGAACATTGGTCATAGGATGATTCGTCACGCTGGCATTTCATCACACAATGACTTCAAGATTGCTAAACTTTTTTTTTTATCTTGTTTTCTTAGGAAAGTTACGAAAGGGGGTCACTTAATTAAATCCGTACAAGGCCAGTGAGGTTGACTACGGGAAACAAAGGCATGTCCCAGTGACCCCAAGTTAAGGCAGCATGCAGCCTTTGGCCTGCATGTTGTCTTATCGGCGTCACCTTTCTTTCAAAAGACTCTTCGAGAACATAAAGTTCACAATAGAAAAAAGCCCACGGAACGCGATTCTTCTTTTTTTGTGCCCCGTTTCAGGGCTTATTATGCCGGTTGCCCTCCTATTATAAAAAAATCTCTCTCGATTTCTAAAAGGAGGTAGTTACTACTAAGAAAGGTGGCGATATGCTTCTTCACGAAGGACATTCCTACACTTCCATTAAGGTTTACGAAAGTACGTTGTATTGGGCCTGCCGTCGAAGAGGAGTTTGTAAAACTAAAATAGTCACCGAACAAGCCAAGAGTCGTGTAATCTCTTATTCAGGCGACCATACGCATGCATTTGACAACACCAAGATAAACGCGCTTGGGTTCGACATCAAATGAAGGAAAAAGCTGGTATGTACCAAAATCTGTTCCTGCTATTATATTCCCAAAACAAGGTCACTAATATCCTTCATTCCAGTGGAAGGCCGTCTAGCACCACACCAAATACTTCTGGCTGCGGTTGCCTATGTCAGTCGCGACACTGCTTTGCAGATTCCCGCACCACCCGCAAGCAAAGGCACCGGCCGAATTTCTTGTAGAGCCCAAATACGATCGAATGCCCACAGAGTTCAAAGTAAAGTGTATTGCAGCGCAAAATCGCAGTGCGCGACATATTATGATAAAAATGACTGTTTTACCTGCATGCAGACGACACCAAAGGAGACTCCTTTCTCCTCCACGATAGCGGAGAGGGCGACGGCGAAAGAATCCTGATCTTTGCTACCGAGCGCAACTTGAGCTCTCTGGCTCAGGCGACTACGTGGTCCGCGGTAAAGTGACCCCGGCACAGTTATACTGACTGTACACGGAGCATGCCACAGTCAACGGCGTGGTAAAGTCAATGGTTTACAGCTTGCTGCCCAACAAATCTGAAGCTGTTTACAAAAAGTGAGCATTCAAGAGCTCTGATAAACGTACAGAACGAAACGCTCGGTGGTCCTATTATTGGATATCTGTTCAAACACTTCAAAATATGTTTGCTCGTTTTAAGGTTTTTTTTTATTTCGTTCTGAGTCACATGGGGGGCCAACTACCTTGAGGTGGCTTACACGGACTTCAAGATAACGGCCATCAACGATAAAGGGATGCTTTTTTCACTTATCCCAGTCGGTGTATAGGAAAGTGTGCTCCAGGGGTCACCAGAGTCGCTACAATTCAGATGACGAGTTTGCAGTTCTGGTATGCGGCATTCTATTTTAATGTCTTATTGTTGTCTTCAGGTAAGCCAATTGGTTACCTTATTTCTTGTTGATTTTCAAATGGGAATGCATCCAGCACTGGCCTTCTTGCCAATCGCCGACATCCCCGAGGCCTTCAAGGGACTTCTCGAGGTTTTCCCCACCGATGCCTCACTTGTGGCGGACTACTTCGAGGACGTGTATATCGGGAGAACCCGTCGAAACGGCTTGTCGTCGGCCACCTCCCCTCCACTGGTTTGGTCAGTCAGAGGATCAACACTAGCAGAAAGGCCAACAAGGACGAACAACAGCATCGAAGCGTGGCTCCGGGGACTGCACGTAAGAGCTGACGTAATCCTCTGAGAACTTGGACGTGTTCTGTAGTACAGTTTTGAATTTGTGGCTCAAAATTTTAGTACGGCGTTCACTTAAAAGCTTTCTCCACGAGTGTGTGTGTTCTTTTTTCTTTTTATCCTTAACAGAGATGAAGCTGGCTCAAGCAGAAGGCGGCACGACATCTTCGAGGGTGTCCAAGAAGCACAACGACAGCAACCGGCGTCTTTAAATCATTGTGAGCCGCTACAATGGTCGCAATCGTCTAGAAACCCTGAGGGTAGCAGCTCGGAATATAAATTTTTTACTTTTTTTCTTATTTCGCTCAATAAATTTGTTGTTTTCTAAGTACAACGATGACTTGTTTGGATGTTCCCTCTCTTTAGTAAAATAAAATATATCGTACTAATTTTTATTGCATGCACAGCCAGGTGAATATATGTTGCGCAAATTCAAATATCCGGTCCGCACAGTGACAAACTTTCCTAGGGACAAATTCCCCTTTGACGAATGTTCGGCTGTGACGAACGAGCCTATTACCAGTTGGCCTATGACGAATCCGCACATGTCAAACGGGCCTACACCCGTAAAAAATGGTTCTGTCAGAATATCGTTTAGAAACTAAGATACACCATGCAATATACTTTATCCGTTATGCAATCCGTGATTTCCTGGTGGAATGAAAGATCTCGTCTATATTTTGAGGCCGGTTACTCCAAAGAAAGTGGTCGGGTACTGAACTTTCTTTCTTCAAATGGTCACAATATTTTCGAAATGCGTACTGTCCAACAGTTATCTCCTAACTGTTAATTTAGTGACCTTATACGATAATATAGGAGTTATTACTATTTTAATATAAGGGTCTTTAGGGTATTTATAGTATCGGTAGGCTCTTTTGAAACAAAGAAAAATGAGTACCCTTATTCTGTTGAAGCCATGAAACTCGAATTGCCTCCATCTCGACATGACGCGTGATGGTAGCACGCAGAACGAGCGGAGCTCGATGCCTTTATAGGTGCATTAGGTTTCATGCACATTTGGAGTTCCTTCATGTCTCTTCAACCAGATCAGCAACTGCACTAGCTAGGTTAAACTATATTTTACGACAAGATGTTCAGATATTATACACTTTGTTGATAACACATATATGGACGTGCCTTAACATCTTACACCTGGTGTTCGAAAACGAACAGTGCGACTGACAGCGCGAAGGAATTCCTCCATGGTCTTTGCTCCCTGCTCCTTCTGGGCGGAGAGTGTGCAGTCGGCGCTGCATCTGGAACAGCGCTGTTTTTTTTTTTTTTTTTTTCTGCGTAAAAGACTCCTGAGCAGTTTTTACGGAGACAGATAAAGCTTCCACCCATAGAGCGTCGATGGCCTTCCATACAGTTAGATGGCTATGCCCGAGTATGCTGCTGAATCCCCGGTTACATGCCTCGCAGTTGTTTTTGAGCATAAATTTTAAATAGCAGTGTTTTTGAGCAGTTTATTTATATAACCGAGCCCCATTCGAATATTGTCGTAGAGAGGCTACCTAACTTTTTTTTTATATGAGTTGAAAATATATTCTTTTATGACACTTGTAGCACAAAAGTTTAAATAAAAAAAAGAAAATAAGGAAAAAACATTTTTTAAGCTTCATTTTTTAAGCTTCCAAAAAAAAAAAAAAATGGACGAGTTCGTGCAAACGGCAGCATCGAAATTCGGAGGTTTTCGTATAAATTGGAAACCGTAAAATGTTTTTCCAGCGAGCGTTATTGGAGTTTATCGGATTTATTCGCAAAAGTGGAACCCATATTGACAATATTTATCTGGGACCATTTTTTCCTAGTTTGTACTTGGGACAATTAGTTCCGGGACCATTTGTTCCGGGACCATTTATTCCGGGGCTATTTACTCCGTGACCATTTCTTCCGGGACCATTTGTTCCGTTTCCCCCCTTATTTGCACAATATTTTGCATAACTTCAAAAAGGTGGCAAAAAGATTTGATGCGCCCCTTGTGTTTTCAGCGCCATGTAAGTTGGTCCAATTAAGCACGCGGATCCAGGAGAGAAAGAACGACGCACGCTTATGCACCGTCAATCATACCAAACGATTTCTAGAATGTAACGTGGGTGTGGCGGACACAACACCGCCGACATGCGGTATAGTGAACATGGCCCACGCAGGACGGCGCATAAATGAGAAGATGCGCGAGAATGGCATATCGTTCCTTTCAATAACTGGAGGACATTTGCCTCTTCGTTGTAGAAAATGTATGTGCCAGCCCAACTTTCAGAATACTACGATCGTCGGGAAGGCCTGTAAAAATGCTCCAAGGGAAGCCTTAGAAGCGCATGCAGTAAGGAAACAGGTCAATGCAGGTTTCGTCAACCAGCCGCCAGTTTTTCTGCATACAAAAGAGAGTGATTTTATCGACACGTGGTGATGAGTGACATCACTGGTGATTCAGTGCATTTTTCATTGGAGGTTGTAAGCTTGAGCTGTTTTTAAATAAATGTTCAGCTGAGGGTAAGAGCTCGTTCTGTTCGCCTTGCTTCTTTGCCCTTGTCTTTGCTGGTGCTTTTAATTTTATAAGTCATGAACCAACTTGCCCGATTCGCCACTTTAGTGCTGCCTTGTTGGTCACTCGTGTGATTTTTAATTTGAAAGGTTATTTGAACGGTATTTCTTGGCTTCCAGCCAGATGCGGAAAACAAGAAAACAAAACGGCCGTCAGACGAAAATAATCCCTAGCAAAATCAACTGAAATCAGCTTTTTGGCCTCAGGAAATTATGCTTATTCATGCGTAAAGGATCTTCAAACTTGTAAATAAATTTTAGCCCGACCCAGACCTCATTGTTGCCATATGCCGCAGTGAAGTTCAAGGGGAATGTGCAATTTGATTCATATTACGCAATTGACAGGACTATCTAATCTGAGGACAGACTTCGGAATTAAAAAAAAAGCGCGAAAAGTCGAGGTCCTGACAAAGAAGTGACACGGACGTAGCGCTGTCTGGTCCTCGTCTTTTCGTGCTGTTTTTAATTCCGAAGTATGTACCAACTCGCCCAAGCCTCAACTTTAGCTGAGGACAGAGCACGTGGAAGTTATCCGAGACGCAGCAGCGAAGTAACATGGGCAAGCACATCTTGATCGGAGCGTCGAACGTGTTCCAGTGGCAAGGGCAGAGTATGACAGCACACACTTTCAACGAAAGGTCTTCCCAGGCCACATCCACTACTGGCTGAACAGTCCGACCGTCTTCTTAAAGGGGTACTCCGGATATTTTCCCATATTCACTGATTCATTTTCGAATTTCGTTTTGAACGTGTTTCTCAAACCGCGAGCCAGTAAGCTATGTTCCCAACTGATTACAAGACGTTTGATGGTGGGAAATGAATGTTTGGCAGCTGATTCACTGAAAATCACACAAAAAACACTTGACATACTCTACTACCGGCACGACCTGAAAGTGCGTATGTACCATTTGTGACGTCACACCACTGGAGAACGCGCAGAAATTCGAATGCTGATTTCGGCATCATCTTTATTTCTGGTTTCCTCGATTGCTGTTTTGAATTTCGATAGCATAAATAGCACACCGTGAAAACTAAAGTCCATGTAGTCAGAAAATGCGATTTCTTTGGGTTGCTCCAAAAACGGCCGGAGTACCCCTTTAAGGTTGCTGCATAGAGCGCATACAGCGGAGGCGGCGGAGCTCTGTTACGCCTGATTGAGCGTACCTGCGTGCCTCGCCGTCGTACTTGATATACACCGTCGAGAAACCCCCACGCGCCATACACTGGGAACTTAGCCCGGCGTGCGCAAAGCGGCACGGCCGCTGCGTATGCAAATTTGCATCCCTGGACCACCGGGCCCGCCTAGAGAGGAACGTGGTACGGCCTAATTGAATGCCATTCCCCGCCGCCAGGTATGCGGACCCTCGCTATACGTTAGAGAGGTTTAGATTACGGCACGCTGTGAGTGCTGCGGTATCGGCGGAAAGACTGTGAAAACCACATTAAACGAACGAGCGAAGACACTTAAGAGAGGGACAAAAAAGAGAAGCTTCGAAACGAGATTTTAGCTCCGCTCACCGGTTCACTTTTTTTATTTTTTTTTTATTTTAAGTAGTTGGACGAGGTTTTTCCTATGGGAGGCTTTCGAGTTTCAGGTGACAGGCGCGCTTGTGAATATACATGAGTTGTTATTCAGCTGTTCTAGCTCTTGTTTGCTCTAGGGCGCAGACGTTCAAATAACGTGAAACGAGGTAGTACCTTTTAGTTAGCATTTATATCTCCAGACTTTTTCTTCCCTTTTAATCTTTACACCCGCTCCTCTCTTTCCGAATTATGAAGTAGTCATCCTCCCAAAGTTTCTGGGGTAATTTCTTTGTGCATCCAATCGATAGGATCAATTTTTATCTCTCTAGCTTGACAAGAAAATAACCCAGATGAACAACTGGCTCACAACTTCAAAGTCTTGCACTAGCGCTAGCGGTGTGATTTTGAATGCAACACAGAATGTTTTTATGAGATGGATATTTTGCGTAAAGTAGCCAGTGTTGACGCTAACGCGTTACGGATAACGGCGTTACCAGTAACGCGTCACTTTATCGGTAACGTTGAAATGTAATCGTTACGTTTTCAAAACTGAAACGGGTAACGTGCTCACGTTACTTATTATGAGTAACTTGTAACGTAGTTACATGAGTCGTTACACATATCAAGCATAACTTTTTGTTAACTTATTTTGAATGCAAAATTTTGAAATGCATTTTTGTACTTTACGCGCTTTTGAATCATTGAGCAGACATTATTCATTTAAAGATCAATATTGTAAACTTGAGTATTTTATGCGCCTTTCATTGCAGCTCGGAGATTGGCATTGGTGGTTGCGGAGTTCTTTAAATATTTATTTTCAGCACGACCTGACTTCTAACCTTATTGAATGCAGTTAACTTCATTCTAAACATTTCAACGTTTACAAGAATCAGAGTCTACATGTGTTAAGTCACAGCCCTGCACGCGTTTCTTTGTCGCTTCAGAAGGTGAGTAAAGTGCGCGCCTCACGCGCGAACGCTGAAAATGTCACCGACCAGAAGCACTTTGCTGAAATGATCGATATATATTTCGCTACATTACCCAAGCACCATGGAACGTATGCACGCTCCAAGACTAGTTACACGTGCCGGCGTCTGCAACAGTAACTATTACTAAAAAAGACATCTAACACAAATTGCACCAATCTTTAGGTAAAACCAGCGTGTACGCAGATTCCGAGCCTATACGCAGATTCCGAGCATTCTTAACGCATACTTGAAGTGTCGGACAATACAGAAATATACTGCGTGACTCTTTCGACCGTTCTCCGCCAGCGTAACCGCTTGCTTCTGATATAATGAGAACGGATTCGCTAGCGATTTCACGAAACTAACGGAGCCGCGGCTTGGACGTACCGAGATGTAAAAATGGTTTTCTCAGAATCCCAGTTGCTCTCCTTTTTTTTTTCATTTACTTTTTCATAGTTCAGCACGTAGGCGAAGGTCAGTGTTTGAGGAAATACACCTTGTTTTCTCGTTGTTAGACGCGAGAAAGGTGAGCGCGAGGGTACCCGATTGCCGGTGTGCCGGTGACGTTAGGCATGAATGGCGGGGAAAACTGGAGAACAACTACGGAGAACGATGTTTAGGTTTCGACAATGAACAAAATATCACTTTTTTTTAATTAACCATATTGAATTTCAGGGAACGAGATATAATATCGGAATCAGGATGTCAGCCGCATAGAGATGATGCCTTTGGATTAGGTAGCTCGAAAAATCGGCGGAGTTCATCTTTAAGAGTGTTGGACAAAATACTCGATAAAAATATTTAAGTTAAGTTACTAAATAACAGCTTCATAAAGTATTTAAAATACTACTCAAGTTACTTTTATTGTAAATTGTTTTGAGTAGAGTACAAATAATTAGAAATGTAATTCAGTTACTTCTGAAGATACTTCCGCATAGCGTAATTTGTATCGACGCCAGTGACAACGACAATTACAAAGCTGCGGAAATCTTGGTTACCAGAATCGTTTATTACCACGGAACAACACAAAACGGAAAAAGAGGGAAAAAAAAAGAAGTATCGTAGGGCTTTTCTGTGCAAACCAACTATAAGGACCAGGATATTGTCACGAATGACAAACAATGAGGCATCAAATAACTGAAGAAACTAAAAGTTCAATAAGGCGAACTTGTGCCTAAAAGAAAGTAGGAAAGAGTAGAGTCGCAAGCGTCGATGACGGCGATACAGCAAGATCTAGCGCTGGTCCGAGACCGACTGCGGACCGCCACTCGGAGCACCTTTTGTACCCGTCTGGGTTTGTGGAACACCCGTCGTTGTAAGCTCCGCGCGTAGAACATTCGTAACTCGATCAGACGAAAATGTTCTCGAAATTACGAGAATGTGAAGTTGTCAAGTTGAAAGAATAAATAAAAGAGGAGTCCGCTCCCTGGTATCGAACCGCCCCCCGCGCGGAGGTTCTGGCGCGCTAGGCCTCTGCGCCAGAACCTCCGCGCGACAGCCAAGCGCGGTAAGCATTCGGCCACGCGCTCGCTGGGCAACGCGCGTGGCAATATCACTGATAGACGTTACAAAACATTTCTGGAACAACAAGAAAGTGGTCCCTTTTAGCTATTGGGGAGGAGATTATACAGGGGCTTTAGAGGAGATCAGACCGTGGCCCCTCAAGCGGTTAACTTTAGAGCTACATGAATGGGGCCAACAATTACGATCACTCAAGCGCTCGGCTGACTTAACCGAATGAGGCGTCAGCGTTCGGCTAGAGTTCGTGTTCTTCGGTGAGGGGGAGGAGGGGCTCTTTTGTTACCAACATATGAAACAATTTTTCGGCACTCTAGGTACTGTAATTCAAATTCTTTACTTTCACATTCTTCAAGTATTTTCTATGTCTCGCCTATTTCGGCTTGTAGGCGCCTACAGGTATACTAATCGGAGATCCCCCTAGTTGACCGAACGTTTATATGGCGCCTTTGGTTTCCACCGGGTTCTACTAACTCTCATCCTCCTTCAGTATTGTATGTCGCTGCAGGTCTCTTCCGGCTGAGAAGAATTATCGAATACTTCATTATAACATGAAACTGGTCCTTATGCACGGTACTATATTAAATGTGATTTGTTCAGTCCTGTTCAAACATACACTTTAGCGCCAACTCAGCATCAGTCAGGAAATAACGCTGACCTTGCTGATGCTCCACAGACTTCAGGCTCTATTAGTGATAAGGGTGCTCATATGGAGCTGCATCTGCGCTTAGTTAGGTTCGAGTCAGTACTTCATGAGTGCAATTCCTGACGAAGCACTTTGCGCATGCCACGTGTCTTTTAACGTGGAGCGTTTATAATGAGGGTCTGAGATTAACTAAAGCCTAAAAAACTAGGTCACGTGTCATCAAGCCACGTGACGTCACTTTCCCCTCCAAATTTAGTGTTTAATGGTGTAGAGAGGAGTGGGTGACGACAATGGGTTGGAAACAAGTGAATGGGTCAATGGGGACGAGCTGCCAGTTACGTGAGGCGGACTCTGCCAATTCGGTGCCGGGAAAACAGAAACATTAAGGAGTGGGCAGAGAGCAGTGGAGAAGCCTGGTCAGGGATCTGGGCGATCATATTGACAGTGCACTGGATTTCAATGAACACGTGTCCATAACTGTTAATGCTGCGTTTAGAGTGCTAAGCTTAATTTCTAGAGTATGTCGCCAATTTTCATCGCCCTTTTTTGTGTTGCTTTTGTTAAAGTGACTAGTCAGATCACGGTTAGAATCCGGCTCGGTCATCTGGAACTTTTAATCTATATCATAGGCAACTGCAATCGAAAGCGTACTGAAACGAATGATAAGAACAGTATACGATCGCTATATTGGAGGGGGGTGTTTTTATTATTATGAAACGTTACTTTGACGATATGAGCTACATAAGCTTGCCGTGTGGAGGCAGTTTAGAGATTTTATATTTATTCATAAAGTTTCCACGGCCATGTTAATTCGATGGATCTATTACGAACCACAGAATTCCATTCTCCGTCAAGGGTCAGTCGTAATTTATCAACGTTTTATCCATCGTGCATGTTCCCTCTATTTCCTTTGTCGCGGATTCAGTTGGCCTTCAATAAGAAACAACAACCTGCAGCTCACTAACATGCAACCTTGCATGTTAGCGAATGGATGTCTATCGCCTAAACATGGCAAGGAGGTTTGTATTGTGTTGTGTTTTAGCAATCTTTGGCTGTTCCTACTATATTACGTGCAACAATGGGAAGACCGTAAAATTGTTTCTGGGCACAAAAAATAAAGAAATATTATTATTATTATTATTATAAACACGATTTTTTCTTCAGTTTTTGGGAAGAATAAATTGCGGGTAACGTAACTACACGACCCGTTACTTGAAATAAGTAAAGTAAGCTCGTTACCCCATACTTTTTCGAGAATGTTACTCGTTACCGGTAACGCTGTTACTGGTATTGCGTTACCGCCAACACTGTATATCGGTGACTTTGTATAGAATAGAGAAATTAAAGATCTCGGTCCGTAGGAGCCTATACTCTGGTTCACCTTACAGTGGACGGCCCCGAAAGCTATGAGGCATTGGAGCCCCTCTTTTGACGCGTGAGTGTCGTGCGACCTATGACAGGAGCGCAGGGACACGCTGGGCGCGTAGACATCTGATACGTCCGCATCACTTGATTGGCAGGGGTGTGGGGCGTGAGCACTTGCACTTTCCACGCCTTATCATGTCCATAGCCTTGCGAACGACTCATATGAGATTAACTCAAATATTATTGGCCATATATGCTGGGAACAAACCAGTCCTCCCACGTCCAAACGAATGGGCTTTCCCGATAATTGTAGCTCACCGCAAAAAAAAAAAAAAAAAAAAAATGTGTTTTTTGTTTGCAATTTGCGAAGAAACGAATTGGCGATAGCTGTAGCACGGTCGCGCAATTTTGGTTTGAAATGTGCCGTCAGGTATCTGAGGACGGAGGTGCGACGTGGTTAACTCTCGTAAACGTCATGGCTCGCGTCGCGGATGCCATTGACGGCCGCCACCAATGCCCGGTGATCCGTGGAGTAAGTGAGTAAGCGAGGTAAAAGTTTATAAAGTGATCCAACATTGCGCTTAGCAACTGGATACTGCCAAAGTGGGGTTTCGCATGACGAGTGTAATGTCCGAAAACGAGTTTTTCAAGCAGACGTCACGGAAGGTTCTTCTTCCGTCACGTCGTTACTGGCGGAAAGCCGCGCTCTCCATCCCCGCGCTGCGGGGCCCTTCGGGATACCCTACTTCCTTCTTCTTTTTTTTTTTTCCGGCGTCGCGCCAAGAGCGGGAGGAAGGGTTTTTCCGCAGCGGCGACGATACCGCATGAGGGCGAAGTCTCAGCAAATTATCGCCCGTAAAGCTATCGCTTTAGAAAAACGTCTACACGTACCATTTCCTGCCTTTCCACCCGAGCCCCTTTGATAATCCGCTGCGGCGCACTAGTGGGACAGAAGAAAATGCTGCTCTCGCCTCGGAAGCGCTTTCCTCCAGCGATTAAGCGCCGAGAAGGATGCGCACTAACCGTCTTCTCCGGCCCAGTACGTCCCAACCTGCTCGCCGCACCTGCACTCCGTTCAACAATAAGCTGGCAGTGCGGTGGTGACCATGAGCACGTTGGGTACGTCACACGCATGCCTGGAGGCAGAAAATAAGTTACGCTTCCGAGTAGCAGCACGTCAGGCGCCATCTTGACTCTTGAAGTCGTTGCTACCATTATCTGACGCTTCATCTGATATACCGGGAAACGCTTTTCTCTCTACCAGAAGTTTTAAAGCAATCCTTGACAGAAGAAACGAACGACAACGCTGAGTGTTTCCAAAGGCTAGGAAGTCGCATTTTTGTAAATCGGGGCTGTCGCCATTGCATTTGATCTCCATTTAAACCCAAAATGGCGGCTCCCGCAATGTAGTCGTTGGTTAGGGTTCTAGTACTCTAAACGTAGCTTAATTAAAGACTCTACATTTATATTTCGCCACGATATTACCGTACCGCCCATAGCTACGCTCAAAGAGCGTCATCAGGTAATCAAAGGGAATCTTTTGATAGCTCCGGCAAGCGCGCAGTTCTCACCGCACTGTCAATTTCGGGAGAGAACGGAGTATGTTTCTCCGCCGGGACTGGGAGGCAGCAACCGACTCCTGCGACGATAATTAGTTTTTAGTTGGCATCCGGCGCACGCCTGAGCGCCCACCGCCGGCGCCGCCGTTCGTTGCGCGGCCGAGCGACCAGTCACGTGAGACGGACTCTGCCGACTCGGTGCCGGGAAAAACAAAAACATTAAGTCGACCGCTCCGTCCTGGCCTGGGTACTCCGGCTGCTTCGGACGGCGCCGCAATGCACCGGGGAAAACTCGCTGGACACGCAGGGTGCGGACCAGTTAGCGAAAGCTAACTGGTCCGCAACGCCCTCTTTCTAAGGATCTTCCGCACGTCGCGGGTTGCGGCATAACAGCGTAGCCGACGGTGCTGTACTTCGTTTCAGCTTAAAAGCCAACGTACACCCGGCGGCAATATGAAGGTGAACACCTTACCTGGTTTCTTGCGTGTTTTACGACTCCCTAAAGCTATATTAACTCTCAACGTCTCAAATGGTACGTGGCTTGGGGTCTAAACTTTGGGTTCTAGCCCTCTTCTGGAACAGAGCTTGTTCCAAAACTTGCAGGAGCGTCAAAAACAAGAAGAGGGCTGTTTACCTTCATATCGCTCATTGGTGTACCACTTCGCGTTTACCATGTTTCCCGCCTCCTCCTTTCTTTCATCCTCTCCCTTCTTTACCTTGCCCAACTTGCCTCCTTTCGCAGCTTAGGAGAGGGGAGCGGAATCTTCCGTGCAAAAAACGAAGTTATACGTCGGCCTTTCATTTCACAAACGTCGGCGATTTGGGGTTGGAAGCCATTTCAAACCACATACTGCTTTCTGAAGGACAAATACTCAGCAATCCAGTTACAAACTTTGTCATGAAGTTTACAAGCGTGCAGTTTAGAAATTAAACGATCACGAGGAACGACATCAAAGGCTTTACCGGAACAAGAAATATACAATCAATACTCCGTTGCTTGTCGATTGCCAAAGAAAGGTCATGAAAAATGCAACTAATAGCGTACTACGAGACTATCCCTGCCGAAATCCGTGTTGCGAGGGATGTAAAAGGATAAATGCGCTAAGATGAGTCACGATATTACTATAAGAGAATATGTTCCATTTCCTTACATGAAATACTCATTTAAAATATCGGTCGGTAGTTTTCGACACTGGCTCTAAGACCGTTTTTATGCACTGGCATTACTCGTGCAAGCTTCCAGTCAAAAGGAAGCAACGATTCACGCAGCGATTTTTCAAACAGCACGACAAAATGTAGGAACAACGAACTTTTTTTTTACAGAAAAAACTTTCAGCGCCGAAAACTTCGGCATTATAGCAGGTACAGCCCATGGATTATTACGCTCAATAAAATAAAAACAGAACACTTGAATATAAAATCTGGGCTGTCAGCAAAGAAAATACATAAACATTGAACATAAACAACATTAAAAATCAAGACCATTTCCTGAGATAAATGGTCCCACGTCGTCAGAAATAAAAAAAAAGAACTGGTAACAGATTCCACTGAGTAAATGTGCGTGGAAAAAATGAAAATTTCTTATAATCTGTTCTACAAAAATTTTCCCTGATTTTTCATGTATGATTCACACAATTTTAAATTTAGTTAGGTAATTTTATGTAGTTGCTTTTATCAGTACCAGTCATATCATTAAAAATGGCGAACAAGAACCTCAATCGAAAATCTTTGCGCCTTGACAATAAAGTTTCCCAACCAAACATATTTTTGTCTCTGTTACGCTATTGCTCCCGCTACAATTTTATACTATAAATCTCGCCGCACGGTTTTTAAGGTTTTCTAACTTATCTGCAGGGTACTTCTGATGCGGATCCGACAAAACACATGCGTATTCCAGTGTAGGTCTTACCAAAGAGCAATAGGCAGTGTCTTTTTGTTTCTGTGGAGCACCGCGTAAATTTCGTATCAAAAAATTTAAGACGCGGCTGGCTTTCTTAGCAGTTTCAGTGACATGAACATTAAAAGAAAGTGTGCTTGACAAAGTAATTCCCAAACATTTAACAGCAGTGTCGTTACTTAATCTAAGATCATCAATAAAATAGCATGATGGAATAGCGCTACGTTTCCTCGCAAAAGTGACTTGCACACACTTTTCCACCTTTAGGCCAACTCCTAAATCCTGCACCGATCCGATATTTTATCCAGGTCCGACTGCAAAAAAGCTGAGTCACCAACATTGTCTACCCTGCTGTTAAGAACACAATCGTCCGCAAACAGCCTTATGGGCGAGTTAATGGTGGGTGATACGTCATTAATAAATACAAAAAATAAAAGGGGTCCCAGCACTGAACCCTGCGGCACGCCAGAAGTCACATCAACAAAATATGAGCTTGCACCGTTTATGACGACATACTGCTTTCTCCCACAAAGATAATTTTCAATACAACGGTATATGTTTTCATAAAGGCTAAGGGAGCTCAGTTTGTGTAGCAGCAAAGGGTGAGACACTTTATCGAAAGCATTGCGTAAATCAAAAAAGATGGCGTGCGCTTCTCCCCCCTCAGCAGATGAATCCAAGTCATGATAAAGTTCTACGAGCTGTGTGGTGCATGAGAGGCCCTTTCTAAAACCATGTTGAGTAGAAGAGAAATATCTATATGTATTTAAATGCCTCACAACATTACTATAAACGATATGCTCTAATCTCGATTTCAATATACACCTAAGAATTTTATCCAAACCAGTTGGTTTTGTTGTATCCAAGTTACGCAATTGTGTAAGAATTCCAGAAACTGCAAATTCAACTTCAGGCATAACGTAGGTTGCCGCCGGAACGTTAAAATTTACAGCCCTCGCCTGCAAAGGTGTAAAACTCCGACCGAAAATATAAATTAAAATGCTCGCCTTTCTCGTTAACACTGTTGACAAGAGTATCGTTATGGTTGAGGGTCGGCACGGAAGAGTTCCGTTGGCCGTTCGTACGGATATATTTCCAAAATTATTTTGAGGAACGCCTAAAGTTATTTTATAGTTTAAGAAAAAACGCCACTTTAGCCTGTTTCAGCCTGTAATGGACTACTCCTGTTAACTCTTTCAGTTTAGCAAGGTCACTCGAAAGCCGGGTTTTACGGTATTTGGCGTAAGCTCCCAGGTAGCACTGAGTTCTGGGCCAAAACTTGGCTTTTGTCTGGGAGTTTAGAGAATTGAAAAGCCCGAAGAAGCCAAAGTAGAGCCAAACCTCACCTCCCTTGGCAACAGTCTGGGTATTTTGGACCTAATTCGCCAAACAAATGCCAAACTTAGGCTTCACTGCCTGGTAGTTCGGCTGTCATCTGGGATATTTGGGCCTAAATCGCCTAGCAAATGCCAGAGTTAGGCTTACTGCCCAGTAGTTCGGTAGATAATTGGCATTTTTGGGTCAAAACCCCCAAACTAATCTCAAAGTTAGGCTTCACTTTTTGATAGTTCGGCTGTAATCTGGCACCTTCCGGCCAAAATCGCCACAGATGTGCCAGAGTTAGGCTTACTACCTTGTAGTTCGGTTGACATCTGGAATCTTTGGGCCCAAGTCGCCAAACAAGTGCCAAAGTTAGGCTTCCCTTCCCGATAGTTCGGCTGTCATCTGGCAGCTACGGGCCAAAGTCGCCAAACAAGTGCCAAAGTTAGGCTTCGCTTCCCGATACTTCGGCTGTCATCTGGCTGCTACGGGCCAAAGTTGCCAAACAGGTGCCAAAGTTAGGCTTCGCTTCCCGATATTTCGGCTGTCATCTGGCAGCTACGGGCCAAAGTTGCCAAACATGTGCCAGAACTAGGCATACTGCCTTGGAGTTCGGCTGATGAGGTATTTGATGTACGCGGGTGGTCTTCATCTTAATTAAATAGAAGTCAAGTTTTATTTGGCTGGCCACTTTATCTTATTTTGCTGTCCCTACTTTTTGCAATGCGATCTAGTCGCGGAGAGGCTGAGCCAATCAACGCGTTCGGAGCGAGAGTTTTTGAGAAGCGACTTGCCAACGAAGGCGTTGGACTCGCTCATCACGCACGCCAGAGTGACCATCTAATTATTTTTTTTTGCGATGCGATTTAGTCGCACCGCGCGACTGCTTACATCCCCGGTGAGAATGCTCCTTTACAGAAAGTGCTGCCATCGAGCTAGCGCTGCGCGAGACTGATGTGCGCACGTCTCCTGACTAGATATTATTAGGTGGCACATTGCAAAAGCGAGCGTGGCTTTGTGCGTGCCTTTTATTGTAATTGAGCACTGTCAAATCCTAGCGATAACAAAGAGCGGAAACGATCGGGGCTCCGTGGCGCCGCTTCTCGCATCACATTTGGGGAATTAAAATGAAATTCCGGAACTTGTAGTATCTTAGCGTGTTGGTACTTTTTAAACATTCACAAAGTGGAGACAGATAAGGGACGATCTTTCAACTTCAACAAGATTAATTTTCGGCTTCAAGCTCAAAGCCCGCCCGCTGCGTGGGAGTACGGGAAAGTGAATTATTGGGGGAAGGAGAGGAGGTGGAGGAAGTGTACGCGATCCCCCTGTCCTGCGGGGCAAGGTACATCGGGCAAACGGGGCGATGCCTCAACGACCGACTCCGAGAACATTAAATGGACGCCGAAAGAGCTGCTTCTCAGCACCCAATCGTCATTCACTGGAGAAAATGTCCCGGCTGCGCTCCTAATTTCATCGGCACAAAAGCCATGGGAGGCCACTGCGAGCGAGTCGGGAGAGAAAGAATTGAGGCCTATCGGATGGCGACAAGCCCGCAAAACATAAGTACCCCTTCCATTTCGCTCTCAAGAAAAGAGGTTATCGTTCTAAGGCCCACAATGAAAGCCGAACGCTGACTGACTAGACAAGGCGACAAGGTCACCGGCAGAAGTGGCTTTTCCTTTCATTCCGTTCCAGTTCATTCCGGAGAAGGGCTGGGTATCCCCCGTCCCTTATTTCCCTACTGTTGAACACTCTTCCCCTGTAGCTTTGGTTGTACAGCAGAGTTTTCTTTTTTTTTTAATCTGTTTTTTTTTTGTTTATTCTAAAGCGTCGAAAATGCAGAGGAAGCTTAGTTGCGTTGTCGATTCCCCTTCGACCTCCCCTTTTGCAAATCCTCCCCACCTGCTTTTCTGTCTTCGTGTGGCTGTCAGCGAAAGTGACACCCGCTTGAAGCAAATAAAAAGGTGGAGCGAAAGGCGTGACCTCTCTATGTAGGACGCTTAGGACAAAAACGTTTGGACGAAAATTTGTCATGTGACTCTCTCTGTCACGCTGATGCGATCTCTGGGGCTGTTGTTTTCGCCGTTTGCCTAGTTATACAATTAGGCGGGCCACGTAGGTCCGGTTCTCGAAATGCGCTCTTCAGTGTTTTCTTGCTTTCGTGCGTTGCAGACGCGGTCGTGTTTTTTCGTCGTAAACGGCCGGAATACGTCCATGCCAATTTTTTGGTAACAGGCTTTTTTTTTTTCGCCGGAGTTCGTGAAATTTTTGTGATGTGTTTGTTGACACGCTTCGACAAAAAATGCTCTTTGCCGACGACGAGACGTCAGTTGAATGTGCGCAACCTTCTTTTTCGAGTGTGTTTGTGGGGTGCCTGAGTTGGATTATGCATCTAACGAGGACTACATGACATCGTTATTTTATTAGTAAGTCCACTGCAAGCATGCTTATGATAGTAGTCCTGCTTTCCTCTCAATCTCCGCGGTTTTTTGTGTGATGAGTTTTGCTTGGCATGAGGACAGCGTTAATTCTGTTTTATAATTTGCTTTTCATTTGACTGAGAAGTGTGACCTTTGTAAATATGTCGAGAATACACTGTATGTAATGATACTGGTTTAATAAACTTCTGGGAGCGATCGAAAAAAATTGTTTGTTCGTATATGTGATTGGATATGCAAGAAATGATATGCAACGTACACATACTTGCACGACGTTCGGCCAATACGTGTGGGAGCCGGGGGTGAAAGACGAGGCAGAGGGCACGTGACAGGCGGTCGGCGGAGAAGACACGAGCTGGCACGAGACATGGCGCGCTGAGCGAGGCTGGTAGCTGGACAAGGAACGTCGAAACCAGGCTGCCTAGCCTGGCCCATAACGAACCCCGGAGCGGTCCACCAGCGAGGTCTGGAGCAAGACCGGTGGAAACGGCGAGCCCGGGCCATATGACCTGGGCTACGACGATCCCGGGGTGGTTCCGCAGCGAGACTCGGGCATTGATAGCCCGGGACAGACAGCCTACGCAGCGCTGGCGTGGGAAAGGCGATCCGCAGGCCTGGACACGGACCCCGACTGTGAGCTCTGATCGACGGGCGACAACAAAGGTCGGCGGGCCTGGACTACCGGCTCTCGACGACGGGCAACCGAGAGGTACAGTTAACCCATTCGCTGTCTTCTCGTTGCAGTGTGTAACTCCCTGGGTGACGGGCGGAGCGCATGCCGATCGGGCGGCGACTATAGAGAGATCTCTTCGTAAAGAATCCCCACATTAAAATGGCCTTCCTGCCCTGGGTGACGGGCGGAGCGCATACCGATCGGGCGGCGACTATAGAGAGATCTCTTCGTAAAGAATCCCCACATTAAAATGGCGCCCAACGTGGGGCCCGTTCGGTATGCCTCTGTTTCTAGTCGTCCCCAGAGAGTCCCATGGATTCGTTGAGCGGGTTGTTCACTAACGCTAACGATGCCCGTTGAGACAAAGTATGTTGGAATTTTGGTGACTTGTCTCACTGCAGAGCTCAGCAGGTGTCTCCTCGAATCGAGTACTTAAAGGTCTCGAAGGACGAGGTTGCGGACGCGCTTTCTCGGGTACCCCAGAATAGTGGTTGGCAGAAGGTGACGCAACCGGGGGGAACACGAGGAGCGCGGTTAAGATGTAAGAAAGTCGTCTTCGGAGGCAGAGGAGAGGCACGGCAGGTTCGTTGGAACGCAGGATAGCGACTGGCAGAAGGGAAAACAGCCAGGATTTATTGCATCTTTAGGATTTAGGCTTGGAGTGATGCGGTGAGCCAGTAAGCGCTTGTCGAGGCCCGGGGTGCAGATCGGTTTTTGTCAGTGGGTGTCAGAAAGATTGCGGGAATTGCAGTCGACACCGGGAACACTGGCGGACGAGATTGTCAGCGGGTGTTGGATAAACTGGCGTAAATTTCAGTTGACACCGGGAACGCTGGCAGGCGAGTTAAGGAGAGTATGATTTGTAACCACTGGGACAAGACGGCTAGTTGCTTCGCGTCACTCCAACAACCGAGGAAAGGCAGAGGGACGACTCTCCCTTGAGGGGGTCGTTCCGAGAAAGCTGCGAAATGTTTTATATAATTCTTTCTCGACTTCACTCTGGCCGGTCGTGGCAGTGACAGCAAGACTTTTGATAAGTTATGTCGCGTCACGACCTGGCCGGGGATGAGACGGTAGACATTTAGGTGGCTTGCACCTGTCCAGCTTGCCTTCAGGCGTGTACGGTTTAAGCGGGTTTGCTCGCTGAGCTGCCGCCCCTCCGAGGACCGAGCAGTCCCTAGAGCTCGTATACACGTGGACGGAATGGGACGCTGACGCTTACATCGAGTAGCACAAGGTATATGTAGCCGTTGCGGAATTGCGGGTATGGTATTTGGTCATCCCGCCACAGGCTTTGGATCCCTTCGCTTGCGCAAAAGATGGACTAGGTTTACGCCATCGTTACCTGTTCTGAAGGAAACTCACGCTTTGAGCAACGCAGCTAGTGGTTTTGCCGTATCGCTTGCTCCGAGGTGAGAAGGGCACCCGAGGTAAAAAGACGCGAGCGTCGTGTCTTACGTCTAGGCTTACTCGGCGAGATACAAACGAGGAGGCTTGCCCGGTTCACATCGCTGACTTGAAAGGATACTACCGTTGTCGCGATGGGGAACACGTATAACATGAGGTTGCGATAGGACACAAGAAATCCCGTGTTCTTGGCGACCCAGGAGCGAGATCTGGGATGCAGACTTGCTGAGTTAGCCGCATGGTGGACGAACCCGCCGGCAAGCAATTTGGCGGTGGAGGCTATGGTCACTGCCACAATCTGCGGCGGAGTATTTGTTCGTTGTGTGTTGTTTTAACACTTTGTTCTGCGCAGAGTAGCTTCCTGGAGAGATGGCCATAGACGGCGTAACCCAGGAAGCCCACCGGGAGGGAAGACGGGTCCATTCGTTTTCCCAAGTGCTCAGGGTGGCTGACAGTTGTTCCGCCTGACGAACGGTTCAGCCGGGCAGTTCTAAGCCCGCTGTGACCTCTAAGCGGAACGGGGCAAGTCCGTCTGCGTCGGCCGGACCAGCTTAGAGCAAGCCCCCTGCTGCATCGCGGTGAGTGGGACAGCGAGCTACAGACAGGTCGGCATTGTCTGCCGGCTTCGCTAGCCACCACCACCTACGCCGCTTTCGTACGCTGCAACGTGGCCACTCCGGCAACAGCAACAGCGGCCGCCCATGAAGCCCAGCGGCTCCCTGAGGCCCATGAAGTCCCCCGAAGTCCGGGCCTTGAGGGGGGGAGAGTGTGGGAGCCGGGGGTGAAAGACGAGGCAGAGGGCACGTGACAGGCGGTCGACGGAGAAGACACGAGCTGGCGCGAGACAGTGCGGGCTGAGCGAGGCTGGTAGCTGGACAAGGAACGTCGAAACCAGGCTGCCTAGCCTGGCCCATAACGAACCCCGGAGCGGTCCACCAGCGAGGTCTGGAGCAAGACCGGTGGAAACGGCGAGCCCGGGCCATATGACCTGGGCTACGACGATCCCGGGGTGGTTCCGCAGCGAGACTCGGGCATTGATAGCCCGGGACAGACAGCCTACGCAGCGCTGGCGTGGGAAAGGCGATCCGCAGGCCTGGACACGGACCCCGACTGTGAGCTCTGATCGACGGGCGACAACAAAGGTCGGCGGGCCTGGACTACCGGCTCTCGACTACGGGCAACCGAGAGGTACAGTTAACCCATTCGCTGTCTTCTCGTTGCAGTGTGTAACTCCCTGGGTGACGGGCGGAGCGCATACCGATCGGGCGGCGACTATAGAGAGATCTCTTCGTAAAGAATCCCCACGGACAAAAACGTTTCGACGAAAATTTGCCATGTGACTCTCTCTGTCACGCTGATGGGATCTCTGGGGCTGATGTTTTCGCCGTTTGCCTAGTTATACAATTAGGCGGGCCACGTAGGTCCGGTTCTCGAAATGCGCTCTTCAGTGTTTTCTTGCTTTCGTGCGTTGCAGACGCGGTCGTGTTTTTTCGTCGTAAACGGCCGGAATACGTCCATGCCAATTTTTTGGTAACAGGCATTTTTTTTCACCGGAGTTCGTGAAATTTTTGTGATGTGTTTGTTGACACGCTTCGACAAAAAATGCTCTTTGCCGACGACGAGACGTCAGTTGAATGTGCGCAACCTTCTTTTTCGAGTGTGTTTGTGGGGTGCCTGAGTTGGATTATGCATCTAACGAGGACTACATGACATCGTTATTTTATTAGTAAGTACACTGCAAGCATGCTTCTGATAGTAGTCCTGCTTTCCTCTCAATCTCCGCGGTTTTTTGTGTGATGAGTTTTGCTTGGCATGAGGACAGCGTTAATTCTGTTTTATAATTTGCTTTTCATTTGACTGAGAAGTGTGACCTTTGTAAATATGTCGAGAATACACTGTGTGTAATGATAGTGGTTTAATAAACTTCTGGGAGCGCTCGAAAAACATTTGTTTGTTCGTATATGTGATTGGATATGCAAGAAATGATATGCAACGTACACATACTTGCACGACGTTCGGCCAATACGGAGCAGACGCATCGTAGAGTATTCGGAAAATGTTGCGCGAACGTTAGACCGGCGCAAAACGGCTGTACGGCAATGCTTGCCGGACGTTTGAGTGATATTGAAACCGAGTTTCGGCCGGTACTGTCACGATACTGCAAAGTATTGCCATGCTGTTTGGTAACGGAGGTGATGGCATGTGACCATCGTGTTTTCAACGCTTATTTAGTTTAATTTTCTTCTGGGGCGCGTGAAAGAGAACTTCCTGTGACACACCAGAGATATTCCAAACTTGGGCAGGCCTCTGGGCTTTCTTTGCCACTTTTGACACTTATTTGGCACTTCAGTGGGTAGCCAGAGAAGAGTCACACTTCGGCATGCCCCGAATCGACAAATTAAGATTTACTGCGGCAGTTATGGCTCAAGTATGGCACTACTTTGGCACTCCTGTGGCGGACCAGAGAAACGCCAAACCTTGGCACGTCCCAAATACCGAAATTAGGCGTTGCTCTGGCAGCTATGGCTGAAGTATGGCACCAACTTTGGCGCTCCTCTGGCGGACCCGAGAAAAGCCAAACTTTGGCACGTCCCAAATACCGAAATTAGGCGTTACCCTGGCAACTATGGCTGAATTATGGCACCAACTTTGGCGCTCCTCTGGCGGACCAGAGAAACGCCAAACCTTGGCACGTCCCAAATACCGAAATTAGGCGTTACTCTGGCAGTTATGGCTCCAGTCTGGCACCAACTTTGGCGCTCCTCTGGCGGACCCGAGAAAAGCCAAACTTTGGCACGTCCCAAATACCGAAATTAGGCGTTACTCTGGCAGCTATGGCTGAAGTATGGCACCAACTTTGGCGCTCCTCTGGCGGACTAGAGAAACTCCAAACCTTGGCACGTCCCAAATACCGAAATTAGGCGTTACTCTGGCAGTTATGGCTGAAGTATGGCACCAACTTTGGCGTTCCTCTGGCGGACCCGAGAAAAGCTAAACTTTGGCACGTCCCAAATACCGAAATTAGGCGTTACTCTGGCAGCTATGGCTGAAGTATGGCACCAACTTTGGCGCTCCTCTGGCGGACCAGAGAAAGGCCAAACCTTGGCACGTCCCAAATACCGAAATTAGGCGTTGCTCTGGCAGTTATGGCTGAAGTATGGCACCAACTTTGGCGCTCCTCTGGCGGACCAGAGAAACGCCAAACCTTGGCATGCCCCACATTCCCAGATTAGGATTTACTATGGCAGTTATGGCTCAAGTATGGCACCAACTTTGGCACTCCTCTGGCGTACCAGAGAAGAGCCAAACTTTGGCATACCCTAGGATCGCCCAACTAAGGCTATAGTTGGGCGATCCTATGAGTGCCATGGTGCAAAAACCTAACTGCGCCAAAGTTGGGCCCTTATGTTTGCCAGACCTTTGCCCAAGTTGGGCATTCCACTGGAGTGCTACCTGGGCTCTTCTTTTCTTGTTGAGTAATACACGCAATTCTCGCGTCAACCACGGTTTGTCACGGGCTCGTTTTGGTCTTAGCATAAGCGATGGGACGAGCTCGCCCCGCAAGATAAAGATTTTTGTTTTTTTATAGTTTGATTCATACCTATCGACACTTAGAGACTCGGACAAAGTTTCAAAAACCGGAAAAAAAGCTTCCAGCGCAGAGTTTATATTTGAATAATCAGCTTGGTCAAAAATAAAGACCCTTTTTTCCCATGATCTAAATTTGCTCGAACAACGTAAGATGACTTGATACGCTATAGATCTATGGTCACTAATACCTGGAACCGCATGCGTATTTTTGACAATCCCAGAAGTGTTACAAAGCACACTCCCCAAGATATGACCGGTACCATCATTTCGTGTCGGCTCACTAACATATTGCTCTGAAACAGGCTAAAATGCTCGGGGTACACCTAGGTACCCGTTAAGAGTTGTGAACGCGAAAGCACGTACGCCGCTCTTCGCTCCCTTCTTATGTCTGCGGCGTACGGCGTGCTGACCTTGGGCGTGGAACGGTGGAGCCGCTGCCTCTTGGAAACGGAGCGCCATCGGGTGAGCGACGGTTTAAACCGACGCGCAGAGGCCTATGGGTGCCTCGTCGACGAGCGCCAGCCAATGGGACCGCAGCCGAAAACAACATTAGATTTACTTCGCTTCTTTGGGATTGGGGGAAACTAGGTCTTGTGTCTAGGCTTTTCGCGTAGGTTCATAGCTGGGAGCGGACGCCACTTGGAGAAAGGGTTTAAAGTGCCGTTGTTGCGCTTCAAACTGATGACGTCGGTTCGCTCCATTAGACAGTTAATGCTTTCGCATTAAAACTTCTTATACAGTCCACTACCAACTTTTCTGCTAAAGTTCTCATTATTCCATGCTATATCTGGCAAGTTGAAATCGCCGCCAATCATGTTATGATTGCACTAGATCGTTTCAATAACATTTGAAAGACACCTGATAGTATTAGATGTTCAACATGGTGGCCGATAAAAGAACCAATGGCAAAGCATTTCCAATTAGTCAATCTTATCTGATAAACCACAGTTTAAACATTTTGGGTGTTTACCACTATCTCTGTCGAAGAAAAGGCCTTATAAACAAAAACAAACACCCCCCACCCCCATCACGGGAACCCCGATCACGTCTGTAACACTCGGAACAGACGGGGAATACTTCAGCGTCTCGTACTGAATCGTCCAACCATGACTCTGTGCTTATCACCACGTGGGGCCTAGTCATCAAGAGCAGCTGTTGGTTGCCATCACATTTATTTTTCAAGCTTCTACAATTGTCAATAAGAAGAAAATTCGAGCAAGTTGTTCGCTGGCTTTCTCGTAGTCAGTGCCGGACAATCTGATTTGTGGTAATATTCCATGAAAGCGTTGCATCGCACAAGAACAAGATATTATATTTTAAAACTAAACTCCCTAGATAAGAGGTTCTTATAACCTGCGTGACGGTGCAGGTTTTAAGAACTAAATTCCGGCGCACAGCAAAGGTTTGACCTGAATGCCACCATTTGTTCAAGGGGAATGTGCGCTCTCATTTGTATTGGTTATTGTAAAGGAAATATCAAGAGACTTTATTTAAAACTGGCCTTAGTGTCCCCCCGCGGATGCGCCTTTGCATAATCCCACAAGCTCCACATTGTTAGGTTGGCGGAAAAAGAGCGAGATGCTACCGCAGGCCAGAGTGCCACGTATAAGAATCTTTAATCTCATCGTCCACCACCAGGAGGTAGGCGTGCTGATCAGTAGGTGGCAAGCCCTTTCGTACCACATCTCCCTTTCTTAACCGCCTAGGTTGTTTTAAGCAGCGGCCACTGTTGCTGTGGGCATCCGTGGTATTTTGGCGTTCGTGTGAGGAATCAGGCGCCGGGATTTGATTGATGTAGGAAACAAGATGGGTCCTGTTCCTCCGAACGGTGCCTCCATCCGTTTCTACGATGAATGACCTTGGCTCCTGGGCTGGCTGCTGTAGAGTACGCCTTCTCTTGAGGTCTGCAACGCAAACATTGGTACCATCCACGATGTCCGCGTGGTCGCGAACTCCGTGGCGGCGATTGTATGGCTTTTCTTGTTGTTCCCGACATTCTTCATCAAACTTCTTTAGTCGATCAATGTCGGGGCTGACTGAAAATAACATCTTGCGTGCTTTAGGCACGTTTGTTCGAAGCCGCCTTCCCATGAGGAGTTCCGCAAGGCTATATCCGTTCTTTAGAGGTGTCGTTCGGTACGAGAGAAGTGTCTTGTAGGGGTCTCCCGTTTTTGACATCGAAGTTTTGATTACTTTAACTGCAGCCTCCGCTAACCCATTGCTTTGTGTATAGCGAGGGCTGGATGTCACATGTTTAAATCGATTTTCTCTTGCAAATGTAGAAAACGCAGACGTCGCTACACGAGAAACTGGGGTCCGTTGTCGGAAACGACGAACCCTGGTGCATCGTGTTGGGAAAATATTGACTTGCAGTGTGTGACAACTGCCTGTGCAGTCAGACCTTATAGTCGTGCGATATCTGGGTTCCGAGAAAAATGATCGGTCAAAATTAACAACCAGTGACCTTCATGGTAAAAGAGGTCCATTGCCACTCTCTGCCATGGTCTGTTGGGCAATTCAGTCGGAAGCAGAGGAATTTTCCTGTTCTTTCCCTTGCAAAAATAACGGTTTGAAATTAGTCCGGAAAGTGAAATCCGGACTAAAATCATACCGGAGTCACACCGGAAAGGCGGCTTCCGGTTCGCACAAACCGTGAATTTTCAAATCCGGTTCAAAGTCGAATCGGAGGAATTCCGGAGAGGCAAATTCCGGTTGGCTCATACCGTGATTTTCCTAATCCGGTTCAAAGTTAAATTGGAGGAATTCCGGAGAGGCAAATCCCGGTTCGCTCAAGCCGTGATTTTCCTAATACGGTTCAAAGTCGAATTGGAGGAATTCCGGAGAGACAGATTCCGGTTCGCACAAACCGTGACTTTCCTAATCCGCTTCACAGTCAAATTGGAGGAATTCCAGACAGACAAATTCCGGTTCACACAAACCGTGATTTTCCTAATCGGTCCGCACCAACTGTGATTTTTGGAATCCGGTTAAAAGTACAATTGAAGGAATTCTAGACACACAATATGCGGTTCGAACAAACCATTCCTTGCCAAATACGGTTAAAAGGCAAATTGGACAAAGTCTAGACTGAAAATATTAGGGATGTCACGAACCACCCTAGGTTCGATTTCGAAAGGTTTCGATATTTGCGAAGCGAACTGAGGTTCGATGTCGAAAATTTCCATATTTTAGTACCGACCGAGGTTCGATTTCGAAAAATTCGCAACTTTTGACCAGAGCGGAGTTTCGAATTGGAACATTTCGAAGCTTTCACGGTTTCTAAAATTTCGAATTCGAATATTTCGAATATTTTTTTACTTCAGGTTCGATAAATTCGAAGATTTCGAAATTTATTGCAAAAAAAATTCGAAAACTTCGAACGCTTCGAATTTTTATAGACATGAAGTTCGAACAATTCGAAGATTTCGAATTTCTTCTTTCATAAAGTTCGAAAAGTTCGAAGGTTTCCGTTCTCTTTTAACGCTAAATTAAAAAAAAAAAATCGAAGATTTTGAATTTCTTTTTAATCCAAGTTTTCAAAGTTTGAAGTCCGATTTTCAAGTTTTTGCACAGTTTTAGTTTCAAATAACGTTTCCACGACTCACTGGTTTTCACAAAATCAAGTTTAGAAAAGTTAGGCTGTGATACCTAGATTCTGCGAAGTTGGTCAGGCAATTAAATGAGACGACGAGTGTCCCGGGCGAGCTAGAATATTTGCCAGTGCAGAATTGTGACCGCTAGCCCCGGGGGGGGGGGGGGGGGGGGGCTTTAACCTGCATTACGCAGTAGTGATTGCACGAACACACTGTTTTACGAGACTCATCCAGACTCCAGTTCGAAACGGCCAGGGGCGAGCAGGAGGTTGAGGCTCAGAAAAACCTTGAAGCGACCTGCCAAACTAGCTCGCCACCCCTTGCACGCTGGTAGTAATCCGATCCGGTGAAGTTTATAATTGTCCTGGAGATTTATTTTCTGGGACGGAGGAATCGCCTCGCAAAAAGCACAAAAGCCGACACAACTTGAGGTCGAGGAGCGTTCTACCATATAAGTGGCGTCGGAAGAGGAAAAACGGGGGGAAAGAGGGTAGCGGGGGGGGGGGGGGGGGGGCTTTAGCCTCCTTTTCCCCCTTGCAGGTATTTCGGACTGTTAAAGGAAACAATACGAAGAAAGAGGGCGTGGTCGAGCTTATTTTAATCTAAAATTATTTATGCATATGTATAGCTACTGTCGCTCTTCACTGCATAAAAGGTTGCGTAGATGGTCATTGTTAGAAACTCGTAGTCAGAAGGCACTGCTCGTCACATCCTTAGTGGTTCCGAAGTTCAAAGCTGTCTTTTCAACCTAAACACCTGTGCCGATAGTAACAAAAAAAAAAAAAGAATAAATGCGGGAATAAAAAGCAGGAGAAAAAAAAAAACTATCAAGAATTCGTCGGAAGTGTTCTATTCTTGCATATTCAGAGGTTCAGAACTTCGAAACAAGTTTCTTTTACCAAAATGTGTACAGGCTAAAAGAAACACGTCCCAGGAACGTGAAGCAAAAAAAAAAAGTTTTCTTTTAATGACGTGCTGAACTTGAACACTATTATAAATCTTCTCCCATGAGTTAATTTATTCCTTAAAGTGAAAAAAAACAATAAATATATTATTTTGTGTTCTGCAGATGGCAATGATATGTACTGTCTGTGGTGTTAATTTAAATGCGATACCTCAAACAACTTAGACAAAAATAAATATCAAGTTTAAGTCATAATTGCATGCAGATACATGTTTGGACATTTCTTCGAAACTCACGTTGAATAACAATAATCACATCTTAAGACGGCACTTACCTAGGCTATACATAGATCATTCTTAATAAAATATAACATATATACCATAAATAGATAGGCTGCAGCGTGCTTCAAATCTGGCACAAACGATAATCGTCAAAAACCCGTCGTCGTTCCTCGCCCCTTCGGGGATTTATTTCTTTAAACCTAAGCATGCCAGAACATTGAAATAAACGACATTGTCTTTCGTAAGGAACGCAGCACCGCGTGTAAAAGTTCGAGAAAAAAAAATTACGAATGTACCCCACTACTTGAAATCAAATGAAACCGTCCGCCGGTCTTTCGAAGTTCGTCGAACTTCTGACTTTTCAGAAATCGAAAGTTCGAAACTTTTCGAATTCTCTTGATAAATAATTGGGAACGTTCGAAATTCATCGAATTTTTTGGTCAGTCAAGTTCGAAAGTTCGACAAGCATCGAACCTTGCGGAGCAATAAGTTCGAAAGGTCGAAAAAGATCGATTTTCTAGCGTAATATGTTCGACGGTTCGAAAAGCGTCGAACGTCTTTGCTTAACAAGGTCGAAAATTCGACCTCCGTCGAATTTTATGATATAGACAATTCGAAAAATCGAAATCTTTCGAACCTTTCGAACCGCTTGATTCGATCATCGAAACTTCGATTCGAAAAAAGTTCGCGGCATCCCTAGAAAATATCCGCTTTGCACAAACCATACTTTGCCATATCTTGTTGACAAGAAATTTGGATCAGCCACCTGATGCCGAAGACTTCCATCCGTATGGTTGAAACATCAAGTTGCAAACAATCCATTCCGATACCGTACGGGATGCGTCGATCAGAGCTCAGACCGCAGAAGACAGCGAGCTGATACGCGGCGCCAAAAAGGTGACATCAAGGCGATTTTCGCGCAAGTCATTGCCATCTAATTCCATCTAGCGTTTTCTATGCACTCTGTAATACTTGTTCAGTATTAAGCTTAAACTACGTTTTGTTATCTTTTAATTATTAAAAATATTGCTTGATAACTGTCAAATAACCTTTTTCACATAATTTTCTCCACATAACCACAAACCAAAAAAAAAAAACTAGTTAGATGCCACAGCCAGATGTACACACAATCGGAAAGTGTCATTTCAGCACCTTTGAGAGCTTTCTTGTGGTCTCCTTGTGTATGTCTGCATGTTCAACATTCTATTATGGTGCACATGGAGGCAATTTCAAAGGCTTTCATCAATATAGGTACGCAAAGCAGGGACTCGAACCGTAACCGTAACCGAAACTGAAAACCATTTAGGAACGAAAAATTTCAGTAACCATAATCAAAACAAAATTGTTATTTAAAATTAAAAAAAAAAAAAAAAACCATAACCGTAACCGTAAGCGTAAAATATTTACCGGCAACCGGTTTCAATATTAGCCGAAAAAAAATTGTTTTTCTCACGTATGACCTGGAGGAGGGATCATTAAATATCGTAGCAATTTGACAGAGTTACTTTCAGCGAGGGGTGCATCTGGTAATACATTTCCGTTCAATCTAACTTTAGGGTTAAGGATACTTAGTTTGAACCAGTGGTCGTGCTTATAATAAAAAAGTATTTATTTCTTAATCTGTCACACTCCTACATCGCTACATGTATCAGTACGTGTCGCCTTCAGTGTGATAACTAATAAGTTAGAATTCTCATATGTCCATTCAATTCGGTTCTATCAAAACCACCAATGTTCCTGACATGCAGTAGCCAGTATGAAGAAACGATGTAAATTGACCGTCATGCAGAGCTGTCGGAAAAGAAATTCTGGTATTCATCTAGTCTGCAACGTGTCGCTAGTGACAATTTTGAGACAACACAGAAAGAAAAAAAATGTGAGAGGTTTGACATTGGCGTTAAATGTATGTATCATATTAACGTGATCCAGAATTTATCTGAACAGAAAACAATCACAAAAATTAAAAGTATTTTGTGAAGTGAAAGTGAATATATCCTTTGATGGCCAGTATTTGCATGGAAATTGAGTGACTGGCCGGCATCGGCGCTTTGCTGTTCAAACTGGCGAGCCCCGTCATGGAATATCTGTTTACTTACCGGCATCGTTTTATTTTTTTGCCTTTTTCACTACGCAGTCAAGTCATTGAGATTCTGACGAACTGCGGCAATTCATGAATAGCGAGTGGAGATGTTTGTGTTCATCAATCCTTCCTAAATAACGGCCGACGCTAGGGTATTTTATCCCAGCATGGCAAGTCTGACGTGTTTTATCGCGAAAACGCGAGAAAAAGAATGCGGTGAAGAACATTCGCTGCCCAGGATTTGAGAATATACCCACCCACGCCACAAAAAATAAATTTCACAACGCCGAGCATTACGTTTTGAGGAAGCTAGCTTAATTTGATGTACTATACTTGAGGTCCGGTGGTATACACACGTGTTTGGCTCTGATAAAAAATAAAAACGGTATAACGGAGCAAAAAAAAAAAAAAAAACCTGGCATTATTGAGCATGCGTTTTCAGTTACAAAAACAATAATAAACATTACTTTCCAGAGACTAGAAAAGTAAGAGATGTATTGACGCTACGAAATTGAGTGTGAAAATATTCTATTTCAGGCAGAAATCAACTGTTTTCTGCTGTAGTTAGAATTATCTAACAAAAATATTTCAAATGTTCCCATAGCCAAACGATATCTGTCTCTTTGATAGGTTATGTTATACGACATACCGTACCAGAGGAACGCGAATATAAAAACTTTTTTAACGCAAAAAAGCGAGAAACACCACTGGGTTGTGGATGTTCACACTGCCGGGTTTGTAAATGTGACCCCTTGACGCTACGAAAAATAATTGTGACAACGCCGAACGATATCATTTCTGAAAGCAAGTTTAATTATTATTGCTGTACTTGAATCTCAGGAATAAAAACATGTCTAGGCCTAATAAAAAACTAAACCAGCGGAGCGGAAACTGTATAAATAAAACCTGGCGGCACGCGGGGGATAGCACTGATCTACTAGAACAAATTAAATACTACTTTCCGGAAGTCAGAATATTAAGAGATGTGCCTAACACCAAGCGCACTATGAGCTCAGCTAAATTACTGTCTTAAAAAGGTGGTATTTTTGATTCAATAGAGGGTGAAGATGGCCGCTTTCAGAAAAACTTCAGCTGCATTACTGTGGCAGTTTTACCACTTACACATTTTCCCATTTTACTTGCAATATGCTCATTATTATTACATTGCTTTTTTCTTTGAAAGGACCTGTGCTGTTTGCCTACGGTTATGAATTATCGCGGCAAAACAAGAGGACCGCGGTTTGTGCGTTGCAACGGTTCAAACTTTGGCTCGCTTTTTGTTTTTTTATTTTTCACCTTCTACGTGATTGCTACCCTAAAGAACGGTGCCAACGACTGCAAAAACATAGAAAATATTTAAAATCATGAAAACTAATAGAAAAACGTGGGAAAAATGTCTGAAATATTGAAAACTAATACAAAAAGGTGAGAAAAGATATTTAAAAGAATCAAAACTAATACAAAACGGGGAGAAAAAAAATATTAAAAATAATAAAAACTACTACAAAAAGCCGAGAAAAAAATATTTAGCATAATAAAAACTAACACAAAAGCTAAAACAGTATGTATAATAGTAAAAACTACAAACAAATATGAAAAGAGTGCCCACCGAGATTCGAACCAAAGACCGCACGCTCAGCCAAGACAAAGCACGCCACAAACGCTGGGTTGACCTGGCGTGTTTTCTAGAAGTATACATGTTTGCTAAATTCGTTTCGAAACATTTACACTTAGTTTAGTGTTTAATATTTTGCTAAGTGTTCAGGACTTATTCTTATTATTATGGCAATATAGACGTGCGCAATAATTTATTATTACTGTGCCTTTTATAAGTTTTATAATGCGGTTTGCTTATACTTTTATTTGAAACGATTTGAAGATACGAAAACAATCTCATCGAATCAACAGCCTATGTTTCGCACGGTTTGCCGGGCGTGTCGGCCGTGTGCATTTGAACAGTTTGAATGCCTGCGTTCACGACCGGCTATCAGTTAAATTTCCCGATTGGTCGTGATGCGTGGAGTAGGCCTTAGTTTTAAACATGTCCGAAAAAGACGGAAGCGACTGTGAGACGTGGAACTACGTCAAATCAGCTCAACAGCCAAGATCATGGGTCGGGATCCGAAGTAAGTTTGTATCTTTGTTCGTTAGATCTAGCTTATTTCCTTTGTTCAGAAGGCTTTTTATTGTCTGTAGATCGCTTGCCTTTTACCAGTATTATTAATTGTGCGCGAATAATGTTACGCGAGGCTGTTTTTGTTCTTTTTTCCCCGATGCCGAGACTGTACCCAGGTAGCACACCATGTCGGCCGATACTGGGATTACGTCGGCCAGTACCGGGAGCTGTACGGCGGATCCCGGCCAGGGACGCCGGTGAGAAACCGACGCCGGCCGATGTCGGGGACTCGTTGTCTAAACTGGCCAGCACCAGCCGGAAAGTTCCCGATACCGGCCGACATCGTTTTCTTGCTGTAGTCACCGGCCAGTCTAGCCATGGAGTTTCCGGTGACTGGCCGACATCGTTTTCTTGTTGTAGTCACCGGCCAGTCTAGCCATGGAGTTTCCGGTGACTGGCCGATATCGTTTTCTTGCTGTAGTCACTGGCCAGTCTAGCCATGGAGTTTCCGGTGACTGGCCGACATCGTTTTCTTGCTGTAGTCAGCGGCCAGTCTAGCCGTGGAGTCTCCGCTGACTGGCCGACATCGTTTTCTTTCTGTTATCACCGGCCAGTTCAGCCACTGAGTTTTCGGTGACTGGCCGACATCGTTTTTTCGCTGCTTTCACAGGCCATTCGAGCCATGCAAGTTTTGATATGTAACCGACATGGCTTTTTCGCTGATATGGAAACTATATGATGGTTACAAATGACCGTTAGGTTGGGTATGTCTTCAATATGCTAAAAGGTGACACCTAATATTATCCTTGGCCTAGTATTAACGCCGCGTCATCCTTAAACCACTTAACAAAGGCTTATTTCAGTTTTGTTAAAAAAGACGGGATCAAACATGGCTGTGGAATGAAAATTTAATTTGGTTTACATCTATTAATTTTTTAGAGAACAGCTCTTAGGCGCCCGTTTCCGGCTTGAACGGCATCGTCGTCGCAGTCGCCGTCGGCGTAACCGCGCGTTGCATTATGGGAAACGTCCCATAATGACGGCGTGTGTGACGTCACGAGGGTCCCGCGCGTTGCATTATGGGAAGCGTCCCATGATGCAACGCGCGGTCGGCGACGGCGACGCCAACATCGCCGTTGGCGTAACCGCGCGTTGGGTTATGGGAAACGTCGCATAATGCAACACGCTGTCTCATTTGTGACCCGCGCATTGCATTATGGGAAGCGTCTCATGATGCAACGCGCGGGCCGGCGACGCCAACGTCGCCGTCGGCGTAACTACGCGTTGAGTCATGGGAAACGTCCTATAATGCAATGTGCAGTCGCATTCGTGACCCGCGCATTGCATATGGGGCGTTTCCTATAATGACGTCACAATTGACGTCACGTGTGACGTCACAAGGGTCCCGCACGTTGCATTATGAAAAAAGTCCAATGATGCAACGCGCGGGTCACTCGTGACCTGCGCGTTGCATCGTGGCGGCGAAACTTGCTTTCGATGAGTTGGGCATTTTTACTGCGGCACTGAGCTTCCACATGTTCTCAACGACAAGTCTCAGGGCTTACACCGGGTTTTAAAGAGCTTCTTCGACGAATGACTACGAACGAGTAGAAAACGTGTCTTCAGCATGTTGCCGCCAGCCTCCGCAACGCTCCAAAAACGCGATTTTTCAACATGCAAAATCGCCGATCGGTGGCTTCACTCTCGCGCTGCAGCTGCAGCGACCAAGCGGGGATGCGCGATCCAGCCCTTCGCCCAGGCAGATGCCGAGCGCTCCGCGCAAGCGGTCGTTGAGCGGTCGGCCTCAGTAAGCGATCCACCCAGTTGCACGCGCTGCCACCGCTTTCATAGCGTCTGCCCTCGCTTTTTAACAGTTTCGGTTCCCATTGCTATCTTGCTGAAAGCATGAAGTTGTGATCGGAACTTCATGCTTTGACAAAAATGTTGATTGTTACTACTTTATTAACGGTGACCCCGACGTTGAGGCAGTATTTATTTTTCTTTACAGTTATATAAACCCGATGAAGACAAATACAAGTGCTTTTGTACGAGCCGCAGGATGCAATAGGCCCTTTGCAAAAATCCCAAAAGCCCGCGCGCGCCGCGCTTCAAATAATGGGAGTCCTCGGTACGCCCCTCCTCCGGCTTCCACGTGGCATACGCGAGAAGGCACAGGTTACCACGGCAACAAAGCAGCCGAGTTAGGCCGCTGGTTGGGCGAGCGACGATCCGACGGCTGCCCCTTTCGTATCACTTTCCTTTGTACCAGCTCTGTCGTCTGCTACACCAACGCTTTGTCGAACCTGGTCGAAACCTGCCATGGTTGCGGTGCAAACTAGATGGATTTGGTGACACTTCAATACGTGAAGGTAAGTTCCGACGAATAACGTATTGGAATGAGTTCACCTGTCGCGATGCCTTTACGCTGCCACAGATACGGTACGCCGGCAACGACGTACGACTAGGCGGGATGGCTGCAACGGCTGCTGGCGGTAGCTGCCGGGACGCGCGCGCAGTCGCGGAGGCGCAACGAGAAAGTGCGTGCGCGTGATCTGTACCGAGGGTTCCCAAATTCCCTTCCGTCGTGGCGCTGTAAGCTTTGCAAAGGGTCTATTAAGCAATACCAAACACGTACGCCGTAAAGCGACCGCCATCTCCGAAGGCGAGTTCCATCTGAGGGGAATTTGTCGTATTGTCTTCTAGCAAACGACGTACCTAGCTCTTCATCCGAATAGGTGCGCACAACGTCTTCGACGTAACGCCATATCTTGGGCCTCTTCGCTGGCAAGGCGAATGAGTCGGCGAAGACCTCGCCGAGAACGGCTGCCTCACTCGAGCTGGAGCTAAGCTGGTATCTTCGTCGCTGTCGCTGATTTCGCTGCTACTGCGTTTTCTTAGACCTCCTGAAATTAACTGCAGCGATGTCAGCGCCGCAGTATGCTCGAGCCAGTCGGTCATGACAAGAGGAACGAAAGCAAGCACAGCAAGAGAGCCCACCCAGCAATCGAAACAAAAAAACAGCGAAACTCCTTCATTCCCCCGCGGCAACGTTGATAACGAAACTGAAATGTTGCGAGTGGCTACAGATCGTACTCCCCCGAAAAAGGCTGCGCGGAGAACTACTCCGGGTCCGAGCGGTCTGTCCGAGGAAGACACAGTTCAGGCGGCACATTCGTTTCTTACATCTTTCTGCATGATCACAATCAAAACATCACGTGCACCCTATATTCAACCAGAAAGGGTCACTACATTTAACTCTTACGCGCTTATTAAAACCAGATCTGCTTCTCGCTACCACTGCTAGGGGATTCTATGGACTACTTCCATAAACCCCTGCGTGCAACACGGCGCACGTTGCTCTTTGGAAACTAGTTGGCCAGGGAGGAGAGTGGCATGGTTTCGGTTTCGATCGGCAGCGTGGACTATTAACGGCCGTGATCTCACGTTTTTTGGTCACGAGAGCATCATTTTTGGTCTCTAAACTAACCTAAATGGCCAGACTTCGAATCTATAGCACAAGCCCGAGACGTATAGCTTGTCCTCACATGCTTGTTGCATTTTTGT
Source organism: Ixodes scapularis (assembly GCF_016920785.2). Taxonomy (NCBI): domain Eukaryota; kingdom Metazoa; phylum Arthropoda; class Arachnida; order Ixodida; family Ixodidae; genus Ixodes; species Ixodes scapularis. Next base: position 226,600,019 of record NW_024609835.1, read on the forward strand.
ACACTATCGAGCCTTTCTGTTTGCGTTACGAGATATATGTGAACGAGCCAGTGCTGGAAATCTCGACGCTGCGTAGCTCGGGTATCTTGCTTGTCTACGAGTCAACAAGCTGTAACGACCAATAAGTTTGCATACATCAAACTCGACCCTTTACATCTGGTCAGGAAGTTTGTTTTGTGCGTCCATAGACGAAATATTATTTTTTGCAACTACTCTTTTTCTTAATACGCCTAAGTACGTGAGGTAAAACTTGGAGGCGCCATTGAAAAGCTCAATTTGAACACACATCTTATCTCTTATCTGTACTGACCCGCAGCACTGCACGAAGCTAAGTCCCCACCCGCTTGCATTCCACTAATATTCAACATCGCGTACGCACATAAAATTTTTCTGCAATCATATGGGCACCTTCCCACACACAAACCGTTTTAAGAACGCAAAAGTCGAGCAATTGTGTGAAGAATGTCGCACCGTTCGCCGGAAGTGCGTCGGACGGGCGTGAACCTCTATGCGGTGTGCCAAAGGAACGAAATTATTCAAAGCGCATTTGACGGTTGCTAATGGCCGTAACATTTATATGTTTGCTTTCTTCCTGGCTGAGTATGCCGAGATAATTTCAAACACACCGTTCAGACACAGATCTTGGGCGTCAGTAAAAGCTCGTCCAAAAAGGCTTAGCGAAGAGTAGGAGACGCTTGTTAGAGCCTCTGTCGTAGCTAGCCGACCTCAGCGTTTGCGAAAACCTAATTTCCTATCAGCGTAAAATTTGAGTGGGCGATATATGATGACACGAGGAAGACATCATAGTAATTTGTGTGCAGTAATTTGTGTGCAAGGAAATTGCCCTAGTTTTCGTTTTGTTTTGTTCGAGAATGAATGTATTGTACATTCGTGAAAAGTCAGATAATCGAATACTCAAGCGGCGCATTCGGTCACGGCGTGATAGCATGAAAGGAAGCTGCTCAATCGAAACCGAAACTGAGTGGCCAACTAGTTCCCAGAGGGCACTTCGTCGAAGCGTCGTGTATTTCTTCGTGCCCCCGTTTTTTTTTTTTTTTTTTTTTTTTTTTTTTTTTTTTTTTATAATAGAGTAGCACAGTAGCACAATTATATATTTGCGACTTCGTGTTTAGACTAGAACAGACCTCATCTAGCATCGAGCCAGCTGTTGATGGACTTTGCTAGAAAGCCCATCCAGCATCCAATCCAAAGCCGGACAAGGTGAGCGAAAACAAATGGCGAGAGCGAGCGGGACGTTGGCGTGGTTCGCGGCATGGTTCAGGTACGGTGGCTCCAGGGTTGAAAAATTGTATGTGACCGTGGTGGCGAGTGAAAGCGCTGCATGTAAATCCATGCGAGGCAGAAGTCGCTTGAAGTTACCGCCTGTGCTTTGATTTTGATGTTCGTGTTCTGTCGGTTTCGTCGTATGTAGGCCTAGTGAACCAACTTCCGCTCAACAACGCTTTCTGGTGGTTGACTCGACGGTTTTGACGGCCCCTCGCCGTATCCCGACGATCGTTTCGTCGGCATGTCCCGCAAGACAGAGTAGCCGTCAAGTAAGAGAAAGTACGAGCAGCAGGAAAGGGATGCGGCCGCGTATTATTTCGTAGTGGCGAGCGGCGGCACTTTTCTGTTTACGTTCGCGCACGTTTTTGCATCGGCTTCTGCCCGTTCGTAGTGTAGATGCCCTTTGCCTTTCGTTGCATCGCGCTGTTTCCACGCTTCGAGTCGCACCTTCGGGGCTCCCGGCCGAGTATGGACGAGTGTCGCGCCGCTAGCCGGCGAGGCGGCGATCGGTCGGCGTTGCCCCCGTGTGTTGTTGTAAGCGTTGAAGTAAAATTAAGGGGGGGGGGGGGGGGGGATAGAGTCAATCGTGTACGCGCGCTAGGCGCATTTGTCACTGACTTGGGGTAGGGTGAGGGGAGAAAAGTGGGGGAGAAGATAGAAGTAGGAGTCGGGCGTCAGGTGCGTCGTCTCACCGTCCCGCTAGCTCGTCATCCCATCGTCGCCCGTGAGTGAGTGAGTGAGTGAGTGTATGTGTGTGTGTGTGTGTGTGTGCGCGCGTGCGTGCGTGCGTGCGTGCGTGCGTGCGTGTGTGTGTGTGTGGGGGGGGGGGGGGGTAGCACTGGTGGCTGGCACCGCGCGGTGTCCGGTGATCAAGGCGGTCTCCGGGGGCGACCGCGCCGTGTTGGAGGCATGCTAGCTCGCCGAGACGTTGCTGGCGGGGCATCGGTTTGTGCCGTCCGCGAGACGCTTGTCCGTTATTTTATTTATCCTTGCATCAGGTTTTAGATTATGACGGTAACCTTGCATTGTTTGCCATACTTCGCAAAGTCGTAACAATTTTTCTGCAGGCGACTCCTAGAGCCGCTCGTCAAATTTTGCGGCACGCAATACAACTTCTTTTTTTTTTTCGACACAACATTTTTTTTTGCATTATATCTTAGCGGTATATCGAAACTTTCTGCTCGTAGCGCAATCACACCAATGCTGAAAAATTCCGCACGTACTGGCTAACCGTCATCATCGTAAGCTCGGCTCGTTTTTCCGAGTTCACATCTAACAAAACTAGGTTCCTTCTATGAAAATACGGTGTACCGTTAAATACCGGGCAAGCGCGCACTCAAACTTTGGAAATAATCACAAAAAAATGGGGAATGGGTGCTTGTCCGGTCGTCAATTTTACATATAAATGTACTGTGCGTATTTCCTCAGATCTCAAAAATTTGGTAATGGGCGCTTAATGTGGAATGGGCGGATGCACGGTATTCTACCGTATGTCCAGGCAGTTAGCGGCATCCTACGCCTTGGTAAGCACAACCGCGCATTGTGCAGTCCACCACCGGCATGGCACAGGGCCCCGTCCTTACCTAGCTTGTCGTCTTATGCAAGGAATGTATACTTCGTTCGCCCCTATGCTGAGACTAGAATCTCCGCCTTCAGTGCGAGCTCGCTGGCTTCTGCAGTGCTTTGGTTTTGCGTGCCTGCATGATCGCACTTGTGTTAGCAAGGGCAGAAAGCTTGCATTGAAGGCGGAGCTTCTAGTCTCAGCTTAAAAATGAACGGAGTATACACCTTTCCAAAAAACACTCGACCCCAGGGGCAACAAACCGTTTTCGAGCCCAGTCACTGAGTTTGAGGCTAGACTGTCACCGGCGTCCCTCCTAACCCTAACCGAGTGGACTGTGATTTCAATAGGCGCAGCCTGCGTAGGCGCAGTTTCAAACGCTGCTGGCGGCTAACTTTTTGTCTTTTCGCGCTATATTTTGTGTTTCATGGTACATGTATTCTCCCGAGGACATTAAGAAAGCATTGTGCCACATTGGAAAAAAAAAGTAACAAAAAAAAAACTGTTAACTATTTTTGTTGGGTACGCGACGGGTTTTTGCGCGACAGAGCGAATGCGACTGGAATGTATAGTTCTAGTTATTTTTTTTTTTTTCTTAGGATAAGTGTTGACGGCGCCGCGGGATTCGCCGCATGTGAAACTACAAAGCGGTTTGCTGACAAAAATAAATTGCAACAGAAGAGGGCCGAAAGGCATGCATTTTTCACGCTCACAAATATTGTGTTTACCGATGGACAGGACACAGACATACAATTGAGGAAGTTTTAGCATTAGAACAATATATCGTACGTACCACACGATGCAGCGTTATCCGAAAAGAATTTATTTGAGAAAGATGTCAAATAACACAGTCACAGTCGACGATCGGACGGAATCCGAGATGACTTCGTTATGGGGCACGTTTTGGGGAGAGCTTTCTTTTTTCACAACCGCACCAAGGCAAAGAAACAAACGCGACTGACCCGCTTCACATCCCAACCCGGACAACTATTTTTGGAGATGACTGCGGATTCTACGCGGATTATCTCTGGGAGGGGGGAGAACATTGTTCGCAAAATCACGTCGAGGGTCGTTCGACGTCCTTCACCTCCTTCGTTTCCCGTGAATGTCGAGCAGAAAAGCTTGAATGGCAGGCACTTACCAGCCTTATTTCTCACAAGGGAAGATAACACAAAAAGGGTACGCAGCACGCATAAAAAGAATTAAGTGGAAATTTTCAAGAGGTGCGAGAAAACGTCGAATGCAAAACCGCAAAAACGTAGGTAGAGAACCGCGCTGAGCGGGTCTTCACAGTCCCAGAGAGTGGCAGAAAATTTCTAGCTGATAGAGGGCGCGAGAGTCGCATCAGCCGCATCAGCATCAGCAACATGGCGGCGGCCTAGGAGTGTTTTTTGGAAAGGTGTATAGTTGAAACGCCATTGCTTGAAAAACTGGATGTAAATAAGCTATTTGCACGAAACCTCGGTATCACGAAACCGTTGCAAGTAAAAAGCTACAAAGCATGGTGTAAACAGACCTTTACGCGAAATGAGCACCGTTTTTCTCTTTTACTGCTACTTTTATTATTTGGCGTTACCGGAATGCGACGCCGTCGTGTTTCATTGTGGCCGTGCATGGGGATATAGCCATGGAGTTATTATAATATATGCTAAAGGTTGCGAAGACCTGACAGTGTGAAGTAACTTGAATGAACATCATGTCTGACCACGCCTTTTATTCTAGTGAGGAGGAGTACTGTTCATCGAAGAGAATGACGAAATAACGGTGGCGCCCGTCCCTCTGTTGTGGTTTGACGTGAGTATGAAACAACGGCGTGAGGCCAAGCAAAATGTTTGGGGCGGACATCTTGTCTCGTGTGCGAGCGTACCGAGCACCAGACCCTGACTGGCCTTCGTTCAGAGCATCAAGTTTGCAGAAATGCAGTAAGTATTATTTTGTACTGTTCCTTTTCACCTAAAGTCCTGATAATGTGCTAGCACACGTTTTTGATCTGCCCTCTGTTAGCACGCTTGACCAGATTAGCTTGCGTGCAGTTGCTCAATTTAGTTAGCTCCAAAATCTTCGTAGTGACACATGCACAATTACAGTGGTGACTGAGTCCTTCAATATGCTACTGGGCACAAAACTTTCTCGTAATGCTTTGGGAAAGCATTGCATGCTGCCAAGAACGGCCGTGGTGCTGTCCTACTCTGGAGAGGTTCGACGGACAGCGCAGAGGCTTGTTTTTAGGTGCAGCAAGTTCGCTTCGGCGCCGTGCTGTGCAGCTTCTGTTTGTACCTTGAAATGTTGTACTAATGGCCCGATTTTGGTGTTTTGTGAAATTGAGATCTCGGGAGGCTTGTATTGAGGGAGCTGACCTTTCTTTAACAGACACGTCGCCTGCTAACGTGAGTAAAGAGGGAGGGCTTGTCTGCCCTAGAGTGTCATTTGCTGCGGGAAACAAGACGCCGTTGCGTCGTCTGCTACCAGAACCGAGGAAAGGTGGATCATCTGTTATACGCTGTATGCTGCAAGTGAAACGATAGAAAAAAAGTTGCATTGGGAACTTCTGCTATTTAACAAGGGGCGCAATTGATGACCTGTGCTTTACTTGGAAGTGCCAATTCATTCTAAAGCGTCATATGCCTAGGTGCGAGGTATCATGTGACCACAGAGCTGCCGCTTGCAGCCAATTTCGTTTTCTATACCAGGGCAAGTGTTCTTAACGGGATTCTCTCCCATTCTTAGACGGTTGATAGTTAAAAAAAAAAGGCCGTCCTGAAAGCCCAGAAAATGGCAGTTCCAACAAGGGTACAGGCACCAAGCTAGGCCTAATAGGCACGGACCTATATATCAGATTTTTAAACTGGTGCTTATCGCAGCCAAGCGCAGCGCGTTTTGCGTGCGTCGCCGACGAATCAGTATTGTTATTTCCTTTGATTGTCAAAAAACATCATAAAACTTTGTGGAAGCATTCATTTTGACCGTACAAGCCGAAACTGTGGAGTTCTGAAAACGTTTCAGAAAGTTTATTTGATTAACACATTTTTTTTTATTAAATTTATAAATATTGCATACAAAAATAAATTTCTCTTAAATTTTTACAAAAATTTGAAACACTCACTGTGTCTGGCAACCGTTCCAAAGCTACCCAAACCATCCGAAACACCTGAAGGTTCAAGCGTTCTTCTGAAACTTCCCGAAACCCAAGTTTCTGAAAAAGTTTCTTCGCATCATCAGTGCATAATGTTGATCAGCAAAATGGATAATGCTTTCTTATGCTTTGGTTATCTTGCAGCCTTCGACGCTCAGCTGCTTAGGCCGTGATAGACCTGCACATCCAGAATGGGCACCTACAGCAGCAGAACAGGGAACTGCAAGTCTGTTGGGCAGGTGCTCGGGCACGTGGTGTTTTTCAAGCACCAGGGAGAGCAGGCGAGGCCCGGGGAACAGGCGACGCCCCAGGAACTGGCCAGGCCTGAACCACCCGAGCTGTTCCTGATGCCTCTCCGCAACATGGAACAGCTTAGTGCTGCAGAAGCGCAGCTGAAGAACTTCACCAACAGGACACTGCCGGTATTTATGTGTCCTCTTTTTCACAATATTGACGGGCATAAGGCTACGATTCTTACTTTGTGGTTTAACTTGGGTTATCTGAAGATTTATGCAAATGGGGTTGGAATGTGGACTGAAGCCTTTTACCGTAATATTTCAAATGGATGCCCACCCAAACTATGTTTTAAGCACGGTCGGTGGCAAATTAAAAATGAGTAAGTTGCCCTACCTTCATTGCGGGCCTTCTGTTATTTATAACAGCAGAGTGCATGCACAGCCAATGCACAATGGAAGGCTATTTATTGTAAGGGGTACCCTTAAACTGAACCGTGCGATAGAATTGTGTCAAGGTGACGCAACGCCAGTTGCACGTTTTGTAAGTCAGGTTTAGTAGCCTGCGCAAACTTTTTGCAATTGTTAAACTGCGTTTCATAGAGGCTACTGAAGGGAGAAATGATGGACGGTGGCCACCAAAAATTAAATATTTGTGCATCATTACATTTTTGAACGGATCATTCCACTCGAAGGTCGTGTAGACAAGAGGCCTTCATGTGCAACCTCATTGAACGGCATTTTATGTCTTTTTCAACTGCCGCTTCTTGAAATATTTTTAAGTAAAGCATTTCACAACGGGGGAAGTAAAATCGCCCAACATATCTGCCTTTGGGTGCTTACAATATGTCGGCCTGCAAATAATCATAAATCATGCTGATTTGCTACGACACTTCTGCCCGTTTTATCCTTAGAAGTTAAATTCCGCACCTGCAACAACTCTCGCCGTGAGTATGTGTGCGGAGCATGCACAAACCTGCCTGCGTGCTTTTTGTGTTTAATGCTTGCTTGACAGAAGGGTCGAGATGCTGTAGTATATATTGGGCTTCTTTTGGTTTTGTTCCTGTTCTCACTTGAGGCTATAATCAAGAGATCTAAATATTTAGGGCAATAAATTCATTTGTGCTTTCGGCATCTGCTACAGAAGTAAAGGTACATGCTTGAAAATAACTTTTAGCCTGGTCTAAAATCGCTTTTGAGCGTGCCCACCATATGCGTCTCCCCAAACAAATTTGTAAGGGGTTGCCAGATAAATCTTAATTAATTCCATCTTTACTTTACATTAGTAGTGCATTTCCAAAATGAGATGTTAACCAGTCCTAACCGAAGGTCACCCTATGAGAGGAAATCAAATTTTCCAAGGTGAAAGAGTAACTGTCATTGCATCCGCCACTTTATTCAGGGGGTGTGAGTGCATGCGTAGCTGTGTCTCCAGGCATAGCATACGGTAGTCGCACAAGCGATTATTACACGAGGCGAGCTTGAGCTGAGTAAGTTAGTTCATTGGCCTACAGGGCCACAACTGAGTCAGCACTAAACAAAAATATGGAAAAGTAACTACTCATACTGTGCTGCTGTTGCCATTTTTTGCAACTATGATGACGGTTTTGGTCAATTCCTGCCTTTTTATGCCTTTTTCAATTCCAGTCTTCGTAAAGTCGTAAAATAGGTGATAAATTTGTAGGGTGACTAGCCGGCAGCTAGACTAAGCTTTAACAAAGTCAAGGTGCGCAGGGTCTTGAATGCACTGTTTTGAGAACCACATACATTATTAAAATTACTGAGTGGATGCTGATGGGCAAAGAGGATCCATCAAAACGTTTGCACAATTTGAACGTTGCAACGAATTTGACTGACTAATGAGATTTAGCGGAGTATGGAGGAGAATATTTTAATCTTTCTGGTTTCATCTAAGACAGGTAGAGATGCCATATATTCTAATATTTTTATTCTCTCTCTAGTAAATATTGTAACATTTTGATGCATGTATAGTGTGGCTTGCTGCATTTACCTGGGCATTCACATTCTCTTACTTGAGACATGTTCATACCATTGTATCTGCATATAAATAACTTTATTGACATATTGAGAACACATTTTGTCTTTCTAGGAGGAGCAGCTCGTGTCTCTAGGAGACAGCAAGAACCTGCAGAAGGTGGTACGAGAGATGGTGGGGGACGCCTGTTCTCAAAGCAAGTCCAGGAGCAGTTCTCTGGCCCTTCTGGGCTACCAAGGAAAGTCAAGGTTCAAGGACGCCATGATGTGTAAGGTGGTCATGGGTAATGCATATTCTTTGCTAGCTATTGAATTGATGGTATCTCTATGGGAGCTCAATAGACAAGCACAATCTTTGAAATATGTTGACAGTTAAAGAGAAAATGAAACACTTTTTGACAAAAAAACGAGTTATAGGTGACTTCTGGTGTATTTTTGTCCTGTGAATCTGAATATCGCTTTCCTTTTCCCCGAAGGTGTAACTGGACGCGAGAAAACACGAAAAACCTCAGAGCAGTCGTGACGTCGTACTAGGATCTTTGGGGCGCCAAGCACATGTCGCTCGTGTGGGCGGCGCGTGCAATTGCAAGCTTGCCAGTTGTATTTTTCCACACTGATGCCAGTTGTGGCGTCTATTTCTGATCTTTTTACAAATACAAGAGTTCACGTGCATAGGTTTGACAGGAGCTGAAGATGAGCGAGAGCAGAAATTCCGAAAACTCTCAGCATGACGTCACGCCCCGGGAAGGAGGGGCTTCAGCTGTACTTTAGAAATTAATTTCTGCAGCCTCCGTGCACCAGATTGAAAAAATGAACTCGATATTCGTGATCCTGGATGCCATATCAAGACATTTTGGTGTTCTTCCTCAAATACAGAACAGCTTCAGTTTCTTGTTAAGTCTTGCAATATGCAAAATTTAAGTCGTCAATTCCTGTCGTTATTTTTTTTTTTTAAATTTGATTTGCATTTTCTATTATGAATATCTCCTGTGTTACCATTCTCGGAACCTTCATACTGAAAAGCAGCGTCTTGAAGGAACTGTGAAAAAAGGTTTTTGTTGCTCTTGTCTTGTTATCCTGTTAGTTTCCAGGTTGAAAATCTAATGACGACCATTTAGAGGCCTTGGTCTGTAGAGTGTCAGTTGGGGAAGTTTTGCTCTTTTTTTAACCACTCATCTCTGCACCCCACCCCTTCTCGCCCCCGCCCCGTCTCGCCCCCCATTTCAGATTAATAGGATGTTGCGTGAAATAGCCATATGCCTCCATAGAATCTGCACCTTAGCGTGGTAGCCGAACCCACAATCTCCACCTCTGTGGTGCTCTCTTTCTGTCACCTTTGAATTGCAGGCTAAGTGAGGGACCTATATTTACACAAAGTAAACGCTCACAAGCTGCAGTGTGTGAACAGCACCTTGTGTGTAGCTAATATGCAAGATATTGGCTTCCCCTATCCCTCAACTAATCTGTGTGATCTGACAATTCTCTTTACAGGTGCCATACAAAGTTGCACTCGTGCAGCGTGGACGCGGTGCAGAAGTGGCTGACGGGCAGGGAGGCGGGCAAGGGCAATTGAGTTAAAAAGACAAACACTCCACTGGTGGTTCCAACCGCCCTTGACGATGAGGGACACACTGGCTGAGGAGCTAGCTGCTATGGATGCACCAGTCACAATAAAGAATGTCACGGTAAAAAAAAATTTGTATGTTCCCTTCTTGTACTACCCACAATATGCATCTGGGCGACAGATGAATGGGACATGTCGTCTCAACGAGTATACAATAATTGCCATGAGTATACTGTATACATGGAGAAAGTCAATTGTTCACACAGATTTGTTTCTTAAAATTGCACAAATACTAAACCGGCTTTTTTCAGTTCAAGTCCGAAAAACATGTTAAAAACGGTCAGCACCTATAGAAGATATGAAAACCAATAAAATAGTTTGGACTGAGAAATTTAGCATTTCCACATTTAAGTCAATTTGATCTACTGTGAAGTTAGCTGTCCAAAAATGCAGTAAAATGTCATTCCTGGGCTTTAAAGCCTGACACAGCTAGATTCTGCTGGTTCTATGGTGGGTACACTGAATGACGCATACGCTGGTGCTGATCCGCAATTTCGCAGGCAATGACCCGCAATTACGCTGGCACTGATCTGTTTTTACGCTGGGACTAATCCGCAATTGGACTGGCTCTGACCCGGAAACACGCTGGCACACTGATGGTTTCCTACCGTACCACCGGTTCCATGCCGGGGATCTGTGTCGGGAGCTCGCTGGGAACTTCCCGTATTCCCGGCATCCCGGTTTCCCAATAAGTTCCCGGTACCGGCCGGATTCCGGCATTGGGCCAGGCCAATGTCGCCCCTTGGGGCGTTTCCGGTACTGGCCGGTATCGGTATCCCGGCAGGCCAATACCGCCCCATCCCCAACCCGGCATGTTGTGCTACTTGGGTACTCGCTCAAGATCCGTTAGTAGCGGCGGATTTCTTTGGGAGACGGAGGGTGGGGGTCAAAGGCGGAAGAGGAGGGGGGGGGGGGGGGGCGTTGATTGCCTCCCTCTGCCGTATTGTTTACTGATAAACTAGAATGTCTGGAAGCACGCGGTGCGGTGCCCCTCCATCGCCGACGCCATTGCATGCGGAGAGCTGGGCCCGACAAAAAAGCGGCGATTGATTGATTGAGCAAGCCCGTAGCTTCCACCGCCCAGTCATCTCCAAACGATTTCATTTTCGCGATTCGTAATCCGAAAAGGATTGCCAAAAATTGGTGCCGCAATGAATTCACCCTATGGTTATTAATGCATAGCATACCACTTTCGATCGCAAAAATTTGTGCCCGCGAAATAAGTTTTGACGCCGGCACTTATACCTCGCGAAATGTCGTTGTCTAAATATCATTTGCTGTACACGCGTTTTGTATGGTCCAACGTACGTGCAACGAATTTCACACCTCCAGGAACACTCAGGCGGCTTTAAATGTTGAAACATTTACTCTTTTCATGCTGCTGTTTTCTTAGAGGCTAACAAGTATTGATTACAAGCATGTCCTGAATTAAGGTAGTGTCCCGCCAGTTTTTGGTATCTATATTTTGTTGAGTGTAAGTATATAGTGTTAGACATACCTCAACCTATCCCTGATGTTTTGTTTGGTACTGACTTTAGCGAATGGTGCAAGTTGTAATTGTTTTTAGTTGTTTCATGATTGTAGTAAGGTGGTGAGCTGGTACTAATTGAACATATTGAAAAATAATTCGCAAAAAATCAAGGAGACAGGGAGAATAACACTTAGACCTCATGCGAGCGCAAACTGAACTCGCATAAATCAGAGAAGGGAGAAATAAAAGTGTGGTAAGGCTGGAGCACAGGCCCAAGTGGAACGCGCTGACTTACCTGTTAGCAAGAGCCGATTAAAAAAAAAGACAAGAACAATTTTCATGTTAGTTAAAAAAAAACAAATGGATGGCTAGTACATAAAAAGAGCTCAATTTTTCCCTAAAATCACCTACATATGCACCGTTTACATCCTTAGGAAAAACGTGAATAATTAGCAGATACTATAAAAACATAGAAGAGAATAATTTTAGGCTTTTATTATTCGTAGTATGGGCGACCAATTTTTCCGCACATCCGTCTCTTACCTGAACTGCCGAGGAAATTGTTTTTACAGTATTATGCATATGGGTGAATTAGCGCGGCCCACTTGGACCTGTTTGAACTTTTGCTAAAGCTACTAACGTATTCTATTTTTTTCTCTCTAATTTATGTGTGTTGGGAGTCTTCACTCGTATGTAGTGTAAGTATTCCTCTCCTTTATTCCTTGTTTTTTGTGTGCTATATTTCAAGATGTTCAATCAGAATGAACTCACCACTTTACTACCTGGAAAAGCTGTTGCTAATTCTAAAGTGTCTGTAAGACAATCTACCTGACATCTTTGCTTCACGCCCCGGTTCCTCCCCGCAGGGGGCACCTGTGAAAGCAGGTGTTTGGAGAGTGGCGTCTCCACGGACCCCGAGCCATGTGGGTTCGCCCGCCCACGTCTGACTGTGCGTGGCTTTCCCGTGTCTGGGGAAAAGGGTATCCTGGTGGTTGAGCCAAGCCCGGGGTAGGTTTGGACCCTTCAGGGCCCCCCGGGCGAGGCAATACACCACTTGGGCCCCTGCTTCTCATAGACGGGAGTCCTGGTAAGGCCCGGCCAGGATGATTCAGTCTAGTCACCACTCCTTCTACTATCCCCTCCCTTCTTTCACCTTTGCCTCCTCCTCCTTTTCACTCTTCTCATTTCTCTTCTTTCCTTTTCAACTTCTTTGGCGGCAAGGGCTAACCTTAGGTGGTGACAGATACTCTCGTCCAGATCCACACTTGGTCAGAGTTTTTGGGTAGCGCTAATAGAGTAATGCTTCCAGCAAAGCCATATTCGTTATGGGGTGAGCGGCGCGCCACAGATTCTGAACACCCTTTGCCTTTTTATGGCTCCCCTCTCTTCTAAACTCCGAGCAGAGCGACCCCCCAAAAGAGTTCGCCCCGCTCCCCCTACTTTTGAAAAAGCCAAAGAACACGACACCTTTTCACGATATCTTGTACTTCATGCTGCGAACGACTGTCTACCGTTATCAAAGATGTAACCTTTCCTTGTCTCTAAGGTCCTACAGCAGACGGTCGGAAAGAATTACAAGGCAAAAAAACTTGCTGGAGACCTCCTCGTTGAGGTAGAAAACAAAACTCAAAGCACAGCATTATTCAAGTTGACTATCTTAGGCGAACACCAAGTTTGTGTAACCCCGCACCGGACTTTGAATACTGTCCGCGGCGTCATCTCTGAGGATGACCTCCTTCAGTGTACTGAAGAAGAAATCCTTGAAGGGCTGCGTCGGAGTGCTGTTGTGGCCGTGCGGCGAATCACCCTACGACGAGACGGACAGGAGATACCAACCCGACACCTAGTCCTGACTTTTGAACTCCACTCTCTGCCTTCCACCGTGAAGGCAGGGTATCTAAATTGCAGAGTTCGTCCTTTCGTTCCAAACGCACAGCGTTGCTTTCGTTGCCAGCGTTTTGGGCATGGCTCCCGAAACTGCCGCGGCCGAGAAACGTGTGCGAAATGTAGCGCTGACATATGTGAAAACAACCATAAATGCATAAACTGTGGCGGACCACACCCCGCATTTTCACGCACATGTCCGAAATGGAAGGAAGAAAGGGAGATAATTACATTTAAGGTCAAACACAATCTCAGCTACCAAGACGCTGGAGAACAGCTTGCCTTCAAGGCAAGGGGTTCATATGCCGAGGCAGTGCGAAGGGGACCCCCACTGTCTATGGCATCTGTGGAGACGCAGACTTCCCCGGAAGACCTGTCATCTCCACAAGGGTCCTTTTACGTACGTTCGAAGACGGTGGGAGACCCACTGCCTTCATGCTCCCATGGAGTTGTTGTGCCCTCTAAGGAGGGTGCTACACCCTCCAAGGAGCCAGACGTGCCGTCACCGGCACCAGCTGGCCCTTCTGGCCGGGGTCGGGGGCTGCCTCCCCGTGCCTCTGGCAGCTCATCAAAGCCTGGGAGGTCAGATTCACGTCTGCCGCCCAAAGGACCCAAGGTCTCATTGGATGAGAAAATGGATGTGCGCTCTCCGATGAGGACCTCCCTCTCTCTAGATCTGGGTCTGTTTCCTCGGTCTCCTGCGAGGCGGGAGGACGGCCTAAGGACACTGTAAAAAAGAAAATCATCCCACGGATTGTGGCACCAAACGACACATAAACTATATTTCCCATTTTTTGTATAACAGACTTGTTGAGGCGTTTTCTTTATAGAAGATAAATGTCTTTCTTCCTTCAGTGGAACTGCAGAGGCATCCTGCCTAACTGCGATGATGTGAGCTATCTTTTAGAGGATCACCGGCCCATTGCATGTTGCTTACAGGAAACGCAGCTAAAGACCACCCACACTAATGTTTTAAAACACTTCCAGATGTTTCGTAGGGACCGCACACATGCAGCTCACGCAGCTGGAGGTGTTGAAGCAGTTGTGCAACGTTCAGTTCCTTCTAACTAGGTAGCCCTGCAGACTTCACTGGAGGCAGTGGCTACACGCATTTTGTTAGATCGAATAGTTACAGTCTGTTCTTTGTATGTACCTCCCAATTATCAGTTACATATGGAGGAGCTAGAAGACCTTGTTAATCAACTTCGTTCACCTTTTTTACTTTTAGAGATATTATGCACACAATCCCCTGTGGGGTAGTGACAAAGGGGATTCTAGAGGGGCACTTGTTGAACGTTTTTTGCTTTCTGCTGGATTGTGCCTGAAAACACAAATGAACCTACATATTTTAGCTCAGCAACTCGCACTTTCACTTCCATTGACCTATCTATTTGTCACCCACCATTATTCCCATTGCTTTCATGGAAGGTCATCCCGGAATCCTCACGGAAGTGACCACTTTCCCATCATCTTAGAATTTAACCATCCCCTCATGGCAGTCCGAACACGTCGTCCTCGTTAGAAATTCGAAAATGCCAACTGGCCTACTTTCAAAGAATGATCACTTTTTGCATGCACATCACTCGACGATCTCAATATCGATAGAGCCACTGAACATATCACTCAGCACATTTTACAAGCTGTCACTCTCTTTGTCCCCATGACGTCGTCGCATCTACCCAGGAGACCAAAGCCCTGGTGGAACCAAAATTGCCGATTGGCCAAAAAAGAACAAAATCGAGCGTGGGGTATATTTAGGCGCGACCCTACAACACACAATCTTATTGAATTTAAAAGAAAAAGGTCCCACGCGAGGTGTATTCGAAAGCAAGCGAAGAAAAAAAGTTTTAGGGGGTACGATTCTTCAATTAACAGCACTGTATCTGCGAAGGAAGTCTGGGATCGCGTACATAAAATTGACGGCTCTTACCGGGCATTCACTGTCCCACTCTTGAGTCGGAATGGAGTCTGTCCTGCAAGCCTTGAGGAACAGGCCAACATCCTCGGTGAGCACTTTGAGTATGTTTCCAGTTCCGAACATTACACCCAAACGTTCCAGCGACACAATATCCATGCAGAAAAAAAAGCTGTTATCACATCAGGTGGCAAGCACGAACCCCATAATACTCTCTTTACATCATACGAACTTCAAATGACACTTCTTTGTTCCAAACAAACTGCCCCTGGACCAGATGGTATTCATTAGAAAATGCTCGAACATCTTCATCCATCCACTATGGAGCTAATTCTGTACCTTTTTAATAGAGTTTGGCTCGAGGGCCACTTTCCATCCTCCTGGAAGATCGCTGTAGTTGTACCAGTGCTGAAGCCCGGCAAAGATCCCTCTTGTCCATCTAGTTGCAGACCAATAGCTCTAACTAGCTGTCTTTCCAAGACATTAGAAAGGATGATTAACAAGACCCTCATGTTTTTTCTAGAACGAAACAACTGCCTTGTTAAGTTCCAGTGTGGCTTTCGGTCAGCACGGTCCACTGTCGATCATCTCGTCCACTTTGAGACTTTTGTACGTGAGGCTTTTGCCAACAGGCAACAGTGTCTCTCCACCTTCTTTGATTTGGAAAAGGCATACGACACGGTCTGGCGTTACGGCATACTGCAAGATTTATTCGATCTTGGTTTCCGCGGCCGAATGTTGAGTGTTATACAGAGTTACCTGCAGCACCGTACTTTCCGCGTGAGGCTGGGAGAAACTCTCTAAGTGGTTTTTACAGGAAAATGGAGTCCCTCAGGGGGGCGTACTGAGTGTCACTCTTTTTATCGTCAAACTTAATTCCATTGGTTGTGCGATTCCTCCTTTGGTGCAATATTCTTTATATGTTGATGATCTCCAGATCTCCGTTCCATCCTGTAATTCCTCAATTTGTGAACGTCGGGTCCAACTTGCGGTTAATAATTTGGTTAGATGGGCCGATACGAATGGTTTTAAATTTTCTCCTGAATAAAACAGCTTGTGTCAGCTTTTCTCGTCGACATGGTGTTCTTCAGGAACCGTCGTTGAACATGTGTGGTTCTCCTATTGTTGTAAAAAATGAACACAAGTTTTTAGGCCTTGTGTTCGATTCCAAGTTGACTTTTGTTCCACACATTAGGAGCTTAAAACTCAAGTGCCTTTAATCTCTGAACATCCTTAATATCTTCTCACATGTATCATGGGGCTCTGACCGACTGTGTCTGATGCGTATCTATCGCTCCCTCATCCGATCTCAGCTTGATTATGGTTGTATTGTCTATAACTCTGCTCGGGCATCAGTTCTAAAGATGTTAGATCCTATTCATCATCAAGGACTGCGATTGGCTACTGGTGCATTTCGCACCTCCCCAGTGCTTAGCCTTTACGCAGAAGCAAACGAATTGTCCCTTGAGTATAGGAGGTTTCCCTGGGTTTTATGTACTCTGTCAGGGTGCGCTCTGTCGGGGAGCACCCCGTCCGAGATAATATTAAGACCATCAAGTTCCAACGCACATTTGAAAACAAACATACCATAGTCCCCCCTTTTTTTATGAGGAATAATACTGCAGCACAATCTGTTAGGATGGATGCATAGCCTCACTTAGTCCAGTACCCACCAGATATAGCTTCATGGAACAGCTGCCATATACATTGCGACCTTACGCTGACCAAGTATAAAAAAAGGACGTTCCACAGGAAGTCATAAGGCAGGACTTCTTTGAGCTTCGGACCAGATATCGCGAGTATGCCAGTTTTTATGCAGACGGGACAGAAAAAGACTGGGTAGTAGGCTGTGCTATGGTGGGACCATCGGTAAAGCAGGTAAAAAGAATCAATTCAAAAGTCTCTATACTAACAGCAGAGCTGTATGGTTTGCTGCTGGCTGTTGATTACATAATCAAAAAACGTCTTGCTCATGCTGTAATCTACACAGACTCTTTAAGCTCTCTGAAGGCAGTCGCATAAATGAACCGTCTAAAAAACCCTCTGGTTTCCGAGTTAAAGTACAAGATTATCCTGGCTGCAAAGAAAAATCTTGACATAGTTTTATGCTGGGTTCCTAGCCATGTTGGCATTCCTGGAAATGAAGCAGCTGATTGTGCAGCCAGCTCTGCTGATGATAGAGAAATGGACACACACCAAATACCCTACAAAGATTACCACAACTCTCTGAAACGTTGCATCAAAGCAAAGTGGCAGCTGCAGTGAAACAGCGAAACCGCCAACAAACTACACGCAATCAAACTTCTTCTAGGCGAGTGGGAGAGTGCCCGACATCGGGAGCGCTTTTATGAAGTCATACTCTCTAGGTTACGAATCGGTCATACTCGTCTCACACATGGACATCTGTTGAGCGGGGAGGATGCCCCTGAATGTGTGCACTGTAACCTACCTCTAAGTATTATGCACATACTCATTGAATGCCCTATGTGTGACCAATGCCGGTATAAACACTTCGCACTGCTTTATAAAGAACACATTCCACTACACCTTGCCCTACTACTAGGAGACGAACCGCTCATTCCATACAGTTGTGTTTTTAATTTCCTCACAAATAATTAAGAGGATGAGAGGATGCCTTCTACACCGACTGTGATTTTACTTTCTATCCTAAATTCATTGTCATATTCTTTACACTTATACACATTCATGTTCATGGTTTTATCAAATATTACGCTAATATAGCTCTTTTCTCTTCTTAAACCCGAATTGCAAAGTCTGAGTTTGGCGCAATATACCCTTAGTTGCTGATGCTCCATAAACCCCCAATCAATCAATCAATCAATCCCGATCAAGCCCGGTTCCTGAAGCTCATATTCTCCGAGTACAGCCTTTCTAATTTCTCTCATCCTCTTAATTATTTTCTTTTGTGTTCAATAGATCGAGTTACTAATGTGCACCAGTCTGCGTCCAACGTGTTCCTGTCCTTTTGACCTTGTCTTTTTGTGCACCTTTAAGTTGGTTCATGATATTTTTTATCATAAAATCTAATCTGTGTTTTCATCTTTATACTTACTGCAGCCTTTCCCAATTCGACGTTCGCATTCACTTTCGCCATCCTGATGTGAGAGACCTGAGACGACACAAAATGACAGTCTTCCCTGCTGAAGTCCTGGCTTGATAAAAGACTTCCAAGGCTGTTCATGGTAAGGTGCTCTATATATTGAGCGATATAATAGCGACTTAATTATTGCTGCTAGGATTGCTTTTAACACAGACTGTATTTATGGGCTGGCCTTTAGCAATCCTGTTGCCACTCACTTGGAATGGAAGCCTTTAGTGAAATTGCACATTTCGTTCGTAAGCGGAATGCTGAGTTTGCAACAGAAGTGCGTTGCATTGCCTTGCGTTGGGGACTAGTGGCCGACTGGGCTAGCGCACATCAGATCGGAGCACGTGGAACAAAAGCTCGCGCTGCAGAACCCAGGGATCCTGAGTTCAATCCCCACCCCTGCCCATTTCGATCTAGATAAGCATCGTACCGGCATGCGGTCGTGTATCACTACTGCGTGGTGCAGGTTGAATATTCCAGTCTAGCAGCCATACTGCACTGGCTAAATTGCTCATCTACAGCGAGCAACTTGTCGCAACTTTCAAATGGCTCACCAACTACACGCTGTGTAAATATCCACAGAACCCCAACAGACGAGCGTCACTACTTGCATCCAGTATTGCTGTGAGTTGTATATGTATTTTGTATTTGTTTATTTAGTGTTCCCAATACTGGCTGAGCCTTCCCATTGGTGCGCTTGTTAGTAGCAACACACAAACGCGAACAAACGGCGAGAGTGGTGAAGAGCACCACTTTTGCCGCTCGCCACCCCGCACATTGGTTTTCGAAAAAGTTTGCAGTGTTAGTCTTTGTGGTATCTGGTCATATATCGCATAAGGACACAACCAGGGCACTGTACCTACAACTCAACACTTTCAAGACTTGCGTGAATACACCCTGCAGGTGCTCGCACTTTCAGAATCATTTTAATGTTGCAGAAATGATAGAATGGATGCTTGGGCGAGTTGATGAACCATATTCTATGGTGACAGCGCAGAGAAACATTCGCACACCAGATACTTAGGAAGACAAGCACACGCGCTGAACTTAAAACTCTCGTGTATTCGACTACTTCGTTCTACTCTTCAACGTCTAGAATGACTTTTCAGATCGTGATAAGGAGAATAGCACAACATACAAAAAAAAGCAAAGAAAAAAAAAGAAACGCAAAAAAAAACGTAAATAGGAAGCCTTTACAAGTCATCCCTCACCCTCACTGCTATCCTTAAGATAGAAATTGGAGCTTTTTGGTCGACAACAGAATAGAAGGACTACTTACACACTTGTTCATCAGATGCTCTATTCTTTGTGTTTCCATTATTTCGTATAAAAATTCAAAAGCGCAAACACCAAGGAAAAGAAGAGGGGACAGGACAGAGCGCTTACTCCAACTGGAAGTTTAATGCATTCCCCGAGGAAGACATAAAAGAAGAATTAGCCATGTGAAGGTAAAAAAGAAGAAAAAAAGAAGAAAAATTATTATTATAGTTTATAGATGCATTAAAAAAAATTTTTTTAACCTAAATCTGACCCCTTGACACAAGCGAAAAAAGAATGTAATAAAAATTCAGAAGTATAAACAAAATCAGCAGGTCAAAGATAAGGTTAGAAAACATTAGAGTGACCCGCGTTAAGAAAAAAGGTCGAGGTATCTCATCTCTTTCTCGGACAGCGCTATTGACGGTGCGCTTATGCAAGCTTCCCAGAGAGACAATATTGCTCTCGCTTCATAGAGTTCTCGGGATCTTTTTTTGTGGTAATGCTTGAGGATCTTAGTCTGTTGGAATATGGGTGTGCAGTGGCAGTCGCGGACATGTATGGCGAGATGTCCCGATGGTGATGATTTCAGAGAAAGGTGATGCTCTCGAAGTCTCACGTTCACACAGCGCCCAGATTGTCCGACGTAGACTTTTCCACATGTGAATGGAATTTCGTATACTACGTTGATGTTGCAGTTGACGTACTTGTGCGTATGCTTGATGGTGTAGTTGTTGTTATTTTCATTTTGCGTATTAATCTTAGGACACAATTTTTTGAGTTTGTTTGGAGCTGAAAGTACCACTGGTACTTCATACTTTGAGCCTATCCGTTTCAAATTGTGGGATATGTTGTGGAAGTAGGGTATCACTGCCGGCCGCGTTTTCTTCTCGCAATTTCGTTGTCCTCTTCCCTTGGGAGTTGTAAGACATTCTGCTACATCAAACAATAATGAATTGGTGTATCCAGAATCCAGCAGCCTCTGCACTTGTGCTTCGAAACTACGCTTAGCCGTGTGTTCACAGCACTTGTGCAGAGCCGCTTTGAAGCAACTTTGCACTATTCCTCTTTTGATGATCTTAGAGTGGGCAGAATCAAAAGGTAGGAGTCTTTTTTTGGACCGTGGTGCATAAGTCCAACAAGTGTGTGATTCTTCAAAGGACAGTTGTAAATCTAAAAATTGAAGCTTGCTATTAGTAGGTAACTACTTTCCATCGGACCTGACCAATATGATTGTGCTACGTTCAACATCATAAGCAACACTTTCATGACACAAGCTCAAGGACTCAAATTCACACACGAGTTACCTACTAATAGCAAGCTTCAATTTTTAGATTTACAACTGTCCTTTGAAGAATCACACACTTGTTGGACTTATGCACCACGGTCCAAAAAAAAAAAGACTCCTACCTTTTGATTCTGCCCACTCTAAGATCATCAAAAGAGGAATAGTGCAAAGTTGCTTCAAAGCGGCTCTGCACAAGTGCTGTGAACACACGGCTAAGCGTAGTTTCGAAGCACAAGTGCAGAGGCTGCTGGATTCTGGATACACCAATTCATTATTGTTTGATGTAGCAGAATGTCTTACAACTTCCAAGGGAAGAGGACAACGAAATTGCGAGAAGAAAACGCGGCCGGCAGTGATACCCTACTTCCACAACATATCCCACAATTTGAAACGGATAGGCTCAAAGTATGAAGTACCAGTGGTACTTTCAGCTCCAAACAAACTAAAAAAATTGTGTCCTAAGATTAATACGCAAAATGAAAATAACAACAAGTGCACCATCAAGCATACGCACAAGTACGTCAACTGCAACATCAACGTAGTATACGAAATTCCATTCACATGTGGAAAAGTCTACGTCGGACAATCTGGGCGCTGTGTGAACGTGAGACTTCGAGAGCATCACCTTTCTCTGAAATCATCACCATCGGGACATCTCGCCATACATGTCCGCGACTGCCACTGCACACCCATATTCCAACAGACTAAGATCCTCAAGCATTACCACAAAAAAAGATCCCGAGAACTCTATGAAGCGAGAGCAATATTGTCTCTCGGGGAAGCTTGCATAAGCGCACCGTCAATAGCGCTGTCCGAGAAAGAGATGAGATACCTCGACCTTTTTTCTTAACGCGGGTCACTCTAATGTTTTCTAACCTTATCTTTGACCTGCTGATTTTGTTTATACTTCTGAATTTTTATTACATTGTTTTTTCGCTTGTGTCAAGGGGTCAGATTTAGGTTAAAAAAAATTTTAATGCATCTATAAACTATAATACTAATTTTTCTTCTTTTTTTCTTCTTTTTTACCTTCACATGGCTAATTCTTCTTTTATGTCTTCCTCGGGGAATGCATTAAACTTCCAGTTGGAGTAAGCGCTCTGTCCTGTCCCCTCTTCTTTTCCTTGGTGTTTGCGCTTTTGAATTTTTATACAATGTGTAGCCAACTAGCCCAACAGTTAATTTTGATTCCATTATTTCTCTTGGCAATGGGTCTCGACTCTTAACTACTACGGAACAATTTTCAAAATGTGCTACACAACCACAATCTGGAGAGTGGGTTCCCAAATGTCCAGCGGCGACTCGGTGGGTGTTATAAAAATGCTCCTTTAAACGATCATTCAAACACCTGCCAGTCTCGTCTACATAACTAGTGTGGTAAGTATGTAGGCCAGACTGGCTGGTGTTTGAATGATCCTTTAAGGGAGCATTTTTATAATAACCACCGCGTCGTCGCTGTACATTTGGAAATCTGCTGTCAAGATTGTGGTTGCGTAGAACATTTTGAAAAGTGTTTTATAATAGATACATTTGAATTAATAGATAGGTTAATAGATATATAGAAATAATGGAAGCGCAAAGAATACAGCATCTGAATTACAAGTGTGTAAGAAGTCCTTCTATAGCGCTGTCGACCAAAGAGATTCAATTTCTATCTAAACAATAGCGGTGAGGAAGAAGGATGATTTGTAAGGGTTTTATTTTTTCGTTTTCTTTTTGTCTGGTCTTTCGCCTTTTTTCCTTGTATTTTGTGCTATTTCTTCTGCTTATCACGTTCTGGAAAGTCAATACAGACGTCGAAGAGAAGAATGAAGTAGTCAAATACGCAAGAGCTATAAGTTTAGTGCGTGTGCTTGTCTTTCTGAGTATCTGTTGTGTGATTGTTTCCCTGCACTGTCACCGTAGAATATGCAAAAACGAATGTCATCGGCATATATGTCATGCCAAAGCCTGTCGCACTTATTTCGAACTCTGATCTCCACGAGATCACAATACCATCGTTTCTGTTGTAGTGGCACTGCAGACTTTATACTTGTTTGGCTTCAGTGTTTGTAAGAAGGACGCTTTAATTCGATTCTACTCGTCTGTGGTGTACTAGATAGCACCATATTTGCAGAGCTAGTCTTCGGTTTTTGTAGTTCCATCGAAATATATTTCAGCCTTTAAGTTATTTTTTATTTGGCATGTAAATTTACAAGCTTACATAGAATGAAGGCAACAAATATTTTGCCAGCACTTATGGTACGCGTTTGAAGTATTTTGCGTTAACATAATTGACCCAACCTCTGATTTTTATTTGTCAGTGCCTCTAGCGAATTGTGCATGCTAGGATTGATTTTGCTTGTTTGTTTCACATAATCTACAGCACATTATTCACCTTTCTACTCAGTGCAGCCCTCGCCGAACAGAAGCTAGCATCGACTAGGCCGAGGTTCAGGTCCATGGCAGTCTGCAGGGTTGTTGATGGGTAAGCTGCCCTATATATGTTTGAAATGCATTTTTATGTTTTAGAAAGTAAAATTTGCATGGGCATACTTGAAACGTGAAACCTTACCAAGCCTGCTCTGAACTTTCGTCCTCTTTAGATTTCGATACTGCTGTTTATGCTGCACACACACTAGCTACTCGGCCAGGTAGAGACTTGATCCATATGAACGTAAACAGGTGAGTATCGACTGCTCAGTCCCGCCCGTGGTGACGTTCTCTCCTTATCAGACGACTTACCACACGTGGTTCGCAAGGTATTTGAAAAGGAGACCAAGTCAGCTGCTGCATGATGCTCCCAGTACTGAGCAGTCGACGATTGCTTGTTCACCTTCGTATAGATCACGAGTGTACTTCAAGCTCGGCAAGTGTGACACTTATCTGATTCAGCCTAGCAGTGGTGTGCTGAGCGGAATGTGTAGAGCTAGTTGACTTGTGTGCAGACAGTGGCTGTGCGGTATGAAACAAACCCATTTGGTCACTTAAATTCAATCTTGTGTAGTCCCATTAATGTTATGATTATGATTACACAACGGTTTATAGTGCAAAGAAAAAAAAAACGCGATGTAATCGTTTTATTAGACTGCGTGTGCGACCTCCAAGCTTGTGTTTGTACGTTCTGTGCGGTGAAACGCCCTGTATAAGCAAAATTAGAGAATCCTCGAGGTATATGCTGCAAGGAGTGAAAACAGCAGTCTGGCCGCATTCTCCACTCTTCTGTATACTGTGCAAATGCAGGCGGACACGCACTTTGGATGCTTTGCACTTAAAGGCCTTAGATAAAGCACACTGCTTAATAATCATCAATTATTGTGAAGTGTCTGCGGATCTGGCTGTTCAGCAAAATGTGAGCCAAATCGTTTGTGTCAAATCTTTACATCACCCAAAAAAAAAAAGCCTTGTGTTTCCCTAGGCCAGGGGCCTATTTAGAAAAATTATTGCAAAACAATGTAGCTAATAATGTGTATGTGTGCTGATTATCGTTTTTTTCTGCCCATTACAGCATACACGGAGGGTATCTCCAAGGAGAAGGGGTGGGATTATGTAGAGAAGCTAGTGCTTCTCTCTATGGGTACAGAGCTGTGCGAAGTACGGTCAGAATGGAAAGAGCACCACCAAGTTTCGCCTGGTTCTGAACAGCCACAAAATGAACACAGAATTCAGAAAAATAGTAATATGAAGGATTTAGGCAGGTAACCACACGTTTTGAGTTCGCAATGACATTTGAATGGGATCACAAATATTCCTGCTTTGCTCAAGGTCGCCTAGTATACACACCATATTGGTGATGTTTAGCACAGCAGGAATTATTTTTATCAGACTTGAACCTCACTGTTAATTGAACAAATGTTGCTGTCTGTGTAAGTCCTTCGTGTTTTTATTATTTTTTATTTCTGTGTTCATTATTTCGTGTTTTTATCGTGATTTAGTCCGTGTTTTTGTTACTTGTGTGTTCACCATTCATTTATTTTTTCTTTTAATAAGTTTTAGTATAAGATATGATGCCCTCGTCATTTTTCAGTCCGGGAAACGGTGGTGACCTGGTCGTGTTCAAGGAGCAGTAATGAACTTTCCAGCTTGTATTGCTTCCGGCGAACAATAGTGTCTTTGTGCGTGTGTGTGCAATGTGTTGATCACAAGGGATGATTTCGGGACCGAACGGACAAACAAGGCCAGCATGGAGCGACTGGGGGACTTCGAACATCGCACGGTGCAAGGAAGGACTTCAACGACGAGGCTAGCAAAGAAGCCCTTGTCAAAACGGATGTGTTCGACCGGAGAGTTGAATCAGGACTTGACCCTGTGAGTAAGGATCAACGATTTTGGAACTTTCGTATAGTTTACAGCTTATCTGTGCCTTCCTTTTGTTTTATTTTAATAGGTCTCTGTGCGTTATTACATTTTTAGTTTATTTTAATGGTTGTCCGTGTGATATTGGATTTTTTCTTGAACGGCGGAAGTGCTTGTTTGGAGTTTTGGCGCCTTTATGTATAACATTTTTTTTGCTAACCATATTCTCTGTGCTCCCTCGACAACCAATCCCGCCAAAGGGCTGTGATATTCTGACGTCGAATGACATGTTTCCTAACTAGCGACCGCCTGCATTTCATCTTTGTAGCATACATATTTGTCGGAATTACGAATTTCGAACCAGGCCAAAAGAGGTTGGACAGTGGCCTATTCTGTGGATGCATCTACGTAAACACACGTTTGGCAGTGTGGGATAGCAGTAAAATGTATATTTTGTGGATATTCATAGAAATGCATTATATGATCCCTTGTCTGGACCTGAAAATATATTACCTGCCCCATGGCAATAATTTTAATGTGATGCTAGCAGAAGCATCACATGAAAATTGCTTTATATGGGGTGGGTACCCTATTTTCCAGGCCCAAACACGGGATCCTATAAAACAGTCTATACATGCTATATGAGGAATTGGGCAGATATGGCTATATCCATCCAGATACGGTCTGATTATGCATATGTGCTCATATCTTCCCAATTCCTTATATATCCATATCTGTATTTTTATTACAAGTCTAGATATGACATTTTTTTTAAGTGATGGCCTGTAGCATCAGCTGCAGTACATCGGAAGGTGAAACAGTAGGTACGTCACTATTAAACTATTTCTATTATAATCCGGTGTTACCTGACACGGTTTAATATACGGTTAGACCCACTCCGGTTCAGCTTCCGCTTCGAGCAATAACGGTTGGGTTTCCGGACTGGGCATTTCCGGTTCATTTTACGGTTTCTAGAAATCCGGTTTGCTTGGGGGCCCATATGACGGTTTGAAATTCCGGATTCATTCCGGTTTATTTTTAAACCGTTTTCTTTTTTTGTAGGGTTGGCTTTTCAATCCAGGGATGGCATGTTTTTACTGCCTTTTCCACATCTTTTTGTAAATCTGGCCACCATACAGAGCCTGCCGCTCTGGCTTGAGTCTTTAGAATGCCGAAGTGACCTTCCTGCAGACGTCTCAGGAGCTCGGGTCGGCACTTGACTGGAATCACTATCTTTGAGGGGTAGAGAAGTAGATCCTCCTCACCAATGAATTGATGCCGATATTGATAGTAGGGTTTCACGTCGTTGTCAAGGTCTCGCCGGCTAGGCCAAGTTCGTTGAGAGTATTTCCTCAAGGCTTGGCAGGCTAGGCCTGTTTTTTGGTATTGGAATGACAATGTGGACATGATGTGTTAGACAAAAGCGCAAACGTCTCTCTCGATGTCTACAGGGAAAGCGTTTTTGAGAGGCACCCTTGATAGCATGTCTGCGGCGAGAAATTCTTCTCCTGGTGCGTATGCGATGTTGTAGTTGTGCCTCATCATACGTATGCGCAAAAGCTGCACTCTCGGAGTGATGTCGTCTAGGGCCTTGATTGAAAAAAGCGGCACCAGAGGCTTTTGGCCTGTCTCGAGGTTAAAGAACTTGCCGAATAGGTAATCGCCGAACTTCTCACAAGCCCAGACGAGCGCTAGATCTTCTTTTTCGACTTAAGCGTACCTTTTTTCGGTGTCGCTCAGCAGTTTGGAAGCGTACGCGATGACTTTCTATTTGTTTCCCTCTTGCTTCTGTCTCAATGCGACGCCGACTCCGTAAGAAGACGCATCGGCTGTCACTACAGTCTCATGTCTAGTGTCATAGACTCCAAGGACTGGATGTGACGATAAAATCGTCTTCCACTTGTCAAACGAATCTTGTTGAGCGGATCCCCAAAAAAAGTCTTGCTTAGTGCTAAGCATAGAGCTGAGTAGTTGAAGGGCAGTTGCAAAGTTCGGAACAATTCTAGCCAGGTATGTTGCCATTCCCAGCACCCTCTGCAGCTCTGGCTTAGAGGTAGGCGGGTCCATGGCCTTGACGTCTTCGACTTTGCAATCGTCTGGACGGATGCCATGCTCATTTATTTTGTGGCCCAGGAATATTAATTCTTGAACGTTGAAGGAGCATTTGTTCTCGTTGAGCGCCAGACCTGCGGTGCAAAGTCGCTGCAAAACGGTGCGGAGTCTGGTGTTATGCTCTGTGGGAGTAGAGCCCAAGATGAGAATGTCATCCATATGGTATATGAGCCCGTTATTAAACGGGGTCATATGCCATATGACTCCGTGGGTAGAGCTTCCGGAAGATAGAGGGCGAGATGACTGTTTCGTCGGCGCCCGTGTCAGTTTCCCCTTGAAGCGTCACCGTCACTTCCGACATGTCAGCTTGAGGTTGTGCCACTCCTACAATAAAGCCAACCTCGTCATCATCGTCTTGAGATGGTCCAACGAAGCGGACTTTCTTGGAAGGGCAGACTCGGGAGAAATGACCTTTCTTAAGGCAACACTTACAAGTCTCGTGTCGAGCTGGACAGGACTTTCTTGGATGGCTTGCTCGTCCACACCAAGGACATTCCTGGCTGTTCGTCTTGGACGAACCAGACTCTTTGTGTTCTAGTCTGCCTGGTGATTTGGCGCTAGACCCATAGAAGCGGCTAGTTGAAGTTCTCCTTGTGTCAAGCTTGTTGACGCTGCTGCCGGCTTTGATGTCTTGGTTCAGCTCGACTTGCTACTGACGGACGTTTCCAACTTGCCTCCCTGACTCTAGGGCCTTTTGAAGTGTTAAGTAGGCGTCGAGCTAGAGTTTTGCGGAGATCTTTTCGTCACGAATGCCAACGACTAGCCGATCTCGTACGAACTCTTATTGCAGTGGGCGGTAGTGGCAGTACTTGGACAAGGCGTGCAGTGAGGTGGCAAACTCTTCGATGGACTTGCCTTCTTGATGGACCCGGGAGTTGAATCGAGCTCGATCAAAGATGACGTTTCTTCGCAGTATGAAATACGCGTCGAAGTGGCCCATGATGGTATCGAACTTCTTGGTTCTGCTTCGGTTAGGTGGAACGTGCTGATGATGTCCTCGGTTTGGTCCCCCATAATGTAAAGGCGAGCGT
Organism: Ixodes scapularis; assembly: GCF_016920785.2. Lineage (NCBI taxonomy): Eukaryota > Metazoa > Arthropoda > Arachnida > Ixodida > Ixodidae > Ixodes > Ixodes scapularis. The sequence goes on from NW_024609835.1 coordinate 226,628,194, forward strand.
CGATTTGGTGTTCTTCAGGCTTCGTGCTGAGTCCCCAAGCAGAGTGGAAGCGTTGGAAGCGCTTCTTCCAATTTGGCCAATCGTTCGGAGACGAGAAAGAAAATGGCTTCGGCGGATGTATCACGAACGATGTGCCCGCTGCGGTGGTTACCATATCTCCCAGCACAGGATCGCTTCCTTGGGTGCCTAGGAAGTCAGTGCTGGTAGCGGTTCTTGATTTCCGGCCGTGATCCCATTTCTGACACCATGTTAGGTTGGTGGAGAAAGAACGAGATGCTACCGCAGGCCGGAGTGCCAAGCATAAGAATCTTTAATTTCGTCGTCTACCACCAGCAGGTAGGCGTGCTGCTCAGTAGGTGGGAGGCCCTTTCGTACCACACACATTTCGTTGAAATAGAAGGGATGTTTCTTCTCGCGATGGGAAACTTAAGCTCAAATATTGGTACCTCAAGTTCTTATACCTCTACCTGTGAGTTGGTGGTTTGGCTACGGTAGTTTTTTTATTGCTTACTGGGAAAGCTATTTGTGACTTTTCAATGAAGATGGTGCAAAGAAATGGCCGGTAGCAATGAACTATCGAGCTCTATGCCCATGGATTCGCAGTTTGTTTGTGCTTCAAATGTTGCATTATTCGAAGGTAAATACGATTATTGACATGTACCAGTCCAATATATGTTGTATATATTTATACATTATACCGTATTTAAAATACTTTCCTCAGGATCAGTTGAAATAAAGTAAAAAACAAATCTGGACAAATCAAGTACATTTAAATTCTCCTCAAGCTCTCTCTGTTTTTTGTTCACTATCAAAGAAATGTAGTAAATCTTAAATTTTATTCACCTGAACAAGAAAAGACAATCAATAAAATATTAAGGTGTTTACTGATTTCCTATTGCTGGTTCTCTTCTTAGCGAGGAAGGAAAAATCCAGGAAGAGATCTAAGTAAAAAGATTTAGAAATCACAAGACGACGAACACAGACGTTTAAAAGAATTAAGTGCAGCACAAGAAAGGGACCAGCAAATATTAAAGGCGTTAGACCCATCCGTTCTTTTTTATAAGTAGAGTTCACGCTTGAAGTGTAGAAAAGCAATACTAAGAAGTGATGACATCTGTATATTAAAATACTGCTTGCGACAAATATTTTATTACGAAAGTCTCTAATAACGATTGGCGCTGTTCTTACAATTGCGCTTTAAAGACTTTAGATAAACCTAATAGCGTATTAGACGCGAAGTGAATTCCACTGATCACACCTCCTGACAAAATCCAACTCCTTTTCACTAAATACAGTGTGAAACAAGGAGACGCCAGGCTCTTTAAATCCACCGGAAAATTTAGTTTTTTAACTTATCGCGGTACAACTTTGTGCAGCGTTGGCCACGGATGGTGCATTTTTTTTTGTAAAATTTGCGAAGAGCGAACTTTCCTGAGGAAAAAGTAAACAAAGAAAAATGCTTAGCTTCTATGGGAACGCAGCGACGTTACCGGTCTGCAAACAACACTGCGCTGTTTTGCACGGGAGACAAGAGATGGCGCAAGCGGTCGCGACGCCAACTGCCACCAACGAACGAGCAGACGACACCGAGAGCCGGCCCTTTTGCAGACAAGGATCTGCAGTTCCCTGATGCTACCGCGCCTGTCTTTTTTGTTTCTGCAACTGTCGCCGCCTGCGGAACGCGCGCCGCTTTTGAGTCGAAAGATCGTCTGCTAAAAAGGCCTGCTCTCGGCGCGGTGTGCTCGTTTGTTGGCGTAAGGGGTCTTACGTTGGCGGCGTTTGTTGCGCCATCTCTTGTCTCCCGTGCAAAACGGTGCCGTGTTGTTTGCAGACCGGTGGCGTCGCTGCGTTTCCATAGGAGCTAAGCCTTTTTCTTTCTTTACTTTTTCCTCGGGTAAGTTCGCTCTTCGCAAATTTTACAAAAAAGATGCACCATCTGTAGGCAACGGTGCACAAAGTCGTAGCGCGATAGGTTATAAACCGAATTTTGCGGCCGATTTAAAGAGCCTGCGTCTGCTTGATTCACCCTGTAGTGCACCAGCAAACGAGAAAGACAAATGTATCAATGATTTCTTGAAAAGAGATCTCGAAAATGAGACATCGAGTTTCCAGTCGTCATGTGGCTGTGCGTTTAACTGTTAGCGTAGCCTACGTTTTTCTAATACGAACGAAATGCAAAAAGAAAAACTTTTTAAGATGTTTAAAAAAAAAAACTGATACCTTCTTTTTTTGTCTATTTTTAACTGCTACAAAATTTATTGTCGCATACATGGATTGGGCCGTCAAGAATTGGTGGAATCAAAACCTGGCTCATACCAACGCTCATAATTTGACAAAGCCTTTTACCTCAAAGATTGCACTGGCGTTCGACCATAATCTCTCCGAAAACAACGCATGAACAGAAAAAACGGTTCTTTTCTCTGGAAATGCTTTTGCTGAAGGTTCTTTCTTGTTCAATAGTGTTTTAAGCCTCGCAGGCTGCTCTGAAGTCGACGTTGGAACACTTTGAATCGTCGTCTAAGCTCGCTACCGGCGTGATATGTGCGCGTCCCGCAAGGTGACTCTCCAATTTCATCTCCGACAGGAAACAGAATGCCAAAGCAGGAGCCTCCGCATCGGCGCCTGTGGCGGTCGTTCAATTTCCATAGATATTTCTCCCGAGTCACGCGCTGCTCCCGCTTTTGAGGTTGACGACGAGGAACGCACCGCGTATGGCGGCGGCACGTGTCATCGTCGGCCTAGGTAAACAATATTGCCGTCGACGTTTGCATTCTCGCAAGGATAGGGTTCCTCGATGGCCCGAGGCTAATTGTTCCTTGCCTCGTCCTTGTTTATGTAGGAAGCGCTGATATAACTCGTGCTTCTAAAACCATGTACATGACAGAGCAATTTTGCTAGAAATAACTTCTCTGTAATGTTCCAAATTGCTAATAATTGAGGTTTAGCTCCATTCTGAGATTTTCTATTTTCTGAGTCAATGACTCATTATGATACAAACGCAATACCATGGTTCATTTCACCATAAACGTTTTATAAAAGTTGTTTGGCCTCCATGTTTTGTTTTGCTCAGAAGGAGGAACTTTGGAGGGGTTAGTATTCTGGTCAATGCGAAAAGTTTCCTTGAAATGAGATTCTTTAGCGAAAAGAGGGAACTTATTGTTTTAGTATGTTTAATCAGTCTCACGGTACTTAAAAACAGTGGAGTATTTCGTTTGAACAATATGCTGGGCATAAATTAAAATTTTGTTTTTCATAAGTGGCCCATTGAAACACACACTTGGTTGCGACTTTTAAATTAAACTTCCTATAACGCATGAAATGACCCATTGAGGAGAGATTAGGGAGCTTTAGAAGAAAATTCCGGTGGCTCCGATAGCGATACCCGATACTCCGCTCATATCTTTGCGCATGCATCGTATGGTGCCGAATATCGTTATCGGAGGTATCAGAACTAGCTACTAAACTTCCTATTGTTTCATTTGTAGGGTAGCCATTAAACAGTCGTCCCCGAAATAAAAGCCCCATATATTTATAAATTTCGAAAAAAAAAAAAAATGAAAGCCGTTTACAACTTCCTGTAACGCCGAATTAGAGCGCAGCTCTTGAGGAGGAGGAGGGAAGGGTACTGGGGGGGTGGGTCAAGTGACCTCGGGGGGCGGGGCGTCACGTGACCTTGTGGGAGTCACGTGACCTTGTGTGAGTCACGTGACCTTGGGGCGTCACGTAACGTCGGGGGGTCACGTGACCTGGGGCCACGTGACGATGCCGATGACGTCATCAGTGACGTCACTGATGACGCCATCAGTGATGATGATGATGACGATGCGGATGCCGGTGACGTCATCAGTGACGTCACTGATGACGTCGTCAGTGATGATGACGATGACGATGCGGATGCCGGTGACGTCATCAGTGACGTCACTGATGACGTCATCAGTGGCTATGACGTCAACGGGGGGTCACGTGACCTGGGTAACCATCGTGACCCTCGTGAGGGTAACCCTAGTAACCCTCGTGAGGGCAACTCTCGTGACCCTCGTGAGGGTAACTCTCATAACCCTCGTGACCCTCGTGAGCGTAACCCTCGTGAAGGTAACCCTTTTGAGGGTAACTAACCCTCGTAACCCTCGTGAGGGTTACGAGGGTAAGTAACCCTCGTGAGGGTAACCCTCGTGAAGGTAACCCTTTTGAGGGTAACTAACCCTCGTAACCCTCACGAGGGTAAGTAACCCTCGTGGCCCTCGTGATCCTCGTGAGGGTAACCCTCATGAGATTAACCCTCGTAACCCTCGTAACCCTCACGAGGGTTACGTGGGTTGCGGTTACGCCGACGCCGACGGCGACGCCGACGCCGACGCCGACGCCGCTCAAGCCGGGAACGGGCCCCTAAGAGCTGCGCTCTAAAAAATACGACTAAAGTTTTCTTTAACGTGATCAGAGAGGAGGAGGGCGAGGGGAGGGGAATCTTGGGAGGGGAAGAGAGTAGCCTAGCGCAGTGAGGCGAGGAATTATACTGATTAGGCAGAGGGAAGAGAAGAGGAAGGAATCTAAATAATAAATTGGTGTGTCACATGACCGAGGAGTGGAAAGGAGAGTAAGGGGAAGCCAGGGAAGACACTGTAGGAGAATCGGGAGAGATAAGGAGAGAGAGAGCGAAGGGATAGGAAGACGGAGGGATAGTGAGGGAATTGGAGACAGGTGGGAAGGAATGGAAGAGGTTGAGAAGGGAGGGTAAGAAAGGAATAATTAGGACACCCGAGTGGGGGAGGGATGGTGTAAGGAAGAAGAGAAATGAAAAAAATGAAAACCGTTTACAACTCCCTGTAACGCCGAATTAGAGCGCAGCTCTTGAGGAGGAGGACGGAAGTATACTGAGGGGGGGGGGTCATGTGACCTCGGGGGGGTCACGTGATCTCGGGGGGTCACGTTACCTTGACGATGACAATCCGATGACGTCATCAGTGCGTCACAGATGACGTCATCAGAGATGATGACGATGACGATGCGGATGTCAATGACGTCATCAGTGATGATGACGATGACGATGCGGATGCCGATGACGTCACCAGGTTGCATGCAACCTTGACTGCATGCAGCAGGTTGCATACAACTCGTTGCATGCCAGTTGCATGCAACAGGTTGCATGCAACCCAGGTTGCATTCCAGCTGCGTGCAACAAGTTGCATGCAACATGTTGCATGCAACATGTTGCATGCAGCTTCCGAAGGAACCCGAGGTTCTCCCGAGGTCCTCCTGAAGAAACCCGAGGTCCTCCCGAAGGAATTCGAGGTCCTCCCGAGGTCCTCCCGAAGAAACCCGAGGTCCTCCCGAGGTCCTCCCGAGGTCCTCCCGAGGTTCTCCCGAAGAAACCCGAGGTCCTCCCGAAGTTCTCCCGAAGGGACCCCGGGTCCTCCCGAAGGACCTCGGGTTCCTTCGGGACAACCTCGGGTTTTTTCGGCAGGACCTCGGGCCCCTTCGGAAAAATTTACCCATAATGCACCGCGCGTTTACGCCGACGGCGACGGCGAGGCCGCTAGAGCCGGAAACGGGCGCCTAAGAGCTGCGCTCTAAAAGGGAGTTGGAGGGGGGGGGGGGGCTGTCACGGGACGAATATTTTCGCTCTAAATTTAACCGTGAATATATATTGCTGTATATGTCAAGGGGAACTGATTTCCCAATTAAGTGTAGGCGGAAAACTGGATTGGTGTTTTGGCCGCATGACGCCCATTTTTCTGCTATTTTAGCGAAGGAATTGAATTGGTGTTTAGGCCACAAGAAGTGCATTTTCCCACTAAGCTTAGCGGCAAAACAGAAATAACATATCGTTGTCATATTGTCAGTGTCTCTACTCGGTGTGTATGTCCCGCAACGTTAGGCCACGTTACTCCAGTTTTAGTGCTGAATTTAGCGGAATATGCATGGGTGGGTTGACGGACAGGCGGGCAAACAAACCTTTGGGATTGGGGGGGGGGGGGAGAAGGGGGGGGGGGTGGGGAAGATCTGTTAAAAAGCATTTTATCTTTTGATAATCAGGCATAAGGGAACAAAAGCGGACTTTTCTGGGGTTCTGATTAGTACTAATATTGTGACGAGGACAGCGTCATCACAGCACGGGCATGGCATGTACTTCCATCTCGACGCGCTCGTGAGCTCGGGGTGCCAGTGTGGCGCCCCAGGCTTTCAATAATAGTTTTCGATTTAGCAACCGGCACCGCTCGTCGTTCCTGAAGCCTAACAGAAACACCCTCACGTATCTGTGGTAATGGGCAGGGTACACCCTCGTACAACCCAGAGAAGTGCCTCGTTGTTAAAGCAGCCGTCACATTTTATCGTCATGGAAGTTGAAAGTCGGACCTTACCAGGGGTCAGCGGCATGTCTACAACAGCTCAGGTCATGACGTCCACTTTAACATCGGTGCTGACGGTCCCTCCCAACCCTACGCGAACCATCACCTTGGAAATACAGACCCCATTAACGTCGACCAAGGGGACAATGGTAACTCTCGGTCCCCCTCCTCCTGATGTGACGGGCATGCGACCCAAGGCACCGCTGCTCTACTTGTCGCCGCCTCAACGAGACCCCGTGTGTTTTCTGGCATCAGTGACGAAGACATCGAAAAATGGGTGCACTTCTACGCCGGAGTAAGCCTCCAAAATGGAAGGGAAGACACAACGAAATTGACGAATGTTGTATTTATCCGAGCGACGTCACAAAAGCTTGGTTTCTCAGTCATGAGTCTGAGATAACTTGGGAGGACTGCGCTTCCAGTGTTCATAAGGATTTCACTATGGTCATTGGACCCTTTCCATTTATTTTTATTTGTTTATCCTTGTCATGCCATTTTACGATACACGTTTAGAGACAGTTTTTCTTTACTTTTTATCCGATCTCAATTAGAAATGGTTAGTGTATTCATGGGGTCTTTGGACGTCCTGGAGATCGGAATGCCACAGCGGGCAGGCGTTTGAATATCCAAAGTCAGCTGCCGGCTGAAAGCTATACCTCATATATTGAAGATCTTCTCGCCCCCTGCAGATGTGCAAACGCTGATATGCGTGAAGCCGAACGCATTCTACATGCACTCAAAGGTATTGCCGAATAGGTAGTTCACTTTTTGATACTACATCTTCCCGCACAGGTCAAGGCCATTAGAAATCTATGCGAGTCATTAGAGGCTGCTTGGTGGTAACAAATCTCTAGCACCGACAACTTGTGTCCAACCACGTCAGCCAAACCTTTCTTGCCTCAGAATGTTGTGATCCACCCGATTATCCGTACTAATGTTCGGGAAGAGCTCGCACTATATTTTGAAGCGCACCCGTGTCTTAAAACCTCGCCCACCACGGATCTTCGCACCGTCATCGGGGATAAGGTAGTTCTCATTGCTCCTCCTTCACCGGCCCCACCTTTTCAACAAGTCCCACTCGCCTTACAACCACCCACCTACACGCATATTGCTCGCCGGCCGACACCCCCATCATTAGCTGCCACCCAAACGTCATCACCGATCTACCCAGTAGCAGCTCTTTTCACTACCAGCTATGAATGCCCGTCATCCTTCACCGCGTACCGGTCTCCAAGTGACCGCCCGGTTTGTAATTACTGAGGTATTCATAGGAACGTGGCTCACTTTGTAGGCATCGTCTAGATGATGAAAATTCAGTGTGGTGAAAAAGAGCAAACTACACCGGAGCGCACAGCTCCTAGTACTCTTAAATCTTGCCAGAAAGCTATTTCGTGAACATGAACTACAGCGACGAATATACACGCCCACGCTCCCCTTCACGCTTTTCTAGATAGCGCTCACCATCTGCCCATCGTAAACTTCGCTCAGTCTTGATGATGATCTCCGGACCCCAAAAATCTATTTCGTTCGAAAAATCTATTTTGCACTTTCCGGAGGTAAACCTGTCAGTTCTCGGTCAAGTGAAAACCATTATTGGCTCACGACTAATTCCATTCACATAATCATCATCTATTATTAGATTACCGCGCTTCTCGACACTGGTGCAGCTGTATTGGTAATACACGATGATATGTGCAAGGCGCTGATAAAGGTTAAAGCCCCTTTACGATACAACTTATTTGCAACGCAGCAGGGAACCTAATTTCTGCTTCTGCACTTCGTACAGCCGGCGGAGTGAATGAGGACCACCAATACATAGTTTCATTTGTCATTCTTGAACAATGTATGTACAATATTATTCTTTGTTCCGACTTTTCCAAATCAGCACAGGCTACGATTGACCGTTAAACTTTTTAACAGTCGACCACAGCAGACGCTTCCACTTCCCACAGTTACAGGGAAAAGACGCGAAACACTGCTCAATTAACGACATTCAAGTATTGCCAAACACAACATTGGCGTTGAAATCGCAAGTCTGACATTTACGGACACGTCCTTCTAGAGCATCGCCGCAATGCGCTGTTACGAAAATACACGCCTATTGAAAATATCTACCAGCCCTGGTCTGGTCTGTTTCTGACGTTTACACCAGAGCGGAAATTTAGACACGGGTTTTGGCGTGTTCTAGTGTCTTGGCGTGTTCTTGTGGTTTGCGTGTTCTGGTGTCTTGGCGTGACCCTGTCAATTGTGTTCTGATGTGACCCGGCCGATCTAGTGTCTTCTGGGGTGACTTGGTCATGCATGCACGGTATAATATAGATGCAGAATGTACTACTGAAGACAACAGCTAGCAAATTTTGCAGAAATAACACCAATTCTTGAAAGGTTTAGGTGTTTATTCTGCAACGAAACCAAAGTACAAGGACAAAGGAAATGAAACTTCCTATTTTTTCCCCAACACGCACCACTCGCACACAGCCTTTTCACGCAGGGCTGTCCATGGCTTTTTCTTCCATGCTGTTTTCGCCAGCACATCTGGATGGCAAGATGATGGCTTGGGCAAGTTGGTATTGCGTGGTAAAACCTACAGTGCATGAAAATAAATAGACGAGCAGTTACTTGATAAAAACGCTTATAATAAAATCACAGCTACAACAGTAAACAAGGAAGTTCTGTCGTGTCCAGCATGAAAATTAGTCAATTTATCACAAGGCTGCCCTCCCTCATTCAATCCGCTTTCCCCTGCCTGTGGGCAACATAATACAGTCAAAACAAATTATATCCAACTTGTAAAAAAACGTCTACCACTACTATACAGCGGGAAATTCTATATAAAAGTTTTAATAAATTTGACAACGAACAAGCAGGCCACATTTAGAAAAGTAGTTTACTCTCGAAGGGACACCTGTACGTCATGAATGACGCTCACCACAGCAATTTAGTGGCCACTTCTTCGTTTACCGGCTCACCATCTCTAGAGCCCTGCGCGCCTAACATTTTGATTATACGTATCCGGAGACTTTGTATCCACATCCGAACCGCATCCGCGAACTTTTCACATTATTTTATTCGTATCCAAACCGCATCCGCAAAATGTGGAACCAAATCCGACTCACAATCTAGGCATTCATTGTATATCATAACATCAAGCGAAAATGAAAAAAATACGAATAGAAAAAGCACCTTTTAAGTTGTTTGCTTATCTTTCCACAAAGAAATTTTTGGGTCACCATTGAAAGATGTCATGTTATCAATATCAGTTTCATTGCATTTATATTAAAAGCGATCAGCCTTCCCCAGACACTGCGTGTCGAAGGAAAAATTATCTGAGTTATGTGATCGGCCTAGGAGTCCGCGAAACTTTGCCCAGAAGGAGTGCAAAGAAAGGATATCGAGGCACCTCTTTTGTTTTTGGAATGGTGACCACACTACTTTTAGCGGAGAGGAAGACGTTTCTTTTATTTTCTTGTGACTTGTACGTTAGAGGTTTTCTTTGCCCGGAGAAAGTTTCCACTCTTTCCCTGCCAATGTAGTAGCTTTCTCGGGACGGTTGACGCCCTGCAATCTTTACTTTTTCTATAGATAGCATTTTTGACGAGAGGCGACGCACTAACTGAAACGATCTTTAGTGAGAGTCAGATCTTTCTTAGGATCCCTATTGTTTCTTCGAAACGCGTTTTCTGGAAATTCGTTTCGTTTGTAATTTTACATGTACATACATCACATGGACACACGGTTCGCCGACGCTGTACGTTTTGTGGGCACATGCCCTTGCGACCTTTTGTTGAAAGCGCATTTCTTCACTAAGCCGCTAAAAGCTAGCGCACGATTCACTAAAGCGAACTTAACCAAACCTTACTCCCCTCCCCACTGTAATCCAGGCGAGACGTAAAACATTTGTTACGGAAATAGCAGGGTTGTGTGCGACGAAACGTGTCAGGTGTTTCGATGAGGCGAACACGAGAAGCCTTAGATCAAACGTCGCATTTTGACGAAACGATCTGTCGATGAAACGTCAGTCGACGAACTGAATGCTACCGAGCAAAAATTTAGATCTGGATCCGGGGATATGCGGATCCGCAGCCCCTGACATCAGCATCCGATCCGCAAAAAAATGTGTCTAATTTTTGTCCTCATCCGCCTGTTTACTGCCGATATCCGCGGATAATCTACGGATATGCAGGGCTCTGACCATCCTCTTACAGCAGAAGTGAATTTTTTTTTCTTCTGGGCAATAAACGTTGTCGCGTAAAAGAAAAAAAAAATTTCTCTGCAAGCTGGCTTTCCCCCAAGGAAAAACGCGTTTGCAGGGGGAAACACAGTTTGCACCGTTAAACAGCGCTCTTGGCAGTTCGATCTTTCGGGGGATGCTGCAATTTTCGTTCGATGTAACCGCCTCTTTCGCTATGCATCTTTGTTGCCGCTACATGTCCGTTCACAAATAGTTCGAATTAACCGGGTTCGATATTAGGGAGTTTTAGAATAGCGCACGCTAAAGCTTTGCGTACGCAAAGAACAGCGTCGTCGCCACTGCGCAGGCTCCGGACGCAAAGCAAGATTCGCGCTTTGCGTGCGCAATTTTAGCGCGTGCTATTTCTCGGAAATAGCGTGCGTACGCAAAGAGTCTTTGCAGTTCTCCAAGGTGGACTCGTAATGAGAAGTTGGCTAAAGCCAAGACTAGCACAGTTAAAAAATTGAGGCTTCCAGGATTGTGACGGCGGCTGCTTTGGCGGCGTCGTGAGTGCGACGTCGGCGGCATCCTCGCCAATGCCATTTTCGATACGGGACGACATTGTACTCGGTTTGGCAACAATCATCGGGGACTTGATGCTTGTGACGCATGAACATTTCTCGGCGAAGGTACGATGTGGGAAAGTCGGTACACAAGACATCTCTTGCCGAGGCGACGCAAGCGGACACGACCGGTCGACCGTTCTCGTTGCATTCTCATGTTTAAACAAATCTAAAATGGTACTCTGGAACAAAAAACTTGTTTTTTCTAAAGTTACAGCATTTCGTGTGTGAAATCAAAATTGTGACTGTATCTTGGTGGCGTCGCAAGCGCGAGATGCTTGGGCTTTTGCGTCGCGACGGAGAAAGGCTATTCTAAAACACTCTCGCGTCGCGTGCGTTAATGCAAGCGCTAAATTTAGCGCTAGCATGCGGTAAAATTGCGTACGTTATTCTAAAACTCCCTATTATCAAGTTTGACTGTAGATCGAACCTCAAGGCCTCACTCCCAGTGTCCAAAGCAAGCGCTGCACCCCACGCGGCAATTCTCCTGGTCTGCCCGCATTCACCTTGTCTCACTTCATAGTGCCTCTGACTGTACAGTCGCCGGGCATATGAGCTCCCCCGGCCGAACGCCGACCGGATCAGCGCAAATCCCGCACGCGGCGCGCCGAGCCTTGCAGAGTTTTGGGAGCCGGGCTATTGGGACCAAACCATTCCTTTATCGAAGGGGTGGACGCATAGCTTTTATCGGGATTCCAGCCTTTAGAAGTGTGAATCACAAAAGCATGGCTGATTAGAATGGCCGCCTGCGGGTGTTGGCCCCAAGTGTTCGGAGATGGTGTTGTAACTGCTGATAAACTGGAGCTTGCTTTAAGCGTAGATAAAGCAGCAGTGTTCGATTGATGCTTACAAATGTAAAGACCCTATGCTTGACATGATATTAGGCATGACAACAATGATCCCTCGGCAAGCGAGATGTGGCTGACCAGGAAGCCATCTGCAAAGTCATCGTGTAGAGAATTACCCTTGGCGAAGCAACACGCCACTGAGCGCAGAACAATTGAGTCTCCTCTATAAAACGGGTTCATAAAATGTGCCTGAACCTTTATTCTGCGTCGACACAAATATTTTTTTGTTATCTATAGCATATCATTATATATTAAATAAATTATTTCAAAATCGCTTGTCATTGTCTAGTCTACGTTTAAGAAAGATTGTAAGAAAGGGGGCTTGTGCGTTGGATTACTCTTCAAGTAGGAAATATCTAAAATAACAAACCGGTTTTTCAAATAAAAAAATGAAAGCCGTTTATAACTCCCTGTAACACCGAATCGGAGCGCAGCTCTTGAGGAGGAGGAGGGAAGGGTACTGAGGGTTACCTGTTCTTGGGGCGGGGGGAAGGGGGGGGGGGGTCATGTGACCTTGGGGGGTCACGCGACCCCCAGAAAAATTTTTCCGCTAAATTTAGCGGGGAATTTTTTCCGCTAGATTTAGCGGGGAAATTTTACCACTAGGTTTAACGGGAAAATTTTCCCGCTAAACTTAGCGGGGAATTTTTTCCGCTAAATCTAGCGGGAAAATTTTTCCGGTAGATTTAGCGCGGAATTTTTTCCGCTGGATTTAGCGGGGAAATTTTTCCGCTAGATTTAGTGGGTTAATTTTTCCGCAGGATTAGTGGGGCATTTTTCCCCCTAGATTTAGCGGGAAATTTTTTCTGCTAAATCTAGCGGGGAAATTTTTCTGCTAGATTTAGCGGGGAAATTTTTCCGCTAGATTTAGCGGGGAATATTTTCCCCTAGATTTAGCGGGAAAATTTACCCATAATGCACCGCGCGGTTACGCCGACGGCGACGGCGACGGCGACGGCGACGCCGCTCAAGCCGGAAACGGGCCCCTAAGAGCTGCGCTCTAAAAGGTAGCATATAGCACGTCAGAGATATTATGTAGTGAAGAATGAAGCCGGTCTGTGTTCACCTACAACCGGAAGCGGGATTGTAATCGGTCGTGCTTCAGATTCACGTTCCAAAACGGGGAATGCTGTTAAACATCCTGCGTCCACCCCTTTGATACCGAAATGGTTTGGTCCCAATAGCCCGGCTCCCAGAACGCGGCAACGGTCGACGCGCCCTATGCGGGATTTTCGCTGGTCCGATCGGCGTTCGGCCGGGGGAGCTCATATGGCCGGCGACTGTACATGTGTGCTGCACAAGGCAAAATCACCAATAGGTTCATAAAGATATCTCAAATCGTAGTAAATAATACCTTCCACTATACACACATTATGTGCACAGCTAAGTACAGCTCAACTAGGACAGATCCTGTGCCCTTCCAAATTGATCAGATACACCCACCTGTAAGAGCGTCAATCTTTTCGTGTGTTAAGTGCTTCTTGCCCACTGCACTCTCCTAGAGGAGACGCTGCAGGCTTGCCCTGACACACTGCTATCGAAGAGCTCCACGGGCTCCCATAGTGGTCAGCCGACCATTCTAAGAAAGCGGCCAGTGAAGGCAGCCTTTTTCAACTGAGTGCGCAAGTGCTGCCTTTAGTTTTCTGAAGTTCCTGAAGCATGAAGTTTTCCTTTAGAAAAAGATCATGCGAAGCATAAAATCCTTCTCTCACGCACACTTTGTTGCCTGTCACCTTTTTTACTCCAGGCTTGCTGATCACATTACAGCCATTGCAACGTGCGTACTGTTGTCTAGCATGCAGAGTTTGTTTCCAATTAACCACCTTTTATTCTAACCAGGGCGAGCGCGAAATACAGGAAGAGCGGGCTGCACCAGGCTGGGGCCGGGACGGGGCGATGCTGCCGTTCTGGTTGGTCTGGCCCATGGCGATCCCCACAGCGTTCTACCAGCGAGGTTCGGATCAGAAACGGCGGAAACGGCTAGCCCTGGCCATAGCGGCTTAGGCCATGACGATCCCGGACTGCTTCCGCAGCGAGACTCGGGCTGGGATAGCCCGGAACAGCTAGGCGACGCGGCGCAGGTGTAGGAAGGACGATCCGCAAGCCTGGAAATGGACGCCGACTGCAAGCTCTGAACCACGGGCGACAACCAGGGTCGGCGGGTCCAGAGTGCCAGCTCTCGAAGACGGAAAACTGAGGAGTACAGTAAACCGATTAGCTGTCTTCTCGTTATGTTGTGTCACTCCCTGGGAGACGAGCGAAACACGTACCGATCGGAGGGCGATTATAGAGCGATCCTGCAAGCGGTGAAGAACGCTCAAAGTGGTGTCCAAATGACGACTCAATATGCTTACCAGCTGGCTATGCTGGGTAACGAAGACTTTCGAACTGATAGCGGCCAGAAATGTTTCTTCTGTAAATCCATACAATCAGGCTCGTATCGCTCACTGAAGATAAAGCTACAAACGTCTCAGCAGATCTAATATTACAAAATTCCCGATTTGCAATGCAGCAACACACAAAAAGCACCCAAGAAATATCTTCACCTTCCTTGTGACTTGCTTCCATGACCGTTCTAACCGTTCTAACAGTGTACACTGACGCCGCCGAAGATTCCCACCACTTCTAGCGATACAAAAGGTTTCCATTTGTTTTTATTTTATTTTTTCAACAGTTTAAGGCACAGTGTACCTTCCATACATTGAATATTGCCGCGCGCCAAGTAGGCAGCGCGGCCGTAGCGCTTGCCTCCCACGCGAAGGGCGAGGGTTTGATTCCTGGCCGCGGCTACGCATTTTTGTTGACACTGTAATATGATGTTCGAGTGAATTCGAGAACCGTCTAGCTGATTCGAGGTTCGAATGTTCTACGCGTGGAACCTTCTACGTCAAATGCTACAGAAGCCAACGCGTGTACAAAAGCGGCTCCGCGTGGCAAGCAGGAGTCAGTTTGGCCTCAGCGTTCGACTCTGCCGCTACGCCGACTTCAACGCCCGCGACGCTCTGTTATTATCGTTTGTACCCTTTTATTTTTGGCACGAGTTCGCCACATTAAACGTTTACTTCTTCCTGTTTATTTTCTGTTCTTTGGTCACCACCCGTGACATTTTGGTGGAGGTGCGGGGTACCGCATGCCCGCGCAGCGTTCCCCTCCAAGGGCCCGCAGTGCAAGACCGATTCCCGGCTCGCTGAGAATACCACTCATCGCGGAACCTGAATCTCGAACCAGCCGCCGCATCAAGGGGCAGGATCCTGAGTACGGTTTGCTGCTGGACAAGCCCAAACCGAAGAAGACGACGATGGCCAACCAGTCACAAGCCCCCGCCGCTTCTCCCGTCATCTTCCTGCCCGTCGCACCACGGACGGCTGCCCCCTTCCACGGTGAACTGCGAAGACGTCGAGGATTGGATTGACCAGTACGAACGTGTCGTCCGCCACAATGGCTGGACCGACGAGCAGCGTCTGCAAAACGCGTATTTTTCGCTCGAAGGCACTGCCAGGTGCTGGTACGAAAATCACGAGCCTTCTTTGACATCGTGGGATGTTTTCAAGAGCCAGCTGAAGGCAACATTTCTCAACCAACACCGCCGAAAGAGAGCCGAAGACCTACTTCAAACCCAAACCCAGGGCCCCAACGAGAGCGTCACCGGCTTCGTGGAGGACGTTCTGCGGCTGAGCGCCCGCGCCGACCCTCAAGCTACGGAAGAAAAGAAAATTCGAATCCTCATGAGGGGCGTGAGCGAGAACGTCTACGGCGGTTTTGTTCCTATCCCTCCGACAACAGTCGAAGATTTTGTCACTGAGGCGACGAATATCGAGCGTGCCCTGCAAACCCGAGCCAGCCACTACCATCGACCACCCGGCCTCGCTGCCTTCGCGCCGTCTAGCTGCGAGCTTGCCTCCAGTATCCCGGGCGTCCGCGAGGTCATTCGAGACGTTGTCCGGGAGGAGCTTCGGAAGCTGCTGCCTGTTGCCAACCAGCCGCTTCGCTGTCGATAGCCGAAGTGGTGCGCGAAGAAGTTCAGCGGGCAATTCAACTGGAGGCTCCTGCCAGCGTAGCTGCACCCGAGGAGCCCACCCTGACCTACGCCGCAGTGGCTCGACGGCCACCGCCTCCTCCTTGAGCCTATGTTGCGCCGCCCCAACGTCAGTCTCCTGCGCCGCAGCAAAACCGACACCGCGACGACCAGCTCCAGTACGGCAGCCAGGAGCCCCGTGCACCCCGGAAGTCCGATGTGTGGCGAACGCCCGACCGACGCCCTCTGTGCTTCCACTGCGGGGAAGCAGACCACACCTTCCGCCGATGCCCATACCGACGACTTGGTCTGCGCGGGTTCCACCCGAACGACCCGCTCCCCCGTTATGGTGAACGACCTCGGGAGATCGACGAGTACCTCCGACGACCTCAGTACCCCCGAGCGTGCGTCCCGCCGAGAGTTCCGGTCACCTTCACCACGACGTCCAGCTTCGCCGATGCACCGACCCTGACGTGAAAGCCTGTCGCCCCTCGATCCACGCCGGGGAAACTAGGCCCGGCAAACCCTGGAGGTGCAGTTGCCGAAGACGACCGACGCCAAGATCCTCCACGAACGTCGGAGGGCCCCCACTCGAACGCTACCAAAGACCGAAGCGACGCCCCTGCAGCGGTGTCCAATAACCTAAACGTCGTCATTGACGGCCACGACGCATCAGTACTCGTGGACACCGGAGCAGACTACTCGGTCTTGAGTAGGAGGCTCTCCCGCCGCCTTGGAAAAGTCACCACGCCGTGGGATGGACCACAAATACGAACCGCCGGAGGGCACCCCATCACACCAGTCGGGAGACGTACTGCTCGCGTCGAGATCCACGGTGAGACGTGCCCTGTGAAGTTTGTCGTTCTGCAAGACTGTTCGAGGGACGTTATCCTCGGAATGGACTTTCTCTGCGAGTATGGCGCCGTCATCAACCTCGGGGCAAACCAGCTGACGCTGCGAAAGCCTGTTTAAACGCCGGTGGAGACCAACAAGACGTCAACCACGATCCGAGTTATCGCCGACCATGTGAACTTACCGCCGCGGTCGAGTGTTTTCGTTACCGTCATAACCGCCGCAGCCATACACGGTGAAGCTCTTCTGGAAAGCAGCGTTCAACTGCTCCTTGAGAAGGGAATTGGCGTCGCGCGAGGCGTGACGGATCTCCAAAAAGGAGGTACAACTGTTCTTGTGACAAACTTCCGAGAGGAGCCGCAGCACCTAACGAAGGGTACCACTGTGGGCCACATTGAGGAGCTTCCGGCGCCAGCCGGGGTCACCGCAATCTCTGAAAAAACCTCGTGGTCACAGCAGAACATCACGCCGCCGACGCCCATCGACATCGACCCCGAGCTCCCAGCTCCTAAGCGCTTGCAACTGGTTGATCTCCTCGCCGAGTACAGTGACTGTTTTGCCACGTCGTCAAAAGTTCGCCAAACACCAGTGGCGAAACATCGCGTTATTACCGACGACGACGCGTTCCCTGTCCACCAATCGCCCTATCGAGTCTCCTCACAGGAAAGGAAGGTGATTTAGGATCAAGTCCAAGATATGCTCGACGACGACATCATTCAACCCTCAAGAAGTCCATGGGCGTCCCCAGTCGTCCTTGCAAAGAAGAAGGAGGAACCCTGCGGTTCTGCGTGGACTATCGTCGACTGAACGCTGTGACGAAGAAAGACGTCTATCCGCTCCCCCGCACCGACGATACGTTAGACCGACTGCGCCACTCCCGATATTTTTCGTCGATGGATCTGAAGAGTGGCTACTGGCAGATTGAAGTCGACGAACGCGACCGGGAGAAAACTGCCTTCGTCACTCCCGACGGACTGTACGAATTCAAAGTAATGCCGTTCGGGCTCTGTACTGCGCCAGTCACCTTCCAGTGTGTCATGGACACCGTGCTGCAGGTCTGAAATCGCAGAGCTGCCGCGTCTACCTCGACGATGTCGTGGTATTTTGACGAGATTTCGACGAGCACCTGAAACGACTTCGAGCCGTGCTTCAAGCCACCAAGACCGCCGGCCTGTCACGCAAGTCAACAAAGTGTCGATTCGCCTATGAAGAACTTAAGTTCCTTGGCCACATCGTGAGCAACAAAGGTATTCTCTCTGACCCCGAGAAGACCCGCGCCGTAGCTGCATTTACGCCGCCGCCTGACAAAAAGGCCAAGAGAAGATTCCTCGGGCTCTGTGCCTACTACAGACGATTTGTTCGGGACTTCGCCAAGCTGTCCGCACCGCTGACGCACCTCACGAAGGACGCGGTAAAGTTCGAATGGACAGACAAACACCAGCGGTCATTCGATGAGCTGAAACGAAGACTCAAGACGCCCCCGATGCTTGGCCATTTCGACCAGTTCGCTGATACAGAGATCCACACGGACGCCAGTAACACCGGACTTGGCCCGGTGCTAGTTCAAAGGCAGGACGGGGCAGAGCGAGTCATCGCATACGCGAGTCGGACGTTGTCTAAGGCGGAGAGGAACTACTCAACAACTGAAAAGGAGTGCCTTGCTGTCGTCTGGGCAATAACGAAGTTTCGCCCATATCTGTATGGAAGTCCTTTTCGCGTGGTGACGGACCACCACTCGCTCCGCTGGCTAGCGAATCTGAAAGACCCCTCCGAACGCCTCGCCCGGTGGAGCCTGCGACTGCAGGAGTTCGACATGACCGTTGTGTACAAGTCCGGCCGGAAGCACAATGACGCCAACTGCCTATCAAGAATTCCTGTTGAGGCCGGTCCTGCCTGTATCGAAGACGACTGCGATGAGTGTTTCCTCGGCGCTTTGGACGTCAGCGACATGGCAGCACTCCAAGGAGACGACCCTGAACTGCGAGCGCTCATCGAGCACTTAGAAGGACATGCGAGTTCGGTTCCCCGTGCTTTCTTAAAAATCCTGCATACACTCTCCATGCGGCAAGGGGGTACAAGGCGAACTTCGTCAAAAACAACACAGCATGGCTGTTGGTTGTTCCTGCCAGCCTTCGAGACGAAATATTTCAAGGATGCCATGACGACCCAACGGCTGGACACCTTGGCTACAGCAGGACGCTCGCCAGGATTCGGGAAAAGTACTTCTGGCCGAGGCTACCGAAGACCGTTCACCTATACATTCGATCATGCCAGGAGTGTCAGCGACGCAAGAAACAGCCGACGAAGCCGTCAGGGCTTCTGCTTCCGATTTCTCCCCCGTCTATGCCTTTCCAGCAGATCGGAATGGATTTACTTGGCCCTTTTCCGCCGTCAACGTCGGGAAACCGCTGGATTATCGTCGATACCGATTATCTCACACGGTACGCCGAGACGAAAGCCCTTCCAGCAGGCACGGCTGTTGAAGTCGCCAAGTTTTTCATCGAGTACATTGTCGTCCGGCACGGCGGCCCTGAAGTCCTCATCACAGACCGTGGATCTTCGTTCATGGACCAGCTGACGTAAGAGATCCTTCGTCTCAGTGGCACCGGCCATCGCCGAACCACTGCATACCACCCGCAGACCAACGGGCTGACCGAGCGACTCAACAAGACAATCGCCGATATGATCTCTATTACGTCGACGTAGAGCACAAGATGTGGGACGAGGTGTTGCCCTACGTCACGTTCGCCTACAATACGGCGGTTCAGGAGACCACTGGATTCACCCCTTTCCAGCTGGTAGATGGTCGGAAGGTAACGACCGTGCTGGACGGAATGCTGCCCCATGAGCCATCTGACAATGAAAGCGGCGACGCCCAGGCGGTTGCTCAACGCGCCGAAGAAGTCCGCTAGCTCGGCCGACTCATGATTCAAGACCAGCGACGCATCGACGTGGGCCGCTACAACCTTCGTCGCAGGGACGTTCACCTCCAGCCCGGAGACAGGGTGTGGGTGTGGACGCCATCCGTCACCGCGGCCTCAGTGAGAAACTGCTGAAACGGTACTTTGGACCATACAAGTTACTTCGTCGCCTCGGCGAGCTCAACTACGAGGTGATGCCTGACCGAACACGAACATCATCACGCCGCCCGCCACGACCTGAAGTCGTCCACATCGTGCGCCTGAGGCCGTACTACGCTCGATAGGACTGTGGATCTCATGTGTTTCAAATGACTCTTTAGTTTGCCGTTCTTTTTTATGTTCTTTGTTTTGTTTTGTCTTCCATCGGGGCGATGCACTTTTTAAGGGGTGAGTAATGCTGTGCGCCAAGTTGGCAGCGCGGCCGTAGCCTAACGGTTATCGCGCTTGCCTCCCACGCGAAGGGCGAGGGTTCGATTCCTGGCCGCGGCTACGCATTTTTGTTGACACTGTAATGTGATGTTCTGGTGAATTCGAGAACCGTTTAGCTGATTCGAGGTTAGAATGTTCTACGCGTCGAACCTTCTACGTCCAATGCTCCAGAAGCCAACGCGTGCACAAAAGCGGCTCCGCGTGGCAAGCTGGAGTCAGTTTCGCCCCAGCGTTCGACTCTGCTGCTACGCCGACTTCGACCCCCGTGACGCTCTGTTATTATCGTATGTACCCTTTTATATTTGGCACAAGTTCACCACATTAAAGGTTTATTTCTTCCTGTTTATTTCCTGTTTCTTGGTCACCACCCGTGACAATATAATAATAGTTTTTTTGGAACCCAAAGCAATACTCAGGCGAAATGTTGAACGTATCTTAGCAGATACATTTTCTTGTTTCGTTTTTGTAGTCTCGAATTTTCGCCGCTAGGGGTTTTCCAGATACTTCCTCAGCTCCGACATGCATGGGCACGTCCAGGGCGCGTTCTACGCACTTCGGCCTGCTGTTACAAAAAAGCAGTACTTTGATCTGAAATATGTTAATTTTGCATTTTTAGAAGTTCTGGATTCCATAGCGCAGACTATTTTACCCTAAAACGTACGAAAGTAGGGAAAAAAGTGCATAGTGGATATGCGTATCGTGTAAAAGCTCTTTCACATGCTGCGATTCTCGCCCGAAGTCGGTGCGATTTCCAGTAAATGTGCGATCAAAATTGCAGTCGCGCTGCCGAAGCGGCTCTGCGACTGGTTTTCACCAAGTTGTTATTTTGCCACAGAGTCGGTGCGATAGCTCTCTCGTCATCCAGCCGTTCATCAGCCAGCTTTCATCCACGAAAATAAATGTAGAAAGATAAAATCTTTTGGTTTAATGCTTAATTATTAGAAATGTCTAGTTACATATTGCATTCCATTTGTGCTTATTAAGACGGTTTTGTTGTATCTTAGACAAAGTCAAACGCGTCGCGTCCATGTACGAAGAGCCGGCCGCTCCGACAGAAATCGCGCCTTTGTTGAAGCATGTGAAACCAAACATTGCGATCGCACTCGCTGCGTAGGCTGTCTCACCGATTTTTTTTTTTTTGGCACAGACGCTGCATGTGAAACAAGCTGAAGAGAGGAGTCGCATAGTAGCTCTGTAATGTCTGTTTTGTTCCCTTTCGTGCTTAGATATGGCTGTGTTTTGGTAGTTTTAAGCTGATAAATGCTTAGACAGGTAAATGGCTTGGGTGGTAGTTTAGGGGCGGGCGTCCACTCTGAATTTTACATACCTATGCACGAGGAATGAGCTGTAATTGTCGCGAGAAAGCTCCCTGTTTGGCGTGGTTTAGTACATTTTTATGTTGACCTGTTTACTGATAGAATTTGGCGTGATGTTTCTTTCTTTTAGGTTTCGTATTCTACTGCTGCCCAAGGGAAATTCCATCGAGATCTTTCTACCACAGACGGAGTCGCGATCCTCCCTGCGTGGTTTTTATACTGTAAAGTGGAACAGTGTCCGACGCGGGATCTAGCGATAGTGAATTGAGTGGCGGTGCCCTATTGAAAATTCCATCAAGCTACGTAATTTGGGACACTGACTGCCAGTCAGCAGCGTTGGTGGAACGTGATGGACCATCAGACGTCATCTGATGGTCCATCAGATGACGTCTGACTGCCGCTGCCAAGGGAATTTCATCAACAAGGGCAGCATTTATATAAGAGTAAAGCTATACGCACTCATAAATATCGCCAAATGCCTCGATAAAACAAAATGTTCGAGAAAAAAAAAAAGAGCAGCACCACCGCGCTTCGAACCCGCGACTACACGCGTACAATTCAGACACCTTAACCGCTATGCTACAGAACCGTTACAGAAACTCGATTTGACTATTCGTTTTATACGAAATGCTTTCGCTGCAAATGCAGTTAAGCCGTCAGCATGTTATGCAAAGCACTCGTACATCACTCGCCGTACTTCAGTTCTACTCACCTGCCATGTAGAGTACTTTCGCGTCGCAGAACGATCCTTTTGTTCGCGCATCACCGGCCCAGTAGACCTGGTACACCCTGTCGTCTTCAACTACACCGCTAAAGTCCCTTACATCGTCGGAACTCACAACAGGCTGGGTCTTGTCGTGTAGAAATTCTACTAAAACATAAGACATTGTAGAGCCCGGGCAGGATCGACAGGTTGGAGCGAGCGGGCAAACAAAACGAGTCGAGAGCGATCGTTCATGAAAGCTCGGCGAAGCGTCTATGGGCGAAGCGAAGTGCGAAGTGTCGTGTTCGGAGCTTCGGCGGGCTTCTGATCAAGGTTGTCGGTCGGTTGCGTGTCATTTCTCTAACGTCAGCGGTTTTATGGCCTCACGTCCCAAAATCGTTTTCTCGTGCATAGATTACTTTTCGTATTCATAGATTTGACGAAATAGTGGTATCCGAACGAACTTTACGTCCTTTGACCGTACGTCTGTCTGCACGCCAAAGCTTTCTGACGTACAGTCAGAGACAATCGATGTACAGTCAGAATCACCACCAAGACATCCTGATGGCCTTTCGCGGCGGCCGACTGCCACCAGGAAACCATCAGAAAGCCGACAAGCGGGGTCTGACTGGAGTTTGACTGTCGGTCAGAGTAACTTGTTGGCCAATCAGACATGCGTGACGTACAGTCAGGCACAGTCAGCTGTCCACTAGAAAACATTGACTGCCAAACAAGGTTACATTGATGGATTTTTCCTTCGGGTGGCGAGGAGAACGTGCCAACGAGAGCCTAACAACAGAACTTCCTAGCGATAACGAAATTGAAGTCGGAACGCCCGCCTGTCCACTTCTTTCGACGTCAAGAGAGACAAGTCACCACCGGAAGTTTTTGACTGGCAAATGGAAGACCGGTGTTTCGTGGAGCCTGCGAAACCCATGTTTACGGCCTCTGATTATGTCAATAGCCGAATTAAATATTTTCATTTGTTCACTGATGACAAGCTGCTGAACGATTGTTGACGAGGCCAACCTCTATTCTGTGCATCAGGCTGGATGGAGCGTATGGGTAAACGTTTGTTACTCTGTGTCAGCATGCTTACGCAAACTACTTATTGTTCGAACTGAATCGTTGCATCGCAGCTTCAATTAAGCCCCTTATAAAATCAAATGTGGTGTTTGAGCTCGATAGATCTTACTTAATTTTACAAGAAAACTTGTTTTCATTCAACACCACACATATATCCGTAATATGTGCTCACCAGCGGCACCGTGGTGTGTATGTCAGGCCAGTTTAGTGTGCCACGGTGTGCACATTAGACTGGTCTGCTGTGGCGTAGTGTGCACATCATGCCATTCTAGTGTGGTATGGTGTGCACATCAGACTAGCCTCGTGTGGCCTGTTGTGCACAACGGACAACACTAGTAATTTGTGATGGGCACACCACATCAGCTTAACGTGTTCCGGTGGGCAAACCACAACACGTTAGACTCGTTAGATCTGTGCACCAGAACACAACTGGCACACAAAACTGGTCTGGTGGATATTTCAATAGGGATAATTTTGCCTTATTGCCTCAAAAACCCTTCGTTCCAGAAAAGCTGCACTTGCAGCTACCAACACCTCAACGTAACCTGTCATTCTTCCCACAGGTTTTAAACTGGCTCTCTATCACTCCTTCCATGACGAACACATGGCTGCAATTGTTGTAGACCCTTCTCGAACGACCACGCCGGTCACCTTCCGCCGTTTTTTCTCACAGCTTATAGAATACCATTCATTAGTCGCTATCAATATCAGAACAACAGCAATTCACTATTTTAGACAAATTTTCGCCAATAATCGACTCACCATCTTCACTCCTAGGAAAAACAAACTTTGGTGGACACCGCATTCTCACACAAATCTCTGGAACGGTAAGACGCCGACGTTACCTCGTTTCACTGTGTGCGCGAAGTCACACAAGAGCCCGTAGAAAACTTGCTGGACAAAGGCGTTATTCGTCATTCTCCAAGGTATTGGCCATTTCCGGTGGTGCGTGTCAGAAAAAAAAGTTGGTTCCTTCCGCTTCTGTGTCGACTATTGTCGTCTTAATAAGCTCACACGTAAGGACCTGTCTCCTCTTCACCGCACTGACGATGCCCTAGACAGTGCACAATATTCCACATACCTTTCGTCCCTTGACTTGCTATGAACCCATTGACAAATTAAAAAAAAAAAAGCATTTGGAACACCAGATGGCCTTTATGAATTTAATGTGATGGCCTTTAGCTTCGCGAATGCCCCACCTACATTCAAGCGAATGACTGATGCAGTCCTCCGCGGCATGAAATGTACAACTTGCTTATGTTATCTCGAATATATCATCATTTTATATATCACTTTTGAAGACTACTTAGGTCGTGTCTCCCAATGTTTTCATTACTCAGCATCGGAGGGCTTCTGTTAAATTGAAATAAAATCATCATTTTGCTCCAAAAATTTAAAGTGTTTTGGCACGTTGTAACTGAAGCGAGCGTAAGCCCCGATCCCGAGACACTCCGCGCGGTTCACGAGTTACCTCTTTCATAAAACGTAAAAGCCCTGTGAAGCTTTCTTAATCTCATGTCATACTTCCGGCGCTTGGCTCACGGATTTTCGCCCATTGTTGCTCCCTTAAATGAACTATTTCAGCCCGATGTCCAATGCAAATGGACCCCACACCGTGCAACTGCCTTCGCTTTTCTATAACAAGCACTCACAACACCTCCGGTCTTGTGCCCTTTCGACCCGTAAGCTGCTTCCTCTGTACCTACGAATGCCAGAGGTCACGGTCTGGGAGACGTGTTGATTCAAGAGAGAACTTCAGCATCCCCGGGTCCAATCATTTTCTGCACTATTCGCACGCTCACTCTTGCCAAAGAAAACTATTCCGCAACAGAGCAAGAGTGTCTTGCCGTTGTTTTGCCTATAACTAAATTTCGTTCATATCTTTACAATCGCCAGTTTGACGTTGTGACCGACCACCACGCTCTTTAATGCCTTCCAGCCATCGAAAACATGTCTCGCCGCCTCGGCCGATGGATCCTCGGACTTCAGGAGTATGATTTTTCTGTAACGCACGTCTAGACGCAAACAAAAAGACGCCGACAGACTCTCCAGCTGCCCGCTACCTTCGCCGAAGCCTTCTGCGACAACTTTTTTAGCAGTACCACACAGTTCAGTTCTAGCAACTCTTTCTGCTGGCATATTTCTTTCCGCTAAACGCTCCGAGTTTGGATACGGCCGATTCCCCTACACGTTGAATGGACTCAAACATCTACCGATCGTCGATTCCCATGGAAGGCACAACACTCCAAAATCATTGATGGCCGTCTCTATCTTCGCAATTACATGCCCGACGGCCAGCAATGGCTTCTTGTGACCCCCTTCAAGCCTCGTCGCAAAATTCTCCACGCGTTACACAAGGACGCAACTGCAGGCCACCTTGGATTTTTCAAGACCTAAGCCTGAGTCTCTCAACGCTTCATTTGGCCCGGCATGTATCGCAGTTTTTGCAAATACCTACGATTATACCATCAGTGCCAACGCCGCAAGAGTCCATCATTCCTCCCCAGCGGTTCACTTCAACCCCTTATACAAACCGAATAACCTTCTGATGTTATAGGTATTGACCATCTTGGACATCCTCCTGTTTCCATCACCGGGAATCGGTGGATAATTTTTGCAGTCGACCACAGGACTTGCTAGAGGAAACGGCCCGTCTCCAAGATGCGACCCCTCAAGCAAGCGCATAGTTCCTTCTGTATAACGTTGTTCTACGGGACGGATACCTTCGAGTCCTCATCAACGATCGCGGATGTTAATTTTTAGCCCAAATCGGAAAGGCTTTATTGGAAATCTTCAACGTAAAACATCATCACGTCAAGCATCACGTGTATATTAACCCCATTCTCACCGACTGGGAGAGAATCCTACCTTTCCAGACCATATTTCCTCTTCCTAATGATCAAGACCAGGACAACAAATTTATCAAGACACCTCTCGACTCGAAATATCTGGACAACTAGCCCGTGCCCGAACTTTGGAGCACCAACAGGCATCTAAATTTCGTTACGATGCTCACCAGAAGGACATCCACTTCTAGCCGAATGACCTGGCTCTTACTTGTACTCTCTGCCTCCCGGTTGGATTATGCGACAAATTTTCTAGCCAAATACATGGGGCCATACAGAATTCTTTAGCAGACATCTCCCATCAACTACATCATTGAACCGACCACTCCTTCGTACGATCGCCGAACCCAAGGCCGACACATTGTGCACTTAAACCCTATAAAGACTTTTTATAGCCGGGAAAGAACTCCACCGACCATGATGGCCTGCTTCCCGGGGAGTGGGAGGGGGGGGGGGGGGTGGCATGTGTGACTACGACTGCGTCATCGCAGCACAGGGCTATAGGTGGTATTCACTGAGCCTGCAGGTTTGATTTCGCCAGGAAGCGCCACCGTCGATCCGCCATCTTCGAGCTCGCGGTGGTCGCGGTTTGACTGGCTTAGCTTGTGTACGCGGTCGTCCGTTGGTAGTGTGTGCTGATTTCATATAGTTGAAGAAGCTTCGTTAAGCAAAAGAGAGAAAAAGGTTTTATCTCGGGGGCAGACCGTTTTAGTTTCCTTGTTGCCGCCGAGTACCGTGTGTAAAGGCTGAACCGTATGTAAGCAATTTAGCAAGCGACGGGACGAGCCCAGCGACGGCGACAGCGACGAGACAAGCAAGATGACCCGCTTCGCTGTCGCTCCGTCACTCGCGCGACGAAGCAAGCCGCATGAAAACTACGGGAGCAAGCGACCAAGGCAATTAGCGACATTTTATAGAAATCCAAAAATCGAGCGATGCGACGACCGACCGTGAGAAATTTCCGTCGCTCGTCGCCGACTCTCGTCGCTGCTGCCGTCGCTCGCTAAATCACTTACATGCGGCTCACTCTTCACTGTCGCTGATCGCGTAGCTTGGTTTTGGGATTTCGAGGAAACTTAGCGCTCACCGCCTTGGTCGTGTGCTCCCGTCACTTTCATGTGGTTTTCCTCGCCGCGCGAATGACCGAGCGGCAGCAGAGCGGCAGCAGAGCGGCAGCAAAGCGGGTCGCCGTCGCTCGTCTCGTCCCTCGCCAAGTCGCGTACATGCGGTTTTTAAATCGCTTGGGCTAATAAAAAATGCGCCGCATTTTTCATGAGCTGCGCACTCTGTGAGCCGCACATATGTTTCTCCACAGGAACGAACACCGAAGGCACGACGTATGTACGACACAGAGGCGATGGAGCAAAAGGGTTACACAGCCGTAGTTCAGAAAATCCGCTAGAGAAAAGGAAAACTAGCAAAACAAAACAAAGAGTAATCACACCGTGCTAGAAAAGCACCAAAGTAGAAAAATCAGTTCTTCAACGACCTACCGCCGTGGGCACGGCGCGCGACACGGAGCGCTTCATAAAGCCGAGGGAGCAACGCGGCCGCCGTGAACGAATGCAATAGCGACAAAAACGAACTAAATTACACAAAAAACACTCCTACGGCGTTTCAAAAGCACCAAAGTATAAGAATAAACCCTAGTTTTGCTCGAAAAGACCCTTTAAAGTTGTAAAATGCTGCTAAACCACGCTTAAAAGGTCCGGCCAGACGACACCCGCGATAGAAAGAGACCTCGAAGATGGCGGCTGTGGTGGGCGATGCCAGCGAACCTAGCTAGTGACGTCAAGTGAATGTCACCTATAGGGCATGGCGCACGCTTTCCTCTCGGCGCGCTCACGGGCCCGGGGCGCGAGGCCTGGGTCTGCGGACTTTCATCAATAGTTTCCGGCTCAGCAACCGACACTGATTGTCGTCCCTAAGGCCTAACAGAAACAGCCTCGCAATATAACTGTATTGTCGCCGGCGATACTTCTTCCGGAGAATATTACAATTTATGTGCATATATTGTAATTTCGCACAACTTCCGTGAAAGGCCAGAAAGGGCCAGTGTCCCGAAAAGTTGTGGCGAATGTTTTGTTGATTTAGCTTTTAATCCAGTGTCTTTTCTAGACATCTACAAACGGACACGTTACATTATTCGCGCCACACTGCTCACAAACGCATTACATTCCAAGCTGTAACACCGTAGTACCTGGTCTAACAAATTCATTCTGACCACATTTGTGAGGCCCATCCCTCAATCGAACTATAATCGGGGACGGTTGATGTCTACCTTCAAAAGTGCAGTTGCACTTGTCAACGGATTTAAACGGGTTAGTTACTTGAACTGCTAGCAAGTTTGAAGCACGTGAACATGTCAGCTCACGTGCTCTCTTTCTGAGCAGAGATCGAGGAGGAGAGGAGGTCTTCTTCCATTCGTGCAGGGGTTGGCGTGCTTCCTCGCCTAACTCACCTTTTTTTCTAAGATTTGACAACTGGAACGTTTTGGTACCGGGCAACTTGGTACCGGTCGATTCGGCGCGGAAACTTACGCCATTGTTTCCGTACGCGGTTATTTCGGTACGTCGTCATTTTCTGTGTAGGGTCGTTTCGCTACAGGACATTTTGATGTGCTGCTGTTTTGGGCACCCCTGACGTTGCACCATTAACCTTGATCTCTTTAGATCAAATCTTATGACACAGTGTCATTTTATGCGTAAGTCAATTGCACACTTTTCCCGAGAGGTTGCACAAGTTTTCGTCATAGAGAAAGGTTATAATTTTAATTACAAATATTTTTTTTCTTTCCGTTTGTCTTGAAAGTTAAAAGGACAATGTGTATGATATGAAGGTAACAGTGTCATAAGAACTATATCTAAACCTTTCAATGAATAAACTAAACTTACCTGAGCAATTTCTAAACACATCGTCTATCTTGGATCAAAGAGTCTCATGTTGTTTTTCTTATAAATCGCTTACCCGTCGGAGCTGGACGATCGGCAATGGCGCGCATTTCGTCTAGTGCATAAAAAATACACATTTTTTTTACTAAATTAAAAAAAAAAGAAAAAAAAAAAACTGAACAAAGGGGCGAGTACATATGTGCGGAATCTCATATTTAAAACCTTGGGCTCTATTTGGTTCGTCAACGTGATGACTCTAGCCGAAAATGTTTTAAATATTTATACTAGACGGCTACGCATTGCAAAAGTTCTTTCACTGACGTTTAAGTCGCAAGGTATCTATATCACTGATAATATTTGCAGAGTCGTCACAAAGTAATCAATTAACACAATTATTATCGATAAATTTAGCCAGTTCTTTTTTTTTTGTTACCTAACCAGATGAAACTCTAAAATGGTTGAAGTTTTAAATACAAGCGAAGCGTTCATATCCGAGTACGAATAAAAGTTTACTTCGTAAACGAATATAAATTCAAAACTCGCATAGTTCTAAGGCGTTCACTTATTAAAACAAAATATTAACACATATTTTATTCATTTTGTGCATTATGGTTTTTGTCAAATCTTGTTAAAGTTTGCATTGAAATAGGAGTAAGTTATTGTTATATGTTAGACGTGTATTAAAAAAAGAGAACATAAGCTAATGCGTCTAATACGCTAAGAAGCAACCAAATAAACATTTCTAGTGTGAAAATATTTTTGTATCGATAAGTTCAAGGAATAGAAATAACGGAAACAACTTGGCGCGTACCGAAATGACAAATACCGAAACGTCCGGTTCCAAAACGCCCTTCAACAAAATGTTGTGGACCCCGGCAAAAAAAGATATCAGTGCTACACGTGTTGATTGAACCCACTAGGGGCAAAATACCCTAGTTACTTGCCGATGGAGAATTCTGACGAAATCAGGGGCACTATTGTATCTCGTGTAATAGAGCAACGACATCCTTCCATGTATCCTCCAATCTCTTAACTTCAGCTTTGTTGTGCTACTAGCGCTGCTACGAGACCCTTCCTCACTTGTTTCCAAGCAAGACCCTGACACTGGGCTTTTTGTTTTATACTGCCCACCGTAAACGTCAGGTCTCTTGACAGGTCCTGTCATTCAAACCGCAATGTCAGTGCTCTCCTCGCTTGCTCTAGCTGTGGGACTCTGGTGAAGGCCGCTTTACAGGCGAGAGGAAAAACACGAAGGAACGCAAGAAATAACAGAAGACAACGCAGCAAGACGATGCAAGGAAAATAAATAAAAATGTACAGTTTAAAACAACAAAAAAAAAAAACTCCTGCAAAAAGAAAAAAAGTTTATGACTCGAGAAAATGATCCCCCGTCCACAACCATTGAAGGATATCATCGATGCAGTCGATAAACCACGTTCAGCATTCTCCACGGGAACCTTCCTTTTCTTTTTTGTTCCACTCACGTTTTTTTCCCTCCATTTGGCTAAAAGGCCGCCTCGTGCATTGTTTCCCCAGATCCCTTTGTTCTTGCTTTGGCCTAAATTATTAAGTGTTTTTGTCTTGTACTCTTTTGTGCTTTCATATATGTTTATATACGAACATGGACCTTTTTTATGGAATAATCTATTCCATCTTTTTTTACGCTTTTTCGGAATGCAAACTCCTTTTGTTTTGCTTTCTTTATGTGGGGGTGGCATATATATCTCCTTACGCCGATACGTGGACCGAAGCCGAGGCTGGAACACAAAAGAAACCCAATAGATTTCAGAAGGTGAACAAATTATAGCCGCTTTCTAAGCCAGATTAACCAGTGAGAGACCGAGGGTGCGACACGTCGTCCCTACCTTCGAAAAAGAGCGAAGTCAATCCTCGAGAACGTAGTTACGTAAGTTAGGTGTGTTTACGAGCGTGCCTGCGCTCCTTCGCTCCATCTTTAGTCTGAACGGGGTCGAGTCTTGTATCGGCGTCGTTTCTTTCATGCCCCTCTCTTCCTCTTTCTCGCAAAACCCCCGCCAACGTCGCAGCCATTTCCCTTTCTTCCGGAATAAATGCCAGCTGGCTCGAAGCTCGAGGCGATAAAATGGAAAAAAAGGGCCGAGCGTCCTTTGAGTAGAAGCAAAGACAAGAGTAAAATAAAACACTGAACGTGCACTCTAAGACACGAAGAGAAAAGAAAAAAAAAATGACCGTGATGGAGGGACTCAATACCTGCGGCTGTACGGACCGAAGCTATGGTGGAGGTCCGTAAAGACTGGAGGGTTTGGGATCGTCATCCGCTAACATAATCGCCCCCCCCCCCCCCCCCCCCCCAAATACCTTTTTTTTTTCCTTTATGCTTGAAAAGCATATTACGTTTGGCGTTGAGTGGCTGAAATAAGGCTGGTAACAAAATACCGAAGGTGTATCGAATATAAAGTAACGTTAAAAGATGAAGGGAAAAATAAATGCCGAGAGGTAAATAGCGTTAAGAGAATTGAAGTTGCTCCTGCTCCTCGCTCATTTACTAACTTCGTTCCAGATCCATGGAATAAAGGGGTGGTCCCGTGCTGATTGTTCACCGTCAATAGTTGATTAACTATACACTACTCGAAACTGTTTCGTTTATTTTTATTTTTATTTCGGGTAATAAAATACGCTCCAACATAAAGCACGTCTTCTTGGAGTCTTGGACGATGATATTAAAGTATATAGATTGCGTAACGAGGACTGAAGCAAAAATGAAAGGAGAATGGTTCTGCGAACATTCTGTTTAATTTTATTGTCATTTTTATTGCCTTTAAATGTCTAAATTCAAAATTTACATGGAGGACAGAGGAGGAAGCGCGGATGAAACAATTGTTTAAAGGTCTAATTAAGAGGTTTCTCACTTTGTTTCTTTAGGGTGTTAATTTCATGAGATTGATACAGTGCATGTAACAATGATACACGCACACAACTTAGCGTCACGTGCACCCTGCCTCATAGGATACAAAAATAAAATCCTTACTGTCACGCACGTCACACACAACGTTTACCCCTAGCATTTTTTCAAGACGGGTGAGACGGCCACACATATATTTACACCATATACACGAAACAATGGCTGCATGCCTAGGCCCATCGGCTTCTATCATGCTGTCTCGACGCACTTAGTAAGCTACGTCTTATACTCTGGAGGTACACGGCACAGCAAGCTAAACATACATTTGAATTGAATGACTTCAAGGTAAGTACCAAGTAACAAAAGCTACAAAGAGTGTATTTCATGTACACTTAACACGACAGAAAGGAACTCTTCCGAGTTTTGCAACGAAGAAAATTATTGGGCGCTTATTGAACGAAGTATTTCTGGCGAGACCACCAAATTTTAATGTTCGTTTTTAAACATGTTGCAGGGGGACAACACCATTACCGTTCATCATCACTTTAGAAATGAGAGGCTCGCATGCATAGATTCCCGGTATGCAGCGCTATTTGAGAGACACTTAATTTGAAGAGTTCGTGTGCTTGAGATATTCACAATGCTCGAATGGAGGCATTCTACAGTGCATGTGCATAGTCCTGAACTGTGACGCCGGTTAAGTTTTGCCTAATGATTATTCAGTATGAGTGTCGAAAAGACTTCCGACCCTTCAGTTGCTAAGAGATGATAGCGCTTGAAACTGAATGTGCAATGACACCGTTCATAAAATGCAGGCTACACTGATAAGAACACTATATCTTAGAATGTAGTTTGTTCATATCGGTTTTAAACGTTGTTTAGATTAAATTTCACTTGAGTAGCATCGCAAGTTGTCTCTTGCACTACTGATTAACCAATAACGCAATGCTACAGACTTTAAAATTTTTTTATTAAAAATAAAAGAAATGGCATTTGTTTTGGGATGTTGAGCGTGTAAGCTAACGTAGCATAAACAAAGTATATACACTAAACCAGAACCTAATATAATCTAATAATACATGCCAAAAATCAAATCATAATATTCTAGAAGAAAGACGTGTAACAAATAGAATAAAATGAAACTGAACGACATTCTGGATACGCCCATATAAGTCCGTTTTGATGGAACTAAGAACACGCTATCTTGCGGAGCTGTGATTAAAATAAATGGCTAACATAAGCTTGACTTGCACTGTTTTCTTCACTCCTTTAAAGGGACAGAGGGCAGCGACTACACTGGAGCAACTCGCTAGGCAGGAGCCATTTCTTTTTGTCAAAGAAACATTATTTTTATAGGTTACTCTACCAATATTGTGGCAAGTTTGTGAGCACATGGGTAATGTCTCACGTAAACCTACAGCACACGAAATAAAAAAAGTTTTAAATATCACGACCTCGATGGCTTTCTCTGTCTCCGAAAGTTTGCCGGTTCCTTGCCGCGTTCTGCTAAGGGACTGCTTTGACGACCACACTCTTGTACACATAAACTGCACACAATCCCACAACTTTGACGTCATGTAGCATGACAGTGAAAGTGTCACGCGTCGTGATGGCGTCACGTGACGCAATTGTATCACGTGCCTAGACATCGCGATGCCAATGAGAGTGCTACATGACGTCAGGGTATCACGTGACAGTAACCGACAGCGGAAAAATGTTACCGCTAAATTGAGCGCCAAAATGTTACAGCCACGGCGACCCTAGAGGAAACACACCATGGTTATCCGTTACGAGGTCTCGGCAATAACGGCCACCGCCGTAAAATGTTCTCATACGCCAATTTCACGGCAGATTTTACAAAGGGTAAGCTCCAGTCAATATCGACGTCTACAACATCAAAAGTCCGCTTTAAAGAACCTTTGCCGGGAACTTTAAGTGAAGCTCTCCGGTCCGTTAAATCGCTGCCGAGCGCTTCGTTTTTTCAATCGAGTTACTTCCGCTTTAGAAAACTCTCCTTACTCGCTTCAGGTCCCAAGCCTGGGCTCAACTCCCCGCCAGACGTATACTTGAAAGCATGCCGTAACCTAGGTGAATCATTCCGACGGCAGTAGCAGGCCCTAGCGCCGCTCGCAGAACACACACGCGTCAGTTGGGAGTGGCAGGACAAGATTGCCTCGACTGCCTGGAGTTCTCCGGAGCGAGGAGCGTGGAATCCTTCGCCGCTCGCTCAAAGACGCGTATGAAACGACAAATAGTCACGTAATAATATTAAAAAAAGCGAGATCTGCGGAAAGTGGAGCCGAGACTGACATCTTCGGGGGTCTTAAAACGCGGCCAGCATTCAGACCTAAAGCGCAAAAATGAGTGCCCCAGGCAGGAGCGAAGTCGGCTGAAGCTCGCACGGTATTACCGAAGAAGGCTGGGAGGGGGCAGGAAGGGGCCGTAATTCGTTGAAAGGATGAGAAGCTCGGATCTAATTTCGTGGGACTTCACTATTTCTCGCCGAGGTCTGAGCAGTGGTCGGGTCTTTGCAGCGTTGCCGACATGAAACTGGGATAGACGCACGTCATTTTAAGGAACTAAATTTCGAGAGAAAAATTCTGGCCGCTCTTATATCAGGGTCTATGTCATGGTTGTTGAGAAGAGTGCATCGAAAATCTCTTTATGCAGCGAAGATGGGAGCCGATTCCGGGGGAAGAACTTGCCTCGTCTTCTCGGCAGCGGCTAGAAGCTGCCGCTAAAGATCGAGTACCGTAGCAGGAGAGGACATGTGTGCAGAGATTCCCATGTTTAGGGACGGGAAAGGAGGACAATAAAGGTAGGGAAAGGAGACGGGAAAGAGAGCGGATTCATTGAGCGCTTTCGGAAGTGATACTTTTAAATGTTGGCGAGGGGGTGCCGTGGCTTCAGGATTCGTAGTTAAATTGTATCGAGCTTTGCTGAAAGACTTTCGGATTTGTAGGTCTCGGATAAATGAAGCAGAGGGTTTTACTTCCGGTTTATAGCCTTTGTACGGAGAGTGTTATGACAACGCGTATGCTTTATATGTTCCGAATGGACACAGAACTCGCAAGGAAAAGTCCTCGCTGTTTAACCTTTTTAATTCCTAAAACATATTGACAAATCTATAAACCTTTAGATAGCGTGCTCATCGCGATGCAAGGAACTGCCACGAGAAATAAAAATAAACAAATATGCTATTTTTTCTTTCTCATGGGGTGCGTTTGTGACACGACGGCATGTCAGATCGCGAGCCACACTTTCAATATTAAGAAAAAAGTAAAAATATTTGTTTATATACTGTATGGTCAAATAAATTTACAGTACTTACTAGGGTTGAACATACTTGCTTCAGGTCTGAAATGCTTATTATATTGTGAGGTTAACTTCTCCACGATCGTACAGAAAAAAAGTACCCCCAGCTTTGTGCAAACATTTCATGAGCGCAGTTTCACAGCGAAATACTAAATACTATACAGTGAAAGTCGTGGCCCCGCCTACAGTAGAGCCGACATTTACCCGTGAGACTACATCTAGTCCGGTAAACAGAGAAAAACAAAGGAGCATTTCCGTGGAACGATTTGAAACTGCCGGGTATGTGAAAGCCAACTGCTTTCCTTAACTGGTTGCGCGAAACTGGAGGGTGAATTGTAGAATTCAGTGTTTTTTTTTCTAACCATTAGTCGCGATCCCAAGAGAGGCTCACTACAGGTTCAGCGAGGTGTCGCAAAGCGATTTGGGAAGTTGAAAGGTCACCTTGGCTTCTCTGCAATGGCGTCGATTGTAACCAAGTGCTTTGGGAAGGTAAACATTGAGCCGGAACGGAGAGTTGCGGCGTCCAAACAACTGCGCTCGTTTTGAGAAACTGTGCCTTAACAAACTTGCTGACTTAAGTCATTAGGTAGAGAAATTTCCGCTGTACTACCTCCTTTCCTCTATGGCTGCAAGCCCAGCCGACTAACCTGCGCTATATTAGGTAGGAGATAAAGTTTGAGGTTAATCCTCTGGATTACCGTTACGGCAAGTGAAAAGCTTGTGGCATCGTAGGAAGCCTGGTCTTTTGAGTGTGCGTTTGTGTGGGGAGGGGGAGGGGTGAACGAGATATTCCGATAAAAAATTTTAGTTTTTACAAAACAGCCTGGACTAACAAATAAAAGTAGCCCCTTAAAAAAAAAAACTTCTTTTGCATGAGTTTTTTTTTTTTGAGTGTTATCGTTACAAGCACACAGATTGATACGCCGTTATGTATGGGGACTTCCGTTATACTTTTACATCAGAATGCTCTGCACGTGTTTGTTTTTCTATTGTAGTGCAAACCTGGGTGTTTTGTTTTCGTGAGAACTCCAACTATGTCGTGAGACCCCCTGCCCCGTGGAATACACCCCAGATGAACCAAAGCTTTGTAGCGGAACACCGCAGACATTGCAAACCTAAGGAAGACCACTGGCCAAGACCAATGTGATTCAATTGTGTTCTGTTAGCTTCAGTAGCGTCATCCTTACGACACCACTCCCTAATACTTGGCTTAAACTAAATAGATGCGGACGAGTTCTTATTATTTTCTTAGCTCTCATAGGGGTGGCGTTTCATTTGTAGCAGAGCTCAGGTACAAAGGCGGGTTCGTTCAGGAGGCCACTCTAATCTGTCGTACGAAGCGTTCAATCGGCACACCTCCGCCTTCTAGCCCCCTATTTTTGTGACATTCATTTCACATTTGTAGCCTAGCTTGTCTATGGTATAAGATAGCAGAAAAAAAGCACATAGAACAATACAACAGACATCTTATAGTCAAGTATGAAAAAATTAAACTAGACGAGCTAAAACACACACACAGCGAAGACAGCACTATTCAGCACGGAAACTTAGAAGGCAAGTGCTTTAAGCATAAGAGTGTTGCTCATGCTCACACTGGAAAACGTTGGGAAATATGAAGTGTTATAAAATATTATAGTACGTAATAACATTAGCTTTTCCTAAATTCGAAGCACAACAAAATCCACGCTAATACTTCGCGAGTCAGAAGGAAAAAAAAGATAACGACGAAGGTCAGATGGAAAAAAAGATAGAAAGCCCATCGAGGAAGAAAATGAATTTCACCAGCTCGGCGGAGTAATAATATTACAATAATAATTATTATTATTTTCTCCGTCAAGTACAAGTACATGATGGAAGGATACTGAGGAAAAAAGCTGCACTTGTGCAGCTTGACGAGTCCTGAGGCCCCTCTCCAATTGGCAACAGCGGCAGGTCACAAAAGAAATTCATCACTTTGAGGTTTTATAGATTTATGGATCCTTCCTCACAAAGTGAGGAAGGATCCATAAATCAGGAAGTGTAAAGCAAGCATGGAGCAAGGTCCGCCGATAAAATGGCCGGCTGGTCATCTACCGTCTTGGGGCGTCGACGACGCGGCTCACGACGGCGGGCAACCGACGCCACGGCGTGGCTACGAATAGCCCCGAGTCAGCGCTTCGTGCTCGGAACGAGAAAACCTTCCATTGTCTCCGCGTTCTCAGCCGTGTGCGCCGTGTGTGGCCTTAGAAAAAATAACTAGACTCGTAGCGGAGGCTAGGAGCTATCGCAGCCAGTGCCTGCGCTTTGAGCTTATCACGTGACTGAGCCCCACCGAACGTTGTTGCCCCTCTCGCGAAGGTCACGTGAAACTTACGTGAAATTGCATTGGCTTAGGTGACTCGAAGCGCCATTCGTGGTTCATCGTAATCTGAGACGGAGCGGTGCTTCGCGGTCGTTGATTTAATTCCTGCGTCGGTTTGGTGTTTTGTTAGTTCCTATGCGTTTATCAAGGCTTAGGCGTTGTCGTCATATCTTCCTAAAGCGGCTGCGGTTCCTCAATACTGTTGCCGAAACAAGTTTTTTTTTTTTTTTCTTTTTCCTGCTGTACTATGCAGTTGTCTTGAATGGCAAACCTTTCAAACACCCAAGCTGTTAGCCTCGAGTAAACTTGGAGAATGAACCGTCATAACGGATTACTTGTAATCCGTTACTTCTTTAAGTAATTGCTTTTTGCTTTTTCCGGCCAGTAATTTTTGATGTAATTTCGTTGCAAAATATTGGTCACGAATAACTTTATTACTCGTTACTTTAATAAAATGAAAGCTGTTTGCTACTCCCTGTAACGCCGAATTAGAGCGCAGTTCTTAAGAAGGAGGAGGGAAAAATTTTTCTCTAGATCTAGCGGAACGTTTCCACGCTAAATTCAGCGAGAAAATTTCGCCGCTAAATTTAGCGCAAATATTTCCCAGCTAAATTTAGCGAAAAACTTTTTCCGCTGCATTTAGTGGGTAAATTGTTCTGCTAGATTTATCGGGGAAATTTTTCGTTAGATTTAGTGGGGAAATTTTCCGCTCAATCTAGAGGGGTAAATTTTCCGATAAGTTTAGCGGGGAAATCTACAAATAATGCACTGCGCAGTTACGCCGACGGCGACGCCGATGCCGACGCCGCTCAAGCCGGAAACAAGCGCCTAAGAACTGCGCTCCAAAAAAAAAAAAAAAAAAATAGGATCAGAAATTAGAGCAATAAGTGTGCGACCATCCGCTCCATGGACTAAAGTTCAAAAACGAGCGCTCTCGCCCATTGCGTCTTTCAGAACGGCATGCAACTATACTCCGTTCGTGTATAAGATGAGAATGCGTGAGAGCTATAGGCGCGAGACCGCAGCTCTGAGGCGATGGGCTCACGCATGATAGGCCCGTTTCAGCAGGTAGCTTTTGTAGATCGGTTCTTTACCTGAGAATTGTCTAGCGGAGGTAGGCGCTGCTACTGTGTATGCTCGCCGCTATCTTTTGTCTTCAGAATAATAGGGATCATTTCTGTTGACCGTAAGCTAGCGCGATGGTGGGTGTGGTGCTAGCTTTCGCTTTGTTTTCAGCTTAGATGTTAAGCTGTCTTGTCGGCTTACAGGGGGCATCTACATTCTTTGTCTTAAATACATTTTATTTTTAGAAGGAGTACCATAACGCGGGCGCATGAGAAAGGGAAGGCAGTGTTGCAGAGCACATTCGAAACCATTAAAATTGTTTCTTTTGTATAGGAAGGTGAGTTGCCGGCCTAGTTTGTTCATCTTAGTTGAACAAATAAAATTGCACATAAGAGACAGGAACACGAAGTAACAAGAGGATAGCCCTTGTCCTGTTTACATCTTGTCCCTGTCTTTTCAGCGCTATTTTACGTTGTTCTTCTTTCACGATAAGTGTACGGAAAAAGTAACGTGAGTAATCTGTGACGTAACAAGTAAAGTAAGCCGCTACATCTAAACAGAAACAATTTGTAAAGGTAGTCCATTACATTTGAGGCTCAGTAATTTGTAATTCCAATCAATTTTATTTCTCGAATAACGGGAACAAGTGTGCCCTCGAAGGACGTGAAATATAAAATCTAAAATAAGGGGTGCCTCGTAAGTAAGTCGATGTGTAAACAGGCCGAGACCGGCCTGCAAGAGCATGTAAATAACGCGTCAAAATATCTAAAACAGCCACAATCCTAAAATTGCAGAGAAAAAAAAATAAAAGATAACTCGGTGGTGCCCGACCATCTTTTTGAAAGGTTCGAGCACCTGTCAGCATGTGTCCAATTCACCTAGTTACTGGGGAATAACGTCGCATTTTTTCCACGTTATTTTTGATTTCATTGATCTTCTGTTATACTACATTTAGGGACGAAGCTTCGTAAAGGTTTTGGTGTGCGATGAAATGCCTCACTGCGGGCTGATTGC
This sequence comes from Ixodes scapularis, assembly GCF_016920785.2. NCBI lineage: Eukaryota > Metazoa > Arthropoda > Arachnida > Ixodida > Ixodidae > Ixodes > Ixodes scapularis. The sequence goes on from NW_024609835.1 coordinate 226,667,858, forward strand.
GGAACCTGAATCAGCTATGTGCAAATGGTATTGAGCTGCTGCTGGTGGCAATTATGTCGGACATCTGATCTGTGCAATGTGCGTCGGGGTAAATGTACAAGGGACGCGTTTATTTACTCGCTTTAGATTTAAAATATTGTTGTTTTTAATAACCCAGTCTTATATTCACATTTGTTATCCTTTCATGGTTTCCTCACACCAACTATATTTGTGCCGCTGCATCTCGAAATGTGAGTTTCATTTAAAGGATGTTTAAAAGCCCCTCAATTCAGGTTAAACCTCTGCTTATAATAGACCCATTTCAAAAGTTCGTCAAGCAATATTGGTTGTCGCCATTGCTTGGACGCGAAGTGCCTGCTTAGATCCGAGTTATCGCCAAACAGAGACGTAGACTTTGTGGTGAATAAACGTTCAGAGCACGTGATCAAGCAATGGCGGACGTACGATGGCGCGGACTTTTCGAAAGTGCCTCTTCATTAGTCGGATTCAAGTTGGAATACGCAAATATTGTTTGCCGTACATTTACTCGGAAGAGCGCATGAATGTTGGAGATAGTGAAAGGGCGCGCTCTTCGTTTTATTTATGGAAAGTATAAAAATCCCGATTCGCCGTGTAAAATAATGCAGTCTAACGATATAGTCAATACAAATCCGAAAGAAAATTGCATGATTCAGGTATTTGCTTTTTCTACGACATGGTCAGATATGCTTGTTCACATTCTGCGTCTTCATTTCGGCGCATTGCTCGAGCAGCTCCTTCCTGGAGAGCCGCTTGTATAAAGGCATGAACTCCTACGCAATCACTCTCGAGAAGGCACGGTGGGGGGAGTTATGGCTTTGACAACTTTTCTGCTGCCTCCAATGCTGCATGCATGGTCATTAATAAGCGTGAAAAAGTGTAAATAAGAAAGCATCTTTCCTGTTTGCTTGCAAGTAGTCTTTGTCGTCTGCTGCTATGAATATAATTTGCTTAGGTATAAAACTGTTTTTTTATTGTTTCTACCTATGTAGTAAAATGGCACAAAGAAAAAAAAAGAAGCGGTATTCTACTTTAAATGTGCCACACAAGGTTTTGAGGGATTGCGTTTCTGCAGCATGCCAGAAACAACCGCAGCAACTTATATTGTAGAACAATTTAGGGTTCTTCTTTCAGTTCGTATAGTTCGTGTCGTTAGTACGCGCAATAATTACGACTTAACTCGTTGTTGACGGTAACCCATGCATCGTCTATAGTGATTTTTTTTAGGTAAATCACGGCTGCCTTATTCATTCTCCTATTTCCTCTGAGACATAGATTACTTCCTCTCTAAGAGCAATGACTACTTTTTGTCCGAGTATGTCTTGTTGATACAGGAGCGCTCTGCCATGTTTGCATTTCTTTATGCTCTGTTGCTTAAAGTGACGAGAAGTTCTGACAATGGACATCTGTGTTTTACTCTTGCCCATAAAACGCTCAATTGAAAAAGAAAAGTAACTATACAGTTAAAATTGCAATATATCAAGCAACATCAGATCGCTTTAAATAACATTCCAATACGCTACTACCCGAATCCTTCACATGAACAAAGCCGAACCCTCTTTTCTCTCACCGAGGAGCCGACCTGCCTCAAAAGAGAACGCGCCACCCCTCTAGCAAAAGACAAACAGCGCCGGTGTCAACCACTCCCTAAAGTGCGAAAACAAACTCACGGGCCTTGGACGCAAACTCTCCCACACATCCGCAAAACGCCGCCCGCCCAACACCCTGAATACACCGGCCGCACGAGCGCGACCAACCAAGTTTGTTTTCGTTAGAGAAGCAACGCCGCCCGGTATTCCAACAGCAGCAACGGCAGCAGCAGTAAGTGAGGCTCTCCGACGCCGACAGACGAGCCCTTCAAAAGAGCCGCATTTTTTCCCAGGTTGCGAAACTTCAGGGATCTAATTTATGAAACAAAGCACCTCAGAGGGCCTCGAGTTTGGAGCCGGGAAGCGAGACGAGCGCACTCCAGGTTCTCAGCCGCGCTGCATGAAGCGGTGGCGGTGGACGCGTCACTGCTGTGGCCCCTGTTCCAACGGACATACTCCATTCAGCGCTAAGCTGACAGTGCGGTGGGAGCTACGCACTCTCCGAACCAATCGCCCGCCTCTGTTTCAGCGCCTGACCCCGCTCTCCGAGCCTGAGTACGGGCTCGAGGACAGTCATCAGGCAGCGAAAGACCGAAGCATGGCTCCTCCTGCGAGCTCGCAGCTTCCACAGCACTGTCAGCTTAGAGGAGAGCCACTTCTAGTTGGGGACACAGTTGAGTACACACTTTGCGGAGGGTAGCCAGGGGTAGGTAGGTTGGCGACGCTGGCGTCTGATTCCTGCCCTCCCTCGTCCCCCTCTCTTCTCTCTCTCTGTTGCTCTCTTTCTCTCTTTCTTGTGCCACAGAGCCGACTCTTTTATGAATAGCGCGGGAATCAAAGGCACGCGGCCTTCCCGAGTAATTATCCTAATATGGCGAAGAGACTCCTCCCGTTTTGTTCCGCGTCCATTATTATTTTGGTAACTCGAGGCGCCGCGTTGTTGTTTTGCGTCAACGCGTTATGGCGGAGTCGTGCAGTCAACTCGAGTGGCGACAGGGCTCCCGGCATTACAGGGGGTAATTTACCCCCCTTCCACCCGAAATCAGTTTTGCCCATCCTTTCCTTCCGTCCGCTCCTACGCACTTTGTGCTGATCTGCTCATCGGTGCTCGGGGGTGTTAGAGCGTATGAATAATAGGCTAGTCCGACGCTTCTAGTCTGTAAGGCAGGGCACAGACGCCCTCGTCGGCTTGATTCCTTTATGATGTCGGGTGGAAATTTGGTTGGTTTTGTACAATCTAATGGCGAAAGAGGCGTGCTAGTTTGACTTAGATTCCTCTTTTTTTATTCGAGGAGAAACAGTATGTTCGGGTTTGGGAACTGCACGTCGAGTTATTCGGGATGCGTGTTTTACGCTAGACGGCTTCACGTGAGAATAGAGCTTTTGAGTCCGTGAATTTTTGTAAGGACTGAAGTTACCGTGGAAGGTAAGCTCGGTTGTCGAGACAATTTACTTCTGAAAGAAAGCACGTGTTTTTGCTGCTTTGAAACTACTCTTTTATACGTCGTGTAGTTTTCGGTATTGCTTTCTACTTCTTAAACGAATACTTCAACAAAATTTGAAATATTCCCGTCGTGTTCAAAAATAGGTTGAATATGATCCACAATATCCGTAAAAGACAATCGCACGTTTGTATTTTGAGCCTGGTGGCTGTATTTTTCGTTAGAAAAGGCCCACTCTGGCAAGCGCTCGGAGAAGGCCCAGCGGAGACCACGTGACATCCAACGGAATAGTGACGCAGGTCGTCTCGAGACGAGCAAAGCTATGGCGAGGCTGACGTCGAGAGGATGGCGTTGTCGTTCCAGCCACCGAAGCGGCTGCTTTTGTAAAAATTTTGAGTGAAGGGTTAATCTTCTAGGGGGACAATAGCGACTTCTGCGACACACAAAAGGCATTCTCGGGAAGAGGGGAGTTCCTCCTTCCCCTCTTCTTTCGTCATCCGAAGGCGAGACAACCTCCGTCACTAGCTGTCAAGGTTCCTAGACGAGCATTACAAACGAGGCGTTAGCGAAATCCACCAGGTGCTCTTTGCTAATCGTTTAATTCGCCTTAAAATTCCTTTTCGAGACTTTTGTTACAAGATATTCGGCGCTAATTGTTTAACGATACAAAATTTCGGCGATAATTTTTTTGTTCTATTTGTGTTCAAAAAAGCTGCATCACATCGAACATACCGATATCTTGTTAAAAAAAGTCACGAAAATGAATTTTAAAACGAATTAAACGATTAGCAAAGAGCACCTGGTGGATGTCGCTAACGCCTCGCTTGTAATGCCCGTCTAGGAACCTTGACAGCTAGTAACGGAGGTTGTCTCGCCTCCGGCCACGACGAAAGAAGAGGGAAAGGAGGAACTCCCCTCTTTCCGAGAATGCCTTTGGTGTGTCGCAGAAGTCGCTATTGTCCCCCTACAAGATTACAGGAGATTAACCCGTCACTCAAAATTCGTACAAAAGCAGCTGCTTCGGTGGCTGGAACGACTAGGCCATCCTCTCGACGTCAGCCTCGCCGTAGCTTTGCTCGTCCTGAGAGGACCTACGTCACGATTGGGTTGGATGTCACGTGGTCTTCGCTGGGCCTTCTCTGAGCGCTTGCTAGAGTGGGCTGTTGCAGCCACCAGGCTCAAAATACAAACATGCGATTGTCATTTACGGATATGGAGGATTATATTCAACCCATTTTTGAACACGACGGGAATATTTCAAATTTCGTTGAAGTATCCCTTTAATATTTTTGTTATGACATATCCGGGGTACGAATAATCAAGATAAACACAATGCCAGGCTATAATTTTACGTTTTAAGTTGAAGCTCGAATATAAATTATTGAAACAAAATCAAACGCCCTGATCTATTCCTTTTTTCTATCTATTTTTGGATGGAATATTGTAACTGCCTGGAGACTGAAAGAGAAAACTAATTCGGCACAAACACTTAAGGCTGCTTACGTGGAGGAATGCGGAAGCATTCCTACAAGCAGCGCGCCATCTCTTTGTTTTGTACAAGGTGCTCCTACGGGGACATTACACTCCCCCACAGCGCAGAATTGGCGAACCCTTCCAGTTTCATGAGGGCTGCCCTGACGAAGCATTGCGTTGCTGTGCTTTTCTTTGTGTCTATTTCTGGGATGCGTCCGCTTTGACATTGAGCGCACCCGCCGACTTCCGTGATGAAGCATTTGCGTTGGTGTGCTTTGCTTTGTGTTTTATTGGGAATGGCAATTTAGGTGCCGGTTTTCGCTGCTACAGAAAACGCCGGCTTCGCTCATGGGACAGTTCATCCTTTCATATTAAATCAAACTTGTGTGACAGACGTGCAGGACGAACCGACACGATTGCTGGAGCGCTTCCTCAGAGTGTTCTTCCTTGTGCATTATTTTAACGGCAACGAAAGAGACGAGAAGCAGATGTATGGTATGTCGAGACATCACATAATATGGCTTTAATGTAAATCATACCCTAAAAAATATATTAGCGCCCTATCAGCGGGTACGGCCATGTCAAGATTATCGAGTATTACAAAAAATACGTTTTCTTTTAACTGAAACTTGCTTTTGTAATTATTAATCGCAAAACAGGAGAGCTACCAGTAAAGCCGTCTTGTAGGGCCTTTTGCGGCACGCTATGAATCTTTTCAAGGAAATTGCATAATTGTTAAGGTGGAAGCACGAAGCAATAGTGAATAGGCGTGCAAACGCGATTGGAGAAACTCAAACTGCCTTCGAGAAAACGACGTGACTAGTCTTGATTTCATTTCATTCACTCATCACATTTTTACGGAAGCTAATCTCTCCGCTACGCTAAGTTTGTTTGCGTGAAACTAAAAACAGAAAATAAAACAAACAAAAAAACGTTTAAGGTTTTTAGCAGGACAGAAAATAAAATATTTTCTTTTAAAACCTAGATTTAACACGGAAGAAAAAATGTGAGTTAAAACCTATGTCGACGAAGTGTCTTCCGCAATCTCGTTCTAGTTTCTCACGAGTCACGGGAAATGTTGGTGCCGTGTCCTTAGTTGCCCCGAGCGCACTCGCGTCTCAGATAAGCGCGGACGAAATTCGAGTGGAGTGCGGTGCGGCCGGGGGAACCCAGACTCCGTAGTTGCGTACTTTCGACAGATGGTTCCGAATGCTTTAGCATTTGCACCAGTAGTGCGTTGTTCTCGTGAAGTCCGAATGATGACGCACGTCTTTCGAACTCCGTCTCGAGTTGTAGTCCGTTGAAAAAAAAAAGATGCTGAAACGTTCATGAGCACTCAAATCTCATTTCTGCGTCGTCAGAAGTGTTCGGTTAATTCGCAGAGAAATCACCAAAACGCGTTTGCAATGCCCTCTGTCCGATATATTAGGCTGCATTATCTTTCATTACACAATGTTGATAAAAAAATAATGTAGATAGAATGTAATTAAACAAAAATTCAGTCCGCGATTCACCAGAATGCTTAAAGTGACACTGACAGGGTATTTATGCTTGCCGAGGTTTTTAGTTGTACGTGACATGTGAGAGCCCAATTACCCAGAACAGAATTTGCGGCTCGAATTTTGGTTTTCCTCTGCCCGAAAACCGCCGATCGGAACAGGCCGGTTTGAGCGGCGCTCACTTTCTTTACCGTGGTCACAAGCCGTTTGCTAAGGCTTCGGACGCGACCACCAAATTTAATCAAAGTCGTGGGTCATTGAAGGCACACAGTCAATACTAACATTAGAAAAAAAATAGGAACCCCATTTCTTGGGGCTTCCAAAAAGCTGCAATAAAAAAAAAGAAAAAAAAAAAGATTGCAGAGACAACCGGAAGCATTCTGTGCGTTCACTGCATAATTCTCAGCATGGCGTCGTTTCGCGTTTCGTGTGACTCGCGGGTGGCAGCGGACGACGGGCGTAGGACCTCTACTTCAGAACTGTCGTTCATGGTACCGGCGAATTCTGCCTTCCTTCGAAAGAGAAATTTTTGACCGATCAAAAGAACTGACATTCATCTCGTACGACACACCCGACCAGCAAGCCGATTGCACGAAGACATAGCCGAGCCGTCGTCCCTTCTCTTGGCTAAAGACATCGCTCGCTAAATCGTCAAGCACGAAGTGCGTACTTCGAGTTGAATACGCACGCGTACAGTTTCTTTACTTGGTGCGAATGTGGCCAAAGCGTGGTGCTGCTGTGACTCCCGCCACTCACTCTCCCCTCTCCACATCTCCGTGCGATGCGTGGATTTCGGTTTCAGTTTCGAGCAGTTGCGTTTTTCGGCTTCACTAAAGAAATACGTGACCGTGTAGCAACGTATTAATTGGGTAGCATTCCGACACCATAATAAATCGCCTGGCAAAAATTCAGAAAAAATTGGGGGTGTTAGTGTCTCTTTAATCGTGTCCCTCGCAAATGACAACGCCAAAAATATTCTCGTCAACGACGCACCTGTGTCAGTATGGTTCCAAAACCGGAGATTGTCCTGTAAAGAAAAATATAAAGATTAGAAAAGCAAGGAGTCACCGTCGGTGAAGCGGTTTATACACGTATCAGAAGCGCAGACACGCTCACAACAACCAGGTTACCTTTTCGTTCTGACCACACCGACAGATAACCGAACTCACCGAACCGCGAGGTCACCGAAACAGTTCAGCGCTAATGAACGAAAAATAATGATGGCAAAAAGCTGCAGTTATATTCGCTATACTTTCATGATAAGAGCTCACCAAGGCATGAAAATCTTACTCGCAATAAATATGATTTAGTTTACGTTTACTATTTTCTAAAATAATCTTACGCACAATTATTATTGACATATGGCCCAAGGGGAACGCTCTCATGAATTCAAGGCATCTTTATAATCCGCATATGAACTATCGGTGATTCTGTGCTTGAATTAAGACCAGGCTTTGTACACTTATGAATATACTGACAAATGCCGTAAATTAGTTTTCAGAGGCGATAGTTTTTGACAACTGACATGTGCCGTCCATTAGTTCTCAGAGGCGACAGTTTGCGGGCTTCTAACTCCGATTCCCACAAACCGTGTCCCCGGATGAACACAACACGGTAATTCTTCGCTCTCGGCAAAAGAGTTCATTCACTCACTTATTGCCTGGGGGTTTCGGGATCCCGGAACGGTCATCAGCGCGGCCGGCGGAAAGTCCGCTGCCACTGCAGCTGCTCCATGTCCCAGTGGTGGTTGTCCACACCACGTCATGGGGACGTCGTCGTCTAGGGTCGTTGTCCTGTCCGTCCATCAAGTGCGCCACTTAAAATCGCACCCGCTTTTCACGTGCCAGTGTTTCGTCGATTCCCGCGTCAGCGTCTTGCTTCTCCTGGTCACCGCTGCGCGCTCCTTGCTGACCGCCGTTCGAGAGAGCCTTCCTCTCTCCGGCTTCTCTTTTTAAGGCCTTCCTAGCTTCGTCCCTCCTGCCGTCCGATTAAGCACCTTGCCGCGAGCCGGCCATCCGGCCTCGGCGCTGGTTGAGGTGCTGGTCGCCACGTCCCTCCCTGATAGCTCCGAACATTCGGGAAGGCCACAGGGAACGGTGGGACGCCCTCACAGGTCGGCGGCGGGAAGCGGGAAGGTCACGGGAACAGGGAACGGGGAGAGGGTCCACAGGTTTGATCAGATTGTAGTTTTTTTTTTTTGCGTGTTTTATTGTTACTGTTCATAGCTCGATTAGAAACTTTCATTTCCCTCTATGGCCCGCATTTTTGAAAAAACCAGCCAGGACATCAAAATGCACCTTTATACCATGACGTCCACTTCCCTTCCGATCAGTACAACTTCCTTTTTCATACACGCAATGCGTTCACAAAGTGGAAAACAAAAGTGAACAACAGTCTATGTTGACAAGGATAAGAATTTATTCACACGTATATACCTATTTTTATATTATTCACAAAAAACAAACCTGGAGGTGCGCATAATTATTGCAGGTGCAGCATAGGGTTACCAAAACAAAAAATGCAGGATATTAGTTTTCAAATATCATTATCTGTAACTCTCTCAGCTTCTTCCCAATGGGAAATAGTGGTGGACGCGAGCATTAATGGTTTTTCATGTAGCGTACATTCGTCTGAGAACAATGAGTTATCTTAGGACTGAAAGTTCAGTATATTTCCCATGCACATTAACACAAATGTAACATCAAACACTCTGTTTGAAAAAGGAAACAGTGTTGAACACGCGATGTAGATAATAATGATTCAATCATTTTTGTGCCCCCACCACAATACCAAGTGTTTACGTTAGTTCTATACGTACACACATATACGTATTGTACAGTATTTTCTTACATGAATATTAAATAGCATACGTCAATTTCTAGATAGTTCGTTCAAACTAACCGCGAATTAGCAAGTTGTAACAAAAAGGTGTCTAAACGCAGCTGCCAAGATCAAGAAAAGACGAGTTTTGGGCATTGTTGATGCGATCTACGAAGTAGTTCTTCCAAGATTGGGTTGTTGGTGGAAGAAACTGTGATTTTGGACTTTTAATTGTGTACGTTATGGTAAGCTAACATTAAGGTAATTTGAAATTCACCATAATCAACCTTAATTCGACACAGAAGGAGAAAAGTAAGCATATTCCGCAGAAGCCGGAATTCATTTACTGCGGTTCTAGGCGCGGATACGAGTATAAACCTTGATAAGATGGATTGGCGCCACGCGGGGGCTCCTTTCGTGACGTAGTAGGAACGATCACGTGACCGCTTTTTGCGTTTCGTGAGTAGTGTGCACACATCGCGAAACTGTTAGCGCGAACACGACATCGCCGCATTTTCGCATTTTACTTCTAAATAGTATTTGCGAGCACGAAATTCTATCGGTTACAGTATAGAGATAAATGAGCTCTTTCCATAGCACTAATACCTTGGATGACATCGCTTGGTTTAAAGGAGAAAACTGGAAAAACCGGCGATCGCTTGTTCGCGCTAACAGTGTCGCGCTCTGTACGTTAAGGTGAATCGTTCCCAGTCAATGTGTGATTCGTTCCTTTGAACGAGAGTTCAAAGGAACGAATGTTACCTTATTCTTTCGTTGTAGCTCTGGTCAAAATTGAACATAAGCAGCGCGGCAACAGTGACGACGCGGCCGACGGAATAGGACGCTGTGGCCCAGCCGATTCAGTTTCGCGTTATAGTACTGCCTACAACAAAATCGATCATCGTTGCGGCTCCGGAGGCTTGTCAAGTGACCAAACAGGTTGATTCTCGAATAGCAAGTTTCCTGGGGCGAGATTTTGTTTTTCCATCCTGTTGGAAACAGGCATGGCGAATATAAACCAACCGCGAAGATGGGCGAACGGGCGTTCAACTTTCATTCCGATCTCCGCTTTTTTTCACAGTTTGTTTGCGCGGCTTTAGGGCCACACGAAATACGGACGAAATATAATTTGTTCGTACCGCATGATGCGAGGGTAACCCTTATCGTGATTCTGTGAGCTTTACGTGGTAACAAAGCAGCAAATAGAATTGAAGAGTGTTTCAGTGCGACGAAAGAGTCCGCCACTATCGTACAACACTCAGAAAATGACAAGGCTACGACAAAGAGAGAAGATTCACCATCTAACTGTAAGATATATTGAGGGTTCGGATTGTTTGGTTTAAACCGATAGAAACCAACAAAAGTACGCGAATTCCTTTTCGAAAATTCGGTTTCAACCAAGGTCAGTTTTTAGGTTCGGAATTTTCTATTTAAACCAATAAAAACTGATAAAAGTACGTCGAATTCATTTTGTAAAATTTCGTTTTAACCGGAGAATGTCATTTGACCTTCCAGTCGTACCACAGAGCCATGGCGAAAAAGTGGAACGACAGTGTCTACCGAAACGTGTCCGAATGGATGGGATACGCGGGTTCCATCACGACGTTTTAGTTTATTGTGCGCATCATCGATCAAAACGTGAAGTCCGAAATGCCCCATGACTTCGCCATGCACGAGCGTGTTTTCGAACTCGTTGTAAGGAAGAGTGACTTGATGCAAGCTCTGCATGTTCTGCTGTACTTCTAAACGTCGCACCGTCTATCTTTTGGCGGTCACAATTGGTTCATTGGTCGATGTTAGCTTAGGCAGAGCTTCATCTCCTCAGCCAGCAAGTGTCCAGTGTTAACGTTGAGAAAGCATTCTTGAAGCTCAGGGTCACATTAACCGGAAAGAAATAGTGCGGATCAACGAGGAGAACCTGGGAAAGTACATGTGTGTGTACTATATTAAGATCACGTAATCGTGATGTACAGGACGTGGAAGTTTCATGTTTTTTTGGGGCATAGGCTTCATATCTTACTTGTTTGTACTGCTATGTTTTTTTTCTTCTTTCTTTTACAGTTGTACACATTTGCCAAATAAAGTGTCCATTCCTTTCTCAATGTATCTATGCCGTTATTTTTTGAGTGATCACATACATCAGAGCTACAAGGATCATCTGATCCGATGTCCGTTGGTGTTTATTTTGTATTCACCAAAAAAATTCGATAAACTCATGTGGGCATAAATATACGCCGAAAAAAAAAAACGGAAATTGAATTTAAAAAAAAACACCGAAAGAAGTACGCCGATGATTCAAGATACATACTAAACGGGTCTACTTAAAAAAAAAGGTTCATACTAAACGGGTCTACTTAAAAAAAAAGTTGTTGGTCCATTTTTATTTAACGAGGCTGTTGGAAATAGGCAGCGAGTGACCAGCGTTCCGACTCCCTTGCTAGGCCTTTCCACCGACTTGAGCGGCCGCTGAAATCACTGGGATTTTCGTCGTTTCTTCTGGAATACTGACTTCAGCGGAAATTACCGAGAATTGTTGTTTCGAGTACATATTTTCCTTCCTTTGCTGCTTCAAGTCGGGAAGCGGGCGAACAGCACTTAGCGGTAAGCTCGCCGGTCTCCACGGCGAACTATCCGAGCGGTGTTGGCAGCCATAAAGCTATTGTAAGATTCTATCATAACTTACAACTTTCGATCGTTTCCCTTGGTGTAATCAAATTTGTTTTTGTTTTATCCTAGGGCCCATTTTTGGTCATCGCAAAAACAAAATACACTTAGCGAACCGTTTTTGCTGCTACGCACTAACGCACAAAACCAAAGCAAAGCAAAGCGGAGAAAATACCTGGTCTCGTCACGTGATCCTAGTCACTAAGTCGCCACTGAGGGATCGCAGCGCTCCAATTGCTCCGGCTTGGGGATGACAGGCCGTAATTTTTGTTTTACGCAATAATTTTTTTAGAGGTTTTATTAGAATGAAAATGTTTAACTCCCGCTACAACCACGGCTAAATAACTTATAGCTTCCGGAAGACCGGTACCCTCAGGACTAGTATCGGTGTACGTTTCCTCCCATCATTGGATAAATTATAAAAAAGCTTTTGGCGTGTTAAAAGTAAATAAAAACAGTAAGGCAAATACAAAAAAAAGAAGAAAAAAAAGATCGACCTGCTCTTTTGACAGGATTTTCTCTCTGGCATCGAAGTTGCGAAGGGAGGAGGTGTGCGCAAACCAACCGCGTGGCTTCACTCCGTTTTACCTTACGACAGACCACAGAGGATGCTGTGAGCCATCCACGCCAGTTCAATCCGGTGTGTGTATCACGTGACCTTCAGGAGGGTCATTTTGACGCGTGGGGTGAGTAGCCACCTGTTCCGTTCATGGCGCTTATCATTTGTTGGGTTGACTCGTAACGTCTACTGAGCTCCATCGCAAAGGCAAACGGAAAGGAGCCTTCCGCTGCCGACCTTTGTTACGAGCCATTACCTTCGAATCCAATCACTCGCCGGGCTTTCCGCGCTGCCGTTGTCTTGGTTCCGAGCCCCGGATCAGGACCGTGGCGCTTGAAGGGTGCGCGGAACAAGCGAAAGAGTAAGCGAACGAAGATCAGGTGTTCGGTACAGAGAAAAACATTGTTCCGGCAGCCGCCGAGGGTCTTCGATGATCAGAACAAACGCAGAAAAATTAGCTAATAAAAGACTAGACTGGCCACCGAACAGCATTAGAGCCTTTGATTACTGTTCGGGTCGCTGGACTACGGAGGTTGTCGATTTTGCAGGCCGGGACTAGGACGTGGGAAAGAACAAGAGAGCGAACATAAAATGAGTAAACCCACGGGTTCTTTAGAGGAAGTTTGGCCGCGGTGACTCGAAAGGGAAAAAAAAGAAAGGAAGAAAGTTATGTAAAGCGATGAATAGAAGCGGGTTGGTGAAGACTGGTCCGGGGTCTACGTTGTAATCTCCGTCGTCTTTTGACTGCGGGTTGTTCTCCCGGTGAAGGTTCCAACATCTGGGAGTGGAAGAAAAAACCGAGAATCAAAGTCTCATGCAAAAGGTCTATGTTCACACACAATGTGTTACTGGGCTGGTTTTCGTCAAATGTGGGTAACATTATGAAAAGCCTCCCCAAAAATCGAGACGCGAAACGGATTGCACAACGACAGATGGCCCACCAAATTTATCAGACTTCCGAGCTCAGATCAACCCACAAATCAACACCAAAGGCAGGTCGAACCACGCTGCACATTCTGTGTCTTCGGATGTAATACGTAGTGTTAAGATTTAATTAATTTACATTTCGCTCTGCTTCTTTCTTTGCATCTCGTTGACAGCGGCTGCTGAAACTAGAGAAGTTACACTTTTATGACAATATTTGTGAAAACTTCTAAATACCCGCAGGCCAATAGTGTCGCTACAAGCCGGGAGGACATCTTTCTTTCAACCGCGCCGTTCACACTGATCAACTGTACAAAATATCATGTCTTTAAACAGAGCAATGCGCAGAGGCGAGTTCGTTAGGAAAAGTCAAAACCAAAACGCTCAGAAGTTAGGGTAATTATTATTTTCTTATGGTTTAAATGACGACTCCTTCTATACTTTGGTTGTGGCTACGTTAAAAAAAGAAGGCAAAACAAATTAGTCCTACGAAATTGCGAACGTACTTGTACCATTGACGATAAAGAGGCAGTCAACAGGATCGTGTGCAGAGCAACAAGAACATGGTTTAATGGACGTCGGCGGTATTTATCAGATAGCGCCGAGCGCACTGCGCATGACTAGTGCCTTGTCATGCGAGGCGTTGTACATGATAAGCCCCGATACATCTTTTCACGGGTAACAAAAGACAAAGTACAGAGTACAAGTTCATGCCACTTGATTGAAGTCAGAGTCATAATAGAGACGGTCTGGAGACTTCACCGTGCGAGTCGACTCCCTGGCTTGTGACCCTGACCCGCCATCGCTGAAGGTTTCTGTTGGCGTGACGGTGCTAAGGGCTGCGTCGTCGTAGCAGTGGCCAGGTTTCTGTTGGTCGTAGGTGCTGCACCGCCGTTTGGAGCTTCCTGGATCTGCGACGTCGCCTCGTTGCTCGGGGTCAACTCTGTCTGGACTGGAAGCTCAGTGCCATTCTCGTCTGGACCGGGCGTACTCCAGTCGTCGTCGTCACTCCCTTCCGTATAGTGCTCTCTGGTATGTAGCAGGTGCTGCCGGTTCCGTCTCAACATTCGGTGATCATCTGTCAACACACGCTAAGACCTGGGAGCGGCCGTGTCAACCACCTTGGCTTTCCGCAACCATACAGGGTCTCTAATCCTCACGACGTCCCCTTGAGCTAACGGTGGCAGTGGTTGCCCTTTTCGAATTTGAACGTGTTTCTTTACTGTAGTGGCTGCTACTTTGCCAAAGTCCGGAATGTTAGTCCAAAGACCTGCCTTGAAAAAGTTCCCCCGGAGATCGGCCATCTTCTAGTGGCGAGGAGCGGTAGGCCAGCAGGCCTAACCAGAAGTCGCCCCTGGATTCTTCAGTTTTCTTTAGAATGCGCTTGACAATCTGCACACCTTTTTCTGCGAGTCCGCTAGACTCAGGTTAGTGGGGGCTAGACGTGACGTGTTTGAAGGCATACCTCTTCGAGAAAGCGGAGAACTCGTGGCTGGAAAACTGCGGTCTATTATCGGTGCCGACTTCGAGCGGTAGCCGTACCTCGAGAACATGGAGCTGAGTGCCGCGATTGTGGTTCTTGCGCTTGTGTCCGCCAGCTTCTCGACGTTTGGGAAGTTGGAAAGTGCGTCAAACGCAACGAGGTATGAGTTTCCTCCAAAAACAAAGATGTCAACCCCAACCCTGCACCATGCACAGCTCGCAAGTGGGCGCATTAGTAGTGGTTGTACTGGTTGCTTGTAAGAAAACTTTCTACATGTAGAGCAGTTCTGTATCAGCAGGGTGATGTCACCGCTGAGACCCGGCCAAAAAACAAGGCGTCGTGCCCTTTCTTTGCATTTCTGTATAACCGAAATGTCAGCTTTAATTCTTTGTAGGATTTCTCGTCGCATGCTTCTCGGTACGAACACTTTTGTTCCCTTAAAGAGTATTCCGTTCACCACAGATAGTTCCGATGCAAAAGGCTTGAGTTCACCTTGGACTGCCTGGCCAGCTGACAGGCTGCTGATGCTTGATTGCACGTAGGCGTCCCGAGCAATCTCTTCAGCCAGTTTTTTTTTTTTTTTTTGCGTTGCTTTTGTCACCACGGATTCCAGGAGCTGAATCGCGTGTACTTCCACGTCGTCTGTGGCACCAGCCTTATCGACCTGACCGACAGGAGACGCCGGTGACAGCATGTCTGCCAAGACTAGGTGCTTCCCTGGAACATACTGCAGGACCAAGTCGTATTTGAGAAGTCTTTAAAAAATCTTTGTAAACGAGGCCGCATGTCACAAATTCCTTTCATTGCAACAGCCAGGAGCGGCTTGTGGTCCGTTTCAATGACGACCTTCTGCCCGTAAACAAACTGGTGAAATTGGTCGCAACCAAACAAAATGCTCAGCGAATATTTTTCAATGTGTGCGTAACGTTGTTCCACTTGCGTTAGCGCTCGGGATGCGTAAGCGACTGGTCGCCAGTGACCGCCGTGACACTGCGAAAGCGCCGCACCGACGCCGTCTTTCGATGCGTCACACCTTATCTTCGTCTCCTTTCGAGGATCGAAGATTGCTAATACGGGCGCTGTACTCAGAATCTGCGTGATGCTGTTCCACTCGCTCGCATGGTTCTTGGTCCACTCAAACACTGAATGAGTCTTGATAAGCGCTCGCAACAGCCCCGTTCTTTCAGACATGTGCGGCGCATATTTTCCGAAGTGGTTAATCACCCCCAGCATACGCTGAATGTCTGTTTTGTTCGTTGGCACCGGCATTTCCAGCAGGCCTTGCACCAGTTTTAGGTTGGGCGAGATACCTTTCGCTCCGATTATGTCACCCAGGAACTGTATTTCCGTTAAGCCGAACCTACATTTCTGTGCGTTAAACGTTAAACCAGCTTTTTCAGCAGCTTTCAGCGCTGACACTAGGCGGTCATCATGCTCTTGCCGCTTCGCGCCCCACACCAGAATGTCGTCAATATACGCGTGCACGCCAGGTAGACCATCGAACACTTTAGTCAGTGTCCTTTGGAAAACTTCTGGCTCCGACGAGATACCAAAAAGCAGCCGGAGGTAACGGTATCTGCCAAAGGGAGTTGCGAAAGAACAAATTTTCGACGTTTTCTCGTCCAGTGGTATCTGATGGAATCCAGAGTTTGCGTATAGGCAGCTAAAGTAGACTGCGCCGGCCAGTTCCCCTTCTATGTCTTCCCGCTTAAGAAGCTGGTAGTGCTGACTCTTCACATGCTCGTTAATTCTTCTTGGGTCCATGCGGGCCTGAAGTTTGCCATCTTTTTTCTTGACCAAAACCAAAGGGCTTATCCAATCGGTCGGGGTGTCTTCTCTTTTGATGACTCCCGCTTGCTTCATTCTTTGGAGCTCCTCGCGAAGAGGCTGACGGAGGGACAGGGGCACAATCCGGCCTGGCTGGACGACGGGGGCGGCACCAGGTTGATGATGATTGGGGTTTAATGGCGCAAGAGCGACTACAGCCATAATGCGCCAAGAAAGTTAATTTAAGGAGCCTAGCATTTACATCTAACCTTAGTTATCTATATCAGGTGCAAAAAGCCAATTGCATGTAATAAATTTAAAACGCGAGCAAATGGTACCAAAAGTCTATCACCAAGCAAAAAATTAGGATGAAATGGAAGGTGGTTTCTGAAAAGTTCTGGAAAATACCTTCGACGTTGATGATCGAAAAATCTACAATTCCACAGGATGTGAAGGACAGTTAACATTTTTCCGCACTTTTCACAGAGCTTTACATCTTTACCGCAGAGCAAGTGCAGGTGAGCCGATCGAGAATGACCAATTCTCAGGCGGCACATAAGAACTTCCGAACGGCGGTCCTTACGGGAGGAACTCTCCCACACTTCTAAGTTGGGCTTAATAATGTAAAGTTTGTTATCCATCTGTGTGTCCCAGTGCTGTTTCCATAACTTAATAATTGACTTGTTTAAGGCTGATTGATTGATTGATTGATTGGGGGTTTATGGCGCATCAGCAACTAAGGCTATATTGCGCCAAGCTTAGACTATTGCAATTCGGGTTTAAGAAGAGGAAAGAGCTATAGTAGCGAAATATATGATAAAACCATCAGCATGAATGTGTATAAGTGTAAACAATACGACAATGAATTTAGGATAGATAGTAAAATCACAGTCGGTGTAGAAGGCCGATATCTGTGAGGAAATTAAAAACACAACTGTTTGGAATGAGCGGTTCGTCACCTAGTAGTAGGGCAAGGTGTAGTAGAATGTGTTCTTTATAAAGCAGTGAGTATTGTTTATACCGGCATTGGTCATACATAGGGCATTCAATGAGTATCTGCATAATACTTAGAGGTAGGTTGCAGTGCACACATTCAGGGGCATCCTCCCCGCTCAAGAGGTGTCCATGTGTAAGACGTGTATGACCGATTCGTAGCCTACACAGTACGACTTCATAAAAGCGCTCCAGATGTCGGGCGCTCTCCCACTCGCCTAGAAGAGGTTTGATTGCATGTAGTTTGTTGCCGGTTTCGCCGTTCCACTGCAGCTGCCACTTTGCTTTGAGGCAACGTTTCAGAGAATTGTGGTAATCTTTGTAGGGTATTTGGTGTGTGTTAATTTCTCTATCATTAGCAGAACTGACTGCACTATCAGCTGCTTCATTTCCAGGAATGCCAATATGGCTAGGAACCCAGCATAAGACTATGTCAAAATTTTTCGTTGCAGCCAGGATTATCTTGTACTTTAACTCGGAAACCAGTGGTTTTTTTTACACGGTTCATTGATGCGACAGCCTTCAGAGAGCTTAAAGAGTCGGTGTAGATTACAGCGTGAGAAAGGCGTTTTTTGATTATGTAATCAACAGCTAACAACAAACCATAAAGCTCTGCTGTTAGTATAGAGGCTTTTGTATTTATTCTCTTCACCTGATTTACCGATGGTCCCACCATAGCACAGCCTACTACGGAGTCTTTTTTTGTCCCGTCTGTATAAAAACTGGCATACTCGTGATATTTGGTCTGAAGCTCAAAGAAGTTCTGCCTTATGACTTCCTGTGGAACATTCTTTTTGTTATACTTGGTCAGTGTAATTTCGCAATGTATCTGGCAGTTGTTCCATGGAGCTATATCCGGAGGGTATTGGACCAACTGAGGCTTTGCATTCCTCCCAACGGATTGTGCTGCAGTATTATTCCTCATAGAAAAAGGGGGAACTGTGGAAGGTTTGTTTTCAAATGTGCGTTGGAACTTGATGGTCTCAATATTATCTCGAACGGGGTGCTTTGCGACCGAGCGAACCCTGACAGAGTACATAAAACCCAGGGAAAACCTCCTATACTCAAGGGACAGTTCGTTTGCTTCTGCGTAAAGGCTAAGTAAGCACTGGAGAGGTGCGAAATGCACCAGTAGCCAGTCGCAGTCCTTGACGATGAATAGGATCTAACATCTTTAGAACTGATGCCCGAGCAGAGTTATAGACAATACAGCCATAATCAAGCTGGGAGCGAATGACTGAGTGATAGATACGCAGCAAACACAGTCGGTCAGAGCCCCATGATGCATGTGACAAGACACTAAGGATGTTTAGAGATTCAAGGCACTTGATTTTTAATCTCTTAATGTGTGGAACGAAAGTCAACTTGGAATCGAACACAAGGCCCAAAAACATGTGCTCATTTTTTACAACAATAGGAGAACCATACATGTTCAAAGACGGTTCCTGAAGAGCACCACGTCGACGAGAAAAGTTGACACAAGCTGTTTTTTCGAGAGAAAATTTAAACCCATTAGTATCGGCCCATCTGACCAAATTATTGACCGCAAGTTGAACGCGACGTTCACAAATTGAGAGATTACAGGATGAAACGGTGATCTGGAGATCATCAACATATATTGAATATTGCACCGAAGGAGGAATTACACGGCCAATAGAATTAAGTTTGACGATAAAAAGAGTGACACTCACTACACCCCCCTGAGGGACTCTATTCTCCTGTAAAAACTCCCTAGAGAGAGTTTTTCCCAGCCTCACGCGGAACGTACGGTGGTGCAGGTAACTCTGTATGACACTCAACATTCGGCCACGGAAACCAAGATCGAATAAATCTTGCAGAATGCCGTAACGCCAGGCTGTGTCGTATGCTTTTTCCAAATCAAAGAAGATGGAGAGACACTGTTGTCTGTTGACAAACGCCTCACGTACGAAGGTCTCAAGGCGGACGAGATGATCGACAGTGGACCGTGCTGACCGAAAGCCACACTGGAACTTATCAAGGCAGCTGTTTCGTTCTAGAAAAAACATGAGTCTCTTTTTAATCATCCTTTCTAATGTCTTGGAAAGACAGCTAGTTAGAGCTATTGGTCTGTAGCTAGATGCACAAGAGGGATCTTTGCCGGGCTTCAGCACTGGTACAACCACAGCGGTCTTCCAGGAGGATGGAAAGTTGCCCTCGAGCCAAACTTTATTAAAAAGGTACAAAATTAGCTCCATAGTGGATGGATGAAGATGTTCGAGCATTTTATAATGAATACCATCTGGTCCAGGGGCAGTTTGTTTGGAACAAAGAAGTGCCATTTGAAGTTCGTATAATGTAAATAGAGTGTTGTAGGGTTCGTGCATGCCACCTGACGTGATAACAGCTTTTTTTCTGCATTGATCTTGTATCGTTGGAACGTTAGGGTATAATGTTCCGAACTGGAGACATACTCGAAGTGTTCACCGAGGATGTTGGCCTGTTCCTCAAGGCTTGCAGAACAAACTCCATTCCGACTCAAGAGTGGGAAAGTGAATGCCCGGTAAGAGCCGTCAATTTTATGTACGCGATCCCAGACTTCCTTCGCAGATACAGTGCTGTTAATTGAAGAAGCGCACCCTCTAAAACTTTTTTTCTTAGCTTGCCTTCTAATCCACCTCGCCTGGGACCTTTTTCTCTTAAATTAAATAAGATTGTGTGTTGTAGGGTAGCGCCGAAATATACCCCATGCTCGATTTTGTTCTTTCTTGGCCAAATGGCAATCTTCGTTCCACCAGGGCTTTGGTCTCCTGGGCAGATGCGACGACGTCATGGGGGTGGAGAGAATGGCAGCTTGTAAAATGTGCTGAGTGATATGCTCAGTGGCTTTATTGATATCGAGATCGTAAAGTGATGTGCATGCAAAAAGAGATGATTCTTTAAAGGTAGGCCAGTTGGCATTTTCGAATTTCCAACGAGGACAGCGTGTTGGGACTGTCATGGGAAGATGGTTAAATTCTAAAATGATGGGAAAGTGGTCACTTACGTGAGGATTTGGTATGACCATCCATGAAAGCAATGGGAATAATGATGGGTGACAAATAGATAGGTCAATGGAAGTGAAAGTGTGAGTTGCTGAGCTAAAATATGTAGATTCATTTGTGTTCAGCAGGCACAATCCCGCAGAAAGCAAAAAAACGTTCAACAAGGGCCCCTCTAGAATCCCGTCTGTCACTACCCCACAGAGAATTGTGTGCATTAAAATCTCCTAAAAGTAAAAAAGGTGAAGGAAGTTGATTAACAAGGTCTTCTAGCTCCTCCATATGTAACTGATAATTGGGAGGTACATACAATGAGCAGACTGTAATTATTCGATCTAACAAAATACGTGTAGCCACCGCCTCAAGTGAAGTCTGCAGGGCTACCTCGTTAGAAGGAATTGAACGTTGGACAACCACCGCAACACCTCCAGCTGCGAGAGCTGCATTTGTACGGTCCCTATGAAACACCCTGAAGTGTTTTAAAACATTGGTGATGGGCCGGTGATCCTCTAAAAGATCGCTCACATCATCGTAGTTAGACAGGAGGCCTCTACAGTTCCACTGAAGGAAGAAAGACATTTATCTTCAATAAAGGGAACGCCTCAAAAGTGTTTTACGCAAAAATTGTGAAATGTAGTTTATGTGTCTTTTGGTGCCACAATCCGTGGGATGGTTTTCTTTTTTGCAGTGTCTTTAGGCCGTGCTCCAGCCTCGCAGGAGGCCGAGGAAACAGAGCCTGTTTGAGAGAGAGGAAGGTCCTCATCGGAGTGTGGGACGCTCACATCCATCTTCTCATCCAATGAGACCTTGGGTCCTTTGGGCGGTAGAGGTGAATCTGACCGCCCAGGCTTTGAAGAGCTGCCAGAGGCACGGGGAGGCAGACCCCGACCCCGGCCAGAAGGGCCAGCTAGTGCCGGTGACGACCCGTCTGGCTCCTTGGAGGGTGCAGCACCCTCCTAAGAGGGCACAATACACTCATTGGAGCATAAAGGCAGTGGGTTGCCCACTGTCTTCGGACGTACGTAAAAGGACCCTTGTGGAGATAACAGGTCTTCTGGGGAAGTCTGCGTCTCCACGGATGCCATAGCCAGTGGGGGTCCCATTCGCACTGCCTCGGCATATGAACCCCTTGCCTTGAAGGCAAGCTGTTCTCTAGCGTCTTGGTAGCTGAGATTGTGTTTGACCTTAAATGTAATTATCTTCTTTTCTTCCTTCCATTTCGGACATGTGCGTGAAAATGCGGGGTGTGGTCCGCCACAGTTTATGCATTTATGGTCGTTTTCACATATGTCAGCGACGTGGTCAGTGGCACTACATTTCGCACAAGTTTCTCGGCCGCTGCAGTTTCGGGAGCCATGCCCAAAACGCTGGCAACGAAAGCAGCTCTGTGGGTTTGGAACGAAAGGACGAACTCTGCAGTTTAGATACCCTGCCTTCACGGTGGAAGGCAGAGAGTGGAGTTCAAAAGTCAGGACTAGGTGTCGGGTTGGTATCTCCTGTCCGTCTCGTCGTAGCGTGATTCGCCGCACGGCCACAACAGCACTCCGACGCAGCCCTTCGAGGATTTCTTCTTCAGTACACTGAAGGAGGTCATCCTCAGAGATGACGCCGCGGACAGTATTCAAAGTCCGGTGCGGGGTTACACAAACTTGGTGTTCGCCTAAGCTAGTCAACTTCAGTAATGCTGTGCTTTGAGTTTTGTTTTCTACCTCAACGAGGAGGTCTCCAGCAAGTTTTTGTGCCTTGTAATTCTTTCCGATCGTCTGCTCTAGTACCTTAGAGACAAGGAAAGGTGACATCTTTGATAACGGTAGAGAGTCGTTCGCAGCATGAAGTACAAGAAATCGTGAAAAGGTGTCGGGTTCTTTGGCTTTTTCAAAAGTAGGGGGAGCGGGGCGAACCCTTTTTTGGGGGTCGCTCTGCTCGGGGTTTAGAAGAGAGGGGAGCCATAAAAAGGCAAAGGGTGTTCAGAATATGTGGCGCGCCGCCCACCACGGAGCCCAACGAGGGAATAGGTAACACCCCATAACAAATATGGCTTTGCTGGAAGCATTACTCTATTAGCGCTACCCAGAAACTATAACCAAGTGTGGATCTGGACGAGAGTATCTGTCACCACCCAAGGTTAGCCCTTGCCGCCAAAGAAGTTGAAAAGGAAAGAAGAGAAATGAGAAGAGTAAAAAGGAGAAGGAGACAAGGGTGAAAGAAGCGAGGGTGATAGTAGAAGGAGTGGCGACTAGACTGAATCATCCTGGCCGGGCCTTACCAGGACTCCCGTCTATGAGAAGCAGGGGCCGAAGTGGTGTATTGCCTCGCCCGGGGGGCCCTGAAGGGTCCAAACCTACCCCGGGCTTGGCTCAACCACCAGGATGCCCTTTTCCCCAGACACGGGAAAGCCACGCACAGTCAGACGTGGGCGGGCGAACCCGCATGGCTCGGGGTCCGTGGAGACGCCACTCTCCAAACACCTGCTTTCACATGTGCCCCTTGCGGGGTGTTTAAGGCTGGCTTGAGGTCTTGGTGTGGCAGGCCAAACGACGTTTCCGAGTAATTTTTTTGCAGACAGTGCAAGGTGGTCTGCATTCTCGCTACCGGGAATGCCCACATGACTGGGCACCCAGCAGACGTTTATGAATTGTCCTAGATGGAAAGCCTTGTTTATGTGAAAACGAACCTGTTGCACAAGAGCATTCTTGCTGTCTGCTAAAGATGAAATAGCTAAGAGAACACTTTTGGAATCAACAAACACAACTACTTTGTTAATGTTATTTCTACGGTATATTCAGTAGCCATCAGGATACCATACGGTTCAGCAGTAAAGATAGTTGCTAGAGGGTTGAGTTGCCTAACTTCTCTGAAAGCGAGAGAATAAACTGCACAGCCTACGCAATTCGATGTTTTCTAGCTATCAGTGTAAAAGTGGAGATAGTAACTATATTTCTGCTCTAGCTCTGCGAACTTCCGTAGGAGAACAAGAGGAGGAACAAATTTTTTGCTGTACTTTAAAATTGACCAATCACAAGAGATTGGCACCAAATCACAAGGAGCAACACTATAGGCCTGTCTCAACAAAGGGGGCTCATCAAAAAAAAGCTGGAGCGACCTTGCCATGCTCTCAGCCCGAAGGCTCAAGGGCCGAACAATACTGGGCTTATTCTCAAAAAGGCGCAATGATGGAGAGGTCTGCAGAGCAGAAAACGAACGGTGGTGTGGATCACTATAAACTTTGTAGGCATAGCAGAGACTAAGATATTGTCTGCGTCGCTCAAGGGACATCTCATGCGTTTCAGCATACAGACTCGGCACGGGCGAACTGCGAAAAGCACCTGTGGCTAGACGAAGGCCCAGGTGATCGATAGGGCCTAACATCTTCAAAGCAGATGGTCGTGCCGACGCATATACCCGTGCACCATAATCCAACCGGGACCGCACTAGAGAGTTATAAATTCGCAGCAAGCATCTTCTGTCAGACCCCCAAGTTGTGTGCGACAGCACTTTAGGAATAATGAAAGATCGTAGGCATTTTTTTTTAGTTCCTTCAAATGGGGTACGAATGTGAGCTTCTTGTCGAATACTACGCCTTGAAACTTGTGCGCCTTCTTTACAGTACTGGTAAGGTCATTCAGATGCAAGGTAGGATCCGGTGACAACCCTTGACGCCTCGAAAAAAGAACACATATGGTTTTGTCGCGGGACAAACGAAACCCATTTTTGGCTGCCCACTTGCTCATCCTGTTGATTTTCAGTTGCAGTTGACGTTCACAACTATGCAGATTGCAAGAAGAAACTGAAATTTGCACATCATCCACACACAAACCATAAGATACTGTCGATGGTATCACGTGAGCCAGGCTATTGATTTTAACTGCAAAAAGTGTGACACTAAGCACCCCTCCCTGAGGGACACCACTTTTTTGAGAAAACACATCTGATAAGGTGGAGCCCAGAAGGACTTGGAAAGTACGTCCCATTAAGAAGGTTTGTATACATCGCAACATGCGACCCCGAACACCTTAAGCATACTGATCCTGCAGGATCCCTTAGCGCCACGTTGTATCTTACGCCTTTTGCAGATAAAATAACACAGAGAGACATACCTGGCAGTGGAGAAATGCTCCCGAATAGAGGTTTCAAGGCGGACTAAGTGGTCCAGGGCGGAACGCCCAGCTAGAAAACCAGACTGATTAATGTCAAGCATATTCTCAGTCTCCAAGAAATGAACGAGGCGTCGGTTAATCACTCTTTCGTAGGTTTTTACTTAGCAACTTGTGAGAGCAATGGGTCGGTAGCTAGTTGGTTGAGAAGAATCTTTGCCAGGCTTCAGAAGAGCGATTTCATGAGCTCTTTTCTAAATTTCGGAGAATGCAGAGCGATGCCACAATGAGTTATAAAAGGTCAACAAACTTCCTAGAGAATCAGGTGACAGGTGCCTTAACATCTCATAATGAACATTATCTAGTCCAAGTGCAGACTGTTTCTTTACACTAAGAGCCACTTTGAGCTCAGAGTGTGTAAAAGGCCTGTTGTACGGAGCGCCACGAGCAGCAGACAAAATGATTGGTTTTTTCCCTGCTGTCGAACTGAACTTTTTAAATGCTTCACTGCAGTTGCGTAAACTAGAAACGTCCTGAGAAGGCTTCCCAAGAACATTCGCTTGATCTTTCAGAGATGTTGAAGATGATGCTGGGAAGAGAGGAGTTCTGAAAGGTAAGTAGTCACCCTTAACCTTTCTAAGCCGATCCCATGCTTCTTTTGTAGGTACAAAACTACTCAAGGACGTCAAATACTTTCTCCAGGAGCTTCCCTGCGCCTGGCGTCTTGTCCAGCGAGCTTTAGCTTTCTTTCTTTATTTTTCTTTCTTTATTTGTTTCCCTTCCGGCAGAGCCCGAAAAAAGGGCCGGTGCAAAAGGCTAAAAAAGACTGACGTGGCACTGGTCCCTTACAGTCCACACATAAAAAATAACATGAAAATGCATTCCATCTAACAAAATAATACAGCAGGATAAAAAACATTTACAAAACTGAGGCACGCATACATAACACAAATGCAACAATAAAAGCCATGTATATAAGGATAAAAATGCGTACTGAATGCAAATACAGACTATGATCTACATGAAAGAAAAAAACAAGTCATCTAAGGAACACACAAAAGCAAACATCATTATCGCTCACTTTACAGAAACTGAACAGTGTACGCCCAGCAAAGCGTGTCATGCACATAAAATAAAGCAAGGATGAATTTTGAAGGTATAAAGTATAATACAACACTTTATTGTGATTAGGAAGCTTAGATAAATTTTATAAATTTTATATAAATTTATATCGCTGCCTACCAGCAGTGCTTTACATTCTTTGTTTAAATAAAGGGAACGACTTTGCGTAGTTCATAGAGGGCATGTTATTTAATAGACTAATTGTTCGATAGTGTATACTCTGCCTTCCGTAATTTGTTCTTGTATAGGGTTCCCGCCTTTTAACATGACGGAATGGGTACAGTTCTTCTGTTTCGACTGGGGTGGCGTATAACCTTTTTAGATAAATTAATTAAAATAATTTGAAGTAATATACTTGATTTGCATTTAAGATCTTGTATTTATTATAAAGTAGTGCCGTCCGAAGTTCTCTTATTCTCCCCCCATAGTTTTCGAATATACGTAGAACTTTTTTTTGTAGGATTAGTAATCTATAGTAATCAGATGCTGTAGTTGCGCCCCATATAAAAATCCCGTAACACATTTTGGAAAAATATAAAGAGTAATAAAATGTTTCTACTAACCACCTCGGCACCAAGGCTTGCCACTTTATAAATACAGCCAAGGACTCGTGATAGTTCTGACTTTAGTTTATTCACATGTGTATTCCATTTTAGCTTTTGGTTAAACCACACACCGAGAAATTTTCACTTTTACTTGATCTATGAAATCACCTTCAAACGTAATCTTAATGGAGCTTGTAAGATGTTTTGTTGTTGACTTAAAAATCACATATTTTGTTTTGCTTGTGTTTAATTGTAGCCCACTGGAATTCAGCAATTATGAAAGCTTTACAATATAGGCGTTTGCCCTCTCCTCCAGGCATTCTGGAGTTCCTTCACTAAAACAAAATATTAGTGTCGTCTGCACACATTATTAAATTCGGGGAACTAGAAATGCTTACGATATCGTTTATATAGACTAGGAAAAGTTAAGGGCCGAATATGAAACCCTGTGGGACACCATGACGCGTGTCTTCCTTATTTGATTCAAGATTGTCAATTTTTACGTATTGTTGCCGATTTGTTAAATAGCTTTTTAGTAATGCGAGCGCGACCCCGCGCATGCCGTAATATTCTAGTTTGTTGAGTAAAATAGAATGCTGAACGGTGTCGAACGCTTTCCTCAGTACGAGTGTAAGTAACTTGTCCTCAATATTCGCAACCACTTTCTCTTTAATGTCGAGATGAGCTTGCTCTGTAGATTTTTCCTTTTGGAACCCGCATTGCGCGGTGGAGATTACACTATGCTTTGTGAAAAAAAACTTTCTAGGCGTTTTTTTTATTACGCCTTTAAATATTTTAGAGAGTATTGTTAGTACAGAAATGGGCCTGTAATTTTATAGGAAAGGATGCGTCATAAGCAGCTTTATACTTCCCATAAAAGATATTAAATGTTGAACAAGACTTTTCCTCCGTAAACACTTCTCCCCAATTTGTTCTTTCTGAAAGGCAAGTAAAAGTATGAAGCGTTTCATCATTTATTTTCCTATAAAAAAGTTTTTCAGTTTGATTTGTGCTTTTTTTATGCATGAAAGGGCACAGGCTAAAAATAGGAAGATGGTCACTGATGTCCTCTATGAACGCGCCAGATACATGCTTATTTACAAGCACATTTGTAACACACACGTCAATTGAAGTTGCACTCTTTTGACTCACCCTGGTAGGCAGCGTTATTTCGTTGCTACAGGCATATTGATTTAAAATGTCCCAAAACTCTCTGGCGTGTCCATCATTAGCAATTGGATTAAGATTGATGTCTCTAAGTATCAGAAATGGTAGAGAAAATTCACCCTAAAATTGCAGCAAGTTATAAAAAATTTGTAAGTCAGTAACATTACCAGAGTGTGGCCTATACACAGCTGCAATATACAGATACTCTACTTTGGCAACCAGACACTCAATATTATTATTCATTAATTTAAAATCTTCCACTACGTCGTAGTTTAAGTTTTCTTTAAAATACATGGCTATTCCACCACCCCTTTTTTTAGTTCTGCATAAAGTTTCAAATTTGTATCTTTCAAAATAAGGTGGAGCCTCGTTCGCAGAGCCACGTTTCTGTAAATAGCATTACGTCAAAAGTAACTGATAGTGGTTGAAAAAAAAGGTCAAGCTTGTTCTGTTTGTTTCTAATACTTTGTGTGTTTAAATGCATGACAGAAAAATGAGTCCGGTAATGTTTGTACACTTCATTGAAGGATGAACAGTTGTAATATTTGCACTCGTGCTGGTGTTCCATTATAAAAGCTCGCCAGAGCGAGACACTCCTGAGAAGTCTAATTGGCTATTTTTTTTACGTCACTTTGACTGTTGATCTGTATTACTTGCGAAGTTCGGTCCTTACGTGCAAAAATTGTCCCGCCCCTAGTCCACACAAACTTCCACCCCACTACTCGTTTTCGTGCGGTGGCTGTCCCGAGCAACTGTTTGCCTAAGCCTGTTAGATGTTCGTTCACGTAAACCGGGGTACCTGGGCCGCCATAGTCGAGAACCGTTGTCGTTTGCCTAATGCTCTTTGATTTTGCCAGTATTTGATTTCTCTTCGCGCGTCGTACGAACCGGACAACAATGTTTTTCTGACCTTCTTTGAATGTTGGAACACGGTGAGAGATGTCAATGTCACCTTCCGTAATAGGCTCCTCAAGAATGGTGCCAATTCTTTTTACTACATCCAGCGGATCTTCTTCTGGAGGCACTCCTTTGATTTCCAGATTGTTGGAACGTTGGTATATCTCCATTTCCTTAATCTTTGTTTTCAGCATAGCGTTCTCCGTGTCGAGCGCTTGGTTTCGGTTGGTTAACTGCTGAATTTACTTACGCTGTTCTTTTACCTCATCTTTAAGTTCCTTGACGTTGTCGTGAGTGTCGCTACTGAATTTTACACTCTCTTTTACGCCCCGAATTTCGGCTCTAATCTCACGTCGCAAATCACTGTTGTTGTAAACCATCTAATTTCGTGTTATTTGTTTTCGTTGTATCTGTGAATGCACATGTTGTATCTCACACCTACTTGGGCATTCAGTGGCCTGTAGTATCCTCTAAATAAAAAAAAACAATCACATTAGCGAGCTCTTTGTTGTCCTTACTCATGTTTTCTTAAACTCAAGTAAGTTGCTAGAAGTTTGATATCTAAGAAAGATGTTCCAAGCTCTGTTCTGGGACTTTCGTGTTGTTTTAGAGTCATCATTCCACCATGGCTTGCACCTCTTAGGAAGACGACCAGACTTTTGAGGAATACTCCGTGTGGTAGCACGTATTATAACCTCTGTGACATACAGTGTTGCTTCACCTGGATTCATGTTTGAAATTATAGAAGAATCAATCAGTGCCTCTAATTGAAAAAATGGACCAATCTGCCTTTTCTAGTTTCCATCGGGGCATTGGAGTTAACAGAGTCGGAAGAAAGACAGTACTCTGTAAAACAATAGGGAAGCGATCGTTCCCAAAGGCAATATTAAAAAAAACCTTCCATGAAAAGCATGGAAGTAATGAAGGTGAAGTAATAGAAAGGTCAATCGATGTAAATGAGTTGTGACCAGAACTAAAAAAAGTAGCTTCTCTCCCGTTAAAAATACACAAGTTAGATGATAATAAAAACCGCTCAATTACTCGGCCTCAAGAATCGAGGCGAGTACTGCCCCACATGGGGTGATGGGCATTAAAATCTCCTAAAATTAAGAGGGGTAGAGAAAGTTGTCTTACAAGACCCTGGAGTTCGTGAAGTTGCAATGGAACGTTTGGTGGCAAATAAATGGACACAACTGTTATGAGGCGGTCTAGACGGGGTACCGCCACAGCTTCGAGCGGTGTGCAGAGAGGAACTTCCGAGCAGGCAACCCCGCTCTGCACGACCACTGCTACGCCGCCAGAACTGGAATTCAGACGATCTTTGCGGAACACTTGATAACGTCGTAAAATCTGTGTATTATGTGTTTGAAGATGGGTATCTTGTAAAGAGAGGGCAATAGTCCGAAGCTCGCCCATCAAATAATTAACATCATCGATGTTTGGTAAAGACCTCGACAGTTTCATTGCATAAAATGTAAGTTTCTCATTTAGGTAAAAAGGCACACGAACAAATTAATAAAAAGGGAGAGAGAAAAAGAAAATTAATGCTGGCGATAAAAGAGGTAAGTTGATCTAATCTATCTGGGAGCTGTCACAAGTTTCTTCCCTCTAGATTTACGGTTTGGGGTTTGCCACTCCATGTCTTCATGATCAGATGCAGGAGTAGGCGGATCAGTAGCCTCGTCCACCGCCTCCACCTCCTCGGACGAGACTTTTCCTGGTGGTTTGGGTAGGTCCTGAGCACGGTGTGGATGTTGAAAATTAAGGTTTAACCGGTCCTTCCTAGCGCGCGGGCATGAGAGCGCTGAAGAGAAAAGGAGGAAGTTGAAGTAAATCGTTCACCAGGTCTGGGTCGTCGTGTTCCTTTCCCCTACGAGCGCCCTCAAGGCGCAACATTTTGGTGCCGCAACCCGGGAGTTGAACAAAGTTGGACGCTGCATTGGTGAATATGGATCGACTAAAGAAGAAACGAGCGGTTCGACGCAGCCGGAACACCAAGCTCATAAATGAGATACGAGCTGCGCTAGAGTCGGACCCTATGGACTCCAAGAGACTTGAACGTTTACGTGACAGACTACTCGCTAGCAACGACGAGCTTCGGAAGATCAATGAGGAGATAGAGCCCCTCATCGACGACAACGACTTGGAGGAGGACTACAACACCGTGGCTGACTTCGAGGACCAGGTCGCAAGGATTATCAGTGAGGTTCGAGCCCAGACGACACCGCAACCGCCACGCTCCGGAGGCGACAAAGGCAGCAGCTCCTACTTAACTGGAATCAAGCTCCCGAAACTACAACTGCTGCAGTTCCAAGGTGAGCTTAGAGAATTGCAACCATTTTGGGAGCTATTCGACGTCGCGGTACACCGACAAATGCCTTTGTGAGCCGTAGAAGTTCCAGTACTTGCGCTCACTTCTCGTTGGACTAGCAGCCAGTATGATTTCTGGACTACAAGCAACTGCGGCATCTTACCAAGATGCGGTAGAGATGCTGACTGAGCGTTTTGGTGATAAACAACAAATCGAACGCGAATATCTGGGAAGACTGCGTAGGCTACCATCTGTGAAGTCTGAGCGTGACGTACCGGGACTACGGAACGTCTACGATCACGTCCAAACAAACATCCGTGGCTTGCGTTCCCTGGGTATTTCGAGTGATACATACGCAACTATGCTGGTTGATATACTTCTCAACAGCTTGCCATCACACATCGTAGTGGAGTACTACCGCATCAAGAGCTATATGCCACAACTGGCTCCTCCTACTCTCCCCGAACAGACTGCAGCCACTTCCAGTAGTGCGACGCGTTGTGAGACTATGGTTGATACATCGAGGAATAGGGGAGAAGAGCTGGCTAAGCTGCTACAATTTCTACGGGTAGAGCCGCGAGCGATCCTCACGTGACGAGCGTCCATCGGCGAATCTTTCACCATGGGCTTCCAGACCTCGACAGTCTATCTCGATTCCTTCAACAATGGTGCTGCAAAACTCAAGTCATCTAGAGGACGCTTGTTTCTTCTGTGGAAAGGACGATCATGCTACCAGCACATGTTATTCCGGGAGCTCCTTAGATGAGAAGAAAAGGCGCCTTGCACAGGACAGCCGATGTTTCCGATGTACGAAAAAAGGCCATCGGTCTTAGGACTGTCGCTTCAAGGTTCGATGTACCACGTGCAGCGGGAGACATGCCGTCTCTATGTGCAACCCAGAGTGGCGGTCAAACTCACCTCATCGGGGAGCTACGGCCAAGAGCGGAGAGGCCACCGAATTCTTAACGGCAGGTTCCACATCTTACCTGGCGGCAACGACGTTCTCCTGCAGACTTTCAGGGGCTGGATTGTGACTGACAAGAAACCTGCATACATCCGCGGCATCGTAGATGGTGGAAGCCAGAAAACATTCATCCGAGAAGATGGGGCCACAAAGTTTCAACTGGACACTATAGGGCACCTTGACTTGAAATTTAGCACTTTCGCAAGCACAGAAACAAACATTCCCAGCCAACACCCAAAGGCCGTGCGTCTCCATCTGCGAAGCCAGTACGCTACGGCGAGCCATATATTGGAGGCCGTGGTTGTCCAGTTCATATGTAAGGAGCTTGCAGAAACACCGGTCGACCACTCGTTCATACGAACTATCTCAGGCGAGCTCGCGGACGAGTTGATGTTCCCCTCAGTGAAATCAGAAGCTGGTATAAGCCTTCTGATCGGGGCTGACCAGATGTGGCGACTTCTCACGGGAGAGATCCGACGTGCTGAAATTGCCACGGAGCTGGTGGCCCTTTCAACTGTGCTAGGATGGACCTTCCAAGGGCCGACCAGCGCAGCGCAGGTGCTATCATGTTCTATGAATGCGGTTGTGTGTGCTCTCAGCGTTAGGGCTAGTCACGAAGATGATTCCATTGCTTTGCAAAAGTTTTGGGAATTAGACAGCCTTGGCATCGTGGACGAACCAACGACGACAATGCAGGACCAGAAAAGCGTAATCGAACACTTCAACGAAAACATCACGATGAAAGGAGGGCGCTATCAAGTCGCTCTCCCCTGGAAGGACACCTCACCAGTCCTGGAAAACAACTATGAAGTAGCCCACAAAAGACTACACAGCCTGATCAGACGACTGAAGCGAGATGGCACCGTTACAGAGTACGACGAGGCAATTAGACGCTATATGGTTGATGGGCATGCAGAAATTGTCGAAGAGGACAGCCAGAACAGTGGACCCGTCTACTACATGCCTCATCGAGCAGTGGTTCGAGCGGACTCAGCGACAACGAAGCTTCGAGTCGTCTTCGACGCCTCAGCTCACGGACCAAACACTATATCCCTGAACGACCACCTATGCTCCGGTTCCGAATGCAAAAAGTGGCGGTCACTGCCGACATACAGAAGGCGTTCCTGCAGATAGCCATCGCAAAAGCAGACAGGGATGCCCTTCGCTTCCTGTGGTTTTCCAGCACACCTCGACCGCACGAGCCACTGCCTGTTATAGAGGAATGGCGAATGACAAGAGTACCCTTTGGGACTACTTCGAGCCCATTTCCACTTGCAGCGACCCTACGCCGTCACCTGGAATCTGCGAGAGACCAGACGAAACCCATCGCAGATACTCTACTTCGCAAGTTCTACGTTGATGACATGCTGACAGGAGCGGCAAGCGCGGAAGAAGCCGCGAATCTCGCAAGCGTTGCGAAAAGGCTCCTCCAAGAGGCTGGAATGGAGCTTCGCAAATGGAGCACAAATTGTCCTTACCTCCAGCAAACCTTTGATCAGCAAGAAGGCGGTAATGAGAGAGCGTGCAAAAACACGCCTATTCACTCACACGCAATGACTAAGGTTCTAGGTCTGGTCTGGGACAGAACGGCTGATTCTTTTACTTGCTCGGGTATGCACTTGCTCAGTATACTCAACTCCAACCGAAATACAAAGCGCTCCGTGCTGCAAGCTTCTGCTCGAATGTTTGATCCTCTTGAATTCCTTGCCCCCTATGTCATCCGGGTGAAGATGCTGTTCCAGCGAATGTGGCAGCGACGAGTAGGATGGGACGATGAGCTGCCAGATGATTTACGTGAAGAATGGACGACGTGGTCCACCGAATTGAGAGATCTAGGGCTAGTCACAACACCGAGATGTCTCCTGCGAATGGATAGGAAACTGAATTCTTTGCAACTACATATATTCACCGACGCCAGTCCTAGCACATACGGCTCCTGTGCATACTTGCGCGTCGTGAACAACACAGGAGATGTTATCATGACTTTAATTATCGCGAAAGCCAGAGTTGCTCCTCTCAAGACGCTGTCCCTGCCGCGTCTCGAATTGATGGGAGGACTATTGGGAGCACGACTTGACGTATTCTTGCGAACAAACGTATTTCACACTGGCATCGAAGTATGGCACTGGACGGACTCCATGATAACGCTGGGTTGGATCAGGGGATCTTCGACAGATTGGAAACCATTCGTATGCAACCGGGTAACGGAAATCCAAGCCAAGAGTGATCCCTCCAGCTGGCACCACTGTCCTGGTAGCATAAATCTAGCTGACTTGATGACTAGAGGAAAGACCGTGAGGCAGCTCAGTGTTCACGATGAATGGTGGTTCGGACCAGATTGGCTTAGGCGTGACCTGGTAGACTGGCCTCCTGCGGCGTCTCCAGCCAATGATCTGCCAAGCGATATCGAAGCGGAAAGACGACATAAAGTGAATGTCTTGCTCAACGATGCAAGTGTACCTAACCCGCTTCTGATTTTGGAGAACTTTGGAAGCTACACGAGTATGCTGCGGGTCACGGCATGGGTCCTGCGCTTCGTCCAAGATTGTCGACTACCGACAGGGTCAACGGAGCTCTCCTTGTCGGCAGCGGAAATTCAAGACGCAGAGCACTTGTAGATCAGACATGCTCAGCATGAATGCTTTGATGCTGAGATTCGTGCCCTGTCCCGAAGTGAAGAAATCTCGGCGAGATCAAAGATAAAGGATCTACAACCTTTCATTCACGAGACTGGCGTTATGCGGATCCGGGGTCGATTACAGCACGCCTTACTTCCAGAGGGTGCTAGGCATCCCATTATTCTACCGAAAGATCATCACCTTAGTAAGCTAGTAGCCGCCTCAGCCCATCAGCGCACCTTGCATGGAGGCGTTCAGGCGACGATGACGGAGTTACGTGAGAGGTTTTGGCTGCTCAGCGCCCGGAGAACGGTAAAGGCGGTGATCAGCCAGTGTCGAGTATGCTGACGCTTTTCTGCACAGCCAGCCAGTGCATCAGTCGCACCACTACCGCGGGACAGAGTCCACGAGGGTCACCCATTCCAAGTCGTAGGAGTCGAATTTGCGAGAACTTTGTTCGTCAAGACCGACGGTGACGACGTAAAGCCGTACATTGCCCTTTTCACTTGCGCAACCACTCGAGCTGTACACCTAGAGCTTGTCTCTTCCGTAGCCACGACACCCTGGCTTCTGGCCCTTCGATGCTTTGTGGCTCGTAGAGGAATACCGAGCACGATTTACAGTGATAATGCTCTGATATTCAAGAGGGCTTCGAAAGACCTGAGGGCTGTGTGGGAAATGATGCGCAACCCGGTGTTGCAGGATTACTGCAGCTCGCAGCTAATCACGTGGAAGTTCATCGTGGAGAGAGCGGCATGGTGGGGCGGTTGGTGGGAACGACTGGTGCGTTCGGTAAAGGTCTGCGTCCGAAAGGTACTTGGACGGCAGAGCCTATCGTTCGAGGAGCTGACGACTGTCTTGGTTGACGTTGAGGCTACCGTACACTCGCGGCCCTTGACATACCTCCACGCAGATACTGGCGAGCCAGGAGCCTTGACGCCAGCACGTTTGCTCATCGGGAGAAGACTGACCCCACTGCCCGAGGTGGAACCGCCCCAGGCGTCATCTGAAGAAACCTTTTCCCGCCGCTGGAAGTATTGGCAGCGCATCATGGACCAATTCTGGAAACGTTGCAAGCAAGAATATCTCCAAGAGCTTCGCGCAGCACATCTCGCCCGACCCGCTGACAGCTGCACACCGAAAGTTGGGGACGTGGTTTTGCTGCACGATGACAACACCCCACGTCATCTGTGGAGAACCGTCCGCGTCATCGAGGTCTTTCACGGTATAGACGGCCACGTGCGATCCTGCGCGATCAGGTTACCCTCGGGTACATGCACACGAAGGCCCGTGCAGCTGCTCTACCCATTGGAGACCAGGTGATCAAATGAGCGGCTTGCTCATTTGGGGGGGAGGGTGTTGAAAATTAAGGTTTAACCGATCCTTCCTAGCGCGCGGGCAAGGGAGCGCTAAAGGGAAAAGGAGGAAGTTGAAGTAAATCGTTCACCAGAGCTGGGTCGTCCTGTTCCTTTCCCCTACGAGCGCCCTCAAGGCGCAACAGTGGATAACCCCGTCCACAACCACCCCCTACTGAAGAGGCAGGGGACATACTGGGCGTGATATTGCCCGAGTCCCTCTGGTCCTGCCCCCGAGATCCTGAAGGGGCAGCTTGATGCTGCCCTTTGGATGAAGAGGACTTCTCCAGCGAGTTTTGGCCGGAGTGCCGCACCCCACTAGAGGAAGTCCTTGAACCACGGACAGGCATTGCCTGCCTGTTCTGACGCTGGGAGTCAGCTGGTGTGCTCTGCCCTAAAGCTGAAGGCTTCTTGGGTGAGGAAGTCCCCTTCTGAGAGGACGAGCGAGGGGCTCACTCGCTCTCTTCCGAGAACGACCTGGAAGGTGTGGGCAATGAAGTCACCTCCATTGCCTCGGCAGCACCCAGGTGCTTGGAACAACTGGGAGCCTCGGCAGCCTTTGCAGCCGAGAGGGAATGCCCAGGGAGAGATAGCTTCAACCTGGGCGTAGAGGACTGGAGTGGTTTCCCAGGGTTTTCAAGAGACACCTGGGTTGCCACCGATACCTTGGACGGTGCAGGTCCCCTACTGGACACCGCCTCGGCAAAAGAGCCCCTCTGGAAAGCGGAAAGGCGACGCTTTGCATCTTGGTAGGTTATATTTTCTTCTTTAAGTGCAAGAATTTCTTTTTCCTTCTTAAACTGTTCACATGCTCTGGAGTAGGCGGGATGGTTCCCGCTGCAATTGGCACATTTGTTATCTGCTTTGCAACCATCAGCAGTGTGGTCCCTGCCACAGCACCTGGCGCACGTCTCACGACCTTGGCAAGTGCGCGACCCGTGACCGTACAGCTGGCAGCGAAAGCAGCGAAGCGGATTTGGCACGTAAGGTCGCACCTTACAGTTAATGTAGCCTGCCTTAATAAAGAGAGTCAGGTTGTGCCTCCCGAAGGTCAGAACAACATGTTTGGTGGGTAGTTCTTCACCATCTCGTCGGATTGTTATACGCTTTGCAGCTACAACTCCTTGGGATCGGAGACCTTCTACGATTTCTTCCTCAGTGCTGCCAATCAAATCGTCTTCCGAGATCACGCCGCGGATGGTGTTCAGTGTTCGATGAGCAGACACTGTCACCTTGAGGTCTTGGATAGTTTGGATATTCATTACAGCCGTAGCTTGGCACTTCTCGTAAACCTCCACGAGAACGTCGCCTGAGAAGAGCTTTTGAGCTTCATACTTCGCTTCTAGCATGGCTTGAAGCACTTTGATGACAAGGAATGGAGACAGTCTTGAGAGTGGTTTGGATACATCGTCAGAATGAAGGACACAAAATCTTGTAAAATGTTCGTTTACATTCTCAGTGGAGAGAAACTTCGATAGTGCTTCAATGCAGGTTCTTTTTAGGGCCCAATCAGAGGGAGGTTTTGTTTTAGAACCCATCGGAGTTGGGAGGAGATTCCGTGGCCGGGTGCACCGCTCACCACGAAGCCCAACAAGGGGATAGGTAATGTGCCATAACAAGAAAGGCTTGGTTGACACAATTACAGTACCAGTGCTGCCCGGGCAATTTACCCTAGTGTGGTTGCAGGGCAGGGCCTGTTTCCACTCAAGGTTGGCCCTTGCCGCCTAAGAAGGTGAAAAAGGAAGGAAGAGAGTGCAGAAGAAAATAGAAAGAAGGAAGAAGAGGGTAGAAGAGCCGACTGACTTAATCGTCCTGGTCGGGCCAAGCCAGGACACCCATCTACGAGAAGCAAGGGCCGAAGCGGTGTTTTGCCTCGCCCGGGGGGCCCCGAAGGCTCCAAACACACCCCGGGCTCAGGTCAACCACCAGGGTCCCCTTTTCCCCGGACACGGGTACGCCACGCACAGCCAGACGAGGGTGGTCGAACCCACATGGCTAGGGGTTCGTAGTGACGCCACTCTCCAAACACCTGCTTTCACAGGTGCCCCCTGGGGGGGGGGGGGGGGGGGGATGGCGGCACCAGGCTGCAGGACCATGCTGTAGGGTTGCTTAAGGCAGCCTAATCCATCGAAAAGGTGCCTGAAATCTTTCGTAGCCTTCTACTCCTCCGAAGTTCCGATGGCGTTCACATTGCGCTGCACGATTCCTAAAGGCCCGTTCACACTCTTGCGACCGAGTTAGACAGAGAGAGACCAGACCGGTTTTTAAGCCTCTTGCGATCTTTTAGGACCAGCTCCGCTGCATCGCATCCGGTCGTAAGAAGTCGCAAAAGGCTTAAAAACCGGTCTGGTCTCTCTCGGTCGAAGTCGGTCGCAAGAGTGTGAACGGGCCTTAATGCGTCGCTTGCGTCCAGTACCAGTATGGCCTGGCGACTATCTTTCACGACAGAGAGCTTCACACTCTTAGCAGCCTTTCCGACGGATACCTTCTGGCACGTCGTTCCAAAGTTTCTTATCACTCCTACTGTCTACGCTCGCAGGACACAGGTACTGGGCTTCAACGCTTCTGGCGCTCGCAGCTTTTTGTACTCTGAAAACAGTATCAGGCTGACTTGAGATCCGGTGTCAACTTTAAAAAAGACTTCTCGAGCAGAAACTTGAGCTTTGATGATCTAATCGTGTTTTCCGTTTTCGCCGCCCATCTCCAGAACGTCAAAGTGATCGTCGACGTCATCGTTGACGTCATGTCTGCTTACTTCACCAACTACGGTCGAGCTAAGATAGCAAATCGCGAATTGATTAAGCTTCCGGCATGAGTTGCATTTTTCCCGGAGACGGGACACCGTCTGACTTCGTGTCGACGATTGCATCTTCCGCAGCGTAATTGCTTTTTGTCTTTTTGGTCCGCCTTGCTGCGTTGCGGTGCTGTCTGTTTTGAGATAGCATCAATACGGTTAGCCGCCTTGTTCCAGACTTGGTTTCGTTTCGCCAGAGTTTCCGCTACTTTGCACATTTCTTCTGCCATTAACAACGTTAGACCCTTCTTGCGAAACATATTCTCGCAAAGCTTCGAATCATTCGTGCCGAATACGATCTGGAATTCTAAGCTGGACGGCGGCCTCGAAAACGGGCGAGAACACGTCACGAAGGGAGGAGGCTCTTAAGGACGCGCCCCTGAGGCGAACTGTGGCGAGTTTCGCTCTCCTTTCTTACATTTCCGACCCCCACTTTGGCTGAGACGTCACGCGAGTCTAGCGCCAATCGCCCCTACGTTTTCCCTACGGCGCGCCGGCGGCGCAGGCGCCTGCTTCGAGGCTACAGTCGTCTGCTACGATCGTCTGCTACAATTCAAGGGACAGAGCAAAAAAGGCCGGACACGTCGCACTCGCGGGTTCCGCCGGCCCAGCGAGCGAAAATGACAAATTTTACAGGAGGAACGTTCCGTATGATGCAAGGCAATGCTAAATTTCAGGACTGGTGCACTCCACGCCCATAAATACGCGATTTGGACACAGCTTGACGCAGAGCTGAACTCCGACGGCGCTCCCGTAAAGGAGGGGCCACCATGATAAAAGTTTTCTAGACCTCCGACGTAGATCTAATCGATTTTCAGTGAATAAAAACTTAAAAATTTGTGTTGTTTGCAGTGATCTGCGATAAAATAATGAATGCCACATTCACTCGCAGTGTTAAGTCGTCTGCTACGATCGGCGGCAAAGATGGAGCCAACAACAAAGACGTCAAGATTAGATCCGCGCGTGCCGGCAGCCCAGCGCGAGGTATTTTTGAATTTTATGGAACAACATCCCGAAATCGCGCTGGGAGCCGCTGATCTCACGCCGGCAGTCACGCAGATGGAAAAAGATCAGCTCTGGGCTGAGTTCGTCGCCGAGCTCAACGCCATCGGGCCTGCCATCAAAAACAGGAGGAGGTGGCAACATTATTGGACCGACAGGGTGCGGGCCGCCAAAAAGAAGGCCGATGAGTTCCGCAGAAACAGCGGGTGAGTGTTCCCGACTTTTGATATTAGATGCATGGCTTGCGAATATGACGTATTCCGCTCAGACTTGTACACGTTACTGAAAAAAAGTAACTGATTACAATTACAATTACTACAGTCAAAAAGTAACCGATTACCGTTACTGATTACTGCCTCCCAGAAGTAATTGAACAATTACTGCAAAGTAATTGATTACTTTTCAAGTTACTTTCACGTTACTTCTTATTGCGATGACAGAAATACACAAATACACAGTAAAATATTGCGTACACAATTTTGTTTCGTTATTGTTCCCTTTTTTGTTTTCAGACCCGGACCTTGTCGTGTAGCTGATGCGTCGACCTAAGGAACAAAGCCCACTAAAAACTCAATAGCGAGTTCCCGCTGCCCGTCGACTTTATCGGCAATCTGCAACGAGATCCGGAACTCCCAAGCCAAGGCTGGTGGCGCGCTTGTAGAAGAGCGTGGCGCAAAAGAAAAAAGGATTTGCCGACTAATCCTAGTTTTATTTTTTTTAGATGTTAAGAAAATGTCAATCATCTTTGCTCCATGGCTGAGTGACTATGTTGATTTTTGTGAGAAAAAAATTGTGGAATGAAAAATGTAATTGGTAATTGTGTAATTGATTTTGTAATTGATTACAGAAAAAAAGTAATTGAATTACTCCGAGCGTTACAGCTTGACAAATGTAATTGAAGCGTTACAAAATTACACATAACTGTAATTGATTACAAGTAATCAATTACTTGTAACGCGTTACGTACAAGTCTGATTCCGCTGTGTTAGAGGATAACGATTGCACATAACAAGTGTCAGATTTACGGTCTGAAGACTGAGGTTAGCATTGCAAATAAACCGCCAAGGGAGATGACTAAGCTACGTCTGTAAAATTAAATTCAATCCATAGTTTCGACCAAGAAAAAATATAAGAACTCATATTGCTACGTTTTCCTTCAGAGGGACGGGCGGAGGCGCAGTACCTGGCGAGGCCGGGAGGATAATTTCCATTGTCGGCCCCGATGCCGTGGAGGGTTGCGGGGCACCGGCGGTGCAGGGGCCACAGGTAAGGAGCTCTTTTGTTTTTGCCCAAGACTTTCAGACATGTTTTGCAGAACAAATTATTTAATTGTCTGCACATTTTGTGAAACCGAAACTTATATTGAGTTGCAGCTTCTCACTTTGGTAATTTTAGACAAATGTTTTTCTATTAACCTTTTACCTGATGATTACCGACTACTTGATCGGAAAGTAGCAGTTGCAGCCTTCTGCTAAGAGGTACTCGGTAGAGCACGCGACTATATCTGGCAAATATGGCAGCATAAATGCTATACTTAAAAAGGCTGCAATTAAAGTTCTTAATAAACAGTGAGGCCTCGTCCCACATGCTGACATGATTAGAGTGTTAATCTGGATGCTTCTGTTCAGTTGTGGGGTCCAAATGTACTTGCAGCACATGCTATACTCGTCTTCACCTCAAAATGTCATGACCTGTGCAACCAAAGGGATTGCAATTGTTCTTAGCAGTTGTCCACAGTGATAAATATGGTTAGTGCACACATTGTTAAATCACTACAGTGTCTGTTGTAACACAGTGAACAATGGCACTCTGAGCGTGTTCAGGTACAAGAAGCCTCCTCGGAAGACAGCTGCAGCCACTTTACGTGAATTACACAAGTTTGCATGTGATCATAGATTTCTGTAGGGTTCTAGAAATGCCAAACATACTGACTTTCTTGTCTCCCCTACTGTTTCAATATTGCTCGATGATAGCAAGATTCACCTGAACCCCGTCACTTTCAGGCTGTATCATCGCCAGCTGCGGCAGGCAGCAACGTATCTATTGGGGAAGTCCCAGGAACCGGTGGCACCGGTAAGTGTCTCTTACAGTATGCGTTGATATTTGAGTTTTAGTTCACGTATATCCTGCCTATATTAACAAATACGAAGGAAATCCAGAAACAGTCCGAATGCGAGACTTTAGGCAGACGAGGAATATGGTGTCCAGCACATATGTCCACAAAACCACTCTATACCCTAAAAGTAGTAGTTAGTGAAGGGGGAAGGGGGGGGTTATTACGTTATCATTGTTTGCGAGCAGAAATTGCTCAGAGTGCAGTCTGTGTCTTTTCTGCATACGCTTTCGATATGGACCAGTTTGCTGTCTTCATAATGCAATGACTGCCCAAGGGGTGTGATAGCACACTCGTCGCTGCTAGCTGCAGTTCCTGCCTTTCCTTATTGTCCTTCCCAGCTTGGTTCACAATCGCATTTGTGTTTAGCTCAGAGCCAGCCACCCAGCCGCCCCCGCCCCCGCCCCCGGTGTCCCCGAGCAGAGCGGCATTCTGTCGACACAGTGGTCGAGCAACTCATCAGAGGCCAGCAGCGACTAGTGGAGCTGGCCGTGGCTAGGCTTGCTGCCCTTGAGCAGGTACCCGTATAAGACAAATTCCTTAATGCCCTACGAAATTTTTTGATGGGTTGATGACTGGTATTGGTGCACATGCCTTTTCCTTTGTTACCAAAGACAAGAAGACTGCCGCATCAGGCACTGCATGCATTTGAAGCGTTTTATGACCAAGTAGTAGTTTGGTCACTACAATGATAGTTAAGAAAAAGGAAAAAAAAGATAACATCTGTCAATTCAGTGTTTCTGGTATGTGTGAGGACAGTGAAGAGTATACAATAGCATAATTTACAAAACTTGTAAAAAAAGGCACCCCCAGCCATCTTATGACAGGCTAAAGGATTTAGTAAGAGTTATTAGAAAAAAAACTCGTCATATATGCCATGATACATTCCAGAACCATCAGGTGGTGCTCTGCATAAAGGTCAGAGTTCAACAGGGCACACATATGTACACACATAACAAAAGAGTGCATATATAACCCTCGGAGCATTAAACGGTCATAATTTTCA
Source organism: Ixodes scapularis (assembly GCF_016920785.2). NCBI lineage: Eukaryota > Metazoa > Arthropoda > Arachnida > Ixodida > Ixodidae > Ixodes > Ixodes scapularis. The sequence continues at coordinate 226,710,076 of NW_024609835.1, forward strand.
CTCTACTTATATGTATATGTATGTATATATATATATATATATATTCACAACTGCTTTCAAGGAACATAATTAAGTGATATTTCCCAGCGTTTATTTAGTCATCGTGATAGAAGTTGCTGTCTCCCCTTCCGAGGAGCATGGTGTACTCTCAGTGCCAATATTTTAGTTCTCCTGAGATTCTAGCCCATAGCATGCAAGACTTTAGGTTGATTTCCTGATAATAAATCTTTCAGTTGTTAGTCAGCGCTCGTCCTGTCCAGTTCCTTCCTCTGTCCTTGTAAAATTCGTGCTGTTCCATTATGAATATGTAGATGGCTTGAAACACAACGCCAACTGAAGTATGTTCTGCAATTATTCAATATGGGTGACCTGTAGTGGGAAGGGTCATCATTCGAAACTTTTGCCATTCCAGCAAACCTCGGCTATCCGGCAACTGACACTGGTGCTCCTGCTGGTGGTCCTGATGACCTCGGCCACCCGGCAGCCATGCCTGCCTCTGCCCTGCAGGCACCCCACTCCGCCGCCTCTGGACTAAGCTGCCTCCTGGCAGCTTTTCTTTCATTTATTATTTTTAAATCTATTTTTGTTCACCAAGACGTAGCTTTAATGTTTCTTTTTTTCCTTCTAATGTACATAATATTTCAATCACAAGAAGTACATTTCTTTTTGCAGACCAATGTAAATATTTATGTCACAAGATGGTAATTGTTACAATGGAATGGTTATAACCTTCTGTTGTACAAGATGGAGCCATTTTATTTTCTTCTCACAGTGCATGATGGTTACTTTCATAACGTAACTCTGGCCCCTAAAATGTGTACACAAGGTTGTAGCAATATGTGAAAGAGGCTAGTGTATTACTGGTGACACCTGCAAAATCGACGACATCTATCGGCTAGAATAAAACATTGTGGAGGCAGGTTCGCTCACCCACCATTTCAAGCGAATGAAATATTAACAGCACCTGGCCGTCTAAAGACGAAGCCGTGAAAGTGGGTTCAAAAACATGTGATGAAATAGCCAATAATCCGACATGGCTTCTTTTGAAAAAAACACAAGTAGCAATCAGCGGTTCCTCATTCCTGGCCACCGGCTGAATATGTCCACCTTTCGTAGCAACAAGCCAAAAAAAAAACACTTCTTTTACTAAGCGTTGTGGCTATATACACACCGCTAACATTCATGTTTTTGAACAGCATACTCTATGAGTCGTACAAGCACCCTACTGTGGTGAATCCTCACCCGGAACCTTTTTGCCATGAATTTGTTTATGTCAAATTAATTCAGAGACAGGGACTAACAACCATAAGATCTGTGGACTGCACAGACTTAAGCATCTGCTCCAAAATACTGCACATCTCGCAACACATGCAAGCAATATGGGAAATCGGAATTAAACACGGTGACTGTCCTATCGGGTTTGAATGAAATGCGAACAGTGACGGAACTTCCAGCAGAACACCGGCGCAGTGTGGACGCTTGGGTTGTGCTGGGCAAGGCTCAAGCACATCGAAATAGGACGCACCCGCTCGCAGCGCTCTATTCTCCACCCCAAAGTTTTATCAGTTTCCGGATGCCTCCTGCAGGTGTAACATCTGTTGGCGGCCACGGGCTCTGGTGTTTGCATTCCATTCAAACCCAATAGTATGGTAAAAAATCTAAAAAAATGCACATTTGCTAGCAAGAACATTTTTTCCTCTTGGCATCCGCTAGATATGGCAAGGGTAAATGAGGTTCCTCACTCAGATAACTTGAGACCAAAGCTAATCACACCCAGCCACGGTGCCCCACCTCAAAGATGCAACATAGTGGGCAGAATTACTTTGAACGGCACTACTTGTTATTTCTTGCAAACATCCTTTGCACTCCTGTCATTACTGTGTCAGGGAGCTTCATCAGCCGATCTCCAGAAAAAAGCTGCAAGTGCCACAACAGAAATCAAAAGCATTACAAGTGCCCATGCAATCCAGGAACCTGTGGAGCTTGCGACCAAAACATTAAACACAAGTTGGAAGCACTACACGTGTCCATGCAATCCAGACCTGTGAAGCTTGCACCCAAAACTATAGACACAATTCAAAAGTACTACACGTGTACTTGCATCCAGGCCTGTGGAGTTTGCACCCAAAGCATAGGACAGAATTCAAAAGCGCTACACGTGCACATGCAATCCTGACCTGCGGAGCTTGCACCCAAAACAATGAATACAAGTCAAAAGCACTACAAGCTTACACGCAAGTTAGACCTGAGGAGTTTGTGCCCAAAACATTGAACACATGTGAAAAATGCTACATGTGCCCCATGCAATCCAGACCTGTGGAGCATGCACTCAAAACATTGAAAAGAAGTAAAAAAACACTACACGTACCCCGCGCAATCCAGACCTGTGGAGTTTGTGCCCAAAGCACTGAACAGAATTCAAAAGCACTACACGTGCACATGCATACAAACCTGTGGTACTTACACCCGAAACATTAAAGCACCTTCCCTATGCACACACACAGAGTCAAAACAAGCTCTCTCCGGCACAACATCCACAGCAATGTACACACTGACACACGCTCCAAAATGGCTTCGGCACATCCACGGCGCAGCACACACACACACAGAGTCCAAAATGGCTCTGGCATAACACCCACCACAATGTACACATGCACAAAGAAGGTACAAGATGACTCTGGCACATCCACATCACTGTACACAAGCGCACACGAAGTCCAAAATGGCTTCGGCACAACATCCGTACGCCACTGTACAAACACACAAGCACACACACAACTCAAAGAGGCCCCGGCGACGAGTTACAGTGCATCACTGGTGCTGGCGGCGACGACGGGTGCGACGCAGTCGTTCACGGACGCGTTGCAGGTGGGTAGTGCTCGGCAGAAGCACAAGGCGGTCCCGCTAAGCCTTGCCCAGACTGTAGAGACGCCTCGACTGGAGGCCTCTCCGCTCGCGAGCTGCGTCAGCGCTTTCTTCTTCATCACTGTCCTCGTCAGAACTGCTGTCTGAGTCTGACTGTGGCTCTGGCTCGGCCTCCCCTGAGCAGAGGCAGACATTGTGGAGCACCGCACAGGCTGCCACGATCGTGCCGGCGATCTTCGGATGATGGTAAAGGGTCCGGTGCCTGTGCAAGCACCGGAACGCTCTTCAGCAGCCGGATGCAGCGCTCCACGACTGCCCTCATGGAGGCGTGGGCCTGATTGTATTGCCCAGCCGGTGTGCCAAGTGCTGGCCGCCCAGGCACAGGAGTCATCAGCCAGGGCTCCAGGGGGTATCCACTGTCGCCTGCTTGAAAGAAGTATGACTGTTCCTTAGACATCTGAACCACTCCCTACACTTTGCACAAGTGCTACTGATCATGTATATAGCCCCTCACTCGTCGCATTTGAGGAGAATGCTTTCACAACAACCAAAACGGGTATTATTTAGTTTTAATCAATTGCTGCAGTAAGTCCGAAAACAATACCCAGTAGTTTGCTGACGCCTTTGTGCGTGCGTCGTATCGATCTATAGTGTGTCGTTCTTGGAGGTATAGAATGCTCTACTAAAACTCCCTACTAGTGAATAGTATGTGCTTCATAACAAAGATACTTTGAAACTGCTAATGCATGTTCTAATCCTGTATCTCAAGCACTAAAATTTCTCCACAAATCTTGACTTGACTTAAATGGTGGTCGCCTTTGACTGAAACATTAAGGCCTGTCCACACACTTGCTTTTAACTACAACCGACTGAGACAAGACCGGTTTTTAAGCCTCTCGTGATGGCTTACGACTAGCTCCGCAGCAACGCATCCGGTAGTAAGACGTTTAAAAACCGGTCTTGTCTCATTTGGTCATACTTGGCTGCAAGTGTCTGAACGGGCCTTCACGGTGCTGAGTTAAGATCACTCACCAAGCAGGTACTCATTGTGCCCGACAAGATGTCCAGCAACGCACTCTTGGCGCACCCACGAACGCCTCCACACATATGAGTTTTGGGTTGAGCCGGGCATCCTTGGGTCGATGGCCAGGATACGCAGGTCGGCGTCAGACACCTAGAATAAAGAGGGCACTCAGAGGGAGGTAGGACAGATGCTGGCGCACAGTTTGTACAGTTGTCGCATACATTCCTCAATTTTTACAGGTCGCTTTCTTGTCATACAAGTGTTCCTCGACAAGTTTGAATAGCACCAGGTCTACCCAGTGGCACAGCCGGGAGGGAGGCTTTTGGGATTTCAGCACGTTCCCCTCCAGCCCACCCTATACTATACACATACATTTAGAGCCTTCCACCGCTCCGCCCCCCAAGTCATGGACATCCCAAGCACCTCCCCCCTTCCCTATTAAAAACAATTCCTGGCTACGCCACTGCGTCTACCGGAGGCACGAACATATTCGACTCGGGAATGTCCCTGGCCAGAACACTTATGAAAAAGAGTAAGGCTATAATAGCACGACGTCGTGCACCTTGACCGACCGGAAATGGCCATACGCACGACGCGGAGGGATCATGCCATTTGGGTCACCCTTTTCGGTCGGCGCGTGTATCACTGTAAAACGTGTTAACCAACCCGACCAACCCTCCCCCCCTCCCCCTTGCGTTCACTCCACTTAGCAGCGACCAGTCTGTGGCTGCTCATTACAAAACTACTAACCCAGTTCGTCCCCCGTACACGCCGCTTCGCGTTCTCCAGCCGGCAACTCAAGCCCCGCTGTCCGTCATTACACGCCTCCGGAAAGGGAGTCCCATACCATTTAATTCAGCAAAGTTTCGGCGACAACTTTTTTTTTTTCACCCATAATTGTAAAAAATGAAATGTCTTAAACATCGCCAAAACAGTATATCCACTTTCTGGATTGAACCCGGGTCCGCTCCGTGACAGGCGGACACGTTACCACTAAGTTATGCTCCAACTTCAGATATTCGTTTTATACGAGACCTAATTCTATCGGCGTAAATACGATTTGGTATTCACTTCGTGTGCGTCTGGGATCAACGCGAACTGGAAATTATATTGTACTTACCACCATGACGTTCAGGGCGTAGTACTGTTTTCTACACCAGTAGAGCGCCTTCGTCACGGTAGGGTCGTACTTAGAGGGTTCCTTGATGGCGACGAAGGTGCCGTCGACGCACCCGACGACTCTGGGCAAGGAACCGCGACGAAGGAAGGCTTCTTGCGTCGCCGCCCGTTCCTCCGCGGTCTCGGGGAAGGCGATCCACCGGGGATCGAGGCGGCGCACGATGGCCGTAGACACGGCGCGAACACAAGCGCTGACGGTGGTCTGGTGAACAGCGAGGTGCCGGTCGCTGGCCACTTGCCTCTGGTAGCTTCCAGTGGCGTAGGATCGCAGCGCACAAAGCACCTGCTGCTCCACCGTCATCACCGTCCTTGCGCGTCGCTGCCGCCTCAAGGCCGCGTCGTCTCGAAGTTCGTCGCACAGTCACCGCACGATGTACTTAGACAATCGGTAGTGACAGCGGAACTCGTTGTCGTCCATAAAAAACGCGTCGACGTGCGTGAAAAAACGCCGTCGTCGTTGAAACCTCAAGTATAGCAACTCGTACGCCGCCATCTTCGCTTCTCGCTCGATCTCGCCACTGCTCGCCCCTCTCCAACCGAGTGCGCTTTCCGAACTCGCGGCGAGTCACCGTGACATCACTATGACGTCACGGGGAATTCGCCGGCGAGATTGCGTTTTCAAGTTGGGCGACTCTGTCCGCGCCACGCTGACGTCAGCGTCTAGGGAGTTGCCGGCTCCAAGGTCAGTCGCGGCGCCGACCAATCACGGCAATCGGCGCCTCGGCGAGTTTTCTCGCCGCTTTTTGCCGCCGTCCAGCTTAGGGCCCCTGGTCTCTGATCATTGAGTCATGGAGTTCTCCAAAATTGCGCTGGACGGCTAGCTTTCTCAGGTCTCGAATAAACGTTCCGACGGGTTCTCCCTCGTCTTGCGCTCTTGAGCGAGATACGTAGCGTTCATGCACTTCAATGCTCACCTCGGCGAAGAATGCTTCAAACTTTCTGACGAGGGTTGCGTAGTCGTCCTGGTCTTCCCCGTCCTCAAACTTGAAGTTGTTGAAGACGTCGAGTGCTTCTTCGCCGGCAACGCTCAGCAGGACTGCAGCTTTTGTGCTTCACTTCTTGGACGTTCTTTCGATGCCGTAGCCTTCAGGAACAGCTCGACCTTCTGCTTGAAGGGCTTCCAGTTTTCGAAGAGGTTGCCCGACAGTTGTAAGAGCTCCGGCGTTTTGAGCAGATCTATCGTCGTCACTGCGTCCTCCGACTACGCTTGGGCCCGCACCGGCCACTTCTGACACCATGTACCATTGACGATAAAGAGACAGTCGACAGGATCGTCTGAAGAGCAACAAGAACATGGTTTAATGGACGTCCGCGGTATTTTTCAGATAGCGCCGGGCGCACTGCGCATGACTAGTGCCTTGTCATGCGAGGCGTTGTACATGATAAGCCCCGATACAGTACCCAGGTCCAAGAAGCCACTTGGGAAGTACGACAGCAGCGCGTGCTGTTAGTGCGGTCTTCCTGCAGTCTTCGTAATGCAGTACACGTAGCATTCTAGAATGCACAACGCTCAGTATCGTTATTACTTTACTTATCTCTCACAAGCGCTGCATTTCTTACTACACACTTCACTTGTGGTTCATTCTGATTTGATAGGACTGAATGGCTGGTAAGATTACAACCGAAATAGACGGTTTCTGTAGCACATAGGAGATACCAATGTACGACAAGGAGCTTGCCTTTATGTCAAAAAGTAATCAACTAAGCGACGATGGAGACTTTTATGAAGTCTATGGCGCCTACCGTTTACACTCCACAGCACAAAGGTGTCAAGGCAGGTTCGCCCACCGTTAAATACAAGGGGGCTTTAATGGTACACTGACAGGGTATTTATGCTCGCCGAGGTTTTTAGTGGTACGTGGCATAGCAGAGTCCTCCTATAAAAAACAGAATTTGCGGCACAAAATTCGGGTTATTTCCGCCCGGAAACCACCGATTTGCTGCTTTGAGTCGCGCTTACTTTCTTCTCTGTTGTCAAGAGCCGTTTTCTAACGGCTATTGACACGGCTCTTGCTCTTGCACGGCTCTTGGCTAACGGCAAATTTAATCAAAGTCCTGGGTCATTGAAGGCACACACTCAATATTAATAATAAAAAAATAGACCCATTTTTTGTGGCTTCTAAAATCCTCCAAATACGCTGACTGAAAAAAACAAAGTTCCACAGAGAACTGGAAGCCTTATCTGCGTTCAAGACGGCGTCGTATCGCGTATCCTGGGACTAGCGGGCTGGACTGCTATGGGTGCGGACGACGTGTGTGGGACCTCGACTTCAGGACTGGCATTCGCGGTACCGGCGAATTTGTCTTCCTTCGAACGAGAAATTTTGAACCTATCAAAACAATAAGGATTCATTCCGCACGACACGCCGGACTTCCAAGCCGATTTGCATGAAGACATGGCTCGGGCAGGTTGCCTCCTACTGGGTCTCGCTTAAAGCGATTGATGAAAACGGATATTCAAAGCTGTAGAGTAGCTCAATGTACAGAGGGGTGGTTGTGCGAGCGAGTTCTGAGATACTTTGGTCGAGTGAAAAACCGACAAAGCGCCCTTAGCTATGAAAAAAGGCAAGCCCATCGCAACGATATAAAAGAAATACAGTATAAAATATGATCAAATCCGATAAGAAAGCGATCGAGCGAGCTTTTGTGGAGTACTATGGAAGCTTTTTGGGCAAGGAGCACCAGTGTGCGATGGTTTCTAAGGCGAATTTCTATCGTTCATGAATTGGTTAGAGGATCACGTCCCTGAAAGTTTGGAAGCACCGATTAGCGTTCGCGAGTTAGAAGCGGCCATTGACAAGCTATGCGTGGGGAAGACATCCAGACCGGACAGTCTTGGCGCTCGTTTCAACAAAGCGTTTAAGAAGGAGGCAGCAGAGGCCGTATATGAAGTGCTGAGTGAGGCGTAGGATAAAAGTATTGTACCGCCGTCGTTTTTGAAATCACATATGGTTCTCATTCCGAACTCTGATGACACCGTAAAATGTTTGTCCGTATCATGCTTCAAACCCATTTGCTTAATGAATGTAGACTACAAACTTTTCATGAACGTCCTGGCTAGACGATTGCAAAATGTTATAAAAGTTTTGTCGGGCCGCAACAGACATGAAATATTAAAAGCCGGACAGTTCTTACGAATATCCACGTTACCAGAAGTATCATCGAATGCAGTGACAACTATGAACACCGAGTAGCGATGTTACAGCTAGACCTAGAGAAGGCATTAATCGCGTGTCACATGAGGTTCGTTTTCGGATTTTAGAACATGCGAATGTAGTTTCAGTAATTTTAGATGGCTTAAAAATGGCATACGCCGGGTGGACGACCTCACTAATAGTCAACAAAAATCTAAGTGTCGGTCTCAATGTTAATTCTTCCGTAAGGCAAGGTAGTCCCCTGTCTCCCTTGCTCTTTGCGATCTATTTGGAGCCATTTTGTTTGAGAATAATTAACAGTGAAAACATACGTGGCTTCACTTTACAGTCGTGCGAAGTGAAAGTTCTCTCGTACGCAGACGATGTGGCTGTGTCTTCTGTTTGCCGAGGAAGGGTGCGTGGTCCCTTTAGAGTTGCCTTCTTCTTTTGAAAAAATACGGGCAGTGTAATTAATTGGGGTAAATGTGCAGATTTCTGGCACGGCAGCTAGGACATAGCGTCTGATATCTTTCTGAATGTTCAGTGGACGTCCTTGCACTTAAAGTATCTTGGTGCGCCGCTTGAGCACTACGGAGATAGCACCCAAATGTGGAACGAAGCCGCGGAGAAAGTGAGAGAAAAAGCGGAGAATGGAAGGGCCGGGATTTGTCTATGTTTGCGCGTGCTACAGTATGTAACTTATTTTTCATACCAAAAGTTTAGTGTACACTGCAGGTTATTGCTATGTTGCGCCTTAGCGTACAAAAGTTGCACAGAATTCTGGCGGTGTTCATCTGGGGTTCAGTCTGCGATCGTTCTACCCGTAAATATTTGTTTGGCGCTGTTCGAAGCGGTGGCCTGGGATTGTCCCACCTGTTTATTCGGCCGGTTGTGTCTAGGTTTATGTTTTGACGCTGTCAGAATGATGTATTCTTGCGTACTGTGCTGCAGGTGCGATTTCGAAATGCGTTGCCGGAATTTGCTGTTTCATCCAGTAACCTATTGAGATCTAATGTTCAAGGCTTTATGCGTGAAGTTGTTCTTTCCTTTTAAATGATAAAGGTGCGTTTTTCTTTAGAATTTAATTAAAGACTTGAGCGTGTTGGCGATCTACATTGAGTTAAAACGAAGGAAACACACAAGAGAACGAAACAGACGACACAGCTTTAGTTTATCAGTTAAACAGACGGCACAGTCTCAGTTTATTCAATCGGAAAAGACTGCATAAAGATTTAGTGGATGTTTTGTTACCAGTGGCCCTCTACATGTCATTGTACTGCGAGAGCGAGGGGAAGTATGTGCTAAACAGAGTTAAAAAAGGCCGGTCAAGCCATCCGTGCAGTCTTTTTTGTTTCAATTGCATAGTGGCGTTCTACTAGTCAAACCTTGACTGAAGGACAACAGTCTTTTTGTACCTCAGTTTATAAATTGCATCCTATGTAAAAACAAGTGAGTCGATTGAACACGTCTTCATAAAATGTTGGGACGCCGTATTCTACTGGGACATTCTTCAGCGTCCGCTGAAGAAAGACCTTCCTTAACTGCACAAGGCATCTGTTTTTTACCTGCCGAGGACGAGAATGGTGTCCCTTACGGCATGATTATGCTTCTCGGTCTCCACAGTCAATGGAAGACAAGAATGAGTGTACGTCATGCCGATGTTAATGCGCGCCCTGCAACAGAATATTTTATAGAAAGTGTGGTATATATCTGGAAAGTCTATTAAGCAATGTCTAAACCTCCTGATTGGTTGCCAATTCTGAATAAATTAGTGTCTCTGATAAGATTTTAACGCAATCGTGTTAGCCACAAAGTGGCTGACTTGATTTTTTTAAACATTTTTCAAGTGTATGTGTGCGGGCGTGTTTTGTGGCTAATATATAAACAGGAAATAAAAAGAAAAAACGTAGAGTAGCTCAGCGAAAAGGTGTCTGCTTCACACGCAGTGGACCCAGGTTCGATCCGAAGCGTGAACAAACAGCTTTTTTTTTAACATTTGCGATATTTACATTTAGTTTTCACAATTATCACTGAAAAAAACGAATGTCACGGACGAAACGTCTCTCAACTAAATGGTATGGGACTTCCTTTTTGACACCTGCGAACTTAATGAACTTACTTTCCACAAAGTGCAATCAGCATAAAAATCGGGTAGCGTCCGCTTTCCGAGATGCCCGTAACTGTTTTGCCGGAAATGCAGCCAGCTATTGGTCCCGATCCAATTGGTGTTTCGGAAACTTGTGCAGATTCTGCCGCAGAATGCCACTTTTGGGTGGAGAACGTGTGACGCAGCTCTTCAAGCAACATCTTGGGGCATTCCTTTCGGAGCCGATTACGGGTATTCACCACGGAAACTCACGATTCATTTCCAGCTCTTCAATATACAAAACAACTAGTCTTGAACTGCGGAACAACGAGCGGAACAAACATAACTGCAAAGCAATCGCAGGAGAAGCGGTAGATGCAACGCTGTAATGCCGGTCGGGTGTGTCACGTGATTTCCGGCAAGCTCTCCTTCTTTATATTTCTGCGAGCTCCGTGCACAGGTGTCGGCTTCGGGCAGTTGGTGTCTTGGCTTTATTAAAAAGATACGTGACATTGTAGCAAAATATTAATTGGCCAGTCTTCTGACACCATATTGAATCGCCTGGCACAAACTGAAAAATAATTTTTTGGGGATGTCATTACGCCTTTAAGCGCGGATAGTGAGCGCCGCTCAGAGTAAGAACTGGTTTGTAGGCAAGATCCGAGACCACGCGTTGAAATAAATCCAGAAACATTGTAGTACAAAGAAAAAATGTCAGATTCGTCTTCATTCTACTTGAAATACATAAGTGTTTAGCACAAAACCACTTGCTCTTCTTATTAATTAAAACAAAACAAAAAACTGAATAGGGTTTACCTCCAAACACAAATTATCTTGATTATTTCTGCCTATCTAATACATACCCTTCTTGCTTATGCTCGGAAATGCGGAAGTAACGGCCACGCTATTGCTTTTTAGAATCTACATTCGATTTCCAGTTGAAAATATAATTGGCAAAAAGATATGCGCTGTGGGAAGAAAAACGCCTATCCGATTTAAATATTTCAATTGTCGACGATTGAATTCTGCATTTGGCTGTCTGAACCGTCTAGAAACCGTTGCATTGCAAACGCATATATGTTACGAAAAATTTTGTATAAATATATCCAAACGTCAATGTCTGCGGAGTTCTTTTCGGAGATCCCTCGACTAATAATCGCCGCCTGATCGGTATGCGTTCCGCCCGTCACCCAGCGAGTTACACACTGCAACGAGAAGACAGCGAACGCTTTTACTGTACTTTTAGGTTCCCCGTCGTCGAGAACCGGCAGTCCAGACACGCCGACCCTTGTTGGTGCCCGCCGGTCAGAGCTCACAGTCGGAGTCTGTGTACAGGCCTGCGGATCGCTTTTCCAACGCCAGCGCTGCGTAGGCTGGCTGTCCCGGGATATCAATGCCCGAGTCTCGCTTGGAACCACCCCGATATCAGTGTAGCCCAGGTCATATGGCCAGGGCTCGTCGTTTCCACCGGTCTTGCTTCAGACCTCGCTGGTGGACCGCTCCGGGGTTCGCCATGGGCCAGGCCAGGCAGCTCGGCTCCGACTTTCTTGTCCAGCTACTAGCCTCGCTCAGCCCGCACTGTCTCGCGCCAGCTTGTGCCTTCTCCGCCGACCACCTGTCACGTGCCCTCTGCGTCGTCTTTCACCCCCGGCTCCCACATGACAGAAACGATGCTGTAAAATGGGCGCATTATAAAGTATTTAATACCAGTCTGCCTAGGCAGCAACGTAGCTGATTTAGAGCTGGGGAGCAAAAATATCAAATCCATCGAGTGACAGCAAAATTTTATTAACCCCCGAATAATTATTTCTGGTTTTTAATTACGAACATATTTTGCAGTTGCACTGGTTAAATTGAGGTGGAGCTTTTCGCACCCAAAGTTAAGGTTAAAAGAAGGTAAAAAAAAAGTGAAAGCCGTTTACAACTCCCTGTAACGCCGAATTAGAGCGCAGCTCTTGAGGAGGAGGAGGGAAGGGCACTGGGGGGAGGGGGTCAAGTGACCTTGGGTGGGGTCACGTGACCTAGGGGGGTCACGTGACGATGACGATGCCCATGGCGTCATCAGTAACGATGACGATGCGGATACCGATGACGTCATCAGTGACGTCACTGATGACGTCATCAGTGATGATGACAATGACGATGCCGGTGACGTCATCAGTGATGATGACGATGAAGATGCGGATGCCGGTGACGTCATCAGTGACGTCACTGATGACGTCATCAGTGATGACGATGACGATGCGGATGCCGGTGACGTCATCAGTGACGTCACTGATGACGTCATTAGCGATGATTACGATGCGGATGGTGATGACGCTGACGATGCGGATGCCGGTGACGTCATCAGTGACGTCATCAGTGACGTCACTGATGACGTCATCAGTGATGATGACGATGACGATGCGGATGGCGGTGACGTCATCAGTGACGTCACTGATGACGTCGTCAGCGATGATGACGATGACGATGCGGATGCCGGTGACGTCATCAGTGATGATGACAATGACGATGCGGATGCCGGTGACGTCATCAGTGATGATGACGATGACGATGCGGATGCCGGTGACGTCACTGATGACGTCATCATTGATGATGACGCTGACGATGCGGATGCCGGAGACGTCATCAGTGACGTCACTGATGACGTCATCGGGGGTCACGTGACCCCGGGGGTCACGTGACTTGGGGAGCCACGTGACTTTGGGTGTCACGTGACCTTGGGGGTCACGTGACCCTGGGGGAGGGGTCACGTGCCCTTGGGGTGACCTTGGGGAGTGACGTGATCTTGGGAGTCACGTGACCCTTGGGGAGGGGTCACGTGACCTTGGGGTGACCTTGGGGTCACGTGACCTTGGGATGACCTTGGGGGTCAAGTGACCTTGGGATCACCTTGGTTACGCCGACGGCGACGGCGACGGCGACGCCGACGGCGACGGGGACGGCGACGCCGCTTAAGCCGGGAACGGGCCCCTAAGAGCTGCGCTCTAAAATCGAAAACGGAAAAGATTAAAATTATTCCTCAGTGTTCGTCCAACGTTAAGTCCGAGGGGAAATAGGCGCTCTACGAACGACTTCGAACAGTCTTAATTTTCTTACTCTTTACACCACCTCCAACAAAAGATTTAAAGCTAAGACGCCGGGGCATTTCTAATTTTTTATTATGTAAACCTCCCTCGCTTTTTGTCAATCACTTTTCTCTGTTTCCTCCTTTTACTTTTTTGGTTTCTGACTCATTTAACCCTTTCAGGAGTTTGCTCTTTCTCCGCCCTCTGCGGCGAAACAGGATAAATGTCTCCCTCCTTTCCGATATAACATTTTTTCCCCCTCTTCACCTTTCTTATCCTCTTCCTTTTACCTCCCTTCCTTCTTTGTTACTCTTTCTTTCTTCCTTCTTTTATTATCTTATCCTGTTTTTAGCTCATAATGGACCGCGGTGGATGCAGCGACGCAATCCAGCCAATCCAGCGCTGTGAACGTCCCACGTGAGCCCGCAGTGCCGCGCTTCGTTGGGGGCATCCTGAAGGTCACCCGAAACTCCTACGGCATTGGATTAGCTTTGATGAGTAGCAGCCTTTCTCCGCGGTCCATGGTAAGATGAAAGCAGACTGTAACCCCGGTGTTCGCTCGGATCTACCCAGGACCTAGGTCCCATCGACGGCGAGCAGGGTTTTTCGTCCTGTTTTCAGAATACTTCGATCATCTTGTTTCCGGTTTTGAAGTTCGCGCAACTGCGCGGAGGAGCCGTCCCACTGCGGGTTCGGGAAGCCGCAGTAGCTCCGGATTTCTCGGTCGTGGGGACGAAGCGAGTCGCCGCTGGCAACCAATACCCCAAGCTTCTGCTCGATTCCGGTCGGATTTCTCGAAGGGGTCAGTTGCCTGCGCGGGAGCGTAGTTCGAGAATTTGCAGTGTTCGGATTTTTTTGAAAGCGTTATCATTAGTGTCCCGGTACGTGTGCTGACCTTGGATTGGCTTACAGCACACGCATTCGAAGTTGGCAACGTCGCCACAAGATGGCGCCACAGCCCCGGTGGCTGTTAAAACAGGCAAGGAAACACCTTGTGCAAGCGCCGACGGATGACAGCGGGGTATATATTTCGAGAGGCTAAGCGATAGGACGCATAGCAACGAAGATAGCACTGGATTGGCTGGTTATAGGGAGCGACGCCGAGACGTTACACCCAGCAACTGTGGGGACGGCGGCTGCATCATTACAGCTCGTGTTAAACCACCCCGGTCCCCTCGTCCATGCCGCTTCGCGGCGGCACTCCGCGGTTGGCTAATTACCAAATACTAACCCAACCTTGGCCCAACCGCACATGCTGCTCACAGCGCCCCGCTGGCGGCCCAAGTGCACCCTAGCCCCGCTGTCCCCCACTGCACCTCGGCCGCTCTGTATAACCTGCCGTATGACACCGTCACTCTGAGTAACCTGCCAATCCTGTGCGCCCGCCGTTTCTATGCGTCCTATCGCCCAGCCGCATAGCCGCCTATCCTATCGAAATATACGGCCGGGGTGCGGGTGGGCGCTTTGAACACCCTCGGAAGCTCGTGCCCTCGGCCTTGAAAACCTTATGAAGCGCACTGGTTGCGGTTTCGTTCTTCGGCCTGCGACGCCAGTCTTGACGCGCAATCGTTGTGTCGTCGCCCCTTTATAAAGAGCATGTATGCACAACATCGAGGTGGCTCTGTCTTTTCCCGCGCATTGCGCGCACGCCCTTCATGTGCACGATAAGTAAGCTGATCTGCCGGCAAGAGGGAGAAGAGGGGTTTTGGGAATGTTCACCCCCGGAAAAGTGCCGAGAATCAGCTTGGCGGCAGCAGTGATTTCAGCCCATTTCCATTTTCTATTTATTCTTTGACTTTGGTCATGGGAAAGTTAAGTATTTTCGAGGCTCCTGTGACCCGAAAAATGTGAATACACAATAGAACGTCACGTGTGCGAGGTTGCGGGATAAGAATAAAAACCTCACTAAACCGAAATCGGAGACTAGAGGTCAATACAAAACGAGAAAGCTTATCTTTAACTTTTATCTCGAAGAAATTGAAAAAAAATATAAACACATTCTGCACATCACAGGATATAGGCAGTTCAAAAATTAGAAAAGATTCTGGATAAAAAAATCCTATAATTTTTTAGGCATAGAATTAAAAAAAAAAGGTCTGTGTCACGGTTCGGCCGGAGACGTTGCGAATGCGATAGAGGCGAGGCCAAAACGAATAATTTACAACGCATTATATTTACAAAAACAAGACGAAGATATAACGGAAAGCGTGGGAGTATGTACACAGTAACAGGGGAAATAATACACACACGGTTAAGCACATCTACAGTTCCAAGAAATGAAGCTGTTCGGAGCAAGCCTTACAGTTTAAGTTCGTTGCGTCGACGAACCGAAGCGACTTGCCCAAGGCAGCATAGGCCCCTGTCTCCTAGACGTCTGAAGGGGAGTGTGGAACTCTCGCCGCGACAGCTTGTGCACAGCAAGGGTCGGGCGCGTCCTGGAGCGTAGCCATGGACCCCATCCGCCGCTATCTCCCGGTTTTAGTCTTTGATTACCCCTGCTTCGCCATCCTTTGTCTTTTTCTTCCCCTCCTAAAATCGTTGTCTCACGTGGCATGATCTTCTTTCTTCTTGCCCCTTCAACTTCCTTTTATGTCATGCCTTAGAATCATGACATTACCCCCCGCAAACGAGAATTTCATATCATGAAGTTCTTCCTTGAGATCTTCATCTACAGAAGGTGCTGTCTTGCGGTCGTTGACCACAAAGCACAATGGCTATCCTCCACAGCTACACTTTCACAGCACAGGTTTCTTGAATAGTTTTTCACCCACAAATCATTGCGTCCAATCACAATCGTTCAGGAACACACCGTGAAAAAATGAAAGCACAATCACTGAGCTCTACGATCATCTAAGAACTGAATAATTCCGTGCATAACAAAAAACCACCGAACGAATGCGCACCTTTCCGAAAATCAAACTACCACGTGCCGAAAATATCACAAAGCAATTCCCTTCCAATGCTCGACCTCGTTTCATACCTCGCTTTTGTGGTACAAGCTACGAATACAAAAACAACCTTCTTCGTGACGAAGGCAATACAAAATTTCCAAGCAGAATCTAGACATACAAAACAGATATGCTAACGAATAGTAGCATTGACGCTTGCAAAAAAGAAAAAGACTCAGTCCAATTGTTTCAGCCAGGAATGCAATCAAATCATAGTGCTCAGCTACCCTCCCAGTCTTGGCCTTTTGGCCGTCCGGTCCACCAAAACGCTCGATAGCACCTCATGGTAACAGATCAACTTAGTGCTGTCAATCGCGATAGGGTAGATCGCAATAAGAACGTCAGCAGAGCGCACGCGTGGCTTCTTGTTTGACATTTTTATTCCCTGGCGGGCACTGTGACCTTTCACTTGCGCGCCAATTCGTGGCCTTCTGAGCTTAACATTGCACTGCCCTAGCAGCGTCTTTTGAGCGTTCAACCGGCGTCTCCCCTGAGTACTCCGATGAACCACACGTACCAGATGTTTTCTGCTCTTTACTTTCTAACCAGCAGAATTAGCCCTCCGTACCTTAGCACTCCCTGTGCTTTGCTGGGCCTTCTTCAATACGGCCATGGGCAGCATTATCACCTCAGCATCTTCTCCACTTCTAAGGGCTGAAGCTTCAGCTTCCGCACCAGCTCTTAACTGGGGCTCCGAGTCCCCGGGGGACGCTCCCTTACTTTTCATCTTGTCGCTTTCCGTGACAAGCGGACAAGTCCCGTCAGAATTTCCCGTAAGCTCTGAAGCTTTCCTCCTTTGTAGACCTTCTCGCCGCAATAAAGCCTCATCCTCCCACATGTATGCACCATCTTGTGCCTCCTCCGCGGCTTCCAGCAGCGCTATCATTTCCTCCAGGTGGTGGCATTCCGTCTTTATGCGTGCCATTTCTGTGGCGCTTTCTTCACACCACTGTTGTTCCTTTTCCCAGGCAAAACGTCCCTGCTCGCCTTCGTTTCGTACCACCTCTTGCCACTCTTCCTCTTCTCTCAGGTCAGCCTTTTCCGCCTCGAGCAAACCGTTCATCCATCCTTTCAGTGCGATCCCTTCTAATCCTACAGCGTTTCCAATCTCTTGCACCTTACACAAATCCATCTTATCAACTTGCACTTCGAGCGTTATTTTTACGGAACTTCCATGGCCAAGAAATAATGAGACTGGGTACTCACTTCCAGGACATGTTTTACCTAGTGATGACTCGCTCTAAATTACACTTCTGTGTATCGGCATATCTCTATCAACATTCGCGCCTCTCAGACTTCGTAATATCAGGATGTTAGAAGTATCCTGGCAAGCTCGCCATTGTCACGGTTCGGCCGGAGACGTTGCGAATGCGATAGAGGTGAGGCCGAAAAGGAATAATTTACAACGCATTATATTTACCAAAAACAAGACGAAGATATAACGGAAAGCATGGGAGTATGTACACAGTAACAGGGGAAATAATACACACACGGTTAAGCGCATCTACAGTTCCAAGAAATGAAGCTGTTCGGAGCAGGCCTTACAGTTTAAGTTCGTTGCGTCGACGAACCGAAGCGACTTGCCCAAGGCAGCAAAGGCCCCTGTCTCCTAGACGTCTGAAGAAGAGTGTGGAACTCTCGCCGCGACAGCTTGTGAACAGCAAGGGTCGGGCGCGTCCTGGAGCGTAGCCATGGACCCCATCCGCCGCTATCTCCCGGTTTCAGTCTTTGATTACCCCTGCTTCGCCATCCTTTGTCTTTTTCTTCCCCTCCTAAAATCGTTGTCTCACGTGGCATGATCTTATTCCTTCTTGCCCCTTCAACTTCCTTTTATGTCATACCTTAGAATCATGACAGTCCGACTGTTTGGTGCTTAGCGAGAAATTGAGTACAGTTTTAATATTCCGCAGTTCTCACGTTGAGTGCATATGAACGTAAGGACCAAAAAACTGCGAACGTATAACTCCTCTATCGGTTAACGCTGTCGCAAAAGAAGGCGACTGACCCCAAGCTCGCGCTACCACTCGTGTGGCGCACTGTTGCTTTTGCTGGGCAGGTGTACCCGCCAGACGTGTATTAAACACTCCCTTTTAAACCTTCACCGGTCCCCGTTTCCCATGTCAAGGCTCTAACATATCAGAAGTGGGATGGACCAAGTCTGATCCAGCAACCACGACCGAGCGCAAGTGGACTTCTGTGGCCACGAATCGTCACAGCAGCGGCAGCGATCAGCACCTCAACATGGATGAGGAATGGGAGCGGCGGAGCGAGCGGAACCAAATACGGCAGAAATCGGCGGCGGGTTCTCCCCGACTTCCAGCAACCGTTGCGACTGGAACAGGGAGCATGATCCTCGGTGGTATTGACGACGCAACTACGAGCCAAGATGGCGTGGCAGGTCAAGATTCGGAACGCTTCAACACCGACACCATGGGGCAACGAATACCGCTGGCAGGCCCAGCAAGCGTTCCGTCAACAATCCAGACTGGGTTGCATGAAACGACAGGTGACTTGTCTGGGCTTCAGACTATTGTACTGGAGGCTGTACAAGCCGCCTTGCCAGGAGTGGTCGCAGGCATGGCTGACCTGCTTCGTCGCGCAACCCAGCACATGAACACCCAAGACTACCTGCAGAGTGCGGTAAGATGGTACCAATGTTCAGCCCCGTCACGAACAAATGGAAGCGAGGCGAAATTTCCCGAACGAAGCCGTTGAACAGTATTTACACGAGAAACTCAGCCTGGCGCGGCTTTGGCAACTTTCGGAAGATTATGTTGTGGACAATGTCATCACAGGCATCAGTGACGAAGCGCTCGTTCGGAGCCTGAGCGTTGTCAAGTTTTTTTACTCAAGAGGATCTGCTGGAGTGCCTCAAACGTTTGGACGACTGACTCACCGCCGTCGGGGAAGCGTCCCACCGATCCTACGCGCAAACCGGTTCAAGGGCAGAAAAGAACAGTTCACTCAGCGAACCAAAACGCTCAGAGACTCCCGAAACCAAAAACCGCCATTCAACCCTAATGGTGAACCGCGATGTTTCAACTGTGACGAATACGGAAATATGTCTGTAAACTGCAGTAAACTAAAAAACGACCACACTGTAGCAAATCTCACCGAACATGGCATAAAACAGCTGTCTGCAGATCAAACGGCAGAGGAAGTGTGTCCGTAGAAAATCATAACATCGAAAAACAAGGAACAAGTAAATGCGCAAAACGAAAAGTATTTACAAGGCGCTCTCGTAGACGGGAAGCTTGTCCGAGCTTATAATGACCTTGGAAGTCAGTGCGTTACTCTGCGCAATGTGGGTGCCGATGATTTGGGAATCAACTATAACAAGCCGTCCCAAGGATGTAAGATTGGAGGCTATGATTTTGGTCATGTCCTGCCGTGGGGAATCATGGAAGCAAGCTTCACCGTAGACAAGGCGACAGGCCACGGTCTAATCTACGTTGGGCCCAGGGAAGCGCAAGCGATTCCTCTTTTTGTTGGACAAACGTTTACAGAACAACCGCATGTTACCATCGTGCGAAGAAGGAACAGGCTTCGCATTTTTGAGGAACAAGACAGTTCTACTGATGATGATGAACGGCTCCAACATATTCAAGTTTTTGATCTTCCAGCACGCTCCCTAGTGTTTTGGGCCAAGGAGTCTGTGGTGATTTCATTGAAGTACGTGGGGATCGTTCATCTGACGGCCAAGGAGTCCGCGGCAGGACACGTCTCTGTTGACGCACAGTGGCGGATGCAAGAAGGCAAGGATCATTGTTTGCCTGCTTCTATAATCAACGTCACAGAGGGCGGCGATACGGTTTTGCCTATTTTGAACACATCCAGTTCTAACCTCCATAATTCGAAAGGCGATGTGGCAGCCTGGTGTTCAGAAATGTCTGAAACCACTATTAAGCGAAGGGCGACATTTCTCCTGGAACCGATCAAAGCAGAAGATGTACGAACCGGACCTCAGCTTTGCCCTGATCTGTGGAGGAGGTACTATTTCACAACACAGGACGGTCCTATCGTAGGAGCGCCATTCAAGACGTGTTCAATTAAGGAGCGCAACTGCTACAACTGCGCAAGCCAAGGCCACTTTGGTTACCAATGCCACACGAAAAAGAGGGGCAATCCACACTCTCAGAAATGAGCGTGCCAAATCGACTCAAAAAGGTTCTTTGCGCAAACGGAGACGTGTCCTTTCGAGATTCTGCCTTCAAAAGAACGCTTTTCGAAAAAAGTAAGAAATGTGGCTTTGGGACGACTTCAGAGGGTGCTTTGTGGGAATAGGCGAGAGGGAAACCGTGCTTTCTAGCAAGGTCATTTCGGCACGGGAGCGCGGGAGCACGTAAGGCAATGCAGTGAAAGGTACACGCACGCGTTCTCTCTCCCATTTTGAGCGCTGAATAAAGCTATGAGCGGGCTCTTCTCGTTTCCCCGGAAATGCCAAGAAAAGTTGTCGAGATCGACCTAGAGGTGGCGCTGAGTCATAGGCTCTCCACGTTCGCGCGCGATACGGTGTAGATTCTTGCGTTTAATTTGTCGCATAGTAGCGGTAGAAAACCAATTTTAGCAGAAAATTGTGCGGCACTCTTTGGTGCTTCAGTGAAGATCAAATCGTGTTACCAGCTTACGGCCTAAATTTAGACAATCGCACGTGTGTATGTGTCGTCTGCTCAAGGCAGAGGTTGGGAAGCATGGATCACCAAGACGGATGCCTGTCTCCGGGTGAACTGCACGATTTCTGTTAAATATTTGTTTCTTTTGAAAGAGATGTGTCGGCTCACCAGCGTGGGAATTAAACAAAACGACGAATTCCAACCCGGATAACATAATACTGGTACTGTAGGCTGTGAATTCGAAAGTTCTATGCATTTTCGTTTTTTGTACCTTTTAGCTTTTGCAGCAATACAAATATTTAGCAGAAAGGGAAGTTAGTGCTGCAATGGAAATTGCCGTACTATTGAGTTCCACTGCAGCCAATGTTTCCCTTTACTGTGCATGGTACGGCCGCTCTGAGTTCGCTGCCTTTCATTTAATTTAAGGACCATCCGCTTTTTAACGGTGTGGATATTTTTTAAATAAACAATTCTTAAGCCTAGTCCGGCGAAGTAATTACCTCCAAGGTTCACAACACCACTTAGACAAAAAATGGCCACGCAAAGGCCCAAAAAGAAAACGTCCCCCAATAAAAACAGAGTTATTCCTACTATTGACTGAGCCCCCTATTTTGCTTCTTACTACATTCCGCTTAACAGTAAACCAGAAGTAAGGGCGAAGAGAAACAAAGGAAGAGATAAATTTGAAATAAACTATACCAACGAGAGTGGCTCCCGTAAAGCGGGACGCACACATAAAATCACGGTTCAATATGTTTGGCAAGGCACTTTCGCAACGCAAACGTGTCTGTTTTGATCTCTACCCCAAATGATCAGACCACTTTTCTTTGCGATTCTTCAGACAGATTGATTGATCTGAGAGATTCGTCTTTCCAGGCTGAGAAGGGAAATATGACGTCGTCATATCGTTGCAAGAGAAGCAGAAGGACAAGTCCATGGACGTGCTGCGGACCGACTAAACTGGTTATTGTTTGCGGTGCCAAAGGGTACAGGGGTATCTTTAAATAAATGTTTGGAAAAAGCATTTTGGTAGCGAAACGGGAATTGCGTATGATTTTGGGCGACGATGAAATAACTTACGCTTGGAAAGGCACACAGTTTATGAACCGCGATATCTAATGAAAAACATGCTAGGAAATTATAATAATAATAATAATAATAATAGGTTTATTTTCAACAAGAAAGGTACAGTGTTGGTGGGGGCTTTGGAAAAAAGCTGTGTGTACAGCTTGACTAGTCCTAAGCCCCCCTAAAGCAGCAGCTACAAGCAGCGTGCATGGAAAAAAAAGAAATACACTGAGAACACTAAACAAAAAAGAGATTGAACAGTTGGCAATGAGATATATGAAACTAAAGAAAATAAGCAGGCACTATAGCATAACGTCACTTGCTCATCGTTCAAGGCACTATAACAAAAAATACAATATTAAGAGTAGACAAAAAATAGCACTGCCCCACATCGTTGAATGAAAAACCAGAAAGATAGTCTACGTTAATTAATTGTACAATACACAAAACACAAGCACATTCTTCTTACAAAAAAAAAATACTCAGAAAATACACACAAAGGCACCGTTCAATCGTGGCCGATTTGCCCAGAGAGTATCATGTCCCGCAAGGTACCCACCAATAACGTGTCAAGTTCTATGTTGTGCATATGAAGGTGGTTAAGGATGGTCGGTAGTGTGTATGCTATAGTATAATGGCCATAATTTGTTCTAAAAAAAGGCACTTGCCAGGGCTGCAGAATGCGGGTTTGGTACGAGTGTACTTTTTGTGTTAGATTCGCTAAATATTCAAGATGATGTACATGCATGTTTTTTTCAATCATATATTTTGCGCAAAGAGGATATCTATACAAATCAAAAATTTTAATTACACCCAGTTGAGTAAAAAGTGAATCCATTGGACATTCGAGTGGGACTTTGCAAATACTTCTTAAAATCTTTTTTGCATAATGAATATTTTTTACACTTAGTAAAAGTAGTTGTCCCCATACTAGATGACCATAGTTTATATGGGAATAAAATAATGAATTATAGATTAACAACTTTACCTTAAGGGGAAATATGTGTTTATTACGATATATCA
The DNA here is from genome assembly GCF_016920785.2 of Ixodes scapularis. NCBI lineage: Eukaryota > Metazoa > Arthropoda > Arachnida > Ixodida > Ixodidae > Ixodes > Ixodes scapularis. The sequence goes on from NW_024609835.1 coordinate 226,733,084, forward strand.
AGCCAACTATGCTGGACAATTTGGATATAATGTAGTTAACGTGATCATCCTATGATTATCTTGGCATTGCGTCCACTCAGGGCTCGTCAAAGTAGGCGTCTGTCATGCGTAGACAATGCACTCAAACATCCTTGTATTCATTGTGTCAGAGGTGTGCATAGCAGTCAAACAAGCGATCATAGTGTCAGCTGCCTACAGTTTGAAGTTCAATTACAAAACCTCCGAAGTGTTTCAAAATTAAATATCGTGCTTCCTTGGTTCTTTGGTTTCTCGCTTAGATAAAAAAGCTTTTGCTGCACGCTATTGTTTCTGGGCACTGCTCATATGACGGACTACTGGATGAGTTAGTTGACGCCGTTTTACTTCGAACATAAACAGGGATGGAACCAAAAATGTAAGGCTCCTTTATCGGACTGCGTTCCAGAGTCTTCTAAAAGATTTCGTCGATAGGCTATGCTGTGTGGTCCCGACATGTTCATGTGTTATGACCGCCTCACGGAACGAAATCGGGAATGTTAAAAATTAGACTCTTAGTTCGAACTCTCTTATCAAGGTAATTTACATTGCCCTATTTAGAAATAAACTCCAGCTTTCTGCGAGGCTTCTTTTTCCTATGTGTTTTATTGTTTTGACTTCCAGATTTAAAGGGGCCATGAAATTAATTTTGGGCTGGTATAAATGATTTTCCATTGGGACTTTACTAATCGCATAAAGATTTAGTGGGGAAAAATGGAGTAGGAAGTCAAAAGCCAGCTTTCCGGAACGAACATTTAAACGCCGTAGTGAACTATTCGGTGCCTTCTCTCCTTTGAAAGCACTCCGACTTTTCACTATGATACATCCGCGGTTCCCAAAGCACGTCAGCGGTGCCAAAGTGACGTCAGGCGACCCCAGCTCACGCATTGGACACGAGAACTGCGTTACTCGGACGTGTGCGCTCGTCAACAATCAAACCGTCAGCCAATATTTGGAGACATCTTATAGACCCTGAGATCGGGAACAACAAAAAAAAACGGGCGAAGACAACAAAATCTCAAACGCAGCTCATATGTCAGAGGTGTTGTCTTCGTCCGTTTTTTATTGTTCCCCATCTCAGGGTCTACAAGATGTCGCTTCATCACCAGCTCGCCCGCACTCTATCACTGCTTAAAATATTTGAATTCGCGTTCGTGGCCAATCAGTGGAACTTTTCACTCGCAAACGACAAGTTTTATGGTGGGCTTAAAAACGACGGTGGCAGTTTGAAGCCCTCGCACCGGTACCCAAGCATGTCGCGACCACGTGATTTCTCAATTCCCTTCTGAGTTGAGGATTAAAGCTAACTAGGAAGAAGATGAAAAAGGTGGATGACCAGCGAACCTGTTTAGAGCATGACACGACGTGAGGCAAAATTTTATGCAAAGGCACGAACACATTTATTGTCTTGATAGGTGGTCATCGTGACGGAAGGTACGCGCACACACGTGCCGCCCGCCGCCGTTGAGGAGAATTCAGGGAATGGTGTTCCACGCGCCCCACGCGCGCGCCTTCCCGATATAAAAGATTCGAAGTAAATAACCAAAATAAAGCGTTGACGAACCCGCGCGCAAGGTGCCGTTTGTTTTAGGGCAGTTCTTGCTGCAGACGCCGGCACGTGCGGCGATTGGGTGCAGTGCGAGCGTAGTTTTTGGTCAGGTACACACGAAAAATTCACGGAACCCTAGATATAAACAGCTTCGCTGTAAAATCATTTCATGACCCTTTTGAGCGGCCTCGTTCAGTTGACAGAAGTCTTTCGAAGTCGAGGATGTGGACAGTGAACGAACGAGTTGTTTTGTGTCCCAGTCATAGGAATGCGAGATGCACTTAGCAGGGCGTGCCGCAGGATACGAGCTGGGGATACTAAGCTCTCGTGAAAATTGAGCGTGCTGGTTCAGATACGGTTTTAGAGGAGAATAACATAGTTGACGAAAACTGGACGACACGTTTCTTCAACTGGCCGCCTGCATTTATTTTGACATCCAACAGTCACCGCCCAGAGTTGGCATTGTTGAGGATGATAGGGAAGGGAGGGGAGGGTGGGGGTGGAGAGTGGGTGGAGGTGGAGAGAAAGAGAAACACATTTTTGAGCCGGCGCGGCGCACGCCGAAGTCAAAGAGGGAAGGGGAAATGAGGGAAGTAACTTTGAGAAGTGATTAAAGGGTGGGCGACCTTAGTTCAAAGGCGCCCACGTTTGTCGCATTTCGGGACGCAGAAAGGAAACGTCGGCGTCGGGCAGGGGTTTGTGGTTCCTCCCGGTCTGCCTGTTTTGTGTTAGCTTTAGATGGGTTTCTAGTGTGCGTTAGTTTCTGTTTAGTTGCTGCGTGTGTTGCTTTGATTTTTTTTTTTCGTTTCCCGTGACATGTTGTGGTATGCAGGGGCCGCTATGCGCTAAAGTCAGCGAAGATACGCGGCGCGCCATCTAGTTCACTCGGAAAATGTCTCTGGACAAGAACAAGTGGACGGCGAATGATGTCGGCGCATGGTTGACCCAAAACCAATTGGGATCTGCGTGTTCTGCCTTTAAAGGTAAATATTTTTCTAGTATATGTGCGTATTCAAAGGATATTCTAAGTAATACTATGAGTACTATGTTGCCGGTCACTGAAACTTACTTTTTTTTTTTAATCGGTGAGAGAAGGGGAGGGCGCGTCATAGAGAGTGCATGAAGCGTAAGGCGTTGCTTTAGGACGCCTGTACTACAGCACCTGCTCTTTGCCCTCCGCGATACTTTGGCTGCTCGCGCCACCTTTTTAAGAAATCATCGGTTCGAGATTTTTGGGCAGAGAACGCGCGTGCACACCACGAGCGCTCTCGCAAAATCTCGCTCGAAAGCATGCCATGGTCGCTCGTGAATTCATGGAACGCGAACATGTGTTTCCATATCACAAACTCTGGAACCATGATTTCTAAGGGGGTGCATTGTTGGCGCCAGAAGCTGTGATTCTTTTCGTATTGGTGCTACTACTAAGACATTGAGTCATGGTAAAGAAACCACAGCACTGGATCACAGCGGCCATCTCGGAAGCTTTTTTCACTTTTATTTTTAACTTAATTAACATATTCAGCGAGAAGTCAATTTGCAAGCTTGTTTATAATATTGGTGGTTAAATTATGACGAGACCCGCTCATCATGGCAAAATATACCAGCATGAACTACGAGTTTTTTTTTAAGAACCGCTTACCACTCGCAAGAGATTTCTTCGCCTTCATATTCTCAATGCTATGGAATCTGGCAATTCCAAATTTAGACTTATAAAAGAAACATGTTCAACTTGTTTATTTAAAATTTTAATCATCATAAAAGAAAAATCGCAATAAAAGGACTCATTGAGAATTCACTAGCCTATAGCAGTGACCATATTAGGCGAAAAACGTTTCTCCGTACTTCATGATCATAAGCAAAAAAAAAAACATTTTCCAATTTCCGGCAAGACATTTTTGCGGTTTGTTTTCACTTTATTTTGCTATCGCTCTCGCGTTGCCTCGTAAGTTGCCACAAATAGTAGAAACCTGCAGTGCTTGGAAGACGACTGCTCATGGCCATTTTCTCAGTTGCTTAAAATAAAATGTTAAATACAAATCATTATAACACAGCCATCTTGAATGCGAAGTTGTTACACTTAATTTTAACGTAGGAAATCTTATTGGCGAGGATAACTTGATATCGAGCCTGCTTGCAGGGAAAGTCCGTATACTACGCACAAAAATTTTCTGACAAATGCCTAAAACGATTTCGCTTTATTTATTTTTCTTTATTACAAATTAAGAAAAAAGATTCAGCAGTGACTTAAGAATTATATTTTAATTTTCGCCAGTAAATTTAGACTAAATTCAATACTCGCAGCCAAATCCTTTTAGCAGAAAATTTGGTAATTATTGAATTACATCTTGATAGTAATAAAAATTAGATTAAAATGTCCCCCTTAGAATTTGCTGTATACAAATCTTTCTGAGATTACTCAAAATAGATTTACAAAAGTTAATTACTAAGTTAAAAAATTATCAAATATAATAATAAAATGACAAAAAAGCCCTCGCTCCAGTATCAGCCTATAACCTTGACCGCATGAAGAACGAACAGTAAATTTATAAAAGATAATTCTTGCTAGTAAGGAGCCATCTTTAAGGTGTTAATTTTGTGCTTAGATAATTTTGCTATGACCATTGGATTTTGTTGAACCTACCTACCATTATTATAAACATCCGTGCAAAACGACAGCTTTATAAATTTTTAGAAACTGCATTAAAAAAAAAAGCAAAAGAAAAGTAACAACTCTACATTCAAACTCCCCGGTGTTAGAGCGCGGCCTCAAGAAAAGTGTGGCGTGGCTACTTGTGTTCATATGTTGGTTTAGAATTAGTATTATTGGAAACTTGTGCCATCAGATAAGCTCTAGAGTATAATGGTGAGATGCAAAAAAGGCAAGTGTGTTGTGGTTGTTTATGCAGCGGTTATGGGTCTTCCCATCTGGTTTTGCATGTCATGTATCCGCTATTGATGAGAAATATAGCCGGTGCAGTACGATTCATCAACCAGTAGGGTTTAAACGACTGCACGCCTTGTACTATACTCATCCAGATTGAAATTCCTTTCAGATGTCGAAATGCATAAACTATATCTTTAGGTTATGTGTTTGCAGACAACCCAGGAAGGGTCGCCCTTCTGAACCTCCCATTGGTGTTCCATGAAAAGAAACACCTGCTCTTCACGTCTAACCAAGTAAGTAAATTGGTCTCTAATATATATTTATATATGTATGCTTAATAGTTTTTAATACATCCTCGACACCGTATATACACGTAATCAACTTATCCCTTAGTTTTGAAGATACAGGGAATATAAACGACACATATCTTGACTGAACAGTTGATTTATAAACTTGGTGCATGCGATAAAGATATACAGTTTTTTTTTTTCTTTTTTTAAGCTGAAAAGATTTGTTTGAAAAATATCTCGTGAAAGTAAGAGTTACGCAGTTTGTGCAGGTGAGTTATACGGCGAGGGGGACATAGTGTAGAGGGCTAATCGTAACAATCAGTCGGATAATTAATTTAAATTTGTTAATTAACTTTTTAGTTAATAAAAATAGGCATGTAATTCCAATTAGAGACTTGCTGAGCGTCATCAAAAACCACAAAATTAGTAATTTCTAGAAAGATTTTGAGCGCGTGAGAAGCGTACTAGTCCACTAAAGTTACCACTCGTGAATCAGGTACAAGGCTAGCTGTTGCGGAACGCGATGATAGTAGGGAGTTTTCATTGACCGCGTTTCCCCCTCCGCTAAGCCCTCCTCAACCAAGAAGACGCTACTGCGCTTGCGCGCCGATGGCCTTGACTACAGAGTTCCGATTATCGTAGCGGGTTACGGAGAGCGTTGCGGGACGGCGAAAACCATTACGAAAACTCCCTAATCTAATCATCCGTGTTCCGCAACCGCTAGCCTTGTACCTGCTTCGCGAGTGGTAACTCTCTTGCACTACTACGCTTCTCACGCGCTCGAAGTCTCTCTGAAAATTACTGACTTAGTGGTTTCGATAACCCTCAGCAAGTTTGTATTTGGAACCATATGCCTATTTTCACTAATTTAAAAAGTTAACTAACGAATTTAATTAGTTAGTTGACTTATCGCAAAGATTAGCCACCCACATGATGCCCCCTGGCCGTGTAACCCACCTCTTCAAGTGGCATAAACGTAACTTTCACGTTTTTTTAAACAAATCTGTTAAGCTTAAAAAAAAAGACTTATATAATTTAGTTACAGGGGGCCCAGATTATATATTCACGAATCAAGTACAAATGATGACATATATGTGATTGAATGTTATCTGTTTTGACTGTTTCAGAACGTCAGTGTGTTGACACCGATCATCCAAGTCAAGGAGAATGAATTTTGCATTTTACTTGATGGCCTGGAAGCCATGACCGGTATCACTACAGAACTTGAAGATGTTTGTACATTGCTTGCCGTTTACAGTACTCCGTTTCATACTTAGTGTGCAACGCTGCCAAAGCTACTGGCGCGAGCGTGGGGCTTTATCTGGTTGATCATTTGCACGCGTTCTCGCGCAAACAAAACCATGGATGAAGCCACGCGCTCGCGCCAGTGGCTTTGACAGCGTTGCACGCTAAGTATGAAACGGAGTATACATCTTTGATGTGACCTACCCATCAGCTAAGCATCTCCCACACAATGCAATTTATCGCTCACTTTTTGTTCTCCTGAAAGGAACAGCATGCCTGTCCCTGTTAAAAGATATGAAACCTTTTGTCCAGTTAAGTGGTCATCGCTTTAATAAAATGTTAATTGTTTAATTGCTCTGTTTGTCAGCAGTATTTTGCTCACAAGGTGTCAGTATTTTTGCATCTTCGTGTTGAATAATAGGCTAAATAAGATATGTAAACTGAACAAGTGTATTGTTTTTTAAATATTTATTGGCTTTGGTCAATCAATACACGCTTTTGAGAAAACTAAAGACCTTGTAGAGAATAGTAAAACTAGATAACTCGTCATACGATTCACTGAGATGGTTTTAATATTATCTAAAAAACACCGATCAGAAGCTCAATAGAAGAACCAAATAAGATTCAATAAGGACCTATAAAATGGTTCTTTTAAGAAGCCATAAATTGTTTCAGAAAGATCTTATTGTAAGGTGGCCAGGAAGAACCCTAAACGGTTCTATGCAGCACCGATCAAACATTCAATAAAAGATCCTAATAACGCTCCATAAAGAACCATGAAAGAGTGCTACATGGTTTTTAAAAAAAAAAACCTCACAAAAGGTTCCTAAAAAGAACTAAGTCGTTCTTCAAAGAACCCATAAAACGTTCTAAGAAGGATCCAATTATGGTTCAGACAAGAACCCGTATAAACAGTTCTTTCAATGTACCATTATTGGAGCCAAAATAACCATGCATAGGGTACTGCTAAAGAACCGAAAAAGAATTTATAAAGAACCCAAAAATTTGGTTCATCAGAAGAACCAATAATGTGGGTTCTTTCCGGAACCTTTAAAGGTGCCGCCTATCGGACAAGTCAAAGAACCCAAAATGGTTCTTTCGGGCACATTTTTTTTTTCTGAGAGTGCACGCACAACCTGCATCATTTCTTACGACGACCCTCACGAGCCTTACCATCAGAGTGCGCAGTAAGAAAGAAATTGGCGAGCGCCCCCCAACAAGCAGAAAGGAAGCAAGGGCAGCCGCAAACGGGTGCACAGGAAAGAAGCGTCAGTAAGAAGACAACCAGGGAAACGAACTCACTGCAATACGATTCAATAGGACCAAAACAACGACGGCGGCTACGACAAATAAACCTTCCGTGAGCAACGACAGAGGCTCGAAAAAGAAGAAAAAGAACAAGAAGTCGCATTTGCAGGGGAAATTCGATGCGACTCTCTAATGACACCTACCGCATTGAGGATATACCTGGCCACAAACGAACGTAACGTTTCTACACGTCGACAGCTAACGTCGACAAGTTGAAACGACTCAACACATTTGATGTTGACATCGAAGAAACATCAAGTGAGGACACTTGAATTTTAGTATGGCCGAGTGTTAGCGCTCTCGCAAAAGAAGACGACTGACCCAAAGGTCGCGCCACAGTTCGCGTGGCGCACCGTTCTTTTTGCTAGGCCTGGCGAACCCGCCAGACGTGTATTAAGCGCTCCCTTTTAAACCTTCACTTTTCCCCGTTTCCCATGTCGAGGCTCTAACAATCGAGTTAAGTGCGGAATGTATTACACTATTTTAGGGTTTTGCATACAATTTTGAAGTATGCTGCATTTTTGTAGGCATGAACACCGTTACGCACGCACATATGCAAACGCACGCTCGTTCGCTCGTAAACTTCCCCGGACGCAATGAGCGTTTCTGTCACACCGTTTCTGTTATAAAGCCAGTTTTCTTTTCTTCGTCCACCCATAAAACAGTCTATGATTTGTTTATAAAGTTAATTCAATGCTCTCTACCGATTGGTCGACAGACAGGCAGTCTAGCAAAAGACGATCCAGCGTTTGCAATGTAATCGAGACTCCGCTCTTTGTGTGGCATCGGCTATGCTCTTATGCTCGAACTACGATCTACAACACAGTAGACAAAACAAGGAGATTCAAGAAGTTTAATCTTGCAATACTGCAGGCGACAAGGCATTGATATCTAAATATTAGCATCCAGTGAAAAATAATGCAACTTTTGAAAACTTACCGCACAGTGAAAATGGTTCCCCTACTTTTCACGGACTGCATCTTTCACACACACACAATTATAAGAGCTACTGCGACGATGCCAGCATTTTTATTTTTTATTATTATTAATACCCACACTAAACAACAAGAAACCGACATGACTCAAGAAAATAACCGCCGATTCGGGTGGTAATATGTTTTGCCAAAAGTAACTTGCAATGTGAAGGCCTATATCTAATATCCCACTCTTCTACCACGAATGCTATTTAGAACACCATTGTACGAGTGATGGTTCACTGCGGTCCTTCCAGTCGAGCAGTTTCAAAAATGCAGCTCGGTGTAGGGTAAGGCCCTTCATCTGCCTTCGGAGCCATAACCCTTCAGAGCAGCCTTCAACGACCGTCTCTAGGACAACAAGCCGCCTCTACAAACGCGCTCCATGACACCCAAAGGTCGTTATGGATGACAGCGCACTCAGCAAAGATATCATCATCGAGCAATAAAGAAGAGAAGAGGTCAAGGTAAATAAGTGCCGGGAAGCCTTTTTACGACTAGGGGCAGTGATGTTATACTACCGCGCGCACAGAGCGTACAGTTAATAACTTTTTTTTTTCGATCAGCAGACAGTGCCGCTACCATTACGCTCGAACCCTCCCGATCTGATCCTCGCATAATTGCTCTTAAAGGGGCCCTGCAATCACATTTAAGCGCCTACCTTTCTTTTCGGTTTCCACATCTCTTGGGGTTCGGGCAAGCCAGTGAGCACGGAGAGAGTAACTAAAAATCAGTGCGTCATAATTTAACAGGACGACGCGAAAACCTTCTCTACCTACGGGGGCGACCCACGGTGCCAAAAGCGCGCGATATGCGAAGTCTTTGGTGTTGTGCAACGTTACTAAAACACTCAGCTGGGAAACTCGCCGTCGAAACCTGGGCCGCTGGCGTCCACCGAGACCGAGCTAAATACGACAACAGCGCCACTCTTTATCATTTGTGTGTACTGTGGTCACATTAAGCTTTTAGAAAGCATGTTTTTGCGTAAAAACAAGCGAAAAGCACGCGCAGCACGCGCAGCGCTATCATCCGCGGCGCCACTGCGGACAAGGACAGCCCAGCTGATTGGTCCGCCAGCATCGTTACCACAAGCGAAAGCCCACAAAAGGACGGCATCTCTTCTTCGGCGACTTCACTTGGCAGCAGCGGCGGTGGCATACGGTCAGCAGCAAAACAACTTGTAAATTTTCTGCAGGTTAGTAATTGAACTTCTGCTTTTGATTTTTACTTACTGTTGTTGCTGCTGCTGCTGCTGCTGCCTTTCTTGCTTCCAACTGTATTGTTTACTTACTTTTTTGTTATTATCTGGAATATTGAATTTCTTCCTGGGAACTCTAGAATTGTTTTCTAATGGCGTCTTGCGTCTGTTGTGACGAACCAATTGATGAAAGGAAAAATTCAGTGACATGTGTGGAATGTAATTATTTATACCATTTGGGAGCCTGTTCAGGTGTCTCTGAATCAACTTACAAATTAAAAGGTGAAACATGGCGAAATGCATGGCGCTGCCCGACATGCAGAATAGCTAAGTCAAGGAGCAGTCAGAGTGGGAAACAGAAATCAGATGACAGCGATGCGACCGCTAAACTCGCTGGAATTCATGAAAAACTGGAGTCACTCATGTCACTAAAGGCAACTGTTTCTGCCATTGAACTGTCTGTGAGCATAATGTCGGCGAAATATGACGAGGTACTCCAACATATGCGTCAGCATGACACCGACATAAAAGATCTAAAAAAAGGGTGACAAACATAGAAAACCGTAACAAAGAAATGAACGTTCAACATATTGCCCAGGACTTGAACGCACTCGAATGGCAAAGTAGGAAAATGAACCTTGAGATACACGGAACTCCAGTGTCTGAGCACGAGAACCTTCTTGAAAAGTTAAACCAGGTCGCTGTAAAACTGGACGTGCCGGTACTTTCCGAGATTGAGTTTGTTGCCTTGCACAGGCTATCGCCGCGACGAGACAAAGTACCCGGAATTATCGTTCGCTTTGCAAGACAGGACACCCGTGAACAGTGGTTCAATCAACGGAAGAAACTCAATCGCACAGGAGAAGACTCATACATTCTCGAGAACTTGACTACCTAAAACCGTGCTCTGCTCTGGAAAACAAGAGAATGGGCAAAGCAAAATGATTACCGCTACCCGTGGCACCAAAACGGTAAAATTTCTGTGAGACGAACCGACGGTGATAAGGCCATTCTTATCAAGAGCGAGATAAACTTGCAGCATTTGAACTGAATAATGTTACTGTTTTTTTTTTTTCATGACTACTTGCATAAAAATTATGCCAGAGCTGAATTATTTTTTGGCCTCTGAATTAAAATCCTATCTCGGGAATGAGTATAGTAAGTCATTCAAATGTGTCCACTTAAACACTCGTCCAGCTCGGAACAAAACTGAAGAGCTTGCTTTATTATTTAAGGAAATTTGTTTTTTGTTCGAGGTTATTATGTTTTCAGAAACATGGTATTCAGACGACAGTGATGTTTTTGAACTGCCAATGTGTAATGGATACTTCCTGAATAGAACAACTGGGCGCGGAGGAGGCGTGTCGTTAATGCTTAGAGATAATATGTGTGGTGAGGTTTTAGAAGAATACTCGATCATTAATAAAGACTATGAAGTGCCATCCCTGCTTGTTAACAAAAATCTTATCTCTGTGTTTTACAGGCCGCCGGACGGGAGTCTGACGTCGTTTTTTGCTTTTCTAGAAGCATATTTTAGGTTCGCAACAGAAAACAGATATAATGTTATTCTGGGGGGTGATTTACTCTAAATATGCTTCAAGACACCCCCAAATAAAAGACATTTAGAAGTACTGATTAACAGTAGTGGTTCTACGAATGTCATTACCTCACCTACCAGAATTACAGCAGAATCATCAACTTTGCTCGATTTGTTTATAACAAGTTTTGAATTACAATGCGTAAAATCGGGGATAATTAGTGCAGATATAAGTGATCATCTAGGAATATTTTTGTGTGTCAAAAAGGAAATATTTGAAACTACAAGGAACAGATTTCGAGGATCCTTTCAGAATATTACTGAGTATAACCTTCGTGAATTTAGGACTAAAATCTCGGAACTAGACTGGAACTAAGTCTACAATGAAATGAACGCTGACGAAGCATATACTTTGTTCTTAAACGAATTTCAGCAACTCTATAAATTGTGCTTTCCTTATAAATCTGTTAGATTGACCAAAAGAAATCGTAAACCATGGGTAACACCAGAGTTTCTTATTTAAATTAATAAAAAAATGTTTTGTATAAAAAGTTTGTGGAAACAAGGGAGCCTGAAAACCTTAAAGTTTTCAAATCATATCGAAATAGACTTACAAAGGAACTAAAAACAGCTAGAGCAAGGTACTTTAGTAACTACTTTATATCATCATCAATGAGAACAGACGTCACATGGAAAAAGCTTACAATGTTCTAAATCGTTCACATAAGATAAAACATATCCAAAAAATACGCCTGAATGATACGGACCTAACGGATCAAGCACTAGCAGACGCTTTCTATGATTATTTTGTAAACCTATCAAGAGGTGATCCCGATACAAGTGCTTGCGCGTATATCGAACACAGAAGTAGTGGCTCTATCTTTCTTCGGCCAGTAACTGATGATGAGGTGACACAAGCATTTTTATCACTAAAGAATAGTAGCAGCTGCGACGCTGACAAGTTACAAATAGGTCCGATAAAATACGTTTTAGATCTCATATGCCCCTGTTTGACGTATATCTTTAATTTGTGCTTGCACAATGGGGTATTTCCCCAAAAAATGCAGATTGCGAAAGTTAGCGCTCTCTATAAAAAAAGTGACAAGAATGATATAGGTAACTACAGGCCAATCTCAATTTTATCAGTGTTTTCAGAAGGCCTCCAAAAAATTCTACTTTCGGTATGGTACATTTCGCAGATAAACACGATTTAATCACTCCATCACAGTTTGGGTTTCGCAAACACCGTTCCACAGAATTGGCACTTCTGGAGCAAAATGAATACATCTTGAAAAACTTTGAAGAAAAAAAATGACTCTTGGTATTTTTATTGATTTCAGCAAAGCATTCGATCACATAAATCACACTCTGCTACTAAAAAAATTACAAATGTATGGATTTCGTGTACATGCATCAACTCTCATAACATCTTATCTTGCACATCGTTAACAGTACGTTCCTATAAATGGTTATTCATCTGATATTAAACCCATTCTATCTGGCGTTCCACAAGGAAGCATATTAGGTCCCTTCCTTTTTAATTTATATGTTAACGATATTGTCAATATTAATAAAAGCGTTAAATACGTAATTTACGCTGATGATACAAGTTTTTTTACTGGTAACTGCTGTCAGGAACTAGCAATAAGGGCAAATCAAACGTTGAAAGACCTCGCTACTTGGAGTCAATGTAATGCTTTAAAAATAAATAATAACAAAACAAAAGCAATTTTATTTCGCCCAAAAAGTCAGAATGATAATATAACTAGTGATATTGTTTTAAATGGAACCAAAATAGATTTTCTATCTAGTTTTAAGACACTTGGCGTTATATTCACGGATCGAATGAGTTGGGATGAACACGTAAATTATATTTTGGTAAAATTGTCACGAGTCGCAGGCTTAATGCATCGTCATCGCCATATTCTGCCCAACAATGTAAAATTAAATATTTATAATGCATTATTTCTCTCCCAGATCCTTACTCCTTCTTAGTCTGGGGTACTACTACGAATACAAATTTAAACAAAATACTTGTTATACAAAAGAAAATATTGCGAAGTATTTGTAACGTGTCATACGATCACCCTAGCATACCTCTCTTTACACGTTTAAATTTGATGCCTGTAAATAGATTATATAAATATCGTTTATGCATTACCTATAAATCAGAAGTACAAACAAATCTTCATGCCCTTAGTGAATTGGCGTCTCTCTCGCTAAGAGTAGAAACATATCCTACTCGAAACACGGAAATTTGGACGCTCCCTATTTGCAAAACTAACTACGGTGAACAAATGTTAAAGTATGCACTTCCTCGACTGCTTAATTTTCTTGTTACTCACAACATTGACCTTCCGACAACATCTGTAAAAAATCTCCGAGCATTTTTTTCTTTTCCAAATGTGATTGCTTAGTTGTCATGTTTCATAACTTAAATTTTTGCTGAATTGTATAATGCTTTGCTTGCATGTGCTTTGATTTTGTTGGCCTCTTATATAGTCGCACCTTTTTGTAATATTGCCCTGTTCTTATCTCTAAAAGTTTTATCTTTTCTCTTGGTTTTCTTTTTGGATTACTTGTGCCACTGCTGCCATGTGTAAGGAGGGGGGGCCGAGGGCCCGTCAAGCTGCATGATGCGGCTTTTTTCCTCGGTCTCCCTCCGTCATTTGTGTTTTGACAAAAAAATAAACATCATTATTATTATTATTAAAAAGACTATTTTTTTTGTACGAAATTTATTGGAGTTTAGTAAAAAATCAAGGGTGCGTGATGTTTTTAAAATTTTTAGTTTGCAAGGTTTTGCGGCACAATAATTATTGTTTTTATACAACCATGCCTCAGCGGCGCTTTCAGGTAGCGCGTCCCGACCTAGGTGCCTTTTAGCTTCGGTAGTAACACGCGGCGCGTCCACTGGGCAGCCGGGGCGGCACCCTGTAGCCCGCCATAACTGCTCTGGCGCCAAACTCGCCGATGAAACCCGTAATTGAAGTAACGTGCAGTTCCTCGAGTGGCCGCTGCGGGAGAAATGGCGGCGTTGTGTTCGCCATTAGCTCGGTGCTCGGGGACAGGTCGGGGCCACTTTTTCAGAGCAGCCTATATGGCCGTTTTCCAACCGAGAGGTTTAGTAACGTTGGTGCTGTGCTTACTACTGGTCAGAGCCGCTAAAAGTTTCTTTTTAGTTGAATTAGCAAATATAAGTGGCGCGAACCGTTTTAAATATTTATGAAACTTTTTTTTTTCAGTATTTCAGATCAGAAAAGATACAAATGCATTTTGTAAAGTACGGGAACAGGAAATGATCCGTCGACATACGCGCCACCGAGCGGTGGAAAAGGCAGCGCAAACTAGAAAGGCGTAGTGGGATCATACACCGACGAGCGGCGAGCGTAGAGAGGTCCCGGATGTACGCGACGACGCAGTGATTGTATACGGGCACGAGGATCCGACCTGTTCCGAGCATTCCGAAGGCGTTCGGCGAGAAGGTTTGGCTTGCGGCTTGGCCGTTTGGCGGTGTGGCAGCGCGAAGTGGCTCCCGTTCTGAGCGAATTATTACCCCGTGTTTGTTGTCGTTTGTGGCCAGTGAAGTGTCATGCCGAATAGGTGTTTAATCGCGCAGGAAATGCAATGCGAGCCGCCGTGGCTGCCCATTTAGAACATGATTTAGTGAAACCCCCTCGAGCCGTTGACATGGTGTACGGCAGCCGGAAGCGCTCACTGAGCTCCCTACCCCTCCTTTAGCTCACCGCCACTCAAGCAACCAAGGACGTCATGAAGGACGCTATTTTTTGCAAGTTTTTGTAATTTTAATTTGCCTATAACTTTTAAAATTTATCATTTTGAGAAAAAAAGTTTCAGTAAATTACTCCGTTCAGTGTGCTCAGGTTCGGTGAAAACTAAATACCACTAAAAACTCCTTGCAGGGTCCCTTTAAAGGGACACAAACAGGGTATGTATGCTCCCTAAGTATTTATTTGTGCATGACATATAAGAGTCCAAGTACCCAGAAAAACAATTCGCGGCTGGAAATTCGTTTTTTTTTCTTTCATTCCGAATACCGCTGATCGAAACTGGCCGGTTTGATTCGCGCTTACTCTCTTCTCTGTGGTCACGTGCCGTTTTCTTTGGTTTAGGCACAACCGCCAAATATAATCAAAACTATGTGTCATCGAAGAAATACACACAATATTAAAAATAGAAAATTAATAGGATATAATTTGTTTTGGGCTTCAAAAAGCTGCAAATACGCCGATTGGGAGAAAAATAACGTACCACAGACTTTCGCCAACTCAATCGACTTTTATATTTTTTTTTCCTCAACACTCAAGTTTCGATTTGGGTTCGTAGCAGTTGCGTTTCTTGATTTTATTAAAAAAATACATGAGGCTGTAGAACAAATATTACTTGGGTAGTCTTCGGACACCAAAATAAATCGCCTGACAAAAATAACGTTTTTTTCTTTTTTTTCTGGTTTGTGTCAGTGTCTTTTTAAGTCTCTATCTCTTCCGCAAAAGTTAATCCAGATCGCCATTCCCGTCATTACCAGCATGATCAATTTCTCCGAAAAAGCTCGTTCAACAATTTTCAAGAGGTTTGTAGTACTTTCATTTCTTACCTTGCGATAGCTTCTTTTTTCCAGAGCGGAAAGAAACAGCGCTACGATCCGAAGATGAGCACGCGCTTGATTTTGCTTATCGAATTCGAGTGAAATGATCATCAAAGGTTAATATTAGGTGCGTGATAACATTGGTTTGAATCAGGTACCGCTACGTCATTTAAAGCCTCTACAGTGTGCGCTGGCGGGTTGAAGGTAGGAAGTTGTTCTCAAAGGGGGTCCGCGGACTCTTTGGGGTCCTCGAAGGCATTCTAGGGGTCCGCGAGCCCTGCCACATCAGTCAAGCTCGGCAATAAAAGTTGTGTGTCTTTTTTTTTTAATTCAGATGATTTTTTTTTAAATTTTAGGGTGAGGTTTTATGTGTGTATGTCAATGAGAGAAGCCTATTCGACACTAGCCCTTAATTATTTCCATTTATTACATTATTATTTGAATTAACCTATACCTTTCTCTTCCCCTCGTCATGAACGGTGTCTTTCTTCATCTGAGCCTATGTACAAGGGGTCCACGAAACATAAATTGTTGAGAGCTCCTTAAGGCAGAGATGGCGCTGCTATATTTGGTTTCGGAGAGTACTCGGCCGCCTTTGTTAATGATGATGATGGAAACATTGATTATTTACATTAAAGGGCATACGCTCAAGGTTCTCTTAAATAAATTCACCCGGGCCGCAGGGGGATGGGAGGGGGAGGGAAGTGGAATAGTTGAAAAGATGAATGACTAGATAAACTGAGCTATATTGTCTTCTCACCCGTAAGAAAGCAGAGTCCGGGATCTCCTTGCGGTTGTTCGGGGATGTAGTGTGGTGGCTGCTTTCCCACTCGATGTCACTTTGAGGGCGGTATATATGGGGCAGGTTTCCAAGGTGGAGATTTCGAATAGGGAGGAGTTTTCTGTATTCCCAGATCAAGTGGGTGCATTTGGCCGGCACCGTAGATAGGGTGCACAGTGGACTAGGGCCCGTGTCCCATGGGAAGGCTGTTTTGTGGTTCTTAGCTAGCAAAACAGGACTGATGATTGATTCCGTCTGCAATCTGCAAAGGCAGACCCGTTTCCATCTGGACTCACCAAATGGAAGGGGCTAGTTCAGAATTCAAAGTGGTACTACTAATCAACTCAGGTTACATTAGTTTAGCTACATTTCTGAGAAGTCTACTAAGTTTCAATGCCATTTTTATTTTGGTAATCATAAGTTTACTTTTATGAAAATTTTCGAGTTACTTCTATTTCAAATTCCAAATTACTGTGGAATTTTCAAGAGTAGGTTTGCTTATCAACAAACATTCGTGCACAAAAAGATATAAGGTGTATGAAGATCAGCTGATATTTGGAAAGAGGGAGAATTATGTGGCATAGGCAAGGGGGGGGGCGGTTGGGGGGTCTGAAACATCTAAAATTTTCAGGAGGTCCCCACTGCAACAACTCTGCTACGAGGTGTGGGTGGTGGACAGACACTTCGCAAGAGGCACCGAGTATCTAATGGATGAGCACTTAAGACTGGCATTTTTTTGTGTCCCCAAGCTCAAGGAGACGACGTATATAAAGAAAGGACTTGTCCCCGCTTCAACCCATTGTAGGAACTCTGACCCACTACAGGAAGTGCACACGCTGCATTTTCACAGAAAGTAGGTAACGAAATGCAGCACCCGATCTGAATCTCATCTGGTGCTCCCGCAGTTTTACTGTACCAGAAAATTCGCATTCTAAATGTCAACGCAAAGATGACCTTTCTGCGTAGCCTTTTCTCCCCAAACAAGCAAAATGCATGTCTTACACTGTAAGGAAAAAGTTGGCCTCACGGGACTAACGGCAGCATTTGGTCCTCTAAAAATCCAGTTACTCCCCGATAGGACCATCTGGTTCAAGCTAGGTACCGTGCGCAAAAACAGGAGACTAACGGCGCTCAACTGGAACTAATCGATAGGCGTGCGCGAGCAAAAGCCTTGATTAGTCCCCGAAGGCAAACGGAATTTTCGTCAGGAGGACGGATGATATTTCACTTGTCTTGGGCATCGGGGAGACTCAGCCCAGCACGGCTGAAAGTGTTGACAAAACTCGGACGAAACTGGCGAATTTGTTGAATGTGCCACGAACGTTCAGACATTACATGGTAGAGCTTCGCGCGTTGTGCGAATGCAAGTTAGCGAATCTGTTGAATCTACTTCACTCAACTATCTCGTCAAAAATGATCTGTTGTTATCTCAAAAGTCCAATTCACCTAATTTGCCATCTCGCAAAAAAATGAGCATTTATCTAAACGCAACACCTCCAAATACTAAGAATTTTTCTCTTAAATGAAACTTAAGAGTCCGTAGAAGACGCGCTTTCAACACCGGAGTCTCGCAGTCAGAATAAATGGTTAGTTCAATCGTTAAAACTGAGTTGCTGAGAACAAGTCGAGCCTCGTCTCTGAGTCTTGCCGTAACCAACCTTTCTTGGTAGTCCAATGTCGAACTCAAAATCCGCAACGACACACTTGATGCACGGCACGTTCCACTTAAAAAAAGCACATTCAGGGGCAGTATCTAGGCGCCTTCATACGATCGTCGTCGCGGTTTCAGGTAACATTGCAGATGAACAACGAAGAACGAACCGCGCTCGGAACGTCATCCATGGCAACACCCTACTATTACAAAACAAATGCGAACTAAAAAAAAAGGCTCCCGAAAAAACTGAGAAGAGAGAGATAGGAGAAATAAAAAAAAAACATGTTCGCTTGTACGTCACTTGACCAGCGTGTTGAAAATGGCGACCTTCGACATTCTCCCTTCCTTGAGGCGTTGCTGTGTCCGTGTGTTGTGTGTAGGGGGGGGGGGGAAAGAACCTGTATTTAGCAGACATGTACAAATTACTCAAAAAAGGTAGTTAAGTTACTGAGTATCGACGTTAAAAGTAGTTAGAGCAGTGTAGAAATTACGCATTTGTAATAGAAATTGAGTAAACTACTAACTACAGTAAAAAGTAGCAAGTTACTTTGAAGTTACTTTCGAAGTTACTTTTTATATTTTGTGGCGGCAAAATGAACAGCAGTTTTGATCAATGAAAAACCCTGCGAGCTTGAAATAAACGCAGTCGTTTTATGACTTCCAGAATCGTTTATTCGCTCGCAGAAGCAATTGTCTTTAAAGTTGTTACGGGAAAGGTTTCCCCTTTTCCTTCTAATGACGTTCTCAGTCAAGCTAAAAAGACGTTCTACCGTGGCGCTGGATGCAAAGGCAGCGTTCAATTTCAGAAGCAGGCTGTGCAGGGTCGGGTAAGCGAGTGTCGGCATCTTTGGTGTCCATGGCGAAGCATGTGAGGCTTGCCTCGGCTGAGGGTCTTTTATAACAAACTCTCCTCTTTCTTTTTTTTTTCTTCGGCAAGTTGAGATTGTTATGACTGGCCCCTCTTTATTATCGCGACGTTCGAAGATTTCGCTGAGCGAGTGCACCTGACCGTCAAGGGATCAAGTCTCGCGCCATGATGATAAGATCATCCGGACGACTGCACGTCTCGTTGCAGTGTTATAGTTACGCCACTGAAAAAAAATATCGTTTTGCCGTTGACGTTGGGTCCAACAAAAGGATCTCCCAAAAATGACTCGAAATCCTCCCCGGCGACTACGGTATCCTGACGCGCATGACACGCCTGACAAGTAAAACGTTTTCAACAAAGAAGAGGTCCCCCTGGTATGGAAGGTTGGAAGGACGCGAAGGATTACGTGATAAAGCGTCGGCGCTCGTAGAGTTGCAGCTGGAAGTGCCAACGTGCTCCCAGGAACGGATTATCCGAGTCTGCGTTTGTGCGCGGGGGAGTCCGGCTTTGCAAGGGAGTGTGCGCTGACGACGTAGCGACCATGGGAACAGGCGCCCAGCTGCGAGGTCATTCCAGTGGCGTCTACCGTGGAACCTACCACTTGAGTCAGAACTCACTAAAGGCACACAACATGAAAAGAACAACAACCCTCGGAGTGTCCCCGTCTTTCACGGTTGCAGCTAGAGGCGCGGCGCCTGCGTACATTACCGAATTAGGTCAATACCCGACCAATGCTCTCTGCGTTCGTGCGCGCCGGCGTCATGTTTTGGCTGCTCGTCGCCACCTTGGCTCAAGGACGCCTGTGATGAAGTTTCTACGTCTGCCGAACGTAGGAACGGAATGTGAGGGGCCCCTTGTTCGTGAATACCACTGAATCTGCCAGAGTCTTATTTATTTCTGCGCTTAAACTTTTGCGATGAAAGAAAAAAAGTATTAGATCTTGAAAGTAGTTAGTAATTTGAGTAGAAGTTACGTGGAAAACGTAGTTAAATTAAACTACTAATTACCCAAATAAAGTTGTAATTGCAAATTACCAAGTTACTCGGAAAAAGTGGTTAAACTACAGTAGTTTGAGTAGAGTAGTTGAACTACGTCCACGTCTGGTATTTAGTACAGCCTTCGCCAGAACTTAGAAGCTGGTCCCCGTTTTTTTCCCGGTGTCGTCGCCGATCATTGCGGAATCCGGTTTGGATTCGGGTGCTGCAACACTGAACTTGATCTGTTCTGAAGTCACAAGACAAGGGAACTTGATTAAGGTATGCCGAGGTATTTCAGTTTATGATATATTTATTAACTGCGTCTTCAGAAAATGTTTTATTTTGAGCGCGTTCTCTAGCTTCCAAAGCGCGCGTCATGCTCTATTCTTTTTGGCACCGTGGTTGCTTAATTTGTTATGCAGCACAGAGACCTGATATTCAATCGCTGTGACCAAAACACTTATCACCTAAACAGTAAGCCTCTCGCATCAGTGCCAAGTTAAAAATACCTTGGTGTTCATATAACGTCTAACCTTTTTTGGAAACTTCATGCCGAATACGTGACTAACAATGCTAATCGTATGTTAGGATACCTTAAAAGAAACTACTTCGTTGTTCCGTCTTCCCTGAACCTAGCCATGTAGAAAAGCTCTAATCCGCCCAAAATTAGAATAATCTGCCGCCGTCTGGGACCCCTCACACTCCACACTAATTTCCCTTATTGAATCTCTCCAAAACCGTTCAGCCCGTTTTATAATCTCGAACTATCGCCGCAGTGCCAGCGTTTCTGGCATAAAAAGCTCTTTAGGCCTGCAATCCGTAACGCATCGCCGTAAAATCTTTCGTTTGTGTCTTTTCTATAAAATATTTTATCGAAATGCTGACCTTCACCGTAAACGAATTATCCAACTATTCTACATCTCTGTTCGCATTGATCATAGTCATAAAAATGGTATGCCAAATTTTAAAACTTCGTTGTTTCATTATTCTTTTATTCTCCAAACATCATTGGATTGGAACCAGCTTCCCGCCTCAACAGCTAATATTACTGATATTGTTTTCTTTAAAAGGGTTCTAACTAACATGTGCACATTATAATTATTAGTTTGATGTCCACTGCCGTCTTCAATGTATTAGTCTTCGTGTTCCCCGCGAAGACTAGTCGTGGCTGGCTCTGGCGGGCTCTCTTCGCTCCGTCTCCACGTCCTAAGCCTCTCATACGAGGAGGCGCCGCCGCGATTTCCGTGCGCCACCTTCCCGCGGTCCGAGGCTACGCTGCATGGAAGGTCGCAAGCCCCTCACAACAAACAGACGCGCTCCCCAATTCAACTCTGTGCATGAATACGAGCGAATGGCAATTTCCAAATACCTTTTGGACCAAGAGCTGATGTCCGCACTGAGGCCATGAATGCAAGGTTTCACATTTTAAGCGACTTGGTCCAGATTGGCTAAACGCGTTTCGAACCAATTCATTTACTGAGCTCGGCACGTCGATCACTCTGGCAGTGTGTTAGCTTGCTCTGCGCGGAAGCTGGCTGGCAAACATGTTTAGTGGCCACGTCCAATTATGTGGATCTTCAGCATTAAACTTGATCGAGGGTCTGTTGGCTAATAAACAACACCCAAATTATTGCATCCATAACTGCTTAGTTTGGTGTATGCTATAAAGCCTGATAAATCAAAGATTGGCATCCAGTGCAAATAAGGGCGGAAAAATGTCAAGAGCGCGCGCATAGAGGACTCTGGAAATTTGTGAGCAACTTTTTTATCTGTCTTCGACGGTACCTGTTTCCTCCTAACGTCATGGAATTAAAATTTTCGCGAAACCTCGGAACACTCCGGCAATGCTCTGGATCTCGCCGACATTACTTTACTCTTAAAGAAATACTAACAAAAAGAGGAACGGGTGGAATAGAACAATAAAGAATATTTAATGATGATTTAGAAACGGAGCGCGTGGTCTATTATTTTATGTTTTGTCCTCGGCAGTTTGTTGTTCGGCTTACCTTTCAGCACGAGTCTCACTGACTGGGGAGTGACTATCATACTCTCAGAACTATCCACGGCCTGCAGACCTCGACTGCCCTCGACTATATTCAAGTAGGGTCATTCCATGTCAAAGGAGACTGCAACTTTCGTCATATTTTAGATATGCTTGAAAAAAAAAATAATATGATTGAAGACACATTTGAAAGTATGGATGGCTAAGTTGGAGGGCTGAATTATGTTTATTTTTGCTGACGTCATGCTCCAAAGTGCAGGGAATTTGAGAAAACCTCGTGTATTTAAAAAAATTGCTGAAAAAAAACTATTCTTACCACATAATTTTACGTTTGCACGCAATCAAGCATAAATATATTCTATCTTATCTTGAAAGCAAAACACCTTACGCCGCCATTTTGGCTCCAGACAGGCACTCCAAACCGAAGGAAATTTTTAAGATTTCCTGATTTTTTTTAGTCAACTTAAATTTAAATTTGACTAAGAAACTTTTTCTACTTATTTTCATAAACCTTATACTCCGCTAGGTTGCATTACAACAGTAAAAAACTATTCGGACATTTTTTAATTAAAAGGTGAATATGACGCTTTCTTCAAAAACTGCCCCATAGAGGGTAAAAAAAAAGCCATGTGGGCAACGGTGCTCGCATTTTTTGAAATAGCCAAAAGTTTAACCGACCCCATCTGTTCAACATATCAAAAAATAGAAAAAACACTTTTTGTTATTTTGGAGAAATTATTTTTTAAATATGAGGCAGAACGGCATCACCTCCAGGCGTCCACCTCGTCGGGAACGCACGCCGTCGTCTGCTACGGTCGAGTGAAACACTTCACGGGGTACTTACTTTCGTTAATTATATTTGTATAGCTAAAGCTGAAGATCTTGACATTATGACATGTCTATTTATAGTGACTAGAGAGTGCATATTTTTTTCCTCTAAACTATATGTCCGGGTGCGCTTGCAACTTGAATAGCGACAACTCGAAATATTGTTTGGGATACTTTTTTTATCAAAGCCGAAATAAAGCACATTTGCAGCTCACCGACGTTTTTGTTTCTTATGTAGATAAATATAAAATATAGTCAAGAAATACTATATCACATTTAGAATATCAGTGTTTCATTATCTTTCAGTTCATGTCATAGGCTAGAACACTGCGCACGTCTGGAACGTCACAGGTGTGAACCGTCTGCTGCGATGCCTTAAATTCGCATGGAAAACTCTTCCTGCACGATAGACGTGGGTGTTATTTTAGCCACCACGTAATAATATTCTTTTGGCACGCTAATTTGAAGACTTTAATTCCCCTTTACATGTGCTCAGGTGACTGGAGACAAAGCTGTCGTCTACTAACCGAGTTTGTGAACGCAGACGGTTCATCAAAATGGGTCAGCAGACTTCACTTTTTGGTCGTACTGCGTTTGCTTGTAAAAAATGAAATAGTGAATGCTGGAGATCGTAAACGATGCCGAGCGATAACGGTGATTTTCCTCCTTTTCAACGAAAAGGTATTGGGGTGCAAATAGATAGTGCAACTGAAATACAGAAAGTGAAACATTAAAAGAAGCAGAACATTAAGAGTGGATATCCAGGCCAACGGCCATTCGAAAGTTATAACAGAAGAAAGGAATGTTGCGTGTTTACCACTTGTAAAGTATATGTCTCCCCTATATGAAAAAAAGTTCTATGTTGTGCTCCTATCGAAAACCCCTAAATATGAGTATTCGCCTGCCCTTTCTGGTATATTGATATTTTATCTGAGTGACATCTGTACATAGCATTTCTGGACTATATATTACATTCATGTACATAAGAAAAAAAGAAATGTCGATGAGCGACAAATGTGCTTTGTTTCGGCTTTGATAAAAAGTATACCAAACAGTATTCGAGTTGTCGCTATTCAACTTGTAAGCGCACCCAAACATATTGTTTAGACCAAAAAAAAAAAAAAAAAAAAAACCTTTCTAGTCACTCTAAATAGACATGTCATAATGTCAAGATTCTTAGCGTTAGCTAAAAAAATATACTTAACGAAATTAAGTTCCCCGTGCAGTGTTTTGCTCGACCGTACCAGACGACGGCGTGCGTTGCCGACGAGGTGGACACCTGGAGGCGATGTTGTTCTGCCTCATATTTAAAAAAATATTTTTCTCCAAAATATCAAAAAGTACTTTTCTAATTTTTTTATATGTAGAACAGAGGGGGTTGGTTAACCTTTCGGCTATTTCAGAAAATGCGAGCACCATTGCCCACATGGCTTTTTTTTTACCCTCTATAGGGCAGTTTTTGAAGAAAGTGTCATATTCACCATTTAATTAAAAACTGTCCAAATAATTCTTTACTGTTGTAATGCAACCTAGTTCAGTATAACGTTTATAAAATAAGTAGAAAAAGTTTCTTAGTCAAATTTTTGTTTCAAGTTGTCTAAAAAAAATCAAGAAATCTTAAAAATATGGTTCGGTTTGGAGTGCCTGTCTGTACCGAAAATGGCGACGTAAGGTGTTTTCCTTTCAATGTAAGATAGAATATATTTATGCTTGATTGCGTGCAAACGTAAAATTATGTAGTAAGAATAGCCTTTTTTCAGCAATTTTTTTTAAATACAGGAGGTTTTCTCAAATTCCCTGCACTTTGGAGCATGACGTCAGCAAAAATAAACATAATTCAGCCCTCAAACTTAGCCATCCTTATTTTCAAATGTGTATTTATTCATATTATTTTTTTCAAGCATTTCTAAAATATGACGAAAATCGCCGTCTCCTTTGGCATGGAATAACCCAGTAGTCATTTGGAATCAATCATCCGCGCGGACTTTATCAGATTTTGATAAAGCCGATGCGATACCGAATCGTTCCAGTTTCCTGTTTTTAGCATATATGAGGCTATATTGCGAACATCATCCCCTCGGGCGGACTATGATGAAAACAACGCACGTCCCACCAAAAAAACCTGTCAAGCAATCGCGCGGGAGGCCCTCTACACCACCGTTAAAGCGACTGGATAGTGCGGCACGGTAATTACGCTTCATGTGACAGCCGCGCCTAAACAAGTCCAAATGAATGACCAGTCGCTACACGCGATTCGGCGACT
Organism: Ixodes scapularis; assembly: GCF_016920785.2. Classification (NCBI taxonomy): domain Eukaryota; kingdom Metazoa; phylum Arthropoda; class Arachnida; order Ixodida; family Ixodidae; genus Ixodes; species Ixodes scapularis. Next base: position 226,758,063 of record NW_024609835.1, read on the forward strand.
CAGGTCTCGGTCGTTACATATTTGGCTCGAGCTGCACTCGTGTCCAGCGCTTGTAATGGCGCTCGACTACGCCGCTATTGATAATACCGGACAAGGAGGATACGTTATTGGAGGCCCAAGCATGCAGGCGGCGTAAAGGGGGAGGAGGGAACGGGAGAGGCCGTGCGCAGTGTCGAGTGGACGGATCTACGGCTGGCTGCCGGTCCTCCTGTGCGAGCCCAGCTTACGAGCAGTGCGCATAAGCAATGCTCACTGTAAGAGATGCTGTCCATCTAACAGATGTCTCTTTCACTTTTAGAGTGGAGCTATTAAGGGCTAGTTTCCCGAGGATCGTGTCCGGTACCAAACAAATGTCGACACCCATGGTCGACACAACACTGGCTGCTGCTGTCGCTCATAGATGGCGGTAGCTGTCCAGAGTGTTGTGTTTGCCGGCTGTTTGCTTGCCGCCGTCGCTCATAGATCGCGATAACTTTTTCAGCCGCCGAATCCAGACAACTGGTTGTTGCCGTCGCTCATAAATCGGCAACATTTCTTCGGAGGAAGAAAAACGGTAAGGGAACGAGCGGCAGCAGCAGCGCGAATGGTTCCGCAACCGCCGCGAGGCCGTTCTCGCGGCCTCGCAGCGGTATGCGAGGCCGCGATATTGGGGGCCGGTACACATACCGCTTCGCATACCGGCCCCCCACACCGGTATACGTACCGGCCCCCATACCGGTATGCGTACCGGCCCCCCATACCGGTACGCATACCGGCTACAGCCGCTGCGCTTCCACAGCGAGCGGCTGCGGTTTCCACAGTCACAGCCGGTATGCGGGGCCAAGATCGCGGTCCCCGCACACCGGCTGTGGCTGTGGAAGCTACGTGCTTTTTAGAACAGCCACAAGTCTATTTTCTACCGCGTTATCCCGCTTCTTCGCGCATACCCACGCGCAGAAAATGGGGTCAAGAGATGAAATAGAGGTGGCTGATTGACCCGGCAAGCGCGTAGCTCCCACAGCACTGTCAGCTTAGGGGTGAACGGAATATAGTGAGTGAGGCCCGGTGTCTTGAAAAGTGCTTTGGGGTCGGGTGATGTGCTTTGGGTACCGCGGATGTATCACAGTGAAAAGGAAATCTTTCGAAAAATACGAGTCACGAAATAGTCCGCTATGTTTTCAAATCGTTTTACCGAAACGCAGGCATTTACTTTCTACCTTCTTCTTTTTTGGCCCTATGAAATGATACGCTGTTAGTAAAATCAGCAGATCTATATTCATCCATCTCTGCCCGAATTTTGTTTTATGACACATTTGATGAGGCGATCAATTTTTTTTTTTTTTTTGAGTTTTCCCTTCTCTAGTTTTTCTCCTCAACACACCAAACACGCAGAGTTACCGAACAGTTCAAGTGGAGGAAAGGAGGAAATCCCCTAATTCTCGAGTCTCGGGCTCTTGTTTGTGTACCCAGATGTCGTCACCCTTGCACTAATACTTGCTCGTCGCTCAAAAAAAAAAAAAAAAAAAAAATTGCACCCCCTTCCTCTTTTTTTTTTTCCCACCTTGGCTTTCGCAGTGCTGCGAGCAACTATCCGCAGCTCAATCCAAGGCTGGCAGTGTTGTGAAATCTACGTTCTCGTTGGGCCAGCCACACTTCGATCCATGTTTTGCCACGGGATCCCGCTTCCTCCCGCATACCGACCCGCGAAGAATGGGGTCAGGTGATAAAAGGGAGACAGCCCAGACGGCACGCCGACACTGGGCCAGCGTCGGGGGAACATTGCTCACAACATTGGGCCAGTTTCATGTTGTGCACCACGGCCTAGTATTGGGCGAATATCGTTTACCGACCGTTCTAAAAATGGGCCTGAATCGGCGATATCATTTGAGGTGGGGAGAGATGGGCGAATGTTGGTGAACATTTCCGCGGCCGCTCCCGTGTCAGCGGACTTGGGCCAAGCCAACGTTACTAAAACCACCCAAAACCGCAGAGTTATTTCACCGCGTTTTCATAACGTCTTACACAATCTGAAGGCTTCTGGGAAAATATTTCGTGCTCATACTTTTTTCCTTTCGATATTTAGGTTGAGTAATTTGACACCTTTTAAAAAAAGACACAGTGGCCGTAAAAAATAAAAAAAAGAGAAACTGAACTGTCAGTGTCTTGCGATATTCGGGTACTATATGATAACAATGGCTTGTAGGTTTAAATATGTAGGCCAGACGTCGAGTTGTGTTAATGATAGACTAACCGAGAGCATATCTAACGCGAAGAAAAAAAAATGGCGATTTCAATATTAGCTACACATATTCAGGAATGCAACAACTGTACTGTTGATTGGTAAGACCAGACATGATTTAAAAAAAAAAAAAAGTATAATGACATGAAACACGCAGTGAATGAAACGGTTCGGAGAAATATGCCGGGACATTGCTTCAGTCAAGCTTCAGGGAAACTAAAAAAGTGAAAGCCGTTTACAACTCCCTGTAACACCGAATTAGAGCGCAGCTCTTGAGGAGGAGCAGGGAAGGATACTGGGGGTGAAGTGACCTGGGAGGGGTCACGTGACCTTGGGGAGTCACGTGACCATGCCGATGATGTCATCAGTGACGTCACTGATGACGTCATCAGTGACGATGACGATGCGGGCTCCGATGACGTCATCAGCGATGATGACGATGACGATGCGGATGTCGGTGACGTCATCAGTGACGTCACTGATGACATCATCTCTGATGATGACGATGACGATGCGGATGCCCCCCCCCGAAGTCACGTGACACCCCCAGGTCACGAGACCCCCGCCGAGGTCACGTGACCCCGGGGGTGGTCACGTGACCTGGGGCTGTCACGTGACTTCAGGGGGGGTCACGTGACCTCGGAGGGTCACGTGACTTGGCCTGGGCCTGCTGTTATTGGTTTGTGCCTTGGTGTGTTCTGAAAGAAGGGGCTTAGAAATTGTAGCACCTTCTGAATTAAATATCCTTGCTTGTATATATGACTTAGCGTTGTGTCGACCCTGAGAGATTGATATAAAAGCGTTGGATAAAAGAAACTTTGCGAGACCAGTTTGAGACTTTGTCTGTGACTTTTTTGTGCCTCTAATAAATCCTCAAGTTTCCTTCTAAGTATAATCGATTGAACATCGTAACTAAAACAAGCATTTATTAAAAAAGTAAACTAATTGAAAGAAGGAGGCACGCATTTGGCTACATTCTGAACTAATCCTGAAGAAAAGATGGGCAACGTGCTGGCTCTGAATCATCACTAGATTGAGTCCTGTTGAGGATCACATTGCAATGAATACGATTGAGGTCCTTAATTTATGCGATAATTCGTTGAGTGTGCTTGGCTGGAAGAATTATCGGGTGGCTGTTTTCTTTTAACTTCCAGTTCCTCTCTCGGATTGCAAAATACTATACTGACGTTCGTTGATAAATAACGCATCTCACGTATGCAACAAAGCGAAGATAAAAACAAATATTGGCCGTATGAATACTTTCAAAAATGCAGATAATAGCTGTAATAAATTTTGTCTACGCCGATAACGAAATTTATTATAGCGAACTCACGAGGACTTGCGGTTCGTCATGGAGAAAACAACACTAGGCGCTCATGCAAGACGCCGGTTCTGCGCATCAAATGGGATATATGTTTTCTGCCCAGTTCTCCACAGACATTGTCTTTGGGGCAGAAAGGACAGTGTTGGGCAGGCCTCTAATTGAGAAGCGTCGAATGCCGCCCGCCGATCGGCGGGACGCGGGTGTTGTATGACGGTCACGGTCGACTTGCGACGCTTTTGCCCGAAGTCCATGGCCGCGCCGCCTGGCGTATATCCTGCTTCGTCATAGGGGCAAGCACCGCGACACATCTCCGCTGTCATCGAGCGTCTGGGGGCCGCTTGCTGGTGGCTTGGGGCTCGCCGATCCTTGCTAACAATCATAACAACAACGGAAGCAGGACAGTGGCAACTAAACGAGCAGTTGCCGATGTGAAAGGCCCTAGACTGCGTAGCACTGTTTTCTTCTTCGATGTTGGTAACGTTTGTTGAATGTACAAAACTTTTAATACACGGGACCCACAAAATACACCGCATCCTTCCTATATTGAGATACACGCGAGGAAAGAAACGAGCAGGGGAAAGTAGAGAGGGTCTAACCTTGATGTTAATAGTTCGGGTTTGCCGGTTTGCGTCGGAAAGGGCATTAAACGGGCCATTAGAAAATGAGATAAATTAGACGGAGGACACTCAACATCAATAAGTGCGTAAAATAAACACGCATACACGCACGCACACGCACACACACACACGCGCACACGAGCGCGAACTCAGAGACAAACCACTGGGTGCATTGCGTTGTGTGTGCGTGCGTACTTTATGCAGTGTGTGATCAGAAACAAAACGAATTCCTCACTCCTCCTTTTCTTCCAATGGAATACACCTCAAGTGCTTGCTCTGTGTGCTTTGACATTCAAGTAGGTACTTAGAATCGGGATTGTTGTCCGACGCAGTATAATAGCCACATGGGAATGGTAGCCATCATACGTGTCTTTTGAGTCTTGCATCAGGTTTCTAGTGCTAGGCTAAGTGTGTAAACATGGCGCGCTTCTTGCTATCTGTACACTCTAAAGCCGGGTTCACACTGCTTATTAGTCCTACAAAAGACAGTCTGCATACAGATTCGAACGCGAGTCACCACAAGATTCGTGCTTGGAATGCCGCATGGCAATGTGTTCAAGAAGAAACCATGGCACGCGGCATTCAAACCGCGAATGTAGCGGTGACTTGCCTTTGCTGATTGTTGTTTTGTATGAAGCAAGAGCAGTGTGACACCGGCTTAAGAGAATGTTGCTTTTTGCAAACAAGATGGAGCGAGAATACTGAGTTTGACAATTTTTAGGTGTAACGATGGCAATCGTATGTTACAGTTGCTAATGTAATGGTGGCGTAGGGTTCTTTTTTACCTCGAAGTAATGAGTAACACCTATTATTAGATATGTTTATGCGGCTAAGATGCAAGTGTTTATCGAGATATCGCTCACTCTTTTCCTTTTGTAGCCACAAAAATTTTAATCCCGGTACTGAGAGTACGAGAGAGTATTAAAAAGCACAACGCGACATTTACCTGGCAGAATTACCGCTCTGGCAGAATGTCAAAGCGGTAATGAATTATTGTGCCTACCTGCGGTTCGTCTAAGCCTTCTTAATTTAAGCAGGTGGGGATGCATAGCGAAAACATTCAAGAATAAAACAATGCGGACTAATTAGCCGAACCCAGACCAGGGGAAGAGAAAAAAAGTGGATTTAAGGAATACACCTATGGTATATTTGGTTGGCCACCGGTGCAAAGAATCTTGTTAAGTTTTGCAATGAGGGACTAAGACTCCGCATCAGTTGCCAACTATTCTTAGAGAAGGGCTTATGTGGAGAACAACGTACTTCGCTGATTATGCGGTGCAGTCTTTACGGATTAGGGTGTGTTGAAAAAGGTGCTTCTTTTACTGGAGGCACGTGGATGGACTAAAAACGATTTTGTTGGATCCAGGTAATAATATTATTTAACATTGGAGACTCCAATGGACTATACACCTATACTAGCCTGCACATAATGCACTACCAGTTTTGTTTTGACTACGTAAGACAATGGATTAGAAGGCTGGCAAAGCAAAATCTATCAAGATAAGTTCCTCTCCTAGGAGATTAGAATTCCATTTAATCAAACAAAACTTTGGAGTTTCTGTGAGAGGTAGAGCGCACTGATCAAGGTGAGAAGCCCACTCTTACTCATCATAATACAATGAGCGCAAGAAGGTAAGGAAGCACATGTAAATTCGCTTGTGTTCACTGGCCCAAGAACGTAATATAAAAAAGAAAGATACAGAAGCTCTGGCACAGAAGCCTTTATTCATCGTCGCCAATGGAATCACACTGGAATGGAAGATTCGCTTAATTCGAAACAACATTTTCTGTACAATTTTCCCCGCTACCTGGATTATAATTATTAAACTTAATAAGTGCAAGCTTGGGTGTATTAATTTCATACTTTGGTGCAGTCTCATCGGTGCAAGATAATTAAGAAAAAAATGCGAGCAAAGTTTAGGTGGACAAGGCATGGCAGATATTAATTGAGGGTTTCAAAACAAAGCAGTTTAATAATAGAAAGGTTTAGTAGATCGCTCCGACACCCCCGATAGTTTCTGGTCTGTACATATAACGACACTATGAGTACGCGAAAGCGGTGGCTTAGTATCCCGTATCGTTATCGGAGTCATCAAAACTATCTATTAAACTGAAAAAAAAAATCTCAGCCTGTACATATAACGACACTATGAGTACGCGAAAGCGGTGGCTTAGTATCCGGTATCGTTATCGGAGTCATGGGAAATATATAATAAACTTCTTAATAACTCAAGAGATTAGATGTGCCTCTTGAAACAGACAAAAATAATAAAGCCACACGCACAAAAAATATTTTGTCGACAGGGCGGCACTTCCCAATGAACCAGGATTTACACCATGCAGATATTGGATATACCGCGTTGAATCTCGGTTTGTACATATTTCTATAATTAGGCGGCGTGGTAGTAGCTACTGCTCAGTGTAAAACTGGCGCACATCCTAGTGAAAGTCTAAATAAGATATAAAAGGTTTCATAATTAAAACGTAAATACACCCTTTGACGGCCACTGATGCTTCCCAAAAGTCTAGTTTGTGCTTGTACGAAGGAACGAGTGCCCAAATAGAATGGGAGGAGAGTTTTCAGCAAACGTTTAAGCACACTGTCGTAAAAAATGCTTAGGGTGTGCTCATGATTTTATTAGTCTTTCTGCTTGAGGTATTTTTTTAAGGGTAGGAAGGGGGAAGGGGGGGAGTGTTTTGAGAGGTTTAGATGTTTGCGGTAAACTTTAAGATGAAAGATAAAAATTAAATAAAAACGGCATAAAATATTTATAATGTCACCTGATAGAAGTTCCGCGGAGAGGATTGATACGAACTAGACTTGGGTTTTCGAAGTAAACTGCTCTACCATAGCCAAGCTCAAGTAGGACGCCACAGTGCTGGAAATCGATAACTAGGAACTGCGCAGTCTTTGTTGTCTGTTGATGAAGGAGGCCTCCAAGGCGACACAGATGTGCGTCTAACCTTCTAAAGATCACGACGAGGTTGAGAGCTATCGGGTATTGGAGCTTTCTCCAAACTCGTCGTCGAATGTCTCCCCCTTCAAAGGGAACCTGGGTTTTCTAATTTTGCTGGGTCCTAAGGACTGAGAACTTCAGCGAGATGCACCTATATCTCTCGACAGTCTTTTTTCCTACTAGAACAAATACATGGTTTCATTTTCCTGACTGGCAGGCAGGGATAACATTCTGTAAGACTGGATATTTCGGAGCCCTCTCAAAACGAGAACCGAACTGGATAAACCAACACACGAACAAACAGACAAACATACATATAAGAACGTTCCACCTCTCGACTGTTCCAGGAACCAGTTCCAAAATAAAATGTGGTTAACGGTCGTAATTTTGTTCTTAATCTAAGGTACTTGGACCTATCCCACTCTGTGCATGAGTGTTTCGTTTCTTTTAAAGAGGGTGCCGAATTGAAATGTTTTTCGTACCGGTTTTCGTTCCGGTTCAGGAAAACGGTTCAGCTCCGGTTCAACTCCAGAGTGAAAAAATAAAGGTTCAAACCGATTTTGACCGGCTTGTACTCATATGTTACAAAAACAATTGACGACAGCAAAAGGTAAACTATGCATATTTTATAAAAGTGTTACATATAGAACGCAAAGGCTCACATTACTGTGTAGAACGAACGAGCTAGTGCTCGGGCACCTCGGGATGTGGGTAAAATCTGAGTTCAATTTCAGGCAGCTGACTGAAGAAGCAGGATGTCGTAAGGCATATCCGGGCAAAGACGGCCCCACCTCTGAGACGATAAAATTCACTTCAGTGTCGAAAAGGCTTGCTCCACGCTGACCTGGGTCGCGGGCACTCCCAGGGCTATTTGGGCCAATGCGTAGCGTCCCGAATGGCGTTCCCTTCTCTCGTCTCAAAATTGCAACACGTTAGTGTCCCTTGAAAGCCGCGGCTCCTTGTCTAGTATTTCCAGGAGGCATGCTATATCAAGTGGGCTACTGGTACCTCGAACGTGCACGCCAGCCTCAACCTTTATTTCCTTGTGAAGCGCTTCTAGGGCGTCTTCCAGACTTTTTAGAGCCGCCACAGTTCCAGAAGAAAGAATAGCATCTTGCTCGCATTACAGAGCTGTGATCTGGCTCCGAGTATTTCTCAACTGCATCGTGTCCCCGTACTTTTGCTCAGGGGTGAGAAGAAGGCGGTAGCGGGGATACATGTACGCCGCTGCACAGAAGACATCCGAGTCAAAAAGTTGTTGCTCCCCGTTTTTGACTGACTGGACCAAGGCCCTTGCTAACGGCGACGATATCTTGGAGGTATCCACGGAACATCTCAACAATGCTCCGTAGAAATCTCCTACAGGGAAATGTTCCTTCTGCAATGCCTTCGTCACCACTTCTGCCGGGCGAAGCGATACTGCAAGCATTTCGACTTGCGCCCATACCTCTTCAGTCCACCTGGAGTTTTGTTCTTTTGAGAGGAACCTTTTAGCGAAGCCTCTTAGTCTAAGTAGACCGGTAAGCATTCGCAGCGTGGACATCCCCCGCATTGGACAATCAAGCACTGGTTTCTTCAACCCTAGTTTTCTGATCAGAGAGAGACATAACGAATTGGAAAAGTAGTCTCTTAACAAGCGCACGCTATTCTTCAACAATGTGCCCGCAGCCTGAACCTTTCAAGGCATCACTACCTGCCAGCTGCAGCGAGTGAGAGGCGCATTTCATCCAAGCTAGCAAGTCGGAATCATCAGAGAGTGCGCTCTCAGGATTCTCCAGTAGAGATTGCAGAGCGTGGGACTCAACTTCAGGTTCACTGGAGCCAACCTCTTCTTCGGAGTCAGAACATTCCTCGTTGACTTGACCGAGAAGACGAAGCTTTCACCACGTTGGAAGTGTTGTCTGTCGTGGCGCTTTATACCTGGCTGACGCTGAGATAGAAGCCAGAGAGTGCATCTATCACCACTGACTTCAGTTTTTGCCCCGTGTGCCTTTCAAAGAGTTACCATACGTTAATGGTTGGAGAAACAAAGTAAGACCAGAAGTCCCCGAGAATTTAGAGTTTCTGTGCTTATTTCGTTTGAGTTCGCGAGAAAAACTTTAAATTGTGAAGACGACCATGATGGGAAAACGTGAAAGCGGAACATTACAGAGCTTTCCGCTACCTATTTGTCTCGCTTTCTGACTTCCCATGGGAACAAAAAGACTGCAAAAATAATTATTCAATTTTGCCCAGGAAGGGGAAAAGAAAACACATATTTCGGTACAAATCAATTTTGGATTGCAAAAAAATGTTTTTTTTCTGCATTTTTTACTTTTTTTTTTAGGTTGCTGTGTTTTTTGCCATGCACCTTTCACGTGGCCTGACCTCGCGTAGGAACCAAAAACCGCATGAAAAATATATCGGTTCTACTCGGGAGCGAAAAAAAAATTCCGCTCTGGCTGAACTCCGGTTCGCGCGAAAATAACGTTTTTTTTTTCAGTAGTTTTCGGTTCACGGTTTGGGTTCCGTTCAATACCCTGGTATTAAATGAGTAGTATTTACAGGTCAAACCTTTGAGATTTTGATATTTTCGCATGTAGCTTCGATGAAGTCACAGTGTCACGTGACATTATGGCGTCACGTGAAACTACGACATCATATTATAATGTGACATCACGTGACTCTGTGGGTAACTTGACCTCCTCACCTCCTGCGACACCATGACGTCAAGCCACTCAACGACGTCAAATGACTCCATGGAGTCACGTGAAAATGTTACTTCACGCTACTTCACGACTTCATGCGACAGCGTAGCATCACGTGGCACATTGACGGCACGTTTCATGGTGACATCACATGACACCATAACATAACTTGGCATCATGGCGTCACGTGACGTCACGAAGTCACCTGACACTGTGACGGTTTTACATATTCACAGAATCCCTCAAACGCGCCCTTCAGTGGCCCACTTATTGCGCCACAAAAAGGAGGGATGCGAGAGCCCCTAAAAGGCTATGCATTTGAGCGCCTTCGGGATATGCCAAAGAGAGTCAAATTCTTTATATACTTTAATATACTGGAGGCATAAAAAAATAAGCCTTTCGGAAATGTCAATAAAAGTAAATTTTCTTTTCTAGAAGCAGCAAAAACTGTACCGTAGATTTAGAGAATGAAGTTTACCTAAAACTCTACAAAATTTAAAAACGAGGAGAAGTAGAAGACGAACACCCGGACAATATAAGATATAAAAACGCAGCCATTTTAAATTAAAACAAAAACAAACAAAAAAAAAAAAGAAAGGAAGTGTGTTTTTTTGCGCATGCAGACAAATAGAGTTTTAGTTTTTTTTAATTGTAAATAAAAAAAATCTTAGACACCCAACATCCTTTGAAATTGATGTCTAAATAATTATATACACATAAAACAACTGAATTGGGTGAACTTATTTTCGACCCGACCTCAAACTGATCGCAGTAGCACTGTCCGTAAATGTATTTAATTCCGACTGCCCTAAATATATATATATATATATATATATATATATATATATATATATATATATATATATATATAAACATGTTTTGATCCGCGAAAGTTCAGTGTACCAGATATACGCCTCGGTTCCCAATTGTAATCGCACTTGCAGGCAATTTTGTGAATCTTTACCTTCAAAATTTGTATTTTAAAATAGTCCGGGCACTGCGGTTCTTAATGTGATAGTGAAGGAACAAAGGCGGCCACTAAAATCGGTAAAAAAAAACCAAAAAAAAAACAAAGGTGGGACTAAAATGTTTTGGAGCCGGGAGAGCGCCTTTAGAGCGCTCGACACTATACTTTGTTTCATACTTAGCGTGCAACGCTGTCAAAGCTACTGGTGCGAGCGCATGGCTACATCTATGGTTTTGTTTGCACAAGAACGCGTGCATATGACCAACGAGATCAAGCCCCACGCTCGCGCCTGTAGCTTTTACAGCGTTGCACGCTAAGTATGAAATATAGTGTAGAACATTGACGTCCGAGCTGCACGAGGGCACTGCGACAGTAGCGCGCCTGACACTAGACCGCGTGTCACGAGAGCGCACGACCAGTTGAGAGCGCGACGCGCTCGACACGAAGCCCACCCCAGTTGAGCGAACACCGCAAAATGTGTGATCTACCCGCGGCTCCACAGACAGAGCAAGATTTTGCGACTCATGGGATCGTTGCATTGATAACCTTTAATTGATTGAATATGCCCTCAATAAAAAAATAGGTAAAAATACAACGGGTACGACTCTTTCTAACCAGTTGTTTACTGACATCGGAGAGAAAATGGGGCAGGGAAGTGGGGTGGGGAATATAGGTACCGAGCCTAAGATTTCTTCACGGCGCTGCGGGGGCGCCTCTCGGATATACTATAAATAGTTTACTTTTTGCTATATTTGGTCTTTTTTTGGAAAGCATTTCGGCTCCGATTTATTTGCTGGATATTTAGACGTCCCTCATATAATTTTAAATAGTATTATCACGTCCATGACCGTGATGAAAAAAGCTCAGCGCTAAGAAAACTATCAGTAAGAAACTGATCGAAGGAAAACCTCACCTGCCAATCTGTTAGATTTAAAATCAAAGGACTAGTGAAGCTATGTAGATCAGCTGCAATGTTTTTTTGTCGTTTTTGTGCGAAAATTGACGCTACGGATATTCGTTTTTTTTTTCTTTTTTTGCTGTCAGCTTTTTGCAACACTTCTTGGTTTATCACTCAAAAAAATTTCATCGACTCATTTTGCAATGTCCTTGCTGAATACCGCGGCGTAAATCCCCACCCAATTCACTTAAAACTCGCGATGTCTAAACAAGTGGTCGGTCGGGTCGGGCCACTCGCGTTGGGCTGGTTGTGCGCTCTCGTTTCGGACGCTCTAATGACACGCGCGCTAACGCCGCAGCGTTCATGAGTCGCGCGCTCTAACGTCGCGGCGCTCTGGTGTCGCGTGCGCTAACGTCGTGGTGCGTTACTGTCGGCGCACTAATGTCGGCGCCATTGGGTCGTGTGTTTGAACGTAGGGGGAACAACTGAAGCTTATTAACTAAAGTTCTCGATGGGCATATATTGAACGTAGAGCCCACATTAAAGTTTTTTATTTGTTTTCTATCTTGATGAGGTTTCTTGCCTTGTAATGAAAATGCTAAAAAATAAAGGTCCACTATATTCGGTACGGCATTACTTTTAGTTTTGTTATGATAGGACCGAAAGTACTGATCATGCTCGTTCCATGCACTGCACTGGTTTGTTTGGGTGTATGCAAGAGGAGCTCGGGGAAGAAGGTATCGTTTGTGAGAACCCCTTTCACGCCTGCTCAAGCTTTGACATTTAAACAGATTGAACACCACTAACAGTCTATCTTACAATAAATCCCTTGCGCGTACAACACATGCCATTGTAAATATTGTACAGGGTGTCTCTTACACAAAAACAGTTTATTTTACTTCAAAAAGAAAACAAAAAACTACGCATTGCCGAGCACTCATTCTCAGAACAAACGTAGCACTTGTCGTTCAAACCAGATTCCGAACTTTCAAAACTAACCGCAAACTTCTTATAAAGTTTCAAATTATTATGAAGATTTGTTTAAATGATCATTGAGAATATGGCAAAATCTTGCGGAAAATGACGGCGTATTGTATATACGGAGCTGGATTACGCATTGGTATTTTTGCGAAAACCATTTGTAGCTTTTTAATAAAATAACGGTTGGACCTGAAAGTTTCATATCTGGTTGGTACCGCCAGTGCCACATTTAGGCGTAGAATGAGCGTTTTGCGAAGTCCCCTTTATCTTTGCGGTGAAACAAAACAAAACAAAAAACTGTAACTTCTATACAGGACATACTGTCACGAATGGAAACTTTTCGACTAGTATAAAATTGAAAATAAATGTTTAAACAGACAATATCTTGACTGGAAACTAAAACAGAACGTAGCAGCATCATGCATTTGCTAAGGAGGGCCACTATCTTAATGTTGCCCAGTTTCAGCATATCTTTAAGACTACGTAGCCTATAAAATTCTGAACGAGAACAAGAAATACATTACAATGTGCTACTATACTTTGTTTCAGCTTAAGTTTAGACGCAGTCGACGCTACGAGATAATCAGACCAAACAAGGGGTGTAGAAAGCGCAAGTCACGAGGCCCATTTTGTTTATGGTTGGTACAGCGATGATAAAAGACGTACAGAGACATGACGAACATCATGAAGGTGCACTTTTAACGCTCTCTGATCGGTCCCATCAGCTCGCAACGTTGACTGTGTCTGGACTTAAGGTGAAGCGAAGCATCGAAAGTTCTAGACTTGCCCTCAAAGATAATATGAAAAATTATGAGCGTGAGGTTCGAACCCCGTGCCTTCAAGTGGGAGATGCGCGAGATGCCAACTTGCCCGTGCACGAGGTAATACTGTACTTTGCCACGTGCTACGCTAGCACATAAGATGGTAGGATATTTTATAAACTACAAAATAACCTAGTTGATTCATCCAAACGAAGAAAAGTCATAACCTACGTGTAATGACGAGCCAGCAGCCGACGGAATGCTAAACAGAACAGAAAGAGTTTATTCAGGACGCCATACTTTATATACACACACAAGGACACCATGTTGCCAACCGAGCATCTTAAACCGAAACTGGACAGTGTTCAATAATTCACACAATACACAACATATTCCCTTCCTTGAATTTCTTTGGGTGACAATTGGTTAGTAGGATAATTGGTTAGTGGATTGTTAGCAATGACTTGCCTATCAGATATATACCCAATATATATACATATATACATCATACAATTCTTACAAACAACATTATACAATTTTTACAGAACTGCATGTGACTTACTTACAGCTCACAATCACAACAGAAGACATAGTACAAAAAACGGAAGGCAACATTACGCATCCTCCCGGAACCTAGCTGGTGGACGCCTGTCCATGTAGGGTTGGACTCGACGCTGCGGCCCAGATTCTTCAGGTGGTGTAGTTTGCTGGCCGGGCACAGCCTCGTCCTGTAGCGTAGTTTGCTGATACGGCACAGGCTCCTCGGGCGGCACAGGCACCTCGGGCGGCACCGGTTCCTGGGACGGCACACTATCCTCAGGCGGCATGGTCCGTACTTGCCCCTGAGATGAAGCGCTGCGGGGCACCCAGGTGTCACTTGGCTGAATGCAGCCATGGTCAGCCGGAACTACATGCACCTTGCACAGCTTGGAGGCGTTCCAAGTACGTCCGTCGTCGAGAAGGAAGGACGACGGGCCACGTTGCTTAACGACCTTTTTGGACGACTGAAACGAGGATAACCCTTGAAGGAAAAGGATGGCTTCTTAACCCTGACGTGATCTCCTACAGCAACTTTTGTGTTCTTTGCTGCTCTCCTTCTGTCGGTGTACTGTTTGCTGTAAAGCTGGTGACGCTTCACTCGCTGTCTCAAATTTGACAGCTCGCTCGCTGGTTCCTCCTCGAGCAACGGTGATGGAAAACCGACGACGTTCAGCAGTGTTCTTGGCAATCTCCCATGAAGGAGAACAGCAGGGGCCATCCCTGTAGTAGCATGCGGAGTGCACCTGTAGATTCCGAGGTACTGGGTAATAACTAGTCGCAGCGGTCGACGTTCCAAAACAGCCAGCTGAATGAATGCCTTAAAAGTGAGATTGAACCGTTCTATTTGGCCATTGGCCTGGGTATAGTACACTGATGAATGCGAGAGCCAAATGGACCGTTCTTGCAGAAAGTGGACAAACTCCCCGGACGTGAATTGTGGACCATTATCACATACTACCTCATCAGGGTAGCCTTCCCTGGAAAATAAGCTGAGCAAGAACTCCATCACAGTCCTTAATTTTACTTCCGAGCTGAAATGGACTTCCGGCCATTTGGAGTGGTAGTCGATCAGAGTAATCACGAACCGGCAGTTCTGAGGGGCTCTCTCCAGGGGACCAACTATGTCTATTGCAACCTTCTGCCATGGTCGTTTGGGGAACTCAACCGGTTGCATTGGAGCACTTGATGTCTTGGCTGACTTGTCGGCTTCCTGGCAAGTACTGCAGCTCTTGATGGCCGTCTCAACTTGGTTGTCCGTTCCCGGCCACCAGAATTGTTCGCGAAGCCTTGCCTTAGTGCGAACGATTCCTGGGTGGCTTTCATGCACCGTAGCAATGAGCTGGGCCGACAGAGACGAGGGAACAACCAGCCTTTCTGCTCTTAGTAGTACTTCATCTACCACCGACAGTTCTTCTCGAATTCTGAAAAACGGCAACAGATTTTCAGGAAGGCTTCTGTGCGGAGGACAAGAATCGGTGACGTAGGTCTTCACTTGAGTCAGGACAGGGTTACTCAGAACTGCTTGTTGGAATTGTTCCATGGTGACACACATAGGCTCAACAAGGCAGACAGCTTCTTCCTCGAAAACCAGCTCGGGGTCTCTGGTCGGGGCGGGAAGACGAGACAGAGCGTCCGCTACACTGTTCTGCGCACCCTTCTGATATTCAAATGTAAAATTGTAGCAGAGCAGTCTGGCACACCAGCGTGCGACCCTAAGCGGACGTCGTCCCAAACCACGTGAAGACAGAAGCGAAACCAGGGCTTGGTGGTCTGTTCGCAGAGTAAATGGGCGTCCCCAGAGGAACACATGCCAGAGTTCACATGCCCAAATGCAGGCCAGTGCTTCTTTTTCGCCAAAATCATACTTCATTTCAGCAGGTGAAAGGGTGCGCGAAGCAAAAGCAACGGTGCGAAGTGTCTGGCCCTGTCACTGCTGGAGAACGGCTTCTAGTCCGCATTCAGATGCATCTGTCAAGACTACAATTGGAAGAGCAGGGTCAAAGATACGAAGCACCAGGTCAGAAGCAAGCAGGAGCTTGACCTTGCAAACGCTGGCATCGATTTGTGAGGTCCACACAAATGGTTGGTGCTTGCGAAGAAGAGCTCTCATTGGCTCCACGACTTCAGCTAGGTGAGGAACGAACTTCGAATAATAGTCCACGAGACCTAAAAAAGAGCGGAGTTCTGCATCCTTTGTTGGAACAGGCGTGTTCACGATTGAATCTACTTTTTCTTGGAGGGGCGAAATTCCTTGGGCCTAGAAATGTCAACTCTGACATTGAAAACGCATTTGTGATTTAGTTTAAGGCCTGCATCCTTGATGCGTTGCAGGACTTCGGCCAGGTTCTGCAAATGTTCCTCCGACGACTTGCCGAAGACAATAATGTCGTCAATATAAAAGAGGACGCCAGGACAGCCATGAAGAATCTGCGACATCAGGCGTTGGAACGCTGCTGGCGCTGAGGACAACCCAAAACAAACTCTTTTGAAGCGGAACAAGCCGCCGTGGGTGATGAAGGCTGTTAAGTCTCTGCTGCCTTTGTGCAGAAGGACCTGGTGGTAGGCTGAAGCTAGGTCAAGTTTTGAAAAGTGGGTGGCTTCCACAAGTGCATAAAGCAGCTCTTCCATGTGTGGCAGGGGGAACATGTCGGGAACGATGGCCTTGTATGGTTCGGGAAGGTTTACACAAAGTCTAATGCCCCCATCTCTCTTCTGAATGACAACAACGGGAGAAACCCACTCCGACGCTTCGATGCGTTCGATGATGTCAAGGCTTTCCAAGCGCGGAAGCTCAGCTGACACTCAAAGTCGCAAAAATAAAGGCAGGCGACGCAAATTTGATGCTACGGGCTGGACCGAAGAGCGCGTCTTGACTTTGTGAACAAAGCCTTTGGCGAGGCCCAAGTCTGGAGTGAAAAGAGGCGTGAAGTGAACAAGGGCCGAAGGCAGTGGCGGAAGGCCGACAGCATTGGACGTCTGTTCCTCAGGGACGGAGGAAGCTTGAAGGCACTGCATAGTGGACCCTTCAATGCGCAAGCTCAGAGCCTTGATACCATAAATACCAATGAGCGAAGTTCCATGCTCTACATCGTAAAAGAGAAGTTGCGCCTGGCGTCCTTGAAAGGAGACTTCGTAGAAGAAGCAACCTCGAACTGAAATGGGCCTTTTTGAGAAGTCTAGCAGGGTGACACGCGGAACAGGCAGGAGAACTAGACCCGGGAAGTGTTCGTCGAATACTCGTTTCGACAAAATGGACGCAGATGACCCAGAGTCAACCAGATGTAGCAAGTTAACCTGCCCGACTTGAACATCGATATGGATTACGCAGGTTGTAGGACGCTGAAGCACAAAGACCTAAACGGCATCATCCTCCGACGACTTGTCGACAACTACCTCGCGAACGGTCGACTGCGAGCGTTTCTCGTTGGATACTTTTTTGAAATGTTCAATGCGACCACAAAATAAACAGCGTTGTCCCTGTGCCGGACAACGAGTCCATGACGCGCGGTGCCGAAGAGAGCCGCAACGGAAACAGTGCGGCAATTGTGCGCGTGGTGCTTAAAACGAGCGACGGCGGTCGCGGCGGTCACGAAATGAGGGGCGGTTCCATTGAGCAGCGCGTGACCTGATAGCACTTCGGGGAGTATGCTGCTGGTGACTTCGCGTAACGTGCTGTGAGCGTGAAGATTGTGAAGGGGGATCAGAATACTTGCTAGGACGCGCCGACACTGGTTGTACAGACGCGGAAAATTCTTTCATTTGTTCTGCCGCTTGTTCTTGTTGAAGGGCTATCTGGACTGCGGTGGAAAACGGCAGCGACGAACCTTCCAGCAACAGGGGTTCACGAACGCAGTTAGAAGACACGCCGGACACGAATTGGTCTCGTAGTGCCTCTTGTTGTGATGCGAAGCAACACGGCGTTGCGAGCTCACGTAGCGCGGCAACAAAGTCATGAACAGACTCGCCTGGAGATTGGAAACGCCGGTGGAAGCGGTGTCGCTCGATGACCAGGTTGCTGGTTGTAGCGAAGTGTTGGGCCAAGGAAGCGACGGCGATGGCGTAGACGTCCGGCTTGCTCGTTGCGTCTTTGCCGGTGTCCTAGGCGGTGCTTGGAGGATTCGCGTCAGGTGGTGTGTTGACAATTCGCTGGCCTTCGGCTCCCAGACAGTGCAGCAGAAGGGCCTTGCGTCGCTCCGGGGGGAATTCGGCAGCACCGGAGGCAAGCAGGTAGACGTTGAACATGGCATGCCATGCCACTGCGGCCAGGGTACGGACGGGCGTCCCGGTGTGGGCAGGAACGGTTCCGGAGGGGCGAGACCGGCGAAGGCCATGGCGAGGCTCGTTAGGGACGGCGTCGTTTACGCGCTACATATCGAAGGGGAGGACATCCTCGTCGCCATGTAATGGCGAGCCAGCAGCCGACGGAATGCCAAACAGAACAGAACGAGTTTATTCAGGACGCCATACTTTATATACACACACAAGGACACCATGTTGCCAACCGAGCATCTGAAACCGAAACTGGACGGTGTTCAATAATTCACACAATACACAACACTCCGAATACGTATTTTCTTCTAAAAATCTGATTGTTCATGCTTGCTTCGCACAAAAATTGAATCGGATATGAAGCAGCTACATTTTGACCTGTGAGTACTTACGAAACGGATTTATGTTTCCAGTCCGGCCACATCAAGAGCAAACATACGAAGAACTTGCTAAAGTTTTGAAAATGAAATATGTAAGGACGGTGTTCCTCATATATTTGATCAAAATGAGAGGGCGAACCCACTCCATGATTCTAATCGAAGTCCTTCGTCCAACCATCTCTTCTGAAACAAAATAACACTAACGTATTACTCGAAAGCTTTTATGAAGACAAAGACACGCACAGTGTGAAATTGTGTTTTATAAAGAGCCTTAAGCTACTTCTACGCGGCAGGTCTTTTAGTTTAAAGATGCGCCATACGCTTTCTTTAACTAGTTCGTAATTCCACCTTATCCATCTCCTTTTTGCAGATTATACGTCTCGTCTCCAATTTAACCCACAGTCTACATAACAGTTCCGCCATGATAACAAAATAGACAAAATAGTTTCTCCATGATTACAACGCTATTCAGTTTCCGGTCTTCACACCACCTGCATGTTGTGTAAGGTCGTCTGCTTTTTCCGGTGTTCGTGCGTCTATATAGGTGTCTACTTCTGTTTAGCTTATGATGTACGCCGACGAACGCAACAAACGAGGCTTTCTGGTGGGCGGTGCGACGCGTGGAGCGTGAGTCACGTGGTTCCCGTTGAGCGTTGCATTGACCAACGAGGCTCATGACGTCCGTTGCGATACGTCGCCAGCTGAAACAAAGTATAATAGTGCTTTTATTTTCCTTGCATCTGAACCAATAGCAATAAGTGCATGGCTGCTCCGTGCATGCTGGATCTCGCCCGATGATTGAATAGATTTCTGCTAATTTTCGTTATTTCTTTTCCGGGCTTGAATTTCTATGGTAAAATTACTTATTCGGTACACTGATAGAGCATACTGTCCTCGTTAAATATTCTGCAGTCTAGTTTCTCTGCGTACGCATGTGTTCCTGTACTTGCCTGCTGTACTGTGCAAGTCACGTCTACATTGAATGTAAACTGCATTGTCATCTTCCATAAGAGGTTACATGAGCCACGTGCCTGGTATCTGTACTGGCCGCGTCGGCCTATATTACTAACTGCTTACTGAATAAACTTGGTTGTTGACTTGCTACAGCCTGTCTGATACATGGTGTCAGAAGTAGGGTGCCGTCCACGTCCGTGATAGCTCGAAGCAAGAGCGGAACGCAGTAGTTTTCAACCCAATGGAACTACTCAAGCCGCCAGAGCCACTGCTTCTATCCGGGAACATTGCAAAGAACTGGGAGCTGTTTTGACAAAAGTTCGAGCTGTTCCTGAAGGCAACGGCGTCACCAAAAAAACCAAGGTCTGAAGCCGTCAAGACCGGGCTGCTGCTGAGTGTTGCTGGGGACGACGCCTTGGAAATATTCAACAATATTCAGTTCGCCGAGGATGAAGTCCAGGAAAACTACGCAACGGTGGTGACAAAGTTTGAAGAGTACTGTCGCGAACAGCAGAATGAGGTCTATGAAAGGTACAGTCGGGGACAAAAGTCCCCAGGACGCGCGAGCTGCGACTAAAACGCATTGTTCTGCCATCTGCCGGCGGTTCTCCTGGTTTCGAGATAAAACAAAAGCGCATGCGAGTCCCACTGTGCCTGGAAACTGGTGTGTTTTTCCTCTCTTCAGTGGCGAAGCACCTGACTCGGAATCGGGCGCGTGGTACCGCCTCAGATACAGCGCTCGCGGATGACTTGCGTCTGCTACACTTTCAAAAACTGAAGATACCGCTTGCAGAATTGTGTCGCATTTCGCCGTGTCAGCACACCTCGTTTATAACCAGTCGAGTTTATATATATCGCTCACTTGAGCTGCCGGGAATTCTTGCTTTATAGGTACCATGTCACTAAGCGCTATCTCCGAGGCGGTACCAAGCGCCCGATTCTGAGTTAGGCGCTGCGCCGCACAAGAGCGTGAAAACACACATGTTTGCAGTCAGAGCAGGACGCGCATGCGCTTTTGTGCGTTCTCGAAACCAGGCGACCCGCCGGCAGATGGCAGAGCAATGCGTTTCAGTCGCAGCTCTCGCGCGTCCTGGGGACTTTTGTCCCCGACTGTACATCTTCCGGACACGAATGCAGGTGGAGGCAGAGCCCTTCGAACATTTTTTTGCGTTACTTGCGGAAACAAGCACGCTGTTGCAACTTTGCGCAGTTAACTGACTTGGTTATCCGGGATCAGATTGTGTTCGGAACAAATAATCCGAAGTTGCGGGAGAAAATGCTAAAGGAAAGGGACCTCACGCTGCTCAAGGCCGAACAGATCTGCAAAGCAGCGGAAGTATCGGCTCTGCAGTGCGAGGTGTGGGCGCAGGGGGAAAAGCTAGTGTCGCCCGTGAAAAAGAGGCAGCCGTACAAGTGTGGCAACTGCAACCGCCAATATAAGCGTGGGAGATGTCCGGCATTTGGAAAATCGTGTTTTATGCGCAGAGGCACTAATCACTTTGCGGCGTGCTGCTAGAGATACCCCCGTGTCGGAGAAATTCTCGATGACCTCGACAACTTTGACATTCTCGACGTAAATATTTGTAGCGTCAGAAGCCAGGCAGATTGGATCATCAACGCAAGGTTGGCTGACCAGACAGTCTTCTTGAAGGTGGACATGGGCTCCCAAGCTAACTCGCTGCCCTACTCCGTCTACCGAAGGGACAGGGACAAGGCAAGCCTGAAGCCAAGCAGCTCCGTGCTTCAAGCATACAGCGGAGACGTCATCAAGCACATCAGCGTACCGAGTCTGCGAGTATCTGCGAACAGACAATCGAAAGACATCGACTTCTTCATAATCAAGAAAGGCAACCAGGCAATACTTGGACTGCTAGCTAGCGAGGCGCTCGGACTTGTGTCGCGCTCACTAGATTCTGTGAACATCAGTGGCACCGACAGAATCGTAAAGGCGTTTCACTCATTGTTCCAAGGCACAGGCTGCGTGGCACGACAGTACCAGATGGTCCTGCGAGAGGACGCGACACCGGTGGTCCAGCCGGCACGACGAGTGGCCCTGGCACTCCGAGAGCCCCTTCGAGAAAAGCTGGGACGCATGGAACGGGGAGGCATCATACAAAAGGTCGACAAGCCAACGGACTGGGTGAGTCCTCTCGTCCTCGTACAAAAAAGGACGGCAAACTACGCGTTTGCATGGACCTTAGACGTATTACCGATTCTCTAAAACGTGAAACCTACCAGATGCCTAAGCGCGAGGACATTGAGGCCGAACTAGCGGGGGCCAATACTTTTCCCGTCTCGACGCATACTCGGGGTTCCACCAAATTCCCTTAGATGAGGCCACTTCGACCATTTGCACGTTCGGCACGCTTTTCGGGCGTTACCGGTTCTTGAGGCTTCCCTTCGGGATAGCATCGGCACCGGAAGTTTTTCAAAAAATTCTAAGCGAGACTTTTGACTCGGCCCCGGAGTACGTGTGTACATTGACGATATTTTGATCGGGGGGCAACGCAAGAGGAACACGATGCGCGCCTCCGAAACACATTGCAGTTGGCCAGGCGGGCTGGCTTGACCTTCAATGCCGACAAGTGCAAGTTTGGGCTAACGGAGATCGACTACTTGGGCGACGTCATAAGCCAGGAAGGGATGAGGCTAAGCTCCGCGTTAGTCACGTCGCTAGGTGAAATGTCGTGCCCCATGGACAAGGGGGCCGTTCATAGAATGCTTGGAGTAGCCAATCACTTTGGAAAGTACTTACCGAATTTAGCGGCAAGAACAGAACTTTTGCGTGGTCTCATTAAAGAGACACAGTCTTCGATTGGACGGACAACCACGGCAAGGAATGGAAGCAAATCTGCGTAATGCTTACTAGCGCGCCTTTGTCGGCTATTTTTGATTCAGCCCGATAATCAAAAATCTCTTCTGACCCGTCGAGAAATGGGATGGGAGCCGCACTCCTTCAGCGTCACGGCGACAGCTGGCGGCCTGTAGGTTAAGCATCACGGGTTATGACAGGCCCAGAACTAAGATATTCGCAGATTGAAAAGGAAGCGATGGGTATCACTTTTGGCTGCGTAAAATTTCACCACTTTGTGTATGGTCGCAAGATACTAATCGAAACAGACCACCGGCCACTGATAGCGATTGCTTCAAAAGGAATTGGCGACATGCCTTCGCGACTTCAGCGTTTTTTCCTGTGTTTACTCATGTACGACTACCCCCTTCAATTCGTACCAGGAAAACTGATACTCATCGCCAACATGCTGTCAAAGTCATCACCAGTGAAGACCGGGGATACCACCTGCTCGACTGAAGATGTGGAAGTTCACGCCGTGAGCGTAGTCGCGCACTTGGTAAGCGAAAAAACCTTGAATCGCCTGGCTGAAGCGACCGCAAAAGACACGGACTTGGAGTCAGTCATACGCTACATGAACGGCAGAGGTGATGTGGAAGGCCAACTGAAACCACAAGTTTCCGAGTTATCACTTGTTCAAGGAATTGTATTGAAGGGGGGCAGAGTGGTGATCCCAAAATTTATGAGGCTGGAAATTCTGAGACGAATCCATGAAGGACATTTGGGCCTTAACAAGTGTAAAGCAAAAGCCCGACGCTTGGTGTTCTGGCCTGGGCTTAACTCGGACATCGAAACTTTGCTGCAAGGCTGCGCCGTGTGCCGAAAGTATGCGTACAGACAACCGAGCGAGCCTTTTATGCTAAGGTTAACGCCAGATCACCCATGGTACAGAGTTGGGATTGACCTCTTTCAGCATGGGGGAAGTTCGTACCTGTGTGTATTTGATGCGCTTTCTAACTTTCCGGAGATGGAAAAACTAGGGAACACCACGGCACGCGCCGTTATTTCAAAGGTGAGCGCTATCTTAGTAAGACACGGAATCCTGATGGAAGTGTGTAGCCGACAACGGTCCGCAGTTTTCATCTCATGACTTTGCAGGATTTGCTTCCATGTGACGTCGAGCCCACAGTTTCCCCAGACACAGTCATCTCTTACTCAAGATTCCGCTGAGGCGCGCTCGCCAACGTAGGATTTGTCGAGGGGTAGAGCTGGGCTGTCACAGTTTTCCGACGTCTCTGTTTTGTTTACTAACATAAGGGGTGTAATAAAAGAAACGTGATGAATTGTGTTCCATCATTGATCCTACCGATGCTGATGTTGTTGTTCTAACCGAAACATGGGTTTCTGGGAAGATACGGAACAGTGAACTGCTTGATGGTTCAAAAAAGTTCAATGCGTATCGGAATGATAGACAGGACAGGTGTGGCGGTGGCGTCCTGATTGCAATTGCTGACCATATTAAATATTTTTCATTAAACATTGCGTGCGATATAGAACTAACCTGGGTCGGCCTTGTTTTGAACCATAAGAAGTGGATCATGGGAGTATGTTATCGGCCACCCTCATCTTCGTCGTCATTTGTTGAGACTTTGCATAACGCCATTAACAAAATAGTGATGCGGTATCCCAGCGCACCCATCATCCTTCTGGATGACTTCAATTTTCCCGCTATATCATGGTCAGATGACGTTCATTGTATGAACGTACACACTACAGAGTGTAATTCGTTCATTAACTTGTGTTTCGATTTTAACCTTTCGCAATTAGTTCTTCATCCCACCAGTGTGTCTCGGACGACAGCAAGTGTTTAGATCTAATATTGACTACTCACCCTGAACATGCAAGTGACATAACTTATCTTCCAGGGATCAGTGATCACTATATGTTACATTTTCATTTTAAAACGTCGGTACCTAGGCCGACTGACCAACGAAAGAAAATACACGATTACAGTAGAGCGAATTTCGATCAGATCAACAATGATCTTGCGGTTTTCTTTGACCAGTATTTGACAGACTTTTCGGGGCGCTCTGTTGACGAAAAGTGGAATTTGTAAAAAGATAAGATAATCTCCCTTATCGACAAATACGTACCGCTCCGAAATATAGTTGAAAATAATCAGTCACCTTGGTTCACGAAAGCCCTGAAGAGACTGTCAAATAAAAAAAGCGCTTGTACAGTGCGGCCTAGTTTTCCCAGTGTGAGCGTCGATGAGCCGCATATCACAATTTTGTATAAGTGTACAAAAAAGCGATTGAAGGCGCTAAATCTCACTTTTTCATACATAGTCTTCCAGATATGTTGGTAAATTACCCCATTAAATTTTGGAATACTGTTAACAAAAAGGACCATTTTTTAATTTCTCTTACAACTTACCCTTCGATGGGCAGTTCCTGTTATCTACCAATGGATTCTATTTTGTTGATCCTTCTGGTATTGCAAAAATTATAGAGGAACTGAAGTTATCATCCTCATCAGGAATGGACGGAATTAATTCCTAGTTTTTGAAAAACACTACACTATACTCGTTTCTTATTCTCTCAAAATTGTTTGAACAGTCGCTGCAAGATGGTATTTTACCTTGTGATTGGCGAGTGGGGAAGTTGGTTCCAATTCCGAAAGGTGGCGATAAGCTAGCAATTATCGTCCCATTTCATTAACCAGCATACCATGTAAACTTCTGAAACACGTTATCTTTCCCCAACGCGTACATTTCCTAGAGTAGAATAATTTTTTTTCACCGAAGCACAGCACGGATTTCGTAAATCATTATTTTGTGATACTCAGCTCCTATCCTTCACTCATGACATTCATTCTATTCTTGACCGAGGCTTCCAGGTGGACTGCATTTTCTTAGATTTCGCCAAGGCATTCGATAAGTTGTTTCACGAGCTATTACTTTTAAAACTTTCAAAACTTAACATTGACCCTAGTGTTCTCGCATGGATTCGGTCTTTTCTAAATAACCGTTCACAATTTGTAACATTTAACAACGAAAACTCTCCTCCTGTGTCTGTGAATTCTGAAGTTCCTCAAGGGTCGGTTTAAGGCCCACTACTAATTTTAATCTATATTAACGATCTTCCAATTAATCTGTCTTCATCCGTTTGTCTCTTCGCCGATGACTGTGCAATTTACCGTGAAATCTGTCACGATTCTGACCTGTCTACACTTCAGTCTGATATGACTCTGTCTCTCGTTGGTGTGAATTATGGCTAATGAAACTAAACAGTAGTAAATGTAAACAGATGAGAGTGTCCCGCAAGCCTAACAACAGTCCTTGTTACCACCTAGACGGCAACCTTTTGGAGCAAGTGGCAACGTACAAGTACCTTGGTGTTCACTTAACAAATAACCTTTCATGGAAACCCCACATTCAGTATGTTACTACCCGTGCTAACTGCATGTTGGGCTACTTAAAACGCAACTTTTCATTGGCACCTATTTCACTAAAATTGATCCTCTACAAAACATTAATCAGGCCTAAATTAGGATATGCAGCCTCCATCTGGGACCCCGGTCACGATACTCTAATCACTGCACTGGAATCCATTCAGAATAGGTCAGCCCGTTTTATTCTTTCCAACTACCATCGTACTGCTAGTGTCACATCAATGAAAAATAGTTTATGTTTACCACTTCTCTCCTTGCGACGTAAAATTTCACGCCTATGTCTATTTCATAAAATGCATTTTCATAACCCTCTCCTACGCAATCGGATGATTACTCGCCCCTTTTACATTTCATCCCGTCTTGACCATCACCATAAAGTTGGAGTTTCAAGTTCGTTTACCACAACATTTCAATCTTCATTTTTACCCCGCACAGCCGAGGAGTGGAACCACCTCCCCGGTTTGATTGCTACTATAACTGATACTAACCTATTTAGAAATTTCATCACTAGCTATTTTGGCAGTGCCCCATGACCTATTATTATTATTTTTCTTTGTTTGTTGTATATTTAATATTGTTGACTTGTTACTATATTACTATCTTTGTTTCATGAATGTGCTGTCCCCCTCTGGAATGCCTTCGGGACCTTAGGGTACTTTCAATAAATAAACAAATAAATAGATCAAACGGACTCGCCAAAAAAGGGGTACAGATTGTCAAGCGAATCATGAAGAAGACTGAAGAGGCCCACGAGGACTCCTGGCTTGGACTGCGGAGCTACCGGTCCACACCACTGGAAGATGGTTGATCGCCGGGAGAGCTGCTACAAGGCATAAGGCTACGCGGCGGACTGCCTGACTTCAACCAACAACCACGCAGGTGTGTCTCTAAGCACGAGCAACTGGCCACGCAAGGGAGGAGTCTGGCCGAACTAAAGAAAGGGGAGGTCGTGAGGGTGAGAGACAAGGTGTGGGGCCAGAGAGCTCGTATTTTGTGTTCAGAGGCACCAAGATCCTACCGGGTTGTTACGGAGGGCAACCGAGTTCTTCAACGCAACAGACATCTTCTTGCAACAGGCGAGCCGTTTAGTGAAGAGGCAGCCGAAAGCGATAACTCGGATAGTGACAGTCCTTCCGAGGCAGTAGCTGCGGCACCACACTCTCCTACTACAAATCCACCGACGCCGCCTGCTGACAAGCGTCTACCACCTGCGGCTCCAAGGCGATCCACACGGCAAACCCGAAAACCAGAGCGGCTGCAGTACGATCACAATTCGCACAAGTTCAGCGTACCTATAACTGGAACTCTTAATCGCATTCGTAGACGGAGGGAAATGTATCGTGCAAGTCACGTCAACGTTGAATGTAAACCGCATTGTCATCTTTCCTAAGAGATTACATGAGCCGCGTGCCTGGTATCTGTACCGGCCGCGTCGGCCTATATTGCTAACTCCTTACTGAATAAACTTGGTTGTTGACTTGCTACAGCCTGTCTGATACACCTGCCTCTTGATTGAAGGGAGGGTGGAAGGGGGAAGACGACAGACAGGTACAGATAGAAGGTGCGAAACACAGCAAACCCGAAGGGACCCGAAAAAAAAAGGTATCCCTACACTAGGCAAGGCATAGCGCAGCTATTCGCTGACGAAATTGAAATTAATCAATGTCGATTGTTTTGAGGGAACTTCAAGAGCCCGAATGGTGTGTTAGAGAAAGAGCAGTTCTTAACGAAGAACTTGGAGGTGTCGGGAAAGGAAATGTGCGATCAATTGTGATCGTATCGACGACGTCCTCCTTCTCATAACTTGGCAAGTATAATCGTTCAGAGTGGTTTTACTCTTTGATATTTCGAAATTTGAAAGTGGGCAGGGGGGGAGGGAGGGGGGGGGGGGTGGCTGAGAGCAGGCGCATTCTACGCTTTTCGTGGCACGGGAGTCTGGGTTTCCGCTATCCAAGGTTCATATTCTAACTCTTCTCGCTTTAATTTTTCTCTCAATTTCCACTCAAGAACAGTGAAAAAAAAATGAATGACAAGAGCAAGCTGAAGTAAATTATGAACAATTGTTTTAAGGGATCACATCAGTGGACCTCTTAACGCGATCTTTCTCTTTCTAGTGTCCGATCCTGCAGATCGGGCGCTCGGGGTTGGCATGAACCACGGGTTGTTCGCCGCTGGTCTAGGCAAGCAAGATATTCTCTGTGGGACAAGAGCCAGTGACGTAGAACTAGCTCTCATTTCCAAATGACTCAAAAGTTAGAACAACGTTCCAACTAGGGCTTCTAAATAAGCTAAGCGTCAGAGTTAGTGCTCTTGAGACATGGGATCGGATTGAATTGGATTCTTTGGCTTCCCTCTTAAAATCATTCTTGCGAGTTATTTGGGGATTTATCAGGAATCCTGGGAAACGAGCAGTCCGGGACGGAGCTAAACGCCTTCGCCTGCGCTGACAGAGCCGACGCTGTATCTCTAGGTCAAGAAGTCGCATTTCTGAATCGCAAGGATCGCCATTTGCGCCCGCTCTGCACTAATCGCCAAGATATGGGCGCCCAGAAAAAAAATCGGGGAATAGCCAATATTTTAGGAGTATATTATATAGGGGCACTAGTTGAAACTATTCAAATGCATTTGGTGAAAACCCATTTGGTGATTGGACTAACGGCGCGATCCTGGACGCGCAAGACATGCAGACCGTGATCAAGGCTGGTGCTGAAAGCACTATTACGCACTGGATGTTATGGTGGTAAGTGGTGGTTTGCATCTCTTTCAGGCCTCTTTTTTATTAACCGTGTGCAGTCTGATTCGGCAGTGAATTGACTAGCAACGTTTATCCTTAAGCTGAGACTAGAATCTCCGCCTCCAACTTGACCTGGCTGGCTTCCGCAGTGCATTGGTTGGCGTGCCTGCGCATTCACACTTGCGTTTGCAAGAGCAGAAAGCTCGCACCGAAGGCGGAGCTTCCAGTCTCGGCTTAAGGGTGAACGGAGTATAATGATTCCTTTGTGGTGAGTCACAGTGTCCAATATGCTGTTCACAGTAGAAACGACAAGGTCTAGCCAGAGGATGAGAAGGGTTTCACATGAAGAACACATGTTGTAAAGGAGTTTCTTTTCGCGGGCTCTATATTTCGCGAATTTGGCAAAGTGTGGGTTTCGAGAATATTTCGCGCTGCACAAAATTTCGCGGGCATTAAGTTTTGCCAATTTGATTGTGTGCTATGCATTTGTTACCGTATGAAAACATTTTCGTGGGACCTATGCTTCGCAATAATTTTCATGCTACTAAATTCGCCAAAAATGAAGTCGTTTACAGGAAACCTTTCTTCTGTTCTCTTTTTGTTCTTCTAAGCATATACATTTGTTTGTTTGTCGTCTTTTTTACTCTTTGACCTTGTCCCGTCCTCGCAGATTGTTCCTGTATTTAAAACGTTATCGTAAACTATTCCTCGTACTTCGATCTGTCAAGTTGATCGTACAAGCACGTGTTGACTCAGTGACCACTCACTTCGTTTAAAAGAAGGAAAATAAAGAAATCAAGATTTTCCCCCGTCACGATCTCGAGGTGTGAAAAAAGTGGTGCTTTGCTAGGTCGTCGCCGAACCATACCCTCTTGTTGTGCGTAAAAAACGGTCTTGTATGCGTTTGCACTTTTTGTCCTATAATGTTCTCTTATTATGACTACGACCAGAGAATACTGGGGAATGAGTTACGTCGCGAACTCGATGTAGTGTAAGTTTGGACACGCATTTTCCTTTGAATATTTGTGTGATAGGTAAATCTGTGAACAATTTTGTACTGTGTAATATGCGCACCTCCAGTGACAGATACAAACTGAATCTGTTAGGTTTAGGCTTCTGACTAGTTGAAGTAAGGCGGGTGTGTGGGATCAAGAACATTGGGGACATTTTGTAGGTGACAGTTGAAAAGGGTGTGTACATTTAATTTCTTGAATTTGTCTCCCAGCATATTTCTGGTTGTAGTTTTAATAGTAAATCAGAAGAAGCCCGCTTGTTCTTCAGTGTATGCAAATAATATTTTCTAACTTATTGGCTTCTCAAGACCTTGACGCAGAATGAAACTCATAAGCTGTCTCGTTGAACTCGCACATACAGTTTAGGATACTTCAACACAGAATAAGTTTGTTCAACAATTATTGGAAACGACTTAAGTCTTGAAGAAAACTAATAATTGCGAGTTTCGCGGCTAGAAAATTATTTGAGAACAGATCCTCAAAACATTTTACTCTATGGTAACCAATACGTAGCACTACAATCCGCAAAATTGCATGACCATTAAATATTCCTGAGCGCCACAGCTCACCAAATTTCCCAAATATGGAGGCCGTGAAAATGAAGCAATTTACAGTAGAACAAAAATATATGCAATACAAAAACACGCAGATGAAGACACAGGCCACTAATTGTGAGTACTAGAATATTAATTTGGACCTACAATGCGTGCATTGATAAAAAAAGCGTAAAGATCCATTCTTTGTGCATAACAAAATGAGCAACAGGAAAAAGGCTTGGCCATGCATTTCAGATTTTTTAATGATTAGACTTTAATAACTTGTGACTAATTAGACTAATTAGACATTAATATATTGTGACTAATTAGACTAATTAGGCTTTAATACCTTTTGCTGCTGTCTTCTGAAAGTGTTGGACGCAAAAGCGCGCATAAGCTACATTGACCCCAGCATACCTGGTGGGGTCCACGACACCTATGTCTGGAAGAGGTAATCCTTTTGAAGGGCAATGAAAAGCGGCCTCCTTCAGCCTGGTGAATTCCTGCTGGGCAGAAACTTAGACAAAACATTCTCAACTGTACCTGACAGGCGGAGGGGGGGAATAGTGTACGCGATGCACTCCTTATCACTAGGGTCTTCTGTCCTATCCAATAACTGACAAAACAATCAACAGGGAGGTATGTGGACAAATGGTGACCAAATTGTAGATTGCACATCTGTATAATATATACATATATAAATTTAAAAAAAAAGAGTTATTGCCAAAAGAAAATACAAATGAATGTTTCCCTGATTTTTACAGCCCAAAGTTAAATAAGAAACTAATAATTTTGTCATAAAATTTGACATGCACTTGTACGTGATCACATGCAGGCAAAGCATAACGTTGCGACTGACTGCGCAGATAATACACTTCTGTCACAACTGTTTGAAACGTATAATTTTGTAGGAGTATTTTACAAATCACCGTGGGGAGCTCTTCATAGGTTCAATGAGAACATTATTCAGCAACTCATGTGCCATAGAAGTGAGGTAAACACTTTATTTATCGTCGCAAAATAATTTTTGTCCCATCAATAGACTTTTCCAGTTTACGCAAGAGTTAGCATAGTTTACGTATGGTTCAGATTGTTGAAGGTGTCTTGATTTGCGGGAAAAGGAGAAAACGTTTTGAAGGTTGACCCTTTCCTCATCCCTCCCTGCAAGGTGTGTATGCGCTAGAGAATATACATATTTGTAACTGGCGGGCCAGGTTCATCTGACCACGCTTGATTTATTTTGAGTGTCTGATGTCACTCATGCTTGTTGGACATCCAGCAGACAGTGGCTATGGTCTCGCCCCGTGGCTGATTACGCCAGTCTCTGGAACTATCCAACCGGATTCTCGGGACGCGAGGTTTAACGAGATACACTCCTCCGCTCGGTATGCGCAAAGTTCTGCGTCGGCCTGTTGAAGAAGAGATTCCGTAGCTTCCACAAACACCGAACTCTATAACACCAACCGCAGACAGATGCCACCATAATTGCAGCCCTTGCAGTTCTGCGCAACGTTTACATCGCTGCAGGGGAACTGGAGCCTGAACCTGAAGACGGTAACAGGGTGGATGGCGAGTCGCACGGCGGTGGGCCTGAGCAACAAAGACCGACTCCTGGGTCGCCACGGGTACAACCACTAAGTGCTCTCAGAACACTGCAGACACTTGCACAGTTTGTATGTATGATTTTACACCAGCTGCAACATGCCTTTTTAGTGGTAGCCCCGTGGGCAACAACAGCAGAAACATTCGACATGTTTTTTTTTACTTTTTTTTATTTTTACCTATGAACTTCTGGCAAGCTCTATAATCTCCGATTTTGTCGAATAGTTTGAGGAATGGGACCGCCATTTCGCCTTTGATTCCGGTTTGCATCACAACTCTTTCAAAAACTGACAGGTATGGTAAAGAAGTGTGAAGGATTGTTTCAGCCCATGTTTTCTGTAACGGTACTTGCATAAAAACGCAGACAGATAAACAGATTGAACAGTATAAGAGTGCAGACTTAAGCTTATTGAACAAAATAAACGTCCACACATTTTATGGCAGCTTTAACATTACAGATGTTTTTTTTTTAATTATTAAAGGGCATAAACATGTCAATCACAGGCGATGAAAAACTATAAAATGAGTCTTATTTAATTGGTGGGCGAGAGCTTGGAGCACTGACTAACATAGGTCAGTTACGCTCATTTTAAGAATGAGGCATCCAAAAGCTCATTGTGAGTTCTTGCCTTGGGCATGACACTTTGCAATTTAAAAGAGAGCGGAAAAATAACGAATAATGAAGGCATTTTCTTTTCGAAAGTGTGTCCGTACCCAGTTTAGCTAGTAGCCAGCTATGATATTGACAACATTTCTTTCACAAGTATAGGTCATTAATTGAACTATTGTAACCTGTCTGTGTGTTTTCAATTTGGTTAGGTTTTGAAGAGTGCTTCTTGGGTGTGCAGTCTATGCATCTTGGGTGTGCAGTCTATCTTTTACATTGCTGAGACCAATCACTGGGGACTTTCGGGTTGGGGGGGAGATCACAAAATTGTAATGGGCTGGCACTCCGAGAAAGGTTCGTGCAGCCGACGGACACACACCAGGTCAGCATTACCGCACCTACTTTCGCCACGAAATGTAGCCAAGTCCGCGCGTTTCCCAAAAAGCAATTCACAGCAGAATCAAACGCCAAGCAAAGCACGCGAGTCAACAATGGACAAAATGGAGAATGAAACGAAACAACCGAAAAGGCCCTGAGATGCGGAAAAAGTTTACAACTCGGCCAAAGCAGCAGATCCACGCAGAAGGGAGGCAAGCGGAGGTCCGGGGTGCACGCCATCAGAAGTCCCATTTTCTCTCTCAAATGGTTTCCTCCTAGCACCTACCTCCGAGGAGGCGGGGCTTCAACGCTATATTTAAAGCTATTTTATGACTGCCCCGCGCATTGAATTAAAGAATTCGTTATCCTTGGAGTTAGGTAAAGATGCATAAAGCCTTTTTTTTTAAATACAAAAACACTTCCCCTTTCCTTTACTGATGTGTAGGCGTGAAATATGTCCTGTAACGACTTTGCACCTTCAATAAGTACCGCTAAGAACAGATCTGTAACGTTGATAACTGACGAAACCCCCATTATATTTTGCCCCGCGCAAGAAAAAAAAAAATAAAAACGTTGCGATAATAATTTCTGGAGTAGGGGAACAAGGGGAACAAAGGACTTTTGCATTAATCATTGTCATCATAATCTCAAAATGCAGATCTTTTACACCTCTTGGCGTTAGAGTGGTGGTGGCTGTTAAAACCAATTTGCTCTACTAACGCCTAACTCCTGGCTACCTCAGGTGGTGGCGCGCTCTACTGGAAATAGAGGAAGTCCCTGTTTCGACACCAGGACCATTCGGCTTCTTTCAGTGGTGCACCAGTCGCGTAGCTATGTTTGGAGCGCTTATGGTCAAGAGGTCCAACGAGTCAAAAGGTCCAACGAGTCAAGAGGTCCAATAGTCACGTGACAGCCGAGTCAAGAGGTCTAACGAGTCAAAAGGTCCAATTCGTCAAGAGGTCCAACGCGTCAAGAGGTCCAACGAGTCAAAAGGTCGAATTTGTGTCAAGAGGTCCAACGCGTCAAGAGGTCCATCGAGTAAAGAGGTCCAACACGTCAAGAAGTCCAACGCGTCAAGTGGTCCATCGAGCCTTATTTTTATCTTTTCTGTTTATAATGATATTGCTATTAATGATT
This sequence comes from Ixodes scapularis, assembly GCF_016920785.2. Lineage (NCBI taxonomy): Eukaryota > Metazoa > Arthropoda > Arachnida > Ixodida > Ixodidae > Ixodes > Ixodes scapularis. Next base: position 226,791,867 of record NW_024609835.1, read on the forward strand.
GCTTGTGACGGTTGCTGACTGACCTATTTTGATTATTTTGGAGAATACAAGTACTACATGGCCATTGGAGACAAGTACACAGATACTATTTGCCACAATATGTATTTGAGTGTTAAATATCGGAGAGTGCCTAGCGATTCCACGTCAAAATGTCCAACGAGACGAAATGTCCAACGGGTCAGAATGTCCAATATTGGACATTTCGTCTCGTTGGACATTTTGACCCGATTGAAACATTTCGTCTCGTTGGACATTTTGACTCTTTGGACATTTCGACCCGATTGGACATCTCGTCTCGTTGGACATTTTGACTCTCTGGACATTTTGACCCAATTGGACATTTCGAATAGGTGGACGTTTTGAACCGATAGACATTTTGACCTCTTTGTATCGTTGGCCCAGACTCTGGCACTGCATAATGCTGAGAGGGACGTCTTTAGAATTCTGAATACTTACACGCGCCCCGGGTTTTCGCTAAAGCGGTAGTAGTGTGATGACTGGAAGAAATCTGAAAAACTTTTTTTGGAGAAAACAAAATATTTCTATTCGCAAAAAAAAAAAAAAAAACTAATATACGTTGCGGACGCTGAAAGTCCGCTAAAATGTAACCCTAGCAGTTGGAAGAAAATGTCAAATTTCAGATTTGTGCTTTGGTTAAAAAGTGGGGGAGGGGGGGATCTTTTTTTTTTTTTAAATTAACAAATGGGGCTCATTTCCGGTGACGGACGCTGCTCATCTTCATGTATTCGCGGGCTCTGTTGACCACCATTTCAGCACTGAAAATTTCTAAGCATTGCGTAAAATGAATCAGACTACGCTATGTTCCGAAAAATTGGGTTAATTGCTCCAGCTGCTGGAGGTATATACTGGCGGGGTTGGTACTGACCGCGATATTCAGCTTATTTTTGCGATACTAAAAACAGGGTTTCCTTCCTTAACCAGCAAATTAGGAGACACCTAAGGCAATATAATTAAACGTGATGAATAACGGCAGCAAATGCAATAATAGATTTTGTAATTAGGATAAGGTGATTGAAGCAAGGATAAAATAGCGCTAACTAAACGCAAAAAGACACGAACGAAAATAAAAGGAAGAAAAAAAAAAGGTTGGGTGATATATGTTTTCTTTTTCGTCTGAATCTTTTTGCCTCTACAATGTTATCTTATATTGAGCCAATTTTAATGTATAAAAACCAAGGAGGGTGCTTCGTGCCCAAGTCCACGAGGTTCACATGGGGATGTTTGCAGCAGAAGCGTTTAAAACGAGACTCAAGAAGAAATTACTCATTGCACGTGCATTCGTCATTACCTTATTTTAGTCGTCCACCCCGAATCTTTCCCCCGGGCGAGCACATGAATACGCAGTGTGTACGAAGAAACACAGCATGCTTCAGATTCGGCATCGCATACTTTGTTCGCTGCCATCTTCCTTCCCTCGATAAAGGGGACAGACTACTCGTTCGCACTCACGTAAATGTATCAACCAGTTTTTAGCAGGGATTGCAGTGCATGACGGGATTTCGCGTGCAAGCGCTGTTGACAAAACGCACTTTGCCTGTGACTTGAGAGCATACTTATCACTATTATCTATGGAGTTTTGAAGTGGAAGTGACCCAGGTTACTGCTGTGTTGTAGACGGCAGCCCATGGTGGAGTTGTGCAAAATTCCTTACGCAACGACAAATAGTTTATGACACAATGGCCTAAACTTGACTGCCCTTTTATTATATTAGAAAATATTTTTCCAGATGAAAAATGGTAGGCTAATGTCTACCATTTTTATGGCTATTAGCACAGCGCTTGTCTTGTGTACACACTCCTATTTCGTCTTCGTTTTTTGCGCGCTTTTTTGATTATACTAAGAATAACGTAGAACAAACTTTTAATAAATGTTTAATCAGACGAACGTGGGCCACACTCAAAGCCAAAAGTATCGAGCATCCTGCGTCGGCGACGCAAAGGCAAAGATACTGAAACAAAACCTTAGAGCTGCATTTATTCACGCGGTACGTTTTGAAAGGTTCTGAACTGGAGCACACAGTGACAGCCGAGAATGAGCAGTAACTTTCCAGAATCGCAAAGATCGATAAAAGAAAGAACCGAACCGAGCGGAATTGCAACCCTGTTTCTGCGCGTGGCAGCCGCGTTCGTTGCAACTCCGCCAGTCACGCAGAAATGTATGTGTACAGAACTTTTACTTGCTTAAGTGTTAGGGCGCAGAAAACTTTTCTCAAGCCATCCAGAAACACTTTCTTGCAGTTTAAGACCGGAAATAGTCGACATGTGCGGGAAATAAAGAAAGAAAAAAAGGCCCACACGACGTACTGAGCTTATAACGGAAGCAATCTCCACAAGAGTCTCGATTGCTGCCTTTCCAAAGTACATTAAATGCCAGAAACGCTTTCGAAAAGTACAAACAAAAGTCGCGGCAATCGTGGGTGTACATTTTAAACCTATTGCCATGCCCCATAAATATGATTTTTATTTTGTATCTATATTTAGAAATTTGTTAATTTTTTTTCGATTTATTTTCAACCTCAAACGTTGGTCAGTTGGTTAGTTGGTTTAATAGCTTGGTTTAGTGTTTTGAAACCATTCACGAACCACGTTTAAGGCAGTGTTGAAATCTGAAGCAGTTTTTTTGTACCCGTTATTAGACGGCTGCTACTAAAAGTGATAAACCTCACAGGGAAAAGAAACAGATGATAAAACACCAGCTACGATGTATCTAAAACGCCTGTTACTTGATTTTGTTGACAATGAACTGTTAATTAAAACATACATAAACCTCAATATGGCAGGCGTGCTAGTTTGTTTCTCGTGTGATTTTGTTTTCCGCCTGAATCTATATATAATTACGTTTTGTGAGCGCCGTTGATATAATGAATCTACAGTTTAGGTTAGTGTCGTGATGTAGGCAAGTTTTTTCATGGTAACGGAAACAAACAGCGAGCAAAAAAATGCGCAAGGAGGAAAGGAAGGTGCTACGACACAAGCGCTGAAAACGGAAATAAACAGCGCGCAAAAAATACACAAGGACGAAAGGAAGGTGCGAACGACACAGCGCTTGTGTCGTTTGCACCTTCCTTTCGTCTTTGTGTATTTTTTCGCGCTGTTTATTTCCGTTACTACAGTTTAGGCGTCCAACTATACTTCATTTGATGTATACACCCATGAGGTTTTCGTGGTTTCACGAAGGCCAGTCTTCTCGCTGGCATCATTCCTACGAAAGTCAAATTTGAGGGTTTTACGTGCCAAACCTACGACGGGCATCTGGCACGCCCCAGCGGAGGACTGAGGATTAATTTGGACCACCTGGGGATCTTTTGACGTGCAACCGAAAGCTCGGTTACACGGCGCCTTCTCCGCAATAAGCCTCCGTCATATTGCGGGCACCTCGGTCGGGATTCGAACCCGCCACCTGGGGATCCGTAGGCCGGCGCTCTCGCCTCGGAGCCACCGAGGCGGCTATCATTCCTACGGAATCAAAGAACAAACAAGATATAAAATTTGCGTGTGGTCGACACGTAGGCGCACAAATCACAGATTTTCGGTGAGCTTTTTTCCCTCTTCTTTGTCTTTTCTCTCAGGAATTTGCGTCGGACACTCCCCACAACAAAACTACCTGTTTTTCGTTTTGTTTTTAATTTTCGCTTTTACTTTCCTCCCCAGCATTGTGTTCTGTGACATTTTCTAAATTAGAAAAACCATTGTATGTTTTTTTTTAATTATTGCGTAATCCGGAACCTCCTGCGTTGTAGAACTACTTCAATAGCCAAGCGGCGACAAGCATCGACTCGGGCTCAACCGAATACGCCGATGAGCTCCGGTCTAAATACGTCATACTAATACAGCCGAAAAAAAAAAATAAAAAAAAAAGATGCGCGTTGTAGATTTCCACAAGAATAGCAAGTCATGCTGTAAACTTCAACATATAAATGAAAAAAAAGATATATATATATAAGAAAAAATAAATGTACGGAGGAATAATATGCCGGCGGAAGTAGAGCGGTCGTTCATCGTCGCCAACAGGAACATCGGAGGGCGTGTGGCGCGGGTTAGCCACAGGCAACGTTACTAGAACACTCAGTTGGGAAGCTCGCCGTCGAAACTTGGGCTGCAGGCGTCCCCCGAGACCAAGCTAAATATGACAACAGCGCCACTCTTTATCATTTGTCTGTACTGTGGTCACATTGAGCTTTTAGAAAGCATGTTTTTTGCGGAAAAACAAACGGAAAAGACTCTTTTTTTATGAAATTTGTTGGAGTTCAGTACAAAATGAAGGGCGCGTGATGTTTTTATAATCTTTAGTTTGCAAGCTTTTGCGGAACAATTACTATTGTTTTTATAGAGCAATGCCTAAGCGGTCCTTTCAGGTAGCGCGTCCCGACCTAGGTTGCATTTTAACTTCGGTAGTAATTCGCGGCACGTCCGCTGGGAAGACGGGGGTAGCACCCCTGTAACCTTTTCCGCTGCATCTGTTTCCACACCGAAATGGCCGGTTAAAGCCAAAATAGAAGTAACATGCAGTTCCTCGAGTGGCCGCTGCGGGAGAAATGGCGGCGTTGTGTCCGCCGTTAGCTCGGTTCTGGTGGACAGATTGGGGCCACTTTTTCAGAGCAGTCTCTATGGCAGTTCCCCAACTGAGTGGTTCTAGTAACGTTGGCCACAGGTAAAAGTGGAGCTGCGTGTCAGTAAATTAGAAAATAAACACCAGGACTCTATGGAAACATGATAGTGTAAGGACTCTGCGATATAATGAGTGCAAATAACTCTGCGGTTTATATACGTTTATTATTCCTGTCCCTTTACTTCTCCGTTGATTGGAGAGTTTGGCCGGGCCAGCTGTATTGATGGCGCAAGCTTACAAAGGTTACAGTCTCTATCGTCCATCATCCATGATCTCCCACCCTTTTTGCTTCCAACGTATCATGCCCGTTTTTCCTAATTATCGAGCAAGTGAGCCTGTGAATGGGGCATGTGCTCCCAGTTGAGTAGTGGGGAGCTGCACAACTGGAGATCTTAATAGATGCTAACTTGTCATCTCTCTCTGTCTCTATTTTTCCAGGCCACATCTGTGCACTTTTCAAGGTCGATGCAGCAAAGATCAAGCACAGCCTATCAAGCATGCTGGACAAGCTGGACAAGTACAACAAAACACTGCTCAACAACTGAGAATAAAAAAAAAAAAACGAAAAATAAGAACATTTTGTCTCGTCTTTGAGTGTATAATGAAGCAAGTGCTCTGCATGCAGCATATGCATCGGCACACTTCAGAACTGATAACTAGCATTACACAAAGATAGAAACTGGCTTATTATCTGTAGATAATGGATAGAGTTGAGGGGATTTTTTCTGTAGAAAGTGGACAGAAAATGGGTAGAAACTGCTATATTCTCCATACTGAGATGATAGAAACTGTGGTCACTTGTCTACTGCAATTCGTTAGAAACTCTCTATTTGGCGCTAAACTGGGACAGGAGTGTTGATAGAAAGTCTGTATGTTTGCTGTACAGAGTCGCCACATTATCTGTACACTGAACTCTACACAAAACCTGTAGGAAGCAGCGGCCAATAATATGTAGACAATAGTTAAAAAGTTGATACACTGTCCCTAGAAAATCTATGTTCTCTAGCCACAATTATGTCTCGAAATTCTGTAGAAATTGGTTAAATTGTTTTGTAAGGGGAGTGGAGCGATGTGGCTTGGGCATTTGTGACCGGTCTTGATCGAGAACACTGGTGTGGGGCGCTGATGCGTCCTTTTTTCATAGTGCCACCACCCCGAACTTTAAAGATACACGGGCCCGTAGCACTGCATTATGCTGAATCGCGAGCTCCTTCTCTGTTGACGTCGCTTTCCTGGTACCACTCGTGAATACTGCGAGCGTTTAAACAGAGTGCACCGTCTCGCCTACATCCCCGGTGACATACTCGACCTGTTGAAACTTATTGCTTCCGCATTTTGGAGTACGCAAGACGGTTATCTCGTTGGTCTGGTTTCGGTTATAAAAGCAAGGCAAAACGCTCGTAGTTCCCACCCTTAGAACACGTTGGACATCTTCCACACTTGGACACCGGATAACTGAATGAACGAGAATTTACATTCACTTCAGAGATCACTCTCGCCGCTTCCTCACCGTTGAGCAGGAGGATCAGCCCGCGAGAAGCCGCGGATGAGAGGCTTGAGCATCAACAGCCCAAGCGCACTCCGTGCCAATGCGGGCGACGCGGGTTTCTGTCAACCGGGAGGCCAGCACAAACCGTGACCATTCCAGCTCTTCGTCATGGCACGGTGTTGCAGAGAGCAGGGTAAAATACAACTACACGGATCACCGAAGCAAACGCACTGCTATTGTAAATCGTGGCTTGTGATTGCGCCCTTGTTGTAGATCATCTTATTCATTTTCCTGGAGAGAAGCAAACGACGGGCATAACAAAATCATTTGCATATCCCGCACACCTCACAAAAGCATTTACCCCTTCACCTTGCGAAAAGCGCGAAACACGGAGTCCGCACCCTCCTAAGCTTCCCGTCTTTACCTGCTTTAGAGCAGTTTGTACCTGCTAGTAGATATGCCCACTGCAACTGAAACGGGGCAGTGCCGAAAAGAAAGAGACAAAGTTGGGAAAGCTTGCTCGCTCTCCAGTTTCTCAACTCTCAAGTGATTGTACCATAAAAAAATGCACCAACGCCTCTTCCCAAAATAATGAAAAAGCACTACGTTCACTACGTAAAAAATGGTCTCAGTACATATGGATCTGTGGGTAGGTAGGAACCCGTGCCCTAATTTATTCACGCCGCATGATGGGCGCAACAAACTCGTTGCAGGACCGAATCATCGACTCGAGCGGTGTGCGTCGCTGTGCAAACGCAGTCCAACACGAAGCATAAAAAACAGCAGATTTAGGACAACAATCCGGAGTCCATTATTCGATTAAAACGACGTAATTTTCTTTAAAACGCCCGGTGCTTCTTACTCACGGTATGTGTCGGGATACTTCCACTGTTTGAAACGGAACGAGGGAAGATTTACTTTTAAAAACGCTCGCTGCGTCCTCCCGGACCAGCTGGACCGGATCAGCTGACGACGACTGGACTGAACCCGTTGAATTTCCACCCCACAACAACCAATTTGCGCTCCGTGTTAAAAGTGCGGTTCAAACAGACCCGGAATACAAAGCACCGCACCACGCACGACGGACGTTTCAGCTCTTTTTCGCATCGCCGTGTTGCACGAAACAGAACGAGATCGCCGAAGTAAACGCTGCGCTGTCGTTAACCTTAGCTTGTGGTTGCCTGCTCGTGGACCCTGTGGCTCTTTTCGCCTTCAAAGCACACACGACGATTACGATTGATACTTTCCGTCTTCTGGGAACATCAAAGTGGTACTTCTCCGGTCACGTATTCTCACCATGTGCTTGTAACCTACGAGCTTCTTGCGTCCCGACAAACCAAAACAATACCGGAGCCATACTAAACGTGCGTTTTTGCGAGGTATAAGTTTTTTACCGACCAAACAAAAGTAACGAAAGCAAACCGGCTCTAGCTTCCAGCGTACATCGGTGTTGCGCCGAGGCCAGATTTTCTCTGTCAGCTCTAACTTTAAGATGACCTACAGATGCAGCAACTGGTATACATTTTTAATTCGGCGGCCACCACGGAGCGCCGTAAATTCTGAGGAGGGTGCATAAGAAGCGGCGGCACCATCGCTTGCAGTTGAAGGGTTGAAGCCAAAACGAAACCAACTGCAATATCACGTGTTCAGATCGAGGGCACGCATTTTGTATTCATTTTAACTGTTTAGAAGGAGTAATTAAGCCCATAACTTTATTTGTGGTATATAATAAGCTATTTACAAGACCCCTAAAATAAATACGAACATGGACGTCATGAGGGAAGCCGCATTGCATCGATCAGAATCCATGGCAGGAATGGCTGCTGCGAGCGCAGTAAGCTCGGGGTTCGCCACGTCCCGCGACATGGCGTGATTGCTTTTGGTGCATATCTGTCTCCGAGACATGTTTCTTTTCTCGGCACTTCTCTCGACGGTCCTTTCTAGGTGTGGCTATGAGTGTATGACTGAACCAAAACACGTTTTTTACAACCTCGCATGACTTTTGAACGAATTATCCGTTACTCAACGTATAAATTTATGGTAATTTGTGTAAATAGCGTGTTTTTCACCCCAAATATTTGCTAAATACACGGTACTAGCTAACAGTGCAGGAACCGCAACCAGAGTGCACGCGCCAATCCGCAGCAATAACCACCGCACAAGAAGCGCTAACAAGGCGCTACTCAAGCACTAAGAAGGCGCTACTTAAGCGCTAACAAGGCACCACAAAAGCGCTAATCGTTCGCTATATTAGAACTAAGTCACGAGCTAGGAAGCGCCTCATAAGCGCTCTTTGGAGCGCTAACAAAGCGTTAACTTAGCGCTCCGCTGTATGTGTGAACAGGCCTTTACGGTGAAAGTAACTTAGGATTCGAGAATATGAGATAATTGAGTGAAAATATATTACTGCGTTAAGGATTAGGTGAGTACCTGCCAATAATCATTTCAGGCTAACTAATTTTGAAGGTATTGTAAAGACATTAAGGATGCGTCGGTTAGGTGCTCCGGAAGAAATGGTCCCCAAATTACCTTCTTGATTAAAACTAGCTGTCTCTATGTATGAATATGCCAGGAATCATTTGAAAGGTTCAATGGAAAAGAATATTAAAATATAATCGACGATTTTGTTCAATGTGTTCACCCTTGAATGCTTCGTTAGTACATAAGTTTACACGCCCAAATATTTATTATTTGCAGACCTTTGCTTAAAATTATCTCCGCTCAAATGTCGAAAAATAAAACTGATATTAATTCAAGCAGACTAAATACGAGCCTTGTCATTATATGACACTAATAAAAAAGCCGCGAAGCACTTTTTCATTAGAGTACTATTATGACAATGCTCCAACGTCTTGCTGCGTTGGAACAATGCTCCAACGTCTGCAACGATTACGAATCACTAACGTAATTCGATTCGTCAGTGACTCGTAATCACTAACGCATGGATGATAGTTATCTTTCTGTGGCATTATCTAACTAGGTTTCTGATTTTAAAACCTTTTGTTAATTGTATTACCATTTTTCTTTTGTAATATTATATTCATTTGAGGACAGATCAATCTATGTTTATATTGGTAAAATATTTTAACGATACTCTGTAAAAAGTGTACATGTTCTCTGCTACGTAGATATATGTATGTTGTTTACTTTCTTTACGTGATAATAGTGACTAATGCAAGTTGTGCTGTTATGAACTCTCGGGGATTGAGGCCCAGTCAGCCAGAGATGCGGTTTTGCCCCTACCTCCCTACCGGGCTCGGCCCAAAAGAAACCGAAAGAAACTTCAAACGTCAAATTTTGAAATGGATGTTAAAATGCTGCCACTACCTACTTATCAGACATTCAGCGGGTTGGCTCTTTGCCAAGCCATCTTGTACTCCGACGCAATGTTCGTAATTAAAAATATGTTTGTACAGCCACTTCTTTCGACGTGCTTTTCTATTTCCTTTTTAGCCATGCCAGCAGATAATGCCTCTTGTTAAACATAATGAGATAAATTAGCGCAAAAACGTACAAAAGGAAGCGGCACCGTTATGTTTTAGAGGCCGTCATTTTTAATTATTCTTCAGTGATCGCGCATGAAGATAGTTTTATTTATTTATTTATTTGAAAATACCGTCAGCCCTTTCTCGAGGGCTATTACAGGGAGAGTTTCCACCGTTGTGATGACACATAAAAAACGCAAGCATAAGAAATGAACAATGTAGCATACACTGCTGTTTAAACAAGCAATGACAAGGCACAACCTTGGCCCTCTAAACAAATAAACAAATTTAACAAATGAACCCACATAATTATTACATTTGCACAATTAAAGGGCATCTCTTTAAGCTCTCATTATGTTAACAGCTTTGCAATGGAATCTTCAAAAGAGGACATTGTTTCCAAATTTACAACATCATTGGGCAATGAATTTTAAGTCTCAATAGTTTTTACAAAGAAACACTTTCGACTTTTAGAAGTCAGACATGTTTTCGTGTGATTCGGTCTACTTTATTGTTTTGAGCTTGATGGGAGAACGTATTTATTCGGGCTTGAATTTTGTTTGTCATTGATCATTAAATAAATCAAATAAAGACGTGCGACTTCTCGCGTTATGTGCACGGGTTCTATATTATTAGCTCTGAGCATTTCCGTTGGGGATGCTGTCTGTCTGTAGTTAGAGTGAATAAAACGCCGAGCTTGTCGCTGGACATTTTCTCGCCTATCGATGTTTTTTTTTTTTTTTTTTTTTTTTTTTTGTATAAGAATCCCAGACGACGCTACTATAACCCAAGAAGGGCCTATCGTATGTTTTATAAGCAACCGTTTTGAGCTGTTTCATTGTATATATTAATTTGTATCTCAAGGAGCAAAACGTTTTATATACCGATGTGCAGACGGTGTCAGTATGCTTTTTCTAGGTTAGGTCTTTAAAAAACGTGACATCAAAGTACTTAAAGTGCTCTAAATTGCTCAGTTCTATGTCTCCAATGCAGTATTTAAATGGCAAAATGCTTCGATTCTCAGTGATATTGCAATACACGGATTTTGTGCAGTTTATTTTAATATCCCATTTGCCACACCATTCTTTAATATGTTTAAGACATTTATATAGTGAAGCTTGTCGATCGGTTGAATTAACAGCTGAATAAATAATACAGTCACCGACGAAGAGCCTTATAGGAATGTCTGATAGAGTCTCATGTACTATGTCATTTATATATATGTATATATATATATATATATATATATATATATATATTAACAACATCAATTGCCCCAAGGCAGAGGCCTGGGGCACCCCCGAGTAAACTGGACAGAGGTTTGTGATGTGGCCGTTAGTTTCAACATACTGGCTTTTATTAGTTAGATATGACTCTATCCAGCCGGTAAAGGTTCAGTGGATTCCGATTGTTTTTAGATTTAATAATAGTTTCTTGTGATGCACGCAATCAATCAAATAGCATCAACCTGTTGTTTATTATTAAGTGTGGAAGCTATGTCATCGGTTACCTCAACCAGCTGTGTTATTGATGAAAGTTGAGTGCGGAACGCATACTGATCAAAATAAAGCAACTTGTTATTTTGAAGGTGATGAAATATGTGCTTTGCTATTATATGCTCCGTGACTTTTCACGCTACAGCAACTACAGAAACTGGCCTGTAGTTGCCTATGGCCAGTCTATCGCCCATTTTAAAATCGGGACAACGCGTGCACACCGCCAATCAGAGGGAAGCTGCAATGACTGTAAAGAACTTACAAATAAGCAATATAAATAAAACGAAACCCATTCCGCGTACATCTTGAAAAAAGTAGTCGGTATATTACCTGGACCACATGGTTTATCTGCGTAGAGGTCTGACAGTTTTGACAGAATTCCTTCCTTTGTTATTGTCATTTGGGTCATGGGGGGTAAAGTATCACTTACTCGAGCTATCTCTGGCACTCTTTCTATAACACCGACATTCTGTACTGCCTTTCTTTTAGTAATGTTTTCCAGATTACCGTGCCGTGTCTTGCGTGTGAACACTGACTGAAGAAAATAGGTTAAAACTATTTGCAAGAACACTGGTATCTCTTACTACCTTTCTGTCCAGGGTGATTTGTTCAATATTTTCTTTTTTCGGGTTTAGGTATCGCCAGAATTTTTCGGGGGTTGTTACTTAAGAAGTCATGAAGAGTTACTGGCAGGTAGTTATGTTTTGATTTTGTTTTTTCATTTCTTTAATTTGTTGGCTTAGCAGCCGTATGATAACACTTAATTCGTTCTTTTTTGCTACATCTTTTCAATTTTCGTTTCGTGTGTATTATACTTCTTTTGATCCAAGGATTCTTTCTCCTCAGATTTTTCAGTCTATTGGATACGTATTTATCGATGCAATAAGAAAATGTCCTTGAAGTAGTTCCATGCGCGCGGAACGTCCCCACTATTACACAATAACTCGAAGGAGCTAAATAATATTTTCAAATAATCCAGAATGCTTGTGTCGTCAGCACCTTGATAGTCCTTGTACGGAAACTTGCTTGGTACTGAAGTCATAAAATTTTGTCACAATTTATAAACAACAAAACCATCTTATGACCTAAAATTCCATCAGCCACAAACAATTTGTATGCACCAATATGTTCCCTTACAAACATTAAGTCCAACACGGATTGATTGACTAGTGTCAGTTACTCTTGTGAATTCTTTAACTATTTGGGCAATGCTGTGGCTGAAGGAAATCTGGAGAAATTTTCGCCATTTACTTTGTCCACACTTCCAACTTACAAAAGTTCCCAAATTAGCAGAAAGCTAATTAAAATCTCCCGTCAAGATTAATCCCGTGTTGTCATTAATGTGTTTATGCAATATCAGATCGAGATCTTCTAGAAAATTAACCGGGCTGTTCGGGGCAGGATATGCCGCGACAACAAGAAAAGATAAGGCACAATACTTTATTTTACAAAAGAACATCTTATCCAAACAATGTTCTAAGACAATACAATGTAAATAACCCTTAGCAGCAATAGCGACACTTCCTCCCCGAGAGCCCCTATCTTTTCTTATTAATTTGTAATTAGGTGGGATGACCCAGTCATCCAACCTATTTACAAATTAATTAGTTATTAGTTACGTTTAGTTATTAGTAAATTAGTTACGTAGGGCGTAAGCCATGTTTCAGTTATAATGAATATGTGTGGTGCATGACAGAGCAATACGCTTTCCAGTTCAGTGACTTTGTTTAATATACTTCGTGCGTTAAAATTTATTACTCGCAGTTCGGCAAGGTGCATGTTGCAGCTTTTTTTTTTCTTTTTTTTTTGTCATTTACCCCGTTCAGTGCGGTTTCTTACAAGGACTTGTTGGTCCTGGTTCGGGTCCCATTTATATGTCTGATTATTGATTTTAAGTTTTTCGTGGACTAGAAACACGTTATCCCTTCAGCCCTGTTCGCCGAGGCGCTGTTCAACAGCTTTTTATTTCTTTTTTCTGTGGTTTCCTTGGCATAATCGCTGCCGACACTTATAGTCGTCCCTTTACACTTTTTTCAGTTCTTTTACAGCTTTTCGTCGTATTTAAACAGCTTCATGATAACTGGTCTGCATGATTCGTTTTCTTTGTATCCTAATCTGCGGATACGTTCGAGAAACATGACTTAAACACACAGCTTAACCCCAAAGAATGCTTTTTTTCCATTCTGTTTTAAATCATCTTCGCTCTCTATATCTTATTCTGGCAGTCCGTATATTATCAGGTAGTTCCTACGGCAAAATGAGTTGGCCTAGTTGGTTTAACATTACGATAACTAAAAAGCGCGAAAGACAAGGACAAGAGGGAGACTACACAGGAAAAAGCGCTTTTGTCTTTCGCGCTTTTTAATTTTCGTGATGTTTTTACGGCTTCGATTTTAGAAGTCAATCAGCCGATCGTTCTGGTGTTTTATCATTTCTTTTAAACTTTGAACCTTTTTGTAAATGGCTATCACGTTTTCATTTAGGCTTTGTACTGTTTCTACTTCGTTTTCAAGTTTATTGATTTTATTGTTAATCTCTTTTATGCTGTTCTCGAAACATGACTGATTAGCTTTCATATTCTCTTGGTTTGATCTAATTTCCTTGATGCCCTTTGCAATGCGACTTTGATCAGCCAATATCTGAAGAAGCAATTCTTTGACATTTTCGTCAGCCCCAGGGTTTTCCATGACAGAACAGCACGCGACAAAACAGCACGCGACAAAACAGCATGGTCAAAACAGCACGCGTCAAAACAGCACAGCGTTAAAACAGCACGGCGACAGAACAGCACGCGTCAAAATAGCACGCGACAAAACAGCACAGCGTCAAAACGGCACAGCGAAAGAAGGGCACGTGCCAAAACAGCACGGCGTCAAAACAGCACAGCGTCAGAACAGCCCAGCAACAAAACAGCACAGCGTCAAAACATGACATTGACAATATTGCTAGGGTTCGGCGTTTTCGGTTTGTATTATTTGAAATTCCGCGCACTTTTTTTCGGTTTTTATTCTAAACAAAAGTTTTCGGTTTATTGCGGTGAATATTTGTAGACTCATAAACTTCTCAGTTATGTTAGGTTTATTGACGAAAATCAGCATACCAACGAAAGTGCAATAATTAAAAGCGCTTCTGTAAAATGTATATTGAGTACCACGTACTGCTCTTCTTATTTGCTGCCGTCTTTGGCAACCGACGTGACCTGTTCTGTAAAATGCACTGGGGCCTTATCGTATCTCACATTATCGTCGTGTGCTCGTATTTGTACACAGGACGAGCATGAGCTTCACTACCACTTCGGTCGGAGAGGCAAATATGAAAATGGAGAAATTAGCAAGCATTGTACTCTGTTCGTTTTCTCCCATTTTCACGACTGCGAGAGGTGATAAATTCGCGCCGATGGCAGAAACGACAATAAAACACTCGCATTTATGCCCTTTTCTAATAGACTGAAGCTAGGGGTGTTAAACAATGCGCAGCATCTACGGACGCTCTTGATTTTCGCTGTTTGATTTCACGATTAAACTCTCTTCTTTTAACAAAGAATTGGGCACAAACCTCTATCAGGTGAAAAACCCAGATTTCGTCCTGAGGACCCCTGCGCCCCCGAAGCTTATGTTGACAGTTGAACCGATCTCGCAGACAAACTGAAAACTGCGAAAGGAAGTTGACATATGGTCAGTAATGAGTAGGGTTTTGTGTTTTCGGGGTTTAGTTTTCGTCAAGTTCGGAGGGAGTTTTTCAGAGTTTATTTTTTGCCGAAAATTCGGAGATTATCGGAGTTTTTTTTTATTTCAAATTGTCCGAAATTTGGAGCTCAAATTCCCAGTGTTTTTTTATTAAAAATAAGCCAACAATATCCAAATGTAAACGTATGCTGGACAAAAAAAACAACAAAAAAAAAAACAACAAAAAAAAAACGCGATTGTATCAAATAGTAGTTTCTTCAGTTGGATTTGGCGTTGGTGCCATTACTACTGGCAATATTAATTTGTCCTAGAACAAAAGTGGCACACAAGTGTTATTTCAATAAACGTCGATACCTTAAAATCAATAACCTACTGTAAGTAGTCGCTGGGAAGCCTGTATTTATTCCATGCTATTCCATCAACCTACGGCGCGGCCGCAAGAGATAGAGTGGAAAAGAATGTAATAGAGAAGTTTCAACTGTCCTCTTTTTCACTTTATGAAATTTCTATAGTCCATAGCTTTCGCGGTTACAAAACTACAACCTCTCCTTCCCCTCAGGCACAAATAGTATGACCCAAACCAGAAACATAAACAGTAACTTTTGTCTCGACCCGATAGTACATTAACCTGTTGTCCTGACCGAAATTCGAAAGATATGTGTGGTGGCATTTTCCCAGGACATTTACTCTACGCGCTGATTAAGTCATTAATTGTAAAATATATTTGTGTGTGTGTGTGTGTGGGCGGGGGGGGGGGGGGATTGGCATATGGAAATTCAGAGTTTATCAGACAAATCCGTATAGACGAAACTTTTACCGGCGGGAGTTTTCAGAATTTATCCGAAAACACGAAAACGTAGTTATGAGTCACATCCCCTCCCCTCCACACACACACAAACACACATATCACTCCAAACGCCCTGGAAAATTCTGAACCTTTTCAGTTAAGCCTGAATGTAGAAAAATGAATTCGGCGTACTTTTACCGGTTATATTCGCTTTAACCCGAAAACGCTGAACCCTAAATATAGCGTTTGAAGTAAAAAAACAAAAAATGCACGTGCAATCCCATCGCCACCAGCGTACGTTTTTTTTTTTTTTTTTTTTTTTTTTTTACTAGCTGTTAAATAATGCCATGCAATGTCCAACCCTTTTTGTTTACGTTCTGTTTTGTTTTCATAAAACGGCAGCTATTACAGCCTTTTTCTATGCGTGCTGTTTTTTCGTTGTGCTGTTTTGACGCCGTGCTGTTTTGACACGTGCTCTTCTGTCGCTGTGCCGTTTTGACGCCGTGCTGTTTTGTCGCGTGCTATTTTCACGCGTGCTGTTTTGTCGCCGTGCTGTTTTTACGCTGTGCTGTTTTGACGCGTGCTGTTTTGACCGTGCTGTTTTGTCGGGTGCTGCTTTGTCGTGTGCAGTTCTGTCGCGTTCTCGTTTTCCTCTACATCTCCTGAGAGTAACAGTCGCAATTTACAGATTAACGTTACAACGTATCTCCAATCATTAGGCGTTTCACGACACTTTATAGGGCTCAGCAGGACTAATAAAAATATACAATCACTAGGGAACTTACCTAGATTTGTTGTATAACTAACCTGCGTGATGAACAAGGTGAGTTTGAACATCTTGCTCGCTGCGTGGACGCCCAGTCCTCTCAGATTGTGCAGGTCCCGTTGATGGTTAAATATCCCAGCCGCTGATGATGTCGATGTGGGCGAAATGGTTGGTAGGCAATCTTGACTGCCAAGAAGGTTGGGAGCCGTGTCAGCTGCATCATGTCGTGGCACGTTGAACTGCCTTGCGGTTTCAGACTGGCAGAAAAGCCACGGCAGCATCTGCGTGATGCACAAGGTGAATTTGAACATCTTGCTCGCTGCGTGGACGCCGAGCCCTTGTTCACTCTCTGCTTGCTCAAGCGTGTCGTGGTGCCGGACCTCAAGGACTGTCATCGTTTTGTAATGCTGAGCACACCCTGCTGTGCTGCGGGTTGCGCAAACAACCAGCCACTCAATATGGACTGGCGTTTTTATCAGTTCTCCAAAAACTTGAAGTCGATAAAGATGTAGGTGGACGTCGTTCGTCGATGAGATTTCGGAAGCACTGGTGGCCATGGTTGTTTTTGGGACCTCAAACATTGCGAACCAAGTGCGATGAGCAAAAATTACGGTTTAATCACGGCACATTCACTGACAATCCACATAGTCTCGTGATCAATTTTTTTTCGCACTTCTCATTTCTATGTTTTAATTCCACGTGTCCTCTGTTTTCTGTGGACTTCTTCCTTAATATTCTCCAACATCCCCTCTCCCGGAAAGTCACGCCAACGACGATGAGGGTTTTGCAGCCGGTGTAGATGCAGGAGGGGTCTTCTCACCTTTATCCCATTTGCAGATTGAATAGTGCAGGCAGGCACATTCATATCTTTACCAGGAAATGCCTTGTCGACGATGGTGTGATCCCGGAATGATCTTCGTCGGTGGTCGTTCCTGAGAAGCACAACATCTCTCACCCGAATGCCGCTCGAATTAGATGAGAGTATGTTTTGAGCAGATTGCAGCTCTGAGAGGTACTCCTTCCTCCACCTTCTCTAAAACATGTCTAGAATGGCTTCGCGTATTTTCCACCGTCTCGATAGTTCTTGGTGAGCAGAGTATTAAGCTTCATTGGATGTGGAAGGTACAGATGTAAGTCTTTTGCCAATAAGAAAGTGTGAACGTACAAATACAAAGAAGTATTTGAAGCGATAAACAGCGTGTCTGTCTGGCCAGAAGGCTGCATCTTCAGGCAATTTTTTGGACCACTTCCTGTGTCGCGCCACTTCGATAGTGCAGAAAGCAACGTTGAGGCTGGTGCGACTGCAGCGTAATTCACGGTTTTCTTTGCACTTGTTTGTCCGTTGTTTTTTTTTTTTTTTTCCTTTTAACCTCTAGCTTCATGGCCGAATACCATGAACTTCTATTGCCTGTTAAACTAAAGCGATATGCAGGAACCAAAGACTCGACCACGATCTTACATTTAAATATACGCTCTTTGAAATGTAAAAGTGACAATTTTATTACTCTTTTAGATCAACTCTGTGTTTCGTTTGAAGCGGTGATGCTTTCCGAAACATGGTACGCAACAGATGACGATGTTTTTATCGTGCCGGGTTACAATCACTTCTTTTTGAATCGAAGCGGAAAACGAGGGGGAGGTGTTTGTATCTATGTTAGACAGGATATTAGATGCGAAATACTCGATGCCTTTACCGAAATTACAGACGACTATGAAATCGTAACTGTGAAGCACGGACGTCAGCTGCTTTCTGTTATGTATCGACCGCCAGCTGGTAGCTTTAATAACTTTTTGTCTTTTCTTGAGAGGTATCTTGATTTCATATCCTTGAATAACTACTCACTTGTTCTGGGCGGTGACTTAAATGTAAATAGTTCGGAAAACTCTTCTCTTTCTTCACGACTGAGTAGTACACTCAGTAGTAGTGGTTTTTGCAATGTGATTGTGTCCCCCACCAGAATTACTCATTCTACGGCAAGTTGTATCGACGTTTTTATTACCAATATAAATACTATAGTTCGCAGTGCAGGTACTATTAGTAGTGATATAAGCGATCATTTACCAATATTTTTTTGTTTTCAAACCCGTGATTTATCACGGAGCGTCGGTAGACTCGTAACTTTCCAAGCGATAACCGACTGCCAACTGCGGTCCTTTCGAAGCACAGTCATGCAAACAGACTGGACTTCTGTCTTTTCAAAGCAATGCGTGAACGAAGCATATGATGATTTCATAAATATTTTTAAGACACTATACATCGCATCGTTTCCATATAAGACGGTTACTGCTAAAAAACGAATAAGAAAACCATGGGTCACGCCACCTATTCTAACAATGATAAGAAAAAAGAATCGCTTATATCAGGAGTACCTCTGTTCAAAGGATGACGGTGACCATGCAGTTTTTAAGAGGTATCGCAATCAACTGACATCTGCACTTAAAAAATCAAAAACAGAATATCACAAACGTCTTTTTCATGACGCCCACAAGAAGCGTCCTGCGATTGTTTGGCAGTCGATAAATGAAGTGCTTAAACGCAGCAAGCAGAAGAATTCAATAGATGAACTTTCACTTTCTGGTGAGAGCGTGTCAGGAGTACAACTATCTGAGCTCTTTAACAGACATTTTACTAACTTGCCTTCTAGCGCGCACAATGAGCATGCTTCCTCGTTTATCTCGCACCGTGTAACAGACACAATTTTCCTACAACCTACAGACGAATTGGAAGTGATCCGTGTATTTATGGGATTGAATAACAGTAAAAGCCATGACATAGACGATATACAAATAAAGCCCGTTAAATTCGTAATCGATGTGGTGGCCCCACTCTTGGTATATATATTTAACTTAGCATTGTCGAGTGGTCAATTTCCGAATAACATGAAACTCGCAAAGGTTTCAGTTTTGCATAAAGGTGGAGACAAAAATTTAGTTACAAATTATAGACCCATCTCTGTTCTTCCAATATTTTCTAAAGGGCTGGAAAAAATTATATTATATCGTTTAGACAATTTTTTTACGAAGACCTCAGTGCTAACTGACTCCCAGTTCGGATTTCGCAAGGGAAAATCCACGGAAAGCGCTCTGATATCACAGAAAGAAATAATATTACACAATATAGAATGCAAACTGCTGACACTGGGAATATTTATTGACCTTAGCAAAGCGTTTGACTGTCTTAACCATTCGACGCTCCTTGATAAACTTTCATGTTATGGCATACGTGGCACGCCTTTGATACTTATTCATTCATATTTAGAACACCGTAAGCAATGTGTCTCCGTGAGTGATCATGTTTCCTCTTTGCAAATCTTGAAGTTTGGTGTGCCCCAAGGCAGCATACTCGGCCCTCTGCTGTTCAATGTATATATAAATGATCTAGTCAATATTTGCCATCAAGCACGTTTTGTAATGTATGCAGACGACACGAGTATATTTCTGTCTGCATCGAATATGGACGAACTTATACCCATGGGAAACTTAGTTTTGGAAAAGTTTCTTTCGTGGTCAAAAATAAATGGTCTTAAAATAAACACTGTAAAGTCCAAAGCAATTTTGTTTAGACCTGTAAATAAGCACGTTATTAGTAATTATACTCTAGAGATTGGAACTGACCAGATTGAAATAGTTAAACAGCACAAAACGCTAGGTGTCATTTTTTCAGAACATATGCAATGGGATAATCACATCGAATACTTAGTTACGAAACTGTCAAAAGTTGTTGGAATAATATGCCACTGTCGCTCCTTGTTGCCTGTAAATATTAAAATGCAAATTTATCATGCTCTGTTTAGCTCACAAATTAACTATTGTCATTTGGTTTGGGGCACAACAACCAAATCTAATATTAACAAACTCACGATCCTACAAAAGAAAATGCTGCGTTTTATTGCAAACGTGCCTTACGACACTCATACTGAGCCATTATTTCTTAAATTCAACATCATGAGGATTGCCAGTGTATACGAGTACCGTTTGCTATGTTCTTATTTATTTTCGACCGCTGAGTTTGCTTCTTTTTTGTCTAATGTATCCCATCTGACAAAACGTGAATCCTTCATCCTTGTCAGACGCAGAGAGTTCTGGAACGTGCCTCATTTTCGTACAAATTATGCACTCCAATCTATTGCGCATAACCTGCCTTCATTACTTAACAAGTTCCTTATAGACCACAATGATATTCACTGTTTAACAAAAAAAGATGTACGTGTTTGTTTTGTTTAGTCAAAGTGTATTCTGTAGTACTTGTTTTTTTTATAATGCCCTGTAAGTGCAGGGGCACCAGGCCCAGTCAAGCTACCTCATGGAAGCTTTTTGTCTGGTGCCCTCAGCACAATATTGCTGAAAATAAATATTACTTACTTACTTACTTACTTACTAGACCTTCTTCATTGGGAGTGCAGGTCACCTTTGTAAGAGGACGTTAATTGATGATTGCTTCTACTTCGATGAGCACTGCCAGCAGTTCGTTGTACTTTAACCTCGTGGTTTCAACGTCTGCAGCTGCGCTATTTAAACCGACCTAATCAACCATTCCCGAAACCTACCCCACCATGGTGCCCTTTCCATCGTAAATGTCTAGTGAATCATGTTGTTTCAAAAGTGCTCCTATACTCCTGTTTCGGAGGTTAGCCTCCATATTATCTTAATTTTTTTTTTTTTGAAGCACGCTTAACGTGTGCTTGCTGCGAGAATAAATGGTATTGCAGAGGCCTGTTCTATCCATCAATGACCAGAAAGTTGCCAATAAATTTGTCATGGCTAAGCTGCAAATCAGTTACAGGTGAACCGCCTTAGTCACTGCGCAAGTGAAGATCACAATATAAGCCTTCGCTGTTGCTACAGTGGCCTGGTAAAATAATGGGCCTGCGAAATCGATCCCTATAAAAAAAAAATCGGCTCGATGGTAGAACTCGATAATTAGGCAAAGGTGCGAACGGCTCACTCGCTGTTTTCACGAAGAATAACATGCAAATCATGCTGTTTCAAGAAATGATTTATAATTAGCTTCTATCTTAACCTAGATAATGCTAGATTTCCCACTGATGTGTGCTACCGCAAAAAGCGTGACAAAACTAAACGTGTCGAGGTAAATATAGGCCAAAACTTTAAAACAAGACGACGCCTCTTAATAAGCAAGACACCTGCCTGATGATACGAATAGCCCCAGGGAGAGTCAGCAGCTGCAAGCTACGTAGTGAGGCCTTCAAGTAAGCATGCATAGATTGCTTCAAAAACAATAATAAAATTTGCTCTGGAGTGACCGCAGCAGATGTTACTTTTAAACCTCAGGTATAATCTTTTATACGGCAATGAGTGGTGTCTTTCCGCGATCTACTGTGATCGGCAGCTACAGTGACCTGGGGAAAATATACAATCGGGAATTCCCCATAAAGACTGTAGGGTTTCATATTTTTTAAACTAAATAAGAGACACGAGTAGGATATTGGTCGACTATTTATGCGAAGCTTTAAAACATACATTAAGCTTACTTTGTGGTACACACGCAAGCTTACAAAGAGGGGCCGAATGTGCATGACAAAAGAAGTATATTAAGATTTTTTGGCAGAAGGAGCGGACACTTTCACGGAAAGACGGAGCAAAACTCAAACGCTTTATGCGTGTATTATTTCATTGTCTCTGCGAAGTTGAGGTAAATGGACATCGCACAAAAACCTTTTTTAAACTATAACTCAAAATAACTGTAGAGCGGGTAATGACGGAAATAGACGACATCTCAGAAGTTCATTGCAGCTTCGCGAGTCATGAGTGCGGTTGAGGCGATACCTTGAAAATACGTTGACGCATTTGTGACCTTAAACGCAAAGACAAGGTTGATCCGATGCGATAACGTGATAGTTTTTTTTCGTTTTGATTAGTCACGTATGAAGAATAACAAGATCAAGATTTTTCGTCGCAAATCAAGACATTATGGAGAACCAACTACAATTCAGCACATTCAGAAGGTAAATGTTTCTGCCAAACTCATCATTTACGGGAAGAGACATTTCTTAAAACAATGTTTGCCCCATGCTGAAGTCCAAAGTACATACTTCAAGTTGGCCTCGAATTTGTCTCCCTCTTAACATCGCCAAAGCTTGGTTCGAAGGCCAAGCCAACGTCTAGGGTACGACGCTATGTCTGCGAGCCATTTAAGTCACTGCCGCCGCTGGGCTAATGCATTTGCGAGGGTCCGTCCACCGACGTGTATCCGCGGTTCCCAAGACCGAGTCACGGCACCGGTGGGGCAAGAGCGTGCAGCTGCGAGTATACGAACGCTTCCTCAGCCCGGGCAACTACGCCGCACAAGCATTTAGTCTTCGCATTTAGTCGGCTCCCAAGGGTGCAATCCCCGTGAGGCGATATTATTTTAGGCCGAGGTATCGCACTCCGGTCCTCTTTTGTTCTCTCACCCTACTCCCGTTCCTTCTATTGTTTCTCCTGCCTGATTTCCGAGGAGGCAGTGTTTAGCTTATTTTCTTGTTCCGTCTTTCATCATCTCGCGGGTGACTCCCCTTTGTCTAGGTCTGTGCATGGTGAAACGGAGGTGGGATCTAATGACGGCAAAATGAGCCCTTAAGACGGAACGCGATAATTCGTAAACACAGGGGAAAGAAGGCGATGAAAGCGGGCACTAGATTGCTCAAACCGAGCTTTCACTACTGACTGCTGCGTTTCTGTCCAGCTATTTTTTAGAGCGCAGCTCTTAGGGGCCCGTTCCCGGCTTGAGCGGCGTCGCCGTCGGCGTCGCCGTTGGCGTCGCCGTCGCCGTTGGCGTCGGCGTCGGCGTAACCAAGGTCATCCCAAGGTCACGTGGCCCCCAAGGTCATTCCAAGGTCACGTGACACCCAAAGTCACGTGACCCCCCTGAAGTCACGTGACCCCCCGAGGTCACGTGACCCCCCCGAGGTCACGTGACCCCCCCCCCGGTCACGTGACACCCCAAGGTCACGTGACCACCCCCAGGGTCACGTGACCCCCGCCGAGGTCACGTGACCCCCGCCGAGGTCACGTGACCTCATCGATGACGTCATCAGTGATGACGATGACGATGCGGATGCCGGTGACGTCATCAGTGACGTCACTGATGACGTCATCAGTGATGATGACGATGACGATGCGGATGCCGGTGACGTCATCAGTGACGATGACGTCATCGGGGAGGTCACGTGACCTCGACGGGGGTCACGTGACCTGGGGGTGTCACGTGACCTGGGGGTGTCACGTGACTTCGGAGGGGCATCCGCATCGTCATCGTCATCATCACAGATGACGTCATCAGTGACGTCACTGATGACGTCACCGACATCCGCATCGTCATCGTCATCATCGCTGATGACGTCATCGGAGTCCGCATCGTCATCGTCACCGATGACGTCATCAGTGACGTCACTGATGGCATCATCGGCATGGTCACGTGACTCCCTAAGGTCACGTGACCCCCCCCTGGTCACTTCACCCCTCAGTACCCTTCCCTCCTCCTCCTCAAGAGCTGCGCTCTAATTCGGTGTTACAGGGAGTTGTAAACGGCTTTCACTTTTTTTACCTTTGTTAAGTTGCAAAAAAAAAAAAAAATACGGCTAGAGAAAGAGAGGTGGCCGATAATTGCTGGGAAGCGCCCTGCTATTTCTTTCAATCAGATCCGTTCCGGTGGCTTGCCTCGGCGAAATTGGCGAAGGGCACGAACGGAAGGAGAGGATCGAGCAGCGCGCTTGACCGGGCAGAAGGAGCGAGCCCCAGGTTTTAAGGAAGTCCGACGTACATAAAACGATAAACAAAACAAGAGGCGGAAATTTCATTAGTGAAATACTGCGGCGGCGGCGGTGGGAGATCGTTTAAACCAAGGCATGAGCTTACTCTTCTTTCACTTTGACCTCGAGGAACACCTAAACTAGATTCGGCTCAAAGGTGTAGAAAACGGCGTCCTGGATGTTTTTACTAGGTGACTACGAAAATCCCTCAATATCCGAGCCATACCAAAAGGGAAACTTGGGGCTCCAATTACGTTGGTAAATTTTATATCCTGCCGGTGAAGGTCGCTTCAATATTTTGGATGTAACGTTTGTGTTATTAGGTTGGACATTATTAATGAGATATTCACGTGACTTTTATATAGCTTGATTGGAAATTGTGTTTCAACTTAACAAATGCGTTGATGAGCGTGTCTCCAGAACAAGCTGTGTAGACACATCGCAAACCGGACCCTAAATAAAAATAATAATTTGTTCCCCCCTCGAGCCAATGCAAGGAATAACGCAGTCACGTCGATGCAATCGCGACGTAAAATCGGCCTCGCTTTTGAATAGAAAAGCAGGAGTTCGTTTCTTCCCACATTGTGTCGGTTGATCGGATCTGATACCGACAAGTCGGTGACCTCTTGTGTAGAAACAAAATATAGACGAACTCAGAATTGACTTATCACTCTAAGAATCTATGACATTTCCACTCGATGAAACTTGAAACCATTTTCGGCGTCGTCGGGGCACGTGCCTCAGAATCTCTTATTTATGAACACGCCTGGACGGAAGATACGACACCCCAAAAATAACGGAGTCATTTTTACCAACGACTGGAGTCACGCTCTCAGAAATTGAGCAGTCTCAATTCAAAAACACGGCAGAGAGCATGTCCTACGGCGGCTTCGCTTGGAGAGCTGGACAGGCTAAATTACTATTCGTGCCAAAAGAAGAAGAAAAAAAGAGAAACTATGACATACTTCATATGAGATTGAAGATGCACACGTTGACTGCGCATTAATAAGTAAGAGCGACGCAGCGCCATAAAAATTGTATTCTTTAAACTCTGAGCAGGTTTCCTTCAAGTGTCCGATGCCACAAAGGGATAAAAAGGAACCGATACAAATGGTGGAAATTTGTCATTCACTTCCTCCAGAATCAGATTGAGAAAAATAACGTTGCGAACAGGTTTTAAGTGCATGTGTGCTATAGTTTTTGCGATAGATCGGCTCCCTAAGCGAAAAATGAAAGTATATACATAACAAGGCCGGAACAAATAAGAAGGAATAGGTTCCTCGCGTATGTTTGTTTTTGAGACGCTCTGACTGAACTCCGCATACCACATACCAATACCCATACGAGTGGCATTTATAAGCAATAATTTTCTATTGCCTTGTACCAAACAAAAAATGTTTTATTGGATTTATCTTTTTCATTCTTTAAATTGTTTGTATTATGGCGTTCGATTTCTATATCAATAATCATTTTCTGTGAAATTTCTACCCTTCATTTATATTTCGTTCAATTCTTGCGGAGTAAAACAAGTATATATTACATAGTCAATATTTTGTCGCGCGTTAGGACATAAGGTGTCCTTTTAAGTTTATTAATCACAACCTAAAGAGAAAGGGTTAACTTAATCTACCTGGAATCAATGTCCCCAGATAGCAACAAAACCCTTAGCAAAAAAGTTAGGACTTATGAATTTTTTTAAAGGATAATTTTTTGTTTTAATTTCGCGTATACACGGGCGTCCGTCTTGTTTTATGTGACCCAACTTGTATCACGTGAAATGTTCTGACACTTACTTGAAATATCTTTGTATGTGGCAATGTTCATAAAAATATCCAGTTCCCAGCGCATTTCATTTGCATTTCCCCCACTGGATCCCCCCACGACTTGTGCAATACGCAAGGGGCAGTATTGTGTGAAATCATAGGAATACTCAGTATAGCGAGTTCTCCCTCATTAGTTCACTCCTGGCGTTTGGCAACTGTCGGATATTCGAGCTTGACTGACGTTACTTTTCCGCCTTCCCGTTAATGAAATGTTGAAGCTCTGTGGCGCTTTTTGTCATGTGACCGCAATAGGTTTTCTCGATTACAGATTTAACGAAGGTTTGTCGTCCCTCGGGTTCCTTTTCTGGTGAACGAGTCGCATCACTAGAAGTCAACTCATTTCCGTTTCCGTTGGCTGGGGATTGGCTGGGGAGCCATCCCCAGCCAATCCGATGCCAGGGGGAGTGTAAGGTGATCTTGGGTGGAGATGAAGCGATGCTTAGGTTGCTAGGTCACGTGATGCGAAGGCAGCGTCGGAATGGCGGGGGTGCTTCGTGGTGTCAGCTACTATCCATCTATGATTCACGCATTTCTGAGCAGGTATTGCGATGGAAGTTACCTGCTCGTTGGACCAGTTGTCCTTCCTTGACCCACGCGCTCCCAGCGGGGACAGCTGATGAGAGGGAAGCGGTGGATTTGTCTAGCGCACTGTGAAGTTTGGGGTGAACGTAGTCTAGAGGGTTGCGAGTCAGCAACTGGAAAAGCGCTTTACATAGGATGCCGGTCTACTTGAAAGTGTATGGCCTTGTTGGTCCCACTTCGTTTAGCTCTCGATGTTGACGTTTTTGAGGCGTTGTACTTGATTTATTTGAATCGCTTGCACGCAACATTTTCTTAGATTATTCCGCTTTGTGCGAGGAGAGCGGTGAAAAGAAAATGTAATTACCCCCAGTGCAAGTTGTGTTCTTTCATACTCCGCTGACGAGATGCAGCTAAAGAAGATACAAGAACAATCGTGGCTGGCGGCCATACAATTAGTAAGATGCAACTACATAACATTCTTTTGTACATATAGCGCTTCGCCTTTCTGTCAAGATGTAGAGCAACTTACCGAAGGTCTTTTTATTGTCGCCTGAATAGACAACCACTCCCTTAACAGATTATAAATTTTTATTGCTATTGCAGTTTTAATATATATTTCAGAAGGAATAGTGAAACACAATTCAGAAGTCCACCGTAAACTCTCCTGCCAGCAAAGCCTGTTCTTTTTAGTTTCTTGATGGAAATATACAGCTTTCATTATTCCTGTAGGGTTGCTTTTAATTAGCTTAATTGTATATAATACATTGACATACAACAATGTTTTTTATAGCTTACGCAATCGTCGCACCTGTGATTATGAGGCTTGCCGGCCCCATGCATTGTAAAAAAAAGAAGAAAAAAAAACACTTAGTAATGCAAGGTGAAGGAACCTAGAATAAAACAAACTTAAATGTGGACCCGACCAAACTTAGATTCAATGTTGTAGATTTGTGTTTATCCTTTTGTGCTTCATTATTTTGTATTCTATTCACTGGCGTTCCTAAGCATGTTTAATATTAGATATCATTCCAACATAGATTTCGGTTTTTCGCCTTAGAAATCGATATATCTGGAGCGCGCAAAAGATGTTCCATTAACTAGAGATTCAGCAAAATTTCGACTTTGTTATAGATTGTAAACTAACCATCAAATTTCAAAAGGCAGACTCAATAAACAGCGAGAGGAAAAACAAGCTTTCCACGACCAACTTTCCAACAGTAGCCTATTTTACTCCCCAAGACGGGTGTCACACTCCGCGGACTCGGCGCCCATTAGGTCAACGCAGATAAATGGCGGACGACCGTGGGTTACCCTATGCAGGCTTGCTATAGGCTGCCGTCCACGACGAGTTTCGCAAACCAGGCGGCCCGCCGTCCGCTCCTCGACTGATTTCGACGCCTCGAACTCCGGATCTGAACACGAGACCTTATAACCATTTCACTCTAAAGATTATAATCCGGCGGAAGCTACGTACTCGTTGAACCAGTCTATCGTTCGCTACATGATCACGCTCTGGCCCATACCAACGCGCAGAAACCGTGGTCAGGTGATGAACAAGAGGCTGGTTCATTCTTCCGGCTAGCGTGTAGCTTCCACGACACTCTCAGCTTAGGGAATAACGAACGCCCAATGGCCGATTCGCCGCTCGCACCGCCTGGTGTGCCTTTGCGCGAACCTGTAGAAAGAGGGATAGGGTTGCGTCTCAAGCAGGCCTGGGCAGAGCTACTTAAGAATGTAATCCAGGATAGAAATACTGAGATATATTAACAAAGTATTCTGGAATAGAAATACTGAGATTCTTTTCCTTTCCCTGTATGTGAATATTTCGGAGATACTCTGCAAAAAGAGGAAAAATGTATCCGAGAATACAGATAATGAAATATAGATACTGAAATACTTTTATTCCTTGAATGACCTCATGTTCCGTAAAAATATTTAAGAATTCACTATAGCTACGTTCCCAAGCAGCACAGAGTTGGCCAAGCAGTGGCCAATGGCTGGATATGGTCATGTGGCCAGTGGCCAGAGTGTGGCCAGCCATTGGCCGATGACTGGCCTTTCTCTGGCCATTGGCCGATGGCCACTGGCCATTGGCCAATGGCCACTGGCCATTGGCCAATGGCCACTGGCCATCAGCCATCGGCCAAGCATTGGCCATTGAATGGCCACTCTTTGGTCACTGGCCTCAAGACCATTCCCGGTCTTTGGCCATTGCTTGGCCAAAATCCGTGCTACTTGGGTTATGACCCATGAAACGGAAGTCCCAAATGTGGCGCAAGAAACGAACAAACCTAAATTTTCGAGCGCAAAAAACATCTCTCTTTATTCATGAAAGGTTCTCGCAAACAGACAAAAATGAAATCAATTGCACTTTGCACTTGAGTAGGAGAAGCTTCTAAAACAGTTCATCATCAAGACAGCGAGGGTTCGGTTTTTGTACAAGACTCGCGAACGTGAAAAGTCTCTCCACCGGTGCAAGTGCAGAGGAGCATAAGTTCGTATTAAAACGAATAAATACCGCCTTCATGGCTGGGAACTCCTGTTGGCAGCTGCGAAAACCCTACTCAATGGTGGCTTAAGACCTCAACGTTACGGCGCACTAGCGCAATGATGTTGCACTTTTGGCGCTGTTTCATTATCTCTTCGGCTCGTACTGTTGGCCACGCTGCGACATTTAAGGAATGACTTCCACGTTCCTTGATGCAGTTGTTCCGCCATTGTGCAGGGGTTCCGACCTTCTAATAATCGTCACGTGACTTTCGAAAGGGGTCTATGTTCAGACAGTCGGGGCAATCTTGGACTGTTTACGAACGCTGGGTATTTTCTTTCGGTATAAGACGAAAAGGATGCCGTTCCTGTTGAATACAAAAGGTGATGGTTGAACCCTGTGGTGTCAGATTATTCTCCTCCTTCTCTTCGTCTCGAACTCCTCTTCCTCCATAGTAGCTTTTCCGGATACGGATAAGAAACCATTATGTTTCCCAGTGAACTTCAGGAAGGAGAAAGGCGGACGGTGGTTTCACAAGAGGAGTGAACCCTAGGCGTCTCACAGCACCCTCTTTGTGAAGGAAACCGGATGATTGCCGTCAGGACAATAAACCGCTGTCCGCTGTAAAATAAAGCGGACTGCAAAGGCGAGATTGACATTCGCCGGAAAATAGGGTTTTTTATTTGGCTCTTTTGATCTCATCGATCTTTTGGTGACGCCTTCCAAACCCTGCCAACCCCCCCCCCCCCCCCCTCGTCCCCCCAAATGCAACGAGATGCCTTCGCTTGGGCGAATATCGCGCTACAACCGATACATAGCAGGTGTATTCCACTACTGAGATACAAATACATTTTTGAAATGCATTTTTTGATAGAGAGATACAGATACTCAAAAGCATCTCTGAGATAGTATCGCGATACATTTGTATCGGGCTACTGCCCAGCCCTGGTCTGAAGGGTGTCATTCTTGCCTACACCCTTCCAAGGAGTGGGGATAGACATGGCAAATCACGTGCTGATTTAATGGAGGGCTGATTGAATTGAAATGACCGCGGTCGACCAGCTCGCAAGAGGGACCATCGCTGGTTGATTTGGTTCGTTGTCGCAGGAGCTGATTTTCAAAATTTTAGAAATAAAATCATCAATTCTCTAAGGTTTTTTTCGCTCACTCTTAAAGGCCGGAATGTTATCAACAATATACTGATATTTTGTTTTATCGACTCTCCATCTCTGCGGATGAAAAGTGACTTGTCCTTGTTAAGTAAAAATACAGCCGTTTAATTGCCCTCATCTCCGCCGCTTGTACCCATATCTAAAAAAAAAGATATATATTATTTTTAATCTAATAAATATCACTCTTGTCTAGTTATATTTGAATTATTTATTCAATGACCACATGATACACATCCATTGGTAGTTGCCGTGATCGAGTGCTCTCTAAACAAGGGGGCTTATTTTATATGCTTCTGCTACCAACTGCTACCTCCTGACCATTCTATGGCTGGTTGGTTTATTTATTTATTTATTTATTTATTGATACCCTTCAGGGCCCGAAGGCATTACAGAAGGGGGGTGGGCATAGCAACAATATACAAACAAAAGAAATATACCTAACTAGTGAGTTAAACAGGACAAAAATATAATTTGAAACAATATATACACAAACAAATTCACTTAACAAGGGAGTTATAGAGGATGCAAAAAATAATTGTAGACAGCAATTCGAAAATCAGAGCTCTCGGCAATCTCGACTACAGCTGCGGGAAGGCGATTCCAGTCCAGTGACGTTTTGGGCAAAAAAGACTGAAAAAAACGTGATGTGTGACAGTGAGCAATGCCAACTTTATATCGATGGTCGACGCGCGATGAGATATAAGACGGTTGTATTAACAAAAGCTGGCGCATTGACGTGTTAAGATAATGGATCTTGTGAAATAAGCACAAGCGTGACACTTTCCTGCGAAGAGAGAGATCAGGTAAGCAGAGATTGAATTTCATTGCTGATACGCTGGATGTTCGGTGATAGTTATGCAGTATGAATCGAGCAGAACGGTTTTGAATGGCTTCAAGTGATGACGCAAGTGTTATACCAGGGTCCCATATAGCTGCGGCGTATTCAAGTTTACTTCGAACCAAAGACTTGTAAAGAAGTAGTTTTAAAGAGGTGGAAGCAAGAGAGAAGTTTCTTTTAAGATAGCCTAACATGCGGTTTGCATTGTTGATTACGTATTGAATGTGAGTATCCCAGGAGAGGTTATTTGTTATATGCACACCGAGATATTTATATGATAAGACAGAATCAAGGACAACGCCGCTAATATTGTAAGAATGGCATGTGTTCATTTGATGTGATACTCTCATGGATTTGCATTTGTTAATGTTAAGTTTCATATTCCATGAGTCACACCACCGGGAAATGCTGTCAAGGTCTGACTGAAGAGAATGAATATCAGAATCATTGGTTATTTCCCTGTAGATGACACAGTCATCTGCAAATAAGCCAATGGATGAAGAAACATGAGTAGGTAAATCATTAATATAAATAAGAAATAAAAGAGGACCTAGTACGGAACCTTGGGGAACGCCTGAACTTACTGGTGAATGATCTGAGTTGCAGCCATTAACATGAACAAATTGTGAGCGGTTAGTTAAAAAAGACTCAATCCAAGCAAGAATATGGGGTTCTATGTTAAGGACAGTGAGTTTATGAAGAAGAAGCCGGTGTGAAACTTTGTCGAATGCTTTTGAGAAGTCTAAAAATACACAATCTACCGCGGAAGAACGATCAAGAGCGACATGAAGATTGTGAGTAAGTGTTAACAATTGAGATTCGCACGAAAATAGTTTCCTAAATCCATGTTGAGCCGGGGTGAAAAAAGACTTAGAATTAAGGAAAGCAACAAGATGAGAATAAATTATGTGTTCCAGAAGTTTGCAGGGGATGCTCGTTAATGAAATCGGACGATAATTACTCAGGCTAGATTTATCGCCACTTTTATGGACCGGAATCACCTTCCCCACCTTCCAGTCCTCGGGAAGAGTACCAAGATTGAGAGATTGCTGGAAAAGCTTAGTTAGAATAACAGAAGAGTACATTTTAGTGTTTTTTAAAAATTTTGAGTTTATATTGTCAGTGCCAGATGATGAGGATAGTTTAAGGCCATCAATAATTTTGACAATGCCACCACACTCTATAGTAATGGAATCCATAGTGCAAAAGTTTGATGGGAGCAAATCAGGGTAGTCAAGAACGTTGGGGCTGGAAAAGGAGTCGACGAACATTTCATTTAGCGCGGATGCACACTCCCTCTCTGGTATCTCTTCCCCGTCCGAGTTGGTAAGCCTTACACCAGGTTTTTCGCAGGGGTTCACAACATTCCAAAACTGACGAGGATTGTTGAGCAACATTGCTGGCAAAGTACTTCCGAAGAAATGCTGTTTGGCTTCACTGACGGTAGATTTATATAAAGCAGCGACGGAGCGATATGCCGCCCAGCGTACATCAGCAATTGATGAAGCGGATAACTTCGCAGAGCGAAACAACCGTTTCTTTTTGTTTGAAAGCCTTCTAAGCGCTCCATTGAACCATGGGGATCGAGTGGAAGAACGAATAGTTCGCACAGGAATGTACATGTTCGTAAGGGAATTCACTTTGTCTTTAAATAAACACCAATTAGCCTCGACGGAACGCTCGGAAAAGTTGCACAGATATTCCGCCAAAAACGAACCCATATCGTTGTTGATGGCTGTAAAATCAGCATGAGCATAGTCAAATATGCGTTTAACACTTTTCGACGATTTACACTTTGGGATATTTAAGGAGAATAGCAACAAAGAATGATCACTAAGACCGGGTAAATAAGTGAGAGGGGAAATAAGTTCACTTGACGTGGTTAACACTAGATCTAATATAGTGGCTGTAGAATTAGTAACCCGTGTAGGCTGCACTACTGTCTGCGAAAAGCTAAAATCGGTACAGAAGTTTAAAAAATCATTACTCTCTGTAGAAAATGGGTTAAGGAAAGGGCTGTCGCTTGTCCATACAATGTTTGGGTAATTGAAGTCTCCCAAGAGTATTACAGGAACATTTGGGAAGCGTACATGGACCGCGTTAACGACATCGTGAAGCTCGGCAACAAAATTGGCGCTCTTTATGGGAGGGCGATAGCAGACACCCAAAACATACTTGTTATAATTTATACAAACAGAAACCCAAATTATCTCGAGGTCGGAGACCACATTAATGCAGGATGACGAAATAGAATCGGCGACAGCAATAAGAACACCGCCTCCAGCCCTACTCCTTCTATCTTGGCGATATATATTAAAGTGTTTTTTACAGGGAAAAATTTCAGAGTTCCGGATTTTGCTTGTTAACCAGGTTTCAGTAAGAACAGCTATGTCAGCACTAGATGAGTCGATAATCGAACACAAGTCCTCTTTTTTGGGAACAACACTCCTGATATTGGTAAACAGAACGGAAACGTTATCACGAGGCAAGGGTTGAAGATAACCACCACCCCGCGCGGCATGCTATTGCAGATTTGATATCGGGGAAGGATTTCCATTTACTTGGTCATCGGAGACAAGTGCGATGGAATTGCTTTTAGTTGTTAAATGAATACTGTTGGTTAAGTGATCATAACTGTAGCACTCTCCGTTAACTAAAAGTTTGTTATACCTCAGCTTGAAGGTTGAGTTTAGAGAGATACCGAACTCCACAAGTTTTTTCCTAGCCTGGCGCGTCGCGGGGCAGAAGTCCTCACTGACCGGTGTTCCTGCAGATTTTAGTTTGGAGCGGGAGACTAAAATTTTTTCTCTCAGCTTATACGAAGAAAACTTCACAATGACAGGTCTACATTTTTCAACCGTGAAAGAGCCGAGTCTATGCGTTCGCTCAATGTCTCCTGGGGCAATTTGAAGGTCAACCGTACGTTGAAGTATGCCAACTATTTTATTTTCCGTTTCCGCCCATGTCTCTGACCTTGAATCGTCCACACCATAGAACAGCAGGTTTTCACGCCGTGATCTATCCTCAAAGTCGTCCAAACGGTTACGCAGGGAGGTGTTTTCTTGTTGTACAGAGGAAACCATTTTCCGTGTTTCAACCAGTTCTTTCTGAGTTGACTCGAGGGCAGATGTTTCTGATTCAACCACTTCAAGTCTTTTGCCAAAATCTGCGATTTTTTTTTCAATCGAAGCTTGGTTCAGCTTTATTTCGTTAACTGTTTGGATAAGGTTAGACTGACCATTTTCAATTTTAACTGAACGCTTGCCTAGGTCTTGTAGCAAAGTAAACATCTGGTTAAATTGTATCACTTGGGCCTCCGACATCGGTCCCGGGTTAAGTTCCACATCACCGGCCAACTCTAACAGCACCGTGCGAAAGGAATAAAGACAGTCGGCCAGAATACACAGAATTGTGCCAGGGCACGGCAGCACTAAAAAAACAACATAATGTCTCTTAAATACGTCAATGAGATAGCACTTTTTACTAACCTGCACGATAACAGGAAGAAGTTTAGCCGACATGCCTCGGCTCGCGCTGCCGTGCCCACTGGTGAAGTCGTGATGGGCAGATTCTTTTGTAGACGATGGCCCTGGCGTCGATGTCACGAAGCCGAATTCTTTCATTTAATGATGTGGAGCGTGTGAATGAGCATTCCGCGCCCCAAACATTTAGTTCAGACAATGCACCTCACCGCCCGTGTGGAGAAGGCTACTTATTTTTGTTTTGTATGTGATTCGTTGCTGTCGATTTTGGCGAGAACAACTAGTTTAACCAGCCCGTGTAAAATACAATTTAAATAGCCCGATGTCCATAATTCCTTTCTGACCTATAACACCTTTTTTTGTTTCCACACATTCTTGCGAAGAAGGCTTCTTCTACATTCTTGTTTAGGACTTTTTAACTAAGAAGAGTATATTTTAACCTTAGTTACATAAGTGTTGTTAAGATACTCCGTTGAAAACTTTAAGGTCGCCAAAAATAAGCAAATATTAGAAAAACTCCACTTTCTATAGAACTCGTTCAGCAAAACCTCTAGGGCAAAGGCTGCCAGTTTTTTCTCGGTTCGATCTTAATGATGTTTTTAAATGACTTTTCCAGAAACAAAAATGTTTCGCTACCACCTCTGCGCTATCATGCGTACATTGTAATGTTTCCGGTAAAAAAAAATGAAACGTACTGGTATGGAAAGGAAAATTAGAACAATTAAAACATCTTCGGTTCCTGGTGGCGACTATATTTTCCCCAGTGTTTTGAAAAGTAATAGTTGCTATGCTATTGTCATAGTATCAACACTTTTCCACCAGTCTCTTAACAGTGCTTTCTTCCTGTTGAGTGGAAGGTCGGGAAGTTGATTCCACTTAATTAATCAGGTAATCAACATTCCCCACTTAATTATCGGCCCATTTTTTTCTTAACAGCATCCCATGTAAAACCTTAGACACATTTTTTTTTTAGTCTAATCCAAGTCTAATCTAAATTTTGTTTGATTGAGTATAATAGGTATTATATGCAAAACACAAATGGTATACTTCACGCATGAACTAAACGTCACGCTCGATCACTCATCATTTTCGATTGATTTTTTTCCCCTAAAGCCTTCGATAATGTTCGTCACAAATTATTACGTCACAAACTACGTCAACTTAACCTCGACTCTAAACTTTTAACCCGGCTTGAATATTTCTTTGATTAATCGTTCCGAGTTTGTTTCGGCTAAAGTTTAAATTCTGAGCCACCCTGCGTTCACTCCGGTGTATTGCAAGTCTCGGTGCTTGGTCCTCAATTTTTTTCTATATTAACGAACTTTCTTCTTCCGTCTCTTGTCGCATTGATGTGTTCACCGACGACTGTGCAGTTTATCGCGAAATAACTAGTAACTATTGCTCAAGAACTCTCCAATCTGACCTAAAAGCAATGTCTGTATGGTGCGAAATTTGGCGTATGGGTCTGAACATTAACATATGTAAATATTTTTGCGTGTTTCCAAAAAAATTGGAACATTCCCACTTTACCATCTTAACAACAAGCCCTTAGACACCGTACTTTATTATAACTATGTTGGTGTTTATATTTCTACTAATCTTGGAACGTTTGCACTGCTTATGTAATTAACAACGCTAACAAAACGTTGGGATATTTGCTACTTGACTTTTCACATGCATCTTCCTCTCTCAAACAAACACTGTATAAAACACTAATTCACCCCCAGCTTGTATATGCCGCCGCAGTTTGGGATCCTGGTCAAGAAAACTGAATTTACTCACTAGAAATGTTTAAAAAATTTCAGTTTGATCTATACTCTCTACTAAAATAGAATGCCTAGCATAAGCACAATAAAATTTAGTTTTTTTCTACCATCTCTAGCAGCTCGCCGCAAAACGATTAGTCTCTGTTTGGTTCACAACCTATATCACCACCCTTGTTTTCGCTACAAGCGTATATTTTCTCTCCAATACATTGCACCTTGATTAGATCAAGCTCATAAGGTGGGAGTTCTATTTTCCAGAACTTATGCTTTCTTTCACTCATATTACCACGCACATCTGAACAGTGGATTTGCCTCCCTGCGCCTACAGCAACCATAAAAGTTCATCAACTTTTCAAGACCGTTTTAGCTAATATTGTATAAATAGTAGCCTTTCTAACTATTTTATATCTAATATCTCCACTTTGTTAGTTCTTAAATAATGTTGTTGTAACCAGTCCCCTCTCCAAGGCCTCCTGGTCCTAAATAATTTTAAATAAATGAATACTTATTTTAGACATGTGTGTCAAGATTTCAACACTTAGATCCAGGTTTTCTGCTTCCGAATATTGTCCACAATAAAGAACATGACGGCATTACCGGAGGTGGCATTAATTCGCGTGATCCAAAGTATATTAGAAATGACAGCAGGTTGTCATTATTAAAGAGGCACTGACACATCCAAAACATTTTTATTGTTTCAAACGATTGAAAATGATGCTAGAAAATTACCCTCAATATTTGAAACTTAAAAATTCAGTATTTCTGGAATTAAAAAAAAAAATGAAAGCCGTTTGCGATTCCCAGTAACGCCGGATTAGAGCGCAGCTCTTGAGGATGAGGAGGGGAAGGGTACTGAGGGGAAGGTATATCCTTCCTCACTCCTCCTCACCTCCTCATCTTGTCTGCTACTCCTCCCTCCAAGCGGCGTCGCCGTCGCCTCACGAGGGTCACGTGACCTCACGGGGGTTACGCGACCTCACGGGGGTCACGTGACGTCACCGAGGTCAGGATGACGATGACGTCATCAGTGACATCACTGATAAAGTCATCAGCGACGGTGACGATTCCGATGACGTCATCAGTTACGATAACAATGACGATGCGGATGCCGATGACGTCATCAGTGACGTCACTGATGACGTCATTAGGGACGATTACGATGACAATGTTGATGTCGATGACATCATCAGTCATGCCACTGATGACGTCATCAGTGACGATGACGATGTCCAGGACGTCATCAGTGACGTCACTGATTACGTCATCAGGGACGATGACGATGACGATGCGGATGCCGATGACGATGCCGATGACGTCACTGATGACGTTATCAGTGACGTCACGCGTCCCATAATGCACCGCGCGGTTACGCCGACGGCGACGGCGAAGCCGCTCAAGCCGGAAAAGGGCGCCTAAGAGCTGCGCTCTAAAAACAATTTTGAAATGCAAAACTTGAAGTTCCCGCGCTATCCGCCAGTGGAGTGACGTCAAATTTTGAGGGCTCCTGAGAGTATTTTTTTTTTGTGCCTCCGCTCCGAAACATGTCTCCGCGACCCGAAGCGAGGAGAGGAGGGCGCCGGGGTCTACCGTACCACAAAACCGGGTTCTTCCGTGAGTGCCGTGCTACCTATAGCTTCCAGCAGACGACGCTGCCCTGGAGGTGTCAAACCCAAAACTACGATACACAGACACCAAACCCAGCTGTTTCACTGTTTGACGGTTCCCCCTCCTTCATTACGATTGTCGTAATGAAATGTAATAGAAATGTCGCCTACAAAGCTTCTATATTTTATGATATTTGATGTCACTAATAAGAAAAAAAAAGCAAGGAGGTGAGGAGCGGGAGAGGAAAACGCCAAAAATAAAAAGGCCCGCGCCCGCGTGGAAATTTTTTTTTTTTTTGCGATGCGATATTTTTTTGTGTGGTTACGATTACATTGTGCGTCGTTCTAGAGAATAAAAAAGATACGACCTGTGCGGTGTCAGTGCCCCTTTAAGTGCTGTAATTATGAGAAAAGAAGAATGTCTGCTTCAACTAGTTGTTGGCCACGGACGAAGCAAAACGACTGACAAACAAAAGAAGGGGTATGGGGTCATTCCTACATTTGCCTGTGTTGACAGAGGAATGGGAGAGTGTCAAGCGCGAGAAGAGTGCTTAAGTTACAGCTGGACCTGGGCAGGGAACATAAATGATGTTATATTTCGATCCCTTAAATATTAAGTTTATTAACATTTTTTTCTCGATTTAGGGATTTGTTTCAATAGTGTTGTCGCTCATAAATATCAGGCGCGTACATTGCGCCCTTATTCTTGATTTATTTCCGAAACACACTGTCTCATATAATGCATTCACAATTTAGTCGACGATATCGGAAATAACATAAAACATTATGAAGCAATTTTTATTCGTTATTGTGTTTTATGAATTCAACAAAAGCGGTCATTGAATCTTGAAATTTAGATCCTGAAAGGCAAAGAAGAATAACCCATCAAGCTGCAATGCCAAAGTTTAAGGTCACCGTGATATAGGTTCTCGACAATTACATAATTATATACTTTTTTGTCTACTTCTGGTTTTGTGGGTTGGGCGATGCCAGCCACTGAATACAAAATGCTAAATGTTATCCTTATTAAGAATTAAAGTTCGCCTTCTCTTGCTGCCTTAAGGCGAATAGAAAACGACAAAAACAGAAGGATTTGTGTGAATGTGGCTTCATTAATATATTGTTTTCCACAGTTATTATACCAAAAAGCAATTAATTTAATAAATAAAGAAAATGCAAGGGCATACATATAAAGCTACATTACCGTTCAAAGGTGCTCACCGCATTATGTTTCCAAGAAGCGTCATCAGCCTCTTTAATGCCGATCGTCTCCCGCAATGAAACGCTCAACACGGCGAGAGAATAAGTAACCAAAGCTTCACACATCAAGTAAAAAAAAAAAAGTTTCCCCAAATTTTACGTGTGGCTGGCAAAACCGCCTCTCAGTCGAGTGGATAAAAGCAATTTGGTTGAAGGCTTACTGGCAAGCAGGGACAAAAAAGCATTTCAGCATGCGATGCAAGCTGCGGCTGGCTTCGCCGCAAGCAGAGTCACCATGCGGAGAAGAGGCACTTCGGAACTAGCTTCAACGGAGCCTGCGAAAGCTCAAGGCCACTTCTGGCACATCAACTTTTTCTTCTTTTTTTTTTTTTACCACACATGTATATGCGTGTGGGAGTGCGTGTGTTATCCCTAGCTTCTCTGGATTATTACTCGCGTGACTTAAATCTAACTTCTTTTTTTGTGTAAGGAGGTTTATCTTGTTTGCAGTTTTTCCGCTAGATGAATGCGCGCCGTCGAGCTATGGGAATGAAGCGTCGCATCCGCCCAACAGGAACGCCGCGCATCGGAGGTGGTAATGACAAAGTAAAATCACAGTAGAGCTTCCCGATAAGTTTCATATACAAAAAAAAAAACGGCACCCACAATTTATCGGAGTAGCTTAACTTTTCCTTGAAAATTGAGCTTCTACAAAACGCTCTGCAGGCTTGGATTGACGTCGCTTTCTCATTGGTTTAATCGTATTTTCATCATGAGAGTGTTAAGGATCTTGTGGCTCGCCGGCCTTGGTGTCGCGCCAGAAAAACGGGCGTGACGGGATAACCCTGATTGATCGATAGGGTCATGACGTCACAGCCACATGACCTACGCACGTCTGTCTGGAGGAGTGTACAGTTTCCATCCGTCGCGAAGGAACGGAAAGTTTCCGTCCGTCCCCGAGTCCGCCCAGTGGCGCTGCGATTCCTGCCGTCATCGTTTCTCTGCGGAGATTGCGTACCTGCTACGGGGTTGGCCCTAAACCGCCGGGACAGAACACGTGTTGGATGGATGGCGTACCGTCTACCAGTGCGGGCTGCTCTTCTGGGTCGTCATTGGTCTACGAGTGCGGATGGCGCATCTACGTCTGCTCTTGCTGGGCAAGGTGGTTGGCCGCGTAAAACTGAAGCCGAGAGGGCGGAGACGAATGCTAGGAGTGCGGAGGCGAACTGGCTTAAGCGGGGCCGAGCATTCGATAATCCTATCGCGTTCAACTCTTAAAGGCGAAGCTTAAGTTTCCGCCGATGTTTTTCAAGCCAAAAATGCTCCTCAGCAAAGCTGCTTAATCCAACAATTTTGTCTGTCCGTCCATCTGTTTGCCCGTCCATCTTTCAATGCATTTTTCGCGAAATATAGCAAGAACATTGACACCACGTGACCTCACATGACGCGAGGTATTAACCAATTCAGTCTTCCTGCTAAAGATAGCCGCGAAATGGACGTCACGTCACCCAATCACTAATCCAGTTTCATCGCTAAATTTAGCGGGGGAATCGGACGTCAGCTAACCTGATGTCACATCACCTATACAGCAATTTGGTGTCCACGTTAAATTTAGCGGATAAATATACTTCACGTGACACACCGATTTCCATTCTACCTTCTCTTCATCCTTCCTTTATCACCTCATCTCTCTCCAAATGGGATGTACTCCCAATTTTCATTCCTTGCACTCGCTCCTTTTCCCTCTCCCCTTCCTCCTTAACTACCTCGAATTCCCTGCCTCTCGCTCCCTCCCCTCTTCCTTCCTCTTCATTTCCCTTTCCCTCACCGTTCCTCCCACCTTATGCATTGCCCTCTCTGCCCGCCTCTCTCATCCTCCCTCTTTGATCATGTGGCACACCAATTCAGTATGGCCGCTAAATTTAGCAGGGCTATATACGCCAAAGGACCCAAGAATTCCCCCTCCGCAACCCTCTCTCGTCCCTGCCTTTTCCGTTCCTTTTTCGATCCTTTTCCTCAACCTCCTGCAGTGCCTTCCCTTCCTCCCTCCCACCCACCCTCCAGTCCCCCCCCCCCCCCCCCCCCGCTGGCCCCACTTTCTCTATCCTGCTCTTCTTCCCGTTCCTTTTCCTTCTCTCCCCCTAGAGTGTCCTCCCAACCTTCTGCCTCCCCACTTCCCCTTTTTCCCCTTTCCGCTTCCTGATCACGTGAGACACAAAATCATCTTCTCCGAAACTAATAAAACATGTAGGTTCGTCACTCCCGAAACGACTGTTTAATGTGTTTCTAACGATTGCAACACTCGTTCATAGGTACTGCCTGTCATAATTTATAGATGTCGCAGCCATTTTTTAAAGATATGATTACATAAAGGCAACATGTACGTTTCAAAGTGCTGCATGAACAAACTAGTAAGCGTATTTATCAAAACCGTACGCTTCATAACTTGATACACAACTAACTCATATGACAGTTCGCTGTAAACCAAGGTTGTGTGACATTATTATTTCTCTTCTACAGAATCAATGATATTTTCTCGAATGACAATCTATGTGGTGAACTGAACAAACAAACTTTTTAATGGGGCGAACTTGTGCGCAAAGTAAAATAAAAGAAGGTTAGCGTCACAGGTGTCGATGGAGGCGTAACAGCAGGCTTGAACGCTGGGGCGAGAGCACCTCGGGGTCGCTACGCGGAGCCCTTTTTGTACCCGCGTAGGTTTGTGGAACATTCGGCGCAGAACGTTTGGCGCGAAAAACATTCGTAATTCAATCAGACGTGAAGGTTCTCAAACATACGAGAACGCCAAGTTGAGATAAAAAAAATAATATTCCGCTTCCTGGAATAGAACCTGGAGCCAACTCCCGACAGCGAAACACCGTAACCATTCGCCACATATGCGCTCGCTCTGCGACGCGTGTGGGAATGTGAAAATATTTACTCACTACTTTTCCACAATTATGTTCGTTGTGGAACGCTGTTGGTTTGGCATTTGTTCAAAAAAGGAAGACATCAAGGTAACATCTGTACTGATGGACGAAATCAACCTAGCGCGTTCTAGAAAACGGGGAGGCGGTGTGCTCCGCCAGAGTGTGGAAGTCTAATTATTCGAATCACTAAGCCGATAAGTGGATCACTGATGAAGCAAAAACGCAGCTTAAGAAGCTTAATCATGTTTAATTGAGCGTTTAGTGCGTCGAAATAAACGCTCAGTATTTTAACGCTAGCGGTGTTCGACTTACACGTGCTCCGTACTCTCTCGATGAGAGGAAACTAAGATACATGTGTATGTTTTACGTGTTTATGCCTTCAGCTACAATCTCAATGTCCGTTCCTGTTGCCTTGTGTAATTTGTTTTTGTGTTTTTATTCTTCGAAACTGCTTTTCACGTGCTGAAATCACGCATCGAATCAGTAGACTTATCTCTGTTCTTAGTGGTGTTTTGGGTAATTTTCGACAAATCTCAGAGGTGCTTAATGAGAATGGAATTACGCAGAAACTAGTTTTTTTTTAGTCATGAGAAAACGCACGAAATTGTGCCATTCGGATCCCCATAACCTCAATTACGCGGATTCGCGACATCAGCAGCTTGGAATCCGAGCCGCTTGAAATGCGTTCAAGCTTCATGCGCTGAATGGCAATCCGATTGCTGTCTCATCTTTCATAGTAAGCTCTAATCTGGTAGCGTTGCTTCGCGTGACGGTGCTCACGCGTCCTGTGAGAAATAGCGAGTTGTTTGACAGGTTTTGGTAACTGTAAGTTATACGGGGAATAATGGCGGAGGGTGTTAGCACACTACAGCTCTGAGAACGTGAAGGAAAAGTTCACCCTGAAGAAACTAGTTGTTCTAGGTTCTATTCTTCCCCCTCCCCCTGCCCGTTTCGGTCTGCATGAGCATAACACCGCCATGTGACCCTGAAGCACTACTGAGTAAGTGCGTTAAAAACTAGGGGCTAGCAGTCGTTGTGCAATGGGTATGGTTCTCATTTAAAGCGTATTGCAGCGTCGCCGTACCTTAAAGGCACACCGATTTCAGAATGTTTAAGTACAAACACCTCCTATGCTTTTTGGTTTTGTAACTTGTAGGAGGGTTTACTCCTATCTACATTTCAAAAGTTACGTGATTAATATTACGGTCGAAATCGCTCAACGAATCTCGTCAAACCTATTCACAACCATTTAGCATTCAAACTGATTTTGTGTTGCATCAGATATTTTCATTCCCATGTTGCTGTCCGCTTCAGATATTTGTTGAAGTGACACTTAAACTGTTTGGTACAAACCCTTACTGTGGTGGATATATTGAAATTATGTTTTGGTGTATGCGTTGAATTGAATATTGTTCGTGGTCAACGGCTGAACTGCGTTCACAGTAGGAGATAACAAAATAATTACACGTGTTGATTATTTACTTCGAATGCTTTGATGCGGCATTCAACATTACTCGCCACACGCCAGTACAAGGCGTGTTCGTAAGAGCAAGAACTCGATTCTTTTTGCTCTCAAATATCATGCCAATGGTTCCAGATCACGCTAGGATTGGCGTGATTTAGAACGCGAGTGGCCCTGGGGCTCGTGAACAAATGGTCTTTGCTTCTGGATTACGAGACACGAGAGGAAAAATACGAAGCAACAAAGAGATTCCAATACCGCTACAGTTCAGCATAGACGTATACGTATGCGGAGGGGTTTATTAAAGGAGAGATAGGGAGAGGGGGGAGAAATCTGTGCACCGTGGTTTATTCTCTATTACTGGCGACGTTGGGCGATAGAGGGTGGGCATACTAAAGAGAGGGTTCCTCGAGGTAGCGCTCTGCGTAGTATAAGAGGCTGCTGCGAAATTACACGACCTAGTATACGAGAAACAAACAAAGCACGAAGGAGGCGATCTGATAATGGCGTAATGACAAATTACAATTGTAATTAATGGGCGCAGCCTCCACCGATGTTATGACGACTCAAAACTCTTAGTCACTAGGGGAGAAAGGGAAACAGAAATTAAGACATAATTACCTAGGCACGCCATGCTTTTTTTTTTTCTGTTTTTGTCAGGCCCAAACAAACCGGTGCTTTGCAAAACTTGAACGAAGTGATCTGTACCTGCTGAATATTCTTTAAATACATCGTTTTCTGGGGGTGGGGGGGGATAAAATGCTCAATGCTGCTTTTTTTTTTTGGAGAGATTAACGGTTAGTTTTTTCATCAGCTGCTCGCCGCTGCTTGAAGTGTAATCCCGAAACGTAGTGTCATCAGCTATATAAACGTGACCATCTCTACAAGATTACCGCCACATCCGAAATACACTTTGAAGACGAAGATGGGCATGCTTCACCCTTGAGTGTCCTAGTAATCGTATTCTACTAGAGGTGACGAGAACGACAACGCTCATGATACGTTGCAGACTTTTTGATCCGCCGCCTTTACAAGCGAGCCAGTATTGAATGCGCTTCTGCAAATGCTTTTATATTCCGAGCCGCCGGAGGCCTGTATCAGAATATATGTTTATATAAATATTGTTAATCTTTTGCTTGCATCTAGCTTTCCAGCGTGTCCATGCCCAAATATATAGGTATTGAATATAGTCGATATGAATATTGTTTCGCGTAAGTTTTATTACTTCTAACATTTTGGTATGCTCTTTCTCTTTTCAGGTTAGACCCCTATGCTGACAGCCAGCGATGAAAACATTTTAAATCTCGACTAAGGATTCTTGTTTCCAAACCAAGCTTCCAACCAGTCCAAGGGCTGTCTAGAAGTTACCGTCCCTCGGTGAGTGAATTTTTATAAGTAAATAGAAAACGCAAAAAAAAAAAGCAGACTTCTCTAGAGGATGCGCAGATTGCGGAGAAGTTGGATGACGATACCTACTGGCTCGCTTAAGCGACGGCCGTCTGCATGTCCACCACCGTACG
Source organism: Ixodes scapularis (assembly GCF_016920785.2). NCBI lineage: Eukaryota > Metazoa > Arthropoda > Arachnida > Ixodida > Ixodidae > Ixodes > Ixodes scapularis. The sequence goes on from NW_024609835.1 coordinate 226,836,763, forward strand.
CATGGGCGCGCTCCAAGTCCTGCACATTTTTTGCAATGGTCCGACATGAACGTCAAAAGAAACATCACATGGCGGAGATGTAGCCGACATAATAAAGATGCCGCAAGTGCACCTGTCTGTTGTGCGCCACGAGCCCTATTGATCGATGAAGTGAAGGTTGTGATAATGAGGCTTTATCAACTATTCTTGGCTGTAAAAGGAAAAAAAAAACACGTGGTCTAAATTGCATTCCAGGCAATTTCTATTTGATGCCTTCAGATGTGTAACACATCTGAGGTTATGTCGAAGGATAAATAAAGCAGCACTATGTTTAACTGCTCGGGTTGTGCATACCAGCTCGCCGTTTACACGCAAGCTTCTCTGAAATCGTAACTGAAGCGATGCAGGGGCTCTTGCAGGTTCCTGTAATATTTATTAAAGGGTCAAATTAGCTCCTACGAATATTTTTTTTTTAAATCTTCTGAAAAATCGCGGCGAGTAGTAACAATGTGTTCCTTATCATACCGGTAAGGGGATAACAAAATAAAAAAGTGCGGCGTTTCCTAGCAAAGTCCTGACAAAAACGTGACATACCTTAAACGTCTTCCGCTCTTACTACTACAGCACAGCCCTTTAAAACGTTGTGACACCTAATTTGCTTTAAAAAGACTCCTATACCCAGAAACTTCCTTTTTCTCACTGAAATCGGGTATTACTTGGAACGGGAAGAGTGCTGTTAAGGATTATATATACAGGGTGTTTCTTGAAAGGTGACCAAATTCGATATTGCGAAAACTACTTGTGGCAACAAAAAAAGACTGGTTTCGTTTTGGTCTTGGGCCAGAGGCCTATTTAGGAAAATTATTAAAGTCCGGGATAATTACATTGTTAATTAGTTCTGCGTGATTAACTTTTTTTACATTATGTTTAAGGGCATGGTTTTAATTACATAATTGCTCTACATCATCGAAAAAAACACTAAATCAACGAATTGCAGAACGATAGAAAACGTGCGCAGCATTTATGGCTCTTGGAATAACCGCAGAAATTCGACGGATTTTTAAGGGTTTTTTTTGCTATTGGAGCGCATCTCGGCCCCGACGGCACAGCGCCCAGTGGAGAAATAGTGCAACCAACCTCTGCTACGCTTTCCTCGCGCGACGCAGCAGAGGCTGGTTGCACTATTTCTCCACGGGGCGCGGTGCCGTCGGGGCCAAGTTGCGCTCCGATAGCAAACCGAAACTTAAAAACCCATCACATGTCTGCGGTTTTTCACAGAGCCATGAGATGCTGCGCGTGCCTTCTATTGTTCTGCAATTTGTTGATTTAGTGTTTTTCGATGGTGCTGAGCAATTTTCTAATTGAAAGCAGGCGCTTAAATCCAAAATAAAAAGTTTTTTGCGCAAAAATAATTAACAATCTAATTTTCCCGGACTTCAATCATTTTTCTAAATAGGTCCCTGGCCCAGGACTAAAACGATACTAGTCTCTTTTTGTTGCAACGCGTAGTTTTCGCAATATCGACTTTGTCCACATTTCGTGAAGCGCGCTGTATAATGGGAAAAACATAAAACACAAGAACGGCCAAGGCTGCAATTCGATCACCGACACAATATATCCAAGCTATAATACCCCTTCAGCATTTCATAACTAAAAAAGTAATCAATAACGCAGAACTTGTAGCTCCATTCACGTGAGCTTGTAGTCAAGTTGGCGTACCTAGACTAAAAACACAAGAAAGTGTTCTTTTTTGTTGTTTCGGCAAGTATAATGAAATGAGCGATTTTTGCTACGTCTTAAAAAGATTATAGTGAATGTGCTCGCTATTGACTATGGGCATGAAAATACGACTCACCTGTTTTCAAATCCCAAAGTCGCTAAATATGTCTACTAAAAGCGGAATTTCTATGACCGCTATGAGATTCTAAGCAATCTTCTTGTCCTTCCTTGAATTTCATGTGCTTAAGATTATTTATGAAGTTTAGGTACTACAGTCACGAATGACAATTGATGAGGCGACGAAAACTGAAGTAAACTTAACGTTGAAGGAGGCTAACTTGTGCCCAAAACAAAATAGAAAAGGCTAGCGTCGCAGGTGTTGATGGCGGCGAAAGAGCAGGATCAAGCGCTGGGGCGAGGTTGACCCCGGCTCGTCATGCGGAGTCCCTTATCATAGCCTCCTGTATACTCACAAAGCTTGGCAGTTCGACGACGGCGCCATATAGAGTGCACGGCCGCAGATTAAGACCTCGAAGGTTTTGTAGCATAGAAATCAAAGAGTAATTTTTCGGGGAACCTCGCCGTTAGCGTACAGCTCTTGCAGCGGCGAGTACCCGAAACACACTTGTTCGCTTGGGAAAACTGTGTTTCGGCGTCTCGCCGCAGAGGGGCGCTAGTGACGTGGCTCTCCTCTCAACCGTTGTCTCCCGCTCCACCTTTTCCATTTCGATGGCCGCATCTCGCGGCTATCAGTCATGCTTTGTCAGTATATAGGAGGCTATGGGTAACCACTTGGTCACGCTCGCGCTCGCTCGGCGACGCAATACATTTTGAATTTTTCTGCAACAATAACTTAAGATATAAAAAATAAAGAGATTTAAATACCTAATGAATATATGATATAATCCATACTATATTTATTTGGTATGTAGGATCAAGAATTTCTGCCATGTATTAAAGGATGAAGAGCCTCTGCGCCTAACTACTTACCACCAAAAAAAATTAGGTACGAATTGACAGGGTTCCGGAACCTGCGGGCGGCTTCGGCCTCCCGCATGTCCCGAATGCAATTTTTCTCTACCCATTTTTGTACCTTGGCTGTAGAGCCATAATTCAATTGAAAATGTTGAGCCAATCCATGTAATATGTATATATCAATTATATAAAATATACGAAATCTATAAAATAAATAAATAATGCTAAATCTCAATTAAAGAATCGGAGCGTTAGTGATCCCTCATTCCCCTTTATTTAGTGTATTATTAAGTATTGTGTATTTATTTAAATTGAGCTATTTGATACTTCTTCTAAAGCGTGCATATTTAAACAGCAAATATCATAGCTTTTTTGATAAAAAAATCTTGTAATACTAGTATCCAATTCCTGCAGCCTACGCACTCTGCATTAAATTAGATGTTGTTTTGGTACAACTAGTATTGGAGACGGGTCGTTTCGTGCGGGCAACTTATGATGATTTAGAGACCGTTTGCACAACCCGCTGCACGAGTCTCAACGCTCAGCATGCGCAGCGAAACATCCTTAGATGGATGTTTAGTCCTTCGAAAGTTCGCAGTCCGTAGCCTTGCAGCATTATTATCAACTTACGAGGCCTATAAGTGTAGGACTTTCTCAGCTACCTGGTTATAAGCCCGCACGCCTACGCCTTGTGCAGTGAATCATTATTAATTAGTCAAAATGAGTTCGTTGATTTAAAAAAAATCTTATTAAGGTTTCCATCAAACGATACCAGGGAGCCAACTAAAACTTTTTTTTCCATCGAAAAAAATGCGTGAAAAGTTTAAGTGACAGAATATGGGACCTTGTTTACCCGACACAGTAAATACGACAAAAAGTTCATAGAAAAATCCAAGCAGAGCCAGACAAGAAATAAACTACTCTAGCCTGAACATATCTCGTCCAAATGAACTGTTCATATTTTTAGTTAGTCTCTATTCAGGTTGTTAAGTACCAGGTCTGCCGTACGACTCATTCGTATGCATCCGGAACAAAACATGTGGTTCAGGTTTTTAAAATTTTTCGAGGCATAGAAAACATTTTTAGCAGCAGTTTCTGAAAGAGCAGAGGCAACAATCGATGTGAAGATTATTGCCTTTTCACTTGGGTATAAACTCTTGCAATCAAGATACATTTGATATCATAAGGAGCGATGAGGAAAGAACACTTTTCGCAAATTGCGACCGAAAACTTCGGGGAAAGTAACAACTGAATAAACTTCAAGTCGAAAACAAAAAGTAAAGTGAAGGAAACTGAAAAGCGAATGCTTACGAAGCAGCTGCCTGGACTATGGGTATTCGTTAGAAAACGGACCGCGTACATGAGGGAGTAGAAGATGAGCACCATTCGCGTTCCCCAGCCTGAAAATGGGGGACTCCGGGCAGCGTTACAGAGAGTCTTTCCTTTCCTTTACCGAGTACCCGTTGCTGCATTCGCGATATCGTCCGACCTTCTTCGCGGAAGGAAGACTACGCATTGAGAACGACAAAAAAAGCGAACGTACAAAGGGTACGAGCGGAGCCTCCAATCTGTTTACTTCCAACTGTTCTGGGGGCAAGTAAACTCAATCGTCTTCCTCCTGCTCTTGAATCCCCTGAGATAGCGCGCAATCTAGGCACGTACCAATTTTCTTTCTTTATCATTTCGACAATACCTTTCCCTTTCTGTTTATTTTTCGATGCAGAAATGCGACTTAGACGCGCATAATCCTACGAACGTAATTTTTCGCATGTTAAACACAACAACGCCGGGTGGTTCCTCGAGTCGGACGTCGCAAACGTTTCGCTCGTATTCGCTCTCACTCGCTTTCGTTTGGTTCAAATTATTGCTTTTCTATATCATTATTGCTTTGGTGAGATTACTAGCCTTCCTCATGAAAGACTCTACAAGCGACGGCTTCAGAAACAGGGGAGAAAAAATAAAAAAAAACAAAAACAACGAGCTTGGAGACCGGCATTACTTTCCATCGAGCTCATTGCGTAGTGAACGTCTCTCGGTAGATCAATTTTAAGCGTTGTCTGTTTCCTGCGCCTCATTCAGAACACGCCAATTTCTGCTGTCTCCGCTTGTATGTGTATCGTAGGCAGTCTTGTTTTTTTTTTACCTAGCTAATAATTTTGTTTTAAACTTGTTTTCCTTGCGCCTCTTACTTTGAGGTCCTCTCAGCCAAATGGCTTCGTCTCAGAATTGGATTCTAGGATAGAAGAAAGAGTGTCGTTCGAGAGACGGAATGTTCGAAAAGAAAACATTCAATGAAGGAAGGCGTCCTAAAAGTATTAGGACCACCTTGAGAGTATTTGTGGGAGCGAAGACGGGCTTACGAGCGGGAGAAACCCGCGGGGATTGAAGAGTGCATGAGAATGTTTGGGGCACGGAAGACGGTTCCTAGTTAAGGAAAAGCCGGTCTAATTCTGCCCCAACTGCTCTCTCGCAGTGTACTGCACGCACAGCTTTCCCCGGTCGACTTCAAGATGATGTACATATTTTATTTTTGTCTCACTTTGACTTGAGTTCAATCACCGAAAAAATAGATCCCCGCTAAAATACCTCTCCAGAGTTTCGTATATAAAAATAATCGCAAAAGGTCAACTTCTAGCTCGGCTCCCGAGAACTCGTACTCAAGTTTACGTCCCTGAATTTGAAACAGAAGAAAGTGTATTTTTGTTTTATTGTTTAAGCTGAAAAACTGAGATGAGCGATGCAACGTCTCGAAAGGCTTACAGGGAATGCACTCGTTCTCGACCACGGGGGATCCAAATCCGACTTACCTGTTTTCAAATCGTAAAGCCTCTAAATGTATTTACAAAAAAAAAAAAAAAAAAATCTGATTGGCCGATAGGAAAATATAAGCAAATTTGGATGGATTTGTAGAACAAAAGTATATTATCACTTTCAATCGTCCATGATTACCCATGTGTTGCTGCAGAAGCCTTCAATTTTTTGCCACAATAAAAACAGCACCAACTAAATGCACAATTAGGCAACTAGTTCAGAAATATAATGTTCCAGCACTTTCGTCAACGCATCTTAAAAGCACACATTAATTGAACAGTAATTAAAACCAGATTTCGACCATCCCGATGGCAAAATTTGAAGTTACGAGGTGGGGTCTAAGCACATCTATGTCGCTACTATAGTATTACATTCAGGCGATAGGGAGAACTAAGGTCATCCTTCTTGAAACGAACAAAATAATTTAGGTACGCACCGCGAAACTAACAAGGCAAGATTTTTTTATTAAAACTCCATAAATGTTTTGTGTTGATAGGCTACCATTTAAGCTCGTGGATGTACAATTCACCCTTAAAAGGGTCTTTTTGGTACTCCAGTAAACATCCTTAAAAATCGGCAGTGAAATTTACCTGAAAGGTATTTGAGTTCATGGAATGTATTGTTTAACAAGCGATTTTTAAGAGCATTACGCAGCCGTTTCAAAAGGTAAAAAACATATTGTTTATTAGTCACCATTACCCTTCTATAGAACATCACCATATTCCACGAAGAGTAGAAGCATGTGCTAACTGTTGTAGGAGACGTAGGTCATGCAGATAAGCCGGCGCATGCAGAAAGTCGTGCAGCTGGCGCAGTAATAATGAAAAACATAAACCAGCTCACGCATAGGGTTTCACCGGGCTATGTACCGAAAGCTCTGGCTCGATTCTTTTTGGGCGATAAGTACATATCGGTTTCATATACAGTATATGCTTGTGAGATTGTTTATCTTTTACTTGAAGTGGTAACCAAACCGGTCACGCTGACATAAACTTCCTGGATGTGTGCACCCTCGATCAAAAGAATCATTCTATGGGTGTACGGACACATTTCTAAGTGTAACATTTCTTGTTATAAAACATTGCATGCTTTCGTGTCCTCTAACTCAACCAACGTTTTTCATTCAATGTTTGGTTAATCGCATAGAAGGAGAAAGCAGCAAATAGGTTCAAGGTCTCCAGCTACTTTTGCCGTGCAAGTTACTCCGACGCAATTTCAGGTCTTAATTTTTCAGATAACAATCTTTCCGACAAAAAAAAACAAAGTTTCTTTTTCAAGCTTGAAAGATGTTTCGCGGACCCTGTTTTTTTTTTGTTGTTATTTACTTATTATACCCTGGGGGACCATAGGGCATTATAGAGAAGATGTCTACAATCTGTCACATTCTTTAGGCGAAAGTACAGTAATAAAACAAATTGAAACAAATTAACAAAGTGTCGATTCGACAAGGTGTTCAGCTATGAAGTCTTGAAGGATGAGGCGTCTTGAATGCCGGGGATGAAGGGTGGAAGGCGGTTCTACTTTGAGCTGCTCTTGCATAAGCACTAACCAAAACCCACATTTATGCTGCAAAAGGAACTCACAACTTTCAACTCATAATCAATGATGAACGAAATATCTAATGCCTGCCAATAAAGTTTGCGTTGGAATAATTAGTTATAGAAAAAAATTGAATATAGAAAATATCGATATTTTCATTTGCAATTCAGTTGTTTTTGTTTGGGGTTTTATGGCGCAGCAGCAACGGAGGCCAAACTGCGCCAAACAAAGTTAAAAAGAAACAAGCTTCTTTTGTTACTGTGCTACAAAATAATAATTAGCTATGCCGAACTAGATCTGATTAATAAAACCTTCGTTAGTAATATAAGTCAACAGACGGTCAAATGGGATGAGGGGATATTCTCAGAGTAAAAGAGCAGGATGGAATGGAATTTGGAAATGAAACAATTCAGGAAAGTGGAACAATTCAGGAAGCTGGACAGAGCCAGAAGATATGCATGATGATAAGTGTATCCCCACAATGCTCACACACCGGTGAGTCCTCCCCACTAAGGAGATAGTTGTGTGATATGTAAGAACGACCGATTCGAAGTCGACACAGCAATACTTCATGGAATCGGTTCCTGTGAGAAGTGTTCTCCCAGAGCCCGAGAACCGGCCTTGAATATGAAGTTTATTGTTGCACTCCATGTTCCATTCAGACTGCCATAAACGAAGAAGGGATGACTTTGTCAGAGGTTTAACGTCTTGGTGTGCCAAACAGACGCTGGACGGCAGAAGATTACCTGAGGATGTAGCGGGTCGGTCTGCTTCTTTGTTACCTTTTTGTCCCATATGACTGGGCACCAAACAAAAGTTTATATTTAGGCCTCCATGCACAGCTTTATTGAGCTTATTCCGTAGTTACTGCACCAGAATATTTTTAGTAACTCTCAAAGAGCATATTGCGGTAACAGCACTCTGAGAGTCGACGAATAGGACAGCCTGCTTTGTTTTAGCCCGGAGAATATAATCTATGGCCATAGATATTGCATAAACTTCAGCTGTAAAAATGCTGGAGAAAGTATTTAGACTTTTCACTTTAATAAAACTACCAGAATGTACGGCGCTGCCAACAAATGACGACGTCTTAGCACCATCAGTGTAAAAATGTGTGTAGCGTTCATACTTCTTCTCAAGCTCAGAAAATTCCTGTTGGATGATAAGGCCAGAGACACTATGTTCATTAAACCTTGTGAGATCCCAGTTACAAGCAAATGGCACTATGTCCCAGTGCGAAGTACAAGTACCTACAAGTACCTAGCCAAGTTTGACGTGGGCTGGATAAGCGATAGCTCCGTGTTTTATTATGGGGTGGTAGCTGGTGTCACCTACTGGCTGTAGCGAATATACGTGGCTTCCGTGGAAAGGTTCCCGAAATGGGGGGGATCGGTGGCCGAGTGGTCTAGCGCACACCAGCTCGGAGCACGTGGAGCGAAAGCTCGCGCTGCAGAACCCAGGGATCCTGGGTTCGAGCCCCACCCCTGCCCGTTTCGATCTGGATGAGCATCGTACCGGCGTGCGGTCGTGTATCACTACTGCGTGATGCACGTTAAAGACCCCAGGCTAGCGGCTGTACCGCACTGGCTAAATTTCTCATCTACAGCTGGGAGACTCGTCGCCCCTGTGAGGCAGACCAAGTTCTAGGCTGTATAAACACACACACAACCCAATTTTAAAATTAACTTTGTCCAGACGAAGATGAAATGAGGAACAAAATTGCTGTACTCGGAAACTCAAGGGCCTTATTATGCTTGCGTTATTCTTGAAGAGGCGGCAATATCTAGATTTTTGGAGGGAGTTGTAGGTTGGATGATTACGGTTTGCAAGTATCTTGTAGTAGTATGTTAAGATAAAATGTTGGCGCCTTTTCTCGAGTGGCATCTTATTTGATTCAGCATACAGGCTGAAGACGGGGGACGTCCGAAAAGCACCTGTTGTGAGTCGCAGTCCAAGGTGATGGACTGGATCCAACATCTTGAGCGCAGACGGTCGTGCAGAGCCATAAACTGGAGCCCCTTAATTGAGATGGGATCGAACTAGAGCATTGTACAGACGTAGAAGGCATTTCCTGTCAGATCCCCAGTTTTATGGGCTAAGACTTTCAGAATATTGTAGTTATGAGACATTTTCCTTTGAGTGACTTCAGGTGAGAAATAAAATTGAGCATTTTGTCAAAGGTAACACCTAAGAAGTTGTGCTCTTTTCTGACAGGGATGCCGGTTCCTTGGAGTTTCAGGGATGGTTCTTGGGACAGCCCGCGACGCAGTGAAAATGGGACACAGACACTTTTCTCGGGTGAGAACTTAAAACCATTCTCATGTGCCCACTTGGCACGCTTATTTATGGCAAGCTGTAGCTGGCGCTCACAGCCCGGAAGATTGCATGACGATGCTGAAATTTAGATATCGTCAACATAAAGCGAGTGTGCAATGGACGGCGGCAAAACCTGGGCGAGAGAATTCCTTTTGATTGTAAAAAGTGTAACGCTCAGAATACCTCCCTGGGGAACGCCGTTTTCCTGAACGAACGGATCAGACAATATGGTCCTAAGTCCAACCTGAAACGTTCTCCCTGTTAGGAAATATTCTATTCACCGCAGCATACGACCGTGAATTCCATAGCCATAAAGGTCTTGGAGGATGCCATATCTCCATGCCGTATCGTAGGTTTTTTCTAAATAAAAAAAAGACTGACACACAATTCTGCTCATTTACGAATGCCTCACGTATGAACGTCTCCAAGCGCACCAAATGATCCAAGGGCGATCGTCCTCTGCGGAAACCGCACTGAATGGTATCCAAAATACTTTCCCTTTCTAGAACGTACACTAGCCGCCTGTTTATCAGTCTTTCATAAGTTTTCCCTAGACAGCTGGTTAAAGCGATAGGACGGTAACTAGAGGGCAGAGATAAATCCTTACCTAGCTTCAGGAGAGGGATAATGTGTGCCCGTTTCCAAGCCGCTGGAAAACAAGCCCTTTCCCACAAGGAATTGAAGAAATTAAGAAGAGATTCAAGAGACCCTGTAGAGAGATTACGCCGCATTTCGTAATGCAGTCCATCGGGTCCAGAATCAGAGATAATTTTGATATGAAGGGCACTCTCTAGCTCACATTGTGTGAAAGGCTGATTATAAGGTACAGTATTTGGTCCCGTTGTGACTATATTATGTTGCTCTGCGCGTCGTTTAAACAACTTGAAAGAATCAGAATAACTGGAGGAGATGAACGGGGAATAAAAGTACTGCCCAAGGACGTTAGCCGTATCTTTCAGCTAAGGAGATGGAGGGTTGAAAACGGGAATCGTAAAACCCCTATAGACCCCTTTGATTTTCTTGAATCTATCCCAGACCTCGTTAGCAGTTACAAAGCTGCTCAGAGATGACACATACTTCATCCAGGTTTTCCGCTTCGATCGCTTACGGATCCACCGGGCTTCGGCTTTTCGTTTCTTGAACTCTACCAGGTTTCTTGAGGTGCGATACCGCCTGAACTTGCCCCATGGCTTATTTTGCTCCGTGCGCGTAGTGGCGCACTCCTTATTCCACCAAGGTTTGCACTTGCGAGGCAGAGTACCGGTAGGTTGGGGAATGGACTGCTGAGCGGCGTTTACTATCTGCTCTGTCACATACAATGTGGCCTCATCCGCAATCATGGAGGAGAACAAGGATGTATCCAACGTGGAGTTTAACTTAAAAAGAGACCAATCGGGCTTGTCCAACTTCCACCGAGGCATTTGTTTTAAAAGGGTGAAAATAAAAATGTCGCTCTTTAGAACAATAGGGAAGTGGTCACTCCCTAAAGGGTTATTAAGAACCTGCCAAGAAAAACAAGGCAGTAATGAAGGTGATGCAATAGATAAATCAATAGATGTAAATGAATTGTGAGCCCAACTAAAAAATGTAGGCTCTCTACTATTAAAAAGACATAATTGAGATGATAGTAAGAACCGTTCAATTACTCTGCCACGAGAATCGAGACGAGCACTGCCCCACATAGGATGATGGGCCTTAAAATTACCTAAAATTAAAAAGGGTTGAGGGAGTTGTCCCACAAGTCCTTGTAGGTCATAGAGATGCAGGGGAACATTTAGAGGCAAATAAATACAAACAACTGTTATAAGTCTGTCTAAAAGATTACGTACCGCTACGGCTTCCAGTGGGGTGCACAGCGGGACCTCGAATCAGGCAACTCCGCTCTGCACAATCACTGCCACGCCCCCAGAAAGGGAATTAACACGATCTTTACGAAAAACTTGATGACGCCTTAAAATCTGTGTATGACGAGCTTGGAGTTGAGTTTCTTGTAACTCGAGGGCAATAGGCCGGAGATCATCCATAACATAGTTAACGTCATCAATATTAGGTAAAAGACCACGACAGTTCCACTGCATAAAATGCAAATTCTTCATTTATCTAAAAAGGTAAAATGTAGAATTAGAAAGAGAGAGGAAATAAGAAAATTGAGAGTATTAAATTAATGGTTATTTGGGAGGGACCACTGGCTTTTTTCCTTTGGAGTTAAAAGTCTGTCACTCCATGTCATGCTGGTCGGATGCAAGAGTGGGTGACTCAGAGGTATCATCCATCGCCACCACTTCTGGAGCCGAGCCTTTACCTTAAGGTGTTGGCTGGCTCGTCGCACGGGGTGGCATGCCCCGCCCACGACCAGCCGAGTAGGCACTGGAGGTGCTGGGCAGAGTATCTTTCAACTCTTCCCCTACCGGCCCCTTGGGTGCTGGGGGAGCGGCACGAGGGTTGTGCCGCTCTTTCGAAGTGGAGGTCCTCTCTGAGGAGGTCGGGCGGGAGTTTCGCCCCTTCTCCCCGGAAGAGGACCGCGATGTGCGGACAGGTACGGCATTTGCCGGCCTGACTGGAACCAGCGAAGCATCCTGTCCACTCCCTCCAGGAGGAGGGGGGCACTGCTGCCCTAGCTTGGGGGTTGGGGCCCTGAGGGCTGCCTCCAGAACCTTAGGTGAGACCTGGGTAGCCCTCGATTCCGAACGTGGCGCAATACCCCTGCGCGCCACGTCGGAGTAGGATCCCTTCGATATGAAGGAATACCGTTTCTTAGCTTCGATATAACTGATGTTGTCTTTGACTTTGATAGCAATGTAGCAATGATTTCTTTTTCTTGCTAACAGATGGGACAGCCGCGATAAGTGGGGTGTGGTCCGTCGCAATTAATGCAGTGGGCAACATTCTCACAAATGTCAGAGACGCAATCTTGACTGCCACACTCCGCACACGTCTCCTTCCCTCGACAGCTGCGTGTTCCGTGGCCAAAACGCTGGCAGCGGAAGCACCGCTGGGGGTTGGGGACGCAAGGGCGGATGTGGCAGTTCAGGTATCCAGCCTTGATTGTTTCTGGTAGTGTATGCCTCTAAAAAGTAAGTATGACATGTCTTGAAGGGGTTTCTTCACCATCGTTTCTAAACATAATGCGTTTTACTGCAACGACACCGGCACCTTAGAGTCCCTCGAGGAGTTCTTCCTCACTAGTGTGTAAGAAGTCGTCCTCGGAGAGGACTCCGCGGATGGTATTAAATGTGCGATGAGGGCTCACCGACACTTTCACTTCAAGGATGGTGTTCAGCTTGAGAAGTGCTTCGCTTTGCTTTTTGTTGTTTACCTCCACTAGGAGGTCTCCAGGGTGGAGTTTTTTAGCCTTGTAGGAAAAACCCTACAAGGTGTTCAAGTACTTGGGCTACAACAAATGTTGATAGATTTGACACAGGTTTCTGTTCATCAAGAGAATGAACAAAGAAAAACTTTGTAAAACTTTCTATCTCAGGTTCTTTTTCGGTGGTCTTGTGTTTAGGACAGCGCCTTTTAAGGGCGTGCCCCGAACGGGGTTCCGAAGAAAGGGGCGCCATAACAGGGCAAGGACTGTTCGGAATCTGTGGCGCGACGCCCACCACGGAGCCCATAACAAATATGGCTTTGCTGGAAGCATTACTCTATTAGCGCTACCCAGAAGCTATAACCAGGTGTGGATCCGGACGAGAGTATCTGTCACCACCCAAGGTTAGCCATTGCCGCCAAAGAAGTTGAAAAAGGAAAGAAGAAAAATGAGGAGAGTGAAAAGGATGAGAAGATAAGGGTGAAAGAAGGGAGTGGATAGTAGAAGTGGTGACTGACTGAATCATCCTGGTCGGGCCAAGCCAGGACACTTGTCTACGGGAAGTGGAGGCCGAAGTGGTGCATTGCCTAACCCGGGGGCCCCGAAAGGTCCAAACCTACCCCGGGCTCGGCTCAATCACCAGGATGCCCATTTCCCTGGACACAGGAAAGCCACGCACAGCCAGACGTGGGCGGGCGAACCCGCATGGGTCGGGGTCCATGGAGACGCCACTCTCCAAACACCTGGTTTCACAGGTGCCCCCTGCAGGGCTTTTTGCAGTTCAGGAAGCTCAAGACATGAATAATTAATGAAACGCTGGCGAGACGGAATAGTTAAAATAAAATGCGCATATCGAGTCTGAACGGATTCTGTGGCGTCGGTGGTAGTATGCGAGACAGGTTCCATATTGCTGAGGCGTATTTGAGCTTCGGGCAAATGACTCTCCGATATAAGATCAACCTGAGAGACGAAGGGGCTTGATAAAACCTGCGGCATGAAAAGCTGAGTCGGCTGTTAGCGTGACTTGTGACGTAGGCAGTCTTGGGTAAGTTACTTTTAAAAAGTAATTCGTTACAGTCACAGTTACTTTCAGAAAAACGTAGTGAAGTTACCGTTACAGCTACCGCAACAAAGGAGTAACTCGTTACAGTTAGTTACTTTTAAAAGGTAACGACGTTACTTTTCAGTTACTTTTCTATAACACAAAAAATAGGAAAAACTAGAAAACTCCCCTCACCAAGTTTTATTGAATAAAATTAAACAGTACAATTTTTACTTCACATTGTGACTTAGCTGAAGTTGCTTCTCGAAATTGGTGTTTGAAAATTTCCACGCCAGAGTAGTGGCACAAATCAAAATACGAAACATGCGCAGTGTGGAGTACTGGCTCTAATCAAAATACGAAACATCCGCAGTGCCCTCCTCGTGTATTGTTGTTTCACGGTTGATTCATCCGATTAAAAAGCGTTTTCACAGGAAAAAAAAACACAAAATAGATAGTGCTTTAAGACACTAAGATGTAAGTGTTCAGTCACGAAGAACAAGCGTGTGCGTAAAGATAACTAGATTTGTTTCATGATATCTACACGAGGCTATATTCGTGTCGTGACTCGTGAGAAAGAACGTATTCGAAAGTTTGTGCAAGGCCAACTTGACACTCAAAATATCGGAATAGTCGATTTGAAAAGTGCAAGTAAAATCTATATCGTACTCGATCAGTGATATATTATTCATAAAACACTGGAAAGTAACGACAAAAGTAACGTCGTTACTTTCATCGTTACCTCAGAAAAAAGTAATAGAACTACAGTTACGAGTTACATTTTAAAGAATTAACTCGTTACAATTACAAGTTACCAAAAATGTAACGGCATTACAGTAACGCCTTACTAGTAACGCGTTACATATCCAAGACTGGACGTAGGTCACGTGGATATGTCGTGCGGAGCTACTAAATATGTGGGCTGGATACCGATAACTACTGGGATACCGATAATGTTGTAGAGAGAAGACTTGGGGGATGAGAAAGGCGGGAAATTTGATGCTCTTACATTTGCTTATGTTAAGGGTCATTAGACAGGTATCACACAAGACCTATACAGAGTCGAGGTCAGATTAAAGAGAAGGATTATCTCAGAACACAGTAGTCAGCAAATAACTTTGTACAAGACTGAATGAAACTACGAATGTCATAAAATAAATGAAGAAAATCAATGGGCCGAGAACAGAAGCCCGCGGGATGCCAGAATAAAGGAGAAATTATCCATTTCGAACCCCTGGAAACGCTCGCTAAAAAGTTTGAAATTTTCATGGAATTTCATCTCGAGTCCTCTGGCTGTCAGAGTCGAGTAGTGCAGACGGTTTTTTTCCGTTTTTTCAAACGCTTGCAACAATACGTTTTTGAGGGTTCGTTTAAAGTCCTCAAAATGCCTACAAATTGCTAGAATCTCCGAATGCTCCCGTAAAGCAATACTATTGAATTTTATAGAATTTAGTTAACTTCTGTTGGAAAATAACGTAGTGAAAAGAAAAGTGACGGCACTCATCTACACTAAAGTAGTAACTTGAGAAAATTAATACTTCAACATAATAAAACAGCGCACATGACATAGAGGAAGAAAAAAATGATAGATATAACGAACGAGCGCTCTTTCGCTCTACCTGTCCTTTTCTCTTCCTCCGTTTTCTTTGCCCTGTTTTATTATGTTCATGCATTCATCTGCTAATGTTTTCTCATGGTATTTGGAATAGTAGTCGACAAATCACCCAAGCAAATGAAAGCATGCTCGATGAGAGAATGCCGCCGTGTACATTTCAAATCAAAACGACCAGAAATGCCGAAATCACAAAAAGAAATGTACCCACACCTCAAGGAAACGACAGGAAATCACGCTCCCACTCCTTGATTTTCAACGGCGGCACTCTTAAGGTTAGTTCACACACTTGCGTGAGTCTTTCCATGTGTGACGCCAAGGGCTTGCGACGTTAATCTTTTTCAAGGCTTGCTATGGCAACAGAGCCGTTGTAAGCGGTTGAAAACCCCGTCAACATAGCAACGCGTAAATAGATTAACCTCGCAAGCCCTTGCTGCCGCACTTCGTCGGACTTACGCAAGTGTGTGAATCGAAAGTCGTTTGCAATCTCGCGAGATTTTTTTCTTTCGGTATTTGTTTTTTGTTTCTGTCTTGTATTTTTATTCAAAATTATTTTCCATCTCTTCAAGCGGCAATCAGTTTGTGGCATTTCTCCCAAAAATAATCGCACCACGAACCGTCTACCGTCTCCCGTAAACGTACTATCGCAGCCGCGACAAACAAGAACGAACTGCACGCTCGACGTCGTCGCGCAGTTCTCGAGTTCGTTAACGAGCAAACGGGGAGAGAAAACTTCTCGACCGAAGGTCGCGAGTGGGCGGGCGGACAAACGAAAAAAAAGCTCACGCACTCAACAAACAACTTGAGGGAGCCTACCTCCGACGCACACGAAACTGCGGAGGCATCCAGAGGACACGGAGAATCCGTCTCTTCTTTCCCCTTCTTCACGATCAGGGGTTCCTCCCTATAGCCCGTTCGCCCCTAAACCGACAGTGCGGTAAAAGCTACTTGCTTCTTTGACCAGTCACATGTATATCTTTCAGCACGTGATGGCGCTTCCGCCAAACCCACACGTCGACAGCGACGTCAGGGGATGAAAGGGAGGCCGCTGATTGGTCCTGCGAATGTGTAGCCCCCACCGCACTTTCAGCTGAGGGGCAATCGGGGTATAGTCTCCCACCTGCCGAAGGCTTCATTTGCTTCTCTCGTTTTCTTTTGTATCGCTCGGTTTCTTCGGGTCTCCTTCATTTGGTCCTCTCGTAGTTTCACGCGGGTCTCCGGTGGAAGCCCCCAAAATTCTCGCCGACCCGTTGCCAATGCCGGAAAATCGAGTTAGGTTCGTTGTGCGTCGCTGACAGTCTTAATCACGTGAGTCGAGGCAGGTACATCCTACTTTGCCCTTATGTTTTGTATCTTATCTCGGAGGTGTTTCTTTTTTTCCCACGCCGCTTATTTTTTTTTTTTTTTGCAGGCCCAAATGTATTGTTGCTTTTATACTCTTTTGTTTATCCTTCCGTTTGGTTTCCTGTACCCGTCCATGCCTGCCGTCCGACTTCCGCGCTTGGCTTGAAGGACGCGACGTCTCCGATCACGCAGGTGGCAAAAGGCGACAATTACGACTAATAAAATAAAGCCTGATAAATACGACAGCGTTGCTACTCTCCTGGTCTCGAAACAGGTATATCCGCAAAAATATATTTACAAACTATCTGGTAACACCCCCAAAAAACAAAAAAAAAAACAACAAAAAAACACGGCGTTGCTGTTTGTTCTCTTTTTTTTTTTGGGGGGGGGGGGGGGAGCAATCTGAACACTTTTTTCTCTAAAACCGTTTGTGGGAGCCTCAGCCCCTCACTCAATCTCAAGTCGGCGCGCCGGCGACTCGCAACTGCGGCCGTGCGGTGCACCTTTTCCTAACGACCTCATTTGAACCCCCGATCGAAACTATCGTTTTCACCGGCGAGACCGGGGAGAAACGCGCCGCATGCAAAGCAACCTTCCCCAGAGCGGCCATATTCCTCCTCCTTCCTCCCCCGCGGGTATCCTCGAATAAAACTCAATAATTATGTCCAACTTAGTACAATAAAACACACACACACGTTCGTGGTCTCACCAAATACCCTTCGACGCCGACACACGCACACACACACACTCTGGAAACATTGCTCAAGTTGGACGGGCACCAAACGCCCGAAAGGACCCTAAGTGCATGAGGTGTACAAAGAAGGGTGCGGGTGCGTTTGGGAGGAGGGAACGAGCCGCCAGAGCTAAAGAGCTAACTTCCGGTAGTCCCAGTTCCGGTCCAGGGGGGTCTTTCGATCGTGTCCGGTTGAAGCCGGTCGTTTCCTCCGTTCTCCGCCCCGAGACTGGAAGGCGAGGGCCTTCTGTAGCGATGTCGATTCCTGAAATAAGGGCTCCCTTTTTCATCCATGCCCACCCGCAGGCGCCAAGCACTGGAATGGAGGGAACATTTTAATTCCGTTTCAGGCGGGTGACGATGCGGAGTGCCCGGATATAAAGAGAGACGGCGGATGGCGACCACTCTGAACGCAGACACAGACGCGCGTGCGTCTATATTCCATTTCATCTGCTAGCAGCAATCGCTGCTAGCAGATCCAGCGCTGTGAACGAATCACGTGACCACTCTCCACACTCCCAAATGTCACGTGACACAGGCACGGCATTACATTGGTTTGGATGGTTCGTTGCTTCCTCTGCGCTCCATCGCAATGGGAAAACGGAGAATAGGCCGCACCGAGAGACCGTGTCGCTGTGTTTGCGGGAGCGGACAAACGGGCAAAGTCGATGGCGAAGGAAGTATAGCTGTTTTCGAAGAAACGACCATCGTGGAATATCCGATATGCTTTGGGTCCCTCCAGCTGGACTAGAGAATAGCCACTCAGATGTTGCACCCCGAATATTAGCATCTGCTTCCGGGTGTTTCCAGCGTGTTGATGATATAAATAGTTTCAAATTCATCATCGAAGCCTGGGGATGTGGACGAAACTTGGAATGTCGGCAGACAGCTTTGCTCTCCGAGCAGTAAATGTTTTCTATATTTATTTATGAATGCACCACAGCATGAGATTTTACAAGTTGGTGTATATAGAAGCATAAGTACTGTGGCGCTCCAGCATGGGGTAGTAATTTGGAGATTTCATATTGCTTCCGCATGTCTACTATTAGCGGTCAAGTGTAAAATTTTGGTGTCAGTGTTTTCACGGCTTTTTTTTAGCGTACAACTGCGAATACTCAAGGTGAAGCCCTCTCACTGCACACGCACAGAGCTGCACTCTAAAATTGTCTACGTGTCTACTCTCATGAGACCTCACGAAGTGCTAGTAATTACAAGATTGGTAGCATGCATGGTAAATGCTGACGCCCAGAATCAGTGAGTGGTTGTAAACGTGATCCACCCAGGAATAGAGGACGCGAGAAAAATATCACGTTCACATTTTACGAACAGCAACAGTGTTCTGGAAACTCATTTTTAAGATGGGGATCACAGAATGAAGAAGCTACTCTTAGCTTCTGTGAGTTTTCTATCAAATTCAATAACGATTTTGTTTTTGGGAACCTCGCTGATTGTCTCTTTCGTGAGAGCATATATCTTGCCGTCAGATTGTATTGGATTTACTCTTTATTCCAGAAGGAAACACTGGGGCGCAATGATAAACGAAGACATGCTTGCCTTCTTACAGGACCCCGGCCAAGGGTTTTACGGAACTCAGCGGAGAAACTATACAAAAACAGAGGATAAAGAATTATTCCCTTAGGTACCATACACATCAACAATAAATAACATATCACTTTGGTTTAAAAATTAGGAAATACTAAATATTGGAGAACAAAGAGCAGGTAACGAAACGTTTAAGATATAGGTTGCTAGGTTATTCTTAAATGTTTTGAATAACCAATTATTTTCCAACATTTGAGTTATGGTAGGGCGTGTCTCTAGAGTGTCTGGTATGAGTTATGAGAGTTTCTTGAAGACATAATTAGGGTGGACTTTGCTTTTTTGTAATGGCTATGTTGTAAACTGTAATTTTCTGGGATCCTGGATACATCCTAAAGAAAAGCGACCGGTCCTTTCTAATTGAATGAACAATATGAATACAACATTTTGGGAGCAAAATTTGACCTATAACCAGAATATTTAACCCCTTAAATTGAGACATTGTGCGATCGTATTTTTTTTATTTTTAGTTTCTCAATAAACCCGACAGCCTTTTCTTGCAGGAAAAAAAAAACCTTATCTACATTTGTTCGTGTAGTTGTTCCCCATACCATGATACAGAAACGATGATACTAGAAACGAAGTGAGTAATAGTGTTGCAATGTTAAGCAGTTCGGTAATATTCCTCTGAGTTCATCTAGCGACCCAAATGTTCTCTATTAGGACACCTTATTTTATCGATGTTGGGAGTTCAATTAAAGGTTTCTTCGAACACGACACCAAGAAACTTCTGTGTTGTTACGCCTTCAATACTTGAAGCTGTGGCGCTTAGTCGTGGTCCAGTAAATTAGAAAAAAATAACAAATCATCAGACGATTATTGACAAATTATAGGCCCTATCATCCGCACATCCTATTGCGTCCAACAGAGGGCCTTAATTGGAGTTGATGACTCCTATACACAACATATATGCTAGAGATATAGTGTTAAGAAAAACACAAATTAAAAAGGAATACTATCAGCTATTTTTGTTCTCGGAAGTATACAAGGTTAACCTGAACATTTAAAAGAAATCTGCTTGTTTTGACTCAGAGGCTTCCAACCAAGCTGTAATTGTCAACTTTAACTGGACGTGGAGTGGGGGCGGCAGCTTTCCCAGAGTCATGTCGCTCAAAACCGCATGGATCGTCTTACAGATACTGCCGCTGCTGATCAACTGCGAAACATCTGGAATCGTCTACGTCGATCGTCCACCAAGCGCTGAATCACCGTGGCTTCATTCCCGGTTCGCCAGTGACATCGACTGGAATCATCATCAGAAGACGACGATGACGTCACCAGGGAACCCTATAAAGGCCGACACAAGACCAGCAGTCTCCATTGGAGGCGGCAGCTTTCCCAGAGTCATGTCACTCAAAACTGCATAGATAGTCTTACAGATACTGCCGCTGCTGATCAACTGCGAAACATCTGGAAGCGTCTACGTCGATCGTCCACCAAGCGCTGAATCACCGTGGCTTCATTCCCGATTCGCCAGTGACATCGACCGGAATCATCATCAGAAGACGACAATGACGTCACCAGGGAACCCTATAAAGCCCGACACAAGACCAGCAGTCTCCAGTGGGGGCGGCAGCTTTCCAAGAGTCATGTCACTCAAAACTGCATAGATCGTCTTACAGATACTGCCGCTGCTGATCAACTGCGAAACATCTGGAAGCGTCTACGTCGATCGTCCACCAAGCGCTGAATCACCGTGGCTTCATTCCCGGTTCGCCAGTGACATCGACTGGAATCATCATCAGAAGACGACGATGACGTCACCAGGGAACCCTATAAAGCCCGACACAAGACCAGCAGTCTCCAGTGGGGGCGGCAGCTTTCCAAGAGTTATGTCACTCAAAGCTGCATGGATCGTCTTACAGATACTGCCGCTGCTGATCAACTGCGAAACATCTGGAACCGTCTACGTCGATCGTCCACCAAGCGCTGAATCACCGTGGCTTCATTCCCGATTCGCCAGTGACATCGACTGCAATCATCATCAGAAGACTACGATGACGTCACCAGGGAACCCTATAAAGCCCGACACAAGACCAGCAGTCTCCAGTCGGGGCGGCAGCTTTACCAGAGTCATGTCACTCAAAAGTGCATGGATCGTCTTACAGATACTGCCGCTGCTGATCAACTGCGAAACATCTGGAACCGTCTACGTCGATCGTCCACCAAGCGCTGAATCACCGTGGCTTCATTCCCGATTCGCCAGTGACATCGACTGGAATCATCATCAGAAGACGATGATGACGTCACCAGGGAACCCTATAAAGCCCGACACAAGACCAGCAGTCTCGAGTGGGGGCGGCAGCTTTCCCAGAGTCATGTCACTCAAAACTGCATGGATTGTCTTACAGATACTGCCGCTGCTGATCAACTGCGAAACATCTGGAACCGTCTACGTCGATCTTCCACCAAGCGCTGAATCACCGTGGCTTCATTCCCGATTCGCCAGTGACATCGACTGGAATCATCATCAGAAGACGATGATGACGTCACCAGGGAACCCTATAAAGCCCGACACAAGACCAGCAGTCTCCAGTGCGGGCGGCAGCTTTCCCAGAGTCATGTCACTCAAAACTGCATGGATTGTCTTACAGATACTGCCGCTGCTGATCAACTGCGAAACATCTGGAACCGTCTACGTCGATCGTCCACCAAGCGCTGAATCACCGTGGCTTTATTCCCGATTCGCCAGTGACATCGACTGGAATCATCATCAGAAGACGATGATGACGTCACCAGGGAACCCTATAAAGCCCGACACAAGACCAGCAGTCTCGAGTGGGGGCGGCAGCTTTCCCAGAGTCATATCACTCGAAACTGCATGGATCGTCTTACAGATACTGCCGCTGCTGATCAACTGCGAAACATCTGGAACCGTCTACGTCGATCTTCCACCAAGCGCTGAATCACCGTGGCTTCATTCCCGATTCGCCAGTGACATCGACTGGAATCATCATCAGAAGACGATGATGACGTCACCAGGGAACCCTATAAAGCCCGACACAAGACCAGCAGTCTCCAGTGGGGGCGGCAGCTTTCCCAGAGTCATATCACTCGAAACTGCATGGATCGTCTTACAGATACTGCCGCTGCTGATCAACTGCGAAACATCTGGAACCGTCTACGTCGATCGTCCACCAAGCGCTGAATCACCGTGGCTTCATTCCCGATTCGCCAGTGACATCGACTGGAATCATCATCAGAAGACGATGATGACGTCACCAGGGAACCCTATAAAGCCCGACACAAGACCAGCAGTCTCGAGTGGGGGCGGCAGCTTTCCCAGAGTCATGTCACTCAAAAATGCATGGATTGTCTTACAGATACTGCCGCTGCTGATCAACTGCGAAACATCTGGAACCGTCTACGTCGATCTTCCACCAAGCGCTGAATCACCGTGGCTTCATTCCCGATTCGCCAGTGACATCGACTGGAATCATCATCAGAAGACGATGATGACGTCACCAGGGAACCCTATAAAGCCCGACACAAGACCAGCAGTCTCCAGTGGGGGCGGCAGCTTTCCCAGAGTCATGTCACTCAAAACTGCATGGATTGTCTTACAGATACTGCCGCTGCTGATCAACTGCGAAACATCTGGAACCGTCTACGTCGATCGTCCACCAAGCGCTGAATCACCGTGGCTTCATTCCCGATTCGCCAGTGACATCGACTGGAATCATCATCAGAAGACGATGATGACGTCACCAGGGAACCCTATAAAGCCCGACACAAGACCAGCAGTCTCGAGTGGGGGCGGCAGCTTTCCCAGAGTCATATCACTCGAAACTGCATGGATCGTCTTACAGATACTGCCGCTGCTGATCAACTGCGAAACATCTGGAACCGTCTACGTCGATCGTCCACCAAGCGCTGAATCACCGTGGCTTCATTCCCGATTCGCCAGTGACATCGACTGGAATCATCATCAAAAGACGACGATGACGTCACCAGGGAACCCTATAAAGCCCGACACAAGACCAGCAGTCTTCAGTGGGGGCGGCAGCTTTCCCAGAGTCATATCACTCGAAACTGCATGGATCGTCTTACAGGTACTGCCGCTGCTGATCAACTGCGAAACATCTGGAACCGTCTACGTCGATCGTCCACCAAGCGCTGAATCACCGTGGCTTCATTCCCGATTCGCCAGTGACATCGACTGGAATCATCATCAGAAGACGACGATGACGTCACCAGGGAACCCTATGAAGCCCGACACAAGACCAGCAGTCTCCAGTGGGGGCGGCAGCTTTCCCAGAGTCATATCACTCGAAACTGCATGGATCGTCTTACAGATACTGCCGCTGCTGATCAACTGCGAAACATCTGGAACCGTCTACGTCGATCGTCCACCAAGCGCTGAATCACCGTGGCTTCATTCCCGATTCGCCAGTGACATCGACTGGAATCATCATCAGAAGACGACGATGACGTCACCAGGGAACCCTATAAAGCCCGACACAAGACCAGCAGTCTCCAGTGGGGGCGGCAGCTTTCCCAGAGTCATATCACTCGAAACTGCATGGATCGTCTTACAGATACTGCCGCTGCTGATCAACTCCGAAACATCTGGAACCGTCTACGTTGATCGTCCACCAAGCGCTGAATCACCGTGGCTTCATTCCCGATTCGCCAGTGACATCGACTGGAATCATCATCAGAAGACGACGATGACGTCACCAGGGAACCCTATAAAGCCCGACACAAGACCAGCAGTCTCCAGTGGGGGCGCCAGCTTTCCCAGAGTCATATCACTCGAAACTGCATGGATCGTCTTACAGATACTGCCGCTGCTGATCAACTGCGAAACATCTGGAACCGTCTACGTCGATCGTCCACCAAGCGCTGAATCACCGTGGCTTCATTCCCGATTCGCCAGTGACATCGACTGGAATCATGATCAGAAGACGACGATGACGTCACCAGGGAACCCTATAAAGCCCGACACAAGACCAGCAGTCTCCAGTGGGGGCGGCAGCTTTCCCAGAGTCACGTCACTCAAAACTGCATGGATCGTCTTACAGATACTGCCGCTGCTGATCAACTGCGAAACATCTGGAACCGTCTACGTCGATCGTCCACCAAGCGCTGAATCACCGTGGCTTCATTCCCGATTCGCCAGTGACATCGACTGGAATCATCATCAGAAGACGATGATGACGTCACCAGGGAACCCTATAAAGCCCGACACAAGACCAGCAGTCTCCAGTGGGGGCGGCAGCTTTCCTAGAGTCATATCACTCGAAACTGCATGGATCGTCTTACAGATACTGCCGCTGCTGATCAACTGCGAAACATCTGGAACCGTCTACGTCGATCGTCCACCAAGCGCTGAATCACCGTGGCTTCATTCCCGATTCGCCAGTGACATCGACTGGAATCATCATCAGAAGACGATGATGACGTCACCAGGAAACCCTATAAAGCCCGACACAAGACCAGCAGTCTCCAGTGGGGGCGGCAGCTTTCCCAGAGTCATATCACTCAAAACTGCATGGATCGTCTTACAGATACTGCCGCTGCGGATGAACTGCGAAACATCTGGAACCGTCTACGTCGATCGTCCACCAAGCGCTGAATCACCGTGGCTTCATTCCCGATTCGCCAGTGACATCGACTGGAATCATCATCAGAAGACGATGATGACGTCACCAGGGAACCCTATAAAGCCCGACACAAGACCAGCAGTCTCCAGTGGGGGCGGCAGCTTTCCCAGAGTCATATCACTCAAAACTGCATGGATCGTCTTACAGATACTGCCGCTGCGGATGAACTGCGAAACATCTGGAACCGTCTACGTCGATCGTCCACCAAGCGCTGAATCACCGTGGCTTCATTCCCGATTCGCCAGTGACATCGACTGGAATCATCATCAGAAGACGATGATGACGTCACCAGGGAACCCTATAAAGCCCGACACAAGACCAGCAGTCTCCAGTGGGGGCGGCAGCTTTCCCAGAGTCATATCACTCGAAACTGCATGGATCGTCTTACAGATACTGCCGCTGCTGATCAACTGCGAAACATCTGGAACCATCCACGTCGATCGTCCACCAAGCGCTGAATCACCGTGGCTTCATTCCCGATTCGCCAGTGACATCGACTGGAATCATCAGAAGACGACGATGACGTCACCAGGGAACCCTATAAAGCCCGACACAAGACCAGCAGTCTCCAGTGGGGGCGGCAGCTTTCCCAGAGTCATGTCACTCAAAACTGCATGGATCGTCTTACAGGCTTGTTACTATAAGTTCGACTTCGAATTTTTGATCTGATGATGCATGCGTTCTTGTGCTGCCGCACCCCACATTTCTTTGTGCGATGATGAACTGCTGGTGGACTGGAATTGTCCTGTTGTTATCCGGAGATGTAGAGGAAAACCCAGGTCCTGCCATCGATACTAAGGAGCTGCTGCGAGAAATATTAGACAAACTAAAGGAAATAGCTAAAGATATAGCAGAAATTAAAGCAAACGAAAGAACCGTGGATAATAGGCTCCGGGCAATGGAAAATAGGCTTGGTCAACTAGATGAAATCTCAAAAATGATTACAGAAAACAAAAATAAGCTAGCTAACGTTGAGGTCACAGTTACTTTGCTAGAAAAGATCATTGAATTGCAGCAACAAAGGCTAAGTAACATTGAGGATAGGGAGAGGTGAAATAATATGATTGTGTTCGGCATTCCAGAAGCGAACAATGATACAGCTGCAGATTTGGAACAGAAAGTGATAAGAGATATATTCTTCGGACAACTTGGTGTAACTGTAACGTCTGTGGAAAAAATCCATCGTTTGGGCCCGAAACGACACGATAAAAACACACCCGTCATCCTCATGGCGTATAATTATAACGAAAAGCAGCTGGTGTTCAAGAACAGCAGGAAACTGAAAAATACCCTCGTGAGCGTGTCCGATGACTATTCAAAGGGGACAGTGGAAAAGCGACGGCAAATTTGGAACTCGGCACGACAAGAGAAACAGAACGGAGATAAAGTGCGACTTGTGTATGACAAGCTTTTCGTAAATGACGTAGCCTACGTCTGGGATTCTGTAACGAACACGCGAATTCAACAGAATGCGCACATCATGCCAATGGCCTCTCAACAAAATTGACATAAAAAGAAAAAAGATGTACGAATAATCACAATAAACGCACAAAGCATATTAAGCAAGGCACCGGAATCGGAATATATTATTATTCAGCATGACCCAAATGTTATTGTCGTAACCGAGACTTGGCTACAAAGTAACATTGCCGACTCCGAGGTGTTTCCAAGGGACTATAGCGTGCTACGGAAGGACAGAGCAACTAGAGGAGGAGGCGTTGCCATTCTTATAAAGGAATCTCTAAAGTATGAGGCGTTGCCTGGAACTAACGACCATGAGAGCGTATGGTGTAAACTACTCTTTGACGAGATGGTCTTCTTAATTGGTGGGGTGTATAGGGCCCCGGGCACTGGAATTAATTTCCTAGAGAAAATAGACGAATATTTAACAACTCTTGTGAAAAACAGAACTAAAATTATCCTAACGGCCGACTTTAACCTGCCACATATTTGTTGGCACGAACTAAGCCCAGGCAGAGCGGATAGAATACATGGAGAATATTTGTTTGATATAATGCCTAAATGTGGACTGACGCAGGTAGTTAAAGAACCAACCAGAATTCAGGGATCATGCCAATCTGTATTAGATATCTGCCTGGTATCTGATTACTTTTCGAATTACAAAGTGTGTGTAGAGCACGGAATTTCAGATCATAAAATGGTTATCTTGACTCTAGAGTTAGGCAGTCTACGCTTTCAGAAAACGGACCCTAAAATTGTTTATGATTTTTCACGAGCAGACGACACATCAATATTAGATTATCACGAACTATCTCTAGACCACATAGATAAAATTAACGACGTAGATTATTTGTGGGGCTATTTCTCAAAAGCAGTCGCCTACTGTCTTGCAAGATTTGTTCCGAAAAAAACAATAAAAAGAAACAAGTCTAATCCATGGATAACACGGGACATAATTCACCTTAAACGTAAACTAAAACGAAAAAGAAAGCAGAAAAATAAGAACGCTTTAGAGATTGCTAATCTAAGCCGTGAAGTACGATGAAAGGTCAAGGCTGCTAGAACAGAGTTCCTTTCGACTAACTTAAGCGACTACTTAAGGGACTCGCCACGCAGATTCTGGCAGTATCTGTCATGTAAGGAACATAAGGTTAACGAAATCATGAAGGATGGAAAAGTATACCGCAATCCAGCATTTGTGGCGACTGAATTTAATAAGTTTTTTCATTCTGTTTTTACCGAAGATAATGATCGTGAAAGTGTCATAACTAATGTTACTGGTCTGCCTGAAACAGAGATTGTTGTCTCATTTGAGTATGTTCTTTCTATGCTACTGAATATCGATGTAAAAAAGGCACCGGGTCCAGATAACATTACAAATGAATTTTTGAGGTGTTACTGTCTAAGAGCTGCTGAGTTTCTAGTACTCATTTTTCAAGCGTCATTGAGTCAGGGGAGGCTACCTAAGGACTGGTTACTTGCGCGAGTAGTCCCTATTCATAAATCCGGGAGTCAGCTTGATGTTGGAAATTATCGGCCGATATCCCTTACTTCTACTGCCTGCAAACTCCTCGAACATATCGTTTGTAAACATCTCACAGACTTCATCGAACAGAATGGTCTGTTTTACGAAAAACAACATGGTTTTACAAGGAAGTTATCAACTGTCACCCACTTATTTGAAGCGACTCATTATTTCGCATCTGTTTTAAATGAGCGTGGTCAAGTAGATGTGATATTAATTGATTTGTCAAAAGCATTTAACCGAGTCACGCACTCGAAGCTGCTAAAAAAATTGTTGGATTTAGGGGTAAGTACGCCTATTGTTTCTTGGAGCAAATCTTACTTGTCAAACAGATTTCACTTTGTTGAGATCGCTGGGGAAACTTCCACGCTGCTGCCAGTCACTTCCGGTGTGCCTCAGGCCTCGGTTTTGGGACCAATTTTGTTTCTTGCGTATATAAATTACATTTCAACTGAAATTCATCCATCTGTTGAAGTCTGTCTCTTTGCAGACGATTGTCTAATGTACATCAAAGTTAATTCACAACTTGACCAAATGGTATTAAATGACTCGTTAATGACTATGCACGAGTGTGTCAAAGATGGGATATGAAGATAAATTTTGAAAAGACAACTTTTGTAACAATCACAAAAAGGAGGTCGCCTAATATATTTCTGTATTTCTATAATGGTGCACTTTTGAAACAATCCGAAACTTTTAAATACTTAGGGGTCACAATTTCTAACGATCTAAACTGGAGGGAACATATAGGAAATGTCTGTAGTGGGGCTTTGCGAAAACTTGGGTTTTTAAGACGGGCGCTCAAAAATACAACGCCTGAAGTTAAATTATTTGCGTATAAGACTCTAGTTCGATCATCTCTTGAATACGCGCACGTGATCTGGGATCCATATGTCAAATATCAAGTAGAACAACTTGAGCGCATCCAGCGGCTGGCAGTAAGATTTGTTTATTCAGAGTATCGCCGCACGGACTCTGTAACAGAACTATTAAAAAAAGCGGGGCTGCCAACTTTGGGTCAGCGGAGAAAAATTGGAAGGTTAAAATTTTTCTATCAACTCCACAATGGGCATTATAACATCAGTTCGAGTGACTATATACAGCCTCCTGGTAGAAGGTCCCCGAGAGTTAATAATCAGTTTGGAGTCAAGCCGTATTTACCAAATCTCAATGTTTTTAAGTACTCTTTTCTTGTAAGAACAATTGAGGAGTGGAATAGTTTGGATGACGACCTCTTTGTTGGGATTGGCAGTGCCGATAAGTTTGAAGCTGTATTATTTGATTTATATGCAGAGTCATACTAGTATTCCTTGGTGGTGGTGACTTTCGGTGGTGTGGTTCAACCGAAATTGTACACAAATGATTGTATTGCGGTGATTGTTCTTGATCTTTGGTTCTGTATTTCTGTTGTTTTATTGCTGTACACTCCTGAAACAGCCCGAAAGGGCTTTCAGTATTGTAAATAAATAAAATAAATAAATAAAGAGCAACCGACGCCCCCTGTCGGAGGCTTCGCTCAAGAAATGCTTGATACGATGCTCGAGGACACAAAGGGCTTCATTGTGAGGGGGAGTGGACAAGGTCCTTTGAAAAATTCTTCATTTATATTGATCCTTTGGATGAAGGTAGTGTACAAAGAAAGTGTTTCCGCGGCATTTTGCGTGGCTTGTAGAGGAAATGTTAGTAGTCTTATTTTCTTTGGTTATAGCATAATATTTTATTCAAAAATCTGTCCTTTTATGCTATAATGTCAACGTTTTGGATTTCTTGCTTCTTCCTAAAAACGGTCCGAATGCCAAAGGAACACCAAATTTCGAGCCCAGAACGAACAGTTAGGACAGGCTAATGCGGAGGAGACAAAGCCAGCTAGGTTTGCGTCTACCCTCAAATTACTATGTTGGAAGAATATCGAGCTTGCAATGATGGGGCCTTTGGGGGAAAGATTCCTGTTGGAACGCTTATAAAGTTTCGTTTTTTTTTTCAATTTACTACTGTTTGGTACAAATTGTTCACTGAAGTTCGCGGTACATTTTTGGTAACGATTTGGTTTACTTATAAGTAGATATGTATTTTTGTTTTGCAGGGCTATTGCAGGAATGGTTGTTATACTAAAAAAATTAATACGATTTTGCGTAGGCCATATAACAAACATTAATATACTCAAACGGCATAGAAATTAAGAAGTAATGCCATATTGTCAAGCCCTATGATTTTTATACTTTCTTTAGGAAATGCTAATTAACCGTAAGCAATATTCCTCCGTTAACAACGTAAAATCTCCCACCTCTACCGTAACGTCAGGTGTCCCCCAGGGAACCGTACTGGGCCCCCTTCTGTTCCTAATCTATATTAATGATCTCCACCTTAATATCGCTTCTTCTGTGCGGTTGTTCGCCGACGATTGTGTCATTTACCGACCCATTCTTTCATACCATGATCATCATGCTCTCCAGGAAGACCTAGAGTCTGTAATCCATTGGTGTGAAAGATGGCAGATGACATTAAACTTCAATAAATGTAGATCCCTATCAATTTCCCGCAGTTCGCGTGCCACACCATTTTCGTATTACCTCTCTAACACTCAAGTAATAGCATGCTCATCTTATAAGTACCTGGGTGTTCATCTCTCCTCTAACCTATCATGGACTACTCACATAACTTCTGTTATTTCTGATACTAACCGTTCTCTCGGATACTTGCGCCGTAACCTTAAACTTGCTACACCCTCCGTAAAACGACTAGCGTATACTACTCTTATAAGATCGAAATGAGAATACGCCTCATGTATATGGTCCCCATGGCAGTCCTACCTTGCAAATAATCTAGAATCCGTCCAAAACAGAGCCCTTCGTTTTATGTATAACAACTACTCACCATATACCAGCATATCAGGATTACGCCAATCAGCTAACCTTCATTCACTTTCCCTTCGCCGCCGAGTATCACGCCTTTCTCTCCTCCATCGAATTTTCTATCACAATAGCCACCTCAAAGAATCACTGCTATCACCTCCCCATCGTATTTTCCCGCGTCTAGATCACCTATGTAAATTACGTCCAATTCGATCATCAACTGTTTCTCACCAGACTTCCACACTACCATTGGCCATCGAGGATTGGAATTCACTACCTCATAACATCCTTTGTATAATGATACTACTAAATTTGTTGAAGCCATTACCCTCTTTTTATCTAACCTACCTAGCTAGCTTACAGTGTTATAGTTGTGTTTACTGTTCTATTTGTTTTTGTTCTATTGCCGCCCCCTTGTATAATGCCCCACGGGCCCTCAAGGAAAATAAATGATGATGATGATGATTTCTTAAAACGACGGCTTCAATAGGAACTTTGTACCATTTCCCAATATCGTGGCGTTCCGTCACACTTTCGTCGTGAATCCCCACCCTTAGATATATTTCGTGTTGAAACTTGGGGGCGAAAGATATGTCAGAATGGACACAAACATGACACTTTAGGAGCTCAGTTTATCTTTGCACAACTCAATGGAGCCAACAAGATTAGGCGACTGATCTCCGTTGCAGTAGGCTGGATTGCGGATAGAGAGCCCGTCGGTGGCACCACCGGCGGCAATATTCGACTCCAGGCAATACACGCAAGTGTCCTGATGAAACACACAAAAGTAGGAATATTAAAGCTCCTATGCCGTGCCCCAAGGCGAGTATATTATAATGCACAGCGATCGTTATACCGTGTGTTTGGAAAATGAATTGGTATTTGCCAAGTGTTGAAACGCGGATTAATAGATCAAATGTGCCGAAGGACCACTCAGAATGCCGGCGTCGCTTGCTTCAATGTCTAAATAAAAAACACGTTCCACGCATTAACGACAAACTACAAATTTTAGTTTGTCACAGAAGCCCTCACTGCAGTGCAAAGCAAAAGCTTGGAACAGATGTACTCTCTAAAAGCATTTGAAACGGTTCGAATACCCCCAGCAAATGCCTCCCAATTTATCTTCTGCTGAGCAATGATGACGTCGAGATGACGAACGACTGAACATTGACTCTCGGCGAGCTTTGTCTCATTGAACCATATTGCAGTTTACGCGGGCCAACAAAGTCAAAAACCCCAAACACAGAACATTTATTTAAAACAAATTGGCAATCTAACGCGTTTGATATTTGAGCCTCAAATAGAAATTGTCATTTCTAGAAAACACGATAAACTTTTATTGTCGAGAGCAAGCTAAAGAAAGAAATTTTCAGTTTTTTTCCGTTTCTCCTATAGGCTCCTATGCATTAGCTTGTGCCAAGCGATGACTGCCGGTGGTGCCGCGGGACGCCAGTAAGTGAAGCCTTGATCCGAGATTCAGCCTAATATAAAAGAAAGTTTATTAGACGTAGCATCGCTGTTCGAAGAAATGTCCGACCTTGCTTGCACCGCGTTAAGCAACTTCATACAAAAAATAAATAACAGCCTTCTTAAATTGCAGAATTCTGCGTACCGTGAATTAGGGACCCAAGTTTTGAGGTCTTCTTGTCCTCTTCTTCCGATGTGGCTTTGTGTATGGCCTTTTGGTAGAGGTCTGGATATCCAAAGATTACTCGCGAGTAATCCGCATATATATCTGTAGTCGACTAGCGGTGCCGATAAGAATTGAATTTAATTGAAAAAATTGTAGATCAGATACGGATGTCAGTGACTGCGCATGCGGATTGAATATTTATGTGTACTCATCTAAATTTTTGCCTAGGTGTTCAATCAACGTACGACCGCAGAGTGTAGAATGAATAATGTAGAGATTATCAAAAGTTTAGCGGGAGGAAATTACAGTAAGTTCATCATCCAATGTTTTGCCGGAGCATATTACTCTCTTAGAAAAATCGTGCCAATCGGGGATAAAATTGTTCTTTACGCCAAGGAAGACCTGATCATCACCAAAGATTGCATTAGAGTGTTCTTCTTGCAAAAAATGTTGGCCATAGAAAACGTGCAAAATGCAGGGGCGTCAATCGCCCCTGGAAAGCTTGTTCTTGTTTGGCAGGGAAAGAGCGGGAAACATTCGTCGGGCAAATAAAAGCCAAAACGTGAACGCCACAACTATAAATGTAGGAGTCTCCCTCCTACATTTACAACAAAAGCTTTGAAAAATATTAGGAGTGCAAATTTTTATAGTTTGAAGTGTCCTTGGTGAATGGGCTTTTTTCATTCTTAAAATATACTGGTGCAGCACATGCTACACAAAGTAGGTTCGATTGAGTTCATGAAATATCAATGAAATGGTCTGAGCGTATTCCCCAATTCATTCGAGAGAAAGTTGCAAGTGTAAGTGTGTTTCCATATCTTTTATTTCTAGCTTATTGGCATGAGGCAGAAGTGAATGTGAATGGTCGAATGTTACTCTAAAATGTTTCACTTATTTTTTGTATTTAATTTATATTAAAAAATCAGTTTTTTCACAAGAAAAAAATCAGATTTTAAAACGTTAGTATATTTACTTAAATTAAATCAAATTATTTTTTTCGAAATCACTGTAGCAGTAAAAAAGCGCTTCTGAACCACTACAGTAATATCCCGAGTCATCGCCCATCTCCGAGCCATCTCCCACCCCATTGTTTGGGCCAATATCGATTTCCGAAAAAACACCGAGTCATCGCCCGCCCCTTCAAATACCCCAGCGCGGACTCTGCGATCCGCGAACACTCATCCTACCCGAATGACGCGGTCGCGGACCTTACAGTTGGAGGACGTCCGTGACAAAGTAAAACGAAGGAGGGTAAGACACTTCTTTTTGTTTACGCAATTCCTCCGTGAGCGACCCCAAAGTGGTCGTGTATCCGTGCGAAAAGAAAACGATGGAGATAACAAAATAAGAATTTGTTAACGTAACCGCGGAGTGTTAGCTCAAAGTCTGTCTCCGCCGAAGTAAGGTCACCGCGAACCCGCTCCCTCTTCCCGCCCGTCGCGACCGCGGTTGTGCAATATTTTAGGCAAAGCCAAAGCGTAAACAAAGCTTTGCTGGAACGTCCTACACAGACGTTCGCAGAGCGTCCCAACCGTGCATTGATAGCCCGCCGTGCACGGACGCACGTATGTACGCACCAAACAAGTTGCGCAAGAGCTTGCAATTGACAAGGCGCCCGACTTGGCCCGAGTTCAAAGTATTTGCCAACGCGACCGCCGGCTTTCCCGCTTTCCCAGCATTGCTCTTGGTCGCTTCTTTGGTCCGCTCGCTCGCTCGCTCGCTCGTTGCGCCTGGTCGGTTTTTCTGTCTTCTTGTAGACTTTTCTTTCTTTTTTTTTTACTAACTAGGAGAACATAATGGTGACATTCTTTCACGGAACTAACGTTCGCGCTATATGCAGATCGGCGGTGTTTCTAGCGCGTATGCAAGCAACGGACTTCGCTATAGTAAAATATTCTTTCGTGAGCATTTTTTTTATAAAACAATGAAACTAAATCGAGTTTTGAGTTTGATGTATCTCTTGTGCATCAGCGCTAGATACGCAGAGAAAAATAGGCGGTTTTTTCCGCTTTTTGTCAGGTGTTTGTGCTTACCCACCGAGACATGGCCCACCCCACTTTTTTAACAAATTTCAGGCAATAGGGTGGTGGGCGATGACTCGGGATATTACGGTAGATATATTTTGAACTTGAGAAATTGATTGATCAGTCCACCGAATTACTAAAATCAACGCGGAAGAGCGAATTATTGTCAATTTTAAGTACAGTTTAAATATTGTTTTGTTAAGAACTCTTAATCCGAGGTGAACAAAAACAACTTGATAGGTTTTCTTAATTTTAATATTTGCAGAACCAAATTATATTCATATTAAACATTCATACGAAAATGTTTCTCATGAGTTAGTCGTAAAAATAGCTTTTGTATGCTTTCAATATTTTCACTCGCCGACATGGGGATGAAGTTCCATGCCACTGATGCAGATTCAAGTCTGGAGCGTGCATTAGTGCAATATAGCCATTAAAAGCAATGATGAGCGCAAAACGATCGAGTTAGGTGAGAAATTATACCCAGTGTCCGTAGTGAGTTATTAACAATGTAGTTCTTATGGGAACAAAAAAAAAAACAAGTTGTTACCCACCAGAACCCTGGGATATCGTGCTAATGAGGTTCGACATACAGTTCCCTTTTCTAGAGTGCATGCGAAAGTCAAAGTGCTACATTTACTTGAGGAGGACATAACTTGGGTTTTGCGAGGGTTTATATTAGGTTGTTTGATTCACAGCAATATTGTACTGCACAAACATTGTCCTGGAACAAAGGGCTGTCGGTGATAGATTTCACCTTCCGAAATCGCGTAATATCATTTGGAAACAAAAGTATTTCAGAGCGTCTAACGACGGCATTGGGTAATTTATAAAAAACAAAGGTAAACAATAAAAGCTAAAGATTGAGCCCTGAGAAACTCCCATAATTCATAAGAGGACGTGAGAATCAGCCAGAGGTTCTAACATGGTTCTGACCTAAAAAAATTAACTCACAAACCAGGCTATGTACCCAGGACTAAAACCGTAATTCTCAAGTTTTAGCAATCAAAATTTATGATAGATCATTGCAAAGGTTTTTGGATATATCTAATTAAACTGTATCTACCTGACCCCGACTGTGAACAGTTGGCATGAAATAATTAAAGCATGCGCAGAATTTGGTCCCAACAGATCTTCCTGCGAGGAAACCATGCCTCACTGTTAAGATTACTATACAAGTGAACGCACTTAACCTTCTTAAGACATTTTGAGAATTCATTTAAGAGAGATTGAGGACGATGATTACTAACATCAAAAGAATTAGCAAATTTAAAGATCGGAACAGCAAATGAATATTTTAATTTTTTCAGGAAATAGAACATACCGCAGCGACAAGTTAAGAAAGTGTCAAGGTGAAGGTGAGCTGGTGAATGTTCGGGTACAAAAGGTCTTTATGGAATCAGAAAGGGTATCGGTGCGAGTTGGCGCAGTGAATGGATGGATGGCTATAACAGCTGTGGACGGAATAAAATTTGTTAGCTGAGCTTGAGGCGTTCATCCTGTCTCCTTTTTTCTGTGTCTTACACTTTTTCTTTCACGTTTCCTTCCCAGTCTAAGGATGTTAACATTTTGAAGTTAAACAAGTTGACAAGAATGAAAGCAAACATTTCGGTGCAGCCCTTTACAATAAAATTAGATCGCAAGGTTGTTAGTATATGCCTGAATATATTTTATCCGCAAATGTGTCGTTTGGTACAGTCGATATTAATGTGTTCCATAAGGTTGGGCTGAGTGGTGATCCATGGGGGCTTCCAAGTTGTGTTTTTAGATAAATATCAGTTGACTTTAAGTTGTAAGTAAGAATACTTTATTGTAGAATGTATTTAGAAGTGAGTAGACATTGCTTCGTAGATTTTAATTTGTAAGTTCAGATAATATGAAAGGAATTCATGTAGACCTAAATAAATTTGCTATATCTAGTGATACATTCCATAGATTTAAAGATTTTAATTTTGCGTGCTGAAGTTGTTGCTTCAGATTTTAAATGGCTTTTGCTGCTGAAATACCGCGGGGAAGCCGTATAGATGTGCATGCACTGGACTGTTTATAGCGGAGGAAAGATATGTATTGCTTTGTTGTCTAGTATTGTTAAAGATTTTCCCAAATATAGAACTAATATGTGTAAGTTGGTGTCAGGACGATTTGTTCCTTGGTTTGGGGATTAAGGTGATTTCTGCCTTAGTATAATTTTACAAGATAGGAGTGGTAGAGACATCTATTAAAGGTGTTAAATACGGAAGCCTATGCTGTGAAGTTTACGTAAAAGTAACGAGTGACTAACGGTGTCGAACGCTTTAGATACGTCCAAGAATAGTGTTGACGTGACAACGTTGTTATCAAAACCAGAGTAAAGATAATCAGAAAAATGTTCCAGAAGGGGCTGTGTGCCCCTCCCATGCACGAATCCAAACTGAGTAGGTGACAATATATTAAATTTATCTAAAAAAAAGACGTCATTACCTGAAACACATGCTTTTCGAGTATCTGCACGATTATCGGTAGAATAGAAATCGGTCGATAATTCTCGATGTTATTTTTGGCACCAGCCTTGTATAGAGGACACACTATTGATGTTTTAAAGTCGTCGGGAATCGATTGAGCCTCAATAAAGCCGTTTAACGTAAAAAAGGACCGCTTTGAGACTGACATAATTTCTGCGAAGATCGGAGAGACGAATGTTGCCAATTCCAGGCGACTTGCTTAGCTTAAAGCTAAACAAGATCGAGTGCAGATCCGTCTCTTGGAGTGGGAAAAGCAACGCAGAGGACCTGACAGTGTTACCAATAGGAGTTGGTGGATCTCTCGCCTTTCCAGAAAAAGTAGCAAAGAAAGCGTTGAAATTTTCTACAACATGACATAAATTACCGCCAAAATCTTGCTTCATCGTATCGTCGATAGAGTGGCGCGTGTTAGTTCCACGGAACTCATTAATCAGGGACCAAGTTTTTCGTGCATCTGAACAAAATTCTGCGAATTGTTTTCTGGAAGTAGTTTCGTTTCGCAGATCTAATCATTGCGTTGACTTTGTTGCGAAGGAATTTAAAGTCCGACTTCAATTGCACGTTGTTAGGTAAACGACGGCATCTAGCCCATAAAACATTTTTATCGCTAATTGCTGTCAAAATATTTGCATTTAGCCATAAACGGTCAGGGTTACGTTTCTTTATGCACACCTCTTTCCGACAGGTATTATAGAATTTATCAAAAAAAAGAACAAAGTTTTTATATATGTCACCGTGGTGGACGGACTCCAGAAATCCGATCCAGTCATATGACGAGACTAGCTTATCAAAGGCACGATTGTCTACGCTTGTTATTTTAATACGGCCCGGTAGTTGGCGCGATGCCAAGTTACCAAATGAACAATGAAAGGCCACAAAGTAGCGGTCAGCGAGTTTTTCTGTAATAATGGCCGATTTAACGATCGACGCAGATGTTCTGATGTTGATATGGTCAATGCAGGAGCAAACTAGTCTGTGTAATAGAAACTCTTCACGAGTTGGAGCATTAATAGTGCACTCTATCCCATGCGTTGACAAGATGGTTAAGTATTTGCGCACCGCAGATTTGGTCGTGCTTAAAATGTCAATATTAAAATATCCTACAAGGCATAACTGGTCATGCATGGTGAGACTACTTATGTAAGATTCAAGTTCTTCCAGAAAAGATCCAACGTTATGGAAGTGAGAGATGTTCAGCTTTTCCGCGAGAGACTCAATTAAGGATAATAGGTCTTCTTTCGGCGAGACAGGAAGTCCGTGCACTTCGAGGTTGGAGAGACGACTGTGCTGCTCGTTGTCGTTGAGCGCGCCCCGGATCTCCTGGATTTCGGCTGCTTGTATCTGCACAGTTGACTTTAGTTGCGACAGTTCGTCCTGGAGACCTTTGCCAGTTTGCTCGTTGGCTGTTGCCAGCTTGAGAAGACGATCATAGTCAGCGGAGAAGAAGTTCATGGACTGTTGAATTTCGTTGACTGTCTCTCTCAGGCTCTCAACCAGTGGCTTTACCAATAAGAGTTCGTTGAGTTGCACCGACAGAGACAGGAGGGAATCTACACTTCCTTTCAGGGTGAGCAGCCCATCCAGCTTCTCAGTCATGGCAGCCAGCTGAGCAGATAGATTCTCCACACCCTGCGAGGTTTCGATCCCATCAGGTGGTCCCGCTTGACTCTCTTTCCCACGGCACGTCTGGCATCTCCACTTGTCACGCTTAGACTGACCCATAGTGGTGAACGTCTTGTCGGCGATACCGGAACAAGTCTGGCCCAAATGGTAAGCACCTTTGCAGTCTGCGCACGACATGTGCCTTCCATCGGTCTCCACTGACTTGGTCACGCCACACACTCGATGGTTGGAGTCATAGTTGAATCGACGCGCAGAAAGGTGGCGAAATACGTGTACTGCCGTTAGGCTCGAGAAAAACGCAGCGAAGTAATGACCCAAGCCAACGAGGCAGGTAGCTAGTCAGGATGGCTGCCGGTCTCTGCACACTGACGGCACGACGGGTGTTAAGAGCAGAATAAGGGAAGCTGGATACCCAATACAGTAAACCTACCGGCGAATCTAAAAAGCCGAGTCAGACCGCAGCTGGGAAGGGTGGGAGAAGGCATGAGAGGCCACGATACCTGGTCATAGATGGTCGCGCAGGCATTTCCTGGAGCGTCAGAGTGGCTAGGCCTCACGGTGACAGAAAGCCGCAGCCAGCTCTTTTGAAGATATCCCGTCGAAGATGATCATGGCAAGGTCAGCACAACTCCAGGCATCAAGTCTTCGTCCGCAGGAGTATGCCAGATCACGTTTTTCTTGCTTTCGAGGGAAATCCTCGGTTGCTGAGAACGATCACCGGGTCATGCAAACATCATCTTCTTCTTCCTATGTACCAGGATGCAAGATCTATCAGTATGCAGATGACACTGTAATCATGTCCCAACATATTAATTACGTAGACTCGATTCGCGAGTTACAGCACCATGCGACTGTGGTCATGGAGTGGTTTGAGAAAAACCTAATCGCTATCAATGTAAAGAAAACAAAACTAATGTGTTTCTACAATCCACATAAAACAATCAATCTCACCATTCCCTTTATTTTACACTCATCTGCTTCTAATCAGTGCACCTGTGTCCCCTTAGAGTACGCTAGTAGTGTTAAGTACCTTGGTATTTTTTTCGATAGTGGCCTAAAATGGCATGCCCATTTAGCATATATTTGCAAAAAATTATGGAGCGCCAGCTGCATCTTATATAGATCCAAATGTCTCATGCCTCTTTCTGTTCGTAAGGTTATTGCTCATACTCTAGGGTACAGTATCCTTCGGTATGGCATAACAGCTTTTGGTAATTGTTCCGCTTTCTTGAGAGCTAGAATCGACAGCATCCTTAAAGCAATCCTAAAGAGTGTCTCCTATAACATGCAAATACCCGAGGACACCACTCTTTTCGACCTTCTTCATCTGCCCGACTTTCACACCCTTTATGTTCACACAGTTATATTGCGACATTTCTGGAGCTCTGAATTTAAAACTTTAAGCTCATCATCGCGTGCCCTCCGACACGTGTAGCCTTTCCAAATACCTCTTGTGCATACCCGATACGGTGAAAGTACGCGAGCATATTACGTTCCAAAGCTTTTCTCACAGCTGCCGCCCGAGCTTCTAGGCCTTACTTCGCTCCGTAAACTTAAGAAATCACTTAGAAGTATGAGTTTTTGATGATCTCTGTTTTACTTTGTGTAGTGTTTCCAGTGTGGGTTTCACTTGTTTAGCCTCTTCGTCCTGGACAATCGCTCGTTGGACGCCGTGTACTGCAATTTCGTTTTTCGCCTGACTATTTTTTCTTTTCCTTTTACACATCAGGCGCGACACTTTGGTCTTCGTGATTATCGTTATTTTTTACATTAAGTTCTTTTAAACCTTATCTATGTACTTCAATCAGTATTTGGAGGCGTGATTTTGTGTGTTGCATGTACCCAACTGCTGACTTTGACTTTGGGACATTCTAAGGACGTGTGTATGTCAATCTGTCTTATTTCCTTTTGTATACCGGGTAGCAATGTTTAAAGTGTTAATTTTAAGGTAGCATCACGCAAGCCTTGTTTTGGCTTTGATGCGCCCGTCACGCAAACAGTGTTGTGCTCCATACAATAAATGTATTATTATTATTATTACTATTAAAGTTGAAACACTGGTAAACACAAATTACTTACCCTTTATTCTGACTAAATAAGTCCTTTACACAAAAACAGCAAATGGTTTATTAGGTACAATTCAGATGCTTTTTCTTCTTATTCATAATAGTTTCGCAATTTTAATCGAAAAGCCGGATTGATCTCGGAATTTGATTTCGAATTTTGCGGATGCGGTTTGTGTGCGAATATACTAAACTAAGAACGTTCTGGATGCGGTTTGGGTGCGGATACAAAGTCGGTGGATCCGGATCAGATGCCTATGATCAAACGGCTATCCGCGCAGGGCTCTAGCTTTGAGTATCCGCCTAGTTTTAACGGAACACGCATACATACACACTTCTTTAAGAGTTTCTCTTAGGAATGACGTGAGGCTAACTTATCGAATTATTTGCGACCCGAAGATCTATATCAGATATTGGCTACTATCAGAGGCAACATTTTTTTTCTGCGGTCGCCTAAGTGGAACAGTGTTTTTCGCCCAATAATATAGCGGCGCGTCGAGGCGCATAAGGGACGACTAACGCGGGGTAAGGCGGGCAGCGCAGTGTCTTTGTCGCGCAAAACAATCGCCCCACGTGTTTTCCAGGAGTGATCAGGCAGCACGGACGCCAGCGCGATTCCTCCGATTCGCGCCGCAGCTGCCACATCTCTCCGTCACCTCCCCTGGGATCGCGTCTAGCAGTCTGCAGTCGCGCGTCCCGAAACTAAGACTAGCAGCAGGCCTATTTCCCTAAACAGCGGGACGTCTCTTTACCCAGCCACCTGGGGTTCACCATTGCGTAAGAGTGACTGACGGCAGACTAGTCGATGATTAGGCGAGCTCTCAGCAGTTTGGATTCGGGGTTCTGAGGCAACCATATTTTCTAGCTTTTACGGAAAGAAACCTTCAATTTGGGAGTGATCATGAAACACACACACCTACTGGTTTCTTTCCGGCCTACTTTGCCACGAGCCTCAAAATGCGCTGAGGAAGTGGATTGTTTTGTCCCAGTGGACACTGTTGCATTCTTGAAATTGTT
Organism: Ixodes scapularis; assembly: GCF_016920785.2. NCBI lineage: Eukaryota > Metazoa > Arthropoda > Arachnida > Ixodida > Ixodidae > Ixodes > Ixodes scapularis. The sequence goes on from NW_024609835.1 coordinate 226,878,044, forward strand.
GATTGCAATTTTTATGGCTAATATCCGTAGGAGCGCTAGCTCCGGCTTCCTGGAGAGAATTGGATTGAAAATTCGTAGGAGACTGTCTTTGTCACAACAATCCCTAGGCGTAAACAAATGAAGGATAGATCTCAGTGACGGCTTTTGACGCTCCGATTTTGTTTTCGAATTTCTTCTTTTTTTTCTTATCGGGAGGTGCTGCTCTCTCGTTGGTAACCGAATAACAACGGAGTTGAGATTGGGGTGCGATTGACCAAAGTCCCTTAGACAATAGGGAGGCTAAAGCTATACATAAATATAGTTTTCTTCTATATAAGACGACACTCTAGCAAAAAATAAAAAGAAGATGCAGAAGTGGAAGAAGAACAAGATGAAGAAGAATTTACTGTGGTATACAAAGTACCAGTAAGGAGAGGCGAGCGTATTAAAGCCAATAAAAGGCCAGTAGGATGCCACCCGTCAATGTTGAGTCAAATATACGCTATAGGAAGCACAGTATAAAGTAAATGTACAAACAAATAAGTCTACACTTTGTGCTTGAGACAGATAAACAGTACAAATATATAGTACTTATACGAAAATAAAAATCTGAAGCAACATACGAGATAACAAAGACCATGCGTTATTAATTGCACAACGGAAGCAACCCCCACCTTATCCCTTACAAAGAAAAAAAAGAACACATCTTTGGCAGTGTGAAGTTTACATAAACAGAGAGAAAAGCTTCCGTGGATGTCCAAAAGTCATACTTGGGTAGTAAATCAGTTACCGTAATTGAAGGACTGTAGTTCAATTGCTATTCTTGTAATCTTTTAGTTGCAGTCCATTCTATCCGGCTAAAATGACTTGTAAGTGTAGTTTAATTACTTTCTTTCGGCAGTAATTGCAAAATTTTAGGCACAATTGCAATCACCTCGACAAGACTTCGCGGCGCCGATGGAAACTCGCTGTAGGCCTCAGAGCTCGCACAAGCTGCCTAGTGCTCGGAGACACACTTGCACACGTAGACACGCTCTCACACACACGCACAACAAAAAATAGCGTCGCGTTGTTTTTTGCTTAAAGGGTAACTGCAAAGAAAAAAAGTTTTTTTTTTTTTTCAACAGCCTAATTGGGACAAGCATGTCAAAAAACAATTTTTCCGCGAGAAAAAAATTTTTTACAGCAATATTTATTACGTCAGACTGACTTTAGTTTGCGGCTGTTTCGCCCGTTCTAAATCACGCGCCACGAAGTTGGGATTCTGTGACGTTGAATCCCAATCGGCAGCTATATTTCTCATTGGCTAAGAATTTGATTGACAGCTTAGATCTTTGTTGTTAAACCTTTGTTATATGTCACAATTTCTTTTTGAGCGGCATATTTTTACGTTTAAAGTATAAACCATGCGATGAGAGTTATTATTCTTTACAAACGGTTTATAAGACGGGCACTTCCGTTTGGATTCTTACTATAACAAGCAGGAACTCCGCCATTCTTTCATGGCCGCTGAATTCTCCGCTACCGCCTGTCTCGCCTACCTCGACTAATCGTTTCGCCGAAGTGATCATTGTTTCGTGCTGACCCAGGTGCTTGAGTCAGGCTTCTTGAAGTGAAGTAGCGTGTGTTTAGCAGCTGTCGCAGGTGTTAGTGATAGGAAGCGATGCGGGGTTTTGGGCTTCATAGCGCGGTTCTTTCGTTTTCCTCAGCTTGCTTAGCGTGTTTTTTTTTTTTTTTTTGCGCTTGCGCGTACAAATGCAGACTTTTCGGAGATGTCAGATGACTGATCCCGACAGTGAGCCTTCCAGCAGCCATGTCGCCCCGAAAGGAATGCTATTTGGCTGGAGGCAATCGAGCGTTCGCGTAGCGACAAACGTGTCCAGTTACATTCTTGTCATATCGCTCCGGAGGCCGTCGAGATTCGCACCGGTTGCCCCGGGGGCATTGAACGTCCGCGACCAGACACAGCTGTTACGTAAAAAGCCTGGCACAGCCAGGTGATTACCTAATAGCTGTCCGCAGAAGCACTCGGACGTTCGAATTCTGCGTTAACCGGAAAATTTTTTTTCTCGGCTTTCGAACCATCTTATTTAAATTGTTTGAATGAATATGTACTGTTATTGCAAATCTTGGCTTGTGATTGCGGCTTTGTAAATTATCGTATTCGTTTTTGCTGGAGATGCGCAAACGGCGGGCATAGCGAAATCGGTTGCATATTCCGCATACCTTGCAAAAGCACTTCCCCAGTCACCTTGCAAAAAGCGCGAAACACGGACTGCGCTCCGTCCCGACTTCCCAGTATTTTACCTTCTTTAGAGCAGTTTGAACCTGCTAGTAGGTATGTCTACTGAAACTTGAAACTAATTACAGTTCCAGAGAGGCAAGGAGACAAATCTCAGAAAGCTTGCTCGCCCTGCTCAATTTCTGAACTTTTGAGTGATTGTACCGTAATAATTTCACAACGCCTTTTCCCAAAATAATAAAAAAAGAGGAGCACTATGTTCACTACGTAAAAAATGGTCTCAGTTCATGCATCATTGGGCAGGTAGGAAATCTTGCCCTAAGTTATTCACACCGCACGATGAGCGCAACACGTTGCTGTGCAAACGCAGTTCAACGCGAAGCATAAAAACGGCACTTTAGGACAACAATTCGAACTCCATTGTTCAACTAAACCACGTAATTTTGTAGAAAACGCTCTCAGCTTTTTACTCACGGTATGCATCGGGAATCTCACACATTTTGAAACGGAACGAAGGGAGATTTACTTTTAAAAACGCTCGCCGCGTGCTCCTGGACCAGTGTGACTGGATCAACTGACGACGACGCGACTGAACCCGTTTAACCTAACCCCACAACAGCCGATTTGCGCTCCGTGTTGGGTGTCTACTTCCAAGCACTGCACCAGACACACCACGAACTTTCAGTTCTTTGTCGCACCGTCGCCGTGTTGCACCAAACAAAACGAGATCGCCGAAATCAACGCAGCGCTCTCATGAACGTTGGCTTGTGGTTGCACACTCGTGAACCCTGTGACTCCCTTCGCTTTCAAAGCACACACGACGATTACGAATGATACTTTGCGTCTTCCGAAAACGTCACAGGGGCACTTCTCCGGTCATGTCTTTGCTATGTGCTGGCAAACCCCGCAGCATCTCGTGTACTGACAAACCAAACGATACCGGCGCCATGTTTAGCGTGCGTTGTTGCCAGATCTTACCGGAAGTCGAGACGCTGCGTCGTTCAACACAGCAGCAAAGTCAACAAAAAAGAGCAAATCCAAGAGTGAGGGGCGGGGCGTAGTTCTCCGCGGCTGTCGAAAGAGCGGGAGTTTCGAATGTGGAGAAGTTCTGACTCAGACTAAATTACGTCCCGTAACGTAAATATTGCTAAAAAAATATTTTTTTTTGCGAAACATTCGTTTTGTGACATGTTTGTCCCAATTAGGCTGTTTAAAAAAGAAACACTTTTTTTCTTTGCAGTTACCCTTTAATTGCTTACACTGCGGGCTGAGAGACAATCCTTTCTGGAGCCTACCTCAACAGCACCGTGTGGCGACGTCCGAGGTACGATCAGAAAACAATAACTTAAACACGTCAAAATATTGAAATAAACAAAATTGAGCTTCAGCTTTCAGCTGAGGTTTAATATTTTATTTGTCTATGAAGTTTTTTAAGTTTTTTTACGTCCCTTTTCTATACGTGTTGCATATGTGCTTCTTTGAATTATGTTCACGTTTTTTTCATGTGGGTTTTCCTTCGTACATCATTCGCATAAGAATTTTAGAGGCTGACCTCGCAGCTCTGAATATTGTCACCCTTGATTCGGGAGTCACAATTTGGCTCTTATATTTCTGATACATTATAATTTCCACTCAACGTAGATAATTTACAATAACATGGCAAGTTTGGATGTGAATGCTTTTGTATTAGTGCGTGTGGAGTGAAGTTTCACACTAACACTATAACGCTACTCGAAGATGACTAATTGTCTCATTTTTATTTTCCTGGCTAACAATAGTGCGACAACTCAATTTTACTTTAGCGGTCAGGAGTCTTCAAGTTAATAAAATAATATAATGTAATTTAATAGAAATAAAAAAATGTAAAACTTTCTTACCGCAATCTGCCAAGTTCTACAATTATTTTAAGAACATTCACAAAGGGAAAGTACCATACCCGACATCTATAAAGCGATGCGTAAGTCTCCTCAAATATCGGGCAATGAATAAACATATGCGCTGCATTCTGAACTCATTTCAATTTATCTGTCTAAAGTCGGGTAGCTCTCAGAAATAAGTAACTGTAAAGTAATTGCATTACTTCTTAAAAGAAATTTGTAACTGTAATTAAATAATATTCCCGCAGTAGCAACTAATTATAGCTAAACTACGTTTGAAGCAAAGTGATTGTATTTGTAATTAAATTACATTTTGAAGTAATTTACCCATCTATGCCAGAAGTGTTCAAAATTCAACCGCAATAACGAAATAAAAAAAATTAAAAGAGACTGTGGCATGCACTGACTGGATGGTGATGCTTCTAAGAATATTTCTTAGTTTGCCCAGAACAGAAAGATTCAAGAGCTTAGGTGGTAATTCAGAAAAAATCTGCGGTACATAATAAGCAGGCGTACACTTGCCATATAAAGTTTGAACGGGGGTATTCGAAGAGGAAGCGTGCGACAGAGGGTGCGAGTGGTTTTTTTGAAACTCCGAAGTCCGATTAAAAACGTGTCGCAATATGACTGCGTAAGTATATCATATTTCTAAGTTGCAGAGATGAAAATGTTCAAAGAGATTGGCGTCAGTAGGTATCTGGAGCCTATATGAAACAGTTTTATGTATTGTTTTGAGTATGCAATCAGCTTTTGTTCCCCAGAAAGCAATTTTTAAAAATATGTGTAGCGTATCCTGGGAACCTATATGCAAGGGTCTGTGCAGTTGCTTTTCGAATGGAAAGTGGCACAAACAATTTCGATCTACGTAAGGGAGATCAGGAGATTCCTAGTTGTTTTTTTTGGCGCGTATATGTTAAATAGATATGCCAGGTCCGCCTACTATGCAAAAAAAGGTCCCCAATATTTAATATTATTTGCCATTCTAAAGCAACGCTGGAGCAATTAATGCATGTAGATCAATGCAAAATGAACGCAAGTTAAGATTGGGTGTTTTCAGAGGATTTTGAAAACATATCAGTTTGGTCTGTTCATATTCACGGTGATAATATTCTTCTGAAACCTGTGCATGACGCCTCTCACGTGGTGTTGGGGTTTACTGATGGAATCCAGAAAATTAACATAATGTGTCATTATTACTGAGCCGTCGGCGTATTAATATAGTTCATAGTTTCGGACTTAAAAGGAGAGATCATTGACAAAGATGTTCCATAGCAGTGGTGATAAAATACAACTCCGTGGTACCCCAGCCTTTAGCTTAGTGCGAAAAGTTTAGCGTACCCCCAGGAGACTCCAACTGGGGACCGATTGAGAAGATAATTTTCAAGAAAAAAAAAAGACAATGACCCACGCAAACCTAGGTTGTAGAGTTTCTTAAAAGTAATGAGTGACTAAAGGCCCGTTCACACTCTTGCGACCGAGTACACTGAGAGAGACGAGATCTCTTAAAACTTCTTAAATGTTTTTAGAATGAGGGAACACACTGGGCATTGTGGCGCCATCTATGCGGTGACCCTGTAACTGCATTTCACAAGAGCGAAGGTTTTGCGGGATTTCCGAGGTCAAATGTGCGTAATACCCATAGGAAGGCTCGTTTATAACATTGACAAAATTTTTTCAAGCCAAGAAAGAAAGGATAATGCGCGAGAAATAAAAATATATGCCGGACCGGCCGAGTTTACACTGCTTCCCAATAGATGGCACCAGTGTGTTCTCTGGTTTAAGAAGTTTTAAGGAACCCAGGTTTAAGAAGTCGCAAGAGTGTTAACGGACCTTTATTGTGTCGAAACTTTGGAGACGTCACAAAAATAGCGGACGTGACAAGGTTATGGACGAAGGCGGAGTAGAGGTTGTCTGTAAAGTCACCAAGAGGTGTCAGCGTTTCCATCCCTTGCACAAATCCAAACTGAGTGGACGAAATAATATTAAGTATATTAAAAAAGAGGTAATTGTGAGATACACGTATTTTTCGAGACTCTGAGCTATGATTGGTAGAAGAGAAATTGGTCGACAGTTCTCGATTTTATGTTTGGCTCCATTTTTGTACAGTAATAGAAAATATTCTTCTTCTTCTGCTTCTTATTAATATTATTATTAATAATTCCAATATTAATAATAAACTCCTCTTCATATGGACAGGACATACACAAACACGATACTTATTCCTCCGAATGCTGTGAGGACTTGAGAAACAAAAGCTAATCGCGGTTAAGAGCGGGATAATAATAGAGGGCAGGATTGACTGGACTATTACTCGTTTACAAATCAGCAAATCCGCCCCGAAACGTATATTTTTGCACCTGTTAGAAGAACAAACAAGGTAAATACCATGTTTCTCATTTAACAACAGCTTGTACGGTTTAGCAAAGGATATTGATATTACTGTCAAAAAAAGCCTTTCGCACAGCATTCGTATATTATCTGCATGGGAGAAATAGGCTATTATTCTGTAAAGGGATAACCCACTTTAAGTATCACAGCGTTTTAGGCTGCCTTTATATCTTTAATATTTAAACAAAATGGCTTAATACACACATCCTTATGAAGTCTCATATCCATTAAACAAAGTTAAATGTTTGTGTTGCTAGGCAGGATACCGTGTGAAAAAAAGAATGAAACGATAATTCAACTTATAGTTTCGCGAAGCTAAAATTTTCTTAATCGCATTTCAAGGCGCATAGAAATAAATATGTAAGAAAATAGGTTGGGCGGAAAAAAATTTGTTCTCACGGATATTTTTTTTTTGTATTTTCGCTTAAAACCAAAACTGTAGGTCTCTTTCTTTTTTTTTTTGACATCGTTTTACTCTGTCATGCCTATTTTACATTTGAAAACGACTTTTAAATATTGATTTATTCCGACGGCGGCCCTGACCACGCACGTTTACTAGCGTTTCTTTGATTTTTAACTCTCCTAGTTTACTTTTACACTTCTGATCCGGCGTTCCGCCTCCAATTCATTTTTTTTTGTACCACAGACTCGGTGTGCAACATCTTTGTTTCTTCATTCGGCGACCCAGAGCTTTAGAATTCAGCTGCGCTACCACACATCAAAAGATATATAAATAAATTACGTAGTCGAAACGTGACTGCGGTCTTTTGGAAGCAAAGAGCGAAAACAATATAACGAATTTATACAACTGCGAACGGAACAGCGCCCAAGTATGAAACATGGACAAAATTAAATTGGCGGGAAGCCACGAACCATGCAAGAAGGGAGGCAAAACAGATAGAGGTTCTGGGAAAGAGATAGAAAAGCAAAGAATGCTCGTAAAGTTTGCGTATTTTGTATCGCCACTTTGTACCCACAGACAACGAGGATTCTCTCCCTCGTGTGAAAGGGCAAGAAAATACCAGGACGCCGACAAAGCTGCGCTTTCAATTTAAACGCCTTTTTGTGGCTTCAGCGAGGAAGGATAAACCGCGTCCGGGTGTGCAATTTTTCTTTAAAACATTTTGGGGCATTTTTCTTGCGGTGTAATGAGGAATTGGAGCGGGTTGATGTCATGTTAAGAATAGCTTCGCAATTTACGCTCGAAATCCTCTAACGTTTGTTTATTGGAAGGGAAAACGGCCTGAGTACACGGCAGTAGCAACACATGACTGCATAAAGGGCAGATGCTTTCACAAAAACGTTGCTTTAATCCCGGCTATCCAGCCAAAAAATAACAAAAAAACATAGCTTTACTACATTGTTTGAACCACCGTGCACCCTGTGTAGTTTTGTTTTTATTGAATATATTTTCGCGTAAGTATTCTTTACTCTGATTCTCCATATGTCTAGAGTTCCCTAAAAAAAATATGTCCCAAAAGAGTATGACTGGTTTGTGTAACTCGGAAATGTAACAGGCGTTAGAGGATTTTGGCGCCCCTACCAAGCTCAGAAACGACCGATAAATAAAAACCAAGGCACCTCCAAGCCAGAAGCACACTTTGTTTTTTGCAAATTTATTCGTATAATTGTTTTACCGCGCATACTTTCCCGTTAACAGGATATAAATTGTTAATACTTCATTTCGTTGTATTTTGTGCTTCCTACTTTCTTCACAGCTTGCTTTCCGTATGTTTTTTTTAATGCAATCTTCGCTAAATATATCTTTTACTTTTAGAAACAAAGGATAAAAATTGAGATACGCCACACTGCGTGCAACCCGACGCCGGCAACCTGGCTTTCCAAGCAAATGAACACTTTTTTGCAGAGCTTTTCACCCTACTCCGTATGGGCACCGCCATCTTGGAATCACGTGATGCGGAAGCCATTAGGTTGCTTCAACTAGTTTCTCCCTTCTCTCCATACCTTGGCGCATGCGTTGTATATATGGTTTTTTTTTTAATGTTCCACCGCTTTTTCTCTCCTTACTCTGCGAAGCTGAGTCCGATACTTATGTTTACTACCTAATTGCATTACCTTCTCCTGCTAAGCTTGAAGTACGTATTGACTCTTTTCACCGCCATCTTACCGGACACTTCTGAACAGGCGTCGTGAGGCACAGGAATCTGAAAATCTAGATGACTCTAAGAGAGCACGAGGGTTCGAAGGCGAATTACTTTGACAACTGAGGAGGCAGACTAATAATGGTGGAGCATTCATATTAAGACGAGCAAGGTACTGTAGACAATGTAATTTTCAAGTGTCTAATTTTCACATATATTGCGACCTAAAAACAAAAAAAGACAAAAACGGGTCAAAAATTATCACGCGGTAAAGAATGCAGAGCATACCAATGCATAGTTTGCACGCGACGTCATTCAAAGAGCGCTCCGATGACGACCACAGACGAGGGGAAGAGGGAGCTCCCCTCTTATCAGGATCCTCGTTTGTGCCTCCTACATTTACACAGACGTCCCTTTTCTTCTCCCCGAAGATTATAGAAGATTAACCCGCCACTCAAAATTCTTTAAAGAAAAAGCAGCTTCCCTCTCCTCCTCTTACATGGTGGTCAAAAGTAGCCGATGGGACGTCAGTGCAACCCACGTATAGTGCGTGTGTGACCCGCCGTTGCGCTCACAATGGCCTACCTAGGCCCTCCGCAAGCGAATTGAGGACTGCATGGGGTTCCTTCTTTCTGTGCTCTAATTAAAGGGGCCATAAAACGATTTTTAAACTTTTTCCTTCTCAGCTTCTCTCCTTCCCTCACAAATCGCTCAGCGTACCAAGCCGTTAAAGAAGACGGAAAGAAGAAACTCCCCTCTTTCTCGAACCCTCGTTTGTGTACCGGGACATCGCCATTCTCCCCCTAGGAGATCGGCCCTTCGCTCAAAACTAGGGTAAAAGTTGCTTTTCCCACCACGTTTACCCCTAAGCTCACGGTGCTTTGGAAGCTACGTGCCCCTTAGGCCATCCACACTCCTATATTTTGCCATATGATCACTCTCCCTTGTGCATGCCCACGTGTAGAAAATGGGGTCAGGTAATAAAAGGGACGCGGCTGATTGGTCCGGCATGCGCATGGCTGCCACCCAGCCTGGAGCAGTATAGCGATACTAATGTATCGCTAAGGTATTTCAGAAATATTTTAGTATTCATATTTCTGTATCACGATACAATTTTTCAACCAGTATCTCTATTTCAGTTTCGGTATTTCGGTATATATTTTTTTGCGGATTCCTTGTATCGCGACACAATCCCGGGCCAATGTATCTCGTAATCGAGAAGTTAGTGATCCCCAATCCAAAACTCTAACGGCTGTTTCCGCTCGTCTTTCGTGCTTTAGAGGGGTAGAATGTATAATGAATGGGACATTGAGGCTCTGTCATCAAGCAGACTAAGTTTTGTTTCGAACATTATGACCACGACATTGGTGACTCTTTTTTCGATTTTCCACGCATAACATGTCTGGAGTGCTTCAGTTGGACAACTGGATTTTTAGACTCAAAACGTTGAAGTCACTGTGGATACGAGCTTTTTAACTGTACATTGCACTCTCGGCTCCATTTGCTAGGGAAAAGGTTTTCTTTAGATCAACAGATAAAAGAGTATAATTTCATTCCAAGGCGGCTTCTTAAAGTGAGAGCAAAGAAAGGTACCGATATGTGACTATAGGATGCTCACCTTTCGGGGATATTTAGGTAGAGATAAAACTAATTTAGAGGCTCGTTTAACAACGCTTGGAAGGCGTGAAATACATTTAGAGAAACACTGCACTGGCATTATGGATGGAATGTATTTACAACCTACTGAAGACTCACTTAGTTCCTACAACTTTATGTAAAAATAAAACAAAAGATTTCCATGCAGAAATAATTTCCATGTCGAGAACGCCCAAGTCAAACTTCAATATTTACCTCACGGTTAGTAGCTGGTTTTGTTTTCTCTGGGGGGCTCGTTTTTCGCTTTACTTAAACAAACTTTGTCAACGGAGCCTACCTGTTACCACCTCAAAACGTAATCTTTATATACAAAAAGAACCCCCCCCCTCAAAAAAAAAAAAAAAGTTGCACTATTTCAAACTTTTTCTAGTGTGATAACGGTCTCCGTTTTAATATGAAAACGTGTTCGTTGACACTTGTGGAACGCTTTATCTTTTTCGGCTAACGTGACGTTTTGCCAAAATTGGCAGCGGCTGATCAGCGAGCTATTTAAAAGGTTACTATATGAGAAGATTAAACATGTAGTACAGAGTTGTTCCATTTCTGTTTTACAAATAGTGACATTTTACCGGCTACAAAATGTTCACATCACAAGAAGGCTTTTCTTGTTGTATGTATTTATTCGTGCCCCTAGAAAATATATTTCTGTATTTGTATTTCAAAATACCTTTTTTTATGAATTTCTGACACGTATCGCGACACTTTCGTACAGATGCATTTGGGTATCTGCATTTTAGCAGTCCTTGTCGTGTATCCCAGGATTTTTATTTCAAGTACATTTTAGCTTGTCTGTGCCCAACCCTGCTCCCGCTGGACTGTCCGCTCAGGGTTGAAGGAAATATAGTAAGGTCGGGTGTCGTGCGACGTGCGTTGGAGCCGGATGATGTGATTTTGGGTGCCCCAGATCTGAAACAAGTGCAGAGGCAGAGAGCTTTTAAAGTGAATGAGGTGCGAAATAGTCTGCTATGTTTTAAATTTTTGTACCGAAAATGAGACTTTTGACTATGTACCTCTTTCTTTTGGCCCACTAAACGATACGCTATAAGTACAATCCCAACCTAAAGTCATTTATTCCAGCCCGTATTTCGTTCTATGGCCCTTTTAAGAACTTTTTTTTTAGACCGTTTCCGCCGCCACACAACCTTCAATGACTAACACACCGAAACTGTGGACAGGTGTGTTCCAATCCATGTCGCTCCATGTACCCGCACGACAACGGGAGACTCGTACAAACAACTTGACGGAAACCTTTTGAGGACCGGTTCTTGTCCCGTAGCCGTTCGTTCAGTCGTTCGTGTCGTCACAATAAAAAGTGACGCGAAAAAGAAACAAAAAAAAATTGGCAGCAATCTCTACTTTTGACGCCATAATAGGACTTTAAATTTTTAATTTTACCTCTAAAAGTAGCGGCGAAACGATTTCGGCGTAGAGTTCATGTGACGTCAGGTTACGTGACATCAATTTCCCCCTCCAAATTTAGCATGAAAACTGCATTGGTGTATCGGTCACTTGAAATCAATTTCACAACAAACGTGAATTGGCGCAAAGGTCACATGTGGTATAAATTTCCCCGCCAAATTTAGCGGGGAAACTTAATTGGTTCATGGGGTCACGTGATATCAAATTTCTCGTTAATTTAGCGGGGAAACTGGAATGGTGTACAGGTCACGTGACATCAATTTTCCATCCCAAATATGCGGGAATACTGAATTGGTGTACAGGTCATGTGACGCCGATTTTCCCGCCAAATTACCGGGGAAACTAAATTGATGTATAGGTTATGTGACGTCAATTTTTCCGCTAAATTTAACGGGGAAACTAAATTATTCTGTTAGGGTTGTGACTTCTCGTCAAGTGACATCAAATATCCCTTTACATTTGGCGGGGAAACTGAATTCGTGTGTAGGCCAAGCGAAATCGATTTCCCTGCTAAATTTAGCGGGGAATGCTCAAACGGACGGAGGGACAGAGGGTAGCGTTGAAATTCGTTTTATGCTTTAAAAGAACACATTGACATTGAACCAGATGCTGCATCCAGGTCGCACGATTGAGACCCTCTGTAAGGAACTCGTGACTTCGCTCTTTGCGCGCCTCTCTTCACAGGGAGCTTTGTCGCGTAGTACGGGGCTAGACCCTGACTGATCCAACCAGCACTTCATTTACTCCGCTTCAATCTCAACGCCCGTACGACCAGAACGTGTGCACCATCTCAAGTTATGATGGACCGGAACCGACGCTACGCGCCCCCGGAGCGTAGCGCGTATTGTGCTACGTAATCTTCCTGTTGGGGGAGCAAAAAACGTAGCGTCTAGTCACGTGATATGCGGGGAGCAGTGGGTTGGAAAGAGTCGCTTGCAGCGTCCGTTGTGGTGCACCGTAAGATGAAAAGAAGTGTTGGGTGTGTAGCCACACAGCCTAGCGGCGAGGACTCAAGTAACCCTTAGAGAGCTCGGAGACGACGCCGTCTGTCTCAGGGCCAAATGGTCTGGAGTCAGAGGGGGGCTTCTCCGGTTGCCCATTGTTTCCTCGCAGTGGCCTGGTGGCACGTCCTTGCGCCCTCGCGGCTCGCAAACAAAGGCCAGGCGTCATCTTAAGGGGGAGAAAATGGGGTCTCCTAATCAGTGACGGCGAGCTTGAAGTGGGCTAGATTTCTTCTTTCCCGCGAACAGGGTTACTGAGCTTTGATCGAACTCCCGCGGATGAAGGGTTCCAGATACTCACTGACCTCTTTTCTGCCTCCATGTAAGCACGTAAGCACAAGAGGCGTGGCTATTCTGGGTGTTGAGAAGAGTGACGGTGTGCTTGGCCTCTGAGCTGCTGTTGTTCTGTGGACAGATATAGCTCCGTCCTTCGTGTTGTTGCCGAAGCAAGGTCTGGTAAGCTTACGCCACTGGTAATCAGAGTTTGGTCTTTCCAAGTTAGTCGTTGCGGGATTTGTTAAAACCGCTAACCTTTTGCTGGTTTGTAGCCTTGATCTCAGTTCATACCGTCAATTTCTTTGGCTATTTACCTTTATGTCGGTGGAAAATACGCGCAATTTTACTTATCAATGTTTTAACTAGAAAATAAACTTTCACCTGAGACTCTTTCCAGTTGCATAAACCGAAGTAAAAGAGGATTATCGGTGAACCGGATCTGTTGGAGTGCTGCGCGCGAAATTGTCTACTCTAATAGTCAAAGATCTCCTTGTCTGCTTCCTTTCGAGATTGACCGTAGCAGATCAAATGGGATTCAAACGCCAATGATTAGCTACCAATAAAAAAAAATAGAAGAAGGTTGGGTGCACGTGATTTGTTTCCTCTGTATTTGGGACCCTTCGGTCGCATCCACGTCTTCGCTGTAGCCCACACAGCCCGTTGCCTGGTTTTTATTTAGGCAGTGCGTCACCGGTGTTTGCAACACACCGACGCATCAGGCGCTTAAGTCTCTTCGTCCTAAACTTTGGAAGCGAGCACTGGGCAAAGCAAGCGTCTCCACATGCAGCGAGCCCCCATTCATTCCGTGGGGCACAGACCAGGACGCGCGTGTGAAAATGGCCGTCGGAACAAATTCATTGCTCCCGCCTCGTAAAAGAAGAAGGAGGAGAAAACTTTTATTGATTGCAAAATAGATTTGTGGTCTTGGTGGGGCTATTAGTCCTAAGCTTCTGTGCTTCTTAGAGCAGCCTTTGCCCTCTATTAGCCCCGAGAAGTTCGCGTGGCGCCCCCTTACTGCGAACCGGGGTGACGTCACGGCGAGGAGAGAATTTTTCCCCGACTCGCCCCGCTCGCCCTGTGGAGGCTGCGACGACGCTAGCTGTCGGCGCGCTCGTTTTTATTTAATTTTTTTTGGCGTGTTTTTTGTAGGAAGTGTAAATTTTTATATGTGCCTTTATTGAGGTATGGCCTGTAGCTACGGGCGAAACTTCAACCAACATTTTAAGCATGGTTGACAGGGCAGGCAACGCATGACTCGCAGCTGGTATATGAAAATAAGGAACTATGGCCACAATTGCAGGAGCATCACTATAGATTTACACCTCGCACAATAAATGCTGCTGATGGTCTAAATGAATTGGCAGGTTATGTATCTTATTTTTTTTATCTCTGTTTTTAAACAAGATCGCCGAAGCAGAAAAGCTGCATGCTGCTCGAGCAACGTGCTACATACAGTCTGAGCCATGGGGAGAGAATCACAAGTAAGACAGCCCAAGTGCAGGGGCAAAGAAAACAAAAAAACAAAAAACAGGGAACATTTATTTACATACATTGCTCGCATTTGACCTTTGCTGGATTGGGATAGTATTTCTATGGACTACACGGGTGGTATCTGTGGACTCTTTTATATCAACCCTCAAGTAATGTATAACAAACGTAAGCGAATGTGTCTAGCTCGTTATTAGTCCGAAATTGAGATTTTACTTAAATCGAATTGTCCTGAAGCTAAAATACCAGAAGCTTTTCTCACGCAGAGTGTCGCCCTTCACAGGTTCCACATTTTCTGCCACTGGTGCTGCATTTACCACTGGACAGACGTTCGAATGCTTGCTTTTACTCCTGTTTTCCTCTGTTATCAGAGAGTCCAGCTGTAGGGAGTTTGAAGGCTGAGGAAGCTTTTGGAAACCTGCAGCAGTGTCTCTTTTAATTGGAAATAAGAATTCAGACTAAACGGTGTATTTTCCGAATACATAAGGCTGGAATAAAGAATGTCAGGAAAAAGTATAAAGATTCCAACTTACGGCGCTATTGCTGTGCATATTTTGGGCAGTTCAATACATATCATACAGGAAACTGGGGGCAATTAGGCCGTTTTTGCTGCTTCCATACAAACTAATTTCCAGTAACGGTACGTTTTCCAAGAAATATGCCTGCATACGTGTATAAACTATATAATTATTTCACGAAGAAGCTACATTCATGTAAAACGACCCTGTTCCACGAGCACTTCAAATCAGACGCAGGGCCTTTAAAATATCTGCGAACCAGCGCATGCAGAGTGGCAGCGCAGAGTCGGGGTCGCGAGCTGATCTGCCGACCACCCAAAGGCCCATGATATAAATGCCACTTCAAACAGATTGAAAGCGGAATGTAATATCGTCCTAAATCATGAACATGTACGGAACAGAATTCCAGCGTCTGAAACACTTGCGCCACCACTTCACCGACCCCTCGCAAGAGTGCCTTGTGTCGTGTGGACGGACGGGGAGGTTCATCGGCGGAATTGCCTCCGCCGATAGCTTTCACGATTTGTAACCCAATTTTAAAAGTAAAAGGGACAAGCAGGCTTATAAAATGTACGGAAGCACGTCAATATCGGCCTAACTCAACGTCTTGTACACCGGGTAAACGAAGTCCAGCTTTTCGAAGAGCTTGCGGCACACAACGCCAAACCAGGAAACCGGTGCTGGGAGGCGAGCCGATGCGAGATCGCGGAGCGGAGTCCTCCCCCTGACGTCACCGTACACCTCACCCAATCAGGGCGTGGCGACCGCAGCGACGCTTGTGTTCGCTCTCGGGGCTAATACCAGCATTGACTGGTCGTCATGGGAGGGGCTGCGCAGCGCAGCTTCCCAGGCCTAGTAGGAAGGGGAAGGGGGGAGAGGGGGTTTAGAGAGACACGCCCTAGTGACGTGGTAAAGGGATGGGTACTTGCCGCTGTGTGGTCAAGTGTCTAAATATTTTGATTTTGAGATCTGTAACTGACGCCAGGTCGTGGCCTCCTCGTAGCTTAGATAGTGGTGAGATGGTGGATAATTTAAACGTAGGCCGCGTGGGAACTCCAGGAGTTAGAGGACGGGGTTTGCGAGAGGGAAGATAAATAAGATGAATTGGTTCGTGTACACTTCGGGTGCCCGAATAAACCAACCTCGGACGACGGCGTGTGCGTACCGATTACCGTCGGCGTGGTCATAACCTAGGGTTCAAACCAGAGCAACCTTGAGGAGGGAGGGGTTTTTCTTTTGGTTAGTGTGAACGGCTCGGAGTGAGATTTGACCAGCTTGGAAACGTCAAATGTCCGTTTGGGAGTAATTAAGAGGCCATCTCTTCGACGAGTCCTGGGGTTCTTGTACGCACCGTCGCCATGGTGAGGGTCTTCTTGTCTCGCCTAATGACGCTGACGGCCGCCATAAACCGGTCGGTATACATCGCTGCATCTGTGTATCCAATGTCCTCTCTCCTGTATCCCATGAGCTTGTTGAAGTGTTTTCGCTCTAGACGCACGCCGTCCAGCGTGGAGCATGAGGTTAAGTTACGCAGACCCGCGTTTGTCTGTAGTATGTTGCGGATTTCAACTTGCAGCTGTGTGGTCTTTCTCGTGGATTTCATTATTTTCTATACAAGAGAGTGCAGTACGTGTAGACCCGACGATATGGTCGCCAGTCTCTGTTTTTTTCAAACTTGGGTTGTATAGCTCTGTGTTGAGTAACTTCTCGGTGGATGCATAAATGGGGAGCCCGAGGGCGAGCTTGAACGTCTCATAGACAACGACGTCCAGTCTCTACTCGTCTCTTTTTATCAGTTTCAGGGACGGTGCTGCCTACGTGATTCGGCTGACGATAAGGGTTTGAGTAATATTGATGAGGTCTGCTTCATTTAGAAAACATTTGCTATTTGTGATTTTTCCCATAATACGCATGATTTAGACCGTGGGTTCTTGGAGAAGATGTATGTGGCTCGCCCCTCCGCGTCGTGCTAAAGGTGGAGACACAGCAAGCGCGTGTGCTCTATCACGGGACTTGTTCTCTGTTTTCGAAGTGAAGTGTACGGCCGCCTTCGTCGTTTGAGGGTTACACCTTCTTACCCGCTGCGTGAGTTCACGAAGAGAAGTTGTGAATTTTGAGGGGCGCACTTGAGTTGCCTGCCAAGGGAAATCGTTGTACTGAATCAGTGGCTTCCTGCAGCGAGGCTTGCTTTTCCCTGTATACAGGGAAAAGCAAGCAAAAGTGGACGAACTCGGGCTCGTATACGAGCCCGAGTTCGTCCATAAGGTCAGTTCATCCGCATCCAGAGAGTGCTTGATATGTGGAATGTCTTCTGGCTTTGCCGGGAGCTTGTACAACGCTAGATTGAAGGATGTCGGTGGCAGCCCGGAGCCTTGTTCGTGAGGCTGGATTCGACGCCAATGGTGGCTGTGTGGTGCGAGAGGGAGTCTTGGACGTATTGGTAGGTTCGCTGTCCACGGTTGGTCGAGGCCGGGTTATGAAGCATAAACGAGTGCCTCACGTTGTCGGAGGCTCCTTTGACGTGCAGAGCCAGGACCGCTTGCGTGGTGGTGCGCGAGAGGCGATCGAGGATGTATTCTTTGACGGGAATGAATACGTCTTCCGTAGGCTGGTGGGCTCGAAAACCGAACACGGTCTCTGAGAAGACTCGTGTCTTTGATGAAGGACAGCAAACGGTTGGACACAACACGTTAGAAGAGCTCGCCCAGACGGAAAGTTAAGGAGATGGACTTGACGTTGTCCTGGTTTTGGGGTTTACCGTGTTGTGAGATAAGTAAGACTTCTGCGATTTTCGATTCTGCAGGAAGTTTGCCTGGTGCCCTAAAGTCTTTGAAGTGTCACGTTAGGATGGAGTATGAATTCGTTTCAAGATTTCAAAAAAGACTGTTTTGGATTTTGTCGTTCCCTAGCGACATGTTCCGGGTTAGGTCTTCTGCAGCTTGTACGACTTTGACCTCGGTGAAAGGTCCGTCCAGTTTCGAGTCAGGCAGGCATTCGTAGTTTGGATATTTGGCTTTGGATGCTTTGGCGATGTATCTGGAGGTCAATTTGTGCTGGATGTCCTCATCGTACAGAGCGTTCTCTTGAGTTTGTTGGTCATGTGGCGCTAGTTGGATTGTGCTAGCTCTGTGAGGTATTGGAGCACTTCTTCCGTCAGCCGGGCGACCTTGACCTTGAATTTTCGGTTGACTGTCTGTCCTCGCCATCTCTTGAGGAGGCAGCGCCTGGCTTCCCAGAGGTGCAGGAGTCGGGCTCCGGCACTGTGGACCTCCGGCACTGTGGTCTTCAAGCTAACGTGTTTAATGTACCTGTTTGCGCCTTCACAGAGGCCCCGAGCCCCCTTCTCGAAGTCGCGTTTACGGGGAGATGGATTTGATTTAAGGCGATATTCTTTGTAGTCGTCCGAATCAGTTCGTTCCTGCTTCTTTATGAATAGTTTATGACGGGTAAAGGGAGGCTTCGGTTGCGCTATGGAACGATCGCAGTCTAGCTACTCCTCCGTCTTGGTGCAGCCTTCTGCGGTAAATTTAATGATTACGAGGTCTAGGCATTCTCTCTCGTGACGCTATTACCGGTTCTCGTGGGAATCTTGGGGTCGGTGAGTATACCAAGTTGATGATTGCAGATGGTATCGCGGAGCTTATTCCCTTTTGGCAATGCTTTCATATCAAGCCATTCCGGGTGTTGTGCATTGAAATCACCTACGATAATTAGATTCTTTTTTGGCGAGGCGTGAGTGCGACTGAAAAGACGGTCAAATGCCCCGCAACTGTTTTTTTTTGTCTTTTCTTTGCGGGGGGGGGGGGGGGGAATTCTTTGTCATTGTTTCGTAGGCGGACGTAGCCGACTCGGCTACGTCCGCCTACGTAGCCGAGTCGGCAGCGTGTTTGGCTAAGAGGCGCGTGTCTCAGGTTTGATACTCGGCACTGCGTATCGATATGGTGCCCTTGGAGCAAAGAACAAAAATGAGACGACAAATCTCTTTAACGCGAAACTGGACAGCAGCTCTTGAGGAGGAGGAGGGGAGAGTACGGAGGGAAGGGTATGCCCCTCTCCCCCTCCGTACCCTCTCCTGCGCCTCTTCCTCCCCTCCTCTCCTCCATATCTGAGCCATAACTGCCAAAGGTAATACTAATTTGGGGATTCCGGACATGCCAAAGTTTGGCTTTTTTGATGTCCGCCACAGCAGTGCCAATGTAAGTACCATACCTTAGCCATAACTGCCAAGATTAAACCTAACTTCAGAATTTCGCACGTGCCAAAGTTTGGTTTTTCTCTGGTCCGCCACACCTGGGCCATAGTTGAGCAATCACTGCCAAACTAAAACCTAATTTTGGGACTCCGGACATTCCAAAGCTTGGCATCTCTCTGGTCCGGCACACAAGTGCCAAACCGAGTGCCACACTTGAGTATACCCTAATTTGACAATTCAGAACATGCCGAAGATTTGTTTATTTGTTTGTTTTTTGGTCCGCCACGAAAGTGCTAAATTAAGTGTCATAGTTGAGCCATAACTCCCAAAGTGAATCCTAATTCGGGGATTTCGGACGTGCCAAAGTTCGGCTTTTCTCTGGTCCGCCGCAGAAGTGCTAAATTTAGTGTCACACGTGAGCCATAACCGCGAAACTCAACCGTAATTTTGGGATTCCGGACTTGCGAAATTTCACTTTTTTCTGGTCTGCCACAGGGATTCCAACGTAAGTACAATACTTGAGTTATAGGTTATAACTTCTAAAATAAATTTTAACTTGGAGATTCGGGGCATGCCAGCTTTTCTCACGCTCGCCACTGGAGTGAAGTACATGTTCTGAAATCGCCAACGAAATCCCAGAGGGCTGCCGACGTTTGACAGTTCTCTGGTGTCCCACAAGGGGGCAGTTTTACACGATGCAGAATGAAATTAAATTAAATGACCGTTCGAAACAAGATGGTCACATGTAACCATCTTTTTTTCCCAAGCAGCACGGCGATACCTGGCAGTGTAGTGCAGTACCGGCCGAAAATCGATTCCAATAGTGGTCCAGCTTTGCATTACCGCTCGATATCCGGCAGTTTGTGGCTTACGCCCATTTCGATAACGGCGTAGTTTTGGGGCAATATCGTGGGGATATACATCGATCCGTCTGATACATATTGACCTGGTGTCGTGTAAGTATGATGTATATGGCACGTTGCATTTGAATCACTTACACGGACAAACAAAATTGTTTTCGATCCCTCCCAGAAGTTTAATAAAGCACTATCATTACACACAGCTTATTTTCGACACTCACAGAAGTGATACGTTTCTGTGAAACGAAGAGCAAATTAAGAATGCTAATTTAGACTGTTTTCATGCCAAGCAAAACTGATGAATAAAACACAAGGGGTTTTTGGGATTAAGAGGAAGCAGGACAACCATCAGAAGCATCCTTGCAAAGTATCTACCAATAAAAGAGCGGTGTCATGCACTCCGTGATATATGCATAATTCGACAAGGGGCAAAGAAGAGCCCCACAAACAAAAGGTCGAAAAAGAAAGAGGTCGCCCACACTTAACGGAAGTCTCGCTGTTGCCAAAGATCAGTTTTTGATCTAATCATGTCCAAGAAACACAGCGGAACAATTACATGAGCTCTGCCAAAGAAAATTGCTTTTACCAAAAGGTCCTCACGAACACATTCTGGCTGTTCACGACGAAAAACGGTAACCGCAACTGCATAAAAACTGCACAACACAGAAGAGCGGTTTTCGGAGATTGGAC
The DNA here is from genome assembly GCF_016920785.2 of Ixodes scapularis. Classification (NCBI taxonomy): domain Eukaryota; kingdom Metazoa; phylum Arthropoda; class Arachnida; order Ixodida; family Ixodidae; genus Ixodes; species Ixodes scapularis. Next base: position 226,898,732 of record NW_024609835.1, read on the forward strand.
GTCCGTGGACCCCTGCACATTTTATAACTTGGCCAGCGGCGAAGACTATGGCCCCAGTGATATTAAGGAGTTTTTGCAGATTGTTTTTGGCCGTCCCCAACGCTCTCCGCGACCCACTACGATACCCGGAACCCTACAGCCAATGCTCTCGGCACGCATGCCCAGTAGCAACCTCTTCGTCGTAGAGGTCTTAGCGGAGGAAGAAACGCAGTCTACGAAAACTCCCTAATATCAACATGTCAAAGGGAGTCACGAGACTAATTTTCGTCTAAAGGCCCGTTCACACACTTACAAACAAGTACGACCCAGAGAGACAAGACCTGTTGAAACCTCTTCAAATTTCTTAGGGCGAGAGAACACACTGGCACGGTGACGCCATCTGTACGATAACCCTGGAACTAAATTTCGCAAGAGCTAAGCTTTTGCGCGATTTTTGAGATCAAATGTGCCCAATGCGTATGAGAAACGCTGTTTATAACGTTGACAAAAGTTTTTCAAGCCAAGGTAGAAAGGATATTGAGCGAGAAAAATAGAAAATATGCCGGACCACCAAGTTTACACTGCTACCCAATAGATGGCGCCAGTGTGTCCTCGCGTCGTAAGAGACATCAAGAGGTTTCAATGCACTAGGTTCTAAGAGGTTGCAAGTGTGTCAACGGGTCTTAATCGTTTCTGTTACGCATCCTACGGAGAGAGATCACACGTTTTGCTTCATCCCGCTGATTTGCTTAAAGCGTCCATCGCGGTCACGCAAAGCCACAAGAAAACAGGAAAGCAGTTGGAAAGGCTAAACAATAGCCAAGGTCTAAGTGAAGATGGACAATGCTGCTAAGCTCCCTCTGCGATTTCGCCTGACTTCTAAGGAAAGAAAAGACAAAATTAGAGTTCCTTAGCCGAGGCTTGGAATGTCACCTCTGTTTTTTTTAGGAGAAAGGGGGGGGGGGGGTGAGTGAAGGAGGAGTGATGGGTTGATATTGTGCAATGATTCACATGAAATGTAAAAAAATAGTCGCCGCCAGGATCATATTCTCTCAGTTTTTCCGAGTATGAAGTGGGCTAGGCACAACAAAACCAAGATTAGCGTAGCAAAAAAAAAAATGAAATGGCCAGATACGTTGCAAGTTACTTTCCGATAAATGGAATCCGTTAACTTTACTGCCCGGCCGACGAAAGGGCTACACGTGGCACTGCCATCGCGTAAACACACATGGAAAGGAGGGAACGGTTCGAGAGTGTCCCCATGTCTGACCACTCACGCTCTCCGTATTTTCGGGCCAATGCAACGCCGCGTGTGGTTTTCGCCCCGCCCCGACAGTCGATCCTACGTGCAAGCTGCTCATGATGGAGAAGTTATATCGTTGCGGGTGCCAAGTGGTAAAATGGGGAATTTCATGAAAGCTAAATGCGTAATTATGCGAATTCGGTCTTCCAAACAAAACGATAATCGGGGTTGTAGCGGGCGTTATATCATAGTGAACGGCAAGATGGAAAAAAAGTCAAAAACTCACTCCATGCAACGCGTCAGGGCTGTAATCATCAACGCTCACTGTTCAAGGTGGTTTAAAATCTAGACACAAAATAACTGGCGAGAGTGAAGTGTGACTTTCCATAACAACAAAAACGAATGGTAAAAAAAAAATAACTAGGCTGGCGACGTTCCAACCGCGTACTTACCCTTGAGAGTCACTTGCGCTGCGCAGTCTGCCACGCACCTGGCAACGGGATATTAGCCCCACCATGCGGTTCAAGCCAGGAAAAGTACCGATCAAAAATCTCTGACGTGGTTGATGTTAGTCTTATAAACTGATAGCGTAGACACCAACGAACAGGCCCGCAGAAAAATGCAGACGATATTGTTTGCCCCATAATTTTGAGCGCACTACATTTGAGTAGCTCGCTTAAATTGGGCAAGGTAAAGATGGTCCTGAATTACAGATCACAGGTACCCGGTTATTTTTAGAACAGAGATTAGAATCTTCGAGGTGGAGATAGTTTTGAATAGGCTATAGATACCCGACTATCAACACAAAAAAGACCACAATACATCTCCCTCGTTTTTTTTTAGTGTAGAGTACGCTGGAAAACAAGTATTCTCCACAATTGTATTGAACCCAGGATATGTGTGGTAAAAAAGAACCTAGTCAGCAATACACGTGCATGCGAAAAGAAATAACAACAACAAAACAAAATGATTTATGCAGATAACCGAAGTAAGAAAAATTGTTTTGGGAAGCAACATACGCTTGGCTTTTTCGCCATCTTTTGCAAAAGGATGGTATATCCAAATGCACCCCTGTTTTCAGATATACTTGAGATTTTGGCGTTTTTTTTTTGTTGTTGACTCATTGTCTCGTTTAAGAATCAAATTGTGTTGTGCGTATGCTACACCACAATCAGACGGGTACGCTAAAAGGATACTGAACGGAAATCTGGATTCCACAAAACACGCGGCAAAAGCGTGCAACGCGATGCTACAAACATTAAAACATCACTCATGCAGCGATATCTCAAAAAGACGACGTATTAAAAATAAAAAAAACGAGGCGCATTTGACAGAAATGTTTTCGTCATGTTTCTCCGAGAAGGAGAGGGAACAGCCTCGCGTGTTCTCCGCCTCGCCGCCATGAAGGAGCGAAGCGAAGAGAGGAGGAAACAAGTTATCTTCACGTCACGCTCCTCGTCGGCCTGGCTCAATCTTGACCTCCTTTTCCGAAAATACGGCCGTCCATTCGAGATATCACCTTAAGCGTAGTGTTGTAGGGATTGTAGCATTCGCCCTACATCCTTGGCATTGTTTTTTTTTTTTCTAAATCCAGATTTCGGTTTACCATCCCTTTAAAGGCATTCACAACGAACTTTCTTAAAACAATCAAGGAATCAGTTTGCGATCTCACGCTTACCAGCGCGCGGTGGCTCGAAGACCCTTTAAAGGAGTTCGTACTGAAGGCCTTCGAAGTGGCCATCCGAGAGAAGTATTAGACAGCCGGAAGTTAGTCAGCCCCAGGGTTGAGCAGTATCGCCATGCAAATGTATCGCGATAGTATTTCAGAAATACATTTTGAACCAGTATTTCTGTACCCCGATACCTTTTTTTCACCAGTATCTGTATCCCTGTGTAGAAATATATTTCGATTGTTTCTTTTTATCGCGATTCAATCAGGGCGAAATGTATTTCGTTACATTTTTTTTAGAAATACCCCCCCCCCCCCCAAAAAAAAATAATAGAAATCCGAAAGAATTTTCTTCTCTTTTTTACTTCTAAGGACGTTAGGTTCAAGGAGATGCTGTGGCATTGTTACCATGCTGACCAAGGTTCCTTCCGATTCTCCAAACTATTTTTCTCTGCGTCCTCTTCTCTCTTCTGAGAAGTGTTGCGTAGTCGGGGACTCGAACCAGGTGGCGTGCCAGGAGTGGAGTCAGAGCATCTTGTGCCATAGGTCCTTAGATAGGGGTTTCTTGAGTCATTGTTTGCTGGCATCCAAAGCCCGCTCCTAACCGTCTCTTTTGCCTTAGCGTACACAGTACGCCCAGCCGGCAAAGCTGATGCACACCCCATTGCAGCACGAGCCGGGTGGTGGTTGACTTGAAATAGTAGGATGACTCACGCTGTGAAGTTCAACACATATTTGAATGCGTTTGCGGCTGCGCCCGTAATATTGCACGGCTCAATGGTACGTCATCAGCCGACGTGAAAGTTACCCGTTGCTCTGGTGATCCGAAACCCGGGACGGAGGTCAGACGTGGCCTCGCTGTGCCGACCTGCGACTCGTCTCGAGCGCGCTGTTTCTCGGAGAGCTCGCACTTGTGCCGGCGATATCAGGTCGCAATCCGCGAGGTCTCTATCTTGAGTATGCAAGACGAAACTTGAGGACTGCAATTCATGCGTCAGTGACGGAGGTTCGGTAGGAAGGACCTTCACAACAGGGATTCCACCCTATCGTATTATCAACCGTAACAGAAGGCATGTGTTCCAGGATGTTTCAGGTGGTCCAATATTCTCAAAAATTCCAAATGACCCTGCCTGCACGATCTTTAACGAGGTAACCTACAACGAAAGCATGTATTGACCTTTCATAAAACAGCGCGGTAGAGTTTCATGTTCAAAGCCACAACTACAGACAAAGAATACCAGTTCATTGCACCATGACGTCAAGTGATAAATGTTGACAGGGGTGTCCGTATTGGACAGGGGCATGGTGACATTTTGATGGAATTTAGCATGGCATAGAATTTATATAGAGGTCGAAGTCTTTTCGCATCCCTCGTCAGACAGACAGGATATCAGTGAAGGGACCGCGGTCAGTCTTTGATGGAACGTTTTTTTTAAACCACTGAAGACTACTCGTCGTCCGAAATCACTACCTTCAGGCAAAGTGCCAAGCCTACGGGAAAGTATTTTAGAATCAAAAACTTCCACCCCCAACTTCAAGCTTTATATAATTTGGCGTCTCAAACAAATTTGAAAAAAAAAACAAATGTATTGCAGTATCAGTATTTCTGTATTTGTATTTCTGCCCTCCCTAAAATGTATTCCTGTATTCGTATTTCCAAATACTTCTTGCCTCTATTTAAAATGTATTTCCGATACGTATCGCAATACACTTTTTACAGATATATTTTAGTATCAGTTTTTTAGCTGCTATTTTAATGCATCCCAGTATTTGTACTTCCAAATACATTTTTGAGTATTTCTGCCCAACCCTGGTCAGCCCAAATGGGCGTTTGGTGTCTCAGCTGTAGAGAACAAAATTAGTCTGTGTAGTACTACTGATAGCCTGGGGTCTTTAACGTGCATGACGCAATAGGGAAACAAAACATCAGGCCGGTATAAAGCTCATCCAGATCGGAGCATAAAGGGATGGGGATTGAACCCAGGATCACAGGGTTCTGCAACACGAGCTTTCGCTCCACGCGTTCTGAACTGAGGTGCGTTAACCCAATCTGCTACAGATCCCCCTTCCAAATACCTCACGCCATTTCATTCGCCAAGGAGGTGCTGAAGGAGCGAGCTGCTCTGATTAGAACATGGGAAAGCGGGGGCATGGGAGAGGCTTTTCTTTCAGTTTGGTGTAGTTCTCTCGCTCCAGTCTTTGTGTGTGGCCCGATTAAGCGCTGTCAACGAAGTCAATCGGTTCGGACTCTCTCTCTCTCTCTCTCTCTTTTTTTGGTTTTCGTCAGAACGAATTTAGTGTCAACAACAGGGCAGACTTTTTTCCCGTGTCTCATTATGTGAAAGCCATGTTAAAACAGCAAAAGGAAGACAAACGTGAGTATACGCCAGCGTACAAAAACAAAAGGCGTCGATACAAGAGAGAGAGCGAAAGAGAGTTTGGACTGTCACCCAAATTGGCAGACAAGAAACAAGACGAATTCATTCCCGGAACAGCCATCTTGCAAACACCCTGGTAGGCAGCAGGGATCGCTTATTTTATTTTTTTTTATTTTGCGGGCCCTCCTCGGACCCCTCCTCCCCTCTACCCTTGCCCCTAATCCGACCCCACGTTTGCCAAATATCACTCTAAGGTGAGCCATTATTTTAAATACCCAAGCAGTAACGAAAAAAAAAAGTCACAAAAGAGGGAAGAATGAGGGCTTACACCAGGTCGTACCTGCACCGACTCACCGTTTTGAGTTCCCACGATGCGGAAGAGCGACACTGGTCACGTAGCAGGTTGTTTGTTCGCCAAACACTTCCGTTACAAGAGCGTTCACATTTTTGTCGAAACTGCAGAAAAGAGCGGCTTCTTTGATCGTGTGTCCGGCGAAAAAATGAAGGCCCCGTGAAGTACAATATCGCGTCTTCTGAGTTGGCGCTTTCACAGCATAGAACCGACTTTCGAGCATTGCCGCGATACGTGAGTACTCGTAAAATTGAGTATATGTGAACCCTTGGAACTTAACAAACTTTATGTAGGGCAGTGAGGCAGGCGTATACTCCGTCAGTATGCTACATAAGGAGATATTGCACGCACTAAAGTTGAATCATCAAATGACATACGAGCGCCTACATTTTTTAATGCCAATCTAGAGCCGAAAAATAGTCGGCAGCGTAATGTGAATATTAAAAAAAAATGTCGTTAAATAAATTGGAAGCAGCGGTCCGCGCGTATCCCAAAGCGATCAAAAATGTTTCGTCCTCTCACTTTTTGTTTGAATACCTGAGTCCAACTGGACCGAAGTGTAGAGCACGATCTCTTAATTGCGCATATTACCAATATTGTTGATATTTATATTCAGTTCCAAGTTAGGATGGACCACACCGGACGCTACGATTTATTGGAGCCAATCCAGTGCCATGTATCATGTCACCTAGATGGCCGCAGTGGTTATCGATTTAAAGTATACATTTTGAGAGAAAGCGACGCTGTTGATGCCAAACTTAATGCGCACGGATAGGCAAGATCCAAACGTATGGGCTGAGGCAGGAGGTCGTAATGGCATGTGACGTAAGACTTCTAGAGAAACCTGTATACCACTGATCCAGTTCTGAACAGGAAGGGCGGTTTTAAGATTGTTGAGCCAGGATATAAAATTTACCTTTTCCAGAACAAAAAAAGTATTGTTGTATAATTAACAACTTGGGAGATGTATGGAATTATATTTATTGAAATTCCTATAGTACTCGTAAATGTTTTATAAATGTTTTAGTGAAGAGTGTTTGGTTACAAACGAGAAATTAAGTAAAATGAACGAATATAGCCATAAGCTTCAATACACCAATTTTTTATTAAAGTTTTAGGAGGAGAATGGCGGTAAAATAAGTTTTAAGCTGAATCTAGAATTTATTGATTGCAAAAACGTTGGACGTGCAACTCATTAATCAGAGGTAATGAAACAACACATTCTTAAGCCTTAGCAATCTTATAGGTATGTGCGTGCATCATATGTCGCTGATTGACGTGAGATAATGTAGACATGAATAGTTCACTCCTTGATGACAAACTAAATAGAATAAAACAATCGACATTGTTGGAAAGTTTGTGAGCCCTTTAAAAGCTGGAAATTTCTCTGAAATTTTCAGCCACAGACTTAGCTGAAAGCATCAATTGAAATGACGCTGACTGGGCGGTGTCACTGAGCAAGGGTAGACGGGGATAGAATATTATGAAATTTCGTTAACCACTGACGGTAATGCGTCAGTGCCAGATCTTTTTTTTTTTTTTTTTCATTTCAATATTAACATTTACTCACTGCACATTAACAGAGATGAGCATAAAAATCGCTCGCATGTTATTCATTTCAGTAGCGGATATGGATAATAATCTGCACTATGGACTTACGAAACATATTTACACAGCGTTTGCAATTATAACAACACTTCCAGGTGAATTGACTTTTTTCTTTACACTATACTTCGTTTCGGTGTAAGTCCAAACGCAGCCGATGCTACGAAGTAATAGGACAAACCGAACAGCGGCAAAAGCACGTCACTGGGTCTTTTCTGCTTCTGATGTGTTCAACGAAGTTCGAACACGTATAGAAACATGTCAATATGACAAACACGGTGGCGGTGCCCTTTGACGCTATCGGATCACTCCCATCAGCTCGTAGCGTCGGCTTCGTCTGAACTTCAGGTGAAACTATGTATAATATCACGATGGGATTAATTTGCGCGTGAAGTAATTTTTTTTATAATACTCTGCAAATGTAGGGCGACAGTGTGTTTACCAGTAAGGTCGTCCGAGGCAACTGTTTTGTTCTTTTCAGCGGCAGTCGATATTAGCAATACCTGTCTGACCTCGGGAGTGATCACGCCCCCCTTCTTTTACCTACATATGCTCTTCCGAAAATAGCGCAGTTCAACTACGACTCAAAGGAAGTTTAGCAATCATTGTTTATATTTTATTCAGGCTAATCACACCACCGAATTGGATTAAGCACTTTATAGCACGTGAGACGATAAATTAAAAGAAACCGACTTACGCCGTCGAGGTCCGCTGATTAAGTATTTAAGAGTGCTGCAGAGGAGGTGGGGATTTGTAGCACGATCAATCTCGATTTCAAGGAAAAAGCATAAAAGTCCTGACAATGGAGTAGTATTTTAAATTTATAAAATAAATCAGACTTTTTTTTTAGCTTTATTCTAGTACCGCATTTCATTTTTCAGAGTTTGGAACGCAGTTACTCTAAAAATTGTGTTCTCGTGTTTTTGGGGTTTTTTTTGCAGTACATGAGATTCAGTGAACTTTAATATGCCGCTGCCACTTTGTATGCATCGCATAATTATGTTAAAATGACTTCTATCGTTTAATATATTATGTATTAATCTCAACACGTCTTGCGATGAAGCATGGTTTGCTATATTTCTCAGTATCGAGTAGACACGTTTATGAAAAAAACACAAAAAAACACGAATGACTCTATTAGAAAACGTTCGGTTATTTGACGGGTGGCCTCTCCAAAAAAAAGTTTCTATCGGGAAACTAATTGAATCTCGCATTTATTTATTTATTTTTGTGATGTGGAAAGTTACATTAGAACTCTTAATAAAAAATTCGTAAAACAAAAAAAGATTCTCTTAATTTATAGAGGATTAAAAGGAAACGAACCTGAAACGAGTTAGAGTAGAAATTTTAGAGCTGCTAGCGAAAGACTTGAAAACTATTGTTTAAACAAACTGATAAAGCAGAGTTGCATCGAGGTATTCGTTGCCAGTGACCGCATAAAGAAATCATAACTCATTTATTGTTGTTTAGGGAAACTCAGATTGAATGTAACTTAATGATGAAGAGTTTAAAATTTCATGCGAATAAATTTGAATCTAGCTTCGAAATGAAAACGCCGGCACTCAAGTATGATAATCGTAATTTTTATGTTTCAATAAACACTCAATGTGGAATCTTCATTCGAAGTTCACGCCTGGAATTAGCCTATGCGCTCAAATCACAGAACGAAGGCTGATCTTATGATACAGGCGAGTGGTCTAAACCATTGCTTTTCATAAACCCGGGTAGTCAGCAAGTTAACAGTCAGAACCGATGGCCAGTTCTGAACTTCTGGGGAAGAGAAATAACAATTATTGATGGTTAAACGAATGAACGTTTAAAACAAAACCATTAAACTGGGCGGTGACTTGCGCCTCCATTCAATGTTGTTTTTTCTGTTTGTTTAGTTATTATGGTCATTTAGTTTGAGCCTAATGGTACCACAATTTATTACAATTTCTGTTCCCTTTGACGGAAACGCTTATTTGCAACAGTGTGCCCTAGAGATCGTCAGGAGTGAAATACAAAATTATTCTTCGTACCTATTCCATGATATATGTTTGGCATATGTTTGGCTGTCTTATGTTTGTTTGGCCAAACATATGTCTGGATGACATATGTTTGGCTGTCTTCATTCTCTCATACGTGTGATTATCTCTCTAACTTTTGAACATCAGTGGCTATATCATTTAAGTCACGCCTCCGAAGCTGCGGGGTGAAGTCTTTACCAGTAGATAATAATGTGCTCGGGCCTTTTGTTAGCCCCTCACACGCTACCATAGTGTGTTCGTCTCATACAACGCTCTTTTCATTCTAGGCCATAACGCTCCCCCCCTGGCATAAAACGAAAAAGAGCTTCCGGTAAAATAGTTATCGACACCTACTCCACTTAAGTTCGTCTTAAACAATCTGTACTTTTCCAACCCCGATTTCGTCTGCATACCTGCATCTCGCATATTAACCTCTGCTACTTCCACTCAATTCTTATCGGGTAATTTTTGCTCTGTCTGCCCAGTGTTGCTACACGTTCCACATGGCTGGTACATATTCATCTGGTGTCGCACCACGCTCGAGGAGAAGGAGAAAAGAACAAGGAAGAGGAGGATTGGAAAGGAGGAAAGAAGGAAGGAGTGAAGGATTTGAAAGATAGAGAGAGGAGAGAATGAGAAAGAGACTGGGGGAGACCTTCGGAAAGTTATTTCGTGAGAAAAAAAAAAAAAAGAAGGGCCTTGAGGTTTCGGACGTCCCCGCCGATTTGTTGTGGGTACCTTGTTGCGGGAGGCAGACGATTTGGAATGCAATATCTTCTTTTTACGGCGAAATAAAGACAAAATGTTCCCATGCCCATCTAAATTTATTAACCCTATTTCACAATCCTACAGCAGAATATGAAATGCTCACGTAGGTCTTGAAACGGCGAAGTTACAGCCCCAGCTGTCATCTCGAGTACTGCGAGAAAGGTGTCCGAAAGATTTTCAGTTATTGTGTGCGCAAGACGGTTTCATGTTTGTGATCATATATATATATATATATATATATTGTCACGAATGACAATTGATGAGGCGTTAATAATTGAAGAAAACTAAACGTTTAATGGGGCGAACTTGTGCCCAAAATAAATAGATCACAAAGAAGAAGAACAGAGCGTCGCGGGCGTCGAAGTCGGCGTAACAGCAGGTTCGAGCGCTAGGGCGAGACTGAGTCCGGTTCTACACGCGGAGCCCCTTATGTACATGCGTGAGCTTCTGGAATAATCGGCGTAAAATGTTCGACGCGTAGAACATTCGGACCTCGAACACGCCCAACAGGATTCTCGAATCTACCAGAATACTAGTCTGCAGGAATAAACAAAAAGATGCGCCGGGAATCCCAGGAATCGAACCCTGGCGTTTCGCGTGGGAGCCAGGCACGATAACCGTTATGCCATGCGCGCGCTGCCCGCTTGGTCAGCTGCGCGTGCGGCAATATATATACATCAGGGCACATCACGCAAGAGAGATTTAAGTTTCCAACCTGAAAGTAAGGGACCTCACTTGGGGGACAAGGCACATGAATCCAGGCACTTGGATAAAATATTTTACTCTAAAATGCCGACTCAATGCCCATCCCCAAATAATCGGTCGACGCAATTTTGAAAACAAAATGTATTGACTTTTTAGAGCACACCGAGTAATCGGCCACCCCTACGAAAACCTGAACCAAATATACTCGCGCCGTGGCTTGTTTGCTCCCTGCTGCCCCCAAGTTAACTCGGGCTGACATATCTTTTTTTTTTTAATGGGTCCCATGTTTTTAGTTTTGGTTTTGGTTTCACTTGTCGAGGCAGGTGGGTACTTTTTCTGAAGCTTCCTCCCTATGCGCTTCCGAGCCAACATTTTTCTAATGGCGAGCCCCCAGGCTTTGATTTTGAGCTCCTTGACGAATGCTGAAATCCAGGAAATTGTAATGAATATGTGTATCGTATGCATCAGCGCGCCCAGAATTTTTGTCTGAGGGGGTTGTAAGAAAGAGGCGGGGAGGAAGGGGGCGAGGGGGAGGGGGGCGATTCATTTATATTTTTACGCTTACAGGTCATCGTTTCGGACATTACATAAAAAGTCGTCGCAGCACGCCAAAAAAAAAAAAAAAAATCATAGAGCTCTGGGGGGTTTCATCCCAAAACTTTTCCCGCCCTCCTCCCGCGGGTGCGCCACTGATCGTATGACAGTAAAACTGGTTCGTCGAATGACACTTCATTGAGATCATTTTGTCGACGCGTGTTGACACTTAATTGACAAATCCTAGCATTGAAACATACTCGCATTTGTTTAAAGGTCACGTCGCTGCACACTTTCCGACTTTAATTTTACGCTACAGCGATAGCAATTGATGACCAAAACGTATGCAGATAGCTAAATTCAAAGGCAAAGCCATTTAGATTATAAGATTCGCCATGACCGCGGCAATTGTTCAATGTCCATCCCTGGCCTTCCACAGCGAGAGTTCCGAAAACAGAAACATGACCAAGTGTCCGGTGGCGCAGCAAAGATGCGATGCCTACCGCATTAGCAGCATTAGCTATGTGTTCTCACGATTCTAACGAACATGTTTCTTCACAAAAATTGATGTCCATATTAAATACATGCGCGTTACAATTGAAATCGAAAACTTAATCTCAAAAGAAAGATGACAACAATACCTGAAATAAGGTGGTTAGCAATATTGTCATTATGATCTCGACGAGGTCGCAAAGCGCATTCCTAAACACCGTCTTTGAGGCTATGGTTGTGCACCTGTTCAACAAGTGTAGCACCTCAAACGCTCTAGACAGAAGCGATGACGACTTTCTGTTGCTTGTGGGTAGCGACAAAGTACTGTCGTCAGACATCGACTAGCGCAGACATCGACTAGCGATTAAGGAAGAATTTAAAACTAACTCCATTAGCATGCTTCAAGTAAGGTTCTGTACATCGTCCACTGGAAAGTAAATAAATTATACCGACAAGCTCATTTGAATTCATTAGCCCTATTTCACATAATCGTACAGCGAGCCAAAATGAGTTGCTGGGCGAGTTGGATAGACATCTTGACTTAAACAGCGCAAATAATTTACGTAAGGAAGAGACAACAGGAAGGGAAGAGCGCTGACTCACAACTGAGGTTTTAATAATGATGTAGTGAAAGAGAAGGAAGGTGTCATGTGCGGTAATATTAATAAATTAAAGAAGGTTACAATTATTAAGGGCCATATTAACGGAATGACAATTTGCATTTTTCAATAACCGAAGTGAATATATCTACGTACAAATATTCAGATGTGATCTACAAAGTTGACGGTGACCCAACGGTTACTGGTTGTCACAGCCATAAAAAAGAAGAAGAACCACGATGTCGACGGTGATCTTAAGGGGGGTTGGCTTCCACAGAAATGAAAATTGAGAAGAAGGAAAAAAAAAAGGAGAAGAAAACAGGATAAAAAAATAAGTTAGGAACTAAAATTCAAAAATTGGAGCTCTTTTGCCGTCAGAGCAATCGAAGACGTACTTATACAGGCTAGGCCCTTATTCGCGATCTTGCACGCCTCGTACACCTCTCTAGTTTTTTGTTCCTTAAAATGTTTAAGCACCTTAGTCTCAGAAAACCTTGGTACGCACCCGCAATCTCTTACATGCACATCAAGATGGCCCGCTGGCGTTGAGTTTAGAGAAAGTGCGTGTTCCCTGAGTCTCACATTGATGCACCTTCCAAATTGTCCCAGCTACACCTTCCCACATGAAAACGGAATTTCGTATACGATGCCGCTGTGACATTCCACGAACTTGCTTGCATGGTTGATTTTACATAGATCGTGAGTATCCTGCTGTTCGTTGATTTTTGGACATAATCTTTAAAGTTTGTCGGGCGCTGTGAGGAGGATAGGTACCTCAAACTTTGCAGCTACTCTTTTTAGGTTATGGGAGAGACGGTGAAGGTATGGCATTACCACAGGTCGGATCTTTGTTCGGTTTGGACTTCCTCTTTGACGTTGCTTTAACATGCTCTCCACGATGGTGGTAATAACTGAAGTCGGGTACCCTGATGCGCGAAGTATCTGCAGCTGGATGTTGAAGCTCTCTCCTGCTGTGTGGTCGCAAGACTTCCTCAGAGCCGCTCCCAACGTACTGGCAACAATTCCTCTCTTAACGAGCTTAGTGTGTGCGGAGTCAAATTGCAGAAGACTTTTCTTTGTTCGTGGGGCGTACATCCAGCATACACTCTCGTCGTGGAATGTTATTTTGAGATCTAAGAATTGGAGGGACTGGTTTTCCGGCCATTCATGTGTGAACTTTAGTCCCCCGGCGTGTTCTTCGAATGTCGTTTGAACGGAATCCATGAACTGTGTCTCACATTTGGGCCGGGCTTTGAGGAGGATAAGATAGTTGTCTACGTATCTGAGTATACGACTAACCTGGGGAATGTCAAGGCTGTCATCAATGGATCTACTTCATTTCGAGATGTAAACATCAGTCAAAGCAGGAGCTACACAGGATCCTATACAGATTCCTCTCTTCTGTATGTAGTGTTCTCCATTGAACGTTACCACAGTTGAGTTCAAGTAAAACCGTAGTAGCTCGAGGAAGGAATCCACTCCCATTCCGCAGTTGTTCTGAAATGCTACTTCTCCATTGGCTTCAATGTGTTCTCTCAAAGCAGTAAATATCCCCTCGTGAGGTATGGAGTAAAATAAGTCTTCTACATCGAGGGATAGGCCATACCTAACAGATAAGATGTTGTTTCCCAGATAGTCATTCACTTTTTTAGAATTGGAAACCAGAAAAGGGTCATTCAGTCGTAGGGTTGCCAATTGCCGTTGGAGGAACCTTGACATGGCTCCTTGCCACGATCCTTTTTCTGTAACGACCACACGGAAAGGACACGCTTCTTTGTGTGTTTTCCCGGTGAAGAATAAGCCCAGTTGGTCTTTATCGGCTGATGTTATCGGTTTTCGTAATTGCACTAACTCAAACTTGTGGCACAGCTGTAGAGCTCTGGCCTTCAGTGACTTGGACTTGTAACCTTCTAGTTTCTTAAAATTTTTCCCGATGGCCACTCTTGCTTTATTCGTGTAAATATCATGGAAGCTACAATAAATCCTCCTTCTTTATCGGAAGCAATTAAGTTTAAATTGTTCTCCTGGAAATACCCTACAATGCTGTCTAACTTGGTTTTACTGCATGTTGCGGGTGCCTTTCCCACTTTCATCACCACATCCATGCATTCAACAATACACCGTGGTCGGTACGACGCTTGAGTTTTTGCCGCTATATCATGAATGGTGGACACTATCTGCACACCGTGCATTTTTTGATTCGTGCAAGATTTAGAGCCTTTCTCCAAGACCTTTATTATTTCTACAGGTAGATTTGTATTGCCTAGGATTAAAACAGGCTCGCCCCTCGTACATATACCTTCATTTCGAAGACTTTTGAGATGAGGAACCTATGCCCACCAGAAGAACTCTGTCATTCTGCTTGCTCTGAGGAGGTAGTCTCGATATTGTGAACCGCTGCCGCTGTGGGAGTGTCCACCCTGGGAAAGAATCCTAAGGCAGGTTGGAAAATACCGGACCTGTCTCCACATCTCAGAGCATATGATCGTGCAGATTCTTCTGGAGTGGCCCGTTGATGGTTCAGCGTAGCCAAACAGCCCTCGGATGTCGTAAGGTACCACACGATGCTTGATGGCGAAAGAACAGATTCTTGCTTTGCACACACACATAGCGATTAGATGAATATATGAAGAAACGGGGTCTAGAGGAGAGAAACACGGTACAGAGCCCATTGTAGAAGAAAGGTATTGTACCAAAATGAGTTGCTGGGCGAGTTGGATAGACATCTTGACTTAAACAGCGCAAATAAGTTACGTAAGGAAGAGACGACAGGAAGGAAAGAGCGCTGACTCACAACTGAGGTTTTAATAATGATGTAGTGAAAGAGAAGGAAGGTGTCAAGTGCGGTAATATTAATAAATTAAAGAAGGTTACAATTATTAACCTCTTTCTAAGGGCCATATTAACGAAATGACAATTTGCATTTTCCAATAACCCAAGTGAATATATCTACGTACAAATATTCAGATGTGATCTACAAAGTTGACGGTGACCCAATGGTTACTGGTCGTCACAGCCATAACTCAACGCCAGCGGGCCATCTTGCTGTGCATGTGAGAGAGTGCGGGTGCACACCAAGGTTTTCTGAGACTAAGGTGCTTAAACATTTTAAGGAACAAAAGACTAGAGAGGTGTACGAGGCGTGCAAGATCGCGAATAAGGGCCTAGCCTGTATAAGTACGCTTTCGATTGCTCTGACGGCGAAAGAGCTCCAATTTTTGAATTTTAGTCAATAAATTATTTTTTCTTCCTGTTCTCTTCTCCTTTTTTTCCTTCTTCTCAATTTTCATTTCTGTGGAAGCCACCCCTTCTTGGGATCACCGTCGACATCCTGGTTCTTCTTTTTTATGGCTGTGACAACCAGTAACCGTTGGGTCACCGTCAACTTTGTAGATCACATCTGAATATTTGTACCTAGATAAATTCACTTCGGGGTTTGAAAAATGCAAATTGTCATTCCATTAATATGGCCCTTAATAATTGTAACCTTCTTTAATTTATTAATATTACCGCACATGACACCTTCCTTCTCTTTCACTACAACATTATTAAAACCTCAGTTGTGAGTCAGCGCTCTTTCCTTCCTGTTGTCTCTTCCTTACGTAACTTATTTGCGCTGTTTAAGTCGAGATCCTACAGCGAGGTATGAAACGCTTACGTACCTCTTGAAACGACGAAGCTATAGCCCCAGTTGTCTTCTCGGGTACTGCGGGAAAGATGTCCAAAAGATATCCAATCAGTGTGTGCGCAAGACGGTGTCATATTGTCGTCATATATATACCTCAGGGGACATAACACAACTAAAATTTAAGATTCAAGCCTGCGAAAGAGTGCACTCACTAGGGGGACAATGCACATGAATATAGGCATCTGGATAAAATACTTTAACCTCCCGACTCAATGCCCACCACCGAATTATCGGCCACCACACATTAAAACAAATATTGATATTTTAGAAAACACCGAGTCATCGCCCACCCCTACAAAAGACTGAACCAAGTATACTCGTACCGTGGCTTGTTTGCTCCCTGCTGCCCACGAGTTAACTCAGGCTGACAACATTTTTTTAATGAAATCCACGTCTGTAATTTTGGTTTCACTTGTTGAGGCAGGTGGATACTTTTGTGAAGCTTCCTCCCTATGCGCTTCCGAGTCAACATATTTCCAATGGCGAACCCTGTGCTGGGATTTTGCAATCCTGGACGAATGCTAAAACTCATATACACAGGCAATAGCTAAACTTGAGATTATTTGGTCTTGGTGGCCGAGAAAAAACTTGTGTTCCCGATTGACAGCCACTTGCTTCCAAGAATAGCTGCACATATAAAAAAATAACCCAGTCCTAGTCTAATACAGATGCTTTAGCTGGACAAAGAAACGAAAGCCTCACGCAAGACCACTATAAAGACAGAAAATAGAGTGTCTGTATGGAATGAAACACACAACTCCGATAGGAATCGTCACTCACCATAGAAACACCTGTCATGAGCGGCAAAGAGTTAACTTCTGACCTTGATTGGCTGGTGCAGGCCACCAAGACTGCATCAATAAGAAAGAACCCGGTCTTAGTCAAACTTAACATTTTTTTGTAGAAGAGAGTACAAAATACAATTGCAAGACCACTACACGTAGGAAATGGCATCCAAGAGGAATGGAACACAAAACTCGTATTAGTAGATGAGCTTGAAAATGCTTGCTCATTTTGGCCGAGAACAAACTTGTGTTCTTAATTGGCAGCTATGTGATTCGAAGCATAACGGCACATATCCGAAAGTACCCAGCCTCAGTCTAATACAGATGCTTTGGCCGGACAGAGGCGAAAAAGCCGAATACGAGACCACAAAAAGCAGAAAGTAGTGTTTGTGAGAGATGAAAACAGACCCAGGTGGAGAGTAGAAGGGTGTGCACTTGGGCTAGTTGGTGATGCATGTTTGTGAGAGTAAAATCACTAAAAACAACGGACCAGTAAAAGAGACGAACAACACAGAGTGCTACTTGCAACTGAAGTTTATTCTCAGAAAACACACATATATATACACCGTGAAATCGCAACATGTACAACAGAAATGCGACATCACCCAATCAGTGTTCCTCTGTCCGCTATCTGTATGTATATGTGTTTGTTTTCTGAGAATAAACTTCAGTTGCAAGTAGCGCTCTGCCTTGTTCGTTTCTTTTACTCGTCCGTTGTTTTTAGCGCTTTTACTCTCACAAACCAGGCAGAGAGGTTCGTTCTGTTTCATCTTAGTCAAGTAGTCTGGGCCATCCTACTATAACAATGCATCGTCGCTAAAAAAAAAAAAATATATATATATATATATATATATATAAAATTCATTCCTGACAAAGACCTGCCTCAGGTCGAAACGTCGAATAAAATCCTCCTGGTTTGTTTTCTACCGTCCCCTTGCATCTATATATATATATATGTATATATATATATATATATATATATATATATATATATATATATATATATATATACGGGGTGTTTCAGAGGACGCATGCCAAATCGCTCCTGCGAAAACTACTCATTGCAACGAAAGAAGGCTTGTGGCGTTTCGGTCTTAGGCCAGGGTCCCATTTAGGAAAAGGATTAAAGACCGGGATAATTAAGTTGTTAATTATTTTTGCGTAATTACATTTTTAAAATTGTGTTTATTGGCATGGTTTAAATTAAAAAATTGCTCAGCATCATCAAAAAACGTTAAATCAACAAATTGCAGAACGATAGAAGGCACCTGATGCATTTTACGGCTATGTGAAAAACGGCACAAAATCGACGTTTTTTTTAGTTTTGGTTTGCTATCGGAGAACATATCAGCCCCGGCGGCACCGCGCCTCGTGGAGAGTTAGTGCAACCAGCCTCTGCTGCGTCGCGCGATGACAGCGCAGCAGAGGTTGCTTGCACTATCTCTCCACGGGGCGCGGTGCCGCCGGGGCTGAGATGTGCTCCGATAGAAGCCGAAACTTAAAAACCCGTCGATCTTGTGTGGTTTTCACATAGCCGTAAAATACATCGGGTGCCTCCTATCGTTCTGCAATTTGTTGATTTAACGTTTTTTGATAATGCTGAGCAATTTTCTAGTTTAAACCATGCCCATAAGCACACTATTAAAAAAGTTAATTACGCAAAAGTAATTAACAACTTAATTATTTTTAACTTTAGAAATTTTCATAAATGGGCCCCTGGTTTAGGACCGAAACGCCAAAAGCCTTTTTTCGTTGCGATGAGTGGTGTTCGCAGGAGCGATTTGGCCTGAGTTCTATGAAACACCCTGTATATATATATATATATATATATATATATATATAAAACTGAGAAGAAAAAAACCCTTAGTGAAAAACAGCAACAACGGACGATTTAATCTTCGACGTTTCGGCCGGAGTCCGGCCTTCGTCAGGAAGAACTTTTACAGATGAACGCGGGTGGTATTTATACAATGCTACGGTCGAGTCCAAATTTCGGAGGAATGACGGTTGAAGCTTTCGAGAGAGGGAAGCGGAGGACAGTTCTTATCCGGGTGAAGAAGCTTGACGGTCGGTGCCAAGTTTCGAGGACGGCGGGATGAAGTTTGTAGCTTCTTGAGAGGGGGCGTAGGGTGACTTTGTGTCCGGGCCGGCAGCGGTGACCTATATAGACGATAGCGTACAATAGACGAAAGTTACACGCGCAAACTGAAATACTGTCTCAAAGAAAAAAAAAAAAAAAAGAAAGGGCGGCACGGTTACTTGTGTGCATGCAGGCATGCATGAGTCAAACCTGGAAGGGAACAATGTAAAACCTAGAAGTGAAAAGAAATACAATGGATATCAGAACCTGGAAATAAAAGAAAAGTTGATGGTCCAGTTCCGGCCCTAAACACAGTACCACTGTTAACAACAAAATCTACAAAAAAAAAGAAGAAAAAATGTTTTTGGATGGCTGTTGCTATTCGTCTGTTAGCATTTTAATCGATGCCAGAGTACCGGGGCTTTCATTTATTCCTTGTTTAATAGTGTTAAAACGGTAAATTAGGTAGGATTCACGCTGTTCACGTTCGCGATTTGATTTAAATCCAGATTCTAGGAGCGTCACTGACAATTTATCAAAAGAATGTTTTGGGAGAGCGAGATGTTTGGATAAAGGCAGTGCCGGAAGATTTATGGCGTAAGATTTGTGATTATTAAAGCGCAGTCTAAATGCCGTTCTAGTCTGCCCTATGTATTGCATTTTGCATACCGTACACTCGAATTAGTAAATAACATTCGACGAGGCACATGTTAAGTTCCCTTTAATTTTGATCGAGAACTGCGAGTGCGTGCTGCTGGCCGTGCTTGTGTGCTGCATCTGTTTACAATTAGACATCCTGGGTGCCTGCAAGGCCTACATTCGTTAGGTGGTGGCGATGAATTTATCCGAGAGTTTACTAGCGCGTCTTTGAGATTACGCGACAGTCTGTGGACTACCCCCGGGGCGGATGGAAACGCGCGTTTAAGGCGCTCGCTTTGTTCGAGAATGTTATAATGTCGTCTCAAGACAATATTTACATTAGGATGGTTTATGCTATAAGTTAGACATAGATTGTTGCGTTGTGTGGCGCTTTGCGTGGGGCGCGGGCTGATGAGGTCTGCGCGGTTCAGTTGTTTGGCTTTTCTTATTGCATCGTCGATTATACGGGGTGGATACTTTTGTTTCTCTAGCACTGACTTTAAATTTTGACTGCTCGCATCAAAATCTGTCTCTTTCGAACAAAATCGTTTGAAACGATGAGCTTGGCTATAGGGAATGCTGTTTTTGCAATGGTGTGGGTGGTCGCTTTGATAATGAAGGTATTGCTGCCGATCTGTTGGCTTACGGTACAGGCTCGTGGCGAGTTTACTTTCGTCTATCTTAACGTTGACGTCTAGGAAGTTTATTTCGGTTTGAGAGTACGAATGTGTAAAGCGGATGCTCGGATGAGCAGCATTGTATCGACCTATGAAGTCCACCAGCTCCTCCTCAGTGTGCGACCATACAATAAATATATCATCTATAAACCTTTTGTATATTAGCGGCTTAACGGGACATTCAGAAAGGAACTGAGATTCTAATTTTCCCATGAATATGTTGGCATAGTTCGGGGCCATTTTGGTGCCCATCGCGGTTCCGCTAACCTGCCTAAAGTATTTATTGTTAAATTCGAACGTGTTTAGTTCTAAGACAAGCCTCGCTTGAGTAGCGACGACGTGTCCATCTGGGGTATCCGGTTGTTTGTGGAGTTAGTACATGTCAATTAAAGAGAGTATTCCATCATCATGTGGAATATTCGTATGCAGCGATGACACATCGAGTGTAACGAGATATGATTCTTTTGGTATGCATAAATTTGATATTTCTCTTAAGTGAGTTGTGTCTTTAATGTACGAATCAAGAATTGTAGGTATATGTTTAATTAAACTGTAATATATATATACGACTGAGCATGGTGGCCTCCCGGGCATGGTGGCCTCCCGCCCCCATGCCCGTTATATATATATATATATATATATATATATATATATATATATATATATATATATATATATAACGGGCATGGTGGCGGGAGGCCGAAGGCGTGGGTATAAAACTGAGAAGAAAAAAAACCTTAGTGAAAACAGCAACAACGGACGATCTAATCTTCGACGTTTCGGACCTTCGTCAGGAAGAACTTTTACAGATGAACGCGGGTGGTATTTATACAATGCTACGGTCGAGTCCAAATTTCGGAGGGGTGACGGTTGAAGCTTTCGAGAGAGGGAAGCGTAGGGCAGTACTTATCGGGGTGAAGAAGCTTGACGGTCGGCGCCAAGTTTCAAGGACGGCGGGATGACGGTTGTAGCTTTTTGAGAGGGGGCGCAGGGTGACTTTGTGTCCGGGCCGGCAGCGGTGACCTATATAGACGATAGCGTACAATAGACGAAAGTTACACGCGCAAACTAAAGTGCTGTCTCAAAAAAAAAAAAAAAAAAAGGCGGCACGGTCATTTGTGTGCATGCAGGCATGCATGAGTCGAACCTGGAAGGGAACAATGTTAAACCTAGAAGTGAAAAGAAAAACAATAGATATCAGAACCTGGAAATAAAAGAAAAGTTGATGGTCCAGTTCCGGCCCCAAACACAGTACCACTGTTAACAACAAAATTAACAAAAAAAATGTTTCTTGATTGCTGTTGTTACTCTTCTGTTAGCATTTTAATTGATGCCAGAGTACCGGGGCTTTCATTTATTCCTTGTTTAATAGTGTTAAATCGGCAAATTAGGTAGGATTCACGCTGTTCACGTTCGCGATTTGATTTAAATCCAGATCCTAGGAGCGTCACTGACAATTTATCAAAAGAATGTTTTGGGAGAGCGAGATGTTTGGATAAAGGCAGTGCCGGAAGATTTATGGCGTGAGATTTGGGATTATTAAAGCGCAATCTAAATGCCGTTCTAGTCTGCCCTATGTATTGCATTTTGCATACCGTACACTCGAATAAGTAAATGACATTCGACGAGGCACATGTTAAGTTCCCCTTAATTTTGATCGAAAACTGCGAGTGCGTGCTGCTGGCGGTGCTTGTGTGCTGCATCTGTTTACAGATTAGACATCCTGGGTGCCTGCAAGGCCTACAGTCGTGAGGTGGTGGCGATGAATTTATCCGAGAGTTTACTACCGTGTCTTTGAGGTTACGCGATCGTCTGTGGACTACCCCCGGGGCGGATGGAAACGCGCGTTTAAGGCGCTCGCTTTGTTCGAGAATGTTATAATGTCGTCTCAAGACATTGTTTACATTAGGATGGTTTATGCTATAAGTTAGACATAGATTTGTGCGTTGTGTGTCGCTTTGCGTGGGGCGCGGGCTGTTGAGGTCTGCGCGGTTCAGTTTTTTGGCTTTTCTGATTGCATCGTCGATTATACGGGGTGGATACTTTTGTTTCTCTAGCACTGACTTTAAATTTTGACTGCTCGCATCAAAATCTGTCTCTTTTGAACAAATTCGTTTGAAACGATGAGCTTGGCTATAGGGAATGCTGTTCTTGCAATGGTGTGGGTGGTCGCTTTAATAATGAAGGTATTGCTGTCGATCTGTTGGCTTACGGTACAGGCTCGTGGCGAGTTTACTTTCGTGTATCTTAACGTTGACGTCTAGGAAGTTTATTTCGGTTTGAGAGTACGAATGTGTAAAGCGGATGCTCGGATGAGCAGCATTGTATCGACCTATGAAGTCTACCAGCTCCTCCTCAGTGTGCGACCATACAATAAATATATCATCTATAAACCTTTTGTATATTAGCGGCTTTACGGGACATTCAGAAAGGAACTGAGATTCTAATTTTCCCATGAATATGTTGGCATAGTTCGGGGCCATTTTGGTGCCCATCGCGGTTCCGCTAACCTGCCTAAAGTATTTATTGTTAAATTCGAACGTGTTTAGTTCTAAGACAAGCCTCGCTAGGGTAGCGACGACGTGTCCATCTGGGGTATCCGGTTGTTTGTGGAGTTCGTACATGTCAGTTAAAGAGAGTATTCCATCATCATGTGGGATATTCGTATACAGCGATGACACATCGAGTGTAACGAGATATGATTCTTTTGGTATGCATAAATTTGATAATTCTCTTAAGAAGTGAGTTGTGTCTTTAATGTACGAATCAAGACTTGTAGGTGTATGTTTAATTAAACTGTCTACATATCCTGATATGGGTTCGGTTACTGTACCTATTCCGGATATGATCGGACGCCCTGGGTTACCAGGTTTGTGAATCTTAGGGAGCATGTAGAAGCGGCCCGGAGAAGGCTGTACCGGTTTCATTAATTTATGTTCGTTAGCAGTTATTCTGCCCTCGTCTAGGAGATCCTTAAGTACCGAGGTCACAATCTGAGTGTGGTGCACCGTAGGGTCATCCGCGAGAGGTTCATAAAACTTCGAGTCATTTAGTTGGCGGTTTCCTTCTCGGATGTATTCAGAGGTGCTAAGAATCACAATTGCTCCTCCTTTATCGGCTGGTTTTACTGTTATGTCTGTCCTATTGCTCAGGGTTTTTAAGCTAGCCCGTTCGGATTTAGTGAGGTTATCCCGTCTTCCCGCCTGCCTGCGATATTCCCGCATTACGTCTTTTTGCACAGCGGCTATGTATAATTCAAGACAATCATCACGGTTAGCTTTTGGTGTCCAGTCGCTCGTTGCACGCTGCTGAGAGGTGTTGGAGCTAGAAGTTTTGTCCGAGAAGTATTCCCGCAATCTTAAATTTCGAGCAAAGTTGTGGAGGTCGCGTAGTAATTGAAATTCGTCAACAAAACTTGTGGCGGAACAGAAATTTAATCCTCTCGAAAGGAGTCTTTCCTCTTCGGTTGATATAGTCACGCCAGATAGATTAACAATTGTAGTGCCACAAGCGGCACTAGTGCTTGACCTATCGTCTGTTATGCGAATGGCCGGTTGAGTATGTTCGTTATAGTTCAATGATGTCGTGAGCTGAGGTAAAACAGGGTTAGGAACCTTATCGCGCTGTAGCATACGTAGCTTGATTGTTGCGAGGTCATGGTGTTTCTTTTTATCAAATTCAGATAGGGCGCTAATTTCGGATGTCGATAAGGGGCCATTTGAACGGAGAAGTGTAGCGGTCGCGGTCGTTAACTGTTTCACTTGTTTGTCACTATGCTGAATCGCTATTTGGACCAGTTTAGGGGAACCTTCAAGGAGAACTTGTTTCCATTCCGATCGGTCATGTTGGTCGAGGTTTGTGCAGGCGGGAGGAAGGGAAAGCGACATGCCCTTCGGGGTAATGCCTGCGTTAAGGTACACTAGCAAGGTTGATTTATGGAGTTCGTGCCTAATGCGTTTATCTGAGAGCTTTCGTACTTTAAGAAAAGTGGTACTGTAGTTTGGAGTGGAGGAACTGGACTCACCGAACTCTCGTCATTCGTCTTTCTTCGGGTGCGGGGAGCTCTCCACGGCGGGCTTTCGCAGGTTGTAGCGCTCTCTTGGGGTACTTCTCGGCTGCTTCGGGCGTTGCCTCGGTGACACACTCTCGGCAGGGGTCGGGTACTCATCGACGTAGTTGACGCTCTCGCTGGCTGCCGGGCGCGGTGTTCCCGGGGTCCCCGCAGGGGCAGCTGGGCTCTCGCTGGCTGCCGGGCACGGTGATCCCGCGATCCCCACAGGGGCAGCTGGGCTCTCTGGACTGGCGTTGTGGGACCTGGGACTCTCGAGCCGCCTGGGTTCCTTTGATGCGGCTCTCCTGGTGCAGTTGGCGGTGGCGGCGGCGGGGATCTCCGATGACCACCCTGGCGATGTCGTACTTGCTCCACGTTGCAAGATAAACTTCAGGTTTGCCGCGAGGAGGGCGACTCCCGTGAAGCTCGGGTGCAGCCCGTCAGCCGCCAGGACTCGAAGAGGCGGCAGCGACGTGAAGTCGTGGTCCAGGAAGGTTACCTTGCCTGGTTTCCTGCAGTAGCCCTTGACAGTGTTGTTGAACTTCCGGGCTTCGGTGTTGAACCAGTGGACGAAGCGGTGGTTCGACTGATCCAGGCGTCGATTGGTGTGCCGAGGCAACACGAGGGACACAATAAGCCTGCGGAGCTCCGGACGTGCTCGCAGCGTGTTGTTGACCAGGCGACAGCACCGTCGTAGCGTCTCGTCGGTGCCGTATCGTTCCAGCTCGGTCGTCCCTACGTGAAAGACGAGCCTCGTGACAGAACGTGGGAGGTTGGCGAGCTCCTTCTCGATGTCGAACGTGGATGCGCCACGGATGGTGATGAAGGCGGGTGCGGCTCTATCGTAGGGGTCGAAGTGCTGGTGGAGATAACGGGTCTGCGAGTTCCCGATGACAGCGGAGGTCGGCAGGTGCTTGGGGTACATCCGTGTTAGCTGCTCCACCTTGGGTGCGCCGGAGGCCGGTCTGGAAACAACGGGCATGGTGGCGGGAGGCCGAAGGCGTGGGTATAAAACTGTGAAGAAAAAAACCCTTAGTGAAAACAGCAACAACGGACGATTTAATCTTCGACGTTTCGGCCGGAGTCCGCCCTTCGTCAGGAAGAACTTTTACAGATGAACGCGGGTGGTATTTATACAATGCTACGGTCGAGTCTATATATATATATATATATCTGAAATCTTAGCAGAGTTTACTGCCAAAAATACCTGTACACCAGAAAAAGTCAGACTTAGTCACAGTTTTCTTTTAATGAGCGACAACCGAATTCTACACGGGTGATGAAATGAAATATTAGCCCAGCAAGTCTGGGTAGTTTACCTAAATTCACTCACAGTGCCTCGGCCGACAAATGAGGTTCTATTATTGGTCACTTGTCACATTTGGTGGGAATAGTCAAGTAAAATAAAACAAGGCCGACAACTACAAACGAAATTTATAAACCTCAATAAAGGAGCTTGAAATAAGATTGGGGTGGTGGCCAAGTGGGTTTGAGGTGTCAAATTTTGAACTTACAGACTGTGTAGTTCTGACGTAAGACCTTCTGGAGTATATTTTTATCCTCAATTATTAGATTTAACTTTAAATTCTATTTTTGCGGCACAAGCACGTACTTTATACGCTAAATCACCTTTAGAAGGGTTTTAATTATACTCTGTGGCTTCCTAGTGCTCGTAATAAGTTCTACGGGATAGCGGTTTTCAATTTTTGTTTTCCTGTCGTCGCTGCTGGATGCTTTCTCACAATTATAATGCTAACAACTAGGCACAAAAGCAAAAAAAAAATGTGTTTCAAATGTCATGAAGATCAACATTTTCATGTTGTGCACCTGCTTCATGCACCAACCTTGCCACTATACCGTAGCTGAGTGCAGTGACGAATGGTTCCAGGTGCTCCGACCTAACCATATATGGCCTTGCAGTGTGGCGCGACTCATGCAGCACCTATGCTTCGTGATGGAGCCAGTGAGTGAGCTGCAACCTGCTAGAGCAATGCAAGCCTCAGTTATACGGCCTGCAAAGGGTGTCAAGATGCCCCTCTCTCTGCAGAGCTTGAAGTAGTTCACCGAGGAGCTATTGCAAGCACTAGAGAGCAGGATAATTTGAATAAAATCGCTTCTGAATGTGAATTAGTGTAAATTACGCGTGTATGCGTTAAAACTAATAAAACAATATATATATACCTGTATATGTACTAACAAAGTAAAAGAAAAAAAGTCTCCAGGTGGGTTTTACTTTCGAGCTCTACGGCCCTTGAATTGATTTCCCTAAGACATTCTTTTTTCTGCTACAGTGGCCATTTAGGAACATACGGGGGTTTAAATGTTGAACTTTCGTTAAAACACACACACACATGTTTTAAAGGGAAAAGTTAAGGAAAGGAAATGTACCATTATGGCCAACGAAGTTTGTACACAAGATTCGAGACTCTAGCAGGAATGCCATTATCCTTGGTGTGACTCGTTGAGACTATCTTGTTGCTTTTGGTGGGGGCTATCTAACGGGATACATGTACGAAAGTAGAAAAAACATAAGTGCATAACTCTCTTAATTCATGAGAAAATTTGACAACATTCAAAACGATCAATGGTGAAGCCGAATCACCTCCCGTAGCCAATGTTTCATCGCAATCTTAATTTTAGTTAACCGTTATAGGGCATATAACGAACAAAGTGCCATTTGATTTGTATGAAAGTACAACACACAAAACGGCACTCTAATGTGATATGTCGAGGTACCTCTGAACAAACTCTAGGGTGCCTCCTCGGACAGCTGATGTAGAACATAAAATACGTGCACCAAGGAGTGAGAAAGCAGTGACTTCCAATTCGTTTTTCTCAAGCACCAGCGACATGCACAGAAGGAGTGCAATGTGTAGAAGGTCGTCTAGAAAAGTGCAGCCAAGATGGAAAAGCAAGATGTAAGGATCATCAGAATAAGATCACACCAACGAGGCTCCGTTGTAGTGAGACAATCTAGCATCTAGGCAGTCTAATCGGGAATCAACCGACGTACAGCGCGATTCACTTTGCATTGACTCAGGTGAAACATGGCCTACAGGAAGATAAGAAAACGAGTTGCGTTCTCTGGACACCATTTGTTCTCCGCAGCCGATATCAGGGCAGTTGCGCCGCGTCACGAAAATCTGACTCACTCGCCAGCGTTTCTGAAATTCGTTCGGCGCCAGTGCGCGCCACAGACTAGTGGTCGGCACTCACAGTATACCCGGAAGCAAAAACGTACGACCGCAGAGCCGAGCGTCGATCGCGAAATTCACAGAGAAGCCCCGCTAACACTTCGGCGACTCGTAAGCTTCAAACAACGCCTCTTCGAACGAGCCCACGCATCCAATGCATTGGACGCTTGCGGCGGCAAGCTCACCGGAAGCCAGGGGGCTGGAGGTTGAATATCCGAAAGAGAAGGGGAGGTCTGGTTTCTACGTCAACCTCATTTCGCACGTGAGATAACAAGATAGCGAAGGAAGACGAGTGTGATCACTGACTGACGTTACGTTGGAGTACACGCAGTCGAAATGAAGCCGGCAACAGAGCACAGCTTGAGGCACACGTGCGTTCAAATAAGCTGCGATTTCAAAACTTCATGTCTGCGTTCTGTCCTTCGGTGTTTACTTTAATCTCTGCATACCAAACCACTCAACCCTGCAAGTAATAAAGTCGTGTATAGGTATACCTTTCGAAGCGATTGAAAGTGTGTTGGTTTCGCTTGGAGCCCACGAGCAAAGAGCGCGACGAACTACCAACAAAGCCGCAGCTGTGGGCTGCGTCTCTGCGTTAGGTGCGTCGATCGGTCGGTCGCGCGACGAGGGGCGCCCACTGCGAATGTTTGGCAAAGCTCAGCTACGGCGCACCGGCAGCAACGGGTGCAGTCCCTCTGCTCAGCTCCTTTCGAAGCGCAAGCTGGAGCGCGCGCGGGAGGACATTTGAAACTTATCTTCTCGAAAAAACGAGGCTACGACGCATCGTTTGATAACGGAAATGCAAATATTTTTCAAGTCGCTTTTTACAGTTCGTTAATCCCGCAAAACAGGCGACGAGGAGTGGTGGGTTAAATGTGCTCGCATGTTGGCGTGGAATTTAGGTACGACGTAGGATTACCCAGAGAAGTGAATAACTATTGATAAATGTGCGCGTAAGAAGCAACTATACGCATGTAACTTGTGAAACCTATTCATCTTCATTATTTTATCGGGCGAACCGACATTGTCACGTATCGCTTTTGATTTGGGTAAAAATACCGGTAACCTCGTGTTGTATATCGTGTTCAATGTTGAGTCCAACATCGATTACTTCGCATTGTATAAGGTGTTCGATGTTGTATCCCACCATCGATAATTTCGTATTGATATCGCATTCGACGTTGTGTCCCAATACCGATTGTTTCTCATTCCATTGCGACGTTGTGTTGCAACTTGGAAAGGTGTCGCGTTACGATGAGTTTTCGTTTTCCAATCGACTTTTGTTGCATCACAACAATGCCAGTAAACATTTGGTGGAAAACGATCGCACCAATAAGATCGTCGTTAACGGAGTTTTTTTTTTTTTTTTAATATGTGTCTAGGAGGTAGGTGCGTGTGATTCGGGAAATTTGGTACACTGTTAGCAAAAGTAACACGCCCAGACGTGTTAACCATTGTCAGGTAGCAGACACGCCGAAACGTGTTGATTTTACACGCAGCCATGTGTGTGTTTCATCTACACATGAGGCGCCGTGTAAACTTAACACGATACACCGTGTTTTTCTTCCGCTAAACACATTGGAGCATGCAGGGTGAGCGTGCTCATAAAACATGGCGGCCAGCAGCCGAGAAGAGGCGAGAGACAAGCCCAGCGAGCCGCGCGCCTTTCAGCTGAATTGAGAGCACACAGGACGGCGTTTGTTTTCGTTCGACGTCTTTTATACGCACTAAACGGTCTCCAAATGATGGACGTAGCTACGTGCAAAGGTACGTAACGTATGTGCATCGTCGGCGGCGTCCGTAGTTACGATCGAGCCGCTAGACAGAAAAACGAATAACGAACTTACATGGACCAATGACTTGAGCAAACTATTTGGAATAGGGCGGCAACTTGCGCCACCTAGCGAGATTTCTAGGAGTCTATAAAAGAAACGAGTTTGTTAATACGCTACGAGCGAACACAAGTACACAGCAACCCTACATACATCGCAGACAACACGAATACCACGCATTACGCAGCATCGACATATACACAAACACAACACCGACACTACGCCTGACACTTCCTACAAACAAGCTTTTTTTCCCCGCGGCGTATATAAGCTTGACAAGTGCGGGAAATCTGTTTAGTCGCTGACAGTTACAGATTTATAGGAAAATACAGAAAACACGGCGTAATGGACAGCCGTATGTACAGTCTCCGGCGATATGAAAGACCCACTGGGAGCGCGTGGCCGAGGCGGTGGCTGGCGGGGCCGCTACGAGCGCTCAGGGCAATTCCATTCTGCTTCGAGGGGAGGACGCTCACTCGGGGCTCACTACAAACTGATAAGCGCGTGCTTTAGCTGAGTCCCGAGTAAGCGTCCTCCCCTCGAAGCAGAACGGAACTGCCCGGAGCGCTCGCAGCGCCCCCGCCAGCCACCGCCTCGGCCACGCGCTCCCAGTGGGTCTTTCATATCGCCGGAGACTGTACGAACTGTTTGCATTTAAAAAGTATGGAGGCAAAATTCATATTTTTAGTCCGTTGCAAAAAATAACGATGTATTAGCAATAAATATTAAACCGGTCGTGAAGAAGTACAAATTTTTGTTATTTTCATGCTAGACCAGTGTTATAAGCAGTCCGATTAGCTTGAACCAGATTAAAAGAAAATGTTGGGATTTTATCATTATGTAATCAATAATAAATAGAAATGATCCTTGCGGAAAGCATTTTTGTATATATTCTTGTCAAAGACATCCGATCAACATTTTACTTCCGCTAGTTGCAGTACGGGAGCAGACGCCTTTACTTTTGTTGAGTCGTTTTGATGCACTCCGTTGTTGTATGTCGTGTCGGTGTTGAGTGGAGCGGTGGAACTCGGGAGTTCAAGACCGGTGTTATTCGTGATCACTAATGTGGCGCTAATGCGTTTTTTTTTTTTTTTTTATATTCTTATCACTTCGAATTTTGAAGACTCACGAGCCCGTGGCGCTGCATTATGCCGAATCGCGAACTCCTTCTCCGTTGACACCGCTTTCCTGGTGCCACTCGTGCATACTGCACGCGTTTAAACAGTATGCACCGTCTCGCCTACATCCTCGTTGACGTGCTTGACCTGTTGAAAGTTATTGCTTCGTAATTTTGGACTACGCAAGGCAGTCATCTCTCTCCTATGGTTTCGGTTATAAAAGCAAGGCAAAACGCTCGTAGTTCCCGCTTTCAGTGCACGTTGGGCATCTTCCACACTTTGACACCGGACAATTGGATGAACGAGGACTTATATTTACCTCAGAGGTCACTCTCGCCGCTTCCTCACCTTTGACCAGCAGCAGTGTTTTTTCTTATAAAATCAGTTGTGAGTTAGCGGCCGTCGTCTTTGTCTTTTTATGGTCTTTGTTTTGTTGCGCTTTTTACCCTTTTAAATCAGCAGGATCAGCCGGCGACAAGCCGCGGATAAAAGCCTTGAGCATCACCAGCCCAAGTGCACTCGGTGCCGATGCGGGCGATGCGTGTTTCTGTCAACCGGTAGGCCAGCACAAACCGTGACCGTTGCAGCTCTTCGTCATGACACGGTGTCGAAGAGAGCAGGGTAAAATTCAATTACACGGACCACCGAAGCAAACGCAGTTATCGTAAAGCTTGGCTTGCGATCGCACTTCTGTAGCTCATCTTATTCGTTTTGCTGGAGAGACGCAAAAGACGGGCATAACAAAATCGTTTGCATATTCCTCATACCTCGCAAAAGCATTCACCCAGTCACCTTCCAAAAAGCGCAAAACACGGTGTCCGCACCATCTTGACTTTCCCTGTCTTTTACCTGCTTTAGAGCAGTTTGTACCAGCTAGTAGGAATACCCACTGAAACTGATTCTAGGGGCAGTGCCAGAGAGAAAAGGGACAAAGTTGGGAAAGCTTGCTCGCTTTCCCCGATTTCTTAACTCTCAAGTGATTGTACAGTCATAAATGCACAATTGCCTCTTTCCAAAATAAAAAAAGCACTATGTTCACTAAGGTAAACAATGGTCTCAGTTCATGTATCTTTGGACCGGTAGGAAATCTTGCCCCAATTTATTCCCACCGCATGCTACGGCTGAGGTTTGTGGCACTCTTAACTTTGGCTTGGCTTGGCTTGGTTTAACCTTGGCTTGGCTTGGTTTAACTGTTCCCCCAGAGGCGAGTCGGAGAACTTGGAGACAGCGTGGAGGCGAGGCACTGGAATCTGCACCGGAGGCGTTGGAGGGTGAGGGGCTACGGCTGAGGTTTGTGACACTCTTAACAATCATAACCACGACTCCGTAGAGGATCAGACATCTGGTGACGGCTTACCATCTAGTGATGCCAGTGATATATCGATACTGGAAATCCTGATCTTTATCTTGAAATGTCTAGGTTAGTAGATTGGTCAGATGCAAGCTGTGAGAATGATAAGAGCACAGAGGAAAAGGCTCTGAATAGAGTAATTCGATATGCTTTTCAAGGCGAGCCTTTTGCAGTGGATTTATTTAGAATTTTGTGTAAATATGAACATCAACAGCAGGAAGCTAACCAACCACCTAGAGAGGAGCATCTTAGTAACAGAAAGGCCAGAGCTAAAGAGTGCCGAATAATTCAAAACATGTATCTTAAAAATCGGAAAGTCTGTGCCCAGAGAGTATTTGATGGTGTCAATGGAGATAGTGTTGCCCCAAAGGAATTGGTCCATTGCTGTTACCAGGTAATGAAACTAAGAGGGGAAGAAGGATCGCATTTACCGGAAGAATTCTGTAACGCGGCAGATGTGACGGTGAAGCCTATATTGGCTCAGGAGTTCATGGACGCTTTTCCGAGTCACTCAAGTGCACCAGGTCCTGGCGGCTTCTCTGTCAAGGAGTTTAAAGCTATTCCTACGACATTTTTCACAAAACTGTTTAACCTTTTTTTAAGGTGGGAGCAATTGCGACTTAAATTGGCCAATGCTAAAATATTTTTTTTCCAAACACAAGAGGTATTCTAACGCAGCTGATTTTAGACCAATTTCTATTATATCGGTTATTTTGAAAGCCTTTCATAAGATAATTGACAAACGTCTCAGGAACACTGCCCACGTTGTGGATCACCAGCGTGCTTTTAAAAGTACGGACCGATGTTTTGAGAATATAATGCTTTTGAGTACGCTTATTAAATCTAGTCATGCATCAGGGCGCAGCTTCTATATGGCAAGTATTGACTTGTCTAAGACTTTTGATTGTGCAACTCATAGTGCTATAATAAATGCTCTTGCTCACCATCATATGGTTGGACGGTCTGTGCTCAGTTAGCTTCGGTGGTATTACGATTGCTCGTCTAGCCAACCGCAGCACGGAGGAGTAAAAAGAGTTGTTAAGCCGGGAAGGAGGTGCCCGGCAGGGTGACCCTTTATCGCCATAAGTGTTCAATAAATTTGTGAGTGAAATTCCTAAGGAATTTAGGGTTCGCCTCGGAGATCGAAGTTGCTCCTCTTTAGCCTTCGCTGACGACTTTGCGCTTCTGGCCGAGTCAGCAAAGGGCCACCAGTTTCTGCTGGACAAGCTCGAAGAGTTTTTGTGTGTTAGGGGATTTAGGGTTAATGTGTCGAAATCTTCTACACTGAGTCTAGTTTGAATCACAGGGAATAAAAAAATAAAGGTGTGTCCACTCGAATTTAGGATTCAGGGAAAAGTATGGCACCCGCTGGGTGTACAGAGACGTGGAAGTATTTAGGCGTTGAGCTAAATAGTATTGGAGAGATTCGGCTTAAGGAAATCAATTTCGAGGGATTAATCTAAGATTGGAAAAGGCACCGCTAAGCCCCAACAAAAAATTAATCTTTTGGTGTTTTACCGGGTTCCACTTCTTATTTACGGTTTAGTTATGGGAATGAAATCTAAGGCCTTTTTGGCTCAACTGGACCGCAGAATTCGAGCTGCAGTGAGGCTCTTCCTTGATCTACCTCGGGACACACCGCTGGCATTTTTCTATGCTGCAGTTGGGGACGGCGGCCTTGGGGACAATTGTCTTGTGACAATGATCCCTTAGGATTCGGCATGCCAGGGTGCTGGCTGTGGCTGAGAAGGATGATGCAATGTTGAGGAGCCTTGTGTCCTCGCACGCTCGGAGTGAGGAGGTGGAAAGGGCTGAGAAATATGTAAATTTTAAAAATATATCTATAGAGACAAATAATCAGGAACGCAACTTTTGGCAAGGCCAGTTGCTAAAAATGGTGGATACTAAGGGGTCGGCGGAAGCACGTTCGTGCGTGGTAGCGTCCTTTGTCCGTCACCCTCCGCTCTTTCTGACTGGAAGGGAGTACGTGGATCTAATCAAACTTAGAACCCACGGGCTCCCGACCAAGACGAGATGTGCGAGGGGCCGGGCAAAGGATAGACGCTGCAAGGCTGGTTGTATCTTCCCCGAGACACATACGCATGTTTCCAGGTATGTCCAAGAACCTATGCGCCGAGACTGGAGCGACATAACTGTGTTGCAAATTGGGTGGCGGAAATGGCTAGAAATGAGGAATGGATTGTCACGGAGGAGCCGAAGGTGGCTGTTGGAGATGAAGTAAGATATCCAGATTTAGTGTTAGTAAAAGATGGTAAAGCTTCGGTTGTTGATATTCAAGTGGTAGGGGAATATAAATCATTAAAGGCTTTAAATGAGGATAAGATTCGTAAATATTCTGGTGAAGCCTTTATTAGGGCTATTAAGCTGTATTTTCCGGTGTCCTCGGTGACGGTTCATGCCGTAACAGCAACTGAAAGAGAACTAGTTTGTTCCAGGTCTGCTGATTTTCTGTTATCCCTTGGATTTTCACAGCGGAGTGTTTCATCCCTGACACTGAAGGTCCTACGTGGAACGCTCAGTTGTTTTATTATTTTATGCGTGGGACTAATCACAGTGTTTGATGTATTTGTGACGGATTTGAATATTGCAAGAATTGTGGACTTTAGATATTATATAAACATGCATGGTATCACTTAGTCATTGTATAATGATGAATTGAAGTGTGTTTTACGGTTTTTATGTTGTGGGGAAATACATAGTGAGGGCATGATGCAGAGCCGTACGTACTTAGGATTAAGCCTTTTCAAAAAGCGAATGTATTGAACTTGTTCAATAAACAGAATTTCGCACTCGTGAATCCTGTGACTCCCTTCGCTTTCCAAGCACACACGACGATTACGAATGATACTTTCGGTCGTCAGGAAACATCACTGGGGCGCCTCTCCGGTTCCGTCTTCGTCACTTGTTCTCGCAAACCGAACAGCTTCCCCGCTTCCTGTCCAACCAAAACAAAACTGGCGCCATGTTAAACGTACGTTGTTGCCAGATTTTCTCCGACGAAATAAAAACAACGAAAGCCAACCGACGCTAGCCTCCAGCGTATATCGGCGTTGCGCCGTAACCAAATTGTCTCTCCCAGCTCTAACTTAAAGATGACTTACAGATGCAGCTACACTGGCCACCACGGAGCGCTGTAAATTCCGAGGAGGGTGTATGGGAAGCGGCGGCACATTCGCTTGCAGTTGAAGGGTTGAAGCCAAAATGAAACCAACTGCAATGTCACGTGTCCAGATCGAGGGCACGCTATTTATATCAATTGTAACTGTTTAGAAGGAGTGATTAAACCGGTAACTTTATTTGTGGTGTGTAAGAAACAATTATTAAGACCCCTAAAATAAATTCAAACAAGGGCGACATAAGAAAAGCCGCATTGCCATCGACCACAATTAATGGCAGCAAGCACGGTAAGCGCGGAGTTTGCCCCGTCCCGCGACATGGCGTAATTTCTTTTGGTGCATACCTGTGTCCGAGACATGTTTCGTTCCGCGGAATTTGTCTCCACGGTCTTTTGTAGGTGTGTCCCCAAGCATTCCGGTGCTTCGGTAGCCGGCAATGCTGCAGTCGTCGCTGGGGGTGATACGTGTTTTCGAGGTCGATCACACGGTTATGCGTGTATAACCGAAGCAAGACACGTTTTTTACAAACTCGCATGGTTTTTGAATAAATTATCCGTTACTCAACGTGTAAATTTTTGGTAAATTGTGTAAATAGCGTGTTTTTCGCCCAAATATTCAGGAAGCGCACGGGACTTCGTAACAGTGTAGTTCCAGACGTAGAAGACAATTAATATATAAATTTAGTTGTGATCAAGCGCAGTTCGTTTGATTTTTTTTTTGTGTGTGTGTAAGGTGTGATTGTACGGTAGGAATTAACTTTTGCAGTAGCGCACTGCAGTTCGTGTTAGTATGAACAACCAAATCGCCCAAGCTGCTTTGAGCGGAGTATTTTTCAATGGCAATGAACCTTGGTTTCGCGTTGGTAGTTTTCGCTAAACGTGCTACTAACCGCTCGTATATGTGTGTGTTGTGCACTTGCTAGGTTTTTTAGCTGAACGACCCTGCTTCTGAGGATTTTACCTTGCAGCATTGTGACTACCTTCAGATATATGTTTTGCGACGAAGAAATCGGTTGTCCCTATTTTGCCTGACCGCTTTTGTGTGGAGCTGCGTGCGCCCGGGTTCAAGTACAAGTTTGTTCTTATCGTCTTTTTGAGTCACAGCATGCATATAAAACTCAATGTCTGGAATTAAGTTCCAATAACGTTTTAAACATCATTTTTGCTCTGAAGTTCACAGTCATTTGGGCGTCTAAAGTGATAAGTTTGTCTGATAGACTGAAGGGCCTCAAGGCGTTTGAAGTGCTGAGGAGTTTCAAATGGCTGACGAGTTTGATGGTTTGAAGGGATTTGAAGGGCTGAGAGGGTCGCATGACAAAACGGGGCTGAAGTGTTATTATAAGTATGGCACGTGTATATGTGGGCTTAAGAACTTCGTAAGTTGAAGTACTCGCACTTATACGCCCCTTCAATCAGAAATTATTTAATATTTTGAATTGCAGGAGAGTGTGCCAGCGCAAACAGAATACAAGTGGCCATTCTTGGAAGCACTTTTTTGCGTGATAACCGCAAAAATGGTTAGATGGAATGCAAGTTAAGTTTGTTTCAATACTTCACCAGTAAAATACGGCTCACTATGTTAAACTAAATAGCCTTGGAGCCGACAGGTTTCGCATATTTAGAACACTTATCTCTAGAAGGGGGCTGGATGTCGCATTGACTAAACAGGCATAAAGCCACCGAAAATAAGCGAATTTACCCGGAAGTGGGCGTTTGATAGGCGTTTCAACAGTTCCGAATGCTCATTTGAAGAGCGATCAGGGCGCTAGCTTTTTCCTTCCAATCTCAAGAGAGCCTGCTTGCTGCGCAGTAACAGCGCATAAAGCACCGAAAAGTTTTTTGGGAAGCCATCGGATAGGGAAGTGTCGAGATTATAGTTGATCAAGTGGGAATATGTTCCACGCTCAGAAGCCTTATTATCGGGATTCGTTTCAAAACGCGATTATTAAAACCCTCTCAAAGGCACAAGAAAGCATGAACCAAAACATAGACTGAATGCACTAGGAAGCCCATCAGACCCCCGACATACAGGGCAAGCAAGGCACTTCCGTTGGCTTCACCTGCGCCAGGCGCTAGGAGCGGTGTGCGCCATCTAGCATCTGAAAATAAAGATAAGTGAGTTGTTACGTCTGAATGCGCAATAGCCTCGGGTTTCCCCTTTTCAATCTACCGTTTTGAGCATCTTCAGCGCCAGTTAAAACAGCCGTGTCCCCTGTCTCGGCGAGCCGGGTATTTCCGTGTGCGTAGCCAAGTTGGCAAAGCACGCGGCTGCAACGCGGAATAACAAAGTTCGCACCCCGCTTGGCCTGACTTTGTTCAGAACGCAGTTCTTATTAGCACGTTTCCCGGTTGAGCAGCGTCGGCGTCCTAAAATTTAGCGGGAAAATTTACGTCACGTGACCTCAACACCAATTCAATTTTCCGCTATATTTAGAGGGCATAATGACGCCCCATGACTTGATGTCACGTCACGTATGAAAAATTCCACGTTAAATTTAAGGGGTAATTGACGTCACGTGATCTTAACACCAATTCAGTTTTTTTCGCTAGATTTAAAAAGGGACAATGTCGTCACATGAATTGGTGTCACGTCACCTAAAAAAATTACTTTCTCCGCTAGATTCTCTCAGAAAATTGACGTCACCTGCCCTTCACAGCAATTCAATTGCCCAGCAAATTTAGTGGGAAAACTGAAGTCACATGACCTCAAAATCAATTCAGTTTTCTTTCTAAGTTTAGCGGGAAATATGACGTCACGAGACCTGTTGTCAAGTCACCTTTGAAGAAATCCAGTTTCTCCACTAGAAATAGCGGGAAAATTGACGTCGCGTGCGCAGGAGAGAGAGGAGGAGGTACGGTTGAGGAGGACGAAAGGAGAAGGAGTAGGACGAAGAGGAAGAGGGGGAGCAGGAGAAGGGGAGATGAGAAGGATGAAGGGAAGAAGAGGAGGGGAAAGAACATGGAGCATTAAAGGAGGAGGAGGAGGAGGGAAGGAGGGTGATGACGAGGAGCATAGGAGGAGGGTGAAGAGGATAAGCATTAAAGGAGGAGGAGAAACTGAGAGGATGACGAAAAGCAGAGTAGGAGGGGTGAAGGAGAAGGTACTTAAGGAGGGGCATACATAACCCTTCGCACCCTCCCCTCCTCCTACTCAAGAGCTGAGCTTTAATTTCGCCTAACGGAGATTTGTAAACGTCTTTAATGTCTTTGTTTACCTATCAATAATGGTAAACCTTCCAGCCCTCTAGCCCATCCTCGACTTTCATCGTGTGTTCTGGTTGGAAACATTTCTGAACATAACCGCGTGTATAGACATACGATGGGAAGGAGCTGACATAGTTGGTTGTACATATTTACATTGCGGAACCAGCTGAACTTACCGAACAGATGTGAGAAGAGATAGGATAGAATACATACGATCGCGCACCACCGATTAGATGTCTTTTCCCCTCTCTGCCCTCAAAGTTTTTTCTATACGTTCAGGTGGTTCCACACTCTAAATGCGTATAGTCAATTGCAAGCATGGGGCCGTGCTGGTGCCCCGTGGGTGAAAGCACGTGCAGCCTCTGCGTCAACATAGCTTTAGGAAGCTTGCAATTGCACAGGCTTGTCCGCACGCGCATACATGGCGGCGGCCAGTCGGTTTGCTTGCCATCGTCTATAGGAGCAGCAGTAACGCATTGCTTCGAGAAAGTTGCAAATCGGTCTCCGACGCAAGATGCTGCTGCCATTCTCTTAAAGTTTGTAGTCACAAGTTCACCTCATTAGACGCGTAGTTTTAGTTTTAAGATAATCTTCTCTTTTTCTGGTGCGCCGGCGTCATCCCTCTCCCTCGGCTCAACACCACGGCGTGACAACGTGGCCACAGGCCATGTCCGCAAGGGTTGTGGAGAACTTTGTGCTGTAAACGCGCTCTCTAATTAAAATGAGCAGAATGCATTGTTTTCTCCCTCATAACGCTTATCTACCCACGACTTGCCTTCCGCTTCCAGTCACTTATTTCCGTTGCCCGCTCTGAGGTCTGAGCTGCTGATAGGACGTGATACAAACAACGTGTTGACGGAGCCACACGAAAGAACTACAGAAACATAACCGTTATAAATGGGAACTGGTAAAAGTTCTTTGCGACCGATAGTTCCGTTTTCTTTAGACATCGCATTATGACAAAGTAAATCAAGAACAATTTTCAAATACCGACCGTTATCACTTTACAGTAGCTTGTTTGTAGAGGTATATACGAATAATTAGGAAAATAGCAAACTTTCACTAGCAATGTCAAAAAAGCTTGACATATCAAAATATGTTTTAGAAAGCACAGGCAGGGAGAAAGACGGTAGGTAATAAGC
Source organism: Ixodes scapularis (assembly GCF_016920785.2). Classification (NCBI taxonomy): domain Eukaryota; kingdom Metazoa; phylum Arthropoda; class Arachnida; order Ixodida; family Ixodidae; genus Ixodes; species Ixodes scapularis. The sequence goes on from NW_024609835.1 coordinate 226,937,962, forward strand.
GCAACGTAATACCAGCATTCTTGAGCCGTCCTACACAAAATAAGATTGCTTTCCGGGATTACCCCAGAGCTTAGATCTCGGCGACGCTTGGCTCCTATCTTTTCGTGGTTCCTCGTGGGAGATCGACCTCCAGCCAGGCTAATTAGTTTGCTAAACCGGTACTGATACCAGAGAGCAAAGTCGCCGAAGCCTTCTCGCCGAATAAGGATTTTCATCAATCAATGGAGTAGATGAACACATAAAATAACCCAAAAAGACAGGGACACAAAGTAAACAGGACAAGCGGTTGTCCTGATTACTTTTTGTTCCCCTCTCATTTGCGCTCAGTTATATTTTTTTAACTAAGAACTAGCCCAGCAACGTGTCTTACAAGAATATTGTAAAGATTCCTTTTCAATTTCTATAAGTGTGCCGCTTCAGGAGACTTTATTGTGCTCACGCAGACTTTATTCGGTGTGGGATATAGTTTAAGAACTACGAAGGAGCATTTTTGGAGATAAGCGCGATTGTTCCCATGCAAAAATGAGTTATGGTCGGCTATAGAAAATCCTTAGCATGGGCGGTTATAGAAAAATGGCCACATTAGATATAATCTGTTCTATGGATGTCTAAAGCATTTCCAATGGTGTCCCCTATAATTTTTTGTTGATTTTTGAATTGAAAGTTATATAATATTGCATGGTTTTTTCAATGGGTCTTTTTAGGAAAGGTGCTATAGCCGCCTATGGCGTTTCTTTTGGTTATTTTAGCCGTCTGTAGCTTCTTGTACGGTCTGCTATAGAGATCATTATGTCTCACTTTATGGATCTTTCTCGGCAGCGTGCTATTGCAGACTATGGCATTTCTAACGGCTTCTTTAGCCGCCTGTTGTTCTCTGTGTGGTCGGCTGTAGCTGATAGGTTGCCTATAGCATTATTTATGGTTTCTTTAGCTGACTATAGGTTTTTGTATGGTGTGCTATGGCTTATGCTATAGCTCGTCCTAGGGTTCCCTCTACCATTGTGCTATAGCTGCCTATGTTTTTTACCGAAATCGTATGAAATGTAAAAAAGAATGATTTGTTGTCACTGTACATTGTAATAAAAAAACGCCGACGTTGTATCTAGATATAAAAAGGTTTGACATCTCAAGCTTAGTTATGCCCTATTCAATATGATAAATGTATTTAAGACATCACGCAACCCCTTCAAACAAAACATTTACTTGCCCAGGTGTTTCCAAAAAAAAGCAGGTTAGCACACAGAAGGGATTATTTTCAAATCACCTAGGAGTTTATTAACACACACTATTCCGTAGACAAGCAAAAATTAAACAATCTGTACTGGGTGAAGAGATACCATTAAGTATTATAAACTGAGAAGATTTCAAAGCAAACACGGATCACGGTAATTGTTGGGTAGTGTCAGTCTCTCGGCCACCGGCAGAATTATTTTTCGGAAATTCTACCGGCCGTCGCCACTGAATGGCGGTATAATCAGTTAATAGAACTAGGTTTGTTCGACACTTCGTTTTATCAACACGCGATGTTTAATAAACTGCTCAAATCAGCTTTTTAATTTTTTTCTTCTTGTAACATTATCTGCAGACTTTCGCCACAAAGCGGCGTGAAAGGGTGGGCTGGGTCCGTGAGCACGCGCCTCGTGAATACACGCGCTACGAAACGCCCCATACAGCGTGAAATTCACGTAACGAGTGTCGGTGAAACGTTAGTGTTGACGAAACGTGTGTCCATGAAACGTGCATCTAAATTTCACGTTTCATGAATAAATGCAAATAAAGAAAGTCTGTCCATCAAACGTGTTTGCACAAAACGCAGTGAAAATAATAAAGTCAGTATTCTACTTGCAGTTGCCATATGATTTCAGAGAGCTAATGGCAGGCGACTGCTGGTAGAATTTTTGAGAAATTATCGTTCCGGCTTCCAGGAGGTAGGCACTGCCTAATTCTCTCAGTAATCCGAAAGAGTACCTGTAGAAGAACGGTCAACCGTCGTCAAAGGGTAGGTTGCACCGCACTCCCGTTTAACGTGCCTGGCGTTAAAAATGTAATCCGAAATACATGTCGACATGGGCACTGGAGATCAACTCAAACACAAAAAATAAGATGAAAAGAATCCGTGAAGATTGAAAACAATGTGGCACAATCTGTCATTTTCCGATCCCAACACCAAACGCATTACAAGTATTTCTTTTGCTTCGAAAAAATCACTAGTGGCCGACATACGCGTAGGACTTTTCGAACACTGGTAGCCTTGGTAGACTTCGAAATTCAAATATGTTGTCGCAGACAATATACCGTTTACCACAGAAGCGAAACCCACAGCAGCCCTGTAGACCGCTCCACAGTCGAAACAAGGGCAAGAAGCAGGCGTTCTCAGATTGGTAACGGCTAATGCGTTATCCGTCAAACAACGTGATCACACTCCTGCTGCTACCTACGTACAGTACAGAGAGCGGAGTCAAGCGATAAGAAGTCTACCGTTGATTGGGCCGGCTAGTGCGCACCTTCTACAACGCTTTCAGTTTAGAGAGAAAGAGATATAGAGAGAAGGAGTAAAACATCAGCAGTTCCTTCAAGGTCGGAACGGGATTGCCCTCACAAGGTCTAATGTTTAGGGGCATCCCCACAATAAACACAGCGAGCGAACTTGTCAGTTGTATCCGCTTGAAAGTTCGAACGAAGATCGATGATGCAGAGGTTGTTAGTGTAGCCCTGGCCTTCAGGCAGGTGCCGTGTTCTGCCTTAACACCAGCTTGGAGACTGTAGTCACAGGGCGCTAACCGGAGACAGGACTGGCGTAACACAAGCATTGTGTTCACTCTGCTGTCGATACCGTCTGAACAGGAGCGCCACATGGAGGCCAGGTTTTGGACTTCAAAGGAAACTGCCCAGCCCAGTAGTGAACCAAACAATGGGAAGATTAAAGGTATTATGTTTTACGTACATAACCCACATTATAATTTGTGATTGAAGAATTAACCACGGCTATTTTATGCGCACAATGTCCACAAATAATTTTTAAAGCGCAGCTCTCGGGCGCCCGTTTCTGGCTTGAGCGGCGTCGCCGTCTCCATCGGCGTAACCACGCGCCACATTATGGTACGCGTGACGTCACTGACGACGTCACAAATGACGTCACTGGTTACGTCACTGATGACGTCATCACAGTACGTCAAAAGGGCCACCAGTGACGTCATGTGACGTCATCGCTACTAATGACATCATCAGTCACGTCACCAGTGAAGTTCCGTGTCACATCACTAGCGGAAAATATTACCACTAAATGTAGCGGAAAAACGTTTCCCTGTAAAATGTAGTGGAGAAAAATTTTCCGCTAATTTTAGCGGAAAAATATCCCTGCTAAATTTAACTGAAAAAATTTTCGCGCTTAGCGGAAAATTTTCCCGCTAAATCTAGCAAAAAAAAACATTTCTCCGCTAAATTTAGCGGAAACAATTTCCCCGCTTAATTTAGCGAAAGACATTTGCCCGCTAAAGCTAGTGAAAAAGAAATCCCGCTAAAGTGAGAGGAAAAAATTGCCCCGCTCAATTCCTGCGAAATTCACACGCGAAGCTCTCACCAAAGCTGTGCATTCTCTGGGACTTGCGTTAAGCACACGTCGATCCACACCCATGTTAGTAGTGGGGGACTTTACACCTTCTCCCCTCAGTACCCCTCCCTCCTCCTCCTCAAGAACTGCGCTCTAATTCGGCGTTACAGGGAATTGTAAACGTCTTTAATTTTTATTATATATAATTTTTATTTTTACTAAGAAATTTTAAAATATGTGTGCACCCTTATGTACGTGTTTTAAACATCAACTTTGGGAAGATCTCTAGCGTCATGTCATTTCTTATTACATGGTTAGCAATTGTTAAAATTTTTGTTAGTATACACGGGCCTTGCGAAAACTACATAAAGCATAAACGTTTTGTTGTTATCAGCGAGTTGCGAAATTTAATGTGCCGCTTTTTTCTGCAAAATATGTCTTTCATTCTTAAGTTCAGTTGATAATACTCTCAACAATTACTATCTCTGCGCATCACAAGGACACATGGCGGGGTTGTGCTCTCCAAGAAGTTCCCATGACGTTAATGTCAAAGAATTAAAAAAAGGAAAATCGTCAATAGCCCTTGCTGATTTGTGAAATTCGAAGAACAGAGATGTAACAGGACATACTTGGGGGGGCGGGGGGAGGGATGGCGCGCGCCTAACAGTATTAATTAGATACTTTTTTTTTCGGCTGTTAACACTTGTTTCTGTACATATTTTCCTCGCTTCGACGCGGACATCAACGGACATTGCACCACTGCTTACGCCCCTGACGGCGTAAGCACGACTGTTGTCATGACACTTTATCGCGCTTTAGACTCGCCATTTTGACGTGCGTAAAGTCTCGAGAGAGCTGTTTCGGATGTCAGTGCTCATGTCGTCGGTGCAAGCAGAGCAAGGACGCAGCAATCGCTACACGAGAGCCGACTGCGCCTCGATCTGACTGACCGCGTTTGCTCGGCTAAAATGTGAGCGTGGGACTCTCAAACAGCGTTCGCTTGTTGATGATGCAGGATGCTGCATTGTCGTTGAGAATCTTAATCCTGCGAACGCCTGCGAAAACGTCCCAGTGCTCGGCGTACCCTACGCAGCAGCTCCTGCCATAGACCGCCCGCGCAGCATCGCAACCTTTCTAGCACCTTTTAGCAGTCTGCGAGCGCCGGTGGTTCATCCTCGCGACTTAGATGCAAGCATTTTATGAACCCCTGTGAACATGAACCCCCGCAACCCTAAAACCCCGCGACGATGAACCGCCGGCGCTCGAAGACGGAAGATTGCGATGCTGCGCGAATGGTTGTTGAAAGACGCCGTGGAGGGTACGTCGCGCGATGGAACGGCTCCGCAACCGTTCGAATGGCAAACGATTCGTGACGGCAAAGCAGCGTCTTGCCTCTTCAGTAAGTTAACGGTGCCCGAAAGTCCCCTGTTAACATATCAGCGGAGTGAGCGCGGCCGGCCAGATCGGGGCGCAGTCGGCACTGGCGTCGCGATTGCTACGTCAAAGTTCTGCCTACACTAATTACATATGCACTGGCATTCAAAACAGCCGTCTCAAGATTTAATTCGAGTCCAAAAGACAAGCTTATGACGCGACAGTCTGCCGTGAGAAAAGTAGAAGTCACCTCGGTAGCGGCGGAAACATCCGTTTTATGTGTCGACGCCCGCGTCGAGAATGACGAAATGTACACAAAACATTATAAACGCAAAAAAAACATAGCACGCCGAAAGAATTACGAACATAGCGGGGGCACGTAGAAGTAAAATACATTTACGCTACAAACTAGATAAACTTACAAACTATAAAAACAAACTGGAAGGAATAAGGTAAATTAGAACTAAAAAAAAAACCTGGATGATTGAGATGACGCCAACGCCCGGGTAAGGCAATGCGAGGGGAAAACAGCCGGCAAAACTGCAATACTCCTATAGGAAGCTAAGGACGCTTTTGTGATCACGGGTATATAGCACCGCGAACTACGCCCCATTCAGCTGTCTAAAAAAAAATTCTCGCCCCGAACGAGCGTATGAATGACACTCTTCCACTTTCCAACCTCTGCAGTGCCAAGAAGTCGGTCGCGGGTCTATAGCCTAAGCAATATAAAACACCATTTAGCCGGCTAAAATAATTGAATGGTCGGGAGTCTATAGCTTGAGAGACATACATCCCTCTATAGCCGGGTAAAGCACATTGAAATGTCGGAGGTCTATAGCTTTGGTGGCATAAAACACTATTGAGTCGGCTAAAGAAAATTGAATAGTCGTGAGTCTATAAGTTTATATCCAAATATTATTCTATAGCTGGCTACAAAAGACTGAATGTTGGAAATTCTACAACTTTAAATGCAGAATATTTTATAGGTGGTAATAGCGTGTTTTCTGGTTTCCTTAAGGTTGACCATTGATTGCCAATTACGGAGATAGCTCACAATAAGAATTGTTACAAGCGCCCATAGAACATTTTCGTATCGGTTATCTGTGCTATTTGAGCGAGACACATTAAGACCCTTGTCTTATTCACAATAATACCTTTTTTATCGTCTATGCGTTCCATTTCGAGCCTCAGATTAAGCTTCTGTCCCTACTCTCCATTTTATGTTTTCCAGTCCTTGTACTGAAAATTGGTGTTAGAAACAGAACGTCATACAAACACCGCTTGAGCCCAACTCAACATAACTTTACCAACAATCTTATCAACTATCCTCTCCTAATATAACCTAAAGTCTGAGCGTGCGGCGCTCGTGAGCATGTTCAAATTGTGTTCTGTTTCTAGCGTATTTTTTAAGCACTCAATCCTAAAATTTTTTGATGAAATTACACATCGAAGGACTTCAGTCCTACCTAGTCAGGATGAGGTAGCTGCTTTCGCGTTCTTACGGAGAATATAAAGCTAGTTTATTTGCTGCATTTCCCAGGATATGAAATGACAGAATTAAGATCATATTCTACCTTCAGTTAATAAAAAAAAAGGTACGTATGACTAGGTAATAACAGTGATCGAGATTCAAGGCATATTTCGCGGTGCGCATCAAAGCAATTTAAAATTCGTCCTCACAAAACCACGCGCTGCAAAGTTGTATTTACCAGGGTGTGGCGTTTGGAATCAGGCAGGCACCAACATTTCAGCCTCTAAAGTGTTGCCATGCTGTCTCCTTACGTTGTCTCACCAGTGAAGGAGTATACCATATGCTATGAACACACACACGCAACCTCCCACGCACAAAAGGACGCAGGACCATTCCCTTCTCCTGCCTGGGTCTTTCCGCGCACTTTGGGCGTGAGGCGAGCGTTTTTCGACTCGTTTCAACGGTCGAAATACAGATACTGAGCGAATTATCTCAACTAAGTATTGCGCCCGATTTCTTTCGTTCGTGTGGACGAAGCAACCAGCTTTCGCTCTCTCTTTCGGCTGCTCGCTTGGGCAGCTTGGTTTCTGCAGGTTTGGGCATCGAGTCCATTACCAGAAAATGTGGGCTGAAAAAGAAAACGTTTTCAGGTTTCACCTCTTATCGGGACGAAGTCCAGAACGGAGGATACGTGCGCGCGTGGAAACTGAATCAGGCCTCCAAACTATCCTGGGATGCCCTGGCGTGAGGGACCCAATTTTTGTTGTGATAGTGTTGCCGTGGCAAGGGACGGACGTGGATCTCTGTCATTTTGGTCACGATGTGAGGATCGGCGCTCCGTTAACGAGAGCGATTATTTTTGCGCAGTGAAAAGAAGCGAGCAATTTCGGCAGCAATATCTTGACAGATAGCGCAACGACCAAATTCGACGACAAAAAGAAGGCTTCGTTGCTAAAATCTGATACCAAGAAAAGCTAAAAAAATATTTGAACTGGGTCTTACACATATATGCCTGAATCGGAAGTGAATCTCTGCATCACGAGCACAATATTACAGAGTTTTATAAAATGGGAATAAAACATGATTTATAGACAAAGCCATTGGTACCTCGGATTGGGAATTTGTACCAGTCGTTTTCAATAAAACGGCTTTTAGAGAACCGCGTTTGCAGTTGATCGGTGCAAGTCGCGCTTCCTGGCAGCGGAAATGCGCGAGGGTTTCGTAAAGTGGCTAAAGAGGGACATGTTTTTGTCGAGAAGGAGTTTTTGGGAATCTCAGACTGGAAAGGAAAAATATTTCCCTTTTCAGAAAAAGCCTGAAGCCAAATTTCTGGAACAAACCATAATTTGGCTTCGTTTGCTAGAATGGGAGCCCTAAATGTATCGGTGGCGTCCCCACTGAGACTGAGCAGCTTGTTTACTAAAGTAGCAGATGATCTTCCGGTTATCATGGCGTTAAAGGGCTTTGACGGTGAGCTTGAATCGCCATTACTCGGCGAAAAAAACATAGAAAACGTATTTTTATTTGACTTGGCCTCTAAAAAGGTGGAGATTTTGCCGGCGAAACTAGTTACATTCTAAAGCGATTGTTTTGTGTGTGTGAATTCGACTTGACTGATTTACCGCCATTATGGCTTTTTTTTTTTTTCAGGCACAACTTCACCAAGCCTCTTCCCGCAGCGAAACTGCCGTTCTCTGAACAAGTCGAGATACTTCTGATGTCAGCCACATTGATCACACAATCACAACTCACGTTTCGGAAACTAGACAACGGTAATTCAGCAGCGACATCGCTCATGCGCCGTCAATAATCTAGAACCGATCGTATCGTATCGTTTGTGCCAAAACGGTTCCCTACAACTAGCTATTGAAAACAAAACGAAAAGGTGACATCATTAGGCGGAAATCGAGGGACCTCATATGAGGACGTGGAAAACAATCTCTTTGGGGACGCGCTCCAAGCAAAATAGCCGCATTTCACGTCCATCCTTTTTGTACCAGCCTAAGGCGACGTGGGCATTCGTGGTCCCTCGCCGTACCAGTTCGTTTTCTCGTCTGGACAACCGATTTTGCTTCACCGTTTATCTGGGCATAAAGCGCCGCCTACTTCAATGTTGTTTACCAGAAATATCTACGACCGTCGCTTGCTCGCTGTTCCGAGACCTCGTCCTACCAAACGCATTAAACTACGTGAGGGGTCGTCATTACATCCACCGGAAAATCGCTCAGCGCTGCAATGACGATTCTCATCAAGAAACGCTTTGACAACTAGTAAACGTGATCATCTCCAATCTCCGCGTCGGCACTGAAACGCGACATTACGCTGTCCAATCTGGGACGTGCAACTGGCACCTTTGCTTGTTGGCGGACATCAGCCGAGCTGGCACAGAGTGTCGCGGCCCCAAATTCTCTGTGGGCAATCATGCCAAATGAGCACGGCGTTCGTTATAAAAGGTTGCCACAACCGCTTGGTCGTTTGAGCGCCATGCGTATCTTGACGTTGGCGGGTACGGGAACGGGACCGGCGGGGCTGGTTTGCATGCGAGTGTCACGACTATCAGGGGTGTTCGGTGCAATCAGGGACAAAACCTGCCATGCGTGGCTACGGAGCGTTCTGTTTCGATGGTTTCTGTTTTATTGTTCGTTTTAAACGTGATTTTGCGCCGTGGATCACGTATGTCGATACATAACTTTTTTGCTGCCTTGTTTTTTGTACATACAAGATTGACGAGCCACACGCCGTTGAATAATGAGACGAGTGTGCGTTATAATTTTTTTTTATTTGCTGAACGGGACATAAAATTTGTATGATGTAGTCGCTCTAGCTGAGGAAACACATTTCTTGCTCTAATTAGCATAAACATTGGTTTTGTGAAGGCTGAGCGTTTAAGATAAAATTTTGTGCAGACGCCCGAGCAAACAGTTATTCTTTATCAGTAGGACATTAGCACCTGAATCCTACGCTCCAAAATCAACTTGTTTTAGAGCTCAGAATCTAGTGATGTCAGAGAAGCACGCGTAGACTGCTGGTGAACAGTGAAAGTAAGATGCTGGCTATCGTAGCAAACACTTCTATGAATATATTTTTAAGAGCTGAGTTAGGGACGACAAGCACAACGGGCAGCATTCACATGAACAGATATATTAAATCACACGCGATAAAATAATCATGACCCTGCCGACTTCGTTATTGCCTTATTTTATTTGAAAATACAAAGACAATCATCCGCAGGTAAAATTTCCATTCTTTCATTTCATTCAGCAAGAAAAAGCCTATTGTGGTAAAGTTTTCCTTCTTTAAACATAAGGATGCGGTTCTGGGGTCGCGCTACAAGCTAGAAAAGACGGGTATTTCTATCAGCGAGGATTTTTCACAAAATGTTCAACTTGTCAGAAAACGGCTGCATGATTTTTCTCGTACCCAGGAGGGTCGTTACAAACTTCGTGTCGACAAATTGTATATCGGCGATAAGCAATTTCTGTTCGACCACAACACAAACGAAGTTTATGAAGCCGCCTCCTAACTAACTAGAGATAGCGCGATTGAATCTGTTCCCTCTGAGCTAAAAACAAACAAACAAAAAAAAAAAACGCCGGTAAACACACGCGTAGTTCCCTTTCTTCTCCAAATGACATTTAAGTTATTTTTTACTAAATAAGAAGCGTAGTCCATAACCGCGATGACCTGCCAATAGTTATTAATGCACCGCCAAGCGATTTTGTTGTTTTGACAGAAACGTGGCTTTCAAGTGTTGTCCGTGATAATGAAATTTTCGACTCTTTTAAATGGTACAATTTTTATCGGTGTGACAGAACAGATAGGCGTGGGGAAGTGTTTTAATCGCAGTGAATAAAGTCATTGAATGTTTTCACGTGAATATTGTTTCCCCGTTGGAGCTTGTTTGCGTATGCCTACAGTGCGCTTATAGAAATATTAATTTGTGCGATAGTTACCGTCGTCCCTACGCTCCTGCAACTTTTTGCTCGGATTTGAATGATGGTTTAAATATGATTTGTTCAAGGTTCCCCCTTGCCCCCATGTTTTTACAAGGTGAGTTTAACCTTCTTTTGATCAACTGGTCTGACCTTTTCCCGCTACATCTATAGTAGCTCTTCGGATTACTCGGATTTTATCAGTCTCTGATCTGATTTTTTTTTCTCAATGTGTCACTAAGCCTACTCGGATTACTGATGCGACGACCCATGGGTTAGACCTTATTCTTACAACTGAGCATAATCTCGCTTCTTCTATAACTTATTTACCGGGCATTAGCGACCATGCTATTTTGAATTTCAGCCTGCAAGCTTCATCGTATGTTGCTAACAAATCTACCAAACACTTTCTCGATTATAGCAAAGCAAACTACGGTGCAATAAATATTAAGTTGGCTTTGCTTTCTTGACGAAGTTTTGCTATGCGTTGTCAGAACGCACGATTGAGACTAATTCGAACATGTTTAAAAACGAAATATAATCTCTAATTAATTTATTCATTCTGTGTAGGAATATCGTATCTAAACACATGTGTCCCTGGTTTACTGTAACTCTTAAACGCCTTGTTAATAAGAAAAAACGCCCTCTCCGCGCTGCAATATAATCTGGCCTCGCTGAGCGTTGGGAGCTTTATAAATCTGTTGTCAATGTTTATAAGGCAGCCATCAAGCAAGCAAAACTGACTTTTTTAATGTTACCCTTCCTTCAATGTTAGCAAATAGCCCTAAACAATTTTGTAGTGTTATGAACAGGCCTAAAGGAATGGATGTGTCGCTCACTGATGTTGTGGGTATTTACATTCCAAAAGCTCAATGTGAATCTATTCTGAACGACGTCTTTGTCAAGGCGTTTACTGATAAAGATAGTTTAGATTATCCTATTTCCCAGATTATGCATTCTTTCCCATGTATCCGCTTGCTTTTGATTACGACGGGATTGTAAAGTTGATCGATAATTTGAAAGTTTCTTCCTCGTGAGGTGTGGACAATATTACCTCTAAATTTCTTAAAAACACTACACATTACATGCAAATTTTCCTTACAAAACGTTTTAAGCTCAACCTTGGTGTCTTACCGGATGATTGGGAAAAAGGAAGGCTGGTTCCACTTCACAAGTCAGGTAACAAACATAATCCTCTAAATTACAGAACCATTTCGTTAACCAGCACCCCGTGTAAACTTTTAGAGCACATTATTTATTCCCATTTAGTTAATTTCTTAGATTCAAATTCTTTCTTTTCACCCTCACAACATGGCTTTCGCAAATCTCTCTCTTGTGAGATTCAGCTTTTGGCGTTCACTAATGACGTAATTTCTATTCCTGACCGTGGGTCCCAGGTTGACTGTGTGTTTCTTGATTTTGCCAAAGCTCTTGACAAAGTTTATAATAGATTCTTACTTTTTAAACTTAGCAAACTTAACATTCATCCTAATGTTTTGTGGTGGATTAAATGTTTCTTAACTGACCCATCTCAATATGTTTGTACGAATGAAACTAATTCTTCCCTTGGTCCTGTTACCTCTGGTGTCCCACAAGGTTTCGTTTTAGGAACTCTTTTGTTCCTTATTTATATAAATGACTTACCACTGTGTGTATCATCCTCAATAGGTTTATATGCCGATGACTGTTTACTTTATCGTGAAGTAACTAACGATCCTGACGAAACACTACTTCAGTGTGATCTTTGTGCTGTATCCGAATGGTGTAACTTATGGAAAATGACTCTTAATAGTGACAAATGCAAATCCATGAGGGTTTCCCGTCAGAACACATCCCCATCACCATACTCAATTTCTAACAACCTACTGGAATCTGTGACGTCTTACAATTATATTGGTGTTCACATTACTTCTAACGTTTCATGGAAATTGCATACAGATCATATCGCTAACGCTAACTCTACGCTTGGATATCTGAAAAGAAACTTCTCTTTAGCCCCAATATCATTAAGATTGCTTCAGTACAAAACTCTAGTTCGATCAAAATTAGAGTAGGCCTCATCAATCTGGGACCCCGGGCATACAACGCTTGTGACTAACATTGAAGCTATTCAAAAAAGTGGAGTACGTTTTATCTATTCTAACTATCATCGCACCGCTAGTGTATCATCTATGAAAACCTCATTGTTCCTGCCACTTCTTTCCTTACGGCGAAAAATATCTCGTCTATGCCTTTTCTATAAAATTTGTCACTTCAACCCTTCACTAAAAGATAAGTTATTCCTTAACCCCGCATATATATCTTCACGCATTGATCATCGTTTCAAGGTCGGCATTCCTCACTGTAAGACATCAGCATACAACGACTCCTTCATACCTAGAACGTCTTCTGAGTGGAACCACCTTCAAGTATCTTTAGCAGCTATCCCATCACTTGATTTACTTAAAAAAAGCGCTTACTAATCACTTTGTTACTATTTTGTTGAATTTATTGTGTTTTAATCACTGCCTTTTATGTTTGTATTTTCTGTTGAGTGAATTCTTATGTGCCCCGCCCCCTCTGCAATGCCCTATGGACCCTGAGGGTATTGAAATAAATAAATAAATAAATTAAGGAGGTTACAATCGTGTTGCGTAGTTATCTTGAATATATTCCATAAATCCTTATATGTGTAGCATTAAGGAATGTATAAAAAATAAAAAGAGTTGGTGCAAGCAAAAGCTATTCGAAATTTTCGCCCTACGGTGCAGTTTGTGTAGGGCGAATACTTTCAAAAAAGAGCAATCGCCTATTTTTAATGTAGCACACTTTCCCTCACTTGGTTCAAACTCTTCAAAATATGAGCGAATTTCCATGCAGTAGTAGACTGCTTTACGATTAAAGTCGTGCATCACTGAAAATAAGGTTGTTGAATGGTGTAGACATGGCACATGGGCGTAGATTCCTAGAACAGACATGTTAACACCTTAAAGGTGTACTTTTTCTAAGTGCCAAGCCTACACAACTGTACTGCAGTCCAAACTTATCGGCGTTGGAAAACGGGCTCCCCCAAAGTTTACTTCAGCGTTGTTCTCTGTGTACGAGGAACGAAAAAAAAAAATACTGCGAATAAAATCTACAAAATAAAATATGCATCGATAGTTAACTGCGTTGCAAGATGGTATCGGAAACAATGTCCTGCCTGGGTTGTGTTCAGGTGAAGGATTTGAACGACGAAAAAAGTTATCCGCATGCCTTCTCGTGATTTTTATCGCTTGGCGCTGAGGAGAAACACATGACATTGTTCGATGCAGAACATGCTGTCACGCAGTCCTGAAAGCGCGACACCGGGAACGCGGGATTTATTTTTAACATTTATTTGTTGAGAAATTAATTTTGCACGCAAGAGGCTTATCAGAAACCTATGCTTCAAATACGTTGGATAGGCAAGCTCACTTCGAGATGTGCGCGAAGGTGGCTGGCAACATTCCCGGGGCCTTCGCTACAATTTCCGAAGCCGGCCTCCGTCCATCTCCCTTTAATGTCGGAGGCGGACACGCCGCACGAAGAGTGAATTATGCGGCCTCTTGAATATAATGAAGCGACAGCGGTACCATCTGAAAGACGTTATTAATAACGCTGTTCTAGCAAATTCGCTCCGTTGCTAAAATGCAAAGCGGGGTGGGCTCTCTGAGACGGGAGCAAAATATTTTACTCTGCGAACACGCAACTGGTGAAGGCATTACAGGGGAAAAATCAAAACAAACAAATATGATCATTTTTTATTGCAGCCTGGCTTAAATTATGTTTTTGCAACACACGTGAGGGTTCACTTTTCCCAAAACTTTCGGCCGCTTTACTCTAGGCTTCCAAACATGTTTTTAAGCAGCTTCCGGAAATTCCAAACATTAAACATCGGCCAAATTGCGGGCCTTCCAGACACGCCATTCGCACGGGACATCAATCACTCCTTATGACGACTCCCGTGCCGGGCTCTCACGCGAAGGGAACGGAACGCTGGGAGAGGGATACAGGGAAGGCCCACGCGCGAACGCGCAACGATGTTGAAGCTGTGGAGTGGCAAGAAACTTGAACGATGCAACAGGTGTCGAGAAAACTGCTTTACATTCAGTCTTGTTGATGCCGTCAGGACTAAATTTCGTACGTTGTAGCTTTTCACATTAAAGACATACTTCGACGAAATTCGAAACATACCCGTCGTGTTCAAATGTAGGCTGAAGATGATCTGCAATATCCGAAAGTAATGTTCACACTGTTGTTTTTAGGGCTTGATGGCTTCCTTTCCCGTTATGAACAACCCACTGTGGCAAACGCTCAGAGAGTGGCCAGTGGAGAGCATGTGACATCCGGCGCAATCGTGACGTAGCCTGTCTCGGGACGAAGAAAGCTGTGGCAAGGATCACGTCGACGGGATGCCCTAGCCTTTCCAGACACAGAAGCGACCGATGCACTCCAGCCTCCGGGCCAACACATTTAACCGCAAAGCTGCTTTTGTACGAATTTTGAGTGACGGGTGGATATTCTATAATCTTGTAGAGGGAGAATAGCGACTTCTGGGAAGTCTGGGCACACGAAAAAGATTCCCGGTGAGAAGGATATCGACTTTGTCCTCTTTTCTGGTGGCGGTCGTAGAGCTGACGGCATGACGACAGGTGCAAGACATCTATAGTTCTAGGATAGAAAGACATCGTCACAACCTGTAAATGTTCCTAGACGGTCATTACAAACGACGCTTTAGTGACATCCACCAGGTGCGATTCGCCAATAGTATAATTCGTTTTAAAAATCCTTTCCTTGTCCTTTTCAACAAGTGGTTGGTGGCCCGATGTGATTGTGCTTCATTGAACATGAATAAAACAAGAAATAAGCGCCGAAATTTCGTTGTAGTATCCCTTTTAAAGAATCCTGTTATTAAATACCCGTCCTGTAAAATAAAAAAAAAAAGTTGTCTTTATCTTTTGAAATGTGTTGATTGAAAACCAGACTGATACTGCCGGGACTGCGTTTTTGTGTTTATATTTAGAGATTTGTGCACTTGAAATCGCCCGTGCTTAGCAAGAAACCAGACCTGGCTTTACCTCGATGTAGACCATTTACTTTTAAAGGTTAAGATAAGATAAGATAAGATAAGAAGTTTATTTGATTTCAGAAAAAACTCTCATACAATCCAGAAAAAAACTCTCATACAATACGAACATTCCGTGAGACGTTCGGACGTTTCACGGAAGCATTCTCTAAGTGAACTGGAGGGTCGTTGTATCACTAGCAGTATTAGCGGTTACGCGTTATAATTAGCGACGTTGCTGGTAACATGTTACATTTGTTGGTAACGTAGTGACGCACTCCTTATTTATTTAACATTATTACATAACGTATTTATGTTATGTATTTCGGGTAACGCGAAACGAAGTCACCCGCAACGTTACTAGATTACGTCAGTTGTGGAACTCCCGCGGAAAGGGATCCCGCCCTCTCACTCACTTCAATCCAGCTGCCGTCGTTCGAAGCGTCGTCTACATTTTCGTTTCATAACTGTGCGTTCCAAAGAGCAGAGCTGAAGCTCCATCAAGACGCCTTGCTTCGAAACGTAGACATCGCGATACTGTTAGCGCGTTAGCGCGAACAGTCGACAGGCGTCAGATTCGTACCGGTGGCGCCTCCTAGCGGCTTCTGATTGCGAACCTCGCGCATGCGCAGAAATGTCATAGAATTCGAGATTACAACGACCTGCTCCAAAACAATTTTCAGACCGGCTCATTTGAGGAGCTCGGGTTTGTGTTCTGGTGATTTTTTTTTTTTTTTTATAGCGGCGTGCCGTCTGCATTCTAATAGACTGCCTCGTCAGCTTTGACGCTGTTCGTCCGCGCGCCCACCACGTCTGCGTGGCCGGTGTTTCCGTTCTGTGCGTCCTTACCAACGTCTGCTTCGGGCTCCGCCGCGTTCCTCCGAGGCGAATTTCGTCGAGGTGCCCGCGTGAGCTAGCGGTCGTAGGGGACATTTTGGCGTCCGCTTTGGCGTTTTCGGCTTGTCGGCGCTCTTTCCTGACGTCGCGTCTCTCCGAAGCGAATATCGTTGAAGTGCTCGCGACGGCTAGCGGTCGTAAGGGACATTTTGGCGTTCGCTTCGAAGTTTTCGGCTTGTCCGTGCTGTTTTTTGACGTCGCATCTCTCTGAGGGGAATGTCGTCGAAGTGTTCGCGTCCGCTAGTGGTCGTAAAGCGCGAGACACATGCGCCAAAAATCCATCTGATCCGAAGTTTGATCCGGGAGTACGACTGCCTGATCCTAAAAATTTGGTCGCTTCAGACGTCGAATCGGCGATCCGGCGTGCGTCCAACGTGCCAGATAGTTTCGCACGGCGGAGGGACTGTCGGAAGCGTCCAGCCCATGACAGCACAGCTAGCTCGAACGTCATGATGACGTACTGGGTCTGGCGGGACGAACACGATAAAGGGGCTGACCTGAACGACGGGAAGCCGGACGCGTGAATTATGCCGACCCACTCGAGATCGAAAGATGGCCCCAGCAAAGAATGCACGCGCTGTAGAGAACGAGCTCGTAATTTCGCTCGTGCGAGCTGAACTGTCAATCTGGGACAATCTGTACAGGAACGCGGACCTCCGCTGGGGTGCTTGGATTTCCTGGGCGGAGCCCAACAGATCGTCGTGTCGCATCCAAGGTCGGAAGCGTGTGTCTCAAACTGTCGCGTGCGGCAATTCAGAGCCGCATTTGGACTGTCGGATCGGACGTCAGATCGGACGTCAGATCGGACGATTCTGCCGTCCATGTGTCTCGCTCTTAAGGGACTTTTTGGCGTCCACTTCGGCATTTTCGGCTTGTCGGCGCTCTTTCCTGACGTCGCGTGTCTCCGAATGGAACGTCGTCGAAGTGCTCGCGTCGGCTAGCGGTCGTAGGGTACTTTTTGGCGTCCGCTTCGGCGTTTTCGGCTTCTCGGCGCAGTTACTTGACGTCGCATCTCTCCGAAGGGAACATCGTTGAACTGCTCGCGTCGGCTAGCGGTCGCAGCGGACTTTTTGCTGTCCGCCTCGGCGCTTTCGACTAATCGGCTTTGTTTCTTGATGTCGCGTCTCTCCGAGGGGAATGTTATCAGTGCTCGCGTCGGCTAGTGGTCGTAGGGGACTTTTTTGGCGTTCACTTCGGCGTTCTGCCTGATTGTTATATTCTCAATAACATCAAGATTGATGTTATTGATAGATATTATTTTCAACAAAACTTTTCTTTTCTCGGGTCAAGACACTTCGGATATACAATAAACGCTGCGACTACATTTTTGTGGTGCTGCGTTTGCCTTCTGGGTTGCGGCGGAAAAAGGGTATTCTAAGGCTTCCATTTTTTCCCAACCTCATAATTCTAGTTATTTTCTCCGGCTCCCTATTTTTTTATTTTCTGTAAATAAAGTTTTATCCTCCTTACTTGTCCTTTTTCCTTGGACTTACCACCAACTCACAATCCGACGGTGGCTACTGCCGCATCACCTGTGTCGTGCGCGTCCAAACCCTCGTATTATCCTCAACAGACAAAGCAAATTGATATGCATGTGCTAGGAGCTTTGATGAAGGAGTCAGAAAAATCCGGGGCACGACGAGCTTCATTCAAGATACGGTAGAGCTAAGAGGTGTGCGTGGACCAGGGGCGGATCCAAGGGAAGGGGGGCGAAGGGGGCGGCCGCCCCCCACCCCTTTCCCCCTTCTCGGAGGGCAATTTGACGTGGGTGGACCCCCCGGTGCATAAAAAAAAATGGGAGAATAGTACCCTTACAAAATGTCCGCAACTTCCCCCCCCCCCCCCCAAGAAATAAAAAAAACACAAAAAAAAAACGTGTCCTGGATTTGCCCTTGGCGTAGACGCTGCAATTCCAAGACTGTGTGTGCGGGTTGCAGCAAACAGACGACAACGCGCGGAGGAAAACAATTTCGGGGACACAAATTGACTAGTCTTCACATCTGAGATAATTGGTATTTCGTGGTTAAAAAATTAAAAAAAAAGCTTAAAGACACGGACAATAACGAGAAGGTAACCGACCAACAGCACTGACATAATACTAAAGTTCATTTGTGCAATCATCGAGTGTAATAGTGCAACGTCAACATGAAAAATAGCGCAAAAATTGTGTGTGCGCTGTTTTTAACTTTTCTTTTAATGTAGGGGACGCCCTCCTTGTTTAGGACTATTCTAGCTTCCACGATGGTGCACGCAACTTCTGAGAAAGGATCAAAATAAAGAGCACGGGAGTTGAAACAGTTATGTATTTGTATTTAGCCGCGCACTATCCGCTTATATAGGATCAGCTTTGTATCTATTGTATTTAATGACGCTGCTAACTACTACGTGGATGAAACATGCAGTTCTACGTGTGTGTTCATTCTATAAAGGAACCAGGTGCCGATCTCATGTCCCCGTGCATTTTCTTTTTATTGTTTATTGAATGAATTTTACCGACCGGTTGTAAACCTGTCGCAATTTCTTTGAGTTCATACATTTCACAGGTTCTGCGTGAAGGGACAAGGCTGCCAGCCGAACGTAAACAGAATGGCGGGGAACAAAGACAGCACAAGCATGTTGACGACATTCGCCTCGGAGGGAAAAGACGTCAAGATATACAGTGCCAGCAACCCGAAAACGCCGAAGCGGATTTCACGAAGACCACTTTGACCACTAAGCGATGCGAGCACTTCGACGACATTACCCTCGAAGAGAAGAAACGTCAAGAAATACACCGACGAGCCGAAAACGCCGAAGCAGAGGTGACGAAAACGCTTATGACCTCCAGCCGTCGCGACCACTTCAAAGGCATTCCACTTGGGAAGAAATGACATAAACAAACATAGCACCGACGAGCTGAGAACGCCGAAGTGGACGCCAAAAAGTCCCATACGAAAACTAGCCGACGCGAGCACTGATGACATTCCCCTCGAAGCAGGGTGTAAGATAGACAGGGGGGGAAACGACCCATAGAAGCCTACCGCAGCGCCGTGACCGGATTGTGTACTCGTCTGCTTGCGGGCACTCCCGATTTGCGACAGATGGCGCTGCGGCGAGAAGAAAAAAATCGGAATCGGATTTGCGTGGATCTCTATGGAAAGTGCGCAAAATAAACCAGAGCAAGACAGTCCTCCATTGAAAATCCCCGAGAAACCATCTCCGTCACTTTAGCCGGTCGCCACCGGTCGCCCACCCGGAGTGAGAGTTCGCGGTGCTCCACATAGATGGCGCCACAGAAAAAGAGAAACCCGAGGGGGACACAATCCGGTCGCTCATTTGGCTCTCGTTTCCCCACCTGTCCATCTTACACCCTGCCTCGAAGAGACGCGACATCATGAAACAGCGCCGATTAGCTGAAAACGCCGAAACGGACAGCAAAAAGTCTGGTGCGACCGCTAGCCGACGCGATTACTTCGATGATCTTTCCATCCGAGAGACGCGACGTCCAGAAACAGCGCCTCCATGCCGAAAACGCCGAAGCGGACGCCGAAGGGCCGCTGCGACAGCTAGCCGACGCCAGCCCTTCGATGACATTTCCGTCCGAGAGACGCGATGTCAAGAAGCAGCGCCGATTAGCTGAAAAAAACCTGGTGCGACCGCTAGCCGACGCCATTACTTCGATGACAATTCTATTCGAGAGACGCGATTTCCAGAAACAGCATTTCCATGCCCAAAACGCCGAAGCAGACGCCAAAGGGCCGCTGCGACCGCTAGCCGACGCGAGCACTTGGGCGGCATTACCCTCAGAGAGACGCGACGTCAAGAAACAGCGCCGACGACCCGAAAATGTCAAAGTGGACGCCAAAATGTCCCCTTAGACCGCTAGCCGACGCGGGCACCTCGACGAAATTCACCTCGCAGTAACGCGGCGGAACCCCGAAGCAGGCGTTGGTAAGGACGCACAGAACGGAAACACAGACCACGCAGACGTGGTGGGCGCGCGGACAAAGAACGTCAAAGCAGACGAGACAGTTAATTAGAATGCAGACGGCACGCCGCTGTAAAAGTACAAAATCGCGAGAAAAACAAACCCGAACTCGTCAAATGAGCCGTTCTGAAAATTGTTTTGGAGCAGGTCGTTGTACTCTCAAACCCTATGACGTTTCGGCGCATGCGCGAGGTTCGCCATCAGAGGCCGCTAGGTGGCGCCTCCGGCACAATTCTGACGGCTGTCAACTGTTCGCGCTAACAGTGTCGCGATGTTTTCTTATCATAATTCCCATAGAATCAAGTGCATATAATGCACTGCAGTAACCAGAGCAGCCGCCCGGCGGCGCGTCGAGCGACGCCAGGCGAGTCGTGGTGAGTGAGGGGGGGGGGGGGGGGGGAGGGGGGGGACTGTTCGTGTATGCAGCGTCTATGAGCAGTTCCGTAACTGAGCTAATCTAGTAACGTTGGTTGCCCGTTACACATTACGCCACGTTAAAACTGGAAGATAAGAATTACACTTTATTTTTAGGGGCGAAGCTCTTTAGGGTCTAGCCTTGTCCATCTGGCCGGCGCCCGTGCTCACATAAAAAAAAAATGTTTTGCGCTGTCGACAGGATTCAAACCTGTGCGGGAAGACCCCAATGGATTTCTAGTCCATCGCCTTAAGCTCTCGGCCACGACTCCGGGACGAGTAGGGGGCTTTGAGATGTGGTAGTAACTCAAGAGCTGGGGTTTCTGTCATGGATGGAACGTATCATGTAGCCGCTCAACGCCCATACAGGAGAGGGCGCTGCGGTCAAACGCGTATATAATCGCATTAAACTTTGCATGCATCGGCTCAACGCGTATAACGAGAGGGCGCTGTGGTCAAATGCTCAAATGCGTATATAACCAGGTTCCATACCACACAATCTCTTTCTGACGTGGACCGTTGACTTAAGCGGTGGAGATGCGTTCCCACGGTTTCTAGCGAATCCAAGCTGATCCTCTAGAACCACTGGCTCTGCATTTCACTGACCATAAAGCAATACTATTGAAGTCGAAACGCAACCCGGAACTCAGCACTACCTATGAGCAATAACGAAAAACATCAGCACCATCAGCGCTAACTATGAACAATAAAATCAGTATCATCAGCACCACCAGAGCTTCGCCCCAATCAACATCATTCATCACGTGGAGATGCGGTCATTTTTTATTGCGTGTTTCTGGGCGCGAAGTTATATAAAGTCTTGCACTGTTCCCCCCTAACTTTAAAAAGTTGCATATCTTTCCTCCACGCATATTATGTCAACTTTCTGTGTAGACATAATGTGTCTTAATATCTGGCGCTTCTGCACACCTGTAGGGCCAACACAGTGGAAAGTTTTGTTTCAGAAATAGAGGTGCGCAAATGTAACGTGGGCTCATTTTATCGATGACGTTAACGGTAACGAGTTCCTTTTATTTTGGGGCAACGTAGGTGTGCAACACGATCCTTTATTTGCAAACATCAAGTAACGCATTTTTTAACTTTTTTTTCAATAACCCATACAACAAAGATCTTAAGTACACTTTGCGACATCGATAATGGGAGCGAGCGATTTCCGCTTTTTTTCCTCTTTTAGAATCGACAGACTGCCTTCAAAACTTCCACCGCTAAGGAAAATGTTCATATATGGTACTTACATCGGCGTTGAAATGTTGTGCCCGCCACTGCTCTTTAAATGCAAGATGCAAAAAAAAAAAATCTCATCGACGTCGTAGAATAGCTAATATAAGGTAACGTAAAAGTTGTATGCAATGGTACTGAAGAGATAACAATGCCGGTATCTGTATTCTATGAAATATATCCGAGAAGAAAGGTACAACACAATCTTTGCACCAGCAGACGAGCAAGCAAAAACATTGCGACACCACGCGCTCCCACTTTTTCCTGCTGCAACACTACACAACACTTCCGACGGGACGTATTTACGGGCAAGATTTTTAACCGACTCGCCCTATGAAAGTGACCCTAGACAGGTGAAGCCCTTACATTGAGTGACCGTGTTCGAGCATCAAATGTTGCGGGGAAGTTGCACGAAAGCCGCAGGAATGCCGTGGGAAAGCCGTGAGAAAAAGAACGCATTATTCTAGAAGGCGATTTGACCCAGTTAGGCGTTCGCCGCCGGGAAAGCAAGCGCAGGCCGGCGAAGGAGAAGGAACGCTGGGAAGACCGATTGCATTCGGCGGCGCTTGACGAGCGGTAGGCTTGACCATTCCCGAGAACGTAATGACGGAATTTCTTCGCGCTCTCAGCGCTTTTAAAGCAGACCTCAGGGGTACGAGAAGGGACGTCGGCGGGAAAGGAAAACAAAGCAAGTAAAGAGCGCACGGCCTTCGATTTGCGAATTGCCGATCCAGCTTGCTCTGCCTTCGTCGACGCCTTGGCAATATCTCCTGCTCCGAGCCGACGCTGGCGAGGCAGACCAGCTGTGCCGACCAGTACTGCTGCGGGTCGCCGGCATCCCTACATTTCGTTTCTGCCTTTTTCTGGTCGTTTTGATTTTTATGTAAGTAGGTTTTATTTTTTAGACAAGATCTTTTTTTCAAATTTTCGGTTACCACGTACGCTCGGAATTAATTGTTTCTAGCGATAGTTTAGGCGGCGTGCGTTTCGCTAACCACGAGAAATCCGGATGGGTTCCTCGCGATTCTCCGGCAGTGTTTAAAACGGATCTGTGCTATTGAGTCCTCCTGGTCGTTTGTGATAAAAAACGCTTCCAACTCGAAACGGCCGGTTATTCGCCGGTACTTTCGTGTAGTGCTAAATCCTTCAAAAATGCTGGAAGTATGTTGAAGTCAAAATGGTCATGTTTGTTTATGGGGCTGTAAACGGGGGCTAAGCTGCCTGCCCGGTTGAGAATTCTTGATTCCATACTACATTTAATTATTTATCCGCACTTTCATATGATGTTGTTTAGCTGTCAAACGGACTACACCATTTTATTATTGCTTCTTGTAAAGTTAGCGCAAAAACAAGGGAGGAAGAACATGGATACAATATAGAGCGCTTCTTAAAGGGCCCCTGAAAAGAAGAAAAAAGTTTTTCAAAAACAGTCTGGTTGAGACACGCGTGTCGAAAAATAACTTTTACGCGAAAAAAAAAATTTTTTTAGAGCAATATTGACTGCGCCAGACGCAATTTAGTCGGCAGTCACCTCCTTTCCACTTTTCTCTCTCTCGGCATCTCGGGCGCGTGGAGGAGAGGTAGTCCCCGCCACTTCGTAGTGGATCGGCTTGGCTGCTTTCCTGGCTTGGCTGCGCCCCGCACGAGAGCCATTGCTACTTCCTGGCCGTGTTCCAAAATTGACTCGATCTTACCCCAGAGTGAGGGTTTTGTACTCTTGGCGTTCTAAAACCTACCCGCGTACAGCGTTTTTCAATCTGTGATGTCACGTGATACGATCCGCCGGAGAAACTCGGATCCATTTGGAGATTTGGAACACAGCCCCTGGCCGGCTGTCTGCCGGTCGAACGACATACCGCGTCGTATCGTGCACCTACCGTGGTCACCGTGGTCGTACACACAGTACATAGTCGTCGCGGTGGACCCCGACCTGAAGCGTCGGTTGCTTCAACGCTGCCAGCAGCTGGGCCTTCGGCCGTACGAGGACACGCCTCGCCAGCCGGAAGGCGTCCGCTCCGATCGCCGCGAGACAAACGCTCGCGAGGCACCCGCTTCGCCGCGGCGAAGCGGGTGCCTCGACGAGTTCGTTCGAGCCGCACGATCCTTCAAGCCGCCGCGAGGACACGCAGTGGTAACTGATTTTTTTTTTTTAAACGTTGAGTGCGGTGCCGCGTGCCTCACTAAACTCTTTACGGGAACCACGGGAACCGACATCTAAACAAACATTGGCACTGGCGCGCGCCAGAAAACAAACAAAAGATGAGGTAAACGGGACACACAAATCGCGCAAAGAAGAGCAGAAAAACAGAAACCTGTCACCCCGCGCCACTTCCTAAGTACTTACTATGACTGACTAACTAACACAAGCAACAAGCCCTCTTCAGAACGCGAAACGCGAAGACGGCGACCACGACAGAAAACAAAATGGCGAAGCTTTTGTTTGTTGTTTTGTTGTAGTATCCGAACGGAAGTTACGATTTTGTAAAACGTTTGTAAACAATTGCGACATTCATTCGATGGATTATTTCTTAAACCTAAAAATATGTAATTCAAAAGGTGATTTCAAGAGATCACGAAGATTTTAGAACCAACATCTAAGCTGTCACTCATTCTATTGGCCAATGAGAAGCCGATTTGAATGACCATGGTTACCAATGAGAAGCCGAGCTGAATGACCTGGAATTGGCGCGAAACTTTCAAATAAATCTCTCGCCGTCAATATTGCTCTAAAAATTTTTTTTTTCGCGTAAAATTCATTTTTTGACACGCGTGTCCCAACCAGACTGTTTTAAAAAAACTTTTTTTTTCTTTTCAGGGGCCCTTTAAAACTGGCGTTTAATACTAAGTGTATAGCCAGCTAGCCCACGAGATGATGGTAAGGTTTATTATTGCTTTTCGTTCTAGCTGGCCAAATCGGCAGTTTTTAGCCATACCACTTCGGGGAGGGCGGGGGGGGGGGGGGGGGGGGGGGAGTAAACAGTATTATTTAGTCTTGGTATGTAGTCTTTATTTTGGACAAAAAAAAAAACCTGGGGGGTGGGGGGGGGGGGGGTTCTAGGATAAAACAAGACAAACTTCCTTCTGACGGGACCCCAGCCCCTAGTTTTTGCAGCACTCAGCCGAAAACAAAGCAAACACTGAAATGAATTATGTTACCAAAGGGCATGTGCACAAAATATAATTAAAGGAAACTAAACAGCTGGGATACAAATTGCGGATCATGATAGACTTAAAACATATGTTAAACCGTTATGGTTTAACATATGTTTGTTATACAAACATATGTTAAATATATACAATATATACATATATACAAATTGCGGATCATGATAGACTTAAAACATATGTTAAACCGTTATGGTTTAACATATGTTAAACCGATGGGCTCGGCAACAATCGTGGAGCGATGACCACTAAACTGCTACTCTTCGTTATACAGATACTGTGCTTCCCGGAACATGGCCCCTCCCAACCCGTTCAACTGCCCGAGCCAGCTCCCGCCACTATCTTCAGGATGGATACGCCCTTTCGTGACTATGAAGATTTCGACTCATCACGCAAGGCTGATTTCCGTGGTCTCCCCCTGGTGGACCCTCGGCACTCCAGCACGGTGGCGCTTCCGTCGACAACAGCCTCGGCAATCACTACTAAAGACCACACGTTCCGGCAGTTCGCCCATGGGCTCGGCAACAATCGTGGAGCGATGACCACTAAACTGCTACTCTTCGTTATACAGGTTGGTGAACCGAAATCGTTTCCCCCTCTGAAATGTACCTATATCTACGTTCTGCCGAGCCCACGGTCATGCCTAGTTGCTATTTGGAAATGGCTGCTCTTATGTACATGTGGTGACATTGAATCCAACCCGGGACCCCTCACTAAGGCACAAAGCGAAGAACTTTTGTTAAGTATTCACATGATTGTACAAAAACTTGACACCGGACAGACTGCTCTGATAGACCAAGTAAAAGTACTCGGAGAAAAGCAGACGCAAACGGACATACTCGTAGCTAGTCTGTCCTCCCGAGTCACAAACCTCGAAGCTGAGCTGGCTTCATTGAAGTTAAATCCTGCGCCGGTTCGTGCTGAGGATACTGGAACCAGTGTCACCGAATCTCAACTGAGGCACCTAGAAGCACGCTGCAACGACGCAGAAAGTCGCTCGCGCAGGTGTAATTTGCTGTTTTATGGTCTTCCTGACAAGGCAGCAGAAACCTGGGCCGATTCAGAGCAGCTCGTCCGCTCAGTGTGCGCCGAAAAACTTGGTATTGAGTTGGATGATCTTGCCATAGACAGAGCACATCGCCTTGGCTCCTTCAGCCCCGAAAAACAAAGACCAGTCATTGTAAAGTTTTGTTTCTTCAAAAACGTACAAACCATTCTTTCGGCCGGTTTCAAACTGAAGGGCACGACTACATCTATTGGCGAAGACTTTCCGGCAAACGTACGTGTTGCCAGAAGGGAACTGCTTGCATTTGTGAAACCAAAAAAGTGTCGTTTTAGGCTGCGATTTGATAAGCTATACACGGATGAAAATTGTTTTGTTTATGATTTTACTAACCAATGTGTCATTCCCCGGAGCGAATAGCAACCCAAGGAAGAACAGCACGTCTCTTTTGTTCCTTCTTCTTCGTCAATAAAGCGAGCTGACGAAACATTCTGCTGTTACTCGGTTTTGTTTACTAACATAAGGAGCTTGCTTCCTAAACGTGACAATCTGTATTCTCTTATCAATTCATTGGAAGCCGATTTCGTTCTTCTGACCGAAACGTGGCTGACCCCCGAGGTTCATGACTTTGAATTATTTCCTTCCAATATGAATTATGCAATATACAGATGCGATAGGATTAACAGAAGGGGTGGGGGAGTACTGATAGCGATAAACAACCGCTTGTCATCGTCATTAGTGGTTACAGCGACTGGCTTGGAGATGGTTTGGATTCATATTTCATCACCTTCAACACAGATACTGCTTGGCCTTTGCTACAGACCACCTGACATGAGTAGAGATTTTGTTCCTTTATTACACGAGTGTCTTAGCAACTTATGCTCAAAATTTCCCAAAGCAACTCCTATACTTCTCGGAGATTTTAACTATCCCGCCATTAATTGGGACACCTTATCTACCAGCAATAATGAATCAAAGCAATTTATGGATATGTGTTTAGATTTCAACCTCCTACAGCTTATTAATCAACCAGCAAGAATCGCTGCTCAGAGCAGCAACATACTGGACCTTTGTCTTTCTACAAATCCTGTGATTATTAATAACCTTTCATTACTTCCTGGGCTCAGTGATCACCTCGTAGCACATTTTAATTTTTCCTTCCCTATTAAACGCAGATGCCCTCACCAGAAACAGATTAGAGATTATAATAAAGCTGACTACGCTTCAATTAACGCAGAATTAGAAATCTTTTATGATCAATTTCGTGAATCATTTCGCTTGCGCACAGTTGAACAAAATTGGATCCAATTTAAAAATAAGTTATCCTTTTTAGCCCGGAAATACGTACCCCTGGTTAATATTAAAACCGACGGACAAAATCCATGGTTTACTAAAGCAATTAGGAGAATAGGCAACAAAAAGAAGAGGTTATTTAAAAGAGCTAAGCTATCACCCGCCAATAAGGAAGCACAGAATAAATATGAAGAATGTGAAAAATTATACAGGCAAGAAATTACAAAAGCAAAATCGAAATTTTATGAAAAAGACCTATTAAAAGTATTGTCTGATAATCCTAAACAGTTCTGGAATATGATCAATCCTAAACCTCTCACCCCTCTCGCATTCACTGACAGCGAAGGACTGGCTTTAACTGACAAGCAGTGTGCTGATTGCCTAAATAAATATTTTTGTTCTGTATTTACCAACGAAAACCTTAACACTGTTCCGAAGCTTCATATTCCTAATCATCCACAAATGGAAGCGATTACTATTAACCCGTTCGGTGTCCTAAAAACTATCGAAAATCAGAAACTTACCTCAAGTACAGGGGATGACCTCATCAATTCCAAGATACTATTTAACACCAAACACATATCATCTCTCTTCCTGTCTGACATTTTCCGTGAATCCCTTGCTTCTGGTTACATTGCCCTTGACTGGAAAATCTCCCGTGTCATCCCTATTCACAAGTCCGGAGACCGAAATTCACCTCTTAATTATCGCCCCATATCGCTCATTAGTATCCCATCCAAAATTATTGAACACATCATATTTTCAAACGTCATAAAATACCTTGACTCCAATAACATTCTCAACGTTAATCAACATGGATTTAGGAAAGGACTATCATGTGAAACGCAACTCCTAGAATTCGTACATAACATTCACTCTAACCTTAACCATAAAAAACAAGTCGATGCCATCTTTCTTGACTTTGCAAAAGCCTTCGATAGAGTACCTCATAATCGTCTTTTGACCAAACTTCAGTATTTTAAAATTGATCCCCTTATCATCGCCTGGATATCACAATTTCTTTCTGGTCGCTCTCAATACACCGTCGCAAATAACTCCGAGTCATCTCGAACTAACGTAACATCAGGCGTCCCTCAAGGAAGCGTACTCGGACCACTTCTTTTTCTAATCTACATTAATGATCTCCCTCTCTGTGTCTCTTCCACCATCCGACTTTTTGCAGATGACTGCGTAATTTATCGCACAATCACGAATACTGACGATCATTCATCCCTGCAAACCGACTTATCATCCATTGCTCATTGGTGTGACACGTGGCAGATGTCGTTGAACTTAGATAAATGTAAAGTGCTAACCTTTTCTCGTATTTTGTCACTATCTTCTTACACCTACAATATTAACGACACTGTACTCAGTAGTGCTTCATCCTACAAATATCTTGGTCTTCATATAACAAGCGATTTAACATGGACCACTCATATTAATCAGATAATCGCTAAGGCAAATAGCACACTGGGTTTTCTACGAAGGAACTTAAGACTCGCCCCCCCTAAAGTGAAACAGATCGCATACCTAAATTTAGTCCGCCCCAAGCTAGAGTACGCTGCATCCGTATGGTCCCCGTGGCAGAACTACCTCAAACGAGAACTTGAAAGTGTGCAAAACAGAGGTTTGAGATTTATTTATTGTGATTATTCTTTTTACACTAGTGTTTCTGGTTTGCGAGAGCGAGCGAATCTTCCTGAGCTCGCTTTAAGAAGGAAGATATCTCGATTGACGCAGTTTTTCAAGATCTACCACCACAACCCTACGCTTAGAAAAATTTTACTCCCACGTCCCATTTCGTTTTTCCCAAGACTAGACAACAGCTGTAAAATAGAGCCTATATTTGTCTCCACCACCTCCTACGCCAATTCTTTTCTTCCTTTGACAATATTAGAATGGAATGCTTTACCTGATAACATAGTTACAACTAACAATGTGGATGTATTTAAACAGCTACTAGGTGAACATTTAGATCCCTGTGCAAATAATGCTGAGTCTTAACATGTTAATATCGTGCCCTTCATCTACTTTTTTATTATTTTTGTGTTTATTTGTATTTTTATTGCTGCTCTCCGGTTTGCATCCCTATGTTTTATATTAAAATGTTCAGTTTGTCATTCATTGTGTTCCTGCTCACGAGCTTGTATTACTGTTTTTACATTGAAACTATTAGTGACCCATCCCTTGTGTAATGCCCTGTAACGGGGCCTTCAAGGTATTATGAAATAATAAATATTCTAATGTCCGAAAGGAACCGCTGTTTTGCGCCATTTGAGCTAAGGCAGGGTGTGTATACTGTATTCAGTGTGTCTGGAATGAGATGCAAGTGGCTGGAAGCCATAGTTGGTACGAACTTTGCTTTTTACGTAATGACTACATCGAAGACGGTAGTTCTCTGAGGTTTTTGGATACGTGTTTAAAATTAGTGATTCATTCTTTATGATCATGTTAAAAATAATGATTCGTTTTTTATGGTCATAATTTGCACCGGAATCAATATTGTATCCACCTGAAGCAGTGGCACTGGGTGATTATATTTTTGAAGGTTTGCAATAAATCAAACGACCTTTTTTGTCAGTATAAGCGACTTGCTTATATTTGTTTTTAGTTCGGTACGAATAGTAGATTTTGCGTTCGAAGCGAATTTGAAGCGAATAGTGGTTTTGGATGAATAACTTTTATTCGAATACCGAATACGTTTTCCACGCCTTTCAATACCATTCTATTATGCTTAGACGAAAACCCAGCTAAAATCGTGAGGGTTGTTCCACTTGTTCATTTATATGCTCAGATTAATATATCTATATTTATTAACTGTGACCTCAGGTCTGATGTCTTGGGATGGCAAGTAAACTACGGATTTGAAATAAAATGAATCTTATAGAAGTGGCAAACCATATCCAATAGAGTGAATTTACATATCGTGCTATATAAAACATTCTTTCTTTAATCTCGAACTACGAAAGACAGAATTGTGCACGATGAACGTAAGTTGTGACGTCATCTCTGCCTAACATATACTCGTGCACAATAGTCAGTTTAATTTTGAAAATTTTGCTACAATATAGATATAAACATTCACAATGTTTCCATTTATTCTCAAATACAACCAGCACGCGTGCGCCATTCCACTTTAATGTATACTTTTCTTCCACGCATGCCATTGCGATATTCCAACGTTTCTAAGTGTTAATCGCGGCGTGTTACGCCGTTCAGTGCGCGCCTTACCGAGCACCGATGTGATGCAGAAAAGCAACACCCACAACGCTCGCTTCCGCGGGTACTGCTTCCCCGCAGTGCACCGGAGCTCGGTAAGAAGCGTGCTCAAGGGGGCGAACCCACTGCAATCAACACTTCGAAAAACGTGAATAGTGCAGTTCTTCTCGAACCGAATATCGAAAAACGTATTATTCGAAATTTAAAACATTCGCAAAACCCTATTGATTTTATGCTTTAGGTGGGGTTTTATTGTATGTTTTACTTTCTGGAAAAAGAAGATACAATTCCTACGTGAACGGTATTTTACTTAACACACCGTAATCTTGACTGGCCTAGGAAATGTTTATTCTAACTTGAAATATTGTCGCGAATGACGAGTTGACAAAACTAACAATAACTGAGGAAACTAAAACTTTTAATGGGGTGAGCTTGTGCTTAAAACAAAAATGAAAACAGAAGAAAACAACAGAACGTCGCAGACATCGAATTCGGCGTAACAGCAAGATCGAACTTTGGGGCGAAACTGACCCCGGCTCACCACGCGGAGCACATTTCCTACCTGCGTGTGCTTCTGGAACATTCGGCCTAGAACGTTTGGCGCGTAGAACATTCGTAACTCGATCAGACGAGAAGGTTCTCGAGGTTATAAAACATCACCTAGAAAGAAGAAATAAATAAAAGAAGATTCCGCTCCCTGGAATCCAACCCGGAACCCCCGCGCGACAGCCAAGCACGCTAACCACTTGGGCACGCACGTTCTTGCTCGGAGACTTGTGGAAATATGAAAAGCGGTTTATGCTTTTACTTATGGGGCCTTCACGCGTCGTGTGGAACATTGTCCAAGTTATTTACGGTATACATGTTGAGTACAGCATATTTTGTAGATTTAAAGGGCCGTAGAAATACCGTCGCCGGTTTATCGCTACTCGGGGCTTAATCAAAATAACAAACGCAGTGTGCAAACAAAAAAATACTGAACCCTATGTTTGTTTTATTCGACTGAACAAAACATGCTTGCTTTTTGGCGCTTACTTATAAAGTTTCAGCACTCTACTATGTCTCCGTCGCTAAGATTGAACTCGAGTCTAAATCTATCGCGGAAGCAGCAGATATGTTTAATTCATGCATGTACGCTATCGCATTGTAAAGATTTCCAAAATCACTTACACGTTACATATATAGTCTAGGCATGTTCACCTACCTTATATCCACCCCAAGACATTACCATATATTTAGGATACGTGAATATGGCTTATATTTTTGATTCCACTTTTTTATTTTTGTTACTTTGTATGGCATCGCTGGTCATTTAACCAAACATATTATGCGGCAAAACGCTGTACGTGATTTATTATTGTGCTACCGGTTTAGGTTTTTATTTCTGAGATCCGGGACCTCGGAAGGACGTCGCAACCAGTGAGCGAAAATTCCTCCGAGGTAACGTGGGCTCCCAAAAGTCGTGACGTGGTAGGTGTGGCCACCATTGCTGTGTAATGAGAGCAGAAGACAGGGGGAATATATTTAATATAAATAGATAGAGAGACAGATCCCATGCATTCGGGCCGCTTCGGAACGGCGAAGCATTCTCGCTGACATTGGCGTCCCAGTTGGCGGTCCCGATGGGCCCATACTTTTGGCGAGGCATTTCTATCGACAAAGCAGTAGCGCAACATCGCATGTAAGGTCTGTTCCTTCATCTTTTTTGTCTTACTTTGGAGAAAATACCGGAATCGCGCATTGATAAGACCAAATAAAGTTGACAGGTGCTCGAGCAACTTTGACACGTCGCAGCGAAACGAACACGCATAACTTTTCGCTTGCTTTCTTTACTTGCTCTTCGCTCGCTCTCTTGTTCTTTCTCGTCGTACCGTCGATGTCAGCGTCCAGGGTTCGCCATGTTCTGCTTCCATCTTTACTGTCCAGTGCAACGGGTTTTTGAGGGCCCAAGTGAACCGCCGCCTTTATTACTCTCCCTGTTCTAAGACAATGTTCCGACATTGAATGACCCAGTGACCGAAACCGAAACCACTAAATTCAAGAAACGTAGTACGCAAGTGTTTTCTGTGACTTTGCGTTGCCCAGGTCGCGTTCCAGAGTTAGTAATGTCATAAACATTCTGCTATTAAAAGCACTCCATGGCGGAACAGATCTTCTGCAATGTCGCCACAAAATACTACCTTTCGGGCACTGCATATGTTTCTAGGGCTTTTGAATCAATCCTGCTACGACCGGTGCCTCCATATTTTGAAGCTATCTGGACGCTAAATTTTATTATCGTCTTGTGATTGTTATTGGGGAACGTCATATTATCCTACATCTGCCTGCCTTGCCATAAAAAAATGTCTACTAGCTAAATTTCGAATTTTTTATACTATTTTCTTATCCAATTTAATGAAATAAGACCGCGCTTCATATGCTAAACCTTCAAGAAGATTTAGCATAAAATATTTTGGAATCAGCTTACAACACGTTGTGAAAATATCGACTCTAACAAACCTCTCAACGTTGCGCCATTCACCATTATATTTTAAGAGGCAGTGATGGCTGCGATCGATCTGAAAAAAAATAATTTAAACGTTGTTCGGGAGCAGACTTGGGAAGTAATACGTTATAAGTAACGGATTACTTTTAATTCGTTACTTTTTTAAGTAATTTTGTAATTTCCAGGTTACTTTTAACCAGAAGTAATGTGTAATGTAATTTCCTTACAACATCTTGGTACCGAATTACTTGAATTCTTTGTTACTTTTAAAAATATGATCATAATACAGTAATTGGAGCAATGCGAGCGGAAGAATCACTAGCATTAACAGAGCAAGTTCAACAAAATTAAAAAAAAGAAACCTCAGGAAGGGGTGTCTAGAAGAAAAGGAAACACGATATTTTTTGTATGACCGGTGACTTAAACTACTAGAAAAACGGGCAAAGAAGTAAGACAACGCTGAGTAGGCTCTCTGTTGCCTTCCATCGTGTTTTTCTTCCCCCGGGCAGGAGAAAGTTCATCGTAGTTATTTGTTTTTGTCTGTAACAGCGTTTCGCCCTTTCCGACTTCTTCGACGTCTCCCGCCACCTGCAGACATCAAATGCAGGGCTGTACCCCTTCGATTCGCGGGTTCACAACTCCCGTAACAGAGGATGTACTATCTCGCAGGGGCGTCGAATCCTCTTTGTCTTTGATATGCGCTGCTTTATTCTAGCGCGCTCTTGAGACACGACTGAAAAGAGCCCGGCGCGAGGCTAAGAGGATCATCTTCGATGTTACGGACGGTACTTCTTTTATACTTAGGCTCAACTTTCTGTGCCAATGCAGTCAGTGCTAGGGGAGAGTATGCACCAACCGCTGTACACGCGTAAATATGTTGTGATCCTCTATTGTTTTGTGAGATCGGTGGCCACCGCTCCTACCACTCTCTATGCCCTCCTCTTCCTTGGCCTCCACGAATATTGGTATGAAAGTAAGAACCAATGAGCGATCGATAACCTGTAACCGCCATTTTTTTACTGATGTAGAATTTTCGGCCATGGAGTGTCCGTCGTCTCCATGGCCATATCCTAATGAGATGCTCAAAATTCAGAGCATTAAGGGGAAGAAAACCTAGAGTTTCAGTACACACTTTGCTTGTCAAAAAACACATAATGTCATCAGAAAGAAGAGCAAACTCTGATGTATGGAAACACTTCAAGGTAAGCTGGGAGTCCTGCATTCTGCATTGGCTATACTTTGTAGCGTTAAAGCCAAGTGTCTCTTTTTTTGTGAATAACAGGCGAAACACCCGAGCCAAAAAGGAGCTTCCTTAGGTCCCCTCTTTAGCTCCGAATCCTGTAGCGGAGGTTGACGCTGCTACTGAGCATGCGCGCCGCTAGCTTTGCCTGCACAATTCCAGGGATCATTTCCAGAGGCCGTAAACTAGCGGGATGGCGGGTGTGGTTGCAGCTTTCGGTGCCTTGTCAGCTTACAGGTGAATGCAGTGCAACTACACTCTTTTTCTTAAATAAAGTTTTTTTTTTATTTTTACATGGACTACCGGTAACACGAGCCTATAAGAAATTAAAAGTAATGTTGCAGAACGTTTTTGAAAAATATCAATGTTGTTTCTATATTTTCTGGATAAGTGTACGAAAAAAGTAACGTGAATGTAATTTGTAAACATAACGAGTAAAGTAATCAGTTCCTTTTCAGCGAAAGTAATTTGTAACGGTAATCCGCTACATGTGAGGCTTGGTAATTAAAGATTGTAATCTATTATATTTTTCAAGTAACGAGCACAAGTCTGTTCGGGAGTACCTCCGCCGCAGAAATCATTCTTAATTATATAATGAAAAATAGCATACAAGTACTGCTGATTTCATACCTTGACTCAATACCAGTGACTCACAAATGCAATATATAAAAAAGCCACGCACCATCAACTTGAAGAATGCAGTTGCAATCTACACGACGGCGCCACCCTTGAAGACTTCATCCTTCCACGGTGCCACATAAGACAAAAACATCCTAACAAAATAATAAAAAAATTATAGACACAATGTGCGTCAAGGCAGAAATGGTTTGATGCTGATTGAACGGACAGCCCATTATTTCCACGACGATGACAGAGACAAGCAAGCAAAGTGAGAGGGCTGAGGAGAAGTACAAGACTCGAATGGCTCAAATTCGAAATTCGTTTTAAGAAAACTTCGACCCACGGCTCGAAGCTGCTTACATCGAGCTCATAGGCGGCGACGCCAGCGCGGTGCCTCGGTAGCAACAACGAGCAGGAACGAGCGCACCAGCTTTGCCAACACCGCAGTAGCTTGCACTACCTGTCACGAGGCCAGCATCTGGTGCCGAGTGGAATAATGACTGACTTCTCGGCAATCGATTCCTCTCAATTTTCTTGTGTTGAAGCAATGCGGTTTCGCTTTCCTCCCAGCTATTCATGAGTGAAAGCCGAAGTGACAAAGAAACAATTTTTCGGAACGTCGAGTCGGGCGACGAACGTGCTGCGGTCGAGGGTTAAAGACGCGAGTTCCAAGCCCGGCGTTTCCAGAAGACTGAGCTCACTGGGTGTGTTGACTACTACCGAAGGAGCGACCGTTTGTCGCTGATTTTTATGACGCCGGGACCTTTGAGATAGGTCTTGTACTTTATACTCAGTTCACCGTTACGCTGAGACTGCAGCAAATGCAACATGCACGACAGCTTGGAGCCGCTGCTTTGAAGTGTTCTTTCGCAGAACGATCAAAACCAAAAGAAATTGGACGTTTAGTGATTTATACAGCGTAAGGTCGGTCTGCCAGGATAAGGCGACTCTGGTTTACACTGTAGATGAGCAATTTCGCTACTGCAATACAGCTGCTAACTTGGGGTCTTTAACGTGCTCACGCAGTAGTGACGACCGCACGCCGGTACGATGCTCATCCAGATCGAGCACTCGCGCTAGAAATGCACGTCTCAAAGCCAGGAGCGCGTGCTAGCTTCAGCTTGAAGCTTTCGCTGGAGTCTCAGGTTAAAGGTGAAGAGAGTGTAGGATTTGTGTGAGGTTTGACTCGTGCGTGTGAACAACGGTGGTGTGGCTGCATGTTTGCTGTCGAAGAAAACAACTCCAACAAGAACAACAAAAACCAGGGCTGCAAAATTGATCGATTAAGCTGCCGATTAATCGATTAATGCTTTAATCGCGATTAATTTTTTTTACCGGATCGTCGGTAAAATCTTCACAAAACAAAACAAAAAAAAATTCAACGTTTTCTCTACTTGGACGTCGACGAGTGCACGTGTATAAAGATAACATTTTAGGTGAAAGTATAGCCTAACTTAAATAGTAGCGGCGAGATTTTTAACCCCAGACAACTGCAGAAGGATACAGTTGTCTCGGCGACTCCAACGCTGTTCGAGTGTACGTTTAGCGCAGGAGAGGCTATTGTGAACAATGAAGGGAGATCGCTCTTGCAGGAAAGTATTAACGAACCTCTTTGCCTCATTAGTGGAAGTAATACTCAGTGAGTGTGAGTGTCGTTGCACTTTTCTCAACAACAGATCGAGATTGATTCGAATTCAGAAATTTAGCAAAGGCAAAAAATAAATGTATTGTTTTATATAATAATGAATGGTAATAAACGAGACCAAATAATCGATTAATTAATCAAGTAGAGTGTGGCAATTAGTCGGGCTAAACGTTCTAATGGACGCCAAGCCCTTACAAAAATATGAATGACGAAGTGTTATGAGAGTTGGTGCACTTCGTATAGCGCAGACATTAGTGAAAATCGATGGGGCACACGCGATACGACAAGTCGGGGCGATGTTTATCATAAACCGCTTGGTTTCAATTCAGACCGACTGATGTTTACGGAGAGTCCGAACACTGTAAAAAAATTCCATAATATTACAAACACGTTGTCGTAATTCTGACGGAATGTGTGACCGTTTCTTAGTTAACGGACATAAAACCCATTTCTTCGTTAGGTTGAATAAAATAGTACAGTTGTCTGCCAAAGAGTAGCGTAGTAGAGGATAAAAGAGTTAGAAGGGCTTTTACCGTTTAATCCTGCTAAGAGCAATTCCTTTTACTAAAAAGGCCAAAGACTATACCAAGAAACCTGCAGTACCCTGCAAAAGGAGCAAATAAAAAAGGTGGGGGGAAGCACAAAATAGAAATTAATTAAAAGTCTGTAATTCACGTTAAAGCATATAGGCACTGCTCTACCTCGCTGGGAGTGTAAGTGGCGAGTTTCCTGTCTACAGATGTTTTCGAGCTTGTGATGAGTGTTAGGGGGGGGTTCTGCGTGAGGGCACGTAAAGTGATTGCCAGAGCAGTGAAGACCACACCAAGAAGGAAGGCTGTTGCTCTACAGTAGGAAAGGGTTGAAAGGAGCCGGCACAATTCTTGCAAACAACTCCATTCGGTGCTGTCTCGTGAATTTGCAGTTCCACAACGTTGTTTAAGAGGTATAATAAGACAACCCGCTGGAAGGCCACACCTGAGATCAACTCTGGTCGCCCAGTGAAGGGCCAGAATTCTAGCCAATGTCAAAGCAGCGAGTGATCCAGAGTGAGCTTGGCTGCCGAAGAATAGTGTAAGTTGCCCTTCGATGAACACTTTCAACTGATCTTACAAGATCCACCTCAAAGGAGTCTCATATCGAGCTGTGATACTCTAGGTGTGGCAGGACCAGGGCTGTGAAAGGCACCTAAGTGTGTTATGGCCTGTTCTACTGGACACGCTAAGTAGAAAACCCAGTGTTCCGCTCGTTTTGAACAAAAAAGTCGTCAGGCTGTGTGAAAAAACGTAGCTGGCTCTTTATAGTAGACCTTGTCGATATTGTTCTGCAAACCCTGGTGGTTTCTGGGGTCAGCTGATAAGCGGCACCAGTATCAGGTCGTCCGTAACAGCAGTGGAGTTGAATGTAGGGAGGCATTATCACAATTAATAAACACGTTTAGAATAATTGGACTGAGCACACTGTACCGTCGAACTGTCGAGCGTTTGGGCCACTTGAAGTGGTTTCATGGTATACACTACACTCTGAGGAACTCAACTTGAAGACTTCTAGTATGCACACATTTAATTAATTCGTGTTACTGAGCACCAGTGGCTCGCTGGGCAGGTCATAGGACTCAGCTTTCACGAAAGGCGGGGCAGAACTCGCAGCATAACAGCACCTTGCCATGCTTATGGGAGGTTCCAGCTCCAGGTCATGGCATCGCCAAAAGTGTAATGGAAAAGGCACCACGACCAGCACACCGCTACAGTTCTTAGCACGATCCTTTCTGTAAGCAGTGTGCTCCACTGTAGCAATTGACAAGGTGACTGTCATAAACCGAATCCTGCATCTACGCTTTAAATACCGCTAGAACTGTTGAGGGATGCGTCTCGTGGAGTGAGTGGAGGTGCAGCAGCTTATTCGGGACCAAGTACCTTGTTTGAGAACCACACTGCGAGTTGAAGTAACGCAAACCCGGGAATGCATGAATGAGGTTCGTCTGGGCGGGCCAGGGTGGTGGAAAACGTGACGTAGCGTCGCTGGTTGCCCAGGTAGGATAGCGTACGGTGGCCGTACTCGTCACAGCTGTTGCAATGATGGGCTCGAGGTTTGTGGGGACGGCAGGGATATTTAAGGCGGGGGTAGTGCACTGTATAAGGGACATGGGTTCCGATGAAGCTGATGATGGCTGAACCTGTTGTGCCCATTCGCCTTGCGTGAAGGATGTCAGCTTGATAAGACTTCAGATCATTCATGATCTCGTCGGGGGTGGCCCCCGAGGCAATTCCACGTATAACACCTCGGCAGGAGTTGTTTGGAGCGGCTAGGTAGGAGTGGGCGGGAGGGGAAGTGTTTTGTAAGGTGATGCTGGTGATGCGAAGTAGCCGGTTGACGATCACTTCGTAATGGGTGCGGAGGACGGCGAGACGGTTATTTTGACGGAGGTAAAGCGACACGTCAGCACATGTGAGCATGGAACTCTGCGGCTTCAAAGAACGCGGTCAAAATGTGAAGATGCTGCGCAGCTGCGCAAGCAGGAAGGACTGGGAGATGCACTATAACTACGTGCTGTTCGGGGTTAGGGTCGGCCGGAAGGCGAGATTTGCGGGGCTTTCCAGGGGTGATCCATTTCCCGCCTTGGTCGTCTCGCTCAAGGGGGATTTTCATGTCCCGGCTCAGGATCGAGGCAGAGATATTGGTGAGCTGCGAAACGGCGATGTCGGCTGTAGCCATACTCGAAGCAGAAACGGGCGTGCCGCTCGCATAACGAAACTCAAGCGAACCGATCTGTCGGCGGACCTGCTTCGGTGGGCCGACGGAGCGAGGCGATGTTTATACCAGGATCACGTACAGTTCTCTGGTGTTTGCTGAGCCTGGAGAAGACGTCCGCTCTAGTCGCAGGTTTGCAGCAGTCTCCGGACACTGAAGGCAAGGGCGTTCACATCGAAGCGTTCACCATTGAATGGTGCTACTGAGGTTTTAAGAGGCACTGATCGTAGCAATCGCATTCCAAAGATATCGCGTTGTCGTAGATAGTTTTTCACCGGTTACGTCATGTAGGGCTGAGGCCAGGGCTGGGGGATCCATCGCCAGAAACGTGGAGGAACCAAGCAACGACGTGAGGCTTGCCGAGTCGGTTCGCGGGTGCGGACGACATTTGAGCAACGCTTCCAAGAAGAGTGGATATTCTTTCGGCGAGCACACAGTACTTAGACAGCATGCTTGTGGCTGATGCGGATCGCAGGAGGTGGATAACAGGACAACCAATGCACAGCAAATAGGTCAAGCACGGTAACGGCCCAACGGTGGTCGCCGCCATGTTAAAAGAAAAGAAAAGAAAATGACGACGATGCTGCCACGAAGCTACACCGGGCGACCGGGGTGCTACGTTCTAGCCCTGGACGTCAATGCATCGGAGGTGGCAGCCCTCTACTTTGACTGGGCCACCATCTGGAGCCGCTGCCTGCAACGAAGCGAGCGAGCGCACCATCAACCGCAAGGGCTTTACAATCCAGAACGTCCATTGAACAGCCTACGGAAGGTCTACTTGGCTCGCTTGCCTACTGGCCTGAACCGCCGCCGAACCTCCAAGACTGGTGCGGCGGATCAGAAGAGCACGTCGTCCTCAACACCATCAAAGCGCCAAGGCTTCTCAGCCGCAACGCTCGGTGAAGCCTCCGGACAGCACCCTTTGCCCAGGCACTTCTTACAGCTGGTAGAAGTGTCTTGGCAAACCCCGAACCTTCAAGCAACGGTGCTTGCGACGTTGAGAAGACCGGGTCGTCCCCCCTCGTATATATCATCTCAACATCATCATCACTAGACCTGGCACCGCGGACCTCCATGGTACGGTCTGTCGCCTTTCCGCGGTGCCACGGCTCTCCTGAGCCAATAAAGATTACTATTACTATTACTATTAATTACAAATAATTGTATGAATCTTGAAACATTTTTTTGTATCTGAAAGTTTTAATTTAGGTTGACTAAAACAAGCAAATTCACGTTGCGTCAAATAAACTTGGTCGGAACTCGGAACCGACGAGCATCGCCGCATCGCCATCGCCATCGTAACAAAACAAAAACTATCAAAAACGAAGCGAGTTTCAAAACTTTCGGGCGCTTTCAGACTTTAGAAACAGACATCGATGAACGTTCTTCGAAAAAGGAAGTGTCCTAGGTGCCGGCGTGCCCATGGAACCAGCTGTGGATATGAGTCGAATTGGTGAGTGCTCGCTCACTCGGTTTACTTTTTCAGTCCTTCCTGTTCGGAGCGTTTATGACGTGTTCTTGTGTGTGCAGTCAGCGTGAAAGCGAACGTGTGCGGTTCCTTGTCGCACAGGTTCTTTCCGCATTGGACGACCCTCGAGCTTTTGCCAAGGAAGTCAGGGAAGCGACCTGTCACTGCTCGAACGATCAGATTACGGGAACTCAACCAGAGGCAAAGGTCCCACCGGAGGCAAGGGGGGCTAAGCGAGGCACTTCGTGAGTGTATCAGGAAGCTTTATCTCGTAGATCAGTGGACAAGGCTTGATTTCTGCAAATCGGGTGGTGTCTTGGTACCACATAGCTAGGTGGTGTGATTTGCGGAACCCATGACTGCTAAAGGTACCCGTTAGCGTGCTGGCGCTTGTATTCGCTTCCACTGTGGGAGGGTAGATTCAAGTAATCAAGTTCGATTTTCGTCCTCGAAAGCTACTCGAAGCATTGCGTGACGTACGCATTTTGAAGTAGGGTCTGTATTAATGATGTTGCTTGCGAAGAGTGTAAAAGAGTTCTTTCTCGACTGGAACACTGACTTCTCAAAAGAAAATTCTGTATATGTTGCACTCATTTACTAACCCTCTCGCACTACTTTATTGTAAAGGTTACGAGAAAAAAACAATACCGCCCATTGACTAGTGACAAAAGAAAAAGAAAAAAAGGCGTTTAGACTACTCCCTCTTCAGCGTTCCACCTCAGTTCATAAGCAAAGTGAGAAATCACGTGGTCATATTTCACTGGAAACCAAAGTTTTCCCAGCAGTCTGAGAGTCAGCAAGGGCAAACCCTTGAATGAAATGCACGATCCACATATTGGCAAGTGCCGACAACTATGAAGTATAAACCGCATTTAAGCAATTTAGCGAGCAACAAGAGAAGTGATGGCGACCCTTTTTGCTATCGCTCAGTCGGCTGCAAGACGAGGCAAGCCAGGTGAAAGCGACGGGAGCAAGCGACCAAGGCGATTAGCAAAGTTTTCTAGAGATCCAAAAACCGAGCAACAGTGAGAACTCTCCATCGCTCATTGCCGTCGCTCGCTAAATCGCGTACATGCGGTTCAGCTTTGATTGTATGAACGCGAGAGACACGTCCAACTCACTTCCAAGTGCCTTTTATTTCAGGCCTACACTGCCATTTGCGTCCAAGTGCTGCACGGGCCTCGTGCACTGACACTTTGACACCACTTAAGAAACTAACGCAAACATATCCAGGGGTTTTAGGTGGGGTTAGCCATCCTACAGAAAGGTGCTACTCAGTTAATAGACGATTTCCTTTTTACCCAAGCTCCCCAGCCTGCGCGCGAAAAATTGTCGGAGAGATTGTCCCTCGCCTGGCAGCTCTGCCTTGAGATCGCATGGCCTTGTCGCTTGCCTCCTCTTAATCCTCTGTTTTTCGATTCCATTACCTATTCTTATCTATTCCAGTGTAATTTTATTGCTTCTAAGTGTTTCTATTCTCTTCAACGTGCGATATTTCTTTTATATATATGGTATTTGTATATTCATTTTGCCTTTTTCGATGGGAGTGCCGACGGACAACACGCTGCTTCGCGCGTCGTTTCCCGGGTGAGTTCTACCGTTGCTACCGATTCCTATCGCGCTGTTAGCTGTTCATTTTGGTTAAATTTGACCCGCGTGCAGTCGAGAGGAGCCGTTTATAAAGGCCCGCGCGCATGTCATAGAGATAGGCAGAGCTCTGAATCAACAATAGCGACACGAGAGCCGAGTGCGCTGTGATTTGCCCGCCCGCGCTCGCTCCTTTGACTCGCACTGTAGCGTATGCCTTCGAATGCCGCTTATTTGACTCAAATACAGCACGCCGCTTTGCCGTCGCGAACCATTTCTCCAAAATGTTTGCGAAGCTGAGGCATATGCGGCGCCTGACAACTGCGCTCTTCGGCGCGAGCCCTTCGCAAGCGCCGGTAACCCAACGTCGCGGCTTGTATGCGCTTATGGTATGCCTTCTTAATCTATCTGCTAAGCTGTTGTCAGTTAATAACACCGTTCTTCAAGTACTGAGAAATGGTCGCCGCTGCGTGCAGTTGTCAGGCGCCGCAGCGTTGGATATGCCGAAAGGTGTTACGGTTTCGCAGGCATTCAGACAAATGGTTCGCGACGGCAAAGCGGCGTGCTGTATCTTAGTCAAGTAAGCAGCACTCGAAGGCATGCGCTACAGTGCGAGTCAACGGAGCGAGTGCGGGCGGCCAACTCTCAGAGGACGCGGCTCGTGCGTCGCGATTGTTGATTCAGATCTCTGCCTACCCCTATGACATGTGCGCGGGTGTTCATAAACGGCCCCTCTCGACTGCACGCAGGTCAAATGGAACCAAAACGAACACCTAACAGCGCGATAGGAATCGGTAGCAACGGTAGTACTCACCCGGGAATGACGCGCGAAGCGGCGTGTTCTCTGGTCGGCACTCCCAATGAAACAGGCACAATAAATACACAAATACTATATATATATATATATATATATATATAAGAAATATTGAGCGTAGAAGACAATAGAAACACTTAGAAGCAATAAGAAATACACTACAATAGATAAAAATAGGTAATGGAATCGAAAACCAGAAAATTAAGAGGAGGCAAGCGACAAAGCAATGCGATCAGAGCGGCCAGGCGATGGACAATTTCCCCCACAATCCCTCGCGCGCGGGCCGGGGCGCTTGGGGATTTCGCAAAAGGGCTATTTATATCAAGTTCAGAATGAACTGCACTCTTCATTGATGGCTGGTTCACACGACGAACTGATCCACAGACGGATTGATCATGTCCACGGTTCGTCCGTCTCCCAAGCGCATTCACGCCAAGGAGCACACGTGCAAATGACGGCCAGGACGAGCCGAAGTTGTTTGCGACCCCATAGTGCCGCGAAACTCTAACATTGCACGATCACACTGTGGCCCTGTTGTCCAAGATCGAAGTCGATATTTGCTGCATTTAACAAGGACTGTGTGCCACTGTTGCGTGCGGAGTGAGATATAACACCATGATAGGCTTAGTGACTTAGTGCGGAAAGCGCCCTCCGCGCGCTTTCCGGGGCGCCATAGCCGACCTTCAGTTTCTCGCCGTTGCTGCGCGTTGTATGCTGCACCCGGCACCACCGGAACTTTGTTTTCGTGGTCTTTGAGTTCCGCGTTGAACTCGTGTGTTTTCTTTAGGTCTTTTCGATATTTCTGGCTTTCACTTAACCATTTGATATCTACATTTCAACATAGCTCTTGTATTTTCTTATGTAGGGAATGGAATCAGACAGCGAATGGACCGACGATACAAGATTATGGCCTAGGCTTCAGACACCATGTAAGTTCATGAAATTTGTATGTTTTTGTCGCTAATAAAGGGCAGTCAACTCCATTGCGACCTATGCAAATTTCAATTGACGCAGTAATTAGGCTCTCACACTCGTGCTTCTCGCTGCATGTGCGCGCTCATTTCCGTAAAGCCGAACCGCATGTAAGCGATTT
Organism: Ixodes scapularis; assembly: GCF_016920785.2. NCBI lineage: Eukaryota > Metazoa > Arthropoda > Arachnida > Ixodida > Ixodidae > Ixodes > Ixodes scapularis. The sequence continues at coordinate 226,982,255 of NW_024609835.1, forward strand.
AGCGTGCGACGAGTCGAGCGACGGCGACAACGATGGGAGTCATCAACGAGCAACGGAGATTTCTCACTGTCGCCCGTCGCATCGCTTGGTTTTTGGATTTCTAGAGAACTTAGCGCTCACCGTTTGGTCGCTTGCTCCCGTCGCTTACATGCGGTTTCCCTCGTCGCGCGACTGACCAGACGACAGCGGAGCGGGTCGCCGTCGCTTGTCTCGTTGCTCGCCAAATCGCTTGCATGCGCTTTATACTTAATTAATTTCGATGCAAACAGCATTGAAGCATTAGCGCCTTGATATTAAGTATAAAGCGCATGTAAGCAATTTGGCGAGCAACGAGAAAAGCGGCGGCGACCAGCTTCGCTGTCGCTCGGTCAGTCCCGCGACGAGGCAAACCGCATGGAAGCAACGGGAGCAAGCGACCAAGACGGTGAACGCTAAGTTGGCTAGAAATCCATAAACCGAGTGGTGCGACAGGCGACAGTGAGAAATCTCCGTTGCTCGTCGATGACTCCCGTTGCTGCTGCCGTCGCACGCTGAATCCCTTACATGCGGTTCGGCTTTACGGAAACGAGCGCGCACATGCAGCGAGAAGCACGACTGCATGCGAGAACCTTACTTCGTCAGTTGAAAATTGCCTAGGTCGCAATGGTGTTGACTGCCCTTTATTAGCCACAAAAACGTAAGAATTTGATGAACTTATACCCTAGTTACACGGGCGCTCTCAATTGCCATTGAGTTCAATCACAGTTATCTGCCCCAACTGTGATTGAACTGAACTGAACTTAGATGGTGCTACACTGCTCTCTAGAACCCAGTTGAAGCTAAAACGAAACTAGTTATTGTGACTGGTGATCAAGCTAATTGTTAAAGTAATCTACTCGGAGAAACATATTTTATTTACTATAAGTATATCGTACATCATTTTCAATACCTTGTTGCTTTTTAGCGGCGTTTACATGAGCACCAAAGCAAATGCAAGGCTAAGTTGCGCATATTTTAGGCTAGGTGGAGCTAGCTACAACCCGCTACGATGGGTGCACCCAGTACTATCTGTCCATTCACACAGCTGGCCCCGCCGCCATCTTCGCTCGTTTGGTGGCTTGCCGGCTAGCCGGGATCGTTTTAGCGGCAGCTCGGACGCCTAAATCTATTCCTTCCCGGATATTTTGCTGCTACGATTCTTTTTAGACGCCTCCCCCTGCATTCCGAAACAGTAAGTGCCTCGGAAACGATGGTCGGCGGCAGCGGTCCCGCAGACAGGCGCCATTTTACCTCAGTTGGGGAAGTCCGTTCAGTTGAACTGAGGTAGGGGAGCTCAGTTGAACTCAACTGTCATTAGCGGCTCGATGACAGTTGGCGCCGCCGTGTAACTCCGGCCGATCGCGATTGAGTCAACGACAGTTGACTCAATGGCAGTTGAAAGCGCCCGTGTAACTAGGGTATTACATGGTCTCTGAAGCCTAGGTTATAATCTTGTATCATCGATCCATCCGCTGCCCGATTTCATTCCATACATAAGAAAATACAAGAGCTATGTTGAAATGTAGACATCACATGATTAAGTGAAAGCCCGAAATATCGCGAAGACCTAAGCAAAACACGATTTCAATGCAGAATGTAAAGAACACGAAAACAAAGCTCCGGTGGTGGCCGGTGCAGCACACAACGCGGAGCAACGGCGAGAAACTGAAGGTCGGCTATGGCGGCAGGGTCACGTGACGTCAAGATGACAGCGCCCATGAATTGTTGTCTGAAAGGGTCTATACTACTAGATAAGATTCAACGACGTCGAAGGGGCTGGTGCATCTTAAGGCAAGCAGTGTGCAACATTATTATGCAGTTTCCTCGTTCCTTCGAGAATGTCGAATTGGATACGAGACACACTTTTATGATGTGCAGGCAACGTCAACAGAAATGTTTGGCGTGAAATCACACGCCAAAAATACAATATGAGATAACTATACTGCTTGGACCCATTGTATGTTCCTGTAATCCTGCTATATTTGTTTTGAAAATGGTGCGATAGTTTCGTGGATAAATCCACTTATATGTAAATCGCTCGGAAGGGCGAATCCGGGTAGAGCTGGAGGCTGGCTACGTAGCCAGCCTCCAGCGCGATGTCTCCTTTCACGCACTCACAGACTTGGCTATCTTGGCGTCTCGAGCATCAGCTTTCTCGTTTACCTTCCACATTTCGAGCTTGCGGTTTGTGACAATTACGCCTACGACATCGCTTGTCTTTTCAAAGTGTTCGACATTGATTGCAGCAGCAATGAGAGTGTTTGCTATCAAGAGATGTTGGAAGCTGTTGTTCATTTTGACTGCGACCCGCTGGCGACAAGCTCCAGTGACGGCAAGTTACGGACGAAGTCGTTCTGGTAAGTGTCGCCCGGGAATATCTCGCACGCGCATGAACGGTGGAAGGTCAACGGGCCAGGGGCGAAAGCGAGAAAAGCGTTCGGGTTACCGAGTTGCGTGAGCGGTTTTGATCGTACCGCGCCGAGGAGAGCTTCGGCGATCTGGGGGCGCCTAGAATGAGATCGTTCATGGTCACGTGCTTTATGGGCACCACGGTTTGACTAACTTGGGCAGTGTTGTCTGGTCGCCAGATGAAAATGATAAAAATTCGTCAATTGAATAGCGCAATTACCAGAGCTCTAAAATCGCGTAACTTGATGTATATACTAAGTAGTCTATGAGCATTCCATTTCAAGAATAATATAACCGTTTATTTTTTGTGTCGTAACCCCTTTAAGTCAGTGTAGACTCCGCAGTCCACTTACGGCCGATTCACATGATCAGCTTATCCGCAGATAAATTGATCAAGGGACAAGACGTCCCTGGAACATCGGTCCCCCAAGGACATCCATACGGGGGAGACGAGCAGATGACAGCGAGGACAAACTGAACCTATTCGCGGCCCTGCAATTCCGCAAAATGCCACCATCGCACTGTGGTGCCGTTTTCCAAGTTCAGAAGTGATGTTTGCGACTACGATCACTGTGCTATAGTGAAAAATATCGTTGTGTGCTACTGTTACATACCCAGCGAGACAATGCATCATGACAGGCGTAGCGTGAAGCGCCACTAGCTTTACGAACCACATGACACATACATCATCCTGCTCCAGGAGGCTTCAGCGTGTAAGTGATGAAGTCCTGGGGTTGCAGAGGGGCATTTGGGAATGCCTTCAGGCACTGCTTGCTGGTGCTCCACTCTTCAGCACACTACAGCCGTAAAAAAAGATCCTGGCTGGGTTGAAAACTGGGTGGACCTGCAGGGAAGCTTGCAGCTTGCTAGGCAAGTTTTGACAGAAGCTTCTTGACACCGACCCGGAGGAGCACCAGAACTTGCAGCTTGTCAGCTGGGCAAAGTTCCTGCAGCTTCTTTCACGAGTGGAAATTAAGAATGGTTTCACAAAATAAACAGCGAATAGACAAAATACAGTAGTCCACTATCTTTGCTTGGCTCATTCGAAAACAAAATTATTGCTGTGCTGTTGGTACTCTACCGTAAACGCTTTTACTGTTACTCACCCGCCAAAAATCTGGGCATGAAGGGGCACGTCGCCCTTACAGTCTGGGCGTCCGCTGACGAAGTGCATATCAGAGGAATAGCCGACATGATGGTAGCGTGACAAACAGTCCACGGATGAAAATTGCGATTCAATCCATCGCGTGAATCTGCCATCATTTGACAATTATCTAATATGATCAATTGATCCTAATTAGAAAATAACAATTGTTCTCTGAAACAATGTAAGGAAAAGAAGTTTTTAATAAACAATACCTGCTCCTTTGACAACGGAATAGTACGAGCCTTGGTATAACAGAAACCTTCCGTAGATCAAATATTGCGGATTGCAAACATACGCGTATTCCATACTCAGATTAAAGACATGAGTTTGCGTTGGAAATGCCAACCTCCTATGTAAAATCTGTAAAAAAGTTCTTAAAGGGCCTCTGACACGGCAAAAAAAAAGCATGCTAGGCGTTGAAATGGCATATCAGGACATTACAAAGAAATTGTTTCAGTATAGAGTTACGTAGTTTTTTTTAATAAAAAATAGAAATACGAGGCCCAATTCAAAGTGCCCGCCAGTGCACTGCAACGTAACAGTGTACCGCAAGGTGTCGGGGCGGCCAGAAGGGAGGCATCGACCTACGTCACTGAAAGTGGGTTCGCAGGAAGTCACGTGAGTTTCGCTCCTCGTGCTCTCCGCGACCGTGCCTATGACTTTTTTTTCTGCTCTTTGTACGAGCGATTGTAGAAAACGAAGTTTCAGTTCCTCTAGCTCTTTATCGCTGCACCGTTGGTTAGTTTGCGTGCTGTTAAAGTTGAGGACGAAGAGTCAGTCGATCGACGTGATGGAGGTCAATGATGAAAGCGTTGCGAGTACAAGCCAGTGTACGAGTGCATGCCATCAGTCCGATGATACAGAACTATACTGGGCACAAAAAAAGCTATCAAGTTTTGAAAAAAAAAAATTAGAACGCTCGCAGAAATTAGGATTGCTAGCGTACGACACGCCCAATAGCATTGCTGAATGTTCGGACACCGAGGTCATCGAATATCGTATACTCTCCAGGCTTAAGATGCCTGCTGTCTCTCGGAAATGCATGCACTGTGATCTCTTCAGTTGCTGAAATACCGGGACAGTTCCTCACACAGTACCTTCTAGGCATTGTAGTTGATCACGTCAATTCACTAACTCCTCTTCTTCAACCTTTACAGCAACATTAAGCGATGAAAAGCATATAAAAAAAAAAACCTTCTCTGCTTGGATTGCTCGCGGAGGTGCGGAGAATAACAAAAATATAAAAAAAATATAATACGCGCTCGCAGTAAGCAAGAGGAGGGATACAACTCACGTGACTTCCGGCGATGCCTCCCTTCTGACCGCCCCGATACCTTGCGGTACACTGTTACGTCACAGTGCACTGGCGGAAACATTGAATTGGGCCTCGTATTTTTATTTTTTATAAAAAAAAACTACACACCTCCCTAGTGGAACTATTTTTTTGTCATGTTTTGACATGCCAATTGAACGCCTAGCATGAAAAAAAATGTTTTTGGTGTGTCAGAGACCTTTTAATGACCGTGGTCAAGGAAGAGGAGTTTCTGCTTTCAAGAACAGGATGGGGTGAAAGAAAAAATGGCTCGATGAACAATGAATGCCCCAGGTTACCAACACAACCAAGTTTCCTCAACATGCACTGGGTTCTAACAGAAAGACGTAGGATAAGCACTTCGAAATCTTTACTATCTGCCAAGGGATGAAAAAAAATAAACGCACAGAAAAATAGGGAAAGAAGAATGGCAAGAAAATGTTGGGGCTTGTGTTCTTACACTTGAGTTGTTTGTGCACGAAGCATTACTGAATTCAGTCCTAGAGCAATAATTCATTGCTAGTCAAAACCTATTTCCAAAGATGCACATCAGGGCCCGTTTGCTCGAAGCACTAACCGCGGCTAAAGTTAGCCGCAGTACCTAGGAGACGGATTTTGAAATCACGTGACTTGCTCGGTAGGGATGCGGGGAAACATGGCGGCGCCCCAGCGAGTGAGCGCCGCTCGCTTTGGAATTAATATGTCGTTGTAGCTGCAATATCGAGCGCGTTAGTCAGCAGCGAATGGTGCAGGAGGCTTTCGCTTTGCCTTACCTCAATTAAACCGAAAAGCATGGGCAATTACATCGGCGCATTTTTTAGATAGTGTTTCGATTCTGGGCATTCCTAGGCCTAAATGAACGCGATAATTGTGGGCATGGCAACGTCTTTGGAAAGCGGATTGCCTCGACTCAATCGGCCGGGTAGTGATAGCACACAAAAGCAGACAGCGTCCCAACAGACTTTCTTCTAAATTATCCAAGCATCGCGAGGAGAACGCTGGAAGTGTAATTCTACGGTCCACGCGCGCTGGCCTTCCTCTTATAAAAGATTCGAAGTAAAAAATCATAATAAGGCTTCAACGAACGCGCGTGCAATGCAAAATTTGTTTCATACTTTTTGCTTTAGAACGGTTACTACTGCAGACGCCAGCACGTGCGACGCGTGCAACTCAGTCGTAGCATGCACCTCGGTGCTTGGATAATTAGAAAAAAGGTCTGTTGGGACGCTGTCTGCTTCTGTGTGCTATCAACAATCTGCTTTCTAAAGGTTGCCATGCCAACAATTATCGCGTTCATTTAGGCTTAGGAATGCCCAGAATCGAAAGACTATCTAAAAAATGCGGCGATGTCATTGCCCATGCTTTGTGGTTTAAGTGAGGTAAAGCAAAGCGAAAGCCTCCTGCACAATTCGTTGCTGACTAACGCGCCCGATATTGCAGCTACAACGACATATTAGTTCCAAAGCGAGCGGCGCTCACTCACTGGTGCACCGCCATGTTTCCCCGCATCCCTACCGAGCCAGTCACGTGATTTTAAAAAAATCCCTCTCCTAGGTACTGCGGCTAACTTTAGCCGCGGTTCGCGCTTCGAGCAAACGGGCCCAGGTGAGCACTTTTTTTTTTAAACATGAGGTGCTTTTTAACGTTACCCTCCAATCCCAAAATGTTGTCCATCCGTCCGTGCACTTTGGCGCTAAATTTAGTGGGGAGGTTTTTGTTGCGTGACCTCTACACAGGTTCAGTTTCCTCTCTAAATTTAGAAGAAGATTGATGTCACAGGACCTACAGACAATTTCAAGCTCTTTGATAAATTTAGTTGAAATATTCACGTCACGTGACCTAAGCAGCAATTCAATCGACCCTCTAAATTTCGCGGGAGAATTGATATAATCTGACCTATGCACCAATTCAGTTCTCCTGCTAACTTTGTCGGTAAAATATTTCACATGGTCTTACGTCATTTGACCTACAGACAAATTCAGGTTCCCCGCTAGATATAGCGGAAAAATTGATGTCACGGTACGTTTACACCAATTCAGTTTCCCCACTGAAATTCGGCATAAAATTTATATTGCGTGTTCTGACGTCATGTGACCTACAGACAAAGTTCCCACTAAATTTAGCAGAACGATTTATGTCACGTGACCTATGCACCATTTCATCTTCCCCACTAAATTTGGCAGGAAAATTGATGTCGCGTGATCTGACGTCATGTGGCCTATACACACATTCAGTTTAAAAAAACTGAACAAAAAATACATTTTAAATACTTCATTTCATGCATTAGAGCACTTTGAAGTTAAAAGTCACTTCCAATTTTAGACAATGTTTTTACTTTAAAGAAACAACTTTTCTCTAATTGTTTTGATTGAGCACTAGTGCCGTAAACTGCTCCTAGCTGCCTTGAACAGTAAAGTTTGCACATCAGAAGGGTTGCCAATTTTTAACAATATATTTTGTTTGTTCCAACTGTACAAAATATGTGGATTAAGGTGAGCATTACTTTCGTTTTACAGAGCCAGCTCTTCAGTTTTGGGAGGAATAAGTCACTGCTAGTCAATGCCTGTTTCCACAGGTGAATATGAGGTGAGCTCCTCTTAATGAAACAACTTTGCTCTTATTGTTCTAATTTAACACTAGTGTGGGAAATCTTGTTTTACTACGGTTCTGGAGCCGAAAAGGTATATAGTATTTCAGGTTAATGAAGTACCTTATAGGCACCATGTTTAAAATAAAACTAAAAAGTTCTTAAATTACAAAAAAAGTTATAATGTGGAAACCTTAAAAATGCTCTCTTAAGTTTTCTTTTAATCTTGTTAGTAGGAGCGTCGTAATTATTCATTAAAATCTCAGCGTAGCCCTGCTTGTTGCGACACACCGAACAAAGCAGAGCGCGAGAACGGTGAAAACAAAATACTAGCAAAAGTGACGTCATTGGCTGGGTCCAATAACCGCTGTTCACCAATCGGCTGACTTGGGAATGCCAACAATGACGTCAAGACGCTTTGGACATATTACAGGTGGAGGAAAGGCTCACTGCATGCCCTGCTGGAATCACTGTACATATTTTTAAAAATAAATGCAGCTTACGTTGACTTTCGCCCAAGTTTAGTTCGATCACTGAATTCATGAGACAAAATGCTAGTTTGACATAGTTGCACTGGTCGGTTCCAGTTTACATTAAGCCCAAGAAGCTAAGCTATTAATTTGAATGTGACGTACAGTAAGCTCTCATTAATCCGAACTCCAGGAAACCACGAATTTTGCATGAATTATCAAAAGCTCGAATTATCAGAAGTTAATCCAAATATGTTGGAAGACAAATTATGATTTTCTATATGGATCGCTGCACAGACAAAACAGATATTTTATGATTTTCTCTACATAGGCCTACTAATCATAAGCAGGTATGCCACTCATGGAACATTGGTGAAATTTATGACAGAAGTTTACTCAACCCGAAAAAAATGTTGTTTATTGGGGACTGTTTAGATCGCACATAACACCTAAAAAAAAAAAAAAATTGTTCAACCAGCAAACACGTTGTCTATTATACTTGTGTGAACGCTGTGACAAAAAAGCCACGCCTCCACATCACATCATCCGCGCAAGTTGCTGTGGAAACTGCCGTGCAGCACCCCTTTTTTCACTCATGTGTCCTCTGCTTCAGAGACGTATATAGAGAGAGTTTAGCCATTCATTGGAATGTATACGAGGCAAATGAGGAAGCACCATTGGCCGAAAGAGGGCTGGGCATGTTGCAGAGCATTTTCAGAGACGCAAATGGCCAACCAGAAGGTGCGCAAAATACCCTGGCAGTGGTTGCGAGAAACAAATTAATAAATGTGTCGGGGTAACTGTCGGTGACTGGAAATATGGCGCACATGATGTTTCGATCACGTTCATGCAACATCATAAATGTTGAGAAGACCGCGTCGTCCCCCCCCCCCCCCCCCCCCCATGTATATACCATCTTATAATCATCATCACTAGACGTTGCACCGCGGGCCTCCATGGTACGGGCTGTCGCCTTTCCGCGGTGCCACGGCTCTCCTGAGCCAATAAAGAGTACGATTACGATCATGATGGAAGGTACATAAAGATATGGAAGGTATAAAAAGCATGCACGACCAACAGAACGATTGACATAATCCGAACGCCGGGAATCTGCCGTGGAAGCAGTCAGACTTTGTTTAAGCAAAACAGAAATAAAGTGGCACAATCTTTTCTTACACCTTCTTGCATAACTATAATCGAAACACTGCGTGCACCATAACCATGAAGAGGTACGGCATTTAACCCTTACGCACTTACTAAAACTGTTTCTCGCTAAAATTGCTAGGAGATTCTCTTCGGCTTTTGGTTGGCCAAAAGAGCATGTCAAGCCCTCTATCTCCGTCCCGGTGTTAGGCACCTGCATTGCCCTAACTTCGTTTGCGCTTTCTTCTCTGTTCTAAACTCCCAAGCTTAATTAGAGCCATGGGCATCGATGGCGACAGTCCCTCGGTCATCGGAACATTTTTGCTCGGTTTTAGTGTGCACGAATAACGAAAAAAAGCGTTGAATACTGTTTGAGGACCTATGTAGCTTGCACAAAATTCGGCAGGGCGAGTGCGGCTGTTTCTACATGACCCCAATCTCCAGTGGCAGTGGTTTGGGTCCATAAACTGAAAAGACTTTCCCCAACGCCATCTTTTCGACCGTGCTCGGAACATTTTGTGAATGGACCGCACATCAAACTTAACCCTCTATCATCAATGAACGTGGGGTACGCTCGCAAGGCGCGTGCACATTTTCTCGTGATAATTGCTGCCTTAGCTTGTAACCTTTTGTAACTGAATTTGTCTTAATATTGACATTTTGAAGTGTTGACGATGACTCAAATTTATCAGCTACAACACTGAGTTGAAGGCTCATTTCTGCCGCCGTTTGCGGCTGGAAATTGTCGAAAGCTTGTTCTATCGGTTTTCCTGAATCAAGATCTTCTGAGCGATACCAGAGAGCCATGAACCTATGTTGACCGTCAAATGCGACTAGCTTCTTCGTATTTTCAAAATTAGTACATAATGTAGCTGGAAAGAGACTTTCAGTTTCTGTTGCTAAATGTTGAAATATGCTCATGCATCAATTTCTAATTATTGATCGATTCGCTCCGGCAATAGGCGCATCTCGACCTTGCTGTTTTCAGTTCTCAACAAAAAACACTCGTCGGCACGGGATCCTCAAATAAAACGTTTATAAACTCCGATGCATGAGCATTCAACAGTTATAAACATCTATGCATGAGCATGTTTCAACTTTCAGCAAAAGAAATAGAAGGTTCCTTTCCAGCTACATTATGTAGTAATTTTGAAAATAAGAAGAATCTAGTCGCATTGTGACGGTCAGCATGGGCTCATGGCTGTCTGGTATTGCACAGGAGATTGCGATTCAGGCAAAGCGATAGAACTAACTTTTTGACAGTTGTCAGCCACACCCAGCGGCGGAAATCAGCCTTTAAGTGTTGTAGATAATAAAATCGAGTCAGTGTCACCACTTAGAAATATAAATATTAAAATAAATTCAGTTACAAAAAGTTACAAGCTGAAGCAGCAATTATCAGGAGAAAACTTGCACGCACCTTGCGAGCGCACCTCGTGTTCATCGATAGTACAGCGTTAAGTGTGGTGCCCACTCCATTTACAAAATGTTCCGAGCACAGTCGACAGGGGGCGTTGGGGAAAAGTCTTTTCGATTTCGGAACGCAGGCCACTACTGCCGGAAATCGGAGTCATGTGGAAAGCGACAAAGCTTAAAGGCACTGCAGTCGCACTCGCCTTGCCGGATTTCATGCAAGCTACATAGGATCTCAGACAGCATTCGACGCTTTCTGTCGTTATTCGTGCAAGGTATAACCGAGCAATGCTGTCCCGATGACCGGGGGACTATCACCATCCAAGCCTGTGGCTCTAATTAAGTTTGGGAGTTTAAAAATTAGAAGAAAGCACGAACGAAGTTCGGGCAACGCCTGCACCGAACACCGGCAAAGCCTCTCATCTGGGACTTTCGCTGTCTTTAACGCTCCAGCAAGGGGGAAAGCGCCGGTAGCCCTTTTCCCTTTTATCTCTCGCCCACTTTCAGTAAAACAGTCTATATACGGTTTTGCTTTGCTTTAACCCCGTTCAGCGCACTTCTTACCAAGCACTGGTGCACTGCGGAAAAGCAACACCAGCGGAAGCAAGCTCCACGGGTGTTGCTTCTCCGCAGTGAACCGGTGCTCGGGAAGAAGTGTGCTCAATGGTGCTGCAAAGACAAAAAGTATGAGTTAAGCGGCTTATAAAGCCATTGAAAACGTAGCGGGTCAACCGAAGTTTTGAAATTTGTTGGACTTAGCCAGAAGTATTAAATATCCGAGTTTGAATTATCACGAGCCTACTGTATTCACTAAGGGAGATCTGGCTCAATCCAATGTGCTTACTATCACTGAATAGTTGTGCAATTTTAATCGGCTAGTTTTATTTCTCAAGCACTTCTTGTGTTCGGTATTCAAATCAATGCAAATTTTTACTTTGGTTCAATTTACTGGATGTCTATTTTATATGTCATGTACAGTAGAAAGGCGGGGAGCAAGGCTAGTTGGTAAGCACGTTGCTCGCTAACTTTAACCATGCATGTAATATACGATTTGTTGCGATTGTGTATTGATTTGGAATCCTCTTCTGCTCTTTATTTCAAACTGCCCTTACATGCACCATGAAGATACAGAAGAAATCTTGAATTGAATAACAACTACAAGCACAAGCATGGAGGGGCATCTAAGTGACCAGCACAAGGACATTTATAATGTAGATTTTCTTCAAAGTTAAAGCAAGGCATGCCTTCTTTCAATAATGGTATTGTGGCGAAACTGCTTAATTGGCTCGTTTGTTGAGCTGTCATCTATAGGAACAGCTGAGCTCACACAAACAAGATTATTCAAGTTAAAGTATGAAATGACGGAGCTATGAACTCTCCATACCAATCTGTACCCCAAAAACTTCATGTGACTTAGGCTTGCTTGAACATGGAAGTTTTTCGCACTAAATAATGAAGCACTCGACCTTTACGTTTTTTTTGAACTGGGCTGTTCCTAAAAACAAGGCATATAATTTTGTAGAATAATGGAATGTCTGTAGCCCTCATCATGGACGGCTATTGGTACGAAATGTGGAAGGTATCCACAATAAATAACGAAGGACTATACCTTTCCGCCTTACATAAGGCCAAAGAGACGAGTCATCCGCAACAATACTGCACCTGTGATACGTCAGGTGACACCCCTAGCAGATCTAGAGCTCTACCAGGTGAGTCGCCTGATGTATAGGAGGTGCGGGTGGTACGGATGGCTCGTGGCTTTGACCTTATAAGGCGGAAAGGTATAGTCCTTCGTTATTTAGTGCGGAGAGCTTTCACATTTCCTATGGATAGCTGTCCGTAATGTGGGCTACAGACGTTCCGTCATTCTACGAAATTATAAGCCTTGTTTTTACACACAGTCCAGTTTCTAGATTACGGCAAACCATACCGGCAATATTGAACCCGCAACTTTTGCCCGTAAAATGAGTTGGAAATATTTTACAGTGAATATTGCAATTAAGGTGGGTGAAAAAGTCCCAATGGATCGGATAGGCGTGCATGAAATATTGACCTATGGCCGCCTTTGTTCGTGTCAGTTCATCACGGACACGGCATCTAGTTCTCCCGCCTTCTGTATCTAATGGTGAATTTCACTTGTAGATCCAGAGCGCTTTCAAAAATCCGCGAGCGAGGCGAAATTCCGTTTCGTTGGACCCGCTCCGAATCGAAAGCTCAACAACGCCTCAGCCGACTGATCTTTCCGATGACCAGTGAAAACTGTCACTGTTTAGCTGCAGATATAAGACGCGGCACAGGCCGTGCGAAAATGTTCACCGGCGGGTCAGTTATTTCACACCACAATTTATCCCTTTGGTCAGTCAGGAAAGACGCCAGCAGCAGCATTAAAACCCCGTGAGTAGGCGATATGAAAACTAGCTGAACTGTGTGGTGTTCAACAAATCGCTGCAGTACCATGTTCTTCCTGATGCGGCAGTGAAAGGTTCACGCCCCGCCGATTTTTTCTTCTGACTTGATTTTAATCGGTGCAATTTGTGTATTAAGACTACAAGCCTGAAATCGATTTTAAGATTAAATGTTTTGAGTCCCCCAATAGGCCGTAACTCGAACATGTAGTGTTGAAGGTGATGCTGCTTTGAACTTTAAAGTGATGAAAACTCCATGGCTCTTTGGACAAGGACATTTGAACTGAATTTGTAGTCGGGTTTGTTTTTCATCAACCGTCTTTGTGGAACCTATAGAGAATTGTAATAACTTCAGTGTTATCTTTAGTCGAAGCGAACAGCTGATATGGTGTCATAATATGATTCTGGATGGAACTTTGAAGACAGGCGTTTGCTGCCAAACGCTGCAGCGTTCCCCCTACTACGTCACAAGCACCCTTCCCGTGGAATGTAGCGAAAAAATTCCACTCAACGGAAATGGCGTTATCGTTTTCATTTTGACAAAGTTTTACGAAATCTTTCTTTTTTCTTTTACTGGAGGCCACATTGCTTTTAGAGTAGCGAATTTTTCTGATCTGTGGAAGGGTCTTGCTTGCGTATCCTAGTTCCTTCACTCTGGAACACAGAAACGGCTTCCATGACATAATCCCTAGAGTCACAAACAAAACACAAATATTTTACATAAGTTTCTTGAGTGTTGGCTTGTTGTGTACGAAAGAAACAAAAATACAGCGGGGTGTAGAATGGCCTGAATATTCACCCAGTGATAGTATTGCACAAGAAAACTATAATTTTCGGCAAAGTATATCAGAACTATTGCCTCATGATACTTTATATTTTCTTTTAGCTCCCGTAAGTGGCATGCCTGTCGTTTGCTAACATAGTGGTGTACCTCCAATTCCTTTAGCATATCTGAAATAGTTTCGCGGAACTGCTCCGCGGTGAACACGATTGTTTCGAGTTGGCAACGCACCCGCTTTTCCAATGTTGCACATGGACGCCATCCGCTGACCCCCGGCAAAGAATATAGCGCTGCGAAGCAAAGTATCAGCAGAGGCGGTTCCGGACGTTTGGGACACCTCTCAAACACGCACTCTTCTTTGCCTACCTCACATACAGTAGTGGCTAGAAGTTTCTCGGCGGCTTCCTTTAAACATGTGGCAGGGAGCATTAACTTAAAATGTGTATGTCACAAGCATACACAAACTGTGTGAGTGTTGGCCCCTCCCGCTAAAACTGATTTCGTGGCTTCTCAACATTCGCGAGGCTGCGCCTCGCGAATGTTGAGAAGCTGCACCTGAGATCACAGTTCCTTTTACACCCTTCGCTAACCGGGTGGCCCCTTCTCTGTAGTGCGGCGTTTAATATTCTGTTCTTATGTTGAGACCTTGACTCACGTGTCATTCTGAGACACCGAAAAAGCTAATATTTATTTCGCGAGACTAAGAGAGGGGAGCCATTATTAGAAGTTTTAATTTTCCTCTCAGTTTTTCTCCAAAGCGAATTTCTTTGTAACATTTTGCATAAGCGACATGTAATCACTGGGAACGAAACCTTCACCCGTGAATTCTGGGTGGTAGTTTAAACTTTCAATGAAGTTCCAAAAATGTGTAGAACTACTTTTTTGCGTTTGTTTAATGCTTATGTATATACGTTGCACGGCTCGCCAGCCCTCGTTTTCGATTGAGATGTCTCTCTCCAACGGCCGCAAGGCGTACCGCTGACAGTCTCAAGTGCTACCTCGTTGTCATCTCGCTCGGAAGGGGTATCACGAGGCTAAAGTGGCGCGTCACAAGTTTCACTTTTTTTTCAAATTGTAGCAATTTTGGATAGCCTATCTGACAAAGTCGCTAGCCAGAAATAAGTCTCAGATTGGGGTGCGCATCTGAAAATGCTAATGTAATAATCACGGCTCCTCGGAAATTTTGAATATGTTTAGTGAAAAGGTTAAAGCACCAAATGGAAGCATTACGTGTTGTGTCCTTTTTCAGATATACGTGATAATGGTGAGTACACACCCTACTGATGTCACATTGTGGGCACCCTGAGCCAAGAGAAAGGAGCCGCCGATCCGTACCTGTCTTGGCTTCAGCGTCAATGAGAGCACGCCTTTAGCCTGAGGGATTTTTTGGCAACCACTTGCACTGAGAGAGCAGCAGGAAGTTCAGTTTCTGTAAGCCAACTGGAGATTGTTATGGTACGCACTGTACATAAAGAGAGCATTGTCGTACGATTCGGGCACATGAAGGTCAGGAATTTCATGGCAAAAGCCAGTCTTGTGTTCAAAACATAATATGCAACATTAAAAACTTTGATAGGCGTTAGATAAGCAAAACTAACTTAACTGGAACCAGGAAAAAGACGAACGGCATATTGCTTTAATGTTTTACGGCCTAGTTGGGTTGCGAAAGGCATAAATTGAACTACTGCAAATAAACAAAGCCATTGAGAAATTAGCTATGAGTAAACACGACACAACTATCATTCTTTTTTTAGAAAATAAAACGACTAAAATTTCCTACTTGCCCTCGTCAGCGTCCGCACGGACCACAGAGTCACTTGCCTGTGCCGAGTGACCTGCTTCTTTCATCGTTAGAACACCGTACTTTGACGAAAAATGAACTTTCTTCAGCAGATTCCCGATCGCACTAGTGAGGTAAGTGTAGGGCCATTTGAAAAAAAATACCCCTCGTTTTTCTGCCTCTTCTTAGAGTGACACTTTTATTTCGAAACAGTTTCAAACCCGCAGTGGACGCTACGCTGCAATGTAGCCAATCCGATTCCGTGTTAGTGTCACAAGTCCTTCGAGAGGTGCGCAGCGACGCGTGGGGCACGCGTGATCTGACACACGCACAACGCTGGAATGACTTGAATTGCTCGTAGCTTTCCCTGCACTTTCTGGTAAGGTCAAACGCAGTATGGTACAGATCTCGAGTTTTTGTATTCACATTTCCCGAAAAGAAGTTCCTGTGACGATGTGCCGACGCCGGTTAGGCATCAAGATTTGGAGTGAGGGCAACTGACATCGGGTACAAAGGGCGCAGCGGGCCTGCTATGCAATGGCGTCACGTACGATTATGTCCCTATAACCGCCGTTATTTTGGTTATAGCGGAAAAGAAGGACGACTGGAAGAGATCATGGCAGACCGCGGCGAGTGTTTAACTGTAAACAGTGACTGTATCCGCGAGGAAATTACGAGCCAACAAAGCGCATACACAGAACCCTACGCGGAAATCACAATCTCGACCATAAATTGCTTGGCGTGCGCGCAAAGCGTCTCAGCTGTCGTGTCAGGTGGCGTGTTGTGCGGTGAAGAGGCGCTAAGAAACCATTCCAGGTTAAGAGGCGGAAGCTCAAATTCAATATTATTTTCTCAATTATGACAAAACATAAATTTGTTTAATGTTTCAGAAATGTAAGATAACTACATATTCTTCTAAAGTCGTAATGTTTCATAATTTTACTTGATTCACCTTAAGGTAGAATAGACGACTGTTTATTTAGCAAAACAAACTTTTTTTTGAAATGTAGAAAATTTTGTGAACTGTTTTGTTGTACAGCTTCTAACGATTTTCATTTGTAGCACATCCGCAGGGCTTAGACTTAAAAAGTTAAAATTGCCATGTGTAAAGCAACAAACAATAAAGAAAAGAGAAATGTGCTAATATGTGTCCCGTCGCTTAAAGTGTATGAATATATTTTAACAATAAAAATTGCCTAATTATCACAACATACCAAGCCTTCAAACTTTTATGGCATATATTGGTGAAGCTCATTGGCAAACACATTTGTTCTCAATTATTGATTAATGGCTAGTTTTAAGCCCTTTTTAAATATTCAAGCAATGCTCACGCAATAAAGGAAACGTTTTTTGTTTTACGAAAATTATTTAGAAAAACGTTAAGGTCCTTAAAGTAAAACCTGTGATTTTGTGTTAAACTGAAAATGCTTGGGCACAACGCCTGAAACGTTTCAGATGCAATGACACAAGATCAACACTGGATCAACGACCCATGCAAAATCAAATTTGTTTTACAACTTGTTGTAAACATAACTGCAAAAAAAAACAATAAAAATGAGGTACGATAGTTTGTTTATATTATCCCGCACAAAAAAAAAGGTAAACGAATGTGTTTTGTCATGCCGCCGCAACGCGCCGCTATCGTACGCCCTGGAAAATATAGATAAGCGCGGCACTCGAGAGAATAAAGTTCATTCCGTTCCCTGGCACCTGGCTTGCTGCACGTTTCACGCCACATCATCTGGCGACGAGGATGGGGGCAAACAGATAGCCGCTCTCGCCAGTGAAGGGTCGACAGAGCTACAAAGCTTCGGGGAAATGTCAAAATTTTGGGAATTCGACACTTACGTGGAAGGCGGTGACGAGGACTTCAACTCGTGTGTTGGGCGGTTCGAGCACTACTGGAAGGTGACCCAGATCAAGGACAGCAACGTCAAGAAGTCCGCCTTCATCACTGCCCTCGGTAGACGCCCGTACAAAACCCTGAAGGACCTGCTGCTGCCTGCAACCCCGGAGGACAAGTCGTTCGAGTACCTGGTACAAGTGTTGAAAGAACACTACGCTCCAGGAAGCCAAGTAATAGCAGAAAGGTTCGAGTTTAACCGTCGATACCAGCTGGAAACCGAGTCAGTTTCGACGTTTTCCATGAAACTGCGACACTTGGCAGCCAAGTGCACGTTCGGAAACTTCCTTGACGACGCTTTGCGCGACAGGTTTGTCGCACGTCTCAGGAATCTAGCGGTTCAAGCAGCGCTATTTAAGAAAAGGGCGCTGAACTTCGAGACCGCCTGCGAGCTTGCAAGAGCCACCGAACTCGCCGAAAAAGAGTCCAAGGGCTTTAGACCGTCGGAGAGTGTCGTCCCAGGAGAAGGGAGCGTAAATTCAGTCAGCAAAAAGGGCCGGCCACAGCACAAAAATAAGGTGAGCGCACCTTCAAGTTTTTTTTCAAGCGGCAGCTGCGATACGTGCGGAGAAAAGCATGATGCCAGCAGCTGCAAGTTTCGCAGAGCAAGATGTCACTGGTGGAAGAACGTCGGACACTTAGCCAAAGCATGCGTGAAGCGGAAAGGGAAGCCCGTTAACGCGTTTGAGGCGGAGCGCGAGCATGACCAGTTTTAACTCTTCCACATTCAAGATAGCAAGCAGCTGCAGCAACCTTATCTGGTGGAAGTCAAGATCAAGTCAAGGTCAGCATGCACATAGATACCGGAGCAGCCGTGTCTATTAATAACGGAGAAGTCTACGCCCAACTGCAACGACAACGCGGGCTGGGACCATGTACGCTAGAGCTAAAAACGTACGGCGGCACACCGCAAGAGACAAGGGGGCAGGCGACTGTCATTGTAGAGTACGAAGGACAAAAAAATTTTCTGCCAGTAATTGTCGTGCCAGGAACGCAACCGTGCCTTTTGGGTCGGGACTGGCTTGCCGAACTGAAGTTGAACTGGAGCCAAGTGCTCATTGTAGATGTGGAACAGAAAGTCAGCGGTCTACTAGAGAAGTACAAAGAGGTGCTTTCTTCAGAAGTATTCTTGATAAAAGGACCGCAAGCGCAAGTCATCTTGAAAGACGGAGCCCGTCCTGTGTTCTGCAAGGCTCGTCCAGTCCCCTACGCCTTAAAGGACACGGTCGAGTTAGAAATCCAGAATCTGAAGGGACGAGGGATTCTGGAGCCGGTCCTGCAGAGCGACTGGGTCACGCCACTTGTTGTCGTCCCGAAGCGGAGCACAAGGTGAGACTGTGTGGGGATTATAAAATCACACTCAACCCATGCATAAAAACGGATCACTACCCGCTTCCACTTGTAGAAGACATCTTCTCGGTGCTTGTTGGGGGGAAAGTTTTCACAGTATTAGACTTGACAACAGCCCACCAATAAATTCAGGTGCACGAAGACTCCCAGAAGCTGCTAACTATAAACACACACCTGGTGTTACTCAAGTGCTTGCGCATGCCGTACGGAATCTCAAGTGCCCCGGCAATTTTTCAGTCCGTGATTGACGAGACGCTCAAGGGACTCGATGGGGTCGCGTGCTACCTGGACGACGTCCTAGTTGCGGGTGCTTCACTCGACGAACGCCTGCAGCGAGTGGAAGCTGTACTTGGAAGGTTCCAGAGCCACGGAGTCCGTCTGAAGCAAGAAAAATGTTAGTTTTTTCAAACTTCCCTCAAGTACTTGGGCCACATGATTGACAACTCGGGTGTGCGGCCATGCGCGGAACAAGTGGAGGCTGTGAAAAATGCGCCAGTTCCGAAAGAACCAAATGGAATTGAAAGCGTACCTCGGAATGCTTGCATTTTATTCGAAGTTCATTCCCCACATGTCTGCAAAGCTAAAACCGCTCTACGAACTTCTACAAAGCAAACAAAACTGGCGGTGGTCAGAAGTCAAAGAAAAATGCTTCCAAGAAAGCAAGAAGTGGCTTACGCAAGACAACATCCTAACATTCTACGACCCGTCAAAGCCGCTAGGTCTAGTCGCTGACGCCCCTGCCTACGGATTGGACGCTGTGCTATGTCACGTTGTGGATGGTTGTGAAAAGCCTATCGCATACGCATCGCGAACTCTCAGCAAGGCGGAGATGGGGTATGCAGATATGGAAAAAGAAGCTCTTGCAGTCGTCTTCGGCATAAAACGCTTTCATAAATACATTTTCGGCCGCGAATTCACAATCTATTCAGATCATCTCCAGCTGAAGGGTTTGCTAGGGCATGACAAGCCTATTCCGGCATCAGCTGCCGCACGCATGCAGCGTTGGATGCTTTTGCTCGCAGCATATCAATACACGTGGCAGTATGGAAAGGGACGATCTGTCGCGAACGCAGACGCACTATCGCGTATTTCATTAAAGAACGCGCATTACGCAAGCGACTACGTCGAGTTCTTCTCGGCGACGGATGAGCTACCCTTATCAGCCGATAAGATTCGTGTGGAAACGAGCAAAGACAGAGTACTGTCCAAGGTGCTGTTGTACACGTGAAATGAATGGCCCGCAAAAGTAAGCGGTGACGAGCTATTGCCATATTTTTTGAGACGGCATGAACTATCGCTGGAAAACGACTGCATCACTTGGGGGAATCGTGTGGTCGTGCCGAGTTTTCTGCAACATTCGGTGTTGCTACTCTTATATGAGGGGCACCCAGGCGGTACTCGGATGAAAATGCTGGCGCGAAGCCACGTCTGGTGGCCAAAGCAAACTGAGGACATTGAGCAGACTGTAAGGGAGTGTCCCGCTTGTCAATTGACTCAGAACGCTGCGCCGTGCCTTCCCATAACGTCTTGGGAGCGGCCATCACGACGCTGCAAAGGATCCACCTGGATTTCGCGTACAGCTATCCTCATTGGTTGCTCGTGCTTGTTGATACGCACTCCAGATGGGTCGAGGTTGCCTGTATGACTTCCACAACTTCTCCAAAAACCGTCGAAAAGTTGCGCACCATTTTCTCAGCTTTGGACTACCCGAAGAAGTAACCACCGACAACGGGCCGCAGTTCGTGTCCACGGAGTTTAAGACGTTTCTCTCAGCCAAGGGAGAACGCCCCAAGACTACGCCCCCCTACCACCCCGCGTCTAATGGCGCGGCCGAACGTTTAGTTCAGACTGTTAAGAGAAATCTAGAAAAGCAACTGAACGATGAAGAACAAGCCGGAGTTAGCAAAAGCATCCAGCATCGTATCGATCAGTTTCTTTTTCACTACAGGAACACGCCATGTGCAGCAACGGGGAAGACGCCAGCAGAAGGTGTTCCTGTCATGGTCGCCGAGAACGCGACTCAGCCTACTGCATCCGGATCTGAGCGATCGACTGGCACAGGAGGAGCGTCAGAATGCAAAGCGACCTGGTTCTCGTTGGCGGAAGTTCAAATACGGCGACAGGGTCCGTGTCAAGGGAACAAGACCAGGTGACCCTGCATGGCTAGTGGGCATCGTCCTGAGATGAATCAGCGCGCTGACTTACGTTGTAAGCGTGAACAGCCAAGAGCGTTTTGTCCACGCTGACCACCTAGTACACTCTAAAAATGGTCACGCAGAGCAAGCGTGACGCAAAGCGACTTTTTGCACGCTTGTTCTAAGCGTGGTGTTTTTCAACGCTTAGAATTCACGCTCCCTAAGCGTGAACTGAGCATAGGTTTAACGCTTGCAGGCGTGACGCAAAGCGATTTTTTTACACGCTTGTTCTAAGCGTGCTGTTTTTCAACGCTTAGAATTCACGCTCGCTAAGCGTGAACTGCGCTACGGTTTAACGCTTGGCAGGCGTGACGGGGCCCTTGTGTTTACACGCTTATTACGGCGTGCGTTTTCTCCACGCTTAGATAATGGTGCCTCCTAGGCGTGTGAAATGTGCGTCGCGGTGGAGACCCCTGGCAGTGGGCATTGGGCTTTCTCGCATTTAGTATATCGTCCCAATAACTAAGATTATTGGGACGATATACTAAATGCAAGAAAGCTCAATGTCAGCCGCCAGAGGGTTACACCACGACACACATTTCACGCGCCTAGAAGGCGTCATTCTTTGAGAGTAAAGAAAACGCACGCCGTTATAAGCGTATGAACACACGGGCCCCCATGCTTTGTTATCGGATATCGTTATAGGAGCTATAAAACAATCCACTAAATCTCTACAAGTACTCCTCTGGGCGAATTTAGTAGTGCAAGAAAGATCAACGTGCTGCTTCATGTATAATTACGCACATATACGAATGGAAGTTGTGAATCATGTTGCGCCTGGTACATTGCGCTAAGTAGCTGCAAGCTGTTCACAGCTGTGCAACTTGTATAAAGATTTTAGGAAATTTATCTTTGGCGTCTAAAAACCCAAAGAAAGAGAGAGAGAGAGAGAGATCTCGTTAGGGTCCAGTTACAAGATGGAACAGTCCAAAAGGAACTAAATAGAGAAAGGCAAACAAATTTCAGCTTCGGGGCTAAACTCTTTATTAGAAAATGTTTTTTTTTTCGCAAATAAGCCGTTAAAAAGTATAAAGCCCACTAACTGCTAAGGACTGCAACAACTATGAGTATCATAAAACAACTATGAACGAATGTCAATATTTTGAATTTTTAGCGGGTTTGAATCAGGATATTTTTCAGTAAATGTTAGTAAAAATATCAATATATAATTCGTTACTATATGTTTTTCAGCTACAGTGATAACTGTGTCGTGTCATACTTCTTTGCGGTTCATTTTCTACAACATACAACAATTGGTATATTATAAAAATTGTGCTTGGTGGCAAGTTTGTGATTTTGCAAAAGAAATTAACCACAAAATAAGAAGGAGGTCTTTCCTTCTAAAAAGGTTCGTAACGAAACACAACCAGTTTAAACAACGTCAACACTTCGCTAACAAAGGTAAAACTGGCATAAATATTAAATGAGTTCAAATGAGCAAAGTGTTGACTTTGTTAGGAAAGTCAACATTTGCTAACAAAAATTGAATTGGCGTAATGACTAGATTTAGTTTTGGAGCATTCGACCACGTGGCACTTGAAATATTTTTCTATATATCTTAGGTTTTTCATTATTAAGGGCCCTTTCGTTCACTAGACTAGATCTATTAATATATTGACGTACATAACTCTCCTCCAACCATTCCTCAAAAACAAATATGAAAAAATAAAATCCATGTGCGAGAAAGTGCAACTTTGAGAGAAGATCACGCAACCTTTTCTGGGCCCACGCTACCTCAGACCTGCTTGCTGGTTTCACTACTCTCTATACAAAACCAAGCATGTGCCCAAATGCTGCTGGGTATGTTACGTTCTTTAAGTAGTAAACACAGAGGCATAGCACCAGCCCTTTCTCGAGAGACGTCTCTGGTTGCAGATCGATTTCATTTCGTGATTCGTTGCCGTAGACTAGCCGTCTCGTTTCGCCCCACACAATGCAGGGTCCCAGAACATCCGTCGGTGCAACCTGTTAACAATAAGATTAAGATATTATGGCCTAAAAAGCTTAGTATTACAAAATTGAGTATAAACACTTGAACGTTAACATTGTCCACGTTGCACTAACTGAAGCGCTCATAACAGGCTGTTCTTAGTTTGTAAAGCTGTGTAACATTAAGTGCACTTTGGGCGTGCTTGAAGTATTCTCTCTATTGCGAAAGTGCTCTACTCGCCGCTGAAATCAGTGCGTTTTTTTGCGAGCGTCACAAAATAGCGTTACACCGACGCGTTATGGTTGCGCCGACGGCGACGCCGCTCAAGCCAACTCGATACTTCTGCAAAGCTTTATCTCAAAGAAACGATTGGGTTGAGGCCGATTAAAACCAAAATCAAACATGCCTGCAAGCATCGGAATATGCAAAGATTGACGCGGCTGCCTCTGATGTTACTCAGCCTCACCCATTCTCTCCTCCACCCATATTCTGGGTGTTCGTCGATTCCGAACCGTAAAGCGCCGTTCACACTTTTGCGACCGAGTAAGACCGAAAGAAAACAGACCGGTATTTAAGCCTTTTGCGACTTCTTAGGACCGGATGGGCTGCAGCGGAGCTGGTCCTAAGAGATCGCAAGAGGCTTAAAAACCGGTCTGGTCTCTCTCGGTCGTACTCGGTTGCAAGAGTGTGAACGGGCCTTTAACTTTCAACACGGGGAACCGACGCAGACGCGGGACTTAGGGCAAAGTATGCTTTTGAAGTTTTTGCGACAGCAATGCAACAGTTGGAATAACAAGCTTATTTATGTACTGCAGTGTCTACAGCCGAGAACAAACCCGCCCGACTACCTCAACTACGCCCCAACATGCACGGTTCATTCCTTCACCTTTCCGAATAAACAACATTTGTTTCAATTCCGCGCTCAATCACAAGCAGCAAAAACTGTTTCCTAGATGTGGCAGTTATGGTGAAAATTCGAGAAAAGCAACGTGGTGGAGATTGTGCTACTTGATACTTGCGCTTTCACAACAAAAGAAAAAAAAAACAGCGGATTAAGACACTCATGAGGGACAAACGAAAACAGAGTTCTTACCCAAATATTGCAGTCTTTCATGAATAACTGGCGAATGGCAGCAGTAAAGGCACCAGCCAAATGGGAAGCCCTTTCCTTGGCTGGCATTCAGATGCGTCTCCCGCATGAATTCATGGGCACTCGCACTCGCTCTGTTTGCAGCGACTTCGCGGCACTCCACGCACGTCAAGTCCGGTAAACATGGCACCCGAACTCACGCGCCGTCTTCCGCTAAATCTCGCAAGTCGCAGTCAGTCCAGCTGGTCCAGCCACCAGCCCCAGCCACAAACAAGGCGTGTCGGGAACTAAATGAGCGAGCCAGGGAGGAACGGGAACAGCGCAACGGCTTTCTCGCTTTTCCCGCCAAAAAAGAGGGCGCATGCGCCCTCTGTGCTTCCAAAAAAAGAAAAAGCTCACGTCAACAAAAAATCTACAAAAAAGCACGCGCGGGTGCATCTTCAAGAGCTTCAACCCATTCGGATATATATTAGCGTGACGATCAATGGAGGCGCCAGCGTTTCTTCAAAAATCTAACCGTGTGTTTTGCGGTCGTCACGCTAACGC
The DNA here is from genome assembly GCF_016920785.2 of Ixodes scapularis. NCBI lineage: Eukaryota > Metazoa > Arthropoda > Arachnida > Ixodida > Ixodidae > Ixodes > Ixodes scapularis. The sequence continues at coordinate 227,006,734 of NW_024609835.1, forward strand.
TGTTGATCACGTCCGGAAAAAAGGCCGAGCGGTATTCCTCAGACTGCACTAACGCTTGGACACAGAAAAAAACGCTTATTCTCGATCACGGGGTGCTTAAAACGTCATTCCCGTCGTATTGACGTCGGTTCCACGCTTGAAACTCGCAGTTAGCGTGAGGTTCAGCGAGGCAGTTTTTAGAGTCTACAGGCGACGTTTCCCTTCCCTGAGCAAACTCTTGTTTGTCGTCCTGTACCATTTCCTCGAAACCTTCCAGCCCAACCTCAGCAAGACTCAACCCCACCCGCTCCAGAACGCAACATTCTGGAGCCCTCTTCGACAGGCTTAGAAGACCAAGGGCGCCGAGAGCCAACGGCGCCGCCCGCAGAAGTTCCCGACAGCGGCCTGCCGGAAGCTAACCCAGCTGGTGCTCAAGACCTCAGTGAGCCATGTAAGAACACGGCGTCACCTGAACCAGTACCGCTTCGTCGAAGCACAAGAACGTCGCGACAGCCGGAGTGCTGGGGTTACAATTAAAACAAAGGGGGGGGGGGGGGGGAGGTGTGTTGTGTCATGGCGCCGAAACGCGCCGCTATCGTGCTTCCTGGAAAGTATAGATAAGCGCGGCACTCGAGAGAATAAAGATTATTCCGTTCCCTGGCCCTGGCTGGCTGCATGTTTCATGCCACATCAGAATGTATAACTGAAAATAAATATCTATTGTGGCGATCCTGTGCGTTCAAACGTAAAACTAAAATACCACGCAATTTGCCTAGGCGACGTAAGGGTGACTGTCCTCATTCTGCCTGTCTCAGCTTCTTCCATGCGAACTACGGAGACTAGAACAGTGTGCTCTGAAAACGCTATACGTTACAAACATCAGAAAAATTGTTTTGGAAGGGTCGCAAAAAGGAAAAGAAAAAAGAACTGGCCTTGAGTGTTGCAAACTTTGTGTCTTCGCGTGTGAGCCGTTCGCGATGCCAACTGGGCCGTGTAGGCGGCCATAACATAAAATCACCATTACGTAAAATTAGTCGGTTATAATGTACAGCCAGATTCAAATAAATTAGAAAAAAAATCGATGGTGGAAAATCGAGATAAGTGTGTGCTCCGAATGTCCCTAAACGTACGGCTTCGAGAATTCCCTCATCAAAATAAGGTGACTTCCTCCCTCTAAACGACCGCTTATAAACTTGTACACTGGGCAACCGCCTCGTCGACTCAACCCGAGCCGCTAATGCCGGAAATGCCGGCGGTAACATACGCCGCTAGCCCACACATCGCTCGGTGTGGTCTTCTTTTCGCCGCAAAGACGCGGACACTACGTCGTGTCAAGATTTCGTAAGATGGCCGACCCCATTCATCAAAGAGCGTGGCGGGGGGACAAGCGAGGAAACTATCCATAAAGGTTGCCTTCCCCTGAGCATTTTCTTTTTCGACATGCATCTTGAGCCACGGTGCACACGCGTCGAGAGGGCAGCCACGGTGTGCATAAGATGACTGCGCGCGCGCATGGCTGGTTGCTTTTGGCTGCTGGAGGCTCTCCGTACGGCGCGACAGCGCGAGCGTTAATTCTCTCCGTCGCCTTCGTTTTCTTCTTACCTGGCCGTTCTCCGGAGCTGTTAAATGATCGCCGTGAAACCGGAGAACGCCAGAGCCATGGACCACCCGAGAAAAGGCGGCGCAGGGTTTTCTTCTCGCAAAAAGCGCCGACCGAAAACCTGTGATGGATGCAGGAGTCGAGCGGCCGCGACTCGACCAGTCTTTCCGTGGTCGGTTGGCCGCTTGCCTACCACCCTCTGCGCAGAGTGACTACTCTTAACGCTAGGCCTAACGAGGGCTTAGGGAATCGGCCCATCGGTGCCGATAAAACTTGCTGCCCCGAGGGCGAGAGCAGGGTGGAAGTAGCTTTGGACGGAGTCAGGCGAGTTTGTGGACGACGAAGAGAAGACGTGTTTATAACTAATTCTTTCGGAAATTCAGTCTGACAAAATAGTGCGAGTAGAAATCCTCTCTTTACTGGCGGGACCAAGCATCTTGAAGCTTCTAGAGAAAGGCGAGTTGGCATCAAGAATGCGGTGCACGTCAGAAGCGTGTCCGTGAAGGTTTTCGTGGAAGCGGCGTGAGCTAATAAAACTCTTTTTGACTATGATGGATACGATGCACGGTTTGTTTATCGCGTGTGCAACAAATGGGTATGTCAGGTTGTGTTAGATGAAATGAATTCCGCCTCGGATACATTGTAGCAGCTGGTCTAGCTTCTAAAGCAGTTTTTCTTACTAGAAGCTTAACGGTGCAAAGTCGATCTCACGAGGCGGGCATGCACGCGTTTGTGCACCTTTTATTTGGTACGAAAATATCGCTCGATAATATGGTGAAAAGCGAGTTACACGCAGAGCAAAAGAAAATAATTTATGTGCTTCATCAGCTGTTTGTATGTTGTGTTCCTTTAATTAAATCTTTCAGTTCAGAGTCAGCATTTGTCCTGTGTTCTTCCATTTACTTTGTGTTTTCGACGTTTGCGGGCTGCGTTACAATTCTTGAAGACATACACGAAGTAGCCTGCATCGTCACCTTAATGTGCACTAATGCTTCGTACAGCGTATATTAAGGAGCCTAATCTGACATCTACTTAGATGGATTATTCACCAAGAAAGTTTGAGCGCTATAGAATAGAAGTAGATTTACACTGGCTAAAAGAGTAATGATACATCGGGGAAGGACGTAAGCATTAAAATCCAGATAGGTGAGTGTCTTTCCATTTCACTACGCCGTGCTTTAAGGTCACCTTTTTTTTAAAAAAAAATTTCTAAATGCAGCTGAAGGCCGCATTCTTTCGAAATAGTTTTAAGGTGCTCATTGTTTATTAAATCATAACAGCATGGAATATAAACAGTATGTTTAGATACAAACACACCAGTCTTCTAAAAGCTGACAAAGGCAAGATTTTTATGAACACGTTAGACGAAACATGAAGACGATTCCTCCTCGTGATGTACCTTCTAGCGACCAAAACCACCTGATCATTCCTTTGATACGAATAGTAAAAAAAGTACTACCCGTAAAGAAAACGAAAACAGAAAAAAAGTTGACGAAGACGTCCTACAATTTCTATTCGTCGTCTTCAGTGTTCGACTAAATGACCTCCTTTACAAACGCCTAAATGGACGGGGAAAGTGACCGGACCCACCAAAAAACAGCACCGCTTCTTGCCTCATGCATTCCACTCAGTTTGTTGTTGAACGCTTTTTTTTAAAGTTTTCAAATCTGCAAAAAAAAACTCGAACCGACCGTTGTTTGTCCGGTTGGAACCCGCTCGCTCTCAGCCCAAAAAAAAAACTTTCTTTTTTTTCGTCCATAGCCTTCGGTACGCTTGCTCAGATTGCACATTAAACGTTTGTTTTCGGCGCTGGTGTCCGCCCCGGGCTCATTAATCTCTCGGCGTGTCCGTCGCCACGACGTGCGCATTTTTCACTTTGGACAACGTGTGCGCGCCCGGGGGCCCTTTCCTCCGTTCGAGTAATTAGTGGAAAACACGCGGAGCGCGAGTCGCGAGCGAAGGCCCACGGCATACCAGTGCGCTCCCTCGGCCCCCGGATCTTAATGATTTCGTCCGGGTTTACGCAGCGTCTGTTGTTCGTATGCGAGAACAAGGCTCTTTTTCGAGGACCGTCATTCAAAATCTTGACAGGGGATAAGTGCTTTAGGGGGAGGAGGATACCCGCTTTGAAATGACCCTTTGCGCGCCTTCCCGCTAAACGAGAGCAAAAAAAAAAGGGATATAACTTATAGAACAACAATGTAACGTTGAGCTTGAGTGAGTAGCGGGTTGGCAACGATGAAGCTCTTTCCGAACTAAAACAAAAATCTAACTTTTCTAACTTATTGTGGCAACGGGAAGCAAGCCTTCTGAGATGCATCTCTTTTTTCGGTTTCTCAGTTTTCAATGCACAATGCTTGTGATGGATGCAGCATTTTTTATGTTATCTTAATCTATATTCTTTTTTTTTTTGCACATGATTGTTTGGTAGAACGCGAAGCGGAGGGAGTAATTTATTTCGGGATGCTTCGTTCGAAAACTCGTTTCTTGTTAAAGGGGTATTCCCATGGCGGATGTTTTTCGGGCAGGAATGGGTGTGACGTCAATGATTGGCGGGATTAGCAGAACTCCCTCCCCGACTCGAGCATTCACACGAACGCTGTGGAGCCGAGGGGGATGTCAATGTTATCAGACACATTTAGCGGTCGCATTCTCGACAACAGGGATCCGGTGCCCGCTAAAGAAAGAAAAAAAAAATGGAAACGTGCATAAAACGGCGACACGTGATTATGACAGCTGCGCTGTTTGATGCAAAAGACAACAAACTGCTTCTTGCTGTTAAACAATTTCTTTTTTAATGAATGGATGCAACGTAATGAACGTGGAATACAAAGCCAATTTCATGAGGCGCAGCTTGAGGACGGTATTGATGAATACCGAGGGTTAAGTCAAGTTCACAGACGGCAATTGTCAAGAGTAAAATTGAACGAGTAAGCGCTCACCAATAAAGTAATATGCATGAACAATAGAAAAATCGCATGCCACAACAATAAAACAAAAACAATGGGTACGTATATAGCGCAAAATAACACATAATTTCAAGTACATACGTAATATACGGTCCTCATCATGGAGCAGATTGTCATAATAATATTTAATAAGTTAAATCCAAGAATTGAATTCTTGGATTTTTCTCGGATAACTGTCTCCCAGGTAGCAGTTCCGCGGCAAACCTTTGTGTGTTGCGCAGAAAAGTAAAGTAAAACTAAACAAAAGACGTAATGCATCGGGGCCTGCCTGCTTTCTGGCTTTAGTGGTGCAATAAGCCTGGAATGCGGATTCCTCTTTTAGAATCAAGCGGATACTTGTTCTCGGTAGATCAAAGGTGAAATTAAAAGGTACGGCAGCGCTGATATGTGACAGGCAAAAAATAACGCTATTCGGCGATTTTATTTTTTCGTCGCTATCGTCAGTGTGGAAATTGCCTGCTTTAGCCGCCTCTCCATGGAGTCCGTAGAAAGGAAATTTGAGATATGGTGTATCGTTTCAGAATAACAGTGGGAGTTAAGCGTACTTTCTCAGGAAACGTGCTAGATTGGTAATACAGGGTGTTCCAACGGGAACGTAAGTTTTAATTCCGTAATAAGGCATACCTATTAAAATCAGTGCTTATATTTTTGTTTCGATATAATGTGGACTGCGATTAAACTTCGAGCAGTATGTTCGACAAATATCCCCCACAATTCTGCTTGCGTGGTGCTTATCTTTTGACAGAATTCTTACTGTCGTTTCCGTAATGTGGCGTCTTGTTTTTGGCGATGATACATCGAATCTCCAATAAGTGAACTATATGCACAAAATCATTCAACAGTTCAAGAAGTTCACAACAAATTATTGGAAACAAGTTGGATTCTGAACTGTCAGCCACCGAAGCGTCATTGTACCGACCGGTCTCTCGACAGCCTGACCGTTGTGAGTGAAAGCGTTTCTTAACGTACATAGACCTGCATAACCATATTTACCCCAATGTTTTTATTTAACCACAAATGAAAGGAATGTGTACGATATATATCAAGTAATTAAAAATTATTTGCGCCTTTTGCGTACATGCTGCGCTTTATTACAAGATTACGTTTTTTTTTTTTTTCTTTTCTTTTTGGAGGGGCAGTTTCACTCTATACCTTAAAATAAGCTGAACAATAAAAATTATATGCAAATTTTTAGAACATTCAAAATGTCCCTGAAACATATAATTGTAGAGCAATCATGGTTCAATATAAAACCTCTTAGTTTGTTTATATTTACCACAACAATGGCAGCATATCTGTTGTGCGCGGCCGTTTAAACGTACATTTTCCACCTCAAGATATTTTTGAAGTTTTTGTTCTGAAGCAGCAATTTGGCCCGTGTGGCACAACTGTTAGGCTGTGAATTCTAATTATGCACTCCTTTGTATCGTTTATTAATATTGATATTTATTTTTTCTCAGAAGCGCCGCGTCACCTGTGCAGTTTAGTACACCAAATCTTTAATTTCCTACAGGCAGCATTTGATGGCTGCTTTTTCCGTTCAAACTGAGCTGCTATGGTTAAAGGCATTCAGCGAACCACGCAACAGATAGGCTCATCCATGAGGCAGCATAGCTTTTTCCGGTCATCTTTAAATATATATAGAGTTAAAGAGTCTGGGGAGGGGGGGGGGGGGGGGGGGCGGGTGTCAGGGGTAAGCAAAGAAAATAACTGAAACGTTTCAAATTAGTGTTTGTACGTCATGATGGGTTTACATTGAAGAATATATTAAGTGAAACAAGACATAAAAAAAATGGCTGGAATAAATGTTGTGGCAACGCCATTGTAGCTGCTAACGCAATCAACAGCGAAAAAACAAAACAAAAAAACGTTAAGCGAAACGGGCGCCAACGAGGCAAAATAGAGAGCGGCGTAAAAGAGCCTAAGTGTGCTGTTAAAAAGCTCACACTCACACTAAAGTTCTTGTTCCAAGACATGGAAGTCTCCCGACCACACGAGATCGGAAAGTGTCTAAAATGTTCCCTGCTGAGGCCTATGAAATATTTTTGGGTCAACACCACTTCGTTCTTTTCTCCTTGGACCAGCTTGCAGACTCTTTATGATCGCGAACGTTTAGGCGTCTTCAGACTTCCGGGTGTCGCAGTCCAGTCTTCTCTCCCCTGCTTCTCAAAACTCGGCAGGGTTCGCCCAAACCTTGAAAAAACCACGGGGGCTTAAATCTCGTTTCCATCGAAAGAGATTGTCACCGTAAGAGTAAACTAAAGCAAGCACGGAGGATATAAAATAATGCCATGTTACAACGACGTAGCAATCGTTGCACTGGTAACCTGATGCGTCAGCAGCGCCATCTCCCCTCTACTTAAGCAGCTTTCTGCACGAACTTGTTGCTTTGTTTCTGCAGGCTGGCTTCGTGGCACCCTTGTTTGTGAGAAGTGTCAAGTTGTCAAACAGAAACCTAAGCCTTAAAAACAAAAGACATATCTAAATTATTTTCAAAATCGTGCTTGACCGTCTTTGTTCTAGATTGAGAAATCTTGTAGAACAAATATAGATGAAATATTGATTCACCAGGGGAGAGATTAGCAAGAATAGATGCTTCCACGAATATAATGCTAGCTGTGTGGTGTTAAAACAAAAATATGCGGGGCGATTTTGAATACCTTCCACCGGGGATGCAGGGGTGGCACCAAGGTGCCGAATTGATGCTTTATATTAAGCTTTGCTAAAAATAAAACAATATAAAAAAATTTATTGAATCCTGAGCAAGTCAACCATTCCGTTGAATATACCCCAATAAAGTATTGCGTTATTAGTGATGCAGTACATCCTGATAATCTGCGATAGAAAATTAGCCAAGTTAACATCAGCGTATTTATTGGAGGGCACAGTAAGGAGGATAGAAATACGAATGAAGTAAAAAGGGCAGCCGTTATTTATCGCAAAACGGCTGTTAGAAATGGATGGTAAGGCAGGCTCTACTAAATATTAGTTTTTATTTTCGAACACTTCGAGTTAAACTATTCTATATATTTTATGATATAGTTCTACAGATTCTTTTATATTTGAGTAGTATCCGTGTTGCCATAGTCACCTTCTCGATGGAGCGAGTATCGCGACGCCACCCACCCGGGCTATCAGGTGGCCACACTCGCGTGTCTCCTACTTCGGGCACCCAACGTGAATACCACAAATTTAGAATAAAGTTAGCCTAGATATGTATGCTTCTTGTCTACAGTTAACCGCATTGCGGGTACTGTATTAGGGCTTCTCATTGTATAAACCAACTTCAACAGATTGATGCAGCAACATGTATGTCTAACGTATCTTAGGAAAACTATCAAATCTCGGATAGGCTCAAAAAACAATCCGCAAGCCTAACCTAAATCTCATTGTATTCGTCTATTTTTTCTTGTACATTAATTTTTGCATATTTTATGGTAAATGCGTAAAGAAAACTTGAAGGTGTGTCAACCATTCTGTTTTTGCATTAAAGACTGTGAAAAATGCAGCAAATCAGATACATAGTGTGGGAGCCGGCGGTAAGAGACGAGGCAGAGGGCACATGACAGGCGGTCGGCGGAGAAGACACGAGCTGGCGCGATACATTGCGTGCTGAGCGAGGCTGGTAGCTGGACAAGGAACGTCGAAGCCAAGCTGCCTGGCCTAGGCCTGGCCTGGCCCATAACGAACCCCGGAGCCGTCCACCAGCGAGGTCTGGAGCAAGACCGGTGGAAACGGCGAGCCCGGGTCATATAACCTGGGCTATGACGATGCCGGAGTGGTTCCGGAGCGAGACTCGGGCATTGATAGCCCGGGTCAGCCAGCCTACGCAGCGCTTGCGTGGGAAAGGCGATCCGCAGGCCCGGACACGGACCCCGACTGTGAGCTCTGATCGACGGGGGACAACAAGGGTCGACGGGCCCGACTACCGGCTCTCGACGACCGGCAACCGAGAGGTACAGTAAACACATTCGCTGTCTTCTCGTTCCAGTGCGTAACTCCCTGGATGACGGGCGGAGCGCATACCGATCGGGCTGCGATGATTTGTAGAGGGATCTCCGTAAAGAAACCCACATTAAATGGCGCATCCAACATGGGGCCCGTTCGGTATGCCTCTGCTTCTAGTCGTCCCCAGAGAGTCCCACGGATTCGTTGAGCGGGTTGTTCAGTAACGCTAACGTTGCCCCTTGAGACAAAGCATGTTGGAATTTTGGTGACTTCTCTCACAGCAGAGCTCAGCAGGTGTCTCCTGAAATCGAGTACTCAAAGGTCTGGAAGGACGAGGTTGTGGACGCGCTTTCTCGGGTGCCCCAGAATAGTGGTTGGCAGAAGGTGACGCAACCCGGAGGAGCACGAGGAGCGCGATTAAGATGTAAGAGAGTCGTCTTCGGAGGCAGTCGAGAGGCACGGCAGGTTCACTGGAAGGCAGGATAGCGACTGGCAGGAGGGAAAACAGCCAGGAGTTATTGCATATTTAGGATTTAGGCTTGGAGTGATGCAGTGAGCCAGTAAGCGCTTGTCGAGGCCCGGGGTGCAGATCGGTTTTTGTCAGTGGGTGTCGGAAAGATTGCGGGAATTGCAGTCGACACCGGGAACACTGGCGGACGAGATTGTCAGCGGGTGTTGGGTAAAACTGGCGTAAATTGCAGTTGACACCGGAAACGCTGGCAGGCGAGTTAAGGAGCAGTATGATTTGTAACCGCTGGGCCAAGACGGCTAGTTGCTTCGCGTCACTCCAACAATCCATGAAGGGCAGAGGCGATTTATAGGATAATTTCTCGACTTCACTCTGGCCGGTCGTGGCAGTGACAGCAAGACTTTTAATAAGTTATGTCGCGTCACGACCTGACCGGGGATGAGGCGGTAGCCATTTAGGTGGCTCGTAGTTATCCAGCTTGCCTTGAGGCGTAAACGGTTTAAGCGGGTTTGCTTGCTGAGCTGCCGCCCCTCCGAGGACCGAGCAGTCCCTAGAGCTCGTAGACACGTGGATGGAACGGGACGCTGACGATTACATCGAGTACCACACGGTATATGTAGCCGTTTTGGAGCGCGGCTATGGAATATGGCCGTCCCGCCCACAGGGTTTGGATCCCTTCGCTTGCGCAAAAGATGGACTAGGTTTACTCCATCGTTACCTGCTCAGAAGAAAACTCACGCGTTGAGCAACGCAGCTAGTGGTTTTGCCGCATTGCTTACTCCGAGATGAGAAGGGCACCCGAGGTATAAAGACGCGAGCGTCGTGTCTTACTTCTAGGCTTACTCGGCGAGATACAAACGAGGAGGCTTGCCCGGTTCACATCGCTAACATGAACGGATACTACCGTTGTCGCGATGGAGAAGACGTATAACATGAGGTTGCGGTAGGACGCAAGAAATCCCCTGTTGTTTGCGACCCAGGAGCGAGCTCTGGAATGCAGACTTGCTGAGTTAGCCGCATGGTACACGAACCCGTCGGCAAGCAATTAGGCGGTGGAGGTTATGGCCACTGCCACAGTCTGCGGCAGAGTACTTGTTCGTTGTGTGTTGTTTTAACACTTTGTTCTGCGCAGAATAGCTTCTTGGAAAGTCTGCCGTAGACGGCGTAACCCAGGAAGCCCACCGGGAGGGAAAACTGGCCATTCGTTTTCCCAAGTGCTCAGGGTGGCTGACAGTTGTTCGGCCTGAGGAACGGTTCAGGCGGACAGTTCTAAGCCCGCTGTGACCTCTAAGCGGAACGGGACAAGTCCGTCTGCGTCGGCCGGACCAGCTTAGAGCAAGCCCCCTGCTGCATCGCGGTGAGTGGGACAGCGAGTGACAGACAGGTCGGCATTGTCTGCCGGCTTCGCTAGCCACCACCACCTACGCCGCTTTCGGACGCTGCAACGTGGCCACTCCGGCAACAGCAACAGCGGCCGCCCATGAAGCCCAGCGGCTCCCTGAGGCCCATGAAGTCCCCCGAAGTCCGGGCCTTGAGGGGGGGAGAGTGTGGGAGCCGGGGGTGAAAGACGAGGCAGAGGGCACGTGACAGGCGGTCGACGGAGAAGACACGAGCTGGCGCGAGACAGTGCGGGCTGAGCGAGGCTGGTAGCTGGACAAGGAACGTCGAAACCAGGCTGCCTAGCCTGGCCCATAACGAACCCCGGAGCGGTCCACCAGCGAGGTCTGGAGCAAGACCGGTGGAAACGGCGAGCCCGGGTCATATGACCTGGGCTATGATGATCCGGGAGTGGTTCCGCAGCGAGACTCGGGCATTGATAGCCCGGGTCAGCCAGCCTACGCAGCGCTGGCGTGGGAAAGACGACCCGCAGGCCTGGACACGGACCCCGACTGTGAGCTCTGATCGACGGGCGACAACAAGGGTCGACGGGCCCGGACTACCGGCTCTCGACGACCGGCAACCGAGAGGTACAGCAAAACCCATTCGCTGTCTTCTCGTTCCAGTGTGTAACTCCCTGGGTGACAGGCGGAGCGCATACCGATCGGGCGGCAATGATTTGTAGAGGGATCTCCGTAAAGAAACCCACAATAGGTAGAGCGCTAAATGACAATTATGATCTCAGAAACTAACAGGAGCTTGACACACTTGAGTCTCCCACGCCTTCTTAATTTCTTAGATAAAACGTAAAAAAAATATCCCAGCCCCTTTCACCTACCCAGTATTCAGGTAGTTGTTTATAATTTTACTTTGTCACCACCTTTTTGCTTTTCACACTTTTCACACCAAAATTTGATTTCTTTCCTTAACTCTTGCATGAATAGAGAAAAACCAAATATGGCAGAAAAAATAACCGAGGAATTGCATGAACAGTTGAAACGATCCTAAAAAGACCGTTGCTGCGCAATCGGCGCTACTTCAAGACATCTGATAGCTTTTAGTCGTAAGTGCAGCGGCAAGGAAAGGTCTATAAGCGAGCACTACTTTTTGGGCTGCAGACCTGCGCTGATGAACAAAGAAATGTTGATGCTTTCGAAAGCTTACAGAATAAACCGACAAATCAATTGAAAAAAAAACATTATCTAGAAAACCTCCAGAAGTTTTGAAAGGCTTTGGCGTACCCTTTAAAAATGTTGGAGGAGATGGAGATATTCGACAAAATGTCTCCCAAGGGCCTGACGTGCCCCTTTAGAGTTTCTAAAATGTGTAAGAGCCCCGTCATATTTTTTTAGAAGCCAGCGGGGTCTGTCCGAATCCCTTTGGTGAAACCACAACACCTATAAAAGTCGTTCTAACGGGTCTGTGGGAGAAATCACGCGACACTTCAGGATGTATGCTTTGGGGAAGCTGCTTGGTCATTGTGCATTGGGCGTTGGCAATTTAGGTAACGTTCCCAGTCTTTCATTTTTGTGTATCTGAGTTCTCTGCATGTGTCTCATTGAGACCAAGTAAGAGTAAGAGTAAGAGGCCAAATTATGAAAAGGCCGAACCTCGGTACGCCGAAAATTTGAACTGCCGAAATATCAATATACCGAATAATCAAAATGCCGAAAAGAGGTACCGCCGAAACACACGTGAAAAATAAAGACGTGCTTTGTGACTACCACTTCTTCGTTTTCCCCTCGATCACTCTCCAGTGACGGGAGCTTGTTTAACTCGTTCTCGAAAGGCACCATTATCATTAAATTAAACTGTCTTAAAATTTCGTATTTTTCTATCTGACGGAAAGATAGGCATATCAGTAGGACAGAACAGCTCTAATTAACCAACAGAAAAAAAACAAAAAAACAAAACAGCGCTGCCCAGTGCTTAGAGCACAAGAGCAGCAGCAATGTTCTGCAGTAATTATTTTGTTTATTCGGAGGGCAATGGAAAAAGACGCGGTTGTGGTAGTGCTCCCAGAAGGGAGAAGCACCCTTGTCCCACACCTGGAGGAAGTCCTCGAGTAACTGCACCTCGACAACATCTCTGGTTCCGAAGAACCGGGATTGACAGGGGGGGGGGGGGGGGGAGAGAGAGAGAGAGAGAACCTGGAGGGGGTTCCCGCCCACTCACTACTGTGATTTACTGAGGGCATGTTGCGAAAGAGGCAGATGGCCAGACCATAAAAGGGTCCGGTCCTTTCTCTCGGTCGCAGTTGGGACCAGAGGGTTGAGAGCACAATTTGTTGGCCGTTTAGCTGACCACTACGGGGTGTGTGTGGATTATATAGGACAAGGACACTCATCCCACTCCAGGAAAATAACCTGGAGGGGGAGGGGTGCTCCGAGAAGGAAGGACGCTGACGGGTCAGCGTAGCCCTGGAGGGCTGTTGTCCATCCGGACAGGGTGACGTGGTAAAAGAGCCTGTCTGTCAAACACACGAAGCTTGGCAGAGGGTCTGAGAAGGGGGGGGGGGACGCTGTCCCACACCTGAAGTACTCGAGTAACTGCACCTCGACAATATCTCTGGTTCCGAAAAACCGGGATTGTCAAACAGGAGAGCATTGTGAAGTCCCTTCTCGTGGGAAGGTCTGAAGCGGTGAAGAGTCTCTGCCACGGGCTCCTATGTGGACACGTTGGGTAGGGACGTACCGGGGACGTCTCTCTGGGCTCTGGTCCCACTCCGAGTCGCTGAGGTCTGAGTCGTCCTCACGGACATGTGCTCGACACCGGCCGAAGGGGGGCAGGGGTCATGGCTGGTGGTGAGGCCCTGGAGGAGAAAGTGATCCTCGTCGTCCGTCGGCTGGGGAAGGACTGAGCAGACGGCGAAAAATGGGCTCTTGGCCGAGGTGGTCTGGCCTCCGGAAAGGCCACTCGTAGTGCAGAGGTGAGGTCATCCACAAGGCTCGCGGTTGAGGGAGCCATCCCGCCAGAAGGGTGTGGGGGAGGCGGGGAAGCTGACGAAACGCTGGGTCGCACCAGAAGACAGAGCCGGCGTAGTTGCTGTAAGAGGGCTTTTATTGATGGGAGCACAGGATCTGGTGTCGGCGTGAGGAGACTGAGATCGTAGGTTCCGGTAGTTTCGTTTTGGGGGCATCGGATTCTTCCACGCAATTCACTGAGGTCTCGCGGCCACACACAAAAAGGTTACCCTGGTAGGAGGAGACGACCACGCTTCTCAACTTTCCGATTCCAACTGAGGCAGAGAGAGGACCGGACCCTTTTATAGTCCGGCCGTCCCCCTCTCCCACCGCCATGCCCTCATCCAATCTTAGTAGTGAGTGGTCGGAATGGAAAGCGCGGAAGTCGTGAGGACATGTCGGTGGGATTGGCCGCAGTAGGGACCCAACGAGAGCGAAGCTCTTTTTTAATTATAAAACTTTGCTGCAGAGACGGTTATGTTTGCGTGCTTGACAAGAAAGTAGGTTCTAGACACTACTGGAGGTGCGAGAAGCAAGGCGAATGCAACGCTAGAGTGATTAACGACCTTCCTGTAGAAGGTACTCAAAATATCATCTTGAAAACCGTGACCCACGCAAGCCATGCTCCGGATAACTGCAAAGTTACAATTCTTCGTACTATAGAAAGAATCAAAACTCTGGCGGCGGCCTTGGGTGAGGCACCCGTAAAGATTGTGCAGCAGGTCACAGAAGATAAATCAGTGACTTCAAGGCAGCAACTTCCAAGCAATGAAGCCTTGCGTCAGATTGTGAGAAGGAAGAGGAAAGCGGACTGCCTACACGGGCCGTCTGCCGTGGAGGGGCTCATTATCGACACCGATTTCAGAACAACTTTAGATGGCCGGGAGTTTCTACGGTACAACTGCACAAGAGCGTATGGAGCTGAACTCTTCATTTTTTTTTTCACGGACGAAAACTTCAGGAAATTGAAGGACGCTGCGATGGGGCTCATGGACGGAACATTTAAAACCGCGTCGGCGCTCTTCAAAAACTTATAGACTATTCACACTTATCTTCATGGCATGTGTTCCCATTTGGTTACTGCCTAATGACTTAACGAACCTAGATGGCGTACCGAGGCGCTCTTCGAAGAAGTGCTGAATTTCACCGCAGATATGGAACTTGCACTAAATTCAGAAGCTGTAAGTACAGACTTCGAACTGGCAGCAATCAACGCTATGCAGTCGTTGCTCCCGTCCTCGGATGTGCATGGTTTTCTCTTACACTTGTGCCAATCAGTATGAAGGAGAGCGCAGCACCTAGAACTGGCAGTGGTCTACGAAAATGTTGTAGGTGGCTTCGCCATGAAGGTGAGGCAACTTGCAGCCCTTTCGCTCTTGCCCACGGAAGAAGTACGAGATGCCTATGCGTCCTTGAAACCACCCTTCCAGGAAGAAACCTCTGACCTGCTGCGATAGTGATAGGGTAACTACCTGTTTGGGACATCACGCCGCCGTGTTGCCGGAGGTAACACCGCTGCGATCATACGCAGTCCACCTGTATTCCAACCATCCCTCTGGAATGTGCTTGCTCTCGCTCAGAAAGAATTTCTAAGGGGCAACAGCGACGTTGTGGCATAGCACCGACGATGGGAGATGTTGGTTAGCGGACACCACGTAGGCGTCTTTCGGCTCATCACCACCATAAAAAAGGAGCAAGCTAGAGTCAAAGGCGACAACGAGGGAGCGATCAGAGGCCTATCTCGCCGCTTATAAAGCAACACGCAAAAGTTGCACGAAAATCGTTTGGCAACTGCTCTGGGTAACCGGGACAGTGTTGACGTTCCAAGCTTTCTTCGAGCAATCGCACCCAGACTTATCTTTCTGTAATGCAATGAACACAGAATCGCTGTGCTATGCAACGAGATATGCAGAAATATTTTTTTTTCCATTTCTTGAAGTCTTGAACCATGCGAAGGGAAGCTATACTCGGGGAAACTTTTTATGGCTGTTAGAAAGGAGGGCGAAAGCGCTTGCACATCGGCCGGCGGAACCTCTCCCCTAACTTTGATCAGATTGCCAAAAATATTTATCTTGCCAAGAAACTTTATCTTAAACTATAACTAAGTGACGTTTCGGCATTTTCATGTTTCAATAATTTTACTTTTCGGCTTTTTAAATTTTCGGCTTTCTGTATTTTGCGCTTTTTAAATTTTCGGTGTTTTAAATTTTGGCATTCCGATAATTCGGCATTTTGATTTTCGGTGTTTTGAATGCAACCGCTACAGCAGTAGGGCGTGCGTATTAGAAGATCTCGCACTGCCCTGTTTCTTGTGTTTCTTCATCCGTCCGGCTTCAGAAGCATCAGGTATCGACGCAGTGACTGTGCTCAGGATTTGTCAACGGTGGTGGATGTTCGATGCGCGTTCATGGTTTTTGCTAAACGTTTACGGACAGTGTGCATGTGGACGTGTGATGCACGTGCTTGGCTTTTATTTTTTGAACTACCCTACATCTGAAGAATTTACCCAGCGGCATTGTGAGTACCTCGAAAGATATGTTCGCAACAAAGGACTCGGATGTCTCTTTTTGGTCGGATCGTTTTTGTCTGCAGCTGCTTCCGGCCGGATTTGAGAAAGCGTTGATTGTTATCGTCTTTTTGAGTTACAACATGCATGTAACACTCGATTTGTAAAATACGTTTACAGTAACGTCTTAAACTGCTTGTCCAGTCTATTGTTTCATTCTCAAAGGGTCTCAAAGCCTGAAGAGTTGGAAGGCTAAGGCTGAAGTGGTTTAAAGGGCTGGATAGTATTATGACTGAAGGCGTTTGGAGCATTGAGAGGGTACCATAACACATTAGGGCTGAAGTTTTATGTTCAATCATGTGGGCATCTGTTGTCTCAATTACACCTGTACGCAAGTAAAAAGATAAATCTGTAGTGGTTCTAGGCGGAATTGAGACCACTTGTAAGCGGTAAATTTTGAGCAAAAATATGATAGTTCTTTAGAATAGAGTTATCGTTAACTACTGCCTAGTGTGTCATTGCTACTGGGAGCTTCCTCAAAGGTTTGAAGCATGATCTCATGACTGCGCCGAGAATGCTCCTGTAAGCTCAGTAGCCCGTTGTAAGACGACGCTAAAACATATTATTGGAAAAAATATAGGTCTTGACCTTACTGGGTCACCATCCCGCCAGGCAGCTGTAATTGTATTTTGCATAGGAAGGAAGCTGATCGCATAAGGTTCAACTGGAGTAATTTATGTTTTTGTTTGTTTGGATGCCAGCACATGCAAAGTATGAAATCGAAAATCACGACTTAAAAATTATAACGCTCTTATTTCTTATAAATATTTCTTATTTCTCACGGGCTACCCCAAAAGGTAGCCCGTGAGAACCGTTACAAACAATCTAAGTGTTATGATGTCTAATATTAAAACAGATTCTTGCAGTTACTTCAGTTGTTTCAAGGTGAAAAGATGACATTTAATATTGAATATTGTAGATAATACTCAAGCCCATATGATGTCTAAAAAAATGGCACTTTAGAGTCATAAGACGAAGACATGAACGCAAGTTAATTCAGAGCAGTATAGTCAAAACTCGGGACAAAGGTTTACTTTACAATGAGGCATTCAGTCTGTCCGGAGAGGGACGATGTGAGGCGTTGCAAATGAAGAAATCAAGGCATAAAGGGGTCGACCAACACGAAGCTCTTCCTTTCCAGCTCATGCAAGGCTCCCACCAAATGCAAATAGCATTAAATTTGGTGCATTAACTCTGAACTGTAGTTTTCTTATCCAAATTTCGAAGCTGTGATCTCACTAAGGGTATTGCACTTTAAAACTCTGGATGCTGATAATAAGCAGCGGATTTCACAAACTGCCTTCGATGCATGCTCAGCTCGTTGCGCCATGATTGGTGTTCTAAATCACCACCATCGTGCTCACACGGCTTTTAATCGATAATTCGTGCCAAATATTGAACAACACAGTAACATAAATTCACTTAAAACTAATCTGAATGTATTACACTGGGAATTTAGTAACGACCCAATTTTCTTATTCCTACCACCGTGAATAAATATTTAGGTTGTTTATGTTTCAAACGGCGGAAAGGCATCGCAAGTTCGCAACGCTCTAGCAAAGAATTGAAGATCGATTCAGATATCCAATATGATATAAACTCGAAACAGAAATAAAATCAACCGGCCTAGCTGTCAGTAAATCTCCATTAAATTGCACCAACACCCGCCTAGATTCTAGAGTGTGTCAACAATGCGGGCATTCGTCATTATAACCCAAGACTCGAGTGAACGGCAAGGTTCAGGAGCAAACAGAAAACTCCCACATCTGTATCACAGACACGACCCTCAAGATGTTGAATTTCCTCCAGCACTCGGGTGTACAAAGAATTGAACCTCTGTTTTTTGCGCGATTTAGCGATGCCTTTTGATCCCACGAACAATTTTTTTTCTTCTTTTTCTGCCTTCAGACAAACTTCTGCTTCAACCCCCCTGACATCGACAACACGGATGGATGCCCTAATCACTCATTGTGCGGTATTGTCACGCGCCTCGTTCGATGCCTCTAAAGGAAGTAAAATCAAAATATTATCAAGTTAGTGGAGTTGAAAGATGCTTTTGTTCCGTGGTCGACGAATAGTTTTGATGGCGACCCTGGAATCAAAGTTCAACCAAATACAAAAAAAAGTAGAAAGTGAAACGCGGAAACGGTCTCTTTGTTCCTTCCCTCCTCTTTCGCGCTCTTTAACATCTCGTACGAGCTTCAGCGATGCCATTATGGCGGTTTTGCGACGTATGTTAGCTTGTTGCTCTGCGTTTCACTTAAGTAGCTCCCTGGCTTTTAGCTGTTTGTATTGTTAGCAATGCTTTTTGGCGGCTCTGGTTGGCCGCTATTGGGTTGATGACAAAGGAGCTGACGTGCTTTTAAGATCAAACAGAAGCGGTGTTTTAGAATGTTGAAATGAAACGAAAAAAATGAATGCATAATTTTCTTGCTTTGCTTTATTCCCCTCGTTTCGGACATATTGAAAGCAAAACCGAAACTTGTTCAAATTTAATAAAAAAATACATAGGATAAGAATGCATGTGGCTGCTTCGTAAAACAATCTCTCCCTCTCCTAATCTTTTGATTTTAGTTCAGTCTGGAAAAACAAAAATGACATCCCTATTGAAAAAGGCCAATATGAACTCGGCTTATTGGAAATATTGTATTCCACTGAGGTTGGTGGAAACCAATAAAAACTTATTGTTATCCAATTAACCCAATACGCGCGATGTGAATTCATATCGGAACACAATATCCCGATATAGTATGCGGTTATTAGTATACAACAGGATATTCGAGCACAATATCCCGATATAACTTGCGCTTATTGGTATACAACAGGATATCGGAGCAAAATATCCCGACAGAACTTACGGTTATTGGAATAGAATATGACATCGCTTGCATATTGGTGACCGACATGGACATACTGTGCGGCCACACGATATATAAATATCGGTCGTCGATCACGGGCCCAAAGGAGAATACAATATGATATCGCGTGCATAAATCTCAGAACGAATTCCAAGTTACCAACATGAATTACGTCGGCATCTACCGCGGACTAAGAGAAAATGTAACACAATATTGATCGTCTGTGAAGCAACATGCGGATATCCGTATTCCCCACATATTCGACATCGCGTGAATGATATCGTAAAACAGCAGGAGTTACCATACGGCAATACGCGAGAGAACGATATTGGAGGTGGATGCACACAGAAACACGAAAGTTCCGCGTTGTAAACACATTCACAAGGATCGAAAGCGCAAGTACTACGTGCGGCTGTTGGTACGGCACACAGTACAGACAGCCTCGCACGCTTGAAATGTTAGACAACCACCAAACCATTCAGAATTACTAGCTGGAACACCCGCAACCTACCTTTTAATGAGAAAGCCCAATAACGACGTGCTTATTGGAGTGATCGTTTTCAAACAAATGTTTATTGCGGTTGTTGTAATGCTACAAAAGTTAGGTTCCCTGTGTTGAAACCCAAATCGACCACGATACGTGACAATGTCAATTCGCACGATAACATAATGAGGATTAATAGGCTTTAAAGCTCACGTGCATGTAGTTGCTTCTTACCCGCATATTTATCTATATTGACCCACCTTTCTGGGTAATCCTACGTCGTACAGAAAATCCACGACCACATGCGAGCACATTTCACCCACCACTCTTCATCGCCTGTTTCGCGAGATGCACAAACTGTAAAAAACGACGTGAAAACTACGTGCATTTGCGGCATCAAACGGTACGTTACAGACTCGTTTTTTTGATAAGGTAAATTTCCATTGTCAACCCGCGCGCGCGAAAGCTCGAGCTTCGGAAACAGTTCGCTTCGCCGCGAGCCCAGTAGGCCGGCGAGCCTGCGCGCATGCGCTGCCTGCGCTGTAGCCCATCAAGCCAGCGAGCCGCCATCCGAGCCCAGCGGCTCCAGCGGCCCAGCCAAGCCTGGCCGAGCAGCCGAGCCGTTGAAGCCAACTGCGCAGCGACCCAGCGACCGACCCGGCGGGACGGCGAGGCCGACGGATGACACTTCGTCAAGTTCCTCCCGCACTTTGCTTGTGGGCTCCATGTCAAACGAACGCACTTTCAATCGCTTCGAAAGGTACGTATCAACGTTACTAAAACACTCACTTGGGAAACTCCCATAGAGACAGCTTTGGAAAAGTGGCCCCAATCTGTCTCAGAGCACCGAGCTAATGACGAACACAATGCCACCATTTCTCCCACAGCGGCCACTCGAAAAGCTGCACGTGACTTCTAATTTGGCTTTAAGAACAGATACAGCGGAAGGGGTTACAGGGGTGCCACCCCCGTCTCGCCGGCGGACGCGCCGCGTCGACCTAACGAAGTTAAAATGCACCTAGGTCGGGACGTGCTACCAGAAAGCACCGCTGAGGCATGGTTGTATAAAAACAATATTAATTGTGCCGGAAAACCCTGCAAACTAAAGATTTTAATAACATAATGCGCCCTTCTTTTTGTACTAAACTCCAATAAATTTCATACAAAACGATTATTTTCCGTTTGTTTTTACGCAAAACCATATGTTTTCTAAAAGCTCAAGGTGACCACAGTACAGACAAATGATAAAGAGTGGCGCTGTTGTCGTATTTAGCTAGGTCTCGGTGGACGCCAGCGGCCCAGGTTTCGACGGCGAGTTTCCCAACTGAGTGTTCTAGCAACGTTGGTACGTATACACGACTTTATTGCTTGCAGCATTGAGTGCTTTGGTATACACAGATAAAAGTGAACACTGAAGGAGAGAAAGGAGACATGCTGTTTTAAAATTGCAGCTTATTTGAACGCACGTGTCCCCTGTTGAAAGCCTCTGGCTGTGCTCTGTTGCAGGCGTTCTTTCGACTGGGTGTACTCCGATGTAACGTCAGTCAGTGTTCACGCTCGGCTAGCTTCGCTATCTTGTTATCTCATGTGCCAAATAGACGTAGAAACCTGCGTCTTGTCTCTTTCGGATATTCAACCTCCAGCCCCCAGGCTCCCAGCGTGCTTGCCGGCGCAAAGGCTCGTTGGGCTCGTTCGAACAGGCATTGTTTGAAGCTGACGAGTCGCCGAAGTGTTACCGGAGCTTCTCTTTACGAAAGTCGCGATCGACGCTCGTCTCTGAGCTCGTACTTTTTTCTTCCCTGGTACGAAAGTCGCGATCGACGTTTGGCTCTGAGCTCGTACTTTTTTTCTTCTCTGGTAGACTATGAGTGCCGACCACTGATCTGTGGTGAATGGCGCCGAACGAAGTTGAGAAACGCTAGCGAGTCAGTCGGATTTTTGTGACGCCGCCCAACTGCTCTGCTACCGGCTGCGCTCAACAAATAATGTAAGAAACAAAAAACAACAAAAAAAACGCGTTTTTTTTGTTGTTTTTTACCTCATTTAACGCAAAGTAAATCGCGGCTGTACGTTGGTGACTCCCGATTACTGTCCCTACATCGTAGATAGTCTCATTACAACAGTGTCTCTTTGTTGTGATCTTATTCTGATATCGTTACATCTTGCTTTTTTATCTTGGCACACTTCTAGACGACCTTCTACACGTTGCACACCTTGTCGACATGTCGCTGGTGTTTGAGACAAATTGGAAGTCACTGTTTGCTCACACCTTGGTGCACATATTTCATGTTCAACATCAGGTATCTTAACGAGGCGCCATGAAACCCTGGAGTTTGTTCAGAGGTACCTCAACATACTGTATTGGAGTGCTGTTTTGTGTGGTGTAGTTTCGTACAAAACGAAATTGCACTTTCTTTGTAATATACCCTATAATTGTTCAGTACAATCAGAGTTGCAATGAAACATTGGCCACGAGAGATACCTCGGCCGACGCGGCCGAAGAATTCCTCGCATAATTTTCTCCATTGGTCATTTTCTTGTGAGTAATAAGTGTTATGGACATGTGTTTCTTCTACTTTTCGTACAGGCACTTCAGTTAGATAAACCCCACCAGAGGCAGCAAGACAGTCTCACGGGGTCACACGAAGAATAACTGCATTCCTGCTCGAGTCCGAGTCTCGTCACCGAACTTCACTGAGCATAATAGTACATTTCCTTTCCTTAACTTTTCCCTCTAAAATGTGTTTTTCTGTTGTTGTTGCTTTTGTTCTCTTGAAAAAACAAAAATGGTAGTGCAACGTTTAAACACCCGATGTTATTTTTTTTTCTTTTTCTAAAATATGTAGTACATCGTTTAAACACCCAAGCGTTCATAAATGGTCTCTGTACAAGACAATAGAGTGTCTTATACTCCGTTTCATACAGAGCGTGCAACGCTGTCAAAGGTACTGAAGTGGTGCGCATGAAAAAATAGAAGAAACACAAAATGCGTTACTCCGCGCGTTTAGTGGACGAGTGGTAGAAGGCGCTCCTCTGGCGATACTGACCTCTCGGTGGCGGTGGTTTGAACCCACTTGACGCGCGCAAAGTTTTTTTGTTTGTTTTTTCTTTTTTCGACATACTTTTTGTGCGAGATTGTGCCCATTGCCAAAGTGCACAGTTCAATTCCTCCTTTCTTTCTTTTTATTTATAAGTCGCCGAGGGGCCAGATTGCTACCATCTGCTCTGCCGCTTTGCAATTGTTATTTGCCTCCGGCACAGAGTTATATTTTTCTTTCGTGCAGCGTGGAATGAGGAATCGCCCTGATAGCAGCCTTGTCCCAAAATTTATAATAAGACATTCATCGCCAGTAGGTGCGGCCTGTACAATTTATTTTGAAATAGCTGTCAAGGGTTGGAATCTCCCTCTCAGAGTACTTGCGAGGCACCTTCAGGTGAATGGCGTTCTGTGTGAACTCGTCATGCTTGACGGCCCCCGTGCTCGAAACTTTCATTTTGCGAGGTCTTCGCTTCCGGGACGCCACCTTTCTAGATAGGCACTGACCCTTGCAATTAAAGAGATCATAAAGGCAATTTAATTTTTTTTTTAAAAGGAAGGTGTTTTCGGAAGCATTGGGATCCTGGCATGCCGCACAATTTTTTCTAGAACGTTTTGAGTCTTATTTCTGTACCTGCAAATAAATTTGCGAAACCGAAACAAACATCAGATTTTTTCCCTTTTTCGCCCCTGGAAAGAGAAGTGACGTCAGGGAGCACTGTCGGCATCGGTAGGATTTAGTGCACACTCAGTGTGGTTCCCGTGGTTCCCTCTAGTGCACGGCGGTCTGTGAAGAAACCCTGGAAGAAATGGACGACAACGCCGCGCTCGCAAACGAGTTTGAGCTCCCGTTCAGCAACCTCACGCCGACTGAACGGGAGATACGGCTAAGAACGCAGAACTCTGGATTGGCGCTTTACGAGGGCGCCCCAGACAAATGCAAGGAACAAATCCTGACACCGCTGTCCACAGCCCTACGCAAGACGACGGCGCGCGACCAACTGCTGCGCATTGCTGCATCGGTCGGCAGTTTATGTAAACTAACGTCGCCCGATCGACCGCACGTTTTTAGCCGACCTTTCGCGCAACCTAATACTGCACATAAACGCGGCATGATTGGTGAGACACCAGTTCGCAAAGCGAACATGAGACGACACTCGAAACCATAACCAAAAGTCCGCCGCCCGCGGCGCTCGTACCTTTTTCTTTTTTTGTGCATGGTTGCTCGATGCTTGTTACGGGCCCGAGGCAGCAGTGCGGGATGCGTTCAACCAGTGCCAACCGGAGGGATCGCTTCGGATTATGCTTTTATACACGGTATGAAACCTATTAATTCCCAACCCCGCCGCGCCGAAACATAGTTTCGTTTCACAGCGTCACATCATGGCTGGTACCCAGCACGCTAGCGTCGCAGCACACACGCACACGCCGGAAACTATCGTTAAAAAAAAAGCAAGACGAGACTTACGCTTACGAGACATGAAAGGAGAGACGGCATGGCGAAAAAAACCATGCAAAAAACCATGGACGATTGATGCAGGATATTTTGTGTCAGGCGGCCGTTTCCGCCGCCTAGCTCATGCATGCTCAGTTACGGTACTTAGTTTAGTTTCAGTTTTGAAAGGCGACCAAAATTGGCCCTTTGGCGCAAATTACCCATATTTTGGCAATATGTAGCAGGATGTAGCAGGGTTAGCCCCTTGGCGCAGTTTGGCGCAATTGGCGCAGCCATCACATCACTGATATAGGCGGGCAATAGCTGGCCTTGAAAATACTTGCTCTTGGTGGCCGAGAACAAACTCGTGTTCCTGATTGGCAGCCATTTGCTGCGAAGAATACCTGCACATATTTTAAAGAACCCAGTCTTAGTCTAACACAAATGCTTTGGCCAGGCAGAGACGCAAAAGCCTGACACAAGACCACTATGAAGACAGGAAATAGAGTGTCTGTGAGGAATAAAACACGCAACTCAGATAGACATCAATCACTCACCTTGAAAACATTTGCCATGAGCGGCAAAGAGCAAACTTCTGGCCTTGATTGGCTGGTGCTCGCCACCAAGACCTGCATGGATAAGAAAGACCCGGTCTTAGTCAAACTTGGGTGTTTTTGCAGAAGAGACACAACAAAATACTAATGCAAGACCAGAACACATAGGAAATGGCATCCAAGAGGAATGAAACACAAAACTCATACAGGCGGGTAATAGCTCACCTTGAAAATACTTGCTCTTGGTGGCCGAGAACAAACTTGTGTTCCTGATTGGCAGCCATTTGCTGCGAAGATTACCTGCACATATCCTAAAGAAACCAGTCTGAGTCTAACACAGATGTTTTGGCCGGACAGAGACACAAAAGCCTGATAAAAACCACAAAAAGCAGGAAATAGTGTCTGCGAGAGATGAAAACAGACCGAGGTGAAGAGGCTCGTTCTGTTTCACCTTAGTCAAAAAGTGTAGCTCATTTTGCTAAAACAATGCATATTTGCTAAAAAATGTATAATATATATTTTGCCCCATTTAGCAGAGTTTACTGCCAAGGGTACCTGCAAATTAGAATAAGTCAGACTTAGTTTTTTTTTTCTTTTGATGAGCGACAACAGAATCCTAAACGGGTGATGAAACAAAATATAAGCCTACCAAGCCAGACTAGTTTGCCTTGATGCAAGTACAGTGCCTCGGCCGACAAATGAGTTTCTATTCTTGGTCACTTGTCATATTCGATGGGAATAGTAAAGTAAATAAAAATAAGGCTATCTCTCTTGCAGCCGACAGCTGCAAACGAAATTCATATACCTCGATAAACGACCTAAAAATAAAATTGGGTGGTGGCCAAGTGGCTTATGGTGTCAAATTTCAAATTTACAGACTGTGTAGTTCTGGTTTAAGTCCTCCTGGTGTATATTTTTATCCTTACTAATTTTATTTTATTTTTTTTATTTTTTTATTTTAGAGGCATTAGCACATAATTTATATGCTAATTCAACTTTAGAAGCGTTTTATGAATACTCCACGGCTTAATAGTGCTCGTAATAATTTCTCATGAAGAGCGGCTTTCAATTTTTTCTTGCTCTCGCTGCTGCTTGCTTCCTCACCCTTAAAATGCTGACAACTCGACACAAAAGTAATAAAAAAATGTGCTTCAAATGTGATGAAGATGAGCATTTCCAAGTTGTACCCCTGCTTCATGCCCTGACCATGCTCCAAACCATAGCTGAGCACAGCGACGAATGGTCCCAGGTGCTGTGACCCGACCGTATATAGCCTTACGGTGTGGCGCAACTCACGCAGCCCCTACGCTTGATGATGGAGCCAGTGTGCGAGGTGCGACCTGCTTGAGCTGTGCAAGCCACAGCTTTACAGCGTGCAAAGGGTGGGAAGATGCCCCTCCTCTTGCAGAGCTTGCAATAGCTCAGCAAGAAGCTATTGCCAGCACTAGGGAGCCAGTGTGTGAATAAAAGCACTTCTGAATGTGGATTAGTGTGTAAATTATGCGTCTATACGTTAAAACTTAAAAAAGTATTATTTATAAATATATATATATATATATATATATATATATATATATATATATATATATATATATATATATATATATATATATATATATATATATATATATATATACTGTAAACGACTAAATTTTCGCGAGGAACTAATTTTTGCGAATTTCGCGAATCGCCTACAAACGCGAAAAATACGTCCCGCAAAAAACTCGGGCAATATGTGAACACTACGGAAGCTAAGCTCGGTTCGCGAAAATTAGAACCCGCGAATAATTTCAAATTTTCAGCTTTGGCCCGATTCGCAAAAATTTGAGCCCGCGAAAATGAAGTCGTTAACAGTATACTAAAAAAAGGCAAAAAGAAAAGAAACGTCTCCAGGTGGGTTTGAACCCAGAGCTCCACTGCCCTTGATTTCAGTTCCCTAAGGACCACTTCAGACGGGGCAACGTTTCTAGCAATTTTGAGGTTGCTGGCGGGTTGTTCCCCAGGTTTTCCCAGATCAGCACGAATTTTTGAGATCAGGTTCGGCTCAAAACAGACAAGCAACTCTAACAAACTGGAGAAGTTTGAAGCGGCAGCAGCCAATCAGGGACGCAATATTTTCACGTGACACCCCTGTGGTGGTGAGGATGACAGCTGAAGACTTGGTCCTGGTTTGAAATGGATCATTTTGGAAATAAACTTTTTCAGAAACATGAGTGAGTATTCTCAACGCCACTCAAAGATATAAAAACACGTTTTTAGCACGTGGTTGTGCGTCTATATAGTGCAAGAAAAATCTAAATTCATGATGATGGCAAGTCATAGCAATTCGGTTGCAGCGTGTGAACGCAGGCGGCCCGTGTTGCTGGTGTTGCGACGTGAAGTTGCTGGGGGAAATCGCCCCGTCTGAAGTGGGCCTTAGGCTCGCTTCCACCGTTCACGCTCAGCGAGCAAGCCTGCTTCAACCGTTCACACCTCAAGGCAAGCTGGACAGCTACAAGCCACCTAAATGTCTACCGCCGCATCCCCGGCCAGGTCGCGACGCGACATAACTTATTAAAAGTCTTGCTGTCACTGCCACGACCGGCCAGAGTGAAGTCGAGAAAGAATCATATAAATCATTTCGTAGCTTTCTTGGAACGACCCCCCTCAAGGGAGAGTCGTCCCTCCGCCCTTCGTCGATTGTTGGACTGACGCAAAGCAACTAGCCGTCTTGGCCCAGCAGTTACAAATAATAATGCTCATTAACTCGCCTGCCAGCATTTCAGGCGCCAACCGCAATTTCCGCCAGTTTACCCGACACCCGCTGACAATCTTGTCTGCCAGTGTTCCCGGTGTCAACTGCCATTTCTGTAATCTTTCCAACACCCACTGACAAAAACCCATCTGTACTCCAGGCCTCGACAAGCGCTTACTTGCCTACCGCATCACCCCAAGCCCAAATCCTAAATCTGCAATGAGACCTGACTGTTTCCCCTCCTGCCACTCGTTATCCCGCCTTCCAGCGAACATGCCGTGACTCTCCTCTGCCTCTGAAGACAACTTTCTTACATCTTAAACGCGCTCCCCGTCTCTTGCCAACCACTAATCTGGGGTATCCGAGAAAGCGGGTCTGCAACCTCGTTCTTCGAGCCCTTTAGGTACTCGATTCGAGGAGACACCTGCTGAGCTCTGCCGTGACACAAGTCGCCAAAATTCCAACATATTTGTCTCAACGGGCATCGTTAGCGTTAGTGAACAACCCGCTTAACGAATCCGTGAGACTCCCTGGGGACGACTAAAGCAGAGGCATACCGAACGAGCCCCACATTGGATTTTCCATTTTAATGTTGGTTTCTTTATGGAGTTCGCTTAGCTACTAATAGTCACCGCCCAATTGGTATCCGTCACACCCAGGGTGTGACATACACCAACGAGAAGACAGCGAATAAGTTGACTGTACTTCACGGTTGCCCGTCGTTTGGAGCCGGCAGTCCAGGCACGCCGACCCTTGTTGTCGCCCGTCGATCAGAGCTCACAGTCGGAGTCAGTGTACAGGCCTGCGGATCGTCCTTGCCACGCCAGCGCTGCGTAGACTGGCTGTCCCGGGCTATCACTGCCCGAGTCTCGCTGTGGAATCACCCCGGGATCGTCATGGCCTAGGCTAGAATGCCAGGACTCGCCGTTTCTACCGGTCCAGACTTCAAACCTCGCTGGTGGGCCACTCCGGGGTTCGGCATGGGCCAGGCCAGGCAGCCCGGCTCCGATGTTCTTGCCCAGCTCCAGCCTCGCTCAGCACGTACGGTCTCACGCCAGCTCGTGACTGCTCCGCCGACCGCCTGTCATGCCCTCTGCCTAGTCTTTCACCCTTGGCTCCCAGAAAGTTAAGGAAAGGAAATGTACCATTATGTTCAGTGAAGTTCGGTGAGAAGACCCAGGACTCGGACAAGAATGCCGTTATCCTTGGTGTGACCCTATGAGACTCTCTTGCTGCCTTTGCTGGGGTTTATCTAACTGATGTACCTGTCTGAAAAGTAGAAGAAACATATGTGCACAACACTCATTATGCACAAGAAAATTTGTCAACATCCAAAATGACCCACGGAAAAAAATATGCGAGGAATTTGTCGGCCACGTTGGCCGAGTTACCCCTCGTGGCCAAGGCTTCATTGCAACTTTAATTGTAGTAAACAGTCATAAGGTATATTACAAAGTGCAATTTGGTTTTGTACGAGCCTACAACACACGAAACAGCACTCTAATACAGTATGTAGAGGTACCTCTACACAAATTACAGGGTTTCATGGAGCCTCCTTCAGATAAATGATGTTTAACATAAAATATGTGCACCAAGGAGTGAGCAAACAGTGACTTCCAATTAGTCTCAAGCACCTGCGACATGTCGACAAGGAGTGCAATATGTAGAATGTCGTCTAGAAATGTGCAGCCAAGATGAAAAGGCGAGATATAACGATATCAGAATAAGATCACACCAAAAGGATCCGTTACAATCTAGGCACAGTAATAAGTCAAACGACGTTCAGCCGCGATTCACTTTGCGTTGAGGTGAAACATGGCCGACAAAATATAAAAAAACGCGTTTTTTTTGTTTTTTTTTCTGTACATTATTTGCTTTGCGCCGTTGATTGAAGCACAGTTGGGCGGCGTCACAAAGTCACTCGCTAGCGTTTTTCAAATTCGTTCATCGGTACTCATGGCCTACCCGGGAGGAGAAATTACGAGCTCAGAGCCGAGCCGTCGAGCGTCGATTGCGACTTTCCTAAAGAGAAGCTCAGGTAACACTTCGGCGACTCGTCAGCTTCAAACAACGCCTCTTCAAACCAGCTTCGAACGAGCCTGACGCGCCCGCGAATCCAATGCGCCGAACGGTCGCGGCAGAAAGCACGCCTGAAGGAAGGGGGCTGGAGGCTGAGTATTCGAAAGAGAGGCGGCGCTGGTTTCTACGTCTATTTCGCACATGAGATAACAAACTGGCAAGGCTAGCCGAGTGTGAACAGTGACTGACGTTATATTGGAGCACACGCAGTCGAAATGACGCCTGCAACAGAGCACAGCTAGAGGTTTTCAACAGGGGACACATGCGTTCAAAAAGGCCGCGATTTAAAAACACGTCTCCTTTCTGTCCTTCGGTGTTTACTTTGATCCGCGTACACCAAAGCACTCAATGCTGCAAGTAATAAAGTCGTGTATACGTACCTTTCGAAGCGATTGAAAGTGTGTAGGTTTCGCTCGATGCCCACGAGCACAGAGTGCGACGAACGCCAATCCCGCCGGCAGCGCGACGGCGCCGGCTGGCCGGGTGGCCGGGTCAGCCGGGTCGCGCAACCGACGCCCGCCCGCTGCGCACTGCGCATGCTCGGCTTCTCGGCTCTCTCAGCTCTCTCGGCCGCTCTGCTGGCTCGGCAGCACGCCAACTCGCGGGCATCGCGGGCTCGCCGGGCTCGCTCCCTTCGAAGTTCGAGCAGTTCGAACAGTTCGAAGTTCAAACTCCTTCCAAAGCGCAAGCTTGCGCGCGCGCGCGCGGGTTGACGATGGAAACTATTTTCTCGAAAAACAAGGCTGTAACGTATCGTTTGATGGCGCAAATGCACGTATTTTTCACGTCGTTTTTTGTACAGTGTGTGAATCTCGCGAAACAGGCGACGAAAAGTGGTGGGTGAAATGTGCTCGCATGTCGTCGTGGATTTTGTGTACCACGTAGGATAACCCAGAAAGGTAGGTCAAAATCGATAAATGTGCTCGTAAGATGCAACTACATGCACGTGACCTGTCAAACCTATTCACCCTCATTATTTTATCGTGCGAAACGACATTGCCACGTATCGTGTTCGATTTCGGTCCCAACACCGGTAACTTCGAACATATCGTGTTTGATGTTGTGTTTCTCGCCGTCGGTAACTTCGTATTGATATCGTATTCGGTCTCGTGGTTGTGTCTCAACACCGATGTTTTCGTGTTTTATTGTGATGTTGTGTTGCAAAATCGAATTGTATCCCGGTATGTTGGGTTTATCGTTTGGCGATCAACTTCTGTTGCATTACAACTGCAATAAACATTTGTTGGAAAACAATCACTCCAATGAGCACGTCGTTATTGGGCTTTGTCATTAAAAGGTAGGTCGCGGCGGGTGTTCCGGCTATAGTTATTCGGAATGGTTTGGTGGTTGTCTAGTTTCAAACGCGCGAGGCTGTGTGTACTGTGTGCCGTACTAACAGCTGTACGTACTTGCACTGTCGATCAATTTGAATGTGTTCGCAACGCAGAACGTTTATACTATGTGTGTATCCACACCCAATATATTTCTCGCGTATTGCCGTGTGGATATGCCAACGTAATTCATGTTGGTAACTTGGTATCCGCGTTCTGAGATTTTTATGCCCGCGATATCATATTGTATTCTCCTTTGGTCCCATGATCGACGACCGATATTTGTATATCGTGTGGCCGTGCAGTATGTCCATGTCGGTCACCAATATGCACGCGATCTCGTATTCTATTCCAATAACCGTGTATTATATCGGGGTATTGTGCTCCGATATCGTGTTGTATACCAATAACCGCAAGTTATATCGGGATATTGTGCTCCAATATCCTGTTGTATACCAATAACCGCATCCTATATCTGGATATTGTGCTCCGATATGAATTCCCATCGTGCTTATTGGGTTAATCGGATAACAATACGTTTTTATTGGTTTCCATCATCTTCATTGGAATACAATATTTCCAATAAGCCGACTTCATATTGGCCTTTTTCAATAGGGTATATTTTATTTATTTAATATTTATTTATTGATTGATTGATTGATTTATTTGGTGATACTGCCAGCATTCTGTAGAACGCCTAGGCAGGAGGTGTACAAAAACAATATTCAAAAACAAGCGGAAGTAGTATAAACAAACAGACAGCCACTACTCAACAAATTGCGAGAGTAGTGCTTCACTAAAAGTATCTAATGATCTCAAATTTACAACACTTTCAGGAAGCTTATTCCACTCACACGTGGTTCTAGGAAAAAAGGATGCTTTGAACAAAGTGGTTCGACATAAAGGTTCAACAAGTGTTAATTGGTGTTTGCCTCTCGTGGCCCTTGTTTTTGTAAATGAAGTGTAATCACAGAGACGCGGTCGTAAATTACCTTGTATCATATTATAAAGAAACTTCAGCCGTTCTGTTTTTCTCCGGGTTGCTAAATCACTCAAACCCAATCGTGGGTACAAATCAGCAACGGATGACATAAAACCATAACGGTTGTACACAAACCGCAATGCTTTTTTGCACAGTCTCTAATATATCAATCGACCGCTTTGTATGAGGGTCTCATACAACACAAGCATATTCTAGCATTGGTCTTATGATGGTTTTATAAGCAGTCAGTTTAGTTTCAGGTGAACACAGTTTAATATTTCGTTTCAAAAACCAGAGCACCCGCATTGCTTTACGAGCCAAAAACTCAATATGTGCACTTCATGAGAAATCAGAGGTAATTAAAACTCCGACGTATTGATATTGTTTAACAGTCTCGAGTGCTACTCCATTGACAGAATATGTAAAAAAACAAAGGGTTGTTCTTCCGCGTCACGGCCATTTGAACACACTTTTTACAGTTCAGAACCATATTCCATTTTATGTACCATTAATGAACCAAAGATAGACAATAATTAAATTTTTCTTGATCAGACCGGTTGTTTACCTTTGCCAATAAAACTCAATCGTCAGCAAAAAATCGGCTTTGTACAATGGGGTGGTGTATCCTTAAATCGTTAATAAAAATTAAAAACAAAAGCGGCCCAAAGACCGAGCCCTGGGGCACGCCCAAGAAAACGGGTGACTCGGGGGAAAAAACAGAGCCAACACTAACATACTGCGTTTTGGGTTTCATTCCTCTTGGATGCCATTTCCTATAAGTAGTGGTCTTGCATTAGTATTCTGTTGTCTCTCTGCTGCAAAAACACTCAAGTTTAATTAAAACCGGGTTCTTTCATATACATGCAGGTCTTGGTGGCAAGCACCAGCCAATCAAGGCCAGAAGTTTGCCCTTCGCCACTCATCGCAAGTGTTTTCAAGGTGAGTGATTGATGCCTATCTGAGTTGTGTGTTTCATTCCTCACACACACTCTATTTTCTGTCTTTATAGTGGTCTTGTGTCAGGCTTTTGTGTCTCTGTCCGGCCAAAGCATCTGTATTAGACTAAGACTGGGTTCTTTAGGATATGTGCAGGTATTCTTTTCAGCAGATGGCTGCCAGTCAGGACCACGAGTTTATTCTCCGCCACCAAGAGCAAGTATTATCAAGGCGAGGTATTGCCCGCCTATACGAGTTTCAGCATTTGTCAAAAAACGCAAAATCAAAGCCCGTGGGTTGGCCATTGCAAAAATGTTGACTCGGAAGCACATTGGGAGGAAGCTTTAAAACATTGGGAGGAAGCTTTACAAAAGTATCTACCTGCCTCTACAAGTGAAACCGAAACTAAGAATTGTTTGCTCCATCTGATAAAGAAAAAAAAAAAACATTGTCTGCCCGAATTAACTCGGGGACGGCATGGAGCAAACAAGCCACGGTGCGAGTATGCTTGGTTCAGGCTTTTGTAGGGATGGTCGATGACTCGGTGTTTTCTAAAAAGTTTTTTTTTATAAAAGTGTGGGGGTCGAATATTCGGGGATGGGCATTGAGTCGGGATGTTAAGGTAAAAATTTCATCCACATGCCTGGATTCATCTGCCTTGTCCCCCTAGTGAGGGGGACGAAGCCTTCAAAGTTTTAGGTTCGGAAAAGGGGTGCGTCAGTATTGACGTCTCGTTTTACATCAGGCCTCTCATTTTAAAACCCACTAGAAATGACATGCCTAAAATGCGTTTGGGTGTACTTTCTTTCAGCAAGTTAACGGTTCTGTCTCAAAAGGTCTAATCTGATGTTGACCGCACCTCAGGTCTCCACCGATGATTCATCAGGACGAGACTCAACTGGGACACTAGGGAGGAGCGGCTTAAGCAAGGGAGGCTACATATACGACAGCTTCTTGCAGACAAGATCCGAAAATAGATAGGCGGTGTTTTTTTTTCATTTGCTATGCCTTTTGACGTGCACATTATGTTTGTTATGTTTCAAGATTCCAGCAGAGTTCCATTTCAGCTGTTGTAAAATACCGAGCATGCACCCAGATCGCACAAGCGCCTACCCTCTGATTCGGAATGATCCGCAAATAAGTAAAGGGCATACCAGATACCCATCTATTTGTTTTGAGCCATGCCCAAAATATTAAAAGAGCAAATCAAGCGCCAGGTGCTGTGGCGTCCTTGCCACAATGGCGCCGATCGCAGAGCTGACAGATCCGTGACTGGCACAAGCCATGGCATGGCCTTTGGGAAGCAGGGAATCGAGATTAAAGACGTAGCGCAGAAATTCGAAGCGAGTGGTGGAGGTGAGCAGAGTTAACAAAAAACAAGGATGAAGGGAGTTCCGTTGCATGTGTGCATGTAACTTTGTATAATGCTGTAGATGGCTACTCAAAAAAATTGTCACTTGGACGTAACTAATTGCAAATCTCTCTTGCAGATTCCACGGCCCACAAGCCAGCAGGCGCCAGTTCGTTCTCGTTCAAAGGTGAGGAATCTAGATTTTCTAGATTGCTCTGAAGCAGCAATACTGCAGCCAGACAAGCGGTACGGCATATTTAATTGACAGAACTCGGAACGATTGGGTACGCTTATACTGAAGCTTGTTTTGCTGCAATACATGTGGTACGGCATATTTAATTGACGGAGATCAGAACGACTGGGGACGTCTGTCTGGCTCCAGTGTTGCTGTAGGCGACAAAACATGTGCCCAGTTTTCTCACAAGAGGCATATTATGTCGCGCACATGTAATTTTGAATTTATCCGGCTTAGTGTGCTGTAGGTGGCTGGTCAAAGAAATCGGTACTTGGATGCAACTAATCGCAAATCTTTCTGGCAGTTAGCACGGCCTAAGAGCCAGCAGGTCCCAGTTTGCTTTTCCTCAGAGGTGAGAATTCCAGATTCCCGAAGCAGGAATACTGAAGCCAGACGACCGGTACAGCATTTTTAATTGACGGAGCTCAGAACGACTGGGGGCTCCTGCATTGAAGCTTATTTTTCTGTAATACACGAGGGCGACATTGACGTGTGCCCAGTTACGTTGCAAAAGGATATCTATGTCCCGCGCATGTAATTTTGAATCTTTCCGACTTAGTGTACTTTACAGTGCTACTCAATGTAATTGCTACTTGAACGCAACTAATCGAAAATTCCTCTTTCACTTTCCACGGCCTACAAGCAAGCAAGCACTAGTTCGTTTTTTCTCAAAGGTGAGCATTCCAGATACTCTAGTTTGGTGCGAAGCAGGAATAGTGAAGCCAGACGAGCGGATACGTATATTTAATTGATTGAGCTCAGAATGATCCCTGGCAGTTAAATTGAAGCTTATTTTTCCGCAATGAAACGCAGACATAATTTTGAATCTATTTAGCTTAGTGAAGGATTGCTACTTGTTGCGAACTAATCACTAATTTTTATTTTGCAGTTTCTATATGGCTACAGCTAGCAGGTGCTGTTTTTATTAAAAGGTGCGGATTTCACATTCTGTTTTCAAACATCAAGTTTTTGAATGAGGGTCCAAAACAATTAACTTTCTTTTGCAGTAAATGCCAGGTCCTCCAGTTCAGGAATATGTTAAATATGTTTGGTATCGATAAGCCCAGTGGTTTGCTTCTTTATTCATAATTTGACAACCGCAACATTTTTTTTATTTTATCACTCAGAAGTACACACAAGAAGAGACTGTGTTGCAAAGAAATGTCGTAAGGAACGTGATATTCCAACTCGTATATAGTTTTATTGGTAGCCGATATAATATATATTGGTATCCACTATCCATAATACGCTAAGTACACTGGAATTGTAAACCCTTATTGGATCCCCATAGACACATGGGGATCCAATAACGGTTTATACGGTATTGGATTCCAATGTTTTCAGCATATTACGGATATTGGAATCACATAACAAACCCTTATTGTAATACGATACAATAAATGTAATGTTTTCCAATACACTGTCCATATCGTATTGTAATACAATAAAAATATATTGTTTACCAATATCCAAAATACGCTGTTCATATTGGGGTATTCCAATAGGGATATTATAATTTAACTGCAATACAAAGCGTTATTAGACAGTTTTAGTGGATCGTACGCTAAAGCCTTACGTACGCAATGGAATTGCGGGTCGGGAGTGCGCGTGCGCAGAACGCAATGGAAGAGCTAGCGTATTAGGTACGCACGCGACGCTGGGGATTTTGCGTTGCTCGCTAGCGGACCTTGCGGGACGCTCTCGAGAGATCCCGGACCCAACGAAAGCGCCAGTTTCAAGATGGCGGTAACCTCGACTGGCGCAGCAAGGGCGACGTGGTGTTTTCGAAGTTCTGTGTTACGTGAAATTGCGTGCTGTTCAGCTCGGCGATTCTCTCTGGGACCTACGGCGCTCGAATCAGATACCCGTGCAGCTGAAGGAGTGCACAGTGAAAATGTTCGCCGCTCGGAATGTGCGTCGACGCTGCGATCTGCTCAATGTTAAGCCTATTCCCACAGTTCATCGCCGACGGACGAACGACTCTAAAAGATATCGCCGAAGCTCTCGCTAGGTACTGGACATCAGGGTCATGAATTTCATTCCGCGATAGCATTGATAAAAGGTGCCGTTTCCACGGGACGACTGACGGAGGTTCCGTGATCGAATTTGGCTACGCACTCGAACTCGTAGCCTCTGTATCCCGCAGAAAAGCGCGCTTGACGAGGCAGCTGTGGCCAGGTTTAATCTGAAATAAAATAATTGGACACTTTTTCTTTCTCAATATTTATTTCCAGGAGCATGGTTGCGCTATAAGCAAGCGGAATTCTACGGCTCTAGCAATTTTAACCAAGATCATGCGCGGTGTTCACTCGAAAACGTCACGCACAACTAAATTCGGTCCGAGCAGGTCATTTATAACGTACGCTATACTATTGCGTATTGCGTACGTAAGATCTAGCAACGCTATACTAAAACTGTCTAATATGTACGCAACGTGACGCTGTTAGTGGAAGAAAGCATTCTAGGTTTTGTGCAATTTCTTTTTGCTCACACTAGAAGGGTTTTCGTCAAAATTAATAATGTGACGAAAGGTGCTCACTTTGTGCTCTAACTCAAGCGTTAAGGATTGGTTTCTTTAATTCTATTTGAAAGTAAACGGTAAAAGTCGGCATCGCGTTAGCGATAATAGTGCCGAAAATATATACTCTTTAACGCGCGCTAGATGTTTGCTAGTTTTAATATTGAGTAACAAAAATTTCAACTTGCCAAATCTCTTCAAGGCTGCGTCATCTTTTCGAGTTTGAACCCAGATAAAAAAACACGGTTTTCAAAAATTATGACGCAAGCACATATAGTGTATCCAGGTTTCCGTGTTTTACGATAAGTCACAAAAAAAAAAACTCTCACTTACAATTTGACCAGTGCAGGGTGAAGTGTCCACGAGAAGTCCCACCATAGTTATCTTTCAGATCCCGGACCATTGCAAAAAGGGGTTTCACTCTTTATCTCGACAAGGTTCATTCAGGGCAACAGGACATTATCTGGCGCCGCTGACCTTACTACTTGTTCTAAAACTTGGTCCAATCCTTCCTCAACAGAGCAAACTAAAATATCATCCACAAATCTTTTCACAAAACACTTTGGGGACAACTCTTCTAACTTGTCATACACTTGCTGGTCCACCGTGTTTAAGTAAATTTCCGCTAACAGAGGCGCTACAGACAAACCTATACAGACTCCCTCTTTTTGCACAAAATTGCGACCTTCGTATTCCAATACCGTTGACTTTAAATAAAGGTCTAGCACCGAAAGAAAACTATCCACCGCTAGCCAGCGCCACCAGCGGCGCCAGAGTTGAGATTCACGTTAGAGAGGCCAAGGGGCGAGGTCCTGCAATTTCTCAACCTGCGTTTACATTTGGAACGAGGTCTTTGTTGGGAGTATGGGAAGGAAAACCCAAAACCGGTTGTGTCAAAAAGTAGCTGTCACTCAAAAAATGTAAAAGCCGAGGTAGTCAGATCTTTGATTAGTAATGCTTTGGTGAGATCATGCATGCATTTCGGACCGGAGGCACTAAAAAACCAGTGGGAAAGACTTGTAATGGCAGGATATGGGGAAGAGTACATCAAAAGGCAGATTGCTCTACAGTGCTGGGAGAAAAAGGGGAAGACGCAGGAAATCAGGAATAGGTACGCTGTGGTTCCGTATTTTCACGAGGTGTCCCACAATCTTAGAGCATGTGCAAAAAAATATGGCGTGGATGTCGTATACAGCACGGATTTTAGGTTAGATAGATTGACACTTTTTGAAAAGGTTTAGAGGGGCTGTCAGAAGGCGCATAGGGAAAAGTCGGTGCCGTGTAGCGTAGGCATGGTGTATGAGGTTCCTTTGGCGTGTGGTTTTAGTATGTTGGCCAAACCTCTCGGTGTTTGAACGATCGTTTAACAGAACACAAAAGGAATGTTAAAAATAATGCAGCAAATTCGGAGTTGGCTAAGCATCTGGAGGAGTGTAGAACTGCACAACGGATTGGTCGGAACGCATGTAGTTGTTAAGGAAAGCAACGATGTTGAAAGGGTGGTAAGAGAAACAATTAGTATTAGATCGTTGGGAAATTGCATTAGTCAACCTTCCATGCAAATAGGGAACCGCTGCAAGGAATCTTTACAGTTTTAAGTGTTTTTTTTTAGTCATCCTGAAAGGCTTCTTTGGTGTGTATTGTCTGTGGTGTGTACTGGTGTGTATTGTCTGTTTTCTATAATTTTGGGGGTGACCAGTTTTGAGTAGGATGTTTTTGTGGGCTGTTGTCCTGTTTATTGTGAGGACACAAAAGAGTTGCTTGAAGTCTTTGTGAGGCATATCTTCTGCTAGAACCTTTTCACTTAGAAACGTTGGGAGTGTCCGCTTGTTTTGTGATAGAGTGGAACCTATAAAGTCACGGTGCAACATCGTATGTGATTGGTTGATGATGACGAGAACGAACTATATAAGAGGAAGTTGTTGAAATAAACATGTAGCTGAGTTTGAGACCTGTCTGTTTTTTCTGTTACTTCTGCTCTTCAAAAAAAAACCCAGCCTCAGGGTAAACGACGAAATGGTTGACTTCCACCAGCTAGCCTGCAGTTTGACTCTTTTCTCGTTATGTTTTGTAGCAGCGAAAGCTATGAAAGGATGTAGGGTCGTAAATTGAGCCAGTTGGTAGCCTTTAAACATTACGAAATACAGTCACAGTCAACACAGATGACAAGGTGGAAACAAACACGACAGCACAACTGATGACTCTCAACCGAAGTTCATTCTGTGAAAATAAAACGAAAGAAACTTCTTAAAAGATTACACACACATCAATTTGAAACAAGCAAAAGGCATAACGAAAAAAAAAAAAACACGTGTGGTCCGTGTGGAGATAAGTCGAATGGCGGTAGCTCCTTACCTTGATCGGCTTTCCCAGACCCTAAAACAGGTCAGGAATTTGCACGGGATCCCTGTTGAGTTCCCAGCTCCACAATAGGTGAGCCAGGTATGAACAAGAGTAAGTACTGGCGCTCAAAAACGTCCTCAAGCTAAGCGCACACAAAACATCAAAAACTGTTCGTGGCCTGTACATTTGGTGCCATCTACCGGTCACCCCTGTCGTGTGGAAGATTTTATGTAGACCAGACGTGAAGGTTTTCAAGGAAAGGTTAAAAAAGCACGCTTACTTCATTAGGGCGACGGTCAGTATACTCCTATCGCTTCATTGCAGGCATTGTTCATGTCTCCTTTGTCTTTGTGACGCTATTTTTGTGGGCAGACACCCAGACAGTCTAACTTGAGAAATTATTGAAAGGTTGTTTATTTCTTCAATTGCAGACAATGTGTCAGTGGACAATCGGTTTCATTTTCCGATAAGAAGATAGCGTACCTTCAGTCTCATATGGGTGCCAATTCGTAAGGCGATACCTCTACGCTCTCTTGTTGACTGGTAGGCGTGCGTTCTAATCTCTCTGTGTGTGTAACCTGCTTAGAATTGTTTTTTCCCTTTTTATGATAATAAACTTCAGCTGCGAGTCAGCCTTTGTCCTATCGTGTTGGTTCCATCGTCGTCGGCCTTGTATACTGAGGCCATATCTCATAAAACTTAAAACGTATGGACCATAGAGGTAACATACAATAGGGCAAAGGGCATTTAAAACTTCTCTGTTAAATCCTAAACCACTCCACCTCACGCTGCCGATGCAGATTTATTGAATATCGACCCTACTGAAAAAAAAACATTTGGCGCCTATATGAAAATAAACGGGTTCATACCGGTAACAGTTTAACCATACCGGTCAACAGTTTGTCAAAGGGTTCGCCCGTATGGCTCAAAGGGGTCCCCCGTATGAGCCATAACGGTCACCTATTTGGACAAACAGGTCACTCCTTTGGCAAACGGGTCGCTCGTTTGGCCAAATGGGTCGCTCGTTTGGGCAAATGGGCGACTCGTTTGGGCAAAGTTGTCGCACGTTTGCTCAAACCGGTGACAATGTTGCAAACTGCACCGGTTTAATCAAGCGGCTCTCCGGAGCCCGTTTGATACTGAACGTACAGATCGGCGGCGTGGGCACGCCTAGCGTTTCAGCCGTGGCAGCCAATGTTTCCGGAAGGCTGGGAGCGCCGGTTCATCGATTTCAGATCGTCCGCGTAATGCAAGTAATTATATTTATATTTCAATTGCGCTGATGTTCGCTTATACTGCAAATAAAACTAACATCTTTTTTTGTTGTTGTTGTTTAACGTAAACGCGCGACGTTGGTGAGCCGATATTTTTGACAGAACTTTAAAACTTTGTGCATCTTTATTGCCTCAGTTTACTTATTGAGCTCGAATCTCTCTCGGAGAAGACGCGACCGCGTGAAAGAATGTACGTCTAGACTCCGTTTCACTTTAATTCAAGACGCAGCGAAGGTAGCACGCGTACACGCGGCTGCAAGAACATCGAGCATTGCGAGAGCACGCCCGCCGTTGCAGCAGCCAAACTACGAGCTCGCGCTGAGTACTTCGCTCGGGCGGAAGCCGAGCTTCTGGCCGCCCCACCGCCATTTCCTAAATTCGAGAGTGCTAAAATGCGCGCGCGCGCGCGCGTGCTTTTTTTTTTCGAGCTTACAAAAACACATCTCTCTGGAAGGCCTGGGGAGAGGGAGAGGGGCTGTCCCTGTGGTCCTCGCTACCTCCCTCCTTCCTTGTCACCCGTCACGTGACCCGCACCCGCGCGCGAGCTGCACGCTGATAAGCATCGAGATCCGAAAGGGTGCGCCTAGCAGCCGCTTTTTTTTTTTGTCTGCTTGTCAGTTCCAGTTCGAACTTAGCGCGTCCACCTGCTTCGATCTGTCGCCTAACCCTGCGGTCTTATTAGGATGTCTCTCGACAACGTATTGGATGTGCACCAAAGCTATCAGTGTTCGAAAAGTCCTACGTCTATATCGGCAACGAGCGATTCTTCGAAGAAGTCAGGAATTCTTCCGGTTTGGTTGGGTTCGGCAACTGACAGCTTGTGCGCCACATCGTGTTGAAACTTCCAAGAAGCCGTTCCCTCTCATTTGTGTTTGTGTGGTTGTCCTGCTTTGACCGTGTCGACAAATATCACGGATTACACCTTTCAAGTCCGCTATTTTTATGGTAAGTGCACTGCAACCTACTTCTTGGTAACGATTGACCGTTCTTCTACTCGTACTCTTCCAGATTATCTATTTAATTATGCCCCCACTATTCTCGCGGCAGCCGGGCGAATAATTTCGCGAAGTCTACCTTCATAGTCTAGAATTACCTCGGTTCTTGTTTGGTTTGCTATCTGCTCAGTTGAATAAAAGCTTAGAGTGCCTCTCACATTTCACAGATCGTTTGCACGTTTGTACTTGTCTACAGAAGACGTAATCAACTTTGAGGAGAAAACAATCTTTTGAGTCTGTTTTTCTGTCCATTTGCTAGCACCAACGTGAGCACATTTTTTCTACGTGTTTCCTCCATGTTAGAAATAGGTTTATGGGTTTCTGAACGTCTTATATAAGTTTAAGATAACCAACCTACGAGGCGATCTCCATTTAGGGCGAGCGCATAATTTCCCGATTCGAATGGCACGTTCAAACGTGTGGTCACGTGCAAGGTCAAACGGCACCTGTATCAAACGGGCACCTGTATCAAATGGGTACCGTTTCGAGCGGGTACCGTTTCAAACGGCTACCCGTATCCCATAATCACGTTTGATTCAAACTGGTCGACATGTTTGCGCCCGTTTGATTTACCAGTTTGCCACCCGTTTGAATTTCAAATGTTTTTTTTCAGTACGGGAAGGATGAATACGAGCTTCCCAAGGACATTCTACAGGTTCTACTTGAATTTATGATATCGACGTTAATGGAAACAACACTTGTGTGCAACTTCTGTCGTGTGACAAATTAGTATTGCCAACGGCAATGCCACCAAGTTCAAGTTCAGTTAAATATATATTAAAAAATACAAATGCGTTTTATTGTTTTATCTCGCATATTCTTAAGTCCAGATATTATTTTTTTTTTTCAATTCAAAACACTGCCAAACTTCGGAGAATTGGGAATCAAGCAAAGATAGACTTCGGTAAAACCCAAATTTTCGCAAAATATGTTAATTCCAAAAAAAACAACATCCTTTTAACTTGATAAAAAATAAAATCCAAAAACACGAATCCCAAAGTACATCATATCTGTTCTAATGAATGTTTAGCGTAAAACCCATTACAACTGGCGCTTAAGACTTATGGGACGGCGCAATGAGATCATATATGAAAATAAAAATCTAGATAAAAAATAAATGAGCACCAAAGTGTGAAAAAAATGGGCTGAACTGTTTGATTTTCGCCTTACTAACGTGAAGACTAAAAAACTGTAGGTAACCCCCCTAC
Organism: Ixodes scapularis; assembly: GCF_016920785.2. Classification (NCBI taxonomy): domain Eukaryota; kingdom Metazoa; phylum Arthropoda; class Arachnida; order Ixodida; family Ixodidae; genus Ixodes; species Ixodes scapularis. The sequence goes on from NW_024609835.1 coordinate 227,048,959, forward strand.
TGAAAAAAAAAAACAGTTGAGATTCAAACGGGTGGCAAACTGGTCGACCCGCTTGAATCAAACGGGTGGCAAACTGGTCGATCCGTTCGGATCAAACGTGATTATTGGATACGGGTGCCCGTTTGATGCGGTACACATTTGAAACGGGTGCCCGTTTGATACGGGTGTCCGTTTGATACGGGTGCCCGTTTGGTAAGGGTGCCCATTTGATATGGGTGCTCGTTTGATACGGTTGGCCGGTCGACCTGGCACGTGACCCCGCATTTGAACACGCCATTCGGATAGGCAAATTATTCGCTAGCCCTAAATGGATATCGTCTGGAAGGTTGGTTACCTTAAACTTATTTAGGACCTCCCGAAACTCATAACCCTTAGCGAAAAACCGGGGCTCTTAGAGTATACTTTATTTGCACTTCCAAAAGTATGCTTGATGCTCTAAATTGGCCGGTTTTTAGTATACTTCTGACGCACTTCAAAAGTAGCATTTCGCCATACTTTTAGTATACTTCTAAGCATACCTGTAAGAGGCATTTTAGTATACTTCTGACGCACTTCAAAAGTAGCATTTCGCAATACTTTTAGTATACTTCTAGGCATACCTGTAAGAGGCATTTTAGTATACTTCTTACGCACTTCAGAAGTAACATTTCGCCATCCTTTTAGGATACTTCTTCTAGTACACTTCTGAGCAGAATTTTAGTATGCTTTTATGCAGGCCTTTAGTACTATAAATTGTACCCCGGATTAAACTTGGAAGCAGGCTTTCAAATATAATCGGGGGTACACTTAATAGAACCTTTAAAGCATGTCACCAATTTATTTCTGACCAATTCCAGAAAGGAAAAGTAGAAAATTATATTGATTTAGCAATTGCAGTGGTTTGCAGTTATCGAAACTGAAATGGATTATGTTACAGGCTTTAATGTAGACGAGTTCAAAGTGATGACAAATTAAAGTAAGAACTTTTTATTAAACAAACATTTTTTTCCAAAAGAATGAAGACATGTTGCCTACAACAAACACACTTACGATGGAACAAAAAATGTAATACTTTGTGGTATACAAATATCACAGATGCACTTAAAGCTTTATAAACAACCTCTTATTAAAAGAAAAAAAATAATTACAAACTATTATGCTGAAGAAAAACGAGTAAAAATAGTATTGCACCTGTTAATATAAAACCTACAATATTTATCATCTACCATGACTGAAGTAACATCACCTACATGACTGAAGTAAAATGAATGAAAAAAGTTAGTGCACTTGTTAAATAAAATCTAAAATATTAATCGCTAATCAGATTTAAGAGAAAAAAAAGCCAATGTGCAAAATAAGTAAAAATGAAAGCTAATTTTTTTTTTCTTCATTCTGTAGTTTTTTTGTGTGTGTTAGAGGCTTTCTTCTGAGTGTAGGAAGCATTGCTGCACTTCCTTCGCAGGTATTCTTTCACGGACTTCCGAGTTTCCCCAGGGAATTTGGCAATAACAAAAGCTGAAAAGAGAAGACAATAGACAATTAAGAAACTTGCCTTAAGACTCCATATTTACTTAATACTACTTAATTATACTTTAGGTCCACATAATTTTAGAAAATTTCACAAAGAGAAACCAACAACAAAAAGTTAATCATCTAAATATATTGAGCACAGGGACCAATGACTATGTTTATCGGCAACTGTGAAATATTGCTGCTGTGAAATAATGTAAAACAAGGCATTTCGTTAATTTGCAATACATTAAAGGGATCATGAAACAAGGTTACTGTGGAAACAGTCTGGAGCTCGTTACTTTTATTTCTTTTACCTTATCACAAGTACAAAAAAAACACACCATGATCCCTCAAAATGTTGCGAGTGCACTGCGTAATCAGAAGGGAAAAAAAGGTCCATTTTTCATCATGCAGCTTATGGTGGCCACAGGGACTACTGGCTTGGCGCCAATAGTGGCCGAGTTTGCGAGTTGAGCAGGTATCTGCCCCATTCGAAGCTAAGGTTTTTATAGAAGTTGTCATTCACTCATTTGGCCCCCCAATTCATGTCACACGCACGTGACCTGAAAAGGACTCTAAAGGTTGAGGGGCCCCCCCCAAGCTTGAGTCTATTTAATTTTTTAAATAAAACTAGTGCACCTTGGAAAAAATTGTTTTCTGATCTTCACTGCACATGCGATGGCGAGATACTGCCGCACTTACTTCGCCGAAGTCTGATGAATCAACAAACCATGTGCCTATCAGATTTAATTCATGGTTGTGTTTTAGTGTCGCACGCATGCACCTAAGTTGTCTGCGCTCGTGTTAAGACCAACATGAAATTTTCACGTGGCGAGCTTTTGACCGGTGAGCTTTTGTCCAAGATTTAAGTCCAATATATGTCAAGAGTAGACTTAGTATTTGTTCCTGTTAAGTTTGATTGCAATAGTGCCTTGCCATTTCTTCTTTACAGCAATTTACTCACCCATCAAGTCCTTAACTCCCTTTTTAGGAAGCTTTCCCTTCATTGCCAACCCAGTAAGGCAGCAGTTCGTCAGGGCCTCAGTTCCAAATACCATGACCGCGAGTTCCTGAACGTAAATGGATGGCTGCTTTGTGTCGACATGCTTCAACTGCGCTTCAGGAAGCGCAATGTCTCCAAAGGTTATCTGAAACATAAAAATAGAACCAAATACAGTCATTACATCCATATGAATGCCTTTTAGATGAGCGCATGTGCACAAATGGCTGTGACATGCTGTTGGTAAGGAAGTGTTTGATGAAGAGAGCAAGCTAATAGTAAAGAGGGTAATAAGGCTAGTTTGAATATTTACTATATAGGGTCCACTGGTCAGCCCAGTCATCATCACTTTGGCGCAAACATTTTTGTTTAATAGGGTGATTGATGCCTCACTTACACGCTCTTCTCCTTTTTCCCGAATCTCATATGCTTCATGCAGTTCTCTGCTTCTTCTGTCATTGTATCTGCGAGATTCTTGACATAATGCAATACCGGGGAACAGAGGCATCTGCTGCAGTGAATGGCGAGGTGGCCAGACTGGCTAGCTCGCGTGGCAGCCACATGCTCACGGGCAGGGTCATTCACACATCTGGCCCGTATACACTGCCCCTCACAATATTGGTATCTGATGCACAACGCCCAAGACACATCCAGCAATTTTATCCTTGTGTTTTATGCTGCAAGGCTAAGACGGCGGCTTGGGCCTGTTGATTCTGTGGCAGAGCCAAGCCATCTTATTGTGTGCCGAAGACATCACAGTAATGCTGTACCGCTGAGTGGCTTCCTGGAATTGTGTGACACTGAGTGTACGTACCTGCCAACCTGTGGACTTTCAAATTCGTAAAAGTTGCGCGGCTGGGGGGGGTTACGCAAAGCGGTGTGCAGCTTAATGTCAGACTGGCCAGCGTGCGAAACGTTTACATCACACGTGCACGTGCTACACAATCCAAACTTCTCTCGCTTTTTGGGCGGCATGAAGCACGGAGATTTCGACGTGTAGGACTTCAGGAACACCTGAAAGTACCTCTTTCGAGGTTTTGAGTTCGGCATTGTGCCGCGAAGCCACAGTGACCAGGAGAATGCTACAGTTACACGTGCAACAAGCACAGACGCTGTACTTCTCGCCTCAAACTGGCCAAACAACGAGGCCCAACAACGTCTGAACACGCCGAACCAACGTGCACCTGTGCACTGCCGAACACACGAACGAAGGCTTTGAGCTTTGGATTGGTTTTTGATTCGTGGCCACCAGATAGACGGATAGTAAAAACTACGACGCTGCTGTGGACGGTACCTATCGCCCCCTTGTGGTGGAGCAAGATACTGCCGACAACGGAGTTACACTGCAGGTAGCTTGCTTCTGCATAAACAAACCCACTCGGAAGAGGTCCAACGTAAGACCAGCTGTGATACCATACTCTCAGTTTCACACAATTAAGGGAAGTCAGTCAGCGCTACCGCATTCCTGTGGTGTCCTTGGCACCCAATAAGATGGCTCGGCTCTGCCACAGAATCAACAGCCCAGAGCAGCCGTCTCAGCCTTGCAGCATAAAACACAAGAATAAATTTGTGGAGTGTGCCTTAGGCATTGTGTATCAGAAACCACTATTGTGAGGAGCAGTGTATATTGGTCAAATGGGCATGCATGAATGAACGTGCCCATGAGCATGTGACTGCCACGCGAGCTAGCCTGTCTGGCCACCTCGCCATTCACTGCAGTAGATGCCCCTGTTCCTTGGTGTTGCATGATGTTAAGATTCTTGCCAGATACAATAACAAAACAAACAGAGAACTGCGTGAGGAATATGATATTTAGGAAAAAGGAAAAGAGTGTGTAAGTGAGGCATCAATCGCACTATTAAACAAAAATGCTTCGCGCAAAGTGATGATGACTGGGCTGGCCGAAGGGGCCTATATAGTAAATTGTCTTTCCAAATAAACAACAGTTGCGAGTGTGCCAAGGCTAATAGTAATCAATATTATTGATTACTATTAGCTATATCCCCAACAGCCATGCAAGTGTCCCTTTAAAGGGATACTGAAGCGAAATTTGAAATACACCTATTATGGTAAGAAATAGGTTCAATATGATCAATGATATTCATAAATCATAATCGTGCGTTTGTATTTTGAACGGATGGCTATATTTTTCACCCTGATGGGCCCGATTGGGCGCGCGCTCAAAAATCGGCCATCGGAGAGCGCGATGCGTCTTGGGATATTGGGCGCATTCGTGACGTCACTTGTGCCGGTCGGGAAAGCCTACGGCGTGAATGTTGTGGTTACGAGCGTTGCCACTTGGTGGCGCGTCGACGATTTACGACCTGTGACAACGTGGCCGTTTGAGATGTGCAAGGGCTGCACGCACGCTGCACCACGGGACCACGGCAAGTCGGCAACCACGGCAGCACTGGACAAAACCAGCTCTGAGGCCGGATTCTCAAAGCGAATTCACGACGAAAAAAGTGCGTACGACAAATTTGAGAGAAAACCCGTGCTCTCGAAACGAAATTGTGGTAACCTTTGCGCAGGTTACGACAGAATCCTACGACAGCTCCGAAGCTGTCTTACGCACTTTTTACGATCAAATCAACAAGGCCGACAGCGTCGCTCAGTTACTTGGTATCGGCCACCAACGGACATTTATTTTTCTTCGTGCTCTTCTCGTGCGTCCCGACTTCAACCAGCAAGAAAAAAGGAAGGAGTACTTAAAACAGACCACGACGATCAAGAACGCAGGATCCACAAACACACGAGAAGAGCTACAACAGCCACGATTCTGCCGACCGAGCGAGCTCGGCAGAATATAGTAGGCCTAGCAGCAACATCGACTCGGCGCACCGTTGCTCCGGCGGTCCTTGGCCAAGACCGTCTGTCCATGACCGTCTGTCCATGACCGGCTGGCCTGCTGAATGGAATATGCCCGCGCAACCCTTGTGGACCCTTACCGGATGAGTAGTTTGATCCCTGAACTAAATTTCAGAGGTCAATATTTTCTCCTTGTCATCTCGATCTCCTTGTTTTCCGAGACAGCGGTGACGAACGCTGTCGTCGAAAAGGGACTCTCATTGATTCTATCTCCTTGTTTTGTGTGAAAATAAACGCCATACGGATTACCTTGGCAATTCGGTATGTACACTCTGTTATTAGTATGCCATTTTTATTCTGACTCGACGCTACGTCAGTGTCGAGCTATAGCAGTTCGTGGGAGCTACGCGATGTCGGTCTAACCTTTCTTTGCCGAGTGTCATGTCAGTATCGAGTTGCAATCGTAAAAGATCGGTCCAGAAGCGCTTACCGAAACGCGGTCTAACAGAGCGAATCCAGCACTTCGATCAAACGCGCGTGTCCGCTCCGAGTGTGAACAGGTATTTGGCATTTGCGTGGCTCTTGCTGACACCCTCGTAGTTCAAACATATCTTTTTTAACGTCGGCTTGCAGCTCGCGACTCGCAGCAACTAATACCGGCCGTGCCAGAAGCATGCTCGGGCCGTGTCGTGCAAAGAGCCGCAACGAGAACGACCTCACTGTGGCCAACTACGCTTTGGCTTTCTCCGCCAAGGCTTTGCAAACGCGTTCAGGCCTAGGCGAATTCTGCCGGCACGCCGTATTGCCGCAGAACGGCGCTGCTATTTTGGCACAAGTGATGTCACGAGAACTTCCCCCCCATCCACCAGATGAGAATTTGAAATTGTTTAATTATGTTTAAAATTAGTTCTCCTGTGTTTTACAGCGCAATATTTATATTTCCGAGGTGGTGCCTGTCCCTAGCCCATATTTATGCAACAAGATCGGCGCTAAAATTTCGTTTCACTACCCCTTTAAGAGAACATGCACATGGACTGTAGTATGTGCCTCTAACTATAATTACGCTTCTCCACTCTGTGATTGCAGCCTCCGGAAGTTGTGAATTGGCAATCTTGCAGCATGCGACTGGGGAAGTATTATCGAAGCTGAAGAAAACATTTGCTGTCGAGCACATTCCAGGCTTGATCTGCGTCGTTTATTAAAGCAGCTTCCTGTTTGTTTGTTTTTTTTATTTTGAAAATGCTAGTCCTTAAAGGCAACGCCCAGAAATTTTTAAGAAACTTCTACACATTATGCTATCGAGCATGAAATGTGTCCCCACAGTGGATACAGTAAAACCCCAATTATGCACGACTGGACGAGTCAGCAGAAACTCACTGATTTCTTTTGAAGTTGCAATGTGATAACAAAGATTGATTGGCACCTCTATTACACAATTTCTAGGTTACATTCATAGTTGCATGACGGTTCTAGCATCTTGATTCCAGCAGATTATCAGCTTGAAGGCTATTTGGAAGTTCTGCATATCTTTGTCACATGAGGCTGAGCACTGCAATTGTTGTTTTTTGGATTATCCAATGTTCTCGCGCAGTCTACTGAAAGTCATAATCGAGGCGCCACTATATCTTCCAGCTTTGAAAACGCCTCAACCGATTGAATGCTGTGCGCCCTAAAGTGGCTGAATGAGAACTTCCGCTGGCCGCATTCGTGGAGTGTGGCAGCATCACTCGGAAAATCATTGAAAGATAGTGGTGAACCTAATACACTATTTCCATCCAGTTCCCAGAATTCATAAGGCGTGCGTAGAGGCAATGAGGGATATATCTCATGCAAAAATTGTTCCCTGGATTCTAACAGAATTATATTTAGGTTATAAAAATGATCAGCAGAAAGCAGTCCTGACATTGTTGGGATGGCCTAAGCCTGCATGAACAGACCATATACAGCATCTAATTAAAAAAAAAACCTTTAAGAAAAAGGAAGGGTCTGCTGAAACCTTGCAAACCACAAACAAAGCAAATCACCGAGATTTAAGGACACGACAGAAACAGAGACAACACAAAACAATTCAGAAATGAAACCAACAATACAGTTAGCACTGTTCAAAGAACAATTACCTTTCCATGCCTCAGCATTGCTAAGCTTCTTCCATAGATTCCAATGCTACTTCACACATCCTGGTGGAATGTGGACACTTAGGCCTCACATTATAAGGTCAGTAAGTATAGCTATGGTTCTAATAGTTGAACCTCTCTAACAGGCACATTTTTTGCTAAACTTATGGTTCATTCACACTTCTAAAAAGCAGTCTTGCTGCCGACCGAATTTGGTCACCAAAAAAAGACAGAACTGTTCAGGCTTAGCAGAATGGGCAATTGGGCGAGTTGGTAGAGTTCATTATAACTTATAGTGCGACTAGGACAAAGACAGACAGAGGAGAAAACACAGGCCAAGCGCTTAACGAGCAACTGATTCTATGGAAAAGAAAATACATATGATGCTGCTGCTGCTCGTGCAGGCATGCCCCTCCATGGCCCTGGCGCTTCTTCTTTCACTTCACACGATACCAGCCGAGTTATCCGAGATCCAAAAAGCCGATCTCGCTCTTCATCTAAGTCACTGTGGGTTGGCTCACACACAAGGATCCGTTTTGTGTTATGTGGTACGTCTGCATCATTTCTCGGGGTAGTTTGTGGTTGTGTCGGGACATCACTGTCGCATTGTTCAAAAGGGGTTGGCATCCGCAATCCTGGCAATGCATTGCGAGATGTGTGTGAGTGGTTCCTTTCATAGAACTGTGGTGTTTTCGTAGTCTTATGTTGAGGCAACGCCCAGTTTGTCCTATGTAGGCACGCCGGCAGGAAAGCGGGATCTTGTAGACCACACCTTTTATGCAGGCGACAAACTGCATTCCGTGCTTGATGCTGCAGCGGCTGAGATGTAGGATCGTCATTTCTCACACATTTGTTGACTGTCGAGCACAAAGAGCCGAGCTTGTGGCGGGCGGAAAAAACAACATTCACATTCACACAAGGCATCACATTTTTCTGTCTGAGGACAGCTTTAACAAGCACATGCATCCACAAATTGAGTTCCAGCTTCATTTCCAAAATTCAATGGTTCAAGGATTCGGGGTATCCTAATTTGGTCATTACTTCAACTTGCGAAAAAATCATGAAATACCTTAAAACAGATGCAGAGATTGAGCAATGTGACCTCGAGCAGAAAGAGAAAAGGAAAACTTCAGTCATACCGTACGTCCACCGCCTTTCCCACGGACTCAAGAAAGTCGCCTCGAGATAGAATGTGAATGTTTTTTTTTTCCGCCCGCCACAAGCTGAGCTCTGTGTTCTCCATAGTCAACAAACGTGCGAGAAATGATGATCCTACATCTCAGCCGCAGCAGCATCAAACACAGAATGCAGTTTGTCGCCTGCATAAAAGGTGTGGTCTACAAGATCCCCTTTTCCTGCGGGCGTGCCTACATAGGACAAACTGATCGTTGCCTCAACATAAGACTACGAAAACACCACAGTTCTATGAAAGGAACCGCTCACACACATCTCACAATGCATTGCCGGGATTGCGGATGCCAATCCTTTTTTAACAACACAACAGTGATGTTCCGACACAACCACAAACTACCCTGAGAAATGATGGAGACATACTACGTAACACAAAACGGATCCTTGTGTGTGAGCCAGCCCACAGTGACTTTGATGAAGAGCGAGATCGGCTTTTTGGATCTTGGCTAACTCGGCTGGTATAATGTTGAGTGAAAGAAGCGCCAGGACCATGGAGGGGCATGCCTGCACGAGCAGCAGCAGCATCATATGTATTTTCTTTTCAATAGAATCAGTTGCTAGTTCAGCGCTTGTCCTGTGTTTTCTCCTCTGTCTGTCTTTGCCCTAGTCGCACTGTAAGTTATAATGTTCAGGCTTACTACTCCCTGCCGTTCCCATATGATGTATCTGGGAAATCAGTTTTCCTAGTACAACCCTGCCGTGCCAGTGCGCGTAGGTGAGGGAAGTTAGGAGGTCAGCTTTTAACAAACACCATGCAGTATTTAGAGTAGGTTACCTATGCTCATTGCTCAGTGACAACCAAGAAATATGCGAGTACCGAACGAAAGCTGTCCACAGCACGGGGTCTGATTTTCGTCTCGGCGAGAGTGAAGGAGCTAAAAGACTGTTTGCAAATATGTTGCCTGTCAGTGCGAGAAAAAGAAGAGTTTGGGAAGTCAATGCACTGGATTTTCTGTGACCAAAAGGGGGACCGAGCAGAGCACAGATTTAAGATTAATAATTAGTGAAGCATCATCGTTCAGGTGCGACTCATGTTCTCACCTAATGCGCAGTCAAGGCTGACATGACACTCGTGTTCAATCCGCGCTTCACACTGACTCCTTTTAGGTGACATAGAAAATTGGTGCTAAAACCTCAAGTTTGTCTCAATTGTGTTGGTTTTACCTGCCATGAAGTGTCAATCACCGACGAAAACACAACAAAAAAGACATTGATGTATCGTCTGCTAAGCGAAATTTAAAATGATCTGTGAAACGTCTGCTATATCACAAAGGATGCAATAGACCTTTTTTAAAAGCTGCACCTACCTACCCCGGCACCAAAAGGCAGTGTGCTGTCGCAAACCGGCTGTAGCTGACGACAGGAAAAGGCCGAGCAAGATAAGGGAGGCAAGCGGCAAGGCCATTGCAAGCTGAAGAGGCACGTGACAGAGCCTTGCATGAGACTTCCTCGCTCCGCCGAAATTCATTTTCTTGCTGCACATAAGCTGACATTCCCTGGTGTGACATATGGCAATACCAGACATGTACAAATTACTCAAAAAAGGTAGTTAAGTTAAGTTACTGAGTATCGACGCCAAAAGTAATTGGAGTAGAGTAGAAATTACGCATTCGTAATAGTAATTGAGTAAACTAACTACTGTAAAAAGTAGCAAATTACTTTGAAGTTACTTTCGAAGTTACTTTTTTATATTTTTGTGGTAGCAAAATGAACAGCGGTTCTGATCAATGAAAAACCCTGCGAGCCTAAAATAAATACAGTCTATTTATGGCTTGCGTTTTCGCCAGAATAGTTTATTCGCTCGCAAAAGGAATTGACTTTCAAAGTTCTTGATAGGAGAGTTTTTATCTTTTCCTTCTAAAGACGTCCCCAGCCAAGCTAAATAGACGTTTTACCGACGGGCTGGATGGAACGGCAGCGTTGAATTTGAGAAACAGGCTGTGCAGGGTCGGGTAAGCGAGTGTCGGTATCTTAGGTGTCCATGACGAAACATGTGAGGTTTGCCTCTTGTAGAGGGTCTTTTATAACAAACTTTCCTCCTTTTTTCTTTTTTCTTCGTCAAGTTGAGATTGTTATAACTGGTCCCTCTTCATTCCGATGGCGTTCTGAGAGTGCGCTGAGCGAGTGCACCAGACAGTCAAGGGTTCAAGTCTCGCAACACGACGATGAGATCATCCGGACGACTGCGCGTCCCGTTGTAGTGCTAGTGCTACGCTACTGAAAAAAAAAATTGTTTTGGTTTAACGGAAGATGAACCGAAGTATACTTTGCCGCTGACGCCGGGCCTAGAAAAACGATATCCCAAGGGTAACTCGCAATCCTCGCCGGCGACTACAATATTCTGACGCGCCTGAATCGTTTTTAACAAAGAGGAGGTCTCCCAGGCATGGATGCTCGAAAGGACGCGAAGGATTACGTGAACAAGCATCGTCGCTCGTATAAAGTTGCAGCTGGAAGCGGGAACGTGCTCCCATGAACGGATTATCCGTACCAGGGTTTGTGCGGAGGGAGTCCGGCTTTGCAAAGGCGTATGCGCTGACGACAAGGCGACCATGGGAGCAGGCGCCCAGCTGCGAGGTAATTCCAGTGGCGCCTCCCGTGGAACGTACCGCTTGAGTCAGAACTCACTAAAGACAGACAACACGAAAACAACAACTCTCAGAGTGTCCCCGTCTTTAACGGTTGCAGCTGGAAACGCGGCGCCTGCGTGCATTACCCGATTAGGTCAATACCCGACCAAGGCTTGTTAAGCATCTCTTCCCTTGTTCGTGCGTGCCGGTGTTATGTCTTGGCTGCTCGTCGTCACCTTGGTCCAAGGACGCCTTCCCGAACAAGGGGGCCCCTTGTTCGGGAATGCCACTTCATCTGCCGGCTTCTTATTCATTTCTGCGCTCAAACTTTCGTGAAGGGCAAAATTAGCACTATATAATTTCGAAAGTAGTTAGTAATTTGAGTAGAAGTTACCTGAAAAAAGTAGTTAAATTAAACTACTAATTACCCAAATCAAGTTGTAATTGAAAGTTACCAAGTTACTCGAAAAAGTAGTTAAACTACAGTAGTTCGAGTAGAGTAGTTGAACTACGTCCAAGTCTGGGCAATACCATTCCTGCCTTTTGTTCTAATTAAAAAGTTTTCTCTAACAAAAAAGAAAAAAAAAAGGTAAAAAAGGTCTTTGATCGATTCGCTTGCACAGGATATTCCACAGACTTCTGACGCCCAGCGTCAAAAGCATGCGATTGTGGTTCGAGCATCAAAATAATCTGATCAAATTTTGACGCCCAGCGTCAAAATTTGGTGTGAATGAGCCATTACGGTTAGGAAAGACAAGATAAAAGATTCACACCTTTAACTGCGATGTGAAGAAAAAAAATTGTTACATACCATATTCTCCACAACTTCCTCTTGAACCACAGGGCCTGCCACTCCACGAGTCTCCATAGCCGCAGCAAGGGGTGGCACACCTGCCGTTGGGAAGGATCAAATTAGGAGAAAATTACTGTTAACAACGGTCAGCACTGAAGTTTTGAAGTTACACACATGTGACGCCTGGTTTAACATTAAGGCAAATTGAACGTGCACACTATTAAAGCAAACACTGCACCAAACTTGCTCCTAGACTTCAAACTTTTAAAAATGAATGGTGGGAAAGCATGAAGCTGTGAAATCCAAGCCTGAAATCCCATGCTGGACATGTGTATACTCACCATAAAGAAACCATTCGGGAAATTATCCGAGCCCTTTAACTTGCACTAGAAATATTGCTCTCCCTTCAGACTGCTTCGCACCCCAATACCCCTCAAATCTCATTCCCTGACCTTAGTCAGCTCAGTTCAGTGACTGTCACTTTTGTTTTCAAAATTTCTCTTCTAGCGCACATTCAGTATTTTTGTGCATATTTCACTGCTTTCGACACGGGCACTCACTGTCAACACGCCGCTCCGCAAACAGCTCCCAAATCGAGTAAGAATGCTGCCGCCACTCTATATCATACTATGAGTTCCCTCATTTCACCTATGTACAGCTGCAACTTTAAAGAGCAATGCACATGCTATTCCTGTAAGCAGAACAGCAAATTGAGGCATGAAAATTGACACTGCGTGTAAACATAGACAGTCAAACTCCAAACCCAAGCAGGGTCAGCTGTCGCATCACAATTCAGTACTTTACCATCACAGATATTGCCTACCCTGATTTTGAAAAAGTCTTTCCTGTATCAGCATTCAGTTTAACTAAAAAAAACTTACGGAATCACAGAGTGGTAGCAGCAGTAGTACTCATTTCGGGATACGAAGAAGCTTGTTGACCATTTAACGCAGGGAATTAAACCAAAGTATAGATAAAAAAAATGTTTTAAACTTTATTTTTTTGCTTTGTATGCATGTTTGTAAGTACGGCCTATGGGCGCCGCCATCTTGCTTGCTGGGGGGTACTTAGGTGCACTGTGGGCCGCGCCATAATCTGACTACAACGCCGTCTCAAGGCATTGTAATTAGGTTATGGCGCAGCTCACGCGCTCTCCAGCTAGGAAGACGGCGGCGCCCAGGGGACGTACCTGCAAATGTTTATATGTAATCGATCACTAAAGTTATTTTTGGTGCAAATGAACTTCTAAGCAAAAAAATCTTTTAGGCTGCGAATTTGTGACATCGAGCAATTAGGCCTGGACAAATAGGTTATAGTGTTTCACCTTACATCCGGATGCAGAGGACGCTACGTTACAGCCTCGACATCATGTGGTCTGGCTTCGGCCGCCCTAGCCTCAACGTCACCCAGTCAGGTCCGTCCTGGTCTCAACCTGCTCCATGCTGGCTTCAGCCTCGGTGGCCCTGCCCTGGCATCGGCCTCGTTGGCCCTGGCTTTGACCTTATTAGCCCTGGCTTCGGCCCCGGCCTGAGGCTCGCTGGCCCTGGTCTCGACATTGTTGGCCCAGGTCTCGCCCTCCTTTATCCGGGCCTCCTTGGACCTAGCAGAGGCCTCTTCAAAAGAGGCCAGGGCAGGTACAGCGAAGACAGGCCCTCGAGCTTGTGATGCAACGTCCTCAGGATACCCAGAAGATGCACTGAGCTATAAACAGCATATATAAGCAGTAATGACAGATTATCAGAGTTGTACAACAAAGTATAACATTGGAAGTCCTAAGCAACTGCTTCCCAGAAGTGACCTCCGACAAACCCGCAAAGTTGCATTCCCGTTGCCCACCAACTCTTTCTAATGATGAGGAAAATAACATCATATGTCATCTGCCCTCACAGTGCAAAGGTTACTGAACCAGTTATCTACAGTCTCCAATTACTTCAGTGTTCTGAACAGCTTGCAGTTTGCATGAATGAATAATTGATAAGTACACTTGAAAAAGCAATAATTACATTGATTAAAATATATCTAACCAAGCATCAAAATGGCAACATTATATGAATACTGATATGCTCTCCATAAAGCTAACACTTTCTAACAAAAATGTTTTTATACATACCCTGTGACCTTTCAGCTCCTGGCAAAGCTTTTTGAGAAGCTTGTCCTCCACAGTGTCTTTTTTTTCTTGTGAACTGCTCCTTCTGCAACGAGTGAATTCAAGAAAAAAAATCAGCAAGTTTTTGCAAAATTTCGAAAGACGTTACGAACGTCGCTGTTGAAGCCGCAGGATCACAGCGTGGTTCATGTTCCGAAGTTCCGCAATTATAAGCTGCGCCATTGTAAACTCATTTCCTTGACGTCACACTTCGAGCAGAAAAGCTCCTGTCGAAAAAATAGTCAGCGACGGACTCACCCGGTCTGTGTCCGCCGGAGCATCATCTCGTAGAGTGCGAATCGTCGTCATCGGGGAACACCATCTGTAGTTCTTCAGCCCATTTCGACCAAGTTTCCAGTCGCTTCCCGGTCGTTGGATGTCACTCAAGCCGTCCGGCTCACCTTCGATGACGCAACAGCGAGCGTTATTCCACCGCTCCACCCGGACTGCGCTGCGCCGCCACCCTGTTGATATGCGCCTCCCAGTCCCACGCACTTCCTCATGGCGCTCGCTGCCGACGACGAGTCAGAGAAGGCGGGAAGGGATGCCGTCAAGTCCGGCATCGCGGTCACCGATGCGAAGCTTGGTTGCGACGCTAGGGTCCGTACAAGCTCACGTTCCGCGGCCATGGCTGTGCTTTCTCGTCGAGTCAGCGGGAACACTGAACGGTCTCCCCTCGGTGGCGGAAACGGCGGAAACAATGGACGCGCACCACCGCCCGTGAAGAAGACTCACGTTCGTCGGCGTGAACGTGGCTGTCGCAGCCACCACTGTTCCGGGAAGGCTCAGCGGTAATCCCACTTCTGAATGCTAAAGATTACGAAGTAATATCATCGAACGTTCATAAAGAAAACTGGTTCATTTAAAGACAACAAAACTGACGGCTGAACAAGCCGGCGCCAGCTCGATGATTGTATGGGTATGGATACTACTGCGGCACCTTGCAACGCACTTTGTAACGGGCGGTAGCTTGCGCCACCTAGCGTAAGTCTAAAAAGCGACGTATTTGCAAACGTGGTCGGTCACGCTCGACTGATAGAAATACCAAGAACTCAAGCGCGTCACGACAGCAACAGACCCCAAATCATTCCAATTTTAACACTACAATGAAACCACGCGGAGCTCTCAGACGCAGACACGATGAAGCTTGTTTTTTCTGCGTTGACAAAACTCAGGAGCATCGATTTCCCCACCCGGTGCACCACAACACGAACTGCACTGCTTTATAATCCGACTGTGAACTATCGACGACAGCATATTGCTCGTCGATGTTGGTGGGGCCAATAACACGTAGCACTGATGATTAAACGATGTAATCACAGACGTAGTCGGTCATGCTCGCATATTTGTTGATTGTCACCAAGAAATCACTTTCTTTGTAGCGGTGTTCAGACTTCATCCGCCAAGCTGACTTTTGCGGGTTATTTTAGTCAACAAGATTTTTTTTTTCTGAAAAAAAAAAAAAGGGGGCGGGGGGGGGGGGGGGGGCGGACAACCTGTAGTGAAGACGCGTGCGTCCGTATTGGTGACCCCGATCTGATATCAGCCACCCGAAGCTGGTGGATCAAACGGTAGATAGCGTATCTCACTCGCTGTTGCAGGCTGCTCGCCGCGTCCGTGTAACCCGAGCGAACTGGAAACGACAACAACTACGCCGAGACTGTAGTGGCTACCTTTCACATTCCTGAAGATACCAACTGAACGTACCTTTCACAGTTTCTCTTGCGCTCTTGTGAGGTGTAACCACTGCGTCAACGCAACTATTGTTGTCGTTTCCAGGCGGCTCATTTCTTGATCGCCACGCCGGGAAGCAACGCGTCCACAGCGTGTGCGCAGCGTATAATGGTCACTACACTCATTCTGGGACGGTGCAATCGCAGACGTAGTCGGTCACGCCTGCCACCGGAACGCTGAGAACTTGATCAGGGGGCTCACGCACACCACTGAAACGCCACAGCGCTCGCAACAACGCGAGCTGCTGACGCCATTTCATGACACAGACACAGCGACGAAGCCCAATGTTGTCCTCATTTCATGATGAGCGCAGCTAAGCATGCTCGGTGCAGGCTCCGATTATCCTTTCAGCGCACTTCCATAGTAAACTTTTCGTTCACTAAAAGAAAGCTTATAGAGGCAACTGATAAGTCACTGCACGAATACTTACAAGATCCTTCCAGCTTACTTCCATAACGTTCTTCTAGTGCACTAAAAGATACCCAGGGCAGGCTACTAGTAAGACGCTTCGCATGAACTTAGAAGCTACTTAGGTCTTAGCTAGTTTACTAAAAGTATACTATTACACTACTTACTTTTAGCATACTAAGAAAGGACACTAATAGTACAAGCCTACTTCTGGCTAGCATCCTTTAAGGACAATTTTAGTATTCTTCTTGAGAATGAGTATCTTAAAAGACCGTAAAGTATACTTAAAGTAACCTAGTTTTCGCTAAGGGAAACCTATTTATAACATGCAGGAAACACGTAGAAAAAATGAGCTCCCGAAGGTGCTTGAAAATGGGCAGGAAAACAGACACAAAATATTGTTTTCGATTCTCCTAGAAGTTTATTAAAACCTACTCCGTAAACAAGTACAAACGTGCAAGCGGTCCGTGAAATGTGAAGAGGCACTCTAAACTTTTATGCAACTGAAAAGATTGCAAAGCAAACAGGAACCGAAGTCATTTTAGACTATAATGGTAGACTTTCGGCAAAAATATTCTCCCGGCTGCCGTGAGAATTGACATTGCATAGTTCTATAGATAATCTGGAAAAGTACGCGTAGAAGAACGGTCAATCGTACACAAGTAGGTTGCAGTGCACTTACCATAATAATAGAGGACTTGAAAGATGTAATCCGAAGTATAAGTCGACACGGTAAAAGCAGGACAACCTCACAAACGCTAAAACAAGAAGGAAAGCTCACTGAAGTTTCAACACGATGCGGCGCACAAGCTGTCATTTGCGGAACCAAACCAACCCTACCGAAAAATCCGGTTTAACGTTTCGCTATCCGGATTATGGAACCGGAAATCTACCTGGATTCTAACTGGAATTTAGGTTTTCAGAAATTATTCCTTTGTCTTCAATCTGGATTTCGGGCTTCCAGTAACATATTTCCGGTTCCATATTCCGGATAGTGAAAAGTTATACCGGATTTTTCGGTAGGGAAACCGCGAAATTCCTGACTTTTTTGAAGAATCGCTTGTTGCCGATGCACCTGTAGGACTTTTCGAACACTTATAGGTTTGGTGCACATGGAATACGTTGTCGAGAGACATCCTAATAAGACCGCAGGGTTAGGCGACAGATCGAAGCAGGTAGGACGACTCGAGCGAAGTTCAAACTGCAACTGATAACAAGCAGACAAAGAAAAAAGAGGCTGCCAGGGGCACGCCGCACCCTTCCGGATCTCGATGCTAATCAGCGTGTAGCTCGCGCGCTGCTGCGGGTCGCGTGATAGAGCTGTCCAGAGAGGAGGAAGAAGGCGCCGGCGAGGTCAAGGCGCCAGATATCGAGACCCCCCCCCCAACCTTCTCCTCATGCATCCTATAAAACAAAAACAAAAATGCGGTTGGCTTTTTGTGGCAATGGAGTCAATGCTAGGGGAGAGGGTGCGCCGTCCGCTGTACATGCGCTTGGCTTCTGTCTTCGAATTGCCACTGCACGTCGCGTTTACAGCCTCAGAAAGCAGGCGAATCGTGCGCATTAAGCGGGAAACACATGTACGACGAAACCGATCCGATCCGAGAGGGTTTTCGTAGCATCGGAGAGCGTTGAAAACCCTCGTCTCCGACAGTCGTATTGCGCGGTCGGACGTCGGATCGGACGGTTTCGTCGTACATGTGTTTAACGCTTTACAGCACGCTCGAACACAGGAAATCGCGCCGGCGGCCGCTCGGGTTGCACCCGAGCGAAGAGAGCGCTCAGCACGAGCTCGTAGTTTGACTGCTGCAATGGCGAGCGTGCTCTCGCAATACTCGATGCTCTTGCAGCCACGTGTTCGCGCGCTACCTTCGCTGCGTCTTGAATTGAGGCGAAACGGAGTTTAGAAGTACATTCTTTCAAGCGGTTGCGTCTTCTGCGAGAGAGATTCGAGCTGAATAAGTAAAGTGAGCCAACAAAAACGCCGAAGTTTTAACGTTCTGTCACAAATATGGGTTCGCCAACGTCGCGCGTTTGCGTAAAAAGAAAAAAAAAGAAAGTGTTGTTTTTTGTAGTTACGGTAAAGCGAACATCAGCGCAATTAATATATAAATGTAATTACTGGCATTACGCGGAGGACTTCAAATCGATGAACCGGCGCTCCCGGCCTTCCGGAAACATAGGCTGCCACGTCTGAAACAGGCGTACCCTTGCCACCGCTCTGTACGTTCAGTATCAAACGGGCTCCGGAGAGCCGTTTGATTGAACCGGCACAGTTTGACGGTCCCGGTCACCCGCTTGTGCAACATGGTCACCGGTTTGAGGAAACGTGCGACAACTTTGCCAAGCGAGTGGCCCATTTGCCCAGACGAGTGACCTGTTTGCCATATGATTGACCTGTTTGCCCAGATAGGTGACCGTTATGGCTCATACGGCATACCCCTTTGAGCCCTACGAGCGACCCCTTTGAAAAACTGGTGACCGGTATAGCTAAACTGTTACCGGTGTGAACCCGTTTACTTTCATATAGGTGCCAAATGTTTTTTTTTTTTTCAGAAGGGCCAGGTCACCTTGGGGTGACCTGGAAAATCACGTGACCTTGGGGTGACCTTAGGAGGGGTCACGTGACCTTGGGGTGACTTTGGTTACGGCGACGGCGACGGCGACGCCGCTCAAGCCGGAAACAGGAGCCTTAGAGCTGCGCTCTAAAAACAAACAGGGCTTTCCGACACCGAACAGATTTTATTGTGTGGAGAAGCTATTCTCAAAGAGAGTTGCCCTAAACCGTCTTTTCGAAGGCTCTTGCTAGTCGAGGCAAGTGATGCATGCTGTTTTGTTGTTCAACAAGCAGCCGTGATATTTTTTTTAAGCTTGATTACCATGGTACAAGGGAATAAATTGAAAGCGGCGTGAGAAATTATAGTACGCTTTATTGATATCATTAATGTGTACAATCCTAACTGCAAGCTCGAATATAAATTGACTTGCCTGATAAGAAGTTCGTACGCCAGTCCTTGCTCTCTCTGAATTTAGAATTGAAAGCCATTCAAGGTAGGCTCTAAATATAGATATTGCTGAGTGCGAATGGATCTGTCTGCATCGTGCTCGACTTGCGAGCCGCTGGCTGGTGTCTCATGTTCGCCAGCGCTTGTCCCTTTTTTTTCTTTTGCTTACATGAGATGAATGTTCCAGATGACTCGTCGCCGTCGAAGTATGGTCTTTGTTACTTTGTTCCTCGGCACAAGTTAGCCGCTTTAAGCATTCAGTTTAAGTTTTCTTAAGCATTTTTATGTCTTTATTTGAGACAATATAGCCCAACAGCACTAAGAAAAGTTAGAAAAGCCATATTCAGGAAGAAATCTACGCAATAAGGTCGGTCTTTTGCTTAAAAACGTTTGTTCAAGGGTTTTTATTTCAGAAGAATGTTAGCCCAGATTAGCACAAAATAGATGTAGACGAATATTCAAACAGGTGTCAATATAACCCAAATCAAAATTTCTTGCGCATTACTTCGTGTGCGATCAAGTAAATTTGACGCCTAATTTTTTTATTTTTTTTTTTCAGTTTCATTTGGATATTTCACTTAAATTTCTCGTAGGAGCTAACTTGGAGAACATAATAGCGCTTCACGACAGGGACGAAGAGTATGAACGAGACAACACAATGCGCTAACTTCAACTGGTTTAAATGTCAAAAGATCAAGGGTAGAACTACTCTGCATCATCGCGCCATTGAACCAATTCCATGCCACGCCATTTATCGCAAGAACTGTGTCTCTTTGTCGCCCAAATCGATCGACGCCACGCTGACACATCGATTCCCGTAGTTTTTTTTATCAGGTCTGCCTCTATAATTTCCCTTACCGTCTTATCTCTATGTTTTCTAATAACAGTGCACAATTTAAATTAAGGCTTTCACTCACAGTCATGGCAGTGCATCGACAAATAACCGTCAAGCTGTCTGTTCACTTTTTAGTTCTGTTCGCGTAATCTGTCATTTAGACATCGTCCCGTCTGTCCCACGTACTTTTTACCGCACGTCAGCGGGATCTCATAGTCGACGCCTTATGCGCATTTTACAAACGGGCTGCGATGTTTCTTCACGCAGCCAACCGGTGGTCTGCGGTAAGGGTCCGTCATTTTGCACAACTTGGCAAGTTTATCCGGTGCAGAAAAGAACCACTCGAGCATTTACGCGGTTGGCTATCTTTTTGACATTGTCTGCGGTTTTGTGCATGTAAGGTACAACCCCCACTCTTTGTTTCTTTTGGGCCACATCCTGGTCTAGACTCGCTACTACTTATAGCTTCTTGAAAATCTTTCCTACAACCGACACCAGGAGCGTCCCCGGGAAACCGGCAGCTACCAAGCGTTCCGACAGCTCCTTCAGACCTGAAGGCATCGCATGATGACACGACCTTCTGATGGCGTTCACAAAGCACAAATTTACAATTCCTCTCTTAACAGGTTTCGAATGGGATGAATTGAACGGCGACTGGGGCTTATTCACTCTTGGTTGGTATTTCGTACACACATGTTGCTCCGAAAGTGAGAGCCTGATATAGAAAAACTGTATGACGTTGTCCACAGGTACCTCGTCCGAAAGCTTGAGAGAATCCAGGACGGTACTAAAAACTGTTAAAAGGCTGTTCACCACCGAGCGAAAGTGAGGAACATCATGGTGAAGAAAAGCTAAATAATCGTCGATGAATCAAAAACCTTGCTACCATTAAAGTCATTCAGGCGTTCCAAGAGAACTCTGTCATGATCTTTTTGGTTCAGTCAATAGGCATCTGTAGAAAATATTAGGCTACCATGTGCACAGGTTAACATGTACGCATAAGTACGATTATTTTCATTTATCTCCCCTCGCGAGGTGAGAATTAACTAGTGTATGAACGTTACGGTGATGTTCGTGCATAAACTATATAACTACATCAAGAACCAAGTCAAATTTCTGTGCAGCATTTACACATGTTTATCTCAAGTATAACTAAAACCCATCGCTAATTCCCAGGAATAACAAGAGGCCGGTGTATATTGAATCGAAGAATCATCTGTTGGCAAAAGAAGTTGAAATATTAGAGTGCTAACAATCAGCAATTAAATCAACTACTTCAAACGAGGGACCGCTGGGCGAAAGAAAGTGCGACATGTGGCGCTGCAGTCGTGCCAAAATAGTGAGATAGAAAGTGCGTCGTGAAAGGTATCTTTGTGTATAGAGGTTACAAGACATTACAAGACAGCAGCCCTTTCAAAAAGCGCTTTCTGAAAGCCGCCTTTCTTGGTCAAGCTTTCGCCGGCTATGCAGGACTCTGAATAAAAGTTTTATTTTTTCACTCGTTGACAGCAGAGACATTTCCTTTTTTTTATTTACTCTATTACCTTCACCGGTGCTCTCTATAACGCTGAACTGAGAATGACAACGTACAGTACTATATATGTAGAAGAAAAATTATTGGAAACAATAGCCATCTGCTAAAGCATTTTCGAGATGGAAAGGGGGAAATAGCTCATCTACTACAGCTCTCGGTGTACTCGCGAAGACGTAGCTCCGCTTGCGGCGACTTCACCATTCCGGCCGTCGATCACTTGTACTAATTGTTGTAGTGCACATTGTACATTCCTATAGTTTTTGGTATCACCGAGGAAGGATACTACGAAGCGCAGCGAAAACAAAAGAAAAGGAAAGGCCCGGTGGGGAAACCTGAGAATAAACCGATTGACGAAAGGGACCGCTTACCGCCGGCGTTCGAAATTGGCATTTCGCTGAATAAAAACTATATCTGTCACAAAAAGGAAAAAAAGAACTCGTCTACACTTGAAATAGATCTGCAGAGAGAGGATAGTTTTTTTTTTAAAGAGAAGCAAGTAGCAGCGATAGAGGCGTGGGTTTTTAGACATTATTCTTTAAAGTCTAGTGTTTCGAAAAGTAAGTCAAGTCTGGGCTTTGAAGGTTGTGATCAGGCCCCTGGCACCGCCATTATTCATCTGATAAAAAATTCTGGGCAGCGCGCCGACTTTTGCCCTAGTTACTGAGGGAATCTAACCACGGAGCACCGATGAAAGGGATCGAAGCACAATAACATGGCGTACAAGCCCTATGGCGTGCACTTCCTTCCTCCACTTTCGACCTTCCATTTCCAGTTTTCCATTGCCCACGGCAATAAAATGGGGTTACTCGTTTTGTCCTATGTTCCTAAAGCGTTATACACGAGTGCTTTACAAAAACTGATGAGGAAATATTAATGATTGGTTCTTAAGTTCAATTACTGAGCGAAGAGCTTGCGCCCGGAGGTTGCCTGACTGCTTTCAGGGAGGCTTGTTTTAGATTACTTCGTCAGACGAACGGCTTTTTATGAAGGACAACATGTCTCCCAGGAAGTCCTTGACGTCGTTTAATCTTTTTTTTTTTTTTTTTTTTTGTTTTTATTTAGACCGTTGGGTTTTGTTGGGGTTAGCTTCGTTGCCCTCTGCAGCACGCGATCATGCTCGCTCTGCATCCGAAATTGAGGTTTCTTTTTTTTTTTACACTTTTTAGAAATGTCAATGTTTTAAGAACCTACGAGTCTTAAGGAATTTCGTTTGTTTTTTTCCTTTCTCCGAACAAATTTATTAGGTAATAGAGAAATATTTTTACCAACAGATGAAAAAATAAGGCCGGAAAGTTGGGAACCGAAGTCGCTAATCTTTTCCATCCCATCTATTCACGCTTTTCATACCGACAAGGGGCTCTAAGTTGGACACTCGGAGAGAAAGAAGGCGGCCTTTCCAACTTTCTCTTCGAGCCCCTTGAGACAGGGGGTCGACGCCCCTTGAGGAAGCTTGTTGGCTTCTTCACTAGGTGAAGCGTATTGTGGAAAAGTACCCTTGACGTAGATGGTGGTTAGGGTTTTATGTCGCACTTTACAAAAAGTCATAATCGATTGGGCGTGCTTGTCCCAGGGCTCGCATTTATATATGGCTCGCTCTTTTCAAAGGTTTTATAGCGCCGCTTTGGCAATTTAATTAGACGTGCAGATAAAACAGGGTATATGCCGTAGAGCTTTTATTTAGCAAGAAAGAGTTGTCGTGATTTCCAAAAAATCCTAAAGTGCAAGAGATAACATACTTTGCAGAGCAATTCACGGACGTCAGCCTCTAGTCAAGATTTAATTTAGTCAGCTAATGATGATGTTACTTTTGTAATATACTTACGTCTGTTGCTGAAATTCGTTACGTACAACAGAGATTCCAGAATACATTTTTAGGCTCACAAAGTTTCCGATTTCTAAAACTCCATGAATCAAATCATTTTGTTTTCAGTGGCACTAATTAAACTGAATAACGAAAAAGATTAACATGGCTAGTTTGCGGAAAATATTAATACGGCGGGCTTCTTCCTACGAAACTCCACTGCGCAGCTCGAGATATCCTCCTCCGATTGGCCGACGAGGGTCAGTACAAGTGTGACGTCACCTACGTGAGAGGGAAGTGCTCTTTCCCCTCCTAGGGTAACCTCATCACCCTCGGTAAGGGGAGACATTTATGTTATCATTTTCCCTTACTTGGCTGTGAATTATCTTAAAGGGTTAAATAAATAAAATTTGAGTTCCGTTTTTTTACGGTGATTACAGAATTTATGTTTTATATGTGTCGATGATTATGATAAAATATGATCCTGTATGTGAGATGTTTTGCTGAAAACGTGGCTAAACATCGCGACAGTACTCTTCTGTTGACGAACATATTAAAAAAGTAGCGTGTCGCGATTAATGGCGGTCCATTTAATAAAAAGGGGGTTCCCTTGATTTCCATTCCTGGGTTTTCTAGGTACCGCAAGAGGTTACAGATAGACTAACACCCACCATTTTGTTTCGTCCGATGAATTGTTATGCTGTCAGGACTCAACCGAATCAATATTTCGCTTCAGAGTCACGTGTATGTTTAATAAATTCAAAATTTCTACTACTGGAAACCGAAACCGAAACCGAAACCTGAGCCTCTCATGGCCGCGCCACGTGGACGATGTGGACTGAAGAGTACACAGAAGTGTAGGAAAGGAGATAGTTGCCGGAAATCACGTGGCTACGCCCGACCGCGTTTTATTTATTTATTTATTTATTTATTTATTTTGGGGGGGGGGGGGGGGGGAGGGAGGCAGTTAATGCACGACGTTGCGTGCCACATTTGTCGTGCGATTGTTTCGCACTTTTATCCGGTCTGAACGCTCTTCTGTGCTTCAAGCTCGATTCTTTCAAGTTTTCACGTGTTGCCGGTTAAACATACCACCGCAGCCAAATTCTTCCTGTTCGCGTTAAAATAATTATTTATAATGCTTTGTTTTACTTCCTGCTAAGTTATTGCAACCTTCCCTAAGGCTCAACCACCGCACCTAAACTTAACAAAATTTACCAGAATAAAAGAAATGTTGAGAGGCATTTTGAACACACGTTATGACTGTTACACTGATACTATGTGTATTAATCTGCAAATGTTAAAAATGCATAACCTGTCTGAGTATAGACATCTAATCACCATTAAGAATGACAACAGAAAATGAAGTGTTCTTTTAAATGAGATAGCTGCATTGGAAAAGCATACCTTTTTTTTTCACCCGCCATGTTAAACATTTCAAGGTTCCCGCATGCAGGTAAAATTATGGGCAGCAAATGCTTCGGTAGGTTCAAAACAGTTTTTGGGAAAAATATTAAAAATTTAGAAACAATAGTTCCTAAAGAGCTGCGCATCATCTTTTTACATATCTGAACTGTCTGTGCCCTTCTTTCGGTATTTCATTTAGTAATACATAATTGTGTGTTTATGATTGTACTTTGTCGTCACTGCACGAAAACCGTTCAATGGCTGCCGATGGGGCTGAGGGCCAGTCAAGCTTTTTGTTGAAGCTTTTTTTTTTATTTTTTGCTCATTTTTTTATATAGACATCAATATCACTATTATTATTAGTAGTACAAGCCATATTATTATCATTATTTTCCGTACAGCGAACGACAGTTCTGAAGTTGTGGTCCCACGTCCGTCGCAACGTTGGGCCTACGTACGTAGCCATCGTGTCTTCGAGCTCACGTAAGTTGCCGTATTGAGAATGACGCAGCCCATGTATTCCCTCTGATATGTGCAACATTTGATTTTGACCGACGTATAAGCAGCTCCTTAGAAGCCACAAGAACAGATTTTATATTATTTTCAGTTTGGTATAATATTGAATGTGTGCCTTAGATCACTCACGACTTCTGGTTATATTTGGTACGTGTGTATGAACTGCTTGTGACCAGAGAGAAACAAGTGAGCGCGACTCAAACCGGCTAATCTTCGTGCGACGGTTTTCAGCAGAACGAAAAGATAATTTAGAGCTGGAAATTGTGTTTTAGGTAGCTTTGTTGTCAAATGTTATGTACAAAAAAAAAAAAAAACTCGTCGAGCATACAGACCCTGGGAGTTTCCTTTTAACTGTGGGCAATAAGAAAGACAAAAACACCTATCAGAGATCAATTTTTTACCTATCTAATATTAAGAGCCTGATAGCACCGCCAATTCGATATGACCTGGAATTTGGAGCTACAAGAACGGATGGTCGAGTGTTGTGTTTAATAATGGAAATAGTATTCTTCAATTTTTTGTTTTGCTATTAGGGGAAGAAAAACAGCGGCGGAAATCGTTTCAGCATTTTAAAAGAGATGGTGCTCACACGCCAGGAGAATAATTAATGGACCACGATGAAACAACAAATATGGTGCCGTTTAATTTTTTTTTTTAACTCAAATTGAGGTTTAACATAGCATTAGTTTAGATGTTGATGATGTTGTATTGCGCGTGTCGTTTTCATTTCCACACCTTCGTCGAGCAAGTTTCTTCTGGTTTTTGTTTCATCTTTATTAAAGCAGAAACGTTACTTGTGTTACGATAGCCATGCGCAAGTACTGCTCCAGACAATATCATTCCACATTACGTGTGAATTTCTAATATAACATGAACGTTTTTTGACTGAAAAACTAGCTTACATTTAAAAGTGCAGGGTGAGTCTAAGGATCTATGGCTGCATTAAGAGACCGCATAAATCGGTTTGTGCAAGCATTGAGCCATTTTTTTAATGCAGTCGAAGAACCAGCGTAAAAAATATAATCATTTCACTGAACAAACTTCCCTAATTATCCAGTTAGAAAGAAAAACCTGAAAGCCCTACCTATGGCTGTTCTCTGTGATGGTTGTTCTCCTCTCTCTACCGATTTTTTTTTTTCAGGCGGAGATTTTTTATTTTTTTACGAGCTCCCCTTTAATTCTACGCTGGTTGAGACACTACACAAAAAAAATGTTTGAAAAAAACGGTATTTTTCAAAAAAATAGATACTCGGTGCCTGCATTGCAGAGGACCACTTGCAGGCGCAGGGCGCACGGCGGACATAGATTGACTCTTGCACCAATCAGACGCCTTTGGTTAGCGCATGGCCACTATAGGTGTGATTTCAGGTTTTGTTTTTAATTTCTGACTTTCTACTCATTCAAGTTTGTTCAGTGAAATATTTATACCCTTAAAACTGATGTCTGTTACGATAGGCTGGATCGCGAATCAAGGGACCTTTGTGCTGGGGTCATTTGGCACCACCGGCACGCAGCCATTGAGTGACACCAGTGAATGCATTATACCCTATAAAAAAATAAACGTGAACAAATTAGATTTCCCTCGTTCGTATTATAATTTGGACAACGAAAATGTGAAGGTGCTTCCTAGGAATGGTGAGAACCTTTAGTGTTTTAATGTCCGTACTTTCTAGACTGGAGTTCTAGCAAACATATGCTTTTCTACTACCCGTTGACTCGCTTCATGTGTCGCAGGAGCAGCCAGTGCCGCGCCATCATACAAGCAGCCAGAATGGTTTGGTTGGATGCCATGCTTTTTTTATATTGTTCCTTAATACCGTTTGTGGCATAACTTTTGTTTTCAAATCAAAGCAGAAGATGTACCTACTCCTGCTTGCCAGAGTAACTTCTCTTTTTAAAATAGTATCATAAAAAACTGTCTTCGTGCTGCGAGTTAGTTTAAGCAAAATTCGGTTTTGAAGCATTACTGCAACGTTTCAAAACAGTCGAGCTGACGTATTCCGTCCATAGCAGTGAACTGCAGAGATTGGAAACGCATTTTGAGCCTCTTGCAGTAATTGAACGTCAAAGACTTACAGTAAGAAACAAAATAAATTTACTATACTTCGTTTCACCTTAGGTCCGAGCGCGGACGATGTTATGAGCTGAAGGGCCAATCAAACAGCGCAATAAGCGCAACGTCATGGCGTGCTCTCTACGCTTGATAGGACTAGCCGGCGGAGGAGCACGCACAGAGAGACAGCGAATACCGGCGGAGAGCACGCCATGACTTTGTGCCTCTTTCGCTGTCCGATTGGCCCTTCTGCTCATAACATCGGCCGCGCTCGCACTTAGGGTGAAACGAAGTATATTTACATGGCGAAGTTAATCTACGGGTGTCGGTCATCGCAGTCGTTCCGTACATCTCCTTCTTCGATCTGCCTTTTTCTAAACCGTTCCTTCGTCTTCCTCGTTCTCGTTAACCACATATTTACACGAGCACTGTGCGGCTTTTTCCCGTAAGGAGGATTCCAATTTACAATTCACAACACACTGCCCCCAAATGAGCGTTATTAGATCGCTCATCCAATATAAAGCTCTAGGGGATATAAAAGTTGAACGGGTCTTTTCAACACTTGTCCACCTGGCAAGTTCACAGCGCATGATCGCACTATACCATCCAGGCCGTAGAATACCTGCCCAATTCGTCCAGTCCGCCACAGGTGTCTGGGAGTTTTGTTCTCCTCAACTGTTTCGGCGACAAGTTGTTTCGTGTGCTGATCGCAGCTGGAGCAAGTATTCTTTTCGCCACCGCTGCCAAAAGTGGTCTAGCAGTTGTTGATGCCTCCTCCAACGCCGGGTGACATTTTCTCTCGTAGTGGCTTGTAGTCTTTTGTCTTTCAGCACGTTCTATAAGTTGCGGACGTCTTTTGAGGCTCTCTTGAAAGTCAAGGCGTTGTCGCTGTAAACTACTCTAGGTGTCCCTCTCCTTGCTGTAAATCTCTGAAAGGCCATGAGAAATGCTGGAGTTGCGAGGCTTGTAAGTAGTTCCAGGTGAACAGCACGAGTAACTGCACAAGTAAATAGTGCTATATATGCTTTTTTCTCGGAGTGTCCGGATCTGACAAAACAAAGGTCCGGCAAAGTCCACTCCTACTACTTCGAATGGGCTCGCCTCATTTACGCGGTCTTTTGAAAGTGGTGCGGTCGGTGCTGATGCTCTTTTGACTCTTGACCTCGCACAGGCGTTGCATCGGTTTATAACCCTCTTGACGGTTTGTCGTGCCCTTGGCACCCAATAAAGTTCACGTAACTGTGTCACAGTGTCTTGAAGTCCTCCATGTAGTGTACGCCTGTGCATGTCGTTAATCAGCAGTTCAGTGAAAGGATGTTCAGGTGGCAGTAGTAATGGGTGCTTGATCTCCACTGCTTGGTTCATATTTTGTAGCCGCCCGCCAACTCTCATGAGCCTGTGTGCGTCAAGGTAGGGGTCGAGAGCGATGATGCTGGATTTCTCGGTTAGTCTCCCTCCCTCCAGCAGTTCGTTGAGCTCTTTGGGGTAAGCCTCCTCTTGCGTTCGCCTGACCCAATGCAGTTCTGCCCTTTCAATCTCCAGTTATTAGAGGACCTTTGGTGCGATTTTGAGGCGTTCTACAGTTATTAACGAACCTCATTATCCATGCAGTGACTCGTAGTAGTCGTCCTATTCTGCTGTATCGTTCCAGCTTCAAAAGAGGTGTCGTTACTTTGGTTTGTACCTGAAGCACTTGATGTTTACTTTTTCGTTCCTCTTCTTATACTTCTGTCGGAATATTTTCGCTTGTAATGACACCTGGCCAGGTGTTTCTATCTTCAGAGAGCCACCTAGGGCCGTTCCACCAGAGTTGACTCGTTCGTAATTTGTCTATTGATATTCTTCGTGTCATAAAGTCCGCAGGGTTGTCAAGTCCAGGGCAGTGGTTCCAACTGGCCGGTTTCCCTCTAGATTGAATTTCGGTAACCCTATTAGACACGAAAGGTTTCCATTTCACTGCTGAACCCTTGATCCAGTGAAGAGCAATAGTACTGTCTGTCTAGAAGAATATTTCCTGGAGGTCCATCATCTTCTTCAGGTAGTTGCCTATTCGGTTCCCAATCACTGCCGCCATAAGCTCCAGGCGCGGAAGTGTCAAGCGTTTTATAGGCGCTACCCTAGTCTTAGAGAATACCAGACTGACATCTGTCTTCCCATTCATTTCTTTCACCCTCAGGTAGGCACATGTTCCATAAGCGAGGGGACTGGCATCACAGAAGACATGCAGCTGTAGAGACGTCTTGTGCTCTTCTTGTGCGCTCATGACACACCGGTTGGTCGCAATATCTTCTATCTGTGAAACCTCTTTGCACCATTGTTGCCAGTCTCCTGAGAGGTCTTCAGGAAGCTCTTCATCCCAGTTAAGTCCGCGTTCCCACAATCGCTGAAACAAAACCTTCACCCGTATTACAAACGGGGAAATAAGACCAAGTGGGTCGAAGACCCTCGCTGCAGCACGTAGTACACAACGCTTCGTTGTGGTGTTGCTGTTGATGAAGTTGAGTACATTCTTGACTGGAATCATCAAAGTGTTCTTATCCCTCCTCCATCGCAGTCCAAGAATTCCTCTGGGTTCTGAAAACGTTGACGTGTTATGACCATCGTTAAGCGTATCCTGAAAACGTCTTGCGTTGGTTGCCCATTTTCGCAGTGTCATGCCTGCAGATTTCAAAATCTCATTGGCTTGCTTATGTAAATCCGTAGCCTCTTCGATTGTTTTCGTTCCCAAGAGCAAGTCGTCTACATAGAATGACTTTTGAAGAAGTCTTGCAGTATCCTTCATATCTCCTGTCACACTTTGAAAATGATGTTTCAGAGTAGCCGATAAAAGGAATGGGCTTGCCGATGTTCCAAATGGCATGCGTGTCATTCTCCATTCTTCAGTTGGTGGCTCTTTGTTTGACATTTTATACTTAGTGTCAAACCACAGAAAACGGAGTGCGTCACGATCCTCTGGTCTCACGCTCACTTGAAGAAAGGCCTTTTCTATGTCTGCTGTGAGAGCAATAGGATACGTTCGAAAGCGTATTAGAACCTCGAGTAGATCCGCGTTCATGTTGGGCCCCTTCTCTAGATGATCGTTCAGTGAAGCAGCTTCATTTGCATGGGACGACGCGTCGAACACAACTCGCAGTTTTGTAGTTTCGGAGTCCATTCGGATCACAGCTTGGTGGGGCATGTAGTAGGTGCGTGAGTTTGTGCATGGTAACTCTGAGGGAACCTTCTCCGCATGTCCATCATTAAGGTAGTTAAGCATAGCGTTGCCATATTCTTTGGAAAGGGACTCGTTGCGTGATAGCCTCTTCTGCAATCCCTTGAGTCGTTTCACAGATGTAGCTCGGTTATCGTTTAGCTCCCCTGCGTTAGGTTTCCATGGCAAGCACACCTCATACCGTCCATTCACTTTTGCAATAGTTCGTTTGAAGTCGTTCCACACCTCGTTTTGTTCTTCACCTGAGCTACACGCGTTGTCTGTTATTCCTATTCTTTCGATATCCCAAAAGCTGCGTAAGGTCGCATCATCTACGACTTCGATGGTTCCGATCTTTAGTATACACATCATCGTGTTGGCGCGACCAGTAAGCGAGCACTGCAGCGTTACGGGTTCTTGAAATGTCCACCCAAATTTAGTGTCTAAAGCCATCAGGCTGCAGTTGCTTTCACAACGTTGCGCCCGCTCACTGGCGACTTTCCAGATTTGGTCCGACCCAATGAGCAGGCTGATGCCTGGTTCAGTAGGAACGCCGGGAAAGAGAAGTTTGTCAGCGATGCAGCCTCCGTCTTCTTCAATGCTGCGGACGAACTCATGGTTTACAGGTATCTGAACAATGTCCTCGCATATAAATGGCGTTTCTACCGCTTCAACGCTGCATTCTTCGTTGTTGTACTGACTACGCAGCTTCACTTGAACCAGCCTTCGTTTTTGCGGCAGTGAAGTGGAACTTCCAAAGGTGTTCAAGCGTAGTCTGGTCTCTCCTAGCACCTTACGATTCAACTTGCGAGAAACGTCTTCTCGTATAAACGTTCGCTGACTTCCACCGTCTAAGATGGCACGTGCGTAGACAGTATTCCCATCCTCGACCACCCAGGTTCGAAAGGTCTGAAGTAGGACGTCGTCGTCTATCGAAATCTCAGTGCTAGCAGTGCCAGCGCTTTGAACGCTAGTCGTCATGGTTTGTGTTGCATTCGTGTTCGCTGAAGGCTTCCAGGTCGGATCGCACATGGATGTTGCGTGTCGCCCCGCACAGGAAGTGCAAGACAATTTCCTGTGGCAGTCCTTTGACCTATGCCCTCTTAGGGTGCACCGGAAACACCGCATCTCTCCTGAGAGTTTCTTCTTCTTCTCCATTAGAGAGATGTTACTGGTGCAGTTTACCGTGCTGTGTCATGTAGGTTTGCAAAAAATGCACTCCTTCTTTTTATCTTGAGCTTTGGCATGGAGAACCGCAGAAGTCGGAAGATGAGCTCGTTGATGTATTTGCTCTCGATTTTTTCTTGGTGGACGATCATCTCTGACACCAGATCTTTCTCTACTCTCGATCTCGATTAGCAGATATTCGAGCAACTGCTGCAAATCTGCCTCCGCCCTTCTGCTGTTCAGTTGAACGTCCTCAGTTCGAGGTGTTGGTCTGGCGGACAGCTCAGCAGGTCTGGAAGTACCTGAGATTGACCCCAGTTCTTCTGCGTGTAATGTGGGTGGAGATGAATGAGCAGCCACGTCTCCCTCATACGGATGGACGGTCTTCCTCTCAGAATGGCCAGCACGTCGCTAGAAATCCACCACTATTTCAGATGGAAGAGCCTTGATGACAATGTCCATCAGCATGGTCGAGTAGCTGTCTGAGCTGACACCAAGTTCATGAAGACCGCGGATGTGGGTTTGCACCTGATCGTAAAGTCTCCTCAAACCCTTGGTGTCGTTTGAGTAGTTGACACTCGGAAGCGTTCGAAGCTTTGTAAGGTGGTCTTGCTGGATTCGCTTGTAGTCTCCAAACTGTCTAGCTAAGATTTCAATTGCGTCGTTGTAGCACGCATCCGTCACTTGGAGACCATCGATAGATGCCTTGGCGGGTCCACTAACCAGCGTCCTTAAGTATTGAAACTTCTCGCCGCTTGACAGCTCTCCGTTTTCGTGAATGGCACGCTTGAATTGTTGCCAAAATGGCTGCCACTCAGCAAGCTCGCCCTTAAAGGATTGCAGCTGCAACTTCGGTAGTTTAATACCGCTCCGTCTTCGTTCTTCGCTTCGCGAGGCTATTGCCGATGTTGATGGTCGCGCTGGTTCACCAGAACGTAGTTGCACTGCTCGACTTTGAAGCATGCTCAAGGTGTGGGTCGTTTCTTCCTCGTACTCAATTAACGACTGGTATTCGTTCTCGAGATCTCCATCAGCAATGAAGGGCTCGAGCTCGGTGTTCAGCTTCTTGAGTTCTTCATAATTTACCTCAAGCTTTATTGCTATGGCCTCGATTTGAATCACATCCGCAGCGTTGAGAATTGCGGTGGCCTTTCTGACAATTCGGGTATTTTGTCCTCTGCGAGCAGTCCTTTTCGTTCGCACCCTTTCCATGTTTGAATAAATCGAGAGGTTGGTAAGCTTCGGGTAATAGGGTTGCTTACTTGTTTCGATGTCGATACAAATTTCGTTCGAGGTTAGTCCATGGCGTTCACTCGTTTGCTGCTCAGCAATTGACTTCGTTTCGGTGAGGGTCGTTCCTGGCATGAAGTCCCGGGTTTCGGCACCATTCAGTTGTGGCAGTAATTGAACGTCAAAAACTTACAGTAAGGAACAAAATAAATGTACTATTTAGATGGCGAAGTTAATCTACGGGTGTCGGTCATCGCAGTCGTTCCGTACATCTCCTTCTTCGATCTGCCTTTTTCCAAACCGTTCCTTCGTCTTCCTCGTTCTCGTTAACCACATATTTACACGTGCACTGTGCGGCTTTTTCCCGTAAGGAGGATTCCAATTTACAATTCACAACAGAGCCATTTAGTAACTTTCTCAGCAGTTACTAGCAACTGAACATTCTCCCCTACTCTTCCTG
The DNA here is from genome assembly GCF_016920785.2 of Ixodes scapularis. Classification (NCBI taxonomy): domain Eukaryota; kingdom Metazoa; phylum Arthropoda; class Arachnida; order Ixodida; family Ixodidae; genus Ixodes; species Ixodes scapularis. Next base: position 227,082,412 of record NW_024609835.1, read on the forward strand.
CGAGACTTCATAAATGTTAATATCGATGGCGATTCACACTGGCTGAAAAACTTTCAATTTTATTCATGCCTCCCGTACACGTCCATGTATCGCTTGGTGTCACGTAATGGCCACCGGTGGTTGCAAAGTCGGGTTCCCGACACGCGATCCAGCCCGCGAGGATAGAGATCAGTGCTCTGAACGTACGTTATCCCGCCGCCTCTATGTAAAATGTGAGCTCGATGCGTTCAGAAACCGATTTATGCTAATCTTTCAAAGAGCAAATGACCTTTTTAACTCACACTTCATTTTCACATCCAGAAAAACACAATAAAATACAGCTAACTAGCAGTTGCAAAATATGTTAATATTGAAGCGGTAAAAGTTAGCATTGAATATTAGTATTAATGCTATACATTAAAACTTGGTGTTAAGGCCAAATGATTTATGCGATTTCTAATTTTTGCTGCTATATCAAAAGCTCGAGACCTAACAAATATTTACGAATCAATACCGCGATTAAATTAAAGCGCAATGTAGGTTGAATTAAGCGTATTATTCTCTTACATATCAATACCCTCGGACGAGGTCACACAAAGAGTAGGAGATAGAAAAGACCATTAAACCGTAGCGAAAAACACACACACACACACACACACACACACACACACACACACACAAAAAGAACCTATTATGACTTGTCGACATTAGCGGTGCCCGGAACCCGAAAATCGTTTCACTTGTTCCGAGCTAAAGTGCTGCCATCCTGCACTCTGCCCTAACCAGTTGCCATTTTGCCGAGGGCTAATTTCTAATCGAGAAATGCAATGACAATTACTTCCTAAACGAAGAACAATATCCCTTTCTTTCATGCGCCTTTCTTTGTCCTCCTCTCTTGTTCCCTTAGAGCAGCGTCTTATAATATATATACATATATATCTCTCTCTCTCTATATATATATATTTATATGTATTTATATATATATATATATATATATATATATATATATATATATATATATATATATATATATTTATATATATAAATTAAAGTGTACAATAAGATTTATTTTTATTCTCTTCGTATTCGAGTCCCACTTAGTCACGAGGATCTCGCAACAAATAAAAAATAAAAAAATGAAGAAAAAGTATTTGTGTGCAGCCAGAAAAATACAAAGGCCGATACCTATGAAGAGCTAATTAGCTTGTACCGCTTGGAATTTGCTGCGAAGCTTTTAATTCGTTTCAGCGAGGCTCGGGGCATGTTTGCCTTTTTGTTTAAAAACTATCGCGCTATTTTAGTACTGGCTGTTTTCGTATTTTCTACGAGTGAACTTTATTTAAACCACGTCATCTTTGTTCTCCCTTTTCTCTCTCGATACGCTCGTTTCTGAAAATTTCTGAATTCCTCCTTCACCAATCCATTACTACCGTTTTTTTTTTTTCTTGGGGGGCGAGGGGGGGGGGGAAGGGGGGCTCAATTGCAGCGGTTCCTCCTGTTTTGGAGAACGCCAATTGTGTGTTAATGCATTTTAGTCTGCCAGAATGGTCTCGCATGTTTCGAGCTTTCAACCTTCGTGATCAAGGGCGTACGTCCTTACCGAGGTTTTGAGCAGTCCGGCTGTTGAGTCGTTTTTATTTTATCCGATTTTTCTTTCGTTCAGCCGGTAATGTATTTCCCGAATATCTTTTTTAGGATAATGAATCTTGGAGTGTAAGAAAAAACAAAAAAGGAAAAAAAAGACGGGGTCTTCATTTGAGAAACTGAAACTTTGCTGATTAAGAAAAAAGAAGAAAAATTATAATGTACCCGACCAAAAAGAATATTTTCACTTTTAGGTTTTTCTTTTTCATCTAGCGCGTACATAAATTGCTTCTGTATACTTTTGCTTTGAGTTCCGGCAGTTATGTAAAGGAACTAAATTAGGTTTATTTTCAAAGCTTCGCAACAACGTATACAGATAAAGTGTTATTACATATTATGCTGCAGGGTTTTTTCGCATGCTTTCAATTATGCGATGCCAATCATATGTTATGTTGACCTCTGATTTTCAGAAATGCTTCAGAGAGTGTTTACTTGCTAATTTATAACTTCCCGGTCTCGGGTTAGTAGACGAACAAAAATTGCATGAAGCTTTACCCTGACACAAACCAGTTTTAGCGCCGACTTACAAGTTAATATGCGCTCACACTTACCTTGCAGATGGAGCAAACTTTGTTTACTAAATACAACAATATGTCGGCTAGAAATGCTAGGGAATGTCAAACCCCTGGCAAGAGACCCTGAAGAATGCACGAAACTTTTAGCACGAACACGACATGGATGTGTTTTGCAGTTTACTCAGATGTTGCGGAAAAGCGCTTTCAGCTTTGCCTCGGTATTGGAAGCAGCTGAGACTAGACTCGAAATAAAAGAGAAAAAACGACGACTTCAAATCCTGTTATATGACATTCAGAGCAAATAGGAAATTTTCGACATATCGCTAATTTGTATGTCCTTTTTTTAAATGTCGAGTAAATAATAAGAAAATACAGAAGGGTTATAGTTTGTGCTAGCTTTGCTTCGGAATGCACCTTGTTCTTTTTATTGTGGCGAACCAACACTGTCAGATAATTAAGGCGTAAAATAAAATGACATTTCGGAAAAAGCGGAATTAACAACGGAGGAAATTAAACAGTGTTTAAGCTTGCTCCAACTATATCTCGTGTTAAAAGCTTCATGATAATCGCCTAAGAAAATTTAAAGGACAATTTTTATAACTGCGACGTACCATTCGTATTAAACCACAACCCTAAAAAATTTTGGAAGCTTATTGCACGAAACGAAACCACAAACGCAATATCTTGACAAACCGGGAAGGTGATACTATTTCTGCTTTTGTATGTTCTGTTGTTATGAATAATCATTTTGCATCAATGTTTACACAGGAGGATACGTTCACAGTGCTTGTTATCAGTGTCGTGAGCTATCGATTCATGAGTCAGATTTGATATCACCCTTCCGAAATTGAAATGATTATAGATGACTTAAAAATTACTACATCGGCTGGCACCGATACAATTTATTCTAAGCTGCTTAGAAATACAAAACGCATATCCAGTGAAATTTGCAATCTACGCCTTTAACAATCAGTGTTCGCTGGTATCATTCCAGACGACAGAAAGATAGGAAAAGTCGTTTCGGTTTCCGAAAAATGGAGATCGCCACTTCGCAGAGACCTACCGTCCCACCCCTTAAACCTATGTTGTGTGCAAAGTACTTGAATATATTTTTTTCGCATGTTGCATCCTATCTTGAGTGTAGCAATTTATTTGATAAGCATGAGTATGCTTTTCGTAGAGGCTTTTTTTATGAAGTGCAACTTCTGGATGTCACCCATGACCTCCATCTGAACATGAACCCTAACTCTCAAACTGGTTCAATATTTCTAGACCTTTCTAAAGCATTCGACTGCGTTCCCTACTGTCGCCTTTTGTCTAAGCTCTCTCCACTTCATCTTCATATCTTAACACACTCATGAATTAACAAATTTTCTATCGTTTCGCTGTCAGTATACTCTGTGTGGTGACTTTCAATCTGAACTTACTAAAGTGACCTTTGGCGTTCCGCAAGGAAGCGTCTTGAGCCCTTTATTATTTCTTATCCACATTAACGACTTTCCAAATGCTTTGTGTTCTAATGTACGTATATTTGCGGATGACTTTGTCTTCTACAGAACGATTAACGCTCCAAATGACCACATACTACTCCAGCATGATCTTGATAGCATTAATAACTGGTGAGAAGAATGGCTAATGCTACTAAATAAATCCAAATGCCAGGTAATATACTTCACTCGCCAATGATCTCTTTCGCAGTTCCCATACACATTAGGCACATCATCTCAGAGTGTGTGTCCATCTTACAAGTATCTTGGTGTTCTTCGTACTTCTAACCTTTCGTGGGTCACACATATTAACGTTGTGACCGCCGACAAATCTAGAACTCTCGGTTATATCGAACGTAACATTAAAACAACCCCTAACCACCTCCGCAAACTTACTTACGAAACAACTGTTCGTCCGAAACTCGAATATGCTGCAGCGATTTGGAGCCCCAATCAGAAATGCCTAACCACGCACATTAAAAAAGTCCAGTATCGAGCAGCGTGATAAATGGCATCCTCCTATTTATATCACATAAGCGTCTCTATCGTAAAATATCAGTGTTCTCTACCATTGCTTAAAGTTAGTTCAACCATTTCTACTCTGCGCCTAATTCACAAGCTCCATTATAGCAATTGTTTTTGAAGCGTTACTTTCCTTGAACCCCGTAATAGGTCATCTCATCGTACCACTAACACTGAAATCTTTCAACACCTCACCGGGTCAACCAACGCGTTCATTAACTCAGTCGTACCACGTGTCAACCGCGTATGGAACGACCTTTCCATAACCATAGTCACCATTAGCAAGACTGCACTTTTCCGTGAAAAGCTTGAATCGTAATTTCAAACCTTTGCGTTTCCGATTATTTATGATCGAATGCAATATTGCCGCGCCCCAAGTAGACAGCGCGGCCGTAGCGTAACGGTTATCGCGCTTACCTCCCAAGCGAAGGGCCAGGGTTCGATACCTGGCCGCAGCTACGCATTTTGTTGACACTGGAATGTGATGTTCTGGTGAATTCGAGAACCGTCTAACTGATTCGAGTTTAGAATGTTCTACGCGTCGAACCTTCTACGTCGAATGCCCCAGAAGCCAACGCGTGTACAAAAGCGGCTCCGCATGGCAAGCAGGAGTCAGTCTCGCCCCAGCGTTCGACTAGGCTGTCACGCCGACTACGACGCCCACGACGCTCTGTTATCTTTTGTACCCTTTTATTTTTGGCACAAGTTCACCACATTAAACGTTTATTTATTCCTGTTTATTTTTTGCTTATTGGTCACCACCCGTGACATTTTGGTGGAAGTGCGGGGTAACGCATGCCCCTGCCGCGTACCCCTCCGAGGGCCCGCAGTGCAAGTCCAACGCCAAGCCCACGAAGAACAAACGAAGGCACTACCGAGATCCGGTTCAGTCGTCGCACCCAAGGCCTACACCCGGAATTCGGACTCCTGCCGCCCATGGCAGAAGTCATGGACTGGTTGGCCATCTTCGGACGAAGCCGACGATGGCCAACCAGTCGCCGACCCCCGCCGCTCCTGCCGTTGTCTACCTGCCCCCTTCCTGACCCACTTCCACGGCGAGATCCATGAGGATGTCGAAGACTGGGTCAAGCACTACGAGCGTGTGGTGCGGCACAACGGATGGACTGCGGAGCAGTGCCTCCAGAACCTCTACTTTTCTCTGGAGGGTACTGCGAGGCATTGGTTCGAGAATCACGAGGCTTCGCTTACGTTATGGGACATCTGTGTGGCCGAGTTGCAGCGTACGTTCGCCACCCTACACCGACGGGAGAAGGCAGAAGATCTCCTCCGAATTCGAACGCCGGGCCCCGACGAAAGCGTCACAAGCTTCGTAGAAGATGTCCTCTGCCTGAGCGCCCGTGCCGACCCACGAGCCACAGACGACAAGAAGCTACGGGTCCTCATGAGCGGGGTGAGAGACGACATCTTTGGAGGCCTCGTGCGCAACCCGCCGGGCACCGTCGAGGCCTTCGTCACCGAGGCGACAAACATCGAGCGCGCCCTCCAAGCGCGCGCTTCCCACTACCAGCGACATTCAAGTGTCGCTGCAGCCGCGCTGCTTAGCGGCGAAAACGCTCCTTTTACGGACATCCGCGAAATCATCCGGGAGGTCGTCGGGAAGAAATCCGCCGGTTGCTGCCAGCTGAAAACCGACCCGCGACGCTCTCCATCGCCGAGGTTGTGCGGGAGGAAGCTCAGAGAGCCATCCAACCAGAGGCTCCCGTCGCCGTGGCAGCCACCGAGCAGCCCACGTTGACTTACGCCGCAGTGGCCCGACGGCCACCGCCTCCTCCTCGAGCCTATGTTGCGCCACCCCGACGTCACTCTCCTGCGCCGCAGCACGACCGACGCCGCGACGACCAGCTCCAGTACGCCAGTCAGGATCCCCGTGCACCCCGGAAGACCGATGTGTGGCGAACGCCCGACCGACGCCCTCTGCGCTTCCACTGCGGGGAAGAAGACCACACCTACCGCCGATGCCCATACCGGCGACTCGGGCTGCGCGGGTTCCACCCGAACGACCCGCGACTCCGTTATGGTGAACGGCCTCGGGAAATCGACGAGTACCTGCGACGACCTCAGTCCCCCGAGCCTGCGTCCCGCCGAGAGTTCCGGTCGCCTTCGCCACGACGTCCAGCTTCGCCGATGCACCGACCCCGACGTGAAAGCCTGTCGTTCCTCGCTCCACGCCTGGGAAACTAGATGCGGCAACCCCTGGAGGTGGAGTTGCCGAAGACGACCGACGCCAAGATCCTCCACGAACGTCGGAGGGCCCCCACTTGAACGCTATCAGAGACCGAAACGACGCCCCTGTAGTGGAGTCCAATAACCTAAACGTCGTCATTGACGGCCACGACGCATCAGGACTCGTGGACACCGGAGCAGACTACTCGGTCTTGAGTTTGAGACTCTCCCGCCGCCTTCGAAAAGTCATCACGCCGGGGGATGGACCACAAATACGAACCGCCGGAGGGTACCTCATCACACAAGTCGGGAGATGCACTGCTCGCGTCGAGATCCACGGTGAGACGTGCCCTGTGAAGTTCGTTGTTCTGCAAGACTGTTCGAGGGACGTTATCCTCGGAATGGAATTTCTCTGCGAGTATGGCGCCGTCATCGACCTCGGGGCAAACCAGCTGACTCTACGAAAGCCTGTTTTACCGCCGCTGGAGACCAACACGACGTCAACCGCGATCCGAGTTATCGCCGACCATGTGAACTTACTGCCGCGGTAGAGTGTTTTCGTCACCGTCATAACCGACTGAGCCATGCACGGTGAAGCTCTTCTTGAAGGCAGCGTCCAACTGCTCCTTGAGAAAGGAATTGGCGTCGCACGAGGCGTAACGGACCTCCAAGAAGGGCGTACAACTGTTCTTGTGACAAACTTCCGAGAGGAGCCGCAGCACCTAACGAAGGGTACCACTGTGGGCCACATTGAGGGGTTTCAAACGCCAGCCGTGGTCACCGCAGTCTCCGAAGAAACCTCGTCGTCACAACAAAACAGCACGCCGTCGCCGCCTATCAACATCAACCCCGAGCTCCCAGTTCCTAAGCGCCGGCAACTGGTTGATCTCCTCGCCGAATACAGTGACTGTTTTGCCACGTCGTCGAAAGTTCGCCAAACACCAATGGCGAAACATCGCGTTATTACCGTCGACGACGCGCTCCTTGTCCATCAGTCGCCGTATCGAGTCTCCTTAAAGGAAAGGAAGGTGATTCAGGATAGTGTCCAAAAAATGCTCGACGACGAAATCATTCAACCCTCGAGAAGTCCATGGGCGTCCCCAGTCGTCCTTGTAAAGAAGAAGGACGGAACCCTGCGGTTCTGCGTGGACTATCGTCGATTGAACGCTGTGACGAAGAAGGACGTCTATCCGCTCCCCCGCATCGACGATACGTTAGACCGACTGCGTCACTCCCGATATTTTTCGTCGATGGATCTGAAGAGTGGCTACTGGCAGATTGAAGTCGACGAACGCGAGCGTGAGAAAACTGCCTTCGTCACTCCAGACGGACCGTACCAATTCAAAGTGATGCCGTTCGGGCTTTGTACAGCGCCAGCCACCTTCCAGCGTGTCATGGACACCGTGCTGCCAGGTCTGAAATGGCAGAGCTGCCTCGTCTACCTCGACGACGTCGTGGTATTTTCACGAGATTTCGACGAGCACCTGAAACGACTTCGAGCCATGCTTCAAGCCATCAAGAACGCCGGTCTGTCGCTCAAGCCGACAAACTGTCGATTCGCCTATGGTGAACTTAAGTTCCTTGGCTACGTCGTGAGCAACAAAGGTGTTCTCCCGGACCCCGAGAAGACCCGCACGGTAGCTTCATTTACTCCGCCGTCTGACAAGAAGGCCGTGAGGAGATTCCTGGGTCTCTGTGCCTACTACAGACGATTTGTTCGGGATTTCGCCAAGCTGTCCGCACCGCTGACGCACATCACGAAGGACGCCGTAAAGTTCGAATGGACAGACGAACACCAGCGGTCATTTGATGAGCTGAAACGAAGACACCAGACGCCCCCATTCTTGGCGATTTCGACCAGTTCACTGATAGAGAGATCCACACGGACGCCAGTAACACCGGACTTGGCGCAGTGCTAGTTCAAAGGCAGGACGGGGCACAGCGAGTCATCGCATACGCGAGTCGGTTGCTGTCTGAGGCGGAGAGGAACTACTCAACAACTGAAAAGGAGTGCCTTGCTGTCGTCTGGGCAATAACAAAGTTTCGCCCATATCTGTATGGAGGTCCTTTTCGCGTGGTCACAAACCACCACTCGCTCTGCTGGCTCGCGAATCTGAAAGACCCCTCCGGACGCCTCGCCCGGTGGAGCCTACGACTGCAGGAGTTCGACATGACCGTTGTGTACAAGTCCGGCCGGAAGCACAATGACGCCGACTTCCTGTCAAGTGCTCCTGTGGAGGCCGGACCTGCCTGTATCAAAGACGACGACGATGAGTGTTTGCTCGGCGCTTTGGACGTCAGCGACATGGCAGCACTCCAACGAGACGACCCTGAACTGCGAGCGCTCATCGAGCACTTAGAGGGACAAGCGAGTTCGGTTCCCCGTGCTTTCTTAAGAATCCTGCATACATTCTCCATGCGGCAAGGGGTGCTGTAGAAGGAGAACTTCGTCAACAAAAACACAGCATGACTGCTGGATGTTTCTGCCAGCCTTCGAGATGAAATATACCAAGGATGCCATGACGACCCAACGGCTGGACACCTTGGCTACAGCAGGACGCTCGCCAGGATTCGAGAAAAGTACTACTGGCCGAGGCTACCGAAGACCGTTCACCTATACATTCGATCATGCCACCAGTGTCAGCGACGCAAGAAACCGCCGACGAAGCCGTCAGGACTTCTGCATCCGATTTCTCCCCCGTCTATGCTGCTTCTGCAGATCGGAATGGATTTACTTGGCCCTTTCCCGCCGTCAACGTCGGGAAACCGCTGGATTATCGTCGCCACCGATTATCTTGCACGGTACGCCGAGACGAAAGCCCTTCCAGCAGGCACGGCTGTTGAAGTCGCCAAGTTTTTCATCGAGTCCATCGTCCTTCGGCACGGCGCTCCAGAAGTTTTGATTACTGATCGCGGATCATCGTTCATGGCACAGCTGACCCAAGAAATCCTCCGACTCAGTCACACCAGCCACCGTCGTACAACTGCGTACCACCCGCAGACCAACGGGCTGACGGAGAGACTGAACAAGACAATCGCCGACATAAATCTATGTACGTCGACGTTGAGCACAAGACGTGGGACGAGGTGCTGCCCTACGTCACGTTCGCCTACAATACGGCGGTTCAGGAGACCACTGGATTCACCCCTTTCCAGCTGGTACATGGTCGGAAAGTAACGACCCTGCAGTACGAAATGCTGCCCCATGAGCCATCTGACAATCAGAGCGACGACGCCCAGGTGGTTGCTCAACGCGCCGAAGAAGTCCGCCAGCTCGCCCGACTCATGATTCAAGACCAGCAATGCGTCGACGCGGGCCCCTACAGCCCTCGTCGCAGGGACGTTCACTTCCAGCCCGGAGACAGGGTGTGGGTGTGGACGCCCATCCGTCGCCGCGGCCTCAGTGAGAAACTGCTGAAACGGTACTTTGGACCATACAAGGTACTTCGTCGCCTCGGCGAGCTGAACTACGAGGTGATGCCCGACGGAACAAGAACATCATCACGCCGCCCACCACGACCTGAGGTCGTCCACGTCGTGCGCCTGAAGCCATACTACGCTCGAGAGGACTGTGGATCGTATGTGTTTCAAATAACTCTTTAGTTTTCCGTTGTTTTTATGTGCTTTGTTTTGTTTTGTGTTGCATCGGGGCGATGCAATTTGTTAAGGGGGGAGTAATGCCGCGCGCCAAGTAGGCAGCGCGGCCGTAGCCTAACGGTTATCGCGCTTGAATCCCACGCGAAGGGCCAGGGTTCGATTCCTGGCCGCGGCTACGCATTTTGTTGACACTGTAATGTGATGTTCTGGTGAATTCGAGAACCGTCTAGCTGATTCGAGTTTAGAATGTTCTACGCGTCGAACCTTCTACGTCGAATGCTCCAGAAGCCAACGCGTGTACAAAAGCGGCTCCGCGTGGCAAGCTGGAGTCAGTCTCGCCCCAGCTGTCACGCCGACTTCGACGCTCTGTTATCTTTTGTACCCTTTTATTTTTGGCACAAGTTCGCCACATTAAACGTTTATTTATTCCTGTTTATTTCTTGTTTATTGGTTACTACGTGTGACATTATGGCAACCTTCAATATCAGTCTCATGTGTGTATTGTTTGTACATATTGTGCCTATAAGATAACTTTGTGTAAAACTGTATGCTCGGCAGTTTCTATTTTCATTTTTTTTTCTTTTGAATTTATGTAGTTGAAACCCTTCTTAGAAATGCCCTGAAAAAGAGCCTGTAAGCTATAGGGAATTTAAAAAAAAAATTATAACATTGTGCACATTGAGTATGAAATATATAACCAATACTTAAATCTCCGCGAATTTATTTCTACGGCATACAAATTTCATCGTATATAAAAAATATCACATGCACTTTCCCAATTAATAAAGTATATTATTGAACAATTTTGTTTTCCTATTGTGTTAACTTCTTTGGTTCATTGCACAATGATTGTAATGTCGAAGCTTCATCAGAAATTCGCTATATCAATATTGAAGCTCGTCATGGACAATATTAAATTTTGTCTGAAACGTGAAAACACAGTATGCAAAATATTGTTTGCCACAAAGTTCGAAGCTAGGCAAATATATCTATTCACGCGAGGAGTCTACCAGATCAACAAAGTACTACTAAGGGAACCATGCGAGAAACAAAACGCTCATTTCCTGTCTGGTGATGAATTTTTTTTTTCCAGCTTTTTGCTTGCAACAAAATGCACGCCAAGCAATATTTTACAACGAAGCAGAATTACTGCGAAAATAACAACAGGCTTCCAAGGAAATAGTGTAAATGGTCTTGCCGGCAAAGAACGCCTTTCCCGTCATCTTAGAAATAATTCTGTGTGCTTTGCGTGACTTTTAGATTGCGCCGAACGAAATTTCATAGCGGCAGCTTTCGCATTTCCATGCGGTTACTCTGTCACCCCAAAACAATGTATACCACTCTACCTAACTATGACATAAGCTAGACGTTGTCCATCTTAAATTTCAATCGCTTATCAAGTGGAAAAGCTACGCAAATTCTGCAACCCATAAGCGCTGCAACGAACTGTTGCTTTTGTAATGAACATCAATAAAGAACGATGTAGATTCTCTTGGACACTGTCTCTAGGAACGTTCTTGTTCCGTGAAAGAGTTAGGAATGAATATCCATCTCCGTGGAGATTATTTATCATTATATCTGAATTTATAAATCAACGATATCAGAACACTACCAGCATTAACTACGGATTCGGACAGTGTTCAGAGGATCAAAGTGACGAAGAGTGAAAAGGAGGCGAGTCATCTAATGCACGTCCATACACCTCGCCAACTTTCCTGAGTCGTAACCTATCATGCCCAAAAAGCAGAAACAGGGTTTGTTTTCGCTGATCATGTTTAAAGTCCACATATATTTTGCCGAGGCTGTATATTAAATATTTGTATATTCTCTTTCTAATCCAAGAACAATACTCAGAATCGTCGGCTCCTTGCTGAGCCTTATATTGTTTTTTACTTCATGTAGCATATTCAGATAATTGCTTGAAATAAAATGTGAGCTACAATTTTATTCAAAACGTACACGCCGCGCCAGAACAAATAATACTTTCTGCATCAGATGTTTTAGATATTACTTTCCGGATATTAAGGGCAATGCTTAAAGCACTTTTTCGGTATGCAATTGTATATAACCTTTTTTTTTGGTAATTATTGGTCGTTTTTCTTACCATCTTATTTCAGAAATATAAGAGCATGTGTTTAGCTTAGTGCAGTTCGGAAAGTAAGCAAAATGATATATTTCACCAAATTTTGTATTTCCGTATTCCAACACCGTAGCCCTGTAGTTGATTTTCCCCGCATACATGAGGTGCGTTTCTTAGTAAGGATTTAGGGATCAATTCTCAACATCCCTACCAATTATCCCAATGCAAAAAGCATTTCCATTCGTTTTTTTAAATTTTTTTAGGATTATCGTTACACAAATACCCGAAGTCCAAAACGAGAAAAGCGCGTGGTTGCCGGAAAGTAATTCTATCGCACTTCAAAACGTCAGAACCACATAACTGCATCAACATCGATGAGTTTGAACTCTTTTTGGCCATTGGAAGCGACGTCTCGACAAACGTATTGCATCAGTCAGAAAGCACTTTAAACGTGACTAAACATTGAAAAAAAAACTATATATAGACACGCAATTTTGAAAACTAAAATTACGATATATATTTCCCCACTCTTAGCTTGCTCCGCGTAAAAACTTGTCAAAACGTCATAACTGTAAAATAAAAGTATTAATTCGCTAAGTAGTCACAAAAAGCAGACCTCACTTGAAACTGAATATTTCCCCTTTCCTCTTGATTATGTCCCCTCATTCAATTGTTGAAATGTCTATATTAAAGGACCTCACGTGTTACCTCGCTTTAGTTTCCGTCATTAGTGACATAGGCGAAGTAATGTGGTAAAGTACGCTGAACTTTATTCTTTTTTTATACGCAACGCGTGAATTATCGGGAACTACCTCAACCATGTCAATCTTAAAGAGATTATCTGGTAAAAATCTGATATTCTTATGATGTTGTGATGGTTACCTGGCGGGAGCCTAATGATTAGCATTGGTAATTTTATTTTTTTTTAAACGAAACCTCAATTTATTGCAGTGAATGACGGGAAATTATACAAAGCTCCATTCCAACCTTCGCATGCATCAATGGCTGCGCTCCATGCCTGGTGTGACGTCACGCCTGGCTTGCAATTGTCAGATCCTATGCCTAATTTCACCGTGAGAACAGAGTGCTCCCGACACACCGCAGCGTATCATTTTACTCGCCACTATAAATCTCGCGTTGAAGTCTTGAGCGTGACAACCGCGCAACAAAAGTCCCCTTTCACTTACAAAGGAAATGTTCTACCGCAGTAATGATTATGAACCAAATCGAAGCGCTCACGCAGATGACCAATTTAAAAGGGCACTTTCATTCGGCGCGTTTTATTTTTAATTACCTTACGCCAGAGCCTCTGCTTCTCTTAAGGTGGAAGAGGAAAACACCTTGTATGTACGCTTGGTCTAAAATACAATTACTGGTCCAGGGAAGCACACAAATATCAGATTTGTCGTGGAAGATGCACCTACAGCCATTGACAATGAGGTCTAAATTTTTCTTGAGTAAGAAATTTGACCGGAAAATCACTTCAAACTCATCAATATAGGTCGAAGATGTACCGATACTCAAGGCGAAAGCCTTATATGACTCATCGTTCAGTCAACCTTCAGAAAACACGTCGGCAACACGAAAGGTACCAAAACAAAGGGTGCCAATAAAACAGCGCCGAAAGTGTGTCGTCAGAGAGCGCATTCTTTTTGGAGATTCGCTATCACCGGGACAACAGCCATCGCCAAAATTCGGGGTGAACCATAAAACGGCGCTATAAATTCGTCTTCATATAGCGCGCTGTCTTTGGAGGTTCGCTATCACGTTTACGTGAGCACACAGGCGAATCAAAGGCAATCAAATTAAGGATGACAAAGCGAACTAAAGGAAATCAAAGAAAATTAAGTAAATCCTTTGTCCGTATTTACGGTATCGGCGCTTGGGCTTTCGCCTTCAAGTCGTCTAAGGGGTAACATAAGAGACCCTGTGAATTTTTTGTCCATTCCACGGAGTGCGTTCTTACCCAACCCCCGTCGGAGGTCTTGTTATCTTTAATGCTTGAACTAGCCCTCGTGCATTTTGATACGGCGAACTAGCGGAGCTCTTTAAAGCCTGCCTCAAACCTTCGCCAACGGCTGGAGATGCCCTACACTATATAAAATCTGGACAGTATACTTCTCTGCGAAACTCTCGGTAGACCCAATCGCTGCCATCTATAAAGATAGTTCGGCGAATTTCACAGCCCAGAATAATAATTTAGTCGCGATCATAATTTCAGCGACGCCATTTTCCGAGTTTCCTCGACACAATACATCGATTGTCTTCTCGTTGCTGCACATTCTTTAGACAGTACAGCGAGAACAACATTGAGCGACATTAATAGATGCGTTTTCTACTTAAATTGACTTGTTTTTCTTTAGAAGTCAGCTTACTCCAATATCTTCTCCTCTCGAGCCCTCGTTCCTACCGAAGACGTCCGAGCCCAGTCTGCCCGCGGTGAGGTTGAAGGGGCCCCTTTGTCCCGGGGGCCTACGTTTGTGTCGTTGCAGGAGCGGGACGCGCTGAGCGGTCTTGTACACCTTACTTAAATAAGTATTGGACAATATAATTACAATTATTCTCGCTTAAAAAGTATTCATATAGGTTACTCGATTACTCTCGGAGGAAACTAATCGACCGTTATTTTCAAAATTAACCGCTATCTTCCCGGTCAGATTATTCAAACGACGGATTTTCCTGCCAATTTGGGAATGGTTCTTTCGTACGGTCTATATTTAGACTAGGAATGCTGAATTATAGACAATTTTTTGAAAAACTCAACTCACTAATTTTGGTAAATTGTCCTTCTGGCGCAGAATTTGTATGAGGATTCCTTGATAGCAAGATTGTGGAAACAAAGGACGCCTTTAAAGAGGAAAGAGAAACAGTAATGGTTACAAAAAACTTGAGTACTTTCAAAAGTAACTTGATTACTCGCATGATTACCTCCCGACTAATGTAGTCGCGCGGTTATAAAGTTTCTCCACAATAAATAATAGATTACCAGTAATTTGATTACTCGTACTGAGTACAGTAGAAGTCTCGCTGAGCCTGACTTGCCGGAAGAAGAACGGCAAGCCCGCGCGCAAGGTGGCCCGGTTCAAGGGCAACGTACTGCTCAGCGCCCAGCTCTAACGAGACAAAAAGAGAACGGGTCGCCGGGGTCGTGGCGGCCCCCTTCGCCGAGGCACTTAGCAGCTAGGCCCACGGCTCCAGGTTCGAGTGCACGGCCGCCGACGAGGCCATTGTGACGCCCCTCCGGGCCTGGCTCGAGCTCGACCTGCACGGTGAGGCACGCCAAGTTGTTTAAATGCTCGCTCGGACGAAGGCTCGTACATAAACTCTGAACCCCCCAAATTAGTTTTGTTTAAGCGACCGTATAGGAGAGGTGCTTGCGATGAACTAAACCCCAATCCCCCGCATGACGTTTTTCTCATTGCTGCATGTACTTACGAGAAACATTTTGAGGTTGGAGCGAAATCAGAGCTAACAGTTATTGACGTCGACTTCTTCGACTCCTAAATCAAGACATGTCTCACGGCGCAGATGCTGCCACAAAATATATATATATATCAGGGTGTCGAACCGGAACCGAACCGAACCGAAAACCAGAACCGAACCAGTATTTTTTCCGGAACAGAACCCGAACCCGAACCGTTATATTGTTATCCCAATGAACCCGAACCGGAACTGAACCGAAAAAAAAAAACGGTTACCGGCTCATGTCAAAACGGTTCGGCCACGCACTGTTGACAATGAATGTGCTATCGATGCCATTTGTTTTTTAAGTGCCGTCAACTGACACACACCTCGCTTACATATTTTTCTTCTCCACTCAGTATTAGGAATATAAACGCTGCATCCATGAATCTTGACAAACGCTGCATCCATGAATTTTGATACAGGAACCAGTATTGCGCTGGTCGCGGCTTGCACGGAAGAAAAAAAACTAAAAGGCTGTGCAAAAAAAAAAAAAAAATCGCGTCACGGGATTTTATTTTTTTACAATCTCGTAAATCCTAAATGCTGCTGTGTGCTCGTTTCATAACACGTTTCTAGAACGCGCGAGTTCTTGAAGCTTGCTTCCATCGGACTGAGAAAAGAAAAGGCTGTGGAGTTTGATAATAATGCATCCGGTTTCGTATAGGCACTTAGAAGCTAACATATTTTTGAGACAGCGAACTCTTCTATATGAATATTTATCCTATTACGTCCTTCTGGCGTTGCTTCCGGTGAAGTGTTTTTCATATTCCGTATCTTGTTTAATGAAAACTTCTTTAAGGGTCTAATTTAAGTTACCGAAGGCTAGTTCAAGTAAAGAAAGCTGTATTTTCTCCCCACTGTTCCTTCAATTGCTTACACGCCGAGGTGGCGGGATAGTTAGCGAGTTCTTCTTGTAAGTGGGTTTGTAAGGAGGTCGCGGATTTTACAGCTACTGCGTCGGACCCAATTAGATGAAGTCCGAATGCGTAAACGTCGGTGAGGTAACCTTTGAGTGCACATAAAGAAACCATTCCTAGTAGAAATCCCTGAGCCTTATACTACGATCTATCCCTTTTCGTATGTGCTGATTTCAGATGTTTTATTTGTAATTTATTTTGATGTTGCAGTTTGTCATTTATAATTTCCAAACCGGTTCGCGAACCGGTTCGCGGATCGAATTAATCGAACCGGAACTGAACCGGAACAAAATAAATTTACCTGAACCTGAACCGTAACCGAACCCATATTTTTTTTCGGTTCGACACACTGATATATATATATATATATATATATATATTTTTTTTTTTTTTTTGCGGGAAAATGTTTTTTGTAATATTTGTGCACTACTCATGCCCATAAATATGTTTGTGCGGCTTCGGTGTTCCTTTACGCCTTCCTCAGGCATTTGCGTTCGAGCACGACTGATTCTGGCTAATCATACCTAGAAGTCTGGGCCTCCTGATAGCACCATCGTTCACGAATCTCCGACCTTCCTTGAGCGTCCACGCAGAACCTCGTCGAGAGTCATCGTAAAGCGGAAGACGCGTCAACCTCGACGAACTAGCGTCGCGCTCGTAGCGAGGCGCTGCGAGACCCACTGGCGGCGATGCTGGCACAGACTAGGCAGCGCTGCGTGGCTCCACCAGTAATGACGTTTTGTGGGAAGTGTGGGAGATTTATCGTGAAGGTTATATTACCACTGCGACACGTGTCCCGGAATTTGTTTCCTATAAAAGCCCGCACTATACCTTGATTTAGCTTAAGTGCAGACGCAACAGACTCTGAGAGCTAGTGGACTAATCGAGCAGCTTCAAAAGCGCAAGTCACTCGGTCTCTTTAGGTTATGATAGGTTCAGCGATGGTAAAACACAAGAAGAAACATGACGAATTAATATAATATTACTCCTTAACCACTCTTAGATTTTTTCACGGATCTGTCATCCTTTCAAAGTCGGCGTTTCTCAATGTAAAACAGTAGCATAGAACGACTCCTTCGTACCAAGAACGTGTTCTGAGTAGAACCACCTTCAAGAATCTTTATTAACTATTTAATCGCTTGATTTGTTTAAAAAATTAGTATCTAAACACTTTTGTTGATAATCCTCGATTTGTTTTGTATTTTGGTCACTGCTTTCCATGTTGTATTCTTGAGTGACTTCTTATAAGCCCCCTATAATATTCTATAGGCACTGTGTCTATTGGAATCAATAAATAAACATCACGACGGTGCACTTTAGATGCTGCATGATTGGTGCATTGAAATTGCAGCGTCAGCTACGTCGTGATTTAAAGGGAAATGAAGTGTCGCATCACATTCGCATGCTGTAGTGAAGCAATTTGTCGTACTCAAACGCAAATGTCTGAACCAGATCTAATGTTTAAACTTTACCTTTTGGCCATTAACCCTGTAAGGAAAAGAACATCCGAAGATGTTGTACTACCTTCCTCAGGTTCTCTTTCTTTTCTTGCGTCGCGTTAGCTGAAAAAAAACAAAGAGAGTCACTCTTGTCTTTCTATACTTGAGAAGAAAAAAAACAAAACGCACAAACAAACACGTGGTTGGTCATTCTCTCGCTTATTTCGCAATTTTCTGCTCAAATATGAAAGCCCAAATCAAGTTATAAAATATATAAAAAAACTACGTCTACCTTCGCAGATATCCAACGGGCATGTCATTACCAGTGAAGAAAAACGGTTTTGAGTATATGTTGATTTGCTTTTTGAATTGTACCCCTTAGTGTTTCCTAGACTCAAATAAACTTAGAAATCTTTAGCTCGGCCCCTTAAAATGTCAGGGAGGGTTTCAGCGTTAATGCGTTAGTAGGCATGCCTTTCAAGCATGTCCTTTTTAATTTATGAGTATTGCGGTTTTTGATTGAGGCGGAATGCTTATTACAAGATTGTTTAATTTGCACTGGAACGTCAGAAGCTACAGTGCTTCACAAACCAAGACCAAAATCAAGGAAATTGACAAATTTATATTAATCATAATTTTTTCGTAAACATTCGAATCTTTCCACAGTGCCAAATAAAAACAAAAACATTTTGTGTAATTGAGCAAGAAATGCTCAGCACTAAGCGGATAAACTTTATCACCTTTAGTAAACATAATGTGAATTCAAATTTCGCCATTTGTTTTAGACTTAGGAGTGTTTGACATTTTTTACTGAGAGGGCATAGTCCTCCGAACACTCGCATATACTTTAGCAAACATTTGACATAGCATGTTGTTACTTGTTATATTTTACGTCTCTAGGACCACGGCATTCGGCACACGTTCCCATACTGCTGTGAATCGGCAGGGAAATCGGCGGTGTTCGTGCTGAGGTTAATTTTTTTTTTCCGTTTTACGCGCCATGAAACTATTATATGCCAGCCACGTTTCCTCCGCCTCACTGGTAGTGCAAGGCATGCTTGTAGACGCAGCCTGAAGGAGAAAGAGCTAAGCCCCAAGTAAAGCCAATTATATATTTGACTAGCCATAATTAAAACCGACACCGGTACCCTTTATTTATATTAATAAAAGAAGGGCGTAGGTGCTTCGAAAAATTTTCAGGATTTTTTTTTTGTTCCAGTGACCCTGCGAGGCTTCTGCGACGGGTAGAACGAAACTCGGTTACAAAAGGAAGACTGCGCCGTCATCTTAGCTACAACATTCACCGCGTAGAAGTTGCCTTACAAGATGGGCTACCGTAACACGACGTGACGTAACTCTTCAGTTGGTGTCCGTAATTTGATTTTAGGGAAAATATGTCAGCCGGGATGAGCTCATAGAGAAGCATGGCCCACTAAGTGAATTAGCATCGACGGGGACGACTGCACTCTATCTTCTCCTGGAATTTTTTTCTTGCTGTAACTTTACAATGCCTGTGGGCGTGCTGTCATCTCGACAGCTAGGAATATTTTTCTTTTTTTCTACATTTTTTACGTCGAAAAACGGGCATTCTAGCATCGCAAAATGTACTAGAATTTCGTCAAGTAGAACTTTCAAGGCGTTACTTAACGGCGTGACGACCACACAAATAGCTGGTGAGGTTAAAGATCAGACTCTCGAGGCGCGAGAGTAAATCCTAAGGCTACGAGGGAATGCAGTCACTCTTGTTCCTAAATTTTATTCAAGATCCCGCTCATATATCCTTGCCCCCCCCCCCCCTCCTCGGTAAAAGAAAGTGAAATTCACTACATTTTAAGACAACATTGTCTTGCACCACTGACTATCACGTAACTTCTACAGAGCTGTTAGCTTAGAGAGGGATAGAAGCGTCGACATTTTCTGCGAGAGGACAAAGCCCTCTTCTTACTCGGACTTGAGAAAGCGTTGTAAAAGATTAACATACACCATGATTTAGATGGAGCGATGCACTTCCAAGTGGCGAAAAACATCGGTTTATTATCCTATCTAGCTTTGATTTCATAAAAAAGAGCCCGTAGGTGGTGGATATTTTTATTTAAAAGTAAACAACTTTAAATTCATCCAATTAACAAAAAAAAAATATAGGCAAGAGTCCAGCTTGACAACTTAGTTACGAATATTTTACCTATCACTGTGGGCCAAACTTGTTTGAAGTGAGACATAGATAAGTGTGGAATAAACTGAATTGTGTCACGCCATGTAGTTTCGTAGCTTCACGCAGTTTAGACAATATCTATACATACATATATATATATATAGTTATGTTTTTACTCAGACGACTTCATCTTTCCACAATGTTAGTAAAAAGTGCAATATAAATACGCCTCTGTACTAAATTACATCCGGGTTTGTTAAAACAGCGATTAGAGGTTCGTTTAAAAAGCCACACCACAATACGAATTCGGAAGAAGATATGCCTTACCGTGGCGAGATCGCAAGTTAACCAGTTAGGTTAACTGAATGTGCTTTTCCTAATGACAGACCTCCATCACTTCTGCTGATTGGTGAGCGGTGTTCGCAAACATAACATTATTCTTGCTTTGCACTATTCAGAACCGATTCCGAAATGAGAATGGGTTCGATAAAATTTACGATTAAATTCATCTCCGCACACGCCCAAACAGAATGTGAAGAGTGGTCTTCACGTAAGGCACCTCTATCTGATTTTGCTGCGAAGAGCATAACAATACTATCCTGTGAGGATTCCTCGTTAAGCCCGTTCATACACTTTCAACGGACGACACATCAAGACAAGAAAGGTTTTTAAGCGTCTGGTGGTAGCTTATAAGACCGAATGCGCTGCTGCGAAGCCGGTCATAAGCCTTCATAAGGGTCTTAAAGAACAGCCTTGTTTAATTGGCTTGTAGGCAAACGCAAGTGTGAAAACGGACCTTTAGAATGCAAGCTACATTTGCTGGCGTTTTTTTGCTAAATGAATCTAGCATCGATAGTCTGTAGCGCGCTCCTTGCGAGTGCAATGTTTTGTTTAAAGGAGGCACTTTGCAGTGGCGCAAGCTGGAATGAATTTAAATAGTATATCTGGAGCCTAAAGAGGGGCAGTTGAAGACACGCAAGACTCTAAAAATAGATAAATTTTATTTCCTAAGCTGTAGCAATATCTATAAAAGACTAGACGAGGCTATAATCCGCTGTGTTCTTGACACCAAGCGCGCGCGTCGCGCACTTCTTCCTCCTTTATTACTTGGCCGCTGTCACACCTCTTCTCCGATGGATGACAAAATAAAGGCCAAAATGACAGTTGGGAACATATTGCAAACACGAGTACTCCAGATAATTGGTAACACACCACGGCACACATATGTATGCACCGTTTTCCCCCTTCCCTACCTCTCTCGCGAAGAGCAATTACGGCTTATACCATCAGCACACATATTTAGATTTTGTTTTTAACCATATCTGAATGTCACCTTCCCAGGCAAAGCTCAGCTATGTTTTGGAGTGGCCTAGTTCTCTAACTGCAACCTTTGAAGCCGACGCCCACCTCTGTGCAGGTAAAGGCCTACCTCACTGACATGTCACAACTGTTCGAACTCGAGTTCTACACTCTCATTACTCGAACTTACACAATGCCTGCGGCGGTTTCACTTCGCTGCGGCATAAGGTTATCTCTGCACAGCCGCACAGATTAGAAGCCTTGTACTTCTTTTCAACAACGACTTTACCAACTGTGCTAATCTCTGGTTAACTCGGTTACTAGAGCGCTGCATTGGAAATGAAGAGGTCCATGATTCGATATCTGGACCAGGCAGAATTTTTCGGTCGCGCACCAGTTACCTGGCTGTGTAGGGAGATTTCTGTTTTTCCTTCGTCCCTCATGTTTCCCTCTTACACAGATTGCTTTTGAAATGTGGACCTTGACGGTATCTACCTCGCTGATGATGCGCATGATTATTTACGCGTGTTACTGCATGAAAGCGGTCCGGTGCATAGCGATGTCTTCTCGCGTGCTGTTGCACTTGTCGAAGCAGTATCCTTTCTTGGCGTCGAACCACTTGACAGTGCTTGACATCCGCTTGGTGAGCGCGGTTTTTTCTTTACGTTTTTTTTTGTGGCATAATCGTTTGTTTATGACTGCACGAACACGGCAAGTCCAAGCTTTGCACTGGCATCATGTCAAAGAGGCGGTTCATCAAGGTTGGTCACAACATAGACGTCATCGTGTACTGACTGTTGAGCATGCTGACTTGTTGCCCGGAATTTGCCGGTCACCGGCAACATCTGTTTTCCAGGTCCGAAACGTTTGCCCGCAGTAGGCTGGAGGTTTTTAAAGGTTGATGCCATGTGACCTTGTGGTATGGCATTGACGTCGGTGCCCGTGTCAGCCAACTTGACGAGGTATTCATTCATCTTGAGCAGCACTCTCTATAACAAGCCAGGAAAAGATTCAACACTCTGAAGCATCTATTCTTCTTGGTTTGTTTCCAAGTTTATTCTCTGCATGAACATTACCCTGCATACCTTTGCCCAGTGTCCTTTTCGTCCACCGTTTTGGGATATTCGGATGTTAGTAAGGTGGAATGCTGGGCGAGTTTTTACTGGTTGAATATGATAATAAAATAGCTTACAAAAAGACAAGAACAGGGGCTGAATAGAATACAAAAGTCAGACAACCTTTACTCGCAGCTCAAATGCATAGTGCGATGGAAATTATGAAGCAGGAACGTGCTGCACGCACGAGGAAAAGAACTCTGGCGAAATGGGCGCAGCATGGACATTAAACGTATTCACCAGTCTTAAAAGGACGAAGTGAACACCAACGTGCGGAGGGCTTGTGGAAAAAAAG
Source organism: Ixodes scapularis (assembly GCF_016920785.2). Taxonomy (NCBI): domain Eukaryota; kingdom Metazoa; phylum Arthropoda; class Arachnida; order Ixodida; family Ixodidae; genus Ixodes; species Ixodes scapularis. The sequence continues at coordinate 227,105,102 of NW_024609835.1, forward strand.
CCGGCGCGAGGGGCGCGCGAACGACTTAATCCATAAACACTAAGGCAAGTTTGTTCCTCTCCTTTCACGCACAACACTGGGAGAGCCAACCACCGCAACTTGAGGAGGCAGCTGAGCAAATGACAGCGCCAAAACATATGTTTAGACCAAAAAACGCAGTCACAGTTGTGATATTAAGCAATGCAAAACGTCCCGCTTGCATTGCTTAATGTCACACTCAGACTGCGTCTTTTGGTCTAAACATATGTTTCGGCATTGTCATTCGCTGAGCCGGCTTCGTAAGTTGCGGTGATTGGCTCTCCGAGTGTCGTGCGGGAAAACTGACTTACCGTTTTTTTTTTTTAGAATGTACTCGATACTATTAAAAAAAATATTTTCTTGTGAGTTAAGGAAACAAATGCCTAGCCGACACAGCGGTCTCCTGAAGCAGAGCTGCTAAAGTCTTCTGTCCTCCTATTTTTGTGGGATATATTATACTCGTCCCATCGTTATCCGCGTTATTTTTAATCATATTCAACTTTTGCGTCGGATAACTTGCCAAATCTTGCGCAGGTGGGAGTTTCCGGGTCATCTCTTAACTCTGAATCGCACGGAGCATTCCCCTTGTATTGTCTTTTACCAAGAACGTCGATTACCATCTCCTCTTTTTTTTTTTTTTTTTTTTTTTTTACTTTTGCCCTTGGACCAAAGCTTGTTGCTTGTGCACAGCTTTTCTGAGTCGAGCCCGTGGGAAGGCAGCTTCTAGCCTGAGGTTGGGGTCTCTCTGCAGACTTTAAGAAAGAGAGTCATCCGACAGTGCAAGCGCTACTCGGTTTCGAAACAGTTCTTTCTTCAAAACCCTTTATTCGTAATCTTTTACCAAGTGATGTTGGCTGGTAACAAAGGATTCCCCCGGCTCCTCGGTCTTCTGCTTTATTAATTGAAATTGAGCTCGCTCGTGGACGATGTGTCGCTTTTTAATGAAGTTACTGTGAAACAATCCGACCCCTTATTGAAATACAATAGTAAGGGTGCAGGCGAGCTGGTGGATGTTAACCATGTTGAATATACCTGAGACTGGGGTAGAAAAAACATAAAAGTCGAAGAAACAGAACGTCCATAGCGCTAGTTTAGAATTACAGGGTTTGGCGTTTGGACTGTTTAGAGGTTGTCCCTTTGTGTTGGTAGTGTCTGTGTGGAGAGTTTGGCGGTTGAACTGGTTAGAGTTGCCCCTTTGTGTTGGTGGTGGGCTGTTTGTGGACTATATAAGGAGGAGGACTGAATAAACCTGGTAGCTGAGTTTGAGACGTCGTCCTGTCCCGTTCTGTTTCTTCGACTTTTATGTTTTTTCTACCCTTATTGAAGTTTTCTTTGTCGGTGTCCGAGTGGGATGAGGCCTCTAGGAAGACTTCTACGTCATTTTCGAGGAAGTTTACCCATCTAACTTTACGCCTTCAGGGGCGTTGAGAAGCTTCGGGACCTTTTGATGTCGCATCAATCTGTTATAAATCTTTGGCCACTCACCTCGATTGTGAAAATCGAACGGTCACGGTAGGTTGATAGTCTGAACGTAGATTGTTAAGGCCGCTGCCGCGTCTTCCCCCTGACTCGTCCCAGCTGAAAACTTTTGTCAACTGCGGGGCGCGTTCATGGTGAGACTCTAGCTGTTCTTCCCAGCCACTTCTGCCACCATGTAACAAAATCTATGAAGGAGGGGACGGGGCGATGCTCTGTGGGTCTCTAGACATGTGTGTTGCGCACTTCGTCCTACTTTACTATCTGACTACTGCAACAAAAACCACATCCTTGTCTACGCACACGAACAGAGAGAAGCCCAAGCTTTAAATATATAAAGCGACCTCGAAAGTGTTTACTTTGTTTCTAAAAATAGCTTTCAGCTCTGTTCAAACCCTGGTATTTCTGTTTCTGCTGTCTCTTTGCACGCTCGGCGGCTGTTTCGTTCAATTACTTTTCAAACAACACGCCTTCATACTTGCTTTCACGTTATAAGATGTCAAACAGGGCAGAAAGTGGAACGGAAACAACCTACAGACTAAATGAGAGTTGTAAGGCCAAACCCTACATCAAATAAACCGAATGTCTAGCCGACACAGCGACGGTGTAACGAGTTTCTAGTGCAGTGTCAAATCCATTGTAAAGAGTTCGAATTCGACTACGCGGATTTCGGAAGGTAATCAGTCCTTTCTAGCATTAAATGAAGCACCGAGCTAAGTGTCTACCTCGCAGATGAGAGAAATTGCTGCTTCAGAATGCGACACATTCCTTCCTCGGTTCCTAAGAACATGTTACAGCTGCTTCAGATGGTCACAATTATATTATTGTCGATATAGAAATCAAGGTTTTTCAAATATTGTGTCTGCACTTGTCAAGTCTACTGCGTGCGCTTTTTTATTTGCGGTTTTTCAGTTCTGTTAGATGTTTATATTGTGCAATCTAATATAACAGCAATAGTTCAGGATCCACCCTTATCTGTTTCACTCTACGTCCAACCGCAGCCGACGCCAGAATTACAGGGAGACAATTGAGCAGCGCAGAAATTTCATCGTCAAGGCCCTCACCGCTTTTATAGGTTTACAGTCGTTGACTAAAACCAATCACGCACGGTGGATATACCGGCCCGATTCTGCGCTATTTGTTTCTGCGTGTGATTGGTTTGGCCGGTCATAGTAGACCCACGAAGAGAACGAGAGCTGTGACGATGCACTTTTTGAGCGATTTAATTTGCTCCATCGGGTCGTAGCGATGGTTGTTGTCACACTTTAAGTGGAACGGAGCACCACCTCCGGTATCGGGTGCGGTCTACACGAACACGCTACTTATGTTTGGCTTCAGTCAACACCTTCTGTAGTCACAAAGAATTAAAACAAAAGTTAGTGCGGGGATTAATATGGTAACGAATCTTGTTTCGTGATTCGTACCTGGACATCCTTATGAACGAAGGCAGCGATCTCAATGGTTGCGGAGTAATAAAGACAGCTATATGACTTTATATAACATGGCCGTCGCCCTGAATGCTCTTCAACTACTGGAGGCCAGCGAAGGGCAAATATTGAACACGACTGCGGCGTCAGCGATGACCTGGAATTCATAGCCTGAATGATTGATCACATTACCAACCACGCGCTGATGCAGAAATACTCTCCAATTTCTGCCCCGCACTGGCCTATCGTATGACATTACGAAATTATTGATTGGGCCTCGTTTCTTGTGATGTGTTGCTTCAGTGCCAGTTTAAGGAAACAGCTATGTTTACGTTCTGCAGCTCAATCTGCAGCTCAATCTGGAGCTGCAGATTGAGAGTCCCAGCATGCCGACCAATGCCGGGATGGCGCTCCAAGTCGTGTGCGTCATTTTCGGCCCCCATCACACCACCCAGTTCAAGTGGCTCAACAGCACCGAGCGAATGAAGCGCCAGACGTTACCGCACGTGGAATCCCTGGACCAAGGTACCTTCCACAGCTTCAGCGCGCTTAAAGTGGTGCTCCTGCGCTGCGACCACGAGAGCATTTTCACCTGACAAGGCAGCAAAAACGCGCTCCCGAGCGCGGGTCTGAGGCCTTTCCAGCGCACCGGAGTCATCCTCGTGCAATCTGGGTGCGCTCCACTCCCAATTCGCGTATCCCATTCAAGTTAAAAAGTGTGGGGTGTCGGCGAATACCATTGATTACAGTGTTATTTTCACCGAAATAATAAACTGCGGATAGCGAGCAATTTTCGCATGAAAGCAGCGCTAGCGCTCCGGATCAGATAACGATTTGGTACAACTTGCCATTTTTTTATTTCGAAATTTATAAGCGTTTTCATGGAATATTTAAGAAGAAAATAAGGGACTTATATTCTTCTTATTAATTATCGGATTCGACGAAGCCATTCATCGCAATCCATATCTGCGCTTCATCGAATGCTCTTTGCTCACGAAAGTTCTTAAAAACGCTCATAACTTCTGATGTGACAACACCAAGCTCTGAATATTCCGTACGTGGTCGGCGCCGCCAGGGCTACAGATCAACGTAGAATGAGCTTTCGTCGATTGGCTGTGCCCACATGTCGACACACCGTTGATATGGGGGCGTTGCTACAACAGACAAACAGGATCATGTGTAAACGACCGAGCTCAAGAACACACCCTTAAAAACCTGATTGCACAGGGACATCTAGTTGCAAATTTTCGGTCGTGCAAATGCAAAAGCAAAGCTCGAACAAGTTCACATCCTAGGACACCACAAACAGCACATTTCACGGGAGGTGTTGGACGTCCTTGCTAGAGAAGGAAAAGTAGATAAATGTGTGACTTCCCCTTCAATCACCTAGCAACAAATTGAAGAACTGTTTCTGCAAGGCAACGATACTCTTATTCAGTAGATAAGAAAGTAAGAAAACAACAAAAGGATGAATGAAGAAAAAAGTGAAGAAGAGGAACAACACTGGTAGAAGAAGAGGAGGATTAAATAAGTAGTTGGTAGTCAATCGGTCGGTTGTGTTTTGTGACTTTTCTTCATTTCAAGTATTTATTGAGGCACGAAAGGTCATTTACAAAAATGCTTCCAATCCACTTGTTACGGCCTGAAAAGTCTAGGTTCTTCACTTCTTGGGTTGTAATCCACTACAGAAGTGTGGCTAGGTGATAGAAGTTGGTTGTTATAATATCAGCGGATAAACTTGCCTCGTGTACAAAAAAGTAAAATAAGTTTTGGGGCAATTTATTGCGGGATTTCAAAACGGTGCCAAACAGTGCTCGTAGAGGTTTAACGGTGTTGCCGACAGATGGTCCAACCTGAAGCACGAAATGATTCTGCACCTTGTTCGATTATTTCCGTAAAAACACTAGGGGGCTATTTGGGAATGAGATATCACTTGTGTAAATATTTTATTACAACAACCACTGGGCACTTCCAGAATCGTAGATTAGAGAGAGGCGCCGCGAGTTGAGGAAGGGCAGTCGAAAACGTCCGAATGCTCGTCCGCTCTGCTCGGCGCCGGGGCGTACTCGACGCTTCGAACATGTGTTAGCAGCATTGCGCAGGTGGCACGCAACGTCTGCGAATTACTTTGGGAATTGCGCAAAGCAAGATTTGTTTTCTTTTGAATATTGGAACTTCATTTTTTGATATTTTCCCTTTAAGTTTCAATCAATCAACCGCCTCAGAAAAGCGTGCATTCGCATTGGAAAAGCGTCCGCAAAAGAAATTCCGATACGCCGATTACAAAAAGCACCAATCTTACGCGTATATTTCGCTGTTGTTATAGCACGCTATTTTATATTGGTGAAGTAAATGTAAATGGTATTAGTTTTATAAATATGTGTGCCCTATTTCGCACTCATGTCAACTGTTTTGAGAAGTTGGAGGGCGCGCAGGCAACACTAACATAATGTCGTTTCGCCTTAACCATAACAATCCAGTCCAATCTTCGTGCACGTTTTTTACGTACGCTCCCGTGTCGAACACGCGAACACTCGATCAGACTTATCTTCATTATCTAATGGCCATCGTAGTATAAGACGGTGTATAGCAGCTCCGCTGCAGTTGATGCCAGCGCTATGTAAACAAACCGCCTTTTGCTAACCGTCTCAATTGGACTCAAAAATGTCCAAGTGTCTGAGCGCAACGCGTTTTAGAGTTCGTAGAGCAAGAGCTTGCGATGCAGTACCCAAACGTTATTGGCGGAATCCTCACGCATGCCTCTGTGGATCTTGATTGTACTATTATGCTCTCGTGAAACAGTACCGTTTGATGTACGTTAAAGACCGCAAGCTAGCGGTGGTTATAAAGCTAAATAGTTTAATGGATAAATTGTTGATCTATACAACATGAACCAGTGTCATCATACAATAACAGATAGACCGTATGACCTCTGAACTTTTTACGTCTCGTTTGGTATCAACACTCCTCTGACGCGCAAACCACTAGAGCATTTCCAATATGATTTGAAGGCTTCCAGTTTCGAAGCCCTTGGAAAATTTGCCCTCCGGCGTGTGTGGAAGTGAGCGCTCAGAGTCGAAATCTCTGATTGATTACCTGATTCCCTAAATATCTTTGTTTTGAATTTCTTTGATTTGCACACGAAAGATGGGGTTTAGATTAGTAATGCATATTATAAATTCCTTTATCCTTTTTTTATTTTTGTGTCATGTTCTTTTTTTTTAACAACAGTATATGCGCTGGGCGGCATCGGAGTTCGGCTATATTCTCCCCAATATTTAGTGACTGCCGAAATGAGAGCGGCTGTGATATACTTAAATTTCCCCACCTCCAGCACAAGCTTCCTTGGTTCGACCTTTGATAACGACTCGGCGCCTTGAGATCTGCGACCATGTGAAGTCGAAGCTCAACAAGACGTGACGAATGCGTGGTAGATGTCAGGCAACCGAAGTTGACGCTGTTCCGTTTGCATCATGTCTTTGATTATAGTAGGAAGTCATTGCGAGTTTGTACTATTCCTGTCTTTTGTTACAGACGTGGCACATAACTGCTGCAAACAATCCCCACAATGACGCGTGAGAAATGGCAAAGGGGTGTACAGACACTTGCGGATTCATGCCAACACATGTGCACTGCGCGACTCTCTTTGCGAAAACAAACAATCATTTATATTTTGTGTACTTTTTAGAATAACAAGGCTTCATTCAAAACTACTTCTCTGGAAAAAAGTGCTTTCGTAAATCTCTGACCTAAGTGGTAAAGTTGGTATCTGCCATTATGCTCTCGATGTAAAGTGCTAGAAAGCGCCAATGTCGCGCCAATATAGCTACATAGCGTTCATTAAATTTAAAAGGTTTAAGCGTACACACATGCATACTGGGTGTTTTAGTGAACGCCGGGCACAAATATTTCTATCAAAATTACCCATTGATTAGGATGGATATTTCATGGCATTAGTGTCAAACAAGTTGCTCACTTAGATACACGTACAAAGTTTAAGTGCCTATTTTGGCATGGTATTTGCTTTATTTGATTTTAATTATTTCTTATAAACAGGAAGCCAAAAGGCACATAGTTGACGTCACCTAATACCAATAGATCAATCGATTCAAGACAGATTTTAACACGCATATGTTTTAACTCATTATGCTAAACAGGCACCCTCTCTACAAGTTTCGGCGGGTTTGTTTTTCTATTGGTCACAGTTTTGCGTCAAGAGCCATGTGCCCCGTGATCTATGCGCTAAAATAAAAACAAATAACAGCACCGGAACGTTTTGCATTTATAGCAGTTAAGGACTCCAACCACTGCAAAATGGTGTCGGTTCCTGATGCTTTGATTGGTGTCTTAGGGCTTCCTTCGTCAAGTTTTCCATGCCCTGGAAAAAGATCGCACCCCACCCGCGTGAATCGAACATATGTCCGCTGAGGTGGAAGCGGGGCGTTACGGCAGTGATACGTCACATCTTTTGTAAATATCTTTATTTCACATAAATAAGGAACTTTAAACAAATTTACTAGCAATCAGGCGAGCATGTCACAGTACACTCAAGTAATTGGAATTTCGTAATACAAAATACATGAAACAAATGTGACAGTTCAAACATTTGGCAGTGTAAGACACCGGTTCAGCGATGACAGCCAGTTAGGGGCATCCTGCATGTTTGAAGATAACGTAATAAGGCAGGCGAGTTGGTTAAAATTAAACGTTTCTAAAGTCCAAAATGGAGGCTGCAAAAGGGGACAGACACAATATGTCTAAAACACATCTACTGAATTTTATTTAGGATATTTATTTTATATCGGTCATGTCTACACCGCCCTGCAGTCGCACACGGCCCAATGGATCGGTACAATTTACACACGACTACAAAAGATAGTCAAAGTGTCCAGATGAAACAAAGGATCTCGCCCTCTACAGGGTTACTTTCATCGACAGAAGAAATTTCCCGAACGCTCTCAATCGTAAAAAAAAACAAAAAAAAGTACACAATGGTCAACCAATGTAACTTCCATCCGCCGACGAAACATACCAAGTTTTTTGTCACACCAAAAACTTGTTTTTTATACCATCAGGGCCATTGATGGCTGGCTTATAGAGTTTACAACAGAAGCTATGCTAATTGTCCCCTTAAATTTTCCTTTCATAAAATATTTTTTTAATGACACTCTTGCACCATCCCACTCAGGCGCACAATTTCCACAGTCTTCAAGATGTTTAGCTATATCGGAGTTAGGCGAATTATCCATTACTGTTATTTGTGCTCACTCAAACGATCGTTCCCACACCGTTTGGTACGTCCTAGAACCTACAAGCGAGAAATTATATGTCATCGGAATATCATAAACAACGTCTTTGTGGCAGTCGACTGAAGACTCTGTAGTTTTTTTTTGTTTTTGTTTTGGCTATCTAGTTGTCCTCTTAGAAAGGACGCCAGCTTGTCTGAATTAAAGTCAGTCGCGACAATCACGTTTACACTGAACCTCCCCACGATAATCATCAAGTTGTGGGACACACCATGAAAAAGCGGAACACACACTGCCCTGTCACTCTGTGTTTTTTGCTTCTTTGCCATCCCACTGATCTTCAATACCAGTCTACTCGCCATTTCATTTAGCTTAAGTTGGCAGGATATGGTGATGCCCAAAAGGGTTCTAATGGAAACTATAGCCTTATTTCTACAAACTGCACTGTTAGGCACCCATTAAAAATAGTCCAAATACTTATATCGAATCCTGTGAACCTATCAAACAGTACAGTTGGAAGAAAAACTAGTATCTCCTCAAGCTATGACCAGTGCGGTTCGTGGCTTTCTCATAAATATATCTGGCCTGGGCTATGTGAAGAATATTCCATATGCACGCAGACATTCGCTTAAACACGCAAAAACTCCCACCATCACATAAATTATTCCTCAACAACGTGCAGCGCGAACTGTTCCGGCAGGTAAGAGTTTACATTGCGTAACTAAATATTTTTATAAATACAAGAACTTTCAACTGGGTAGAGCATAGTATGGCTTTTTTGTGTTAACTGTAAATATAAAATATGCAACCACGTTTAGTAGAAATAATAATATAATTACTTATACTGTCACGGGTGGTGACCAAACAAAAAACAGGAAATAAACAGAAATAAATAAACGTTTAATGTGGCGAACTTGTGCCAAAAAAAATAAAGAAGGAAACAGAAGAAAGCAGAGCGTCGCGGGCGTCGAAGTCGGCGTGTCAGCAGAATCGAGCGCTAGGGCGAGACTGACTCGACAAGGTCGCGGGCGGCCTCTTATCTAGAGTGCGCCGCTATCTCGAAGATTCGGCGAAAGCTGTTCGAGCGTCGCGTGATCGGGGCGAGAATGAACACGCACTTTCTAGAAAACAAAAGCAGGGATAAATGTTAGAAGTTACGTGCGGTACATGAATAAACGGGAACTTTCTGGAGGACCGTGACCCAGCGTTGCTTTCTCAGCCTTGCGCGCGGCATTACTCCCCCCTTTAAAAGTGCATCGCCCCGATGCAGTGTAAAACAAATCAAAATAAAAAAGAACGATAAACTAAAGAGTCTTTTGGAGCACAAAAGGTCCACAGTCCTATCGAGCGTAGTACGGCTTCAGGCGCACGACGTGGACGACCTCAGGTCGTGGTGGGCGGCGTGACGATGTTCGTGTTCCGTCGGGCATCACCTCGTAGTTCAGCTCGCCGAGGCGACGAAGTACCTTGTATGGTCCAAAGTACCGTTTCAGCAGTTTCTCACTGAGGCCGCGGCGACGGATGGGCGTCCATACCCACACCCTATCTCCGGGCTGGAAGTGGACGTCCCTGCGACGAAGGTTGTAGCGGCCGGCGTCGACGCGTTGCTGGTCTTGAATCAGGAGTCGGGCGAGCTGGCGAACTTCTTCGGCGCGTTGAGCAACCGCCTGGGCGTCGTCGCTCTCGTTGTCAGATGGCTCATGGGGCAGCATGGCGTCCAGCATGGTCGTTACCTTCCGACCATGTACCAGCTGGAAAGGGGTGAATCCAGTGGTCTCTTGAACCGCCGTATTGTAGGCGAACGTGACGTAGGGCAGCACCTCGTCCCACGTCTTGTGCTCTACGTCGACGTACATAGAGATCATATCGGCGATTGTCTTGTTGAGTCGCTCGGTCAGTCCGTTGGTCTGCGGGTGGTATGCAGTGGTTCGACGATGGCCGGTGCCACTGAGACGAAGGATCTCTTGCGTCAGCTGGGCCATGAACGAAGATCCGCGATCTGTAATCAGAACCTCGGGAGCGCCGTGCCGGAGGACGATGGACTCGATGAAAAACTTGGCGACTTCCACAGCAGTCCCTGAAGGAAGAGCTTTCGTTTCGGCGTACCGCGTGAGATAATCTGTGGCGACGATGATCCAGCGGTTCCCCGACGTCGAAGGCGGAAAAGGACCAAGTAGATCCATTCCGATCTGCTGGAAGGGTGTAGTTGGAGGAGAAATGGGCTGCAGAAGTCCGGCCGGCCTCGTCGGCGGTTTCTTGCGTCGCTGGCACTCGTGGCATGATCGTGTGTATAGGTGGACGGTCTTGGGGAGCTTCGGCCAGTAATACTTTTCACGAATACGGGCCAGTGTCCGGCTGTAACCAAGGTGTCCGGATGTCGGGTCGTCGTGGCAGGCTTGGAAGATCTCCTCTCGAAGGTCACTCGGGATTACCAGCAACCAAGGTGTGTTGTTGTTCCCGAAGTTCTCTTTGTAGAGTACACCTTGTCGGATGGCGAAGGTCGGCAGTACTCGTGAGAAGACACGTGGCACGGTACTCCTGCCCCCTTCCAGGTGCTCGATTAATGCGCGCAGCTCAGGATCGTCCCGTTGACGTCGTGCCATATCGTCGGTGTTCACTGCTCCTAGAAAGCACTCGTCGTCATTGTCGTCGCTGCAGCCGGAAGGGGTTTCGACGGGGGCTCTGGACAGGCAGTCGGCGTCGCTGTGCTTGCGGCCTGACTTATAGACCACTGTCATGTTGAACTCTTGTAGTCGAAGACTCCATCGAGCGAGGCGTCCTGACGGGTCCTTCAGCTTCGCAAGCCAGCAGAGCGAGTGGTGGTCCGTGACTACACGGAACGGGCTGCCGTACAAGTACGGACGAAACTTCGTTATTGCCCAGACGACCGCAAGGCATTCTTTCTCAGTTGTGGAGTAATTTTTCTCCGCCTTGGACAATGTCCGACTTGCGTAGGCGATGACTCGCTCGATGCCTTCTTGCACTTGGACTAGTACTGCGCCCAGTCCCGCGTTACTTGCGTCCGTGTGAATTTCTGTTTCCGCATCCTGGTCGAAATGTCCAAGCACAGGAGGAATCTGGAGTCGTCGTTTCAGTTCGTCGAATGCCTGCTGTTGCTCCTCGGCCCATTCGAACTTCTTGGCGTCCTTCGTGAGATTCGTAAGTGGTGCGGAAATCCTTGCGAAATCCCGAACGAAGCGTCGATAATAGGCACAAAGTCCAAGGAATCTTCGCACGGCCTTCTTATCTGTCGGCGCTGGAAATGCCGCGACGGCGCGAGTCTTCTCGGGGTCTGGGCGGACGCCTTCGTTACTAACCACGTGGCCAAGGAACTTCAGTTCGTCATAGGCGAACCGGCACTTTGACGGCTTGAGTGTGAGTCCGGCGGTCTGAATGGCTTGAAGAACAGCTCGGAGTCGTCTCAAGTGCTCGTCGAAGTCAGCTGAAAATACTACGACGTCGTCAAGGTAGACGAGACAACTCTGCCACTTCAGCCCTGCCAGTACGGTGTCCATGACACGCTGGAAAGTTGCTGGCGCTGTGCATAGTCCGAAGGGCATCACCTTGAACTCGTACAGTCCATCCGGCGTGACGAAGGCTGTCTTCTCTCGGTCCCGTTCGTCGACCTCGATTTGCCAGTAGCCGCTCTTCAGGTCCATCGATGAAAAGTATCGAGAGTGGCGCAGCCGGTCTAGAGTGTCGTCGATGCGGGGGAGTGGGTAGACGTCTTTCTTCGTAACCGTGTTGAGCTGCCGGTAGTCCACGCAGAACCGAAGAGTTCCGTCCTTCTTCTTAACCAGCACGACTGGAGAGGCCCATGGACTGCTTGAAGGTTGGATTATGTCGTCATTCAGCATCTCTTGAACTTGCTGATGGATCACCTCCCTTTCCTTAGCGGAGACTCTGTACGGCGATCGATGCACAGGGCGCGCGTCGTCCTCAGTAACGATGCGGTGCTTGGCAACCGCGGTCTGGCGCACCTTCGACGACGTCGCGAAGCAGTCGCGGTATTCGGCGAGGAGGTTAACCAGCTGACGCCGTTCAGGGTCCGGAAGCTTAGGGTCAATGTCGAGCTGCGCTGGCGGCGTACTGTCTTGCTGGGGCGGCGAGGATTCGTCAGTGATTGCAGTGATTTCGGCGGGGTTTCGGAGTTTCTCGACGTGGCCCACGGCTGCACCTTTCGTGAGGTGTTGCGTTTCGTTTCGGAAGTTCGTCACGAGGGCCACAGTCCGCCCATCCTGAAGTTCAGCTACTCCCCTTGCGACGCCTATGCCTCTTCCCAGGAGCAATTGGAGGCTTCCCTCGAGAAGAACTTCGCCACAGGAAGCTTCATCGATCCCGACAAGTACGAAAACACTCGACCGCGGTGGTAGGTTTACGTGGTTTGCGAGGACTCGGACCGTGGGTGACGTCGCTTCGGGTTCCTCCGCTGGTGGAGCAGGTTTTCGTAGCGTCAGCCGGTTTGTTCCGAGGTCGATGACGGCGCCATACTCGCAGAGAAAGTCCATTCCGAGGATAACGTCCCTCGAACAGTCTTGCAGAACGACGAACTTGACAGGGCACGTTTCACCGTGGATCTCGACGCGAGCAGTGCATCTCCCGACTGGTGTGATGAGATGTCCTCCGGCGGTTCGTATTTGGGGTCCTTCCCACGGCGTCATGACTTTTCGAAGGCGGCGGGAGAGCCTCCCACTCAAGACTGAGTATTCTGCTCCGGTGTCCACGAGTGCCGATGCGTCGTGACCGTCGATGACGACGTTTAGGTTGTTGGACACCGTTGCAGGGGCGTCGTAGCGATGCGTGGCGTCGGGAGAGTGGGAGCGCTCCGGCGTTCTTGGAGGCTCTTTACGTCGGTCGTCTTCGGCAACTCCACCTCCAGGGGTTGCCGCGCCTAGTTTCCCCGGCGAGGAGTGAGGGGCGACAGGCTTTCACGTCGGGGTCGGTGCATCGGCGAAGCTGGACGTCGTGGCGATGGTGACCGGAACTCTCGGCGGAACGCAGGCTCGGGGGACTGGGGTCGTCGCAGGTACTCGTCGATTTCCCGAGGGCGTTCACCATAACGGGGTCGCGGGTCGTTCGGGTGGAACCCGCGCAGCCCGAGTCGTCGGTATGGGCATCGGCGGTACACATGGTCAGCTTCCCCGCAGTGGTAACACAGCGGGCGTCGGTCGGCCGTCCTCCAGACGTCTGTCTTCCTCGGCGTCTGATCTTCCATTCGTCGGGGGTACTGCGGCGTTGGGGCGTCTCTTCGGGGTGGCGACGTGGCTTGGCGGGGAGCTTGCGGCGGTCGTCGGGCCATCGCAGCGTAGCTCAACGTCGGTTCCTCCGGTGCCACCGTGGTGACGGGAACCTCTGGTTGGAGCGCCCGATGCACTTCTTCTCGGACAGCCTCGGCGATGGAAAGGGTTGACGGACGGCTGGGAGTTGGCAGCAACCTTCGCAGTTCCTCCCGGACAACCTCTCGGATAATTTCCCGGATGTCCGGTGTACCCAGAGTGTTTTCGCCATTAAGCAGTGTGGGTGCAGCGACGCCTGGATGTCGCTGGTAGTGGGAAGCGCGTGCCTGAAGCGCGCGCTCGATGTTGGTTGCTTCGGCGATGAAAGCTTCGACGGTGGTAGGCGGGCTCCGCACAAGGCCACCGAATATGTTTTCCTTCACACCGCGCATCAAGACCCGCAGCTTTTTCTCTTCGGGAGCGGTTGGGTCGGCGCGATTCATGAGGTGAAGAACGTCTTCGACGAAGCTTGTGACGCTCTCGGTCGGCCCCTGGGTTCTCGCTCGCAGGAGTTCTTCGGCACGCTGCCGTCGGTGCTGGTTGGCAAAGGTCCGTCGCAGCTCGGCCTGGAATTCTTCCCACGACGCAATGGACGCTTCGTGGTTCTCGAACCACGTGCGTGCCGTGCCTTCCAGAGAGAAGTAGACGTTCTGGAGGCACTGCTCCGGTGTCCATGCGTTATGGCGGGCAACTCGTTCGTAATGTTGCAGCCAATCTTCAACATCCTCGTGGACCTCCCCGTGGAATGGTGTCGGAGTCCGGGGTGAGACGGGAAGGTATACGACGGCGGCGGCGGACGGGTTCTGCGACGACTGGTTTTCCATCGTCGGCCTCGTTGGCTGCCTGGTCCGGGGTGGCAGAAGTCCGTGTTCCGGGGGTAGACCTTGGGTGCGGCGACTGGATCGGGTCTCGATCTGGTCTTCGCTCGGTCCTCGGGAGGCTGGGTTCGGACTTGCACTGCGGGAACTGGGAGGGGAGCGCTGCACGGGCATGCGATTACCCCGCACCTCCACCAAATGTCACGGGTGGTGACCAAACAAAAAACAGGAAATAAACAGAAATAAATAAACGTTTAATGTGGCGAACTTGTGCCAAAAAAAATAAAGAAGGAAACAGAAGAAAGCAGAGCGTCGCGGGCGTCGAAGTCGGCGTGTCAGCAGAATCGAGCGCTAGGGCGAGACTGACTCGACAAGGTCGCGGGCGGCCTCTTATCTAGAGTGCGCCGCTATCTCGAAGATTCGGCGAAAGCTGTTCGAGCGTCGCGTGATCGGGGCGAGAATGAACACGCACTTTCTAGAAAACAAAAGCAGGGATAAATGTTAGAAGTTACGTGCGGTACATGAATAAACGGGAACTTTCTGGAGGACCGTGACCGAGCGTTGCTTTCTCAGCCTTGCGCGCGGCAATACGTATTTTAAGAATAACAATATTAAAGATAATTCTACTGGTTATAAAATTATTCTACTACTATTACTTTACTGTATTTTATAGTTTACTGTGTAATACAACGATTTCAAAAGCTGCTGATGCGAATATGGGGCTTCATCTCGCAGATCATTTGCACGTATTCTCGCTCAAACGAAACTACAGATGAAAATACGAGCTCGCGACAATAGCTTTTAAATTTCTAGATACAAGGCATAAACCGTATATAATATTAGTAAGTAGGGGTGCGCCTTGGCGCTGAATGGTAATGCACGCCAAACAGGCAACCAGCATGGTCGCGTGAGAGTGCGTGGCCCGTGATGCTCGACAATAGGGAGCGAGAAAGGGCGCAGCAGTTTTGAAATATTCACCTTTAAAACCGGCAGACGTTATTGTGTTCTCTCTGTATCTCCTGCCCATGCTCCTGCCAAAGGGCATCGAAGAAAGAGAATAGACTCCCGCACAATATCAACGCTGCTACCACTAGTACCAATAGTACTAATAATATAAAAGCCAACTTATTTCAGCCGCCTGGAACGTTTACCGTAGAATCATATACCTTTAGGTACTTGCACGATTCTTTTGTTAAACTTCAAGGATAGGAAAAAAAAAGAAAACAGTGATATTTCTTTTAAAACTGTCGAGCAAACAATGGAGCAACGAAATCTTCACGTAGAAACAAACTTAAAAAAAAAAAGAATGAGTT
Organism: Ixodes scapularis; assembly: GCF_016920785.2. Classification (NCBI taxonomy): domain Eukaryota; kingdom Metazoa; phylum Arthropoda; class Arachnida; order Ixodida; family Ixodidae; genus Ixodes; species Ixodes scapularis. The sequence continues at coordinate 227,120,676 of NW_024609835.1, forward strand.
ATATTTCAGCCGATCCCATCGTTCCTCAATATTTTTAAAGCATTAAAGCGGAGACTCATAATTAAGTAAAAAAACAAACAGAAGGTAACGATAAAAAGTTCAGTTGAACTAGTCGGTTCTTGACTGGATAGAAACTCCGAAGGAAAAGGGCAAAGTGAAGAAGGTAACGACTACACGTAGCGCCGAAGTAGGAGTGAAGGAGCCTTTCCTTTAGTACTGATTTTCTCCCCGTCAAGGCTTGTTCTTCTCGCCCCACCTATGGCCGACTTCTCACGTTGCCCGCAGGTCTGGGAAGTTCCTTTCCGCTTCCATCAGCGCGATTAAAATCCGGTGCTCAACCGCAGCGCTTAATGATTCGTAAAGATCGCTTGCGATGCTGGCTGGCAGAGGCTTCGGAGAGAGCTCCGCTCGATTAACGATTCATCACCGGGAACAGACAAGGCTGTACTCAGGTCCACTATTAAGATGGACCGCGACGGAGGCCACGAGCCATCGGAGTCAATCCGGTATCGTGCCAGTGACAGGTGACCTTCCGGTGTGTTGCAGCGACGGGCGAGGCACCAAGTCACGTGTTACTACCACGGCGCTGGATTCGCCGGGGTGGCTAGTAGCGTCCCTTGTGTTCCGTCATGAGCTGAAAGGGGAAATATATAAAAATGGAGACAGAAGGAAGGAGAGAAGTGGCCACCAACTTGATTTCTACCTTCTAAATAAAAAAAGAAATAAAAAAAGAAAAGAATACTGGGGGAAAAGTGGCTCGGTATTTATTTAAAGAGGTTGTGGCGGACACTTACGGTTTTCGTGCTTTCTTCCTTTCCGGAAGAAAACACGCGCGACCGATGAATCCCCACGGGAAAAAGTTTATATCGGTAAATCTGCAGTTGTGGAGGATGGTCTACTCTTAACTTACATCCTCCTCTTTCTGTAGACGTGACGATTGCCAAAGTGCAGGCAACAAATAAACACGAATATAAATAAAAATAGATTATAATACACGAGGCAGAATATTAAAAAAGAAGCCAAGAGGAGGAACCGTTTTCCAGTGCACGTACAGAGCCTTTGAACTGCAAAGAAAAGGTCTTCCTTATTTGATGAGCCAAGTATAAGCTCTTAGGCTACCTCAGAGATCCCCAAAACGTGCCTCCGAGTGGTGCAAGGTCAAACACAGCATTCACGTTCCTCTCTTTCTCATGCTTTTTCGGATATTTTTCGCCGCGGGAGTACGCTGCTCTTTGGATTGGTAGTCGGGTTGGACGTGCCGGGGGGTGGTCGCACGTACACCGTTTGAGGGGTGGACTCCTTCTTTTAGATAATACTTAGAGGGCAGCTCGGGCGTGTGCGGAGGGCCTTAGCACTTGGGCATTTACAGAACTAGGTGACATCGTTATGGGAAGAAAAACATTCCGAATAATATTTCACGTATGTCCTGGTTGAATTCAGCAATTTTTAGTTGGTATTCTACCGTTTGTGTATAGACTAGCGAAAATTTTGCTGCGCTCTCAGGAGGCCCGTTAGAATATCATGGGTATTGCTGAAACGGCGGTTTTCGATCGTGTGTAGAAAACCCGTCAACATAATAGAAATTCTTAATTACGTCTAAAACGTGACTTGACGCGAAGACACGTGGCAGTGAAATTTCTAAGTTACGTCCTTCGCACTTCAGTATCGAAGGCGTGATGCGGGCGTGAAATCGACTCATCGCTCATGTTGAAGGACGTGTCCTGTGGTTGACTTGTAGACCCCAGTTTTATTCCAGTAAGCGGTTGAATTCCTGCTTCAATTGCACTGGTAATAAAACACCCTTTTAAGAAGTGAAAGCCGTATTATGCAACCTTTTAAGTCCCGAGTTCATGAGGCAGTTCCGTCCCTTCAAGTTTTCTGCCTTTATTTTTAGTGAAAAAAGTACTCATCCAAACAAATGGAGCATCCAAGTCCAGACGAGAATTTCAAGCTTAAGCCGCAGCCTGCTTGATATTTCGAGGGAAACTCTAAGCAATGGATGGACATGTTAAAAAAAAAAACGGTTCTGAGAATAGTCGCCTACATAGAATTGAGTGATAGTTCAGCTCTTCATCAGATTGCAGAAGGAAGGGCTGATAAAACAGAGCATTTATTATACGGAGCCGATTAGACTCGTCACGAGGTGGTTGGGTGAGGCTCCCCAAAGCGACCGATGTTCAACCTCCCTACACTGTAAACGTCCTGAAAATCACTGCAGTTTGAAAGTGGGAGCATTGGAAATCATTTCGCATGGTTTAAAATTATTCCCTATAATAATAGCTGATATCGGACATAAAGAAACACCTTTCTTAGGCAAGTACAACGGTGAAAACTCTATATAAACTTTTTTTTAAACAAGAGGAGTACTTCAGCCTTGTCATATAATCGGTGTCGAGTTTTTGCAGCAACACTTTACCTGTCGGGTGATCTGTCGGGATGTAGAAACCCCTTTATTAAGCCGCGGTGTGACCCTCAGATTGCTCTGATCAAAACGCTGGAAGCGACTTTTCAAACAATTACTTGTTTCGAACGTGTTTTTCAGGTTTTATTTCTATCGAAGTCGATAATGAAGCATGGACTGAGAGCACATAGAAATTCCGTTTCAGATTGATCAAGGCGCATACAACACAAACTATTGGCATCAACCTTGGCCTTTAATGAGTTATAATAATCAATCAATCGATCAATGTTTGTTAGAGTGTCCAGGAACAATCACGCGGTTTTGGTGCTGGCACACTTATAACTACAAATTAACAAAAACACAAGAAACACAATTTTATACAAGAGCCAACAAATGCTGAAGGGTAACAAAGATAGGACTTCTGCTGCTGAAAATCATCTGTTGGAAGGAAAGTTAGAGCGGGAAAAGTTAATGCGAAGCAGCGAGACATCTGCAGCGCACACATATTGAAAAAAAAACGATAAATTTCACACAGTCGAATGCTCAGCACTTTTCACTCCTGCTCAAGCATGAACACGTTAACAATAAATTGATTGAAAGCCGAATAGCACGAGTCCAATATATCAAGTACTTCCGAGTGACGATTATAACATTCAGCCAACCTGAGGATTGGGACTAGCTGATTAAAAGCTGGAGAGATATAAAAAGATGATTGAAGACGTGTACGTACGCGTGGAACTCTAAGACGTACTTGAGACAAGAGGTATCGTGAATCAATTAGGCCGTGCGTGACCTTAAACAGAAACAACAAATCAGCTTTCTCCCGACGCCGGTGCAGGCTGTGAAATTAAAAAAGTTTTAGCGCATCTTAATAATTCTTACCAGGTACATCCTTTTTAAGATACCGATGCTTCATGATAGAAATAAACTTATTTTGAACTCTCTCAAAACCCACAGAATTGGTTCGGGAAATTCCATTCCACACAACTGAGGAGTACTCCAGCTGTGACCTTACTAATGAACAGTACAATGTGAGAAATGCAGGCGCGTTTTCAAACTTTTTTGTAACACGACATGCGGCACCCAAAGTGCGGAGAGACGAGATGACCACCCTGGTTACATGGCCAGGGTGGGCATGTAACCGGTAATAATAATTATAATAATAATAATAATAATAATCAATCAATCAATGTTTATTAAAATGTCCAGAAACAACCAACCGGTCTTACTGCTGGCACAGTAAAAAAAAGAGCAAAAACACACACATACAAACAGGCATACACACGAGTGCAGAAGGAGAACGTAGTTCACCAGTCTGAGAATAAAGATATTAACAAGTATGAAAGCCACTCAAATGAACAAGGGATATCAAAAGCACAAAACAGAGACATCACCAGGTGTGATAGCAAAAAGAAAATAATACATCAACGCTTCAACTGACTAGCCCTTTTCCTGCAAGAGGAAGATTCGAACAGCATTTCTGAACTTGCTGCCGCATAAGTTAGAAATATCAATTGTGTCACAGTAGCGATTATAACACTCAACCTTTCTTTGGATCGGGTTTAAGTGGCTAGAATGTTGAGCTATATAAAAATATGATTGTAGCCGTGTAGGCACACGTGGAACTCTAAGGCTCACTTCGGACAGAAGGCTGGGAGAGTTAATCGAGCCGTGCAGGGTCTTAAACAAAGACAAGAAATCTGCCTTCGCCCGACGCTGCTGCAGGCTCAACAAGTTGACGAGTCGAGTTACACCCACCGTTCAGACAAGGATCACCTTTCTCAAGATAACGATATTTAAAGATAGAAACAAAGTTGTTTTGGACTCGCTCGACAGATAAACTGTTAGTTTTGGAAATGCCGTTCCAAGCAACCGAGGGGCACTCTAGCTGGGATCTAACTAAGGAACAATACAGCATAAAAAAGCGGACAGGCTTTTGAATTCCTTCGTTATGCGAGACAAGGCACCTAACGTGCGCAAGGCCGATTGAACCACTCTAGTAACGTGAGTGTCAAACCTCAGGGTTGAATGAAAAACAACTCCAAGGTCCCTCACTTCACTTACACGTGACAGCAGTTCCCCATGATAACTATATGGAAAAAATATATCATGGGTCTTGCGAGAATATGTCATTACTTTTGTTTTAAAATGAATCAATCGGAGATCATCGTCTAAACACTAACGACTGAAGGAATATGCGTCATTCTGAAGCGCAATGCAATCCTCTAAGGTCGATTTTTTTGTAAAGCTTTATATTATCAGCGTACTGCAGAAATGATGAATTTAATATAACTTGAGAGACATCACTAACAAAAATATTAAAAAGGAGGGGCCCAAGACTGATCCCTGGGGCACTCCAGAGCTTGTCTTGTACAAGGACGAGGTAGTATTGTTGACGCGGACGTAGGCTTGCCTATCAGACAAATAGCTTTTTAACAAATTGTATACCGAACCTCATACTCCGAACAAAGAAAGCTTGTATAAGAGGATGTTGTGGATGACTACGTCGAGTGCCCTACTCAGGTCGAAATAAAAAAAGTCAAGCTGACTTCTATTACAAACTAATTTAGAGGCAGCAGACGTAAAAGATACGAAATTGGTGGACGTCAATCTGCCGGACATGAACCGATGCTGATTATGAATGACTATACTACGAAACTTGAAGGAGAGGAGTTGATGGATTACCATTTCAAAGAGTTTGGAAAACGAAGAGAGAAGAGAAATCGGTCTGTAATTAAAAACATCACCACTATTTCCTGATTTCAGGACCGGAACAACCACTGCAAGTTTCCAGTCGTCACGGAATATTCCTGACGTCAAGGAGTTATTGAAAATTGTGCACAGTATAGGCGTAAGTAATTCATGATAAGCCTTAACAATTGCAGCGGGTATCCCGTCATGACCTGCAGACAATGTGCGTTTCATTTTCTTAATACATAGCCTAACACATTCCTGATCGACAACCCCATAACCTAATGAGTCACCAAGTACGTCCGAGTGAGGCAATATAGTTGAGGAGCAGTTATTATTATTATTGTAAACTGACGCAAAGTGATCCGCAAACAACTCAGACATGCCCTTCGCACTGTCGCTATGATGATTCAAGACAATTTCGGACTCAATATTCTTCCCCAAGCGCGATATAGCATACCTCCGAAATTTCTTGGGATTTTCAACAAAATCTGATCCTGCCGGGTCACAATGCGCCTGGCGATCACGGTTTAAAATTTTCTTACATCGCTTTCTGCAAATTTCAAATTCAAATTTCCACTTTGGAAGACCACTTTTCTTAAACCTCCTGTCCAAAAAATCTTTCCGTTTTAAAGGCTTTCTGAGTTTACGAGAGAACCAGATAGGGAAGCGAGATGTTTTAGACGTTTTAAGAGGGATATATATGTCCGTGGCCTCCTGAACAACAGTTGTGAGGATATATTCTTGGTCGTTGACATCAGACGACTCGAAGATAGAAGCCCAGTCAACACCCGAAAGATGGTGATACATTCCAGTGTAGTCGCCCGCTGAATACGTATACGATATATGTGGGGAAGGACCATTAGAGGGACTGACGACCGGAGGATCAAAGAAGAAAGAACTACATGAAGAGCAGGGTGATATCTATCCTCAGAAACTATAGAAAGTTCACTGCGAGCCACACGTATACAGTCCGTGTTTGAAAAGCATAAATCTAGAGCATTACCTTGGTCGTTCAGAATGTTAGTGTGCTGTCATAAATCTAAAAAGGAAGTAAAGTTGAGGATATAGTTGCACTTTTGTTTACAATAAAAGTTGCCAGTAAGGACATTGAACTGTGTCCAGTTAATACCTGGAGCGTTAAAATCCCCCAAGATTAACATACTGCTCCCCTGTGAATCATTCGTTGTATTTTCTATGTTAGCGAGACGTCTTTGGAAATCATTTGGTGTCGTCTGATGACGAAGGTAAAACAAAGCTATTAAAATACGTCCTCTCCTAGAACACTCAATTTCCACCCACAGAGACTCAGATAATCTTTCCGAATCCTCACGTCTTCGTGAACTGCATTGTTTTTTAACCGCGACAAATACACCGACTCCTACTCGGCCTCGGGAAGACGAATCACGATCGTGACGGTAGACATCAAAACCACGCGGAAAGTAGTCGGATGAACTAACATTAGGATATAACCAAGTTTCTGTTAAGCAAACAATTGAGTAATTAGAGAGAGTAATGTTGGCAAGGAAACATTCAGCTTTCGTCCACAGGCCACGGACATTCTGGTAAAACAAGTCGACGTTACTCATCTTTGTACTTAGTGTTGGGCCTGTGGGCTTTTTCATACCAGTGAAGGAGTTCTTGACGAAGAGCGCCTCTAAGATGTTTAAAAAGACAATCCTTCGACCACAAAGCAGGGTCAGAGAGTTTCTTGAAGTCTTCGGCAGCTACAGAGACGTGAAAAGAGGCGTAGGTATTGTAGCGAGTCTTCAGTCGGTGGCACTTCAAGTTTTCCACATCGAGTGAACACAGATGCCCAACGATGTCATTAGAGGTGGTGACCGGATCCAGCTTGGTCACAAACAGTGCCCTCCGGCGGGAAGATGAGGGGGCAACGCTCAGCTTGCACGCCACGGACGGCTTGCGCCGGGATTCGAGTCTTCGGGCTGATCGGATCGGGCTTAACAGGCAGTGCATCATCTTCCGACGCCACGGTCACCAGCGCAGAGACCGGTGCCTGCAGGCTCATGGGGTTCGGCTTACCACACTGCGCATCATCTTTCGTCGTCCCGTTCACCGGTGCACCTGCAGATTTTGCAGAGAAAGCCGAGGCAGGAGGGAAGCGCAGGACCGCAGCAAATGTTTCCCTCCACTGGGCCCTGCCTGAACTTTAGCATCAACTCTTGCACGCTTACCAAGTACATCGCGTAAGCTGCGAACTTCCGCCCGCCTGCCTGGAGTTCCGCCTGCTGTCTCTGCTCACGACGGAGACGCGCGTTGTCTTCACCAAGGAAAGCAACCGCCTGGGTGAGGCAAGAAATTCCTTCCAGCGCGTCGAGGAGAAGGGACCGAAGGGACTGAAGGCTGGCGTCCCCACGTGCGTCGAGGCCATTGGGTGAGGAGGCAGGCAGCGTGACCGAACGGGTAGGGGAGGCCGATGGCGGAGTAGCGGAGCGGGCGAACTGGTCGTCGGGGTCATTAGAGACCACGCCTCTGACGTCAGGCCTAGCTCCACCGTTGATCTTGGCACAGCTTTGGCAGACAAATGAGCTCACCTCACGCTAAAGAAATGAGCATTTGGTCTTCGGAAAGCATACGCACTTCGTATGCGCGCTAAGTTGTCGCTCAGCGCAGCGAAAAAATCTTTGTCATCCGTAAAAGCAGCGAGAGCAAATCAGACATGCATCCTTACTGGGTTGTATCACCGCAGCTTCGGCCACAAAGCATAATAATAATGATGCTTTATTTTTTTACGTCCCACAACAACTAGCCGGTTGCAATATGGTGACAGATAAATCAAAATCAAAATTCAGTCCCGGTTAATAATCACATTCAACGAGAATGCCATGCAGATTAAGAGCCAGAAAGATGCAGCTCAAGCTCCCTTTTAAAAACAGACATATCTGAAAATATGTCAACATGAGGAGACAGGTTGTTCAAACAGTTCTGCATTCTTATTAATGGTGCCACTTTTGCTTCAATAGATGGGTTAATATGCATGAACATCTAGAAACACAAGCCGGCACATGCAACTGTAATGATGACGACCAAGCAGTAGCAACACGTCCATGAACCGCTTTGTATAGAAATAAAAGATAACGAGCAGTTCTCCTTTTCGACAGTTTGCGTAAAGAAAGCTCTTTAAGGGTGGATTCATAGATTTAAAAAAAATCCTCTGATACTATTTGTCATAAACAATGCGAATAAACCGTCTCTGAACGTCTTCGATTCTTGCTGCATCAGTTACCGTTACTGAATTCCGTACGGTACTACGAAACGCGAGGCTAACACGAACCAAAGAACAAAATAATCGAAAAATACACGGCGGAGTAAAAGATTATTAGTCAGGCGTGATATAATCCCTACCATTCTAGAGGCATAGGTGACAATTTGGGCTACGTGGTATGAAAAAGAAAGGTAGCTGTCCAAATAAACACCTAGGTCACGAATTTTCTGAGCACGTTCATTTGAAGTATTGCCAAGTAGATATGGGTAGGTAATGTATCCACGTTTGCTACGCATTCTCAGAAGTTTTGTTTTATCTGGATTGACCACTAATAAGTTAGCAGAACACCACCATGATATGCGGGCAACGTCATCGTGTAAAATAACAATATCATTCGTCAACTGAATTCTTATATAAAGCTTGATATTGTCTGCAAATAAGAGCAACCGCGCTTTCCTTACACAAGATTCAATATCACTAATAAATACAAGAAGAAGAAGCGGCCCCAGGTTTGACCCTTGAGATATACCCGAAGTTGGTACAAAAACGTCTTATAAGCTAATCAAGACACGTACGTTACTCTGACAATTATTCAGATAACTACTGAAACACAATAAAAGTAGTGTTGACACACCATATAAAAAAAGTTTATGCAGAAGTAACTTGTACTTTACACTATCAAAGGCCTTCGATAAATAAAAATAAAAATATCGACTTGCCCTCGCGCAACAGCAAATTGCACAGTGTAAGCGAGTAGGGAACAAAGGCTTGTCTCTACCAAACGACCTCTTACAAATCGATGTTGAACGATGCTAAGTTTCCGAAAGAAGTAAAAATAAACACGGGTGTATATTACATTTTCAGAAACGTCTGAAAAATTACATAGTAACGATACAGAGCGGTAGTTCTCTACCTTAGACACGTCACCAACCTTGTGTAATGGTACAACGATAGACTTTTTTCGAAAGATTTGGAAAAAACACATTTTTAAGCGAATTATTAAATACACGCTCCAATAAAAAGGTGAGAACATCAGCACAGCCCCTAACAATAAAGCTACGTATTAAATCTGCACCAACGGATTGCTTTAGTTTTAATTTTTGTATCGCCTCCAAGATTTCGTCGGCACTAACTTGGTTGATTGACAAAGTGTGATTACAAGCGATTCTACCGACAGAATTCGTATGTGGGGGACACCCCAAAAATAACATTTGCTAGAATAGTTTGAATATATTGGCTAGCTTTTCGAAACAAATTATATAATCCGTGTCAGTACGTAAAAATGTGTTTCTAGTCGACTCTTTTGTATGATGCCTTACAAATTGCCAGAATTTATCGGGTTCGCGGCACCGACTGCATTCCAATCCTCTTTCATAAATACATTTATTATGCTTAAATAACTTTTTAACAAGTGTTCGGTAAACACTGAATTTCAAATACCATAGTTCAACGCCACTTATTTTAAACAATTGATGAAAAAGATTCCTTTTTGCGCACGTAATATTTTAATTCCTTTGAGAAGCAAAATGAATACTTAGACGCTTTAGAAAAGCGCTACGTAAAATAAAAATCGATTGACTTCCTTACTATCTCTGTTAAGGATTCAGTCGTGGAATCTACACAGTCATCACCCAGGACCGTCGACCAATCATAATTTTGACGGAACTTATTTAGCTCTAGACAATCACCATTGCTATATTCGTAAGTGCTGAAACGTTGTCGTACACACGACCTTTCAGAAAAAAGAAAAAGCTACGATGAAAAGTGGATAAAAAATGTGAGGTCGCACGAGAGGATCACTAGTTGGCATTACATTTTCAATGGCACAGTTTGAAAGAAAAAGATCAAGAACATTCCAGGAACTATTTTTTAACTTATTGTGCTGACTAAACCCGTTAAAATGAATAAAGTCAAGCAATCGGGACACTTTATTTCTTGCTTGAGTGCTCACTCTAGTCATTAAATAAGATGACCAATCTACGCCAGGAAAGTTAAAATTCACATATATATGTACTTTAAGCTTTGAAAAAAGCAACTTGCTCTTGAAGTACTTTTAAATGGTTGGCAAACACAATGAGATCTGAAAACGGGGGGAAATAACTATTCTCAATAAAGCGATTAAAACTGTCACTGGATACTAGTTCAACCCCCACACATTTCGCATTAGATTCTAAATCCCTCCTTCTGATCGAGTTGAGCAACTGGCGCAGCGCACTTAATGCACTGCCACCAAACTTCTGTCCCTTGGCACTGTAATCTCGATCTTTACGATTCACGTTATAAAAAGATGGAAAATAACTCGCGCTTGAAATCTCTTCCAAAAGCCAAGTTTCAGTTAAACATAAAATATCTAAATTTTTAGAGACAATAGTGGTCATACATTCATCTGATTTCGTCCGTAGACCGTGCACGAGTGCAATGCATGAAATTTAGTATTTAGAAGCTATTATTTGAATTGTGGGGAATCCATTGAACACTAATTTCGGGAGTGAAGAAACTCTATATTTTAACAGTTTTCCGAGAACTGAACTGGTTTGTCACGTGAGAGGGAAGTGAGGCAAGTGGGGAGGAAGGGGCGAGGAAGGGCAGTGTAGGATGGGTCAGGGATATGGAATGGGAGGGGAAGAGTGGGAGAGAAGGGAAGGGGAAGATGGGGAAAGAGAGGGCAGAAAGGGCACCGTAGGAGAATGGGGGAGGGATGGGGAGAAAGGAGGAGTAGAAGTGACATGAGGGGAGGGGAAGGGAGAGAGAGGTGGATCGGGAGAAAGGGAGAAAGGAGGGAGGAAGGAGGTTGGAAGAGAGAGGGGGCAATGGGGAGGGGAGAGGCAGGGGATGCGTCGGTAAGGGATGCAGATAGGGAGAATACCCTGGGAGGATGGGAGACATGTAGATAAAGGAGGGGGAAATGATAAGTGGAATAGGAATAGGGAATTGGTGTGTCGCGAGCTTCAATTTTCCCTTTTAAAGGCCGATGTACACTTCCCAGTTTCCATTTTAGCCCGCCACCAGCGTCCCTATATCCTCCCCGAGTGTTACCTTGCGCAAGCTTCTCTCCCCTCGCCGCTTAGGAAAGCGGATTCGTAAGAGGATTATCTTCCCTGCCGAAAATTGTGGTTGTAAGTCGGCCTTTAATATAATGGGGATCTTAATAGTTGTTGTAGGCCATGCCAAATCAAGTCACGTGACGTCGATCTCGCCCCCTAGATTTAACAGGAGAACTGGGTTTCTGTTTAGGTCATGTCCATTTCCCCGCTAAATATAGCGGGGGAAACTTCATTACATAATTCACATGACATCGATTTCCCCGCTAAAGGTAGAGGGGAAACTGGGCAAATATTTAAGTCACAAGACGTAAAATGTTCTGTTGAATTTAGCGGGCAAACTTAATTAACGTATAGGTAATTAGACGTCAAGTTCCCCATTTTGTGTACAAATCCCATGATGCTAGCTTGTGTGATGTCTATTTCTTCACTAAATATAGCACATTATGTACGGAAAGACGGACGAACAGCATTGTGGGACTGGGAGTAGCGTTAAAAATGTATTTCATGCTTTAAAATAACAATGTAGACACGACGCAGTCGGTTCTATTGCGTTACCTGCTCCATACGATGTTCGTCAGAATTTGGTTATAATAAACGAGGCTAGGTGCGCAAAAAAAAAAAAGAAAGCGTCTCCGACGCTGAAACGAACAAGTCCAGCGAACTGCAAGTGAGATCAATACAGCGTTAACGAGTTTTCTCAAAGCAGACGTCTCAAACGGATTCTTCCATTAAATCCACGCACGGACACACGCTCCGTCCCTCGCACAAACCTGAGGCAGCGAGTCCTTTAATATTGCGGTCGGGGCCGGTAAACAACGTCAACGAGAATAATTGATTCGCGGGGCGGAAAGGAACCGGACGCTACTAATTATGCCCCGTTTTTTCTCCCAAAACACGGTGCCTTCCTTCCGGCATTCTTGCTTTTTTATCGTCTTCGCGTGCGTATAAGTGTGCTTGTCCGGGCGAGGATCTCTCTCCAGGGAATAACCCCATCCGGTTTCCCGCTTCTTTCGGCTCTCTTTCCTTTTCGCAACGAAGTACCTATACTTCCTCCACACAGACAACATTGGGAGTAAAAAACATAAAGAAAAGAAAAATTGGCGAGATAGGAGGACATAGGGAGAGCTAAATGTTGGAAGAGAAGGACTAAAAAAAGAAAATAAGATGAGTCACGAAGATAAACGATGCGAAGACCAAAATGCCAGCCTGCAATGTTCGGCCCTATTTCCGGCAAAGCTTGGGCTGAAGCGTGCAGCCAATACCGACCAGCTTCCGCCGAGAGAAATTGCTGGGAGATAGAAGCAGCCTCTCCGCTGCCGCCGGGAAGGAAAGAGCCCAAAGCCCAACCTGGCTCCGCGAGGGACAGGTGTTTTCAGGGCACAGGACGGCGGAGAGAAGGGGGTCGTTGGGTTTCGTGCGCGTGGTCGAGGCCAGGGTTCGACGTGGACCAAGAGGCTGGGACTGTTGCCACCTTTGGCGTCGAGTCATCTCCTCGCCGGTTATCCTACGCGGGAATCGAGTGGCTCGATGAACTTGCGACTGTCGCGTGGATGGGCTCGCCGGCTTTGAGAGGTCGTTCTCGGAAGGGCGGAGAACTGCGGCTGGCTCGGACTGAAAGATAGTTCTTCCGGAGGCTCGAACTCAAAGTGCGCGCCGGTTACACGTTTTTTCAAACTTTTCTGTAGCTGTAGCTTGTGGCGAGCTTATGCAGAAGTGTGTGTGTGTGTGTGTGTGTGTGTGTGTTTTTAAATTTTTGCATAGGTTTTCTGGGGCAAACTGAAAAACTAAAGTCTGCTTTTAAGTTAGTACAACATTAGGAAAACTTTTATCAGGATGTGGCCTTGCGCATTAGAGCTACAGATCACAGTTGTACTGAAACGTGGATGGGAAGTTCGTTTCTAGGTTTCCGGCGATTCACTGACCCATTCAAGTGGTGGGAAAAAGGGATGCTGCAAAAAATATGGAATTAACAAAAATACATCTCTTCGTCATGGTGTAATCATTTATTTACAGTATCTATAGAATAACTATATAAACGACCACTCGACCGATTTACACTAGCACTTAGCAGGCACCTTCTGGAAAGCAAACTCCTATATATGGAAATATTTAATTTATTAAACTTTTTAAAATTTGCACCACCCTTAAAGGGATACTACAACAAAATTTCGGCGCTCATTTTTTGGTCTATATGTGTTCAGAAGAGCAGTATCACATGGAACATACCAATATCTTGTTAAAAAAGTCTAGAAAAGGAAATTTAAAACGAATTAAACGATTAGCGAAAAGCACCTGGTGGATTTCGCTAACGCGTCGTTTGTAATGCTCGTCTAGAAACCTTGACAGCTAGTGACGGAGGTTGTCTCGTGTCCGGCTACGACGAGAGAAGGGGGGAAGGAGGAACTCCCCTCGTCCCGAGAATCCCTTTTGTGTGTCGAAGTCGCTATTGTCCCCTAGAAGATTATAGAAGATTAACCCGTCACTCAAAATTCGTACAAAAGCAGCAGCTTCGGTGGCTGGAACGACTAGGCCATCCTCTCGACGTCAGCCTCGCCGTAGCTTTGCTCGTCTTGAGACGACCTACGTCACGATTGCGTTGAATGTCACGTGCTCTAAGCTGGGCCTTCTCAGAGCGCTTGCCAGAGTGTGCCGTTTATAACGAAAAATACAGCCACCAGGGTCAAAATACTAACGTGCGATTGTCATTTACCGATATTGTGGATCATATTCAACCTATTTTTGAACACGACGGGAATATTTCAAATTTCGTTGAAGTATCCCTTTAAGCTTGTGACTGCGAGAGACATTTAAAAAATGGTATTATCTGTCAGAGCTTTCTAAATCACGTGGAAGCTCATAATAATAAGTAAAACTACGACGACTGACACGTCGTTTTTTGGTGCTGTGAGCGTCCTGGAAAAGCCGTACCAGAAGCCCCTTACATGTTTCCATCCACCTTTGTATTTAATTAAAATCTAGTTTTTTTTTATTTACAGATTTGTTCTTAAAAGTTAAAAAGCATAACTAATACGATATGAGAAGACGAGTTATGTGGTCAAGGGTGCAGAATATATGTTGTCTGAAGTTACCTGGCTTGATTTAAAATTAATCGTAAAAATTGACGCAGCCATCTACACTTTTCGTGAAAATGGGTTTTACAACTTCGTTTCTTTTTTTCTATATTTTTTTTGAAATCACAAAGAGTAGTTTTCTTTCCATTAAATATATGGCCATAAACGCTACGGGCGTCAACGGCGAGTGGCGGCGCAAACGACTGAGTGGAGCGGCGGGGCGCGTTTAGCGCATGTACTAATGGATGGCGCTACCTCCTTTTTGAGACTGCTCGCGACGACTGTGATTTATTAAACTGATATTTTGCTGTGGTGTACCTTTGTTGTAAAAATAGACGCGGAGCGGACAATAAAAGCAAAACTTGAAGCTAAAAATAAAAGGCGTAGTTGCATAACAACGTCGTTCGTGCTGCCCGCCGCGGATATCGTCTACGTGTCGTATGATTTCTTTTGATGGTCGGCTACAGCTTGCGAGGTTGCTCCCGACGCCATCTACCGATACGTGCGCCAAACGCGCCCCTCCACTCGACTCAGTCGTCTGCGTCGACACACTCAGTTGACCCTGGAAGTTTATTTGGCCATGTTTTATTTTTTTGTTGTTTTTTACAGAAAAATAGCTATGCTTTGTAATTTTAGTTTGAGAAAACATTTAAACTGCTTCGTGCAGGCGTATATTTTTGCGGTTCATTTTAGATCGACCTTAGGGACTTCAGACCCCCTTTATATACGGGGCTAACCGTCACAATAATTCGGCTCATTAACTTTCTAATTACTAAAGATCAGCATAATCATAACATAATAGTACTAACAATTTTTTTATTATTTGAAATTAAGAAAGGAAAATAATCAGTCCTGCCAAAGCCACATCGGGCTTGTCTGGCAGTCAGTGAGACAATATACTTCTATGATTAACACTATATCCTTGCTGATTGCTATCGAATAACACAAAATCGGTTAATCCCAGAAATCCTTGAAACACATGGGAGTCACCTTGGACTCCTAAATTTTCCACTCGTGCCGCCGGCGCAATGCTATTGGCGCGATAACGCGTCGGAGCGGTTTTTGCGTTTCATCATCCGCGTTTTCCCACCGCTAGACTTGTGCCTGTTGAATGAGTGGTAATCTTAGCGCACTACTGAGCTTCCCACGCGCACGAAAGTATTTCTAATAGTGACTGATTTAGTGGCTTTCAATTACGCTAAGCAAGTTTCTTTTTGGAAACACGTGTTTATTGTTGATCGTCAAAAATTTTATTAGTAAATTTTAGTTCATTATTTGGCTTATCGTTCCGATCATTCACTTATATTATCTTTCCCCGGCCGTATATGTTCCCCGTGCGTATTACGTATTAGTGTAGGTTTCACGGATTAAAAAAAAAAAAAAAAACTAATTTGCAAAGCCTTAGAAATAGAACACCTTGCACGAGGCTAACTCGCTCCAAAAAGTGTGAGCTACCCTTATCATTATTCGAATGAAAAGTCTCCCCGGTTTGACGTTACCTCGATGTTTAACAGTCCAACATAAAATGTATTAAGTAAAGTCATGTACAGGACACGAAAAAGGAACAAAGCAACAAAAAGTACCTTACCCTTGCGGACGGGCACACTTTCCGGAATAAATAGCACCCTCTGTTCCCTCAAACACAGATATACCTCAACTTCGTCGTGCTGATACACCACATTTCCCGAAGAAAAGCGAAACACAATATAATCCAATAAACGTCTCACCCAGTGGACGAAATAAAGACTGATTTGAGAGCAACTATATTCCATGCACTTGTAAGAGCTTGGTTCTAAGTTCTCAGTTAAAAAAGACAGTTCATTGACCTAAGTCAATGAACTCTTTTTTTCTTATCAATATCACGATGAGCTAAATATGTGTCAACGAAGACATGGCTTTTACTTGCATTACATCAACTTGCATCGTCGGATGAAATATGACATTGAATACTGTCATTTTAGTCAAGGTTTCTTTATCTTTCCAAATATGCACGTGGACGAAACAACAGAATCGCTAAAAAAAAGCCACATCTCCACGTGGTGAATGATGTTGATTGGGGCGAAGCGCTGGTCGTGCTGATGATACTGATTTCATTGTTCATAGGTAGTGCTTAATTCCGGGTTGCGTTTCGACTTCAATATTACTGCTTTGTGATCGGTGAAATGCAGAGCCAGTGGTGCTCCTAGCGGATCAGCTTGAATCCGCTTAAAGCCGTAGGAACGCATCTCCACCGCTTAAGTCAACGCTCCATGTCGGAAAGAGAAGGTGTGGTATGGATCGTGGTTATATACGCAGTTGAGCATTTGACCGCAGCGCCCTCTCGTGTATAAACGTTGAGCCAATGCATGAAAAGTTTAACGCGATTATATACGCATTTGACCGCACCTCCCTCTCCTGTATAAACGTCGAGCGGCTACGCGCAACTTTGGAGTGTAGCGTTGTGGTTAAGACGTCTGCTGGTAAAGGGGTGGTCCTGAGTCCGAACCCCCGTGCGGCCATTCGTTTTATTTATTTATTTTTCTCATGTGGGTTGATTTTGGGGGCTGTGCAATCGATGTGAGCACGGACGCCGGACGAATTGACCAGACTAGATAACAAAAAAAAAAAAACCTAATTAAGTGGGCTTTTTTTTTCTTTTTACAAATAAAATATGGTAATGATCTCGAGATACGTTTCCGCTGTAGTCCGCACATGCAAAAGATTGCCCATTGGTGATCATTAAAATTTTCTGACGCGTACAGGACAGTCTGACACCTTAGTTTGGACGCTATTGTGCGCTGCATAATCGGAATACAAAGGTAAACACCGGCGCCTTCAGCGAAAATGCCATCTTCAGAACGCGTTCAAATAATTATCTAACGCCAAAAGCCCCCAGACAGTTTGCAGAAAGAAAAAAAAAATAGTTATTTTATTCTGTATACGCGAATGGAATAGCATCGTGCGGAACCCTTCGGCGTCCTAACCATGATATATTCGGCACAAAGCGGTTTTCATTGTTTTGAAATTGCTTCTTTTTCTTTCTCCTCGCTTATGTTTGCGATCTCGAGCTTGAGATCCGCTGAGTCCAGCAGCTCTGTGCGGAGCTGCCTCTCCCATCCGAACACTAGACACGTCTCGCCAAGCGACATTACTCTGGCGTCTTATAAAAGGCGCCGGCATTCTTTGCAGTATCAGTTCAGGTTACATGCGCCAAAGCCGCTCTGAACGCTTTCTATTATGCTGTGTTCACGTCTTTTATTTTGGGAGGAGGAATGAAAAGAGCTTAACAATTCACTCAATTATACATAGTCTGTATAGTGTTCCACTCTGTATGTTTTACTTAAAATTACTTATAAAAGAGGAGTTTAATCCTTTCTAAGTTAGCCGCGTTAAAAATCTTCAGTTCTGCGATAAATAGAAAGTAGTAATAACGATAACAATGTTTGCAACCAGCAGGCAAAACAAAGTTTGTGCTATAAATTTCTAAAAATTCGGAGTAAAAAACAAAATTCCAACGCGTTGCTTTTTTTTTACGCTATATACCTTGTGGCATCCTGTATATTTTTATGGTGATTTTTTTCTTCAAAATCGAACTCTTAATAAAAAAAAAAAAACATCGCAGGCGAAAGTTTCTTATTTCGTGCAGAATAGCAGAGAACTTAGAAAGAGCCCTCTTTCAGAAGAGCTGAAAAATTAAGCGATTGAAAAGCAAATATTACGATGGGAATGAACGCAAAATAAAGACGCTGATACTATTGACTGCTGGCTTTATAGGTCCTTTTTTACTGAACTACATGAAGTTGCTTTTCGCTGACAATCCCACCAACGTAATGTTGGAGGGACCGCCTTGCAATAAACACGTTTTAATGGCGATTTTTTTAAAACTGGATGTAGTCATTTTACTCGAAGAGGAGCGGAGAACGCAGACATCGCGAAGTCTTGGGAACGATTCGTCTGAAATCTGATCAGTTGACCGCAGTATGACTATACATCAAAGAGGGAAATACGATTCGATGACTTTGTAAAACGATGCATGACACTATAGGACCTGCCTTGAAATATGTTTAGATCTCAAGATTGTATATCACTGTTCTCTGCTTTGAGGGAATCGGTTTGCGGTCTTAGAGAGCAACTATTCACAGTTCGTGCACTGTAAAATTGAAGTTCGTCCGTCTACTGTCACGCGTAGCACTTGAAATGTCAAGCACGGAACTCTATGAGGAGAATAACGAGGCTGAATATGCATTTAGACCTACAAGCAGAGTATACGATGGGTATGTGCTGCGCTGGATGGTAGGCGCTCGACAAAGAGTTTTTTTGATGGGCCGGTTTGTACGTTTGACTGACGCGGGTTTCAGGTTTGTGAGTTGGCAACACCACACGACATATGAGACTACATTTGCCCCTCCATAGCACCCTACTAATGTATTGGTAATCAAACCTGGACGACCTCTAACCCTTCGAAGGTTCGATGTCATCCAGTTTCTAAAATTTAAAACCTTTAACTCAATGTTGGACTTTATCCGCATGAGCATAAATAACAAAAAAGCTGGCATCTCTTTTAGGAGGAATGTTACCGCAATTTGACAAATTACTACATTAAAATAAACCTATACAAATTTATAGACGTCTATAGACTGGGTAAATATCTAAAATGTAAAACAGTCTATATATGTTCTTTATTCAAGTTTACGATTTTGTTTTGGATAGGCGGTTTAATATTGTTTAAAATGTCGATTTTCGCCAAGTTTTGTCACTAGGTCACAGGTTCGCCAAACCAGTCGAATCTCGATTTTTAATGTCGAGCCTTTTGTGTCACATTAGTCGGTATCTCCGAACATCTCTCATAGTCATTTGTGAATTTTCTATTTCCGCTGTAAGTGAAGATCGGGCACAGCCCGGGGGGGGGGGGGGGGGGGGGGCGGTTGAGTCATGGAGGAGGGGAGGGGGGTCACGTGGTACTGAATTCTTCCGGCACGGCCCATCAGCCTATGCTTCTGGACATTCGCTGGTTCAAGGAAGACACCCCGTTGCGCATCGACCAGGACGAGCCGCTGGAGCCCAGCAACCCCGGCCTGCCCACGCTCACTATCCGGGAAATCACCAGCAACGAGGTCGTTGCGGACTCCTCAACGAGGCCGGCTGGGCAAACTCGTACAACGTGGCGTACCTCGACATCGTCTGTGAGTGACATTCTTGATTCTGCCTCCACGACGAACACTCCCCCGGAGTGATTCTGTATATTTGATATGACAAAGCTTAAGCGCAGAATTTTTACAGCGATAACTGTTACGTGCTCTTCCTACACCCTAAACCTGGTAGCGGATGTTTGAGCTATTAATACACCGTTTTGTTTTTTTACAAATGGGCCGCAGATATATTTCTGGCGAATATAGCTGCGTCCCACAGGAAATTGTTTGTCTGGGTCACCTTGAAGGCTTTTTTTTTTTTTTAAAGTCGCATTAAAATTTTTTTTTTGTTATGTTGCCTTGGAGAATCGTTCGCCGCTATGACCCTTATTTGATACAAATTAATATTTCTTTTTATCGCCACTAGTGTCATCCCCCAGATCTTAAACGTCTGTTTTCATGGCTATGCAGTTGGCAGTGCTGAATGCAGGCGTTTAAAGTGTAGCGGACGACGTTAAGGGTGGTTAAAATTATTAAAACCTTCTAATATGTACATTTTTATCTTCACTTGTTTCTTCCAAGCCCGGGGATATCTTAGAACTTTAATTTTTTTTCCGTGTAGAACACATGAGAAGCAAGTACTAATCGTACGCTCTTTCAAATACGATGGTATTATTGTTTAACCTCAGTTTTCTTAGATTGAAGTAATCGCCTTGATCCAAACCAACACGTTTTTGTGCGCCCGCAGGTCATGCGCTTCCCGGAAATTGCGTATTTCGTGACGTCGCGCTGATTCCTTGCGCCTTCCATTCACGCACAAAAAGTGGGATGGTTTCAAACTTTTCTGAACGCACACGACAACGCGCTGTGACGTAGTAGGGCGCTCCTCTCCCGGCCCATCGGGTGAGGGCACGAGTTCCGGCTCCGCGTTTCTATGCCGTCTGGCTGCTATGCTCTCCGCTCGCCCGAAAGATCAGCGCCCGAATCAACGCGCACGCTTGTGACTCAGAAAGCGCACTGTAAACAGCAAAAACGTCACAAAATACGCCATATCCGGGAAGCGCACGAATTTTGCGTGCACAAAAACGCGTTGATTTGGATCGCGCTTTATCGTTCGAAATCTCCCTTATTAGGCGGTTGTTGTTAGCGAGCGCTTCAGATCGTTCGATTTCAGCTCAGAAACAATCTGTCAATGTACAGTGCAAGACAGTGTAAGCGCGTTTACGACATCAGTAGCTTTGCGTATTATCGTTTTGCGAATTTGGACGCATAAGTCTTGAACGCCTTGAAGACACTTAGACCATCAACGCCTTGAAAGCACTTAGACCATCAACGAAACAAAACAAACAACGGCGATTCCGTTTTCGCGCAGAGTGGTTCTTCAGGCACTATGCAAACTAGAGCACAAATATTTTCAATGATCTTTTGAGTGCTGACATGATTATGTTATTGCATTCAAAAGGTAATAAAAATTAAGGCATTAAAGGGAAGATGGGGCACTTCTACATTTGATAAAAAACGCTTGAATTGCGTTCATTTGGCCTTTAGATTAACAGATATCAAAATTGTATTTCAATGCGACGCGCCGGAGAGCCTTACGAGCAAGTTCAAAGTAGGACTGAAGCTCCGCCTCCCTAGCCTTGGGCAGCCAAAAGAGCCGTCGATTACGTCACGGACAGCGACTGTCTCTCGCGTTTTTCTCGCGTATAACAATACTTACGCATCAAATGGTTTGGGTATTCGGGTTCACGGGGTAAAAATACACTAGAATTCACTTCTAACTCATTTTTTCCAAGAAGCTCCGTAGCTTCCCTTTAAAGTAAATCAATCCTTAGAACGTAAAAAAAAAAAAGATATACGTAAATGAAATGTTAAAGAACGTGAAATGTATTTATTTTACCACCAATTATTGGCAGTGTGAATCCTGGTGAGCTTACAGAGATTGTCTACGTATATAAATATACATAGCGACACGTATAAAAAATTTTATGCACATGTCTATCCCATTCCTTCACTCCGTCAGACTTCTAACGACTTGAAGCGGGCTTTCGGTAGTGCCCTTCGCCAACGTTCGCAAAAGTTAGCGTCGCCCGGCACCACTATTTAAATTGCCTGAAGCTGCAAAAAGGCGATTGGTTAGGTTGTTCCCACATAGCACGCTCCAAAGCAGAGCACCATTGCTCAATTCATTGATGCCGATATCAGGGCGATCTTTTAGTCGCGTCCGCATTAAATGATTTTTCGTTCATTGCCAAAAATAGTTTCGGCTCAAGTTCCATGACGTTGCCCTCTCGGCATTCTAGCTGCAATATTAAATTAACATTGACACTCACGTACAGAAGATGCGAAATCATCGTGTCAAAGTTGAGTCGAGTCATAACAAACAATAATATTATTTTGAAAACAAATTGCGAACAGCCTGACTTACCAATGTGATGAGCTTAAAACGGGTGTTTTGAGTCCTACGATGCTTGCTCATGCTCACAAACAAACTGCATTCATTACCTCGGTGTCTTCTAAACAACACAAGCAGCTCCATCATCAGTTTTTTTGTTTGTTTTTTTTGTTTCAGTCATTTTTTAATTGCGATTTCAGCTCAAGCTGAAACTAGGGTGACACATGTAGAGAAGAAAGTTACAAGCGAAATCGCTGCGCTATTGCGTCCCATAACATTTTGGGGGTCTAATTTATCAGAGTGTAAGGAAATTATGATGTGTGATTAGAGACCACCATTTAATTTCGCTCAGCCTAGGTTTGTCGACATTTCCTTAGTATCTCATTTTGCAAATGGCCTCTGATCTTCTTGGTAAGCTGTTATTCACATAAACTGCCAAAAGTCGCTGGAACTTTTGAAACAGTGTATAGAAAGCTTCAGATGGGCAGCCGACGTTTTGTTAAGAAACTTAACATTAAAACTAATCATAATAAACTTATTCCGAGACAAGGGCAAGAAAAAGAAAGCTTTTTGCAGCGGCAGGTCGTTTCGTCGACTTAAAACGTTTTGTCAACAGTTCGTTTCTTTGAAACGCTTCCCGCGATCATTTTATTGACGCACATTGCCCGGTTTCGTTGGACAAAAATATGTTACTCGAAGGACTCCATCAACAACATTGCTTGAATATAAACAAAAATCACCTAACTTTGTGCGACCTGTGAAATTCAGACACTGCCTCTACTACGTGGCCTCCGGCTATTTGTGGTCATACACGCTGTAAAAAAGGGGGAAAAATTCAAAATTTTTAAACGGCGTAAGATTAGTTTCTTAAGAAACAAAGCTCACCCTTCAGCTCGGCTGAAGGGTGACTATTTGGCAGCCCTAGTGTTTTTGGCGTGTTTTGCGTAATACTTTTTTGAACAGTTCACTTTAGTGTGACAATCGGCTATAAGGTTACCGACAATAGAACCTAAAGAACTGCCTTCGCTGTTCAGAAGCTTGTTTTTCACCTATGTAGCAGATTCACATGTTCACCGAAATACATGCTTCAAAAACAAAATAAAAACACAACCGGAATCAAATTTAAAAAAAATGCGGTTCAAGTTTTTTTTGGTGTTTGTTGTGAGGCACTATAGTTGACATGTCACAAAAATTAAAGGAACATCTTTTCTGTGGACGTAAAGACAGTGAAAAGTTGTTATGGATTTAGAGTCCCACTGTAGCTGGACAGTTTTGCAGCGGCAGCGCCTCAGGTAACGCATCTTTAACGTGCATCATGCAATATTAGTAAAGTGGACCAAAAAAACTATCCTTAATTTAATGCTTAACCACTTTAACCACGCATGCTGACTAAAACATGGAAATTGTAATCTTACATGGAATGCATATCAATTGTAAGTCGTTTTTTGTCGCTCTGTAGTGTTAAGAATAGAAGCGAACCGCATCTTGCAGCGGCTCCTATGCGCAATGCTTGCTGATGCAGTTTCGGAAAATCACGATGTTCATATACCACGGCTTGATACACCCTGTCAACTCTGGTAACGGATGTTTAAATATGGTTCATGTGTTGAAATCATGCAATGAGTTAGCACTGGACTTCGGCTTGGTCACTGTCGACGCCTTGCGGGACATTAAGATTTTGGCTAAACATCAAGCCGGTGAGAGGAACAGCCAAAGTTTATTAATGTACGGAGTGCAGCTCGAGCACTGTTCATTGAGAACCGCCAGGCTTGGCTGTGATGAACATTGGCGGCACATCAGCTGCAAAAAGACACATAGGGAAGGCGAGCTGCTTGGAAAACAACATACAATCTTGTCAAACATGGGACGGAGGAAATAGAAAAACCGAGGACAGAACATGTAGTTTCAAAGTTGTGAACGCCACTTTATCCTTTTAAACGGGCGAGTTAGACTCGCCCCTTTGACTTGTTTTTATTCAGCATATTCCCAACTACTCGTGCGTAACTAAAAAAAAAAGAAAAAAAGTTAATGCGCATTTTTGTTTTTTTAGTTTATGAGCTTCCAGTATCTGACGATAAAACGAAAACTGCTATATGGTTCCTTTATGGCACAACTATACGGTGATAATACGAATACCAACGGTCATCGGTGGGGATCTAACTCGGTAATTCCACGAAAATGTGTAACTTTTCTCGACTTTTATAGGTACTAATATGACGCAAAGTAAGGAAGTAATGATTGTTTCTAAATTAGGACCAGGAAAAGTTTTTTACACACTAGATGCGGTTCAGTGTATAGAAAATCAGATCGTGCCGGGAGAACTTATTAAAAATATTTCTGCTTGTCCGTAAAATGACGATTGAGAATACAAAGCGCGACCTAAAGAAGAAGTAGCTATGAAATCTAATTTCAAGGCGATTTTCCCCGGCTTCGGAAATGTCTTCTATGAAGCCTTCACAGCGTTTGGGGACAATGGAGGCAGGTGCGCACCCAGCCGCTTCTCTATAGTTCGTAAGTCATCGAATCCGACATCGCTAAAGGTCCTGTCGCACTGGGAAAACAGCTGGACAGCTCTATCTGGCAACAAGAGGAAATCGTCTTTGCGGGCGACCCTGTCACATGGGGGCGACAACAGTTGGGCAAGACGATGCCATTTCCCCGAAGCCGTGTTGGGCGATTTGTTGTCCGACCACCGTCAAACCGCGCCGACGGCGGGGCCAACACGGGGAACGCTCCGTTATCGTGACTGTTTATCCTCGTTTGTGTGCGGCGCGGCGTCGCTGAAAATGAGACACCACAAAAATCTGTTGCGTTCGAACTTCTTCGAAGGGCCGGTAATTACTGCGGGAAGACATAAACCAGCGTCTGTGAATAGAAAACTTTACACGGAGTGTAGTTTCCACTCTTTGTTTTGTTAAAATGTTCTTCATTCGCTGACAAAGCAGATAGCCCTTGGCCAGGAAAGTGCGATCGCGGATACATGTACGACATTTACGCAACCGTATGAAGTGTTTATGTCGGCTTCTTTCTTTCATGCAATTCCTGTTTTTACTGTAAAATTCAGTGAGCACCTGCAGTACCATGCATCGTCTTTTGCAATGTGGTGTTGATCTGAACGGAGTGGTGCTTAAAAACCGCGGCACTGACACATTCGGCCTTCATAACAATGAGCGGAATGATATTTTTCAACGCTGTCTATTGGCCTGCCGCCTGCTATGTGATCGCTTCATTCCCCAAAACGTTCTGGGGATTTTCTAATCAATTCAGATATCGAGTTGCGCCTGTTTCCAAATTTCAAGCACATACTATCAAGATTAAAGCGGTCGTTTTAATGATTCAATTTTTTTTTAAATAGTTGCTCTCCTGGATTATTTTTAATATATTTTATCAGCGCGTGAGTAGCCCTGCCATTTTATTTCACTATGAGTAATGTGAACTGGTATTTAAGCAGTTTTAAATTTAAAACCAGCCTGAACGCTCACGAATGTATACCTGTACCATTTCGTCAATGGCTTTCCGCAATTACGCAGTAAAAACCTTCATCAAATTATTTTAGCTGCTCGCCCACCTTCATTATTGTTAAGTAACGTTTTCCCAGCATTTGTTTCAGTAAACCCTTAAAAGAGACGTTGATAGGAAGCCAGCTCTGCTATCGAAGCTATCTGTGTCGTCGTGTTGCCGTCCCGAAGTTTGCTGAGCCACCGATCAGGGCAACAGACATTGTCGAACGCAAAAATGTATTCACTTGGGCTAGGTGGTGATACCTTTCAAGATTAAAAGTGCTAAAAAATGAGGACCAGTAAAAGAAGACATTATGTTTCTTCTTTTGCTGGTTCTCGTTTTTTAGTACTCTTAATCTTCGAAAGTTGTTCAACGGAATTTGCCCCCGCTTTTGTCGCCAAAAGCTGTTGTACCGAGACAACATTTTCGTTGTCGTTCATGTTGTGGTGCTGTTTCCGTGATGTGACAGGTTTGTCGGACAACACGGGTAGCAAGAAACAAGTCGCCCGGCGGTTGCTCAACGTTTTGGTTTGCTGTTTCCGTCCTGTTACCTGAGTATGATGGCGCCTTCAGCTATAAGTACAGAGTCGACAGGTTTGTTGTTTTCTTCTGCCCGTAAAGGGGCATTGGCTCTCCCCTAAAGCACGGGGCCATAAATCGATACTGAATTTAAAAAATTAAGCCCATTAAAGAAGCATGCTGAGAGGAGTATGGGAAGTGAATTCTCACGTGCAATGCCCCCGAAATGCAATACATATATATATATATATATATATATATATATATATATATATATATATATATATATATATATATATATATATATATACAGGGTGTTTTTTTTTATTCTTACACATTTATTAAAGAAAACAAAAAAAACGTGAAAGCTGCACTAATGCTGTTTGTGCAGGGAGGTTATACGGCCAGGCGGACATTGTGTGGGTGATTAATCTTTGCGATAAGTCGGCTAATTAGTTAAAATTTGTTAATTAACTTTTTAATGACTTAAAATAAACATATGGCTTCAATTAGAAACTTGCTGAGCATCATCGAAAACCCCTGAATCAACTATTTTTAGCACCATATAGCTGCGGGGCAGCATTTTACGGCGTTCTGTAAAAGCGCCCTATTTGGACGCGTTTCTAGATTTCGGTTTCTTATCGGAGCGCAACTACGCGCCAGCAGTCCTGCTCCCCGGTGGTCGCGGCATAAAGCCACCTCGTCGCCTCCCTCGTAGAAGGGAGGGAAGTACGGCGCACGTGTGTTGCGCGTCTCAGCCACTGGGAAGCAGGACCGCGAGCCCGGTGATGCGCTCCGATAAGAAACCGAAATCTAGAAAAGCGTCCAAATGGAGCGTTTTTACAGAATGCTGTAAAATGCTTTCCCGGCGTTATATCCTTCCTACGAGGGTTGATTTAGTGGTTTTCGATGATGCTCTACAAGTTTCTAATTGAAACCATATGTCTATTTCCACAAATTAAAACGTTAATTAACGAATTTCAATTAATTAGCCGACCTCTTGCAAAGATTATCCACCCACATAATGTCCGCCTGGCCGTATAAGCCACCTGCACAAACCGCATTAGTGTAGCTTTCACAGTTTTTTTTAAACAAATGTGTAAAAATAAAAAAAAACACCCTGTATATATATATATATATTGCGGTATTATTTTACAAATTCAACCCAACTCTTGTAGGCGCTCCTAGCAAAGCTTGCTGACAGTTTCGGAAAAGCACGATGTTGATGTAACACGGGTATATCTTCCTAACTGTGGTGACTGATATTTAAATTTGGTCCATGTGTTGGACTCAAGCACAGCGTAGCACAGTACTAGGGGTTGGTCACAGTCGATGCCTTGCGGCACATTCAGATTGTGTCTCGCGTTGAATCACTGCAATGACGGGAACAGCCAAATTCAATACATGTGCCGTGTGCGGCGCGTGCACCGTTCATTAACAACCTCAGCGCATTGCTGAAATAATCATTAGAGGCACATCATCTGATAGAAATACATAAGGCAGGCGAGCTGGACGGAAAATAACATACTCTTCTTGTGAACCATGGGACAGAAAAAAAATCGAAAAAAACAGAAACAGAGTATATAATCTGAAACTCGTGGCCGCTTTATTCTATTGAAAGGGACAATAACAAGTTTTTTTTTTATTCAATATTTTTTGCGAATACTCATGTGTGGCAAAAAAAAATAATGAGCATTATTTTGCATATAAATAAACCGGAAGTTTCTGACGATTATAAGTAAACAATCCGAATCCAAACGGGCAGTGGCCAGGATCTAACTCAGTAATTCTACAAAAGAAATAGCCATTTTTCGCAGTTATATAAGAAAACATTAAGACGAAAGTTGAAATGCTAAAAATAATTAATGAAACTTTCCGAGTTCTTTTTTCTTATCAACGCAGAATTTATTTTTATTTTTTTTTTATACGCAAAAGGTAGTTTAATATACAGGAAGTCAGAACAAGTCTGGATAACATTTTAATAATTGCTCTGCTCTTCCATAAAATCACGATGGAGAAAACGGAGCGCGGCCTAAAGAAAACGAATTAATTATGAAAACTAACATCAAGCTGATATCTCACCAGATTCTAAAATGTTTTCGCTCAAGCGTTCACAGTGTATGCAGACAACGGAGGCAGGTGTGGCAGCTCCCGGCCACTCCCTATAAGACCTTAAGTGATTTAAAAAAAAAATTGAAAATTTACTAAGCTAGGAGAATGACGGACTTGACAGGCTTGTTGTTCCCTTTTGCCCTTGGGTGGGCAGTGACTTTCCTCTAAAGACCAGTTCACACCAAGCCATATCACCTCGTACACTTATGGCGTCACCGGCGACGTGATGCTACTAAGGGTGTTGCAAAGAAAAAAATATATATTAAAAAAAAAAGAAAAAAAATCCTAGAGGTTAACAGCTCAGGGCAAGAGAAAGGAACTCTGGGGAGGATGAAGCAGGCGGAATGGTTAGGGGGATGTTTCCTCCTCTCCTCACCAGCAATCCGTCTGCATTTTCCTCCCCTCCCCCCTGCAATGGCGTGCGCCAGTGTCACTTTCTTCGTGACTAACAAGCCATCCACAAAAAAGTATTGTTGTCGGTGGCAGTCGACCAGAGAAAGGAGTACGCAAACGCTTTTGGAATCAGCCTGCAAGGAGCTCGTCAACGAAAGACCGCTCATTTAAGTTGGATGTTGCGCTCCATTAGCTTAGTTAAAACTGCGTTGAGTCTACCGGTTGCGTCAAAATACATTTAAGACAGTTAGGATAGCCTGGAGTAGACAGACATCATCGTAAAATAACTAGTGTTCAGAAGAAAAAAGTCTTATAACAAACGACTTCGCAAAATTGTCAAGCTTACGTAGAAAGCAGGAATTACACTGGAAGATCTATTTCAGTTGTGAAATTTTCAACACCAAAATATTAAGATAGCTACTGGCTTGTCCGAAAAATTCTTCAAAACAATACTACAAAATTAGGAAACTCCCAGGGGAAATGAAGTGAACCATTCATATATTGGTCTTGTAATAGCACCTCAATCGCTTTGTTACTGGTAGGGTTAATCCGATACATCGCCACCCTTTATTCAAGCAATTATTTCATTAATCGATTTTCTTTTTTACTTTGAATAATAATTATAAAGTTAAAATCTTATATTTGCACTTCCTAATTAACTTAGAAACGTTGTAATATTCAATTCCGGATTTTAAATAACCCAGATGTGTAACTGAGAACAGCCAAAATACACCCACACACTCAGTAACTTTCAGTGCCGGGCGAGTATCAATTTAGGGTCCTCTGATTTTTTCATTACTTTCTGATGCGCTAAGCCGACACGCGCATGGTGTTGAATGTTAATGAGTCACGTATAATTTTCTGTACCTGTATGGGGGCAAAGAATTGTGTGCCATTCTTGTTTGCATCATGACATTGAGGAAATACGAAGTCATTGCTGCTTAGCTTACTAGAGTGCATTTTTGCTTTTATGCTTAACTCTTGTAATACTCAACATTTTACGCTTCTTTAAAGTTATACTAATGACTTCTAGGCACAATATTAGCTTATGTCAAACATTTTTGTTTCCAGAGACCCTCAATGAATTCGAGCTGCGCAGAAATAAGAGATCGCATGAAGGTCTCATATCATTTGTTAGCAAAAGATCGATGAGATCCTTAAGCTGTCGATGAAGAAGATGGGCACAACAAAAGGGGGCCACGGAATTCCTCAAAATTGCCGAGCGGGAGACAGCAGTGGAGAAAGAGCGCACGCAGCACTATCCGACATTTGTTTTTCTTTTGAAACCTTTTGACAACTCCAATACTTTAAAATTAATGTTTGTAAGATATTCGCAATAGTCTCACTTTACTTCGTTCTATCTTACGTTTATTCGCAGCGGAGGCTAGGAGCCATCCGAACCACTCCAAGGCCATGTGAGTGTCACCTGTCCTCAGAGATGGGGAGCAGTAATGCGCGGAGAGCGTATCACGTCCTAGGTTCAAGAAGCTGTATTTGCTGGAACGGCTTACAGCGTTTCCTGCGACCGGACATGAGATAAAACGGGGTATAGTCTAAACTTTTCATCCTTCAATTCCTATCCTTTTAGATACAATTTCTAAACCTGCAAAAAAAAGGGTATCACTGACTAAATTTTTGACGTCCTATAAAACACAATTGTTTTATGTTGAACAATAAGGGGAGGATATAATTGTTAAAACAAAATTTAGCTGATATCTATAGTCTGTTACAGGTTCAGATTTAAGGAAAAGCTTTTCCAGCCTCTTTCGACTTCAGCAGAGCGAACACTGGAGAGGATGCGACCTGTTTTCCTGCGTTCGCTCTGCCACAGTGAAAAGAGTTCGGAGGAGTTTCCCCTGAACTAAACAGACGTTTAACTTGTCAAACTCTACCCATATGTATGCTTATAGTGATTTTAGAAGGGGCATGTCTGAGGCTATATAGTTGAATACCGTTTTAAGTGTGTTTATCCCCATTTTCGCCCGCATCCTCATATTAAATCAAAATCAAGTGCAATGATGGAAATTCTGTTTTCTATGTTTTTCCATTTCGCCTTGTCTTCGTGTAATTGAGACAACTCTGCAGTTTGTGAAGACTGTACCTTTACTGTAGTACCAGTTAGATTAAAACGTCAGGACGATCTCTCGCGCTATCTTCTTTCCAATAACGCTTAGGCATCCCGTGCGTCTCGCCGTGCACGCGCATCCAAAGCAAGGCGAAAGGCAGCGAGAGCGCTCTGGAGGCATTCGAAAGAGACGCCCTGCACACCTTGTAACTGCTGAAAAAACATTTTTAAGAAAAAACAGCATCAGATTCCAAGTCCCTCAGGCTTCAACTCAATCCCAAGAAGCCACCGCTTTAGAATTGCTGAGCATGACTTTTTTGAAAGTCATATAGGCTATCCAATTTTGCTTTCAGGCTTCCTAGCAGTTGCGGCCATATGTCTTTTTTTGCGGCTTGTTCAGGAACACAGCGAAGTCTTTCTCAATAGGCTGGTATTCAATTTTTCTACTCTTTTCGGGTTTTAGATTGCAGCTTTAACGATCCTGAAAAAAATTCCAATCAAGTACTTCTCTTGACCCATATTTAAACAGATAATTTCTGAAGAAAAATTAAATATACAGGTGAGCTAGTTGATGCTACACATATCTGAAAAAAAAAGACTTGAGATGAAGGACGGAGAAAGGGTAACACATAAAACGTCTCAAACGCAGCTACTAAGCTTCATTGACCCAACTGTGTATAAACCATTTTTTGTACAAGCGTGTGCAGGAATTTGCACCCGCCTTTGTGACCTTCCACCTCAATACAACGCGTCGTGACTTCAAATGAAAGGACTATCTCATGCCCCTCGCAACACAAGAAACACGTCTCCCGTTATTTGCAGACGTCGTTCCGACCTTGAACTGCGGTAGAGACCTTCTCTCGTAACAGACAATTGTACAGGCAACTCTTCAGAATAAAGCAACCTCTCCAAAGCGCACCCTCACGAATCTATTAACAGGTCTCACATTGCCACCTGATAAAGGAAACGACAAACCCATCACCAAAAGTCGAAAACAAAAAATTTCAACAAGAACAGCTTCCGGGTAGCTTCATCTGGTGTAATCTATGATTGACTGATACAATTTACTAAGGATGCAATTCTGATTTTCTCCTTCAAGATGTTGTGATGTAGAAGAAGACGACGTCTGGGTGCGCGCATATCTCGTTCTCGGAACTGGCGAATGGCCGACATGGTGGCCATTCTGCTCTGGTTTATTTAATACTAAACAGTTTCTCTAAAGCTTCATTATTTCGGCTCATCAAAACATAACATGGTGTCAGAAGTGAGCGAACGTTCCTCAATCTGAAAACAACAAGCAACAGCAACAGCAAAACTATGGCAATGGCATCCGCTTTCCTTCAACCACTGGCTCCTTTCCAACCTGGTGACAACCCAGTGAGAGCATGGGAGGAATGGCAATCCTCATACATAATCTTCGAGGCGGCCTGCGACTACGCGTCTAAGCCAATCGCCAATAGGGAGGCTCTTCTGCTCCACTGCCTTGGCCAACAGGCAAGACAGATAGCACAAACCTTTCCTCCGCAACCATCGGGAGATTCAGAAACAGCATAAACTGAAAACGCAGTTGGCTATGTTCTTCGCAAATTTAATTAACTGTACGCTCCTTGCGAATCCGTCATCCAAGCAACAGCTATTTTCAGAACCATGATTCAAAAGCCAGGACAGTCGATCGATGAGTTGTTTTACTGATCTGAAGCTCGAAGCTCAGAAGTGCAACTATGGTCCTCAGGAAAAACAGGCTGATTGGCGATCGTATAGCCATTGAAATAAGAGGCGCAGCTTTGCGTGAACGATTGCTCTGTGAGCAGAACGTAACTCTGCACAAAATCATCTCAAATTGTAAAGCTTCGGAAATATCCAAGACGCATTTAAGAGATATTCAAAAAAGTTAAGGCGAAGTCAGAGTTGATGGACTCTATCATCAGCCTTCTAACTTAAGAGCAGCTCAACCACGGTGCCAACACCCTGCATCTCAACAGGAGCAAGTCATCAACCGGCAACAGGACTCATGTTCAAAATGCGGCACTTCCCATCAGCCTCGAAGCTGACCAGCTCATGTGAAGCATTGTTTCTCCTGTGGGAAATTTGGACATTTTTTTCAAAAATGGGCTGCCACAGAGCAAAAGACCCACGGATATCGGCGTGTTTCTGAACTGGAAAAAACTTCCAGTTCGATTGTAGTTAATGATCCTGACGAAACGATCCGTTTAGGAGACATAACAATTGGGTCTCTTCCAGCAACCAAAGTAACAGCATAGTACGAAAGCGTACGCATCAATGGTCAAGAAATCCTCTTCCAACTAGGCACTCTCATGCACTGCTACACACATGAAAATGGCAGATGAAAATCGTGCCCACAAAGGTTGAAATGCTGACTTTCAGCGGAGAAACCCTTAGGGTTACTGGAAAGTACACCATTAACTGCATCGTTCATCGTGTAAGCCATGCACTGGAGTTTTATTTAGTTGATATTGTAGTTATTGTAATTCAACCAACCCTGGGCATACAGACGTGCTCTGACCTCAACCTTGTGAGACGAGTTGATCATATCGCGGTTGGGAGTTTTGAAATGTCATCCCGCCCTGCCGATTTCGCAGCCATTCTGTCGGAATATCCAGATGTGTTCCAAAGTATCGATCATTATCCTGGAAATTAAAAGATAACATTAAAAAACGACGCGGTTCCCACCATAACAGCACCTCAAAAAATACTTTTAGCACTTGAAGCTCGGTTAAAAAAAATTGGAAACAATGGTGCGCAACAAAATCATTGCCAAAGTGACGGAGCGAGATGACTGGGTACATCCAATAGTGCTCATTACGAAGATGGAAGCATAAAGCTCTGCCTAGGTCCTCGCAAACTAAACGTGGCAATTAAACGGGAACATTACCGAATGCCGACACAAGAAGAAATATTTATAAAATTGAGCAACTGCAACACTTTTTACTCTGTTTGACGCAAGAAAAGCATTTTGGCATATGGTTTTGGATAATCCCAGCTCGTTTTTGTGGACTTTTGCCACACCATGGGGCCGCTACAGGTTTCTTCGATTTACATTCGGTCTCTCAACGGCTCCATAACTTTTCAGCGGGCTATGGATGACATATTTTGTGAGCATGATGATATTCGACCTTATTTTAATGACATTGTACTGGCAGCAAAGAATCCCATCAACACGAAGAACAACTACATCGAGTCCGCTGCCTTGCAAGAAACCACAATCTTAAACTCAATCCAAAGAAGTTTCAGCTGGGTGTTAGTCAAGTAAAATACCTTGGACTTGTTCTCACAGACGAAGAGTTTTAGCAGACAATGAAAAAGTAAAAACCATAACTGCATTTAAGGCCCCTACAGGCCAGGCGAGTTTACGAAGATTCTTATGCATGGTTAACTACCTGACGAAGTTTCTGCCACATCTTTCGCAAAAAACTGGTATGCTTAGAAACCTGTTAAAATCTAACACATCCTGGCACTGGGACGCCAACATGTCAAGAGAGTTTAAGCACATCAAACAGTTGCTTAAGAAGTCACCATTTTCGGCCTACTTTGATAGCTCCAAGCTAATTGTCCTTTCAACAGATGCCAGCTGTTAAGGCATTGTATCCGTTTGGCCGCAAGGAGGACAACCTGTAGCCTATGCATCGGCTTTACTAACTGAGGTACAGCAACGGTATGCGAAAAGGGAAAAGTATCTACTCGCGGTCCTGTTCGCTTGGACGAATTTTTATTACTACACCTGGCGTGAAGTGGAGGGTCCAACCGATTATAAGCCACTGATAGGACTCAAAGAAAAACACTATAACAAGTTCCAAGGCTTCAGCATGGAACCCACGACTTCAGCAAACTTCTTTTGCGTTTGCAAGACTACAATGTGAAATTGACATATGTTCCTGGCAAATACTTAACGCTGCAGATACTCTGTCAAGAGACCCTGATACGTCAGAAATTATGCCTACAGCGGGAAACGAACCACCTATTAATGTATGCATACTTTTGAAGCAATACATAAAAGAAAGGCTGACCAGAACACAAGCACCAGGTGTCAGTGGAATTGCGCCCCTACCTTGACATTCAAAATGAACTGCACGTAACTGACCAGTTGGTGTGCAGAGGGGTGCGTTTGTATAGCCCACATCATGTCAACCTGATGCCCTTGAGTGCCTTCACGCCGCTCATCGTGGAATGGTATCTTGCAAGAATCGTGCCCGAGAAAGTCTCTACTGGCCGACTATAAACAAGGACATCGAAAACCTGATAACACATTGTGAAATTTGCCAACGACACCAAAGAAACAACGAGCGTGAACCACTTGCAGATCGGCAACTACCAGTTAAAACCTTGGCAAAAGATTTCCATAGACTTCTTTTACCTAGATGGTACTTCGCACCTTCTTCTGACCGACTACTACAGTTAGTACGTCGATGTCCAAACAATCACATCAACAACTGCCAGATGTCTTATTTGCGCCCTGAAGGCATCTTTTGCAAAATTTGGCATACCTGAGGAAGTAGTGTTGGACAATAAATCGCCTTTTGACTTGGTTGAATTCCAAGCATTTTTAGGAACTGAGATGTACTCTATAAGCCATCCAGTCGGTGCAATCCGAGATCCAATGGACTGGCGGAGCGTGCAGTGCAGACAATGAAGCATTCTTTGATGAAAAGGAAAGAAGATGGGAATGACCTATTCACGGTTCTTCTGGATTACGGCAGCACGCCGATGGATGGTCTAAAACCACCAGCTGAACTCCTGATGGCAAGAAAAATTAGGACTCAAGTCCCATCTCTCCCTGCTTCCTTACTACCTGCCTAAGACTGCAGTGAGACGCGACAGACAAATGAACAACGACAAGTAAGACAGAACCGCCATGGCGACCTCACGACTAAGTCACTTTTGCCAATACAGTCGCAGTTGGAAGTCTAGTTCAAGAAAAGAGGTAGACGGCATTGGAACAGAGGTATAGTCTTGAGCAGAGGACCGGGCGAGAGATCATATACTGTGCAAGGACAGGACGGACTGTGCTCACAGGCGGAACCGATACTACAGTAAGGAAGCTCATGGAACAGCAGAAATTAATACGGATGTCGAAACCTACTGCCCTACATTAGCAGAAGAAACTGTTTAACCCATAAACCAATCGCCTGACAGCATTCCCTGGCCCGCAAGGTCTATGAGTCTGGATCAACAGCAATATTAAATACCTAAAAGAAGTGGATACGTTGTGGTTCAGCAAGTACGCTATAGAGACTGACAAGTTCACCCAAATTTACGCTTGTCACGTAAAACAAGGGGCATGTTTGGATGTGAAAGAAGACGTCTAGGCGCGCTCAGATCTGGCAATCGGAACTGGCGGGTGACCAACATGCAGAGATGGCAGTAATTTCATTACTGTAATGAAATTACTGTAATTAAATTACTTTTTGGTGTAATGAGTAATCTAATGAATTACTTTTCTAGGGTGGTCATTTAGTAATGTAATTAATTATCCGCAGGAAGTAATTGTTACGAAATTACTCATTACTTTCGTCATTACTTTTAGATGCCCATCTGAGAATCCAATCTGTGACGCGGGTGTCGAGAGACAGACATGCATAAAAATACGGGGTAGAAAGGCGAAGCGGATTTAGAAAAGCTTCCGAGTGAAGACATAGCTTTAGAGCGATAGTTCACGAAACTCCAGTCAAGACGGATTCACGGCGACAAGTAACCGAGAGCCGATCCAAGCTACGGCGAGAAGCGCACGTCGCTCCGAAAATCAACACACCTTAAAGCCTGTGGCGAGGAGTCGGATGTTAATCATAAATTTTTTGCCAAGGATCCAGAAATTCTCGTGAGTTGCCTCGTCCTTTGACAAAAAACGAGCAGAGCAGGCTTACCTTGGGAAGTTAAGTCAAAGAAAAAGAAACACACCGATGTGGACCGACACGCGGTTTACAAACAATTCCGCGTTTGTAACCGACCTCGCAAGAAGTGGAGCGTCCGAACATGCGCAGTGCCGTCGACAGCGCCACCGCAGCTACGCGACGTCAGGGTCAAATTGTTTTTTTCTATAGCCGCTGGTTCGTTGAGGAAGGACACATTTCTGGAGGTGTCCGCCATCTATTTGCTTCTCTGGTGGTGTTTCTCCCCAGGAAACATCCGTCCCTCCTGCGTCACTACGCGCGATAATTCGCGTTCTCCTCTTATTCAGAGAAACAACACTCGTCGAAGAGAAGGTCCCAGAGTACGTCGACCAGTGCTGTTGGGAAAACACGATCCGACTGCGTCCGAGTTAGGGAAAAGACGATTTAGGCATTTCCTCAACCTGGTGCAAAATGGAATCGGGAACGATGGATACCGTTCGCAAAGGCCACATAAGGGGCACTTGAACATATCTCACAACAGCCGTTACGACATCATGTAAAAACGAGCTGTCATGGCCCGAGCAACCGAAGTGAAGGACTTCTTGAAAATCACGAGAACGCAATCACATCAGTCATTAACCGATCAACTTCACCGTTGCATGAAGAGCGAAACCGATGAGCTCTCTGTATTTTTCGTATCCTTAGAAGCTCTGCATTCTGTTTAACACATTTGTTCTCACGGGCATGAATTACTGCCTGAATGAATTTAAAAGTAATTTTGAAGTAATTTCATTACTTTTCCAAGTTAATTGTAATGTACTCTAATTACTTTTTGTCTACGGTAAATTGTAATGTAATTTAACTACATTTGCCTATTTCCGTGCTAAGTATTGGTAATGTAATTTAATTACTTTTGAAAAGTAATCTTGCCATCTCTGCCGACATGGTGGACGTTCTGCTCTGGTTTATTTAATACTAAACTGTTTTCCTAAAGCTTCAATAATTCGCCTCATCACAACATACACAAGACTCATTTCGCACATTTTTTTCTCTTTGCTTGACACCACAGTTTTCCCCCAATTCAACAAACACTTATTGCAATCCTGCACATGTCTAGCCATCTCAAAATTCAAAGATACGTTCTTGACTGCCCTCATGTGCTCAAGAAGTTTGTCATTTCGGCATCTTTCCTCTGCCCCACAAGCGAAAACCCACAGGCCTTTCGGATAGCATGAACTATTCCAACCTGCCAGTCAACGTGGGCTTTCGTGTGCCGTTTTTGTCCGCCCTCAAGCGGCATAAGCCTGTTCAACGTTTAATGGGAAGAAAAAAACACCCGAAATTGGAACCTGTACAATTGTTTTGTACCAGAGGAGGTCTCTACCGCTGTTTACGGTAACAAAGACGTGTGCAAATTGCGGGAGACACGTGTCTTGTGTTGCGTGAGCCATGAGGTCTTTTTTTTTTTTAAATTGAGGTCCCGAAGCGTTGCACCGTGGTGAAAGAGGACAAAGATCTCTGCAAATCCCGGGAGACATAAGTGTGAGAGATGGTGTAATAATAGCTGTGTAATAATACGTTTAGTAGCTGCGTTTGAGCGGGACCAGGCAGAGCAGGGTCACCCTTCAGAAAGTAGAGCTTTTTGACTCAACAATCCCAAAGTCCGAGGACGGGCTACCGGAGTTTTACTCGAGTCACGAGCACCGAAACTATGCGCGGCCCGTTTGGCGGAAGAATTGACTCTAGTCATGACTCTGAGTCTTTACTTAACGCACCCAATATTTACGTTTTGAGCGATTATAATGGAGGCCAGTCTGGGACACAGATTTAAACATGAGTGCTGCGTTAACGTTTGGCAAATAACTCAAGTGTGCATCTTTCCTAGCGCAACCGGAGTCCTAGCCGTTCGTTAGCTCAGTACTCATGTCTAATACGTAACCACCGCTGGCCCTTCTTCAATGACCGCGTGACCGCAGGGCACGCGGATAACCATTCCTTGACCTGCGGATCTAAAATATCCTTTGAGTGAAGATACTTCTTCATAGTACCTTTTCATGGGCACTGCGAGGGGACGAAGAAGGACGTCATAAAGAATACAAACTGTGCGGAAAAACGTTTGAACTTCTTTCACCTACTCTGTTCAAAATACATTACATCCCTCCTTCATAATATTTCTTATGTGTTACAAGAGTTCCACACGCTGTTTACCGTTCACGCTTGAGCTGATACAAGAGCCGAAGCTACAAGCGCGAGCTGGTCCGCTCTCTTGGCGTTGATA
This sequence comes from Ixodes scapularis, assembly GCF_016920785.2. NCBI lineage: Eukaryota > Metazoa > Arthropoda > Arachnida > Ixodida > Ixodidae > Ixodes > Ixodes scapularis. The sequence goes on from NW_024609835.1 coordinate 227,159,326, forward strand.
CACACATTTCTAGCGCGAGTGGTCGTTCTCCGGAAGAACGCTTCAAAAGTGGCGACCTTAAATTCTGATGCTTTTGTCACTGACTGCAGCCTTCGCATAAGGGTGAACGAAGTAAAGATCTTTTCCACTAGGGCGCAGCCATCTTGTATGTCGTCACTTCTGGTATGCGGTAAATTATCGTTTTCATCTCTCCACGCCGCTGAAAGCTGTTTACGAAAAATTTGTGATTATCACACATTGTTGTTCTGCGTAGCCTATATTTTCTGGCACATTCCAGGTTGAAATCTTTTATTATGTTTTTGTCCCGCATACCAAATACGGAACTCAAATGACTGAGAACGACAGAAAAGAGAAAACGTATATAATTCGAGCGGCCGCGATGCAAATAAGAAAATGGGCAGAAGCGCTTTGCAGCGCGCCGTTTTTAAGGAGAGCGGAAGAGATTCTTAAAAAAAATATATAGCTGTAAATTGTGGAGTATTTGCATCCAGTGAATTTGAATATCACGTTTGATTTCCTCGCCGAATTTTCTAGCTGGAGAAAATACGAATAATCTCTGACCCGTCGTTACGTCATAATAGAATCTTTCGGAAGCCAAGCGTGTGTCGCTTGTGTGGGCAACGCCTGAAATTGCAAGCTTACGTGGTATATCTCACTGCCCTGACACCAGTGGTAAAGTTTTTGCTTTTTTTTTTTTTGCTTTTTTTTTTGAAAAAGCAAGTGTCCGCGGGCATAGCTTTGCTAGGCGCTGAAGATGTGCGAGGGAAGAGATTCCGAGATCTCCTGATATGACGTGACGCTTCGGGAAGAAGGGGCTTCAGCGGTTCATTGAAATGCTTTTTTGAAGCCTGTGTGCACCTAATTGCAAAAAAACATTTCGATATTCGTGATCGGAACCTCACCTCATCGAGGAAACCTCGTACAATATCTTATGCTACTCCCACTTCCAGGAAGTCTGAGACAAATTACTCATTAACCGAACTCGAGGACTTAGCTATGGTTTGGTCTGTAGGTAACTTTAGACCATATCTTTATAGCCGCCATTTTAATTCAGTGACCGACCACCATGCACTTTGTTAGTTACGCTGAATGAACAATTCGTACGGCCGCCTCGGCCGCTATATTCTTTCACGGTCAAACACAAAAACGGCAAAAACACACAGACGTCGACGCCTTGTCCCGTTAGAGGGGTTAGCTGTAAGGGTGTCTCTGGAGACAGCGCCATCTTCATCATCCTCTTTATTACTGGAGCGTACACTGCCCCTCAAGGAATGCGTGTTCCGTGCCCAGGACAGTTGAGCTCTCGGTCTGGGTGGCCTGGGAGAGTAAAGATCGCGCTCAGGAGCCTGCCTTCGTCTTGTTTATAATATTTACAATATCCTTTTTACGGATCTAGCTTAATGCTCACGGGAAAGAACGAAACAAAAAAAGAGTGTGTTTTGCTACATAGAAGCACGAAGCAATTGAAGTATAATTGTTTTAAGTTTCGGGGAAATTATGAAACAAGTAATCTAAGTTCGTTACCCGTTACTCGGCATAAGTAGCGTAAGTACTTACAAGTCACGGTCATGAAATGTAACCGAGTACGTTATATAATTGCCCAAAAAGCAGAATTTTATCGGTAACGCCATTACTGGTAATGCTTTACCGCCAGCACTGCGCCGTCAGCACGTAATACCACGCCATTCGTATGAATTGCGAGAACTAATTGTGACTCTCACATCATTTGCTTGTAATGTGGGCTCCACCGAGGCATCGGAATATAAACGCACCTTTCGATATCAGCATTTTCTAAATGCTCAATGTTCCGCTGAGCATTTAGAACGTATTGTGTGTTGTCTTTCGGAGTCGACTAAACTTTCCGATGGAAACGTTATCTGCTCCTTGTCGTTCGTTGCGTATTTGTTGCACAGCGATTAGCGTATCGCACAACTTATAGCATGTTGGCTCAGTTTTATAATGCGAAAGCATTACCTATCCCATGAAGCGGATCCGGCAAAGTTAGTAAGCACGAAAAAAAAAAGAAAAACACGAAAGAAATGACCATTTTTCCATTGGCTGAGGAAAACGCCTCCAAGATAGCCTTTGGCGGCCGCTTCACGAGAGCGCGCGCTCGGCCGCCGCTATCGGGGGCGGGGGGGTGGCTGCGGCCGCTTCTAGGAATATGGCGGTGCCTGATGCAACTATTTCGTCGACGGCCGCAACCTCGGCAGTAGCGAAACGTAGCCGTCCACGCCAGTTCACAGCAGACGACCTAAGGGAGCGGAAGAACGATTTTTATTCTTTTGCATTCACAAATTATAAGTGGTGTCCTCGGAATTTTTTTTTTCTTTCTGTGTGGTATTTAAGAGCAGGAAACCAGATTTGGGCGCCCAAATCTGGTTTCGTTAGATTCAACGCCGCCAGACAACAGAACATGCCAAGGTACGCGTCTCTTGTTCCTGGGCGGTTACGTGATAAAATGTTGCGTCCCAACGCTTTTATTGTTTATTCGTTTTACTCTGGAACGCCTGAAATTCTGTCTCTTGGCTCACGCTCGACAGCGTGAAACACATGAGAGCAAAAATCCGATGCTTACGCACTGCTTACAGGCGTAAGTGTGGAAACCGCTGCCATCATTCGTGGTTCCTATATTTACGCAGCGCGGCGGTGCGATGCGGAGCGATTTTTCCTCATTTAAGCTTCACCCTTTAGCGTCTTAGCTTTCACGTTTGCTTCGATGTCTTTCAAATTTTGTTGTTTATTTCTTTTTTTCTGCTATGTGACCTTCCGCACGAAAGCAGACACCCAAGCAGCACAGAGTTGGCCAGTCATCGGCCAATGGCTGGCAATGGTCCTTGGCCAAGTGGCCAGACAGTGGCCGGAGACTGGCCGGTGACTGGCCTTTATCTGGCCACTGGCCTTTATCTGGCCATTGGCCAATGCTTGGCCGATGGCCAATGCTTGGCCGTCGGCCAAGCATTGACCAATGAATGGCCATTCTCTGGCCACTGGCCAAAAGACCATCGCCAGACATTGGCCATTGCTTGGCCAAAATCCGTGCTGCTTGGGCACTTTCTAAATATGTGACAATTTTAGACGCTGAAGTTTGTACTACCCAAAACAAGTCCTGATGAGTCCCCTTTCGCAGCACTCCCTGGGCAGCGCTGGAGGAGAGCTGATCGGGCGAGTAACTGCTTGAGCGGTAAATTTTCATGTGCGATTTTACATAGATATTCTCTTTCAAAATATCCTATCGCAAAATGTTCGCATAGTAGCTGGCCTGGGGAAAAAAAAACGAAAACAGCAAAGTTGCTCCTTTCTGATGACAACTCGTTTCTCGACACGATATTTCTTGAACTTCCCAGGAATAATATAGTTGCCGGCTCTCAGTATAGTCGGTTTTAAATCTAAATAACACTTAGTGTTTGGGAACGCATCCCTAGTTGCGGAAATTCAGGAAACGCTTTGTTTGTGGCCAGGTGTTCTGAAGTTCTTTTAACAATTATTTTTAGAATATATACGTGGCTAACGGAATCACGGTTGTCGGTTAGAGGACGAACACGGGATCGAGTTTTCGTGTGTAGCATTGGTAGTGCTTTTTTATCTTTTGTTTACACCGATATTTGCTCTACTGTCGTCTTCATTACTAAAGTAATCAGAAGTAAAATATGTATGTAAAGCAGGTCGGTACTGTTTGTACTAGAGCATGGACTGAGTTCCCAGCGACGCCAAGGATCATGTCAAGGAATATCTCCCGGTTCTCGTAGATTCCAAAATCGTATTTCACTCCATCCTTGCCCGCGAAGACAAAGCTCTTGAGTCCCACAGGATTTGGCTTGTTGGGCACGTATGGCTTCATAGCACACCTGCCTGAGAAGGGAATGATCTGCTCGTGAATGCAAAAGCAATTTGGCCTTTCGAGGGTCAAGCATCCTTTGCGGACCATCTCGACAAAGAGAGCAACTTTCCATAGTATCGCTTTCGCTGTGTCTTCGTAGGAGACGTCTGGTTTCAGCTCACAACAGAAGTCAGACTTTATGAGAAAGAACCAGTCTCGAGACAGTGCATCAGCGACAATGCTAACGGCTAATCCCCTCTTAAAAAAAAAAAAAAAAACTGACTCTTGGGTATGCCATTAGTCACGTCATCATGGAGCAGTGCAGTCGTGATCTTTGCGATGAGTTCGCGCTTCTGGAGTATGCGGCTTATTGATTTTTTTTTTTTTAGTTTGCCATTATTTCTAGTAGAACGTCTTCAAAGTACTGCCTGAAGTACTGAATAGGTGAGAATTCTGAACGGTCTTCAGAAAATGTGCACCCGCCTTCAATGTCTGGCAGATTATTTTCAGGTAGGGATGTGGCTTTTTTTCCACAGCACACGTGGCGGATGAACGCTGGGCCCCGCAACATCATCATCATCACTTCCCGACTGCTCTTCGTCGTATTCTTCTGTATCGACGTTGTAAGCGTCATCCACATTGTGTTTGTCCTCCGATCCCGAAATATCAGAATTTCCTGCATCACAAAGTGATCGCAGGATTTTCTCCGCAGTTTGGTTTGGCAAGTCTGCAATAAAAAAAAGTGCGCTCTAATTTTACATCAAATTTTATAGATTCTGAAAACACAAACGCGTGCAGCCGAACCCACAATTCAATTAAAAAAATATGAATGGCGACCAAGCGTCCATGCTCGTGGACGCTTGAAGAAAAGCCTTGCGAAATACAAACAGCGGCATCGCACCACAAATGGCACCGGCAGGTTTCTCAAACATTGCCAATACTAATCATACGCTATTTAAGTTTTTTGAAGACATTTGGTAAGGAACAAATGTGCTTCTCACCTCTGCGGGCTCGGAAGAACGAGTTCGCGCTGATCTCCGCCATGTTGTTTTCCTCCCGGAGCATTGTATGTTCACGGTTGCATCAGAGATGGCGTTGGATGTCCTGTCCTCCGACGTGCACACTCGTTTTCTACGCTGGAGCGGCCGTGTTTTGCTACCAAAATTCGGAACCAATGTCCAAGTACCTGGTACATAAGGAGGATAGTATTCAGATAGCAACAAATGCTTATTCGTGGAGCTTCGCACTCTCCCTTCAAAATGCGCGTCTAACGCGACTCTGTGGAAATAGCAGGAAAGGCACGCCATTGAACGGTTTTGTTTGCAGGGCTAAACGCTATAAAAGCCAGTTTGTTTGATCCATTCCCTTGGGAGCATCGTAAGTGTCGTGTCCTATGCTCTCGGCGTCATAACGGGAACGTTGAAATCACAATTTTGAAAATATGACTGTCAAGGCTTAAGAAGTCAAGTGGCCATACGTTTGCCTTCATATAGAAAACCCATAAAGCCAAAAAAGCCATGTCGATGTACTCTTTGCGCTGCTTGGTTAATTCCATCGGATCGTGCTGTCGGCTGCGGACGGACTTGTATGAAACAGAGTAGATACGTTCGCAACCCGTAGCGAAAAGTCGTTCGAAATCAGTACACTCGAAGTGTACTGAAGTATACTAAAAGTATACTTTCAGTGCGGTCTTTGTACTGATTTTCTACTTGAAGTGTACTTGAAGTATACTTCCAGTAAAAATGGCGGTGGACTGAAAGTATACTCGTCCGTACAAAACTAGTACATGTAGTAGAATTGTAGTGCTCACGGTAAAAAGTAGTTCAAAATCAGTATACAAGAAGTGCACTCAAGTGTACTAAAGGCCTACTTTTAGTGCTTGCAGTCGGCGTACTCAAATTATAGTAACGGATATATATATATGCAGGTGAGGCAGAGTAGCTTGAGAACAATGGACCGGGAAAATGTAATAAGTCAGAGATCCGTACTTGCGGAGTTGCCATGCTAGGAGTTTATCGCATGTATTTCGACAGTTTCGCCGAGCCTCTCGGCGAAACTGTCGAAATACATGCAATAAACTCCTAGCATAGCAACTCCGCAAGTACAGATCTCTGACTTATATATATATATATATATATATCAGCTTTTTTTTAATTTACGGTGTAACTGACCAGGTTGAATTTTTAATTTTGAAGGGGATATGAATAAACTATAGCCCAACTGAAACAATTTGCGAAAAGGTGCCGAGTTTTGGGTCCTTCATAGCTAAAAGTCTGCCTTTCGTCGCCTGATTAAAAAACAGCGCGCTGGACAGAGTGGAGGGCGTTATGCTTACGAAGTCGGACGCACCGTTGGAGGTGTGATGCTGGAGCATCCACCAAAGGCACGCTGTCAAAAGTGTGCAAGTTTGTTCATGCTCAATGCGACAGCATTTTATGAGGGTTGTAACTTTACTAGGAAAGTAAATAATGCATGGAACTCCAGTATGAGAAGTTCTCGCTAACACAAACAAACATGCCCTCACCGACATGCCATGTCAAAACCTCTAAGTCACTCTCCACTTTCCCCGCCTATGCCGCGCGTGATTCTTGAATCGGGGGAAGAAAGTGCAGAATTTGATAAATAAGTATCTCGAAACACCTTGCTGTTTCGTGAACAGTTTTGATTGGATTAGGCTTTAACAATGACTGCCTCTAAAATGGCAATAGTAAAAAAGGTAATTTACGGATTTCAGTTAATTAATAAAAATGTTGCCACGGTTATTCACCGCCGAGTCGCACGACACAGTGAAGACTGAATCAACGTGGGAGTGAGCCTTCTTTTTCTAAAAAAACCTGGTGATTGAAAAATAGTACCGAGTATAGCTGACATATTGTGACAATGGGATGCTTTGTTTCTCATTTCACTGCAGACCACGTGGTCCACAAGTTTCCCGGGGCAACGACTGGCACTGTCAGAGCATACTTACGTCGCAAATGCAACATGAACTAAAAACACAAATAGAAAAATTAGCTACATTGTACGCCACGGGAAGTAGCGTTACCCAACTTGTCAGTAATTATTTTAGCTAGTCATCTCTACTATATTTATCAACTGAAAAGTCTACTTTTAGTAGAAAATAGCTTTTATTTTCCCTGAGCTGTATTTGTTACCTTTACTGAACAATAAAAGTTTACTATAAAAAACTGTTAGCACTATTCGGAACATATAGACGATCGTAATTGCACCAAGAGTTTGATGCTGCTGATGCAAAAGCATGCACATGTCTTTGTTTTCAAAGTGCACCGCCACTTGCGTGCTGCCTCCTAGGCTAGTAGACAGATTACGTTTGCAGGATTATCCAGTGTTTTTGAAATGCAGGTCTCGGCGCACTATACGCTGTTTCAGATATCTGAATCCACAGCAAGCAAAAGGACAGGAGGCAAAGGAAACCACCGTCAATAATGGGGACGCAAGATGCTTCACGTTGCATAGTCGCATGCAGAGCAAATCAGCTTCTGAACCGCGTAAGCGAAGTGGTGTTATGAATGGAAGCTCGCTCTGAAATTGGCTGGAGAAATCGGCGCCTTCATGTAACAACCTCAAGCTTTCCCCGAAATTGTTTCATGGTGTAGATTTATCTTGCGAAACTCGAAGACATCTCAATTCACGCGAAAAGAGATTGAAAATTGCAACAACGAACAACATCGTCGATTGAGAGTCCCACACTGTAAAAAATCGACTGAAATTTAACGTGTATTTCCCTCGTCAAAAAAGACGGGCACGCTCATTGTTTCAAAACACGAGGTTGCCCTCTATATTTATATGCCGGGAGAGCCGATCCTTTCAAAAAAGCCGAGATCCCAGCGTTGCAAGCATGCTCTGATGAATCAAGATAGCCTTGGCGACAAGGGAGATATTGCTTGAGATAGTTTCGGTTTTAGACTGAAAAAGAAAACCGAAAGTTTAGATAAGACCTAAGATAGACTAAACGTTTTGTTAATTATTTACGAATATAATAAAGTGACATTATTAATATTAATGAATTGATTTGCTTAGTTTTGTCTTCAAAAAAATAAAGAACAAAAATAAGAGACTTTTGAAAACTGCGCAAGACCATCGCTATTGCAATCAGCTTCCGTTCGGCCGCCGTTGGAGTTCCGGAGGGATGAGCATCGGTTCCTTTTCACGTTTTAGCCGTTTAGCGGATATTTTAGATAGCTCACTTACGAATACCGTGTTCAATAATTGCAAGCGATTACTGAGAGCTGTGAGACGCAGCGTCGGAAGTGGCGGACAGTCATGGCCGACTGGTGCAAGCGAAGGTGAGGAAGTTTCTTTTGTTTCTGCCAAGTGCGCCGCTGTTTCCAACTTTGTCTTGTACCGTGCGCTTGCTATCTGTGCTTGACTCTCACTATGCTCTACCCGGTTTTATTTCTTTATTTGAGAAGAGCGTATTTTCAAAATTTATGACTCTTTCCGCAGAGTAAGTAAGATTCGCGTGCGGCGGAACCGAGGGCCAGCCGAGGCCCTGTCCTGGGCGCCGTCCCTACGACGGTGGCCCGACGACGCTTTTGCGGAGCGTTCAAGTACAGTCTGACGGCAGTTCAAGCAAACACAGGTCATGCTAGTTCTGACGTGTGGTCCCAACAGTCTCTCGTCCACGATTTGTTTCACAAAGCGGGAGCGAGAAGAACGTTACAAGAGCGAGCAGCATGATTTCTTTTCCATGCTGATGCCTGTGCCGTAGAGACGGACGATCTCTTTGCGTATGCCGAAGCGCAAGCTTTCCAAGTTTGCGATTGTGTGTTGTGATTAAAGTGAGTTTGGACGTCACGTTTTTTAGCGGCGGCGAAAGCCGCTACAAAAATCAGAGCAGTTAGAAAAAGCAAAAGCATGAAACAAATGTTAAAAGAACCTGAATATTCGATGGAGTTGAAAGACTACCAACGTACCAACTTGCCCGGTTATGCATTGTCAAAGAATAATAGCCAATACTAATAAATCAAATAAATGCCAACTTTCAATTGGTTAGATATTTATAATTGATGCAGTACAGTCCTACCCTGCTATAGTGCTTTTATGATATCAGATAATGTGTGAATATATAGGATAGGTCATAGCAACCATTTATGTCCGACCCATTATATTGAAGTTTTTCTCTAAAAGCTCGAAGTTGTATAAAAAAAGTGCTTATCATAAATTAAGCTGCACCACTGAATGTGTTATAGCGTATGACTTGTATGTGTGTTCTCAGCAAAAGATAATGAGGCATTAAAAAAAGGCCAATCATTTTGTTTGCTCTGTGCTAGAGCTTTTTTGAGCTACACGAAAAATGTGGATGCCTACATCTAAAAAAGTGTAATTGACATTCCTCGCAGGACTGCAGGCCTGACTCAGTTTGGCTAGCAGGTTGCAACCTATGGGAACCTGCAGGGACCTGCATCACAAGAGTAAAAGTGACGTCCGCCCACTGATCTTTATCATCGGTGGCTGGGTGATGCGTCGAGCAGACAGGTATGAAGCCACCGTAAGTAAGCGGTCTGTCTTGATAGCGAGCGCTTGACAGGCTTTTCAACTCTACCGAGTGCTGGTTCGAACAGCGTTCAGGGTGCTGCGTTTTTTGTTGTCATCCCAAGAGAGCCTGCTTGATGCGGAGTAACAGTGCATCTGGACCCGAGAAGCCTCCTGGGAAGCCATTCGACGTGAACATTTTTAGATTCTGTTTTATCAAAAAGTGTGTATGTCCCCCTATTCTTGGGATTTTATCCAGAACTAATTTCTGCAGCGCACTGGCATATGCGGAGAAGCGCACTGAGCAAAGCAAATCTATCGCAAAGGTGATTCTGCGAGCGCTTTGAAAGGTTTGAAAGGCATCAACGACTTTGTTTGCGCGAGCTTAATATTTCATTCGTTTTCTGAAGTGTTAGTGTTGAGAATTATTTCCAGGTACAAAATTTTGCAATCAGGAGTAGTGTTCAATGCTTTCGTACCCATGGGGTTACTTTTTTTGCATGACCAATTTGGAGCAATTTCGATAAACTCGCAAAAACTAAGCCTTCGCGAGAATGAGGTCGTTTACAGTAGTACAATTAATCTTGAAACCCAATATCGAATACCGTATGATACTAAACTTCTAAAATACAATTTTATTATTAGCACACACAGCCCTGAAATTGGCCATTCTCAGATGTTTCCGCTGTGGCCTTCATCAATCCATGTGCTTAAAATGTAGAAGCTGGAACCTTGAATATTTCCTTTTTTTTTCTTTATGGTGCCAAAGATTTGAGGTAATAAATGTTGTGCCCTGCAATGAACACTATTACCTGTAGCATAGCCCTGGGCATGCCAAGAAGGCACGCCACCAATGTCTGACATATCAGGCTTTCAGAAACAATATTGCCCGATTTTCCTTCCCCTTTTGTCAGGATGAAGTTGTTACTATCTTGCCTTCCTCACATAGTGGTCCTTTGACCGAATTATGTGACGTTATATAATAGAGTGGCATAGGGTAATTTTCTCTTCTGTTTTTACGCAGGATGTAATGGCATACCATCATCACCAAGGAGAGTGTACTGTGAGGCAGGCTCGGAAACTTGAATAAAGTGATAAATAGGATTTCAATTTCTGTCTTATCAATTACGCGAAGAACACTGATCATAATGTTTGTATGCTACACATGCATACTTTCAGTTGAAAAATGCAATGCACCTCTTCTTTGGCTTTTCTAACACAGTTTCAGAAGACGCCGGTACGTCATTCTCACGAGGAGTAGAACTGCCAAAGATTTCCTCGTTAATTTCCTGACTCATTTTTAAGAGGGCATCTCCCGATGGTGGCGCCTCTGCATTATTATCATCAGTTGAGTTGTCAAAGGCGTTTCTTAACATTTCACGAGAATGGAGCTATATGACATGAAATTTCTCAGGTTGGAATACAGCCGTTCAAGAAAACACCTTTGAAAAGTCAGTTTTTTAAATGCAGGCGCCGGTTTTTCTGGCCAATTTGAGACTGTTCTTTCCATTCAGAAGGCCCGACATACACGGCGTCCCGGATAACTTGCACAATACTTAAAAAAACACCGGAGGGCTCTGCAGGAGTGAAATCAACTGTCATTAGCAAGCGTCTTGAGAAAGTGCACAGATTTTTTTTAATGCGCCTGGTTATATAAATAACTAAGATTAATGAGATAACCTTTCAAATATTCTTTTAAGGGCCAAGATATCAATTGTAAAGTTGCAGGGCGCATTGAGAAACACCCAATTAAAGGGTTTGAAACATAATACATTTTCGTGCTTTTTTTCCGGCCTTCGAAGACCACATTCGCGGCGCGCTCGCACGCCGTGATTCGGGAAGCGAGTTGTCACGCGGTAATTTTTTTTTTTTTTTTTGTATTTCGCGGGCGTTTTTTTTAAGGCTAGGAAAAAAGAGCATTCAAAGTGCACCTTGTTGAAAATGGTTTAATTGGGTGTTTCTTAATGCGCTCTACAACTTTCCATTTGACACCTCGGCTTTTAAGCGAAGATTTCAAAAGTTAGCTTGTTACTCTTAATTGAAAAAATAGGCGCACTAAAACAATTTCGTGCATTTTCGCAAGAGACTTTCTAACAGCGTACAGTTAGTTTCACTCCTGCAAAACGCTCCGTTTTTTTATTTTTTTTTGTTTTTTTTTTAAAGTTTGGTGCAAGTTATCTGGGACACTCCGCATATATGTACTGGTAGTGTACATTTAGTACGCTAAAAGCATACATGTAGTGTACTAAACGTGCACTTAAAGTATGGTAAAAGTACACTCGAGGAGCTCTTATGGTGTACTACATATGTACTTGGGGTGTACTAAAGGCCTACTATTTTGTTTCATAAAAGTGTAAAACTAGTGTGATCTCAGTACATACCCTAAGTTCACTGTTAGTATACTTTGAGTATACTGATTTGAAACGACTTTTCGCTAAGGGCACTCATAATTCTGGTGGTTTCGTCACAGGCGGGATGCATGAAAGGGTGCCACCGGAATATCTAGCCCTTGGCAAACCGTGCTTGGCCCATTCGTACTTTGACTGGATTGCGTTTCACAACAAGTAAACTTACTCCGCTCCTATACAGACAGATATGTTTGTTTTAGTTTTCATCTTTCCGACAGCACTAGAGAGTTTTAGGGAACCGTTCTTGCACATCCGACACGGTACAATGGGCCCTCCGGTGCGGACGGCGCATATGTGAGTTTTCTGGGGTAGCACATGCGTGGTTCGTATCCGAGGGCCCATCGTAAAGCATCGGATGTGCCAAAACAGTTCTCTAAAACTCTCTGCCATCTTTACCCGTCGGTTTTCCATCGGCACGGGAGCAAGTTTTATTTCATTTCATTTTATTTGTTAGTTCCCCTTAAAACCCCCGAGGGGTATTATAAAGAAGGGGATGGGGTATTGTCAAAAAACTCAATACAATAATGCCACTAGAGAAAAAAAAGAATGAATTCAATGGGCGAATTACAGATGTAGGTAATCAATAACAGCTTTGGCGAATTTTGAGGGTCTGTTAATGTAAGAAAAGGCTTCTGGTAACATGTTCTAATGCTAATGGCGAGCTGCAAGGGTGAAAACTTGCAAATATTACCCTTAGCGAAAAGTCGGTGAAAATAAGTATACTGAAAATATACTAATAATGAACTTGGGGTATGTACTGAAATCGTACTAGTTTCACACTTTTATGAAACAAAATAGTACACCTTTAGTACACCCCAAGCACATATGTAGTATACCTTAAGTGCACCTCAAGTGTACTTTTAGCAGACTATAAGTGCACGTTTAGTACACTACATGTATGCTTTAGTGTACTAAATGTACACTACCAGTACATATACGCGGGGTGTCCCAGATAACTTGCACCAAACTTAAAAAAAAAAAAAAATAAACCGGAGCGTTCTGCTGGAATGAAACCAACTGTACGGTGTTAGAAAGTCTCTTGCGAAAGTGCACGAAATTGTTTTAGTGCGCCTATTTATTTAATTAAGAGTAACAAGCTAACTTTTGAAATCTTCGTTTAAAAGCCGAAGTGTGAAATGGAAAGTTGTAGAGCGCATTAAGAAACACCCAATTAAACTATTTTCAACAAGGTGCACTTTGAACGCTCTTTTTTCTTAGCCTTCAAGAAAACGCCTGCGAAATACAAAAAATACCGCGTGACAACCTCCTTCCCCAATCACGGCGTGCGAGCGCGCCGAGAATGTGCGTTCTTTGAAGGCCAGAAAAAAGCACGAAAACGTATTATGTTTCAAACACTTTAAATGGGTGTTTCACAATGCGGCCTGTAACTTTACAATTGACATCTTGGCCCTTAAAAGAATATTTGAAAGGTTAGCTCATTAATCTTAGTTATTTACATAAAGAGGCGCATTAAAAGTATCTGTGCACCTTCTCAAGACGCTCGCCAACGACAGTTGATTTCACTCCTGCAGAGCCCTCCGGTGTTTTTTTAAGTATGGTGCAAGTTATCTGGGACGCCGTGTATGTTGGGCGTTCTGAATGCAAAAAACGGTCTCAAATTGGCCAGAAAAATCGGCGCCTGCATTTAAAAAGCTGACTTTTCAAATGTGTTTCTTTGAACGACTGTATTCAAACCTGTGAAAGTTCATGTCATATAGCTCCATTCTCGTGAAATGTTAAGAAACGCCGTTGACCACTCAATACATGATGATAATGCAGAAGCGCCACCATCGGGAGATGCACTCTTAAAAATGAGTCAGGAAATTAAAGAGGAAATATTTGGCAGCTCTATTCCTCGTGAGAATGACGTACCGGCGTCTTCTGAAACTGCGTGAGAAAAGCCATAAAGAAGAGGTGCATTGCATTTTTCAACTCAAAGTATGTATGTGTAGCATACAAACATTATGATCAGCGTTCTTCGCGTGATCGATAAGACAGAAATTGAAATCCTACTTATCACTTTATTCAAGTTTCCGAGCCCGCCTCACTGTACACTCTCCTTTGTGATGACGGTATGCCGTTACATCCTGCGTAAAAAGAGAACAGAAAATTACCCTATGGGGGCCACTCTATGATATAACATCACATAATTCGCTCAAAGGACCACTATGTGAGGAAGGCAAGGTAGTAACAACTTCATCCTGACAAATGGGTGAGGAAAATCGGACAGTATTGTTTCTGAAAGCCTGATATGTCAGACATTGGTGGTGTGAATTCTTTGCATGCCCAGGGCTGTGCTACAGGTAATAGTGTTCATTGGAGGGCACAACATTTATTAACTTAAATCTTAGGCATTATAAAGAAACAAAAAGAAAAGATTCAAGGTTGCAGCTTCTACATTTTAGAACATGGTTTGATGAAGGCCACAACGAAACCATCTGAGAATGGCCAATTTCACGGCCCTGTGTGCTAATAATAAAATTGTATTTTAGAAGTTTAGTATAATACGGTATTCGATATTTTTTTTAAGATCAATTGTACTACAGTAAACGACCTAATTTTCGCGAAGGCTCGGTTTTTGCTAGTTTCTCGAAATCGCTCAAAATTGGTGATGCAAAAAAGTAACCCCATGTATACGAACGCATTGAACATTACTCCTGATTCCAAAATTTTGTACCTGGAAAGTATTCTCAACAGTAACACTTCATAAAAGGAATGAAATATTGAGCTCGCGCAAACAAAGTCGTTTGTGCCTTTTAAACCCTTCAAAGCGCCCGCAGAGTCACCATTGCGATAGATTTGCTTTGCTCAGTGCGCTTCTCCGCATGTGCCAGTGTGCTGTAGAAATTAGTTCTGGATGAAATCCCAAGAATAGCCGGACATACAGACTTTTCGATAAAATAGAATCTAAGAATGTTCACGTCGAATGGCTTCCCAGGAGACTTCTCGGGTCCGGATACAGTGTTACTCCGCCACAAGCAGGCTCTCTTGGGATGACAAGAAAAAACCCAGCGCCCTGAACGCTGTTCGAACCAGCACTTGGGAGAGTTGAAAAGCCTGTCAAGCGCTCGCCATCGGTACAGGCCGCTCACTTACGGTGGCTTCATACCTGTCTGCTCGATGCATCATCCAGCCACCGATAATAGAGATCAGTGGGCGGACGTCACTTTTACTCTTGTGGTGCAGGTCCCTGCAGGTTCCCATAGGTTGCAACCTGCTAGCCAAACTGAGTCAGGCCGGCAGTCCTGCGAGGAATGTCAATTACACTTTTTTAGATGTAGGCATCCACATTTTGCGTGTAGGGGAAAGAAGCTCTAGCACAGAGCAAACAAAATGATTGGCCTTTTTTAATGCCTCATTATCTTTTGCTGAGAACACACATACAAGTCATACGCTATAACACATTCAGTGGTGCAGCTTAATTTATGATAAGCACTTTTTTTATACAACTTCGAGCTTTTAGAGAAAAACTTCAATATAATGGGTCGGACATAAATGGTTGCTATGACCTATCCTATATATTCACACATTATCTGATATCATAAAAGCACTAGAGCAGGGTAGGACTGTACTGCATCAATTATAAATTTCTAACCAATTCAAAGTTGGCATTTATTTGATTTATTAGTATTGGCTATTATTCTTTGACAATGCATAACCGGGCGAGTTGGTTTGGTAGTCTTTCAACTCCATCGAATATTCAGGTCCTATTAACATTTTTTTCATGCTTTTGCTTTTTCTAACTGCTCTGCCTTTTGTAGCAGCTTTCGCCGCCACTAAAAAATGTGACACCCAAACTCACTTTATTCACAACACACAATCGCAAACTTGGAAAGCTTGCCGCTTCGGCATACGCAAAGAGATCGTCCGTCTCTACGGCACAGGCATCAGCATGGGCAAGAAATCATGCTGCTCGCTCTTGTAACGTTCTTCTCGCTCCCGCTTTGTGAAACAAATCGTTGGCGAGAGACTGTTGGGACCACACGTCAGAACTAGCATGACATATGATTGCTTGAACTGCCGTCAGACTGTACTTGAACGCTCAGCAAAAGCGTAGTCGGGTGACCGTCGTAGGGACGGCGCCCAGGACAGGCCCTCGGCTGGCCCTCGGCTCCGCCGCACGCGAATCTTTTTCACGCTGCGGAGAGAGCCATAAATTTTGAAAATACGCTCTTCTCAAATAACGAAATAAAACCGGGTAGAGCATAGTAAGAGTGAAGCATAGCTTAGCAAGCACACGGTACAAGACAACGTTTGAAACAGCGGCGCACTTCGCAGAAACAAAAGAAACTTCCTCACCTTCGCTTGCACCAGTCGGACATGACTGTCCGCCACTTGCGACGCGGTGTCTCACAGTTCTCAGTAATCGCTAGCTATTATTGAACACGGTATTCGTAAGTAAGCTATATAAAATATCAGCTAAAACGGCTAAAACGTAAAAAGGAAGCGATGCTGCAACCTTCCGGAACTCCAACGGCGGCCGAACGGAAGCTGATTGCAATAGCGATGGTCTTGCGCAGTTTTCAAAAGTCTTTTATTTTTGTTCTTTGTTTTTTTGAAGACAAAAAAAAAAAAAAAACTAAGCAAATCAATGCATTAATAATAATAATGTCACTTTATTATATTCGTAAATAATTAACAAAACGTTTAGTCTATCTTAGGTTTTATCTAAACTTTCTGTTTTCTTTTTCAGTGTAATACCGAAACTATCTCAAGCAATATCTCCCTTGTCGCCAAGGCTATCTTGATTCATCAGAGCATGCTTGCAACGCTGGGATCTCGGCTTTTTTGAAAGGATCGGCTCGCCCGGCACATAAATATAGAGGGCAACCTCGTGTTTTGAAACAATGAGCGTGCTCGTCTTTTTTGACGAGGGAAAGACACGTTATTAAATTTACGTCGATTTTTTACAGTGTCGGACTCTCGACCGACGCTGGTGTTCGTTGTTGCAATTGTCAATCTCTTTTCACGTGAATTGAGATGTCTTAGAGTTTTGCAAGATAAATCTACACGATGAAACACCTTCGGTAAAAGCTTGAGGGTGTTACATGAAGGCGCCGATTTCTCCAGCCCATTTCAGAGCGAGCTTCCAGTCATAACACCACTTCGCTTACGCGGTTCAGAAGTTGATTTGCGCTGCATGCGACTACGCAAGGCGGAGCATCTTGCGTCCCCATTACTAGCTGTGGTTTTCTTTGCCTCCTGTCATTTTGCTTGCTGTGGATGCAGATATCCGAAACAGCGTATAGTGCGCTGAGACCTGCATTGCGAAAACACTGGATAATCCTACAAACGTAATTTGTCTACTAGCCTATGAGGCAGCACGCAAGTGGCGGTGCACTTTGAAAACAAAAACATGTTCATGCTTTTGCATCAGCAGCATCAAACACTTGGCGCAATTGCGATCGTTTATAGCTTCCGAATAGTGCTAACAGTTTTTTTACAGTAAACTTTTATTCTTCAATAAAGGTAACAAATACAGCTCAGCGAAAATAAAAGCTATCATTGCAAAAAAAAAATCGACTCTTCAATTGCTAAATTTATAGAAATGACTAGATAAAATAATTATTGACAAGTTAGATAACGCTACTTTCCGTGGCGT
Source organism: Ixodes scapularis (assembly GCF_016920785.2). NCBI lineage: Eukaryota > Metazoa > Arthropoda > Arachnida > Ixodida > Ixodidae > Ixodes > Ixodes scapularis. Next base: position 227,176,649 of record NW_024609835.1, read on the forward strand.
ACAATGTATCAAATTTCGTATTTGTGCTTTTTTTAGGTGTAAGTCCATGTTGTATTTGCGACGTAAGTATGCTATGACAGTGCCGGTCGTTTCCCCGGGGAACTTTTGGACCACGTGGTCTGATGTGAAATGTGAAATGTAGCATCCCTTTGTCACATTATGTCAGCTATACCCGGTGATATTTTTTAATCAACTGGTTTCAGGAAAATTGGGGGCTCACTGTCATGTTGATGCACTCTTCATGTGAGTCGTGCGACTCGGCGGACATTACATGGGTGAATAACCGTGGCAACATTTTTTTAAGTAACTAAAATTCGTAAATTGACTTTTTTTATTATTGCTGTTTTGGAGGCAGTCGTTATTAGAGCCTAACACAATCAAAACTATTCACGAAACAGCAAGGGGCTTTCAGATATTTATTTATCAAATTTCGCACTTTTTCCCTCGATTCAAGAACCACGCGCGGCAGGGGCGGGCAAAGTGGAGAGTGACTTAGCGGTTTTGACTGGCATATCGGTGATGGCATGTTTGTTTGTGTTAGCGAGAACTTCTCATACTGAAGTTCTATGCATTATTTAATTTTCTAGTAAAGTTACAACCCTCATAATGTGCTGTCGCATTCAGCAGAAACGAAGTTGCACACTTTTGACAGCGTGCCTTTGGTGGATGCTCCAGCATCATGCTTCCAACGGTTCGACTGAAGGGAATACGTAAGAATAGCATCCTGCGCTCTGTCCAGCGCGCTGTTTTTAATCAGGCGACGAAAGGCAGAGTTTTAGTTATGAATAACCCAAAACTCGTCACCTTTTCGCTAATTGTTTCAGTTGGGCTAGAGTTTATCCATAGCCCCTTTAAAATTGAAAATTCAACATGGTCAATTACACTTTCAATTAAAAAAGCTAATTAGACACCGTACTGTGACGTTTATTTACTCATCTAATGCACACCGAGCCCCAAAAATATTCTGTGAAAACGGCATCGGCCTATCTATCGCGTTTTTATTGTGTTGATGTTAAAAGTTGCACTATATATATATATATATATATATATATACCCGTTATTATAATTTGAGTACACCGACTGCAAGCACTGCAAGTAGATTTTTAGTATACTTAAGTGCACTTTCTGTATACTGATTTTGAACTACTTTTTACCGCGGGCACTACGATTCTACTACATGTACTAGTTTTGTACGGACGAGTATAGTTTCAGTCCACCGCCATTTTTACTGGAAGTATACTTTAAGTACACTTAAAGTATACTATCAATACAAAGACCGCACTGAAAGTATACTTTTAGTATACTTCAGTACACTTCGAGTGTACTGATTTTGAACGACTTTTCGCTAAGGGTAGTCCTGGGAATGTCTAGGTGAAGTTTGCAGGAGTGGCGAAGTCAGCCAGAAATGAGAGGGGCAGGTATGCACTAAATAGACTTACCAGATAGAGAGTGATAGAAAAGTTTATGAAGGAGTTTGGTTGGCAAATAACTCTATGTTCTCTTAGAGGACGAATGTGGAGAAATGACTTCAAAGAGGTAACGCTTACAGAGTGGTTATAATTCCTCCGGGTAAAACGTGCAGCTTCATTTTGGATGGATTCTAACTCTTTTTAATGAAAGACTTGGTGGGGGTTCTAAATGGCATAAGCATACTCCAAATGGGGCGAACTAAGGCGTTATAAGGTACAAGTTTAGTTTCTTTACATGCGAGATATAAAGTACGACGTAGAAAACTAAGATTTGTTAGCTTTAGCGGCTATATGACTGATGTGACGTTCCCAAGAGAGCCTACTGGTTAGAAAAAACTCCTAGGTATTTATAATTCATAAATTTTTCTACGCAGGCGGTAAATAAACTGTAATTGAATACAGAGGGAACTTGTTTAGTGCTGGATATCATGAACTCATTTTTGTGAACGTTAATTTCCGTCTGCCATTTCCGACACCAGGACTGAATGCTAAAAATGTCATCTTGCAAGGAAATGCAATCTGTTTTATTAATAATTCTATCATACACAGCGCAGTCATCAGCATACAATCTTAGAGTTGAGTGAATACAATCAGGCAAATTATTAATAGAAAGGATGAATAACAATGGTCCCAGCACGGTTCCCTGTGGTACACCTTAGCGCACTTCTATTGATGAAGCCTGATTATGAAGAGAAACATACTGCGTTCTAGGTGTTAAAAATCATTCTACCCATCTTATAACGCCTTCGTCAATACGGAATGAGAAAAGTTTTTGAATTAGCCGGCAATGGGGGGGGGGGAACTTTATAAAGCGCTTTGTAAAAATCCATGAAAATTGCATGGGTGTCTTTCCTGGCCTGTAAGCTTGTACGAATCAGTAGTTAATTCAAAGAGCTGTGATTCACATGAAAAGGACCGCCGGAAACCGCGCTGGTTAAAAAGAAAGTAGATTATTGCAAAGAGGTGATTCATTATCTGTACAAATATAACATGTTCCATCAGTTTACTAAGCACGCTAGTAAAAAAAATGGGTCTGCGTTTAGGTCTGTTTCTTTAACACTGTAGTTATTTTAGCATGTCTCCAGTCATCTGGAACATCACAAGAATTAAGAGGCTGACTCAACAAACTAGATATAAAACACACGACACTTCATTTGTTAGTTTCAAAAGTTTAATTGAGATTCCGTCAGGACCAGGGCGAAACTCAAGGGGAGATTTATTTATTTATTTATTTATTTATTTATTTTTCCCTCAACGCCAGAGGCATCACAGAGGGGGAGAGCAAAGAGAAATACAAAAAAGGAGAACAAGCCTAGAAATAAGTTAAACACACTCAACAAATAAAAGATTAGTAATTGCAGTTTTGAAAATGTCAGAGGTCAATGATGGTTGCAATTGTCCCGGGAAGGTCGTTCCATTCTCGTGATGTACGGGGGACGAACGATGAATGAATTGTTGTTGTGTTAGAAATTGGAATACCAATTTTGTGATTGTGATCGTTGCGAGAAGAAACGTAAAAAGGACGGGATATTAATTTGTCGCGCAGGATAGAATTGTGAAATTAAATCTTATGGAATAAAGAAAGGCGAGAGAAATGCTACGGCGCAAGGCTAAAGGCGGCAATGATAAAGCAGCTTTCATGGCAGTCACGCTAGCCGTGTTGTGGTAGTTAGAAAGGATGAAACGAGCTGATCTGTTTTGAATCGCTTCCAATGCAGTGATGAGGGTGAATTGTTTAGGATCCCAGACAGAGGCTGCATATTCCAACCTTCGACGAATTAATGTTTTATAAAGAGTCAACTTTAGTGCAACTGGAGATAATGAAAAATTTCGTTTAACATAACCTAACATGCGGTTAGCGTTAGAGGAAACATACTGAATATGATTCCTCCATGAAAAGTCAGATGTTATGTGCACGCCGAGGTATTTATAAGAAGACACTGGCTCCATATAAACCTGATCAAGGAAATAGTTAGGATTGTCAGAAGATTGTCGAGATACACGCATAGACTTACATTTGTTAGCGTTAAGGCTCATTGACCATAAATCACACCACTCGATGATAGTGTTAATGTCAGACTGTAGAACACTGGTGTCATGATTATCTATTGTTTCACGATAAAGGACACAGTCGTCAGCACACAGACACATAGACGAGGAGATGTTAACCGGGAGATCGTCCCCGCAGAAGGCACCTGTGAAAGCAGGTGTTTGGAGAGTGGCGTCTTCACGGACCCCGAGCCATGCGGGTTTGCCCGCCCACGTATGGCTGTGCGTGGCTTTCCCGTGTCCGGGGAAAAGGGCATCCTGGTGGTTGAGCCGAGCCCGGGGTAGGTTTGGACCCTTCGGGTCCCCCCGGGTGAGGCAATACACCACTTTGGCCCCTGCTTCTCGTAGACGGGAGTCCTGGTAAGGCCCGGCCAGGATGATTCAGTCTAGTCACCACTTCTACTATCCCCTCTCTACTTTCACCCTTGTCTTCTCCTCCTATTTACTCTTCTCATTTCTCTTCATTCCTTTTCAACTCCTTTGGCGGCAAGGGCTAACCTTGGGTTGCGACAGGCACCTTGTCCAGAACCACTCTTGGTTATAGAGACTGGGCAGCACTAATAGCGTAGCGTCTTCAGCCAAGCCATTCTTGTTATGGAGCGTTACCTATTCCCTTGTTGGGCTCGGTGGTGGGCGTTGCACCACAGTTTCAGAAAACCTTCCCCCTTTATATGGGTTCTCAAGCTAAAAAACCTCCTGATCGAACCCTGAAAAGGGTCCGCACCGAAGTACCGTTTTAATTTGAAATGTCCCTTGTTTCCGAAAAGTTTCCGAGATTTCTAGTTCTACATTCTGAAAGGGAAAAGCCACTGGGCAAACTGTCACCCATCCTTGTAGCCAAGCTAATAGAAGGCGTTGTTGGTCAGAACTTTCATGCGAAGAAAATGGCATCCGGAGACCTCCTTGTAGAGATCAGTACAAAACAGCAGAGTGATGCCCTCCTGGCTCTCAACTCAGTTTCGGACTACAAAGTCACTGTTTCTCCGCACCGCAAACTGAACACTGTCCAAGGAGTTATCTCCGAGGACGACCTGCTAGACAGATCAGACACAGAGTTAGTGGAGGGCCTCTCTAGCCAAGGAGTTCTCGCTGCGCGACGAATCCATATTCGTCGTGATGGCAACGAACGAAAAACTAAGCACGTCATCCTAACCTTTGACAGCACCTCTCTCCCTGCCACTGTAAAGGCAGGCTACCTACAGTGCAGAGTCCGACCCTACGTGCCGAACCCCCAACGGTGCTTCAAGTGCCAGCGATTCGGCCATGGGTCACGTAGCTCTCGGGGGGCCGACACATGTGCTAAGTGCTCAAGCAAAGAACATGTTGCCGACAACTGTGGCAATGAGCCAAAATGCGCTAACTGCGAAGGTAACCACCCTTCATACTCGCGTTCCTGCCCTCTCTGGAAACAGGAGAAAGAAATTCTGACGCTGAACGCCAAAGAAAACATACCATACGTAGAAGCAAATTAACGATTTTCTTTCTTATCGAAGGGTGGATATGCCGAGGACGTGCGCAGGTGACCGGCACGACCACTGACGGCATCAACGGGAACCCAGACGTCTCCGGATGATCTGCGGCTCTCGTTGAAGTCCCCTCCTAAACCCACAGGGGCGGTGCCGGTGGCACCGGGTCCCAAGCCCAGGGCGGATGCTGGCTCACTAGCACCCACTTCAGAGCAGGGGAAGGCGCCCCCTGGTCGGAGGCGGCCACCCCGCACCTCTGGTCGGAATAGACCTGGTGAGCCGTCGCGGCAGTCGACCCTCCAGGGGCGGCTGTCGGCGACGCATGAGGAGCCCATGGACGAGAGTAGGCCCAGATCCGACGAGGAAGCTCCCTCCTCAGGATCGGTGTTCTCTTTTTCTGCCCCCAGTGACTCCATTGGGAGGCAGACAGATACGTCCAAAAAGAAAAACGCTCCACGTGTAAAACTTTATTTTAAACCATAGTGATGTCATCTTATGTTTCGTTCTGTTTTTTAGTTTATTTCTAATTTTTACCTTTTTATTGCTATGAGTAAACATATGGGCGTCATGCAATGGAACTGTCGCGGCCTTCTTCGTAATATTGATGACGTGAACATGTTTCTTGATGAGCTCCGTCCCGTGGCACTCTGTTTACAGGAAACTCATCTCAATGACAATCGTACACCGATCTTACGTCGTCACCAAGTTTTTAGGAAGGATCGCCTTTCCCCCACTCCTTCCGGTGGTGTTGCAGTAATAGTGCAGGATGGGGTGGTGTGTGCTCAAGTACCTCTTCAAACACCACTTGAGGCAGTCGCAGTTCGTGTCCTCTTTGATCGCCTCATCACCATTGTATCGCTCTACCTTCCACCTAACTGTCCATTGCATCTCCATGAACTCCAAGGCCTGGTGGATCAACCTTTTTTAATCTTAGGTGATTTTAATTTCCACCGTTCTTTGTGGGAAAGCTCTCGTCAAGATTCCCACGGTGGAGCTATTGAACGGCTCCTATCGCTATCTGGACGCTGTCTTTTGAATAAGAGAGAACCAACCTTTTTTAGCTCTGTTCATAACACATTCACATCAATAGATCTTTCCATATCATCACCATTTTTACTTCCATGTTTTTCGTGGAAGGTTTTAAATAATCCTTTTGGAAGCGATCACTTCCCCATAATTTTAGAAACAGTTATACCTCTTCCTTCGCTTTCGACCCGCCTTCCGAGGTGGAAGTTTGAGAAGGCCGACTGGGCTCTGTTTGGTTCAGAAGCTGTGTTTGACCCGTCTTTATTTACTAGTATGACTGCAGAGGAGGCGACAACTTATGTCATTGAATGTTTAATTAATGCTGATGCATCGTCTATTCCACAAACCTCTGGTAACCTCCCCAGGAGATGCAAGCCCTGGTGAAACGATGAGTGTACCGCCAGTCGAAAGAAACAAAATAGGGCTTGGGGAATCTTCCGCCGATATCCGACGCCTCTTAACTTGATAGAATTTAAAAAAAAGCAGGAGCCAAGGCTCGATGGACGAGACAACAAGCCAAAAAGACATCGTGGGTTAAATATATTTCAGCCCTAAATAGCTTTGTACCGTTAAAAGAAGTGTGGGACCGCCTGCGGAAGGTCCGAGGAGATTACCAATCCTTTCGAACTCCTCTCTTCTCCTCCTCCTCTGTATAACTCAAAGATCAAGCAAACATCCTTGGCGAACATTTTCAGCTGATCAGTAGTTGCTCAAATTTCAGCGCAAAGTTTAAGAAATTCCAGTCTATTGCTGAAAAGCAGTCGATCTCCATGTTAGGGTCTGCCACTGTTTCATACAACAAACCATTCACTATGGGTGAACTCAAAGTAGCACTTGCTACAAAAAAGCAGGCTGCACCAGGCCCAGATAAAATTCATTATGAAATGCTTAGACACCTCTCCCCTGAATCATTTTGCCATTTGCTGACGTTTTTTCATCACCTATGAAAACAAGCTGCATTCCCTCAGTGCTGGAAGTGTGCTTATGTTATACCCCTCTTGAAGCATGGAAAAGATCCATCTGTCCCCAAAAGCTACCGTCCCATCGCTCTCACTAGTTGCCTGGGGAAGACATATGAAAAGCTCATTAATCGGCGTCTTCTTTATTTTTTGGAGGCTGAGAACTTTTGTGATGTTAACCAGTGCGGATTTCGAGATGGACGATCAACCACAGATCACTTGGTTGGTTTAGAAACCCTTATTCGTGAGGCATTTGTGCACCGACAACATTGTGTTTCGGTATTTTTTGATATGCATAAAGCATATGATACCGCATGGAGGTATGGAATCATTCGAGATCTGTACAACTGCGGTGTGCGTGGTCGATTGCTTCAGTGCATACAAAACTTCCTAACCAAGCGAGTCAGATGTTTTTAGCCAAGCAAATGGGGTCCCTCAAGGAGGAGTTTTAAGCGTTACCCTTTTTGCTGTTAAAATCAACAGTCTTGGAAGGGTGATACCGCCATCGGTATCTTATTCTCTTTATGTGGACGACGTGCACATCCCCTTCTCTTCATGTAACCTCTCCAGTTGTGAACGGCAACTACAACTCACTATCAACAGGATGAGCAAATGGGCGGATGAAAACGGTTTCAAGTTTTCTCCCGAAAAAACTGTTTGTGTTCCCTTTTCATTTCGCAGATGTTTGTCTTTGGACCCCACTTTGCATCTCAATAACATAGACATATCTGTTCAACAGGAACACAAATTCCTTGGTGTAATCTTTGACAAGAAGCTTTCTTTTGTGCAACATTTGAAAAAGTTGAAACGTAAATGCTTAAGTTCTTTAAATGTTCTTAAGGTGTTGTCCCACACTTCATGGGGATCGGTCAGGCGATGCCTTATACGATTATACAACTCCCTGGTTCGGTCTCGCCTAGACTACGGTGCAGTCGTGTATGATTCGGCACGATCCTGTGCTTTGAAGGTGCTACACCCCGTTCACCACTTAGGGCTCAGACTTGCCTCCGGCGCATTTCGCACCTGTGTTAAGCCTATATGCCGATACACATCAGATGTCGCTTGAGAAACGCAGACAGTACCTGAGTCTTTGTTTTGCTTATCGGGTCTATTCTAATCCACAGCACCCAGCTTACAATGCCATTCATACCTGTCGTTTTTCTCGACTTTTTGAAAACAAGCCGAGCATTATACGGCCACTCAACTTTCGCATTCAAAATTTCAGTGCTTCCCTTCATGTCCCGCTTCATGTTACCGTGCTAAATTACAGGGATAGAGTTGCTCCTTGGGACGAAGTCCCAATCGTTTGCGACTGGACACTTACAAAATACAGTAAGCGGGTTACCTCCCCACGAGTTCTCAAGCAGGAGTTCCTTTCATTGCAGGAGACATATAGAGGCTACACTGAATTCTATACCGATAAATCGAAATCCTCTTCTTTTGTTGGCTGCGCTGTATATTCTGGTTCCTTCATGAAATCTCTTCAACTTAACTGTGTGGCAAGCATCTTTTCTGCAGAGCTTTATGGCATTTTACTATCTGTTGATCACATACTAAAAAACAGTATAAGGAAAGCTATTCTCGTTGTTGATTCTCAAAGCGCATTACTGGCTGTGTCCTCACTGCTCCCTACAAAGACTCTGCTTACCCTACATGTACGAGGTAAGTTATATGGAGCCCTCCGACTCGGACATGACATAAAATTTTGTTGGGTGCCGAGTCATGTCGGGATTCCAGGGAATGAGAAAGCCGATAGCTTGGCTGCATCTGCCAAGGAGTTAGTAACAACTTGTGGATTACCTCATCAAGATTTGAAGCCGTTCTTGAAAAAATCACTCTTGATGTCATGGCAGTTGGAGTGGGACAGAGAGTATGACAATAAGCTTCATGTCATCAAACCCATTTTGGCCCTGTGGGAGAGCTCGTTTCACAGGGAACGGCGTGTAGAGGTTCTGCTCTGCCGCCTAAAAATTGGCCACACACGCTTGACGCACTTGCACCTTCTTCGTGACGAAAATGTGAAGCTTTGTGCCCATTGTGGGAAAGGCCTTACAGTGTTACACATTTTATGGCATTGCCCTTTTCACCATCAGTTTCGCCGGTCTACCTTCCCTGAACTTTTTAGAGGTTATCTTCCCTTTCATCTAATGTTTTTACTTAGTGACTGCCTTTTAGTGCCTTTTTACCGTGTTCTCGACTACCTAAAGAAAACTGGCTACCTACACCAGTTGTAATTTTTTATACTGTTATCGTAAACCGTTTTGCTTAGTGCCAGTTAAACAACATTGAATTGGCACAATATGACCTCTGTTGTCAATGCGCCACTAAAACCCTAATCATCATCATCATCGGGAGATCGTTAATATAAATTAAAAATAGCAATGGCCCTAGAACAGATCCCTGAGGAACCCCGGAAGTAACAGATACAAGTGATGAGTTACTATTATTGACAGTAACGAATTGCGAGCGATCAGACAGAAAAGATTGAATCCATAAAACTATGTTAGGATCTAAGTTAAGCTTGAAAAGTTTCAGAATCAGAAGTTTATGAGACACTGTATCGAACGCTTTTGCGAAGTCTAGGAAAATGCAGTCTGCCTGGGATCCTCGATCTAAGATGCAATGGAGGTCATGGGTGAAAGAGAGAAGCTCAGTTTCACATAAAAATGTCTTTCGAAATCTATGCTGGGAAGGGCTGAAAAAATTGTTAGACTCTAAAAAGTTGACAATGTGGGAGAAGATGACATGCTCAAGTAGTTTGCAAGGTATGCTGGTTATTGAGATTGGGCGGTAATTATGAGCAGAATGCTTGTTACCAGCTTTGAGTATAGGTACCACCTTCCGTATCTGCCAGTCGAGAGGAAGAACGGCATCTTTGATAGACTGTTCGAACAACATAGTTAATATTATGGATGAGTAAAATTTAGTATTCTTGAGGAATTTTGAATTGATACCATTCACTCCTGTTGAGGAGGACAATCTGAGATTTTCTATAATTGAAATCACTCCAACATAATCAAGAGGAATCGAATTCATCGGCAGGTAATCAGTGCTAACCAGCAGTGGGGTATCAAGGCGTCTATCACTTGAAAAAGAATCAATGAAAACGCAATTAAATACATTTGCGCAGATTTCGCTGGGCATACTTTCACCACTTGAAGACATTAGTGTGATTGAAGAATGGAATTTTTTGTTCATAATGTTCCAAAATTGTTTAGGGTTATTTATCAACATTAATGGTAAGCTGCGTGTGAAAAAAATCTAATTTGGCGTCTTCAATTGCTTTTTTATACACTTCAGCAGCAGTGCGATTGCTCGACCAGCGACGTTCACATGTGCTGAATTTTACAGCGCGAAATAAACGCTTTTTTTTTATTGGAGAGGCGTTTTAGGGCCCTAGTAAACCAGGGCGACTGAGTTTTCAAAGGCTGTTATGAGTGGATTATGCTGATTGATAAGCATATGTACTTTGGTCTTGTAAAGGTGCCAATTTTCTTCTACTGACCGGCTCGAGAAACCTGCTAAAAACACGTCAAAAAAGCTTCTAGGTCATGATTAATTTTGATGAAGTCAGCTTTAGCATAATTATGAATTTGCTTTGTGATAGTTGATGGTTTAGGCTCTGCTGCTTTAACGTCAAAATGCAATGTGGAATGATCACTAAGTCGTGCGAGGTGTATTACTGAATTGAATTGAATTGAAGTTTATTTGACATATGAAATGCCGGGGAGGGAGGAGCAAAAGGTTGCCGAAGCTACCTGACGAGGCTCCATTCCCCTTTTCGGCGCTACAGCAGTCGCAGCAGCAGTGTAAAAGTCGTAATAAAATTCAAGGTGAAAATATTTTCACAGAAACGGTTTTGACATAAATTAAACACAAACAAAACACAAATTAAACACAAACTAAACACAAACCAGACACAAACTGGGATGATTTGCCTTAAATCGATTCATAAATGAATGCATAAAATAGTAATCATCTGAATCTGGAGAGCAAGAAGCAGCGGCCCAATATTTAAGCCGAGAGCGTAAAAATGTACTCTTTTATTTCCTTTTTAAAGCTCCGCAAAGAAGAACAGCAATTTATAAAATCTAATACTTCTGAAAATTTGTTTAAATATTCCGGAATCAAAAAGCTCAATTTCTGTGACCCGTAATTTGTGCGAATTCTCTCCTGAAGGAATAACTCATGCCGTAAATTATATGTCGTAATTTTCCTTGGATACAAATCTATAGACAAGGACCCGCTGTATTTTATCTCTTTATAAATTAATAAGGCTAATTTGAATTTATATTGTTGCTGAATTGTAAAAATCTTGTGTTTGGAGAAAGAAGGAGTGGTGTGGGCGCAAAAATCTAAATTGTCTATGCATCGAATCGCTTTCTTTTGTAGAACAAGTAACCTGTTAAAATTTGTAGTTCCTGTTGTACCCCATATAAGTAAACAATAGTTTAGGTGAGAGTATAACAATGCGTAATATAATTGAAGTTTTAACCAACATGGACGAAGCAATCTAAGCCTGCGTAATATGCCAATAGATTGGCAAAGTTTCGAGCAGAGGTGTTCAACATGGCGCAACCAAGTCAAACTTTCATCAAACCAGACACCAAGAAATTTATGTGAGCTTACGTTTTCTATAATAGTTCCTTCAAATGTGATACTCATGTTATAACTAACCGGTTTATTTTTTGGTTTAAAAAGAATATATTTTGTTTTACCAGTGTTAAGCTGAAGTTTATTAGACCGCAACCATAGTGATAAATTGTTTAGCCACTCATTCGACAAGAATTCTAGTTCCATCAAGTTCAAATGAGAAAAAAATACATTTGTATCGTCTGCGTACATGATAATGTCGGGTGTTTGTGGCAGATTAACAATGTAATTTATGTAGAGAAGAAAATACAGGGGACCTAAGATAGATCCCTGAGGTACACCATACTCAATAGTTTCAAGCCTGGACTGCACTCCGTTTATTACCGTATTCTGTGACCGTTCCGTTAGATAACTTCGAATTAGCTCCAACGCTGTACCTCTTATACCGTATTTTGGCAATTTTTTTTAAAAGAATATCATGCTTGATCGAGTCAAAAGCTTTTCTAAAATCTAAAAAAATTCCGAGTGTAAAGATTTTATTTTCAATATTGCTGATTATCTTATCTTTTACTTTCAATAACGCCATTTCGGTTGATTTGTCCTTTTGAAACCCATATTGCTGGCTTACGATCAGAGTATTGGCTGTAAGGAAGCTGGTAAGTCTTGCGTTTACAAGTCTCTCTAATATTTTTGAAAACAATGGTAAAACCGATATTGGTCGATAAATATTTAGATTATTTGGTGCTCCCCCTTTATGCAACACGCACACCCTAGCAATTTTCATTCTCTCTGGGAAAATCGCTTTGCTTAATACGGCGTTAAAAATGTGAGCGAGAGGCGCTGAAATTAAATTAGACACCGCTTTAATTGTTTCAGCTTTTATTTCATCCTCGCCAGCTGCGGTACTGTTAGCCAAAGCATTGATCATAGTAAATATTTCCTCCTCACATGTAGGAGACAGAAAAATTGAGGCAGGTACATTTTTGCTTACGTAAGATTCCGCTCCATCGTGGTCCATCGAGAATGGTGATGCACCAGAGGCTACAAAGTGGGAATTGAACTTATTTGCTAATGATTCACCAGAGAACAGGACACCATCAATTGTTAATTGGTCCGGAAATCTATGTACATCTTTCGAGCTAAAGCTTGATACTGTTTCCCAAATCTTCTTCGGATTGCCTTGAATGCCCAAAAACTTATGCTTGTAATATTCCAGTCGTGCTTTCTTAATCTCACAATTAACCTTATTTATCACCCTTTTATACTCTGCCAGAACACATTTGTCTCTGCTCTTAATGAATCTGTCATATAACTTGTTACGGTTACTAATCCGCTTATAGAGCGCTTGCGTTATCCAGGGCTTCCTTGCCTTCTTGTGCGTTCGTAATTTCAACAACGGAAATGATAAGTGGTAACAGTCGAGCAGCTTTTGTAAGAAGATATCGTACGCTTGACTCGGGTTTTGTTCATGATATACATCATCCCAGTTTATGTCAGACATGAGTAGGCAAAATGAATTAATTTTCTCGTGGTTGATAGATCTATACAACATTTCAGTTTTTGGACATTTTCTGGATGTTGAACATGGTAATATACAAAATATAGGCAGATGGTCGCTTAGGTCGGACGACAAAACTCCAGAGATTACATTATTCACTTGTGAACTAATAACACATAGATCAATCAACGTTTCAGTTTCTTGTGTAATTCTTGTTGGTACATCAATCACATTTTTTCAGTTGTAGGATTCAATGACATCAAGAAACTGTCGACACGCTGGGCTAGAACATAATAGATCAATATTCATATCTCCAATGACAACCATAGGCAAGTTTCGAAACGAAATTCTATCAATGAGGTAATCCATATAAAGCAAAAAGTCATTAATTGAACCAGAAGGCGGACGGTAAACAAGGACTATGAGAGTGCCACAGCATTTTACAACGAGCGATTCGCAATGAGTGCTTAATACCGATAGCTCAGGCATAACGTCAAAGGCAATATTGTCCCGGAAATAAAGCGCTATTCCTCCCCCACGTTTGTTCTCTCGATACCTTCCTTCATATTTGTAGCCATCAAAATTAACCACGTCACTTCTAGAAGTATACCAGGTTTCGGTAAAAGCCAGCACATCAAACCTAAAATCCAGGGAGCCCAAGTACACATCAATTTCATCGCTTTTGTTTCTCATGCTTCTTGCATTTAAGTGAAATAAGGAGAGGTTGCCCTTAATTAGGGCCTGGCAACCCTGCAAAAGGTCAACAAACGACGTGTTATCATAGTATTGTTTCGTTTTCGCCGAGCTTGCCATAAAGCGAAGAAAAAAAAAGATAAACCAATACTTTATGTGAAATCCCTCAGCATATTTTGTCCAGGTCATCTTCAGTATCAATTTTGATAACTCGGTCACCCTGTCTTTTTCGAACAAACATTTTTCCTTCTTTCTGCCAAGCGAACTGATAATCGTTTTCCTTCGCTCGAGTTCTGACCAACCAAAGAAGCCTCCTGTTTTGCGCAGTCAAGTAGTCAAAAAAACGTACCTCTGATCCGGCCTCTTTAAGCTTTAGTTTTTTTTCCATCCATTGGTGCCTTTTCACTCGAGAAGAAAAACGCACCATCACAGCTGGGATTTTGCCCGGTCTAGCTGGCAACCGTTTAACACTTTCTAAGGCATTGTCAGCTAGCTCATCCAGTTCCAACTTTCTCGCAAGGTCATTTAGTTTAGGTAGTAAGTGCTCGTTCTCAGTTTGCGGCAGCCCATGAACCTCCATGTTTTGTCTCAGACTGTACTGCTCAAGATTATTTGCCTCTGCTTTGAGCTTTTTTACTTCATTCTCACTGCTCATGGCCTCAACTAGGTCGAGTCGTTTCTTTATGGCATTTATTTCTTTGGCCTGTCTGCTCAACTCTTTTAGCACGTCGTCATACTTGTCCGACATTTGCTGGATCGAGATCTCGATATTGCTTACGGTAGTTTTAACTGTCATCAACATATCCAACTTTTCTGTTATCTCCACGATTCCAGTTAGTATCCCATTAATCCTGAGTAGCTCCTTCGATACGTCAGATTGAGGCATATCTTTGCAGTCATCTGACCTTACCCTTGCCTCAGGCTTAAGCTCGCTGCACCTATTACATTCCCACGCCTTTTTGACCGCCTTACTTTTTTTGCCATATTCTCCCTCAGTCACACCGGAGCAAGAACCAATATGAAAACCAGTGACACATCTTGAACACCTCAAGAATCTGCCGCCATCAGGGAGCGATTTATTACAAGAAGGACATAAACCTTTGGTAGCCATAGCCGTTCTCTCGTTCATACACGCAAGCAGACCCTAGAAAACAACTAGAACTAGAACAAGCTCAGCAGCAGCAGCAGCAGCAGCAGCAGCAATTTTCATTAGTAAGAAGATACACGTACTGACCTGCAAAAACGTAGAAACTTGGGTCAGATACCGGTAGACCACTTTGCTGCTGCAGCTGCTGAGCGCTTCTGACAGCGGCCTCCCAGGCGTTCTTCTTTTAACGGTGACAGACTTGTGACGTGGCGGGCAGTCCGGCTTGTGGACCAATTACCGAAGTGCTTCGTTTGATGAAGATACTGGCGTCCACTTGACGAAATCTCGCAGTTTGTTCTTGCTGCGTTGTCGCAAACTGCAAAAACGTAGAAACTTGGGTCAGATACCGGTAGACCACCTTGCTGCTGCAGCTGCTGAGCGCTTCTCGGGGAAACAATATCAGGATGAGTTGTTAGAACAAGATCAAAGACATTTGCTATCAATGGGGTCACTCGCGTGGGTTTCGTGACTGGCTGAGTTAAATTAAGATCTAGACACAGGGAGACAAAGTCTTTGCATTCAGAAGATAAAGTCGTTGCAACTATAGGTTCAGACCAAACAATAGAAGGATAATTAAAGCCACCCGAAAGAAAAATAGGTGAACTGGGATAACGCACCTTAATGTCATTTAATGAATCATGCAAGGCTTTAACAAATGATGTCGCGTAGGAGGGTGGTCGATAGCATACCCCTAGTATCCACTTTTGATGGCTGTTACCAATGCATGCCCGAAGAATTTCTAAATCACAGATCGTGTTTATACAGAAAGAACTCATGTAAGCTGCTCCACCACCGCTCTTATCTACTCTGTCGTTCCTGTAAATATTATACTTTTTATTCGCATGAAAAATCTCAGTATTACGCACCTTCCCGTTTAACCAAGTTTCCGTTAAAACAATTACATGAGCATCACTTGAATCGATTATTGAGCACAAGTCATCTCGTTTTTTAATGATGCTTTTAATATTTGTGTATATCACCGATACATCCGAGAAAGCTGACGCAGGCACTCTACCCCTCGCGGTCCGTTAGCTCGATATCGGCTGCCGAGGCGAGTCACCGCTGGGAGCCAGATTTTGCGTGGTAGATGGTATCGGAGATACGGAGGGGCCGACTTCATATGCGTTGTCATTCACTGTGTCATAAGCGTAGCATATCTTATTAATATGCATTTTGTTCTGCCGTAGTTTAAACGTGTCGCCTTTTTCTTTCGCGAATTCGATAAGCTTTTTTCGCGCTTGGCGCGTTCCAATGGATAGTCCTCGCTCACAGAAATGCGGTCACCCTTAAGTATTAACCTTCGTTGCAAATTTTGGTCTTTAATATTGTAAGATGAGAACTTTACAATCACTGGGCGGCACTTTGACTGACAGAATGTTCCGATTCTATGGGCCCTGATAATCGCGTCATTCGCAACTTGAAGATTAAGCGACCGCTGAAAAATATTTAAGATTGATTCCTCCGTTTGTGACCAAGTTTCGGTTAGTGTGTCAGCAATTTCAAAGAAAACTAGGTTGTCCCCGCGTGAACGCTCTTCCGCGTCGTCCAAACGCGCTATCAGTGCTTCTTTTTCCTTCTGCATCACCTCTGCGAAGCCTCGTGCCTTGTTAACGTCTTGCTGAAGTTGAGGGATAGCCGTAGCTTTATTTTCAAGATCAGTTAGGCGAGATTTTATATCAGTTATATCCACTTTAATGGCTTCTTGGTTTTGTTTTACTTCGTTTAGTGAGGCAAGAATTCCTGATTGAGCTTGGTCAATTCTGAACGAGCGCTTACTGACGACTTTCAGAATTTGGTGCATTTCGTTAAACTGCTTAAGCTGTACATCACTCATCGGGGCCGGGGTTAGACCCGACGTCTCCAGAAACCATGAGAAGAAGGCCCACTACGTCAACACATTCGCAAATAGTTGTACAAAGTACTTGTGAGCACGGGAACAGCAGTAAACACACATTGCTTGTTTTTCTAGCGTTTAACGAAGGGATTGGACCAACTTGTGCAAACAAGAATAAAGCATGAGTTCACCGCATCGTTTGGCTGGTCCCGTGCTCACTCGTGGCCATGAATTGCTTCGAGCAGTATATATCAGCGTTCACAAGGGGCGTGGCTGGCGCGGTCAGACGCGATAACGTAGTCGGTGACGCTATTCAAGTTCCATCAAAGATTGGTTTGAAGTTCCGTAGAAGTATCACCGGCAGATTGGTCGCACTGTTCGCATGCCGGCGCGTATTCCCTCGGCCATTCGAGTGACCGTACTCCGAAGCCGTAGAGGAGCGACCGGGAAGGCACTCGTGGGGCGTCAACTGAAGGGAAACCGCAATCTGTGCAAACAAGAAAAAAGCATGAGTTGACCGCATCGTTTGGTTGGTCCCGTGCTCACTCCAGCACGGGACCAGCCAAACATTAATTTTTCAATACCAGCCGGTGAGATATCAGACCTAGCCATTTCATCGGTGATTTAATGTGAAGAGTGTAGCGAGGGCAACGAAAATATTTCCTCCGTGAACATGCTAGAAAACACACGGCTCAAAGTCTCACACGCCTGAGATTCCGTTAGCTCATTTCCGTCAGAATCGGTGAATTTGGTTGGTGGAGAGAATTTTGGAGTTTGTATACTTTCCCAGAACGTTTGAGGGATAGTTTTTAGGAGATATTGAAGACCGTAATTGAAATACTTGTGCTTAGACATTTCTATCTTATACTTGTAATCTGAAGCACATTCATGATATTTTTTCGTCCATCTGCCGGAAGGCCCTGATAACTTTGCGGCTCGAAAAAACTTTTTTTTTCCTTAGAACCTTTGTTACTGTAGCAGAGAACCAAGACTTCTGTTAGCTAGTCTGTATTAAAGTCCTGGAGACACATTATTTAATGACTCGACCGGAGCGCTCTTAATGAGTTTCCAATTTTCTTCAACGATTCTATTTTCGAATTCACCAAAAAAAAGTGGCTGCAAAACTAAAAATGTACTGATTAATTGCGTCATTATTTGCCCTTGGATAACAAAAGATGGCATAACAAAACTGAAAGCCAGCGGCGTCAAACAAACGACAGAAGTCGAGAAAGTGCATTAAGTCAGATCTCTATAAAGGACAAAAATTGGGTTGCGTCAAATTGCCCTGAAAGGTTTTGGGCGACTGGTGATGCGCAGCTTTATTATTTGCGGGTCCCGGCAAAAATACGCCGACCGGTTCAAAAATAGTTGCAGCGCTCTCCCTGCGAGAATGAAATAAGCAGTCACTAGAACGCAAAAATGTAATGGAAACACGCTGGCCCAGAAACGAATGAATTGACTCCGGCTAATCTAATAATGTCAATAACGAGGGAACCTGGAGTGATATAGGACCCTTTCGCTGCGAACTTTGAGGGAGGCTACAAGAAAAACGAGCGCACATTCGTGGCAAAACCGAAGGGTACTTTTTCCTGTCCTTTGTCGTCGGGCGTTATGTTCCTTCTGCCCGTGCGTGTTGCTGCCGATCGAAGAGTCACGTCGCCTAGCGAAGCAGCCATTAACGTTTGTAGTGTGGGACCGACGTCTAGCAGTTTGCGAAAGCTTTCATGAAACTCTGTCGTCACAGCCGGCTCCATTTAGGTGTCGAGTACATAAGTACATGGTTCTTCTTCGCGTTTAATGGGACGTCTGTCCAGTGAGCGTGAGACTGACTTTCTTTGGTTCTGCGTAGTTCAACAACTTTGGTGAAACTGCGCATTTCGCAAGTGTGACTTTGTCCCATTATTTTTTGCGGTACCGTAAAAAACTTCGAGTGTAGTTAACTCAGGCGGACAACATTATTTTGTTAAAACCCCTTTTACCTAATTGACTTCCATATTCCCCACCCCGCAATTTTAACACAGAATACGTTTTAGAGCTGGCTTTAAAGCCTACAGCGTCGAGAAGGCTATCATAAACGATGAAAACACGGTCAGTTAGCTCTAAAAAAGACTACGTCGCTCGTCCAGAATGGAACTGACTACTTCTCGCACAGTCATCATATACACTGTTGCCTTCGCTGTCGAAGTGGCTTTCTTTAGGATGATTGTACTCGGAATGTGCGTACTCACCTCAATTCAAGCAATGTATTTGAACCAAATTGTTGATTTTGACAAGAAAACATAAATTTCTTGAAAGAAATTTAAAATAAAGACAGTGCAAATGGCCAGTCGTGGCGGAGTTCTCATTTCTTGAAATAAAGCACTAAGACGACTTTGAGTGACTCTTGAAGTAAGTTCAATTCGGTTTGAGAAATTAGGAAAATTTTACATTTTGGAATATATTTTTTAAATATCGCATGTGGTCTGATGATGATTTTTAGCAAAGCCTTGGCAAGTTTTACGTCTTAATTATTTAAGGTATATGAATCACCTTGTCTTCACCAGAAAACTAAATATTACTATTTTCGATTAATAAAAAAAATATATGTACAATATAAAATCTATTAGGTACTTTCAAATGAAAAAAAAAAAACACTTCGGAAATCGGGAACATTAAAAATTTATTTATCACTCAAAACCGT
Organism: Ixodes scapularis; assembly: GCF_016920785.2. Taxonomy (NCBI): domain Eukaryota; kingdom Metazoa; phylum Arthropoda; class Arachnida; order Ixodida; family Ixodidae; genus Ixodes; species Ixodes scapularis. The sequence continues at coordinate 227,196,063 of NW_024609835.1, forward strand.
TTATTTTGCTTATTGTTTTATTAGTATCAAGGTGTAATAGCCAATTTATTAGACAATGCTCCTATGACCACAATTAAAGCTTGAACTTTGTTTGATGAGCATCGTAAAAGGGCAAGTTTTCTTGCGGAATAAAATGCTTTTTACTCCTCAATACACACAATTCCACTTATTCTTAATGTTATAAGTCACTGACAGTATTAATATTATCTAAACAACTATACCGCGCCACAATGTTTACAAAAATATAATGAGTCCAGGATTTAGTGAAAAAAAAAAACAACTCACAAGATACAAGCTTTAAAATGCGGTATTACGAGCAAAATACTATATTCCATGTCTACATTTGTTGATACAGCACTATCACACCTTGTTACCAATAAACATTCACCCGCTGGCTGAGGGAATCAAACTAGGGCCCGGTGCGTGCTAAGTGGAGAAGTTGGCAGAGTGCTGCGCCGCAACTTTTTTTTTTTATTGCAGCAATTCACACGGCACAAGTCACTTCAATTGAAAAGTGCACAGCAAAACATTGCCGCTCGTGATAAAATGCCCGCATCTTGAGCAGTCTTGTCATTCCTTCTGTCAATGATTTGAATGTTATTAAAGTTGGGGAGGCAACGACATTCCGCCACGTGTAGATGTAAGTACCTCTCTGATGTTGATTTTAATGACGAATCATGCCCCATCGTTCTTTTATCATAGAGCTCCCGGTCTGATCAATACACACATTTCCACAACACTGAGACCCTATCATGTACTCCTACAGCGCTTTTCAAATGTTTGGTCCGATGGTTTATTACGCACCTGAGTTGGTCTTGACTACTTTTTTTTAAAGAGCTGGCACTGTTCTCCTAACTTTCGGGGAACCGAGAACTTAATCGGAACATTGTACCGTTCGGCTACCTATCTTAATCTTTGAGAGACCGTGTGCACGTACGGACCAACTCGCAGCCTGGTACTTGACTTATTCTTCTCGGGAATAGGCCCACTTTTATGGCACATTCACAATGGCGGTTGAGCCGAGTTCGCAAAGCGGTATCGGATGCGGTTCACGAGCGACCTTGTTAAGACACACCGAGACGCGGTTAGCGGTTTCTCGGCGATCAAGCGTGATCTTTTGAGACTTGTGTTTCGCAACGCTGTTTTGTAATCCAAAATCCACTTTAGTCTACGATACAAAGCCAAAATGTAACTATTTTGGAAGTCTGAAGATATTTCTTTATGCTGTTTGCACGCATCACGAGTTCAGGATGCGAAAAACAAATATAGACCCGCAAACCCCGCCTGTGATTCCCTCTACTTCGTCCACAAGCAGAGCCCAGCTAGGCACGCCTTGCTGTGGATGTCCCGACACATTCTTTGATGTGAACCATTCCCGCATGAATAGTTGACAAGGTTATCCAGATAAATGGATAACCTTGTCAGCCCCTTCGTCGTTCGCTTTTATTATTTTCGAATTAGTAAGCAGCACTGGTGGACCGTGGTGCGGGGAATGTATTCGGTGCTAGCCAGTCGTGGCTTCGTTTTTGGCGGACACTTTTCCCGTCATTCGCACGTCGATCGAGCGTACTCTTTGTTTCACATTAGACTCAATCAAGCCCCATATGGATCACCTATGCATCCTCTGGTATGTACACATTTTTCTTGAGTGATTTCACTTTATGCCTGTTGGTAGTAGTAAACGTTACAGGTCGAGCTGCAAATGGATTCTGCCAGGTCCGTGGTAGCGTTGGCTACGCAATGAGACTCACGATGTTTCTATCGAACTTCTTGGTGGTCATGCGCGGTGTCTAAAGCTTTTAGTAGTTCACGCGACTGCTTTAGAGGGTACAAACGCTGTCATTTCGGTCGATCAAGGACTGGTTCAGATGGTCTATGGGCAAAGACAAAGGAGAAGGAGCAGCGGGCTCTGGCATCCCGAATAATAAATGAACTCTTACCCGAACCAAATCACCGGAGTGAAACCCGTATAGATTACGAGTAAACTCTTTTCGCTGTGGATTTAAGTGGCGGACGTGAGCATCACGTTTCTGCGTTGATTCATCTGCCGAAACGCTAGGACTACAACGCCTTGGCCGCCTCACCAGTGTCAGATACGATCTTGTTTCGCGAGTCACTAATGTCACGTCAGCGTCGCGTTGCGATTGGGTGCCGCCTCGCGGTTCGAGATAGCGGTTAGGGCAAATCGGTCCTGGCGTGATAGCGGTTGGGGCAAATCGGACCTGAAGCGGTTGGATAAAACGCACTCCAACGGCTCGATTCCATCCCCATTCCTGTTGAGAACGGGCGAATCCGCTTCGCGTTCGCGGTCTCGCTTTTAGTGTGAACGCGCTATTAAGCTTCTTTATCAACTTCTCTGCTACATCAAGCAGAACCGAACTTGGGAATTCCGTGGTCGCAAGACTCTTCACTTGTCGACTGAAACTGTCACGCGTCACATGACGTCACGATTTCTCAAGAACTGCACGGAGGCAAGACGACGTGATACTCCTCTTAACAGATTTGACCAAACAAATTGCTAAAAAAAATAGTCCCATCTTCGCCCGCGGATTTTTGCACCAACAAACGTGACCCTTTGTCAACTGAAAACGCAGTGGATGTAAAAAGTGTGGAGCTGGGCAACTTGGCACTCATCATCCCCAGCAATGCGGGGCATTGAACACTTGCGCCATATCATGCAGATATGTGTAGACTGCTAAATAATAATAAAATAGACCCCATAAAAATCAAATAAGCAACAGTTCTCCCAGATATATTGAAATAAGTTGAATTCATTTGTCTACAAAGGTTTTGTTACCTATGAGGTGATTCGATTTCCTCCATTATTTCCATAGTAATCTTAGTCTCACTTGCAGATTTATCAAAGTTATGAAACAACCATTAAGTATTTCACAAATTTCCCGGAGATATATGCAGTAGGGAATGCATGCTATCAAATTCCGTATGCATTTAACCTATAACTGAATTCTCCGAGGTTCCGTGAGAGATAATTTATTAAATTTTCATCTCTTGCCCTGCAAATGCATCTTACCTGCAGCATCAAAAATAATGTACGAAAGAGCACCTTTTATTTTCGAAAGTAGATTTGTGTCTTCGCGATTTTATTTATTTTATGGCATTAAATAATTGTGCAAGCCTTAACAGAGACTTTAGCAGGTGGGAAATGTGCTCCAAGTAAAAGAGGCTGGCAGAACTATAATACATATTTACACCGTGATGGAACTAATTTATATGGAAGGAGTGTAGTGATAACATGACTCCACGGCAATGGCGACATTCAGCAAACCGTTGTTAGGGGATTTTAGAGAACCGTTACCGTGTTCCACGCACACACTGCCGGAGCCTTTGAAGCGTGGTTTTAAGCGCGCTCCGGAGTGATACCGTGACCGCGTTGAACCCTCTTAAAAGCAGGATTAAAAGGCTCCTTTATTGTGGTACGCGGAACACGGTAACGTTTTACTAAAAGTCCCAACTGTTTTCCGCGTACCGCACAACCGGAGCCTTTGAAGCAAGCGTTTAAGCGCGCGCCCCGTGGTCACGGTATCAGCCGGGCGCGCGCTTAAAAACATAGCTTCAAAGGATCCGGAGTGCGGTACGCGGACCGCGGTAACTGTTTTCTAAATCTCAGCAATCTCAGCGACATACACCCTACGCCCCACTACGCCAACTACAACAGCGGCAAGAACTACAACTACAACGTCAACAACGGATGCCATTTCCGGTGTTTCCTGTTTCCAGCTGTACGTGGAGCCTCACTTAGAGATTTTAAGGAAACAAACAGCGCAACTTCAGGCGGACGAATAAAAAGTACAGACAGGACCCAGCGCTGACTATAGCCTTGTAGCAGCCGTGCCAGCTGTACCACTGGAGCGAGAGAAAAGAAGCCGAGGCTCACGAGAACAGACCACGAAACACGAGCTTTGCGATTCAGCAACCGAGCGGACCGGCGGCTAGATCGGACGATGTTTTCTACTCTTACGGTTTTCTTGTAAATATTGTATATAAAAGTATGTTGAGTGCCTCCTGACTGGTACCCACATAACTGGCGACCCGGACGGCCACGGCCATGCAGTCTGGTGAAGGAGCCCCCCTGTCAAGTAGCCCCACAGCAAGTACCTCCCAGATGACCGCCACCTTGGGAATTGGAGCTACCGCGGTCCTCACCTTACCAATGTTCTGGGCCGAGGACCCGGCGCTCTGGCTCGTGCAAGTTGAAAACAAGTTCTGCTTGCACCGCATTACCTTCCAGGCTCGGCAGTACGAATCTCTCATTGACGCCCTCCCGCCGCAAGCCGCCACCGAGGTCCGAGATATTCTGCTGTCCCCGGTCAGCGACACGCCTTATGTCGTACTCAAGGAGGCCCTGATCAGTCGTCTTGTTGCCTTCGAACAACGATGCCTTCAGCAGCTCCTCAGCGCTGAAGAGCTAGGCGACCGCCGACCTAGCCAGTTCTTGCGTCATCTGCAGCACCTGCTGGGTCAGAAGGCGGCCTCCGTCGACGCCGCCATCCTCCGCGAACTCTTTCTACAAAGGCTTCCGGCTTCTGTTCGCGTCAGCTTAGCGGCGGCCCACAGGCTTCCCCTCGTTGAACTAGCCGAGCTGGCCGATCGAATCATGGAGGCCACCGGCCCCACTATCGGTGCCACGCAGCAGTCTCCAGACCTCGTCTCCGACATCGCCGAGCTGCGTCGAGCTGTACAGGACTTGACGACCATTGCAGCCGAATTTCGCCGAGGATTGCGACACCGGTCCCAGTCCTCACAGCGGCACTCACAAGGCCGCGCGCAGCACGCTGGCCGGGACAACCGCCGTCGAGAATCACCATTGCCTCGACCCTCGGGCAACTTGCTCTGCAGGTACCACCGACAATTTGGATCAGAGGCCCGCCATTGTCACCCTCCCTGTTCCTGGGATCAGGAAAACGGGACGGCCGGTCGCTAGTGGCGGCGAGCGACCCATATCTGCCCACCAGTCGCCTATTCCACATCCATGACAAGCTGGTCGGCACACGATTTTTGGTGGACACAGGCGCTGAGGTCAGCATTATTCCCGCCACATCTTTTGATCGACGACACCGCGCCAAAACCACGTCACTGCAAGCCGTCAACGCGTCCACCATCGAAGCATCCGGACAAAAGTCACTGACGTTGGACCTGGGTCTCCGGCGGCGATTTCAGTGGTTCTTCTGAGTAGCGGATGTCAGCTATGCAATTATTAAAGCAGATTTTCTTAGAAACTTCAACATCTTGGTGGATATGGCACACAAGAGGCTGGTTGACGCGACCACTCACCTACAAGTTTCTGGTGTGGCGTCCCGAACTCCAACTCTTAGCCCCACCTTCATCAAGCCTCCTTCCAATACATTTGCCAGCCTGCTCGAGAACTATCCAGACCTCACCAAGCCATGCAACATCAGCGAGATGCCTAAGAATGACGTCACGCACCGTATAGTGACAACCGGCCCACCTGTTTATTGCCGACCACGTCGACTAGGACCTGAAAAGCTCCGGATCGCACGACAGGAATTTGAGCATATGCTCCAGCTCGGAATCGTACGCCCGTCTTCCAGCCCCTGGTCGTCCGCTCTGCACATGGTGCCCAAGAAAAGCGGTGATTGGCGACCATGCGGCGATTCTAGGGCTCTTAACACGGCTACGATTCCGGACCGGTATCCACTCCCAAACGTCCAAGACTGCACTGCCTATTTGAAAGACACTAACATTTACTCAAAGATAGACCTCATAAGAGCTTACTATCAGATCCCTGTTGAACCTGCAGACGTTCCCAAGACGGCAATAACCACACCTTTCGGACTCTTCGAGTTTGTCACGATGCCATTTGGTCTACGTAATGCGGCCCAAACCTTTCAACCATTTATTGACAAGGTCTTCCGTGGTTTTCCTTTTTGTTTTGCCTACCTCGATGCCCTCCTCGTAGCAAGCAAAAGCCCGGAGGAACATAAAAACCACCTGATCACGCTGTTCGACAGGCTGCGAGAGTATCGCATCGTCATTAACGTTGATTAATGCCAGTTTGGAGTACCGGAGTTAACATTCCTTGGTCACCACATCGACTCTCAAGGTATCCGGCCACTTCCAGACAACGTCAAAGTTATCACTGATTGTCCACAGCCTACAACAAAGTGTGCCCTCCGGCGGTTCCTGCGGTTGATAAATTTTTACAGGCGTTTCCTTCCCCACTGCGCCAACCTTCTGCAGCCGTTAGAGGCACTGCTTTCTACCTCCAAAGGCGAGAAGTCAAAATTATCATGGTCCCCGGAGGAAATGCTTCCGTTTGAGGACGTGAAGAAAGAGCTCACCAGTGCCACACTCCTCGTGCATCCGTCTCCAGATGCCCCAACGTGCCTCATGGTCGACGCCTCGGACATCGCTGTCGGAGGAGTGTTGCAACAGAAGATCGGTGATGTATGGTCTCCCATATCGTTCTTCTCACGTAAACTTCAAGATTCCGAGAGGAAGTACAGCACCTTCGGAAGAGAGCTGCTTGCGGCTTACTTAGCCGTCAAACACTTCCAACACTTCCTCGAAGGACGTACCTTCTTCACCGCCACAGACCACAAACCGCTGGTCTATGCCATGCAGTCATCACACCAGAACCATTCCCCACGAGAACTGCGACATCTTTCATTCATAGCGGAGTTTACTTGTGACGTCCGCTATGTGAAAGGAAAAGAAAACACCGTCGCAGACACGTTATCACGCCTCGAGCTGAATGCTTTGAACACAGACAAAGAACAGTTCACCTACACTGAACTGGCAGCAGCTCAAGCTCAGGACGAAGAACTCGAATCCCTCAGGAAGACCGGCACATTCCTCGTCCTTGAAGAAGTTGCCCTCTCCGATCACGGCATCAGCTTAGTATGCGATACATCGACAGCAAAACCCCGACCCTATGTTCCACTACAGCTACGTCATGCGGTGTGCACCTCACTTCACTCCCTCTTCCACCCAGGCATACGCGCGACACAAGAGCTTGTAACGAACCGTTTCGTATGGCCCAAGATCAACGCCGACATTCGGGACTTCGTTCGCTCTTGTATAGCCTGCCAGAAGTCAAAGGTGCAACGCCACACGCACACACCACTCGGAAAGTTTCCCCTACAATCCTCACGCTTTGAGAACGTCCACCTGGACATCGTTGGCCCACTTCCAACTTCACGGAATTTCACGTACTTGTGGACCTGTGTGGACAGATTTTCTCGCTGGCCAGAGGTGATGCCTCTAGAAAACATCACCGCGGAAACAGTGGCTCGAGCTTTCGTTTTCACCTGGGTCAGCCGCTTCGGCGTGCCTGCCACGGTCACCATCGATCGCGGCCGCCAGTTCGAGTCCGCACTATTCCACGAGCTAACATCTCTTCTAGGCTCAATACGGACGCGTACAACAGCATACCACCCTGCTGCAAATGGCCTCGTCGAGCTACCCCAGAGACAGCTGAAGTCTGCGCTCCGACCACAGCCACTCCCCGACGCATGGGTCGACAACCTACCTGTTGTGTTGCTCGGACTACGTTCAGCTCTAAAACCAGATTTGGGTTGTACCGTGTACCGTGGCAGAACTCGTGTACGGTTCTCCCCTTCGTCTACCTGCTGACATGGTCGAACCATCAACGGCACAAGGGGTAATGGATCCATCACCTTATGTCCAACGACTCCGAGAAGCAATGAGCTCCTTACGTCCAGTACAAACACGAAAACCTAGTGCTCGGCAAGTCTTCATTCACCCTGCTCTCGCCCAGTCTTCACATGTATTTGTCCGTCGAGACGCGGTCAGAAAGCCCCTCAGACCTCTCTGCGATGGTCCATATCTCGTCGTAGCCAGAACACCGAAGTTTCACACTGTGCTCATACAGGGACGTCGTGAAACAGTTTCCCTGGATCGCCTGAAACCCGCTTTCACCGCCGCTCTCGACAGTGCTACCACTCCGCCCTCCCATAAAAATTTCCCCACCCACTCTACACTTCCGAAGCAAGTGGCCAAGGCCACTTGTCTAAGGGGGGGCATCTGTAGCAGCCGTGCCAGCTGTACCACTGGAGCGAGAGAAAAGAAGCCTTGGCGCATGAGAACAGACCACGAGACACGAGCTTTGCGATTCGGCGACCGAGCGGACCGGCGGCAAGATCGGACGATGTTTTCTACTCTTACGGCTTTCTTGTAAATATTGCATATAAAATTATGTTGAGTGCCTCCTGACTGGTACCCACAGCCTTTTTTGTTCTCCTCTGTTGTTGGTTTCTTCGTCCCTGTCCAGTTGGGCTGTTTTTACCTCAAATGTGATATAACCAACTAGCCCAAGTTAAAACATGAACACAGAGAAGGCTGGCACAGATGACTTGAAACACGAAAGAATAAAAACACATAGAGACGGACACATACAGACAGGACAGTTCTTTCAACTGGAAACCGGCATTTATGATTGCTCCTCAATGGGTCAGTGCTTTCCTACCTCAACCCTCGGAAAAAGAGGTAGAAACCCGGAAAAACAAAGAAGATAACCTCGCTGAAAAAAGGAAAAAGACAAAAAACCAAAACACTCAAATTAATATAAAAGAAAAGGCAAAAAGAAAGAAAAAGGAGATTCTTATCGCCCCTAAGAAGAAGAGGAAAAGACAGCCGGAAAAGAAAAGAAAGCGCAGAACCAGCTTGTGCTCATCGCTCCAACTTCCCTCTCAGAAACTGAAACTCTGCCTTGATTAACCTAAGGGAGGGTGAGGCATAGTTTAAATCATCCCGGCAATTCTTCTCTCTATTTTGCGGATTTCTTCCTCGATTTCCGAGGACTGGAGTAAAGAAGCTCTGACTCACTGAAGAGGCATCATAAATGGCGGTTGCTAATTGAAAGAACTGTCACGTCTGAGTGTGTAATTTCCTATGTGCTTTTATTCTTTCGTGTTTCAAGACAGGCTAAAAATTTAACTCACATAGTAGGCCACTTTGTTCATGACCAGGACTACAAGTCAGTTGCAGAACATTTTGTTTTAAAAACTGTATCCATAAATACTAAAAGCAAAACAATGAGCAGAAGTACAACGAGAAGAACTTCTATTAGAAAGAATCCTTACACGAATACTCCTAATGCGATAGGTTTTTAAAAAAAAAAAAACTCATCACAGATTTCTCTCCAGGAATCTGGCTTCTAGTGAAGTAGGCAGGGCGGGGGGAGGGAGGGGTTTTCCTTGTTCCCCACTAAATTTAATGAAAAATGGACACCAGAAAACCTATGCACCAATTCAGGTTCCCCGCTAAATTGAGAGGAAAAATTGACGTCACGTGACCAATGTACCAATTAAATCTCCGACATAAATTTAGCGGAAAAATTAGGTGGCTTTTTAATATTGTTTCGCCGTCCCGCAACGCTCTCCTCAACCCGCTACGACACCCGGAACTCTGCAGTCAAGGCCATCGCGCGCAGGCGCAGTAACGGTTTCTTTGTTGTGGAGGGCTTAGTGGAGAGGGAAACGCTGTTTACGAAAACTACCTATCGACGTAACGACCTAGTCACCAATTCAGTTTTCCCGCTAAATTTGGCTGGCAAATTGACGTGACCTGACATTACAGCATTTCATATTGCCACCTAAATTTAGCTTAAAACTTTACGTCATGTAGCCTATGTCACTAATTCAGTTTCCCCCCTAAACTAGGCAAAAAAAAATGATGTCACGCGACCTCACGTCGCGGAACCTACAGACAAGTATAGGTTCCCCGCTAAATTTAGCTGAGAACCTGACTTAGCACATAGGCCACATTACAAATGCTATCGCAGTTCATAGACAACCAAAAAGAGTGTTTTTTTTTTCATTTTTTTTTTATTCTCTTAGGTACTGGAGAAGCATTTTGGCATAGGCCTACGATGCACCGCGGTTCCGTGCCACGCAATTAACAAAGAAGGTGCAAGGCGATTTGTTATTGCTCCAAGACGTTGGCTTAAGTTTGGAGTGTCCGTAAGTATTGTAGCTAACGGGTATGTCATAACTACGTAAAACAATGTGGTGAAGCAAAAATAAATAAAATGCACTCATGTTTACTTAACACGAACCACGCTAAAATGGATACCTTCCATATATAAATAAGTAAAAATTGGGGCACGAACTGTGTAATGCCTTTGGGCCCTGAAACGATAAAAAAAAATTAATACACTGAATATTCAATGAATACACACATTTTTTTTAATATTTTATTTGTAAAAATAATTAGAGAAATAAAGAATTTAATTAATTAAACTTTATATAATTAATTTAAAAAGTGATCGTCGTTTTTGCCTCCTTAATATAGACATCTTAGGGGAATGAATGCGCCCATATTCACAAAACAGCATTGTATCCGACGTGTGCGTTGAGAAAGTGAGAGAGGGGGAGACGGAGAGCGCACAGGGACGTCAGACCGCCGAGTTCTGATTCGAACGACTGGAGGGTAGACGTAAAGCTAGCCAGCGTTTGACCCCACTCCACTCGTCGAATGCGTTAGAACGAGAGAATGCCGGCGTCGGGTGTTTGACTTTTGCATTCGAACGTGTTCGACGACTGCAGTGGGGAAAAAGGCAGTGTTTGTCTCCAGTGCACTCGTCGAATGCGTTAAAGCACGGAACGCAGGCGTCTGGCGTTTGGCTGTTGCATTCGAACGCGTTTGACGAGTGCAGTGGAGACAAAGGCAGCTAGCTATGTTTACGTCTACCCAGTAACCATTCGAATCAGTACTCGGCGGCCTGACGTACTCACGAGCTCTTAATTGTGTCTCTTCCTCTCCCTCACTTTCTCGGTCCATAGGCGGAAATCAGAGGCCCTGTGTAGGTAGCTCAAAGTACCAACAACTAAAAATGGGAAGCACTCGTTTATCTAACGAAGCAAGATCGGCACGTAGTGCTCCCTCAAATTGTTAGCTTTCTGAGCATGAGAAATTATTCAGCTCCTAGCCCGCAAGTTTTTTATTTATTTGTTTATTTCTTTCAATACCTTCAAAGCCACTCGGCATGACAGAAGGAAGTGGGGGAAAAAGAAAAGTACAAAAATATAATTCAACACACGTTAGTTAACATAATAGTTTTCAAGGGCAGACTTGAATGCAGGAGTGTCTGTGATTGCGGCGATGGAGGTGGGCAGGTGGTTCCAGTCGTTAGTAGTTTTTGGGATAAAAGAAGCAAAAAAGAGCTTCGTGCGACTGAAAGGAACGTTGACTTTATGGTGATGATCATTTCGATGGAATACATACGATGGTTAAAAAAAAACTGTTCGCTTAGATGCTGGTTGTGGTGATAAATTTTGTGAAATAAGGACAAACGAGATAATATTCTACGCAATGAAAGATTCGGAAGATGTAAAGTTAGTTTCATGGATGATACACTGGAAAAACGTGAGAAATTAGACAAAATAAAACGTGTGCGACGATTTCGTACGGATTCAATTTGATTAATTAGAAATTCATGGCCTGGGTCCCACAACGAACCCTCATACTTTCCACTCGCGTCACTTTCCACTTTCGGCAATGCTCGCCATCGAGCTACGTCGAAATAAAAATCTGCCCCCAAACAGCCGTTAGCGAAAAACTAAAACGCTTCGTTCGGGGATACGCCAGAAAGCACCTCGAGGTTCAGGACCATTTCGCGGTTCCCCCCTACGTACCGGACACCGATAGGATCACTGCTCACCTCTACGAAGGCTGACAAACACAGCAACACAAAAAACAAACAACGTTGAGCTAAACTCGGCAGCCAGCGAACAAGATCCACTCTTCGCCGCCACTTAGTACAACCAGTAAAGTGCTCCATGATAAACAGGCACAGACTCGTCGCTGTGTGCCACTGCTGAAGCCAAAACACCTCTACTGCTGCTGCGATTGCTTTTGCCAAAGCTGTTTGTGTTCTGACAGGCTTGTCCTCCTGCAAACAGCGACGAGTTGACGCCCTTTTCGACAGTGATGGGCTCCTGTGTTCCGTCGTGTTTGGCGTCCAGCTCCACCCCCCCCCCCCCCCCTCCCTCCGGCCACACCGGACGGATCCGTTCACCCGCAGTCAGTCAGCGCGGCCGTCCGCCGCAGGGCGATCCCTCGCTGCTACCCTGGGGACTTGGGTCGACTCCGGCGCGGTGCATGCGGGACGTTTTCGCGAACAGCCACGAAAAAAGAGCTTCGCATCGAACAAGCGACATCAGGATTCAAGCGGGGGAAGAAGAGTGTCAAAATGATATAAAATTGCGTGCTGATTGAAGTACTCGTTTCGCGGGGAAAGAAGAAGAGAAAGAAGGACTTGGTGATGACGATAATGCTTTGTGCGTGCCTTTTAGGCGTGTTTGGTCCTCACTTTTCCAGTCTATTTTTAAATCCAAACGCGAGCAAGCGCGCATGTTTGTTTTTGTGTTTGTGTTCTTTTGTGTGTGTGTGTGTGTGTCTGTCTGTGTTCGCGTGTGGGGATGGTTTAAAACGTGTTTGGGAAGGGTTGGCTGTACATCTGTTTGTTGCTGTTTCTTATCTTTATATCTGTCTTAATATTAGCGAAATTCAATCACTCGTTCCATTATAGCTTTTTGCATGTAATTCTTATAAAAGTGTGTCGCATGCTGTCGTATTTATTGTTAAGTGATTTTGAGAATAATGACAATTTTGAGCGAAAGAGAGACGAGAGCTTCGTGGTAGGTGTTCAAAGCGAGAGAAAAAAGATACTTATGTTAATTTACTTTCTAGATAATGGACCTTCATTCAGGGAATCGTCTCAGCTTTTTTTTTTTGTTTTTATTTTACTTTCGGGCTCACGGAAGGACAAGTTTGATTTTGCCATTAGTCCACGTTCTCAACGTCGTAAACCCGAATGTCAGAAGTCTTCGAAAGCCCGGTGTATTATTTTTTCTGGCTCACACTTTGTCAGCTTGTGAAATGTCAGCGGTGCGGAGTACCCTATGGAGTAGCGCAACCGAATTTGTTTTGCTACTTATCAAAATACGTTGAAACTCACGTGTACGCGCATTTGAGGTGACATTTTTTTTTTGCTTCAAAAAGGCTGGGAGCAAAGGTGTCTCGGTTTCTGCGTCTCCTTATTTATAATTTTTCAGGGGACACAATTTAGAAAGAGTTGTCCCTGCCAATGACAGCAAAGTTTGTTTTGTTTCCAGAGTGGGAAAAGATATTGCATTGACGCAATGTTTTGAAAGCGCCGTGCGCTGCTGCAGGCAAGAGTAGAAATATCAGACACCTTTTGTGGTTAGCTTTCAGAAATATGCATAAGTTTGCGATGACATGCATTAGGCCGCGATAACGCTGGAGAACTATCGTCCTAAATGAATTGGTAATCAGATATGTTGAAACCTCTCAATACGGCTGCGAGTTGAATTTTATTTCAATTTCTTAGATTGCATATGTCGACGGACCTTTTCCTGTTTGACGCAATTGTTTGCATGGTTCTTGCTTCTGTATGAAGCAAGAACTGCGAACGTCCCTGCACACACACACATACTTCACGAAGATAAACCTAAAAAAGGGTGTTTAGCTGTAAATTTACAGTAATCTTTCGTAACATCTTTCTATGCAGAATGGATGCCTCATAGAGGACAATAGGTAATAAAAGGGGAAAAAGGCACCAAAACCATTTTTTGTAACGCTGTGTTTTTAGAATTTTGCATATCATGTTGTTTTCTCGCGTTGAACTACAGAGGCTTTGAAAGGGAAATATCTAAAATTTAAGTGATTTCCTCTCACAAGTGATTAAGCGATTACATGGCCAGGGCAGAAAGTAGGAGCGCAGACGAAAGTAGGCCAGGCAAAGCAGATAGGTCAAAACTCTCAGGCTAGAGCGTTTACTAGCGTGCCACCGTGTACGCCGTGATTCCGAGAAAACCACGCTAGAATAAAACTGACGTGATGATAATGAATATTTATTTATTTATTTGTTTTACAGTACCTACATCACCCAGGGGGCATAACAGTAGGGGGTTTAAATACATAAAATATGGTAGCATCACACTTGTTAAATGCAAGTAAAACATAGTGCTTGAGAGCACCAATACACAGGAAAATGCAAACAAAAAAAAAAAACAAAGATCTAGTGCAAGACAAAAGGAATACAACCAGAAAGTACATTACAAAATAATAACCTAAAAGAAAACACAATTCAAGTATAACTAATAAAACACAATGCAGGATATTGCACACTGAGGGAGTCTTATAGGTCCAATAGGAGAGAAGAAAAGCTCTCATCTGAGGCTTCTGTCACTACAAGTTCAGGAAGGGCACTGAACTCATAAAAGCTCTCTGGGAAAAGGAATGTTTGAATAGTTCTGTCCAAGATCTAAATTCTTTCATTTTAAGGGAATGATTTACCCTTGAGGATATGTAATCAGGACTAGGAAGACACTTATCCATGTTAATGCGCGTGTTTTCTAAAAGAATGCACCTAAAAAGTTTTAATCGCCAACATTTTCGTCGTAAAGCCAACAAGTGCTACCCAAAATGATCTTTAAGTTTGGTGACGCTTGACCGAAAGGTGTAGGTGCTTGCAACAAAGCGCGAAGCTCTGTTTGCACGCGTTCAATTTTTGAGGACAAGTTGAGGAAATGAGGGTTTCACACTGAACACGCGTACTCTAAGATAGGCCTGACGTTATTAGTGTATAGCAAAGCTTTGATATCCTCAGGAGCCATTTTAAAATTCCTTTTTATAAAGTTTAGGACACGGTTCGCCTTAAGTGTTGCTGTGTCCACGTGCTTGGCCCAGGAAAGAGTGCTGCTAAAATAGACCGCTAAATTCTTTACCTCCATAACCTCTTTAAGATCAACGCCATTTCGACTCTACCTTGATAGAAAAGGGTTGCGTTTTTAGGTAAACCGAGTATAAATACATTTATTAATGTTTCGGCACATTCCCACCTGTCACACCACACCGCCACACTTTCAAGGTCAGTCTGGAGTAAGGAGGAATGATCATCGTTGCAAACTTGCCAGTAAATAACGCAATCATCAGCGTAAAAACGAATACCAGATGTCAAGTTTTGCGAAACTTCATTAGTATAAATTAAAAAGAGAAGATATCCAAGCACGCTCCCCTGGGAAACGCCTGATGTAACCGCTGCATACGGGAACTTAACATCATTAACAACTATACACTGAGTACGATCAGTAAATAATCTTTCAGCCACTTGATAAGATAACCAGGCAACCCAAGGATGACAATTTGAGCACAAGGAGGGAGTGGGGCACTTTGTCAAAAGCTTTTTGGAAATCTAAAAGCAAGCAGTCAGTGTGTATATTTTTATCTAATGAGAGAATTATACCAGGGACAAATTCAATCAACTTCGTAGTGCACGACAGGCCCGAGCTAAAACCATGCTGCTGCGGGGTAAAGTAATCATTTAACTCTAGATGAGATACAATATTTCAGTACATTATGTGATCGAGCAGTTTGGAACAAACACTAGGTAGTGATATTGACCTGTAATTAGATAACTCGCGTTTAAGGCATACGTTATGGACGGGTGCAACATTAGCAGCCTTCCAATCCGACGGCAGTTTGCTCGAGAGAAGCGATTTGTTAAACAATATAACTAGGAAGGACGTAATCGCGGTAGCACACGATTTTAACATGTGTTTAGGGATTCCATCAGGTCCTGTGGCTGAATGAGGTTTTCAATTACAAAGGAGTTTAAGTACACCATTATCCTCAATTACAAATTATGGAATCCCATTAAGTTCTGATATAGACGCGGCAAATTATCCTGTGTCTGCTGGAATAGAAGAAACAGATTAAAGAAGTTCATTGAAGCAAGCCGCTCACTCTAAGTCGTCCAAAATCAATCCATTGTTCTGAAGTATTGGGGCTATACCTATGCTTTCGTTGTTACCCGATCTTTTCACAATGTTTCATAATTCTTTCGGGTTGTTAAGCAACCTGGGACCCAAGGTAGAGAAGAAATGCAGTTTACCTTCCGTAACCTTTTTTTTAAAGTATAATCGAGGCATCTGAGTTCACTTTTCGTTGCGTTTTTTGACACTTAAAGAAACATACGTCGTTTTTTATTTAAAAGGCAACGCAAGCTTCTTTTTATTCATGGTTTATCGTGTCTGCGCATTCCTGATAACATTTTACAGGGTACACATAAGTATGACGTCATAAGGGGTTATTGCTGACAAAGTATCAGATAAACAGAAAAGGGGATCAAGAGCATTATTACCCGGTGGTCTATAAAATGAGCCGACTGTAAGAAATTTTGAGGCTCGCAGTTTTATTTCACATCAAACAGATTCTCAAATACAGTCTTGAACTTCAAGGACTGTGTTTGGAAGGTCTCTAGATACGATATAATTGGTTAGTGGAAGGGTGAAAGATACGGGTAGATGAAGGTTAAGGTAATGTGAATACGCCCAAAGACACTTTATTCTAAAATACTCTGCAAACTTCCCGGCACTCCTAGTTAGACGTTGGTAGATGGCTGGAAGCAGACAACTAAATAGACAGGAAGCCTCTAATGGCAGCGGGTAGAAGAGGTTCGTTTTGTTGAGTAGGGAATTCCTGCCACAGAGGAACTGAGGCTGTCCCGACCCTCTGCTGAGAGGCTCAATAGAGGACATGCGAGTCCCCGAAAGGAACTCGTCAAGCGGTCGGCAGAGCACACGGATTCTCGCGGTCCTTCGTCTCTGCTCCAGGGACTGCCGCCGAAGATATTTTGACCGTGCTGGGTACCACCTGTTGGTTGCGCCCGAAGACAAGGCACAGATTTAACGCAATGAGCGGTGCTGCACAAGTGAGAATGAGCGGGAGACAAGACTGCATGGCAGTACTCCAGCAAGAGCTGCACTAAGAATGTGCCTTATATTGTCACAGGTGGTGACCAAAAAACAATCAATAAACAGGAAGAAATAAACGTTTAATGTGGTGAACTTGTGCCAAAAATAAAAGGGTACAAAAGATAATAACAAACCGTCGTGGGCGTCGAAGTCGGCGTAGCAGCAGAGTCGAACGCTGGGGCGAAACTGAGTCAGGTTCGCCACGCGGCGCCCCTTATGTACACGCTTTGAGTTCTAGAAAAATCGGCCTAGATTGTTCGGCGACTGGAACATTTGGAACTCGATCATAAGAGAATGTTCTCGAACACACGAGAAAGCAATGTTGAAAGAACACATAAAAGGGCATTCCACTGACTGGAATCGAACCCAGACTTTCCGCGCGACAGTCAAGCACGGTAACCACTCGGCCACGCACGCGGTCGCTCGCCGACGAGCGTGGCATTACTCTCCCCTTTAAAAAGGCATCGTCTTGATGCCACGTAAAAGGCAACAAAACAGAGCGAAACAAACAAAAGAATGGGAACATACGGAGGCTCGCGAAACCGAATCCTATCAAGCGGTGCACAAGATCACAGTTCGCAATCTTATCGCGCGTAGTACGGCTTGAGGCGCACGACGTGGACGACTTCCGTTCGTGGAGCGCGGCGTGATGAAGTCCGAGTTCCGTCGGGCATCACCTCGTAGTTCAGATCCCCGAGTCGACGAAGTACTTTGTAGGGCCCGAAGTAGCGCTTTAAAAGTTTCTCACTGAGACCACGGCGGCGGATCGGTGTCCACCCCCCCACCTTGTCTCCGGGCTGGAAGTGGACGTCCCGACGACGAAGGTTGTAGCGGCCAGTGTCGACACGTTGTTGGGCTTGAATACGGTGTCTGGCAAGCTGGCGGACTTCTTCTGCCCGTTGGGCAACCACCTGGGCGTCGTCGCTTCCGTCGACAGCCGGTTCATGGGGTTACATCGCGTCGAGCACTGTCGCTACTTTGCGACCATGAACCAGTTGGAAGGTTGTCACCCCGGTGGTCTCTTGCACGGCCGTGTTGTAGGAAAATGTGACGTACGGCAACGCCTCGTCCCATGTCTTGTGGTCCACGTCGACGTACATGGAGATCATGTCAGCGATGGTCTTGCTGGGTCTCTCCGTCAGCCCATTGGTCTGCGGGTGGTACGCCGTAGTGCGGCGATGGCTGGTGTGGCTGAGACGAAGGATTTCTTGCGTCAACTGGGCCATGAACGATGATCCACGGTCTGAAATCAGAACTTCGGGAGCCCTGTGCCGGAGGACGATGGACTCGATAAAGAACTTGGCGACTTCCACAGCAGTTTCTGCAGGAAGGGCTTTCGTTTCTGCGTACCGTGTGAGATAATCTGTGGCGACAATAATCCATCTGTTCCCTTGCGTCGATGGTGGGAAAGGACCAAGTAGATCCTTTCCGATCTGCTGGAACGGTACGGTCGGGGGAGCGATCGGATGCAGAAGACCTGCCGGCTTCGTCGGCGGTTTCTTGCGTCGCTGGCACTCGTGGCAGGACCGTGTGTAGAAGTGAACGGTCTTCGGCAGCTTCGGCCAGTAATACCTTTCACGAATTCCGGCCAGCGTACGGCTGTAACCAAGGTGTCCGGACGTCGGGTCATCGTGGGAGGCTTGGAAGATCTTCGCTCTAAAGGTCGGTAGGGATTACCAGCAGCCATGGTGTGCTGTTCTCTCCGAAGTTCTCCTTGTAAAGTACACCTTCTCGGAGGACGAAAGTCGGGGCTCTCGAATAGACACGGGGTCAGTACCCCCTTGTCCTTCGAGGTGCTCGATTAACG
The DNA here is from genome assembly GCF_016920785.2 of Ixodes scapularis. Classification (NCBI taxonomy): domain Eukaryota; kingdom Metazoa; phylum Arthropoda; class Arachnida; order Ixodida; family Ixodidae; genus Ixodes; species Ixodes scapularis. The sequence goes on from NW_024609835.1 coordinate 227,214,651, forward strand.
CGCGCAACTCAGGATCGTCTCTTTGACGTCGTGCCACGTCGTTGGTGTTCACTGCACCTAGGAAGCACTCGTCGTCGTCGTCGTTGCTGCTGCCGGAACGACGGGGGCTCTGGACAGGCAGTCGACGTCGCTGTGCTTGCGGTCTGACTTGTAGACCACAGTCATGTTGAACTCTTGTAGTCGTAGACTCCATCGAGCGAGGCGTCCTGACGGGTCCTTCAGGTTCGCAAGCCAGCAGAGCGAGTGGTGGTCCGTGACTACACGGAACGGGCTCCCGTACAAATACGGACGAAACTTCGTGATTGCCCAGACGACTGCAAGACATTCTCTCTCAGTCGTGAAGTAATTTTTCTCCTCCTTGGACAGTGTCCGACTTGCGCAGGCGATAACTCGCTCGGTGCCTTCTTACACTTGAATCAGTACCGCGCCAAGTACAGCGTTACTTGCGCCCGCGTGAATTTCGGTTTCCGCATCCTGATCGAAATGTCTTAGAACAGGAGGAGTCTGGAGTCGTCGGTTCAGCTCGTCGAAGGCCTGCTGCGCTCCTCGGCCATTCGAACTTCTCTGCGTCCTTTGTGAGGTTTGTGAGCGGTGCGGAAATCTTTGCAAAATCCCGGATGAAGCGCCGATAGTAGGCAGATAGTCCAAGAAACCTTCGCACGGCCTCTTGTCTGTAGGTGCTGGAAATGCTGCGATGGCACGAGCCTTCTCTGGGTCGGGGCTAACGCCTTTGTTACTAACCACGTGACCTAGGAACTTCAGTTCGTCATAGGCAAACCGACACTTTGACGGCTTCAGGGTGAGCCCGGTGGTCCGTATGGCTTGGAGAACTGCTCGGAGTCGTCGCAAGTGCTCGTCGAAGTCGCTGGAAAACACTACAACGTCATCGAGGTAGACGAGACAGCTCTGCCACTTCAGTCCTGCCAGTGCGGTGTCCATGGCACGCTGGAAAGTTGCTGGAGCCGTGCACACTCCGAAGGGTATCACCTTGAACTCGTACAGCCCATCTGGCGTGAAGAAAGCTGTCTTCTCTCGGTCCCGTTTGTCGACTTCGATCTACCAGTAGCCGCTCTTCAGGTCCATGGATGAAAAGTATCGGGAGTGGCGCAGCCGGTCTAACGTGTCGTTGATGCGGGGGAGTGGATAGACGTCTTTCTTCGTCACTGCGTTCGGCTGACGGTAGTCCACGCAGAACCTAAGCGTTCCGTCCTTCTTTTTAACCATTACAACTGGAGAGGCCCACGGACTGCTTGAAAGTTGGATTATGTCGTCGTTCAGCATCTCTTGGACTTGCTCCTGGATCACCTCCCTTTCCTTAACGGATACTCTGTACGGCAATCCATGTACAGGGCGCGCGTCGTCCTCGGTAACGATGCGGTGTTTCGCAACGGCGGTTTGGCGCACCCTCAACGACGTCGCGAAGAAGTCACTGTATTCGGCGAGGAGCTCACTTAGCCGCCGTCGTTTCAGGGGTCAATGTCGAGTTGCGCTGGCGGCGTAATGCATTGCTGAGGTGGGAATGATTCTTCAGCAATCGCGGCGATTTCGGCGGAGTTCCGAATTTCCTCGACGTGGCCTACAGCGGAACCTTTCGTGAGGTGTTGCGCTTCTTGTCGAAAGTTCGTCACGAAGATCACGGTGCGTCCTTCCTGAAGTTCAGTCACTCCTCTTGTGACGCCTATTCCTCTTCCTAGGAGTAATTGAAGGTTCCCTTCAAGAACAACTTTGCCGCAGGTAGCTGCATCGGCCACTACGGGTATGACAACACTTGATCGCGGCGGCAAATTCACGTGGTCGGCAGCGACTCGAACGGCGGTTGACGCTATTTGAGGTCTCTCAAGACGGAACAGGCTTGCGCAGCTGCAATCTGCTGTCACCAAGGTCGATGACGGCGCCGTATTCACACAGAAAGTCTATGCCATGTCGTCCTACAGTGCTGTAGAACGACGAACTTCACAGGGCACGTCTCACCGCGGATCTCGACACGAGCAGTTCATCTTTGATTGGTGTGATGAGGTGCCCTTCGGCTGTTCGTATTTGAGGTCCATCCCACGGCGTCGTGACTTTTCGAAGGCGGCGGGAGAGCCTCCCATTCAAGACTGAGTAGTCTGCTCCGGTGTCCAAGAGTGCTGATGCTTCGTGGCCGTCGGTGACGACGTTTCGGTTATTGGACAACACTGCAGGCGCGTCGTTTTGGTCTCTGGCAGCGTTCGAGTGGGGGCCCCCCGACGTTCGTGAAAGATCTAGGCGTCGGTCGTCTTCGGCAACTTCACCTCCAGGGGTTGCCACGTCTAGTTTCCCCGGCGAGGAGCGAGGGGAAACAGGCTTTCACGTCGTGGTAGGTGCATCGGCGAAGCTGGACGTCGCGGTGACGGCGGCCGGAACTCTCGGCGTGAGGCAGGCTCGGGGGACTGAGGTCGTCGCAGGTACTTGTCGATCTCAGTAGGGCGTTCACCATTACGGGGGCGCGGGTCGTTCGGGTGGAACCCGCGTAGCCCGAGTCGTCGGTATGGGCATCGGCGGTAGGTGTGGTCCACTTCCCCACAATGGAAGCACAGAGGGCGTCGGTCGGGCGTTCGCCAGACGTCGGTCTTGTGGGGTACGCGAGGCTCCGGGCAGGCGTACTGGACCTGGTCGTCGTGGCGTCGGTCGTGCTGCGCCGCAGGTGACTGACGTCGGGGTGGCGCGACATAGGTGTGACGAGGAGGCGGTGGCCGTCGGGCCACTGCGGCGTAACTCAACGTCGGTGGTTCCGGAGCGGTGCTGACGAGAACCTCAGGCTGCAGCGCTTGCTGGACTTCTTCCCTGACAATCTCGGCGATTGAGGGCGAAGCTGAGCTTGCGGCGGCGGGTAGAAGCTTCTTGATCTCCTCCCGGACGACGTCCCGGATTATCTCGCGGATGTCCGTGGTGTTGCAGCCGGAAGACGAAAAGGAACCGACGCCGGGACTCGGTGATAGTGAACGGCTCGTGCTTGAAGGGCACGTTCGATGTTGGTGGCCTCCGTCGTGAAGCCTTCGACTGTGGTAGGTGGGCTCCGCACAAGCCCACCGAAAATGTTTTCCTTCACGCCGCGCATCAAGACTCTGAGCTTCTTTGCTTCGAATGCTTCAGGATCGGCGCGGTTGCTCAGTCGCAGGACATCTTCCACGAGCTAACGACACTCTCGTTAGGGCCTTGGATCCTCGCTTGAAGAAGCTCTTCCGCGCGTTCTTTTAGTTGTTTGTTCGTGAATGTTCTTCGCAACTCAGCCTTGAGTTGCTTCCAAGAAGTGATCGATGCTTCGTGGTTCTCGAACCAGTTCCGGGCGGTTGCTTCCAAGGCGAAATAAGCATTCTGCCGACACTGTTCCGGTGTCCACCCGTTATGACGGGCCACTCGTCCATACTGTTAGGCCCGGTCGTCGATGTCTTCGTGGTTTTCGCCGTGGGAGGGAGCCGGTGTCTGAGGAGCGACGGGTAGGTAGACGACGGCAGGAGCGGCGGGGGTCTGCGACTGGTTGGCCATCGTCGTCTTTTTCGGCTTAGTCTTGTCCAGCAGCGAACCGTACTCAGGACCCTCTCCGTTGGTGCGGCGGCAGGTCCGAGTTTCAGGTTCTGCGCTGAGTGGTCTTCTCAACGAGCCGGGAATCGGACTTGCACTGCGCGCCCTGCCTGAGAGGCGAACTCTGTACGGGCATGCGGTACCCCGCACCTCCACCAAAATGTCACAGGTGGTGACCAAAAAACAATAAATAAACAAAAATAAATAAACGTTTAATGTGGCGAACTTGTGCCAAAAATAAAAGGGTACAAACGATAATAACAAAACGTCGCGGGTGTCGAAGTCGGCGTAGCAGCAGAGTCGAACGATGGGGAGAAACTGAATCCGGTTCGCCACGCGGTGCCCCTTATGTACACGCGTTGGGTTCTGGAACAATCGGCCTAGATTGTTCGGCGACTGGAATATTCGGAACTCAATCATACGAGAATGTTCTCGAACACACGAGAGCGTAATGTTGAAAGAACAAATAAAAGAGCATTCCACTCACTGGAATTGAACCCAGACTTTCCGCGCGACAGTCAAGCACGGTAACCACACGGCCACGCAGGCGGTCGCTCGCCGACGAGCGTGGCAATATTTGAAAAAAAATCATCGGTTCACCCGGGCTTGCGCCTCGAGTGATGAAGCCAAGCGCCCTGCGGGCCTTTGCGACGACAGCGGTACTGTGGGCAAAGAAGTCCAAATTATGCGTAAACGGGAAACCCATGATGGACAGAAGATCTGAGGGAATCAGCGGAGTGCATTGTACGGTGTTAAAAGCTACGTCGCAATTTCTTCGATTAGAAAAGCGCGTCGGGCTACTCTTGAATATGCTTAGTCAGCTGCTCTGTGCAAAGGTTTATTTGTCCAACACCTCCAGATAGTTTTGCAGGTGCTGTCCATCACACTAGGACGAAACTGTCTTAGCAATCGATGTGTCGCACGCGTACTGCAATTTGTCGTCATGTAGGATGATGTTAACATCAAGCAGGATGATATTTGGACCGAGGACTGAACCCTGTGTCACACCTGATGTGGCTGTCGTCTCCGCAGAATGTGCCCCATGATAGACAACGTCTTGGCGGCGATTCCTCGGGAGTCCAGTGATCCAGGTGAATAAGTAATTGCGTATTCCAGGAGGTTGATGTCGATCGTATCAAAAGCATTACTTAGATCAAGTTGTATTAGGTCTGTATTGACTCAATTATCCATGTTGTCACTAATAAAATGAGTAATGGTCGCAATTGCTGACTCTCATCAACGATATTTCTGAGAGCCATGCTGACATTCGGAGAGGTAGCCGGATTCTTCGAGATAGTGGTGAAATTGGCCATTAACTACCCTATCAAATGTTCGACTGACAACTGCAGTGATTAACAAGTTCAGGATTTCTGTGCTTTTGTCTTCAATCATTAGTGCGTGAAAGTTCCCACAGCTGAGAAGTCTTTGGAATTCTGTTTGGTCCCGAATAATGCGAAGGAAGATTTTCAAGGCTATTCTATATTATATCAAAAATTAGGCTATGTTAGTCAATCTTCTTTTTGCCCCAAACTTTCCCCTCATTCCAGCACCGTCCGGAAAGACGTTACGCGTTCTCTCTTCTATTCTTGTACTCCTCCCTGAAAAGCAAACTTCAGCGTTATGATAACATTACGTTTAATGGACACAGCGCACATATGCAAACTCCCTCCATATGACGTCTTCACCTTGACATGCTTGAGTACAGTATACCAAGTGGAAAACTTACAGAGTTGGTGCGTCTCGAGGACCCTAGTATCCCCCTAGCAATAACGGTTCCCAGACCTCTTTAACAGGATGCAACACCTCTTCACTGGGGAATGGTGACTATAGTATAGCAGATTCTCAAGTCTTAGTATCATTGCCAATGCTCTTGTTGAAAGTTCTGAATGCTCGCTGATGTCTAGAAGTGCTACTTTATCCTAGAATTGCTGCCTGGTAATGTCCTTACATGGCTTAGTATGTTCGCTTCCGAAGCCTAGGATTTTACGGACTCATTGTAAATTAGGAGCCGCTGCAGGTGTTATCAATGTATTTCTATAGGGAAGACGAGAGAGGTCAACCAGAGCTTATCATATTGCTGCGAGATTCCTACTCAGCTCATAGGTGTCTGAGCGAAAGAAGGATTACCATTTCCTGAGAGTGCCGATTATTTTTTCTTCGGTCCACCAAAGGATTTACAATCATTGCCTTTGTCCTCGATGTTAATGGACCTTTTTCGAGAAGCGTTCTGCGGACGCGCGAGCGCCCGATGCCAAGCGGCGGAAGTCGGAACGAAAAAACGAGGAAATTCGGAATGAGCCTGTGGATAAGCGAGTAGAACACGTAATTGCCGCATATATATAATTGGGTTACACAAAAAAAGAAAGTGGACGGAAGGAAAAACATAACGATTGGGTGGGCGCCACGGATGTCCATCTTTAAGCTCGCGTTGGGCATGCGCCGCAGCTCGGAGAGCGAAGAAACTAGTAGCGTACCTCCCGGTATCGATTGGTGGCGCAGGTAGGTCACTTCCTCGATTTTTAGTTCGTACAGCCACCGCCTGGTACCATCGGTATTTGGAAAAGGTCCATTGTTGTATACAATAAGCAAAAAGCAATGCAGGAACATTATTATTTTTTCGCGTGTCACACTCTTTGATATAGCTCACTTCGTGCGGAGAAGTTTTGTTTAACAAAATACAACATAGTGGAGAATAGGAAAGTAGCAGGTAAGGGACTTAAAAGCAAAGAAGACGAATACTTCTCAGGGGGGGGGGGGGGGGGGCGACGGGGGGCGACGCATGGAATAGATGGAGAGACCCCGGCGAACTGACTTTCTGGAACACTATTTTGAAGGGGCAGACATCTGTGAGTTTACGTGGGACCCTTTAAGAATACCCTTGCAACAACAAAGATAATAGAAGAGCCTGTCTCAATCCTGATTGTGTTGCTAGATGCATTTTGCAAATATCTATGTATAATATTCTTTATCGCCAGTGATCTTCTGTGCATTTCTTGCCAACAGCGGTTACGAAGTATTGAGTGCTCCAGTTTTAGCGTCATCATGCTCGCAAACCTGGCGTCAGCGACAGGACACCATATTTAACATTCACGAAGCAGTATACCGACGGGGTTGTGTATGAATACCGCAGTCCAGCAGGGTGTATTACGCACGCTAACGCCTGCTTCTTCTGCGTTTGCTTCCCATCGTAGCCACTGCGGTGGGGACGTGCGAGTCTGCAGGGGTCATAGCTATTGCCCAGTGGCTAAGTCCTGTTTCTTCACACAACAACGCAGTTGAGAGAAGATCAGCTGCCATTTTCCCAGCGAAGCCTCAGCACCAGCAGTCCTGCGTGTCTGCAGGTGTCATTCTACTGTTCACGGCTAAGTACCGTATCTTTACCCGTCAAGACGGTGCGACAAGATCAGCAGCCATCGGCGGGTGTGTGATTACGCTAGTCACTTCGACGTATCTTCAGAAGTGACCTTGATAACTTTCGAAAAACTGCCCGTCCACGACAATGGCGGATAAAATCACGTGGGTTCTATTTGGACACCGAGCGAGGCTTCATAAGGCGTCCTCTCCAGTCTGCGGGTTGCAGTCCAGCAGGGTGTATTACGCACGCTAACGCCTGTTTCTTCTGCGTTTGCTGGTAAAACACTGTATTTTCTCTTTTTGTTTTGAGTTTGTCTTACGCTCTGCTGGACTGCCCCTCGCTTTTGGAGTTTATAGTTGTTTTAGAATCGATATGACTGACGGTGATGACAAACGAGAATGTATTGCATGTGTTAAAACGTTGTCACCAGACGCTCAAGGGATAAGGTGTTCTGCCTGTGCCCATAAGTACCATGTCGGAAAATGTACCAGGGTTACCAAGACTAAACTTAGAGAATTCTTGGGCGAACAGATAAAAGCGTGGCAAGGTGCTACATGTAAAAGGCATTTCACTAGGCAAGCTTCAGCTGAATGAATCTAGCCAGTCAAAGAAGAACGGCGATCAATCAAAGCTTGTGAAAGTGATGACGCAGCATACGAGTATGAGTAGAATACTAACGGAGGTAATTGATAGAATGGATACGATTGAAAATTGGATTGCCGTACAGTCTGTTAATTACGACGCAGTGATAGAAAAATTGACTCAGCAGGAAAGGACTGCGGAAGGTATCGAGGCATCTATGGCAATGATGAGCTCCCAGTATGATGAAGTACTTAAGAATATGAAAACTCAGAAAGATGCTATCGGAGAAATTGAAAAAAATGCATAAAAATGAGTCTGTAATCTCGAAACAAGACCTGGAAATTCGGGAACTGAAGGCGACCTTGGACAGTATTGAGCAATATTCCAGAAGGAATAATGTCGAAATCCGTGATGTCCAACAAAAAGAAAAGGAAAACCTGCTTACTGTGATACAGTGGCTTGCCACCAATTTACAAATGCCAGTGACAACTGCCGATGACAACGAAGCGGTCCATAGACTGGGCCTCCGTGAAGGAAAAATCCTGCCTATCATCCTTAGGTCTAAGGAGCGCGCTGTAAGAGACCTCTGGGTTACTATAAAGTGGTACTAAGGCAGGAACGCATTTTCAATAACGAGAGCCTGACCAAGTCTCTTCGACAACTGTTTGGGAGCGCTAAGCAGTGCGCAAAGGCAAAACATTATAAATATGTCTGGTGCACGAACGGAACATTTTTTGTCCGTCATAGCGAGCAGAAGTCCGCTATTCGCATCGGTAACGATCAAGATCTGTTGAAAATTCTTGAAAAATGTCTGCTACATTTCAATCGTTCCCAGAATGGGATGCCCACCTTAAAAATGAGCTAGATGTCCCAACTAAAGGTAAAATGAAACTTAATTTACCACATAATAATATAAGAAGCATACCGAAAATTGGGATCATTTACTTCTTTACCTAAACAATCGGGTCGATTGTATCGATGTTTTAATTTTAACTAAAATAAACGTTGACAGAGAAACTAGCACTTTGTTTACGTTAAACTATTTTCATTCTTTCTCATTGCGTAGAGAAGGGCAACGGAGTGGTGGAATACTTGTGTTTATTAAGTCAGGCAGGTTTTCCGAGAACGTAATAACATCTTGTAGACGTGCTGAAGTGTTGGTCATTACAATCTCTAATCAATTTACGTCTCTTACTGTCGGCTCTGTTTACAGGTCACCTAGCTCCAATCTTCAGTTATTTTTCAATGAAATGACTCAGCTTTTGATTGCGTTTGACAATAGGCAACTGATACTTGGGGGTGACTTTAATGTTGATGTACTAAATACGTCCAAGTACGGAGTCGCGGATTGCCTTAACTTGTTATCGGGGTTTGGACTAGATAACGTGATATCAAACTTCACGTGGGAAGAGCGTCTCGGAAACCGAATAACGAGCACATGTGTCGATCATATTATTGTGAGGCTAAATGAACTAAAATTCTTTTCTGCTGTAATTACACAAAAAGTGTGGCCGACCACTATTTTTTAGCGCTTGTTGTGTATGGGGAAGTCCTGAACAGCAAGCCTGATCGTCTTTGTAAGCTGATTATTGATAACAAACAAGTAGATAAATTAATTATTGAATACGACTGGAATAGTTTACTTACTTTAGATCGTATTAAAGCCTAAAAGAGAATGACCGAATTGTTTGCGAATACTTACAGTACATGTGAGAGGAAAATTAAGCTTAAACAAAGAAAATGTGAGAATGTATGGCTCACTTCAGAAATAATGGAGCTGTGCAATGAAAAGGATAAACTGTGGCACAAACTAAAACCAACCCTAGAAATACCGCATTGAAAAATAATTCAGAAGTCTCCGTAATAGGGTAACTGGAGAAATAAGATTAGGAAAGAAAATACATTACGTTGCCCGTTTGCAGACCCGTCAGTGTAACCCCAAAACTTGGGATGTTGTTCACGAAATAATAGAGGGTAAAGGCAAAGAAACTATTGGTCAAACGGTGTTAAAAGGTTTTGGAGACTCCTATGTAGAGTCCTTCTTTCATACGAGGTGCAACAGATTTGCAGCACCAGGGGCATGGCTCTTTTACCCTTTTCACCACATGTGAAGAAAGGTGTCGAAATTTCGCCTACTTGCCACAGGTGTTAGAAGAAGACCTAAAAATAGTTATCAAAAGTATGTCGGTGGCCAAACTACGTGGGCATGATAGAATTCGTTTAAGGGACATTGTAGTTAATTTCGAAAAACTGAAACATCTCCTATTAAAAATTGTGAATTCATTTTTTTCTGAGGGAATGATTCCGAGTGGTCTTAAAATTGCTCTGGTGAGGCCTGTTTTTAAGAAAGGAAGTAGAAAAGAGATGCTTAACTATAGACCCATTTCTATTTTGCCCGTACTCTTGCTAATTATGGAGAAGTTTCTATTTTGGTTCATGACCTCCTTTTGTGATAAGCATTCTTTACTATTTCACTCACAGTACAGGTTTCGACAAAATAGAGGAAAAATTACATTGCTGGAAGATTTTTCCGACCCCATTCATGATAATATTGATAGAAATAATTTCGTCCTTTTTTTTATTTTATGATTTAAAAAAGCGTTCGACTCAATTGATCATAGGTTACTCATATGCAAACCGGAGCGCCTGGGCTTTAGAGGCCCATATATAAAATGTTTAACCAGCTACCTTTCAGAACGGGGTCAATTAGTAAGGTTTGGTGATATAAAAGTAATTTATTGATAATCCCTTCTGGTGTCGCCAAGGATCTGTTGTGGGTCCTATTATTTTTAACATCTATGTGAATGAAACAGGAAAATTGAACTTTTTTCACGCCTTTTTCAATACGCCGATGACACCGCTCTTGTACTCGCGGGAAACGATGAATCGGAAGCCTTAAGCCGATATCTATGAGCTAATTGCATGGTTCAAAAACAACCATATCTTTGTTAACATAGATAAAACGAAACCAATGCGTTTCCGTAATCCTCATAACACAATAACATCTAATATACCGTTTGGTCCACATCGATCTAACTGCGAGAGATGTAATTGTATGCCGCTTGAATATGTATCTTCAATAAAATATCTGTTTTTTTGTTCTTTTTTTTATGAACATCTTTCTTAGAATAGTCACATTGAGTATCTTGCGAAACGACTTCGCGCAGTGTCTGCATTTGTATATCGTTTTCGAGTTGTAACCAACCTGACTTTGAGAATGAGGGTTTTTCAAGCTCTGGAAGAGTTGGTGCTTCGGTATGGTGTCACACTTTATGGCTCTTGTTCGATTTTTAGAAAAAGTAAATTAGATAATATTTTGCATAACATTTGGAGAAATTTAGCATATGGAACCAAATTGGATGAGTTAAGAACAGAGTCAAAAATGCGTTCGCCACAGCTTTTGTCAACTGATAGATTAATAACTATGAAATACTAGTTACGAATTATTTTAATAATACGTTTAAGAAACCGTTAAAAAACGTTTTTGAGCAAAATACAGCGGTTCCCCCCCCCCCCCCCCCCCCCCCCCCCTTTGCTGTACACAAATTACAGAATGCGGGTTCCGTCTTTTTACGTTCCTCATCACTGTTGCCTAATGAACTTTTACATCTACCGTCGTTGAAAGTGACAAAAAAGGGATTAGAAGTTGGTGTTGTTACTATGACTTTTAAATTGTTGTACGGGTCAAGAGTATTTCGTTGTCTGTTTATTTTGTGCTTCACAATATTTGATGTTAGTAGTTTCTCTGCTGGTTGCCAGGTCACGCCCACAAGCACTTACGTGCTTTTGAGGAACTGTTTGTAATGATGTATATTTCTTCGAGCAATAAAGACATTATTATTATTACTATAACAAAATAGGATCGTTCTTATCCAATATGTTTAGAACTTCAGAATCCGCGGGCTTAAAAATACAGCTGTCAAAACGGATTAACTTAGAAGATGTTGAACATATATGTATCCGCAGGTAGTGTGGAATATTGCGTGAGTAGATTCTTCAGAAAGAGAGAGGGACTAATGTGGAAGGACCAGTGCAAAAAGAGGTAGGGGCAATCTCAGAAATTGTGTGGCTCCAGGACGATCGCAGTTTGCAAGAAAAGATGTGAAAAAATTACCACTATTTTTTTATGCTAGCAATATGAATACCGTTGGTGGGGTTCGCTGCGTTGCACTTACCGACAAATAAGACCAACTGGGCAGATAAAAGAAAATATTTTGTGTTCCTGGCAGCCCAATGCCGGGGACGGGGTCGCCAAACGTGACTTTTGCTCGACGCTTTCTGTCGGATGTTCTCTCAGCGCCACACGCTAGAGGTGTTGCAAGAACGGCAGCACTAAAGTACGTTGGGAGAGATTTTGTAGTATCTACAAAAATGCCAGCAGATGAGTGCAATAAAAGGTTTACAGCGTTGGAAATATAGTCGAAATCGGACAGGGACACCATAATATTGCCGCGTGCATGACAGAGAAGGAAAGCTCCTCCGTACTTGTAGAATATTAAAGTTTACTCTTATCCCAAGTGTGAAATATAAGGAAGCCAACAGGACCTTGCCGAGTCAGGCTCGCCTAGCTCACTCCCTAACGTTCTAGGTGGGGCATTCGAGATAACCAGTGTGGTAGCAAAGGAAACGAGCGCGGTCTTCCCGACTCAATCATACTCTCTCGGCGACGACGCACTCACTTTTGCAGTCTCGCTGCAGCCAGCTCTCACGCCGACGCCTCGACGTATGTATGTACTGTCGGAGACAAAAGTCTCCAGGGGCCCTAAACTCGTCAAACACAAACTTGGAGCCGAAGTTGACGGAGTGCGCCGATTGGACAATCACGACGATGACTTGGCGTTTTTCTCGTCGACGTCCAATCGGCGCGCTCCGCGAACTTTCGGCTACAACTTTGTGTCTGACGAGTTTAGGGCTCCAGGACACGCGAGCTGCGGCTGAAACGGATTGCTCTGCCATCTGCCGGCGGGTCGCCTGGTTTCGAGATCACACAAAAGCGCATGCGCGTCCTACTCTGTCTGCAAACATGTCTGTTTTCCCGCTTTTCTGCGGCACAGCGCCTAACTCGGAATCGGGCGCGTGGTACCGCCTCGAAGATAGCGCTGGCGGCTTACGAGCGTCTGCTACTCATTCCGAAACACGAGATACCGCCTGGGGCATTGCGCCGTATTTCGCTGTGTCAGAGCACGTTGCTTTATAACCAGTTGAGTTTATCGCTCATTTGAGTTGCCGTGACTTCTTGCTTTTTAGGTACCATGTCAGTAAGCGCTATCTCAGAGGCGGTACCCCCGCGCCCGATTCCGAGTTAGGCGCCGTGCCGCAGAAGAGCGGGAAAGCGCACATGTTGGCACGCACAGTAGGAAGCGCATGCGCTTTTCTGTGATCTCGAAACCAGGCGACTTACCGGCAGATGGCAGAGCAATGCGTTTCAGTCGCAGCTCGCGTGTCCTGGAGACTTTTGTCCCCGACTGTACATGCCTCTCCCCTCTTGCTTCGTTCTGCGGCTCTACCTTTTCACTTTTGGCAGCCGCGTTTCGTGACGATCTGTCAGGCTTTGTCAGTGTAGAAGAGGCCAAGGCCCAACTCATATTAACTGCGATCAGTGAGCTTGAAATTCGCAATCAAAATCTGTTCGACTGGTGTCGCTTTTACGTTTTATCATTTGACTTCTCGCTAACACTTTATTTTTATTGCGAGAGCGGTACGGCCCTTTGTTCTTCGATTTGAAGTGTTTAATCTCCAATGCTGTTACATTTAAGAAGATAAAAAAGAAAAAAAGAAACTGGTGCAACATTCATCACAAAAGGTCAAATCAACGAGACGAACCGAAAGTGGTCATTTTTTACTCCCGAAATGTGCTTCGTCATGCATGAGGGTTCTCGTTCCTTATCGAAAAATCTTTAGCTCGACCCAGACCTTATTGTCTGGCATGTTCCCGCAGCGACTTCCAGCGAGTGACTATGATTCATCTGACATTAAGCACTTCTCACGCCTCTAATTTGAGCACCCAGCTGAAGGAAGCAATCTCCGACTTTGTTTGCGTTATCACGCCGGGGAGCACATTTTAATCGGAGCTTTAACGCTTTTCAGAGACAAGGACAGAGGACGGTGGCATCCACTCTGAACGGAAGTTCTTCCGAGACCACTAATAGCCGCGCAGTTTAAAGCGGCGTTCGGGCCGATGCCCGAGCGTGCACAACGGAGTGAGCGGAGTTCGGTTACGCGTTATATGCGCACCTGAGCGCCCCGCCGACGGACTCGATATACACCGGCGAGAGACGCCCGCGCGCATTACCCTGGGAACTTAGTCCGGCGCGTGCTCAATGCCGCACGGTTGCTGCTCATGCAAATTAGCTTCCCTGAACAAGAAGGTTTGCCGAGGGAGGAACGTGGTACGGCCTAAATGAATGCCATTCCCGGGCCGCCAGGTATGCAAAACCTCGCTATATTTTAAAACAGTTCAGAGCCTGCGGCACTGGGAGAGCGCTGCAGGATCGGCGAAAGGCTGTAAAACCCCATTACACGAAACAGCGATGGCACTTAAAAATATTAAAAAAGAAAATTAAATCAATTCGTCAATGAAACTTCCGGCGCCGTTCACCGCTTTCTACTTTTAAATCAGCCGGGGTTGTATACAAGGGTGACTTTCGCGTTCCACGCACACACAGTAGACATCATTTAACACTTTTAGCTCGAGTTTTGTCCCCACTGGGGAGGATTTTCAAACTAGCATACAACGGCGAAATAAAATGTACACATCGCGACACTGTTAGCGCGAACACGATATCGGCGCATTTTCGCATTTTACTTCTAAATAATATTAGCGAGCACGAAATTTTATCACTTACGTTATAGAACTAAATGAGCTCTTTCCGTAGCAATAATAGCTTGGATGACATCCCTTGGTTTCAGAGAGAAAAACTGGAAAAACCGGCGATCGCTTGTTCGCGCTAACAGTGTCGCGCTCTGTACACGGCGTGTCTTTTTTTTTTAATTCACAGATATGTTGAAAAAAAAAAGCGGTGAAAGTTACACTTAACGTTTTTTTGCATAGTGGCCACAGCAGTGGAGATAGTTATTTGATTTTTAAATAAAGTTCTAGGCCGCATAACACCCGTTTGCATGGTGTCCACTTCAGTAAACACATGTGTTTTCGATTGCCATTCATAGATGGCACCACCGTTCCACTGATGTAGACAGGGTCGACAGCATCCAAGATGGCAGTTTCCACAAATTCCAGGGAAGGCACGTGTATCCTCGCAAAAGCGTCCTAAACTGTTGCAAGCACTTATTTCTCTTCCTAATAAACATATTCCTGCCTTCGAGGCAGTCTTGGGGTTTAAGTTGTATAAAAATGAGCGTTCAATTAGTTTTCATTGTTCAGCATGTTATCTATTTGTGGTTTGTTCACTCTGGGGGACACCATAAGCAGCAGCATTACGGGGCGATGGGCTATGCCCAGATAAGTTATTTGTCAGCAGCGCAGTAAATATAATGAAATGGTCGAATTTTCTCTCGTAATGAATAAGGCACCATGATTTTACAATTCCTAGAAAAAACGATATTTTGTTATTTTTGTTTTGTTTTAGGGGCAAACGATCTGCTACCAAACTGCCTTGGGGGAAGCAGACATCGATGCTTTATTTGGTATTCCACTATATGATTCAAAAATCAAAGTCCTACTGAAAGAAGGTCTGCCGTCAGGAAGAGATGATGATCTTTTAGAGAGTGAGGATGATGACATCGATTATGCCATAGATGACGATGAACGCAGGTGTGAGAATAGCTCGGATGATGCCAGCCAAGGTGATGACAGTTATGACGAGTATAGCGACACGGAAACCCAAGCTCCGCCACCAATAAAAAGACGTCGAGTTCAGAAAGAAAAGCCAAAGTTATGGTCATGGGACGAAAAGAATCTTGCACCCCCAGTGCTGCATGCTGTCCACTGTAGTGGACGTTCTCTAATTAATAATCTACATTTCTGAAAGCTAAGTTAAAAACAATTCCGGGTCTCAACTCAATACGAATGGTTGCAAAAACGCAAAATGTTTTGATTTGCATGGACGTTTTTGAAGTATGCAACAAAGGGTTAAGTGGTTTGCTCAGGTGAGTTATACGGCAAGGGGGACATTATGTGGATAGCTACTCTTTGCGATAAGTCGGCAATTAAGTAAAATTTGTTAATTAACTTTCTAATTAATGAAAATAGACATATGGTTTTAAAATTATAATGTTACTGAGCCTGATCGAAAACCACTAAATCAACTCTTTATAGAACGATTTGTAGCTGGTGAGAACCTCGGGGGCGCGCCAAATTTACCACTCGTAAAGCAGGCGCAGCTGGAAGTGGCGCAACGCAATGACAATCTTATCATCGATGTTCCGCCACTGCTGGCTTTTCGCCTGTATATAAGGTGGTTCAGGTCACCAGGCTCGATCTAAAATGGACCGTAAAAATCGACGCCTGCACGTTGCCATCTAAACGTTTTCGTCAAAGTTATATTTCACTGGTCGGTGTTTTCCTGTAAAATTACAAAGCGTACTTCTCTTAGTGAAAAATAGGGCCAAGAAACTTGCCAGGGTCTACGAAAGGCGGCGACCTAGACAACCAAGTCCAGTAGCGGGGTGTGTTAGGCGTTCGTATTGATAGATGGCGTAGGGTGCAGCGTCTGATGCTGCAGCCGACCAGCGAAAAATACCAGACGACTCGCTGACGAAATCCGTTGGCAGCAAAAGCGCCGCCGTTATGCAGACGCGATTTTTTTACTTTAAGTTTTGCTTTTATTGTTCGCAATTATTTTCTTAACCGAAAGAACATTCCAAAAAGATTATACTCGCTTTAAGGAACCACGGCTGTCGCGAGCCGTCGCGATAAGGAGGTTGCGCCATCTATCAATATGAACGCCAACCACACCCCACTGTTGGACCCCTGTCGTCTGCGTTGCTGCCCGCTGTAGACCCTGACTTGTTTCTTGGCCTTATTTTGTACGGAAACCGAGCTACGCTTTTTAATTTACAAGAAAAAAAACCGACCTGTGAATTACACTTTTGACGAAAAGTTGAGATTGCGACTTTCAGGCGTCGATTTTTAAAGTAAACCAGGCTCGATCTAAAAAGGACTGTAAAACTCGACGCCTGCAAGTAGCAATCTAAACTTTTCGTTAAAAGTGTAATTCACAGGTCGTTTTTTTTCTTGTAAATTAAAAAGCGTAGCTCGGTTTCCGTACGAAATAAGGCCAAGAAACAAGTCAGGGTTTACAGCGGGCAGCAACGCAGACGACAGGGGTCCAACAGTGGGGTGTGGTTGGCGTTCGTATTGATAGATGGCGCAACCTCCTTATCGCGACGGCTCGCGACAGCCGTGGTTCCTTAAAGCGAGTATAATATTTTTGGAATGTTCTTTCGGTTAAGAAAATAAATGCGAACAATAAAAGCAAAACTTAAAGTAAAAAAACGCGTCTGCATAAAGGCGACGCTATAGCGGCTAACGGATTTCGTCTGCGTGTCGTCTGCGTGTCGTCTGCTTTCTTTCGCTGGTTGGCTGCACCTTCAAGCGCTGCTCCCGACGCCATCTATCAATATGAACGCCAAACACACACCCCTTGTGAACTTGGTCGTCTGGGTCGCCGCCCGCCGTAGACCCTGGCAACTTTCTTGACTATTTTTTTTACTAAAAGAGAACTACGCTTTGTAATTTTTACAAGAAAAAAAAAACGACCTGTGAAATTCACCTTTGACGAAAAGTCTAGATGGCTACGTGCAGGCGTCGATTTTTACGATTCATTTTAGATCCAGCCTGGTGGCTTGAACCACCCTATATATATATATGTGTGTTTCTTTTTTAAAACTTTACGTCTCCGCCTTTTTTCTCAGGGGTTAAGTAGACATCCTGACAATCTTCGCGGGCTAATTTTTTCCGCTCTTAATGTTCCCGGAAACTGAGGGAGAGAAGGGGACGAGTGCGTGGGGACGTCAGAACGCCGAGATCTGGTTGGGATGATTAGTGGGTCTAGACCTAAACCTAGCTCCCAATGTCTCCACTGTACTGGTCAAACGCGCTAGAAGGCGGAACGCCGGTCTCCGCCGTTTGGCTTACGCATTCAAACACATTCGACGAATGCCGTGAAGATAAATGCCGCTAGCTTTAGTTCCACCCACTAATCATTCCAACCAAAGCTTTGCCTTGTGACGTCTGCACGAATTCTCGTCTATTTCTGTCCCTCAGTTTCTCGACGCATATATATATATATATATATATATATATATATATATATATATATATATATATATATATATATATATATATATATATATGTATATATATTTCTTCTCTGTTTTATACCCACGCCTTCGGCCTCCCGCCACCATGCCAGTTATATATATATATATATATATATAACGGGCATGGTGGCGGGAGGCCGAAGGCGTGGGTATAAAACTGAGAAGAAAACAACTTTTTTCTTCTCTGTTTTATACCCACGCCTTCGGCCTCCCGCCACCATGCCCGTTATATATATATATATATATATATATATATATATATATATATATATATATATTTATATATATACATATATATATATATTTATATAACGGGCATGGTGGCGGGAGGCAGAAGGCGTGGGTATAAAACTGAGAAGAAAAAAACCCTTAGTGAAAAACAGCAACAACGGACGATTTAATCTTCGACGTTGCGGCCGGAGTCCGGCCTTTGTCAGGAAGCAGCAACAACGGACGATTTAATCTTCGACGTTTCGGCCGGAGTCCGGCCTTCGTCAGGAAGCTTCCTGACGAAGGCCGGTCTCCGGCCGAAACGTCGAAGATTAAATCATCCGTTGTTGCTATTGTTCACTAAGGGTTTTTTTCTTCTCAGTTATATATTTATATATATATATAGCTTGGTAATTAAAAAAAAAAGAAAACATTGTGCACAACTGGCACACATTTCTACAGTTTTCCACCATTGGCGTTATATGCATTGTAAAGCATTATTCCGTTTTTTTGTGTTTTATTTTTTTTGCAATTCATACCTCAGCAATGTGGGTTGACAGGAGATAGGGTCGCACACCCGGCGGTAAACATTGCTTAAAACATCACTTCTCCGCTTAAATTATAATCAACAATTTTCCTATTACATATTTGGTTACACACTAAAGTCACCGACAAATCAAGAACGGCGGGGCGTCCCTTTCTGATGCCGAGCCTCCAACACGCGCTTGTTGCCTTTCATCGTCTCGCTGGCTGCGCGTGCAAACTCTAGGCTCAAGAGACACTTAAATGTTATCGAAGACCTGTATGAAGAGCGCGCGCTGGAGGCAAGACAGCTGAAAGTCATCTCGGACCCCTTAATTCTTTGTTACTAATCGTAAATGGGTGTATTTAATCATTTGCGCGTAGAGTGTTCGATCATCGTCACAATGCGCCTTTTAACTGTTAATCACCTTTTATCTGTCAGTGAATGGAACTGAATTTCAGCCTCATGTTTTTCGAAGAAATCACGAAATTAAAATACCGGGTTCATAAAACGACTCATGACTTTTTCCAGACTCGCATACTTTGTAGGAGACAAGGGTGGAAGACGATGGGGTGGGGGGCACGTGACAGGCGGTCGGCCGCAGAGACACGAGCTGGCTCCGGACCGAGCGCGTTGCGCGCGGCTGGGGTCAGGCGGGAATGATGGAGTCGGTCTGGCTGCTCTGTCCCATGCCGATCGCCGGAGCGGTCCACCGGCGAGGTTTTGAGCAGGAGCGGTGGAAACAGCGAGGCCTGAGCATACTGGCTTGGTCCAGGATTAACCCGCGCTGGTTCCGCAGTGGGACTCGGGCTATGATGGCCCGGAACAGCTAGCCTACGCAGCGCTGACGTGGGAAAAACGATCCTCAGGCCTGGACACGGACTCCGACTGAGAGCTCTGAACGACGGGCAACAACCAAGGTCGGCAGGCCCGGTGTGCCGGCTCTCGAGGATGGGCAACCGGGAAGTACCGTAAACCCATTCGCTGTTTTCTCGGTGTGTCGTGTCACTCCTTAGAGGACGAGCGAAGCCCAGAGCGATCTGGCGGCGATTGTTATAAAGCGACCCCCACAACTTGTACTTAAGTGAATGCGCGCAGTCACAACTCTGGAAGCTCTGCTTGTGCTCCACCTCACTGGAGACTTTTGTTTCCACTTTAAAATACTCTTTACAGCCTAATTGTATTGCCATGTCAGATAGTATCCGCCAGGACTCCAAATCAGTGAAGATAATGACTGCCTCACGCGCATGTTCTGTGCGTTATACGTTCTGGTCTATTCTGGGTTTATTGCTTTCTAAAATAAAGTTAGATTGTTCTTGTTTTGTTTTATGCTCTTGGTTTATTTTAAGAGCCGCCAGCACCATTATGTGCTCATCATATCGCGGAGTATCAACGATTGCATATATTGTTTTATAACACCCTTCTCATTCAATGTAAAAACTTTCGATTGCGGCTCTGTTTCAGCTAAGTTAGGTTACGCTCTGAAGGTGTTTGTGTGTAATATCAAAACAAATTGCCAAACATTCGACTACACACAACTACAAGCACAAAGTACTGGAGTTGGGAAGCTTCATACTAACATTATTGGGCTCATGAAATAATTCGACAACCGCAAGAGGGCGCTGGGTTTTCCCCAAAGTGAGGGACAACATGTTCTTCCCACGCTAGAATGTCAATTTAAAGCGCGTGCTAAGATTGTAGATAAGCACTCTCACGGTCTTACCTCTTTTCTTTTCGATTTGCATTTAACATACAGACTACTAGTAGAGTGCCTGTAAAATATCGTTTTAGTTTTGCATTTTCGCGCAGAACCTTTTTATAGACTGTATCTCATGCGTAAGGTGTCATTCTCGAGTATGACAACAAGCCGTTGCACGGGACAAGGCAAGACAAATCACACACAACGCATGGTGTATAAGCGCTTACGTATAAGAACCTAAGAAGAACGCACTCGATGTCAAACTTAATTTATACGTAAATAATATTAGGTTTAATAATTTTAACTTTTGAGGTTTACCATGTGGCTCAGTGGAAACCGTTTCCTGAACCATGCTGGTACCACAATGAGGAAGCGAAAGAGCGCGCAAACGACAAGCCGCTGTGTGGGAAAAGACTGAGTGCGCAGGCGAGCTGGTGGTAAGTAGCCATGTCGTTTGACAGCTGAGGCTGTGGTGCAGAAAAGGAATAGTTTTAGCCGAAGGAACAGACACTGACCTCACCTGCCTTAAGCACCTTTGAAGGAATGGCAAAAAGTTCCTCAGAATATAAATCTCACCTTAGATACTTCTGATGTTTTTTTTGTTTAGGAAGAGAGCGAAAATAGTGCAAAGCGCTCCCATTATTTGGGAAACTTTGGTCCGGATGGAGCTCAAAGCATATAAGTCGCCGTATTCCTGAGGTCACACAGATGTAAATCACGCAACCAACGTAACTCAACGAAAGAGAGCACAACACAAGTCAACACGACGCAACACAACAGAAATCAAAACAAAATAAAAGTAATGGTGCACTGAAGAGTATAACCTGGAACACGAAACTTCCACAGTCACATCGCGCGTAGAACGGCTTGAGACGAACGGGTGTAAAACCACCTCGGCGAGCGGCCGCCGTTGTAAAGAAAGCTGGGTTCCGTTGGGCGCCATTTTGTAGTACAAGTCTCTTAGGCGGCGGTGAATCTTGTAGGCTCCAAAGTACCGCTTTGACGGCTCTCACCCAGGTCGTGCGATGGGTCGATGTCCACACCCACACCTTTCTCCGGGCTGGTAGTGGACATCGCGACGTCGGGTGCTTTAGCGGCCAGCGTCGACACGTTGCTGGTCTTGAATAGTAAGCCGGGTGATCTGGTGGACTTCTGCTGCTCGTTGAGCAACCATCTGGACGTCGCAGCTCCCAACGAAAACTGGCTCATGGGGCAGCATCGCGTCCAGCATCGTCATTACCTTACGACCGTGAACCAGCTGAGATGGTGTAACTCCAGTGGTCGCTTGAACCGCTGTGGTGTAGGTGAACGTAACATATGGCAAAATTTCGTCCCACGTCTTGTGTTCTACGTCTACGTACATTGGCACCATGCCACCGACGGTCTTGTGTAACCGTTCTGTCATCCAGGTGGTCTGGGAATGGCACGCCGTGGTTCGACGTTGACTGGTATGACTGAGACTAAGGATCTCTTGCGTTAGCTGTGCCATAAACGATGATCATCGGTCTGTAATCAGGACCTCGAGTGAGTCGTGCCGGGGGACGATGCATTCGATGAAAAACTTGGCGACTTCCACGGCAGTTTTGAATGGATGGGTTTTTGTGTCGCATTATATTGTTAGGTATTCGGTTGCAACAAATATCAACCGGTTGCCTTGCTTTGAAGGCAGGAATTGGTCGAACCAATCCATTCCGATCTGCTGGAACGTGGTGATCGGCCGCGCCATCGGAAGCGGGGTCCTTCCGGCTTTTTGGGGGTTTCTTCCGTCGGCGATAAGACCTTGTGCAGTTATGTTCAGTCTTCAGGAGCCTGGGCAAGTGATAATTCTCACAAATCCAGGCAAGTGTCCTGCTATAGCCACGGTACCCAGCCTTCGTTCGTCATAGTATCCTTGAAATACTTCATCGCGAAGGCTGGTAAGAGCAACCAAGAGCCGCGCTGTGTTGCTATCGCCGAAGTCCTGTTTAAACTTCTCATCTTTTCGAATGGTGAAGGCTGGTAGGGCTCGTAAGAAGAACCGGGGAACTGTAGTCTCCCGTCCTTCTAGGTGCTGGATGAGTGCTCGAAGTTCAGGATCACCTGGTTGAAGTGCTGCCTTGTCGCTGACATTTACTGCGCCTAGAAAACTTATCGTTGTCGTCGTCGGTGCATGCGCGTTCGGCTTCGACGTGGTGTCTAGACAAAAATCGGCGTCACTGTGCTTCCAGCCGGACTTGTACACCACGGTCATGTCGAATTCATGCGGCCCTAAACTCCGCCGAGCAAGGCGTACAGATGGGTCCTTTAGATTGGCGAGCCAGCAGAGCGAAAGGTGATATTGTACCACGCAAAATGCACTTCCGTACAATTATGAGCAGAATTTTGTGATTGCCCAGAAGACAGCAAGGCACTCTTTTTCTGTCGTTGAGCTGTCGCCCTCCGCCTTAGACAGAGTCTGACTTCTAAAAATCTAGTATCTGAAAACTTAGCTTCTGATCTCCATAATTTGTCCGTGAACGAGATTTTATTCTTATATTTTATCTTAAATTGTACGGGCCAATTTTCACGGGGTACTACAAGTAATTGTATTCCGTGGTAAAACAATTTTTTAGTATGAAATTGGCGCCAAATCTTCAGGGACAGTTCATATTTGTGTACACCTCTTAGGCTTAATATTTGGTATGCTCTAAAGCAGTGGCCCTCAAACGGGTGTCCGCGGACCCTTTGGAGTCCGCGAAGGCACTTTATGGGTCTGCAAGCCCAGCCTCAACACTCAAGCCCGGCAATGATAGTTGTTTTTTCTTAGATTAAGAAGAAGCGTTCCAATTTTCGGGGGATTTTTCTCGTGTATATGTCAATATAGGAGGACTCTGCTTCACACTAGCACTTAGTTATATCTATTTATCAAATCTTTATCACCACGAACGGGGTCCTCCATCTTCCCCGCCGATCCACAAGGGGTCCGCGAAACATCACTGGCTGAGAACCACTGCTCTAAAGTATGGTGTGGCATTCCTAAAAAAAACTGTTTCCGAATGCTCGTAATGCTCGCTTTTGCATATATAAGGGACGATCTAAATTTGTTTGGGACGTAGTCGACCACACCAAGAGACAATACCTTATGAAGGAGCGTATGAGGGCGAAATAAATTTGACGTTTAGCTTTTTGGGGGATATAATATCTAAATCTATTTAAAAGACCAACAGCTCGACAAAGATTTCCTATGAGCTAATCAGTATGCGGTGTCGGTGACTTGTTTTCGTGGAATAGAACTCCCAAGAATCGAATTGTTGAAGACTGTTGAATGAAAGAGTCCTCGAATTGTAATTTAAAATTTGACAGTGGTGTCATTCCTTTTCGTTTAAATGGTTTCGGTTGTTGCCACTTGAGCTTCCGCAACTCTTTGCGCCCTTATATTGCCTCCCGCATGGCCGAGAAAGCAACGCATGGCCACGGACTTCTAGAAAATTCGCGTTCGTTCTCGCACCAGACGTAACTTTTCCCCTGCTTTCTTTTTCTCGAAAGTGCCAGTTCATTCTCGCCCCGAGCCCGCGACGCTTGAACATTCATTGCCGAACTTTGGAGACAGCGACGCACAGTAGATAAGCAGCTTCCCGCGACCCTGTCGAGTCAGTCTCGCTCTCGCTCTCTCTCACGCCGCCGAATCGCCGCTCGCTTTTCTGCTGCTTCGGCGCTCTTTCTTTATTTATTTTGTTTGGCACAAGTTCGCCAACTTAACCTTTATTTTCAGTTCACGATTCGTCTTCTCGTCACCTTCATTCGTGACATTTCTGGTGGAGGTGCGGGGTACCACAGTCCATAAAGCGTGTCCCTCCAAGACTTCGCAACACAAGCCCAGTCCCCGGGTCAAGATGACCGTCCGTAGAATCGACAAAGACCCGAGGAAGCACCCGTGTTTAAGGTTTTCCCCCGGAAATCGGTCCACTGCCGAAGAAGACCCACCAGTGGACAAAGCCGACAATGAGCGCAGGATCGTCGCAGAACTTTGCCGCCGCCCCTGTCGTCTACCAGCCCGTCGCCCCTCGTACACCGACGTCCTTCCACGGTGAGATCTACGAAGACGTCTAAGATTAGTTGCAGCAATACCAACGGGTGGCGCGGCACAATCAATGGACTCCGAAACAGAGTCTGCAAAACGTCTGTTTTGTCTTCGAGGGCACGGCGCGACACTGTTTCGAGAATTGTGAAACCTCGATTACATCATGGGACCAGCTGAAAGGAGAGCTCCGAGGGACGTTCGCCAGTCAGCATAGAAGGGAGAGAGCGGAAGACCTTTTTTGGAGGAGGACGCAAGGCCCCAACGAAAGCGTCACCAGCTTCCCTCAAGACGTCCTGCGTTTGAGCGCGCGTGCCGACCAACAAGCCACCGATGACAAGAAGCTGCGTGTCCTCACGCACGGGGTGAGGGACATCTTTGGGGGCCTCGTCCGAAACCCGCCGACCACCGTCGAAGTGTTCGTCAAGGAGGCAACGAACATGGTGCGCACCCTCCAAGCACGCGCCTCTTACTGCCAACGACATGCCGGCGTCGTTGCCTCCGCGTTGCTTAACGAGGACATCGGCGCCCGTACTTGGGACATCCGTGAGGTTATCGGCGACGTCGTCTGGGAGGAGCTCCGGAAGTTGCTGCTTGCGGCCGGCCCTCCGGCATCCCTTTCCATCGCTGAGGCTGTCCGTGAAGAAATTCACCGCACACTCCGGCCAGGCATTCCAGGCACCATGTTGGCGCAGGAGGAGCCGACGCTGAGCTCCGCCGCCGTAGCCCGCCGACCGCCGCCTGGTGCCTGTCAATATAAGGCGCCATCTCGACGGGACAATCCAACGCCGCAAAACCCTCGGCGACAACAACAAATCTAGCACGTCCGCCCAGAGAGACCCTCGCTGAGAAAAACCGACGTGGGGTGAACGGCTGATCAACGCAAAGCTTTCTGTGGTGCTCACACACTTCCAAAAAACTCCGTCAACTTCGAATGGGGTAAAGAACAACCACAGGCGTTCGACGAGTTAAAGCGACGGCTTCGGTCACCACCGACTTTCGGCCGCTTCGACCAATCAGCCGAAACGGAGGTTACCACGGACGCCAGCAATACAGGACTCGGAGGCGTACTGATCCAACGACAAAAAGGTGCAGAGCGCGTGATCGCATAGGCTAGCCGGACGCTGTCGAACGCGGAACTCAATTACTTGACGACCGAGAAGGAATGTCTGGCCGTCGTCTGGGCCCCCATCACAAAATTCCACCCATACTTATACGGGACTCTTTTTCGGTAGGTCACCTACCACCACGCTCTGTGTTGGTTAGCGAGCCTAACCAACGAGACGCCTCGCTCGGTGGAGCCAACCACTGCAAGATTATGACGTGACCGTGCTCTACAAGTCAAGCCAAAAACACAGCGACGCCGACTGACTGTCCAGAGCCCCCGTCGAGTCAGCTACCGGCTGTGCCAAAGACGACAACGACGACTATCACTTTCTTGGCGCGGTGAGAAGTCACGGCATGGCACCGCTTCAGTGGGACGATCCTGAGCTGCGCGCACTGATCGACCACTTGGAGGGACAAGGGGGTACGAATCCCCGAGTCTTCTCACGTAACCTGCCAAGATTCGCCGTCCAGAGAGGTATCCTCTAAAAAGAGGTCTTCGGGGACAGCCACTTGACGTGGCTCCTGGTGATTCCCACTAGTCTTCGAGAAGAGGTCTTCCAAGTCTGCCATGAAGACCCAACATCTGCTCACCTTGGGTAAAGCAGGACTCTTGCACGAATCCGAGAAAAATGCTACTGACCCAAGCTCCCGAAGACTGTACGCCTCCACGTCCGTTCGTGCCGCGAATGCCAACGACGCAAGAAACCACCGACGAAGCCGGCAGGTATTCGGCAACCAATCGTGCCCCCGACTGCATCGTTCCAGGAGATTGGAATGGATCTTCTTGGACCTTTCCCTCCGTCGACACAAGGAAACCGCAGAAAAATCGTGGCAACTGATTATCTCAACAGGTGCGCCGAGACAAAAACACTCCCGTCGGGAACCGCCGTGGAAGTAGTCAAGTTCTTTGTTGAATCTATCATCCTCCGAGACGGCGCTCCCCAATCCCTGATCACGGACCGAGGCTCCTCCTTCATGGCGCAACTGACACAAGAGATACGCCGCCTGAGCCACACCGACCACCGCCGGACCATGGCATACCATCCGCAGACCAACGGGCTGACGGTGCGACTAAACAAGACCATCGCCGACATGATTTCTATGTCCGTTGACGTGGAACACAAGACGTGGGATTAAGTGTTGCCCTACGTCACGTTTACGTACAACACGGCGATTAAAGAAACCACTGGCATGAAACATTTTCAGCTGGCGCAAGGCAGAAAGGTGAAGACGATGCTCGACGCCATGCTGTCCCCGACCCGACGAATGACCGCACCGACGACGCCCAGCTGATCACCCAACGAGCAGAAGAGGTACGCCAGCTATCCCGCCTTCGCATAAAGGACCAGCAACGTGTCGACGCTGTCCGGTACAACCTTCGCCAGCGCGACGTGGAGTTCCAGCACGAAGACAGGGTGTGGGTATGAACACCCATTCGGACACCGCGGCCTCAGCGAGAAACTGCCAAAACGCTGCTTTGGACCCTACAAGCTCATTCGTGGCCTTGGGGACTTTAACTACGAGGTACTCCTCGACGGAACCCGACCATCAGGACGCTGCCAGCCACGACCCGAAGTCGTCCACGTAGTTCGACTTAAGCCCTCCTACGCGCATTAGGATTATGACCCTGGATGTTTATTTCGTTTCAGCGTAAATACTTTAGCCATTTCCTTTTCCATTGCATCGCGACGATGCACTTTTAAAAGGAGGATTATTGCCGCCTGCCGGGCCGAGAAAGCAACGCTCGATCACGGACTTCTAGAAGGTTCGAGTTCTTCTAGAAAGTTCGTGTTCGTTCTCGCAACCGACGTAGCTTTCCCTCTGCATTTTATTTCTCGAAAATGCCAGTTCATCCTCACACTGAGCGCGCGACGCTCGAACATTCTTTGCCGAACTTTTGAGACAGCGACGCACAGTAGCTAAGCAGCTACCCGCGACCTTGTCGAGTCACTCTCGCTCCCGCTCTCTGTCAAGCCGCCGAATCGAACGCCCGCTTTCCTGCTGCTTCGATGCTCTCTCTATTTACTTATTTTGTTTGGCGCAAGTTCGCCAATTCAACCTTCATTTTACGTTCGCGGTTCGTCTTCTCGTCACCTTCATTCGTGACAATAGTTTACCTTCCTCCTCGGTAAACATCCTACACATATCGCTGCCATATGTCTGCGTTGTCTAGTTTCGGTTTCTATTTTGAGCAGTGAAGATTTTTGGCTTTATAAATATATTTGTGACACTGTAGCAAAATACTCACTACGTAGACTCCCGACACATTATTTAAATTACCTTGCAAAAAATACATAATTACGAGGGTGTTACTGTCCGTTTAAGTGACATTCTGTCGACGGTTGCTGCAGTAACGAGCGACCGTACGTGACGAGTGATAGTTAGCCCGACATGTTTAGTCCACAGCCGACAGTCAGCAGCGTGTCATATCTAGTCCGCATGCGAATGTCGGCGCCAAGCCTCGATTTATGTCCAGCACACTTAATCCACTGGAGACTATCGGTTGCCATCACGCTTAATCCCCAAGAGGCTATTGGCGGTGAATTATGCCCCGGTGAGGGGGGCTAATTTAGCACGCTTCAACATAGTGTACTTCGGTTTTAGTGTCATTTGTGTAGTTTGCCAAACGGCTCCTTCGTGGAGAACATGCTCGACGGCATGTGAGTTTGTTCCTTCTTTATCTTAAGTTTCTTTTTCGCGGCTTGTGATGATTGATCATAATCATCCAATTAGCGTAAGCATTGTCAATTAACGTAACAACATCTTTAAATATGCCATTTTTAAACATAATAATTATGTCTGATGCATTTACGAATTTACTATAAAAGTTTTGATGTTTAATCGTACTTCACACATCGTTATTGTCATCATTTCTAAGAACACTAAGAATGGCTCGTTCACACTTGCGAAATGCGCACTCGCGGCGACTGGATTCACTAGCCGAAAAAAATATCGGGCCGTTCACATTTGTTGCCGCCTGCGGAGTGCGCGGCGCGAGCGCTGCAGCGCGTCCTGAACAGACGAGAGCCTTCCGACAAGAGCTCCCAAACTTCCTCCTTGCCCGCGCCCGTCTCGTCGCCATCGTCTCCAGCTCGTCAGCGTTGATTTGACGTCAGCAAGCACCACTTCTCCCGTACGCTCTGATTGGCTTGCGGCGAGAGACAACTTTTCTCCGGTGATGAAAATTGGTCCCAGAGCGATCGTGCTATCCGCCGGAAATTCTGCCTGCTTTCGACGCCGGGCGTGAGAATTCTCCCGGATTTCGCCGCCGGATCGCAAGTGTGAAAGAAGCATAATTTATCCCGTGTGGCGCCGAAACACTTCAAGTTACGTTCAGTGAGTTGAAGTGCATTAAACTAGTCTGCCTGACAGTGCTATTATAATTAGCCCGCAGGCGACTGTCGGCGGCAAGGAATGCTTACTCCACCATACTTAGTGCGCAGGTAACCGGCGGCGGTGGCAAGTCATGACTCAAGGCGAGCATACTAACGGTCTGTGCAAATGTTTTTGCCAATTTCGGCAAAAAGAAAAAAAAAGCGTGATGTGGTCTGTCTAGACCTGGACTTGGTTTGCACGCGTCCACAACACGGACCATGGCGGAGCACGGCCGAACTAGATCCGCGGGGCCGATTAAGTGACGTCGACGAATGGCGTCGAGCTGCGGTCAACCAGTGAAACAGGCTTTCTAGTACGCCTCTCTGCCTGCCTTGTTCAGGGTCGGAATTCCCTGAGTGCGCAATAAACTTTTCAGCCTCTCACTCTCTTTCCGCAGGTTTATGATTGGTTGTCTTCAGTGGTTTCGACAATCCCATGCCACAAGACCGGCCTAGCAAGGCGTGCATAAAAAATCAGAAGGCATCGTAAAAAGAACGTGATGTTCCCTCCTCTCCGAACCGGTTTCTTTGTCGAAATACAATGGTAGATCCGACAGCCGCCTTCCGTTTGCACCGGGCTTTAATCGTCAAGCGACTGTCGGTTGGGCTAACATTGTCCACTGACGGCCTACTGTGGCGAGTCATGTCCAGTATACATACTTAGTCCATAACGGGCCGTCGACGGCGAATTTCAAGTTGTGAACAGGATACTCAGTCCGCAGGCAACAGTCGCCAGGAAGTGCCACCTAGCCTATCATAGATAGTCTGCAGGCGACCGTCGGCGACGAGTCGTACTTGGTCACGCTCCCTTGTTCCGCAGACGACTGTTGGCGGGAAGTCCTGCTTAGACCATCAGACTTAATCCGCAGTAGAATGTCGGTGGCGAGTCAGACTTAGTTTAGTACACTTGGTCAGCTAGCAAAAGTTAGTTCCAGCAGCTGGCTCGCAAACGAGGAAGCGTATCTCCGCACGTGGACCAACATAACGGTGTAGATGGTAACCTTGCAAGAAATAATGTAGCGGTTGTACGACGTCTCAACTTCAGACAGCTGTCACCAGATAACCTGAAGGGGGCGATAAACCTCCATCCTTTGGGATTACAGCTACCACAATGGGATTCTCTTAATCCAGCAGCACAATTAATTCAAGACTCTACATGCGTTCACGGAAGAATGAGAACAAATAGAAGACTTCTCATTAACGCATGCTCGTGACACAACCCACTCCTTAATAAAACTAAAATTTTCTTGATCATCATGATAAATCCAGAAAACATAATATTGTGCCTTGCAGGCACCGTGCCGGAAACCAGCGATAGCTCTCCGTAAACAAATATAATATATAATATCAGATGTAAAATGAACGCAAGACACAATTTGTGTTCCCTGGGTTTATCAGATGGATCAAGACGAGTTCATAGCTTTGTTCTATTGCTGGCATTGGACTCTGACTTTATTTGGACGTTTTTATGTCTATGATTAAATAATAGTAACATGATTTGTGCCGCAATTCAGAGAGCGGTAATACCTTTGCAGCTTTATTTATGAAGTTACGATTACTTCCTGCGAACTCTTGAAATGTACTTTTCCCTGAGATAATAATCGGGGGTCGCTGTTAGCTTTTTTCCACCTTGAGCAAGGGGCCACTCCGCAGTTCCTCTCGCTTAAACCGCACTCGTCGTTGACCTTTTTGCTCGCGGTACTTCTGGGATCCGCTAGGCAGACCGTTCTACAAACGAGGAGAAGTCCCCTTAGCCACCCAAATGAGAGCTAAAGTGAAACCTAAAATAAGAAAAATTATAAGCAGATCTAACACCGATAAAGATATACTAACGCCCCTTAAAAAAGGAAAAAAACAAACGAACGAAATGTTTATTATTTAAAGTGTATTCCGCCGGCCACAACCATTGAAGGATGTCATCGATTCAGGCCGAGTTGGTGCATTCTTTTCCCAGGTTTTTTGTCCTTTGCTTAACCTCTTTGTTTTATTGTTTTTAAATGCATGCGTTTTTACGACATATGTTTGAAAATATGCATATTAATGAACCGTATACTTGATCGAGTGAATCGAAGTTTTAGGAGTCCGCCGGAAACCAAAATAGACAGGATTCGTATTCTGCACCTCCAAATGTCCGGTCGGGTGTGCTAAGTAGTCCGCCACTTCCACCTTCACTTTCTGGCTTTTCCTCTCTGTCTTTAATATAATACATAAGAAGCTGACTGTACCCAATCATGGGAGTTTTGAAAGCACACGCCGCCGCGTGGAATGTGGTACGACGCTTTCTGTTACGTGGTACGTGCTCGTTGTGCTCTAGAAATCCTCTCACTGTTTCTCTAGTCACGTATACCTGTAATATTTGTGCTTATGAGCTATAGAGACACGCTATCATCATAGTGTGCCATAATCAAGAGTCACGTTTTGAATATATTGTCACGAATGACTATTGATGAGGCGATGATAACTGAAGATACTAAACGTTTAATGGGGCGAACTTGTGCCCAGAACAAAAGGGAATAGAAGATAGTAACAAAGCGTCGCGAGCGTCAAAGTCGGCGGGACAGAAGAGTCGAACGATGGGGTGAAACTGACTTTAGCTCGCTATGCGGAGCCCCTTATGTATACGCGTGGGCCTCTGGAATAATCGGCGCAGAAAGTTCGACGCGTAGAACATTTGGACCTCGATTTCACTCAAACACAAAATTTCAGAGATAAACAAAACTCACGTCGCTCCCAGGAATCAGACCCTGGCTTTTCGCGTGGGAGGCAGGCATGATAACCTTTAGGCCACGCGCCCGCTGCCTACTTGGGCAGCTGCGCGCGGCATAACCCCCCCCCCCCCTTTGAAAAGTGCACCGCCCCGATGCATCACAAAACAAAACAAAATAAAAAAGAACGATACAATAAAGAGTCATTTGGAACACATAAGGTCTACAGTCCTATCGAGCGTAGTACGGCTTCAGGGGCACAACGTGGACGACTTCAGGTCGTGGTGGGCGGCGTGATGAATCATAGTTCAGATTTCCAAGTCGACGAAGTACCTTGTAGGGTCCGAAATACCCTTTTAGGAGTTTCTCGCGGACACCACGGCTGCAAATCGGTGTCCAGACCCTTACTCTGTCTCCGGGCTGGAAGTGGACGTCCCGGCGACGAAGGTTGTACCGGTGAGAGTTGACACGCTGTTTATCGTGGATTCGAGGGCGGGCTAGTTGGCGTGCCTCTTCTGCTCTCTGACTGACCTCATGGGCATCGTCGCATCCGTCATTTACTGGCTCATTGGGCAGCATTGCGTCCCGCATTGTCGTCACTTTTCTGCCATGCACCAGCTCGAATGGTGTAAACCCGGTTGTTTTTTGAGCTGCGGTGTTGTAGGCGAACGTGACATATGGTAACACCTCGTCCCATGTCCTGTGCTCTACGTCGACGTACATGGAGATCATGTCTGCGATCGTCTTGTTGAGCCACTCCGTTAGCCCATTGGTCTGCGGTTGGTACGTGGTGGTCCGACGATGGCTGGTGTGGCTGAGCCGAAGGATATCTTGCATGAGCTGAGCCAAGAACAATGACCCTCGATCGGTTATCAAGACTTCGGGGAGCCATGTCGAAGGAGAATAGATTTGACGAAAAACTTGGCGACTTCCACCGCTGTTCCTGACGGAAGAGCTTTCGTCTCGGCGTATAGTGTAAGATAATCGGTCGCGACGATAATCCATCGGTTTCCTTGCGCCGATGTTGGAAACGGCCCAAATAAATCCATCCCGACCTGCTGAAGAGCGTAGTACGGGCAGATATCGGTTGCAGAAGTCCTGCTGGTTTCGTCGCAGGCTTCTTACGTTGTTGGCACCCATGGCACGACCGTGTATACAAATAGACGGTTTAAGGGAGTCTCGGCCAATTGTACTTCTTATGAATCCGGGGGAGCGTCCTTCTGTAGCCAAGGTGTCCAGCCGTCGGGTCGTCGTGGCATGCTTTAAATATGAATTCTTGCAGGCTCTCAGGAACAAACAGCAGCCAGGCAGGATTGCTGCTTCCGAAGTTCTTCTTGAAGAGGATGCCTCGCCGTAGAACGAAGCTTGACAAGTCACGTGCCAGGAATCACGGAACGGAACTTACTTGACCTTCGTGGTGCTCGATCACGGCGCGAAGTTCGAGGTCGTCTCGCTGAAGTGCTCCTATGTCAGAATCTGTAATTGCTCCGGAAAAATGGGCGTCATTGTCGTCGTCGCTGCTGTCGGTACGCGATTCGACTGGGGCCCTAGACAAACAACCTGCGTCATTATGCTTGGGGCCAGACTTGTGCACAATGGTCACGTCGAATTGTTACAGTCGAAGGCTCCAGCGAGCGAGGGGTCCTCACGGGTCCTTGAGGTTGGCGAGCCAACAGAGAGCGTGGTGGTCCATTACGACGCGGAACGGGATGCCGTACAGGTACGGGCAGAACTTGGTCAACGCCCAGACGACAATGAGACATTCCTTGTCGGTCGTTGAATAATTTTTCTCTGCCTTGGACAGTGCCCGGCTCGCGTAAACAATCACCCTCTCTGCTCCGTCTTGCCTTTGGCCGAGCACAGCGCCGAGTCCGGCGTTGCTGGCGTGTGTGTGACCTTCCGTTTCCGCTGAGGGATCGAAGCGTCCGAGGATTGGGGGCAACTGGAGTCTTTCCTTCAGTTCGTTGAACGCGTGTTCTTGCTCCTCCCCCACTGGAAGTTCACGTCGTGCTTCATCAGATGCGTGAGCGGTGCAGACATCTTGGCAAAATTGCGAACAAAACGTCTGCAGTAAGCGCACAGTCCAAGAGATCTTCGCACGGCTTTCTTGTCTGATGGCTTCGGAAATTCGGCGACAGCGGATGTCTTTGCAGGGTCGGGACTTACATTTTGATCACCCACGACATGGCCCAGGAATTTGAGCTTGCCGTAAGCGAGCCGACATTTTGACGGCTGTAGTGTTAGTCCAGCATTTTGGATAGCCTGTAGCACGGCTCGCAAACGTCTCAGGTGCTCGTCAAAGTCGCTTGCGAATACCACGACGTCGTCGAGATAGACGAGACAGCTTTGCCATTTCAAGCCGGAAAGAACGGTCTTCATTACCCGCTGAAACGTCGCCGGTACTCTGCACAGTCTGAACGGCGTCACTTTAAATTCGCATAGCCCGTCCGGCGTGACAAAGGCAGTCTTTACACGATCCCGTTCGTCGACCTCGATCTGCCAGTGCCCACTATTCAGGTCCATTGACGAAAAGTATCGGGCGTGTCGCAGCCGGTCCAGAGTGTCGTCGATGCGTGGCAGCGGGTAGACGTCCTTTCTTGTTACGGCGTTCAGTCGGCGATAGTCCACGCAGAACCGAAGGGGCCCGTCTTTCTTTTTCACCAGGACTACCGGTGAAGCCCACGGACCGCTTGAGGGTTGGACAATGTAGTCGTCCAGCATTTCTCGGACCTGCTTCTGGATGACTTCTCTCTCTTTCACAGAGACACGGTACGGCGACCGATAAACAGGAAGCGCGTCGTCTTCAGTAACAAATCGATGTTTCGCAACGGTCGTTTGGCGCATCTTTGTCGACGTGGAGAAGCACTCATTGAATTCGGCGAGGAGGTCACTGAGTGGCCGTTTTGGGGTAGGCAGGGTTGGGTCGATGTCGAACTGCGAGGGTGACGTTATCTTTAGTGGCCAGGAAGAGAGGTCTTCTGATATTCCGGCGATTACGGCTGAGTGCTGGAGCTCCTTGGCGTGACCCACGGCGGTGTCTTTGGTAAGGTGCCGAGCCTATTGTCGAAAGTTCGTTACGAGTGCGACAAACTGTCCGTCTCTAAGCTCTGCGATGCCTCTTGCGACGCCGATCCGTCTTCTTAGAAGCAACATGGGGCCTTCCTTCGAGCAGAACGCCGCCGCAGAAAGCCTTATCGAACCCGACAGGTACGAAAACACTCGACTGCGGCAGTAAGTTCACGTGGTTTGCGAGGACCCGTACAGCGGATGGCGTCGCTTTGGGTTCCTCCGGTTGTGGGGCAAGTTCTCGTAGCGTCAGCCGGTTTGCTCCGAGGTCCATGACAGCGCCGTACTCGCAGAGAAAGTCCACTCCGAGTATAACGTCCCTCACATACTCTTGCAGAACGACGAACTTTACAGGGCACGTCTCACCGTGGATCTCAACGCGAGCAGTGCACCTGCCGACAGGTGTGATAAGTTGTCCGCCGGTGGTTCGTATCTGCAGTCTATCCCAAGGCGTCATAACGTTCCGAAGGCGACGAGAAAGTCTATCACTCAAGACGGAATAGTTTGCTCGGTGTCGACGAGCGCCGTCGTGTCATGGCCGTCGGAGATAACGTTGAGGTTATTCGTCGCTGCTGCAGAAACGTCGTTGCGGGACGTTGCGGCGTTAGAGTGGGAGGGCTCCGACGATCTTGGAGGATCTTGGCATCGTTCGTCTTCGGCAACGCCACCTCCCGGCACTGCCGCGCCTAGTTTTCCCAACGGGAAGCGATGGGTGAGAGGCTGTCTCGTCGAGACCGGCGGAAGGGTGATGGCGAGCATCAGGGAGACGCTGAACGGAATCCTCGGCGGCGTGACCACTCAGGTGAGGAAGAGCGGCGGAGGTAATCCTCGATGTCCCGAGGTCGGTGTCAAAGACGCGGTCAAGTTTCGTTGGGCGCAAACCCTCGTAGGCCTAGTCGGCGTTAGGGGCATCGACGGTAGATGTGGTTCGCTTCACCGCAGTAGTACCACAGCGGGTGACGATCGGCCGTGCGCCACACATCCGTCTTCCTAGGTGCGGGTTGTTCAGTATGGAAGAGCTGGGGCTGCCCTTCCCGACGTCGCAAAGTCCGTGGCTCTGGCTCACGTTGCAGCGGCGTAGAATACTGCCGGGAAGCTGGCGCCGGTGTCCTAGCTATTGTCGCGCATGTCAGGGAGGCCTCCTCGGGTGCTGTTACGCTGGTAGGAGCATCAGGATTAAATGCCTGTTGAACCTCCTAGCCGACAACTTCGGCTATCGACAGAGAAGCAGGCTGGAGGGCAACAGGCAGGAACTTCTTGATTTTCTCCCGGACGACGTCCCGGATGATGTCGCGGATGTCCGGGATGTTGCAGCTGGACGGCGAGAGGGCAGAGGAGCCGGGAAGTCTGTGATAGTGTTCTTCGACTGAAAATGTTCAGTCGAAGAACTTTTTTGACAAAGCTAATGACGCTCTCCTAATTAGGACCCTGAACTCTCACTTGAAAGAGGTCTTCGGCGCGTTCTCTTCGGTGTTGGTTAGTGAATGTTCTTCCTAACTCGGCCTTGAATTGCTCCCAGGCGGTGTTTAATGCTTCGCGGTTCTCGAACTAGATCCGCGCGGTTGCTTCCAAGGAAAAGTGAACATTCTGAAGACACTGTTCCGGTGTCTACTCATTATGGTGAGACACTCGTTTGTACTGTTGCACCCAGTCGTCGATGTCTTCGTGGCTTTTGCCTTGGAAGGGAGCCGGTGTCCGAGAAGCAGCGGGCAGGTAGACCACTGAAAGGTGGCTGGGTTCTGCTGGGACCACTTCGTCGCCCTGGTCTTGGAGTTCTCGGGTAAAAGTCTGATTCCGGGGGTAGGCCTTGGTTGCGACGACTTGACCGGGCCTTGGTCTGGTATTCGGCGAACGGTAGCCTCCGGGGGCTGAGCACGTCACTTGGTCGGTGTGTCTTTGGAGGGGTACGGTTCACGGGCATAAAATGCAAATACCCCGCACCTCCACCAAATTGTCACGAATGACGATATATGAGGAGATAATAACTGGAGAAACTAAACGTTTAATAGGGCGAACTTGTGCCCAGAACAGAATAGAAGATACTAACAAAGAGTCGCCAGCGTTGAAGGCGGCGAGACAGCAGAGCCGAACGCTGGAGCGAAACTAACTCTGGCTCGCTACGCGACGCCCCTTATGTACACGCGTGGGCTTCTGGAATAATCGGCGCAGAAAGTTGGACGCGTAGAATATTCGGACCTCGAACAAGCACCAGCATTCTCGATTTTACCGGAACACTAAATTTTAGGGATAAACCAAAGATACGAGGAATCAAACACTGGCTTTTCCCGTGGGAGGCAGGCACGATAACCGTTAGGTCACGCGCGCTCTGCCCACTTGGCCACCTGCACGCGCGGCAATGTCACGGGTACTTTTCATCATCACATGTTTTTAAAAAAAGAAATAATCAAAAATATGCAGATGAATGAGCCGTAGTTGATCGAATGAGTCTATATTTTACGACACCTCCGAAAGCTAAAAAAGAACAGCGGAGCCAGGACTTGAATTCTGATCCTCGCAATGTCCGGTCGGGTGTGCTAACCGGACCACCGCGCCACCTTGACTTTTTCGCGTTCCTTATATCTCTTATTATTGCATTATTGCAAGAGACTTAATGTATCCAATCAGTGGTGTTTAATCGATATATATATATATATATATATATATATATATATATATATATATATATATATATATATAGATATATATATATATATAACGAAAGTGGAGGAGATCCAGGAAAGGCCTGCCTTTCGGCACATTGATACTTTAGACCCATGTTGTTGTAAAAAAAACTATCTCCAAACTCCGGTCTAAAAACATGCTTTTCGTGCAAGGCTCGTCAAATTATGAGGCGCTGGAGAAATGCAGCCTTCTGCGTTAAGTCCTTATTTCGAACTCTTTTTGTTCGCCTTCCGCCCATTGAAAAGCATGCGGCAAGGGCCTTAGAACGCGCCTGGTATCGCTGCGCCGCAGCGTTCTTCCGCATCAAAAAGTTCGTCTGCTTTCCTCGGCGTCACCATGGCAACGAACACCGAATGAATAGAAGCACGCACGGTACCGCCGCGTGAAGCCAGCAACAGCTGACGCCATTTTACGAACGCCGTCTGCTAGCCACATCCGAACGCGGTGTGTCAGATCAACCGCCTCCGCCGGTGCGCCGCTAGCAAAGACGACGAAGCTGAGGCACGCCGACGGCGAATGGGCGAGCAACAGCAC
The DNA here is from genome assembly GCF_016920785.2 of Ixodes scapularis. Classification (NCBI taxonomy): domain Eukaryota; kingdom Metazoa; phylum Arthropoda; class Arachnida; order Ixodida; family Ixodidae; genus Ixodes; species Ixodes scapularis. Next base: position 227,252,348 of record NW_024609835.1, read on the forward strand.
CGCGGGACGACTGCAACGGCGGCATTTATTGGGATCAAAGGCGCGAAATAAGCAAGAACAATTTTTATTTGAATCATAACACCCGATATCCAAGTTGGGGACCACATACCTTTGCTGGGTCTCTCCTGTGAACTTTTTACAGAGACAGGGGGTGCCGCATTCAAAACACAGCTCCGTTTGCAAAATATGGGGGCCCTGAAAAGGACCGTTGAGACCGCTACCAGAACCTATAACTGACGTAACGAGCACTTGACGAGCGGTTGGCGCATAAGTAGTCTTTATGCATTTTTTTTTTATTTTTTTATACGTGGTGCAAAGTAATCCCGCCCCATATTTTTATGGCGTCAGGAACGAAGCAGCATAGAAAGAGTACCCTTCAAACGACAATAATAATAATAATTAAAAACTGCCGGATCTCCGCTGGAGACTCCGAGGCACAGTGGAGTAGTCGTCACGATAAAAAATCTAAAGAAACAAAATAAATAGCCTAACGGTCGTCGGCTGCGTCATAAGGCCTCGCCAAGTGCGGAGTATAACGGTCTTGGCATACGGTATGTATTGTGCATTCGTTATTTTCTTTTCTTTTCTACCACGTCAAATTCTGACGCCAAGACTCTCTACCTCCTCCGTTCCAACGCGTTGTTTGTTAGTATTTTAACAAATCAGCTTCAAATAAGGGTCGTGGCACCCAGTAGAGTAAGAAAAAGAATAAAAAAGGAACATTCCGAGCAGCCAGAGCAGCACGGCTGCTCTGGCCGCTCTGGACAGAGCAGCTCCTCTCATCAAAGAAGACGCCGTCCGAAACTCCAACGACTCCCTTCTTATTTTTTTATTTTTATTTTTATTCACTTTGTTACTTCATTTTGTTGTTGGGTTCGACTGCTCCCTTCTCTGTGACGATGCCGTCCGTGGACATACGTTTGGCGTTTCTTTTTTTCTTTTTTTTTTTATGTCACGCGATGGTGTGGTCCGACAGATCAACCAATGAGTTTGTTAGAATTGTGTCACGAGGTATAAAATGGAGGATGAAATAAATATAATAAATGCAAACAAGCGCGCAGTTCCCCTTCGGCGCTTTATTCTTCAAGAGGCGAGCATCGCAGTGCCATGGCGTTCAACTTGTGCCGTCTTCTTGGCGCCATGAAAGACCCTCTTGAAGCAATTAATTTGCTTCAGCGCGTTGGCCTGCTCCTGGCTCCTGGGTTTTCGTGCGTGTCCAAAGTGCGAAGCTGCGATGACAAGCTGCAAGTCCGCGCTAGATCTGCGGATGGCTACACGGGGGGGGGGGGGGGGGGGTTGCGGTGTGTGGATGACTGGTGAGGTGCCCAAGAGGAAGCCGGTCAAAGTTCAGTGCCGGGGCGAGGTCTCGGTACGGAGCGGTTCCTTTTTCGAAGGATCACACGCACCTCACGTTTCTCCAACTCATGAAAATCATCCTCCGGATGCCAGAACCTACCGTGCGCCGTCATTCAGCGGGAGGCTGATATCGCAAGTAAGACAATAACTGATTGGGCGAGCCTTTGTCGAAAGGTTGTGGTAAATGCCGTCTGTAAGCATTCAGACATGATTGGTGGCGAAGGCGTGACTGTAGAACTTGTGGGATTTCCCCTTTGGGGGGGGTTACCACTTAGAAACACAAAAGGTTCTTTGGGTCCGGATAAAGACGTGTTTATTGACTGCAATGCCAACACGCTTCGCTCTTGATAACGAAAAGTCTGGGCGCTGGCTCAATTGCCAGTATCACCCGGTCGGTTTCCCGCGCTGCCGCATTAGACAGAATCACGGGAAGTCGGAGGCCCACAAAGAAAAACCGAGCTCCGTAGAGCCAGGGCCTCCGCCGACGAGAGCCCCTGGCCCACCTTCGGGGCCAGCTTATGTAGCCTCGGAGAATGGACGCGCCCGGGGAGGCCACTAGCAGTCGCGTCCATCATAGCTCTCAAGGGTGTGCCGAAGGCGCGTTCACCCAAATGGGCAAGGGAGAGCCGGCCCCTTCGGGGAATTCGGCCTCGTGGTTCCTTGTATCCGGGAGGCCGACGCCATTGGTGACGACGACTCCCACGGCCTGCTTGAAGCTAGGCCTGGACAGGGATAGAGGGAACCCAATGGTTCCCACAAACTAGACGAGAGTATGATCGGTCGGCACAAGTACCATCGCGGGTATTTAAGGCCTGGCCAGTGGGTTTTCGGTGGTGTGGCGCGTTGCAGCGGGTGCTGCTTTTTTGTTCCCGTGGAGACCCGTGACGCTAAAACCCTACAAGGGCTAATAGCCAAGTGGGTCCGCCCTGGAACAAGAATAATCACAGATTGTTGGGCTGGCTATCGCAAGCTTGCAGATGACGCTCGCTTCACGCACCTCACCGTTAACCACAAGCTGCACTTTGGCGACCCGAACACTGGTGCGCACACCAATACGGTGGAGGGCACCTGGGCCCACGTCAAAAACTCTCTTCCACGTGGACGGCGCGAGAGCCACCATTTCACTGGTCACCTTGCAAAGTTCATGTTTTGAAGGAGAGAGAAGGCGCGGAAACACTGATAGATTCCAGTCGTTCGTCGCCGCGGCCGCCAAAATCTAGAGCCCCGACGCAGACAGGGCGAGGATTCTGACGGCCCCGGTGACTTCGAGGGATCCGCTGCGCTGAGCCCGTCACCCGCCTGCATGCGTAAAGACGACTTATGCGCCAACCGCTCGTCAAGTGCTCGTTACGTCAGTTATAGGTTCTGGTAGCGGTCTCAACGGTCCTCTTCAGGGCCCCCATATTTTGCAAACGGAACTGTGTTTTGAATGCGGCACCCCCTGTCTCTGTAAAAAGTTCACAGGAAAGACCCAGCAAAGGTATGTGGTCCCCAACTTGGATATCGGGTGTTATGATTCAAATAAAAATTGTTCTTGCTTATTTCGCGCCTTTGATCCCAATAAATGCCGCCGTTGCAGTCGTCCCGCGGTGCTGTTGCTCGCCCATTCGCCGTCGGCGTGCCTCAGCTTCGTTGTCTTTGCTAGCGGCACACCGGCGAAGGCGGCCTTTGATCCGAATAAATGCCGCCGCTGCAGCCGTCCCGCGGTGTTGTTGCTCGCCCATTCGCCGTCGGCGTGCCTCAGCTTCGTTGTCTTTGCTAGCGGCGCACGGGCGAAGGCGGCCTTTGATCCGAATAAATGCCGCCGCTGCAGCCGTCCCGCGGTGTTGTTGCTTGCTCGATCGCCGTCGGCGTGTCTCAGCTTCGTCGTCTTTGCTAGCGGCGCACCGGCGGAGGCGGTTGATCTGACACACCGCGTTCGGCTTTGGCTAGCAGACGGCATTCGTAAAAATGGCGTCAGCTGTTGCTAGCTTCACGCGGCGGTACCGTGCGTGCTTCTATTCATTCGGCGTTCGTTGCCATGGTGACGGCGAGGAAAGCAGACGAACTTTTTGATGCGGAAGAACGCTGCGGCGCAGCGATACCAGGCGCGTTCTAAGGCCCTTGCCGCATGCTTTTCAATGGGCGGAAGGCGAACAAAAAGAGTTCGAAATAAGGACTTAACGCAGAAGGCTGCATTTCTCCAGCGCCTCATAATTTGACGAGCCTTGCACGAAAAGCAGGTTTTTTTGGCCATCCCGCGTCCTGTTTTTTTTATCCGGAACATGGGTCTAAAGTATCAAACTGCCGGCCTTTCTTTACTGCACCGACGTTTCAAGCGGGGACCGCTTTTCTTCAGGGTGAATGGTTGTGAAATGTCGTCTTCTTCTTGTTGATGTTCGTGTGGAAGAGGAAGAGTTTGTGATTATGCCGAAACCACCAATCTTGTCACTAGCGCGAACTCTGGCTTTTTTTTCAAAATCACTGGAAACCTCAACTGCGGTACGCGTAACGTTATTCATCTTTTACGCTGTAAACTATGTAACATGGATTATATAGGACAAACCAGTACTTCATTTCGGTTGCGCTTCAACAATCACGAGTCTCATATCAAGTCCTTACCCACGCTCCCCTTCTCAAAACACATGCATCTTAAGGAGCATAGCATTGAAAACATACGTGTCATCCTTCTGGAATCTGGATTTAGCTCTGATCACGACAGAGAGTTGAATGAGGCTTTTTTCATTCACAAATTCGATTCGGTTGCTTGTGGTATTAATGGAAGTCCAGGCGTGCTCACTTGGCTGCCACGCTGTGTGTAGGGCCGAGGCCACACAATTATTTTGGTTTCGCACGGACTGTACTAGCCGAGCGCGTCGATGACATTGTTGCACCAAAGGCGCCTGCCATCGTGAGCTCGTTCCACGCCTCTCGTGAACATCCTCGTGAGCGTGCGTCCCGTGGTAATCCTTCCGCTGTGTTAAATTCTTGGGCGCGTAAGCATCATTCAAATATGACATAAATACTTCATAAAAAACCGCCACGGCCCCCTTGTGTTGTCTAGATCTCCGCCCTCGAAGCGGTGTTAATCCCGAACACATCCTCATTGCTACCTTTGTGTGCGCTCCGGTTGCTCGGGGGCGATTGTGCTTAGGAGCTGTAACAAAGACTGTGCCAAATACTACAAATCAATTTATTTCGTTTTATTGATTTGGATTAACATTGTTTATAATTACTAATTTCAAGGATTTACGATAACTTTTTTTGCTCCTGTTCTGAATATTTTTAATACCCTTCATTGTAACTCTTCCTCTTCCACACGAACATCAACAAGAAGAAGAGGACATTTCACAACCATTCACCCTGAAGAAAAGTGGTCCCCGCTTGAAACGTCGGTGCAGTAAAGAAAGGCCTTTCCTGGATCTCCTCCACTTTCGTTATACGTCCAACCGGCCCGTTGAACCTTCTTATACCGTATATATATATATATATATATATATATATATATATACCGGGTGTTTCTGCGAAGACTTTCAAAAATCCTAAAAATTAAAGCGTCAAAAAAAAATACTTTATTCGGGAATAAACTACCAGCCACGGCGGACGTCAGGAATTGCCAAAAACATAGTAATTAGCCAACTAATTAATTAAAATTTGTTAATTAACTTTTTAATTAGTGGAAATAGACATATGGTTCTAATTAGAAAGTTGCTGAGCGTTATCGAAAACCACTAATACCCCTGTTACACGGCCACACTTAACCGCGGTTAACTCAGCTTTAACTGCGGTTACGTGGCAGCACAGATGCCGCACTATACCCTCGGGCAGCTATTTCAAAAGAAGTGAAGAGAGCGCGTGCACTGCTTTGATGGGTGCTCAAGATGCTCAAGCGCACTTTCGCCCATAGCTCTGACTGCATCGCCGCAGAATGTTGTCGGCAAGTATTGTGCTCTAATTGTGGTTTAGCGTAACTGCAGTTAAGTGTGCCCGTGTAACAAGGGTATAAATCAGTCATTTTCAAAAAGACTTTCGGCGCGTGAGAAGCGTAGTATTGTACTAAAGTTACCACTCGTGGAGCAGGTACAAGGCTGGGGCGAGTTAAGAGACGGAAAAATCGCGCGGGCGCCTTATCGCAACCGTTAGCTTTGTACCTGCTCAAAGGGCGGTAACTTTAGTGCGCTACTACGCTTCTCACGCGCTCAAAGTCTTTCTGAAAACGACTGATTTAGTGGTTTTCAATGACGCTCAGCAAGTTTCTAATTGGAACCATATGTCTATTTCCCCTAATTAAAAAGTTAATTAACACATTTTAATTAATTAGCTGTCTAATTAGTATGTTTTTGGCAATCCCTGATGTCCGCCGTGTCTGGTAGTTTGTTCCCGAAGAGAGTTTCTTCTTTTTTCAAACGCCCTAATTTTTAGGATTTTTGAAAGTCTTCGCAGAAACACCCGGTATATACTGGGTGTTTTTTTTTTTTTATTTTTACAGATCTGTTTAAAACAAAGCCATGACAGCTACGCTAGTGCGGTTTGTGCGAGTGAATTATACGCCCAGGGGGACATAATGAGGGTCGCTAATCTTCACGATAAGTTGGATTATTAAATAAAATTTATTAAACAACTTTTTAAGTTGGGAAAATAGTCATAACTGTAAATCAGTTTTTGCACTGTGTAGGAGGCACGCACTCCACCGTTGCAGTTTTGAACGTGCCGGCACGCACTCACTGATGATTTTCTAGAGTTCGCGTCAAAAATCGGTAAGTCCATGCCTTGACAGGTGTATGCAGCTAGTCTGTGCTTTCGCAGTTATTTTGTACGGCAACGTTCAAGGCGCCTTTCTCTAGCGTCTTCCTTCACACGTGTGAGGATCGGATGCCCTTGGTGGGTTTTCTTTCTCCCACTCTTTTTTTGAATGGGAGACTGGGATCGTGAAACACTTGAGCTTCTCTTTGGTGATGGAGAGCAGAACAATCCCTTTGACTTTCGATTGGATTGGCTTAACAAAGCTTTGCGCGTTCGTTATGTAGTACAGGTATGTAGGTGTCAAGTCATACATGGATGCCTGGTGCTTCCTCCAGCCGCCCTTCCACAATGTTGAGCGCGAAGAACTCATGTGACGAGTCATAGACGATGTCGTCGTTCACTAAGCCGAAGCTTAACGTTCCCTGTTCGGTTGTAGCCACGCATGTAAAGATGGAAACCAACTTGCTCTTTCAGTGATGTCTTTGCACCGCGCGGTGGATCACGACACTCCAGTTTTCTGTAAAATGGAAGTGCAAGATGACGGCACGTTGACTTCCCATGCGCTTTCTCGAGCCATATATGGCTCTTCGCTACGCGCATCTAATAAATAAGTGGGGAATGTATTTGTCCCCTTTTGAAACTTGTTAAAATATTTCAGAAGATGTATGTACAAGCTGTGAATGGTGTGAGAATTTATCATTCAAATCGTAATAGGTTGTATAATGAGTAGCCACCCTAGTTTACTTTGAACCATTTTATATAGAAACAATTTTTGACATGTTGCGAGACCTTTTGATTTATATATGTATACGTATTACTTATTGTTTTGTAGTATGCATGGTCTCTTTTTTATTTGAAGTTTTAGATTACAATTAATATCCACAGGTTGCCTACTCTACGTTACTTTTTAAAAACGTAAACAAAAATAAAAACATATCTCCAATAGCAGACCGAAACTTAAAAACCCATCGAATTCGTGCGGTTTTTCAGAAAGCCTTAAAATGCTGTGCGTGCCTTCTATTGTTCTGCAATTTGTTGATTTAGTGTTTTTCGATGATGCTGAGCAATTTTCTCATTGAAACCATACCCCTAAACACATTATTAAAAAAAAGTTAATCACGAAAAAATAAATAACAATCTAATTATCCCGGACTGTAATAATTTTTGTAAATAGCACCCTGGCCCAGGACCAAAACGATACAAGGCTTTTTTTGTTACGACGTGTAGTTTTCGCAATATCGATGGTGTCCACCTTTCGTGAAACACCGTATATATATATATATATATATTTTTTTTAGCATGTTTGTTATTCCCCTCGTTCGCTCCCTCTTTAGGACGAAATAAAAAATGCCGTATCCGGCATCGGCCTCGTTCGTTCCTTCGCGTCTTTCCTCCTCTATGGTGAGCCTTTTGCCTATGTCACAGCATTTCCCTCTCGACTATAATAAATGCCAGTGGGATCCAAGCGATCAAATGTGGGAAAAGGGCCGACCCAACAACGTAAAGAAGCCAACGCCAAACAAAAAAATCAAATGGCAGACAAAAAAAAAAAACATAAGACAATGATAGAACAACTCATTGCCTGCGGCAATTCGAATCGAAGACATTGTGGAGGTTCGTAAACACTCGAAGGTATCGGATCATTAGCGCCGACATGGTCGCGTCCCTACATTTTTTTTCCTGTGCTCCAAATGATTATAACGCCTTGTAGGGGGAGTTTAAATATGTCGGGGAATGCAAAGATGAATGTGTATTCGTTATATAGATTATATTTTAAAAAAACATTGATTATTAAAAAAAATATATAGAAGGAAATTAGAAATTGTGAGTGGATTTGAGTGAATCATTTTTGCCGTTCATTTAGCGACTTCATTATACTACTGTGGAAGGTCCGACCTTATCACTTATTGCCAATATGTCATCAGGTAGGTACCGACTAAGATATGTTTCGGTCCTTGAAATTTTATTTTGTCTTCGAATAGACCCCGCAATTCGTCGCACTTCCACTCGTCTTGTACGACGATATTGACGAATACAGATACCATTGGGTAGAGACAAAAATGAGAGAACGATGGTACTTCCAACAACCTATTTTACTTCGATTTAATTTTTATTATGCTTAAATTCTCCAGATTTTGGCTTCACGTGAAGTCTATGGGGTCTGATGAAAGGAAAGTGTTCTTGAAACATTTACGATGCAGTTTTCTCGATTGGTACTTTTAGGTTGCTAAACTAACGAAAGGGATACGAGAACGTAAGAAAATACCAAAAAACAAGCACATATATTTATTATATACAGGCTAATAAAATTTTTAATAAAAACTGCATAAAAAACCATGCACTCTTGATGCGCTGGGGTTTTGTTTTTATTTCAGCGGATATAGCTGAAGAAAAATTGGTCATGGTAAGCTGGCTAATTAACCGAAATATAATATTTTTTTTCAATATTGGTTTTACGAATGATTATGGAGTTTCATAAATGACGGTGATTACTATTAGAAACCAGGCCAAAAATAATAATACAATATGACAATAATTTAGATAACAGTTAATCAAATTTCACGTTTTTTATGCTGATGACGTTTTTTTAGTCACAATGAAAACGCTTGGAAGAGTAACGTCACTCTTCCAAGCGTCATTGTAGGCCGGGTCACGGCGCCTTTTTCGCGCGAGATTTTCAAATGAGACTAAAACACGCAAATATTTATTATTTAGTATCTCGAACTCTGATAACATTTGCAAATAGTTTCAATTGGCCTGGCTTGTAATAGCAATGGCCGCCAATTCGGCAATTGCAACTTGATCGCTAAAAGCAATAACTGAAAGTTATTCAACATATTTACTTAATCAGCAAAATTATCATCATAATTATTTTCTCTGTTAATTTCCGCCAATTTTGAGAGGCACATAGGAAATACGGCATTCCGCTAGCAGTATGACCTTTTTTTGTAATTTTGTTTTCATGAAAACCTATCGCCCTGTATATCACCCAAGGGGAATATATAAGATTTCTGGAGTGGCGGTTTCCAACACCATCCCATGCTAATAGGTAAAACCAGGTTACCAGGCCCGCGGCCATCTTACAGAGGGAAAAATAGAGGCGCAGCTGGAAGGGACGCTACAGTGCTCTGTTTCTTTTCGGGCTGCGTATTACAAGGAAATCAAAATCATATATTTTTTTGTTTTGTTTTAAAGGATTCGAAAGCTGCTTAAGACACGTTGCATTCCCTTTTTTTGAATATCTTCACATAACTGTGAAATTATCTCTGAGCTATTAACGAAGCATTTAGGCAGAATAAGAGCCGAAAGATGTTTCTTTTTTTTTTTTTTAAATATGGTTTTAAACATTTAAAACGACGTGTTTCATTTTTTTTTCTTTTCTGAGCCTGCCTATTTATTCGCTCTACCTATAAAAAATATAACACTCATAATCGTGAACTGGATACTGTAAATTAACTAAATAAAGTGAGACAGCCCTCGATCCCTGGCAGGCTGCGGATAGAAGCAAGATCAGTGAAAAACACTAAATTTCCTGACAAAACAGTTATCGAGCGCTCAAAACAATCACAAGCAATTGGTTTCGCGAACCATCAACCCTCTGGTAATGAGAACGAGTATACTTCTTACGATGGCAAAAATTCGTGATCGGGATCTATAAACGAAACCGAAACTTTGAGACATTAGAGAAATATAAAGCTCACGAAAATTAAGTCAATTACAGTACTCTTTTTGCAGATGCACGGCTTTTACAAGCGCGCCGTCTCGAGTCTGATGCCACTAACTAAACTACAAAATAAGCGTTCAAAGTCTCTGCTTTCCGCAGGTTACTGTAAATGCAGAAAACGATAAAGAATAAACGACTATAATCGTCGTTTCATGGGACGTTGAAAAAAACAAACAAAAAAAAAAAACAGCTGATTTTCAGGAATCTATCGAAAACGCATAGGTAGAAAAGAAGTGCAAATATAATTGAGTTGTGAGTCAGCGCTGTGTGTGAGTTTTGTCTGCTGTGATTGTGCCGCTATGCGTGATTGTTTTGTGTCCTGTGGTGACTTCTGTTTGTGCGTAACGCCTTACTTGCGCTGTTATTTTGAGGCAGGAAACACAGATCGAATGATACATGGTAGAAGTCATCTCGTTTAACCGCTTGCGTCAAAGCAGTCATATTCGAAGTGCACCGTATACAGAACGTTAGTATCCTTAGCCGACCAACCTTATCTCCGCCGAACTGCACGCTTCCACGCAGCAGAGCGAGCGTCATCTTTGGGAAACCTGGGATGTGCAGACATTCAAACGCACATAATCATCGAGCTTTCTCCCGTAAGCCTGCTCACATGCAGTAATAAGCTATAGCGAACGAGCGAGATTGGTTGAAACGTGTTTCATGAATACCTGCACATAACAAGTAATTGCTGCCTTTTTCACATGATTTACACAGCCAAAAGCGACGCACGAGCGCACCATTATTCCCTTCGTGAACGGCTGCAGTCCTTTCACAAACACTTGCCTTCAATGAAGTGCAGCACATCACAACAATTCAAGGCAACGATCACATCAGTCGTACGCAGCAGACCGCGTCAATCCGTTTTCTGCTCCGAGTTAGAAGGCGAAGGTCGGTATTTTTGGCGTCAACTACGGGCACCACCATCACACCAAAAGTTTGGATACAACCTCCTTGATATCACCATGTGAGGCCAACTTGATACGACGCCGAAATCATATGATGAATGTCACGCACACAAAACTTACACCGTGAGGTTCTGTCGGATGAATGCGACACTTTATACTTTCAAGACATTTGAAACAAGGTCCTCATACTTATGTCCATCGGCCTCTTTAAAGGCTGCAAACTCACTTAGCAAGGAGCGGCTTGTTTTGTCGGCTCGGGTGGCGCAAATCACGGCCAACTTCTTGTTTACCTTTAAATAAAAAAAAAACATAAAGTAAGCAAGAAGAAAAAAAAAAAAAGCGAGCTACGGAGAGCGTGCTCCGAGCACGCTTAACACGAAAAATAGTGATCCTTCCTGGTTCTACAACGAACAATATAATTAAGCGCTTATGAGCGTGGAGTTTCTGGCGTGTCTGTGTGTGTGTGTGTTTAGACCAGTAGTTTACAATTTTTTATGTATATATATATATATATATATATATATATATATATATATATATATATATATATATATATATATATATATATATATATATATATATATATATATATAACGGTAGACAGCGCCATTAGCGTTCATCGCAGTGTTGAAATGATAGGTTGGGGTGCACAGAAACGTTATGTGCAGCGTGGTTTTAGCTTTGGAGTTTGATACACTTACTTCGTTGACGATGGGGCATTTAACGGCGTATGGTCGAAAAATGTCATGAATTTTTACCTTTGTTGAATCTTTATGAGGTCTGAGTGGCAAAGACGGTACATCCCCTTTAGAGGCCGGCGATATATAGTGTTTTTCATTTAATGTGCACGCAAATTCTTCTGAGAGTGTAGACTACGGTGAATAAGATATCGAATCTTTAAACAAAATATTAAACACATCTGTCGTTTAAGCACTGTTCAATAAAGGTTTGTCTTAACTCGCTTTAAGAGCTTTATTTGACACTACGATTTAATTGTTAATGTAAATTAAGAAGTTTAGATTTTTTTTTTTATAAAACGAACAGCAATACTCATTTGTGCAGTCCCATTCGGGGACGGATGATAAATTTAATAGAACACAAGATAAACAAAGCGAATATGTTAGGCCAGACCCTAATTCGTCCTAAGAATCCAATAAAGCAAATTAAAGCAGAATATGCTGAAATATAAGTGTGTAAGACATAAAATATACTACAACTACTTCTCATATTACTACAAATGTTTTGAACATGCCGGGATAAAAAAGGTGTGGTTCCTTGCGGATTCCTAATAAAAATAAAGTGTATAATATCCAATATCAGGTCTAACTTGTACAAGTTTTTGTGTTTATCGACGTGAATCAAAGGCATTAAATTCACGCTAGAACAACTTTTTTGGGGCAGGAACTATTTTTATGTTTTAGACCAAAGATAAAATATACTCATACGTTACTCCACCAATATTTAGGCGATATTCGTGGACATATCGAGATAATGCAAGTATAGGTGATGCAACTAACTCACAGGCTTCGTCCGTTTTTAACAAAATCATATTTTCATGTTTATAGTGCAAATAAGTTAACGTAACGGCGTGTTATAAGGTGAAGCAGCCTCGCAAACAGTTCTTGAGGGTGCACATGCATGAAGAACCTGTTCATGTCGGCGTCTATGACATCAGGCTTTGTCGACGCTGAACGATTACCGGAAACTTTAACTGGAACTCCGCAGTCCGTTATATCACTATAAAGCGCTTTTTTTTTTCGTTTCAATCGAGTTACCTAATCCTCTTCAGAATTCCTTTACTCCCTCAGGGTCTCAAGCCTGGGCTCACCTTCCCGTGAGACGTACAGCTGAAAACCAACCGCAGCCGAGGACAAGCAACTGCAATTCAGACGCAGCAGAGGCCCAAAGACCCGCTCACCGACACCCGGAGAAACGCGGGTCAGGTTGGAGGGCCAAAACCGGATTGCCTCGACTGCCTTGAGTCTGCACGCTCTGGAGCGAGGAGCACGTAATATTTCGCCGTTCGCCCGGGCAGGCATATGAAACGATAAGTAGTCAAATCTCCCCAAAAAGTATGGAGCGATATTAATGGACACTGATGATGAAACTGAGTTATCTGGTGATCTTAAAACGCAGCCGGCATTCAGACCTAAAACGGCGAACTAATGCCCCAGGCTGGGAGGGGCAGGAAGGGGCCGTAATTCGTTCAAACGATGAGAAATTCAAATATAACTCCATGTAGGGTTATCTCTCACACTCTCACTCTCTCTTTCTGGCTGGTCTGTGTGCCGTGGTCGGGCCTTTGTAGCGTTGCCGACCTCAAAGTGGGCCGCGCGCGAGTCGTTTTTAGAAGCGTTTGAAGTCGGCCCCGTCCGGGGGAAACTTTTGACCCCTCTCGAAGCAGCGGCTCTGTCATGGTTGTTGAGAGGGCGTCAAAAACCTATTTATGCTGCGAGAAAGCGAGGGTTCTTTTACGGGAGAAATTTCTACCGTCAGGAGGGAAGCCGGAAAGCCAGTGCGGCATTCAAAGCTTTGAGGAGGGGCGCTTTTAAAAGGTTGCGAAGGGCTGCTCATTTAGGCTTCGGGATTTTATTGTATCAATCTTCGGTGGGTGCCTAGAATTTGTATATCGTGGATGAATGAAGCATATGACTTTTTTATCTCGAAGTTATATAGTGTCTGTGGCAATCGTTTATTTCAAATCAACACAGCATTCCGCACTAAACTATGTGTGCTGTTTTTTTTGTTTTTTTTACGCGGGGGGGGGGGGGGGGGTGTTGACAAACTTTGACGAAGTATTAAACCTGGTGGCAGCGTTTCCAAAACTAGTGGGGCTACCATAGGCAAAACAAAATGAAGTCCATCTGCAGAATAATGCTTTAAGCTCTTCATTTATCCCATCGTGTATTCATAATACAAGAGCATGTCGAGTAGCTACATAAACATTGTATAAACCCCCCAAAAGAAAATGTTTACATCATGTGCGGTATTGCAAAGGTATGCCCATTATTTTATTTTGTTTTACATTTTCGCCTGCGCTGTGGGAACCTATGAGAACGCACCTATAACTTTTTTTTAATTGCACAGAAATAGCCTTCCAGGTTTCCACAACCACTTCAGAACCAAAGGTTTAGCAAGGAATTGCTGAAAAGTTTCCAATGAGAGGCGCGGCAACGCACTTTTTTTTACTTCCGGGCTATATTTGTGCGAGTCCCATTTGTTCGGCAAACATAAATACGAGCGCTGTGAACAATATACTCAACCCGATGAACACATACACATGAAGTGCAGTTGTTTCCTTCTTTCTTCGTTCTTTTCATGATTTCACCGGGAAGGAGGCAGAGACTAAAACCGTGATGCCTGATAAGATCTTCGCCACTTTGACAGTTCTCAAGCAACATGCACGCCTTTTAGCAAAATCATACACACTTCAGAAACGTATATACAATTATACAAAAAGTTTGCGATGAAAAAATATACGCAACACTCAATCCTATTTAACATAAACATACATAGAAGAAAACATACACACAACTTAGAAAAGTATATAAAATTTTACATAAACTACGCGATGAAAAGAATATACACAACACTCAAATGTTTTTAACATACGCACTGAAATTTCAGAATTTCTAATTTAAATTTATAGTCACTTTAAATCTAGAAATATACTGGTTAGGACTTATGAAAGGAATATAAATAATAAATTATAAAAAGCAATGGCCACTAACCACCAAGAGTGTCATTATTTTTTGAATTGTACAAGATATAAATTTTATTTAATTTGATCTATTATATTATTTAGAAAGTTTGAGAAATGAATATTTTTATTGCTTTCCGTATTTAGTGCGGATTTTCAATTGTAGTCTGATTGTATGCCTAATGTTGTCACATGTTGTTTCTGGCAGAGTTTCGATAATTTTGTTCACTGGGTACGACTAGTAACAATTTCAAATAAAATATATCGTTCGCCTTCAGTATGTAATATTCGTTGTAAAGAGGGTTGGTGGGAAGGTCTCTAGCCTTCCCTTTGTAGTTCTCGAACTCATATTAAAACAGAATTACAGACTTTGGAGTAAAATATTGAATAAAACAATTTTATTTTGGCCATAACAGTATTTATCAAACATCCCACTGCCCAGAAGAGCCCAAAAATCAGATTACTGACGTGAGTGTTCCAATTTAGTGCTTCATTAAACCATACAAAGAGAAACCTTGGTTAAATAAATTTTTACAACTTTGTTTTTAAAGTATATTACCATATTACAGTTGTCGCACATATTATATTGATGCCACTCTGATAGATTTTCAAGATAGCTATTTGACATTGTTTGTAAGGTCGAGGGGGATCGTTGGCCGAGTGGGCTAACCCGTCTCAGCTCAGAGTGTGGAGTGAAAGCTTGCGCTGCAGAACCTCATGGGTTCAATCGCCATTCCCTGCCCGTTTCGATCTGGATGAGTTTCGTACCGGCAGGTGTTCGTGTAATCACTACTGCGTGATACCCGCTAAAGACCCCAGGTTGGCGGGCGTACTGCACTGGCTGAGTTTCTCAACTCCAGCTAAGAGAAAGGTTACCCGTTGGGCCGTACTACCCTTAAGACTTCCTAAACATAAAAGCAAAACCAATTTAATTTCGAAAGACGCTTTTGAAGTGGAAGAAAAATGCGTTAGTATTGCTTGCATATATGACATGTTTTGGGGGATTTCATATCTAAGATATCATTCACATAAATAAGAAATTAAAGGTGGCCCAATATATACCTTTGTGGAAAATAGTATTCAAATATGAGTGTTAAAAATATTTCTCACGGTTACATAATCTAAGCGATTTCGAAGGTATTTTTTTCGTTAAATCAAGAGCAATCCCACGTATTCCGCACTTTTCAAGTTTAATCATTAGTATGCCATATCCAACGGCATAAAAGAAAGGGTTAACCTAGAAATGAGACAAGTAAGTATAACTTATTTTATTCATAATTATCATTTTATCCCAAATGTGCACCTCAGCCAGCTCCAAAGAAATCGATTTTCCAAAGCCAAAATTACAGTACTCCAAACCTGAAAAGGACTTTTGAATGTACGGTTACAAGTTATTCAGACGTTGGCATTACCGTGTAGAATCAACTCTTTTAAAATATTAATAGAGTGTCAAGCTAAAAAATGAAAGCTGCTTACAACTCCCTGTAACGCCGAATTAGAGCGCAGCTCTTGAGGAGGAGGAGGGAAGGGCACGGGGGGGGGTTAAGCTAACCAGGGGGGGTCACGTGACCTTGGGGGGTCACGTCACCTTGGGGGTCACGTGACCCCCCAATGCCGATGCTGTCATCACTGACGTAACTGATGACGTCATCAGTGACGATGACGATGCGGGTACCGATGACGTCATTAGTGACGTCACTGATGACTTCACCAGTGATGATGACGATGACGATGCGAATGTCGGTGACGTCATCAGTAACGTCACTGATGACGTCATCAGTGATGATGACCATGACGATGCGGATGTCGGTAACGTCATCAGTGATGATGACGATGCGGATGCCGGTGACGTCATCAGTGATGATGACGATGATGATGCGGATGCCGGTGACGTCATCAGTGACGATGACGATGACGATGTGGATGCCGGTGACGACATCAGCGACATCACTGATGACGTCATCAGTGATGATGACGATGACGATGCGGATGTCGGTAACGTCATCAGTGATGATGACGATGACGATGCGGATGCCGGTGACGTCATCAGTGATGATGACGATGACGATGTGGATGCCGGTGACGTCATCAGTGATGATGACGATGACGATGTGGATGCCGGTGACGTCATCAGTGATGATGACGATGACGATGTGGATGCCCTGTTGGAAAATATCGATGATGGAAAGATGATGGAAAAGGCTCATACGAGCGTAACCGTAATATGGGACATCCTATACAAGCGAAAAGGCAGCTCCAGTATAGTGGATTACGGCGGAACGATACAGGTAGGCGGAACCATACAAGCGTGTCGTATTATGGGACAACCTATACCGGCGTAGTGGATTATGGCGGAACCATGTAGGCGGACGGAACCATACATGGATAACGTAATATGGGACATCCTATACCAGCGAAAAGGCGATACCGGCATGTTGGAGCCATATGGCTCCAACATGGTGGTTTCGCCTTTTCACTGTTCTACACGGCAATTTAGTTTTAAGCTTTACATATATGTTTAGAAAGGCCGTGAAAGCTAAATTAATGCGATTTGTGCAGGAGAGTTATATGGCCAGGTGTACGTAGTATAGGGACCTAGTCGTAACGATCAGTCAGATAATTAAATACAATTTGTTAATTAACTTTTTAATTAGTGAAAATGAAACTATGGTTTCTATTGGAAGCTTGCTGAGTCACTGAAAACCACAAAATCAACTCTTTTTAGAAGGATATAATGCAGGGGTAGCATTTTACGCGTTCTGTAAAAATGCTTTATTTGGACGAGTTTCTAGGTTTCAGTTTCTTATCAGAGCTCATCTTTGCGCCCACGGTCCTGTTCCCCAGGGGCTAAGACGCGCAACACACGTGCGCCTTGCTTCCCTCCATCCTACGAGGGAGGCGAGGGGGCGGCTTCGCACTGCGGCCACCGGGCAGCAGGACCGTAGGTGCAAAGATGCGCTCTGGTAAGAAACCGAAATCTGGAAACGTGTCCAAATTGACCATTCTTTTAGAACACCATAAAATGCTGCTCTTGTCTTATATCTTCACAAAGAAAATTGATTTAGTGTGTTTTGATGATGCTTAGAAGTTTCTAATTGGAACCATGGGTCTATTTTCACTGATTAAAAATTTTAGGAACATACTATACTTAGAGAGAGGCTGAAGCGGTTTCGTATTTGAGAAAACACTTTTAAATCTTCTTCATTTGACCTCCAGAATCTCAAATATCAAAATTATTTGCTAATTTAATTAATCGAGGCTGCATAGAGTCATTTTTAAAGCGCTTTGAAAGCACTTCCCTAGAGAGGGACGTCACAAGAGCAGCTTTCAAAATCTTTGTTCACGCATCTTCAGTGCCTATGAAAGCTATGCACGCACATGCTATTTTTTAAAGGGGCAGAAAAATGTGTCACGACTGGTGCCAATGCGGGAGAATATACCTAGAAAACTTGCGACTGGACGCGCGGCCCTTAAGCGACATACACTTGGCGGCTGAAAGGTCTTCTTACGATGTCACTATTGGTAGGATGTTTTTTTTTGTGTTTTCTCACGTTTAGTTATATCTTTGTGGAAAACGAACGGGATATTCAGATTCGCGGGATAAAACCACGCGAGAATGAACCTCCATCTAGTTTTCTGAAAGAAGTCTTGCACATCTCTGTAATAAGCCGACTGATCATTACAAATTAGCCTTTTATACTATGCCGCCCTGGCCATATAATTCACGTGTACAGACTGCGTAAATGTAGCTTTTACGGCTTTTTTTTTAAAAAATCTGTAAAATATACAAAAAAACACTCTGTAGAATGTCCCCCAATACAATATGATTGTATGGTTCCTTTCCCGCTTGCATTGTTCAAGAAAGACTTGTGGATATCCAGCGTTTCATTGGAATGCTGGATGTCAATAAGTCTCTACATCAGTGAGTGGTTTAAAACAATTATGATGTTTGCACCCCAGTAAGCTCTCATCCGAGGCTCACCAGGAGCACTAAGAGCAGAGGCAAAATGTCGTGACCTGGTAAATTTGGTTGCAGGTATTTATTTTTAGAAGAACTGCATGCAGCAAAGCTTAACTTTGCTCAAAAGAAGATAATTAAAAATTCAATACTGAACAATGGTGTCCCTTGAGCTGTCAGACCAAACTCCCACTCTTGCCACTCAGGAGTTCCTAACTTGTGCGTAGAGGATCAGCACAACCCAGATTTGTGCTGCAAGCGCACCTGCAATATAAAAGTTGAAAAAACATGAGATGAAATATGAGACGTTTACAATTCTCTGTAATGAGAAAATACAGTACAGCTCTCGAAGAGGAAGATGGGAGGGTATGCCCCTCCTTCCCCTCCCCTCCTCCTCTTCTGCTCCCTCCCATTTAGGGGGAAATTTCCCCACTAAATTTAGCGGGTTAAGTTTCCCAATAAATTTAGCGCGGAAATTGATGTCACATGACCTCAACACAAATGCAGTTTTTCCGCTAAAAGTAGCGGGGAAAATGATGTCGCATGACCGTGTCACGTCATCCATAAGAACACTCAGTTTCTCAGTTAGACTTAGCGGAAATATTAACGTCACATGACCACAACATTAATTCAATTTCCTGCCAAGTTTAGTTGGGCGGTTACGCCGACAGCGACGCCGCGAAACGCGGAAACGGGTGCTAACAGCTGCGCTAAAAACTAAATGCATCAGGTGAAATAAAGTGAACATTAGATATACTGTAAGAAAAAGGAGAATCTAAGATACCGTTCTCAGATCCTTCCTTTTGTCCGTTCTCAAATGTTTTGATATCAAGAAATGTTTATCTCTTTATTCATACCCAGAGAATTCCTCCGTTTCAGCATGAATGCAATAAATCAATGCAGACTAGACCTAGTAAACTATAATGCACATGAAAATGAATGTTTGCCACATAGTCATGTATCAGTCAGTGGCTCAGATCTCAAAATACATTTGTATTGAGGAACATTCTTGAATAAAACTTCTGGGCTTCGAATTCAACAGTTTGTACTTCCATAAGGAACACTGTATGGCACTGACTTTTTTTTTGTTTTTTGTGACACATCAGAAACAGCACAACACTGTCATCCTTGCATACCTAACAAGAATTTGTATTTTTTTTTTAGCATGGCATGTGCTATTCTAATGCCCATACAGCCTACTTTAACAAAATTTCCTTTGTATAGCTTTTTATTGGTTCTTATTTAGCTCGCACGACAGATTCGGTACCTTGAATTCTCACTCGGCATCAACAGTTTTATATATTAATGTAATAGCGAAAGACAAGATGTATGGACTTGAGTATGGTTCAACAAGCACAGACGTTGAGAAAAGTACTGAGGAAAACTCAAATGTCAAAATAAAAATAAGCTGGAATGTGGATACAATTATGGACATGGTCATGAATACACTTAGCAGATTCAATATAAAGAATATGTGTTAGACGCACGCTCAAAGAAACCTGTTGCATCATTACTCATTCAAATTACTTTGCAGAACCCAGCGCTGCAGTCTCAGGTGGGAGTTCGCTGGATGAGTCTACTGAAAATGAGTGTAGACGGAAAAAGCAGTTTGATCTGCGATAATGAGCATTACATAAGTGACATGTCATTATTACTGTTACAGTGCCGAATGTTCCAAACTGTCAGTCGCATCATTCTGTGAATTCCCTCCGTACATTACAGGGTTTGGCTCTTTCGAATGCTTTGCGAGAAAAATGATGAACTGGAAATATCTAGAGTAGTTCTAGAAAAACTATTTCCAGAATCTTATCTCAGCATCGCAAAGAATATAAAAAGTTTCTAAAGACAAGGTTAGTGCAGGAGTTGAATAAACTAAACACTTTGTTTTTCGAAACCATCTTGCCGTAGTAAACGTACAAAGTTCCCCTAGGTAGAGCTAGTCATTACGGATAATTGTGCCCATTGCATACCATAAAAATTTAATTTGCGACCTACAATATTTACAAACTCAATTAACTCTGAATAAGTGGACCACTTGGCATTAAAGATTGGCCTCACCATGACTGTCTGCCAACATCTACATAATAATTTTCATGAACCTATGTATTTCAAGAAAATATTTGGTGCGAGCTGCTTAAAACACAATAGCACTTTTTAACAAGTGCTGATTGTTGGGCAAGTTCGTACGGTACGTTAGAAAACATAATTGCGCTTTAAAGACGGGGACATAGGAAGGACAGACACCACCGAGTGCTAACTTTCAACTGATTTAATTCAAGAACCTCAGCGTAAAAACACACTGCGTCACCGAACCACATCTCAACCAATCCGTGGCCCTGCCACGGACCGCAAGTACGCCAACTCCTTATCCGCCAAGTCAATTGACGCCACACTGACACAACACGTGCCAGAACTATTTATAGCATCAGCCTCCATAATCTCTCTAACAGTCATATCTTTGTGCCTAGCAAGAACAGTAGACAAAGCAAATAATGGTTTGCACTCGCAGTGGTGATCTGTCGTGTCACTGTCATGACTGCGGGTGCAAACAATTATTTGCTTCGTCTACTGTTCTTGAGAGGCACAAAGATAGGACTGTTAGCGAGATTATGGAGGCTGACACTATAAATAGTTCCGGCACAAGTTGTGTCAGTATGGCGTCAATTGACTTGGCGGATAAGGAGTTGGCGTACTCGCGGTCCGTGGCAGAACGGATTGGTTGAGATGTGGTGCGGTGACAAAGTCCGTTTCTACGCTGAGGTTCTTGAATTAAATCAGTTGAATGTTAGTGCTCTGTTGTGTCTGTCCTTCCTATGTCCCCGTCTTCCAAGCGCAATCTTGTTTTCTACCACACTTTTTAACACTAATAGAAAGCCTGTAGTGGGCCACAACTTAAGCAGTTTTCCCTTCATTATGAAGAGCAATTACACATATGTGAACCATGAATATAGGCCTGCACTGAATTTTTTTCTTAAGCTGAACGTGCTATGCTCTGTTTACTGTATAAATCTTTGCAGAGCTGACAATGTGCAAGTTCCTGTTTTTTTATATTTCACATGTCCCGACTGCTGGGTGTGGTAGGGACATAAGATTGATGACACCAACGAAACACAATAATTATATTAAGAATTTGTTTGGGTAAAGCACAAACAAGGCGATCTGCGGGAAGTTATTTCTGTGACACCGTCGAACCTACATCCGCGGGCTTTAAGTTCACATGTTAATCATGTCTGCAGACTCCTTTTTGTAATTGGAACTCCATCCAACCTAAGATTCGAATATTTTTTTTTTGCATTTTAGGCTTAGTGGTGCTTTTGCTGTTCTAGTAATAGGTAAGAAAAATGCTTATTTCAAGTGGCATACCTAACACCTGGTGGCACGAGGACTCCCCTGTCGTGACGCTGATCGAAAGTTATAGGCAGGGAGATACTGCGATGCTCTTGTTGCTGGGATTATCTCCCCCATGGTCCTGGCCAGACCACAGAAAAAGATTGAGTCCAAGCTTGTGGCCACTAGGATCTCCAGATCTTGAGGCACCCAAGTAGCTGAAAATAAAAACAAATCACAATCAAGTACTTGGCAGAGCTACATCAGAATGGCTAGCATATTCTTTCGTGATCAGCACATAGATCCTCTTATTTTAGTCATAGTCACCCCCCAGGACAAGGCCACGTAGGCGTTAAAATGATGGGTACCGAATTAAGGCGAATGATCAAATGCATTCATTTAACCCTCTTTCGCCCCAACCTGAGAGACTTCTGTCAAATATTCACATTCAACTGTAAAGACTACAAATAAAACTACTACTGCAATGCAGAGCTGTATAGTCTGTTCTCAAATGTTTTGATTTTAACAAATGTTTATATCTTTATTCATACCCAGAGAACCCCTCCCAGTTTCAGCATGAATGCAATAAATTAATGCAGACTTGACCTTGTAAACTATAATGCACATGAAAATGAATGTTCGCCACATAGTCATGTATGAGTCAGTGGCTCAGATCTCTAAATACATTTGTATTGAGGAACATTCTTGAATAAAACTTCTGGGCTTTGAATTCGACAGTTTGTACTTCCATTAGGAACACTGTATGGCACTGATTTTTGTTGTGACACATCAGAAACAGCACAGCAGTGTCATCCTTGCATACCTAACAAGAATTTGTATTTTTTTTTTAGCATGGCATGTGCTATTCTAGTGCTTATACAGCCTCCTTTAACAAAATTTCCGTTGTAGAGCTTTTTATTGGTTCTTATTTAACTCGCACGACAGATTCGGTACCTTGAATTCTCACTCGGCATCAACAGTTTTATATATTGATGTATTAGTGAAAGACAAGATGTATGGTCTTGAGTACGGCCCAACAAGCACAGATGTTGAGAAAAGTACTGAAGAAAACTCAAATGTCAAAATAAAAATAAGCCGGAATGTGGATACAATTAAGGACATGGTCATGAATACAGTAGCAAATTCAATATGAAGAATACGTGTTAGACGCACACTCAAAGAAACCTGTTGCATCTATATTCATGCAAATTACTTCGCAGAACCCAGCGCTGCAGTCTCGGGTGCGAGTTCGCTGAATGAGTCCACTGAAAATGAGTGCAGACGGAAAAAGCAGTTTGATCTGCGACAATGAGCATTACATAGGCAAGTGACATGTCATTGTTACTGTTACAGTGCCGAATGTTTCAAACTGCCAGTCGCATCATTCTGGAATTCCATCCGTATATTACAGGGTTTGGCTCTCTCGAATGCTTTGCGAGAAAAATTATCAACTGGAAATGTCTAGCGTAGTTCTAGAAAAACTACTTCCAGAATCCTAACTCAGCATCGTAAAGAATTTAAAAAGTTTCTAGAGATAAGGTTAGTGCAGGAGTTGAATAAACTGAATACTTAGTTTTGCGAAACCATCTTGCCGTAGTAAACGTATGAAGTTCCCCTAGGTAGAGCTAGTCATTACGGATGATTGTGCCCATTGCATACTATAAAAATTTAATTTGCGACCTACAATATTTACAGACTCAACCAACTCTGAATAAGTGGAACACTTGGCACTAAATATTGGTCTCACCATGACTGTCTGCAAACATCCACATAATAATTTCCATAAACCTATGCATTTCAAGAAAATATTTGGAGCGAGCTGTTTAAACTGACTTAACACTTTTTAACACTAATAGAAAGCCTGTAGTGGGCCACAACTTAAGCAGTTTTTACTTCATTATGAAGGGCAATAACAAATATGTGAAGCTTAAAACTAGGCCTGCACTGAATTGCTTTCTTAAGTTGAACGTGCTATGCTCGGTTCAATATATTATCTTTGCAGAGCTGACAATATGCAAGTTCCCATTTTTTTATATTTCACATCTCCCGACTGCTGGGTGGGGTAGGTACATAAGATTGATGACACCAACGTAACACAATGATTATTTTAAGAATTTGTTTGTGTATAGCACTAGCGAAGCCATCTGCGGGAAGTTATTTCTGTGACTCTGTCGAACCTACATCCGTGGGCTTTAAGTTCACATGTGAATCATGTCTGCAGACGCCTTTTTGTAATTGGAACTCCATCCAACCCGAGATTTGAATGTTTTTTGCATTTTAGGCTTAGTAGTGCTTTTGCTGTTTCACTTCAAGAAGAGGTAAGAATGCTTATTTCGAGTAGCATACCTAACACTTGGTGGCATGAGGACTCCCTTGTCGTGATGCTAATCGAAAGTCACAGGCAGGGAGATACTGTGATGCTCTTGTTGCTGGGATTACCTCCCCCATGGTCCTGGCCGGACCACAGAAGAAGATTGAGTCCAAGCTTGTGGCCACTAGGATCTCCAGATCTTGAGGCAACCAAGTAGCTGGAAATAAAAACAAATCACAATCAAGTACTTGGCAGAGCTACATTAGAATGGCTAGCATATTCTTTCGTGATGAGCACATAGATCCTTTTGTTTTTATACTTTGTACGTGCACCTATTAAAAAACTGCTCCTTCACAGCCACAGTCATAGACACACCCCAGGACAAGGCCACACAGGCCTTGAAATGATGGGTACCGAATTAAGGCGAATGATCAAATGCATTCATTTAACCCTCTTTCACCCCAACCAGGGAGATTTCTCTCAAATATTCACATTTAACTCTAAAGACTATAAAAAAAACTACTACTGCAATGCAGAGCCGTATAGTGGGAGAGTTTAACCAGTGGGTGTGGTGACAAACGTGACGGAGAGGAGGAAAAGGAGGAGAGCGCCGAAGGAGCGAGAGAGAAGGCAGCAAAAAGGAGACAACCGCTATTTTGACGCAACGCTGTTGGCGCGAAGCACTGCTGAGGCTATGTGTCGTCTGCTACTGGCTTAATTGATTTTTGCCTTTATAAAACTTTGCGTTTAAACACGAAGAAACTTCTTTCTTTAGGTTTTTAAGCCACCCAGGAATAACACTGTATTATTTTATTGCCAAAGCCTGCCAAATAAAAGCAAAGGGCAGGTGTCTGGATAGAAAGAGTTTAGTTGGCGCACCAAGAGGCTAACCAATAAAAATGGGTACCACTCTGCGCAAAATGCCTAAAAAGCGTGCATCTCTACTTGACACTAACAGCGGTCACACTATCTATTTTACTGACTAAAGGGTACTAGATCATTATTTTCAGCTAACTAGTCAAAACAGACAACGGCTAAAAAAAAAACCAATGGCAAAACGAACAATCGAATTCGCCTGCTCTCCAGTAGCACGACATCTATAGAAGGCAGACCTGCAGAATGAACAAGCAGTCTAAAGAAAAGTATGTCCCATGTATAATTTGTTTCCATGCTGCAAAGCAAGTGCTGGAAAGAGGTTTCACGACATTAACAAAATTTCTTGCAATCAGTTGAGAACAAGTTAGAGCAGTGAACTTGTCCTTGCCCTTGGCATAACGTTGTTGCCCATGGAAACTCAAATAAATTTGTGAACAAAAACAAAAAAAGACTAACCTTCATAAAAAAAAAATCTAACTTTCGCAAAGAAAAGTTATCTTGAACAAAATATGCGGGATACAGTTGTACAGCATCCATTTTTGTGCTGAACCAATTTTGAGGCAAATCTGCGAGAATGAAAAGAAAACGCCCGAGTACAATTAAGGGAAAGACAGAAAGGATGCATACCTACAACAAAAAAATTTAGAACGACCACGGGCAGGAACCTCTGGTGAGGCTCTCGGAGTGACTCCCTGCAATGGGCCTGCGAAGACCAGAGAACAAGATCGGTCAGAGCTTGCAGCCATAAGGTGCTTCATACCATGAAGTTTCAGAAGTAGCTGCACTTGGAAGCAAAGTGCATTTCATTTCTCTGCAGAATGGAGAGTTTAATAGCTAGTATGCATTCATAAGGTGATACAGTCACGAATGCAGATTTTTCAATGCAGCACTATATCACCAAATTGTTAACCGTGCCGGGCAACACTAAAAACCGGGAGCATTATTCCAAACTATCTCAGTTTAAAGTTAACCACGGCAGAAGCTGCAAGCCATGTGACCTTCTAGTTGGATGCCATGGTACGTCGAGCTTATAATCATGTCTCACACTGTTTTTGCTGCAATGGCTTGTAGTGTCAAAAGTGGTCCAGCTTAAAAGAGATGCAAAGTATAGACGTTTGTGAGTGGGGCCCTGACCTAGTCTTCAGCTACATTGCGAGGTAGGACGTTCCAACCGGGATGTTTGCTGCCTGTAACCACACGACCAGCTTGTGCACAGCGATCGCTCGAGCCGAGTACATGTCCTCGACAGCGCCATTATTTGACAAGCAGTTTTATGAATGTTAAACATGACTGACTTGCAGAGAGACTGCATCTCAACGACTAATGACTTGGGATACCTAACTGAATACTGATATATTAACTGAATGCAAAACAAATTACCTGGCAGGCATTAAATTTATCAACAGGGTGGGTTGACTCCGCATTAAGTTGGAGTCGATGCGTCAGGCACGTAGCCAGGATTTTGTTTCAGGGGGGGGCCCCCTCATGACAAAACACTGTATGAGGGGGAGGGGGGAGAGGAGGACCCATGCAAAATGGAAGATATCGGGGGGGGGGGGGGCCTCATAAGCTTCCCCCTGGCTACGTGCCTGCGATGCGTAATAGAACAATACAAACAAAGATATGCCTTACAATTCCTTTTGCACCCCCAAAATGTTGTGTTTTTGAAGGTAAGATACACAATGTTCTTGATTCAGAAAGTGCCCCAGCTGTACCTCGGCTATTCTACCTCAGCATATGCAGTAAGGGCACTCGCCAATCCTATTCTCCTCAGCTCTGTGCAGGTTAAGCTAAGTTAGAGTATAGAGGTACACGCTCACTGACAGCATGAGAAAGGCAGGGAGAAGTCTCCGTTGTTCCACCACCAGCCCGTCTGCTACCTTCGATGACGTTTCAGCGCCTCATGAGCCTGGAGCAAGCACATCTGTCCAAAGTGGGGTGAAAAGCACAAGCACGTGCTGGAGGACGCCCAGCCATTCTCTTTTTGTCATCGGCTATTCTACATATTATAGTATGACATATTTTTAAGTGAGAAAAAGTATTGCAAATATGCAGTTCAACTTTGACCATAATACAGAAGTCTGATAAAGATAACAGTTGCCATTCACCATTTTCCAAATAAGTGCTCCCACCTATCGGAACATCTACACATGTGGTGCGTGAGTGGGTTCAGGATTGAGACGCTAGAAAATGAAGCGCTCACAAGGCTTGTCTGGCCCTTCCAACCATGCGGGTACATTCATCGCAAATCCCAGATTTTTAGACAAAATGATTTAGAATAAGCAAATCTTGTCTACGCCCGAGGTAGAACATTGAATTGTGATTCCCCCATATTGTGCCAACCATCCTTCAACCTGCGGTACCACCTGCAAATGAACTATGTTGTGCTGCGGCACGCGTCCATGCTGCCTGCTTGAGAAGAAAACCACTGCTCGTGTTAAAGACGACATCCCACAATGTACAGGCAACAATGTTTAACGAACTAAAACAAAATTGATATCATTCAATAGACACAGATAGGCTTACAAAGTGTCGACACCGTGATTGTTGTTGTTGGTTTTACTCCTCCATACAAACATAAGTGACTTCCTCTTTCCTCCGATGTACAGTAAAACCCCCTTATCTTCGTGGCCCCTATTTCTTCTCGAATCGGTCACAGAGGACATAATCGCAGCCACTGAATTCTGCAAAATTAAAGGCCGCGAAAATTAAAGGTTCGCCAACATT
Source organism: Ixodes scapularis (assembly GCF_016920785.2). Classification (NCBI taxonomy): domain Eukaryota; kingdom Metazoa; phylum Arthropoda; class Arachnida; order Ixodida; family Ixodidae; genus Ixodes; species Ixodes scapularis. The sequence goes on from NW_024609835.1 coordinate 227,279,954, forward strand.
AAAGAGTTTACTGTTCTTCCGTGTGTCACATAATGTTAACATTTCAAGGAGGCTAAAGGTATTGGTTTAAGGAAAAATTGACCTATGAAAAACAATGCCCTTCTCCAGGTTAGGCACGCGAGGTTCTTTTGCACTACCTATAAGGCGGCAAGTTTGTTTCGGCAGAGCTTTTGGTTAAACGGAGTCACAAAAGTAGCTATACTTGGAGTCAACCATTTTGTGCTGCATTATAAAGCTAGAGTAAATTCCACTGTGCTTCTGCACAGCACTGTTTGTTGCGAGAGCATATGTGGTTTAGTGTTGCATCCCATTTGCATGACCTAGAGAAACTAGCGCTGACAGAGTTAGAGCACTCAAAAAAAAAAAAAACCCAAAAAAAACAGCCGACTGTGGAAACATTGAGAGATGCACACATGCGAACTGTGCATTTCTTAAAAGTGGATTCGAGCAAAGGTAAAAACAATATCTATAATTACGGCGGCCATACTTGCCTTGCCCAAGCACGACCACTTTTCCCTCGGTAGCACCATCCAGTAAGCACCAGCAACACGCCCATGAGACGCCGCCGACTCATGGATTGAATGACGACCCGCCTGAGGTCTTGGAAGGAGATCCGGAACACTGCTTTAGGCCAGATGTTGTATCTGGAGGGGGCAGGGACTAAAAGTAAAAATTAACAAATTTATCTGAAGCGCTACATTCCTATAGCATAAACTCTAGGATAGCAGTATTTTTTTTTTGAGGTCAGTGATGCATTTTAATTAAACACAAATGGTTGGTTTATATGATGAACCAGCAGCCCCTATTTTCCTTAAGTGTAACGGAGTGTCTAACGTTACGTCCGACGGAACCCGAAATAAAAATTAAAGTTACGCCCAACGTAACTGTCAAGCATTCGAGTTGCATCCGACGTAACCCAAAATAAAAATTAAAGTTACCGTATTTACTCAAAAATAGGTCGAACCCTATTTATTGGATCCACCCAGAACAAAAAAAAAAAAAAGAATTGAAATATAGGTCGATCTTTTTTTTTATTTTTAAGAACAGGGGAAATTTTGGGCAAAAGAAAGAAAAAAACCTTTATTTGCATCACTCTCAGCTAAATCACGGGGCGATGCCAAACACTTCATCACCGTCAGAACTTCTGGACATGTTATCATCGTCCCAAGCTTCGTCAGCTGGGTAGACATCCTCGCAAATTCGCAGCAATACTTCACTGACACCGTTGTAAAATGACGACAAGAAACGAAAAAAGGTGCGAAGCGACGGAAGACAAACTACAAAGACGCAAGCAAAGCCGCCGTGTCGCCATGAGCAACACGCGAGCCGAGCCGCCTCAAGCAACTAACAAAAATAACATTTTTTTTTTTTTTTTTTGTGCGCGTTTGCGAGGATGGAGGGTAAAGCAAGGTATATGTACATGGGTAGCGAAGCTTCCATAGAAGCCCACATGTCGAAAAAATGGCGGCCCATGGAGCTGCTTTAGCGCCATCTATGAGTCGTGGGGACACTTCCGGCGGAACAAAAAATCAACAGGAAATGACGACACTTCCGGGAAAAAACGTGACGTCATGCGTGCGTGCGGTTTGGCGCGAAAATTAAACAAAACTAATTCCAGAGATCACAGGTAAATGAACGACATATACACTAAAAAGTCACAAACATAGCTCCGTGTTTGAGCTTTGTTTGATACTTTTTAGTGTACATGTCGTTCTTATTACCTCCAGTCTCGGGTTTTTCTTGGGGTGTTTACACCTTGTGTTTACTCTATACTGGAATACTGGATCGTTTACACCCTTATTTGCCCTTGATCTTATATTTTGTTCGAAATGTTTTTTTTTCTGCAGCCGACTTTCTTAGCCGACCTGCTATGAGAGTAGTTTTATTTCGTCACACCCATCGTGTATTTGCACTGTGGTCAAACTCCAGCCGCAGTGTTTTGCTTTTTGTTCCTTCAGGATCCCTGGGAAATATGTGAGAAACCTTAAAGCAAATTATGTAATGTCACAAAAAAGAGTGAATCAAATTGCTGGAGTGTGTTGGGCGTATGAAATACACGACAGTAACTCTAATGCAAGTCCAACGTCGCTTTAACAGTCGCGTTTTATTTGTTTTATTCACTTACAATCATTCACTCAGATTACTCACTAGAATTATACAATCGGTATCAACTATTTTCAAAAGGTCATGGTCGAAGAAAATTAGTAGATCGGTACATAAGGCACACTGTTATAACATAAGACATTGTACAATCCGCTGGTCGTTGTGAGGACATTGACAGTTGATAGGCAGCCACTAATAACTCGGAGGTTCCACAGTGTTCCGACGACAACTGAGGCCACCACTGTAATACACAGAAAAAATACACTTTTCTACACATTCTCCTTGGGCAAGGTACCATAATGCTGAAAATATCTTAACTTGCATCTGCTGGTGCCGCCACACGGCAACGCAGCGATTGTTTGGTGCAGGTCAAGGAAGCCAAGTGGAGTAAACCCTCTTGGAGCCCTGTGGTATGCAGCACTTCATAAGCCAGTTTTGCTTCACAGCTTTAAACTCTATATATGTGAATAAGTTAGAGGACCACATTACTCCTCAAGAAACCGAAGAAAATGAAAGGCTCGAATAGAACATGCCTGCACTGCTTTAAAAAGTACTCTGGGTGGTCTCACATACGTAGTCTGCGCACTTGCTGCCTAGCTTTACACTTTGCTACTGTATCAAATAGTCAGCATTTTTTTCCCTCGCGAACCAGTGCAGAATGGCTCTGGCAATCAGAAAAAACAAATTATTATAAACAGTTTTCGTCACATACAGTCAGAGACTTTGAAATCTTCTGGTTAAAAAGGACACAAAGAGTCCGCCCTACGTTCTCCTTTGAAATTAGGTTGTTGATACATGGCTCGAAGACTTCCTCACAAGCTTCAACAAATAATATGAAAGAAGCAGAAGGAACTGAGAGGATTCCAAAGTGGGAGTCGGCAGTTCCTTTCACACTCAAATACAAGAGCACTTGATTTCCCTCAGAAAAACACGCATTTTCTGTCCTCAACTCATATTTCTGGGATGTTCCTACACAGGAATGAACCTTGAGGAATTTCGATGCCAGCCACCCAGCAAAATAAACCATGTTGTTCTCTCCTATTGCCAAAGGGTAGTTTGAAGGCGAATCGTCTGCCGTGGTAAGAAAAACTGTGCTTCCTAAGGCAAGGCGAGGAGAAGGTGCCAAAAGGCCTGCTGGGTACGTAGCAAGGAGAGACATGTCATCAGCACAGTTTGATTTTTCCGACAGCTTGAATAGGTTGCTAATCAAAAGGTGCCTGAACGCAGCCTGAAATTGACGGAAAGTGGAGTTCGTGTTTGCACCTGAGTTTGAACGTATAACAGCAAAAGTGTTTTCAAGGGTGTCCTGGTTCAGGTGGCGGTGTAAAAGGTGGGAAAAACCGCAATTAACCGCGAGGTGATTGCTGAGCAGCAGTAGAGACCTAACTGTTAAGCAGAAGCCACGAATGCAGTGCGGCTGCCTTCCACATCCGAGTACTTGCAGGCTCTTAGAAACCAGAATGCACTCTTCCAGAAACTCCTTATGGATAGAGCCGTTACAGATTGCAGAGGCATATGGCGTCTTTGCAGATTTCTGCGAGCTATTTATGCTGTCAAAGAGACGGCCGATTCTTTCAACGAATCTCGCTGTGTGAACAGCTCTGGCTGGCAATTGCTAAGAAGTAACAAGGGCGTACATTGCAGCTGCGCAGTGATTGCTAAACACTTGAGGTGCTAGTTTCACCGACATCTTTGACGAGAAGGTCAAATTAAAATGCTTCTCCTTCAGCTTTAGCATAGAACCGATCTCAAGTTTACGGTCCTTTTCATAAGCTTCCTTGATGTAGGAACTTTTCACTATGTAATCACCAACTTTTTAGTCGTATTTAAATAACATGTTTCTTAGTCACTTCAAAAGGTGCGGAGCATCGAAAAGGAAAAAAAAAAGTGGCTTGCCATTGATCTCTACGTAAGGCTTTTCGGCAGTTACGATGCTTAAAAAGGAGACACGTTCTGGCACCGTTCATCGCATGCAACAGCTACCGGCTTCAGGCCAGCGTCCACAAGGGCGCTGTAGCACTGGAAAAATAGATCTTTTAGTACATCTGAAGGTGTGCCTTTGTGAGCAAAAAATAGCCAAGCGGCTGCTTCCACGGTGTTCCGACTCCTTTCGCCATGAACATGAGAGCCTTATTTGCCAGTTTTTTGCCTTGATGTCCACTATGTTCTTTAAGTCTTTCAAACCTGTCAGACGAGGGGTTGTATAGAAACTCTTTTTTGATGTGCATTTCATCAAAGACTATGCTGCAGGCCCAATCGGCTCGAGGAAAAGAAGCTGCCCGCCTCTTTATCAGCTCGAAAATGCCAGGGTAAAATCCAATCTTTAGTGGCACACGCTGAAGCCATAGCTGCAGTGACCTTACTGATGGCAGCCTGAGCAGTCGCCTGCGACACTTATAGCCTTTGGAGCTATGAAAGTAGAGGCCTAAAGCCAAGGCTTTGTTGTGGCTGCACCATCTCTGGCCAAACCGGCTCACTTTGCTCATTCTAAGCTGGGCTTCAACGAGTGCGGCGACACGAGGAGACACATGAACGCGGACACTCTCAACGACTTCGGCAACAGTCCTCATCTGACGTTGTCGTTGCAGCCTTCTTTGCAGCCTTCTTTGCAGCCTCTTGTTACGCTCTTGAAGCTGTCGCACCTTGGCTCTCAGGCGTTCACCTTCTTGTTGCCGATGCTGCGGCTTTTGCAGGGTGCTGCGGTTTGGCAAATGACCCAGATTAGGTCCCCAAGAAAAACTTGCATTCGCCATCAATTTATTAAATGTGTAATCTATTCACGCTCAAGAACATTCCTCAATGATCTGAAGTGTCTTTAAACAAGAACCGTAAGTTTGACAAACTACACATGCAATTCAAGTTTAGGAAAGCTACAGTACATCTTTATGTTCGACTAGGCGCTTCATGTTGGCCAGAGACCTGATAGTCCAAAAAGACAAGGGCGCACACAGAAACATGCAAGTCAGAATAGGCATCCAAACTGTGAAATGCATTTTTTTAAAGCATGACCATACCTTACTTATGCCCATGGCATTGTAACAGTGAAGCGCTCGCACAACAACAGGCGACTAAAGTTTGGCGGATAGGACAAGGGACCATGACAGACTCAGCATCCCACACATATGACCACGGCAGCTTTTCGATAACCCTAAAAAACACTGTCTTACGTGAGGTTTTGCGGGAAGACTTATGATTCAGTGAAACCGGTTCAGCTGTTTTGATTTGACGGTGTTAACACCTGCGTGTGGAATATTTTTTTTGTCTTTCTGTGTGCTTGACAATGACAATACCGTGAAACAAAAATGTGGTGAACTTTGAACAAACTTAGATTTGTAGCTGCCAGCTAGTCGGTCTGGTGTTATGTGACCCCTTGCGTCGTCTGCTCTCAAGATAAAGTTTAGTATCCCCTGGTGATTTTCGAGCCTTGGGTTTTTATTTTTGCGGCCTGATCTTTTATAACTTCACAAAAAAAAACTTCAAATGAAAAAAAGTTTGCATCATAGAAAGCACTCACATTTGTGAGAAGGCCCAGCAGCACAGCCAGAGAGAGAGTCTCTAGGCGACGGTGAAGAAACCAAAATCTCCATGTCAACCACTTCCCTGCTGGACTCTTGAGCAGGAGCAGCATCTTGACGTAGAGCGCAGCTGTGATCAACCGCAAAAAAAAAAGAAAGAAAGAAAGAAAGAAAAGCTTTTGTAAAAACTGCAAGTAAGAAAGCAAGTTCAACAGAGTGGAAAGTTGGACGAGTTGGTCGTTCATTTAAGCTAGCAGAAACAGTGCCTCTCTGTGTACTTTTACTGCGCCTGTCTGTATACTCCTTGTTTCCTGTTTTACGTCAAGTTGCGCTGTTTCTACCACTTGAGAAAGCAAGCTCACAAAGAAAGGGGAATAAAAAAGATAGAACAAGCAATATTCGGCCACCACTTATTATTGGCCTCTAGTCGACTGTTCTCTAGTAAGGTGCACGAGTATCTGTGGTCCAATGAAGCCACAGAAATCCGCTCGGCAAATTTAATGTGAACTTAGCAAAGGAGAAGAGGAAGTCCTCCCTTATTCCCCTATTTGAATCCATAAAAAGTATATTCACCTTCTTTTATGACAGGTTTAATTCAGAAGACTGGTCAACAGGGTGACTACAGGAACTCCACCAGTCTGAGTGGTCGGAGTATGTACAGCTCGATGAGGCTGGCGAAATCCTCTTTGCAAATTTAGCGTGAAGTTGGCCATGGAATAGTAGTTGAGTTCCCTCCCATGTGTCTATTCTAACACACGACATATAAAATCACCTTGTTCCCACGAAAGTTTCATTTCGGAAGACTGGTCTTCAGGGTAACTACAGAAGCTCCGTGAGTCTGAACTGCCGAAGCATGTGTAGCTCAATGAGGGTGTCACACTCACCTCTGCAAATTTATGGTGAATTCGCCTATTTTAACACAAAATGTAAATCACTTTCTTTCATGGGCAGCTTTATTATGGAAGACTGGCTGTCCGCAAGGCAAAATATCCTCTGTGACGTTGATTATGTCACCTCAAGTAAAACATGTCATTATAAACGGGGCTGAAATGAACTTCTGGCAGTACCTCTGTCCATGTTCAACCAGCTTTTCCCAGCTAATCTCACCTAGTTCTTTTGCAAAATGCTCAAGTCATGAAGACCATGAGTTAATGCAGTGGTGCTGGCAGTTGCTGCCACTTTATGTTTGTTTCAGTGAAAAAGCTCACCATGCAAAACTGCTGAACCTGGAGAGCTTTTGCTGGAAATGTCGCCATGTGTCGTCCCTGCAAATAATATAAAATGTTATGAGCCCACAAAAGCAATGTTTCAACCCCATGTGGTAACCATTTTTCTAAGAGCGGGTTAACCATGCTTAGTCACAAAGTGCACGGAAGGTTTATTGGTCTGTTTACTTTTTGTGGGAAGCACACTTAGCAACGCATTGTGACGGAGGTGTCCAGGGCGCATGAGAGCTGACTCCTCGAAATGTAAGGAGAAAACTACCCTGTCTCGTAGCTGCCATGGAGTCTTCCCCTGTAGACTTCAGTTGTTGCAGAACCGAACCCAGGCTTCGCACCTGCAGATAAGGGATGGTGCTATGAGGGTGCCATGAATAGTTACGAAAAGAAAATGTAGCCAAAATGTCCACAAACCAAAGCAAATCAGTGCAAGGACCTTAACAAATGCATGACATCACTGCTCTGTGTACATCATGAAGAGTAATAACACGAGTCTTACGCACAGATGCGCTATTATATATCTGTGTTGTACCACTGATAACCACGCCGATGATCACGACACTAGGCTCCTCAGAGCCAGGCCGGTACAGGTAAATTTTAATATCGTGGGCACTTTTATAATGACGGCACACAACGCTGCGAAGTCAGTGATTTCGAACTTAAAACATTCCTAGTATAACATATTACGCCTTCTTGTGCACATCCAGACAACCCTAATAGTTTTAGGTAAAACTAACAAGAGTTAAGAGGAGACCGAACAAGGGGCATACATCACACAGCAGGCATGTCACTGACAGTAGCGAAGTCTCACCTTCGAGAGTCGAGGGGAAACCGGTGCAACGAGATGCCAGCCGTGCGGGTGTTGCTTTCACACATTTCCACGGAGCACCGTTTCTTTGCGTATCGCGCTGTGCTCATCATCGCAAAAGACGTTGAGCCTTTTGGGCGCAGTAGCGTCCAAGATCCAAGCGCACGATAGCCGAGTTCCCGCGCAGGTAACTGGGCTAATCACGCCCGAGCAAACAACAAAACTCCCGAAACGGTGTTAACTGCCGCTAAAACAATGAAAAGCGAAGAGCACGTGGAGGCCCAAACACAAGCAAGCAGACGGACGTCAGCAGACTGCCTTTCCGCGCGCCACAAGGTCTAGAAAAAACTGCAAATATCGCTATTGCTAGTCGGTCTTTTTGCTAGTGGCGTACAGAGGACGCTAATAAGAAGTATGCATAATATTAGCAAAAACAAAAACAGTTTTGAATTTTATAGCACCTTAAATATGATTGATATTATCTAATAATTATATTTAGCTTTTTTAAAAATACCAATGATTATACTTCTAGTCACAAACTAATTAATTTTAATAATGTTTGTCCCCACCTCTCCCAGTCGCGCTTCAATCGCATCCTTCACGTGACCCTCCAGGTTGATGTCGCTGGCGATTTGTTTTGAACCGCTTTTTGGCCGAAGCTTCGCTACCCATGTACATATACCTTGGGTAAAGTGCATGGCGCATCGCGTTCCTCTCCTTACCCGTTGCCCAGCAAGGGGAACGCTAGAGGCGCGATGTCGAAATCCGACGCCCGACCGGCCACCGCGGGCGGCGAGCCATTTCGGCAACCAAAAGCTTTTTGAAACAAGAAGCGGCGCGGCTCTACGGCAACGCCGGCTCGGTGACTCGATAGCTTCATGCCTCCTGTAGGGTCGCAAAATTTGGTCGCGAATGTAGGTGTCGAAATTCTTTAGTCACAATTTCCGAAAAGAAAAAGAAGAAGAAAAAACAAAAAAAAAAAAGGTCGATTTATATTGAATAAACACGGCAGTCAGCCGCGCGACGAGACACATTATGAAAGCGATTGGTGCGAGCGACCGAGGCGATGAGCGACGTTTTCTAGAAGCCCAAGAACCGAGCGGCGCAAGCAGCGAGAGTGAGAAATCTTCGGCGCTCGGCGCCGGCTCTCGTAGCTTCTCGCCGTCGCTCGTCTCGTTGATCGCTATATTGCTAACATGCCGTTCAAAAAGGCGCTCTAAGTGCTTACCATTGCATTGGGACCAGCCTCGCTTCCAACCGTAACCAGTCTTTTTTCTTTCTTAGCCGCCCAGGTAGAAGTTAACATCGTACATACACCGTTTTCAAGCATGGCTCCTCGTTCATTGCTCGATTTACATTTTCGGCAAATGACCGCAATGAAGCACAATTATTCTAGTTCAAAATTGTCACGAACACTTGGCACGCATGCTTATACTGTAGCGCACCTAACGTAATTTAAAAGTAGAACGAAAACGGGACGAGATTCGCTTACCGTTTCACGGATCCTAGGCCTGACGGCCGTACTTGGAAGTCGCCTGCGGTCCGGCGATCGGACGAGTCGAGCCGGCCTGACGCATGCTGACCACGCCTGGTTGAACTATGAGAGGTGCCGTCCAGTTGAGAGCCAGAGACGCAGTAGAAACGGACCGCAAAACATCTGTCCCGTAACCGTAAACGAGCCAACGAACCCCCACACCGCTCCATCTTCGCCAGCTCCGCGACGACCGGAAGTGGAAGCCGCGAAGCTAGAAAACCCGCGGCAGCGGAAGCCACTGGGCGGAAGCTTTAAGTTTCGGTTTCGCTTTTCTCCAACGCAGGCTACGGTCGCTACGGTTTCGGGCTGGTGGGTTTGTCGGGTTTGTGGCTGGCTGCGACGACGCGAGGGGCCACGAAAAGACGCCAAGTTGGCCAAGTACGAGTCACGGCCCACGATACGAGCAACGGGCCGTTTGCCGCTGTCGACCGGCGATGAGGTATCCGCGGCTTGGTGTCACGATCGGTTTGTTGCCGTGCACGTTGACTCAAAGCTCGAAGTTATGCAGTTCCGTTCCGGCACCAGCCGCACCACGTTTTCCGGTGCATCGCACGTGGAGGCCTTTCGACGCATTCAGTGAACGTAAAGATCGTGCCCGCTGTCTTCGGTGCTGTGGAAGAAGTTGGGAGACGGAAGGCGTTTAGGACACCAGGCCGGGCCGCCGGTTCACTCTGAACGAGAGGCGACGTGTGTGTGCACGCTTTGAGGAAGCCTCCGCGTTTCGCCGCGCTAGACCTCGCCGATCGCGACCGGACCAACCGGACCCCGAGTCCGAGAGGCTCTTGCGGAGCCAGGAACTGCACCGAGGTAGGAGCTGCTCGTTCTGCGCTACCATGCAGTGCTCTACAGTGCTCGGAGCTCTCGGTGTCATTCGTGCTTGCACCGAAGCCTTTGTGACCCCTTCGGACGCGCAAGTCGTACTTCGCAAAGGTTTGGACGGGGCCGCCCTCACCGAGCAGCTCCGCTATATTCCGCTTACTTATGATCGCAATAAAAGCTTGCGTTCTCGGGAAAAAAATTGCGGGACCGCTCTCCGCGCCGCCGACGAGGTTGGCCGCCGCCATGTTCTCAGCTGTTCACTCGCTCCCGCAGCGAGCGCCTTCCGATAATCCTCCCCGTTCCAAAATGCGATGCGCTTTGCGCATTATGCCGTTTACATGACCGCATATTGAATGCGGCAACTGGATTCAATACGACTAAGTCGCATTCGTGTAAACGTGGCTTATGTTCTTTTTCGACATGTATGGTGTATGTAACGATAGCGGTGGTGAACGATGGCCGTTTTTGTTGGAAGATGGCGGTCGTCTTTCTGCATGTATGATTTGGTTATACCGGTGGTCCCGTGGTATAAGCGTTTTTGTTGGAACGACGGCAGTCGCCTACGTCATCGGACGCAAAATCATACCAGCCACACCGAATCATATCGGCAAGCAAAGTGGCTGCCAGTATAGACAGACCCGGAGCCATAGCGGTGCCGGTATCTCCAGTTATGCAGAGCGCCAAACCAAACTAGCTGCATCCATAATACCAAGAAATTATGGTGGTGTCATACCAGAATTGTAAAAGCGGCAGGTTTGTTTCTTGTACGTTTTTCCAATAGGGTGCCGGTGACGTCATCAGTGACGATGACGTCAATGGGGGTCACGCAACATCGGCGGGGGTCACGTGACAGGGGAGTCACGTGACCAGGGGGTCACGTGACCTCGGGGGTCACGTGACCCCCACGAGGTCACGTGACCCCGGTGGGGGGCTCGCGCGGTGCATTATGGGACATTTCCCATGATGCACCGGGGTCACGTGACCTCGGGGGGGTCACGTGCCCCCCCACGAGGTCACGTGACCCCGGTGGGGGGCTCGCGCGGTGCATTACGGGACATTTCCCATGATGCACCGCGCGGTTACGCCTACGGCGACGCCGACGCCGCTCAAGCCGGAAACGGGCCCCTAAGAGCTGCGCTCTAAAAAAATTGCATGGGGCACTTTATCGCAATTTTTTGCAATAAAGTGTAAAAAAATTGCAGTATATTGTGCTGTTCTTAAATATACCGATTTTGTATAACGTTTGTCCTGATACATTCTTGTACAACAGTCTATTGCGATAGAGTTAAAAATTTACTATTTTCCTTTGGCTGTCGCGCGTAGTAAGCTATCAGCTCCAAACTCCTCATGACAGCCCCCTTATTTTTCCCGGCAATACCAACACAGAAAAACCGAAACTTTGTAAAGGCAGATCTTTGACACCTCAAATATAGGGAACACACCTGCCTTGTAAAGTATCAGTAATATTTTTCACATTTTGCGCTATTTAGTATAGTCATCCTTACCACATCACTTTCCAAAATTTGGTTAAAAAATAACTGTAGACACGTTCGTTTTTTTTTATGGCTTACATTTGTTCGTTGGTTTTCGAATCCAGGCAGAACGCTGCGCGTGAGAGACGCGGTCAATTTATAATGCCGTGAAAAAAACACTGTAATCTGTATCCTCGGTTATTGGATCACCAATCAAAACGTTGAACTACCCACTATAATAGACCTTTCCGTTGTAGTTTACGCCATCAATGTACTACCTGCGGAGGTAAGTTGAAAAGAGAAAGTGAGTACTGTCCCCCGATTCACTTTACTGAGCGGACTATCATCTGCAAGCCGGCAACAGCGCCACCATGGACACTCAATGTAGCGGCGAGTGTGTGCCGTCGAAAGCGGAAGCAAATACTTTTTCTCAAGGGCGACGGTGACTGAAATAACTAATGGCAATTGTAAAACTGCTGTCGACTAACAGGTGATGCTCGTAAACACAGTCCGCTGGGCAAAGTGCTCGATCGTCTCACTTCCCCCTCTCTATATCCGCCGACAACTTAATCAACTCAAGGCATATTATGACGATGCTCACTGATCCACGATTCCCTCTTTTGCACATTCGCATGCCACAATGGGCTGCTGAGCCAGGATGGCTTCCACTAGTCACGCCCTGTGGTATTTTGGATGTGGTTACATTCCTAGAAATAGGGGGTATAGAGGGGTACACCCCTTGACCCATACGTAATAAGCCAAAACTCTATTTCAACGCTCAGTGCACTGACCTCGAGCTGGCGATACCAACTTTAAGGAACGGCTTGATAGCTATTGGATACAACGTACTAAATAGCTAATGTGTGTATCAAAGACGAAAAAAAAATCATTAAAATTTCGCAACAGGGAAAAACAAAACTTCTTTGTCTTACTGTATCATTTAATGCGTACATTAGCTATCTTGTATCGCTCGACTATCAAGCGGATCGTGAAACTTGGTATCGTCGGTTTGAGGTCGGTAGGCTGAACGTCGAATTATTGTCTTGGGGTGTTAAATATCGGGCAAGAGGTGCTCCCCGTATTTCTGAGAGTGTGTCTTTGGTCCGCCATCAGAATGGCATACTTCTATTCACGAAACCTAGATTCACCGATAAAAACAATAACGGAAACACGAACGGTGCGCACCTAAAATGAACGGTAAAAACAAATACAAATAATTGCCAAGATAAAAAAAAAACACATACCCAAGACAGCACTCAGCAGCAGGCAAACTGTCAAAGCATGTGCCCTAAACATAAACACGGGCGCCAACGCTCATATAAAAGCGGCCGAAAAAAAAAAAAAAAGCTATACCGTAGAAACGGCACAAAGTGACGCAAGATACCACTAAACTCAACACACAAGAAAACAAACAACAATATCTAGCTAGCCGAAAGAAAATACGGACGAGGAGAAAGAGAAGTGTGTCGAGAGTGAAAATTTATTTCTTCAGTCTGGCGAAGGCTGAGGAAGGGTCCATAAATCAGAAATCGCTAGAGAGCCAGGTCCGCTGACAAAATGCCCGACTGGTCGTCGACCGTCTTGCGGCATCGACGCCAAGGCTGACGCCCGCGGCAACCGACGACGCTGGACGGCCACGAATATCCCCATGCCGTTCAGCGCTTCGTGGCCGGATTGCTCGAACCCTCCGTTGTCTAAGCGGTAAACCGGCCGCTCACGTGCGGTCTGAATGAGAACATATACTTGGTTTCGCACTACGATGAATCGCAGCTGAATCTACGAAAAGTCTCAGCCAATACAGCGCTCTGAACGAATCGCCTGATTAAGCGCTTCCGAGCGCCTCTGCGCCTTTCCCGAAGGTCACGTGATCCTCACGTGAATCGGATTTACTTTAATGGCTCCAAGCGTCGTTCGCGGTTCACCGTAAGGTAATGCGGAGTTTGAGGGGGTTTTGTGCTTCTAAATCTATTTCCGGCCTTAGTCTTGTGTCTAAAAGCAATGCAATTAATATTATTTTTTAATGTACGTGCTATGTATGGTTGTCGGAGGCTATCCTTCCGAACCCATCAATGTGACATTAATTGTTGTGCCCTTGAGGTACGTGAAATTGAAAAACAATACTGAGAGCCCCCCCCCCCCCCCCCCCCCCACCCCCTCCCTCTAAGTAAATATATGTTTCAATACCCCGAAACAGGCCAGTGGGACCAGAAGAAAAAGAAAACAGGAAAGAAAAATGACGTAGCGTTCGACCAACATTTCGAAAGATTCGCGAGCCAGTGAGGCGGCGCAGTCCCCTTATGATGGATAAACATATTGTCTTTTTCCAACGGCAGTTCTGTTTTCATTGGGTGCTTTTCTTCGTTTTTTTCGTTTTTTTTTTTTTTTTTTTTGGGGGGGGGGTGATACTTATGAAACGTTTTGTTGGTTTATCGAATACCTCACTGGGTGTCGCTCAATTGTCGCAAAAACTATATTCATCCGCCATTATTAAATTTTTTTTTTTGTTTTTTTTATCAAACATTCATATTTGCGCAGCTTGTCCGGGTAAATGTTGGAAGCACAAGATGATTTGTTCCCTGTTTAATTTGAATTAATGTGTTACCAGACAATACGTCTATGGTTGTTTTGTTTTTGTTTTTCAAAAAGCGTTGCGCTCGAGTCCAACGAGAAAGCGTTACACGCCTTTGCTCGCGCCACGACGAGATTAAAAAGCGCAACGTGCATCATCATTTATAATTTTCGGGAGCCTTCGGGAACAGGTGACTCTCTACACGCGCAGCTGGTTTGCAATTGACGAAGCGTGGGTCCCCACATGGCACGTCAACATCGCGGGACAGATCATAACGCACCGAGAGTCAGCGTAGTCAGCGATTAGAGGCCGCCATAACTTTCCCCTCCCGATGAGTTCATTTTCCACAAGGTACTTGTCGGTATTCAAGAATACAAAAACTCGAGGCCCTACAAGCCCATGAAAAGCTTCGAATCAAATGAAACTTCTAGCACACTCCCCTCTTTAAGATATTAGGCTTGCCTTAATCATTGGGTTAACCCGATAAGTGGATTAGTGTGCCGCTGTGGTAGCGCATCCAAAACCAACCGAAGTTGCCATAACCAAGTAAAACAAATCATAACTTATAGGCATGTTTAAGGCACCCACGACACATTATGTACTCTGCAAGTTTATCAAATGACTAATGCGCGTTTTATGACGCAGTGTAACGCTAACTAGAGAGATACGTTTTTTTTTTCTTGCTTTTTACGCCGACAAATTCGATAATTCGCTGATGGCACATAGGACTGCTTAAGACCGCATCGACTTTGAAAATACTTGATTCCTGGATATAGAAACTAACTTGCACCAACGGCTCTTTATTAAGTCATGGCGCATGCAGACCGCACCAGGAAATATTAACCGATCCACCGGCACCTTGTGCTCGGCATACGTCAGTGACTTCGACACTTAAAAAAACAAACCAAAGAAACAGGTTCCTACCACAGAAGAAAATGAAGGTGCTAATCCTCGTTTGTAAATAACCAACTCTAAAGACAAGGAAGGTACCGCACCTGGCTTTAAAACTAACCGCCGTAAAAACCGAAGGTACCGCCCTACGTTCCCCGCAGAAGAAAAGAAAGAAACTGCTTTTCTTTTAAAAAGCCCCTCTGAAGAAGGTGCCGACCCGGCACCGAAACATTGGGACCCTGAGATATTTTAGGGATTGGTTGGCGTTCGCCCTTCTTTTATAACGTTTAAACCAACCAGGCCGACGTCTGCCGAAATGTTCACCCTTAGTCTATACGCCTTGACTTCGCAGAGAAAGCAGCACAGCTAGCGAAGCGGTATGTAAACGTTGCCTGCAGTACCTCTATGTTCAGGACTCACCTCGTTTTTACGAAAGCCTGTCAAGATAGGCACATAGCTCCACAGAGCCTTCTTCTCAAGCGCCTTGTCTATACACGTGAAGCACAGAAGATCCTCAACTAGGCATAGCGCCGTCTGGTTAAAGCTAGTATTTACAAGTGTCAAGCATTCCTCAAGAAGAAGGAACTAGACTTGTTCTTCATTTGTCGGCAGCTTGAACACCATATCCGAGATATCTTTCCATCCATTCAGTCTTTCATCGAAAACATCGCTTCTACATCTCTACGAAAGCGAAAATTCTCAGAAGGATAAGCTCTTGAAGCTGAAAAAGAAATGTGAAGCAAGAACGGGTCCGACACTACTAGGTTTGTCACAAACCTCTCCTCACTGGAACTCCATCGGTCGAGACTGCCGTTTTGTAAAAAGGCAACGGCTTCAACGTGACCACCGCGAAAATAGAAGACGGCATAACGCATTTGAACCCAAGCGCCCAGGAACGGGTCCGGCAGAAAACGGTCAGCATTCTGTCGAAAAGGCGATTACGTCAACGGTACAACGTATCAAGAGGATAGTCGACAGCACTTAAGCAGCTCAGAGATGACATGAAAATTGTGCTTTTACCTGTGGACAAGGGTAACTTGACGGTCGTCCTAGATCGGAAAGACTACGAACGAGCGGTGAGCGATCTTCTGGACAGCTCAGCTTATCAGACACTCAAAAAGGACCTCATGACACAAGTTCGGAGAAATCTGAACAAACACCTGGCGAAAATTTTCACAAAAACATCCAGAATCAAAGAACCTTTACCTACGGCTTATATGCCGAAATGGCTCTGCTCCTGGTTCCTATGGCGTCCCTAAGGTCTATAAGCCAAATGCTCCCCTCCGGCCTATCGTGGACTTTACAACGTCACCGCTTCAGGCGCTATACAACTACCTCCATCGCACCCTTTCTCCTCTCGTCGAAAGAACGCCAACCAACATACAAAACACTGGTCATTTCGTGAAGCTCGATTCAGAACTCAAGGTCACCACCCAGGACAGCCTCGTGTTATTCGATGTAATTTCACTGTTCACGAGCGTTCCAGTGACCCTTGCTGTAGTCACAGCCAGAAACGCTCTCGAAAATGAGAAAGACCTGAACGAAAGAACCTGTCTTAGCGTGGATGAAATATGCGGCCTCCTTGAATTTCGCCTTCGCAGCACCTAGTACAGCTTCCAAGGAGGGCTTTTATGCCAGACCAACGGAATCTCGATGGGTACTTTTATTTCGGTTACTACGGCAAACCTGACGATGAAGCAATGAAAGGAAGGTGGGTGCAGTCATTCCCAGCTGGCCCCGAAGTGTTCCTACGCTGCATCGATGATTGATTTTGCATCCTCAATACATCACAGGTGGACAACTTTCTAGCACACCTCAACTCCATCGAGGCGGCCATACAGTATACATTAGAACATAATAAAGACAGCACCTTGCCGTTTCTGGACGTGCTTGTCAAGCAAGTAGGTGAAGCCATGAAGTTGATTGTATCCAGGAAGCCGACCCACACTGGAGATTACCTTCGGTTTGACTCATACCACCCTACGAGTGACAAGGCGTCAGTGGTTTCGGCCCTGCAGTCCAGAGCTCGGAACATCTGCTCCTTAAAGAACGATAGAGAAAATGAACAACAGGTTGTCGTCGCCGACCTAAAAAAGAATGGCTACACCAGCAGCTTCCTCAGCCGTGTTGCACGTCGTCTTAGTTGTGGTCTTGAGCAACCACAGTATAGTACGCGTTCCCGCCCTAGCATCCGCGTCTGTGTACCTTATGTAAAAGCAACTAGCGAAACTCTGGCCCGTAATTTGCGCAAAGAAGTTATTTAAGTTTTTCACAAAACCTGTTTCGACACTCGGGCGCCTAATGCCTCCCCCGAAAGAGCGTCCACCAAGAGAAAAAACACACAGCGTTGTGTACCAAATTTCCTGTGCTGAGTGTTCCGCTTCATACGTCGGCGAAACGAAAAACCTCAAGGAAAGAGTCCGCCAACATAAGAATGACGTACGCAAATTTGACCGAGAGCGTAGCGCTGTTGCGGAACACTGCGACGACAAGGATCACCGCATCGACTTTGGAAATTCCCGAATCCTAGATGTAGAAAATAACTGGCACCAAGGGCTCTTTATTGAGCCATGGCGCATACAGACCATGCCGCGAAACACTAACCGATCCACCGGCACCTTGCCCTCGGCATACGTCAGTGGACTGCGACACTTAGAAGAGGCACCATAGAAACAGGCCCCTACCAAAGAGGAAAACGAGGACGCTGATCCTCGTCTTCGTCTTTATTGTCTTTATTGTGGGACGTAGTTTTCAGATAGTTGGTAGTGCTGAGTTCGTATCTCCTTGCGGTATCAAGTGTCACAAGGTATGTGCCATTAAATAACGGTTATGCGAGTTTAAACTTCATGCAGGAGCCGCTCAGTCGTTGCGTTCACTCTGAAGGCCATACAAATAGGCTGAAGCGTAAGGTTTAGATAACTGGTGGATATTTTTTTAATTTGTGAGGTTTGCGTGGCATCTACTCAAAATACTTAAAATACTCAAAATACAAAATACTGTTCGCGCATTTGTTCAATATGCCTGTGCTTTGATGGTACTTTTTAGGGCAATATCAGATTTGTAAAGGAGAGCAAAATATAGGGGACGCGATGTCCAGCTTCTCTTGCAAAGTGCTTGGTGATCACCCAAAAGTGATACATGGGAATATAATTATCTACGTCATTTATGTCAGTCAAGAGCTAGGCATATATTGAACACGAGTGCTGCCTCAGCGATCACATGAGACTCGGGTTCAGTGCTTCGCCGATTGAACACCAGCTATGGCCGAACTCTAACAAGTGATTGTGAATGTCATCCCAGCGCTGTGTGAGAAATATATAAAAATACTTTTTCATGATGAATATTTTGCACTTGTTTTCCTGGATGCAAATCTCTCCGTAAACGCTAGTGCCGCGACGATTGGATCTCCTTGCCAATAGGTGAGTTATCTTACCTGTATCTTGTGAATTATTTGCGTTTAATTTTTCTTGTCCAGGAAATGACGAATTTTTGTCTCAACATATTTTACTTACACTGAAACGCTGTACAATGTATGATTAGGTTTTCTCTATTTCTACAGTGACATTACCGAACTGGAAGTGCGCAGTGTCTTTCGTTGTCTTCTTTCCATTGAGACCCTCTGTTGAAAGGAAACTATACAGCGAAAGTAGAAATATTGCGATCAACTTAAAATCATTTCAAGCATTTCGCAACTACCGATACTCCCTACGCTGACGAAGCTAAGCTCCCTTCTAATTCTCCGAGGTGGTGTCCTCTCCCATAGGACGGGGCTCATTATAGCCAAAGAAAATCAAAGTTGTTATCATCCTCATTTAATAGTGAGCCAACCGACCCCGCAGGCATTAAACAAACACCCTCACATTTGTTATTCTTTCAGCACACACGCATACATACATCAACAAAACAAGCACGTCGTGGACGACCCACTCCACTATACACCGGCCACAAAAGCGCAACCAACCAAATTTGTGGTCTGTAGGAACGCAATGCCGCCCTGCTTCAGAATAGAGACAGAAGCAAGCAGGACGCTCCGACGTCGACACACGAGCCCGTGAAAAGACTTGCAAACCTTTCCAGGCACCTAAACTTCAGGCATCTAATTTATGTAACAAAAACACCGCCGAGCATCTCGAGTTTGGAGCGAGAGACCAGGAGAGGTGCGCAGCAGGCTCCCAGCCGCACTGCACAGAACAGCGTGAGTGGGTGACAGGTCACTGCTGCAGATACTGCGCCAACGCAGACATTCAATTCACCGCTAAGCTGGCAGCGCGCTAGCTTCAGCACAAGTTTAGGTTCGGCGAGGGTTATGTGCTCGACGGATCATTCATCCTCCTTTTCAGCACCTGACCTGGCACACAGTGCCTGGTTTCGAGCGCCTCTTCTTCAAGTTGCAAAAGACAGAAATATGTCAGGTCCAACGAGATGGTACATCCCGTCGTACTCTGAGCAAAGGTGTTAACAGAGTAGAGGGGGTTTAGGGAACCTATGAAATCCCTGGTAGGGAAAACTCATTTGCGTACACTCTTATTAGAGCAGCTGCTGAGTCCGACTGACGTGCTTGGGCACCGCGGATGTATCACAGTGAAGGACGGAGAGCTCATAAAGGAAGCAAGGAAAGAACTAATATATATTTTTTTAAGAAAATCGTCCCGAAAAGCGGACTTTTGACTTTCCAGCCTCTTTCTTTTGGCCCACTAAACAATATGATATTAGTCAAATCCCAATCTAAACTAAATATTTTCCAACCCACGCTTAGTTTAATACTCACTTTAACGTGAACGAAAGGGACAGGAGCTGGAGCGGTATAGTTGAACGTGAAACCAAATGATATTGCTTTTTTCAAAGTCTCATCTCCAAGGAGGATCGTGTGTTCTAAATCAAATTGGCTAATGAACGATATTCCTATTATTTTTAAAGGTCAAAAGGAGCAATGATAGTCTTCAGAAAATATGTATACTTCAGCAACAGGGGTGAGACTTTTATTGCCGTCAAGTAGGAGCTTCCGTGCCACACTCAGGAACTGTTCAAGAAACTTGCATACGTGTTAAGGTAGAACCTTGAAGCTGTATTCCAGAGACCTCCCTCCAAACAGCATTTATGAAAGCTGAATATCTCCCGAAAGAACGAAGTGACCACTCCAAATTGATTTCAATGGCGCGTCATCTTTTTACGGATGCTAGTCGCTCCACAACTCCACAACGCAATGCTTACTTGTTTGACGCGAAAAACAACAACAACAAATCTATTTACTTTTCTAGCAAATAGCATCACGGAATTTTAAAGGACATAAAAAAAGTATTTTTTCTTTCATTAACGAGGGGGAGTAAACATGAATTGACAACTCTGCCACCAAGGTGTCTTCCGCAATGTCATTCCCTTCTTTCACGAATCGCAAGAAATGTTGATTCCGAATCCCCAGTAGCCACGAGCGCATTCGCGCTCCGGAGAAGCGCGGACGAACAACAAGTGGAGTGCTCGAGAGGACGCAAATCTAGAGGGGCTTCCGTCGGACAGATGGCGCAGAGGGTTTTGGGACTCGCAGCTGCCGTGCTCCCTACTCAAGATTCGGGATTATGCGCACGTCTGTGACACTCCGGTTCGGATTATCGTCTTGTGTAAAACATTCTGAAACATTGTGCAGCATGCCCAGTCCAGTTTGTACATCGGCGGAGAAGTAATTTCGCTCACGTAAATACTACCGTGATTTAATTTTTTTTAGTTTCAACATAAAGTCCGGTTCGGATATCTCTGATTAAGCGTGATTGACACGTTGCAACAGCTTGTAACCGCTTACAACCGAAAATCAAACAGGTACGCTGGCGCTATATTTCCGGTACCCCTTGAACACTTTGCATCTGCGTTCAACTAAACTGGATGTTTTGAAATAATTGCGTTATTAAACCTATGCACTACCTCTCAAAAACGGTCGTTTACAGCTGTTCCAGAATTGCTTCGTGCAGAAGGTAAACGAGATATGCTAGAAAAATACGCGGATCAGAAATGCTTCAGGGCCAGCATACATGGTTCTAGTATGTTTTCTCGTCTAAAGCGTTTGATGGATTTTATGAAGTTTCAAAGTAGCGCTAAACTGGTAAATGCTGGAACGCATTTAAGCCAAGAATGGCGGAGCGTCGCCGCCAATGTAGTGTGTCGCGGAGACGCCGTGCCGGCCTCTCCTCTACGCCAAGAGAAGGGTGCGCATCTGGATTTGGGATTCGCCATAGGTTAAAAAATTACGTCGCAATCTAATAGGAGCGCCGGCTGCAGCAGGATTAATTGAAGGCGGTACTCGGCTAAATAAGGATGTCCAGTACTCCACTCTTGTCATAAGCGGTCACAAGCGATTGCAACCTAGTCGATCACACCCAGATGCCAATGTGAGTACCAGGCTTTAGTCAGTGAGCCGAGCGCTAGCTAGACTGTGACACAATGGGTCCGACTAAGCAGTGTAGAAAGCGCAGCGTCACACTTGCCGTCTTCTTCCCGTGCTCATATTACATTTGTCTAAGCCAATTAAGCGAGGCGACTGCGCCGGAACCTCGAGTTTTTTTTTTGGGTGAAGCTCCTTAGGGTCTAGCCCTGTCCGCTGTCCGTGCTCACATCAATTCCCATCCCGTTTGTCTTCTTGAAAAAAGAAAAACAAGTTTGCGCAGTCGACAGGATTTAAACACGTGCGGGAGACCCCAATGGATTTCTAGTCCGTCGCCTCAACCACTCGGCCACGACTGCGCGACGAGTAGGGGGCTTTGAGATGTGGTAGTAACTCAAGAGCTAGGGATGTCATGGATGAAACGTTGCATGTAGCCGCTCAACGTCTCTGCAGGAGAGGGCGCTGCGGTCAAATGCTATATAATCGGTGTTAAACTTTGCATGCATTGGCTTAACGTTTAAAGACGAGAGGGCGCTACGGTCCAACGCTCAAATGCGTTTACAGCCACGTTCCATACCACACATTTCTTGATGACGTAAAATATTGACGTAAGCGGTGGAGATGCGTTCCCACGGCTTCTAGCGGATCCAAGCTGATCCGCTAGAAGAAACACTGGCTTTGCATTTCACCGACCATAAAGCAGTAATAATGAAGTCGAAACGCAACCCGAAATTGAGCACTACCTATAAGCAATAAAAAAAATCAGCACCATCAGCACTACCTATGAACAAAATCAGTATCATCAGCACCACCAGAGCTTCGCTCCAATCAACATCATTCACCACGTGGAGATGCGGTCATTTTTTTTTTGTGCGCTACGATGCAAATAAGCAAATCTATACGTAGAAAAGTAGCAACTCAAGTAGCTCCAAAAGTGCCTCATCACGTCGCACATCGTCTTTGTGCGTTCCCTATCTTCGGCTAAATCAGTGATGCGCAGTAAATGCCCCGTGATCCTGCGCATTTTTTTTGGATGTGATCGCTTTAGCCGTTAATAGTGAACGCGGAAAGACTACCAGCCGCCTAGCGGATGCACGTTCGGAGCTTCTAGATTGACCCTATCGGACGGTAGTCTCTGCTACACTATGACTTATGGTGAGACAAAATGTAGAAACAGGTGCTTCGGGTGAAACAAAAAATATGAAAACAAATCGTGAGTGTATACATTTTTGTCTTTCCTGGAAGCCTTCAAGTCCATCCACTATTAAGCGCTTGACAATAAACATTCTGGCGCGACGCGCCATTTTTTTACCGAGTCTCTAGATGCGGGAAAAAATATTTTCTACTTAAGTTTGATACAAAATATATTACTGTGATATGTTTCTTTTCTGTTTTTTTTTTCTCGTGAAAGGAGAAATATTTACTTTTTTTTAATGCCTCAGTCATATAGAAATATTCTTCGGAAATGGTGTATGAAAGACAGCTTTCACCAACATTCAGTCGAATTTTTTTGCCAACAATATTTCAGTTGATACCCTTTTTACTATTGGGACGATATCTGCTGAAGAAATTCAATAAAATGTGAGTTAATTCATGCGAACGTTCTTTGTATCTGGATGGGACATCTTTAGTTTCTCGAAGCAAATGAAAAAAAAATATATATATATATAACTTCTGCTCTTTTTTTGTTCTTGAATATAAACATTCATCCTTCAGATCACACATATCGAGAGATTGCTGTGTTTCGTTTCAAAGGATCCAAACAATAGGCAAAAGCTGCGTCCCACGCGAAACAATCAGAATGGTGGGCCGATAGGCGTGACAACCCTCCTCCGGAGACGCAGAAATCGCTGGTTCATTTTAACGTACGTAGCTCCCATCCCCCGATTGGCTCAAATTAGTTGTAGCTGTGGCACTATCTGAAATAATTCTGAAACATATTTCAGACAAGTGCTAAAATGAGCGCTAGCAGCTCATTCTTCCGCTTCGCCAAACATTTTTGATGCCTCGCGGAGCCATCGCCATAACACAACTGAAATACACCGGCCCCGATTTATTTAGGCAGCCCCGGGTAGTCAGACGAAAGCACGATGATCTAAAATAATTTAAAACAAACATAAGTAAATCCTCTACTTAACCTTTTTTACCTCACGCAAATGCGAAACTAGAAAACATCTCGTCTATGGCATGGCCATATCAGCATAGCTATAGAGATAAAGAAGGCGCAAGTAGTCAGAGTTGGCTGAAGCGGGTTTTTTATGCAACTGAATACACAGGCACGTCCAAAAGAACCAGCTCCATTTTGCGCGTTAAGCACATCTCCAGGAACACGAACAAACAAAAAAAGCGAAATCGCCAAACAATTCAGTAAAAAAGGTTCCAGTTTACAGCAACCTTTAAAATCGTAAACGAAACAATAGTGAGAGCGCAGGCGAGCTGGTGAAGCATTACCATTTCATTAAATTACCCGAGACTGGGGCGATAAAAGAATGAAGCATCAAAACGTGGAAGAGAAAACCAAAGTGATAGGAAGACAACGTCTCGAACACAGATAAAAGGTGCATTCAGCATCTTGCAAACCCTGAGATGGGGAACGATAAAAAAACGGACGAACACAAGAAGATCAAGATTTTCTTGTGTTCGTCCGTTTTTTTATTGTTCCCCATCTCAGGGTTTACAAGATGTCAATTGATTACCAGCTCGCCTGCACTCTCTCAATACTTACAATTCTGCATTCAGTCCCTCCCAAAGTCGTCAGCCCCCGCGCACATAGCCTCCGCTTCCGACGAACACCAAAAGTGCAGACACGCACAAAAAAAGAAAAAAAAAAATATTACGCGGCAAATTCATCCTCTATACGGTCTAGAAAAACACAACAAAAACCACAAAATCCCATATCTAGGCGACACACCTATCTCCCATAGGAGCGAGGAATATGGGGCTTGAACCAAGGGACACATACCGCATTAATTTCTTGCTACCTAAACCGGATTCAGACTGACGAACGCGGCCCCCACCATCTCTTGAACTTGTCTGAAATAAAACACCAACCAAAACTTAAAGTCGCAAGAAGGCCTTGGACGCTTCACTGAGCAGCAGTGTCACCGGGCTTATACAATTGCCCATTGTTTTTTTTTTTCGGACTGTCTCTGTTACTACCCTTTTCATGTCATTGAATTCCTTGTGTACGACTTCCCTCTCTGACCAGTGAATTTTATAATTATTGCACTCCTGAGCATGTCTCACTATTTCCGAGTTCAAAGCTTTGATCTTTACATTCAGCTTGTGCTGTGTTGTTCTGCCGTTTAGCCGTTTAGACATATGGAAGTTTGACCCACGTATTTGAAACCACACTCCAGAGCGATTTCATACACCCCCCTCTCCCCACACACTCTCACATTGAACAGACTGTTCCCTATGTGCTTTTTGGCAGACTTACTTCTCTGTAGGAAAGGGGGTGAGGTTGCCTAACTTGAAATCCGTACCAAATCACAACATCGACTCCAAACTTCTTCGCACTTGTTTCTACATCGTGCGGTATTTCATGAAAATCGGGCATAACTACGTACATTTTCTTAGGTTTTCATCCCCTCCTACCCTTTCTGTTGACATATGAGTCACTTCCCTGTGGATGCAGCCTTCCTTGTACACCGCGCTACCTAGTCTTTCAAATTGCCGTTTCAATGAACTTGGAAGGTAATCGATGCAGGACCTGTTCAATGCCTCGTTGATCAGTGATATTACTACTCCCTCTTTCACAGCTTTTGAAAGGCAAGTTGTTTTGGGGAGGACAGGTTTCGGCTTGTTTTTCCCATACTCCCAACACAAACCTTCCGCTGCATGAATCAATAAGTATAAAAACTGAAATGCACCTTTCTTCGATTGCTCTACAGTGAAATGCAATTTAGGAGCCTACATTTTGTCAAACATTCCACCATTTCCGATACTCCGTTCCGAAACGAACAACACTCTAATGTCATCGACATACCTCTTTACCACATAGCTCTCCGAGGGTATTCTTTTCACACCATTAACCACGGTGGATTCCAAAGAATTCAAACAAAACTCTGCCAGTATCGGTGCCACAGACGAACCTATGCACACCCCTTATTTTTGAACATAGATATTGTCTCCATATTTCACAATTGTAAAGCGAAGATAAAAATTGAAAATTTTCAAAAAAGTAAAAGCCGTTTACAACTCCCTGTAACACCGAATTAGAGCGCAGCTCTTGAGGAGGAGGAGGGAAGGGTACTGGGGGGTGAAGTGACATGGAAGGGGTCACGTGACCTTGACGGGTCACGTGACGATGCCGATGATGTCATCAGTGACGTCACTGATGACGTCATCAGTGATAATGACGATGACGATGCGGATGCCGGTGACGTCATCAGTGACGTCCCTGATGACGTCATCAGTGGGGATGACGATGACGATGCGGATGCCGGTGAGGTCGTCAGTGACGTCACCGATGACGTCATCAGTGACATCACTGATGACGTCATCAGTGATGATGACGATGACGATGCGGATGCCGGTGACGTCATCAGTGACGATGAAGTCATCGGGGAGCTCACGTGACCTAAGCGGGGGGGTTACGTGACCCTGGGGGGTGGTCACGTGACCCGGGGGGTGGTCACGTGACCTCGGGGGGGTCACGTGACTTTGGGGGTCACGTGACCCTGGGGGAGGGGTCACGTGACCTCTGGGGGTCACGTGACCTTGGGGTGACCTTGGGGCCACGTAACCTTGGGATGACCTTGTGGGGTCGCGTGACCTTGGGGTGACCTTGGTTACGCAGACGCCGACGCCGACGCCGACGCCGCTCAAGCCGGGAACGGGCCCCTAAGAGCTGCGCTCTAAAACCGTTTGCAGCGATGCCCAATCCTGATTGAAACATCACTAAGTTGAGGTTTAGTGCCTTGTTCACTCTCTTCATTAGTCTATTACTCTCCAACGAATTATATAAGTCCTTATTATTCAGAGATCAAACCAAGCACTGCTTGCCATGGTGAACGTCCAAGATGCCAATCAATTCGTTCATGTTTTTAGTGGCAGTGGATTTTTGAGAGGAACGGTATTCTAACCCCTGTTGACGGAACTTGGACATCACTTTTTGCCAGGCTCGATTCTTATTAACGACAGTTTTAAACGGAAGCTCCGGCTTGTGGTCTTTAGGAAGTAACTTTAAGCCTTGAGCCCATATCACTCTTTCGGCCATACCCTTGAAATCCAACGACTTACATTTCAATTCTTCTTTTACCGCTTTTATCTGCCCGAAGTTCCTTTTTCTCTCGGGTAATCCCGGCCATAACTCGTTCCAACCATTTAGCCGCCTCATCCATGAAGGCTGCTTTTTCTTCATGGCTCACCATTCTTGCTACCAACTGGATTGACGAAAAGACATCAAGCCTAGATGGCTTCAGATTTACACAAAATATAGGCCCCCTCCCCAACAATTCATCAGTTTTCCGGGACACTGATTCTTCATGAGGATTAAGAAGACCACCAAACGATGCGCTCCGACAGTCATTTACATGCGTTCAATTAATGAGTCCTCGACTGTCCTGCCAATTGTGAGTTTTATGCAACACATTACCAAGTCCGATGATGTGGGCGTTCTGCCTCTTGATGCTGTCCGAAACGAGTCTCCGTCTTGCACCCCAAAGCCGTTTGAAGAGGGCCCTCTTGACATTGCTCCAGTGCTGAAATTCCTTGTGGCGTCGAAAATCTGTCCCGAGGAGTAGAGTCCACAGTCTGTTACTTGCGTTGCGGATCTTTAAAATCGTTTGAGACGTACTGTCCCTGTACGTTCTTTACATCTTCTTTTTGGTGGTCCAGGGAATTGTCGGTGACGATAGATGCCTGAAGATTTCCGGGTCGACGAAGTTCTTCCTTAAAGAGGCGGTGCAACGATTTTTGGACTTCGCTCAAAGATTTCTGGAAGTTGCCCCCTGACACTTCTGAAGTAAAGAACAGAAAACCGATTTCGCCTGCGTGTCCTAGTTTTTGCGTAAAAAAAAGTTAAAGATTGGTATTTCGGGCACCCCTCAACTCACTCCCAGTCTTCAGGGTCACACCTGGTCGCATCCCAGTGACGTCATTCGGGGTGCCGGGTAGCGTCCCGTGTGCTATCTCGGAGGACGCTTCCCCTCCCTCTCTCTGCGTACATTAGCGGGCGCTATGCTGCAGCTTAGAGCCGAGCGAGGTCGCGTAATCTTTCCGCCGTAGTTCCTTCGGCTGCCACTTGGGGCTGCAGGTGGGGGAAAAAGCTCGACTTTTGCTTTGCGATTATGCAGCGGAATCGACACATTTTTAATGAAGGAAGTGTTTTCTCTATCCTCTGGGACACGATAAACAACGTAAAAATGATGAGATGCAAATTTTTTTAATCATAAGATCGTTGCACCGCCCCTTTAAGCAAATGCCAAAAAAAAAAAAAACGCAACTTCAAATTGGAGGTCCGCCAGCAGGCGTCCTAGCTTGTCAAGGACGCGAATCCTTAAAACGGCAGAGTTGCAGATGACGATGAGAATGAAAACGTATAGAAAAAAAAAAAAAGAACAGAGCCTGCTACGGGTACGATCAACGAAGTAACAGTGACAGCGCAGGCAAGCTGGTGAAGCATTACCATTTTTTACTGTTCCACGTTTTGACGTTGCATAGTTTTCTCGTTCCTCTCAAGGCCATTTTAAAAAATGAAAGATTGTTAGGTCTTTCTTTATGTTTTAATAGAAAAATGTATAAAACAGTAGAAAAAACACACACCAATATTTCACTAAAACAGAGCAGGACAAATGCCTCAAAGTTGAGAGAGGATTTTTAGAGGATGCGGAGCACGTACCATGATAGGAAAATCTCACTCACAATCAGTTAAATATATTTTATATTATCATTCCTTCAAACGACTTCCAGCTATTTGTTATCTCATATCGCCCGAAACCAGCATTATCCTGAATTCGATTAAACCCTTTTTGTATTCTGTAGGCAATGAACCACTGGCGATTATAGGCTGAAATTTAGCCTATATGGCTGTATACATTTATAAATATTCTGTCAAGCGCCGTTAACTAGTTCTCAGAGGCCACTGCTTTATAACAGTGTAGTTTTTTATACTTGTGATACCTCCATTGTTTCTCGCACGCTTAGAAATTCTGCTTTAATTCTCGTTCCGGCATCTTGAGAATACTGACAGTGTGTAGAAAGACACCCGGAATACATGTTGCACGCTTCGCATTCAATACGCACAGCTGCCCCTGTTCCTTCTCTTCATGCATTCTCAGAGTGAATAAAAAGATGGCAGTCGAAAACGTGTACCGTGATAAGGGTATGAACTTATCCTAGCTATTGCAAGCCCGAAAATATTTGCTTTTGAAATGAGTGTCGTCTGCAATTATCAATTATCTTATCGTCTTTTTGCATGTGTAAATTGGCTTTAGAGGAAAGCGATAAGATTTTTTTTCGTGCGGTTGACTTTTTTTAGACAGCGAGTTATGTAGGGCCCAAAATAATTTTCTTTTCACGAACTCGAAGACATAGACAACAGCAAGCACCATATTTGTAAACCAAAAAGTTTCGAACTCCTGAATTTCATGACTCTATTCTAAATACACATTCGTGACTGCACTATAATATCAAGTATTTACGTGCCCATTGTAAATGCATGCATGCATGTGTTGTTAAGTCACTCTCTAAAAGAAGCTTAAAGAGCACGTGGTGGTTTCGAAATAGGTTGTTCATAAAAAACGCGGAGCAGCAAAGGAAATGTTTTTGGCTCCAAAATAAAGCATGTGGGAAGTTTTTTTTCCTTTTTGTTCTTTTTTTTAATCTTAGTAGTGTATAACTTTCATCAGGAGGGAAATTTCGAACTCTTAAGCTACATCCACGAATTAATAAGTTAGAACTTCCAGAAGGCTGGCACAATTCACGATGCAAGGGCATCGTGAACGTTATTTTCCAGTATAGAGGCTAGTAACCACTACAGGAAGCACCCGCAGGGCGAACGTGAAAATGGCAGAAAACTTCTGTGCCAAGAAGACAACAATACAAGGAGACCTGCACTTTGGCTGGTGTTTTTCTCAGGCAGCCAAGTTACCAGAGAGGAAGGGCGCACAAGCCAATCACGTGGCTCTACTCCGTTTTAAGTTATTATAGGCACCAGAGACTCCTAGGAGCCATCATAGCCAATCCAATGGCGAGTGAGTATCACGTGACCTCTAGGAAGTGCGCAGTGACGCACGAATTGCGTAGTCAACTGTTTTGTTCACACGGCTGGATAGGCTAGGTTGTCTTGGAGCACCTGATGCGGTCCATAGTAAGATGAAAAAGAGCGTAGCATTTCACTGACGGCATTTGCTACGAGCCATTACCTTCAAATCCAATCGCTCTCCGTGCTTTCCGCACAGCCTTTGCCGAGCCGGTAAACCCCGGCTTCAGACCTTGGCTCTTGAAGGGTGCAAGAACAAGTAAAGAAGGAAGCAAGCGAACATCGGGTGGTCGGTACCGAGAAAAGTGAAAGGTTCTGGGAGCCGACGAGGCACCACGCTGTAAAAATTAGAGGAAAATATTGACCGTTAATTTGATTTACAGATGTTGATTTTCATTCCGTCGTCTAGACTGCGTATATTGTCGACTTCCAGGGACTGTACTAAGAAGTGGAGGGAAAAAGACAACGAACATAAAATATGTATACCTGCTGGCATTCTCGAGTAAATCTTGCTGCAGTGACGTAGGACAAGGGCAAGTTAAGGGCTAAATAAATGTATCTACAGCGGTGAGAAAAATCGTTTTCATGAAGAATGTTCCGGGGAACCGATCATTGAACTGCCGTCTCTTGATTGCACCAGGCTTTCAACGGTGGTAAACATTCTGAGAGGCGTTTTTTGCTGACAGACCTAATATTAACATATTTTACAGTGTGTTATTCGCAAACGGGATAGTTGAAGATAATGTCTGAGGTAGGTATGCCGAACCTAGGTTGCAGTTATGCGTGTTTCATCAGAGCATGTGTTGCGTGTCCGCCGCTCGTAGTGCGTGGCTCCTGCATTGTCAGCAATGCGTGCGCTGGTGAACTTTCCCGTGAAGATTGTGTCGTCCGCGGAAAAGCGGTGAAAGATTCCTTTTTGTGTGTTTGTTGGTAGTAATTAAGAGAGTAAAGGGAACAGTGTAGGGACGGATATTGTGGGTTTGGGGTATGAGTGCGATGTCCCTTGTGGCACAACCTTTCACACTCGCAGTGTACTGTGTGGGGCTGAGACATGATGGTGTCTCAGTGGAGATGTTGAGACATGATTTTCACGGTTGGCGTAGGCCAGGCTGAAGTGTTTTTCAGCTCTTTTCCAGGAACCTTGTACTGTCCGTCGTATGCTGGTTGTAGTGAGCGTCGCGCAAGGTCGTGACGCACAAAATCATGCTTGGCGATGGATAGGTCGGGGCTCACAGGGAGTGTGTGGCTGGGTTCCACGTGTCGGGGAGGGACGGAGGGTGGCCATATGGGAACGGAGCCCTTCCACGTAGTCGCGGGGATCAGGCAGGGAGCTTGGTAGTGAAGTACGGAAGAAGTCGCTTGGTAGTGGAGGGGGGTGGCGTAAACCAACTCTGCTGCGCTGCATACAAGGTCGACATTAAGTGCAGCTTTGATTTCTAGCATGATGAGCGGAGCACATTCATTCCATATGGTTGGCGTTGTGGCAGATTTACCGGTTTTAACTGATAATTAGCTCGCTCGACGAGTCTATTCCCGCTCGGATGGTGTGATGTCTTCGTGATGTGGTTAAAACAACGCAGTTTTGACTGCCTTGCAAACAGGTTGGATTAAAATTGTCTCCCGTGGTCATTGGTGACAGTGGCAGGAATTTCGAACCATACAACTCACAAAACTAGGAATTCGTGTGCAACGGTTTCAGCAGTGATATTGGTTAGGTTTACCGCCTCAGGTCACCTCGTGAAGCGATCGATGACGGTGAAAAGGCACCGACAACCTTGAGGAGGTGGAAGGGGACCAACGATGGTCATGTGGAGGTGGCTGGCTCGTGCGTGGGGAAGCCAAAATATTATAGTCCGGGAGACAGTATGTTGATTGACTTTAGTTCTGTGGTAGTTGATGCAGGCACGTGTCCAGTTTTGAAAGTCGGAATTCATGCCAGGCCACACATACCGATATGGAACAAGTCTTTGTGTTGACTTGACACCAGGGTGTGTCAAGGAATGATGTATCTTGAAAGCTTGGTGCCGGAAATCGCTAGGGAGGTAGGACGTGCGTGACCGGTTCAAATGTCCAAGACCAGGTTGCCTTATTTTAGACTGTCTGTGTCACAAACAATGTTTGTAAAACGCTGCAAATAAAAAAAAAATAAAAACAGAAAGAGGACAGGCAAGCTGGTTAGAAAATTTTATATAAACTAAACGACGTTATGTTATTCCTTTTGTCTCACAGTTTAGATTATGACTGCTCTTAATTTTGGGTTGTACATGTCCTCTGAAAGACGCGACAAAAGCAAATCATCGCTCGAAGTCGTTAACGCCAGACCAAGTTCGCTAGATAAAGGGGCATTCAGAACATTCAATATAGGAACTTGCTGCAACTGCGGTTAGCAGCTTCCGTGGCCTAGTACAAGCATCTTTCTGAAGGGCACAGCGCTTAAGCTCGTTAACATTCTACTTAGCCCTTGCGGCTGCTGAATTTTGAGAACAATACGTTCATGTTTTTTTTTTTTTTCTTTTTTTTAATTATACTCAACGCCAGATAACAACTCAAGGATCATTAGCAGAAAAAAATATATGCGCAACTGTTGGCTGTCATTTGATTAAAGAAACCTCAGAAAAGTGCTTCTCGTGCTGCTGCAAAAGAGGATTCGTTATCAAGCATTATTTTATTGTTTTCTCTCCTTCTTCATTTCTTCTAGAGATGGATGGCTGGATGAAGACCTATAGTGAGTAGATACCTCTTTGGATACCTATCAGGCATGCGCAGATATTTTATAGCAAGAAAAGTTTATTTATTTTTTTGTCTTGTAAGAAGGGAAATAAATAAAGTTGGAAGTTGAAACTCAAAACGTAAAGAACTTCATTCATTTTTGCATATAGCATACAGACATTCCTGGCAACGCCAAATACACAAGGGTAGGGGCTGGCAGTTATATCACGTTAAAATGGACATCGTTAATATGGATACCCGGCTATATGGACATATCTTTCGGGGACAAACTGGAAAAATACATGCATTTTTGTCTCGTTATTATGCGCAACTTACATTATGGACGATTTGTTTTGAGGGAATGGAGGTGTCCATATTAACGAGAAATCACTGTATTACGTTACTATAGACACCAGAACTGGAAATCAGGGGTGTGTCCTGGGGGTTTGATTTTCGCTCCACAGCCAATCAGATTTCCTCATGGGTCGATAACAGTGCCAAGGAGCCAATCAGAAAAAAGAAAACGTAAAGATAACGCGCAGCGTTTTTTTTTTTTTTTTTTGTGACTATAGCTTTTGTTACCGTTTGAGAATCTAGTATATGGTTCCATTTCTATAAAACAAATACTTACGCCATTCAGAAGTTTTTATAGACTGCGATTCAAATCTTTATATTACTAGAGATGGAACGAAAACAAGCGCAGATGCTACAGGAAGATAGGCCAGTCGGTAGCCAAGCTCCCTGTTTCAGTCAACAAATAGTCTACAGTTTGAGTTAAAATTTTTTTTTTATATATATAAGCCTAGCCAAAATATTAAACTCTGTATAAAATATTCCAACTTCATTAAGCAGATAAATAATTTTTAACACGTCTTGTTTTCGAAACGCAAGTCGACTGAGCCTGCTCACCATTATCATCGCAACGATTAATCTCCTGAGTATACGGACCCGCGAACGCAAACGCTGGAGGCCGCAACAGAGAACGTAATTTGTTTCCGTCACCGCATGATCAAAGCGACACGGCGACTCTTGACAAAGCCGGACGCTGGTGGCAACGCTGAGAGCGGAGACTGGTCGCCTGGCGAACCTTGATCGTTCCGACGAGACTTTGTGCAGCTTGGGCTTGAGACTATAGTACCATAGCCTCCTCTATAGTCACAAAGTCTGGCAGTTCGACCACGGGGCTCTAGAGAGCCTGGTCGCAGATTTGGAGCGTGAGGCTATGGTAGCACAGAGTATTTCTCGGGGAACGTGGACGTCATTGCATAGCGTTTGCAGCGGCGATGACCCTAAATATGGTTTTCAAGCCCGACGAGAGAAGAAGCGGTAGCGCGAGGAACGCGAGTAGCACGAGCGGACATTCCATTGCTCGGGAGAAGTGTGTTTCGGCGTCTCGCCGCAGGTAGGCGCCCGTCACCTGGCTCTCCTCTCATCCGTTGTCTGCCGCTTTACCTTTTCAATTTCGGTGCCC
Organism: Ixodes scapularis; assembly: GCF_016920785.2. NCBI lineage: Eukaryota > Metazoa > Arthropoda > Arachnida > Ixodida > Ixodidae > Ixodes > Ixodes scapularis. The sequence goes on from NW_024609835.1 coordinate 227,313,641, forward strand.
ACTCCTGGTGGTGACCTAAAAGGCGTTGTCATTATAGAGGAGGTTATGATAGTATATTTTCGCCGCGCGTAGTAGAAAAATCTAGGGGTGAACGTGCGTAGCACGGTTTGTCTCGTAGTCCAGCTTTGAATATTTAGAAGATACCTGTTACTCCTTCGTCTGTTAGCCAACAATAATAGCCCCAACCGTTGCCAGCTTCAGACCCTGCGTTCGCGTGTGGTCTATCCAGGAGTCGCTTCGTTGTAATAATGACGTACTTTATCGTGCGGAAGGAGACGGCGGTGTGTCTATATGTTAGGTGCGCGTATCGGCTATTCTGCGGTGCTATTTTAAGTGGTGGAACGTCAACAAAAATATTTTGTAATACAAATTTTACCAAAGGAATTGAATTTCTCCAACGTCAAGCATATTCTTAGCAAGTGTTTCACAAGAACATGTTCCTTGGCCACCCGACGGCCTGGTTATATTTACTTTTTGTTCATACGTCAAACGTATTACATTGCCGGAATAAATGACGTTTAGATATCTAAATATTCATGTCAGCCAAAGGTCATGGCAAAAAAATTTCGACTATTCAAGTTTTTATCATTTTATTGCTTAGTCATTGAAACTAGTTAGTTTAGAGTCGAGAAGTCAAAACGACCAAAGATGTTGGACAATATGAAATTAGCAACTTTTTGTATTGGCCTCCAGACAAGATAAACAATCCTTTTTACTCTTTCATTATGGCAATATTTTCAATTCCTACTTGGTTCAAGGGTCGCAAAAAAGAGCGAACTAAATAGAGAAACGAATCTTTGAACTGGGCTAGACGATCATTTTAAGGCTTTCGTGACGACTCACTGCCGGCTCCACAGCAGCGCAACCAGTCGTAAGGTGTCATAAGAGGATTAAAAAACCGGTCGTGTGGAAGTCGGTTGTAGTAAAACACAATTGTGGGAATTGTTCTCAAACACATGTTTTTAAAGGCCCGTTCACACACTTGCGTTTGACTTCAACCAACGGCAACAAGACCGATATGTAAGCCTTTCGCGACGACTTACGACCGCCTGCGCAGCAATGCAGCTGGATCCACGCCGTCGCAAGAAGCTTCAAAATCAGTCTTGTCTCCGTCGGTTGCATTCAAATGCAAGTTTGTGAACGGGCCCTAAGCCTTTTCTGACGGCTTACGATCGGCTCCGCAGCAGCGGCGCTGCCGGTCGTAAGCCACCGCAAAAGGCTGAAGAACTGCTCGCGTCAAAGGCGGTCGTAGTCAAACGCAAGTGTGTGACCGGGCTTTAGAAACATGCTTTAAGTCTTTCCTAACGGCTGGCGACAGGCTACCCAGCAGCGCACAAAAGGCTTAAAAACCGGTCGTGGTCGGTCGTTTTGAAAACGCAAGTCTGTGAACGGGGTTTTAGAGGTGTACTGCAGATGTTTCAGTTCTTTCGCTTCTAAAGCGCAGCTCTTAGGGGCCCGTTTCCGGCTTGAGCGGGGTTGGCGTCGGCGTCGCCGTCGGCGTAACCGCGTGGTGCATTATGGGAAACGTCGCATCATGCACATTGGTGATGCGCGTTGGATTATGGGACGTTTCCCGTAATGCACCGCGCGGGAGGGGGAGGGGAGGAGGGAGGAGGAAGGATGATGGTGAGGATAATGAGGGAGGAGGAGGAGGGTGGAACAGAGAGGATGAGGAGGAGAAGAAAGAAGGAGAAGGAAGAGGGAGGAGGGGGAGGCGGAGGAGAGGAGGAGGAGAAAGAGCGGGAGGAAACGAGGAGCACGAGAGGAGTAGACGAGGAGGGAGGAGGAGAAGGTACGGATGAGGTGGAGGGGCATACCTTCCCCTCAGTCCCCTTCCCTTCTCCTCCTAAAGCGCTGCGGTTTAATTCGGCAGTACAGGGAGTTTTCAACGTCTTTCCCTTTTTTTATATTTTTCTTTTTTTTTTTTTTATTGCGTGAAGAAAGTCAAGTATTTAGCGGCGCCTGTAACCCGGGACCTGTAGATATGCAACGCAGAGTCACGCGTGCCAGGTTGCTGCGGCTGAAAAAACAAATCTTCCTCTCTATATCTTTCTGAGACAAACACACGCGCGCGCACACACGCACACACGCACACACACACACGCACGCACGCACGCACGCTCAAACGTACACAGACACACATACATATACATGCACACGAACACGTGTTTTCAGAGACGTACATAGCACTCAGTCCATCGAACGCAGATTTACGAGCCTCTGTTTGTGCGCCTTCGCAAACAGTCAGTGACATGTGAAACGCAGGGTCATGTTTTTGGTGCTGACGATCTACTCGTCGTGATTTGTCCTCGGGGTTTTTCTAACACTCAACGTGGCAATCTTTTTGGCTGAGAAGCGACAATATTGTGTTCTGGAATGTTTACGCCATGCCTTTCTTGAGATGTCCCTGGCCTCAGGTAACACGAGCCCGTTTTGTCTTACACGTCCACCCCAAAGCAAGTGTACTTTGAGGTCAGTTCAACACTCCGCATTGATTTAACGAGAGCATCTAGTAAATGACTACTATTCAATCGAGATTCTGCTTTTACTATGACATCGGGCATGCTCGGGGGCTGGGAGTACAATCGACAAATCAGTTGACAAAATAGACGAATATTTCGATATTGCGAGTCTCAAGGTAGAAATACATTTCTCAAAAACTGCAGGTAATAAAAACACATCCGGGTTTCTACCTTACTCAGTGGCGAATATCACTTTTCTAAAGTTTGCTCACAATATTCGTCAGTCACCGCAACTTTAAGGATTATAGCGACAATCCCAAATATTTTATTTTTGTATTTACGATTCACTCGAAACCGCAAAAAGGCAAAGTGATTCAGTAAAAATTCCAAACTATGATCGCACTGTGAAGATGGTCAATATGTAAGTTATATATTACCTTTTATATCGCCGTAGATGTATTAATATACTATACATGGACTATATATCCTTCAATGGTGGGAGCATAAGACGGGCAGCCTCAAAAATGCAGCTCCCTATTAGGGTAAAATTCTTTCTCCCTTCTTCACTTTCAGAGCCACCACACTTCACATCTACATTTAACGACCGTGGTAAGACAACAAGCCGCCGCTACGATCGCGTTTCGTGTTGGATGAAGGCCGTTGTCGTTGACAGCTCCCTCGACGAAGATATCATCAACGTGCAATAAAAGAGAGGAGCGGTCACGAGCAATAAGTTTCGCGAAGCCCTATTTACGACTAGGGTCGTTATTTTTTTACTACCGAGTGCAAACAGCGTACCGGTAACAACTTTACTCTCCGATCAGCGGACAGGGCCACCTCCACTGCTCCCTAACCGTCTCGATTCGTACCTTGCTTTGTTTTCTATAACCTCAATTTGTTTTCCTTCGGCTAAAATTAACCCAAGGCGCCATTCTAATAATCATCAGTATGATCAACATCTCCGAAACAAATTTTAGAAAGTGTTCTAGAGGTTCGAAGTACTCCCATTTCAACCTCCTTATGACTTTCTGGTAATCAACGCGGAAAACACATGCTATGATTCAAAGGGGCGCGAATATAGCGGATCGAGTCGAATGGAACGGCGTCATTGAAGGCCTCTAGAGCGGTTTAAAAGAATATGGTATAGCAGCTGTCTTTGCAGTGTTGAAGTTAGATATAGCCCTGCTATATTTGTGAAAGGAAGTATTCGCTTACTTGTACAGTCGAGGTGATCTTAAGAATCGCACGGCGAGGGATGATGATGTTCACGCCTATTTCTTCGCGATTCGCCCTCAGACGTCCATAATGGCTAGCGCTGAAATCTCACTAGCAGCAAAGAAATAGGATTCCCAGGACTCGCCAAGCACTGCCTTTCTTAAGCTTTCAGTAGCGACTGTTAATATCCTTGTCGTTTTGCTCGATTTTGACAAATAACTCAAAACACAAAGACGAGGTGTCAAAAGAACATTTCATCAAAAAGAGAGCGTCATCGAGTCACTCCTTCGCAATTACATGTTGATTCTAAATTGAAGGGGTGTGCAACAGTAGTTCTTCTCATTGACGATTGAATAAAAAACTAGGGGTAGAAACAACAAGAAGATAAAGCTGAAAACTTAGCAAAAAAAAAAAAAAAAAACAGGAAAAACGATGAGTCCCTAAATGCGTAGACTCGTGTCCGTGCGGCGGAATCAGCGTGAGAATAAGAAGCACGTAGAAAGTTTGTATGAAACTGTTGCGGGAAACCTGCTTCCTCGAAAGCATCCCAGAGTAAATAATTTAGACAGTTGTGGGTGTCGTCGTCATTACGAAGAAGCGGTGACGCTGAACGCCTAAAATTACAATCCAATGTCGGCGAGGGGTCGAAGCGCATGAACGGAGGGGCTAACAGACGCGGAAATCGAAATAGCATCATCAGCTTGTGCTGATCAATGGTGTGCGCCAGCCAATGCAGTATTCAAAAGAGACCATTTTATGCTCTTTTTTTTTGCTTTATTTAATTGCATGGTGTTTTGAATATAGATCAATTACAGAAGCTTACGGCAGTACATGTGACGTAGATAGTGGTTGTTAATTCTGGATGATTAAGACTTGTGCGCTGAATAATATGTGTTATTAACACTTGGCGTTATGTATTCTCTTTTAAAATGATAGTGAGAAAAAAGAAACTAATTGTTCTGCTCCACCACGTCCAAGGGCCCTTGACCTTGTGCTCTAGAGGAAAACAGACAAAAAAAAAACTCGAACTCATTGAAAAAAACACAGTGTTCTGGGCATTTGAAACCTGGTAAAGCAAACATGAATAGAGATAATGACGGAAGGGACAACAGCGCGCTCGCGGAGCAATTAGAAAATATTCGAACTACCTTCTGATTTGTCTTGGGTGTTCTTTTTTTAAATATGCGGAATTAAAAGTAGAGTGAACACTTGGGTTCACTTGGAACACTCAATTGCTGGCTATAAGTTTTACCGATATCTATTCCTCCATAAAACAATATCTGAACAAACGTTTGTGGAGTAAAATAATCGCAGTTTAGTAGTGTGGAACCAGTTTCATGGGATTTGTAGAAGCGTTTTCAAATTCAACGCGATATTGAATCGTCTCAGGTAAAGCTAAGCTGTAACCTTCATCGAAAAAAAAAATCTGGACAAGCGTTTCCACGTGTTCTACAGGTGAAAAAAATGGCGTAATCGCACGGCAGGCCCTCCACAGTACCATTAAAACAGTGGAGAGTGTCCCACGGTAATGATGCTGCTCTTGACTGCAGCTGCTAAACAACTGCAACTGACCGAGCAGTCGTGACACGCGATTCGGCGCCGCAAACCTTGGTCATTAGAGACACGGATATGGCCCCATCTGCGACCGTTCGCGGAGCTCGAAATGGTGGTCAGCTACGCCTCTATCGATAATCCCGGTCAACGCGGATGTGGTATCGTATACCGAAGCAAACAGTCAATGCAGTGGGGAAGGGGGAGCGGGAGAGAGCCGTGCGCAGAGTCGAGTGGACGGATCTCTGGCTGGCCGCCGGTCCTCTTTTGTTCGCCGTGCAATAGCGTGGGGTGCCGCTCTTGCATGCAGTTCGAATTGAGACCGGTCGAAGACGGAGGTACCGATCATGTAGCATCCCTATATTTTTTTACGTTCTCGCCTTGAATAATTTATCGGTCAGGGTGGTAGCTAAAATTTTAAAACCGACGTTTTTTCCCCTTTATTGTTGTCTGGTATATAATACCGCTAATGCTGAAAACGTAGCTGCCTGGTAAGTAGTTTGCCCTCCTTGATGTACAACAGGCAACGTAAACTATGAAGTTCTTAACACAGAAGCATTATACTCAAATGTACAGTTGTTTCATCGTGAAATGTAAGGGTTATAAGCAACTTAAATTCTCATATTAATTCGATTGCACAACATACGCATGTTCTTCTATGGAGCTGGAATCACTCGTATAGAAAATGTCACACTCACTTGTGCGGGTTCGTGTTGCCCATTGAAGTGGGGGGAAAAGTGGCAAACTAAAAGGGAGTCGTGACGTCGAACAAAACAAACATGTTCAACTGCTCCTATTTGCATGATACAGCAACGTTAAAGTTGTTTTTTCGTTTAGGCGAAGCCTGGTTTTTATGCCTTCGTCGCCATCTTACATGGAGCTACTTCCTGTATTGGCGAAAGCATCGTTCAGCTGTTGCCACGCCATTGGAACCAGTTGACGTATTAAGCGCTAATGACAATAGTTTGTTCATCCTCGAATATTATTAAAGCATTTAGCGCTACCCCAAATCCCCAAAATTTTGGCCGCTCGACTGTGCGTTGGCGCATTTCCATCCAAATTTAGTGGTGATAATCATATCACAAGACCGACTCACGAATTTAGCTCCTTAGCCAAATGTGCGGCCGAGAAACCAAATTTCTCAGCGAATTGGTGTCGCATGACCTGCAGTCCCAGTACATACAGACAAATTTAGTTTTCTCGCTAAATTTAACTAAATAATGGACGTCCCAAGACCTACAGGCAAATTTGTCTTCTCCGCTAAATTTGGCTTGAAAGTGGCGTCACGTGACATCACCCCATGTCACGTTACCTACACTCTTTGGCGAAATTAACGGCACGTGACCTGTACACCAACTTAGTCTCCCCGCTAAATTTAGCGGGAAAATTCAAGTCTTGCGAACAAAATCATCACTTCAGTTTCCCCGCTAAATTTTGCGAAAATTTGATGTGATGTGACCTATACACCATTTTAGTTACCTGCTAAAATTAGCGCCAAAATTCCAGTTATGTGACCTGGACGATAGAGTTATTATAATAAACCCTAGAGGCTCAGCTGACGCTGGTGTCTACGGGACTTCCGGTTACAAATTGAAGCAGACAGCATGCAGTCTACTTCTCCAGTCTTCCTGTGTATTCCTATGGGAAAACGCGTGTGAATTGTGTCTCGTCGCCGGAAAATAACATGAATAACTTTTGTTTTTTCGGTTGTACCGGGTAGTATGTACCTTTATTAATATTGCGAAAGTGTAATTGCTTTAGTTAGAGCATTTTTTCTTTACCACTGACCGATGTTAAACTTCGCTATATTTCAGACCCAAACCTCTGTTTCATGGCAGGTAGGTAGAAAGAGAGACGATTCCAAGCAAAATAACAATCGAAAGGAAAGTAGAGTGTGTTCAAAGCTCGCCAGCATTCCGTTGGTGCTTATATATTGCTAATATGCCTGCCCTAGCTCATTATATGAAAATGCCCCCGTCTTGCATCTTTACGAGTGGTTGAAAAAACATCCGAAACGTAAAGAACAAAGTACGTGGGCTACGAGAGGTGTATTTTCTTATTATTTCCTATGTTGGGCAGTTTTTATTGCGCACCTGTTCTCTAGCTTCCCCCTATTTGCAAAGATTTGGAGTGTGCGGGTGATGATTTGAACACAGAACAAGCACCTTCGCTCATATTCATGAGCAGAAAGAATAAATCAGTACTTATTTATTGCAAAGCGGACTATATTATGTGACTTTCAATTGATTTTGATCGTCTGCAAGCACAAGGAGTTACTTATCCAGCGTTACTGCGTAGTTCTTGCCGTCCCTCTTGGTTTTCCACATGTCCTTCGTTCGTTTGGCACGTATACTCCCATGCTGGAAAACGCCGACGTCGTGTTCGCGCTAACAGTGTCCGACAGTGCGCATAAATACATGTACGAAGCGGTCAGAGCACCGTCTTTCATGCCACGATTTTAAAATAAAAACGCTGTAACTGACCAATTATTTCATCTGCGTGTGTGGGAAATGTTCCAATGTGCCTAGTAGGTACGAATTATTCATAATATTTGCTCTTATAATCGAGCGCAGGGAGGAAATGCACTCGCTTTTTTCCGTAGAAATGCATTACCGGAAGCCAATTTCGGACTGCTTGCTGTCTGCTTCAATTTGCAACAGCACACTAGCGCCAGTGAACCTCTAGCGTACATTATATTAACTCTATGACCTAGACACCAATCCGATTTCCCCGTTAACTTTAGCCGGGGATTTTGACATCACGTGACCTATAGAACCTTTCGTTTTCCCCCGGTTAGTTTAGAGGGAAAGTATACGTCGCGTGACACACAAACCCCCTCACCGATTGCCTATAATGCATTCAATGCATTCTAGGATTTTGAAGCTAAAGACCACTGCCTTTTTTTTCTTTTACCTTTCTGTTGGTTGAGTCTTATTATGCTTATTTCTTCGCCCATACCGAATCCCAGAATAAGATGGAGGAGGGAGTAAACGCAACATTTGTATAAATCAAACGAATCACACAAAGCGCGATTAAAAGCACTTTATGTTCTCTCTTTTGACCTCGGTCTTTTGTAACTGGACCTGTTATGATCCAAGCTTGAAATATGTACGAAGAAGCTCGTGATAATAAATCGCTGAAGCAATACGCAGAATGAACAAACCACCGTCACTGTGCATCAAACACATGGGCGAAAGCATATACATGCACGAGGAAGACAAGCAAAACAAACAATCATTGCTCTGAGTTAGAAACGAAAGAATAACTGACAGAAAAGGGAAGGCACTCGGCTACTTTATGAAATAGTCCCGAATGATATATGGGCCACGCGTAATCTTATCTCTAGGTCGGGGTATTATTTTGATACTTGCGTTGCGATGAATTGAAAGGAAATCTAATTTTAGCGAGAATCGGTCGAGAATTTCGGGTTGTCTCGCTTTGAATAATATTTCTTTTACATCTTTATTGCCTCGAAAATTCTAATGCTATAGAGGCTTCGAGGCAGCTCACATGGGCGCCCCCATAGCCAAGCTTCAGGTTTTGCTTCCGTCTATTCCGTTCACGTCACTTTATCGTTACAACAACAAAATAGGTTTTTGCGAGTTTAGGTTCAACTGTGTCCTTCCCCCAAAAAAATGCAGATAGCTAAGGTAATTGCACTTCATAAGAAAAGGGGTAGAAATGATATAAATAACTACAGGCCTGTGTCACTTCTCCCATTGTTTTCGGAAGGTTAAGAAAAAATAATACATAATCGTCTTACCATTTTTATAGAAAAACATAACATCATTACAAAATCCCAGTTCGGGTTTAGAAAGAAACTTTCTACAGAATTAGCTTTACTGGACCAGAAAGAATATATTTTACGCAACATAGAAGATAAGAATGAAGTCCTAGGCATTTTCATAGACTTTACAAAAGCATTTGATTATATTAACCTCGAGCTACTTATTCGAACACTTAAGATTTATGGTATCAGGGGACATGCAGCACTCCTCATTAAATCATACTTAGAAAGTCGCCAAAAGTTCGTTAATATTAACGGCCACTTATCAGATACAAATTCAATTAAATCTTGAGTACCACAAGGCAGTATACTAGCGCCACTACTGTTTAATATACACATCAATGATATCGTTAACATAGCAGCAAACGTGAAGTTTATCATCAACGCTGATGACACCAGCCTCTTTTTTCAGCTAAAAATTGCAATGAAATTTCTTGTGTTGCCAATAAAACCATAAAAATTCTAGAAACCTGGGCTAATTCAAATAATCTTATCATAAACAAGAAAAAAATGAAGGCGACATTTTTTAGCTCCAGAAATAGGAATATTATCCTAACAAGCAACATTGTCTTAGACTCGTGTCCAATCGAAGTATTAAGCACACTTAAAATTTTTGGGGGTAATTTTCTCAAAGCACATGTCTTGGACCGAACATGTGGACTATCTAATTTCTAAACTTGCCAGAATAACTGGTATGTTACATAGACATCGTCATATTCTTCCTACTAGAGTTAAGCTGCTTTTATATAAATCATTATTTTTATCTCACCTGAACTACTGTCATCTAGTCTGGGGTACCACCACAAAAACTAATCTGCAAAAACTATTTTTACTGCAGAAAAGAGTGCTAAGGGTCATATGCAACGTGCCATATAATTCTTATACTAAAGAACTTTTTGTTGGGCTAGGTGTTCTGAATTTATTTCAATACTATGATTTTAGATTGTGTTTAAAATATAAACAGGAATATCGAGATATAAACATCCTTTTGATACGCTTAGCATCCCTTAAAAACCAACCTATAACATATTACACTCGCCATTCCGATTTCTGGAAAGTAGATGCATCTCGTACCGACTATGGTTTACAGATGATTCAAATAACACTGACAATGTTTCTGAACAAAATGATCCGGTCTAATTTTGATATAGAATCTTGTAGCATGTATGATATTAGGAGATATTTTCTATCGAAGTAATTATGTGATTATACTGACCCCCTCGTAGGTGTTTTTCTCTTTTATTTGCTCTTTGCTTTAATATTAGGAGATGTTTTTCTGTCAAAGTAATTATGATTTCCTCGTAGGTGTTCTCTGTTTGCGTTTTGCCTTTATTGATTTTTTTTTCTTTTATTTAATTTCCTTTTTGTGCTTCTGCAACCGCTGTGTACCTGTGAGGGGGCTGAGGACTAGTCAAGCTGCTTAGACAGCTTTTTTCCTCAGCTCGCACCATAATTATATGGTAAATAAAGCTATTATTATTATTATTATTATTATAGGCGTTTGTGCAGGCTCGTCAAAGCCTGTTTCAGTGTGTCGCAACCTCGGTAGGAGAAAAGAAGGTATGCTATCGCGGCTATAACTTGGCATGTGTGCCACGCCCCTATGCAGACATAAGGTGGAACGCAGCAAAGATAGAAACAAATAATTATCGTAAGTTACTTCCACGAGAGTGATATATTATAGGTGGCCCATGTCATTCACAATTAAGAGGGGTAGCAAACGTGACGAGAACAGCGAGCAGTACGATTCGTTCTGCGTATCGCCTTTTTGAATTGCAATTCAGCATATTTACCCTCTACATGAGTTTCTTGGTGCAGCTCAATCTGCTGAAGAAACATTGCTAGAGAATATAATGACACTTCACTCCTTATGGTGCGTAAAACAATTAATGCAATTTATTTTAAATTTTTATCTCGAATCGCAGGAGCGCATTTCTCTCCTCCAGAGACGTTGTAGAGAGCGACAGAGCAAAGCGAGCTTGCCTAAGCTTCCTGTCAGCCTATCCAAATATCAAAAAGTCGCGATGTTTAAATTTAAAGATAGCCAATTGTGCCTGATATGCACAAAGAAGAAGTACATTTGCACACCCACCCACCACTTAGTCCATTTTCTGTGGGTATCTGTACTCTCTGCATTGTTTGGTCAGAAAAAAGAAGCACTGTTTCACTGCTCTATATCTTGCAATGAGATAGGTTCTTGGTCCTGGCATTTTTGTGTAGATATTTATACTATGCATTTGAAATAACGAGTAAAGTGCGACGAAGTATGGTATCCAAACATCAGCAATGAGACACCTCAAACGCGTCTTTTGGTTTTGGCCTGAGGCTTCTTATGATTTGCTAAGGTTGTGTTTAACATTACAACTGGTTAATATCTCAAAAGTCTGTAAGAACAATCTTTTTATGTCCCAAACAAAACAAAAAAACAAAGCAAGTAACGCATGAAACGTTATGCTTTTATTGCAGCCAATAGTGTGTCGCAGTTAGAAAATAATTAGTTGCCACTGGAGTTGTACGGGACTGCACTACTTTACTGCGGTGTAGCGAGCAACATATTTAATCGCATACTTGTATGTTGCGCGTAAAAGCTAATGAAATATAGTTAACATTTTCTGCTCTGTTTCACACGACTAAGTCAACTTGGCTCTGTGAGTACACCGGGAAGCTAAAAGTAACATATAAGCACAATGCGAAATTTATGTGAAAAGAACAACGATAAATAAATTTACAGTACGGAGGAGATCGAGAGCGGTAGGGAATTATTGTGCCTAGTTTTGCCGGGTTTAAGCTTTCTTGGTGAATGCAGGTCGGAACCTATAGCAGAAATCCTAACAAAAACACTAAGTAGCGAAACCTCGGCCGGGGACAACCAAAATTGAAGTGGATTTGAGAAAAGCATCCCCACTTTATTATGCTGAACACCGAAGCGAAGCAGGTTCATTAAGTTTGCAACCCGGCGTTATGCCTCCGCCTCAGTTTCCAACTAAAATTTCTTTAAGGGTTAGCCAGAGAACGTCGTACTTAAGAGATTGGGCTGCGCATTCTTTATGATTTAGGACTTGCAGAAAAAAAATGCCGGGTTTTGTGCAATAACACCTTTCTTGGAAAAGGCTCAAGTTTGATTAACATAAGCGAATAACCAAATGACAGAAATCAGGGAAAAACAACTCTACCAATAAGTACAAACTAGCTTAATTAAGCTTGTAAACTTTCCTTGGGTCCTAGAATTAATATTAGTTAACGCAGGATAGGCATTGGGCACAAGCCTATCTATACACGTATATTAACCTTGCGCAGTGTTGTACACGTTCCTTAAAATAAGGAACGAAAGCTCGTTCCTCGTTCCTTCTGATTTTTGGAACGCGTTCCCGTTACAACTTACATTTGTGAAAAAAGAACTCGTTCTCATTACAGTTTAAAAAATGGAACGTGTCGTTACATTTACGTTGCATTTGTAATTTGGTGATAACCATTATCAATTACATCAAACAAAGTTTTTTTTATCCCATTAAATGGCAGAATACAAATTTGAATGCAGTGATGGAAGGACACCGAAAGAAGAAGAAAAAAACGAAAGCAATGTTTCATTTGTTGATTTAATCACCTTTAAAATCTCAGCTTTGGGCCATATTCATCTTTCTGAAAAGCGATTCAGACAAGCCAAATACATTGTTACCCTACATTGCACGAGTGTTTTACAACAACCTCATATGATTCAATCTAACTAAGTCCCTTGTCCGAACTGAACAACACTAGCTTTTCGATGTTTATGTGAGCTAGACGAGAAAGTGGAGAAGAGGGTAGGGCTTTTGGAAGGCAAGTCTTGAAAACTACCAGTCTTTCGTGATGGTTGGATTCGTTATTCAGTTTTAAGGTGGGGGAAGAGGGGAGAGAAAATGAAGGTTGATTCTTGTGTATATTATAAGTGACCAATGTCCGGGACACAAGGTTACGTTCGATGTCTGGTAACCTGTTCTTCTGTTGTTACCGTAGGCGACTCTGTGAAAGTTCAGTGATGGCTGTAGTCGGCCTTATATTTCTGGGTTTATGAGGATTCGTTCAATCAAAGAGAGTAGCTGAGTTTCAGACGCCCCACCTTCTGCGCCTTTTCCATCGACTTAAAGTTTTGGTTTTTAGTACCGCAGTCTCAGGCACTAAAAAAAGAATCGATGACCACCAGATCTCCTTATATTGACTGTTACCAAACGAGGACCACACAAAATATACCCTAAAATAAGTAACCAAAATGTTAACGAGATCCTGCTCTTCGTAAAGATATTGCTTTTATACTTTTAAAAATTCCTTCTTAGAAATAAAATAAAAATTACCCCACTAGACAAAAAAAAAAGGAACGACGTTCCGTTTTCCCTTCCAGTAAGAATGTAACGAGTTCCCGTTCCAGTTCCACCGATGCAAAATGGAACGGTCGCGTTCCATCGTTTTTCTTAAAAGGAAGGCGTTCCAGGAACGCCGTTCCTTGGAACGCCGTTCCGTACAACACTGACCTTGCGCTATCCTGAACACATAGGATCGTGGTTTAAGTCGCGCATTTTAAAACGCAAAGTTGAGGAGGATCAGTTTTTCACTTATCAGAGAAAAATGCCATATAATCTCACTAAGCGCCGAAGCGTCTACATGAGGTGGCTCTCACTGTTTCCGAGGTTAATCTCACACTAACTCTTCTTAGGCCAAGGAGCGTAGGAAGACAACGAAGCGCCTGAAAGTCTAACTTTATTCACATTTCCAAGAACTTAAATATATATAAAATGATACAGGTGCCACGCAGAAAAACTCTTCATTGAACGTCACTTTCAGTGCTCAGATTGTAATAAAATAACAGCTAACTATAAGTAAAAGGGATTGCTTCAAATGTTTTTTGTTTTGTTTTTGACACTACCTGAATTATATTGTTTCATAGAAAAACAATTGTTGGAGTGTATAAACTCTAAAATTTGGTGCATTTTTAACGTCCTACCGCCAGTTTCGTCGCTGTTCAAAGGAATATTAGAACTTTCGCGTTTTTAATTATCTTGTTAAAAGTACAAAACGATGTTTTGAGGAATCAAGAAACTAGAATGAAAGCCTAAGTGTAGAAACCATTTGATTAGAGGAGCGTTTAAAAAGTATTACCTTCTAAACTCGTGAACTGAAGTGTGATTACTTTAAATATAAGAAAAATAGAGCAGTTCTGTGTTAATCCACAGTACAGACACAGCGATTGCTCTGACATGTCAGAACGAAGTCGTTTGGAATCGCCGTCGCGTGCACGCACCGTGGAGGGCGTGAACAATATCGTTGGGAACAAAATATATTTCTCACAATTTTTTTTTCAAACGCTTGTTTTTTTCCTTTCTTTTTTTTCCCGGAGCACCGGAAAGAGCGTGTTTTTGCACGAGCTCTATGACTTGACAGTGGTACAATGACATTTTGTGATCGGCTGTTTCTTTTAATTTTTTTTTAAAGAACGCGTGCAGTAGGCATCGATACTACGAAAGCCCCAAGTGTAATGCTTGTCGTTAACGTTTGGCGCAGATTCTCAGTTCGATCGCATGTGCCAAACCCGCAAAAACGTTCAAAACATTATAACCATTGCAGCGTCAACAACGGCCCTTGCAGGCCGAGGTTTTTATTATGCATCATCGGCCGATGGTTTCCAGGTTGTGCTTCCACTACTACCTCGCGATTCACTTCCTCACCGCCCTACTTTACATTGTGACGGAGCTTCCCGTACAGGATTAACGACTTCAAGAGAGAACTGTAACGCCCGGACGTCCTCAGTGAAGTGGTTTCCATAGGAGCATACTAGGTAAATCAAGTCTGGAACGTCACCGTGCGATCCTCAGCAGCCACGCAAAGGTTAATACCTGACATGGAGCTTGAAGTCAAGGACAGGCGTCTGCCTAGTCATTGACTCGAGCAACGCGAAAGTGGAACTCAATGTTCATTGGGTACCTTTCCATCTGTCGAAACACTCAGTACGCTGGGCGTTCGAACGTGTCGGCAACGTTGCGGATGTCGCAGGAGACAGCTGGGTCGGCAAAGTTTTCCAGGTTTCTGAGTCTGCGACAAGGCTTGAGCTCATCACTCTCAGTGATGGGAAAATGGGAAGACAGACTACCGCAACAGTTACGGGTTTTGGTGCACACTGCCTGATTGTGGTCCTTGGACGCGAACCGCTATGCTTGCGCTCGAAGCGCAATGGACATATACGACGGGACCGCCTTGTTCCCCTAATTTTTGGGTGCCACCGCTTCAGACATAAGGAAGAATACTGTATAAAGACATATGCTCTAGCCGTACGATGCCATTAAACCGAGCAGGTGCACGCGATGACTATGGAGGCTTGCAAGGGGGAGATAACGGCGCCGATCACCGCCCCTTCGGGCCTCAACTCCGACTGTGAACGCCAGGATTTTCGTAGCGAAGCTCAGCAAAGCGAAACGGCTGGTATAGCAAAGCAAACACCAAATATTCGCCATCTGCGACACTTCAAGAGAAGAAACTCTCAAACTTCCCGACCCCTCACATTGAATAAAAGCGAAAGTTTTAATATCATTCGTCACCAAGTGAGGTAGCGGAAGTAGTAAAAGTGCCTGACTCAAGTCAAACCTACAAGCGTTCCCTGGACAAACCCCGGAGCACAGAGGCTGAGGAGGACAACCTCGAAGAGGAAATGCCATGAAACAAGGTTACATCTATAGTGGAGATCATTATAATTATAAGCATCATATGCCACGGGACTCACAATAAGTCTTGAAGACAAAAGTCTCCACTTAACCCCTAAAGGCACCTTGGGGGATTTAACTTAGGCAAGTGATAATGGAATGAACGGTCGGTTACTTTCCAGGGTAGTCTGCTTAGAATCCTTGCCTCTTACATATTCGTGAAATGCCAATAGTTTGTCGGTTTGCCTCTTTATATTTTTGATGATTGAATTCAGCCGAAAGCAATACCAATTAAAACAAATTCCAGTTAAAAAGCAACTGGATATTTTGGTGATAGAATAAAAAAAATGTAAGAAGACGAGCAAGTTGAGGAAGCCTGACCACCATTTCATTTAAAATACGACGTTTTCTTCAATCGTCCCGTTGGTATATCTGCAAAGTGCTTCTTTTTTTCAAAAATACCACGTTAAAGCTTAGCAGTCTGTCAGTAATTTATAATGATCAATGTTGTTTTATTATGTGTGACTTTACTGTGTTGGATCGGTCTTGGCGAGCTACTGGCACCTTGTTCGTCCGCCCCCTCGTCCCTGTCCATGTATTTGCGCTGTTTTTTTTTTTTATTCTTTAATAAGGAAATACAAACTAGCCCAAACTTTTAGGGTAATGTTCTTTTTTTGTTAACGCTTTAATTTGGGTCAAAGAACGCAAAGTTTGATTCATCTATCTCGTCCACACTTAAGAGGTAAGCGCATGGTTGTCTTTCTTAGAGATTTCTATAGTGTGTCCGACGTTTTAGAAAGGACGAAACAAAGAAATACGAACGAGTAGCGGGAATTTTTTTAGCAACATGGTTAATACATGTAACATGATAAATATATAGGAGAGGTGTGCCCAAAGGGGACACTTTTAGTTCACACATTTCAGGTATGTATCCATACGTTTCCTGTGAATATTGTTTCATCTGATTTATTATATAATTTATAAAATTGCAAGGTTAAATCTGCTTTTTTTCACCGATCACTCCCAATGCAACACCTTGGAGGAGAGCACACGCAAAAATTAATTTCATTTGGAAACTTTGCAAACTCAATGCTAGACTAGTTTCAAGTTTCAAGTTTCAAGTTACTTTATTCCTCTTCATACAAGAAGAAAGGGACGAGGGAAAAAAGCAGTACAAAACTCCTTGACAGTGCCCTTTCCTCCCTCAACAGCAACAGCAGAAGAGGCACTCAAAAAAAAAAAAAAACGCTCTCAAGAGTACACATCAGATTTCTCACAAAACTAGTAAAGATAGCATGCCTTTGTTAGAACAGTTTTCAATTGTAATATTACGCGACAAAAAATAGTTTAACAATTTGGGCAGCTGGTATCTCACCATCTGATTTCCGTAGTTTGCTCTCGAGCGCGGGATCGTCTAGGCGTCGGCATGGCGGGTGACATACGAGATTTTTTGTGAGTGAAGGGAACAAAGAGAAAGAAAACTGTTTCCCGGGTGGTTTATCGCTGCTTTATATGCCAGGGCAAGTTTATACTCAATGATTCGTGATTGGAACAATTCCTAATTTCTTGAATAACGGTGCCGTGTGGCTGTCATGTGCTTCACTACACAGAATACGAATTAATTTTTTCTAAAGTATATGAATACGATGAATATTTGCAGAAGTTGTATTTCCCCATACCAAGAAGCAGTAATTAAAACAAGATTAGAATAAAGAGTTATAAAAAAGTCGTAGTACAGACTGGGGTAAGGTTTTTTATGCTTATAAATTATACCCACCACCTTCGATAGTTTTTTCGCTATCATCTGAACTGTTTCATCCCATCGCATGTATTCATTAAATATGACTCCAAGAACTTTGACGTTCTGCACAATTTCTATACCACGTGAATCCAAGGAGAGAATGTGATTTCCGCTAATTTTTACCCCCTTTGACCTGAAAACAACAACTTTCTTTTTATTATCGTTTATCACTAAAGAGTTCTGGACTGTCCACGTATAAAGTTTTTCTAGAAATGTATTACCTGTCTTCATGATGTCCGAAATATCGGACCCTGCAAAAAATACACTAGCATCATCTGCATAGATTATCATGCTTGCTGCATCGGCAATGTTAGCTATGTCGTTAATATACAGGTTAAATAAATGAGGCCCTAAAATACTACCTTGTAGAACACCTGCATTAAGTTTTCTAGACTCGGATTGCTGGCAATTTATTACAACACTTTGAAAGCGAAACTGTAAGTAACTTTCGAGTATTTTCAGGGCTATTCCCCGAATACCAGAAACTTTTAGTTTTTGAAGAAGAGTTCTATGATTAATGCGATCAAAAGCTTTTGAAAAATCGATAAAGATTCCCAATGTAAGAAGTTTATTTGCAATATTGTTTAGAATTATCTCTTTTTCGTTAAGTAAAGCTAACTCTGTCGAGTACCCTTTCCGAAATCCGTACTGCCGGGGACTGAGAAGTGAGTGTTTTTAAAAAAAAAGTGTAAAGTCTTTTATGTATGATTTTTTTCCAATCCTTTTGAAATTATTGGTAAAATGGACACTGGCCTGTAATTACTAAGATCGTTCCTATCCCCTGCTTTATGTATGACAGAAACCTTTGCTATCTGCATTTTACGCGGAAAAAACCAGTCTCAAGACATACATTAAATATATGAGTTAAAATAAAAGCAATAGACTCTATAACATATTTAATGGGCTTTATTTGAATGTCCTGAGAATTGGAACTTTTGCTGTTTTTTAGAGTCATACAAATTGAAATAACTTCTTTCTCGCTAGTTGGAGATAGAAAAATGCTGTCAGAAAGAAATTTATCATATTTTGAAGCTTCAACAGAGTGAACGCTGTTAACTAAGTCGACAAAAAAAAAAAAAAAACATTGAACGCGTCTGCAAGAGCTTTACCTTTTTTAATATCCCCGTCAACCGTAAGCTCGGTTGTTTCTTCAAACTGACGTCCTTCATGCAACATCGAATTTAACTGCTTCCACAAAACATCCGTTCTCCTTTCATCCCGAAAAAAGCAAATAATAGTATGACCGTTTTACCCGCCGCAGCTCACTTGTTGTCTTGTTTCTTTTACTCTTAGAACTTTACAATACAACTGGATCCTTCGTACGCATAAATTTTCTATAAAGTGCATCTTTTTTCTTCATCATTTTTAATATTTCTGCTTTGACTCATGGTTTTCTACACTGTTTATGAACTATATGCTTTTTGTACTTAAATAAACGGTTATATATATCACAAAACGTTTCAAGAAAATTCTCGTACGCCTCGTCTGCCGACACCTTAGACAGAACCGCACTCCACTTTGTTGTGTTAATTTGTTCTTGAAAAGATTTGAGGCATTTTGTACTAATATGACGGTAATGAAGGTTAGGCACACATATTTTCTTGTGTTTGATATTATCTATAGTTATAAACATAAAAATAGGGAGATGATCACTTATTGTCGCCCCTATAACACCAGCATGCGCACGTTCTTCGGATACATTTCTTAAGAAAATATCTAACAATGTTTCATTCGCACTACTATAACGAGTTGGTTGACCAATGGTACAGATATAACCATACGACTGATAAAGCGTGAGAAATTCTGATTGCTGTGTTGATGGCAAAAGCATATTGATGTTAAAATCACCCCACATAACAAGCTTCAGGTTGTTCTCATCGATAAAAAGAAAAAGTTCATCTAGATATTTAAAAAAAAAAAAAAAAAAAAAACATGCTACCACCAGGAGGGCGATATAGGACACAAAAACGTTATGCGCGTGCTGCAATGTCAAAACTTCATAATCCTGGGTAATTACCGAAAATTCATCTATATTACTGCAATGTAGGGTATTTTTTACGTACACAGAAACTCCACCTCCTCTTTTGGAATTTCGACATAAACTATAGTTTTCATAGTTACTAAAATTTGAACAGTATCATCTGGAGTATACCATGTTTCCGTTAACATGATAACGTCAAAAGAAAAGTCGAAACCCTGCAAAAATGCATCTAACTGATCATATTTATTGCGCAAGGACTGCGCGTTCAATTGAAACAGGGAAAATACAACGCTCGTTTGGGACCTAAACACGTTCCCAACCTCACTCGGCAAAAAACTAATTTGGTTAGCCATTTCAAAAAGAAAAATCAAAATAATGGCAAATCTTCAATATTTCTACACCAGTTTACTCAAGTCATCTTCGTTCCTGATTACGAGCACGCGCCCTCCATCTTGTTTTCTCAAGAGTACATTGCCATTCCTGTACCAGGCATACTTGTAAGCGTTTGCCCTTGCCCATTTTTTCGCAGTCCAAAGTAGCGATCGTTCATGCCCGGTCAAATTTTCCAAGAGGAAGACTTTTGTTCCCGCTTCTTTCAGGCTCAAGCGCTTACGGAACCATAGATCCCGTGTTACCTGGCTTGCGAAGCGCACGATAATTCTAGGGACCTTATCAGACTTCGAGGCAAGTCTGTGCGCTGACACCATATCACTAGCGGTCAACTCTGGCACGTTCATCATTCTTGCCACACTGTTTACCTTTCCCAGTACGTTCTCTTTCTCAGTCATCGGTACTATGTGTAGTTCAAGGTTCTGTCAGCGTGACCGCTATTCAAGTGCATTCACCTGTTTCTTTAGTTCTTTCATTTCTGCTTTTGCATCGCTTTTTTCAACTATTTCAACTCTTTTCCTCAGTTCCTTTATCTCCTTATCGTGTTCGGTCATGTGGCTTAGCACTGCGTCATACTTGTCTGACAGAACCTGAATTGAATGTTCTATTCCATCCACTGTGTCTTTAAGATCTAAAAGGGTGTCTAGCTTTTTGTTCATTGCTGTGAGTGTCATCATGACCGCAGACAGATCCAAATCGGAGTCACTTTTTTGTTTAGCGATCTGTCCACTTCGCTGCCTATTTAGCCTGCAGGTTTGACAGCTCCATTGTTTACGCCAGGTACCACCTTTCGATTTGAACGTTGATTCGGCTATCCCAGAGCAATCACCTAAGTGGTACGGAAACTCACACTCGGAACACACCATTTTTCTATCTTTGTCTGAGACGATAACTTTACATAACATACAAATGTCATCGGTACCGTTGGCCATTTCACTCGTGAAGTAGCAATTTAGAAAAAAAAAAGATTACTGACACAAGAGCAGCAGCAGCAAAGGCGACGAATAAACAGAAGGACAAGTATAATAAACTATTTACAACCTGTGATATAGCAGATGACTGTATTAGGGACGAGGTTGTCTCAGCGCCACAGCTGCTGCTGTGAAGCGAAGCTCCCTGGCCGAGCTCGTCTTTTTGTAGCCTGGTCCCCTGGTGGAAGGCAGCAAGTTGACCAATCCCAGGAAGATTGCTGTTTCTGCTGGCGTCCTCTGCCTTGTGGTGACTTGCAGCTTTCGTTTTGTGCCTGTGATATAGCAGATGACTGTATTAGTGACGAGGTTGTCTCAGCGCCACTGCTGCTGCTGGGAAGTGCAGCAGCACATTGGCGCTGCTGCACTTCACAGCAGCGCCACTGCTACATAAGAATGAACAGTTCGCAACCAGTGAAAATGCCATACTTAAAAATACGCTCAAACAAAAAAAGAACTCTCTTTACTTGATATACTGGCGCAGTTCAATGAGCACCATAAACAAGTCACAAGTGATATGTCAAATAGCATAAAGTTTTAGCACAAAATGGTACCCATTTCATAAAGTAAGAAACTAAACTTTTGCATCAAGAGCGCTACAAATGTGCTGTTGTATGCTTTCAAAGTTACACATTAGTTTTGGGAGGAAAACCCACACGATACTAATTTGCTTACGAAAATAATAAGCACTAACAAAATATGTTAAAGACATTTAATTTACTAATCAGATAAATATTGACACAATCAGTAATGAAAAGGCCTTTGAATTATATTATACCGATCTTTTTTTGAAACAGAACGGACACATACCAACTTAACGGACTTGACGATTTTTTTATTCAATTGCAAAACATAATAGCGGAGTGTATTGAACATTTGATCACTCTAGGATAAATTGGGAAGTCTGTTGACCAACTACCCAGTCCTAATGCCCCAGACCCAATGGAATTTCGTTCTAGTTAAAAAAGATCAAAAGCCGTAACAGCAGAGTCTTCCTTAGCAAATTTTGTGAAGCCTACCACGTGGGAGCACTTCCTCCTTCCTTTTCAGAAAGCAACACCGTCCTGCTTCGCAAGTCCGATGACTCCGTAGACCTACGCCGTGTCACCAACTATCGTCCAATTACGTTGCGTAGTATAATGCGGACTATGAAATATTCACCAAAATTTTCACAAGGTGGCTTCAAAAAGAGATTGATCAAATTGCAGGGGACTAGCGAACTTTGTATGAGGGGGAGAAGAATACCGTCAAGCATTCATGTCGCAACAGGTGTTCCAAAATTCTGCTCAGATAAAATAAAAAAGGGGGTCATGCTCCACATGTATCTCATGGACGCGCTTGGCAGTGGTAATCTTGAGGTTATTTGGCCGGTGGTGGCCTACACGTTGACATATGCTGGAGTTAGGGAAGTTATTTTTGATGGAATTAGAATGACATAAAAAGGACGCACAAAAAAACTCATTATTAACCTCAATCTCATTACCAGTATACCAGTGCTGACATCTGTCCCGCAAGGGCTCCGATTGTCGCGATTACTATTCACCTTATATATAGAACTATTGCGTTTGACCATTGATAAATTTGGAAACATCCGAGGATATAGTCTCAACACGTTTGACGCCAAAGGTCCAGCGCACGGTTATGAAGTTACCATATTGTGATTTTACATAAAAACGTTTCTGAGGTTGTTCATTTAACTGAAAACGGTTGCTAAAAGACCGGGGCTGCAGTGAACTGGGGAACGCGCACTTAATGCTGGCAGGGTGCGTGGAAGAAAAACCCTCTAAAATATGTAGGCATAGAATTCAGTAAGGCATAGGATGGTATTTATTTATGTGTGCAGGTTTATGCGTTCTTGTGTTCAGAACTTTTCTTGAGGGTTTCATACGTTCTGGATGGAGGTCCGGATCAGAGCCAATGAAAAGAGACAACCTTTTTCGGCCTATTCCACTCAGTGGCATCGGCTTGCCACATCTTTATGCCAGACAATATGTATCACAATTTTTCTTTTTATACGCGATCAGGAACAACCACATGTGCGCCGGATGATACAAATTGAATTATTATACCACTTATCATTCTTTTCGGTCTCATCAGTGATTTATAAACCTCTGCCAGCCATGGGCTCTTCTCAAAAGAAGTAGTATACATTATTATTTTATTCACAATATTTTACAGGAATACCTCTATTTTGTGATGAGGGAAAAATATGCGAGCGCTTCTAAACACATTTTTGCCAATACTTTTCTCTTGGGTATTGTTAATTGATGGTCGAGGTCAAAATGTAAAATGTCGAGTTTAATATATATATTGCCATCCTGCACTAAGAACGTTCCTTTGTTTGCGTTACACATTCATGCCAGTTCCGTACAATTATGGATGCAACGAATCGTAATGTTTCGTCTATGGTCGGTGTACTGCTCACTCTGTAAACAGCTTGAAAGTGTTGAACGAGGTTTCTTTAACTATTTAGATGCTGTACGTTTCCCGAACATCTGAACGCGAACATTGAAAAATTGTATATACCTATTATACCGCACTCGATGAGTTTCATTGCTGTCGACAAACATAAAATGGTTCAATACGAACGTTTTATGGTTCTTGGGTTTTTAAGCATTTGGAAATCACGTATGGGAGTGAGGCATGCATATATTTCCCCCAGCCTGTAAATACCTATTTCAATGAAATAATCACCAAAATTAAGAGCATTTGAGCTTTCAGAGTGGCATAAAACGAGCTCTATTAGTAGATAATAAACACTATGAGTAAGGATGAAGCCTAGATAGGGTTTTATTAAGAGATAATATCCTTCAGATAAAACAGTCGTGAGTTGCACTCATCATTTACCATACATGTGTAACAGGTATCAGGACTGAAGACAAAACTGATGTAGTACTATGATTGCAAAGTTTTGAAAGTTCTTTCTTCCATGCTAGCTACGTGTGTGTACCAAATTCTGGCGAAAGTTGACATCGATGTTCAAGTGCCTGTATTGAACTTAGCGAGGCAGGTAGCCTATGTTTCACAGTTCTGAATTGTATGGAGTGTATATTGTTTAAAATTGAGATATCTCAACCATTATCCAAACATGAAGTGTTTTTGTATAATATTGATTAAGAAAAAAATGGCTAGAAAAAAGGTGAGGCGCATCTCAGTAGTAACGCCTTCATAAGAGTTATGCCACTGCAAAAAAATAAATCCGGCACACACAACACATGTTGTCGATAAATTAGCGAGGATCTCGCCTGAAAGCAGATGAACGCGTATAAACATTTCGAATCATTGCCTTTTGCGCGGTGCCATCTTCGTCTTCTGGGCTGTGGAACACATTATAGGCATGCGCGGTTGTTCTCTTCCGTGAAATATCACACGACCCACATGCGTGCACAGCCCGATGAGTCGGCATTTATAGCCTGAGTGATATGCGCTGTTATAGTCTCAATACAAAAAAAGCAGAACTTCAATGTGTTAATGAAAGCGTACAGTACAGACAAAAGGAAGTGTGCTAGCAATTCCGACGTGTCGCAACAAGTTTAATGTCTCTTTCCACCATTTTTCCTAACCGTGTTGTACATCACCATGTCACGATGATTTCTATGTTTGTTCAGTGTAGTTATAGTGCCAACCGCATAGTAATCTAGCAGTAGCGTCATCAGCAATGTGCTAAATGGGTGCGGTATATAAAGCGATTGACTTACTGCGGCTTTGTAGAGACATTCCGCCCGACGATGTTTGCTTCACTATCCTTTTGTTTTCTACTATGTCCCACATCAAGTAACTTCGCAAAATCGTGGAGGTGTCCGCTCTGAGTATTGGTAATTTCTGTGATCCGACGTGAACATGCTGCGATCAGCATCGTCAAAGATTCTAGTATGCCGCAAATGACGCGCTTCATTGACACCGCCATACCGAAAATGCTCCGCTCGACACCTGCTACTTCCTATAGTCACAGACAAGCTGAACACGGCAGCGACGAGCTTCAGTTTAACCACCTCCAGCACTAGTTTTCTACCTTCGACAACGCTTCGACGTATTATCCAATCCGAGCGCGCGTGCGCGGCCATAGGACGGTGGAAGGCATGGAGCGCCTGCTAATGATTGAACATTCGAAAAAACACGTCTTGCCGTTCTAATCTTGTCAGCAATCATACAGTGCAAATAAATAAATGGTACTTTCTAAAATCACAGTTTAAATATATTACTTATCTATTTGTGACATGAAGCGCCGAAAAAGCGTTGAGAAAATTAGTTGCTTGAAAAGGAAGAAATGCAAGCGTCCGATCCGGCACGAAGGCGCTCTGGAACGAATTCACAGACAGGTCCCGCTCACACTCATGTCTCGTTGAATTAGAAATTGAGCGGAATTGTGTCGTCCCGCTTAATGTCGCGGCGCAGACGATGTATTATGGTTTAAATATAAATCATAATTTAAATCAGGATTCAAATCAGGATTCTTTGGACATGGGTACCCTTTGAACGCCAGACGAAACAGGGCACTACAAAAATCGTCAGGCGACAGGACTCCGACAATTCGTTCGGCGCTCCGCTTCCGCCCGCTTTTTGTTTTGCCGGAAGGAACGCCCCCCCCCCCCCCCCCCCCCTCACCCCCTCCCCCTTCATATATTGCCCGTGTCTTCCACGGCTACCTTGATATGTTCATTACGTAGGTCCGGAGGGCCGCTCACACGCTCTGCTGGCTGTCGGTCAATCATTTTAGGTATCCACCGCTTCGCAAGTTACGAAAACGTCATGGTGAGGCGGCAAGCCAGTAAACGCGCGTTGTGTCCTCCTCCAGCAAGTATTCCTGCAGTTCTGTGGATCGATCGGATGGAATTCGCGCGGCTTTGACTCTACCAACGTACGTCGCATAGGCAAACGAAATAGGTTGGTTAGGAGTTTAATAAAATAAATTGTATATTCTCAAGTTTCGAGAGTTTATACCTACAAATAAAAGACTTACTGTTGCGCACTACACTTCATTTTTATTTTTTTACGAGCTACGTTGGGAACGTTACCACCATAACAGCCGCAGTGATCTAACCCATTCCACAGAACTGTTGGGGGAAGTTTACGACAGCCTGACTAGCTTGCCTCATTTGTCCTTGTTCCGTGTTTGTTTTCTTATTTTTCTTTTTGTCCAAACTTCAGCGATGACGTGTGTTTTGGTCGGAGACAGCCAGTTGAAGTTCCTGAACTTGGCACGGCTGCGATTCGCGGCGAATGCGTCGGCGTAAGCGTCGGATGGGCCACTGCTGTATCTTCGCCAGCATACCCTACTGAAAAAAAACCATATGAATTTTCCATACGGGTCTTCATATAGCGTTATGGGATACGGGTCATACGGTTGGTACGGGTCATATGGTTGGTACGGGTCATATGGTTGGTACGGGTCATATGGTTCATACGGTTGGTACGGGTCATATGGTTCGTACGGGTCATATGGTTCATATGGTTGGTACGGGTCATATGGTTGATACGGTTTGTATGGTCCATATGGTTTGTATGGCCTATGGTTGTTATGGATGATATTGTTCATGCAGTTTAAATCGTTGATATGATCTATAGGCCAACGCACTATTTACCAACAAGCTTTCACGAGGTATGAACAAATTCAGTTTCTACACGAGGTGCAAGCACTGCGTGTGCGCAAGAACGACATTCACGTGACGTAAAGCGTCTGCACATGCGCCCTAACAGTAGCAGCGCCACCGTAGCAACGTGACGTCAGAGCCACGTATTGGTGTATATCGATCGTGTTAACCACATGGTTCACTCATCAGTGAAACATGAAGTTCAGCAGGGAAACACTTTCCTTTTAAAGCCTATGCAAGATAGCAGAAAGTGCATGCACAGAGAAATGCTCGAACTTCGAGAAATTGTGAACATGCATTCCACCCGCAGGCTCGTTTATTTGTCCTCCAGTCTCAGGCTTTGAAGTAGCTCGTGCATGCTAATGAGGCAATTCGTTGAGGCGAGCTGCATCTGCTTTCCCAGTTGGTCACAGGCTGACGCACCTCCGACGGGGCATCTGAAAGTAATGTAAACAAAACCGACAGTCACATTACATGTTCTCGTAAAATAGTTTGTACAATATCTATCTAGTCAGTAAACCCTTTTCAAAAGTCTATGAAGCAACAATGGCTGTCAGTACTGCTTGCTCACGAAGTGCGTGACTGGATCTGAGTTCTCGCTGAACGCTGACGCAGGGCTCGCTTTCAGTATATGCTCAGAGTATGAGAGCAAGCAATGGCAGACAGGCGTTCGCACTGACGTTGGAAAAGGGTCTATTGACTTAAATTTTATGACTGACCTAATATTTAAAATCATCTACCTTCTGCAACTTTCACATTTTGAAAACAATCACAAACATTTATCAAGGCAATACATCACCGCATGACGGAAAATACATAACATACAACTTTCGTCAACTTACATAGCATACAACTTTCGTCACCACGGGACGTCTCTGCAGTCTCCCGGGACGCAGACCTCCCACGTGGTCACACCCCGGTCCAAGCATCCCTCTCGTCCCGTTTCCCAGAAGAACGCAGGAACAGGCAGCTGTCCCGATCATACGCCGAGACCCAAACGTCTCCACTTGTCTCCACTTGTCTCCATCGTTCTTTAGCACCCGGTCCGAAGGCCGAGGAAGCGGGCCTCTGTTTCTCAGCGGGGTGTCAGGGGAGTCAGCTCCCGCTGTGCCGGGTGGCGCGCTCGGCGTCGCTCGGAAGCTGCACCCCACCCACGCCGCGTCGGTCAGCATGTTCGGCGGCGCCAGAATGCCGAGCCCGAGACTCTGGTCAGTCGATGGGAGGTCGATGGCGCTGCCAGGAAGCCGAACCTGCTCTCTGGGTGGCCGATCCTAACAGAATGCATCCACCAGGTGCACATTGAAAGTCGTTTATTTAGCTTTAAAATTAGTTTTCTTGTGCTTTTCAACGGAAGACTGGTGATTTTGAGGTTAGGGTGCAACATGCAACACATTAAAGCTAGAAAATGAGCGCTGAAATTTCGTTTCCCTACACCCTTAATGGAAGTGTAGCCACATAATCTTAGTATAGTATAATTAATAAATTATTCTATGCATGAACAGGAACTTTTAGTTAAGTAAATCATCCCTGCAGTCCATTAAGCACAAAATTTTAGTTTAGACTGGACAAATGTAAGCCAGAAACACTCAAATCCTGGAATTCATAAGGAAATAACTTTATTTGTGCTTACTGCAGACTTATTTTTCGCGGGCTCCATATTTCGCAATTAAGGTCGAAGCTGAAGTTTTGAAATAATTCGCGGGTTCTAATTTTCGCGATGCAGTGGGATCTCCATATAGATTCCAATGTGTTTACACTTTACCGGAATTGTTTACGGGACCTACTTTTTCAGCAATTGTAGGCGATTCGTAGAAACGATTCGACAGCAATCTCAACCAAGCGATTCGACAGCGACCTCAACCATGGGGTTGCTGTCACGTGCCTTGCTTCGACGCTCTTATTGGGTCGGGAAGGCCGCAGCCTCCACAGCTCGTCAAGTTATCATAAAACACAGAGTATAGTTGCTGCACTCGGAGTAAGGGTAAAGGATCGCAAACTCAACATGCCCAGCACCTGGAAGAAGGCATAGGACATACACCTCGAGGTTAAAGGGATACTGAACTGAAATTTTGAACTCGCAAAACAAGGCTGGACAGATAGGCGGGACGTTGCAAAACCCAAGAACATCACTCATACAGCGATATCTCTAACGGATCGCCATATTTTTAGAAAAGAAGTGCCCGGCCGAGGAGGCCGACGAGACAAGGCACGTCACGATTCTTATTCCCTTCCTCGCTACGTCCCGTGTCAAGCTGGTGAACCGAAGCGAGGAGGAGAGAAGCGAGGCCGCTTCCCCTCATTCTCAAATTCTCCCGGAGGGCAGTGATGTCAAAGACCTCGCTTGATCGTGCCCTTCTTTTCCAAAAGTGCAGCGATCTGTTTGAGGTATCGATGTACGAGTAATGTTTTGGAGTTCGTAGAGTCCTGTTCAACGCTTCTAGAGCCTTATTTCGCGAAATTCAAATTTCGGTTCAGTATCCCTTTAACAAGCCACACGCCAGATAAGGTGCTCCATCTGTGTTGAATGGTTCCAGAAATCTATCGATGCCCTTGCACCAGCGGAGTTGAATCGTTCATTATGAAAAGCAAACCAACAAAACTGCAAGATGTTTGGCAAAAATAGGTTACAGCCTGTGCTTTTGATTTGGAACTTCAGAAAGATGAGCTCAATTCTCAGGAAATTAGAAACTATGTATATTCTGAAAGAATTACTGTTCTGCATTTCAAGGTTGTCTCGTTAAAATAAAAAAATAAATACCAGAAAAAAGTACTAACCTGATATGCATCTATGAAGTCTTGTTTTGGCTAACAGTGACCGGCCCTGGTTAGCAATGACTCCATGTCCCCAGGATTGAAATGACGGTTAAGTAACGTCCACCCCTTATGCACTTTTTGGTACAACTGGAAGAGACAAAACATCTTGTTAAAAATTACCAATCCTTTTCACGTGCGAATTTTGCAGTTCATGCTTCCTGAAAGTCATTTCCCACAATAGTGTTAAATTAGAACAATGAGAGCAAAGTTGTTTCAGTAAAGGGCCCCTGAAAAGAAAAACAAATGTTTTTTTTTCAAACAGACTTGTTGGGACACACGTGTCAAATATTTAATTTTACGTGAAAAAAAAAATTGGTCAGAGCAATATTGACGGCGCGAGACGCAATTTAGTCGGTAGTCACCTCCTTTCCACCTGTTTCCTCTGGGCACTTCGAGCGAGTAGAGGAGAGGGAGATCAGCTTCGCCTTCATGTTGAGGTGGCGAGAGCGAATGACCATTCCGGGACGTCATGGACTTTGCGCGCAGAATTTAAAATAAATCTCTTGCCGTCAATATTGCTCTAAAAAATTAATTATTTTCGCATAAAATTTATTTTTTGGCACGAGTGTCCTTATCAGACTGTTCAAAAAACTTTTTTTTTTCCAGGGGCCCTTTAAGAGGTGTTTGCCTGATATGCATCAGTGGAATCAGGTATTGACTAGCAATGACTTATTGCCCCCAGGACTGAAGTGCTGTTTCAGTAAAGTGCCGTTCACACTCTTGTGACCGAGTAAGACCGAGAGAGACCAGACCGGTTTTTAAGCCTTTTGCGAGTGCTTAGGACGGGATGCGCCAGAACGCAGCTGGTCCTAAGAGATTGCAAGTGGCTTGAAAACCGGTCTCGTCTCTCACGGTCGTACTCGGTTGCAAGAATGTGAACGGGCCTTAATGCTTCCTGCACAAAAAATTCAAATGTAAGAACACAAGCCCCAAAATGTTTGTGCCATTCTCCTCCCCCTACTTTTCTGTGCATTTTTTTTATCCCTTGGCAAATCCTAAAGAATTCAAAATGCTTATCCTACATCCTTCCGTTAGACTGAGTGGGTAACCCGGAGAATTCATTGTTTGTGAGAACACTTTTCCATTCACCCCATGCTGTTCTTGAAAGCAGAAACTCCTCTCTCTTAACCACAGTCATTAAGCACTTTTCATAGACCATGCACACAAGGTTGGCAATGCCAGCACAAGCTCATGTCTTCACTTTGAGCATGGATTAAGCATATATAACTAAATATGAGACACCGGAAGAAGGAAAAAGGAGGACACAAAAAGGAGGACGACACACATAATGTCTCGAACACAGCTGCAGGTTCATACTAAAACCACACCATTTTACAGGGGTGCACCGCAGTCAATGCCAAGAACCCTCACACTAAGTCACACCTCCAGATTGTCAGCGAAGGGGAAAAAAGAACTGCCCTCAACGCTCCCACACTTGCCAAAGTCAACCCACCGACTAAGAAGTAAAAAAAAAAATGCAGCTGTGGTTGAGACGTGTTGCGTTTGATGTTCTCTTTTTCGCGTCCTTCTTCCGGCGTCTCAGGTTTAGTTATGTATGCAATTCACCACCATTGCCTGTACTTTTACTCTTCTCTCAATTAAGCATACGCCTGCAATTCGTAATATCTGATCTATGGAAAGTCTCTGATCCACCAAGCCTTTTCCATTATGAGCAGGCATTATTTATAAAAACCTCCTTTTATTACATTGTTTCAGAGAACAATTGTTCTTTCTTAATTAGGATCAACTGATCATATTAGGATAATTGCTAAATAATGGCAAATTCACATGATACATCGAATTGCAATTTTCATCCGTGCACCATTTGTCAAGTTACCATCATGTAGGCTATTCCTGAGATTTGTCCCTCGTCCGCGGACACCCATACTGAAAGGGCAGAGTGCCTTCTTAATCGCAGATTTTTGGCAAGTGAGTAACTCGAAAAGCGTTTTTATGATAGAGTAGCAACAGCTCACGAATATTTTTGTTTTCAAATCAGTCAAACAAAGAGAGTGGATCATTGCTTTGTCGCGCCACTCTTAAATCTCCACGCGTGAAAGAAGCTGCAAGAACTTTGCCCGGCTGACACGCCACAGGTCCTGGTACTCCTCCAGGTTGGTGTCAAGAAGCTTGTCAAAACTCGCCTAGCATGCTGCAATCTGTCCTGCAGATCCACCCAGTTTTCCATCCAGCAAGACCTTTCTTATGGCTTGTGCTGAAGAGTGGTGCACAAGCGAGCAGTGTGTAAAGGTATTTCCGAATGCCTCTCCGCGACCCCAGGACTTCATCGCTATGATGCTGAAGCCTCCTGAAGCAGGATCATTCTTGTGTCATGTCGTTAGTAAAGTAAGTGACACTTCGCTCTAAGCCTGCCACTATGTTTTAGCCCACTTGGTATGTAACAGCGGCACACAACGATTCCTTTTCATGATAGCACCGTGATCCTAGTCGCAAACATCACTTCTGCTCTTGGAAAACAGTACCACACTGCGATGTAGGCGTTTTGCAAAATTGCAAGGCTGCGAATAGGTATTATATGTCCTCGCTGTCGCCTGCTCGTCTCCTTAGTGTGGATGCGCTTGGGGGACTAACGTTGCATGGACGTCTTGTCACGTGATAAACCCATCCGCGGATTAGCACGTCGTGTAAATCAGCCACAGATGGACTGCGGAGTCTGCAATCACTTAACATTTTTGTTGACGTTGCCTGCACGTCATGAAAATGTGTTTCGTATCCAATTAGATATTCTCGAAGAAACAAGGAAACTGCATAATGATGTCGCACAATATTCACCTTAACCACTTAACCGGTTTTTGTTTTACAATTTTTCATCCTAACTTCTTTTTTTTTTTTTTTTTCCTTTTTTAAAGTTTGTGCGGCTTGGGCCGCACGTGCCTCCACAATCGGTCGCCATCCTTAAAAACGTGTACAATAAAAATATGCGTGCCGCCATCTCTCAGCTGCACCGCAAAATAAGCTCGGAGCGGGCCTGGGACATCCAAAACAGCCAAAGGGCAAGGTAGGATGCGTGGACGTGCTACATTCCTCCTAAACGCCTAGGGAACGGCTCTAGGTGGAAGAGCTAGGCTTGCTTAAAACAGTTAAAGGACACATGCAAAGAAAGCAAACTTTTTTTTTTTAAACAGCCGGATTAGGAAAAGGAAGTCATAAAACAAATTTACAACGAAAAAGAAAAATTTTTAGAGCTATATTTACGGCGCTAAACAAATTTGTAGTTGGCGCCCGCGGGCACCGCGGAGAAGTGGCCCTTATTTATCATGTGATTGGCCGCTATTTGTCACATGGTACCGTAAAATACCGAGCAAGCGCCCACTCAAACTTTAGAGATAATCGTGAAAAAATCGGGGATGGGCCCTTCTTCGCTCATCAATCTTACATATAAATGTACTTTGTGTATTTTCTAAGATCCTACAAATTTGGGAATGGGCGCTTAGTGTGGTGTGGGCGGATGCACAGTATTCTACGGTACTTGCACTCTTTCGGATGCTTCGTATGGTCTCGAAAAGTTACTTATTCATCTTCGTTTGAAGTGCAACAAAAAACGAAGATTAATAAGTTACTTTTAGAGCCCAAAGGAAGCTCCTGAAAAAGCGCAAGCAGACGTGATAAACCTGTGCACCGGTAAGATGACGGCGGTGGCACCCCAGAGCACACAAACTTGCACGACGACGGCGGCGCCGCCGTGGAGAAATGCATTGGAGCGGCAGCGCACAGTGCTTAGCATGCGGCGGCAGCGGGTCTCCGCGGCTTCGGCGACACAGCGCGGCGGTGCACAGGTCTAACACGTGACCAGCGACGGCTCTCACGGGCGCCAACTACAAATTCGTTTTGCGCCATAAATATAGCTCTAAAAATTGTATTTTTTCGTTGTAAATTTGTTCTAAAGCAATCTTTTTCCATCAAGGCTGTTTAAAAAAAAAATGTTTTTTTTCCTTTGCATGTGTTTTTTAAGGGTTTAAGGAGCTGCAGTACCTTCCATGTCATTGAATCTTATGTAGTAGTATATGATTCTAAGTCACAAGACTAGGTTACAGAAAGTAACAAGAAAGAGGAAGACAGGACGTCATATTGTTTCATATTCTAATTTTTTCATCAGTCCCGTATTAAAAGGTTTTCATAATAAAACTTGCACTTGTATTTTATCTACACTTCTCTTTCTCACAATGTCCTGTCTACCAAATGGACCAGCGAAGTAAACTCCCCCCCCCCAAACATACACACAATGCACAATTGAAATTTCTAGACACAATATTCCATGAATGTATTGGGCATCTGAACCAAGCTGAAGAAAAATTTTTGGTCTAGGAAATAAAGGGTTACAAAACTGAAAAACATAGCAGTAGCATACTCCTCACTTTAGCACGTGTAGAAGAACCATTCATTTCTATTAGAAAGGTAGAAAAGACAAAGGCTCAGGTTACTCACCGACAGCAACTACCAGGAAAGCCGGGGGGGCATGATTGTGGAGGCAGCTGGTCTCCAATGCTTGTGCCTTTCTGAAAATTGGAAGTAAGACTTTTAAAGCGAAATGACCCCAACTATTGCCACAAAACATTCTTTCATTCCATTTCTCATATCAAAAAAGATGGTATGAGGAACTTTGCCGGGCTGACACGGTGCAGATTCTGGTATTCATCTGCGTCAAAAAGCTTCTGTCAAATCGTGTCTAGAACGACGGAAGCGCTTTGCATCTCCAATGAACCGTTCAGCCAGCAAGACCTTTCTTGTAGGGGTGTCACAAACCAGCCGACGTTCGAGTTTGACCAGGTTCGACTTTTTCCAACTTCTTGCGAAAAGTTAGAAAAATGTTCGACTGCTGTTCGCACGCGCGACATGCTGGCCAGTTGGCTTCGGATTGGATGGTGATGGCTAAGGGATGAATTAAGGGCAGCACCTATTGGTTATTCCAGTTAATACAGTACAAAAAAGTAAGTTATTAACTTGTTCAGTAGTTAGAGTTAGTTTCTTTTATTTGCAACTGTTTATAAAATTAAAATAACCTTTTGAGTGAAACACAATTTTTGTAGACCTAGACATGCTTGTATCATGGCCTTGCCACGCTGTCCACAAAGTCGAACAAGTCAAATCTGGTTAAAAGTTTCGAAGGTTTGTCGAACCGGTTTGACACAGTCGAACCCCAAATGCTCGACCTAAAAATCCGGTTTGCCAAAAGTTTGCGGCACCCCTACTTTCTTGTGACTGTTTTGTAGGATGGCTAACCCGCCTAAAACCCCCTGATGTGTTTGTATTAGCTTTGGAACTGGCG
Organism: Ixodes scapularis; assembly: GCF_016920785.2. Classification (NCBI taxonomy): domain Eukaryota; kingdom Metazoa; phylum Arthropoda; class Arachnida; order Ixodida; family Ixodidae; genus Ixodes; species Ixodes scapularis. The sequence goes on from NW_024609835.1 coordinate 227,348,153, forward strand.
TGTAAGTGCCAGTGCACGAGGCCCATGCAGCACTTGTAAGCAAATGGCAATATAGCCCTGAAAGGAGAGGTACTTAGAAGTGAATTCTTTGCAGCTCGGCATCAAGCTATCTCGCCTCTGCCTCCTTCATAAAGTCGACTATCATTGCCCCGACCTCAAGAACTCTTTGTTATCACCTCCGGAATGAACATCATCTTGTATTTCCAGTTCCACAAACGCATTCAATCAGTCTTTCCTTTCTCAAGCCATCTGCGACTGGAACAGCCTACCATCCACCATCGTAATCCCAGAAGTATTTCTAGCAAGATTACGGATTCATTTTTCTTGTTAAAAGTATTTTATTGCCACTGTGTATGATTAATAAGCTTCCTTTTCTTGTTTGTCTTTATTTGTATAACAATGGCACGTAAGTGCCAGTGCACGAGTTGCACACTGCAGGAATCCTGACCATGCCCTTAAGGTGAAAATAAATTAAATGAAATGATTGGCAACACAGCACTCACTCGTGGCACGTCTCTCTCGCATTCGCACAATAAAGGCTGAAACGCAAGTAAGCGGTTTAGCAAGCAACGAGAAGAGCAACTGAGACTTGTCACTGTAGCTCGGTTTCTGGATTTCTAGAAAAAGTCGCTCAATTACTTGACTGCTTGCTCCCGTCGCTTTCAAGCGATTACCTTGTCGCGAGATTGACTGAGTGATAGCAAAATGGTTGCCATTGCTTGTCTCTTCGCTCGCTCAATCGCTTACACGTAATTTATACTTTTTGGCTGTTGGTGCTTGCAAAAATGTAAAGCGTGAATTTTATCAAAGGCTTTGTTCTCGCTGACTCTCAGACTGCTGCGAAAACTTTGGGTTCCAGTGAAACAAGACCACGTGATTTCTTACTTTGCTTATGAACTGAGGAGGAAAGCTGAGGAGGCAGTAGCTTGAAAATCAGCTCATGGTCTCCTCAAGTTGTTTGGAACACCTTTTTTTCTGTTTTCTTTGGCACTACTCAATGCGCGTTTTTTTTCTCCCGACCTTCACAATAAGGTATTGCCAGAGGGTTAGTAAATGAGCGCTACATATACAGCACTTTGTATAAAAAGTCAGTGTCACAGTCGAAAAATAACTCCTTATACTCTTCGCAAGCAACGTCACCAATACAGACGGTACTTCCAAAGACGGAGGTCACGCAATATTTCGAGTAGTTTCCCAGGACGAAAATCGAACTTGGATCCGACCTCCCACAGTGGAAACAAACGGGGTGCAAATACGAGCGCTAGGACGCAAACTGGTACCTTCAGCAGTCATGGGTTCCGCAAAACACACCGCCTAGCTAGGTGGTACCAAGCCGCCACCCGATTTGCAGGACTCAAGCCTTGAACACCGATCTAAGAGATAAAGCTCCCCGATCACTCACCAAGCGCCTCGCTCGGCGCCCCACGCCCCCGTGGGACCTTGCCTCTGGGTCCGTTCCCGCCATTTGACTGCTCGCTCAGTGACAGGTCGGTTCCGGTACTTCCTTGGAAAAAGCTTGAGGGTCATTCAATGCGCAAAGAATCTGTGCGACAAGGAACCGCACACGTCCGCTTTCACGCTGCCTGCACACACAAGAACACGCCATACACGCTCCGAAAAGAAAGGGCTGGAAAAGTACTCACCAAGCAGACTGAAACCCACAGCTGGCTCTATGGGCACGCCGGCACCTAGGACACTTTGTTCCTTCAAGAACGTTCTTCGATGTTTTTCCGTTAGCCTAAAGGCCTGAAACCGCCCGAAATACGGTGGCCCGAGAGTTTGCAGCTGGGTTTGTTTTTGATTTTGGTGACGATGGCGATGGCGATGCGGCGACGTTCGCTGGTTTGACGACAGGTGTTACGACGAAACTTATTTGACGCAACGTAAATGTTCCTGTTTTAATCTACTTACATTACAAATTTTAAACATAAATAAAAACTGTTTCAACATTTATATATTTATTTGTAATAAAGTATGCGTGTACTAAACTAAAGCTTGGCCTGGCTCAGCCTCGTTTTATTTTAACATGGCGGCGACAATCGTCTCTGTTCGTGCTCTGTGCCGTGCTGGACCTATTGGCTGTTCACTGATCGTCCTGTTATCCACCTCTTGCGATCCGCATCAGCCGCAGGCGTGCTGTCTAAGTATTGTGTGCCCGCCGGAAAGAATATCCAGTCTTCTCGGAGGCAAGGCTGCAACTAGGGCTTCTCGGATCGTTGCTCGGACTCCGCGAGCCTCACGTCGTCTGCTTGGTTCCTGCACGGTTCCGGCTTCGGATCCCCCAGCCTTGGCCTCAGCCCTACATGACCTAGCTGGTGAAAGACAATCTACGACAACCCGGCGTCTTTGGAATGCGATTACTACGATTAGTGGCTCTTAAAAACTCGGTAGCCCCCCTTCAGTGGTGAGCTCTTCGATGTGAATGATGTTACCTTCACAGTGTCCCGACGCTCCGAACGGTCATTCTACAGGTGACGCTGCGAGACGCGAGCCTTCTGTGTTGCTTCAACTCTCAGTGTAATTCTCAAAATGGGCACTTAATTTGGTCCCGAATAAGCTGATGCACCTTTACTCACTCTCGAGACTCATCCCACGACGGTTCTAGCGGTACGTAAAACGTGGATGCACGATTCGGTTTATGGCGGTCACCTTGTCGATTGATACAGTGGAGAACACTGCTTCCAGAAAGGATCGTTCTAAGAAGTGCAGAGCTGTGCTGGTCCTGGTACCTTTCCGATTACCCTTTTGGCGACGCCGTGACCTGGAGTATGAACCTCCCACAAGCATGGCAAGGTGCTGTTATGCTGCGAGTTCTGCCCCGCCTATCGTGAAAGCTGAGTCCTACGGCTTGCCCAGCGAGCCACTGGTGCTCATTAACGCGAATAAAATGTGTGCATACTAGAAGTCTTGCAGTTGAGTCGCTCAGAGTGCAGTACATACCATGGAACCATGTCAGTGGCCCAAGTGCTGGACAGTTCCGTGAGACAGTGTGCCCAGTCCAATTGTTCTCAACATATATATTAATCATAATAATGCCTCTCTGCAATCGACTCCACTGCTGTTACGGACAACCGGATGTTGGTGCTGCTTATCAGGTGACCCCAGAAACCACGAGGGTTTGCAGAACAACATTGAGAAGGTCTGCAATAAACATTCAGCTACATTTCTTCTCGCAGCATGTCAACAATTTTGTCCAAAACGTGTGGAACGCTGAATTTTGTAATTCGCATGCCTAGTAGAACAGGCCATAACACACTTAGGTGCCTTTCACAGCCTTGGTCCTGCAACACCTAGAGTATTGCAGCTTCATGCAAAACTCCAATGAGGTTTATCTTGTAAGATCAGTTGAAAGTGTTCACCAAAGGGCAACTACGTATGTTAAAATTTCTTTACCTTGTATATTGTATATTGTGCTTGTGTCCTGTGTCGTATCTATATGTGGTATACACTGGATGCCATATTTGAGGTGACTGCTCGTAATGCATGCACGGCAAGGGAGGTAGAAATTATCTTCTCAGCAGGGCTCTCCTTTGTGTGTTCCAGACTCCCCAGACGGTCGTTTTCTCTTTTTGAAGACTAACCTGTCACTCAAAATTCGTACAAGAGCAGCTTTCCGCTCTCAGTCTTCCGTGGTGGTGCGAAATGGATGATGCGACGTCAGTGCAAGGCCTGTAGGCATGTTGGAAGCTTGCCAATAGTGCATGCTCAGCATTAGCGAGCTCAGCTATGACCGCTAGTGAATAACACTTATTGCATATTATCAGCATCCCTTCTGTCATTCTTATTAGCCTCCTGCCGTCCGTGAACATGCCGAAGTTCCTATGCACATTGATTTATGCATTGTGAGTTTTCTGGCTTCCAGTAATTGTGTAATATAATAATTAGCTAAATATTGAATTTCAAAATAAAGTGCATATTTTCATCCACCTTAGACTACTACTTTTTTTACTAACTCAATTTTGTATATAGGCGCTGATTTAGGATTTCTGATTAAGCTTATTTCTCATTTATATTTACATATATATTTTCCGGCCCTCCAGACAGCAACAGATTCCCAATCCTTAGCCAAAACGTTTGGTTGTAGGCCGATGAAAATATCGATGGGTCGTAGCTTGGGTGGGTGACCTTGTTCTGCTTCTCCTTCCTGGTGAAGTGTTTGCTGCATATTTTGGTTTGCTGTAGGTGTCCTTGTTCCATTGTCGCTAGAAAAATTTTATTGTATTATTCGTCAGCAGCTTATAGCAAGACGTGAACTGCAAGGTGAGAAACGCTTCTTAGAATAGAATAGAATAGTTTATTATAGGTTTCTTTCAAAATACATTTTCGAGAATCGTTGCATTTATGCTCAAGTCGCACCCAGCCCCAGGTCGCGCGGCGCTCTGCCGCGTACAGCTTCGAAGAGAAGCTGGGAAAGCCATAAAACTTTGTGCCGCGCTAATTTTTGTATCTAGTGTTTCATCTAACCACGCAGCAACTGTTCTGGCTTTTTTAGTGCGGAATAGCCATCTCAGAAACTACACCGCTAATCCACTACTACAGCTGCCGCTGCAATGTACAACCAACACAGCGACTGCAGAAGCTTCTCGATTAAACCAACCTGTTTGCCGCTAGGGGTTCCCTCCGTGGTGGGGGCTTGTACATATTATGTCTGCTCGGTTCCTTATGTATCCTCCATCCCTAATGTGACAATATTCAAAAATATTTTTAAACCTAAAAGTACAGGGAGATTCGCCGGTAAAAGTGATTTAAGTGGCGACATTGCTGCAATTTCTCTCATTCGTAACTGACTGCTTTTGTCAAAAATGCTCTGCTGGTTCCCCAGTCTAAACCTTGCCCACGACATGGCATATTGGTGTGATATTGATGTTTTAGATGAATGAAAAACGTGCCCCCAGTAAACTACCAAGATGCTGCTACTGTAGCCAATGTACTATATGGGTCTTATGGTTCTCTATGGTTTTAATATATAGAGTCCTATGAGTAGATAGAGTTCATACCGGTTATAATGCCACGAGTGTCACCGACCAAACGCGCTCATGGCCGAATGGTTATCGTCTTTGGCTCCTATGCAAAGGGCTCAAGGTTCAATGCCTGGGAGTGGACGCGCCTTTTCGTTACATCTGTAAATGTTGAGTTCTGGTAAATTCGAGAACCCTGTTGCATATTCGAGGTTAGAATGTTCTACGCACCGAACCTTCTATGCCAATTTTCCCAGACCGCAAGACATTCTTCTTCAATTGAGTAATTTCTCTCCGCCTTGGACAGTGTCCGACTTGCATAGGCGATGACTCGCTCAGTGCCTCCTTGCACTTAACCCAGTACCGCCCCGAGTCCTGCACTACTAGCTTCTGTGTGAATCTTGGTTTCTGCGTCCTATTCAAAGGGTCCAAGAACAGGAGAAGTCTAGAGTATTCGCTTCAGCCTGCGAATGCCTGCTGTTGCTCCTCGGCCCATTCAAACATCTCGGCATCTTTCGTAAGATTTGTGAGCGGTGCAGAAATCCTTGCGAAATCCCAAACAAACGTCGAAAGTAGGCACAAAGTCCAAAGAATCTTTGCATGGCCTTTTTGTCTGTCTGCGCTGGAAATCCCGCGGCTGCACGAGTTTTCTTGGGGCCTGGGCAGACGCCAATGTTACTAACCATGTGGCCTAGGAACATCAACTCGTCAGAGGCGAAAGAACAGTCTGACGGCTCGAGTGCGAGTCCGGCGGACTGCATGGCTTGGAGAACAGCTCGGAGTCGTCGCAAGTGCACGTCGAAGTAGCTTGAAAACGCTATGACGTTGTCGAGGTCGACAAGACAGGTCTGCCACTTCAGTCTCGCCAGTACGGTGTCCATGACACGCTGGAAAGTTGCTGGCGCCGTGCATAGTCCGAAGGGCATTACCTTGAACTCCTACAGTTCATCCAGCGTGACCAAGGCTATCTTCTCTCGGTCCTGTTTGTCAACTTCGATCTGCTAGTAGCTGCTCTTCAAGTCCATCGATGAAAAATACCGAGAGTGACACAGCCGGTCTAACATTTGGTCGATGCAAGGAAGTAGATAGATATCTCTTCGTCACTGTGCTCAGCTGCCGATAGTCCCCGCAAAACCAAAGCGTTCCGTCTTAACCAGTACTACTGATGAGGCCCACGGATTGCTTGAAGGCTGGATTATATCGTTGTTCCGCATTTTCATGTACTTGCTCCTGAATGACCCCCTTTTCTTTTATGGAGACTTGGTATTGTGACCGATGCACAGGGAGCACGTCATCCTCGGTAATGATGCAGTGCTTTTCAACGGTGGTGGCTTTGCTCACCTTCGATGACGTCGCAAAGCAATCCCGGTATTCGGCGAGGAGGTTAATCAAGCGCCGTCGTTTCGGGTCTGGAAGCTCGGGTCAATGTCGAGCTGTGCGGGAGACATACTGTCTTGCTGAGGTGACGAGGACTCTTCAGTTCTTGCGGTGATTTCGGCTTAGTTCCGGAGTTCCTCGACATGGCCCACAGTGATATCTTTCAAGGGGTGTTGCGTTTCTTGTCGGAAGTTCGTCATGAGGACCGCAGTGCGCCCATCCTGAAGTTCAGTTATTTCTCCTGTGATGCCTATTCGTTTTCCCAGGAGCAATTGAATGTTGCCTTCCAGAACAACTTCTCCGCAGGTAGCTGAATCTGCTACGACGGGTACAACAACATGATTGTGGCGGCAGGTTCACGTGGTCGGCAGATACTCGGACGGTGGCTGACGCTGTTTGGGGTTTTTCTGAAGGCGGAAAAGGTGTCCGCAACGTCAATCTGTTCTCTCCAACGTCGATGACGGCGCCGTATTCACACAAAGTCCATGCCGAGAATGACGTCTCTGGCACAGTCTTGTAGAACGACGAATTTTACAAGACACGTCTCGCCGTGAATTTTGACGCAAGCAGTGCATCTTTTGACAGGCGTGATGTGTCCTCGAGCGGTTCGTATCTGTGACCCATCCCACAGCATCGTCACTTTTTGAAGGCGGTGAGAGAGTCTCCCACTCAAAACTGTGTAGTCTGCTCCGGTGTCCACAAGTGCTGATGCGTCGTGGCCCTCAGTAACGTTTAGGTTGTTGCGCACTGTTGCAGGAGCGTCATTGCGATACGTGGCTTCGGAAGAGTGGATGTGCTCCTCCGTTCTTGGAGGCTCTTGAGTTCAATCGTCTTCGGCAACACCACCTCCAGGCGTTGCCGCAGCTAGTTTTCCTGGCTCCGGAAGTAGATTTTGAGTGGGGGGGCTGAAGTCAAGCATTTTGTTTTTGCATATTTTATTATAGGATGACAAGGGCTGCAGCCGAATTTCTGTAATTTTATTTTTACTTACTGTTTATTAAAATATCAAATATTATTTGCATGAAGTTCCTTACTTAGCATGTGCAATCACTTTTCCTTCCTGCTTTATAAGAACAGTAGGGAGTTTTAATGGCTCGTACGCAACACAGTTGTGGGTCAGAAATGCACACGCGTAGAATGCAATACAGTTGAACCTCGATTTAGCGAAGTCGCCGGGACCCCCTAATTATTTCTTTAAATCGGGGACTTCGTAAAGTCGAGAAAGACATTCTTCGGGATAGGCTGCGCGGGGAATCCGAATTTGCTCGTTACATCGGGTTTCGTTAAATTGAGGTTCAACTGTACTGCTTTTTTGCGCATGCACATTCTGACCCTCAAAGCTTTTACGTACGATCCACCAAAACTCACTAATATGGCAAAAACACTTACGCACAGTGCTTCAGACAATTTTAAAATTCCTACGGGGATACACAGCATTGCAAAACTGAGTTTGCAGAGAATCACGTTTATTATTCTTGAAATGCTCATTCAAAAAGACATCCACACTATAAAATGAACAAGTAAACCAAGATAATTACATATATACAATGACATCTTAATGCATATTTTGAAAATGTGCACAAAAGCGTGCTGAAGGAAACAGATCCACATGTAGGCCCCAAAGCCACGTGCGTTGATCGTCTCGAAGAAGACTAAAGGTCGCCAATTGCTCGGCGGTCCTGGAGACAAATTTTTTGATGATGTCGTCCAGGTTGAGCTCGACACTCTTCCTTTTTGAATGCGCAAAATGAGGAGGCATGTTAGCCTCCCCTGAATCATGCGGCTGCATAGATGCATTTTAATGCGGCATAAGGCACTAAACGAGCGCTCCCCCGAAGCGACAGATGCAGGCTCAGAATGAAGAAGTTTCATATATTTTACGACTTGGTCCAGGAGGTCACGAATTTCGTCGGATTTTGCCTGTAGTGTCCTCAATATGAAGTCAATTGTGAGGGAATCAAGGTTGCTTAAAAGAGTCGGCAAAAGTAAAAACTGCGCAGAGTCGGGCCAGGTCAAAATCACATGCATGCAGCTCCTAGGGCCTTTTTCAGGTCATCTGTAGTGAACTGTCTTCCCCCAGCAGCGTTAAAATGCTCTCTAGTTTTACTAGCCTGCTTCATACCAGGCTATTCAAACCGCCGTTGAGTTTCACTCGGAATGCAGTCTATAGCCTCCAAGTACTCCTTCCGTAACGCTGCCTTGCAATCGAGTACAACTGGTAAAGAAGGTTTGTTGCTCATTTTGAGCCTTTTTGGCGGTTTTGTTGGCTTTGCGCTGCGCAGGTCCTTCAAACTAGCCGCATTGCAGTTGAGCTCGCGCAGTCCCACAACTCTTCAAACGCGACATCAGACCGCAGATGGGACATTGCCTCTGATACCTGCGGCGCAAAGCGTTGAACGTTGCAGTACCCTCGCAGGCTCTTCGCATAGACCGAACATAGCTATAGAAATGTTTATTCCTAGCAGTGTTTCAAACATTTTCAGAAGCCCCCCATAACCGTTCAAAATGGCCCTGCTGTTGTCTGCAATCGAATATTCTGTTTGTAGCAGCTCGTTCAGTGTCTCCTGAACTAGGTTTTCAGCGAACCTTTTCATTGACTTCATTCTGACAGTCCACCTTGTTGGGCAAAGCGGAAGAAGGTTATTTGGCGTTCATCCGGCCTCTTCTGCCGCCTCGCTGACTGGAGTAATTACAATAGATGAATAAACAGCTTTGCGTTTCTTTTAAGTCGGAGGCGGGGCCTCAGCCCCGTCCTGAAAAATCTTGGGGAGAATCTGGACCCCCCCTGCCCCCCCCCCCCCCCCTTGGTTCTGGAGTCCCTGGGATACAGGCTCTGTCGTCGGGGTCGTGGCACTGGACACGCTGAACGTCTTGGTGATGGTGAGCGGGATTCACAACAGAGAGGCGGTGGATTCACAACAGAGAGAGGTGAGGATGGCTAACATCGGAGGTACTCTTCGATGTTGTGAGGGTGTTCGCCGTACCTCGGGCGTGGTCGTCCAGGTCGAACCCACGCAGCCCAAGTCGGCAGTAGGAGCATCCACGATAGATGTGGTTGGCTTCCTTGCAGATGTAGCAGAGCGGGCGTCGGTCGGCTGTTCGCCACAGGTCAGTCTTTCTTGACAAAGCTTGTTCTCGGCGGACGTGCGCCCAATCTTCCTGGTGTCGGGGATACTGCGTGGCGAGGGAGCTTCATGTCGGGGGGCTGCCTTGTACGGACGCGGAGGTGGTGATGTTCGGCGGACCACTGCGGCGTAACTAATTGATCAGTGATCTCCTCTGGTGCTGATACGGTGACAGGAGCCTAAGGCTGGAAGGCTTGGTGAACCTCCTTTCGCACCACTTCGGTGAGTGAGAGAGAGGACGGGCGATCAGCAGCGGTCTTCCCGGACGATGTCGCAGACAATTTCCCGAAGTCTGTCGGCACCGGCACTGGTTAGGTCCAGTCGGAAAGATGTTACAATTGGAGAAGCAGTCACGCCAGCAAGTCGATGGTAATGGCTTGCACAAGACGACAGCGCGCGCTCGATGTTGCTGGCTGCAGTCACAAGACCGTCGACGGCTGTCGGGATTGCGAACGAGGACTGAAAATTTCACCCTTCACGCCATCCTTAAGGACGCAAAGTTTCTTTCCCTCAGCTGCCTCTGGATCGGCTCGGGTACTGAGGCCCATGACATCTTCAAGAAAGCTGGTCATGGTATCGTTGAGGCCCTGCACCCTTCTATTTGGAGAAAGTCCTCCGTTCACTGTCGATGGTGGTGGTTGATGAACGTTTGCTTCAATTCGGTGGGCAGGACTTCCATGTAGTGAAAGAGGCTTCGTGGTTATCAGACCAGTGCCTCGCAGTGCCTTCAAGCGAGAGGTAGAGGTTGTGGAGGCACTGCTCAGTCGTCCATTCGTTGTGGCGGGCTACGCTTTCATAGTGTTGCAGCCAATCCTTGATGCCTTCTTGGACCTCACCGAAGAAAGGCGTTGGAGTCTGGGGTGCGATAGGCACGTATACGACGGCGGGGCAACCGGGGTCTGCAACAACTGGTTGTCCATCGTCGGCCTCGTTGGTTGCGTGTTCTTGAGTGGCAAAAGTCAGAATTCCGGGGTTAGGCCTTGGGTGCAGTGGCTTCCTTGGGTCTTGGTAGTTTGTGCGGATGGTACTCTTGAGTGGGGGACTGGGCTTTGACTGTGAAGCCTCGGAGAGGTACGCTTCATGGGCTGCGTTAGCCCGCACCTCCACCAGAATTTCACGGATGACGATTGATGAGGCAATGAAAATTGAAGCAAACTAAACGATTAATGGGGCAAACTTGTGCCCAAAACAAAATAGAAAAAGACTAGCGTCGCAGGCGGCGATGACGGAAGAACCGCAGGATCAAACGCGGGTGGGGCTATTTTGCGGCAGCTGGCACAACAGCCCGGGGAAAACATGCCAGCAATTTCGGACGGCGCGTGTATCACTGGAGATCGTGTTAACCCCCCGCCTGCGTTCGCGCCGCTTCGCAGCGACAGTCTGCGGCTGCTCATTAGTGGGCGTTCGCTAAAACGTCATTCGATCAAGTGAGTGCCTCCCGTCCTCCACTTACCCCACTGTCCTCCACTTACCGTTTAGTTCAGCAAAGTTTCGTAGACAATATTCGTTTTTTTCATTGTTAATTGTAGAAAACAAATGCTGTAAATATCGCCAAATGCCTCAGCAAAAAAAAAGAAAGAAAATTAAGCGTTGCAGGGGACTCCAAACCCTGGCCCGCTGGCCAAATCCGGCCCGCGGAGGCTTTCTGACCGGCCCGCGGCTGGTCATGGTGCTTAAATTGAGCTCCGGCCCACGGCCCGCTACCAGTATAGGCCCGCTGCTACCAGTGCGGGCAGAAGTGCGCGTCAAGACGCGACGGCGCGACGAGCACCGAACATACCGGAAAGAGAGAACACCTCATCGTATTTCTCGCTCGACGCCGAAGCGAAAAAGGCATTTTGAACGCTCGGTTCACACGAAAACTGGCAGTGCGGTGGAACCTGCGTGTTCGCCGGACCAATCAACTGCATGTCTCTTATCGCCAGATCTCGCTCTCCACTCGTGAATAATGTGCAGAAAGGGTGTGATCACGTGGCAAAAGACCGGGAGTTGACTGGTTTAGCGGGTATGCAGCTTTCAGTGCACTGTCAGCTTAGGGGAGGACGGAGGATAGAAGAATCTCGAACGCGGCTCCAGCCGCGCAAGCGGTGCGTTGGGGGGGGGGGGGGGGGGGGTAGGGGGGCTGTACGATTCTTTAGCAGGCACTCTGTGGGAGATATGTGGACATGTCGTGTGTTTTAAAAGCTGTGGTTTCAGTCGTGAATCACATAAGGTAGCATGGGCTTAATCATAGCCTGTTTCGTGAATTCCTAAAAGATGCTGAATCGGAGTTTGTAGACGTTTGGCGTGCGATGGCTGAGTTGCGGTAAACTGCTTTCGCGTTTTTTCAACCTTAGAGAAGAAATAAGGAAATTTCTCGCAGACAAGAAGCGGCCCGAACCGCTGCTTTCGAACAGTAAGTGGCTTTGGAAATTGTCGTTCTGTGTAGACCTGACGGAGCACGTGAATAAGCTGAATGTGAGATTGCAAGGCGAGACACGTCTTATTCATGACGTATCCATGGATATTAAAGGATTCAGGGTAAATTACAGCTCTTCGAAAGACAAGTGTGAAACCAGACCTGGGATCACTACTTCCCCTATTGTGCAAAGCTCCGTACAGAGACTGATGTGGAATTCCGCTCATTCTTCGCAATGGAAATCCTCAGATACCTTCAGAGGCAATTTTTCGAACGGTTTTCTGACTTCGATAGGAGAGTTAGTTTGTAGTTTGATTTACAGTTTGTAGTTTATTCAGAATGGTAGTTTGACTTACAGTCAAACTACATTCTGAAGGAAAACTACAAGGTAGGAAATTTTATACAGTTTTACAAATCCTTGGGCTCTGAGCAATTTCCAAACTTGAAATAAACTGCTTTTTTGCACTACATACCTTTGTGAGCAGATATTTTCAAGGATGAAGTACGTAAAATTCAAATACAGAGCTAACGTGTCTGTTGAACACTTGAAGTCCCTCCTAATTATTGGCTCATCAAGCTTGAAGCCGCAGTTCAGCGAAATAATAAAGCCGAAGGATCAGCTACACCGCCCACATCAGTCCTGCACTTCATGTCCGAGTAAATGTGTCGAAATTCTGATGCATTCCGGCTCAAATACTGCTTAGTGTTTTGTGGCATATAGTCGTATGTTGTCATCATCAGGTTCACCGTGCTTAGTCTCCTGCTTCATATCTGTAACTACGTTAAAATTCCTTTGCGTTCTCGTGTATATTGTGATATGAGTCATGTGTGATAACTATTGCATATTGTCATCACAGTTTTACCGTTCTCGTTAGTTTTTTTATCTGTGCGAATATTCCAGAGTTCATATGCGCTTTGATTCGTGCCTGGTGGGTTATCTGGGTCACACTTATCGTATGTCACAATTACCTATATGCTGAATTTCGAAATAAAGTATATGTATTAATCCACCCTTGATTGCTTCTCGTTTTTACTCTAACTTGAGTTCCTCTATTTAAATGCTCATCAGGGCTTATTAATATTGTTTTTAATGATTTATAACATGTATTTGTTTTCCGGCCCTCGAGACTGCGAGAGGTCCCCAATCCGGCCCCTTGGCCAAAAAGTTTGGAGACCCCTGCGTTATAGGGATTTGTCACAGAATTCGACTATTATTATTATTATTATTATTGTTATTATTATTATTTATTTATTTTTTGGAGTTCTCGCGAGGAAGCGCATCCGATCGCCGGACGCTCCTTTGCCCCGCGCGTTGAGCGGCAGGGTGGTTCGGGCCTCGTTCGCCTCGCCCGCTTTCTGTTTTATGGCCCCCTGGCCCCTCCCTCGTCCCGAAGACATTTCTCGCGAGGTTGCTCCGTTTCACCTTCCGCCCGAGCACAGGGAACGCTAGGAGCCATCCCAGCCAATGTGGCGTTGAGGGAGTGTCATGCGACCTTGAGCTCCCTGTGTCGCCCCGCCCCACCGGCAGGTCACGCGACTTTCTCCCGGCGCTGGATCGGCTGGGATGGCTCGTGGCGTCCACTGCGCTCGGTCTGAAGGTGAAGCGGAGAGTTGGTAGCGATGGGCGAGTCGCTTCCCGGAATGTTGGAAATAGCTTCCAGATGTCGGAGTGGGGGTGCTCTTTATGGTTAGCTGGGGTAGGCTCACTGCGGGGCTTGCCAGAGTGACGTGTTTTTTTGTTTTTTTTTATATATGAATTTTGTTGTTACAACTGCAGAAAAACATTTTTTTTTTTGGGGGGGGGGCGAGGGAAAGTGGGGTTTGTGGCTAGAATTTGGGAAAGTGAGGACCTCGGCTTGATTCCGAGCCGAGTCAAGGGAGTGTGCGCGAAGACTTGGCCGGGGGGTGAACGCAACGCGAAGTTTGGGCGGGACTGCGGTAGCGACGGAAGGCTGAGCGCGGGAGGTGTTTGGGCTCCCTGGTCGAAGCGCTGCTTTGGGCGCCCAAGTGTGTGTGCGTTCGTGGGTGAGTGCCTGCGCCGAGGAGCCACGCCGACAGCACCCAAGCGCACATCGACCTCCCGAGTTCGGTCGACATCGCAAGAGGCCGCGTCACCCCCATATCACTCACCCACCGGACTCAGGTTCGCGCCACTCACCCCCATATTACTTTGTATAGTTTATCCCCCTTTTAATTTTTTTTTTCTTCCTTTGAGTTTGCAGAAAATGTTCTTTGAACGAGCGCCGTGTTTCCATGATAAGTCGCGCCTGAGCGCTTTCTCTGTGGGGCGGTCCGTTGTGCCTCGCTGTCGGGAGTTTTGTTTGTTTTGTTTTACGTCTATCGGATTTTCAGTAAACCATCCTGCGGTTGGAAAAAAAGGAGTCTGTGTGTGTTGTTCCTTCTTCCCTCACTGTGAGTCCATCACCAGGGCGTAGACCTATCGTCCGGTTAGCGGTTCTATCAAAATAATAAATTTGTTTGCATAGGATATCTTTTTTTTTTTTTTCACCGAACCTGTAAGAGGATTGAACCAGTGTCGCCAGTGTTCTACTGATTATGAAACAGACACCTTACCACTGCGCCACTTTACAACTTCGAATTGCTGTTTTCACAATTTGTTTTATACGAGACCGATATGGGACAACGGCCGGCATTTCTTTTCTCTGGTGTGCCAGCTACCAGCAGAATATCCACTTCCAATCAAATGCTGGGGCGAGACTGACCCCGGCTCGCAACACGGAGCTCCTTATGTACACAAGTGGGCTCCTGAAAAAATCAGCGTAGGAGGTTCGGCCCATAGAACATTCAAACAACAAATAAGCAACAGGGTTCTCGAATTTACCAGAACTCAAAATTTACAGAAATAACAAGAAGGCGCGCCCGCTCCCAGGCATCAAACCTCGAGCCCCTTGCGTAGGATTTAAAGATGATAAACATTCGGCCACGAGCGCTTGGTCGGCGACGCGCGTGACAATAAGGTGGAATTGTTTGCAGTCATATGAACGTAAACGGTTGAGTATATGGTATTGGTGCGACCATATGAATGTAGTTTTGTATGGGCTAGACTATACAACCATACGGAACCACATGTGTATGGTATGGCTCGGCATGGTTCAGTCATATCCAACTATACGGAACCATATGTGTATGGTATGGCTCCGTATGGTTCAGCCATATCCAACTATAAAGAACCATATGTGTATGGTATGGCTTCGTATGGTTCAGCCATATCCAACTATACGGAACCATATGTGTATGGTATGGCTCGGTATGGTTCAGCCATATGGAACCGTATGAATCCATACCATGCCATACGGTTGGCCATATGGAACCATATAGATCCATACTATTCCATATGGTTTGCCGTATGGGTTCATATAGTTTTTTTCAGTAGGGTAGGTACGACAGTGGCACCTTCGGTCCATGGACTTCGTTGCTGTGTAAGTTGGAGGTGCTGAACTCAGTACTTGACGGGACACCCGCGACAACGCTTCGACGCGATATCGTTGTAAGTTGCTTTTTCTATATTTCGATATGAAGGCGTAGAGTAAAGTGACTTCGTGTGACAAGCTTCTCTGTTTACTTCTTGCTGCTGGAGGAGGAGCTTCTCAGAACGACTACTTCCACGGCGTTCCTGTTCAAAGTTTTGCTTCGGTGCAGGGTTGACGCTGCGGAGGAAGCCAGGCTGGCGCAGCTTAATCGCTGGCTGGCGAGAGCAGTGTGCCGGATGAGTGCTGTCGTCCTCCTTAACCCCTACATAAGATCAGAGTGTGTAGCTCACGCCGCTCGTAATTTTTACCCTTTATCTCAGTATTTTTGTCTTATTTTTGACCCCCTGCTGTTTCTTTAAGCCGTGACACACTACCAAATCAAGAAATATGTAAAAATATAATTTTCCTTTTCACGTTGTTTATATGAATGACTTTTGCCTTTACTGGCTCCTGCAGGCCTTCTTCCTGGACAAGAAGCAGCCGGTAAGAGACCTTTTCGTGGGAGATGGCCACCACATCTCCAATCTCGTGGATGTCCCGGCCCTCACAAGGCTGATCAAGGTCGAGGTCGTCGGTAGAATGGGTGCGGAGTAAGGGGGAGACGGGGGCGCTGCTGTGCAGGACATGCGGTGGCGAAGGCCACCAGAGACACAGGTGCTCCTTGCCAGGCGCTAGAACTAGCCATGGTAGGAAAGCTTTGCTCATGCTTTTCAGTGCACGTCCCAAAACAATGCACCCGTTTTGTTGTTTTTTTTCCGAGGAAAGAAAAATGTATGGTCTGCTCGATTCGCAGTATTCGTGGAATTCAAGGGCAGCCACATTGCAAACCACATTTTGTTTGCCTTGTGCATGCGGTCGATTTTTTTAAAACCACACATTTTGTGTTAACTTTTGGTCTTGGCAGTAATATTTCACCGCTCGCCTCTCTTTTCAGCCCAGGCGCTAACCAGCACAACCTCCTATCCTGTGGTGCAATAATCACAACGAGGGTGGTGCCAAGTGGCATAGGTAGACGGGGGCACAGGACGTAGTGACTGGATGGATGATATACTGCGATGGAAACATTTCAGTATATCGGACATCGAGTTGCCGCGCCCATTGCCTCTTCTAGCCCCACTACTTGACACTATCCTCGCGGGAGGTTTGGGAGAACACTCTCCAAACGGCCTTTCTCAAGGCCGCAGAAATTTGCAATCAGTTGTCGTCAAAAAAGTTGCCCATATATCATATGTGTCTCAATCACTGGAAATCAACCTATCACGAGCAGACGTTACCCCTTTGCCGTTTGCAAATGCTCGAGGCAAGGTTTTTGCGGTTACGTAGGTCGGTCAGTACGCCCGAAGCGCGACTTATGTTTTTGGTACAAAAGGCAGCCTGGCAATTGGACGCACAGCGGCTCATCTCATATAGGGCCGAGCGCGATGCATCTAAGACCTAAATGCATTCTGCATTTTCTCTACTCCGCAGGAAAACCTGCCCTGCAACGTGCTTGATGTGGTCCCTTTTATGAATTAGGACCCTGTCTGAATTAAGGTGAGAGAAAGAGCGGGCGGGTACATCAGTGCGAATCTATTCACTTGAGTAATCGTGTGGAAATGAAGACTTCTGATGCAATATTGAACCAAGACTGATGCTCAGCCTGGCGACCCCTTGCGGTGCTTGCTGCCTGTTGGTTCGCGAGTGCAAGCACTTAGCCATCAAAATTGAGCCCCTGGAAAACTGGCACAATCCTTGGAACTTAATACCTTCCAAGAGTACTCGGCCGAATGCGAGAGTTTGATTGCTGGCCTGTGCCTTCGGGGTAATTAGAATGAAGAAAAAACACTCGCTAATGTAAGAACTTTATTGTGATAGCTGCCTCCTATGCACCACGCGAGAGAAGCGTTTCCTAGCAGTCGTGCTGTGCCGAGAGTCCGCACCTGATCTGGACCAGGTCCAGATGAGTCAGTCCGGGAATGGATAAGGAGATGTAGAAAATGGGGGTACACTGAGGGTAACGGCACCAAACTTGAATACCTTGCCCTCGACTGCCGCTGTACCCGAGGGAGAGTCACGCAAAGACAACGCACCCACAATGCTTGCAATGAACCAAACGTATAAGCCAGTAAAGCCTCACTCAGCAGTCGATCTAAGTGCATGCAGATTAGTCCTGAGC
The DNA here is from genome assembly GCF_016920785.2 of Ixodes scapularis. Taxonomy (NCBI): domain Eukaryota; kingdom Metazoa; phylum Arthropoda; class Arachnida; order Ixodida; family Ixodidae; genus Ixodes; species Ixodes scapularis. The sequence goes on from NW_024609835.1 coordinate 227,365,657, forward strand.
ACCAACATCGCGCTTCTGCACTTTTCGTCGTCCACGTTCAGAAATACAATACAGGGTTTAAAAATGACACAACTAACATGTGCACGTGAGAAAATAATTCTGCTATATAGCAAGAGTGGAAAAGTTGAAAAGGAAAGGTAGTGTTTTTTTGTTTTTTCACTTGCGCTTTGGAGCGACAGTAGGCTGGTTCGATTTACGCGCAGCTTCTGCGCCGGCGCAGAGAAGTTTAGGGCAGTGTACTTCCGGGATATTTATTAAGATACGACGAAAAGTAAACCGCCCAACGTTTTTTGCACCGGTGCAGAATATGCAGGCTAACTGAGCGAGCATAGCATAAATGGTCTGTTAGATGGTGTGTGACACTTGGTAACATTGAATTCAAACACAGAAGTAAAGGGAGGCAACACAATCCCGCAAGTAAGACATAAAATGCTACAGCAAGAAATTATACAGTTCTCTACTTGTTTTCATCCCAAGAAAAAAGGAAATTTTGCGTATCGTTCATACACCATGCGAAGTAGTTCTAAGATTTGATTATCGGAGGAAGAAGCGTTTGAAGCGTGCATGGCCTGATAAGATATCAAATGTCTAACATGCAATGCCCTTACATATATCTTAATTCTCTTCATAAGACGGGAAAGTAGTAATGCTCCGCGAAAAGCCGGACTTTTTTTCCTACGCTTCCGGAGGTGAAAACCAGTATAGAATAGAACAGACAGGCTAAAAATCAGAGTACAGGATTACGTGCTCTGTGATAAAGAAAGGTGCTTAACAACACATAGCACTGAACCTCTCCCTAAAACTAGCATAGTCCTTGTCGTATTATAACTGTTATGAGGAGAATTACTATAGCATGGAACTTCTCAAAGTATCACGCGGCGAGATCCACGAGAAACCTCACTATATTGCATTGGCACCTCTCCCACCGCTGAGCAGAAAACATTTGCAAAATCCTGACGTATGTTTTAACTTTGGAGGAGCTCCTTGTCACTAGTGATCGGTTTCTAAATTCCGGAAGGTGAAGCTAGGGTTTTCTGAACCAGCAACTTTCTGCTTGTTTGCATATTGTGCACCATTTGAGTCAATGTTTGCAGTAGTCAGTGGTACGCGTCCTCCTCATCGCATGTCCTCATATAGTTGTAAAGCAAAACGCCTGACCAAACGAGATTGTTCACAATGCCTAAGTCTCCATGGGTCACTTGTCATAGGAGCCTCCATCAATGAGCTAGTATGCCAAGCGCATTTTGATAGATGCCTCAAGCCCTGGACAGTTTCTAGTTGAAGAAACGTCTTGGCAGCTCTAAGGCCTCTCCAGGAAAAGGCCGCATGTGGTTTCTATAAGAAGAAATGCCTCATTTCCAGCAAAGGGCATTCTGCAGGCATGACAAGAGAGTGCATTTTAAGGAGGGAGCTGGAGAGTCCCCGCATCACTTTCTGGCCAAAGGGGCACTCTCTGAACATTCCAGTGTTGTTTCAACAGCCATATTTCCTAATGTCGACCATCATAAATTTGTAGCTTGAATCAACCACCGCCGATAGGATAATGCTGCGCGGTTGTTGTTGTTTTTTTTTTACTTAAAGCATATAGGTTAAAGGTTGTTGATCAACGCCACTAGTCTGCAATGTGTTTCCCGGCGATCGCACCCACAAAATTTGGGAGGTTTCAGTGCTCACGAAAACATTGTCCAGTTTTTTTCCCAGAACCCTTCAGTTTGGACGGGCATGTAGAGAGGCTCTAGGACTTTTCGCAGCGCCTCACTTGTCACGCGCACATTATGGCTGCAAATGAAGTACGATGGGAATAAGTTACCGCCACCCACTGTTAGGACGAGCCATGGGCCAGGTATCTAAATCGCATAACCAGTTATAGCAATCGTCTACCAAAATCTTCACAGCGCATTGCCATCCCAAAAGATTGAGCGAAATTTATGTACCTTCAGTGGTGATGTATAGATAAGAACACATGTTCTTAGACTGATCGCATCACAGCACTTGGGGGAAGACTATTGTGCTATTCTTTCTAACCTCAGACGCCCAATGAACAAAGTTCAACGAAAGTGCATGTTGAGGTCAGAGGTGCTACGATAGACCCTTTCCAAAATTGTATGCCGTCTCTTATCTGATGCGGTAAATATTCGAGTCCGCCACTCCTTGATGAGATACATTGTGTTTTTGGCGTGTACTCGACTCGGCTTGCATCTGAAAGAAACTTGGAGCCAATCTTTGGCTTCGCGTCCAAGAAATGGCGACTGCCAACGTTGCTTGATGGGGTTTTAAAAGGGGCCTATCCTGGGTAACAAAAGAAGGCATTCTGAATGCTGGACACTCTTCCGTTTTCGAGCAATAAGGTATACCATTTTGGATTCTTGTGGGGACGAGAGGGTTTTATTTTTCTAGAACTTTCCAAGCCATATGACACATCTTTTAAGTATGATCCCACAGTATAAAAAATGGCCATCTATGTATTATCATACATATGAGTGGGGAGATTATTCTTCCATTTCGAGGTTTGCAATCTTGCAAATACAGACAAATTGAACTTGGATAAGTTGTCAACTTTCTTGCACTTGTTAGTAGACCTCTCACATATCAAAGAGATCCAAGTGGCGTAGTGCCGCGCAGAGCAGATTGGTAACCCCTTGGTCATGGTTTCAGTTTCGTTCTCCAATCACAATTCAAAACATCCCGCAGCAGCCAAGTAGAGTGCATGCATTATCGAATATGTGTCTCTCCTTTTTCTTTGCTGGTGCAGTGCCACCATAGCTTACCGTTAACCAGAACTATTTATACTTTTCTGCTGAATATACCTTTATAAGTCGATGTCCTGCAGCCCTGCCGACAATCAAGATGGAGAAAAAGTCATGTCCCTAGGTGAAACCAGAACTCTCACTAGACGTTTACGAAAGTGCGCCTTGACTTGAAGGAGAGGTTGCAATGGTGACTATACATGTTTTGCTTTGTGCAGACAAAGCATACTTCAGTACAAATTGCCATTTTTTATGTTACTGATAAAGTATCACGAGACTGTACTGCACTCATTTTTAAGTATAATCGGTCGGCTGACAGGGAAGTATGCAGAAGCACCCTAGGTAGCTATATTTGAAGCTAGAATCCTAAAAATAGCTAGATTTCAAGTTAAACTTAAGAAGAAGCCGATTTCGGGAGCGACCACAGTTTTGCCGCTCACAAAATTTACTGCTCTAGGCAGCTGCTTACTCTGCCTATTGAAGGTCCGCTTCTGTCAATATGGGTTCAGTGGTGGCTGTATAGCATTCAGATGTTTGTGCGGGGACCGCGGCCTGAAGAATGGACACTACTCTAGACTACAGCGTTGAAACCGGATTCAGTAAGTTTTCAACTTATATTTAATTTTCTATTTATTACGCGCTGTACAGAGAACCCTTTGCTTAGTGCGAACGCTGACATGCGTATTTGTGAATGTTTCTAGAAAATATTAACACGCTCTATAAATAGCACTTTATGAAACAATACTTTTAGACCGGTCGCAAGACATGCACATTGACAGTCTGGCTTATGTGGGTGTCGAAATAAAAGAAAACAAAGAGAATAGGAGGAAAGTTAATGAGAGGGCTTGTGGGAATTTCTGTGATCTTCTCCCCCCCCCCTACGGCTGTGCTAACGAGCGAGTTTGAACGCTCTGCTTTTTTCGCGGTGAACTCCCCTCACTACCTCCCGGGGAACCTTACCCCGTCTTTTAGTGGGTTAGCGCCTCACTGCTGAGAGGCGTGGAGGTTTTGTTTATTCATTTCTTGTCCGGTGACCGCGAAAGAGATAAGATGTGTTTCGGTGACCTCCCCGATGCTTCAACGTTCTTTCTTGGCTTTCCGGAACCCTTTTCTTACCTTGCCGGCGAGGGGTACATTTTAGATGGGGGCTTAGTACTTAATTAAGAAACTTTTATTAAATGCTCTTAGACTCTATCCTTACTTTGTTGCGTGTGTCTTTTCTTCTGATATATTCGGAAGAATGAGACAAGGTAGCGACCATTGGCACCGATGGAGGCGATTTGTCGGACCACCCACTATAATATGACCCAAAACGTCGATCACATTGTCGCGGATTTATGGGAAACGCGCTGTTATGTTTCATGCCTTTTTTTTAAATCGCCGACGATCGTGAGAAACTTTTTTGGTTAGTCTATCGATGCCTTTGTTGTTACATTAGCTGCAACCCCTCAAGTTCCAGCCACATCTTAGTGGAGCATGCTTTAAGCTCCTCATTCAATTATTACTTGGACATGAACGACCTTCGTTTATTCTAGGGAGAAGAGGGTAGGGGGGGGGGGGGTCAGGCCTTCGGTGGATTGGATGCTTTCACTGTCTTCCATGTTGAATGAATGAAAAAATGAGCACATCTCCACGTGGTGAATGATGTTGACTGGGGCGAAGCTCTGGTGGTGCTGATGAAACTGATTTTGTTGTTCATAGGTAGTGCAGATGGTGCTGATCTTTTTTTTTATTACTCATAGGTACGGCTGAGCTCCGGGTTGCGTTTGGGCTTCATTAATACTGCTTTATGGTCGGTGAAATGCAGAGCCAGTGGCTCTTCTAGCGGATCAGCTTGGATCCGCTGGAAGCCGTGGCAACGTATCTCCACCGCTTAAGTCAACGGTTTATGTCAGGAATATAATGTGTGGTATGGAACGTGGCTATATACGGAGTTGAGCATTTGACCGCAGCGCCCTCTGGTCTATAAACGTTGAGCCAATGCATGCAAAGTTGAACACGATTATATACGCATTTGACCGAAGCGCCCTTTCCTGTACATACGGTTAGCGGCTACATGCAACGTTTCATCCATGACAGAAACCCCGGCTCTTGAGGTACTACCACATCTCAGAGCCCCCTACTCGTCCTGCAGTCGTGGCCGAGTAGTTGAGGCGATGGACTAGAAATCCATTGGGTCTCTCCGCACAGGTTCGAATCCTGTCGACTGCGCAAATATATTTTTCTTTTTATCTGAGCACGGACGCCGGACGGACGGACAAGGCTAGACCCTAAAGAGCTTCGCCCCTAAAATGCGCAATCGAAAACGCATAATGCATCACTTCATAGGCGTTTAGCACCAATCATCCCTCTCACCTATAAATGGGCTTTCCCAGCAGACTGCGCTACGAAACCCGATAATAAACGGGTGAAGCAGAATATGAAGTCACCATACTTCATTTACCTCATGTGTGGGCACAGCCGGTGCTAGGAGTGAATGAGAATAGTAAAACAGCGTCAAAACTGCAACGCCATGGTGTTTGACATGTTTTGTTTCAAGCGTTTTATCATGGCTAACCCAATCATATACTAATGAAGCACTGGGAATTGCACTTATGGTATTTGCCTTTGTGGTTCTATATGTTCGTGCCTTCGACTGAGCGCAGTTATATGATGAAATGAAGTATAGTACGTGAGAAGTGTTTGTTGTTTCTGGATAAAGGAAAATACTGACGGGAGACGTGTGTAAGTACATTGTATTATATCTCTTGATGGTATTGAGAAATTTCGCGGGGATAGCAGCTTTGTCTGAACTCGCTCATGCAACTTTTGCTTTCAAAACGACCGTCCGTTTTACCTTTTTGGTGAGACCCGAATGCTGGAGTTTGCAACCAGATTCCGCTGTGTCCTATGGTAAGACCTTTCTTTTCCCTCCAAAGCTAAAAACATGGCTTCATTCACTGGTGGTAGGCGATTACTTTCTGGGATGCTGTATATCTCTTGAGCTCTCTCGCATAGAGAACAGAAAAAAAAGAACAGATAAACACACACGCAGAAACGGCCACACACACACACGTGTGTGGCGGTTTGTGCGTTCGTGTGGTCGTGGACGCGCGCGCATGCACACACACACGAACACGCACCCATGCAAGTGCACGCGCACACGCAGAAACAAAGGACACACACGCACGCACACAAGCACTCGCACACAAAGGTACACACACACGCACGCATGCACATGAGCACCGGAGCACACACAAACGACCATAGCACAAACCATGGTTTCGGTGGGCAGAGTTGTTCAATATTGGTGTATCCAGTTGTAAAATAAAACGAGATTAGTGATCACGTATTACGCCTCTAATCTAAAATAATGACTTTGTTCGATCATGCTCTGTACTTAAGTGTTACCTTCGCTTCCTCCGATGCTTTAACATACCTGAAGCCTAAAAGAAGCGTTTAAAACAGTTAATGAAACGCAACATATTTTTTTTAAGATCGGAATTAATTGCAAAGTAAGCGCACTTCGAAAAAAAGTAAAAAAAGTCGATTATTTTGTGAGTCCTGAAATATAGCGTTTTATATTATTTTTAAGCACATAAACGAGACCCCAAATTTCATTTTCGCATAACGTCGTTCTAATGATATATATTTCTATAATATATAAAAAGGATAAGCTAGACATACATGTTCTCGGCCCGAGCTCAATCTGATTGAAGCCGTGCTCCCCGGAGATTTTACATTCCGAACGTCTTCGATATTTAAAATATTTCTGCCCTCTCAGCGATTCAGTTCATTAAAAATACAAGTGCGTCCCCGATTTTAATCGTTCCCGCGCACAATCCAAAAAGATTTATTTTTAAACCCACTCATTTAAATATAATCAGATCACTGCTGTTCTTATTGTAGGAGCGAAGAGCAAAAGCTGCCACTAGAAACGGTTGAGACATAAAAACATATATATATATCTGAGTTCCGTTAGATGAAAACCGTGCAAGTAAAATGTTCTCAACTCGCCTGAGAAAAATGATCGAAATATAAGCAAACATTACAAAAAATGGGTAGGGTGGACTTGTGCTTGAGCGCAGATGGAACAACAGAGGCTAATTAACTAATCTACTCAATAGACACACATTAAGCTTCAGTCAAAATCCGATTTCAAATATCTTCGTTTTCTTGTTTGACAGTACTTCTACTCTGTAGAAGAAAAATTGGACAATAGACTCTTATTGTATATCGCATCGTGTCACTTTTTTGGGTGGTTGTGAACAAATTCAAAGTACTTGTTATACTTATTTCAAGCACTCCCGAGTATTGGTGCAGTAGTTCAGGCGTCTGTAAGATAAGGAGGGAAAGAAGCAAATGTTTGTTAGGCACTTTCACTGGTTTTGAGGATAATACTCTTAAATGTTTGAACATCTCTGCCGGGTTTTTTTAACCACGCTTTATAAAACAAAATACCCGTCCGAAAGCCAAGCATGATTTATATTGTTCCTTGCCAGGTGCAATGCCAAATAAACGAAGTGTACGACATTCTGTAAAAAAGGAAACAACGACTGAGGACGTCCACCGTAAAAAATATAATATATATTAAACAATTAGTCCTTCTTTTATTGTTTTTTTCAAAATAAAGATGCTCAATGCGAACTTCGCAGTAAACCATTTTTCGGAAATTAAGGAAAAATATGTTTACCCTTGTCCCAATAGAACATGGTCCATTGTTCTACTCGCGACACATAAAAAAATGTAACAATATCTTGTCCCTGTTCCGCAAATAAATAATGTAAAAATGGTCTTCCTGCATTCTTTGAAAATGCATCGTGTTTAAAGAAGGCAGCTATTCCAGGGTCATAAACTAAAATCGTTTTCCCACCCCCCTCCTAGAACGCAACACTCAACGGTGCACACGAGATCTATTTCGCTAGATGCGAATAACAAGAACCACTTAATCAGAAGTTAATTTTAGCTAACTAGAGAAGGTAGGCCTTGCTTCGACTATGCCTTCTTTCATCAAAGTGCGAACGCAGTCAAGTGACAGGAGACATACAAACACAAAAGCGCCAAGTAACACCTCACTCGTTGGGCCACAATGGTTTATCCGGTGGTCTCGTTCCCAAAGGACTAGCAACGTCAGGGCGATTGCTCCGTATCAATACAAAAATGATGTATTTAAGTATTCTTTCTTTTGTAGGACAATAGTAGAGTGGAACGCTCTGCCAAACGAAGTCGTCAGCTGCTCTAATCTCAAGTCATTTGAATTATCATTGCGCGAATTTTTAACTGAATAATGTATGTGTGCGGAATACATCTTCAGATGTGCAGGGTGTGACGCACCACTGCATGTGCAGAAGTGCTCACTTGAGTGTGAATGCATTTTGCTTGGCTTGTACAACTTATTTTTCTCTCCTGTGTTGACCGTAAGGTTCACAGTATTGTAAATGAATAAATAACACGCGTACAAACATTTAGGGGGGATCGTGGCAACGAGGGGCTCGGACATGGGCGCGTGAGGGCCAACGGAGGAGGAGACGAGGATTGCACGGCGCAGAGCTCAGGTGGCGAGTCCGAAGGTGATCTGTAATGGAATGGCGAAATACCACAAAAAGGGCATTACAGCGACGCCATTCCGCCGCCCTTCCGTTGTCATACGCTACCCCCTCTAGCGCTGCCTCCTAAACCATGAGAACACCTACTGGCTGTGCTGAGTTCCCCTCCTACACCCAGAGAAACACGAGGTCGGTATCGTGCGAAAGGGGTGGCTGAGGACACTGTCTGTCCCTCCGAACGCGGATAGCGCACTCCAGCCGCTCCGACGGCACTGGCCCGACATTGTCGCATCCTAGGTCCGCGGCCTCGTTGAGCCTCCTAAGGGAACGCCGCCACTGCCAACGCTGTACAAGGCCCAGCCATCATGAACGCACACACCCCGTCGACGTCTGCCTGTCCCACGCCAGTCCTGCACCAGTGATCGTCGTAGTCGCGCCCATGTCCGAGTCTGGCAAATTCCTCTTGGAATGCTCCCATTCAAAACAATAACTGTCCTCAAGCCTCAACACAGTCCCAAGTTTGAAGAGAAGAGGGGGGTGGGGGAGAGGGGGGGGGGGGGTTGAGAGAGAAGTGTGGGGATTGTAGCAACTATACTTCGTTTCAGTTTTGGTCCGAGCGCGGCCAATGTTATAAGTCGAAGGGCCAATCAAACAGCGAAAGAGGCACAACGTCACGGCGTGCTCTCTGCAGTTGATAGGACCAGCCGGTATTCGCCGTCCCTCTGTGCGTGCTTCTCCGCCGGCTAGTCTTATCAAGCGCAGAGAGCACGCCATGACGTAGCGCTTTTGCGCTGTTTGATTGGCCTTTTGGTCCATAAAATCGGCCGCGCTCGGATCGAAGCTGAAACCAAGTAGAGGGAGCCTGACATCTGCACGCCGGAGCCAAGTGAGAAAACGACGAGGATGGCACAAGAAAGTGTTCGGACGGCGACCGCAAAGAAGGTAGGCAATTGAACAGCGAAAGGTCAAGGCGCTGCCTATAGATCGTCCAGCTGTGAGGCAGTGAAGCCTTTGTACCTTACGTCGAGTGATTTTTGGGGCGGTCTAGGCGGGGCCTTATCGGGCGTTGGCTGCAGTGGACACACAGACGATTACGAACGCGGCAACGTCGCGCTTTTGGCGCTACCTGAATAGCTCATCGGGATCGTCGCGCCATCTGCGTGATGACTTTAATTAACAGAACGCATATTTTCCGATTCCTCTTCATAGTGCTCCTTAATGTGTAGGTTACCACTACTCCTTATTTTAGCTCTCCCTACATTTTTCACCAAATAGCGCCGTGGTTGTAATCTTCTGCAGTGCACTGTCGGCCGCTACACTGCCTGTATGATAAAAAGGTTCCTCTGCTTTTCCCCTTTCGTATGTTTGAATGTACCCGTTGTACTTCGTTTCAACCTATGCTGTATGGCAACAGATGCAACAGACCCCAGGTGCCAGTCCGTACCGCGGAGCGTGTTACGTGTCCTTCTGTTGGGGACGGAGCGATGCACGGAGCGAGTCAAGTTACGCGGCATCCCTGGAGCGCTGAATTGGCTAATACGGCACGTAACGTCGGTTGCGGCCCATCGAAATGTGAAAAGGTGTATAAACTCCACAGCGTGTTATTTTTTCTCCCACCAAATCATAAACGATGACAACGAGTTCCTTATTGCCGCGTCAGCATACGCAATTCTCAAGTTTTTGAAGTTGCCCGATTCCTCGAGAGCTCCTCGTTAATATCTATTAATTATACTGCGACAGCTGGTTCTAACGAGGCTTCGAAATGAACATCCGGGCTTGATTTCATTAGAACCGACTTGCTTGGGTCAGTTTTCCGCCAAATTTAGTATCATTTCTCCGCTAGACACCGCGGGCTCCGGTTAGACTATGTCGAAATATAACATCTGGACGTGGCGTGATTCTATGTCATAAGGTAACATTGCGACGGCACGTGACCCGATGACGTCACATAAAATTATGGTTATTGGACAATGTGAGTGAATGTAGTCTGTGTGCGACAAAGTGTGCAGGGCGTTGGCTGTCACCGCAGTTTACTTTTTTTTTTATTTATTTAACAATACTGCAGGCCCCGCTAGGGCCCCGGCAGGGGTGGACGTGTAATACATAGTTCAGGACATAATAAAAAGGGAAAACTTCAATACAATGAAACAACACTCTACACCAAAACATAGCAAAAAAAAATCAATCTGTCAGGCTTGTAGAGCTCGTAGATGTTCAAGAAAGTCATCCGGCGATGAGCTGTCGACGATCTCTTTAGGGAGCTCATTCCCATCGGTTATTGTTTTTGGAAAAAACGAGTTTTTGAAAGTGTTATTGTTACTGCGATATGGTTCCAGCAATCTACCGTGATTGAATCACGTATCACGACGCAAAACAGGTGTTAGGTAGGGGGAAACGTCAACTTTCAGGTGTCCATGGTAAAACAAATATAACAACCTAAGTCTCAAGTGTTTTCGACCTAAATGAAGAGAATCTAATTGAAGTGTGTCTAACATTTGTGATGGACTGTCTAATCGCCGGAATTTATTACAAACAAATCTTGCTGCTAGTTTTTGAATTTTTTCTAGTTCTTCGGTGTTCCTTTGTGTGCATGGGTCCCAAAGCACGCACGCGTACTCTAAATGTGGCCTTACTAATGTTCTATAAGCGCTAAGTTTAACAGAGAGCGGGGCTAACGGTAGCTTTCTTTTTAGAGACCACAGGGTCTTGAGTGCATTGGAGCACACATTGGAAATGTGAGCGTCCCAACTCAAGTTTTTAGTAATTGTCACACCAAGGTATTTTACTTGCGTTGATTCCCCAAACCTAACGCTGCCAATTGAGTAAGGAAATGTTTTTACTGTCTTTTTGTTTGTTACTCGGAGCACTGTACATTTATTCAAATTTAATGGCATTTGCCACTCCTCGCACCACTCGAATATGTTTCGAAGAGTTCCGTTCAGTTTAATTTGATCTTCACTGGAATCTATTTCTTTATAGACCACACAATCATCAGCAAAAAGCCGTATATTAACCCCTTCACCCACAGTTTCAACAATGTCATTTATATAAATAAGAAATAAAATGGGTCCGAGAACCGACCCCTGCGGGACGCCCGATGTGACCGGCAAGGGACCTGAAGAGTGGTGGTTAATTTCTACAAATTGGGAGCGATTTTTAAGATATGAATGAATGAATTCTACTAGGCTGCTTCTCATTCCTATTGCGTAGAGTTTTTGTACGAGTTTGTTATGCGGTACTTTATCAAACGCCTTTTCGAAATCTAAAAAAATGGCGTCAAGCTGCTTTCTTTTATTAATTGCTAGCGCGAAATCGTGGAATACTGTAACCAGTTGGGTGACCGTCGACAGCCCATGCCGAAAGCCATGCTGTGCGCTGGTGAGCAAATTATTGTTTTCCAAATAGTCCGTAATATGTTTGCAAATAATATACTCGAGCATTTTACAGCTAACGGAAGTAAGAGATATTGGCCTGTAATTACACACACTTTGTGCATCCCCACCTTTCCATACCGGCACAACGCGTGCACAACGCCAGTCTGATGGAAGGGTCCTTTTTCGCAATGACAAGTCAAAAATAATGTACAAGTAACGGGACATCCACTCGGCGTAACGCCTAAGAAATGCCGACGGTATGTTATCTGGTCCACTTGCTTTTTTAATATCCAGATTAAGCAAAAGGTTAAAGATACCCTCCTGACTCAAACAGAGCTCCCCCATCATCGAGCGTGACTCACTTGCTTCATTGTCTGGCGTTGGCCTCTGAACACTAAAACAGACTGAAAGTACTGATTAAACACTACCGCAATCTTTTTAGGATCAGTTACTTGGCAGCCGTCTACAGATATACACTCAACTTCTTTTTTCTTTGTCCCAGATAAGAACTTCCAGAACTTACTGGGTGCTTCTTTAAGAATGTTGCCGAGAGTGCCCGAAAAAAATGTATCCTTCGCAGTCCTGATTTTTTCTTTTAATTCTAGGTGCATGTTGGAAATATCTGCACTTTCCTGAGGGTGGTTCCGCCTTTTCCGCTGAAGCCTACGTTTTACTTGTATTATCTCCCTCGTTATCCATGGATTATTTCGTCGTGATTTTTTATTTTATCGGGGATGAACCTGTTGATGCAGTGATTACAAATATTTTTGAATATGGTCCACAAGGTGTCAACCTCGCATTCTTGGCTAAAATAATCAAAATGAGTTTCCAAATAGTCCAATATACTAACATCATCGGCGGCGTTGTAATTTTTAACCACACATTTTTGTGTTGCGTTCTCATGACTGGTTTTTACAAAGCTTGACGTGAAATACAGTAACTTATGGTCCGACAGACCGTCTTGCACATCCACAGTGTAATCCGATATCAGGCGCCCAACAAAAATTAAATCCAACATAGTCTCTGTTGTGGAACCCACTCTGGTCGGTGATGAGACTATCTGATTTAGATCGCACGAAAATGCACAGTCCAGTAACAGTTCGGAATCCCGAGTTTGCAAACCTGTTGGTCTCATGTTTGGCCAATCAATGTGCGGCAAGTTAAAATCGCCGGCTAAAATTAGCCGCACACGATCATTACGAAAACGAACCAAGTAATCACAGAGATCTTCTATAATTTTTATACTGGCATTAGGGGGTCTGTAAACAACACCCAGGACTACACTGTTCCCATAAAAGTCTATTTTGCACCATAAACTCTCGTGGTTGGGTATGCCTGACAGCAAAAATGCTTTTATATCAGCTTTTAAGACAATAGCAACACCACCCCCTCGAGACGGCCTGTCGTTCCGATATATTTTATGAGTTGGCGGAATTATTTCACTATCATCTATTCCTGAATGCAACCAAGTTTCAGTTATCAGCGTTACGTGAGGGTCCAAGTCAAGTAGCATGGTTTCAAAATCTGTTAGTTTATTCATAATACTACGTGCGTTAAAAGACACAAGGCGAAACACTTCTCTTGACTGGCGTCATGGCTGGTCGGGCACAGGCGCGCTTTTTGTAGAAAGTAGAACGCGTGTCTGTTTGATATCATCCCAAGAGTAAATATCCCCATTTATATGGAGTCTGTCACGTACTTAAAAAACCTTATCGCCATTTCTTTTGTTAGGCATTGCGCTCTCCCATAGCAACTTCCTTGTCCTGAGCGTTTCTTTTGAAAAGTCCTGCTGGACAGAAATCTTGCTTCCTTTCAATCGATTACAGTTTTTTAGCACCGTCATCTTTTCTTCGTAGTCCCCGAAGTGCAAAATTACCGGCCTTATCTTTAATCCTTCTTTCCGACCAAGCCGATGCATCCGGTCAACAGTTTGAACTGTCACTCCCAACGTAGACTGGAAGATTTCAGTAAGGACGTGGTTTCTAAGCGATGCCGCGGTTTCTCCAGATGTTTCATTCAGCCCAAAAGTAACAAGATTATTCCTTCTGGACCGGTCTTCTAAGTCAACAAGCCTATTTTCTTGTAATTTGATTGAACGCTTCAGTTCACCGAGTGCCTCCGGAAGGGGAGCGGTTTGGGCGTCTGTTCCGCGCAACGAAACCACATCATTTTCAACCTTATCCAGTCTAGTCAATACGTCCTTTATGAAGATATCCAAACTCCCTTGTTTCTCCCTGATTTCCTTAATGTTATTTCGTATCTGCGTTTGACCAGCAAGGAGCTGGTTAAGTATTTCTTCAGTAGTGGGACCAGGGTTCGACTCTACATCCCCCGACAAAAGCAAGAGCGATAAAAACAAATCTCTACAAAATCCCGCAACTTTTCTAGCAAGGTGTCGTGGACTTGGTGACAGGAACAAATAACGATCATCACTACGATAACATTTTGCAGGGTACTGGTGACTAACCTGAAGTATGAAGAAAAGACGCGTGTTTAGCGTCCCTGCCATGGCGAAGTCACCAAGTCCACTGGAGTGCACAAGTTCGTTACGCCAATTTATAGGCGAGGTAGTTGAAGGGACACTCCGATGATTGGTGGCGTCCTCAAAGCTGTGCTCTGGGGGGCGTTGTCCGTGACTTGCGGCATCATCGCTGACAGTATCTTGTATCAGCACCGGGTTGTTGTAGTCGTTCGCGGTGTCGCTTGCCACACGCCACAGAAAAACCTGAAGTATGAAGAAAAGAGGCGTGTTTAGCGTCCCTGCCATGGCGAAGTCACCAAGTCCACTCTTGCAGGGAACGGCGAGGAACCGGCAATTGTTTTCAAGAGCTCGTTCTTTTATGTCCCCATGTGCAAGGTACATATTTTGGCGCACCAGCGGAGCGAATCATTCTCGTTCGAAATTTGGCACTCTGGTTTCAATGCGCACGTATCGATCAATGTGCAATCTGCGCAAATGTTAGCGCGAATAAGCCATCTCCGTTTTTTTTTTTCTGCAAGTATTAAGGAAGTCTCATCAAAACTACCATTGTTCTGGTAAGCGCTCGGTTGGGCAGTAACCTATTTAGTACATCTTGTTTTGCCCGCAAGTGCACTCTATAAATAAAAAGTGAAAATGCGCCGAAGTTGGGTTCGCGCAAACAATGTCGCACAGCTTACGTGTACGTCTGACTGCTGATTGTAGGAAAAATGGAGTTGGGAGTCAAACAGCAGACAAGTTGATTTAAAAGTGAGAGACGAAGATAATGAGGGAAAGTAAAACAAAACCATATATGCACCAGGCTAGTAGATAATCATTCTTCGCTGACGATATCGCAATTAATCGACGTAAGTGTTTTTTAGGAGGTCATGAGTCCAGCTGCGTGTGAGAGGAAGGGCGGTTCCTATTGAGGAACATGAAGGTTAGGGGAGAAGAGATGTGCAAATAATTTCGATCTCAGCGACAACATTCCTCTTGTCATAACAAGGCGACTATAATCTTTCAGAGGGGCACCTACACTTCGGACGGGGTTTGTCGAAAGCAAGCACACTCTACGTTTTTCCGAGTTGCTGGTATGTGGGTCTCTGCTTTCGAAGATATCATATACTTACTGGTATCGCTTTTTGTTTTCCTAGTATACTCCCAGAGCGGTGCTAACGCGATAATTTTTCTTTGTGTTTCGGACGAGTTTAGGCTCGACGTCTAAAACGCTTAAGAGGCGCGTCGCGTAGATGTCTCTCTAGGCAAACAACAAGAACCAGATATTTTCTAAACTTATCGCTTCTAACTTGTTACTTTTGCAACATCCATACTTCCTTTGTAAATGTTTGTAGTGCGTACGGCATAGAGTCGTCGCGCGATTAGTCTTCTTTTAACGACAGATAGTCGTTATTGAATGCTTGGTGATTCATTGTGATTCTTATGGTGTATTTTCTTTCGGTGGGGAGCGGGGGAGGAGGGGGGTTGTTTTATTGTAACGCATCCATCAAACTGTAATATAAAGAAGTCATGTAAACAAAAAGTTTAGGTACAGAGAACGGGATTTGATGGGACTGACAGTGCTAGAACTTGCGTTTTCGTTCATTTTGCTCTTAAACGATTGGTGCCACGTTTACTCGAGTTTTGGACCGTGTGTTAAGCAGAGAGATACACTGGTAATTTTTTTTCAGAATGTGCACACACAGACAATCATAAATCTCTAGATAAGTCATTTAATTTTTAACGAGTAGGAGAACACCACTATCCTTTACAGTGTGATCTGCACAAAGTGCAAATGTGCATGAACGAGTCTTTTGGGGTTTTTTTTCTAACCAGCCGTGACGCTGCTGAATTTGGTTTTGGGCAAGGATTAGGGTTCTATTTTCTGCAATGTATTACATTAATTGTGTCGAAAAACGGTTGACATAGTTGGGGATGCTGATCACAAATAGGTGTAAGAATGTACCAATAAACATAATATATCTGGTTATAGAGAAAATTTGTGCGGCGCTAAACAAATATTCAAATGTAATCTTACATTTATTGGCGTAGAATAAATACACACTAATTGACTAACCAAAGTAGCACACTTCCTCCGCCCGCGCTTGTGCCATATTGGCGTGAGCTAGAGCCAATTTGGATCAAGCCTGGCCGAAGCTTGCGCCAAACTGTCCCAAGTATGAGTTGGGGGAATGTGCTGCGAGGAACATTAGAAACATCAATCGATATAGATGCGTTATCACAGGAGAAGGGAAAGCAATATAAACACAATATAAATTCTGAAGGAAAAAATAAACAGGTAGCAAAGTGTTGAGACAACTAAACTGCCCGGTCCTTATAGAAATATCGAACGGCGTCGGCACGCGCATCGGTCGTATCATGAACATTTAGAAACAACAGCCCACGAATGGGTCGAAACAACGTTTTGAGGGCCCTTACTCCCGCCTTTCTACGTCCCATTGAAAATCAATCATAGTCGAGATAACGCTCCTCTGCCTGGCACTTCTGCCTTTTCCTCCCGCCTTTCGATACCAAGCGTACATCGTGTTTTCCCCTCCTCCCGTTTCCCTTGGATGTTCCCTTTCACGCTTCCCTCCGTTTGCGTAACACGCCAATGTGGCGCGGCCATCCCCCTTTCTCTAACAGGAATATTTCGGACACTCGTGTAACAAAGCAGCGGTCGCCTATCAGACCGCGAGAAGCGACGGGATTCTCGTCCGCCTATCTTGCGGCGATCGAGGGGAAAATGTCTCACTCCTCTCCTTTTCTCTAAAATGGTGGGTGTATGTTTTACGGGGTTGAATTCATAAATCGATGGGATCCGGCCGCTCTTTCGATCGACGGTCGCGTCCCGGTGGAGGTTGGTGTGGGTGGACACGCAGATACGAGCAAAAGCAGAAAGAGAAAGAGAGAGAAAGAGAGGAATATGTATATGAGTGTTTTGATTTCAACTCACGCACGGCTTTAGGGGTAAATTTAAATTTTAACTGAAATATAAAATGTTTTGGGGGTATTCTTGAATTATTAAAAAAAAGCGTAAATTGCAAGCTTGATGGATTTTTTTTTTTATTTTTTTAATGGCGGCAATTGAAGCGGCCTTTGCGACAACTGAATATTTTCCACCTGTTGAGAATGGCATGTTTGGAAATTCGCTGTTTTGCCACTTATAAAACTACTGCACTGCGAGTCTTCTGAGACACACTGTAAACGGATTTGATTAAGCCTGATGAATTAGAACAAATCTTTTATTGGGATAATTAAGAAGTCAAGGTGTTTCTTTCATGATATTTGTCAATGTATTACAAGGGTTCATTCTTAAGATATTTTAAATACATTAATATCAACAAAAGTCTCAAACGTGGCTAACGTACCTCCCTTCAGTAAGTTGTAATGAAATATTTTCTGTACAAAATAATAGTTGTCGAAGAAAATTAATGAAGGAATGTTTCTAAAAAAATGAAAAAAAATATATCGTAATCAAATTTCTCAGGAACACTTTTTTAATTGCTTAGTTTATTGTTAAGTGTGAGGTACAATTGTAGCATATCAGAATATATCAATGTAAAATATATTGTTTTGTGTATGTGGCCATAAATAAATATTGAATATTGTTAAATTTGCGTTGTAAAACAGCACGCTTTGCTACTGAGTAAAATAAATATACACTTCATTAAGAACGATTTCACTCATAGGAAAGGTTAGTCGTTGAGGAAAGTATTAACCTTTGGTACTTAACCAAATACACGCCAAAACACTGGCCTGACTACAGCCCATACAAGGACACACTCGCAAATCACAAGTTAAAAGCAAATTTTAATTATGGGGAAGCTTGAATGCGCAAATACAGAGGACGCACAAAAACGAGGGAATAATACACGGCTATTCCTATAACCTCTAGAACGTAGCGAGTAGGTACGTTTTTATATTCCTATCTAGCGTGTTGGTAAGATGTACTAGATAACAGAAAGCATAAAGCAGAGAGAGAGGACGAAACACAGACGAGATGATGTACTCGTCTGTGTTTCATCATCTCTCTGTTTTATACTTTCTGTTATCTAGGTACGATTTGCCTATTGCGTTTTCAGCGCCACGCAGGCTTCCGGGCTTTCGAGGATTTCTGCTGAAAAAGAAAAAGAAAAGACACTAAGCTGCAACGAAAAACATGCCAGACCGTATGTGTAATGCTATATCGCAGTGGTATAGAAGACTCCGCTCACGTGTGGGAAAGCCCCCCTTAGACAATCGGGAGGTTGTGTCAATGACTGGACACGGGAGGATGAGATACCGATCAAAAAAAGTAAAGAAAATGCGCCCTTGCCCTAGCATCGTGTGGCATGTACAGTACATGTATGCCATGACTTTCCAAAACTAGAATCCTGGGCAGGAGCAAAGATTCTACCTCAAGAGGGCAAATGCAAACGTTTTATACAAAGAAAGAAAATACCCATGTCAGTGGCACATCGGCTTTTTTTTTAATGCCGAATTTCTATTCTTATCAGGGTTGATATAACGATTTTCGCACGCCGGGAATTACTCTTAAAGTGTATGTTTTATTTTATTTTTTCTTCCTTTGTAGCATCCTCGCTATGAACATTTCGCAGTCGCTTGGGCGCAAATAAACCTAGTTGAAATGCGCTTTTCCTTGTTCAATCCTTAGCGTTCATCCTCTGCGTTCGCGCAAACATATCTACTCAGTACCATGAACTAACTAGCCCCAAAAAACTATCTTGCCAGACCAGGCGGGCATAAAAAAAAAAAAACTGCACGTTTTATTTTCATCTTGTGATATACCGAAATACTTCCTTGCTACCAATAAATGGAAGCCAATAACATATATGGTTTTCTAGAAAATCAAACCCAAGTTTGCGAATTTGTTTAGACGTTCGGTCATTCAAATGTGTGTCACGGAACTTGTTTTGTACATATAATGTTTATTTGTACTGAAGAAACATAACAAAGTTCAAAGTTTCTGGTGTGGTCAGGGTTATTAAATTATCTTAAATAGGAAAGTAAGAGATTGCAAAAACGTGGACGCTAAGATTTCCATGTCTGCCTTTGCACCGCCACCTCTGCGTCTGTTGCATGAGTGGTAACGTCACGCTCCTTCGTGCTTTCCTTTATTTTATGTTTAAAAAAAATAAAAGCTTAATGGCTTTGGATGACGCTCGACAACTTTCTTTTGGGAATGATATGCTTATTTGTACCGACACAAAAGTTAATCAACATATTCTTGTCAATGATCCGACTTATATTGCCGCGCTCTGCCTAGAAGCCTAACTCACCTGTGCAGACAGAGTACCGTAATTTTGACGTTTTTATATTATAATAAGAGTGTTACATATAAACGCAAACACACTATACACATGGAGATGAAGTAAGAAATTTATAGAGGCAAGTGAATCAATAAAATATCAGAGGTTGGGGTAGAAAATAGTAAACAAAGGCGCACAACACAAGGAAGCTAATTGAGGTACTGTGGTAGGAAAAAATATCAGTAAAAAGATGGGTCTTGAACACGGGTGTTCGGGTTTTTATTTTTTAGTTGAGAGCGTATAGCACTAATGACACAACCTAGAAGTGCACGAGCATGTTCATTCGAAATAGATCAAACAAAATTACTGGTTTGTGATGCTCTCACTCCCAGGATTGGCATAACGAGACAGGGTTATGCTTGCGAGAACGTCCGACCAAAATGCACTTTTCCTGAGATTTCAGATCGTACTGATGGCGATTATACTAAACCATTAAAAGTGTAAGTATTTATAAAAATAAGAAAAATATAAATCGCCCCATTTACTAGCTCCGTTATGTACGACCGCCCATGAAGGAATGGTGAGAAATCCGGCACGTAATGACTAATAGCTATGTTGTTGAGGAAACTTGGGCGGTCGACGATTGATGACCTTTCTAAAATGAGCCCAAACATAAAAATAGTTTACCTACTTGAACTTTAGAGTGCAATAAACCATCCAGTGTATTGCACTCTAAGTCCGGTAGTCCGGAACACTTTATTCTGGCAGTTTAAAAAACCGGAAATGGTCAGCATGGTGCGCAAAAAAGAAACACCTAACGCAAAACACTTAGTTTATAAGAGAAGCAATCGTCTGAAGGGACTGTATTAATGTATTTCCGAAGTGCCTTAAATACCGGAAACGCTTCGAACAAATACGCACAAAAAATTCGTCGCGATGTTGGTTGAACCTTTTGAAGTTATCGCCATGATCCATGAACAATAAAGGAATCGGTGGCCGAGTGGGCTATCGCAGAACAGCTTGAAGCGCGTGGAGCGAAAACTCAGGCTGCAAAACCCCTGTCTTCTGCAGCGCACCCCAATCTTCCGTTCAATCCCCACCCCTGCCCATTTCAATCTGGGTGAGAATCGTACCGGCGTGCGGACTTGTATCACTTCTGAGTGACGCACTTCAAAGACTCCAGGCTAGCGGTTGTACTCGACCGGCTAAATTTACCGTCCACAGATGAGGCGCCAGACGTCCATTTGGGTTGACTAAATTACGGCGGAATGAACATACACTATTACCGCAAATATTTGTATTTCTTCTTTTTTGTTGCATGTATTCCTTTTTTTATTTGACATGACCCACGCTAGGTGTATTGTTAGTCCTTTTATTAGATTTTTTTTTTTTTATTATTTGGGCGACTGACGATTTGCAGTTAAGACGGTGGGAAAAACTAAAGTAATTTTTCGGGTCCCATAATCCGAGCACTGCAATGAAAGATGGCAATGATGAACCTTGCAAATTTGACAGAGATGAGAGGAAAAGAAACAACGCAAACTACGACCGTTTTCTAAAATGGCTTTTACCTGATTGTCCTGAAATCGCCCTTTTAAATAATAAATATATAAAATATCTGAAAGAGGCATGCTAGTTTGCTTACCGTGTGGTTTCTTTTCTGTCTTAGAAAAATTATAATTTTCGCTGACTAGATTGTGCCATTTTTCATCGCTACAGTACAAGCGGCCTCCTCGACTTCCCTTGAACGGTGCTCGTGCGCGGATTCAAATTCCGAAATTTCACCATGTATTGTTACGGCAACAATACATCTCGGAAAAAAAAAAAGAAAAAGAAATCATGAGACAAGCAGTGTTTGATTTTTTGTTGAGCTATTATTTAGAGCGCCGCTCTTAGTCGCCCGTTTTCGGCTTAAGCGGCGTCGACGTCGGCGTCGCCGTCGCCGTCGGCGTAACCGCGCGGTGCATTATGGGGAAATACTTCCGCAAGATTTAGCGGGAAATATTTCTTCTAAATTTAGCGAAAGCATTTCCCCGCTAAATCTAGCGGAAAAAAAATTACCGCTGTATCTAGAGGAAAACCCCCACTACATTTAGCGGAAACTTTTCCCCTATTTGGGAGGCGAGCAGGAGAGGAGGAGGGGCATAGCATCCTCTCTGTACCTTCCGCCCCTCCTCATCAAGAGCTGCGCTCTAATTCTGCGTTACAGGCAGTTGTAAAAGGCTTTAATTTTTGTTCCTTTTTATTCTTTGCTCCAGACCTTTTGCGTCGGAAAGCCGACACTATAACTATGTCTGCCCTTTGATTGGTTTCAAAGTTTCGCTTCTGGCTGTCCATCCAGGAATCTGTTCTTTAACATTTCTCGAATGTGCAAACTCAGTGTATATGTTTTCGTTTTTATGAGACGTCTTGAATCCTGCACGTTGTCAAACTGCCTGTAAAAGCAAGCGACGAGATGGATGGACTCGGGCTCGACCAAATACGTCGATGAGTTCTGGGCCAAATAAGAGAATCTAAATGTAAATCACGTACATTGCAAAACTGAAAAAAAAGCCTCGACTTTAACATTATAAGAGCAGCAAGGCATGCTCGAAAGCATAATACACGAGGAAACAAAACAAAAACAAAAGAAGAAGAGAATCACGTGCAGGCGGAAGTGGAGTGGTAATCCATTGTCTCTGGCTCGAACATTAGACAGCGCTTGGCCCGCGTTAAATAGAGAGGGAAATGTAAAAGTCAGAGCTGCATGTGAATGAATGGATAAATGAACTCGCGACTCTAAGAAATCAAGCTAGTGCGGTGGCACTTCAACGTAGCTAGTGGAACTTACTCTGTGATGTTATTTGTATTATTATTCTTGGTACTCTACATCTCAGCGCCGCCCTCCAC
Organism: Ixodes scapularis; assembly: GCF_016920785.2. Classification (NCBI taxonomy): domain Eukaryota; kingdom Metazoa; phylum Arthropoda; class Arachnida; order Ixodida; family Ixodidae; genus Ixodes; species Ixodes scapularis. The sequence continues at coordinate 227,387,902 of NW_024609835.1, forward strand.
CGTGAATGAGCTTGAATGTACATGTAACGATTGAAGATGTTGATGCAATGATCATTGTCCCTGTGTATGAATTGCGCGACAGAAGCTACGTAGAAACCGAAATCTCGGGGTAATTGGAATAATATATATTACTACGTTGAGGACGAGTGTAGTAGCTGCCCAAACGTTATATTAGACTAATAATTCCTAATGTAACGAGGCAGCACTAAGATTGCTACGGTTAGCGTCTCGGGAAAACTGATCTCTTTAGAACGTTTGCCTGAAAAATATCTCCGTGAAAACGAAAAAAAAACATAGGGTTCAGTGAGTAATAAAATAACAACATAATAATTTATTGTTTGTTAGAATCATTCTAAGATACGTCTTAAGTAAAAAAAAAATTGCGCAGTTATATATTGCACATTTACAAAACCTCGCTCAAATACACATGATTCGGCATGATTGTTCATGCCGAATTATCTTTAAGGGTGTTGTGCATTGTTAATTTTTAGCCTAAATTAAAAGTATATATGTTCCACTAACAATTGATGCGAGAAAGAGCGTGCCAATTAAATAACACGTCGAGGTAAGCGGAGGCTGACTCTGGAAAATAAAGGGTGCCGCATTTTATAAAGCAACAAACACGTGCCTGACCACAACCACAGCCCGAGGAAAGTCAACAATTTTGACTTTCGTAGTTAGGCCAACGAGTAAGCATAGATAGATCACGTCAAGGTCGAAAAATTAAATCTGCGCAGTGATCATCGTACGTTTTAGTTTTAAGGTGTTAAGTTTTGTCATTACTCTAAGAAAGGACATAAGAGGAGGTTGAAGTGGCAAGAAGGACGAAGATGATGCCATGTGGGACAGCGTTGTTAGGAGGCGAAGGAAAAGTAAAGGATAGCAACGAAAGGATAATCGAAAGTTGAGGCCGGGAAAAAGTGGCGGATGTGGTCCATGGCTACGCTCAAGGACGCGCCCGGCCCCTGCTGTGCACAGGTTGTTGCGGCGAAAGTTTCACATTCCCCTTCAGACGCCTAGGAGACAAGGGCCTTCGCTGCCTTCGGCAAGTTACTTTAGTTCGTCGACGCAACGAACTCAAACTGTGAGGCCTGCTCCGAACAGATTCTTTTTTTTTTTTTTTAACTGTATACGTGCTTAATCGTTTGTGCATTATTTTCCATTTTACTGTCTACACAGTCCTTTGCTTTTCGTGAACATCTCCGTCTTCCGTTTGTAAATAGAATGGGTTGTAAATTATTCGTTTTTGTCTTTGCTTCTATCGCACTTGCAACTTCGCCATGAGACCCGTGATAATGGCGAGCCTGAGAGGATACTTCTAACATCCCGAAATAACGAAGTGCGAGATACTCCAGTGTTTTGTAGCGACATGCCAGTACATAGACGTGTAATTTAGAGCGAGTCATTACTAGGTAAAAAAGAAATGTGCCGGGAGTGAGTGCACAGTCTCATTATTTCTTGGCCATGGAAGTTCCTTCAGAATAATGCTCGTAGTGAAAGATGATAAAGTGTTTTTTTTTTAAGGTGTGAAACTTTAGAAATGCTGTAGGACCAGAAGCGATCACACTGAAAAGAATGTTTCAAGGGCTTTCTCGAGGCAGAAAAGGCTGACCTGAGAGAAGAGCAAAAGTGGCAAGAGTTGGTACGAAAAGAAGGAGTGCAAGGACGTTTGTCCTCTGGAAAGGAACGACAGTGGAGAGAAGTACGCGCCACGGGATTAGCACGCATAAAGACGGAGTGCAACCGCCTTGAGAACATGATAGCGGTGCTGGAAGCAGCGGAGGAGGCACAAAATGATGCAGACATGTGGCTGGATTATGTCTCACTGCAGAGAGAAGCTAAACAAGAAAGGAAAACTTTAGCGCTTACGGGAAATTTTGACGGGGCTTGTCCGTTTGTAACAAGAAAAGTTTATGATAAAAAAAATCTAAACCATATATGCTTTAGCTTTTTTTTTTTTTTCTAATTGGCTCAAACCTCTTATACCTCGGGTGGTGCAAGTAGGAGAGGACTTTATTTCCCAGTTTTGTTTAAATCTCTCCACTTAGAAATTTGTAATTCTGTAACAAAAAACGACCAGATGAGAAGAGAGGGAGGTTCCTCCGTCAAAAACTCGTAGCTACTTTTAAGAGCTGGTGCGGAAGCTGGAGCTTCAGCCCTTGCAAGCGGAGAAGACGCTTAATTCATGATACGCCCCATGGTCGTACTCAAGAAGGCGCAGCAAAGCACTCGGGGTGCTAAAGTACCGGGGGCTACATCTGCTCGTCAGAAAGTGGACAGCAGAAAATATCTGGCAAACGTGGTTTGCCGGAGTACTAAATAAAGACGCCGGTTGAAAAGTACCAAAACACTGCTTGGACAGTACAGCGGTTAGCTCAGAAGGCAACTAATTGGCGCGCAAGTGAAGGGTCACAGTGTCCACCACATAATGAAAATGTCAAACAAGAAGCCAAGCACGCTCTCTGCAGTTGTTGAATTTGCCGACTACCCTTTCCCGATTTACCGCTCTAAGTTGAGCTAGTACCCTGACGTACAATGGAGCGTTTTGGTAAACTGAGTTGGCAAAAGGCCAAGACTGGGAGGGTGACTGATCACTATGATTTGCTTGCGTCCCTTGCTAGAACAATTAAACTAGGTCTTCACTTTTTTCGAAAACGTCTATGCTACTATTTCTAAACTTATCTCTTTTTTTTGTGTTTTTTAGACTTTTTTTTAAATTTTGTATTGCCTTTGACAAGAAGACGGTTGTTTTTCTATTCGTAGATAATACTACGAATCCGCAGTATAAAACAAGGTTGAACATTGGGAGGAAATTCCGTTCTGGAATTTTCGGCACGTTTTAGTGTGATTTTAGGAAAGGTGCGCACTCGTTCGGTGATTCCTGTTCTGTACGAAATTATTCAGTTTTGAGATGACTGTAGCCCTAAGTGATTGTGCTTCGAAGTTTAGAAAATAATGGTGTATTTAATAATGCTTGCTTTTTATGTGTTCAAAATTCAGGGCAGTGCATGCGCGAAAAAACAATTAATTAAAGAATGTTAAAAAAAGTTTAAACTGTTTGACCATACTTCGACGAGTATATTGCCACGCGCATTCGTGAGCAACCGCGTGCGTGGACGAGTGGTTAGCGCGCTTGACTACTGCGCGGAAGGTGTAGGTTCGATTCCAGTCAGGCCACTGTCATTATATTTAATCTTTCAACTTGGCCTTCTCGCAAGTTCGAGAACATTCTCGTTTGACCGAGTTCCGAAAGTTCTACGAACCGAACGTTGTACGCCAAATGATCCAGAATTTCACGAGGGTACATAAGGGACTCCGCATGGCGAGCGGAGTTAGTTTCACCCCAGCGTTCGATTCAACTCTCACGCCGACTTCGACGCCCGCTACGCTCTGCTGTTCCCTTTTTATTTTTGGGCACAAGTTCTCCCCATTAAACGTTTCAGTTTCCTCAGTTATTCTCGCCTCATCACTTGTCATTCGTGACAATATCTTGCACAGAATAATCTGTGCAATGCTAGTGAACAGCTAGAATTTCAGTTTGGTTGTTTATGGGATTTCGGAAGATGATGCAGCTGCTGCATGTCAGTGGGTCAGTCATGGTACCTTCGAAGGTTCTAACGATAGATAGCAAAAAGAAGTTTAAAGTCTTGAGGATGTTTTTTTATATCTGAATTTCTGTATTTCGCGTCACTTGATTGTGCTTTCATGTTTCTCGGCGTGTCTAATGAACAATCGTAATTAGACTCGATCATTTGTGGGACAAAAACGCTGCAAGAAACCTGTGCTGTGAAAGTGTAGCTGTGGAGGATTGTCACTGTGCTATGTGGTCGACGACCACAAGACAGCATATTCTGTAGAAGAAGATCTTAAATAAGAACTTCGTGTTATAAAATTCTCGTTTGCGGCGGGTAATGCGGCGGTAATGTTATGAATTTAAGAAATGATATAGAATGAAGTTGAAAGGGAAAGAAGGAAGATGATGCCACGTTAGACAGCGACGTCAAAGACGAAGAAACAGAAAGATAAGGCGACGCCGGCATATTTGAAAACTGAGGCCGGAAGGAAGTGGCAGATGGGGTTCAGTGCTATTCTTCAGGCGCGGCCAACCCTTGCTCTGCTCAAGCTGTCGCGGCGAAAGTGCCACGCTCCCCTTCAGACGCCTAGGAGACAAGGGCCTTCGATGCCTTTGGCAAGTCACTTTGGTTCGTAGACGCAGCGCACTCAAGCTGTAAGGCGTGCTCCGAACAGCTTCTCTCCTTTTCAACTGTAGGTGTGCTTAAGTATGTGTGATTTTTTTCTCCTTTTACTTTGTACATACTCCTTTGCTTTCCGTTATATCTTCGTGTGTTTTTTTTGTAAATATAATGAATTTGTATTATTCGTTTTCAGCCTCGCCTCTATCACACTCCCGACGCCTCCGGTAGATCAGTAACAGCTTTATGCGTCACTGGGTGTTTTCTTACTGGAACCTACCCTGTCTCGCAGTTTGAGTAGCTAGCGAATGAACGAATGAATGAATGAAAGGATCTTAGTTTGGCACCTCATATTCCTATCCTCTTTGAGGCTTTATTTGCTACTACTAAATACTAGCCGCTGATCAAGTGAGATGTATGTCTCTTTTGCTTTATATTAATGCTCCCGCCGTTGGCGCTAGGCGGAGGACGTGCTTGATTTAATTTCCAAGTTGCCTTCAAAAGGAGGTCTGCGCAAGTCCGTCGGTGGTGCGGCAGAGCTCTCCCATGTGTGGGATACGTCGGCTGGTAGCTGTGTCTGTTTAAGGATATGCGACAAGTTGCGTGCTCTCGGGCATTTCCGGTAGATGTGTCTGTTATCCGGAGGTTGTGTTCGACATATTAACTTTTGGGTCTTCCTTGGATGTTTTGTATATAGTGTAACGTAATGTTGCATGCGAGGTAAGTTGTCTGTGCTTGTCTTATGTACGCCGCTTGTCTGCGTGACCAGCTGTGTGGTGGGGCGAAGAATTTGCTTTTCCTCTCATTCATTATTTAGGATGGCCCTGTGTTGTTTTCCGAGCTCCGCCCACTCTTCTATCAGATTGTAGTGTCCGGCCTTTGGATCGGGAGTCTCGCTTCTGCGCTATCACGAACCAGAACGTGCGCCCTTTTCTTCTCTTCAATCCTCTGGTGAACCGGTACCCACTTGAGTTATATTCTCAGGTTCGGGTGATTTAACATGTACTAAGTTACGAGTCCTGGAACGTGTTCGGGTAGGTCATTTGTGGAGTGTGCCCTGGCCGCGTCCTGGCTCTTTTTTCTGATTGCAATATCATTTGATTTATGTGAGTAGCGTGTTGCGGCCTAGGAGATTGCCGGTATTTTGGCAGTTATTGCTGGCGGGACATTGGCGTGACACCTTAACACGTGGCGTTAGGGTTTCACAGATGCAGTAGTGGAATTTCCGGACCTAAAGCAGGCGTTGGTGTAGTAGATGTCGTGATCAGAATATTTCAGGTGTATTGCCCTGCACTTCCTTTTTTGTAAATCTTCTTCCTAGTGCGTGTGTCTGGGGATGGGACACTCCGTAATTCGTAGTGGAGATCACTGGGAGCTGTGCGTTCGCGCTTCTCAAAATGCTGAGGATTTTTCGCCTTTGCTGGGATGCGATTCAACGGTGTCTCTCCGTCTCTTGTTGGACGTCGGATTTGTCTTCTAGGGTTTTCTGGAGTCATGCGGTATTCACAGGTTCGGGTGCTGCTTACTTGGGTGTTCGCAGTTCTAATCGCTTACATTTTCTAATCACTCCTTTGATTTTTTCTCCTCTGCGTTTGAGTTAGTTTTGCGTATGGATATGCTTTTATGTCCCTGGGAAACTCTGTCGCCTATACTATATATTTGAGCTCGTGTTTCTTCAATGTGTATTTGTAATCTGTTACGCGCGTTATAATCTCGTAGATCCGCTTGAGTTGTCTGACCGCCTGTGTAGCCCATTTTTTTTTTATGTCTTGTTGCCAGATGAAACCTTGCATTCTAGTGGTTGGGCGTCACGGGATCTGCTTGCCGCCTATATGGGGCTCATTTCTTTTTTTTGGACTTCCATAATTTTCATTATAATAAATCGATGGCTACAATGTAAGCAGTTTAATGTGAGGAGCATCGAAGTTCTATGGTTTGTGAGTGATAGTGTGTTTGTCGGTTTACCTGTGGTAAACCAGATGAAAATATTATCAGAGTACATAGCGTGGCCAAGATATGGGATGGCATTGAATTTAGTTTGAATATTCTTCTTGGTTATATTGATGAGCATCGGGAAGAATATTGGGCCCTGCTGTGTTCCTCTTCGTAATGGGTATGATTGAAAGGGTTGGCCCACACGGGTCCATATTTCACCACCTAGAACTTGGGGAAGTTGGCTAGTCATTCATACATTCTATTTCTAGAATTGATATTTTTTATTTTATTTGGTGACTTCAACTTTCCACTTATTGATTGGTCCACTCAAACTTCACATGGTCAGCAGGAAATAAACTTCCTGGATGTATGTCAAAACTTTAACCTGGTACAAATTGTGAATGAACCGACACGTGGCGACAATATTTTGGACTTAGTTCTTGCATCAAATCCCGAGTCTGTTCATTCACTGTCACTTTTTACCGGTTTCAGTGATCATAAGTTGATCAATGTCAGCATTAATCTTCATACCGATATAGAGCTAGCAAAGACTAAGCAAATTCGTGATTATAACAAAGCCGACTTTCCCTCAATTAACGAAGCACTTTCTCTCTTTTATCCATTTTATGCTGATGGATTTCAAAATAGAACTGTTGAAGAAAACTGGCACCTGTTTAAGACCAAAATATCTGAACTAATCGGTGCATTTGTCCCATTAGTCCACATTCACTCCAATAGCAACCAACCATGGTTCAATAAATCCCTTAAAATCCTAAGGCGAAAAAAGAAAAGACTATTTCGCCTTGCTAAACGGTCAAATATTCCTGAGGCGTGGGCAAACTATAAAAATTGCAAGATAGAATACGACTCCACTATTATCCTGGCCAAAGAAAAATATTACGGCTCCGACTTACCCTCCCTTCTAACTAACAACCCCAAAAAATTCTCGAAAATAATATCACCGCAGGAATCTCACCAGGTTATTTCCTTATCCGATAATACCGGGAACCCTGTAGCTGATGCTCTCTGTCCCTCCGTTTTTAATGAATTCTTCGCATCAATATTTACTAGAGAGGACAAATCGAACGTTCCGCCAGTGGCAGATTTTGATTACCCATTCATGAATCCCATTTCTATCACAAGTTCCTGTATTAGTCAACTTGTAAGTAACCTTGACATATCCACGTCGTCTGGTGCTGATAACATCTGTTCTAAAATCCTGAAAAATATTAGTGAAATTTCTTCGCCACTACTGTGCCTGTTATTTCAACAATCTTTGTATTCTTGTTCCATTCCTGAGGACTGAAAAATTGGGAAGATCGTTCCAGTCTTTAAGTCTGGCAATAAATCATCTGTAGCTAACTATCGCCCCATATCGTTAACCAGTGTCATGTCAAAATTGTTAGAACATATAGTATTTTCCCACTCCATACGACATCTTGAAAGCAACAACTTCTTTTACAAGTACCAGTATGGATTTTGAAAGGGCTACTCATGCGAAGCACAACTGCTCGAGTTCACCCACGATATTCATACTAACATGAACTCCGGCTCTCAAACCGACGCTATTTTCCTAGACTTCTCTAAAGCATTTGACCGGGTACCTCATTGTCGCCTAATATCGAAACTTTCTGCTCTAAACCTGGATTCCTTCACGCTCTCTTGGTTACGTAACTTTTTAACCCTTAGACAGCAATTTACTGTGGTTGGCAACTTTCACTCTACGACTACCGATGTAACCTATGGTGTCCCACAGGGCACAGTCCTTGGGCCCCTTCTTTTTCTGATTTACATTAACGATCTTCCAAACACCGTGTCATCTACAATCCGGCTTTTCGCTGACGATTGTGTGTTGTATAGAAGAATTAATAACCAAACTGACCATGACATCCTACAAAGTGATATTAACAAGGTCCTCGACTGGTGTGTAAAGTGGGAAATGCAGCTAAACGTAAATAAATGTAACCTGGTTTCATTCACTAGGAAACGCTCAGTCTCATATTTCTGTTATGCCCTAAATAACGCTTCTCTACGTGCTGTCTCATCTTACAAGTACCTCGGCGTGCATCTGACCTCGAATCTGTCTTGGGTTACGCACATTAACATTACAACTGCTGAATCGTCACGTGCTCTCGGGTACCTAAAGCGAAACCTAAAAGCCGCACCCGCGCATCTACGCCGTCTAGCCTATAATACCTACTTACGCCCAAAACTAGAATACGCTTCAACTATGTGGAGTCCTCATCATAAGTATTTAATTAACCAGTACAAATCTGTCCAAAACCGTGCCGCCCGATTCATATCATCATCTTATTCCCGATTTGCCAGCGTCTCCCTTCTTAAGCAAAATAACTCTATTCATCCCCTCGAGACTCGTCGACTAATCGCACTTCTTTGCTTACTTCATCGGTTGCATTATAACCCCGGTCTTTCCAGCTCATCACTTTTAGAACCACCGAATAGAGTGTCACATCGTCAAAATAACAGCAAAAGCTTTAAACGCCTTTTTGGTTCAACGTTAGCATTTATTAACTCAGCACTTCCTCAAGCCATCAAACACTGGAACGGTCTTCCCGACGACATTGTCACCATATCTGATGCAAAAATGTTTCGCAGTGCACTTACTAACTTTTTTCTCATCCCAGGCTAGTATGCAAGCTGACATTCTTCGGTGCTCTGTTATTATTAGCATTGTATTATGTTATTTTGTCCCAAAGTGTTTACCATGACTGATTTAACTACTTTTAGTTATTGTCCTGTGCTTATTGTCGTCATTTGTTGCACATCAGTATGTTCTAATTTCAGTTATTCTTTTGTTTCAATGTTTTTGCGTTGTACTACATGCCTTTGTTGGAAAATAACACCCCCTCATGTAATGCCCCCCGGGCCTTTGAGGTATTCTGAATAAATAAATAAATAGATATCGGGAATGCATCGTTTTTTATTATGCCTTTCTGAGTGACGTTGTCGAATGCTTTCCGAAGGACCACTGCCACAGTGGTACCTGTTGAATCTGCTAGGGTTGTTGCTCCCTTATTCTTTGATAACATTTTGCATTGTCTTGTGTGTTGACATGCTTCCTTAATCCTACTAGCGTGTGCGGCAGCTAATCTCTGGCTATGAGGTTCCATTGATATCCCTTTAGTGCCATATTTTTTCTTACCTTGGTAATGCAAGATGTTTTGGATATAGGTTGGAGGCTCGCAGGTGTGTTGGGGAGTTCGCTGACTTGAGGGCTATGATTACGTGCCGTTCCGTCCATTCTTATGGTATCTCTCCCGTCGCCCACAGCACGCTGATGTGTGGCCGGAGTTTTTCTTTAATTTGTTTGCCGGAAAATGTGTCAGAGTCCAAAGTTCCCCTTAAGCGGTTCCAGTGCCGTTTTACACTTTACCTGAAACAGCACCCCTTGTAACTCAGGTTTGGAGAAGTTCGAGATTATACCTCTGATTTTGTTTCGCATTCAGAATCTGGCTTCAATTTCTTGATCTTTTGGGATTCCTGCCGTTTGAGTTTGTTCTATTGCAGGCTTCGTTTTATCAGGTTAGAGTGTATTTCTGATTTGTTTTATGCGTTCCTCCGTAATAATCATTGTATTCAGGGGGAGTTTCTTGTGAGTTTTTTGTGGTCTGCGGTGATCTAGACTCCACGGAATTGGTGCCAAGCTCTGGCCGTTTGCAGCACGCCATCCATATTGTAGCACATTTGAAGCCATCTTTTGCAGTTCAATTTATCATCGTATTCCTAGCTCTCCTGAGTTAGCGCCATTATTCGTGCCTTGATGCCCTGTTGCTTCTCTTTCTTTTGACACTGCAAAAACGTTCGTCGTTTAGTCCACAGGCTCATTACATGATGATCGACCACTGGGATGTCCTTGCTGTTTGCTATGTGTTTTCTTTGAAAGTGTAGTACCTTTTAGATATCCCGTGTTTATTAATTGCATATGATATCTTTTCTATCCGCCCCTTCTGGTTTCTCTATGACCTTGTGCCACGCTGTGAGCTTAGCTGTTCTGCTACGTTCCTTTGGACCCCGTGTTCTTCGGGAGATTTTGATTTTTGTTATGTGGTGATCGCTGCCGACCGTGCCTCCTGTGGTCTCTTACGTTAAGTTTGGTGATGGGCCTATTTAATGCTGTCCGTCATTGCCGGTGTCTTGCTTTGTGTCCTCTAGAAATCATACCTTGATTGGCTGCGAAATTGTCTAATTTTCTTCCAAACGCTGAAGACAAAGTATTTCCCCTTCAAGGGTGATGACAGCTAAGTTATGCAGCAGTTACCACCGTGTCCTTGTCACTGCAGAGTCCTAGTTTTGATACCAATAGAGGGAAAGGGTGCTGAAAGTGGACTAGACAGTCAGTATATGTTGATAATGTTGAGCTTATGGTCGTCCCGGAGTGTACTTATTGTCAATTTTTCAATTGTGGGCGTGTTCATTCTTATTGTGCCATTTTGTATGGAGATGATGTGTTCCCTGATGTTGTTGCCATAGTAGGCGTTGTTATAGCGATATTTCATCACCCTTTTGATTCTGCTGTATTCTCGGTTGTGTGTATATGTCCTATTCCTGTATGGCTTGTGCACCGTTTGTTTGTTATCAAACTATCATGTCCGGTTGTGATCCAGTGTCTTGCATACGTCGCTTGGGGTGGCTCTTTTCTTGTCAAAATCCTGTTCCACTTATTGGCATTTAATGATTTCGTTGTTTTTTTTTTGACGCGCGGTCGAGGTTTGTATTGTGTGCTTCCCTATTGAAAAATCTGGCCAAAGCTTCCAGTGACATTCGGTGGAAGCGGGTTAATTTTCACTGATTTTCAAGAGAAACTAGCATAGTTGCAAAAAGGTGGGCAGCGATCACCGGCAAGCTGCTGTTTGCGACCGGGAAAAGTCTGGGCCAGAGCAGGTACGAGACCACTCGGGCGGCATTCTCGTGAGTGCGAGTTTTAGCTCGGGACGACGCTGCAATCCTCAAGAAGTGTGTGCAGCGAACTGTTTAACGATCCAAAAAGGTGGGCAGCGATTACCGGCAACTTGCTATTTGCGACAGGCAGAAGTCTAAGCCAGAGTAGGTACGAGACCACTCGGAGACGACGTGAACGGATACGAGCACTCTCGTGTTCGCTGATCTGCAGGGTATTTAAGATGATTCGTAAAAATGAGCTTTACGATTTACTACAGGGGTGCCCGAAGGTGGTGGATCCATCAACTGAATGTATGAAAACCTGACTCTCAGAGTGACAAAATAAAGTTTTATAGCGCACTTTTTAGGCGCCCATTCCCGCATTTCGCGGCGTCGCCGTAGCCCTAACTGGAGGAAGAAAAATTGTTTTAATATTATCAAGAGGAGGAGATGAAAGTATATAAGAGGAGCAGGAAGGTATAGAGGGCACGTGATTACCTATTTTAATTAATTAGTGTATGTATGCGCCATTATTAGGTAGAAGAAAAGAACACAATCAAATTCTTTACCAACAGTATATTGGAAAATCAAAAGACCTCAATATCTGCGCTCTAAATTCTCATTACAGTGAAACGTAAACGGCTTGCAATTTTTCGCCCCTGGAGAAATTCTCGCCGTCCCTTTTTCAAATCATCAAAATATTATTCTCGCGTTTAATACAACTGAAAAAAAGTGTAATGGAGAGGAAACAATTTCCTCATATTATTCGCTTCATTTTGCCAAAATAAATACCACAGTGACCCAAATTTGTGTCTATGTCTACATATGATGCATGGGAAGATATATAGTCTGATTTTTGTTTTTGTTTTATTGAGGTGAGCTAATCCTTCCACATTTTTACTGAATGCTTCCACCATCATATTAAACCTGTGTGCCAACTCCTGTCGAAATCAAAATGGGAAATGTTTTTATGCCATCAATACAAAAAGTCAACGAAGTTAAAGATTTTGTTCCAGATGAAAAGCTAGTTTTATCTAGGAATAAGGGTAGAAAAGACTGATAGAAATACCAACCCACTATTTCTGAAATTGTACCGCAAGAAAAGTTTTTTCCTCGGTGTCATTAAATGTCGGCAAGCTTGACTTATAGTTGTCTCCACGCTTCTCTGCAGAGCATAATATTGAGACCCAGCATCGTCACATTCTATTAAACCCACCTGGGTGTCACCATCACTATCGTCCTTCTCTTTTATTTTGTACGCAAGGACACATGCTCGTTGGTCCATATGGTCATTTCTGATTTACATATCCATCGCGAAATGAATGAACTCGTAACCTTAACGGGCTTCGCTTCAGTGTTTTGGTTCGGGTAAGAGTTTTTTTTTTTATTTTTATTATTCGAAATGCCAAGACCCGTCACTCGTTGTTTTGTTAGTCTTTGCCCGTAGACCGTCGAAACATGCCCCCGATCAGGGTTGGGCAGTATCGCGATACAAATGTATCGCGATAGTATTTCAGGAATACATTTCGTATCTGTACTTCTGTATCGCGACACATTTTTTTCACCGGTATTTGTATTTCTGTATCGAAATACATTTTGAATACTCCTTTGTATCGCGATACAATCAGGGTGAAATGTATTTCGTTACATTTTTTTGAGAAATACTCCCCCCCCCCCCCCCCCCCAACCAAAAAAACAAAAAAAACTTAACGCTTTTTTATTTTTGAGGGCACCAGGGTCAAGGAGATGCTGGGGCATTGTTACCATGCTGACCAAGGTTCCTTCCTATTCTCCAAACTATCTTTCTACGCGTCCTCTTCTCTCTTCTGAGAACTGTTGCGCAGTCGGGGACTCGAACCAGGTGGCTTGCCAGGAGTGGAGTCAGAGCATCTTGTGCCGCAGGTCCTTAGATAGGGGTTTCTTGAGTCATTGTTTGCGGGCATCCAAAGCCCGCTGCTTAGCGTCTCTCTTACCTTAACGTACACAGTACACCCAGCCGGCAAAGCTGAGTCAAAGTCCATTGCAGCACAAGTCTGGTGGTGGTTTACTTGAAATGGTAGAATAACTCGCGCAGTGAAGTTGAACAGATATCTGAATGCGTCTGCGGCTGCGCCCGTAATATTGCACGGCTCAAGGGTACGTCATCAGCCGCCGTGAGAGTGGCCCGGTGCTGTGGTGATCCGAAAACCTGGAAGGAGGTCAAACGTGACCTCGCTGTGCTGACCAAGACATTGTACACCTGCGACTCGTCTCGAGCACGCTGTTTCTCGGAGAGCTCGCACCTCTGCCGGCAATATCAGGTCGCAATCCACGAGGTCTCTATTTGGAGTATGCAAGGCAAAACTTGATGACTGCAATCCATGCGTCGGTGGCGGAGGGTCAGCAGGAAGCACCTTCACAACAAGGATGCCACCGTATCGTCTTTTCAATCGTAAGTAAACTACAACGAAATTACATATTGTCCTTTCATAGAGCAGCGCGTCAAAGTTTCATGTTCAAGGCCACACCTACAGAGAAAGAATACCAGTTCATTCCACCGTGACGTCATCTGATAAATGTTGACAGGGGCGTCCTTATTTGACAAGGGCGTGGTGACGTTTTGATGGGATTTAGGATGACAGAGAATTTATATAGAGGTCGAAGTCTTTTAGCATCTTTCGTCAGACAGACAGGATGTCAGGGAAGGGAACACAGTCAGTCCTTGATGGAACGTTTTTCTGAGCCCATTGAAGACTCCTCGTCGTCCGAAATCACTACCTTCAAGGCAAAGTGCCAAGCCTACGGGAATGTAATTTCAGGATCAAAAACTTCCACTCCCAACTTCAAGCTTCATTTAATTTGGTCTCAAATAAATTGGAAAAATGTATTGCAGTATCAGTATTTCTGTATTGGTATTTCTGTCTTCCCTAAAATGTATTCCTGTATTTGTATTTCCAAATACTTTTTGCTTATATTTAAAATGTATTTCCGATACGTATCGCGATACACTTTTACAGATATATTTCAGTATCATTATTTTAGGTACTATTTTAAAGTATCCCAGTATTTGTATTTCCAAATACATTTTGGAGTATTTCTGCCCAACCCTGCCCCCGATCAACCAAAATGTGAGCTGTGAACAGTCGACTGAACTTTATAAAGATTTTAACACCATGCATGACCGCCACGAAGGCCGATAGAGACGTCGTGAGCCTGATTTCGTTGTCAACACACTACCGCGGAGCTGGCAGGGTACTTGCGCTAGCTCAACCTGTGACGTTTACTACTACCAAAAAGAATGAAGGAAACCTACTCAAGAAATAAAGTATACGTACCAGACGATGCATAAGTAATCCGTACGGCCTTTCTTTGAGCTTAATGTCAAACAAACAGTAGACTCGATCGACGTGAAAGAGACGAGAGGAGAGTCCGCCAGCAACGAAGCCACGACCGGCTAGCACCGAGCACATTCCCCCGCAGAGTCCACCCCACCACTCAGAACTTCAAAAATGATAAGAGCGAACGATGGGGGGGGGGGGGGGGGGGGGAAGAGTGGGGGAAGGAGAAAGCTGGCCCTCTATCCTGATAATAAGGTCAGCCATTCATGCTGGAAAGGTCCATTTCGTCGAAAAGGTAGGGGCTCAAGACATCCTGTTCTGAGTCAGCAAGGCTCGCCTAGCTGGGCTTTTCTTATGGGCGGAATGGAGGTAATCACAGGCGGGTTTTGCGGGTCCATGTCTCTTTCTTTGCTGCCTGAACTTCTGATGAGTGCGAAGATCCCGAAGAAAAACTTCCAAGGTGCAAAATGACCGAAATAGCAATATTTAGGCTTTGGATCGTGGATGAAAGTGAATTTTGGATTGTAAAACAAAGTTGTCAAACGCAAGTCTACAAATATCACACGTGATCACCCAGAAACCGCCAACCGCCTTTCGCCAACCACCAACCGCCTGTCGGTGTGTGCGAACGGGGTCGCTCGCAAACCGCATCCGGGACCGCTTCGCGAACGCGGATCCGCTTCCAGTGTGAATGCGCCAGTAGATAACGTCCTTGGATGAATTGTGTTTCGAATAGAACAACCGCTTGTTTGGTTGGGCACTACAGGTCTGAGGCCTAGCCTTCGCTTTTTCAGTTAGCATATTGCAGCTTACCATCGGGCATGGTTTCTCTTCGGTTTTTTTCTCGTGAAATTCGTTTTTCGAAGGACGTGATGAGTACATATTCATGCACGGACACACCTTATTGCTCTGTTGGACGCTGGCGCAATGGGCGCAGTGTTCGTTGTTCTGTCGTTGCGGTTAAAGACGCTCTACCCCCCGAGTCGAACACGCTATACCGTGGGATTGACGGTTGCTTCACTGTGAAGAACATAGTTTCAGTCTTATCTAGTGATCTGGATTCTAAGATCGCGCGATTTCCACTCTCGTGTCTTCTTTGATGAAGTTGTCTTTTGCGTCCAGTGGGATGGCGTGTTCTAGTGCTCCTCTAGTGTGCTCTCCCGGGTTCACCACGTATGGACATATCTTGTGGGGGGTGCTCATTATTTTGATTTTTTGAGTTGCCAAGATATTTTTTGTTGACATAGCTCTGTGCGTATTCACGAAGAGAAGATTCTGCGACGTTCAGGGTTTTAACTGCGTGTTTGGGCATTCTTGTTTGATCAGGGCCACCGCCATTTTAAATGTGTTGGTTAGGGCGGCAAAGTCTATCGCGGTAAGGTGTTGGTTGTTCATGAGCTTCAACATGACTGGCGTCGCCTTGTTTTGCTCGGGTGACGGAGTGGCGCGTTTCCACTTTCGGGTTAGAAATTTTGAAGATTCCTGCGTGTTCATGACTTATCGCGGGGCACTATCGGCGCCTTGGGCTGTTCTGATGCATAGCTTTGAAGACGTTACGTTTGCGAGCGGGTCGAGTTGTGGTCTGTCAGCCGGACCTTATTCCGCGTCTAAAACATTTCGTTGGGCGAGATATTTTGGCACCCAGGTAACCGACGATTTTTTGAGCCCCTTGTTGCTTTGCGACTGATTCTTGGGGATGGATTAATGAATAATGGGCAACAAATATAGAGCTCGATGCAGATCTACAGAGTTCCCAACCCTTCGTCCACTTCCATTGGGTGTTGGAAGAAAAAATATACAATCTGAAATTCCCCATGACAAAGTAAGGTTTTCGTTATTTAAAGAAAGTAAGCGACACAAGTAAAATGTATATCGGCTATATTTGCGTAGTGCTAAGCCAGATATTAAGCTTTGTTTGTAATAAACATGTAAGCTTACGAAGAGTGGACAAATGGTCATTTTTTGGAACGTGTGGAGCAGATACTGTGTCGGAAAGACTGCAAACTCAAAATGTTTTGAGGCATAATTTTGATTCGTCGCTTTATCAAACGTCGACGCTGCAGAGCTGTAGAGGGGATAGTGGAGAAGTCATCCATCAAGCTCTGCTTTGAGAATTCTGTCGTCCTGTGTTAAAACGTTTATAGGACTGCCTGTTTTTTGTATTCACTGTTCACCTCTCCTGTAATGACCTTTTTATTTATTTATTTATTCATTCCCTCAGGGCCCGAAGGCGTTATAGAGGGTAGTGGACACACACATCTAATTGCACACAAAGACAAACAGTAATTAGGCTGGTAAGCATAAAAATCCAAAATAGAACATTGTTAAAACAAAACACAAAAAAAATATTCGCAAAGTGCAGCTTTGAATCCGGCACTCTCGGCTATGCTGGCAACAGGTGCGGGAAGGCGATTCCAGTCCAGTAATGTCATGGGTATGAAAGACTGGTGAAAGCTTGAGGTGCGACACTGAAATGAAGGCGGAAGTATTCTTAAATAAAAAAAAGTGAGTGCAACGATTTCGAATGGCGTTTCATACTCGGCAGTAGAATTAAATATTGACATATTTTTTATTACATAGACGCAGCTGGTGACCTTAAGAGTGCAAAACAAGCTTGATGAAATGGTATTTGTCGCGCAATTTCGACTACTGGCGAATAAAAAATAGCAAAATATAAGTTTATCGAAGCGAATCTTTAAATTCGTCCAAACATTTCTGAAAAGAAGAAATCATCTGGCGCAGTAGTCACGGATATTAATTAGCTAAATTAATTATTTAAGGAAAAAGCAGTTATAAAAAAATTAAAGCCGTTTAAGACTCCCTGTAAAGCCGAATTATAGCGCAGCTCTTGATCAGGAGGAGGGAAGGGCACTGAGGGTCACGTGTTCTTGGGAGGGGGAGGGGTCACGTGACCTGGGGGAGGGATCACGTGACCTCGGGTAGGGGGGTCCGTGGGGGGAGGGGCGTTACGTAACCCCCAGAGATATTTTTTCGCTAGATTTAGCGGGGAAATTATTCGGCTAGATTTAGCGGGGAAATTTTTCGCTAGAATTAGCGGGAAAAGTTTTCCGCTGGATTTAGCCGGGAAATTTTTCCTCTGGATTTAGCGGGAAAATGTTTCGCTAGATTTAGCGGAGAAATGCTTCCGCTAGATTTAGCGGGGAAATATCTCCGGTTGATTTAGCGGTGAAATATTTCCGCTAGATTTAGCGGGGAAATTTTTCCGCTAGATTTAGCGGAGAAATTCATTCCGCTAGATTTAGCGTGGAAATATTTCCGCTAGATTTAGCGGAGAAATTTTTCCGCTAGATTTAGCGGGGAAATATTTCCGCTCAATTTCGCGGGAAAATATTTCCGCTAGATTTAGCGGGGAAATATTTCCGCTCGAATTAGCGGGGAAATATTTCCACTAGATTTAGCGGGGAAATTTTTCCGCTAGATTTAGCGGCGAAATTTTTCCGCTAAATTTAGTGGGGAAATTTACTCATAATGCACCGCGCGGTTACGCCGAAGGTGACGGCGACGCCGCTCAAGCCGGAAACGGGCGCCCTAAGAGCTGCGCTCTAAAACAACGTTCCCCACAGAATGAAGCCCAGAGCATACACCTGAAGTTCGCACCGAAAATGTCTCCCTCTCACCGTCGCTAAGCAGGTTGGTTTGGTAATCAATTCAACATGTACGGTACAACGGTAGGTCCGCGAAACATTTAGGTCACCTCCGCCGACAACCTAACGCGTTTTCGAAAGTCTGATCCCAGACATGTACGCTGTGTGTCTACGACCGTGTCACGGCAACGGCCAGGCAGGAGCGTGCAGCTCCGAGTGGACGAACGCGTTCTCAGCCCTGGCAACTATACTGCCGCCAGCAGCGCCCCGTCTCTCTTTAAGTCGGTTCCCATGGGTGCGAATTGCAAATTGCAAAATTAGTTTGGCCCCAGATATCACACTCCTGTAATATTTTGCTCTCTCACCCTTCTCCTTCTCTTCCTATTTCTCTTCCTCCTTCACTATTCGAAGAGGCAGTGTTTAGCTTTTCTGTTCCTGCGCCTTTCATTAACTCACGGTTTGCTCCTTGTTGTCCATGTTTCTGCTTGCAAAAATGGAGGTAGAATTAAATAACTGTACTATAATGATATCTTAAGATAGTATGTGGCAATTCGTAGACACTGCGTAGGAGGACGAAAACACTTTGGAAGGAGGATGTGGAAGTTGTAGCCGAACTTCCACATCTGACCCCCCGTTTATATTCGACTTATAGCCCTTTCTTTTCTTTTTCTTATTTTTTTTTATTAGTTATAAGAAAAAAGGCTACTGGGCACAAGGAAGTGATCGATAATTACCGAGGAGTGCCCGACTATTTGTTGTAACCAGCAGTGTTCCGGTGGCTTGCGTTGGCGAAATCGGTGAAGAGCGCGAACAAATAAAAAGGAGGGAGCGTTGCGCGTAGCCGTCCGGAAGGTTCGAACCCCGAGTTCTAAAAGAGTCCAACGGATATATATATATATATGTATATAAAGCGATGATGTGCGTGTTACATTATTGAAACTCTACGGCGGTGGAGGGGGCGGCAGGGTTGGTTAAGGCCTAGGCCTCAACTCGAACTCCTCTTCCACATCGCGGGAAGTTATGTTTGAACCACAATGGCGGCACGACGGTACGGAGGACAACGCCTCGGATATGGTGACTAAGTTGTTTTGAGGATTCCTTAATTTCCGAGCTTACAAAAAGGCGGACCTGAAAGACCAATCAGTAAAACATTGTAACCGGCACTTTATGTGCAGTGTGAACAGCGGACTGATACATCTTGCTGAACGCTGCCGGTAGTAATGTTTAGGCATTTTACGCTGCAGTGAGAATTATGAGTTATAGTATAGGTATGGCGACCTTTGAGCTGATTTCGGTAAAAGTATGCTTCACGCAAAAAACTTTTCAGGAGCCCGCCTATACAAGCGTTGTTGCGCAAACACATCATAAGCAAACGGCGAATAAATACAGAAGTCATTCGACCACAATGCAATGAGACAATGCAAGAAACAATTGCACCCACAGTTTATGCAATTGCAGTTCAACTCCGTCATTATCTTGAATGAGCTAGCAGACGTTTTCTGTTTCCTGCATGATTCCGTCGTACTGCCAAATCTACCGCACCGACTTACTTATACTGGCAAATCTGTCACCTGTTTTTATGGTGAAAAGTTCATTGGCTAGGCGTTTAGGATTTCGTGAAGCCCAGATAGAAGCGTGACTTCGAGGCTCCACACTCATTGGTTGACCGGTGGAAGAAAAGGAGTGAAGTGCTTGATGCTGATTGGTCAATGGGTTACATATTATATAACCAAAGGGGTACGCGTGGAATAGCTTTACCATCTGTGCGCACTGAGAGAAAGGAGGTCGCCACTTGAAAGCTTCTGAAAGTTGGCCAGGTTTTTCAGCCCGTTTAACGGTAGTATCGCCTTATTATAGAAAAAAAAACTGCCATGTCTACATATGGTATGCTTTAAACTATTTGATGAAGAGCGCCATGAACGTAGGCGCCTGGCTTCTGAAACTCGGAGATTTCTAAACGTTTGGCATAGGAGATAGTATTACCCCTGCAACACAATTGCCTCGCAATTTGCTATAAATTATAGTATCAGCAGATCCTCTTGCCAAGATCAAAATTTCACCGTGCTTTAATATTTAAGGCTATATTATTGTCCCAGTTCCTCATTCTTCAAAGCATTTGCGTCCGCACCGATGGATATGTTCCATAATTTTTCATATATAGGAACATTCCTCGGCATTCGCACCGACAGTCAGATACAAAACATTAATGTTTTCTTTGGGTAACCTATGCCTGATGGAAAACACAATCCGGTAATTGTGGCGTCATTTACTCAAACGATATGAGCAACAATTCCAAAGTAGCGATAATCACTGTTCACGGTTGTCAAAAAAACCTGTTGCACGTCTGTAAAAAGCGGAGCAATCATATTTTCTAATCTGAAAAAAAAGAAAAGAAAGAAAAAAGAAAAGAAAGCAAATCCGACCGGTTGCATATACAATGAAAGAGGCACACACCGGGTGTGAGTCTATAAATGCAAACCACTCCGCGCCACGCGAATTTGATTCTTTAAATTTTTTAACAGGTGGCGCTCCAGACTCCGACATAAAAAAAAGTGGACTAAAAACAACACAAATGGCGTGAATCCGCCTTTCACCGTCTGCCAAAAGAAGTCGTGTAAATAACGTTGCTACAAGTTTTGTGTGTACCACACCCTGTGAAAGGTTTGCGAAATATGTGTTTTCTGGGCTAAAAAAATATATAAAAATAAAGAAGACTTTTCTGATCTAGGACAGTATAAAAATAAAAAAGCCTAACTTCTCGAGTATTAATAAATGGGTTTCTTGCGTTTTTCAGGGGTTGTCGCACTTTGACTGGACCCCCGTGCCAAAGAAAAAATATTGAGAGTAGTAGTACGTGCGAGCAAGATTCTTTGCTGTCATATTTAAAACAAGAAATAATATTTCTATTTGTTCTCAACTATCTCTTCCTAATTAATTGGTCTTCCTTTTGTGCCTCTTGATTACTTTTCCAATAGATGTTTTTTATTAAACAATATTGTATAAATGAAATCCTTACGAATTTTGAGCGAGAAAAATTAACGCATTCTATTGTTCTTATTTTGAACTACTGAAGGATATACCGTTTATTTTTATAGTTGTTAAACGGTACCCCCCCCCCCCCCCTTTTTAGGTGCAAATTTCTATCTATTTATATTGCTGCGAGGGCAGCTGACCGAAAATGCAGCATGCCCGTGGCCTAACGGTTATTGTGCTTGCCTACCACGCAGAAGGCCAGGGTTAGATTCCTGGCTGCCACTAAACATTTTTGTTGCCACTGTAATGTGATCTTCTGGCAAATTCTAGAACCGTCTTGCTGATTCGAGGTTAGAATGTTCTACGCGCCGAATCTTCTACGCCGAATGCCCCAGAAGCCCACGCGTGTACAAAAGCGGCTCCGCGTGGCAAGCCGGGGTCAGTTTTGTACCAGCGTTCGACTCTGCTGTTACGCCGACTTCGACGCCTCCGACGTTCTGCTTTCTTCTGTTCCCGTTTTATTTTTGGGCACAAGTTTGCCTCATTAAACATTTGGTTCCTTTAGTTACCTTCGCCTCATCAACTGCCATTTGTGACAATATAATACCTCTCTATTTCTCTCTCTCTCTCTCTCTCTCTCTCTCTATATATATATATATATATATATATATATATATATATATATATATATATATATATATATACTATCAGGAATTATTGTCCAAACACAAATCACCAGAGTATACAAAACTGCTTATCAAAACATTTAGAATGTGTCACTCTCGCCAGAAAAAACTATTTGGATTTCACGGGCATGCACTTTTCTCACGCGTCTTTATGAGTAAAAAATTTAATAACAACACTCCTTGTGGCACTGAAATTGTGTATGTGCACGAGGTTAAAGTTTTAAAACCTAAATATATCCCATCGCTTTTTACCTGTGCTCTTTCATACGCTCAGTGACCTGCCTTTTTCGGTTGGTTGGTTGAATTCGGTGAACAATTTGAATGTGAGGCTTATTAATGGCTTTTTTACTGGCGTTCCCTGAAAGCGACTTTTCAACTTCGCCACATTCGCTATCATATGGTATCTACAGTCTGCCTAGACGGACATTCTGACGCGGACGAATTTGTCAGTCTGCCAACTGTCAGTCAGTCTGCCAACTGTCAGTCTTGATTGTATTAATCTCTCAAGAACGACGTCTTGCAGACTGGCTTGATGAAGCAGGTTCGTTTAGGGTTTAAAAATGAACCATAGGGACCGACGAAGACCATGCGCTGGACGGCATGACGGAAATGTTGCCAATAGAAAAGAAAGTCGCAAAGTTACACGCCGCTATTTAGCATACGCGCAAAACTAGCCACTCACGACCGGAACCTGCCGCGAACCTCCCGGGGCTCTTCTCCTTCTGTGCGGGAGAGGGTAGCAGTACATGAGTTTTTAGGGGCACGCTCAAAAAAGACCTCGAACGTCACGCCGGAGGAATTGTTGAGTAGGGCGCTGTGACACCACGGGGGCGAAAGTAAAGAGAGCAGGTGGACAAAGATGTCGCTCGTCGACACTAGGGATCCCTTTCTGGCCTCAAACCAGCTTCACGCGACGCCAACTCAACTCAGTTTTACTTTACAATGGAACGCAGCGGAGGGTCGGAGCCCTCTAAATCAATCCAACGCCGTGTAAGTATCAAGCCACGGCCTTCGTGAGTGGGGCAACAAAGCACGGCTTGCGTTGTCGCCTAATAGGTTGACATTGTTGGATGGGAGGCGGTGGTTCTCAGCGTGGCTGCAACTCAGCGTGAGGTGAGACGGGGTACATGCCGTGTCCACCCATGACGAGACAGTGAACGGGGGGGATATACCTACTCGTTGGACCAGTCGTACGTCTTCCTTGGATTATCAGACCAGTCGTACGTCTTACCCGTGATCACGCTCCTCCCTAGATGACGAGATGGAGGCAGTTGTCTGGCGTACCTCACTGTGAGGTCGGGGTGAAAGGATTCGAGTGGGCTACGAGTTGCCCACTGGAGCGAGCGCTTCAAGAGTGACACCGCGCTGCTTGAGCGAGGCAAAGGTGTCAAGGCGATTGCCTTGACACCTTTGTCTCGCTTCAATTAGCTTTATGCGCTTGCGTTTTTTCGACGGTATGTTTGGTTTCTCGTAACGAACTGTAACGCCTGTCACCGCGTTTCTTCAGCTTATTCAGCTCCGTCTGAGAAACACTTTATGGAGACCGTAGTATTTTCAGAGAGTGGATTGTGTTCATGCTTACTCCGTCGAAATGATGTGCTTGCAAATATACAAACAGATTTGTGACTAGCGCCGATGCGGAAAGTGTTAAGGAACACCCTCACATTACCATCTACACTCGCATTGTGCTTTTATGCAGAGACGAAGAGCCAGTTGCTGAAGGTTTGATAGTGTTTCCTGAATAAGCAGTCATTCGCTACTTTTTATTATTCTATGATTGTGTATTTGTTATCTTGCTTCGTTTTAAGAGTTCTGTACTTGTGAAGGGCCAAGGTATCCACTCAGGAGCATTCACATATACCATCCTGCCCTGCTGCAGCCTTAGAAAACCATCATAAATGATTCTACCCGTTAAACCTGTTCTCATTTCTTCTTGGTATGCGGACGGAAAGAAAACAAGGGAGCCACAAAACACGTGTTTTTGGATGTCGCTTGTCTTCATTTGCGTTCGCATACCAAGATGTTTAGCCGACACGCGCTCTTAATTTTATGTGTTCTTCTTTGTTTCATAATAATAAAGAAACCTTCTGAGTTATGTTATGTAATTGTTTGAAATAAGCGTTGTCGTTTAAAATACTTTGGAATATCATAGTGCTTTTTCTGGCTCACACGGTACCCGCGGCTGTCGCAATGAGGCTTCTTCCGAGCCTTACGATGAAAAGCAAACCACTCTCCGCAATAAAAGAAAAAAGCACTTGAAGAAAAAGGAAAAATAAACAGAATCGTGTTAAACAATCTGTTAGTAATAACATTAATTGGTGCGTGTCTTTGTATATAACTTTATGATTCATTATTTAGTTTTATGTTCACTGGCGGTTCAAGGCACGTACATGGCTTATATCACCCCAACATCCAATCTTCAACTTTATTTTTAGGTCACCACATTTTATTTGTAAGGCTAAGCAAAAAAAAAGAAAGGAGAAAAAGAGTGCCAGCAACGTACGTAGCCAAAATTGGCCTTTGGTCTAGGCTGGCCATTGAGTTCCCAAACTCTGGTTCAACAACTAGCAAGAGCACGAATACGATTTCCGCGACCAGCTTCCCCAAAGTGGCAGATTTTGTGTCCCTTAGACCGGTGTCACATTCCGTCGACTCGGCGCTCATTAAGCCAACACAGCGACGTGGTGGACGACTCAGGGTTACCCTGCGCAAGCTCGCCACCAGCTGACGTCTATGACGAGTCCCGGAAAATAGGCGCCCCTCTCTTCCCCCTCCGTTGACCCACTACTAGTCCGCGGAAGATGGTTCCGAACTCCAGAGCTGTACTTCGTTTACTTTTACGCCTAGAGTGCGGTAGAAGCTACGATTGTTTGTCCAGTCATACTTCAATTTTTCGCTACAAGGATAACTTCTTATTCACACCCACTTGCAGAGAACGAGGTCAGGTGATGAAAGAGCGGCGGTTGATTGGCCCGGCAACGGCGTAGCTTGTACCCCACTGTCAGCTTAGGTGTGAACGGCCCCGTGAACGTTGAACGGTGTAATGGCAGATTCGCAGCTCTCATGGCGAGGTATGCCTCTGCGCAAACCTATTGAGGGAGGAGGAGCGCTGCGTCCCTAGGGTGTCATTCTCCCTTGCACACCGGTAAGAAGCGGCGATAGGCATGGCAAATTACGTGCCGACCTAATGAAAGATTAATTGGATTTAAATGACCGCAGTCGGCCATCCCGCAAGTGGATCCCTCGCCAGGTTTGTTGGGTTCGCTGTCGGATGAGCTGAACTTCCGACTTTTCGCAAATAAATCTTCAAATTAGTAAGGTTGTCCTCGCTCGCACCTAACGGCCGACAATTAATAAGACAGTCACCTGCCATTATGTTTATAGTTTTTTTATCTCCTTTTCGTCTCTTCGGGAAAAAAAAGAGATTAGGCCTCCTCGAGAAAAGATCATTTGTATTTTATTCTTTACGCCGTCGCCTGTACCCATGTATGAATAAAAAAGGAACATTAAGTTGTATTTATTAAAGGCCTAGCTTATTTTTTATAATATGAATATCTGTTTCTGCCACGAAATGATAACCCATGTGGAGCAGCTTTCATTTAGTTTCCTGTAACTAATGTGATTGATTTTTTCTTCTTCGCTATGTGACTGGTACTACCTCGACATTTTATGACAGCTTGGTTTGTTATATTCGTTGCTCTGGAGCGTGTGTTTAAGTGTTCCCCGCTTTGAACACTTATTCTGGAGCAAAAGTTGAGTTTAAGCTAGGCCGTTTCTATTAATAAAAAGGATTAAAATATCAAAAAGCAGAAGAGTGTACGTATATATGTGATGATAACTACAAATATAAATTAGTTTAGAGTTATCGGCTGTCCTTCTCTCGTCGTGTCTTCTTTGTCCTAGTTTTTGTTTCTCACGTTTTTAAACCTTTTAATGAATGTAGTTTGGGACATCTTTTTTGCAAAGTTGTTGGTAAGGGAACTTATTTTTTGTTTTTGTGATTCATTGCTGTCATTATTGGCTATATAAATAGTCGAACACACTCATAAAGAACACAATTGAAATGACTTATCTTCCAGCATTCCTTTTGGATCTATTGTGGGTTTTCTGGAATCCATACATTTGCGCAAAAAGAGGCCTTTTCATGGTTTTTAAAATAATATATATATATTTTATTTACAAATTAGTTAAATACATTTTTAAGTTACTTTTTACAAAGCGGGAAGGATCGCCAAGCAACGTCAGCAAACTGTGACACCCCGGTGTTAATATAAGTGGTATAGACATATCTCTGGAACAAATGCTTCCGCGTTTGTTTCTTTCATTCCCCTTCCTTGATTGCGTGTCAAGATAAGAGCATTCTATCTCAAGTATGGTGATTGAGGGTATTCTCCTTAATAAATGACGTAATGGCCTAAATACAGAAGCAATTAATGTGTATAAAGCACAGCATATTGCAAGTTACGCTTGTAATACTTAAGTTATGTTCTTACGAGAGAAAAATTCCGTTTCCCCTATATAGTGAGCAAGGAATTAGAAAAAACGACCGACAAAAAACGTAGGGGTATTGTGGTCATCTCTGTCTCTGCCCCTTTCTTCAAATGAATGGACATGGTGAATTAGCACGGAAGGAGATATTGCTAAATTGAGACTTGGCAGCGCAAAGATTTTCTGCAAAAATACGAGCCCTAAAATAAGTCGATTAACGCGCTTTTGTCTAGTTTGTCAAGATTGTTCCTAGTTATTGTTTCCACCTATATTAATCATGCATGTAAATAACTTTCTTTTCATTGATTTCTTTTAGAAACAGATTGGCGTGTACATTTAATCCCAAATATGGTGAGATAGGTGGAAAATAACATAAAGAATTCTTACTGATTTATAGACAATAATTGCGTTACGTGACTTCAATAAAATCTTCATTGGGCGGAAAAGTCGGAACTTCGAATGGCAAGCAACAATAACTCACCAAGTGACTACGTCTGACTTTAGGGATTCAAAGACACACCATTAGATTCAATACTCTAAAAAAGGAATTTTTTATAAATCGAGGCTGGAGCGCGCCGCTCAACTTTCACAAAATACAACATACAAAAGTTTCTCTCTATTACAATTTTAAGCGATTCTACTCTTTCAGCGTAGGTGTCGCTAACAAAAAAAAGAAACAAAAAAGGAAGAAGTCACACAAGTAGGATATTTGGGAACATGGTGCCACCGATATATCCTTCTTTATTTTTTATTCCAAAATAAAATATGACCGAGGTAAGGAAATACGCAGTCACATTTAGGATATGTTACAACTTGAGGATGCTAACCGTATTCTCTTTCCAAAGAGCGCCAATCGCTACGTGCATACGGATCGCCTCGCGCGATAGAACGCTTAATTCGGCAACAAAATAAGCTACAGGTAAAAAAAAAAAAAAAAAAAAAAAAAGCTTTTTACCAATCACTTTTTGCGTGGCTTGCAAAGTCACTACTCAGCCGAGTGGATAAGAGCAATCTGCTTGAAAGCTTACTGCCATGCAGGGACAGGCTGTTTTTCAAGATTCGAGGCAACAGCGGTTGGCTTTCCCACAAGCGTACTCACCGTGCGGAGAAGAGAAATTTAGGGACTAGCTTTTCCGGAGCGCCGCTTGGTTCTACGCCTCTTCAGGCACATCAATACTTGACCTCCCGTGAATACATGTACGCGTGAGTGCGTGCTTTAGCCTTTGCTTCTCGGGATTCGTCCTTGCACGCCTGGGGTGCAGTGTTGTTTTTGTACATTCCTCAGCAACACGGCTTATCTTGGCTGCAACTTTTCACCGAGATTAATGCGCAATCTCGGACTTCTAGGAGGCCGCCTGGCATTCGCCCTCTCGGGAAGCCTCGAGTCAGAGAAAACAATAAAAAAATAATTTTCTGTGTTGATTTTCCGGATTTTGTCTATATAAAGCAGGTGTCGATAAAGCGAAACATATGTATGAACCAAATAGCGTGACATTTTCTTGAATATTACGCTTCAACAAAGTGCGAGACAGGGCCGGGGGCAGTCTTTGACGGTACTCATTACAAGTAAACAAATTCCTTGTAATCAATTGCCTTTTGAGTAATTTTGAAATTTTGGCAATTTATATATTAGTTGGTATTCGCGAAATATTTTTTATAGCTCTTTGTTGTAATAGATTTCATTGCCTCACTCATTTTCCGTCCCCTCACTTATTGCGCCCTTAGCAAAGGTTTCCTACAAGGAAATACTTGAAACAAGCCTGCTTGCTTGAAACAGCCTTAGTTTGTATAGACTCTGAGAGAGAAAAACTTTAATCTAGAGCGTTCTTGCGCAATGTGCAGTATATATGACTTTGTTTCTCAAATGAAGTACCCCAAGAGTCGGTGACTGACACTTTTTGTCAATCCTTCCTCTGCCTAATTTGAAAGTGACTATTTCGAGACCCGTAGCCAAAACAGTCTTTGTGGGGATCCGCCTGAAATACCAATACCGCGTGATACGCAAAACACACACCCGACTGAGAGTGTTGCTTACACATTTTTTTATTTGCAAAAACATTTTTTTCCAGAGTATCTATTGCTTTTTTTTTTTTTGGAGACGGAGTCAGCAAAATATTTTTGCATACAAATTAACAATGGCCACCCGACATGGTTGTTCAATCTTATTTGAAAACGCTCTACAGATCCGTACGACACGCGTACTTGGCGCATGCATAAGGTGTTATCAGATGGAATTTTGTATTCATGCCTAAAACGATCACCCTGACTTTTGTATTGTGTTTGAGTAATGTGACAACAGTTTTAGCGATTTTTAATGCACAAACATAACGAACGAGAAGAGTGTTTTGATTAATACTATTCAATTCTTGAGCTCCACAACGAAATAGACTACAAGCAAGTTCCTTAACAAATTAAAAACAAATAAGGTAAATTAAGTCAGTAGTCTGTTGTTAGCGGTGTTTCGAGTAATTCCCAATTCAGCCGAGAGGTTTTAACGACCAGATAATACTGCGGAGCTTGTTTTCGGCATTAGGTGCGGCCGCTCCTAATTGTACCATCTCGATCCAAAAAAAAAACTGCATTTGCGCGGTTTCGCGCCATTGGCAGCCTGAAACTCGAGCAGCTGGATATCTGTCCGAGCTTCGTGCACTAATTGGCGATCCGATTGCTCTCTCATCTTTTATCGTATGAACTCCTCCTGTGGTGCTGCTCCGCGTGACGGTGCTCACGCGTCCACTACAAAATCCAGGTATTCCAGGTTCAATCTTGACCCCTACCAGTTTCGCTCTGGATGAGCATGTACCGCCACTCAATACTGTATTAACACTTGTTCATCCACGTTAAACGCTCCAAGCTACCTGTCGTTTTGTATTGCCTATAGGTGTCTTTTAATGCACGATGCAGTGTCACAATAATTTAAAGGTTAACCGACCTCTCGCTAAGCCGGAAGATCTGATTTGGCCTTGTTATTTTGTAACTTATGGTGCTGAATGTCTTGCCATTTTTTGCCTCACTAATACTCTGGTCAAAATAGCCGCACGAATCTCGTCAAACCTATTCGGAACACTTTATCATTTAAATAGGTGTTGTTTTACATCAGGAGTTTCGATTCCCGTATTACTCTCGGCTTCTGATAAAGTAACATATGGCAGGCTTCAGATGGGAACTTGATATAATAAGTATATGAAAAAAATATTTTCGTATATTTTAAAATGTTTTACTCTTGTTCGTAAACATCGGCTAATGTGCATATGTCGAAGATGTAAAATTTCAATACAAAACAATCACGCGCATTATTTTTGTTTATTTTGCGTCCTATGTGCCAATATTCAATATTACGTTCATCACATGTCCGTGAAAAAATGTGTACCTAAATGTTAGCATTTGATTCACTTTGCTCGTAAAACCCATGCAAATGATTCCACATTACGCCTGGATCAGTGCGCTGCTGAACACAAATAGCACTGGTGGTCGTGCACAAAAAAAAAGTTTATTTTTTCTAAACTTAAAAAAAAAGAAACGCAAATAACGCAAAAAAAGCGTAGGCGGTAGGGTAAATTAAAGAATATATAGGCTGGATAAAAGCTGCGCACCGCGTTTTATTCCCCCTTACTGGTGGCGGTAAACGATAGAGAGTGGGTTTGCAAAAGAAAAGATTCATAGGGGAGAGCTCCCCGCCGAATCTGGGAAGCTTCGTAATAACAAAATCTGAAATACGAAAAAAAAAAAAAGAATGAGACAGTCCTCGAGGTGATAAGGCGGAAGGAAAAATTACAGTTTTGAATAATGGGTGTAAACTCCGCCGACGATATTAGGACTGAAAGCTCTTACTCGTTGTGGAAGAAACAAGACGAGAAATTAAGTGGCAGTTAACTACGCATGATTTTTTTTTTTGTTTTTTTAGTAGTTGTTGCGATGTGTTTTACCAAAAAAAAAATGACAGTTCGCGAACCATGGTCGAAATGCGTTGTGATAAATCTGGCTAAAATCTAGTTTCGATTATTTTTTTACAGGTGAACATTTTATTTTGTAGGAGCCGTTGTTCGCAGTTTGAAGTGTATACACCCACCGCAGTCTCATGGTAACCAAATTTGGCTATGCCTACATATTTTGCGGCAAGCTGGTAGCGCCACTACTCAAACATACGCCTTGAAGACATCTGATAGACCTACTTCACCCTTACGTATTCTACAAACCAGTTTATACTCGTGCTGATGGGACCAACAAGGAGCCCTAAAATGTCGTCTCTGTTTTTTTTTTTTTATTTCATTTTGTCTTGTTTTTTTGTGCGCTGTTTAGCCAAACTAGACGGACAAAGGTCGTGATATATTCTAGACTTCTTTATTCAAGCACATGCATGTCAGCCTAAGTAAGTGGCGTTGTTTCATTAATTTCTTTTTTATACCGAGGGGTCGGGCAGCTGTAATAAAACAGGTGTTTAAATGGTGTGCACCATCTGCTGGCGTCCAAACTTTTACCGTTTCCATCGTCAAAACTACTGCTATTGTTTATAATTGATTTGACTAATGCGTTTGCATTGTTTCTCTCTACTCTAAGATTATGGTATCCTCTTTTGTTTTTCTTTGCAGGCAAGACCGCGTTGCTGACAGCCACAGAAATAAATATTTCAAATCTCTAGGAGGAAGTTTTCACCGCACGAAGCTTTGATCCATCATTAGGGATTAGGGGTTCAAACCAAGGTTATACCCAACATACCACGTAAAACCTACGTTGCCTTCCCCAGTAAAACCAATATTAAAAAGAATCTACCAGCTGGGCTAGTGGCCCAACAGCGGGTGAGCAGCGCTGGCATTGGGTCAGGTAGCGAAGCAACATGACGTAGGTTTCGTCCTATGCTCTCCTCTCGTACGACCGCCGCGGACTACGCGGACGCTCAATTTCCCATGGCATTCTACGTTCCTGCTGACGGCAAGGGGTGCTCACCGCGTCATCCTGTGTTCTCCGAATTGTATTGGCGTCCTGACAATTCATTCAACCCCAGCATTTCTTCCGCGACCGCGTGGAACAGAGCGAAGCGGTGTTGCTTGCACACGCGTGTCGTGGAGCCAGAGAGGCTTGCCGCAAGCGCGTTGGGCAATATCGAGCACGTCTTGTAGTGCTGTGGGCTGCACCTCCAATCCGGAGCGCATATAATTCTTTTTCTTTGACGGAGCTGGGAACGAAGATGAACGGGACATGACACTCGAGCCCACCGCGCTACACGGATTGCAAGCAGGACATCCAGGCGCCACTCATGGTGACAAGCCCGTGCTATCGCAAGCCTAGCCCAGTTGCCTTCCAGATGCACGGGCTTGCACGTATGGGGCACCAGCCTGGATGCCATATTTGAAATCGTCTATACCTTGTGCATAGTATGCATTAGTCCGCAAAAGATGCGAAGAGGTCTTAAACCTTTTGGCCTAAAAACAACACGTTTCTACAACTAAGACCCTTGCCCTAAATGCAAAGTAAATATATATATTGTCACGAAGGAACGAAAGAGGAAACAAAGAATAACTGAGGAAACTGAAACGTTCAATGGGGCGAACTTGTGCCCAACAAATAAAAGAGGAAACAAAATAACAGCAGAGCGTCGCGGGCGTCGAAGTCAGCGAAAGAGCAGAGTCGAACGCTGGGGCGAAACTGACTCGACAAGGTCGCGCGCGGCCTCTTATCTAAAGTGAGTCACTCTCTCGAAGATTCGGCGGAGAAGGTTCGAGCGTAGCGCGCTCGGCGCGAATATGAACACGCACTTTCGGAAACAACTAAAGCAGGGATAAATAATAGAAGCTACGTCCAGAACAGGAATAAACGAGAACTTTCTAGAGGTCCGTAACCGAGCGCTGCTTTCTCGGTTCTGCGCGCGGCATTATCCCCCCCTTTAAAAAAGTGCATCGTCCCGATGCAGCACAAAATGAAAAAAAAAAAAAAAAAAACAAATCGAAAACAAAAGGACAGCAGAATCGCGAGCCGCAGTTCACAGTTCACCCGTCGAGGAGAGTGGAAAGTTCTATCGTTCGTAATACGGCTTCAGCCGGACGACGTGCACCACCTCGGGTCGCGGCTGACGTCTTGCAGATGGCCGCGTTCCGTTGGGAAGGACTTCGTAGCTCAGATCGCCGAGCCGTCGGATGATCTTGTAGGGTCCGAAATAGCGTTTCGGAAGCTTCTCGCTGAGACCGCGGCGCCGTATTGATGTCCAAACCCATACCCGGTCTCCGGGTTGAAAGCGGACGTCCCGGCGACGAAGGTTATACCGGCGTGCGTCGACTCGCTGTTGGTCTTGAATCTTGACTCTTGCCAGCTGACGAACTTCCTCCGCGCGCTGGGAGATCAGTTGAGCGTCGTCGTTGCCATCATCACTTGGCACGTGAGGCAGCGTGACATCGAGCATTGTGGTAACCGCCCGGCCGTGTACCAGTTGAAAAGGCGTCACTCCCGTGGTTTCTTGAACAGCTGTGTTGTACGCGAACGTAACGTACGAAAGTACTTCGTCCCACGTCTTATGCTCTACGTCGACGTACATAGAGATCATGTCGGCGATCGTCTTGTTGAGCCGCTCCGTTAGCCCGTTGGTCTGCGGGTGGTACGCCGTGGTGCGACGATGGCTGGTGTGGCTGAGACGAAGGACCTCTTGCGTCAGCTGGGCCATGAAGGATGACCCGCGATCTGTAATCAGTACTTCAGGTGCGCCGTGTCGAAGGAGAATGGACTCGACGAAAAATTTGGCAACTTCCACGGCTGTTCCCGATGGCAGGGCTTTCGTCTCGGCGTATCGTGTAAGATAATCGGTAGCGACGATAATCCACCGATTTCCTTGCGTCCATATTGGGAACGGCCCAAGTAAGTCCATTTTGACCTGCTGGAAGGACGTAGTCGGTGCGGGTATTGGCTGCAGGAGTCCCGCTGGCTTCGTCGGAGGCCTCTTATGTCGTTGGCACTCATGTCACGACCTTGTGTACAGATGGACTGTTTTCGGGAGTCTCGGCCAGTAGTACTTGTCACGAATCCGGGCGAGCGTCCGGCTGTAGCCAAGGTGTCCAGCCGTCGGGTCGTCGTCGCATGCTTGAAAGATTTCTTCTCGCAGGCTGGCCGGAACAACCAGCAGCCAGGCAGGGCTGCTCGTCCGAAGTTCTTCTTGAGGAGCACGCCTCGCCGCAGGATGAAGCTTAGCAAGTCTCGGGCCAAGACTCGCGGAACTGAACTTCCTTGACCTTCGAGGTGGTCAATCACAGCGCGAAGTTCCGGGTCGTCTCGTTGAAGTGCTCCCATGTCGGTATCTGTAACTGCGCCGAGAAAACGGGCGTCATCGTCGTCGTCAGTGCTTTCGGAAGGAGATTCGAGTGGGGCCCTAGACAGACAGTCGGCGTCATTGTGCTTGCCGCCAGACTTATGCACAATGGTTACGTCGTATTCTTGCAGTCGAATGCTCCAGCGAGCGAGGCGTCCTGACGGGTCCTTGAGGTTGGCGAGCCAACAGAGAGCGTGGTGGTATATGACAAAGCGGAACGGGATCCCGTACAGGTACGGGCGGAACTTGGTTAATGCGCAGATGACAGCGAGACATTCTTTGTCAGTCGAGTAATTTTTCTCTGCCTTGGACAGTGCTCTGCTTGCGTAAGCAATCACCCTTTCTGCTCCGTCTTGTCTCTGGACGAGTACCGCGCCGAGTCCGTCGTTGCTGGCGTTTGTGTGAACTTCCGTCTCGGCTGATGGATCGAAGTGTCCGAGGATAGGGGGTGACTGGAGTCTTCTCTTCAGTTCGTTGAACGCTTGTTCTTGCTCCTCCCCCCACTGGAAGTTCACGTCGTCCTTCGTCAGATGCGTGAGCGGTGCAGAAATCTTGGCAAAATCGCCAACGAAACGTCTGTAGTAAGCGCACAGCCCAAGAAATCTTCTGACGGCTTTCTTGTCTGATGGCTTCAGAAATTTAGCAACAGCTTAATCTCCCCTGATCAAGCAGTCTTTGCTTGATCAGGGCTTACACCCTGAGCACTCACGACATGACCCAGAAATTTGAGCTCGCCGTAGGCGAACCGACATTTTGACGGCTTTAGTGTCAGTCTAGCATTCTGGATAGCCTGTAGCACGCCTCGCAAACATCTCAGGGGTTCGTCGAAGTCGCTTGCGAACACCACGACGTCGTCAAGATACACGAGGCAGCTTTGCCAATTCAAGCCGGAAAGAACGGTGTCCATTACGCGCTGGAACGTCGCCGGTGCTGTGCACAGTCCGAACGGCATCACTTATTCGTACAGTCCGTCCGGCGTGACGAAGGCAGTCTTCTCACGATCCCGTTCGTCGACCTCGATCTGCCAGTACCCACTCTTGAGGTCCATCGACGAAAAGTATCGGGCGTGGCGCACCCGGTCCAGAACGTCGTCGATGCGTGGCAGCGGGTAGACGTCCTTTTTGTTACGGCGTTTAGTCGACGTTAGTCCACGCAGAACCGAAGAGTTCCGTCTTTCGTTTTCACCAGGACTACCGGTGAAGCCTACAGACTGTTTGAGGGCTGAACTATGTCGTCGTCGAGCATTTCTTGGACCTGCGTCTGGATGACTTCTCTCTCTTTCACAGAGACACGATACAGTGACCGATGAGCAGGAAGCGCGTCGTCATCAGTAATAATTCTATGTTTTGCAATAGTCGTTTGGCGCACCTTTGATGAAGTAGAGAAGCACTCACTGAACTCGACGAGAAAGTCACTGATTTGTCGTCGTTGTGGGGTAGGCAAGACTGGGTCGATGTCAAACTGCGAATACGGCGTTGTCGCGTGTGGCCACGAAGAGAGGTCTTCTGCTATTCCGGTAATTGCGGCTGAGTCCGCGAGTTCCTCGGCGTGACCCACGGCAGTGCCTTACGTAAGGTGCTGAGCCTCCTGTCGGAAGTTTGTTACGAATGCAACAGTGTGTCCGTCTTGGAGCTTCGCGATGCCTCTTGCGACGCCGATCCCTCGTCCTAGAAGCAGCTGGAGGCTTCCCTCGAGCAGAACGTCGCCACAGAAAGCCTCGTCGATTCCGATGGGTACGAAAACACTCGACCGCGGAGGTAAGTTCATGTGATTTGCGAGGACTCGGACCGCGGATGACGTTGCTTTGGGTTCCGTCATCGCTGGAGCAGGTTTTCGTAGCATCAGCCGGTTTTCTCTGAGGTCGATGACGGCGCCATCCTAGCAAAGAAAGTCCATTCCTAGGATAACGTCCCTCGAACAGTCTTGCAGAACGACGAACTTGACAGGGCACGTCTCACCGTGGATCTCGACGCGAGCAGTGCAAATCCCGACTGGTGTGATGAGGTGCCCACCAACGGTCCGTATCTGTGGGCAATCCCACAGCGTCGTCACTTTCCGAAGGCGTTGGGAGAGCCTCCCACTCAGGACGGAATAATCTGCACCCGTGTCGACGAGAGCCGACGCGTCGTGGCCGTCGATAACGACGTGTAGGTTATTCTCCACCGTTGCAGGAGCCTCGCTTCGGTCTCTGGTGGTGTTTGAGCGTGGGCCCTCCGACGTTCGTGGAGGATCTTGGTGTCTGTCGTCTTCGGCAACTCCACCTCCAGGGGTTGCCGCGCCTAGTTTCCCCGGCAAGGAGCGAGGGGCGACAGGCTTTCACGTCGGGATCGGTGCATCGGCGAAGCTGGACGTCGTGGTGACGGCGACCGGGATACGCGGCGAGCTGCAGGGGGA
This sequence comes from Ixodes scapularis, assembly GCF_016920785.2. Classification (NCBI taxonomy): domain Eukaryota; kingdom Metazoa; phylum Arthropoda; class Arachnida; order Ixodida; family Ixodidae; genus Ixodes; species Ixodes scapularis. Next base: position 227,423,683 of record NW_024609835.1, read on the forward strand.
GACGGAGGTCGTCGGAGGTATTCTTCTATCTCCCGCATTCGTTCACCGGAACGTGGACGTGGATCGTTCGGATGGAAGCCACCCAGCCCTATTTGCCGGTAAGGGCAGCGGTGGTAGATATGGTCGGCCTCCCCGCAGTGGTAGCAGATGGGTCGTCGATCCGCTGTCCTCCACACGTCGGTTTTCCTCGGCGCCGATTGTTCTCGGCGGTCGCACTGACGTCCTTCGTCGTTTCGTCGGGGGTACGTCTGCGTTGGTGGGTCTCGTCGTGGCGTCACCGGGTAATGACGAGCAGCTGGCGGCGGTCGTCGGGCCGCTGCGGCGTAGGTCAGCGTCGGATCACCGGCTGCGGCCACGGTGACAGGGGCTTCCGGAAGGAACGCTCGCTGAACCTCGTCCCGAACAACTTCAGCAATGGCGATTGAGGCCGGGCGCTCAACAGTCGGCAGAAGCTTCTTAAGCTCCTCCCGGACAACCTCGCGAATGAGCTCTCGAATGACTGGAATGCCGTGGGCAAGGTCGCAAGGGGACTGCGGAACCGCGGTGGCGCCGGGTAGCCTCTGGTAGTGGCTGGCTCGGGCTTGCAGGGCACGCTCGATGTTCGTCGCCTCGGTGACAAAATCTTCGACAGTTGTCCGAGGGCTACGAACGAGGCCGCCGAAGATGTTTCTTTCACGCCCCGCATCAGGAACCGCAACTTCTTCTCTTCAGGAGCGTTTGGGTCGACGCGGTTCATGAGGCGGAGAACGTCCTCGACGAAACTTGTGACGCTCTCGTTTGGCCTTTGGCTTCTTTCTTCAAAAAGTTCTTCGGCCCGCTGACGTCGCTGCTGGCTGGCAAAAGTGCGTCGAAGCTCCGCCTGGAAGTCTTGCCACGACGAAATTGACGCTTCGTGGTTTTCGAACCACGTGCGTGCCGTGCCTTCTAGAGCGAAGTAGACGTTCTGGATGCACTGTTCCGGTGCCCATGAGTTATGCCGGGCAACTCGTTCGTAATGTTGCAGCCAATCTTCAACGTCCTCGTGGACCTCCCCGTGGAATGGCGTCGGAGTCCTGGGTGCGACGGGAAGGTATACGACGACGGCGGCGGACGGGTTTTGCGATGACTGGTTGTCCATCGTCGGCCTCGTCGGCTGCCTGGTCCTGGGTGGCAGAAGTCCGTATTCCGGGGGTAGACCTTGGGTGCGGCGACTGGATCGGGTCTTAGGTTGCTCGTAGAGTGGTCTTCTCACCGGGCTTAGAATCGGACTTGCACTGCGGGCCCTTGGAGGGGAACGCTGCACGGGCATGCGGTACCCCGCACCTCCACCAAAATGTCACGAAGGAACGAAAGAGGAAGCAAAGAATAACTGAGGAAACTGAAACGTTTAATGGGGCGAACTTGTGCCCAAGAAATAAAAGAGAAAACAAGATAACAGCAGAGCGTCGCGGGCGTCGAAGTCGGCGAAAGAGCAGAGTCGAACGCTGGGGCGAAACTGACTCGACAAGGTCGCGAGCGGAATCTTTATAAGGTGAGTCACTATCTCGAAGATTCGGCGGAGAAGGTTCGAGCGTAGCGCGCTCGGCGCGAGAATGAACACGCACTTTCGGGAACAACTAAAGCAGGGATAAGTGATAGAAGCTACGTCCAGAACAAGAATAAACGAGAACTTTCTAGAGGTCCGTGACCGAGCGTTGCTTTCTCGGTTTTGCGCGCGGCAATATATATATATATATATATTGTAGGTACTTTTTAAGAGTTGAAGTGTAATTTTTAATCAGCACTTATCTTGGGAGAGTCATTAAATTATTTACGCACTAGATTGTGAAATGTCATTGGGCTAGTCTCTCATGATCGGTTTATTCTACCGAAGAAGGTTAAGCTTCTTTTATACAAGACTTTATTTCTCTCAACCTGGAAAGAACAAGCAGAGGGCGGCAGGCAGTGGAGACGTGCTGCGCTCAGCTCCTTTTTTTGGCACTTTTTTGACCTCTATTCATCAGTTCTTCACATTTTGTAGATTACTACCCGACGGCCACCGGTAAGCGGACAACTTTCACACGATTCCAGACCCGGACCATCGCCAGGAACCAGATTTTGTCGGCGCTTTTCCCCCCACGTCTGGAAAGGGGGGAGGGGCGTAGAAGCTAAGCCCAACGCAGCGGCATACGTGGGGCGATGGTATAATCGACTCCGCCGATACTGCATAAGCCGCCTCGCCCTTCCGGATGTAGTACGAAGTCGAAGGCATTTCGATCACACCGGAGGACCTCCAGGAGGGAGTCTGGGAGTCTGTTTTTCGCCGACAAATCAACGAATACACCGTGCTTGTTTTGAAGAGACAGAAAGAAAAGATCACACAGGAAGCAGAGCGTACCGCTCTGTAGACGGCCACGCCATCATCCACCACTCACCCCCTGGAAGCGGGAAGTGGATCCGGCAAACCGTTTAAAAGGCTTCGCACAAAAACGCTGTCTGACTTTTACAAGACTACCTATGGGAGATATTAACTTGATGTTCCGTCCTCGTGGGTTCGATACCATAGCATACCGTGCTAGTACGCTCATGATGGCGATACTTCAGCTCCTTCCACCCCTTCAGTAACGACCACAGGAGAAGATTAGGATTCACCCGAAAAATTCCACCTTTGTGGTCAGCACACCAGATCAGGACAGGGCTTGCCGACAAGGCGCAGCCACATCGCTCACGCTGGTAGACCGGACTTTTCAAGTATCTGCCTACGTGGCCATGCTTGAAAACTCCACCCGCACAGTTGTTGTACTGAAGGCACTATGCATGGGGAGACGACGGAGGAGGTCATACTCTACGCAACCCTTCACAACCTCGAACTGAACGTCCTCCATGCGAGGAGGGTGGGTAAGACTCGGTTCATGTTAATGAATATCGAGGGGACCAAGCTACCTAAAGAAGTCAGTTTTCATCACTCAGTGCTGTTCTCCTACTCATACAAAGAGAAAATCGAGACCTGCTTCAACTGCCGCCCAACCGGACACAGGGCCGACGGGTGTAGGTAAGCCACCAGCAACAAGTGCCGCAGCTGTGGCACCAAACACTCCAATATCAACCCAGACGGCTCGACTTACACCTGTAAACCGGTCTTCATCATCTGCGGAGTGGAACATGAAACCGTCTCAAAGATGTGCCCCGACCTCTTTTTGCAACACCAGAAGACACTGGCACCATTGACACCGTCAGAAAGAAAATCACGGCGCCAATCCCGATCGAGGCAGCGGGGAGCGCAATCCCTCACGAGCCGGGACCGCTCCAGGTCCTCAACTCCGCACCCAGGGAGCAAGGGCGGGACGAATCAGCAACAACAGCGGCAAGACGACCCCCGCAAGATGAACTGGGCTAGCAGCGTCACACACCACACCAACACACACCCCAACAACTCAATACCCCGGCAGTAGCTAGGGAGCTGGAAGCACTCAGAAAGGAATGCGCAATCCTCAGGCAGAAAGTAACCGCAGCCCCAACACCACCCCTCGTGAACTTGAAAACCACAACCGCCAAGCAGACGTAGACATCGCTGCTCAGTCAAGCGCACACACCAGTAGCCATGACTTCAACACCACCAACCCCCACGAACGCGGAAACGGAAACAGCGAGGCCACCCTTCACAGAGCCGTGAGGTCAGACATCCGCTCCCACCATGACACCTCTTCTGCAAAGCTCGAAGCGCGAGACGACCGACGCCGCATCGGAGACGTCAGACTCGCCTCTCACGGGAATGTCGACCGTGGAATCGATGACGAACTCCGTCAAAGAGAATTTTAAACGTAGATTCCGTCTTCGTGATCGCGTGGCTCTGCGATAGGAGCGCACAGATAGACGAGAGTAGCGCATGGATAGTCTGGAACAGAAGTTCGTGGAAATACAACAAATCTTCGACAGTATTTTTCTCATCATCGCTCTAATAGCGGCCAATTAGACAAGGATTTATCATGGCCAACTTTAACGAACCAATTACTGTGCGGCAATAGAATTGCAGGGGACTCCGCCAAAAGCTAACTAACTTGTCGCTCTACATCAGTCAACAACAGACATAGTCAGACATTCCAGCGTTATAAGAAGCGACGCCACCCCTTAAAATGGCGGGCTACGCAGCGTTTGCATACACTTACCCCACACAACCAACCACTTCCAAACGACAACACAAACAAACGTCGACGGTAGTCACATTCACACAAAGCAACCATGCAGTCACAAAACACGAAATCCAGGACACGCTAATTCCACCCCTGTTGCTCTAGATTCATCCGCACAAGGACAGGCCCAGTATATATGTGCTTAACGCTTACAGCTCGCCCAAAGATAGTTCCAAGCAGGCAGCCGCACTCATCCACGGAGCCGCGATCCTGGCAGGCGCAGGACCCTTATTAATTGTAGGGGACTTTAACGCGCGCCACCACGCGTAGGGATTTCCGCGCTCACTACCCAAAGGCGTAGCCATATGGATAATTGCTCAAAACGAACCATCTCACCCGCATTATCCGACTCGTGAAGGGAACAGCGTGTCTCAGGATATGACCCCCAACTTTCCATCACGCACAGCATCCCGCTAGCCACGTGGTTGAACACTCGAGACGCGCTAGGCAACGACCACTTTATTCTGGAAATAAAGATCCCCGACAACACCCAGAAAAGACGAAAGACACCCGGAAAAAACTTAGTTATATGGGACCATTTCCGGGCCTTTCGCGAAGAGCAGGGGAGGCTGTCGACCTGGGCAGCTGGACGCGTTCCTTACAGGACTGTGTAAAGCAGGCCACGGACCCGGTCCCCGGCGCCTCGCCCGAAGGGAGGGCGGACGCCAAACTTTGGGGAGAGTCCTCGCTCGCTGGTCCAAACAAAAACACAACCGCTCGCTCCGCAAACATATTTCGCGCCTAGAGAGGTATGTCGAACCGTACGTGATTGAGCTCTAGAATCAACACTGGGGGCAAATATGTGACGAAATCAACGGCAACTTGAGGCTCCGAGACACGTCAGGCCTCCTTCGTCAGCTGATGAACCCCTAGGGTTCAAAGACGATACAGCGTAACACAATAACCAGGGTAGCTAGTGCGTTCCCGGGAGATGCCAGGACAGTCATAGCGGCCCTGAGGGACGAGTACGTTAACGTAAAGAAGGACGACGCGGAATCACCATCGTATTTGGGAATCGGGAACCCCGCGCTCGATGCGGATATCCTCGAGGCCGAGGTCCTTCACGCCACCACTCATCCCAATCCCAATTCGGCACTGGGCCCCGATGTGGTCACCAATAGAACCTTACGCAACCTACACGCTAAATCTATAACGGATCTCACGCGTTTCATTAATCGATAAGGCACAGCGGCACAGTCCCGCGAGAGTCGAAACGGCCTAAAATGCTTTTGATTCCCAAACCTGGTAAACCTCTCAACGTCGATAATTTGAGACCCCTTTCGCACACGTCCTGCGTTGGCAAAGTGATGGAGCACATAGTGCTCAATCGCTTTCGGGACTACATGGAGGATCGGGGCTTGTTCCAAGATTTCATGTTTGGCTTCCGCCAACACCTTTCGACGCAGGACATACTTCTCCAACTTCCGTCGGAGGTAATCAAGCCGCGCCGAAACAAAAGGGTTGTGGCAGGCCTTGACTTGCACAGAGCCTTTGAAAACATATGGCACACGGCGGTCCTATCCAACATAAATAACTTATGGCTAGGCGAACGCTTTTTCGCGTACATGCAGTCAATCCTCGTAAACCGCACGATAAAAATTTCGCTCGCGGAACACACGTAAGACGCGATACTCACAGGGGACAGAGGTAGTCCGCAAGAAGCGGTCCTGTTCCCTATGTTCTTCAACATTGCCTTCCTGTACCTCCCTAGTAAGGTGGCCACAATAGCCAGACGCGGACACCTTGTTTCCGCAGACGACATCACGGTATCGACGAACAAGGGCAGTTACGCGGATATGGAGGAGACGCTTGAGACAGGCATAGACGTCACGTATGAATATGTCACAAATTTAGGGCTCAACATCTCTCCGCATAGCTCGGAACACCTAATCAAGGACGAGAGCACACGTCTCATGAACACAGAAGGCTCAGTACAACGATTGGACCTGAGGGTAGGCGACCAACCTGTACCGGGAGTCTGAGCCATTAGAATACTGGGTTTAGTCTTTCACTGCTTCAACCCAAAAACGGACGTGGTGCTAAAATTCAATCCCCCAACAGACTGTTCGACTCATCAGGCGCATATCCAACAGGCACGGAGGAATAAAGGAAGCATACATTGTGAGGTTCATCAAAGCTTTCGTGGAGTCCCGCTTCCTATACTCCTTGCCGTATCCACAATTACGAAAGACCGACAGGGACGAATGCGATCTGCTTCTCAGGATGGCGTACAAATAGGCACTTGGCCTGCCCCTCCCCCCCTCCCCCAAACACCAATTGTCCGCCCCATGGCTCTAGGACTGCACATCACAGTAGACGAGCTGCTTGAGGCGCACCGCTCTGCTCAGATGCTGCGCCTGGCGGGGACTAGAACCGGGCAAGCGGTTCTCGAAAGGCTCGGCATACTTTCCCCCACTCCTCTAAATACGGGATGTCTAATCGTGCCGAAGTCTTGGCTCACGATCCCAACCATACCCACGAACATGAACCCGACCTTCACTATTCAACGCCGCAAAGCCCGAGCGGAGGCCCTTCGCAAGCTGTACGCTGGGCGTCCCAACGTATACTTCGTAGACGCTGCTAACTACTGCGAACATTGAGACCGCTATGCCCTGGCCGTGGTGGATATGACAGGGCGCATTGTAGTGATGGCCTCAGTCAAGGAGGATTCCCCCACCAGAGTGGAGGAAGTTGCAATCAGCCTGGCCCAGAACCACTCGCACGAGTTGTTACGCACCATTATCTGTGACTCCAAGACGGCCATTCTGAACTTCAGCTCAGGTCGCGTTTCTCGATTGGCAACAAAGCTCCTAACATTCAAATCTTCCATCATTTTCCAATCACACACCCAATCACATTAATCCATTCTCCGGCTCTTGAGGGGGTCGGTGGTAACGAGGTGGCTTACGCCGCAGCCCGAGATGTGACTCGCCGGGCCGGGACATGCGGGGCGGTCGGCGCAGCCATTACAATTGCTAACGATCCAAGGAATCTCCCATGGCATAAAAAAACACTTTGTGGTTACCATGACATTACACAACACTACAGATTACAGCGCCAGATATACCCACCACCAAATAAGTCACTCAACAGACGCCAACAAGTATTATGGCGCCCCACTTCCGAAAAATACCCTTCCTAACCCCGCAGCACTCAGAGACAACCTCCCGGTCCTATACAAGGCTCAACGCACCAAGTGCTACGATCCAAAAAAAGGACGCAGACGAACACAACAAGGCCATGATCGAACATATATTCTGGTTCTGCTCGGCCGATCCCCCATCCTTTTTCCTCACACGACACTTGACACAAGACACTCAGTGGACGACCCTGGTGCTCAGCTTTGACTGCATTATCCAACTCGCTGCGGTCACAAGAGCCGAGCAAGTCACCGCCCGGCCCAGTCCGTCCGGCCACCCTTCATGGGAGGCACCATGCCGGCCCTAGGAGAAAGAACCCAAAGTTCTGGATCTTATTAGGCGTTTATAAAGATTATTCTCTCTGCCTCTCTTCTTACCTGAAATATTGTTATCTAGTCTGGGGCACAACCACCCGCCCAAATGTCCAAAAGAGTACTCCTATTGCAAAAAAAATATAATTATATGTGCGTCTCATTGAGAATGCGTCTTACGACTCTAGCACCCAGGGTCTCTTCGCAAAACACCCCCTTAGCTTTAACCACCTTAGCTTTAACAAATTACACCGCTTGTGGATACCATCTGTCCATCTTTGTCCCAATCTTTGTTTTTCTCTTGGTTCGCGAACAATTTACACATACAGTCACGCTGCTCTAGCGCTGACTGCGTGATATTAATTATAGTGGTCGGATTCGCTTTTCGGCCGCAGATATATGAATAAACACTAAATATTTACTAGATTTGGTGCATATTTACAAAATGCAGCGGAAAAAAAAAGTAAAAAAAAAAGTGCAACTTATCTTCTCTTTTGGAACACCACGAGCGACTGAGCCGGCCGTGTCGGTGCGTCGGCTCAGGAGCGCGGGACGGTATCTACTTTATGCCGTCGGGGCGCAGCTGATTACCAGTGTTACGAAGGTGCTCTAGGCAGCAGTCTGGATTTCGCCGTGCCGCGGGAATGGAACTTGGATACGCGGTTTCAAAAAATTATGCACACTAGTAAAAAATTGAAAAACAAATTACATATCATGATTCAGGGTCGCCGACTTCGGCTAGAAAAATCATCATACAAAACTCGTAAAAATGGAGTGTAGCTGCCCTTAAAGAAGCCAAGGTTCCTAAGTGAGTGCATTGTTAAATCAGTAAACAAAGCAAAAAAACTCAAATCAAAGTCATCCCTGCGCGAGAGGATGAGTATAGCGGAGGAGTTGTACACTTGTATCTACGTGCTCACTGTAGGCAACTGAAGTGCGTCACTGTCACCCAACGTATTGGCAGTTTCCAAGGCTCCCACGTGGTTTCCTGCGATCTGACGCAACCGACAAGTATGGGAACACAAAACCAAATTGGAGCCCTCGTAAGGACACCGTTATTGCACTAGTCGCTTTTGCGCAACATACATTGGGCCTTGATGAAGGGACCCAGGTAGCACGCCAGAAGAATGCCAGACTTGGGCAAAGGTCTTGCAAACATAAGGGCCTAACTTTGGCGCAGATAGGTTTTGCACCGTGGCAATCATAAGTGCCAAAGTACGGTGCCTAACTATAGTCTTAGTTGGGCATTCCTAGGGCATTCCGAAGTTTGGCTCTTCTCTGGTACGCCAGAGAAACGCCGAAGTTGGTGCCATGAACAAAATGTAAGGGGGCAAACGAACTGGTGTACATTGCCCATAGTTAAAAAAAAACGCACACAAAAAAACCGAGACTGCGGGTAAACGACAAAACACTAAAAAGTCTCCTAACACAGCTGAAATTTTTATTTTTCGAAACCTGGTTATATAGGCACTTCTATACAAAAGAAACAAAATGGGAGTGGGTGAGCACCCCAAAGAATGACACTTTCCACCAACGTAACCTCTGACTAAAGAGCAAGGACGACGGACTCTGCGTCATGCACTTCTCTTATCTTTGACCCCTCGCTTCCCGCCCACCAAATACACTGGTAACCCAACGCCCAGTAAAACATAGACAAAAAGAAAAAAAAAACGACCGATCGTCCCCTCTATCCGAAAACCTACAGACATAAACATTGAAGGTCAGAAATTTTCACATTTAAGAAAACGCCGAAGCTTGTTGTCCAACCCAAACGACGGCTTACTAAGTGCCTTCCAGTGATCTTCTATCAACCGCTTACGGTCATCTTTTTCCCTCAACTCTACTGAAGTTAAATGCCACAACGGTACACAGTTCCTACATTCAATCAGATGTTTTGACACTTCGGAGTACGGGTCTTTTTTCTTTATACAACGTTTGTGTTCCGTCGACGGCTCAATTATACACCGTTTAGTTTGTCCAATATAACAAATACCACACTCAAAGGGTATCTTGTAAATAACACCCGACGAACATTCCTTTCCCTGTGTTTTATCACTCAACCTGAAACAGTCGATGCCATGTCATAACTGATTCGTCGTCTTTTGCCCAGTTTTCATATTTTTAAGTATTTTGTACCAACTCGACCATGCTTCAGCTTTAATAACTGACCAGCGTTTTCATTTTTTTTAATGAATCGTATTAAGTGTATATTCAGGCAGTTAATGACAACCAGTTAAATGTCTGTAAAAACAAACAAAACGATAAAAAATGGTGAGAATACTCATTATGTACCCGGTACTATAAGTATACCAACATAGGTTTCGTAGAACCATAGAAGTAGAGTAAGGCTAGAAAAAAAAAAAACTACATCACATTTAAAATGTCTCACCCAATGTCTAGCAGAGCAAAGCGTTTATTGAATAGCTCATTCGAATCTATCTAACACACAATGGATCCGGTTCTGCAAGTGCCACGGCTTAAGAAGAAAACCGAAAATCCTTAAGAAAGAAAACGCTAGATTTGATATAGAGTTCTGAAATTTTTAATCGAGTGCACGACTCCTCATCTAAGCTAAGATTTGAATTTCTGCCGATGTGATAAAGAAAAAAACTTATTGCGGGAATAGCAACCGAAAAGCTCGCGAGAGCGACAACTGAATAAAATAAAAGTGCAAAACAAAACGAGAAAACAAAAAATAAATATACACGGAAAGGCGGATGCCTAAAAAGCAGATGCCAGGACTATGACTTCTTGCAAAGTGAGCATACAGGACGCCTCGAGGACTGAAGAAGAGGAGCAGCATTCCCCTGAAAACGGGGGCTCCGGGCAGCAACTCAGCGAATTTCTTTCCCTGCACCGAGTACCCGTTGCTGCATCCGTCATATTATACGGGACTCTCTGATTCACAAACCCTTTCCCTACGACTACAGGCGAGCAGCATCGCGACATGAAGCCTAAACAACGAAAGCGACAAAGAAAACAACCAAGCAAAAAGTGCAAACTGAGCCGCCAATCTGTTTGCACCCAACTGTTCTGGCGGCAAAAAAACTCAGTCGTTTTCCTTCCGTTTCTAGATCCACACAGATGGCGCGCAATCTATTCTCTTTCCCATATTTGTTTATTTACTTTGATTTTTCAATATTTTTATTTGTCTTTTGATTCCTCGAAGGATGTGTGTGGCTCAGAAGCACATAATCCTCTCTACGTAATTTTTCGCGTGCTGAGCACGACAACGCTGTGTGGTGCTTCAAATCGGACGTCGCAAACAGCTCGAACGTCCTCGTTCTAGCGTGCATTTGATTTAGTAGGAAACGTTTATTTTCTTTTTTTTTTTTTGTCAGTTTGAAGTTTTTTTTGGTTTTTGTTTTAAGGAAAGCGAGGGAGGGGGGGGGGGGTACTAACCTTCGAATTGGAAGGCTCTCAGAGACGCGGCTGCAGAGACAGGGGACATCAAATAAAAAAAAAATAAAAAATGGGGATGTAGATCCGTATTACAATCCATCCAGCTCATTTCGTCGTGAATTTATCTCCATAAATCAATTTTAAGCAATGTCTGTTTTCTCCGCCTCGTTCAAAACGTGATAATTTATGCCCCAACTGCTCTCATGTATATGGTGCGTAATATATGTATGTATGTATATATATATATATTCATTTAAATAACAGTGTTGATTTAAACTCGTTTTCTTTGCGCCTCTTAGTCTGATATCCTTTGTCTGCAATGGCTTAATCTAAAAATTAGATTCCGCCATAAAATAAACGAGCATCGGTCGAGAAACAAAGCGTAGAAAACACAACTTGGAATGAAGGGAGACGGCATGCACGTATTAGGACCCCCTAGAGAGTTATTGTGGGGACGAAGACAGGCTTACGAGCTGGCGAAAGCCGCGGAGATTGAGGAGTGCACGATACTGTTTGGGGCAAGGGAGAGGGTCTCTAGGTAAGGGAATGCAGCTGTAAAACTGGCTCAACTTCTGATTTTAAGTGGCCGCCATATTGCTCGCACAGTTATTCATGGCTACGTAAAAAAATTATGCTCGCGTATTGTTTTTTCTTATTTGTTCTTCTCTTGTCAAGTACTTCTTGATCACGAAAACGATATCCCCTCTATAATAACGCTTCAAGGTTTCATCTATATAAACAAAAATATCGTCAAGGGCAAACTTTCCGTTCGGTTCACGAGGGCGTCTGCTCAAGTTAAGCTCCTGGATTAGAAACACAAGAAAGTGTATTTAGTTTATTTGTTTCAGCACTTAAGCTTACATGCACGAGGCTGCCACTCGGGAAGCTTATTGTGAGTTTACTTCCTCTCGACTACGGGAAACTAAGCCTTACCTTGAATCCTTAAGTCACTAATTTTAATCCCAAAAATAAAAATAAATATTTGAGGGCCGCTAGTACATCCCTCTCGAGTTTCACTATAATTGTAGAGCACAAGTATATGATGACTCTAAAGGTCTATTCACACGGTCAGCTTATACCCGGACAACTTCCTACAAAATCCAATGCGTCATACATATTGCCATTTGAAATTGGCCATGTTCCAGGCGAAACAAGTATGCAAAATTCGAGAGCTAGTTCGCCACCGACAACAGGAACGTCTTAGGCGACAAGTCCGTGGACATAAGAAATGTTGTGTATCACGTGGGAAAACGTCGTCAAATAGGTCCGCAAACGTGCTCGACAAGTTTAGCGATTTTTAAAGCGCAGCGCTTAGGCGCCCGTTTCCGCCTTGAGCGGCGTCGCCGTCGGCGGAACCGCGCGGAGCATTATGGGTAAATTTCCCCTCTAGATGTAGCGGAACATTTCCCCGCTAAATCTAGCGGAAACATTTCCCTGCTAAATCTAGTGGAAAAATTTCCCCGCTCAATTTAGCGAAAAGTGTTCCCCGCTAAATCTAGCCAAACATTTGCTCCGCTAAATCTAGCAGAAAAATTTCCCCGCTAAATCTAGCGGAAAAATGTTCCTGCTAAATCTAGCGGAAAAATTTTCCTGCTAAATCTACGGGAAAAATATTGCCCACTAAATCTAGAGGAAACATTTCCCCCCTATATTTAGGGAAGAAATTACCCCTAAACGGAAGGCGAGCAGGAGGGGAGGAAAGTCATAGCCTCCTCTCCGTAACTCCCACTCCTCCTTCTCAAGAGCTGCTCTCTAATAGACCGATCTCACCAAGCTTTCGGCGCATGCGTGACGCCGCCATAACTTTCGTTCACAGGACTCAAAAGGCAGTACACGAGAGGGCTCGTGCCTTCTCGTGCTCTACACGCGCAGAGCTCTAGCTGGCTGTGATTTGCATGAATGTAAAAATATTACCAAGAAGTCACGTACCCAAAGCCGGCACGCCTTACCTTAAACTTTAGAGGCATATGGATGTCGCTTCTGTGGGGATGGAACACGGTACACAAATTTCGCGCGCTGCCTGTTTGCGGATCGTGCGCCGAAGCGTTCAAAGAGCAGGAATCTGCGAAGCAGTGTCGTTGATGGCCGATGCTGCTGCATCTAGAAGAAGCTGGTGTGGAGCAAGGCGGCTTTCCACTGCAATCAAGAAACACGGTGAAAAACATTTGCGTTAGGAGCAATCATGGATATAAAAACAAGCGCAATTAGGCACTTATCTGATTTTTTTTTAATTCGTGACGAATCCTAAGCGCGTCAACCTATGTTGGATCCCCGGCATGCGTATGCAGACTTGATGAAGATACTAGTCTTCGCAAGATCTGTTTTTACCTTGGCTTTGCAGGCCCCTGGATGTGGTCACATTCCCCTCGGTCAGCATAATATCACCATGTTACAATTTTCCTCCCGAGAACGAACATTACGGTAGAGTTTTCTCGGATTTCTCCTCAAGCCGAACTCCACTGACTCCACATTCATCTTATGATCAACCCTCTGATGTTTGCTTGCGGAAGCATCGATATTGAATAAACTCAGCCGCCCACCAGCAACTACCAATCTTTTTACATTTGCGGTGAGAGAAGTTTTTTTCTTCAGCGATGTTTTTCTTAATTATAATAAAAATAATTATTAAAAAAAATTATTTCGTGTCTCGGAACAACCATTCGGTCTTGGTAGTGGCCCACTGGATATTTAAACACTTAAAAACAAGGAGCACACTAACATTACGAAGTAAAACATGAATGTTATAACTGAACAAAAACACACAAACATCAGCTACAGAAAAAAAAAAATTGGGAGGTAAACATTATGTTGAAAGTGTATGCGTTGGTGTGCCGTGAAGTTGTAGAGTACATCGTGCCGAGACAAGATAAAACAAAAAGTACACTGAAAAGTTTTTTTCGAAATATGAGTGCCCATGTGGCCATCATACCATTTGTAATCCTTATGAGGTAGTTCAAAAGTTATAGTGAAATGCCGGTTAGATGTGTTCCAAGAGTACATAACGTGCCTACAATGTAACGAAAAACGATACAAGTTCGTGTGTCAAAAATGTACAGTTTTTCAACGGAACCGTTGTAACAATCCAATAACCCTGGGATTGGGCACAAATTCCTATATTCTCTAAATGAACAAAAAAGTGAATGGAGTTCTTGTAGGCACTCTAGGATTCCTAATAGTGACATGAGATATGAGATTTGGACAGTCAAATACGCTGCGAAGGGTATTGAACAGAAATACAAATTCCGCGTTTTCTTTATATTGATGTAGGTCAAGTCATCCAGTACGTTCCAGAAGGACTTCATAATCCAAAGGTTGCTCATCTTTACACAAATTGCGATACTTAAAACTTGATATGAATTTGTGATGCAACCGTTAAATTTTCAGTGAATTGGCTTTAACAAATTCCGTTCCACGCCAACGAGGCGTAGTTTAGCGGCGAACGGCACAGCGAACTGTAAATGGCTAAATACATGCGTGGATGGTGAATTCTTTAGTCAGGTGACACAGAAGGCCGAGCACTCATAACGATGCGCAAACCATTTCGCCCACGTGAACATCAAACCTTAGCTTTGAATCAAACACAAGATCTCTAATTTCGAATACAGGAGTAAATAAGGACTCTTCAATTCGTTAAGAAAACCGACATTTTGAGATTTGCGATAAGATCTTAATACTTGGGTTTTTCAACGGAACACACGAAGTCAAATTTTTTTACACCAATTGCTGAACGTGTTCGCGTCTGTCTGTACTCTGCGCAGTCGTCAAAAGTTCGAATTCTACAGTTTGTTTTAATATCATCGGCGTACTGGTGGAATAATGAGTAAAAGATAGTGGAAAGGGATATTGTTGACAAATATAAAAAAAGAATGCCCAAAACAAATTTCTTAGCCACCCCGTAGTTCATTGTATAGGTTCCCTATTGAAAATAATTCTAAAGGGCCCATCAGTCTTGAAGGATTATGGGACCTCACAGGCCTTCAAAAGCCTTCAGAAATACCCTTCAAGGATACCCCACAGAAAAGCCCTTCAGCCCCACATCCCTTTAGTCGAAACCCCTTGGTCCATCAACCTTTAAGACGCGCAAATAACTGTGAATCATAGACAAACATGCAGTTCCAAACATAATTGGAAGTTTATTTCAGACATTTCCTTTTACGTGCATATGGTAACTCAAGAAGACGATAAAAACCAACGTTTGTTCAATCCCGGACGGAAGCAGCTGCAGATGAAAATGATCACATCAAATAGGGACAAATGAGTTCTTTATCACACAAATCAAGAATATATTCAAATACTGACAATGCCGCTGGGTAAATTCCTGATATGCGGTAGTTCAGCTAATAAAACCGAGGAGGCGCACCTCACGGACACATATAGATACTAAGTGAGCACGTCTGGCGAAAACCACGAGCTCGCAAGCAGCATCGCCACCGTTGAGAAATCCTGAGCACAGTAAACATGTCGTCCCTGATGCCGTCGTGGTGGCGTCTTCGGCATCACATTCCCTAGCTGAAGCTCGACGGACGAAGAGGCGCACGGAACAAGTCCGGACAGCGGCCGCCATCCACCGTCTCAGGTCCAGCAGTGGCATGATCCCTTTGCGCAGGCACTACGTGCGGTGGGACGCTGACTGCCTGATTTGCGGCGAGTAGGCCGATACCGGTTGGCGCGGAAGATCACTGGAGAGGCCGTCCTGCTGAGGGTCGTCGGGCGTCGCCTAGCCTTCAAGTGGGTCCCTGGTCACTGTGGCATCCAGGGCAATGAGCAGGCTTACAGGCTGGCGAACCACTTGCACGACGAGCCCGGTTCCGGACGTCCAACGTACGTCCCTTCGCCGACGCCAGACACCTTGTCACCCGAGCGGCCGCGGCGGCGCACCCCGATGAGCGGTGCGCGGCCGAGAATCGCCCGGCAAAGCCCCCCCCCCCGGGGCACGAGTCGTCGAGTCAACACCGTCGTACACCGCATCCGAGTCAACTGCGCCATGATCCCGGTGCGGCTCCACTGTTTCCGCCGCGACGCGGAGACGCCAACCCACGCTGCCTGAACTGCGGGGAACGGACAGATATGGCGCACCTCCTCCTTGCCTGCACGGAGCACGACGGCGCTAGGGCGGCCATGGCAGCATCCCCTGCCGCGCTGGGCCTTCCCTGCGGAACGAGAGACGAGATTTTGCTGCCATGAGGCGACAGACGCACCAAGGAAAGAGCTTTAAAGATCCTGCTCAGCCTTCTCGAGGACACCAGCCTCATCGAATCGCTGTAAGCCCGCGGACTAGCGATGGCGCCGCCGGTTAAATAGACCACCGGGTGCACGCCTCAAACCGGAGAACTTGCCAGGCGACGAAAAAGGGACAAATGGCTTCCGTGCGGCTTTCCCGAGCTTTCCTCCCCCAGCGCAACCGGTCCGGCGACTGCTCCTCGCCCAACGGGGATCGTTCTCCCCCGCTGGATTCCTGTTTTTCCCCTTTCTACCTCCCGGCTTGCTTCTTCGGCCATTGCCCGCCCTCCCTCGCCTCTATTTTCAACTCTATCTCCCCCATACCTCCCTGCTTCTCCCCCCCCCCCCCCCCCCCCCCAGTGCCAGTGAGAAATGCGCCCTGCGCACCAGAGGCCAGATTCATAAAGAACCTCTTACCTACGACAACTTAGCTACGAAGTTCGTAAAGTTACGATCATCGTAAGATGAGGCGAGAACGGTATTCACAAACGCGTTCTTAAGTGAGAGGAGGAAAGTTACGACCTCCTACGGAGAAACGATGACTTCCGGTGCTGTTGCTATGGCAACGGCGTCTTCGGCAAAACGAACAACCAATTAGAGACCTAGGCATAGTTCGGAGCACGTGGATTTTTAATAACAAACACAGGCTAACCACTCGTTGATAGACAGCTCCGTGTATGTCCTGTCCTGTCTGTGTGTAAATGTGTAGTGTTCAAGCTGATTCTCATAAACGCGGGCGACCTTTCCACCACCGCTTGTCTGGGGTTCGTGTCCGTGCAGTGGTATATCGACGCTAACAGGATTTAAACGCTTCGTTGACTGCTACAAACTCGATCGCTACGAAGTCAACACAACTGTCATCGTTGGTAAAAGCCCCGTGCCAGTCGTTTGCAGAGCGACGTAGAAGGAAACAAACCGCCGCGGCGTTTCTCGCGTGCTCGGAAATGCAGGAGTGAGCCGACGTTAAAAAAGATACGTTTGAACTACGAGAGTGTCAGCAAGAGTCACGCAAATACCTGTTCACACTCGGTGCGGACGCGTGCGTTTGATCGAAGTGCTGGATTGAGAGTGCGTTTCGGTAAGCGCTTCGGGACCGATCTTCTACGACTGCAACTCGATACTAACGTGACACTCGGCAAAGAAAGTTTGCACCGGCATCGCGTAGCTCCCACAAACTGATACAGCTCGACTGTTAAAAATGGCATACTAATAACAAAGTGTACATACCGTGTTGCGAAGGTAATCCATACGGCGTTTATTTGAGCTCTATATCACACAAAACAAGGAGATAGAATCGAGGAGTCCCTTTTCGACGACAGCTTTCGTCACCGCTGCCTCGGAAAACAAGGTGATCGAGATGATAAGGGGAATCGGTTGACCTCTGAAATTTAGTTCAGCTATCAAACTATTCCTACGGGGAGGGTCCACGAGGGTCGCGCGGGCATATTCCATTCAGCAAGCCAGCCGGTCGTGGGCAGACGGTCTTGGCCAAGGACCGTCTGAGCAATGCTGCGCCGGAACGGGACGGAGTGCCTGCTAGGCCTATATATTCTGCCGAGCTCGCTTGGTCGGTGGGATCGTCGCCTTTGTTGCCTTTTCCGGGTGTCTGGATCCAGCGTTCATGTTCGTCGTGGTCAGTTTCAAGTACTTCTTCATTTTTTTCTTGCTGCTTGAAGTCGGGACGCGCAAGAAGAGCAGGTAGAAAAATAAATGTCCGTTGGGTCGTCGCGACCGAGCAACTGAGCGACTTTGTCGGCCATGTTAATTTGATCGTAGAAAGTGCGTAAGACAGCTTCGGAGCTGTCGTAGGATTTTGTCGTAACCTGCGCAAAAGTTACGACAATTTCGTTTCTAGAATACGGATTTTCTCTCAAATTTGTCGTACGCATCTTTTTCGTCGTAAGTTCGCTTTGAGAATCTGGCCTCTGAACTATTGGCTCTCATT